>NC_138580.1:40763511-43163511 GCF_964289735.1 Phaethon aethereus
AGAGAATTCCTCAAAACCCTCTTCCTGACTCACAGCATTAATCACATCTAGTTATTAATACACCAGGGAGGAAATCTTGCTAAAAACTTAGTCCCAGCTGCCTCTAGAAGTCACCAACGCGACGCGATTCAGTCTCTTACCAATTACCAGAGAGGGTTGGTTTGGTGTCTGGGGAGGGGAAGACGACATCCCCAAGATGTCACCCCTTCCCCAGGGGCTTCGCTCTCCCCTGGGACATGGCAGCAGCCACGGTGGACAGGGACCACCAACACAGAGGGAACAGTTAAAGGAAGAACTGGGAAGGATCATAAGTGAAGAGGGGGGGAATAACCCCATCCCAAAACACTCTCAGCATCCTGGCTGGTGGCTCTCCCCCTGTGCACCAGCTACAAAGCCCCTTTTTGGGAAGGAAAACCTTTCAGCTTGGTCATTACAGTCATAAAGGCAACCAGGTGGGAACGCAAGACCTCTTGTAGTCTCATGTCATTATTGGAGCGCTTGGTAAAAGTCACTTCAATATTAAAACCATATTAAGACAAATTCTGCATCAGGGAAAGAACAAATGCTAACTTCCCCGTTAAATGTGTTCCCAGCCAAGCTGTGATAGGTGTACAATGCGAGTCATACGCATTTTGCCGATATTGTTGCATTACTTATCTCTGCTCCTCCATCGTGGCCGTTTTTCACTACTGCTCTGGGGTGGCTGGTGCTTTCCCAGGTTCTATTATTTCGTTTATGCCAGTCGCTTAAAACTGTTCTCCTGCGTTCCTTCATTGCCACACGGAAAACTCTGGGTTTTGAAGGCTATCTGAACGAACGGCAATACACATCCCAGTTGCCATTTCGCTCGTATGACCAAACCATACTGGTTTCCACTGGCGGTGGCAAACTGGAACCGCCGGACCCCACTCGGTAGATGTAATTCTTGCCGGATGCATGGTACAGGTGACAGCAGGGCTGAGATGCACAAGAGAGGAGATAGCCCGAACGCCCAAAGGCGGGAGAAGATGCAGCTCGTCGCCCATGCCTGCCTGCTCAGTAACGGGGCGAGAGCACCCACGGCCACGAGCTGACGCTTTACTGGGCTGCTGGTGCCACCGCAGCATCCCAGTTGGGCTCTCCTCCCTGGCAGCTGAATTCAGAAGGAAAACCCTTTGGTTTGGGTGCTTCTGCCAAGGCAGTACACCTCCACCCTGAGTATTTCACCCTTTAGCAGCTGTCCCGCACCCCTTTTGGCTGCTCTTCCTCATGGATTCCCCGCAGAGCCCGTTCCCTCCATCCCCTCTTCAGCTGCTCCCCGACACCCAGCAAGGAGCCGCGGTTCCCTGTCGCCAGGCACCCTTATTATTTGGGAATGCCCTGTCTCCGAGCTCCAGCTCAGAGGATTTGGGGAGGGGGACACGACACCCTGCTCGCTGTCAGGCGCGGGGCTGGGTACGTTTGTGCTGGATGCTGCTGCGAGGTCAGCGCTCAGGCTCCGCAAGTGCCAAGCCCCATTTCTAAAACGAGCTATTTGCACCAGTTGGAGGGCTCAGAACTTTCCTGAAGCATCCCAGCTATTTCTTTATGTGGCTAGTCTTTCAAACAGCACAAAGCCTAGAGCAAACATCATAAATCCTCATTCAAAGTGAAGAGAATTTGACTGTTTGATTCCACAGACACCATCTCAGTTCCAGCCTTATATATAACCAAACAAGGGCAAGAGATAAGAATTAACGTTTCCATATCACCCTTTCTTGCAAAACACAACCCAGTCCAGACTCCAATGTTTAACTTCGGCCAGCAACGTGCTGTCGCTTCAGGCAGAGGAATAAAATTACCCCCCCAAACCTGCCTGATAGCCTCTGCCTAATAAAAGGTTTAAGGTATTTTTTCCACAGCACATAGGTTTTAAAAAAAAAAAACACCAAACAAACAAACAAGAAAAATCACTGCTCAGGAACTTTCAAACATTTACTTGAAAATTTCCACGAGGCTATATATGCTTTCAAATATTTATCCGTATGCAAAGGGGCTAACTTTTATTTATAAGTTGCGCTATAACATAATCCCTCCACTTCTTCCTGCCCACCTGTGCAGCTTAAAAAAACCCCGCACCGTTACATGTAAATAGGAAACTGCGTTAAGAGGAGACTCTGTCGCCCTGCGCTGATGCCTGTAACTGTTCAGGGGGAAGAGGCTGAGCTTTCTGCAGCCTCCAGCATCTCCAAACGGCGCTTCGCCGGAGCCCTGCGTAACTTGGTACGGTCCTTGGCACGTCCCGGCTCCCGCAAACATCCAAGCCCGGCCCTTCCCGACCGAAAGCCATAGTTACACCAGCTCCTGCAACCCTGCAGGGCTTTTTTTTTTTTTTTTTTTTTTTAATATATATATATATTTTTTTTCCTCCCTCATCGATAACAGGGAGAAGCATTTTGGAGGCGGCGGGGCCAGCGCGGGAAGGGGAAGCCACACAGCGCGGAGGCGTCCCCGTGGGGCTGGAGGTGGCGGGGGGGGGGGGGGGAACACACACACACGACACGACGGCGTGTGATGAGCAGCTCTGACCTCAGCCCCGGGAACGCCAGCCCCAACCATCTGGATCCCATTTGCAACGTCGGGATCGCCCGGCCCCCCGACGCTCCCGCACCCGCTGCCTCCGCCGGCCTCGCTCAGACCCGCGGCGGCCGCCTCGCGGGGACCAGCGCACCCCCGTTTCCCCTCGCCCCACGGGTGCTCGCGCCCCACCGAGCGAGGCGAGCGGGGACCGGGAAGGCCGAGCAGCACCGGCGCACCATGAAGCAAGGGTGAGAGGCGCTTCGGAGTGGAAAATCCCGGAATAAGCGACTTGACTTTTTTTTTCGGGGGTTCACTCAGGGGTAAGTGTTGCTTTCCGCGCGGAGCGGCGTTTTCCCTTCTCAGTCTGGTGTTAGTCTTTGGGGGGTGGTGGTGGGGGGGGGGGGGTTTCAAGGCGTTTTGAGCAAACCCCCCGCGTGTGCCACCCCGGGCTCTCGCTGCCCTCGGAAAAGCGGAGCGATGCTGCCGACGCACCGCAGGTACACGGGGATGCTCCCGGCCCCGCCGATGCAGAGGAATTAAATTCATTCAAAAGCACCGAGGAGGGATATTTTTTTTTTTTTTCCTCCCCCCACCCCCGCTGCTGTGGGGCAGCGTTTGCCTTCGATGCCTTGAAATCACTCCAGCAGCAGCCCGGTGCGATGCGAGGGGGGTGGGTGCCCCCCAGGGGCACAAAGGAGGTGGGTGCACGAACGGGACCCAGCGGGGGGTCCTGCTAAGGGGCTGTCCTAAGGGGCAGTGGCCCCTTTCCTGCTCCCGAGGCACGTCCCCGGGGCTGGGGGTCGTTTGATAGCAGCCCTCAACGCTCCTGCCTCAAAGTGAGATAGGATGAACCGGCCAACGATGCCGGTCAGCCCACCTGCCCCACGCAGATCCCGCTGCCGGGCACGGCCCCGCGGCTCCAGGGTGGGCCAGCACCACTGTGGCTCCAGGGACAAGCCTCATCCAGAGAGAGGGAAAGGGGCCAAAGATCAGGCATTTTTTCCCCTTCGCCAAGGGCTCTCCAGCCTCGCACGGAGCCACCTCTTCCACCCGCACGCCCTCCTGCCCTTGCCCCCATCGCCCCGGCCGCCCTCGGCTCCGCAGGGCTTCGCCCGGAACGATGCTCTTGCCGAGGGGGCGGCTGTGACTCATCCTGGAGACACCTCACCACCGTCCCCCCCGGCTCAGCAAAGCCCTCCCTTCCCAACTGGAGAGCAGTCGCGGCCAAACTGGTTTCCTGACCAGGCGCGAGGGCCAAGACTGGTTGGAGCAGCGGTGGCCAAAGCCGCTCCGCTTCCAGCGGGTGCAATGGGAAACTCGCAGCTCATTTCGGGTCGCTGCGATGATTCACGGATGCTCTCGGGGGAGGAATGCTGCGTTTTTCAAACTCCTGGCTTTACCCCATTACTTACTGGTTTAAAAAAAAAAATCAGTCTTAACGATTGGGTAATTACTATGCTTATATAGTGCTGTTTCTGGGGCACAACCACCCGGTTTAGGAGCTTTGTGGGGGCTGGAGAGATGCCTCCAGCCAGGGGCCGTTGCAGGGAGCTAGGGAACTCCAAGGTCGTGTAGGAATGCGGTGGCAGAGCTGAGACCTAACTCTGCATCTCCCCAGCCCCATCCCTTGATTCACCAGTACCAGAGCTCAGGGAAACAGGCTTTCCATCCCCAACCTTACACCCTCATTCCACCCTGGTCTTTGCAGAGAGGTTGACCACGACCAGGGGTGCGGGGCTGCGTGCTCGCTGCTGCCGCATCACCATTCATTCCCTTTCCATTTTTCAGCAGTATCTCCAGTTCCCTTTCCGGTTTTTCAAACGCCTTTGTGATTTTCCAATCAAATGCATTAACTTTCCCCGATTTCAGGGTGAGCTAAGCCAGCCCCCGCTGTATTCCCACATGTCAAGGAGTGGAAAAAAAAGACATGTTCCTATCCTCACTTTTGCTACGTGCTCGTCTGGGAACAGGGGAGGAGGGAAGGGAACATCTTATTCCTTCCATCAGTGCAAACTGGGCTCACTCACAAATCTTGCCAGCCTTGGACCGCGTTCTCCCAGCCCGGAGGCATTTGATTTGCAGCGCGGGGATGAACTTGCCCCCGCGCCGGGCGTGCAGAGCAGCGGGGCTGGCTGCCGGTGGCATGGCATGCCTGCTGGCCACCGTGAATCACCGCCAGCCTCGCCGCTCTGCGTGCCCATCACTTTTTCCACCTTTTTAAGTGATCAGAGTTCCACATTAAGGAGGCGATTTGTCTGGGTGGAGAGGCACTGGGAGGCTTCGGTTACTATACATAAAGAGTCATTGATCTTTCAGGGAGTTTCCTCTTTCTTTTTTAGCAAATACTCCCTTTTCCTCTTATTAACTACTCTATTTTAGTCTCAGTCTTCAGATGAAGAAAACAACCAGATTTTAAGCCAACAGCATGCTTCTAAGAACAGAAGCGACTATGCGATTCATATTAAATGCTAGCACCCAGGGAACTTGCCTGGGTAGGATATAAATGCAACGCAGCTCCGCTGTTTTGCCGAATGCTGGTTTTCAAAGCCAGAGCTAGGGTGGTTTGCAAAAGCAGGAAGATTTTCCACCCTTTTAGGCTTGTTTGCTTTTAATGCTCGGGTCTAAGCTTTGTAGGAAGAAATGGTTTCAGCAGCAGCCCTCAGCCCAACAGCCCTCGCCTTCCCAGTGCCATCAGTGCCAGACGGCAGCGACATGAATGGGAACCCTTTAAAAGAGCTGGTGCAAATTGAAACAGCTCCACTCAACTCCTCAGAGCCAAGAATAAATTCAGAACCTGCCCCATGCAGCTCATCCCGAGTCTCCAGAAATAGCCTTGCTTCTCTGGAGGCTGTGTGGCCAGGTGATATTTGAGGCCATATGATGAAGAGGTGGCCAGGTGCCTAGAGGCTTGGGAGGCTTATGTCCCTTTTCAAAGGTGACTGAAGCTATTTCACAGGGAAAAAAATCAGGGCATTTGGCCTCCTAGGTGTCCAAATGACTGCTGGGAGTGGCTTTTGGCTAACGTTCTCCTCAGCTCAGAGCTCTTACCAGCGCAGAGAAATTTAAGGGTGGGGATTCATCCAGCTGAGAGAGGAGCATGCCTCACCTCCAGAAGGCAATCTGTGCCACCTCAGCTCCACGCTGGGATTTTGGGAGCTGCCTCTCCTCCCTTGCTTGCTCCACAGCCACAGGTGGGCGTGCATCCCACTGCCGGGGCTGCAAATAGTTGCTCTGGGTGGCCAATGTCCGCTTTCAAGCTGCTGGCAAAACTCCCTGCAGTCCTGTGGCTTCACCGCTGCCTCCCAGGGACGCACACGCAGCGGAGAGCGGCCAAGCCAAGGGGATTTCAGGCTCGGCGGTTCGGTTGGGAAACAGGGCTATGGAGCACGGAGAGATCCCCACAAAGCAAATGCAGATGAAGGCAGAGGCTCCTTAGTTTTGGTCCCGTCATCGCCACGGAGCAGATTTTTGGAAGGGTCTGACGATGCTCACAGCACCATCGCCTGCACCATCTGTAGGACAACGCTTTGCCCTCCTTCCGGTCCTGCCTTACCCCCTTGCAGGAGAGCTGTTAGGACCCGGGTGCAAGTCTAGGTCTTTCTCCCTGTACAAGACGACCCAGCCCACGTGCACGAGGGGACGTAGGGTTGTGATCGCTTTGCAGGCTTCTATTCAAGGTATTTTTGGGCTGGAGAGGAAAATCGGACCACACTGTGGTCTAGGGCAGCGCGGGGTCCCGAAGGTCCCTGGCTGCGCCAGCTAGCAAAGCTGCACAGGCTGCCCAAGGCCAAGCCCAAAAACGGGCCGTTTGTCCCCAAAATGAGCACGCAGCCGTGGCTCCGTCAGCCTCGCTCGCTTCGGGCCCTCCCAAAACAGCTGCTCCCCTCCCCGCGACAGCAATGCCGTCACGGGGCAGGGATAGCTGATGGGAACGGGTTTCACAAATAAATCACTTTTTTTTTTCCCCCCGATTTCCTGGTTATCGCACCCCAAGAGTCAGTCCTGCCCCGCGCGGTCCTTTAGCCCTCGGCTAAAGGGACACAGCAAGCAAGTGCAGAACGCGGGTACAGAAACCCCCTCCGACAGCTCGAGCTGTGCCGTCCGACTGCTCTCTCGCAGCCCAGGGCAACAGATAGCATCGGCGCCCGAAGCGCTGCCCGGCTGGGAGTTGAGATTTAAGAGGTATTTCGCAATAATATGAATTATTCCCTCTACCTGCCGTCGCACCCACCCATTGCCACGCACGACACGCGTCACATCGCCGTTCACACCAACGCCATAGATACTTCCCCTCCCTCTCAAAGCCAGCCAGCCCAGCCGAGAGGCATATGTCATGAATCAAAGTGATATGTAACAGCTGTAGCATTTTTTTTCCCCCCTGCCTTTTATGTTTCGCTTTTTTTAAATCTACTCATCCGCTTCGCACGTTTACAGATTTTTATTTTAACTACGCTCTAGTGAAAGAGCACACACGCAAGCAAACGATTGCTTAGAAAGCGAATTTGAAACATCCACTCAAAAGAGGTTATGTAAAAATGCCAAACTTAATGCACAGGGAAGTATGCAATAAGCAAAAAAATAGCTGCTGGGGAAAATATTTAAGGAAATCACTTCATCGCATTAGCGGGAGAAACGATTGCCTTTTGAGAGCATTATTAGTAACAGATGTATATCTTCTGATGAAATGGAGAACATCCTTAACAGGTCATCACACACTATATAAACTCTAGACAAACATAAAAACTTCAGATTACTGAAGACTACATGAGTTAATCTTTTAGCACATGAATTATTAAGAGACTGGCTACCTAGGTTTTGGTGCTAATTCTTCACGGTTCAGGAAAACACCTTCCTTTTCTAAAAGCACTCAGCGGTCAGATGTTTCGGTGCTTTTTCTCGGCTTGCCCTGCTAATACCAAAAGCTCCATCAGAGCTCCCACCCCCCAGGAGCACAAGGAACTCTTCATTAAAAAAACAGGATGAAACTACCTTATTGGAAATAACAATAATCCAGGAGAATAAAGTTGAAAAGCAGATAGTTGCCATAATCACAAATTAATTAACACAAGCTCACATTCCCATTTTTATCCTCTACCCCCTGCAAGCTGGTGCCATCTCCAGCTTGCGACCAGCGGTAGTTCAGGACACAAAGCAAGAGCACGTTGAGCAAAACTTGTTGTGCCTCAACAAGGCCGGCCAAGCAAGAAGTACCTCCAAACACCCAAACAACAACAACAACAAAAAATTCACATAATTTACTGTCTTAAACCCACTTCTCCCGCTGAGTCAGAGACTTGCTGTTGGCACAGTCAACCCAGATCTAAGCAGAGTTTTGGTTCAAACCCCCTAAAAACCCTCTCAAGAAGCACATTACCTCTACGAAAAAAGCCACTGGCCTTGCTGCTGCTGCTTCTGCTTCTTCTTCTTCACCAGGGCTACCCCCTACAGGAAGGTCCTCTCTTCACCCACCCCTTCCTGCAAGCACCCAACTCCTCCTCCTCTACTAACAAGAGTACCATGGAGGGGAGGATATAACGGAAAACCCTGATTGGGAACACCTGTGCTTAAATGCTCCTCTTCTCCATGAATTAGTCTCTAAGAGGCATCAACCACCTCTTCCTCCAAGGCTTTGCTGCCTCTCTCCTTCTAGTAACTAGTATCAGTCCTCGTCGTTTTAGGACGGCTTTGAGGAAGCGCGACGCTAAAACTCATCTCTTGTTGATGAACAAGTCCCCCTGCTTTCACGTAATTAAGAATACCACGATGGGGGTCACAGAGGAAGCTGGAAATTGATCTGGAGGCTTCCTAAAGGCTAAAATGGAAAAGAAGGTGACTAAAAGGAACAGCCCACTTATTATTGCTTGAAAAACGTGTTATATTTCCCAGCTGACCAGGGCAAATAAGCCAAACCCGAGACTGAGTGTAGTTTTAACACATTGGGATATCCAAGTTTATTTCGTGGTGCCCTGAGCGCTGACTCATGACTTCCAGCCGTTTTGAGTTCGCCAAGATGGAGGTACAGAAAATACAGCTGGTGGTTTCTTTGCCACGAGGTTCTTAGTCCAAAACATGACCCAATGGGACATAACAGAGGTGGGCTCAGCCCCAACAATCCCCCAGGCTCCTTGTTTGAACATGGTCAAGGCAGTTCTTCAAGGGCTTTCCGGCCAAAGCGTCCCGAAAGGTGTAGATGTCAATCCACCATTGAGTCTGGAAATCCCATTCGACGTAAAGCCCCGTTGCCCGCCGCTGCGGGAGGGTCACGGCGGGTGTTGTGGACAGGGAAGGTTTCACAGCACCGGGGAGATTTGCTTTTCCCTTCTGCTGCGTTCCACGGCCGCAAACAGCCCCGCAAGGTTCTCGGCAGCCACTCAATGTTAAAACCAAAAAACCTCCAAATCTTTGCTTTGCTCCTGTTGTTTATTACTTGGCAAGACGTTAATTTTCACTGATTTATCTTGATGCTCTCTTCACCCCCAGCTGATGCGACTGCAGAAGGATAGGATGCCACCAGCTAATAAACAGGATGATAATAGAACTTCCTGCATTTTGGAAGGGAAATACTAGCACTTTTACGGCATACATTATTTTAACAGCCCGTTTTTCCGTGGCATGCCTTTTATTTCACGTTTTTCACTCCTTGCTCCCAGCACTTTTACTCCCAACGGATGCTGCAAGGGAAGCCTGTCCCAAAAACCTGGCGGCCCTTTCATAAACCTCTTCTGCCCAGAGCGGAGATACCCGGGTGGGGTTGGAAGGGTGGTGGGATGGGTGGTTGTCGCGAGCACGGTGCGTTTTGCAAACCTCAGCTCTGGGACCTTTCTGTATCCGCGTGCCGAGGGGAGGAAGCCCACGGTAGCGCCCACGGTGGCACCCACGGAGAAGCAGAGCCCAGCTTTCCCCTCCTCGTGTGCTCTTCGGGTGTACCTAGGTTTTCCGGGAGCCAGCTGTAAATCGGAGACACAGTCCGGCAGAGCAGGTCCGCTCCTGCTGGAGCCACTGGGAGGCTTGGCTTGGGCTCCGATAGCTGGGAGGATGGAGGGGTGCCAGCTAACGAGGACGGCTTTTCAGTCATCTTGTGAACGATAGCGATACCTCTATAAATCGAGGAGTTGCCCACAACAGGGAAGGCTTGTCACACCTCCATTAATACGGCGCGCTAGCTGCTGGCTCTGGGCGCCTATTTAAATGCCTCTCCACCTGGAGTTGTTTATTATTATTATTATTATTATTATTATTATTATTATTATTATTATTATCATCCAGAAATGTGGGGGGAAAGGCAAGGGCTAGCTGTTGCCTGAGTCATGCTCTATGGCATCCATAAATTCCCCACGGAGCACCTGGAAGAGCGAATGCTGCAAACCTCTTCCTCCGTGGAGGACCAGACCCCAACCCAGCAGTGACATGCAGGGAGCCAGTGGAAGTGTCAGGATCACACTGAGTTTCGGGAAACAAGATGGACGTTGACCTCTCCTTTCCACTTAGATAGCCCTGAGGAGTGTCTCTTCAGTGGAAGAGGGATCTGCTCTTCAGATGTTTATTTTGGAATTTTCCCTAACTCCTGGCATCTGGTTCGGTTTCCAGGTGCCATCAGTGGCCATCTGTGGTGGCCGTGGTGTGTTGTGGTGGCCAGCTACCATGGCTTTCCTCAAGGAGGGGGTTAGTCTTCCCACGAGCCCCCTTAGGCTCTTGTATTGGTCACAACTCTCTGGACTGATGGAGTTGGCAAGGATGGTAATGAAAAAATTGACTTTCTTACCATGACCCAGTGAATAGCTTGATGTATTTGACTCACTTTTGGCTCCTTTGAGTAATTGAGCTCCTTTTGGGGAATGAGAAGTATTAAATCACTGCATTCCCTTTGGGGAGGATATTTTCTCGGTTAAGCAAGCCTTGCTGGTTTCTGCTCTGTAGGCTTGGAGAATTAAGGTTAAATAATAAATTGACTGTTTCTATGACAACAGATACACAGCTTTCCTGAAGGAGACTTTGTTTCAGAAGACTTGCCAGGTGGATCACAGATAAGAAACTTCCATAAATTATAGTTTTGGCTTCAACACGTAAAATATTATTCTTGGTGCCTTTCCAAAATGTGATCAGCCGGCGCAGGCTATTTCACCGCCGGAGCTGCGAGCTTGGGGGATTCTGAGGGCTTTTTGCCATGCAGCCAGATCATGCGGCTCACTTGGGTCTGGAATAATTAAATTTCCATTTGTACGTTTGGGACAGCTGAAAAGGTGAGCTGAGGCAAAGAGGGACGTTCAGGCCGATTATTATTCTGGCATGCGTGAAAACTAAAATAAGGGTAATAGCACGAGAGAACGTGTCGGCCAAGACATTTCAGCTGGTCACCCATGGGCAAGGAGGACAGAGGAGAGGCCGTCATATGTTTTGAGGGTCGTTTTTTGACTTTGGTAGAAACCTAGGCTGACTGCTTTCCTATCTATTAGGTATTACACGGGGCAGCACCGGCAAGAAGCAAGCCGTCTAAGTCCACAGGGGTGATTAAATGCCAATTATGTTGGTGATGATTCCTCTTCCAAAGAAACTCTTGCTACAGAGCAGAACCTGTCTAGCACTAAAGTAACTTTTTTCCTGCCAAAGTGCCACCAAAGCATCACAAAACCACGTGGTTTGACTTTTCCTATCTTGTGTCTCACCAATGCCTGGCCGGCACTGCCGCCGTTTCTCACTCTCCTTCTCTTTCTCTCTCAGGTCTCACATTGGGTGCTTTGAAACGAAGAGAATAAAAGGAAAACTCGGATAAAAGATGAGGAAACACCGACATTTGCCCTTCGCGGCAATGCTTTGCCTCCTGCTTTCCGGCTTTTGCTCGGTTCACGCCCAGCAGCAAGCAGGTAAAACCCAACGCCTTCGCCCGATTTCGCCGTGCCGCCGGTTCGCACCGAGACATTGGCAGCGTTTGGTTTTTAACACGCATGTCGCCGGTACACTGTGGTTCACCTTCTGCCCCGCAGCTCCCACTCGGCCGAGGGTCCTCGCGGACCCGGCAGGCGCGGTGCCTCCCCGAGCGCGTCGCTGGCCGGTGGCGTAGGATGCTCTGCGGGGGACGGGCGTGCGGGGCGCGCACCCGGGGTGGCCCCGAGTGGGTTTCCTTCTGGGCAGAGCTGTTTTGCCCGCCTTGCATGTGTAGGAGGGTGCTTTGCAGAGAGAAGAGCGCTGCCACCGACCTGCAGAAAGGCTGTTTGGGGTTTGGGGTTTGGTGGGTTTTTTTGGTTTTGTTTTTTTTTTATTTTTTCTCCTAAGGGGAGGCACTGGTGTCTGTGGGAGCGGAGCTGGTGTCACAGGGTGGGGTGTTAGCGGCCAGGGAAAACTTTGGAAAACTTCGGCCAGCGCCTGGGCTGCTTACATCGAGCAGCTCTTGCTCCCTCGCGCACCGCCGCGGAGCCAGCGAAGCCCCGAGCCGGCAAAAAAAACCACGCAGGAGACCGCGGGCAGCCTGAAGCGAGCCCAAATTCACACGTGAAGCCGCCGGTGTCCTCGTCTGGCTCAGGGCTTGGCGTCCAAACCCGTGCGGCGAGGGGCTGGGAGTGGAGAAAAACTCCCTCCTTGGGAAGGGGAGGTCGCATGCTGTCCCCTCCTGTCCCGCAACGCCGGCCACGTCGGGGCACGGATGGCTGCCTGGTTTTCCCCCAGTGCTTCTCGTTTTGCTGCGGGCGCTAAGGGGAAGCTGAGCTTCACTTTCACCATGCGAGAGAGGCTGTCGGTCGTTTGGGTGAGGAGGAGGAGGAGGAGGAGGAAGAGGAGGAGGAGGAGGAGGAGGAGGAGGAGGAGGAAGAGGAGGAGGAAGAGGAGGAGGAGGAGGCATGCTTTGTGCTGACCGATAGAAAATCCTAAACCCCCATCTGTTTTTTTAAAGCTGCCGTGGCTGATATAATATTTCTAGTGGATTCCTCCTGGAGCATTGGGAAGGAACATTTCCAACTCGTTCGAGAGTTTCTGTATGATGTTGTAAAAGCTTTAGATGTGGGAGGAAATGATTTTCACTTTGCCCTGGTCCAGTTCAGCGGAAACCCCCACACAGAGTTCCAGTTAAATACGTACCCCTCTACCCGAGACGTCCTGTCCCATATTGCCAACATGCCTTACGTGGGGGGAGGCACCAAGACTGGAAAAGGATTAGAGTACCTAATCGAGAACCACCTCACTAAAGCTGCTGGAAGCAGAGCCAGTGAAGGCGTCCCCCAGGTTATTGTAGTGTTAACGGACGGACGATCCCAGGATGATGTGGCTCTGCCATCATCTGTCCTTAAATCGGCCCGTGTAAACATGTTTGCGGTCGGCGTGCAGGATGCAGTGGAAGGGGAGTTAAAGGAAATAGCGAGCGAACCCTTCGACACGCACCTTTTCAACCTAGAGAATTTTACTGCTCTCCACGGCATAGTTGGAGACTTAGTGGCGAGTGTCCGTTCATCCATGACTCCAGAAAAGGCTGGGGCCAAAGGACTGGTTAAAGACATCACAGGTAATGGTTGTCCGCTGGTGGCTCCCATCAGCATGGTACCTGCTGGCGTTGCGCTGTTTTAAAGCCTTCGTAGGGGCGAGACTGAGATGGACGTTCAGAGGTTTAAAAACAAAGGTTTGAAGCGCGTGGCCCCGTGTTTGCAGCTATCGAGCGTGCCGTTGTCTGCAGACCCAGCTGACGCTCCTGCCAGAGCTGCCGGGAGGTAGCGCAGGAGCCCTGGGATGGACAGCGGTCGGTTGTGGCCACCCTTTTGCGCCCACGGCACGGAAATGCGGGCGTAGGCAGCTTTGCAGAGTTATTAAATTGCCCCATCCTATCCACTCCCGAGGCAGGGAAATAGGGGATGAACACACCAGCCATGATGGCGACTCTTTGAGGCCCTGACTGAGAAGGGTCTTGAGACCAAGAAGGTCGCTGCTGGCTGTGGAGACGCCATGGGGGATGTCCTCTTGCAGCTAGCGGGTGAGACGGGCAACGTGCTGCTCCAGGAAGTCACGTTCTTGGCCGAAGACGGCAAAAGCGGTTCGGTGGAGAACTTCTCCGCTGAAACCCCGTCCCTGAGCTGGCCCTTAGCCTCTCTCCTCATCCGCCTGGAGAAGGTGTGTGGTTGGAGAGTCCCTTTTTGCGGTGCCACGCACATGCCTTCTTTACAAGCCGATGGTTTCCACCCGCCGGGGTGCTGGACCCTTCCCGTAGCAGAAACCTCTCGGCAATCTACGTTGGCTTCGACGGATCTGTGCTGACCGCAAGCCGGGGACCCAATTTGCCTGGAAAAAGATAAGAGTCTTCCTCCATCCCTCCTCTGTTTATGAAATTCCAGTGAGGAAAGGGCCTTCCTAGCAGCTTTGTTGTGTTTCAAAACAGAAGTCCCAGAGATCAAACCTTTCTTTTTATTCCTGAGACTCCATCTGAAGGTCAATAGCTTGTGGGGTGATGTAAGGCAACAGCAGTGTAATGAGGCAGCGTAACATTAATCCCCCCGTGTTGTCTTGCCTGATTAACCCTCACGCCAGCCCCACTGGGTGCTCTCCATCACTGCATGACACCGAGCGACACCAAAAGGCTGTGCTCACATGTGTTTTTATTCTGCAAAGTGCTTGACAGGGCAAATATCCAGATCACGTGAAAGCCACAGGGAAGGAAAGCAGCTGCCCCAGCAAGATGACACAGAGTTCGCTAATTCTAAGACAAAAATGTCGATATACGTGCAAAATGAATCGTATATCCCACCTGCTGACAGCGCTGCAGTGGCTGTTCGGCATCTTCACCGTGAAGGACCACAGTGCTTCCCTGTTGAGATCAATAGAGAAATTGGTCTTTGGTGGCTGGCTGTCCTCCGGGGCACGCTGGCGGGTAACCCCGTCGCATATCAACATCTAGAGTCACAGACGCTTCTTTAAAAGCTTTGAAGGCAAATTCCTACTTTATGTATATCGTGCATTTCCAAGTTCGTTTCTACTCAAAGATATTTTTTGCAAGCATTTCCTTCCCCCGGTAACAGAAGCTTAAGCTAATCCTACTATTGTACTTTTGCCCATATAACTTGCACGGGCGATCTACAGAGCATCATTAAACAGGGGAGAAGATGTTACAGGTCCTAAACATGGCATGACAACAGTGTGCAAAGCATGGTACAAATAATTGTTGGCGTAAGAGTTTAAGAAGCCATTTATTCAGCTTATAACTCCATGTAGCGTTAAAATGCGTAAAAATGCCATGGATGTTATGCTAGAAATGAGCCCTAATAGACAGCAGAAATGTAAAAAAACCCCAGTCGCACAGTATTTCCAGTACAGAGTCCCAAAGCTGTTGCTCTGTGGCAGTCCCCAGAGCTGACCAGCGTAAGTATGAGGGTCAGCCCCCAGTGTGCCCTGATGTACCTGTTAAATCTGAGCTGTCTGTCTCATCTGACCCTCCTTGCTTAGTTGTGTAACAAGCATGCTTTTATTTGTTCTCCAGCACCAGCTTGTTCCATAAATGCGCACTGAAGTATAAGGTTTTTGTACAGTGATGACAAATTATCCAACGCATCCGTTTGATATCTGTTTTCCTTCCTGTGGGAGCGACCCGTGCGGCCGTGCTGACGCCCATTGGCGTCTGAAATCCCGTTCCTCAAAAAGATGTCCAGGGTATCGAAAGCAGCGCTGGGTACAACGGCTTTGAGATCGCCCTTTCATTTACATGATGAAGTAGAACGTGTACATTCCAATTGAAAATGGCACAGTAAAGACAACTCTAAGTACCCCTAATTTGCAACTCAATAATGGAAAAACGGAAAAATCCCGAAGCCCTTTGCAAGACTGAACCACGTTTGCGTTCTCCAAGCCAACGCTGGCCATTGAGTTGGCCCAGGGAAGCGCTGATGCCCTGGAGACCTTTTCCTTTGTCGCCGGAATTGCGGCATTACTCGAATCTCTTGGCAGCATTGCGATGTATGAAAATATTTACTAGAAAAACAGCTAAAAAGGAAAAAAAAGAAAAAAAATTATTCACATTGCTGGTTAATAGCAAAGACCGCAGGTTTATCCCTGGCCTTGCTAAACTACATACCAGTTTTGCTACTGGTTTCAACTTCGGCTTTCAAAAGCTGAGAGCTGGGTGGGATTTCCAAATGTTGTTTGTCATTCATTTGCAAGTAGTCTGAAATTTGATTTCTTAACAAGATTGGCGAGCAATAGCATGGAAACGTTTGAGCATGCCTTGGGGTCTTCTTCCCCCCTCTTTTTGCATGCATACAGCTCTTGGTGATGTTGATGGTAAAATGAGTTGAGCAAAAGGAGTAAGAGCAGACACCAGGGCATTTTGGGTCTGCTTTGGTAAGTCTCACAGCAAAAATGCTTCCCCCCCCAACAACCATGTTCATGCTGTATAAAAGTTTTGTTCGGTGTGTGTATATTATCCTCAGCAGATGCGTGTGAGCGTCTGGGTACGGTCACAACAAATAGAGTTGGATAATTGTGTCATGACTGATTTCATCACCCTGTTTTAACCTGATTCTGCATTCCTTGATTGAATATCCAGAGTCCATACGAAAAATACAGGCCAGACACCTCGATCGATAATCGGTACATCTTTGTGCAAAATAATTAATGCAAGAAAATACTTGCGTGGCACGGGTTGACTTGCTGGGTCAGCTTGCTGGACAAATACCGTCGCCTGTATGCTGGACGGCTGGTGAAAGAGTTACGGAGCAAGAATAATAACCAAAACCTTTTCAATTGTTTCTAACGAATGCATCTCAAACAATAATCATTCGTGGTGGGAGAAGCCAATATATTCAGCCACTGTTTTTAACCAGCAAAAGAGCAGAATTGCAACAGAGAGGCTGAAACTTTCCGTGTATCCAGTAAATGGTGGCTTTTTCTTTTTTTTCAAAAAAAAAAAAAGCAAAAGGAGGCTGCAATGAGGAAAACTCCCTACAAAGATTACCATCCTCATCCGCTATCTTCAGAGTTGAATTGCCACCACAATCCACCTTTTTCTTTTGGCTCTGGCTAAGTACTGGGACAGTACCTGCCACTGGTGGAATGGATCTAGATTCCCCCAAATTATGTTTTGCCGAGTTTTCCCCTCACATGCCAATCATGCTGACCCCCGTGTAACTGCAGCCAGCAGCTCAAGTTGTGTCCGCTCGAGCCGTCTCTCGATGGGCAGCGGACGCTACTGGGATGGGGCTGGGAGCTCGTATTCAATCAGAATGCAGAACTAAGAGGCAAATATCACCTCCTCAGTGAACATGTGTTTTGTTTGCTCATTTTCGTGTTTCTTACTGGTTTTCCAAGAAACATGTCAGAACACTGTACAACCGCATGTAATCACTCATTTTAATGCTTTCACCTTTTGCATTTCTTTTTTTAAAGCTCAAGAGTCCGCTGACCTTATTTTCCTTATTGACGGATCAAACAACATCGGAAGTGTCAATTTTCAAGCCATACGTGATTTCCTTGTAAATTTGATTGAAAGCCTCAGAGTTGGAGCTCAGCAAATACACATTGGGGTGGTGCAGTATAGTGATCAACCCAGAACCGAGTTCGCTTTGAACAGCTACTCCACAAAAGCGGATGTTCTGGATGCCGTGAAGGCACTTAGCTTCCGCGGTGGCGAGGAAGCGAACACCGGTGCGGCACTGGAGTTTGTGGTGGAGAACCTCTTCACCCAGGCGGGAGGCAGCAGGATAGAGGAAGCGGTGCCTCAGATTTTAGTGCTGATAAGTGGTGGAGAGTCTAGTGATGATATCCGAGAGGGCTTGTTAGCGGTGAAGCAAGCTAGTATATTTTCATTTAGCATTGGGGTCCTGAATGCTGACAGTGCAGAGCTGCAGCAGATTGCTACCGATGGAAGCTTCGCATTTACTGCCCTGGATATCCGTAACGTTGATGCTCTTCGAGAATTATTACTGCCCAACATTGTTGGAGTGGCCCAAAGACTCATTTTGTTAGAGGCCCCAACCATTGTGACCGAAGGTATGTATGCCTTTCTAGACTGTTGCGTTTCGATGAATCGATGAATGAATGAGCTTTTGCACACTTTAAAAACTTCTTTTTTTTTTTTAATTTAAATTTCTATTTTTGCAATGCAGCTCTCTGGTCTGGTTATGGAGAAACAATGGGAAAGACACCTAGTCCTGCAGCTAATGTGCAGAAACTCATTTGCCCAATGGTTTCTCTTTTGAAAACCATGAGGTTTTGTGTCAATAACTGGCCCGGCATGGAGTTTTAGAGGACACGAGCAGAGTACAAAAAAGCTCATAGAATCTTTATCAGGGTATCTAAGCACCCCGGGGGTTAATACTGCAGCACGTTCAGTTCTGAAAACATTTACGTCACGTAGACTTACATTATGTCAGTTGAAAGTGTCGCGAGAAGGAAATTTGACTGGGGACGCTAAGAGGGATGTTAAATGGATCCTTATTTCACAGAGCTGAGGTTACCAGCTTGCTAAAACAGTAAAATTCCGCAATTCATTGAAACTGTGCACTATCCTTGGGAAATGGGTGAAATTCCTGTGGTGTTGAACTTAGAAGCAAACCAGCCCTTAGTTCCTCTGAAGTGAAATGCCGACCTTGCTAACATATATTTCCCTTCAATCCGTAAGCTGAGAAAGTTCACAGCTTTCCATGAGGCCATGTAGGTGTCAATAGTCCACTTAGGTCACTTTGTCACTCTTAAGTCCCCCTCGACATTATTTCTGGCCTAGCTTTAGCTTGGGTGCGGTAGAATAATGAGTATCTGGTTTTATGGAGCAAGTAGGCGATTAAGAGTTTTTCGGCCTATGGTTTTATGACTAAGTTAAATTTACTGATAGAGAGGCTTTACGGAAGACACAATAAGTCGTATTTCAGAGGCCCCTGGAAAGGGCCAGGCTGGAGCTGCTGCACTCAATTACCAGGATGCTTAATGCAAACAATACTTTTGGGATCCAAGAGCCAGTCTGGAGTTCTGTACATACTGTTCAACTCATGATCCATGTTGACATACAAAACTGCATCCCAGATGTCTTCGCTGATCTATGTCTAAACATGATTGCTATCCTGTGGCTCAAATCAAAGGGAGGAATTTGCCTAAAAGATCATTTTATGACCTTGCCTTGATCGTCCCAGGAAAGAACATAAAGAACTTTTTGCTTGTAGCACCCTGTGAGAACCATATTTAGCTAAATAAACCGAAGTCTGCCTGTCTAGCTAAAATGTGCGTGCCAGGACCCACGCAAGCCCATGGAAAACCTCTCTTTCTGCCCCACTGTTTGAATGGCAAGATTAAAAATGCTGGTACATTTGGTTTCATCTGCACTTGCATATTTTTCACTTAAAATGACAGCTCATTTGTAGAAGGTACTACAGTAGCATCCGCCTGAGCAATTACATATTGGTGGATATGCTAAGTGGAGAAGTGGGTATTTTCAAAGGAGCTTTAGGGAATTTCCTTTGCCGAGCGTCCATGGAAATTGATTTTGACCGGTCTGCTTGCTTCAGTTCGGTGCCTCGGAAGTCTGCAGCATAACGCACTGGTCTGGGAGACACGCCGCAGCCCGAAAGGGATGCCGAACCCATTGATAGGCCAAGCATTCCTGTGAAATACCGAAGGCACCTTGCTTGACTTTAGCTCTCCGGCTGTACGCTAGTCCTCCTGGGAGGAATGGATGTCTGAAGGTGCCTCTCTGCCTCCCTTCTCCCTTCTCCTTTAGCTGCTGGGGGAGCCTGGATGATTAAATTAGATGAGGTGATTCACCAAAGATAGCCGAGATGGTGATGAAGAGGGAGCTATGCAGGGCTGACACTCTCCAACATCCCCAACTTTTAGAGCCAAAGATATAATGCTTTGATCCCGAATCCTTCCAAATTCCCGGGACAACTGCCATCAGTTCCACTGGGCTCTGGATCAGGCCCGCTGAGATGCGTACAGCCTTGCTTAAACGCTTTTGCTTTAATTGTGTCCATTGAAATTAGCACCGTGGGGTGTTTCTTCCTGTGGGTTTTGGTTTCGGTTCTTGCATTCCTTTTCTCTAAGGAAACATACTGCAGGATTTGAGAGCTGCGAGACAAACGAGTAGCGGAGGGAGCTATTCCTCCCCAGCCTCCCTCATCTTTGCGAAGCCCCTTCGATGTTTCCCACAAACTTCTATATAAAGTCAAAAGTTTCCAGGGTCTCCATTTTTGGGTATCTAGCAGCTGACAAGCTAAGGAAGTGCTTTGGACGTCTCTCCTGGGTGATCCAAAGCAGGGTTTTCAGCCCTTGTCACCCTTTTGGAAAGTTTCCTGTTTTCAGCCCTTTCCTCCTTGGAGTTAACAGATGAGAAAAAAAGCCCGGCTGAGGGGACGGATGCTGGAAATCTCACGGCTCTGGGAAGGGGACACTTTAAACAAACCCTCGTTGCTTTGTGAGTAGCTCCGCGTTGACAGCCTGGGTGAGCCACCGGCAGCTCACGCGGGGCTGTGGCTCGGGGAGGGCACCACCGCATTCGCTTGGTGCAGGGTCTCATCGTTTCACGTCCCACAGCACCACGGGCTCTTTTAAAGCTTCAAATGTTGACAACCGGCCCTTACTCGAACAATTTCCAGCGAGGCTCTGCGAGAGGCTTTTGCAAAGGCTCGTGCTCGCTGGTGGAGGCAGGTCTCTCGGGGTCCCAGGGCAGAGGAGGCAGCCGAGTCGCAGATGTCATCTCCAGCTCTAGATCCCTCCGTGGGCTAGCCCAATCTCATGGCACTTGCCCGTAAACGAGAAACCTGACGGAGACCGGCCTTTGGTAGCACTGCTTCCCGTGGCCAGCTGGTATCTGGCCAAGGAGGACTGCAGGCGAAGCTTTGTTCTTTGCTCAAATCCAAACTAAACAGCCTTGACGCAGAGGAGCCCTGAGGAGCTGAGGGACTGCCCCTTTCTATCCAGGCAGGACAAGAGAGCGTTTGCTACCGCTTGCCCCGAGGGGCGTGAGGTCCCACTGATGCTGGGTCTCCTCTTCCCCCGGGCTGTGCGCCGGGTGTAGCAGCGAGCTTGGGAGGCGATGGACCTGCTGCCTTAAATATTGACCCCATCCCAGGAGCTCTTAGGTGGGTGGGCAATTTAAGGACACTCCAAGTCCAGCGTACCATAACGATCCATAATGCCCCAGCATAACCTGGAAGCAACATAAGGCTTCCTTTTTCCATGAAATCAGGGAGGTGCTGATGTGAGTGGGGTTCTTCACAATATTGGCCATGGCTCACTGCTTCAACGAATAAATGAGGGTTGTCGAAAAGATGGTGTTAAGATTATCTCCCGTAATGATCATGTATAAAGCTTTTATCATAACGGTGTTGGTCTTGTTAACACATGCTGTTGCTTTATGTACATTTGCTGTGTTAAATATGATGGTGCTTTGGTTCCAGTGCTTGCACACCAGGGCTTTTTCCCCCTAACTATCCTCCTTCAGACTTAGCCAGGGAACCGGAAAGCTAATTGTGCTCTTTCTGTGTCCTGTGCCATCATCAATAACAAAGTTTCAGACACTACAACCCAGGGGACCTGTTTTGTTAAAGACGTGGTGACCAGAATATAATTCAGCTCTTCCATGACTGGGCTAGCTGTGCCAAGAAAAATCATAACTTGTTTTTGTTAGTTAAGGGATAAGATGTAGGATGTGAAGACCCAAAGTCCAGGTATGTTGAGTAAGCGGAGACTGTTCTTTACTTGCGTCATTGCTCTCGGGAACCTAATCCTTCTGAGACCAAACCACTCTCTGGCATAATTCGGATGGCTCCGCTGCAGAGAGGGGAGCGTCACCCGCTTATTTTACCTGATGTGCCAGCCGATTGCCAAGATTTCTCCTGACTGTTTGCCTTTCTTTTTGTTTTTGACACATATATGCATTTCAACGTCAGTTTTATAAACAACGCAGTTCTTGCAACACTTCTGTGTTTTAGAAAGTTCAGTTGGATTTCTTATGAGCCCTCTGCTAGAACCTAAAAAAGAATTCTGTTTTGAAAGCAAGACCCTTTTAAAGGTGTTGAGAGTAGCAGTGCTTCAAGCAAACAAGAAGTCCTAATGTTGCTGAACTGTTGACCTAGAATTGATGCACAGAGTGTGGTGGAGGCTTCCGCTAACATTGTGTTCATGTGTTACTTGCAGTTATTGAAGTGAACAAGAAGGATATAGTCTTCCTGATAGATGGCTCGACTACTTTGGGGACTGGCCCCTTTAATTCAATTCGTGATTTCGTTGCCAAAATTGTCCAAAGGCTGGAGGTTGGACCCGACCTGATCCAAGTCGCAGTGGCACAGTATGCAGACACTGTGAAGCCAGAGTTTTATTTTAACACCCACCAGAGCAGAAAGGATGTGATGGCTAACGTGAAGAGAATGAAGCTGATGGGTGGTACAGCACTCAACACTGGCTCGGCACTGGACTTTGTGAGGAACAACTTCTTCACTAGTGCTGCCGGGTGCAGGATGGAGGAAGGGGTGCTCCCCATGCTGGTGCTCATCACTGGTGGTAAGTCCAGGGATGCCGTTGACCAAGCCGCGGCGGAAATGAAAAGGAACCGGATAGTGATCCTTGCCATTGGGTCGAGAAACGCCGACCTGGCAGAACTTCAAGAAATTGCCCATGAGAAAGATTTTGTGTTCAATCCGAACGATTTCCGTGTTCAGTTCATGCAAGCCATTCTTCCCGAAGTGCTGTCACCTATCCGGACCCTCTCTGGAGGACTGATTGTTCAAGAACCACCATCAGGTAATTAATTACCTTGTTCTAATTATGGAGATATGGTTTATCTGTTTGTCAACTCTTATTCTGTGATGTGTAGAGATAACGGGGGGAAAGCATCAAGTACATGTTTCAGCATAGTTAAACGTTTTCTCTTTGATTTGCAAAACGTGCATGAACAGATTGGTGAATTTGGTAGCGTGCTTGTCGTGACAGATTTGTCGTTCCTTCCTGGAGATTTTCGTCCCATTCAATGTTTGTCACCAACATTTAAAGGCCTGGACGTGAAAGATGTGCTTTACTAGTTAGGTGCTGCAGTCGTTCAGCGGAGGCTTCTCCTCTCACTTAGGTAACCTAGGAACAGGACACACAGCGAATGTTACAATCTCTTCCCCAGTTTGATAATCATCCGTAGTGGCTATTTGCTCAAGGAAGCGTAAAAGTTTCTTCTGAGTGTAAAAAAAAATAGGGAAGTTTCTTCATGGAGATGTTTGGAGAAAGCTAGCCTTGACACTCTTGGACTGAAACTCACCCTTGAAGAACATATTTACAGTTTTCTTACCATTTACTAAGCTCAATCCCTAAGAGGCATACGAGACTATTGCAGTGTTGATTTTAATTTAATCTGTTTAGAAGATGACCCAAAGCCCCGTGAAGCCAGAGGATTCTTTTTACTTGGCCTTGCCGTTGACATCAGTAGACTTCGGAAGCAATCCAGTCCCTAAAGTCATGTCTTTTCAGGCAGTTTCCCCTGCATTTCAGAAGGTGTTCTAGTTGCATAGAGATTTTATACCAAATTTCTCAGGATTTCTTCCCGATAGAGATGCTTGAGGTTGAATTATTGATGTGCTAGATCGTATTTGAGCCTTGCATTTCTGTCCCATGGCATATGAACATTGGAAAAACAGGACTTCATCCAGCTCCCAGTGAGGTTCCCATTGGCTTAAGTGGGTGTCAAACCATGTCCATATTTTTTCTAGTTTCTCCAAGTACTTTAAATTATAAACTGCAGTGCAAAAGAAACTGAGTTTTTTGGAAAGGGCCCTTAAAAAATTAAAGCCTATGACTGATTTACATGAAGAGCAGACGTTTTAAAATCAGTTTGCCAATACTTGTCCTTAATTAAGATGATTATCACGGGACTTATATCATTTAATAAGCTTTTTTTCAGAATGTCTTTCCTGCTAATACAATGTTGCATGGCTAAACACCAAACCTGACATTTTTATTTTTCAATGTAAATCAAAAATGTTCCTAAACTTCTTGTTCTTTAAAGCACATTCATGCAGCTTCTCTTTTATTTCCAGTCCTTTTGCTCTACTGTACTCACAGCTATTCACATACACAATAAGCCAGTAATCATATCCTACTCCATCAAATTAGTAACGGAACGGATTTTGACGCTGGGCAGTCTGTTACATTTCAACTAGATATTGTCCCCCCTCTGAGCCTCGAATGTCACTTTTCTAGGAAAAAAAATAAAAATACAGAAAGCCGAGACAATCTGTAAAATCTGAGAGCAATGCCTGTACTTCAAAGATCCTTTTTCTCCTTTTTGGTTTTAATATCTCGGTATTTATATATTTTATATATCGGACAGCAAGCTTGCTGGGACAAGGCAAGCTAGAGAGATGGATAAATATAGCCATATAGCCATAGCTAAACGCTTTAAACAGAAAGATATTGAACAGAATTAGCAACGGGCATAAATATTTTCCCAAATAACTTACTTGGAAGAAGGCATCCTGGGGGGGGATGCATTGGCTAAACCCACTCTCATTTAGAGTTTCAGCATTTTGCTCTATCATCTGGACATGACGCGTTTAGAGCAAAAAGCACAGGGCGATGACGCTCTGGTGTCTTTGGTGCGATGTTGCAGATCCCCGTCTCAGGGCTCAGATGCTGGGAGACACCCCGGGAAGGCTTTAGCCTTAAAAAGGAGCCGAGAACTGGCTGGTTACTGCCAGAAGTGGGAAATCTCTGCCCCCTTCAGCAGCCCTCAAAAACGTACGTCTGACATCAAAATGCGGTTTTCTGCCTCAAACGCAGATGTCGACAAGGCAGGTGTCTCAGGCAGCCCGTGCAGCCTCGTCTGGACCCGCTTAGCTACGCCTGTTCCTAAAACCTCTTTTTAACGCCCACTCACAAATGCCAACCGAATTGGTTACTCGGCAGAAGCGTTTTCCCGGGCAAGCGGAGCCTGACTCCGCGCCGTGGGCCAGCGGCTGCTGGCGGCACGGCGTGACCACGGGAAGCCACTGCAGGGCGGGACACGGCTCTTGACATCTAGGGATGCACGGGAGCAGCCCCCCGGAACCGGGCTTTCCTTAGTAAGGGGGTGATAGCGGTGGGCGCCAAACCACCCTTTAGGTGCCAGAAGGCGGAAACGTTCCCAAAAGCTTTCTTGGAAAGCCCCAGGTGAAGGCGTGGCGGCTTGCAGAGAAGCAAGGGAGGGGTGTAATCCAGCGTTGCTCCACCAACGTCAACGAAGCTGCCTTCTGCCGCTGAGCATCTGGCCCAGAGCACGCGGCTCTGGCATCCGCAGCCGTTGAAAACATCTGCCACAACAGAGGCTGGGGCCCGTTGATAAACCCGACGTTTAAGAGACTTGTCAATACAAGTGTCAGAAACGTCCCCTGACAAACGTTGTCATTTCCAGCAAGGGCCATGTCACTCCTGTGCTGATCACACTCTTTCTCTTCTCTTGTTCTTCCCCCTTCCTCCTAACAAGGTTTACATGCGTGTACGGCTTATGCTGTATGCACACATGATAAAGAAAAATATCTATTTTTGTTTTCTGTGATGTCTCATGTTATTTTCTGTGCTCTACTGCAGTTCAAGTAACCAAAAGGGATATCATCTTTCTTTTGGATGGATCACTCAACGTCGGAAATGCCAACTTCCCCTTTGTGCGTGACTTTGTTGCCACCCTAGTTAACTACCTTGATGTTGGAAGTGACAAAACCCGTGTTGGCTTAGTGCAATTTAGCGACACTCCTAAAACCGAGTTCTTTCTATACTCCTACCAAACCAAATCAGACATAATTCAACGTATGGGGCAGCTGAGGCCCAAGGGGGGGTCAGTGCTGAACACTGGCTCTGCACTGAACTTTGTGCTTTCGAATCACTTCACGGAAGCTGGTGGGAGCAGAATAAATGAACAAGTGCCGCAGGTCCTAGTCCTGGTGATGGCAGGGAGGTCTGCCGATCCCTTCTTGCAAGTTTCCAATGAATTAGCTCGGGCCGGAGTGCTGACTTTTGCTGTTGGAGTTAGGAGTGCGGATAAGGCAGAACTTGAACAGCTTGCCTTTAATCCAAGAATGGTATATTTTATGGATGATTTCAGTGCTCTGGCAGCTTTACCCCAGGAGTTAAATAAGCCTATAACAACATATGTTAGTGGAGGTGTGGAAGAGGTTCCACTCACCCCAACAGGTAATACCTACCTTCCTTCATGTTGACTGCATTAAGTTAATCTTGTTTCTCTTGACTGTTTGCTCCCAAGGTACACCTTCACGTCTGTCCGAGGCCCTCAGCCATCAAAGCAGTTAGGGCTGTGCTTAACCATCAATAAGTGGCTTGACACTGGCAGCTCGTAATTTTGTTCAAGTCATTGATAGCGCACTTTAAAGACAGGACAATTTTAAGTACTTTGGCAGGTCAGGACTGAAGGAGGATCCAAGTGAGTCTATGCCCACCCAGTCACTTACTCCGGTGTTTCCTTTCTGTTGCCATAATAATGTCACAGCCTGTAAATGCATCGTCTGCACCAGCTCAGGCAAGGGGCACATGCGCTTTTGGCCACGAGGAGCGGCGTGGAAAGGTTAGAGTCGTGCCAAAGAGCACAGATGAACAGAGGTCTAGCCAGGTACAGGTGGCTGAATCCTTCCACAGAGCCACTTTGTCGAAGTGCTGTTATCAGGCTGAATTTGACTCCAGATAATCAAACTTATTCCCCAACATTAAACCCAAAAGCAGTTGGTGAGTTTAACCCCCTTTTAAACAGGTATTTGCTCACTAATTCCCTTTCTGTGGCTATGCGCATATGAAGACGTTAAGATCAACCAGGATGGTTTAGTATGGAAAGGAGACCATTAAGATAAATATGAGAGATGTTAAGACACACAGATGCTTGGTTTTGCCTTGGGTATTCAATGAGATTAAAAGGGCATCAAATGGAAACAGGTAAAAGGCTTTTTCTCCTCCCAAAGTCGTAACTCGCCTTACGGATTTAAATGCTCCACATGATGCATCTGGGAGAAGTACTTTAAGAGAATATAGAAAATGCTTTGTGTGTGTATGTATGAACTCATGACTGTTATCTACTGAGTCTTTAAATAGGAAAAAAAAAAAACCCCAACTCTCCACTGCTGTTGTACTTCATACCTGTGTTGTCGGCATATTGCTAGACCATAAACATCACTGGCCTAATCTGAAGCAGCCAATTTATGATATGACTGATATGATGCGATACGATGTATGATATGACTATCTGGTGCCTGAATTTATTGAGTCTTAGGATAGAGGTGTCCTTGTTTCCCCTTCTTCCTCAGATAAATAAGTCAAAGGTACTGTTTAGTCCTGTAGCCTCCGAATACTTTGGTAAATGAAAATCAACTGCTTTGCATATTGAAACCAGCTAATTTGCAGAGAAGTTTCTAGGATGACGTTTAAGAGGAAAAATGCCTTCATATCTTTTTTTTCCCCTCTTTTCATTTGTGAATTTATTCTAGAAAGCAAGAAAGATATTTTATTCCTGATTGATGGCTCAGCCAACCTCTTGGGTAGCTTTCCTGCCGTCCGGGACTTTGTACACAAAGTCATTTCTGACCTGAACGTGGGTCCCGATGCCACACGAGTAGCTGTAGCTCAATTCAGTGACACCATCCAAGTTGAATTTGACTTTGCCGAACTCCCGTCTAAGCAAGACATGCTTCTCAAAGTGAAAAGGATGAAGATAAAAACTGGGAAGCAACTGAATATTGGAGCTGCCCTAGATGAAGCTATAAGGAGGCTGTTTGTGAAGGAAGCTGGAAGCAGGATCGAAGAAGGGGTTCCACAGTTTTTGGTCCTCCTTGCTGCTGGGAGATCAACCGACGATGTGGAGCAACCTTCAGATGCTCTGAAGCAAGCTGGAGTTGTGACCTTTGCTATCAAAGCCAAAAATGCCGACCCCATAGAGCTGGAAAGGATCGTTTACGCCCCACAATTCATTCTGAACGTCGACTCCCTCCCTCGGATTTCAGAGCTTCAGCCAAACATAGTCAACCTCTTGAAAACTATCCAGCTTCAGCCAACAGGTACAGGGACCCCCGGGGTTTCCAAGAGGCTGAAAGACACCACTTACACGCCCCCTTCAATTTGGTAACGGGGGCAATTTGGTCTGGTGGTGTTTAAGAGGATTATGTAGAAACTGCTATTGTAGTTGGAGTTTCCTCTGGTCAGACCCTGATCCAGCAAAGCATTAAGGTCCAAACTGAATTTTAAAGATGAGGAAGGAAAAAGCCTTTTGTTCGGCTGCAAGAGCTGCAGTAGGTGCTGTTACCAGTGTGTAAAACATGGTACAAACCTGAAATAACAGAGAGTCGTTGCCCCAGAGATCTTGCATAAATTGATGTCCAATGCTGGGCAAGCACTCGAAGATGCAAATCAAGGCTTGTCTCGATTTCTCCTTCCATCCTCCCTTTTCTGGAGGAGTGGTAGGGAGAAAGGAGCACTGCAGCGTGCTGGATTCACTCTTGCTCCGTTATTTCTTACAGGATATGACGGCAGTTTCTACATTTTGTACCTACGCACCAATAAATCAGATACTCTTGACTCAGTTACCGTTACAAGTTCAGTAGATGAGTATGGATTAATTGAAGAATTAAAAAAAAAAAAAAAAATCCTAAAAAGAATCACATGGCCACAATTATAAATTCACACTGCGGTACTGGAAATTATGCCTGTCCAGCTGTGTGATTTCCTCAGGCAGCCATAGTTTGAGAATTAACCTGTTTCCCAACAGCAGGCGGGGACGAGGAAAAGCGTAATAACATCTACATCATCTCTCCGTAAAAGTCCTGGGCAGATGGACTTAGAATCATAGAAACATAAAAAAGAAATAGGACTGGAAGGGATCTCAGGGTGCCATCTGCTACATACCCTTGTTCCCAACAGGATCTTCTTGTCCAGAACCAGCTGACGTTGGTCTACTCTGTTCTGAACACTCTCCGATGGAGGAGATTTCGCAGCCTCCATAATCAATCTGTTGATTTGTTTTTCTCTGTATCAGTAGATACTCTTCCTTAATGTCAAACTTCTGCCTTCCTAATCGTGGTTTAAGCCTTCTATGTCTCCTTCAACTCAAGAAGGATGCAGATGTCAGCTCGTTCCCGTGTTCTGTGTGACAGCTTTTCGTTTACTTTAAGCTTGCCAAGTACACCTTGTCTCAGTCACCAGCTGCGTTCACAGCTCATTCAATCTTTCGTTAGAGGTCTTGTAGATTTTCTACCTTTTCACCCTTGTCTCTCCAATGTCAGCCTGCCTCAAATGACCAGAGTGTAATGATGGTATCCCTTGGCCAGCTCTTACCCCATCCTTTCCGTGAGGAGTCATTGCCCTTCCCGTATTTGTGCAGCTTCTGCGTCACCATTGACAAGTGCAACTGGTGCTCTTGAACTGCATCCTTGCTTTTCAAACCATTCCGGCCTTGTCAAGATCATACTGAGTCCCTTTGACCGTCAGGTACTGTGAATGATTGTGCTAATTGCTCACAAATAGCTGCATCCACCTACTTTTCATAGTATTCCTGGCTAAAAGAGAGCCACCTCATAAGACTACCCATGCTTTTTTCTTCTATATCTGCCTCCTAGACAGTTTCCTTAGGACGCTCTTCCTCTGCTGCCAAACTTCAGAGGAAGTGTAGGAAACTGGGATACACCAGCCAATGCCTGCTCCTTCTTCCCACCTGTATTCCTCAACAAGCTATATTAATATTCCAGTCCTATGCATTCACCCACCAAGTTTCCAACATCCCTCTGAAGTAATAAACTTGGTCTGAAGACTGCATTAAGACTTCAGCTGCCCTTGTTAACTCTTTATATGTCCAGCATTCATAAGGAGATAGTGAAGATTTTCTTCAGAGGGACGGATCATGCTCCTGCTTGTCCCACTTGACCCTGCTATAAAACAGCACTTTTGGGGATGCCATCCATCAGTTGCCGTGTTTGAGCGGCAGTGACGTTTTCTGCTTGGCTGAGCCAAAGCTTCGCGATTCTGTTAGTCAACAGCAGAACACGTCAACAATTCTCTGATCTTTGACATTTTACAGTCTTGGTTTTTTAAAAAAAGAATGTTTTGTCACAATTAGCATTTTTTTGTTCTTGAAGTTAGTTTAAAAAAAAAAAAAATCAGTGTATAGCGTTTTAGAAAAGCATTTCATCATTTTCAGTTGGATGTCCTTTCCAGCAGATTCTTATTTTGTCTAAGTATGTGCAGGATTATTTATTTCTAAGCTCAGTGATGCCTCAGAAAAGCTTTTCTCTCTCTCTCTCTCTTCACCAGCTCCCCGTGAGCACCCTCTCTGCAGTATGCCATTTCCTTCAGAAACTCAGTTTTCTCTGGGAGCAGAAGATCCCTGATATGCCCCAGACTCCTGTTGCATGTTGCAAATACATGCGCCAGCTTCCCAGCCCCCTTGGGAGCAGATGGCTTCTCCCAGCCTCAGGTGGGCGATGGCACCCGGAGCCCCTTGGCACCCTATTTCCTATGGGTCTATGATTCTATGGTGCGGTGGGTAAGGCAAGGCACGCGTTGCACTGCGGCTTCCACCGACTTCCACCCATCTGCCTCTTCACCAGGGATTGCACCTGATGGCAAAGGAACCACATCACCCGTCCTGACACCTCGCTTTCCCCTCCCCGAGCTTTTGTACTCCTTCAGTTCAATGTATGAGGAGCATAATAATCACTGCAAAAGAGAATCTCACTTATTCCCCCCTTCCCTTACTTGTCTCAAACAGTAGTTGAGAGAGGTGAGAAGAAGGATGTGGTGTTTCTAATCGATGGCTCGGATGGTGTCAGAAGAGGTTTCCCTCTGCTGAAGGCCTTTGTCCAAAGAGTTGTTGAAAGCCTGGATATCGGTCGTGACAAGGTCCGTGTCGCCATCGCACAGTACAGCAACGTCATACAACCCGAGTTCTTACTCGACACCCACGAGGACAAAGCAGATCTCATCAGTGCCATCCAGGAGCTAAAGGTTATGGGAGGATCTCCTCTGAACACTGGAGCAGCCCTTGACTATCTCATCAAGAACGTATTCACGGTGTCAAGCGGCAGCAGGATAGCGGAGGGCGTCCCCCAGTTCCTGATTCTGCTGACCGCTGACCGGTCCCAGGATGATGTGAGGAGGCCCTCGGTGGTCCTGAAGACGAGTGGCACAGTGCCCTTTGGTATTGGGATCGGAAATGCTGACCTCACGGAGCTGCAGACGATTTCCTTCGTCCCAGATTTTGCTATCTCTGTGCCTGACTTCAGCCAGCTGGATACGGTGCAGCAGGTCGTCTCGAACAGAGTCATCCGGCTGACCAAGAAAGAGATAGAGTCACTTGCCCCTGATCTGGTTTTTACATCACCCAGCCCAGGTGAGAAGATGTTTGTGTCTGCACCGAGAGCCAGCGGCAAAATATGATGTTTAGTAACATCATGGTTGCAACACAAACTGAGAAAAGCAAAGATGGTCACGGCTAAGACTCCAAGTCCATCTTGGTCTCGCTGTTGATGTACACAGGGTTGGTAGGAGCTGTGTAATTAAGCTGAGCCACCTTTAAGCCCAGTCCCTTAAGGTGGTCCATGTTGTATCCACATGGAAGACCCACAAAGTGAATGCTATGACCTTAATCTTATTTTAAGTTGATGGATTTTAAGTCCGTGCTATTCCTCCTGGAATGGAAATTATGTCATTTAGACGCCACAGGGACACCTTCACACCACTGTAAGCCATGGTCAGCTTTCTGCTAAATGTAAGACCTGCTGATGTGTCTTACATTTGCCACGTTCGTTCACTGGGGGAAGGGAAACTGGAAGCAGGCGTCAGGAAAAGGATCAGATCTTCCATTTCTGGTCTCGCTTGGAATGAAATCCAGCCAGCATATGCCTGGGATGAAGGGTACCCACCCCAGATCAGTCCCTTTGAAGTCCACCATCCTACTCTATCTGTTCCTTCCCTTCAGAGCCAGACTGCTTTCCTCCATCCCCATTTATCAGTGGGATATTCAACGATAATTCAGGCTCTGACCTGAATTACCGCTGCAGTAAACATTTTATGAGGAAGCAAAAAGTCATCCTGGAAAGGCAGAAGCTGAGAGAATAATAGGATAGAAGCTTTCCTAGAGGACAAAGCCAAAGAAAGAGGGGTGGTACTGAGTGTAAAACAACCCCAAGCTGCCTGGCAACTTGCCCTGAGTGAGGAGCACCACCAGGCGACGTTTCCTTGGGTGGAGATTCCACAAGGAATTACCATTGCAGGTTTCCCCAGCTCCCTCTTGCTTCCTTTGCTCTGGAAGTTGCTGTTCTTGCACTGCCTGGGGATGTGCCTAGCAGACCGGTCCTGTCTCTGGGTTGAACTGCTGGGGCTCCCAGGAGGTATCACAGGCAACGAAACAATGAGCATCCTCCCCATGGCCAAAGGCATGGGCCAGTGATGTAGATGACGCGTTTAGCTGTTCTCCATAAGCAATGCCTGGTGCATCTTCTGACGGCTGCCTTCTCTCCTGCAGCGGGTGTGAAGAGGGACGTCGTGTTCATGGTTGACGGCTCCCGCTATGCCGCCCAGGAATTCTACCTCGTCCGCGATCTCATTGAGAGGATAGTGAACAACCTGGATGTGGGCTTTGACACCACCAGGATTTCGGTGGTCCAGTTCAGCGAGCATCCCCACGTGGAGTTCCTGCTCAATGCCCACTCCACCAAGGATGAAGTGCAGAGTGCCGTGAGACGGCTGCGGCCGCAGGGTGGCCAGCAGGTGAACGTGGGGGAGGCCCTTGAGTTTGTGGCAAAGACCATCTTCACCCGGCCCTCCGGGAGCCGCATAGAGGAAGGCGTCCCTCAGTTTTTGATCATCCTCTCCTCCCGCAAGTCCGACGATGACTTAGAGTACCCATCACTCCAAGTCAAACAAGTGGGGGTGGCACCTATGGTGGTAGCAAAGAACGTGGATCCTGAGGAGATGGTACAGATTTCTCTTAGTCCTGATTATGTATTCCAAGTCTCCAGCTTCCAGGAACTGCCCAGCCTTGAGCAGAAGCTGCTGACTCCTATTGAAACCCTGACTGGGGACCAAATCAGACGGCTGCTGGGAGATGTGCAACCCCCTGTAGGTAAGGCTCTGTCAACACCGGCTGCCTCTGGGTTGCTATTCAAGTAAACGTTGCTCAAAGGTGTAAACAACTTTCCCTCCCTTCTCTATAAACCAAGGTTTTCCTTAGCTAAAAGCAAAGGTATAACACATGTACAGTTCTAGAAGGAAACTTTTAGATATGTGGCAATTCTACCCAAGTACCTAAATATATTATAACTTATGATTTTCGAGTCAAGCACCTAAATACGTTACCGATTTTGATTTTTCAAGTCAAATAACGCAGTGTGTAAAATTGCCTATTCCCATTTAAGCAGCTTTCTAGGAAAGACACATAAATCTGGGGCAAAATGAAGCTGGAAACATCGACAAACCCAGAGAAGAGTGTTAATGAATGAAACAGATAAGGCTCTGAGTAATGCATGCTTCTAATATTAGGCAGACTTAACACACACGCACACTTGCACCCAAGCCCTTTTGGAGCGGCTCCCCAAAGCACCATCCCTAAAGTTGGCTAAAATATGCCGTGCTGTTTTAAATCACACGAGAGCAGATAACACAGAAATCCTCCAGCAAAGCTTAAGCAAACGCTTGGCATACCAATGATTTCCCTTTCTTCTTGCTTCCCTGCAGATATTTCTGGTGATGAAAAGGATATAGTCTTCCTCATTGACAGCTCCGACAGCGTTAGGTCCGATGGGCTTGCTCACATTCGGGATTTCATCAGCAGAATTGTTCAGCAGCTGGAAGTTGGGCCAAACAAAGTGCGAATCGGCGTGGTTCAGTTCAGCAATAATGTCTTCCCCGAGTTCTATCTGAAGACCCACAAGTCCAAAAATGCTGTCCTGCAAGCCATCCGCCGCTTGAGGCTTAGAGGGGGGTCCCCCGTGAACGCTGGCAAAGCCCTTGACTACGTGGTGAAGAACTACTTCATCAAATCTGCGGGAAGCAGGATAGAGGATGGAGTGCCCCAGCACCTAGTCGTCATCCTTGGAGACCGGTCCCAGGATGACGTGAACAGGCCTGCTAATGTGATCACTTCAACGAGCATTAAACCTCTGGGTGTTGGAGCCAGAAATGTGGACAGGGTCCAGCTGCAGGTCATTACCAATGATCCTGAGCGCGTGCTTGTGGTACAGGACTTCACAGGACTCCCAACTTTAGAAAAGAAGGTGCAGAGTATTCTTGAAGAGCTTCCAATACCGACAACAGAAACCCCTGGAATTTTAGGACCTGGTAAGACTGCTGTTCATCCTGTAAACTCTTCTGGACAGAGCACAGATAGAATTTGTATAATGTGAAAATAATTCCGTAACACTTGTCGATTCCCAAAGCTTTAGTCGCATTGATTTGAAGAACCCTTTGAAGAAGATTTTGTTGAGCATAAGAAAGAATAGAATTAAATTTGAAATGAGATGAGGGTGTCTATCACAAAAAACAAGTAATTTTGTATGAAGTGTAATGAGTGTTGTATAAAACCTTTCTTTTTGTACGGATGTAAAATCATGCCAAATACCGATGAAACTAAAAGGGTAGAAAGGAGAGAGAAACACAACGCTACTTCACAAAACACTAAACTAAACATATTAAATATTATAGATGCCACAAACAATTAGTAATAACTGTGTTTTCCTTGTAATCTTTTCAGGAGGTAAAAAGGAGGCTGACATTGTGTTTTTGCTGGACGGCTCCATCAATCTGGGGAGAGATAACTTCCAAGAAGTTCTTCAGTTTGTCTACTCTGTGGTGGACGCCATTTATAGGGATGGCGACTCTATCCAGGTAGGACTGGCCCAGTACAACTCGGATGTCACTGATGAGTTTTTCCTCAAGGACTACTCCACCAAACCTCAGATTTTAGATGCCATCAACAAAGTCATCTACAAAGGTGGCCGAGTGGCAAACACCGGCGCAGCGATCAAGCACATCCAGGCAAAACACTTTGTGAAGGAGGCCGGCAGCCGGATCGACCAGAGGGTGCCCCAGATCGCCTTCATCGTCACCGGTGGGAAGTCCTCGGATGACGGGCCAAGTGCCTCCTTGGAAATTGCGCAGAAAGGCGTCAAGGTATTTGCGGTTGGCGTGAGAAACATCGACCTGAAGGAAGTCAGCAGGCTGGCCAGCGAGAGTGCCACGAGTTTCAGAGCGTCCACGGCTCAGGAGCTGTCTGAGCTGAATGAGCAGGTCCTGGTTACGCTGGAAGCCGCTATGGAAGAGAAATTGTGCCCAGGAACAACAGATGTTACAAGAGGTAAGCACGAACCTTTCATAATGTGCTCAGGCCATTCCCGAGGGTGGCTTTTAACATCCAATGTGTTTTGCTGGACTCGTCCAGCGTGGTCTCGTACTTTGTCTATAGCCTGAGGTGCAGCGTGGGCTCAGACCTCCTCCATGAGCGTGGTGGTAGGCTGCCAACCTTTGGTATGAGAGCTGCCTGTTTATGCGCTTCAGCGTGTGAATGACTGGTGTACTGTCACCGCAGCGGTGCCGCTGTGGTGGAATAATTTCAGGGATGACAGTCAGGGACTAAATCACTGGCCTCCTACCCCTGCACTGGAGGGTTCCTTTATTTAGCTGCCTTTGGACCGAGTCGCGCTGCCTTTCTCCCCAGATGGGTAGGGACACGATGCCGGTATCATGCTGGCAGACCAACTTGTTGAGTGCCAAAACGAAAAGCGATGGTCCTTGTTTTTTTCCCCACTGCGTTTATAACGAGCCAATTGGTCAGCTTGGCCATTCAGTCCCTGGCATGCGTGGCGTGCTGGAAATCAGAATTTCTCTTGCCAGACCATCCAGGGTGCCCACTTGATCTCGTGACAGGTATATGAGAAAAAGCTAGGGCATGAATGGTTGTAGTTTAAGGTTAAATTGCCTTTAAGAAGGAATCCCCTGATTTGGCTACCTCAGGAGCCAAGCAAGGGGAATTGGGGTGAGTAAGCGAGCTGGTATTGCCGTCGGGCCAGACCGCCAGCAGCTGGTTTAATTCACTACAGTCAGGCAAGTCCTACTCCCAGCACAACTGACCATGGCTCAGCCCTCTGGCTTTTGAGCAGAGGCATCTCCCGAACTTCTGGAGAAGCTGAAGGAGAGGCACAGCAGCCCTGAGCTGAGCAGCAGCTCCAGCCGAGATGAAGAACCGAGCACAGGGGAAAAGCAAACCATTGCTGGTGGTAACTACGAGTGCTTCCAGAGTGCAGCACCAGTGTGATTAGTATCAAAGAAAATTCAAACACCTCCCTGTTTGAAAGCCCAAGGAGGCACAGAAGACGTTAAGCCCAGACGAAAGGCATCCAGCAGCTCCAGACCAATGGGCGGCTCGACGGCTGCAGGGTGACTCCGAGCCCAAGCTAAATGTTCCTGCAGAAAGGCAGACCGCGCATGGCCTTGTTAGCTCAGGCTGAGCAACTTCAATGCCTCTTTCTGCCCTAATGCCCAGCTATCCCATATAAATCCTAGCTACACCTTTCAGAGACTTGAGATCAGTCACCAGGTTGTCACCGTGACCGGAGGGTGGTCGCTTCAAGCACAGGCAGAAGGTGCACGCACACCGCGCAAGCACTGACAGGTTTTCCACACAGCGGAGAGAAGGCAGCAGTCTCGGCTGCCCGACGAAAATGCAAATTTCTGTCGGACTTGGTTTAGGCAGCTCCTCCCAATGTTAAGCGACACTTGCACAGGGGGGAAAAAAAATTAAAACTAATAAAATGCAGATTTTCCCAGGTTATCGTTGCTATGGGGAAAGGAAGTAGAAGGCACTTGTGTATCAAATGGTGGCAGTTCTTGATGCAGAGAGTGTCTTCCGTAATGAGTAACAGAATAATGAGGAAAGTCATTACTTGAAAAGCAATTGTATTGCTCAGCAGTGATGCTCTCCTCTCTTTCTGCATTTGCTTCTCAGATTGTGACTTAGATGTGATACTTGGCTTCGATGTCACGGATGTTGGGCCCGGCCAAAATATATTCAATACCCAGAGAGGTCTGGAGTCCAGAGTCGAGTCCGTGCTGAACAGGATAACACAGATGCAGAAGATCAGCTGCACCGGCAACCAGGCACCCAACGTCAGGGTAGCCATCATGGCCCAGGCTCGGGGGGGACCCGTGGAGGGACTGGACTTCTCCGAGTACCAGCCCGAGCTCTTCGAGAGGTTTCAGGGCATGCGCACCCGTGGGCCCTATTTCCTCACAGCGGATACACTGAGGTCCTACCTGAACAAATTCAGATCCGCGCCCTCCGGCAGCACCAAGGTAAGTCAAAACCAAGGCCACTGGGTTGGTGTTGGCCAAGAAAACTGACTTCTGATGTATTTTAGTTGGTAAAGCAACCGTACATTCGTAATACTTTTTTTTTTTGATTATTCATTAAATATATAAATTTATTCATAATACATTTGGTCACTTAAGCGCTACTTGTTTCCTGAACTCTCCCTGCATTGTCAACTGTCCTGACAATTGCTGAGCATCGCTGCAGCCGGTACCCGTGAGCACTGCTTGGCTTCCAAGTGTTGCTTTTCCAGATATTCCCCTGTTTGTGCTTTAGCAACAGACGCCCGCATGACACCATGTACAGAAACCTGGCACTGAAATGCAAAGCTTCATGGCCTGGAAAGGGCGTAGCAATTCCCCCGTCTCCTCTCAGATGAGCCATCCCTTGGAAGAAGGCCCTTCAGGTTGTACGTGCATTGTCTTTCATACCTCAAGTGTTTTGGGTCCTGAGACGAATTTGTTTCTTTCCCAGGTCATAATCCATTTTACTGATGGTGCAGATGACTCGTTAGATCAGCTGGAGGCTGCTTCGTCCGCTTTGCATACAGAAGGTAACTTTTTTAACCCTTCAGTTAAGTGGTTATTAGTCTATGTCAACATGTGGCCCGTTTTACAACCATTTCTCAGTAATCCGCCAGCTTTCGACGGTAACGAATGAGGATTTCATGATTTCTACACGCACTTGCTGTTCTTCCTTGCCTTCCTGTGGGGTTTAGCTGCCGGCTGGCACCCACGCGCGTGGGTAGCTTGTACCAAATGTGCTTGAAGGTGCTTGTTCTTGATTGAATACGCTCCGTTTGCAATCGAAGAGGCAGATAATGACCGGTCCTTACAGGGGAGGGTGTGCGGGCTCTGCCGGCTCGCTCCATCAACGCAGTCCCTTCTGCTTCCCACCCCCCCCAGGTGTCAACGCTCTCATCTTCGTCGGGCTGGACCGAGTGAGCAACTTTGACAAAGTGATGCAGCTGGAGTTTGGTCGTGGGTTCACCTACAACCGGCCGCTCAGGGTTAATCTGCTGGACTTGGATTTCGAGCTGGCAGAGCAGCTCGTAAGTAACTTGGCACAAGCAGCGCTGCCTTGTAATGCTGGAGGAAAGTCGACGGCTGGATCTCCCGCGGGGCTGAATTACACCCTCTTGGCTCTGGTCCTCTCCCCTCCCTACCTCACGTCAGCTCTTTTTACAGATGCCACAGCAAATAAAGTTAAGAGCAGCTCATGGCTCTGCCTGGTCTCGTACCACTCCTGGAGAAGCCCGACTCCAGCCAAGGCTACAGCGCAGGGGACTAGGTCGAATGGGATGGGAAAAGATGCCATCAAAAGCTACCGCGTCAAAAAGCCCGCCCTCCACCTATATTTACACTGGTTTTTTTTAACCTTACGGGTAACGCGCTGTCATGCCTCGTACCAAATCCCGTGCAGAAGCGCTGCTTTCTAGGTTTCTTCCCCCAAGTTGATACACGGCGTGTATTCCAGACATGCTTTTAACAGATGAAGGAGTTTTCCTTTCTTTTCCATCGATTTACTTCCCCCCCCGCCTCCCACCATGCATGTAGTCCCTCTCAAGTTCATTGAGTTAATTTGCCATCAACCCTGGTAAGTCCAGTTCCTCCCACCTTCACACCTGCTACCAACATTATTAAGCTCCTTTTTCAGCAAGTTTAATAAGATTGGGCTTAACCATCGATCCCTGTGGTAACCTTGCTGGGCCCTTCTCCGCAAATGAAAGTGCGGCCACTTGGGAGTGAACTTTGTTTTTTGGGATAAGAGCTAGTCTTCAGCCCATCCCCACGTAATTCAGTTGCCTAGGAAAATCCTTTCGAAATGTAAATGTGCAAAGCTGGCAGGAAACGTTTGCAGCCAGCAATGTACTTGGCAAAGAAAATGATTTTTTTTTTTTTCTTTCTAGTGGATGATGCAAAACCAAGCTGTGATTTCTCTGAACCCATATCTTTCTTTTTTTTTCTCTTTTCTCTTCTTCTGCTGTGTGCTTGCAAATTGTTCTCAGCCTGCGGGTTGCTGGTGAGCTACTCACTGCAATGACTTCCTTGTGGCTCCTTCCACAGCCTGGATTTGTTTCTTTGGAGATGAAGCCGCTCGCTTCAGTGACAAGCACCACTCTGGGGTCTGATCTCCTACGAAATGCCCTCTACGAGTTCTGCCCCACACAGTTCCCACTTAAACCCTTGCCTCTGATGCCCAAAAGATAACGTTGACTGCTGCTTCCTAACCATGCAACCCACCCAGCCTGCCAACACGTGCCTCCTCCTCCTCCTCCTCCTGCCGTCGTGGCTGCTTCAAGGCAGAGAGACCCCAAAATGCCGCCAGGCCAACGCTACGCTTGGCACAGCGGGAGTCCCGCAGACCCATGGGGTTGCAGGAGTTATGGCACTGGTGCTCTGCCAGGTTTCTAACACCTCTCCTGTTGCGTCCCGTGTGCTTTGCTGCAGGACATCATCGCGGAGAGGACATGCTGCAAGGTCCCATGCAAGTGCTCAGGGCAGAGAGGGGACAGGGGTGTGCCGGGCCCCATAGGACCAAAGGTGGGTCACTTCGCCTGGGGATGACGTGCAAGGTCAGTGCCCACCACAGCGGTGACGGGTGGGCGACATGCAGGCTGCAGACGCCGTAGTGGGTGACGCTAACAGGGAGGTCGTCTTCACTTACCCCCTGTTTTCAAACTGGCCCTGGAGCACGCACAGCGGTTGAGAGCTGCTCTTCTTCCCTTTCCTCGCAGCCTCTGCGTTGTAAAGCAACCAAGAGGGCAGGGCCGAGTGGCTGGAGGGAGGGGGTGAAGCATCTTGTGAAGCAATTTGGGGATGTCAAAGGGAGATGGTTTCTCTCATTAACTTGTTTACACAGATGAGCAAGCAGCTGCTTCCTGCAAACCTAGGGAAACCTGGAATATCAGTTTAGAGGGAAATCACAGAACTACAAAAGAAATGCAGAATCCTCTCTGTTGTCTTCTAGGGTGCCACGGGTGACCTTGGCTACGGAGGTTATCCTGGTGATGAAGGAGGACCAGTAAGTGATCACCCCTGCTCTGCACGGCACTGCTCAAATTAGGGACCTCACCATAGTGAAGTGTTTGGAGGAGTTGCCACTAAATCTTTTCTGCTGGGGACGTGGGGGTGGGTACAACAAGAGAGCAAGCAGAACTTTGTGTCTCCCCTACCTGATGGCCTGAGTTGCCGGTCCCAGCTGCTCCTGGGAGAAGGTCAGTAAGAAGTTCCTTGAGAGCTGGAGAAGGCATGATGGAGAGAAAAACTCCCGTTATTTAACGTGACCCAGCTCTGTGCTATTCCTCCAAGGCAGGTGGGAATGTTTGCAGCTGGTCCCAAACACCTGTGAGCAGGGCAGGGTGTTTAGGAACACAATGAAATCCCCAATTTCATTAAAGCTGCAGCCGATGCCAAAATTATCCACATCAAATGCAGCTGAAAGATTTGAGTTAGTCCAAGAACGAGACCACGAAGGGGTGTTTCTATCCATCACAGTGGCAGACAACATGAGTCCCATGACTTCTTACTAGCACCGTTTCATCCAAACTCTTACTTCATGGATCCCATGTCACCCCTGGAATAAACAACTCCCCACGCATCACGCCCAGGAGGTGAAGCCGAGGCCAAGGGGCCGGTGGTGCTCGTCGCTTTTCCAATATCACAGGCAGGGGCCAAGTGCTGCTGTCAGATATCGCGTGCAGCGCGATGTTGTCCCGGGGCTTTAAGGTCGGGATGGGATTAGACGTCTCCGCAGACCTCTGAGGGCTTTGTCTTGTCATTTTGGAAGAGAAGTTTTATAAAGCTCTTTCATAGCTGAGAGTTTGGCAAGGATCCTTCTCAACAACGAGGAGTTGCAGTTGACCTCTGTGGGATGAAGGCTGTGGGCAGGAGATGGTGGGGTGGCTGGACGTTGGCCTTTCAAAAACTGGTGCTCCATTTGCTCCTGTGCTTCCAAGCTACCTCCCGCGCTTGCTCACGCACGCAGTTAGCTGAAGAAACACGCTCCGCAGGCAAACCCTGACCATCGCATTTTCCCCTCCGTGCAACAGGGTGAGCGTGGACCAGCGGGTGTGAATGGGACACAGGGTTTCCAGGGATGCCCCGGACACAGAGGAACCAAGGTACGTTCAGAGGGAGCCTGCAGAGAGCAGGCCCAGAGCCCAGCTGGTGGGAGTCCACCGAGGGCAGCTCCTGCTGCTTTAGGATGTCACGCAACAGCCGCCAAGTCCATGCGAGTGGTGGTGTCCACCTGGCCAAGCACCAAGGCTTTCAGCAGGCGTCATGGCTTTGACGTTGCTATGAAGAGCAAAAGGGCAGCCCCGTGACCCAGGCTCAAGCTGCATTCAAGGCTGATTTATTTCCTTCAGTCTGGCTCTAGGGGAAAGACGTGAGAAGAGATGGATTTGTTCTTAACACCAACACCGAGGCGTGTGCGCGTCTTGGCCCAGGGCTGGGGCAGCATGTGGATGGAAATCTGCTGTTGGGGAGGAGGGAGGAAAAGTGAGCCATGGCTGCTGCCTTAAAGAAGAACCTTGAGCAAATGGTTCAGGACAGCAGCCGTGCCACAAGCCAGAAAAGGCGCTGAAACGTGTAACATTTATGGGAAATATTCAGCCATATTAAGGGGATGTTTCCTTGCCATTTGCTCTGACCACCGGATCCGCTGGCAGGGAGCGGAGGCGTGCATGGATCAAGCCCATTAGTTGCAGCTGAGATACTGAGTCTCTTTAAAAAGCTGTCCAGCCTTGGACAAGGGCACCGAGACTGGCTCTGGATTCATATAAAAATGGGTGCAGGGAGAAAAGACAGTCGGTGGAGAAAGAGCTGTGGCTGAGAGAGTAAGCTATTTTATTGGATCAGATGGCTAAACCCCCAGACGCACACATTTTATCTTGGCACGAGGGTTGAGGAGGCAGCTGCAGAAGAAGATGGGCATAAGAGAAATAAGGGACAGTCGAACCCTGGTGCAGCAAGCCCCGGCTGTCCTGCCCTGGTCCTGGATCTGGGTCTGCCTCCAAGCACAGCCCCCCTTCCCCACTGCCTCCCGCAGCGACCGACTGGGCAAAAGGGAACTAACTCCCTTTTCTGATCTCTTTAGGGTTCTCGGGGATTCCCAGGAGAGAAGGTATGGAGCTATTTCCTCACGCCGTGGCGGCGCGCGTGAGCGTATGGACGCATCGGTATCCCCCTCCCCGTCCCCCTTTCCCTCGGTGAGCATTTGCCCCTCACCTCTCTTCTGCAGGGTGAACTGGGAGAAATGGGTCTGGATGGCATTGATGGCGAAGAGGTCAGTAATTTTTGATTGCTCTTCTCTTTATAACGAGATGTTTCAGTGAAGCGTCTAAGCGGCGCCCTGAAAGCGGCAAATATCCTAAAACATTTTTCTTTTTCAGGGAGACAAGGGTTTGCCCGGCTCCTCTGGAGGGAAGGGATACTCCGGCAGGAGGGTAGGCTTTTATCTTGGTTATGACGGGGCTAAACGATAGTGGAAAAGTGGATTTGAGCCAGGGGAGAGCGGAAAGCTGCCACGCTCCCTTCGGGGCTGAGGACCCGGGCAGAAGTGCCCAGCAGCAGAGCGGCTTTGGGCAGGCAAGGGTTGCTCTCACCAACTCCCCGTCTCTTCCCGCAGGGTGATAAGGGAGTTAAAGGCGAACGAGGAGAACGAGGTGACCGTGGGCTCCGCGGAGACCCGGTAAATATTGCTAAGGCATCTTCTCGATTTTCCACCCGCTTTCCACCAGTCCTGGGGGTCATCAGCAAGCATGCTCTCAGGCTTATTAAAGGCTGCTTGACCCGGGAAGGTACAGAGCAAGGACTCGGAGATGACATCTGGGTAACACATGCCTCTTGATACCAACCTGTCAATCACTGTTTCAGTATATCAAAATTCCCCTTCCTCCTCTTCTATCAATATTACTACTTCTCAGTTGAAAAGCTGTGTCTGTCTGAAAACAGCAATAACGCTTCATCTAATTCACTCAAAAAAGACAAAAAAAGAGAAAAGAAGTGTTGGTTCTGAGCTATAGCAGAGCAGTTTATGGTGTCCGACTTTCATGTCCCACTTTTACACAGATGTTTCTCATTGCTCTATTGCTTTCAGGGAGATTCCGGAGCTGATAATACTCAACGGGGAACCAGAGGCCAAAAGGGTGAAATTGGACCAATGGTAAAGTTTCTTTGTTCTCTGTTGTTGTTTTTTGTGTTTTACCATAGGATGGGGCAGAGAAAGTAAGAAAAAAGGATGCTGCCAAAAAGGTGCACGTTTCTTAGACTCACCATGCCTTGTCAGATGGAATATTCTTCCACCGGAAAATGTTGTTGGTTTGCAACCAAAGCATTCTCTGGGAAGACGTCAGTTTAGAAGATGTTTTGTGTAAAAAAGTGCTTTTTAAAAAAAATATTATTATTTTACAATGCCTTTTGGGATATTGTCACTGAAAACAACTTTGTACTTGGAAATTAACTTCATATGTTCTTGCAGGTCACATACAAAAGCAGAGAACTGTTTAGATGATACCACATCTGAACATCCTGATTCACCTGAAACCTTTGAAAAAAACAAAAACAAAAACCCCACGTGCTCCTTGGAAAATTTCAAACGCCATTTGTTTTCATATCAGCTCAGAATAAAAATGCATCGCAAAATGTCACAGAACCACCTAGAATCACAGAATCATTAAGGTTGGAAAAGACCTTTAAGATCATCAAGTCCAACCATCAACCCAGCACCACCATGCCCACTAAACCATGTCCCGAAGTGCCACGTCCACGCGTTTTTTGAACACTTCCAGTGATGGTGACTCCACCACCTCCCTGGGCAGCCTGTGCCAATGCTTGACCACTCTCTCAGTGAAGAAATTTTTCCTAATCTCCAGTCTAAACCTCCCCCAGCGCAACTTGAGGCCATTTCCTCTCATCCTCTCACTAGTTCCTTGCGAGAAGAAACCAACACCCACCTCACCACAACCCCCTTTCAGGTAGTTGTAGAGAGCGATAAGGTCCCCCCTCAGCCTCCTCTTCTCCAGGCTGAACAATCCCAGTTCCCTCAGCCGCTCCTCATCAGACTTGTGCTCCAGACCCCTCACCAGCTTCGTTGCCCTTCTCTGGACACGCTCCAGCACCTCAACATCCTTCTTGTCGTGAGGGACCCAATGTCAGAAGGCATTTCCCAAAGAATGGGAATGTCGGCTTGCTCGAGCTCAGAAACTTGATGGAAAGTCTCCATGAGTTGTTAGTAGGATTTCCACCAATGTGGCAATATCAAATAACTTGTGTGAGAGCACGAAGGACCCAATTTTTGAGAACCGGACCTATTTTCCTAGTGCCTGCTCATCTCAGGGCGCTCACCTGAGTTTTGCTTTTACCTTAGGGAGAGCCAGGACCGGCGGGGCTGGACGGCCAAGACGGTGGAGTTGGGAGGAAGGTGAGCTGCCTCTCAGTCAGCGGAAGCTGAGCTTAGATTGACAATAACTTTTCCTCTCCTGCCTTCCCACGTATTTTGTTCCACAAGCGTTAGGAGTTCAACCTAAAAAAAAACCAAACCCCCAAACCAAACACAAACCAAAACGCAAAAACCCTCAACAGGAAAATGGCTGGTGGATCGCTGGCTTGTATAGACTTCAAAGGTCTAATCCTGAATTTATTCCCATGCAAGTAACTCAGCGCTCAGATCAGTGGAGCTACACCCGATTTACTCTGGTGTACGCATCTGCATTTGGCTGCTGGTTTTCAGAAGGCAAAAACCAAACCGGAGCTGGTGCAGCTGGGACGTCTGGGGATGCATCCCCTGCTGCTCCGCTGCTGCCTGTCCCTCGGGACGCGTGGCCCAGGGACCGCGGCACGCTCCTGCATGCCTGAGGGAGCAACTCACTCATGTGGTGGAGGCTTGGGGGATGCGAGGAAGGAGAAAACACGCCAAAGTCTGATTTAAGAGAGCTGGCCGTGTGGATTTCCCTCTCCCTCTCGCCCCAGTAGTTTAAAATATTCAAACGCCATTTTGGGCTAAGAGAAGAGGCGATACACAGATCTGAAAGCAATAGAGAAATGTGTGCTTTACGTACTTGCGTAGCGAGTCTCATTGCCTCTTCGTTCGCAGGGTATGACGGGACGAAGGGGACCGATAGGAGTTAAGGTACGTGGTGATGGGGACAACACCTGGGGCTCCTGCCACACCACCGCCCAGGCAGCCACAGCACCCAGAGGGATGTGCCAAGAGAAGAGACATGCAGGCTTTGCTTCTTCCTCTCTGTCTCCTCTCTCCCCCAAATTTCCCTCCTCCTCCTCAGGCGCATCTCCCCGTATGCTCCTTGCTGGACTTGGTGCAAAACCGGCCGTCCACGTGCCTGGGGCTGCCCCTCCTCTGCAGCGTCCCCCGGTCGGATGCTCCATCTCCGCGTGCGGCCGGAGCAGTGTATCGGGACCAACGCACAAAGGAGATTGATGCCTGTTGATTGCAGGAAGCAAATTACCTCACCAGTTCCGTGCTCGTTCTCTGCTCTAACCATATTCTGGAAAAAAAAAACCCAAAGTGTTTTTCCCTGCTCTTTATGCAGCTGTAAATGCCCTGAGATCTCGCTCCCCTCCCCATGGTGTTGACCACGTCCCCCCGTGCTAACCTGCGTTGTCCTATTTTGCACTTCAAGGGTACCAAGGGCTCTCTTGGTCAAGCGGGGCCGGCTGGAGAACAAGGCATGAGAGGGCCACAGGTCAGTGAGCTTACAGTGATCTTACCTCACGATGCTGTTGCGTTATTTCATCACCGTTGCTTCCCCCAAGAGTCTCAGCAGCGAGGACTGTCGGGATTTGGGTATTTTTGGGTGTGCTGTGTGCTGGCTGTCCTGGCCCGGGACATCCAGCCTGACATTGCATTCACAGCGCCCACGGTGTGACGTGCTTGAAAAAAACACCTCTTGGGTGCTGTAGCGTTCGCTTTCCCTTGCGATCTTGCGTGGCACCGCTGTGTTTCGGCCCAAACGTCTTGACACAGTCTCTCGTTTCTCCCCACACAGGGTCCGCCCGGCCAGCTTGGCACGCCAGGCATCAGAGGAGAGCAGGGCGTTCCTGGACCCAGGGTAAACCCTTCTGCTGCTTCTCAGCCCTTGACTCAACTACGCTCGTCAAGAATATCTCACTGAGCTAATACGACGCAGCTGATGTGTCTTTCCATTCCCCCCCTCTGAGGCTCCAACTCTGTTTCACTCTCTAACACACCCTTCCAGTATGATTCTCCTCGCAACTTACGCTAAAGACTTCTTGACCAAGAGTTACAGAAAAGAAAGAGTTAAAAGCAACCACAAAGGGGTCAGGACTTCAGCATTTGGCCCGTTATGGTTCGGGATCTTAATTAAAGAACATCCCTGAGTGACCGGCAGGGCATCCTCCATGATGTTTCAACCTCTGAAGCCAGAGCATGACCATCTCACATGCTTGCTGGGGGACTCCCATGCATTTATTCCTCCCTCCTGACACATACCCCAGCAAGACTTGTGGCCATGAAGCTGGACACATCTTGCATTTCCCCATCCTGAGCAGGACTTACACCTGCCTACACCTTCCCCAGGGGGATTCTCTAGGGACAATATAAGTTGCTGCTGACATTTGCATTGAACTGACCTGGTCCTTCAGCTCTTCCTGACCGTGAATTAGATTTCTGAATTTCCTAAGGTGCTTTGAGAGGCACCAGCCCTAGTAGTTAACACATGATTTCTATGGTCACCCAATCCCCTAGTCTCTTCCACCCAGTTTTCTTGACAGGTTGCCAACATGCCTTTCCTTGTTTCTGTTCCAGGCCGGTAGTGGACCACCAGGAACTCCGGGAGAGCGGGGCAGGATCGGTCCGCTGGGACGAAAGGTACGTCTTCACGAGCATTGGGCACCAGCAATTAAAACAGCAATGAAAAGCTTCTGGGTAGGAGTGAGCTTAAAAAAATACTTGAGATGAACCTTTTGGATCGAAACGATCTTGTTTTCACCGGCTTGCACAGTGTGGAGTGGAGCAAGGTCTGTGCTCCCGTTTCATTGAAGAGAGAGGCAAAAGTAATTGAGTAACGGAGATTCCCAAGTAATTTTCCAGGGCAGATTCTCAGCCCATGCCCGTGGTTGTGCTGGATCTCCCCAGACCCTCCATATGCTTTCATCTCTCCAGATTCACACGCGCTGGTTCTTTTCCAAGGCTGCTCCGCTGTCCATTTGCACCGGCACAATCCCCAGAGCTTGGGAGCTTTCATGTTTTCAGCGTTTACAAAAAGCAGACACCATCCTGTGGTGGGAGCTGGCTGGTCTCCCGTGTCCCATTGCTCGGCTTTCCTGAAGTCACTAAAGGTCCCACTAGAGAGCGAGCATTTTGTGGCATTGTGGGTCCAGTCACGACTTTCTGCTGCAAGGACCACTGCAGACTGGTCTGTGTAAAAAAAAACAGTGCTGACAGGGTGGGAAAGGCTCAGAGTTGACTGGAGTTTCAGCACATGCTTTAATAGATGCTCCTGTTTTCAGGGTGAGCCTGGAAACCTTGGACCCAAAGGGCCAAATGGACAGCAGGGCCCACGAGGAGAGATGGTAAGTGTGGCCATGCGCTCACACCTTTAAAGGTGCTGGGCTGAACCCTCTCCTGTGGCACATGGGCCACAGCCCTTTGCAACAAAGGGTTTAGCTCCCCTGCGGACTTCTCGTCCTCTGTAGTACAATAAGAGAGAGGGAAATCCACTTTATGTCTTCAGCTGGCATGAGTGTAGTTGGTCCCTTCGAGGAGGTGAATCGTATTCACTTGAAAAGTGACTTTTAACATCTCAGAGATCAGCCTGCAGGGCAGAGGCTGTCCCAGAGTTGCTTGGCCTTGTCTTGGCTCATTGCATGAAGCATGGGTAGACACCTTCAGCCGACCCCGTGTGCTAGTCCAAAGTAACCTATAAAAAGGACATATGGACTAAGGGAGCGCTTTCATGGGTCCTGATTCTCATGACTTTGTATAATGAGGAGCCAACCGAGGAAAAAAATGGTTTGTGCAAAGCAAGGGAGGACAAGCTTGGGTCAGGCAGAGCTGTACGTACCCCCTTAGCATTGACTGACCTCCTAACCTGCTCCCCGTTGCTGACTTCCACCTGGGTTTTACACGCTATATGTGTATGCTAAGCAGGTTTTAATTCAGATTTTTAGTTTTGGCACCAGCTTTTTGTGCTTTTTTTCTTGCAATAATTTAATCTATAGAAGGACTTCTCAAAGGGCCTGTGGCATCAGTGGGTTCTTTCGACTGATGACGAAGTTTACCTGTGAACCTGTGAAGTTTAAGCTATTCACATACGACTGCATATTAAAGACTCTAGCTTTCCAATTTCAGGGTGATGATGGACGAGATGGAATTGGTGGCCCAGGTCCTAAAGGCAGAAAGGTAGGTGTATGATCAGCACGCCCATCTACCAACGTGAGTTACCAGGAAGAGGAAGCAGGAAGTAGGAAGGAAGTAGCCAAGGTCTCCAGTGCAGATGGCCAAGGGCAGAGCCTAGGTGAAGACAGATACATACAGGGACAAAAACCATCCCAATGTGTATCCTGGTGAGAAAATCGGGCAAGGCTCTTCAAAACTTTCCCCTCTGCCTTTGTCTGGGTTTTGACTACCTAAAATCAGCTTCTCCAAGGACGAAGCATAATGGTTTTGTACCATTTATCCAGAGAGTCCCATGAATGCCTGTGCGACTTTGGAAACAATGCGCCAGCATCTCTGACAGCTCCTCTACAGTTGCAGGTAGCCTTAGAGGAGCAACCAGACCTTAAAAATAGTGGCTATTTGCTTTTTATTAATCACGTGAGGAACAAAATTGCGAAATGTATTTGCAGTCTTCTCTCTCTTTTCCCTCCATCGTTCAGTTCCTTCAGTTGTTACAGATCTGCCTGCAGAATCAGGTTCGTTTTCTAAAACACATTCAAATAAACCTTTATGTTGTTTCAGGGAGAACGCGGCTTCGTAGGCTACTCGGGGCCCAAGGTACGGTGCAGCCCATGAGCTATGCATTCATTTTCCAAGCAATGTAGCCATTGCCTATGGTCCTGTGCAGATTTAGTGTTACCGTTTGCGTTTCTCCCCAACCAGGGTGGACCTGGTGACCGCGGTGGTGCTGGAGGCCCCGGCCCTAAAGGAAACAGAGGCCGCAGGGTAAGTTGGACCATGACACAATTTTTCCCTTCTGCCATGAACAGCCTGAAAGACATCTTCTCCCCCAAGTGTTGACCCATGATCCTGGGAGTCCTCCTGCAGATGTTCATGGAGTTCTCTGCTCTCGCTCTCTCTCTAGGGAAATGCAGGAGATCCTGGGACACCTGGTCAGAAAGGAGAGGTTGGATACCCCGGACCATCTGTAAGTGTTCATTGCATTGCTGCTTGGAGCCTCTGGTTTTCCCCCCTGGAGGGACTCCTGATTGCTTCTCTGAGAAATGTGGTGGTCCTTACTGGTGCCAGGGGTTGAAAGATATGTCCGTCATCATCTCCTGCTAATTTCAAGTCGGGCAAATTCCTCTTTATTTGTCTTGGATGTGTCTCTATAAATTCTTAACTATCTGTTTATCACTGATAAATATTCACCCATTCTCAAACCTCAATGCAGAGCAGAAGGAAAAAGGAAAAAGTCAAGAGACAGGCTCTTATCAGGCACTAGGATTTCCCCATGGCAACAAGTCACTTAAAGTTCCTTCTAGGAAGTTCTCAGCTCTTTGTCATTTATCACCCCACGCAGGATATGGTCCATGACCAACTCTGAATGGCACAGAGCACCCTAGAAGGGCCAAGGTGACTTGGCTTGCTTTGCAAATGAATCTAGAGCATTGTAAACATCCCTTTGGGGTTTGGCCTCAGCTAGGTTTACCCCTCACATGGGAAAACATTTCCCCCTGTTGCTGGAAACACAACTGAAAACAAGCATTGCACGCAATTTTTCTTTATTTTTTAAACAGGGACTTAAAGGCGATAAAGGAGAATCCAGAGATGTAAGTATGGCATCATTTCTCTCTTGTTTTAAAATACTCTTTTGTTGGCTGTGTCACATACCTCTTTTTTTCCCTTTCTCCCTCCCTTCTGTTTTATTTTCTAAAGCAATGTGCACTTGTGCGGAACATCAAAGACAAATGCCGTGAGTACATCAGTGCTTTGCTAATTCCCTGTCTCTACCCCTATATGCCCACCATGTTACACGAATGGCATTGACCAAACTGCTTTTTTTCCCTGTCCTTTCCACAGCTTGCTGCTACGGTAAGTCACCTTCAGTCCCTTAAACCCCAGTGTGACTGCATGCCAGAATTGTTAGTCTCCTCACAGACGTGGTATGAATGATTTACCACCTGCTGAGGACATGGTCCTTGCACCCTGACAACTATCTGGGGCACTATTTGTTCCCAACGCATGTTTTCTGCAGGTCCCAAGGAGTGCCCTGTCTTCCCAACCGAGCTGGCCTTCGCTATCGACACCTCCTCGGGCGTCGTGAGAGATGTTTTCAACCGGATGAAGCAAACGGTACTCAGAGTGGTCAACAACTTAACCATTGCCGAAAGCAACTGTCCTCGGGGTGCCCGAGTGGCTCTGGTCACCTACAACAATGAGGTCACCACAGAGATCCGCTTTGCTGATGCCAGGAAGAAATCGAGCCTACTCCAGCAGATCCAAAACTTCCAGGCAACCCTGACCACAAAGCCACGCAGCCTGGAGACCGCCATGTCCTTCGTGGCCAGGAATACCTTCAAGCGTGCCCGAAGCGGCTTCCTTATGAGGAAGGTGGCTGTCTTTTTCAGCAATGGGGACACGAGAGCCTCCCCGCAGCTCAACGACGCTGTGCTGAAACTCTACGATGCCGGGGTCATGCCCGTGTTCCTTACCACCAGGCAGGACCAAGTTCTCACCAGAGCGCTGGAGGTTGGGGTCACTTACCCTTTCTTTCATTTTCCGCCCATGACCTCAGTCTCATTCGCGGGGGAGACTGATAGCGTTCGCTCCTGCAGGCAGCGGTTGGCTTCCACAGGCCTTTCAAGCGCTTAGCGCTGAGAAAGCACTGCTGGCCAAACTCATCCAACATGTCTATTAGGAGAGAAATCCGAAACACGGCGCATGCTGTGAGACGCTAGTGAGGTTGTGATGGGTCATTCGTTCCCCAGACCATGGCTCCAGGGTGCCAGGTGTGGTACGAAACAGAAGACAAGACAGTCCCCATAGCGAGAAAGGTCTGACAGAAAGGCAAAGGGTGGGAAGGCAGAAGTACAGTAGCTTTGTTGGCAGAGGGAAAGTGGACATACAGAGATTTAAAGCAAAGAAAAAGCCCCAGGTGAGCACGCTGAGCACTGGTTCAAGTGCCTGACCCTTTTCTCGGAGGTTATGTCTCTAAACTAGTCCCACTAACTGATGTTGGGGGCATTGGGCCGCTCCAAATAGGATCCACCAAAAGCAGCGTGCTGAGTAGAGAATCTCGTCTTAGAGTTGTGGATTGCCCTCCCCTACTTTACTTTGAGCGGAAAATAACAGAAGGCAGCGTTACTAACACCATGTTTTTCTGTTTGCATCGAACCAGATCAACAACACAGCGGTAGGACATGCAATTGTTCTTCCAACCAGTGGCAGTCAGCTGAATGAAACTATCCGGAGGCTCTTGACTTGTCACATTTGTCTGGGTAAAGCATCCAATTTCTCCTCTAGACAGTGCCAAATCCTTCTGGTAGCGCAGCAGTCAGTTGTCAGTGGTGCAGAAGGGAAGCCCAGTTGGGAGTCAGCCCTTCTGCTGCTGAAGACAAGGAATTCATATTCTTAGGTTGAGCAGAAAACATTGGCGTTGTGAATGAGGCTCACTGGGCGTTCTCCACTTTGTAAAGGGAAGCTCCTTTTTTGGCTGGTTCCCACTTTTACAGCCCAAATACCGATAACGAAACACTCTAAAATATGGCCTGCTGCCATTTATGACAGAGCGCTTCAGGGATCCCTTTGGACAAAGGAGCGCGTAAAAATACTAAATGCATTTGGGATGAAATGACTTTGGTATCGAGTAACGGACCAGCGAATGTCCATGGCTTGATAGCATTTCATATGACACAAGAGATTTTTATAATGCTGAGGGAGGGTCGTCTTCAGTTCCTCCAGGTGAAACCTACTGTATTTCTTCCCTAGATGTGTGCGACCCCGATCCCGTCTGTGGTTTTGGTAGTCAGAGACCTGTATTCAGAGACAGAAGGGCAGCCCCAACAGATGTAGACACTGACATAGCCTTCATCATGGATAGCTCAGAGTCCACCACCCCTCTGCAGTTCAGCGAGATGAAGAAGTACATTTCCCACCTCGTAAGTAACCTGGAAATCAGCTCTGAGCCAAAAGTATCTCAGCACCACGCAAGAGTGGCAGTTCTCCAGCAAGCTCCTTATGAATACGAAACCAACTCAAGCTTCCCACCAGTAAAAACTGAGTTTTCACTAACCGATTATGGATCCAAAGAGAAGATCGTTAATTACCTTCACAACCAAATGACCCAGCTCCATGGCACGAGGGCTATAGGAAGCGCAATTGAACACACAATGGCTCATATTTTTGAAAGTGCACCAAACCCTCGGGATCTAAAAGTCATAGTTCTGATGATGACTGGGAAAGTGAATAAACAAGAACTTGAGTACCTGCAGAAGGTTGTTATTGATGCAAAATGCAAAGGGTACTTCTTTGTTGTCTTGGGCATTGGCAGGAAGGTGAATGCCAAGAATATCTATAGCCTAGCTAGCGAGCCAAACGACGTGTTCTTCAAACTGGTTGATAAACCAGGAGAGCTTCATGAAGAGCCCTTACTACGCTTTGGGAGACTACTGCCGTCTTTTATCAGAAGTAAGTATAACGTCCTGCAGCCAAAGTATTATGGAAGGGGCAACACGTGACCTCAGAGGGGTCACTCTGCCAGGTTTGGCCTACCTGCCTGTTGGTTGGGTGGGCTCTAGCCTGACCATCTCTTTGGGCAGTGAAGCCCACTGAAGTTAGTGTCTTTTTGTATGTTCTACACTGCTTGGTCTGTTTCTTGCTGCTCATAGGTCTACCTGCTTGAATATGTCTGCTTTTTGTGCACTTTGGCCTCCCTAGCCCATCCCATGCTGTCTGTTGGTCTGCCAGGTAGAGTTTTCCCTTCCATCTGGTTTGGCTTGGTCTCCACGGGCTCACCTGTGAGATTGAACCTAATCCCGCCTGGCTTGCCAGTCTCATCTGCAGTGTGTCCCACAGGGTCTGGTCCTGCTGGGGCTCTTGGCCCTCTGCAGCCTGCTAGCACTTCCCCCGAGCTCCCTGAATGCCCAGCCAACCTCCCTTCCCAACTTCAGCACAAACATCATGTCTGGCGGGCATTTGGACGGCTCAGGCTGAGATCTGGGGTGTGCTGTACGCGGATTGAAGGACCAGATGAACAGGATTCTTTTCTCGGGGATAAATAATGCTGCTGCGTTTGGCATGTGCAGATTGTGCTTGAAAATTTGCATCTCAGCTTAGAACCACCGATTCAGGAATGTCTTGCACTAAATGGGAAGCAAACACGAGCACATCTTTTCCCTGGAAATAAATGTTTAGGTTTTCTCAGATTGCTTTTTCCATTTACCGCTTACAGAGGTCCTGGAAACTTCTAACTCTTGAAAAAATATTAACTGTGTGGTTGGAAGTCCCTTCTTGTAAGAAAGCTGTTTACCTGTGACGGACTAAGACACACAGCCCTCTGGTATCTTGTCGTTACTGCTCTCGTGTTTGTAAATTGGAATAACAAATCTCCCAGCCCAGGATGCTGCGGTAACCACGCCAAACGTCAAGAGATACTCCATAGCTTTTATCAGAGCAAGCAAGAAGGGAAGAGTTTGTTGGTTTTTTTTAAATCAAGAAGAAATATATGTAACGTGTCGTTGGTAAGTAACCACCATCTTCAACGCCAGTGATGCTCTCTCCATCTCTAGGCGACTCTGCGTTCTACCTGTCTCCAGAGATAAGGAAACAGTGCGAGTGGTTCCAGAGTGACCAGCAAGCCAAAAGCCAGAGCCCCGGTCACGCCGGGCACAAAGCAGTGTAAGTAGCGGTTCGTCTGTGAGAGAATGAGCTTCGCTAGCGGGCTGGCTGGAGGAGAAGCCTTCACTTCCCAGTCCCTGTCTGGAAAAAGAAAGAAAAAGCAACTTCAACGATAACAATCAATCAGGATTATCAGCATTTCACTAGTTCCTTAAGTGCTGCATCAAACGAGCAACAGATTTATCTGCTAGAGAAGGGTAGACAAGAACACAAGGTACAAGACAAGTAAATCGTTTTAAATTTGGGTAAAAATTCCTATTTATATATGTATAAAGCATATGAAGGAGGTATATGCTACTGCCATCATGCAGGACGGAAATTCCAGAAATTACTATTAATTTGGGGTTTTCCTCTCAAAAAAACTATTTTCAGAGGCTGGGCTGCCCTGGACTATCTGATATTGAGGCTCCATCATAGAATATATCTCAATATTTTCTGAACGGCAGTGAAAGCTTGTGTCACCAAGACTGGCGTCTAGACTTGTGCCCCAAGCGAGAGGCACTGCCCCGCAACGCTTCACCCCCCGTGGCTGTGGGCATAGCGAAAGCCGACAAAGGCTATTGACCTCAGGGCGGGTGGTTCTTGCCAACGGTTTCTATGCCAACTCATTTCCACCTCCAAAATTCTGCTTATATAGGGGGGAAGAAAAGCTGTATCAGCTGCTTTTGCTTTGACAGGTACGTGGCACCCAACGCGACCACGAGCCGGGCCCTCGGTGCCAGCACTACGGCCAGCGCGAGCGTCAAGCCCATCGCGAGCGCCAGCGCCCGTGCCAGAACCACCACCGCCAGCACCACGGCCCAGACCAAAGCCACTCACCAGACCACAGCCAGCACCGCGGTCCAGGCGAACGCCACCGCGCAGAGCGCGCCAGGCGCCGCCGTCCACACCAAAGCCACCGGCCGCGCCACCGCCAGCACCACGGCCGCCGCGGTGGGCGGCAGGAGGAGACAAGGCGGTACGTGAAAGGCTCTCCCCGCGTGAGCAGCGCCTCTCGCTTCTCCGTACCACAGCGGGTTGTGGCTTTTCTTCCTCCCCGGGAGGATGATTCCCATGGGAAATGTCACCAAGAGGCCGAATTCCGTGCTTGCAGAAACAGGTTTTAGGTGCAAAACTGGAAGTCTGCACTGGGGGGGTTAAGGCTTTGTCTATTTTTGTTGAAAACTTTGCGCAAAACCGGGTGGGGGACAGGCTGCCTCTTGGCAGGATGTCAAGATGTCAGATGCCAAGGAGGACATCTAAACGTGGGACAAGCCATCTACCCGCTGCCTAGCTCGGTAGTGCAGCGACAGAGCACTTCTCTGTCTAGCGTGGCCCGTTTGCTTTCCGTCTTTCCCTTGTAGCGTTACCCCTTGGCCAAGTTTTGCTATTTATGGTGATTCATCCAACAGCATTGTCCGAATTCTCCGTCAGGTAATACACACAGTTCTGTTAGTTCATCGCGGCATCAGTGTGGAGACCCCCTTGGGCATGCCAAAGCTCTTCCCCGTGGGCACGGTTCACGTAGAGGAGTTTTCCCGTGTGTTTTTGGAAGGGGGTGCAGGCAGCTCTGCACTAGCTGGACAAGCAACAAAGAACACGTTGTCAAAGCACAGGGATGCTTAACCAGTCAACGAATGCACGTCCCCGTGTAAATAAGGAATAAAAAGCAATGAATAAAAGCCATCAGCTTTTGCAAGGTTAATGCTTTCATCTTGGGGGGAACAAACATTTCTGGGTGTTTCTTGCTCCACTGTTGCTTCCAAGCAGCGTTTATAAAGGTCCCATCCAATACTCTGCCGTAGCTGGAAAACCTTTCCCTAACAGCTTCTTTGACCAGTCTAAGGTTCGACCTTAAGCAGGCTTTGCTCGAAGATCTTCAGAAGTTCAGGGAGAACTTCAGCAGTTCAGGGAGTTCATTGCACCCTGGAGAAGGAGGTTCTGGCTGGACACGTTTACAGTTGTTGGGAAAGTTGTGCCGGGAATCACATTTCAGGCTGTGTAAATCTCGTAAAAAAAAAAAAAAAGAAAAAAAATTGCTTTGATTTGCTAGATTGCAGCAGATTATTAAAAAAAGAAATAAACCATTTGGTAAACCGTCTAGGCTATGAAAAAAAAGCCTCCCAGCAGTGTGCTGGGTTGGGCATCTGGGATAGCAGAGTCACAGCCTGGTTTGCATGTGCCACAACTGGCTGCAGACAAATTTATTTGCTGTGGACTGGGAAGGAGCTCCTGCAGCACTGAGACACTTCTTCCTTGAGGAAGAAGTCCTCTTCGAGTCCTTGCTTAGCGCTCCTTCTGATCTTGCGTTGCAGCAAAGACCCATGACATCCAGATCACAGACGTCACCGAGAACAGTGCCAGGCTGCGCTGGGCCAGCCCCGAGCCACACAACGCCTACGCTTTTGACATCACCGTCACCTTGGCGCACGACCACTCTCTTGTGCAGAAGCAAAACCTGACCGGCGCTGAACACGTCATCCGAGGGCTCAAAAGCGGACAGAAATACCTTGTCGTCATTACCGGCTACCAGAAATCCCAACCCAAAGTAACCTACACAGGGACATTCAGCACAAGTAAGTACCTCTTGAGAAAAACACATCAGCTTTTTTTTTTTGGAAAATGGACACAAAAAATGGGGAAAAAAAACCATGTAAGGGATGGGGAATCTGTTGGTATCAACGATCATCCCAACCGGGGCAACGCTCAGTTGTGTCGTTGCGTGTCTGGCATCCTCCAGACCAGCAGCCAGACCTGGTTGCAACTGCGTTTCCTTGGCAAATGCAAGTTGACACTCCAGCGGTGTTAAATCGACACAGATTGTGGGAGAACTAAAGCCAGTCCCAGAAGGGGCTTGTCTTATTGTGCTTGCAGGAGGCTTTGCACAATGCGTCTTGGTGGGGTCCAGCCAGCATTGCTGTAATTAATAGTAAGAGTCAAACTGGGCCAACACGGAGTAAATTCAGCCCAGCCTGCTTGCAAAATAAGACAGAAAAGCCTCTTCCCCGATCGCCATTTCCATAGCCACCCATCTGCTCCGCGTACTCTATTGTCAAAAAAACCTCACAGAGGAGAGATTAAACGGAGGGGTTGGTGCTTCGAGGATCCGAGCTCCCTGTGTACAGCTCACATGTAAACCTCACCAAACCCCGTGGCATGGCTGAAAGTTGCTAAGACACAGCCAATTTTTATTTTTTTTCTGTAGTTTGGCACAGAGGTGGCTTGGCTTGGTGGTATGGAGAAGTTTGTGCTGGTCCTGCCAGGGCTGCATCTGGCTGCTTCTGGCACTTGGGAGCCAATTTCGGTGCCCACGGAGAGCCTTTCCATTGGCTTCAGAGGGTTTGGATCAGGTCTGAAGTCTCTTACCTTGGCGAGCAATAAATGTGCCCACAAAAATGTTGAGAAAAGACATCAATGTGTAGAAGTAACATTTGCATGTGTTGAGCTGGAGCTCTCGATGCCCAGGGAAGCTGCATTTCCCATACAGTACGTCTCAAATGGGCACAAACGGGTCAGGCGGCGGTGATTACACCTCCGCCCACAAGCTGTGACCTGTACGCTGGGTAGCACTGTCCCCTTGACCCACACCCTCACCCTCCACCAGAGAAAAGCAAACCCAACCCTTCCTGTGGCTGCAGCCCCCTCCTGCTCTCCAGCCCCACAGAAAATGAGCCACGGTTTGCCCTGGAAAGGGGCACGATGCAATACGGTGCAGTCATGCAAGGCATGATGCAATATGAACCACGTTCTCCTTTCCATCACAAGGGATTTCCTCCCCTGGTGACAGCCCTCAACAACGTAGCTCCTAGAGGGATGTGAGGCCGTGACGGGAGGAGTGTGGTCAAGGAGAGGCGTGCAATGCATGGGCAGTCCTTGGGGGCTGCAGGGGAACAAGAGAAGATCCATCGTGGACTATTTGCTGCCCTGGAGGATGCCTTTTTTCCCTGCCCTCTCTAAGGCCAGAGGAGCAAAGCTAAACCACCTACAGAGAGGCCACGTCTGCTCCTCCAGAGCCCTCCAGCTGCACGCCGTGGGGTGAGCAGGAGCCACCCAAGGCCGTCGACGTGGAGTCCTGGGGACGCTCCTTTACGGTCACCCCCGAGGACGAGCCCGACCGTGCAGCAGAGCCGCCGGCTGGGGAGAGCAAGGCGAACCCGTCCCGGCGCAGCTGGGCGGTCGGGGATTACTCATCCCGTCAGCTGCCTCCAATAAACATTTCTGAAACGTATGCGCTAGGGTAAACACATCCAGAGCCGGCTCCTGCGACTTGTGCGCGTCCCCCGTGCCGGAGCTGGGGCCAGCGAGTTTGTTTATGGGTGCGCCGCGGGCGCTGCCGCAGATCCCCTTCCTCTTGGCTGACCCCGCTGCTTCTTCCCCCCAGAGACCCCAGCGCAGCCCAAGGTGTCCCTGGCCAACATGATGCTCAACACCGAGCCGCTGGAAGGGCCTGAGAGCGGTGAGTGTGGGCGATGGTGGGAGTGCTGGGCTGGGGGGCTCTGCCGGGACCCTCAACAAGAGCTTGGCCGTTTGAGCCGGTCTTCGCCTCGCCTGCTCCCAAACTCGGCCTTTCTCAGAGCCCCGCTAGCGCCAAAGGATCTGCGCGTCCTTTGCTTTGCCGAGCCAGCAGATTATGAGCTAGGTGACAGCCTTGGCCACGCAGACCTGAGCCCTGCACTGGGGTCTCTGCCCCGTGCTGGATCCAGAGCCCCCTGAAGTCACTGTGATCTTCACGGGGGACTCAAACCAGGTCTTGTTTCCATCGCAAGGACGGGAGACGAGCCCGGGCTCAAGCGCTGGCTGCTCTCCAGGGACAGGCTGTGCCCCATGGCCCCTCCGGCACGCGTAGATGCAGCAGTGGATGCAGAGCATCACCCGGTGCTTGTTCACACTCTCGCTCCCCATTTGGGGCAAAGAATAGGTCTTGGCTCCTTGGTTTAACACACAGCGCCCAACAAGGGCTTGACCAGCGGCCAGAGATTGCAGGGGAGTTAGTGCCAAAAATTTGCATAAATCTGGCTAATTGGTAGCCCCCCTCCAGTTTCACCCATCTTCCCACGCCCTCTTCTCTGCCACCAGTGGCGTATGTAGTAAACCGCTAAACGAGCACGCTGTCAGCTCCTACTCTGTTGTTAATCCCGTTAACCTGTGTTAATAACCCATAATCACTGTAGCTCTTAATACGTCATCTCATTGCTTTTGTTGACATCAAGCTCATTGTATTGGTGTATTACATCCAGTTGTACCATTACGTGCCAGGCTGCAACCCTTCCTCCAAGGGTCTGGAAGGGCTCTCAGCCTTCATAAGCCCTGTTGCAGGCACCAGCTATGGATCTGGCATCCAAAATTCATCCCCAAATCACCACTCTCGTGTTTTTCTCGAAGCGTTTTGCTTGCACTGTGGCTCGTTTTCTTCCTGAGGTGATCTGAGAGCATGGGGAGACGCTGCTGCTGCTCAGTGCGTTCCGCCAACAAGAGTTGCAAAGCTGCTGTTGGGGTCTGGCTGCTCGCGTGGAAAGGGACGAGCATGGACCTCATGCCTGGCTGGTGGAACCGCTTGCTGCAGGAGAGGGGCTGAGGGCTTGTGCCGGGCTGGGACCACCTTATTTCTGCCTTGCGGCATGTCCCATCATCCCACTCTTTCCATGCCTTCGCTCTCATTTGGTCCCTCTCCCTGCCACTGACATCCCCTCTGAAGCCTTCACCTGGCTTGTCCCCACCAGGTGACACGCACCCCCTGTGGCTCCGTTTAACCCCTCGTGTCCCAGCCCTTCGGACGCAAGGTGTGTAGCCTTGTGTAGGGCCGTCTGCCCGAAGGAAAACGGGTGTGCCGTGAGCTCACTCGGCGCTTCAGCGCAGACCTCTCCACCTCAGCTCCTCTCGTTGACCCACCTGAAGCCAACAACTCTGCCTGAGGATGTATGGCAGCCAGTAGTTTTGGGGGAAACACTCCCCAAGGTTGCTGACCTGAAGTTTTTCAAGAGGCTAAAGGCATTAGAGCGGGGGGTTTGGGGCAGGTTGTTTAGCCGAGTCTTCTCGAGCACTCCGTGCAATGGGAGAGACCCATGCTTAAATCTTCCTATGGAGCTTGGAGGAAGCCCCAAATTCTGCCCTCCTGCCAGCATGGATGGCCCATCTTTGCTAATAAAACCTCCGGGATTTGGACCGAAGTTACCATTTCTGGGCAGGAAAGGAACGTATGTTTAAATCCTCATCGAGCCTTAAAGTCTAGCACGTATGGCTTGCATTTAACATAAAAATAAATACACTTAAGGATTAACAGTTACTGCCAAGACAAAGAGCTTTGAAAATTGAGGGGGGGGAGGAGTTGTGTGAGGGCCCAGTCCTGTGGGGAGTAAGGGGCTCCCACCACCCTGGTCCAGACAGAGACTTGGGGTTTGGAGGTGGGACGAAATCAAGAGCAGGGAAGAGCAAGCCAGGGGCTGGGGAAGGTTTGCGTTTCGGAAGAGAAATCACACGACAAGGAAACACCACCAGTCCTGTACTGGGCTTTTTTTTCTTTTTTCTTTTCAATCTCTTTGCTTTTTCAGCTTTTAACCCTTTCAGAGTCACTCAACCTTTGCACCTTTTGACATGCAGATTGGCCAGACCCTTGCTTGCTGGACTTTGACATGGGCATGCAGTGCAAGGACTATCAGATTGTGTGGTTCTTTGACTACAAAACCAAGATCTGCAGCCAGGGTTGGTATGGTGGCTGCGGTGGTAATGCCAATAGATTTGAGGCCGAAGCCGAGTGCGTTAGCAAATGCTTAAAACCATGTAAGTACCAGGTGGGGATGAATCCTTTTTTATCTTATCATATTGTCAAGTAATGTTTGGATTGGAGAGAAAACATGGTTTAAAATCCAAACCCACCCACTTTTTCCTCCAGCAGCAGCTGAGAAAGCCATGCAGCAGCCACCCCTTGAGAAAAGATTATCGTCAGGTAACACCCAAAAAAAAAAAAAAAATCACCAACCGAAGCAAATCCATTATTTCACCTTGACCATTTCACAGCATGCCTCCAAGCTTGTCCAATACAAGATCACCAGTAGCATAGACTTGGTTTTCATTTGCTCCTTGACATGACCGTGCCCTACCATCTGCTTTGCATGAGCAAGTCGCCTTGCACGCGGTTTGTCACGCCAGGACGCGTTGTGTTTGCGTGACCTGAGCGCAAACCACCGCTCTACGGCAAAATCACGCACTGGATTTCGTCAGCAGCGTGGGGTTGCTGAACTGGTCCCAAAGCAGTTTCTGTTATCGCCGCGCGACTAACCAATGCCACCTCCTGGTGGTGTGCCTTCGCTGAGAGGCAAAGTATTGCAAGCGTCTCGTTGCCTGTAACCAAAACGCTTGATGGAAAACCAGTCCATGGGGCTTGGGGCTTGCGTGCAGACGTTCTCCTTTTGCACCAAAAGATAAAAATCGAAGTTGAGAGAGGAGCCCGCAGGAAAATGGCAATGGCCTCCTCTCCTCAAGGAGTTTCTGAGATTAAGAGGTTGTGTTTGCGAACCTCTTCAAGACCTGGGAAGGAAGTCGAGACGCGCAGCCAGCTGGGTTGGTTGAGGAAGGGGTTTGGGATGGGGACGTGACACCAGCCAAGCCTTGCTACCACAGCAGCCTCCCCCTTGCAGTGGTGGTTCAGGGCCCTCTGCAGGGACGGGAGGGAAACCTAGGAGCAACGCAAGCTCTGGTGCCTGACGGCAGGGCTTCAATCCTCGTAGTGGAGCGAAAAGGCAAATTAAGGACCCATTTGATTTCCTCAGGTGTATTTTAGGCTCCTTACATCGGACTCGGGTATTTCAGCCACTGGCAGCCAGAGGAAGCGGCGTACGGCTTGTGCAGGAACCTGTGGCTTCAGTCTAGAGCAGGATCTCATCCTCACAGGGCAGGGAAGCCTCCCTGATGTGTTTTTCCCCCGGGGGCACGTGTTTCTGCTAGCCCCATCCCACAGACCAGCCCCTTCTGCTCATCGTCACATGCCCTGATGATGTTTCCAGTAACTGTTGTTCAGGCTAAAGTGATATTTCATGAACTTGGCGCCGCTCTGCCCTGGGCAGATAGTCAAGAAAAGCAACCGAGGGGCCCTGGAGGGATGCTCGTGTCTCTGCCCGCCCCGCCAGGGTCCCCCGCTCTGTTCACCGCCCGATTCTCTTCCCGTTTTCTGCAAAACCACAGCCTGAACCCACCATGGAAAACGAGACACGGGAGCTCACGTCCAGCTCAGCTTTTAAAATGCCGGGCATGGGGTCTGGCTCTGTGTTCAGCCCGTACCAGGTACCATAGCCAGGTGCAAGCACGGAGAAATGAGTGGGTCTCCCAAACCTTAGGGCTTTTCGGGTGCAAAAACGTGCTCCAGACCCACCTTTTCAATAGCTGAGATAGCCTTTAATTACTGCAATTTTTTTAAACTTCCTCTCCCCCCCCGACAAAATTAAATGTAAATGCAACTGAGGAGCTCAGGCACATTTTCTCCATGGGATGAAGTGAAACCTCAGCTTGCGGTGGCTGCCCCCATCTTTTGAACCTGCCAGAGCCAGCCACAGCTTAAAAACACATTTTAGCTCCCTAGTTCTTGCTCTCCATCAATTCTTTGAAATTTTTGAATTAGCTTCCCTTTCCTTTATTGTGTAAACTGAAAATTGCAATGCAAGTGAATTTTCAGCAGCTTTCCTGAAGCCGGATCTGCCCTTAAAGCGTTGGATTCAACCCTGAAGGTTGAATTTCCCTCTCTGCATCTGCTGATCCTGAAGGCTGCTTCCACTCTCAACGGGGATGAAGCCGGGGGAAAGCTGGGCTGCCTGGACCCCGTGCCGCAGAGAAAAATTGTATTATACCTCTCATCAGCTGAACGTTTTGCTTACTTGGTTGGATTCCTGAAAGGGTGCGTGGGGTTTGGGGTAGAGTCATTCTTGTATTCACATCTGCTGGCTTTCAGCGTTTTGGAAGGCAGGGAAGAAGGGAGATGGACTTTGAACAAAAAAAAAAAAAAAGAAAAGAATCTGAATATAAAAAGTCAACGAGCCTGCCAAAGGCATGGGGAAACTTTTGGCCGTAGGAGCCTGAAAGCAAAGCTGCACTGGAAGGTCAATATTGATTTCAAATTCCAAGGAGAAACGGAGATTAAAAAAGAAATCCTGCTTCAAAAAGCTGCATTTAGAACAGGACGTGGGCACGAGCGTCCTTTCAGACACGTCTCCTCTCTGGGAAGGGACATATTCCCAGCTCCTCCTGTCTAAACAGTTAAGCCACCGCTCAAACCACCCACCCAACCTCCCTCCCGCCCGCGGCAGCGTGGACCCCTCGAGTCTGACGCCCCTTGACCGCGGCGTTGTTCTGGCAGCGACCTGTTCGGTCCCTCACGGCACGGAGGGGGAAAAGGCAATTAAAAGGAGCGGGCAGAAGGAGCTCAGCCCTTTGGCAGGGTCCGCCCAGAAGCATGCCCGACACCGGTCTGGGCATCGCCACCTCCCCACCGGGAGCATCCCGGGAGCATCCCGGCCTCGCTGCAGTGTTCCTGGGCTCTGGGCGGCCGCCAGCACCAGCCGCAATTTCCGTCAAAGTAAACCCAAAAATAAGCTTTCTTATTGCCCAGGCTCCGCTGCCAGACCCACTTTCTAGTCGGGATTTCAGGAATCATCTTCCGCGCCCTTCTTCCCGTGAAAACTTGGGAAGCCTTTAGCATGCCTTTGCTCTCATCGGACCGCAGAGAAGCTTGCTTGCAAATACACCTTCTTATATATTCACCCTATATCTATATAGATATATAGATATCTATATAGATAACTCTAATATTCATCCATCCATCCACCCATCCATCCATCCATCGGCTGAATATATCTCTTATCTATCTATCTATCTATCTATCTATCTATCTGTCTGTCTGTCTATGTCTATCTATCTATAGGCTGAATATATCTCTTATCTGTCTGTCTATCTGTCTATCTATCTATAGGCTGAATATATCTCTTATCTGTCTGTCTATCTGTCTATCTATAGGCTGAATATCTCTCTATCTATCTATCTGTCTGTCTGTCTATCTGTCTATCTATCGGCTGAATATATCTCTTATCTATCTTTCTATCTATCTATCTATAGGCTGAATATATCTTTTATCTATCTATCTATCTATCTATCTATCTATCTATCTATCTATCTATCTATCTATCTATCTATCTCTTTCCTATATTCACTATATATTCCCCCATATTTAGGACTATTAACCACGATGTAAGAGACAAGTCCTTTAAGTAGCCTGATTTCTGGCACCCGGTTTAAAAAAGGCATGACCCTGAGACAAGATTCTTAGAAGATAACTTCAAGACCTGAATTTCCTCAGCAGTCGTTGCTGGTGTGCTCTGTATACACCGATTTATCTCCGCTTTTGGGGGGGGAAAAAAAAAAAAAAGATAAAAGACTTTTCCCCCCCCTCCTTAATTAAAAAAAGGGTCCTGACTGCAAATACCCCTTTCATAGAAGGCACCCCACACTTCGCCCATCTGACTCCCCCTCAGCCCCATTCATTTTTCGGTGCTGGCTCTTTTCCTGATACTTGACCGATGACTTATTGATTTTTTTACTCACGCCCAAGGCTGGACGCCAGCAGCTCGAAGCCGTCCTGCTGATAAGTGGCAGCGATGGGCGTGATATACCAGAAATTTGGGGGACCTGCCTGGCGCAGGGCTATGGTAACAAGGCTTTTCCAGGGCTAACTACAGCGGCTGAAGGTTACGCTGTGCTGAGCAGAGGTGGCACGAGCTGCTTCTCCATCCCTGTCTGCAGGGGATGGATACCTTGTTTGCGACTTGACGGTAAATTAGTGGCTGATACCGGATTTTTTTTTACTTTTTTCATTTATTATTTGGCAATTTCATTTTAACACGGCCCGGTACTTTGTTATGTTGCTCCCCGCTCGCTTAGCCAGGGATGCAGGATGCCACAGGGCAGCGCGTGGTAGGTCCGGGAGCATCTTCACATGGAAGATTTCTCTTTTCCGGGGTCACCAGACTTTTTAGCAGGAAAATGACGGTGCAGATAGATACTATTCCATTGCAGCCCAGCCAGTCCTTTCCTAGTTCTGAGACCTGCCAACTCATTTCCTGCAAATCCCGGGGATTTGCAGACAAGCGCTGCCGTGCGGCACTCTTCTTGCACGACAGCAACACGAAGCGAAGGCTTGTGGATTGAGGGCTGGCGTCCTCTCGGGCAAAGACCTTCTCCTTGCAAACGAGGAGATGGGATTTAGTCACAGGAGACGTGCAAAGTCTATGGCGGGGTTGCCCTTTCTGAGCTTGCATGCCAGCCCTGCTCCCAGGCATTTCTTTACCGCGCACGTCCATCCCGAGGGGCTGCGTTTCACCCGGGACTGCTCTTGCTGACTCTTCTTGCTCCTGCTTTTACCCGCAGTCACGGATATCTGCCGGCTGCAAAAAGACGAGGGGACCTGCAGGAGCTTCGTACTGAAGTGGTACTACGACCCCGAGACCAAGAGCTGCGCCCGGTTCTGGTACGGCGGCTGCGGAGGCAACGAGAACAGATTTAACACGCAGAAAGAATGTGAAAAAGTTTGCGTCCCTGGTAAGCGGCTTACGCGTGGCTGGAGAAGGGGCCGGCCGAGCCGCTGGCGTTTCCCGTCCGGCGCTCCGGGCTCCGTAGCGCGTCCCGACGCTTAACTCCGTTTATCCTCCCTCAATGTCCTTCCCACGCGCGGAAAAACCGCAGTTCATTTTCCTCTTTCTCCGCCGAACTTTTTCAGGTAACATCAACCCTGGCGTGGTGACGACGATAGGAACATAGAGCCAACACATACCTCTGAGACAGCCGGGAGCATCAGCCGTTGCCACCTTGCCCCTATAGAAGCTAAGGGTATAGACTACCTTGCACTGTACCATATCATGCTTTTAACTCCCAAGCAAACCTTGAAGAAAGCGTTTTGCTGCATGACCTATCAATATGGTGCTAAACTGTTTGTGGACTGAGTGCTACGTGTGTCCGGGTTATATTGTATAGCTGCGACATTACCAAATATTTACCTAATTGCAGATTGTTATTGTCTCCGAACACGTCCCTAAATTACCCTTTCTGTCTGATTCCGGCAATCTGCCTACCTAAGGCACCGTAAAAATGAGACCAAAAAAAAAAAAAAAAAAAAAAAAAAAAACCCCAAAAACCACCAAAAAAAAATCATAATAATTTCACTGCAACTGTTACATGCTTGCTTTTATCGTTTTCATAACTGAGCATAACTTTACAGGGGAAGCCTTCGTGTAGGAAAGTAGCTAATTCTGATAAAGAAGTGGGTCAATTTTTCCCTCTTTTTTTTTTTTTTTCCTCTTTCTTTCTCCTTTCGCTGGATTAGATTTCAAACTAGATCTCCTGTATGCATTTGTAACGTACGTGGCCAACCGAGCTAGCAAGGAAAAGGAAGCAAGGTTTCCGACCGCAAATGCACTGCTGGGACCAAGGCCTCAGTTAACAAATTTTTAAATTGTGGTGTAGGATGCCTCTGGCATTCTTCTGATGTTGTATGTTTTATAAAATACAAAGCAAAGCAGTTCGGGGAGGGGGGGGCAGCGGGTGGGAGGGGGATTTTATTTTTATTATGGAGTCTGTGTCAGGAAGTCTATACAAAGAACTTTTAAATAAAGTCTAATGGAGGTTTTGAGAAATTCCATGGGTTTGTCTTTGTAAAAGCCACGGCGGGCATCAGCGGAGACGTTTTCCAGGGTCTGGAAACCATTTCTTTGGAGGCAAATCCCGGTGGTCCCTGAAGGGAGGGTGGGCGTAGCCTGGGTGCAGGGGACAGCACTGAGGTGCTGCTGGTAACCGGGAATTTTCCAGCTGAGAAAAAGGTGGAAACGGAGGTGTCACGGTTGTGAAATCTCCATCCTGGAGCAATCTAAACTCAAGCCGGACACGGCCCTGAGCGGCCCGGCCTCGGCTGGCCCTGCTTCGCGCAGGGTGTTGGACCAGAGGCAGCTGGAGGTCCCTCCCAACCTGCAAGGCTTGATGACCCCATGGGCATTTTGGGGGGTCTCCTTCGCTGCCCATAGCCATGATGATTTTTACTGCAGGGTAGTGCTGTCCTTACCTGAGCTCACCCAAGGAAGCCAAAATTCACAGAAACAACACACGTTTCCCTGCCCCACCAAAAATCCCCCCCTAAAAGCACGAAGCAGACGAACTTGACCCCACCGAGGCGTTGGGGTGGCTCTGGGCTATGGGGCTGAGGACCTAAATTCCCCCAGGCCTCAGCTGTGGCTTGGGGACCACTGGGACACGTCTACATGGTGGAGGTACGAGAAGGAAGACGTGAGCCTTGCAGGCACACCCCAATGCCAAAACCGGAGCAGCTCCACAGGGGACAGGGCATTTACTCGCTTCTGGAGAACAGGGTTTGCATCGGTTCAACCCCTCTTGGGCAGGACGGGTTTACAATTTAGGGTTCGCCCAGTGTCTTCCTCCACGGGTCAGGCTGGGACCGTCACAAGGAGAGGGCGACCCGGTGCTCGCCCGCCCCACGCTTTGGGGTGCTACTTTCTGCAGCGCTTCAGGTGGGTCTTCAAAGGACCGTGTGACACGAGACGCTCCAGACGCGTTGCGCGCGTCGCCTTTGCGAGCGGCCCTCCCAGCGGGACGGCTTGCCTCCCCCAACACCGTTCGCAAGACTAAGCCAAGCCTCGGCTTCCCCGGTCAAAGCCGAGCGCGATGGGCCGCGGTCCCAGAGCCTCACCTTGACCCATCCAGGTGAGGGGGGCTGCAGGTCCGTCGTGGCGCGGGGACCGCGTAAGGCTGCTCCGGGCTTTGTCGCTGTGGGGATTTACGCTTTTAGGTGTCCCAGCTTTTACGCCATTCCCGGCACACGGAGCAGCCCAGATCCCAAAATCTCCTGTCAGTACCAAGCCGCTTGCGCCGGGCTCGGGGACGGCAGGGACGCCGCTCGAGCGGGGCAGCTGCGCTTTGGGAAGCTATGCTGTTTATTTGGCACCTTCCCCGAGCACATCACAAGGGCTTAATTTTTTTTTAAATTTATTATTTTAATTGGCTCTTGCACCGTCCACGCTCAGCTGTGGCCGCTCCGGAGGACAGAGCAGCCCGCCCTGCATTTTACCGCGCGCCGGGGCACGTTGAAGACCCCCCCCTTTTTTTTTTTTTTTTTGCTCTCACGGGGTCTAAAAGCAGCAGCCAGGTTAAAGCGACCCACGAAAATCGTCCTCCCACCCCTCTGCAGCGCGGGAGGGGTTTTCCCAACGTCAGTGCCGCCTCCGGTTCCCGGGAAAGCTGCTCTCGACGGACCGCGGAGCGCCCGGGGGCGCGAAGGCGCAGCCCGGGCTTCCACGGCGTGCCGGCGGGAGCGGGGGGCTGGGGAAGGGGCCCCCATCCCCGGGGCCACAGGGCGTTGCCGTCGCCTCTCCCGAGCCTTTTAAGGCAGCGCGTTACGCCCCGGGCCCCCGGCCAGCGGCCGCGCGGGCTTACACATGGAAGTCATCTGCGGCTGGGAGCGCATCTGCCAGCGTGGCTGCGGGACCAGACCGGGAGTAAAAATAGCTCGTCCCAGCCCGGCCGAGCCCCGAGCAGCGCGCTCCGCTGCCGGCTGCCGACCGCCAGCCCCGCCATCTGCTCCCCGCTGCTCGTGGGGTGGCCTTCGCCGTTGATTAGCATCCCCGTGCTGCGGGTCCAGCTGGCGTCCCCCCAGTGGCCAAGCCCCCCGCGGTAGGGGAGGGAGGGGGCTGCTCCCCTAAAGTGTTTTTTTTCGGATAAATTAGCTCTGGCTAAGTAGTTCCCATCCCGTTGTCAAACCGCTGCTTTGCAGCGCCCTGGAGGAAACGTGGGCGCTGGGCTGATGAACTCAAGACAGATGCGATGGATGTAGGTGCTGTAGTCCAGAGGACACGGTCCTTCAAGCAGGACTTCTCGAGCAGACGTCCCACCTAAATCCCCTGCATCAAAAATGCCCACGACTCCGAAAGGCTCAGCGTCGGTCTTCCACGCCCGCCTGAGAGTGAGACAGCGGAGACGTAAAAGCTGAACCCAAGATAGGCATTTCCCCATAAGCCGAGGGCACGTTGTGAAATAAAAGAGCTTCAGTGGAAGCAAAGTTCCTGGTGAAGGCCCGTTCCGTGGTCAAACGCTCTTTAGAAAGTCTCCCCATCTTTTGGCATGAGCCCTGAGGGAGCTGCTGGAGGACATCTCCCATGGTTGGGCTGATGCTTTCAAACCCTCGGCCTTGAAAGTCCACAAAGGGCTCGTGTGCCTGAAAGCCCGCTTTCTTGAGGCACATCAGCCTAATAAAAGATACTATCACTCCCTATAAACTGCATCTCTCACTGCCAGACCACAACAGCTACATCACTTCTGCCAACTGCCAAGACATCTTGTAAAAAGTTCAGCGTCAGTGGGGAGGGTAACCTGGTATCCTCCTCCTAAGCCGCTCGCATCTTCTTTTGGATGGGCCCGGTCACGTGTTTTAGCGTAACTTGCCTGCGGGACTCATGCCCTGAGGCACGCTGAAGCGACGCTAGGAACGTCTGACCATCGATATAGACAATATGGGTGGGATATGGCCACCTACATCTAGGTGCGATGTGTCATTTCTGAAACCCTTGGGCACCAGTTACATGGTGCATGTGGGGTCTCGATAACCTTTACCACGTCTTCCAACCCCACGCGGGCATCGGTCAAGCAACACTGGGCATCTTCACTTGCAGCAGGGGCCCACATTTACACAACCAAGACCCACTCCTAAAAGGAGAGGTGGATGCAGGAGGGGATGCAGGACTTCGTCGCTTCCTCTGGGCAACCTTAGTGTGACATACTTCGCGAGGAGGGTCACTGGTAAAATAAAGCCTGGTGAGTCTGCGGTTTGGGACAGAATTAGCCTTAGGACTTGAAGACAAAGCATTAAATCTAGGACTTGCTTGGACTTTATGTGGGTCTCCAAGGCAGGGTCAACCCGACCTACGTCAGCCCTGCAAAGGTTTGTCTAACCTGTTTCCAGAAACCTCCAGAGATTTAGGGCAATTCTCCTAAAGGGTGAGAGGGGACAGGCCCCAGGACAAACTATTACATGGCTTTTGCAATAGCCAGTCTCAAATCTCACTTGCTCTAATTGAAACCTGGAGGGTTTTGGACGAACGTGTTGCCCTTGGATGCAAGTGAGCTACGAGTCTGCTGGTGAAAACCACAGCGTTCAACACCAAAGCACTAATGGTATCATAAAAAATGAAGAGTAGGGCATGTAGCAGACTTGAGCATTGCAGCCAGACCCTTAAATTTAGGATAGCACCAGCTTTTGAGGGTTGGTTAGGTTGTGTTAAAGCTGTAGCTTTGCTTTTAATCATAGCCTTCTTGGGAAACCTTTACAAGGAGAGGCCAAGTGGCTCTGACACATTTTATTAGCCAGTATTAAGTTTTTCACAGCAGTAAGAGCAGCCAGTATATAGATGTACGCATGTACCTGCCTAGCTCCTTTCAGTTAAAGTGGGTGTTCCAGCAACGCCACGCCAAAGCAATGCCCTACACCGCGAGTGTTGACATTGGAAGGTCAAGAGTTTAAGGAAAAGGATGTCTTCCACGCCAGGCATTCCTGGAAATTAGGACTGGATCCAACTACTTCAGCATAGATGCAGATAAACTTAAAGCAGCTGAGCCTGGAGAAAAGGATCTTCAGATAACTGAGACATAAGCGTGGGCATGGCCATCACCCTACCCTTCGTCCCTTCTTGCTTCAGCCTCCTGCTTGCGAGATGGAAATAATACACCTCCCAACCCTAAGATCATTAAACCTCTGAGCAACAAGGAGATGATAAGCTGAGAGAAGTGGATCCAGAAGATGCTATGCTAAGTCTGCAAGGTTTTGTGGGCGCTCATCGGCTCACAGCCCCTGCGTGCCGCTAAGCTCTTTGGGGCAGGGAGCTCGCCGCAAGCGAGCGCCGTTCCCGCTAGCGTGCCTGCCACCGCGCCCGGCATCCCCGATGGCTTTAACTCCCCAGAGAACGTTAAACCCGTGACAATTTTTCAGCCTTTGCCACCCGCCCGGCGCCTCAGCCCAGCACCAGGGACCACTCACAAAATGGCAGCAGGCGGCTCGCTGGAAGCTCAGCCCTTCCAAAATCAAAACCCACGGCTAAATTGGACGTGGCGGGGTAAACAGCCCCAGCAAATAGCTGGGACCGCGCTCCAGCTGCGGGTGATTTACGAGACGGCAGGAGCGGGTCTTCTCGTCGGTTAAACAGAGCAGATCCGAACCAGATGTCTAACCTTTATCTCGATTGCTGCGGAGACGGAGGAGCAGACAGGGGAGCGAGAAAGACGTTCCGAGTTTCCATAAGCTGCCGCTCCGCTGTCTTCCAAAGTCAGCTCATAAAGAAAAATGAACACCACCAGCCAGGAAACTTTGCTGAACTGTATGTTTTGTTTCGACCTTCGCTGCTATAGCGACCGCGCCGAAATAAAAGTGCAGCCGGCTGCGATGACCTCAGCGTATTACTCTATTAAAATCTGATATTATAAAGATATAACCCAGGCAGATGATTGAAGATTTGCTCTTAGGCACGGCTTTTGCTGTGGTCTCCGGGAGCGTGGGGCTGAGGAAGGGCAGGCATAGGGGGAATGAGGCCAAAGCATCCGTTTTTGGGGATTTTTCCCACCCAGGGAGAGAGTGAGACATCTGGGAGAGAGACGAGCTCTGCCTTGTGCAGGTTCCCGGGGAAGGAGCATCTTCCCCCTTTGACGAAAAGCTTTTGGGAAGGCTCTGCCGAGGGGGGACCCCACGGCGTGGTTTCACAGCCCGGCGCGAGCAATGGGGATTTCCAAACTGAGACCCTCCTAGCTCCGCGGCTACACAGGCAGGGGAAGACCCCGGGAATAACATCCAGCTCCGGAACCCATCAAACACCAGCTTCCAAACCTGGGCTGAAAGCACCCCAGCGTGCTGCCGGGAATCTCATCCGAGACACGAGTGTCTCAATTTTAGGATATCCTGGTGGGCAAAGGCCAGTTAAGCTGTCGCTCTCGGAAAAAGGTAGAAATTATCGAAGCGTGCACACAATGAACGCATCTGGCTTATAAATGGGATCTGCCAGATTGTGAGCGTGGTCAATGAACTGAAATGGAACCGACTGGCCTGAAAAAAGTTGCTAAGGACGAAAGCAGTAGTTTGTTATTTCTAAAATACTTGTCTGGTTTTCCAGCGGTGATTAATTCTGCAGATGGGGAGGCTGCGTTGGAGGTTAATGAAAGAAAAAAAAAAAAAAAGAGCATTGCATTAGGTCAACTGGAATATTGCAGAGGGTATGACACAGCCTTGCTTTGGAAATAACCGGACCCCCGCGGCCGTTCCCGCACAGGGTACGTGTTTCGGGCTCCCCTGCCCGGCTCGCTGCCGCTTCCCTACTCCAGCCCTTAGAGCATCCTTGTAAATCAGCGCACGTAAATCTGGGCTGACGGCGTTGCCCTTTACTGTCTAGCAGCTACAAGCTGAAACAAGTGCCATTTGGGAAGGAAAGTTAAATACGCTCGCTCACTGCTCACTCTTTTTTCCCTGGAAATCTGGCAATTTTGGTGGCATGAACGGTTTTTCAAGTAAAAGATGATCAATGGTTTAAAAGAGGCTTTTTGCAGCAGGAGGATTAAATACAGCGAGCCTGACGTTTCCCATTAACCCACAGCTCGGCTGCTCTCATGGCATTGCATTTTGCCCCAGGTCATTTTTTTTTTTAAGGCTTCTAGAAATGAGAAATGATTTTGGAAAAGCCAGAGAGCTCGACCCCCAGGTGCCGGGGTGCCCGCAGGGCTCGCCGGGTGACACGTCCAGCTCCCTGGACTCCTGGGCTGGTGGCACTCGGAGTTATGCAGGGGTGGATTTTGGACGGAGCGGCTGACAGTTTGACACACAGCAAAAAGCTGCCAGATCCTGAAACTGTTTCCAAAATAATTACTCAAAATCCCCACCAACCCCGGTCGCGTTTTAAGAGTCCTCCGTTTTTCTTGCTCCCGTGTCCCGCATCCCTGAACCCTGGGATGCCGAGCATGGGCGAAAGCTCTGCGTCACCCCCGGTGCCAGCCCAGCAATGGATGCGGGTGGTCCCAGACTGGCTCCTTACTGAGCTTAGCTATTTTATTTAACGCTATTTCTCCCCCAGGATGGAGAGGGCCAGGGGAGAAAGGCAGGGCGGCACCTCCAGAGCAGCCTTGCAAGCTGCATGCCGCCTTCACACCTAAAAGCCTGCAGATGCAGAGCTTGTCTTAGTCAACTAAAAGCAGCAAGCCATCCAACAGGGAACCTAAAAATGCAAATGTTACCTTGAAAAACCGCAGCGGACAAGCCCACAAGGTCTCCGAGGACGGTTACAGCTCGTTACACAGTGGTATAACACGTGCTAAGTGCAGCGCGGGACCCGCGGAGCTCGTCGTAGCTGCTTTAGGTGACATCTGCGTATTGCCCGTAATCTTAGGAAATTCCTGCGAATACTCTTAGCAAGGAGAATTACAATTCCTTAAGCCAAGTCAGAGCATCCTTACAGTAAACGCACCCCAAAGAGCCCCTTTTGGCCCAGCTCCCAGCAGGACAGGGGGGATGAGCCGGGTTTCGCAGCCAAGTGCGAAAGCCCTGTTAGCGCTAGAAAAATATCTGCTGTTTGGAAGAGCTTTACAAGCTCTGAAGGGTTTGGTATGGAAGCCAGCTTAATCCTGAAAATGGGAGGCGAGGAAGCCAGGCGACGTGCCTGTGCGGACTCGGGGACGGGGTTAACCCCAGATTAAAGAGTCTGATTCGAGGGTTCCCTCCCATTTTTCCCCAACCTGGCCAAAGCTGTAGCTGCCCGATTTTTCCGCCTCCAACACAGGCCAGCCCCAGCTGCCTTGGGAAGGGGTGTGAGGATAGGGAAACGGATGGGGACCCTTTCCACATTGGGCTTGCGGCACCCCGCGGCTTCAGGAACCAGCGACCATCACCGGCACATCCCCATTTAACGCCCAGAGGGTGTTTTTCCCCCAGTTAGGTGCCATTCAAGAGTTGTTTTTTTTTTTTAAATCCCTCAAAGGCGCTGCTGGTCCGTTCAGCCTGCTGCATCCGATGTCTCCAGTTTGAGACCTGAGTTTTGGCCGCTGGCATCAGAGCATCGCTCGATTAAGGCAGCGGCGCGCTGAAAACAGCGTCTCGTTTCCGCCCCTCTCCTCCTGCCACTGAATTTTATTTTGGGGAATTAAAAAGGCGTTTTTGCTTGTAGTCCGGAGCCAAACTCATTGCAAAAGCGCAGGCTGTACTCTGGTCAGTACAGCTGTGTTCCATCGTGGGGCCGTCTAACGCTGGTGGTCACGTAAAGATGAGGAGGAGAACATCCCCTCTTGCAATTTTTCTTTGCCAGCCGGTCCCAGCTCAGCTCGCTTCCACGGGGGCTCGAGGATTTACCGAACCAGCGTCGCGCTGATCCCCGGGTGCCCGCGGCCCCGGCTCCCTTCCTCGCAGGCGCGGGCTCCAACCCTTTCCCCGACGGGTTTCCCTACGCAGAGGCAGCTCCTCCGTCGGGGTCTCATCCTGCCTCGGATTGCAAAGCTTCCCCGCGCTACCCCGGGGTGCCGCCTGCCCCGCAGCTGCGCGTCCCACCGCGCTCCTCCGGGCACACGAGAGGCTGCGTGTGATGAGTTTTCCAGCCTCAGCAGCTGAACGGGAGGAGCTGGGGTGGCAGCCGTGCCTCCCGGACGCCGCCAAAATCCACTACCTCCCGCTGAGCTTGCATCACGCTTTTGCCTCCCTGGCATTTCTCAGGCACTCCTGGAAATCACCTGGATGGTTGGAAGCTGGGGAAGCAGCTCCTGCACGGCAGGGAGCCGCGTGCAGGGCCAGGGCTGGCTCGAACCGACCTCAGTGCAGCTGCAAATGACCGAGTCTATCTGCAATTCTGGTTTAACACGGGTTGAATAACCCTTTTGCAGGTGCAAGCGGGAAAGGAGGAGTAGAAAGGATTTGTTTCTTCAGAAAAGCCATCTCCTGAACTGCTGCCTCCTCCTCCCCAGCCCCAGCTCCGTACGTGTCTGTCTGCACCAGAAATCTCAGGAATTTCCACCGCACCGCTCTCAGGAAATCTCTGCATTTTTCACAGACGTGCCTGCGAAGGGACACCGATTGCACAAGACGGTCTGAGCGCTGGGGAAGGGAGAGTCCAGAAAAAGCAAAAAAAAAAGACAAAAATCCCAAGCAACAACTCTGCTCGGAAAAAGCAGTCAGAAGTTTGAAGCACATCCAGACCACTGCTCTGGAAATCAAGCTGAAAAATCTTGTGACATCAGGCTCTCTCAGGAGGTAGCTGCTATTTCCCAGCTGTAAAGCCCTGGGAATGTCGCGGTGGACTTTGGAAGAGCTGGAAAGACCATGCCGCGGTGCTCAAGGAGCGTCTTGCGGTGAGCTTCCCATTGAACGCCGTCGCGAGACTCCGGCAGCACGGTACTGAAGAGCACGAAACACAAATAATTCTCCATCGGTCACTGATTTGCTCTGAAGGTCCAACACCTGGAAGCTGAACGTCAGCAGGGCTGGACAGAGAAGGAGAAGGCAGCTTCCAGGCCTCCTTCTGGTCATTTCTTTGCTTCAAAGAGCTCCCAACGTTTGGGGACAAGAGGGAATTACATTTCTTGGAGTATTTTGAAATAAACCCAAAGCAGATCTGTATTGCACAGAGATGAGGGTAGCAGGCAGGTCGTGCAGATGTGGAGCAAGAGATGCAGAAGAGAGATGGTCAGGCGGAAAGGGGGCCGAGGAGGTGTTTTCTTTGCCTTTATGTTTTTGTGCATCACCACATTGGTGCCTGAGGCAACCTCCCTCTCGCTCAACAGAGTGCAATTCACTTTTTTAAAAACAAGCACACACTTATTCTAAGAAGCGTTGCTGAAAGTTTATGGATGCCTTGGAAAGCCACCTGCAAATGGACTGAGATGGTTAGCCCAAGGGAGAGGGTGCAATCCCACATTTGTCACTGATTGTATCCCTTAGGAATAACACCCGATCGATTGCCTTATTTTGGGGGTTGTCAACAGGAAAAAAATAAAATCATTAAAATGTACAAGAGAGGTTTGTCCAGCCTGTTCAGCAGCTGGAGGACGATGGATACGTCACGGACGCGAGCGATAGGGTGGAAACGGCGGAGAAACCAACCAGGCAAGAAAGCAGGAAAAGCCTGGACTCCAAAGGACATCCAGCCATTACGCTGCTGCCTCATCCCCCTGCTCCCGTGCGATGCTCTGCACCTCCTACGAACCGCTGCGACCCCTCACTGCCTGCTGCTGTCCCTGGGAGTCACGGTGGCTTGGCCACCTCAGACCTTGGTGGCCAGGAGGTCCTCCTTAAATGTAAGAAGCTGCCCAACTCCTCTCTGGTTTGAGTTTTTGGATCTTTTTTAAAAATTTCTGGGGAGGAGAGAGTCTTTGCAAAGCAATGCTCGTTTGCAAAGTCAAGAGGCAGCTGACGGGAGGGAGCGATTTTGAAGAGGCAGCGCGGTCCGGGCACGCCGGAGCCGTTCGCTTGGCCAGGACCCCCCTGCTCATCCCGCTGCCAGCCCCCCCATCCCTCTCTCCAGCAGCTACCGTCGCTTCCCCGTGCTGGCCGTTAACTGGGGGGGGTTACATCTCGCTCAACATCCTCCCACAGGCTTTGCCACCTCGCAACGGGATGAGTTTGAACCAGACCCCAGAGCCCATCACCCCGGCCTCGGGGCAGCCAGCCCCGCTCCCCTCTGCGGGGCGCGGCGGCGCTTTGCCCTTGCGCTCCTCCATCCAGCAGCCGGGACCGACCCCAAGCTCGGATCCCATCTGACCTGTGCAATCCCTTCCCAGCCCCGCCGGCAAAACGAGCGCTTGGCTGTCTGCATCTGCCCCGCGCCTGCCCCGGCTCTGGCGGCACACGGTAGCCCCACGCTCGCCGGGCTGGGGCCGGACCCCGACCGCGGCCGGCATCGGGCTGAGCCATGGCCGAGCATCGTCTCGCTGCCTCCCACGCGAATCTGGGACCCAGCGGTGAGCCGCATTAGCTCATCGCTGGGGTGCCGCCAGCCTGACCAAGGGGGGAAGGGAAAGAGAAAAGGCAGCACAAGAAAAAAAGGAGGACTAAAAAGATAAAAGGAAAAAATATGGGGGGGGGGGAAGAAGGAGGAAAAAAAAAGAAGGGGAAAAAAAAAGAAGGGGGAAAAAAAAAAAGAAGGGGGGAAAAAAAGAAGGGGGGGGAAAAAAGAAGGGGGGGGAAAAAGAAGGGGGGAAAAAAATAAAGGGGGGAAAAAAATAAAGGGGGGAAAAAAATAAAGGGGGGAAAAAAATAAAGGGGGGGGAAAAAAAAAGAAGGGGAAAAAAGGGGGGAAAGCCTGAGGCCAAGTCCACATAGGTCTGTGCCAACTGACGGAAGGGACAAGGAGTGGGATGGGGAGCAGGGCAGGTCACCGAGCCAAGGGAGCCCCTCCTCTGCTGTAAACAGCCTACCTGCCAAACCCAAAAATGGGGGGAAAAAAATCACATTAACTTCAACACTGTCGGAGCCCATATGAAGTGCTTCGAGCATCGCACGTATTTAATACCTGTACGGGCAGACGAGTCTGCCTCTCTGCCCAGGAGAGGGGCAAAGGGGCTGGCGGTCACCTTTGGGATTTCAAGGACCTCTTTGCTAACCGTGAGGCTCCCGGGAAGAAGACAACGGCAGCACGCACACGGACGACGAGGGATGCGAGTAACTAACCTGCTGTTTGGAAAAGCAAGTGGCTTTAAAGACCCTGCTTGGCCGGTCTCTTCTCTGAACCGGTTAAGACAGGATGATTTGCAGCCGTGAATCCCTGCGTGAGATTTGGAAGGGGCCCCTTGTTGACTTTGCGGCTGCTGCCTCTTGCTCTAAGGGCCAGGCTGGTGGGAAGAAAAAAAAAAAAAGGAGAATTTGGTCAACAGCCCCAACAACTTCAGTACTTGTGCGATCATCGCCATTTGCTCTGGCTCCCGCACAACTGGGACCGCATCATGGAGACAGGGTCCCACGGGAGATCCTGCGGGGCGGCTCGTCCCCTCCGTCTCCACATCACAGTGAGAAATACTGTTATATTTTTCTAGAAAAACCGCAAAAATTCTGCAGACATGTGCTTCACCCACATATGAGCTCTCTTACCATACCCCCATGCGCTCCTCATCGCTCTGTTTGTGCGCGTCTTGTACGGCGGCCGTGTTTAGCGTCCCCACTCACGACCTGCTTCCCCAGGTCAGCTACGACGGCAGAAGCATCATTTATTTCGGGACCTCACCTGTACCTTGGATACTCCCAGTACTCCTCACCTCGCCTCGCGATAAAGCGCTGATAAAGCCTCTTAACCATCCTCTGGGAATCATAAAAGCACCTACAAGAGAGGATTTTAGTCGTAGGGTCCCTGTAGGAGCCAACTCGGAGGACACCCATGGGCTGGCTCGTCCTCAGTGCCGGGCAGAGCACGGGGCTGCTATCCTACCCTAAAACGGGGTGCCCGGCGCACCCAGCCCCACCAGGGCAGGGCTTTCCATCCTTCTGCAGTAGCGACCCTTCTCCCTCGCAGCTTTCTCCCCACGCCTGGGCATCTGGCAGGGACAACCCCAACCAGGGCTGGAGGGGAAAATTCGGGTTCCCAGGCAGCTCGTTGTCACCACCTGAAGCCCCTCCAACGTGCCAGCGCCGGGAAGAGCCAAAGCCTGTGCGCGGCAAAGGGTCAGGGCAGGACACCCATGAGAAGAGATGGGTGGGGATATGGAGAAGGGAGTGGAGCGGAGGTATTTTGGAAGAGCAAGAAGGAGGAATGAGAAGCATGACGTGAGAGCATCGGCCAGCTACCGAGGGAGGGGGACAGTCAGCCCGGAGGTGGTCGCAGCCCGGCCGCCGAGGACGCGCACAGCGAGTTGGAAATCTGCTGGGAAAGTCCTGCGCTGCCGCAGGGAAAGACGCGACGACCTCAGGAGTCTCGTCCAGCCCTAGGCTTTACGGCACCGGCACACATTTCCTATCAAAAACGTGAACCTAATCCTCCTGATGATGAGCACCAGGTATCGCAACCACAGGGAGCGTCACGGACGTCCCTGCACGCTCGCAGGAGTTTAGAAAAACACTTCTCCTGCCTCAAAATAAAGGACAAACCCTGACAAAGCACCGGGAAACGCCTTTCCTCCCGTGTATTCCCAGTCAGCACGTAAAACCAGTACATTACTCTCTGCATCGGAGCGGAGATTAACTGGATTGCGGTTCAATTGCAGCGGAGGAGTTTTAGATTAGGTATGAGCAGAGGCAGCTGCTTTGCTGCCGCGCACATGGGCCCACGTTACACCACCGGGCTCCACGGCTGCGGTGCTTCCCTCCTCAGGACCATATATCTATGGCACGTATAGATACCTAAGAGAAACCCAGGACTCGTCCGTTCTCATAGGCCAGGACTGGGCTTTTTTACCAGTTTGCTGGAAATAAGGAGCGAGCCAAACCACAGGTTTGGGAGGTGCCAAGGGCTGTAGCAGCATCTCCTAAAACCTTTCCCAGCCCAGAGAGGGATGAAGTCTGAGGACAGGCACATCCCTCGGGCTCCGGCTGCAGGGAGCTGGTCACCATTTTATGCATCAGGCTTCAAGGTCCACCAGAACGAAACCAGCCTGTGAGCCTAAAATAACTTGTTTCTCTATCTGACAGCGAGCGGTGGGAGAAGAGCGACCGCTCGCACAGCCCGCGGGGCTGCGGCAGACGGGGAACCCCCGGTCCTTGGTGAAGAGCCCTCTCCTTGACCGAGCAGCTGCTGTGCAAAGCAATTAGCGGTAATTAGCCCTTCCTTTCACTTGGGCACAGTCCTTCGGGGACTCGCCGGCTCCCGCGGCCGGTGGCAGGGTGTTGGCACTGCAAGCTGCACCGATGGAGCCGGCTGCCCTTTCTCCGCTCCCCTCCGCTGCCGGTTTATTTTTGTGCTCAGATGCCCTGGGCTTGGGAAAGCTTTGAAAAAGAATTGTTTTACTGTTTAGGATTATAAATCGGTGTTGAAAAGTTGGAGACCAAAACTCATCCAACTCCTACCGACACTATCCTAGACCCAAGGTAAATTTTATCCCTTTTTTTTGTTCTCATTTTAACCACCTTGCTAGGAATCAGAAGGCAGGAACAGTTCAACAGTTCGAGTTCCAGCGAGTGCAGCAGATTCGGGGACCGAGATCTTCCCCTTCCCAAACACCTGCCCTGCTCTGGGGCCAGAAATCCTGCAGGTTTCAGCTCCCACACAGCCCTATACGTGCAGAGATCAAGTAGTAGGATTGCCACCTGCTGACACTAGAGATTATATAGCATCATCTATACATTAATCCCTCCCCTGCTGAGGTTGCCTCGCCTGTCTCCGAGGCAGAGCTGTCCACCCTGTCCAGCCAGCCCTTGCCTTAAGGAAACACTGCTGGTGATGGTGGTCCTCACCCTCCTGGCAGGAGAAAACATCATCAGCCGCCGTGATTTCAGACCCATCCGCAAGGCTGCGGGAGGAAGAACAACAAAACGTGGGTTTTTTTCCTCTGGAGGGGCTCAATGGCTCACGAGGCAGTGCCGAAACCCTTTCGGCATCTACCCACAGAGGGGGAGAGCAAAGCCTTGGTGGGGTGGGAGCAAGAGGAGGAATTCTCTCTTTAAAATGGAAAATATTTTCTGACCCCTTCTTGTAAGGCCAGGTCCTGCTGGAGGCTGACTACTGCCCTTGCTGCATCCTCACAGCTTTTACAGACTTCACTTTCGGGAGGAAAAGGGCAACAGCAAAGCCCCGGCCCGTTTCCACCGCGACCAGACCGTGGTCTGGTCCTTGCAGGCATCTTGGCATCTGGGGAAGCTTTTGGGTGTCCAAATGCTGGGAGGGGGGGAAACCTCCCTGCAGCCCAGGTGATACAGCCCCAGACAGGTTCAGACCCCCATAACCCATGAGCAGCAAGACCCTCCCTATCCAGCACCCCACAGACATCCAGGAGATGCACCTTTTCCAGGGCAGCCCCAACCTGCTTCTCTCTGAAAAGAGAAAAATATACTAGGTTGGAGTCCGAGTGATTCAGATGGCTACCACTTATTTCATCCAGTAGTCTCATTTTCCTGGCCACAAGCTGCTTTCGGGAAGCTATTTGCAAAAATGACAGATGGTTTGTGGGTTTTTTTTTTTAACTCGCAGTGCGCTCGTACCACCCCAGTCGTTATCCAAGCCACTAAACGAGCTTTGATACTGCCCCACACTGAATGTCCGTTGCAGCCCTACCAACACGGCTAATCCTCAGGAAAGGGTAAAAATGAGCCAATAACCCATCCAGCACTCTGAGCCCTTGGCTTTGCCGTTTTCCAGAAACTCAGGGGTTGCTACCGGCTGATCCAAGGCAGAATTTCTAGTAATTTCCTCCAATTAGTATTTTATTCCTTTACTTCATTTACACGATTTTCTGCAGAAAGCTTTACCGCACCATGTGGTTTCCTCATGTTTTACAGGGATGGCCAAACACCCTCCTGAAACGGTGACCGACTGCCCAAGCTGGGCTTAAAGGAACTCAGCGCTTTCTAGTAATACTTTAATCCAGTAATACCTTAAGAGGGGAAAAACTTTAACTTTGCCCCCTCTGATTTCCTGGGCACTTTGCTATATGAAAAGACAAGACACAGCCCTTTGCTTGTCCAGAATCCCTCCTCCGCCTCCCAGCAGCATGGGGTTGACTGCTGGGCTGAAAAATGTGTCCTTAAAAGCTTTGTTATTTGGCTGTTTTCCCTGTCATTTTTCAGAAGAAACGTCCAGGCGATATTTTGCAGCAAATACAAGCCAGGCGTGAGAGCCCAACTTTCCTGGCAGCCACTCAGGGCGTGAAGCTGGCAGGTAACCGCATGCTGCTGGGCTGCGCTGGAAAAAAAAACCTCCCTGTCCCATTTCTGAACCGATTCAAAGCTGAAAACCTTAATCCTCCTGACAGGAGAAAACAAGTTTTTCTATGAAGCAGCTTAAAAGTAAAAAAAAAAAAAAAAAAAATTAGTGAAAGCTTAAATATCCCACTTACTTCTCACAGGGGCAGGAAAAAGCCCAAACCCTGAGGAGAGGGGTGCGATGCCGAGCTGGTTGGCAGCAAGGTTTCCGAATTCCTTCCCCACCATGGCCGCAGATAAGAAGCGGGTAAGCCCCAGCACCCAGGGATGTATTAAGCAAGGCCAGGCTGATGGGTGAAGGAGCCAAAGATGTTCCTGTTTTCTTAATTTTTAAAGAAGTTCAGACTTGCACAAAAACACCTCTTCTGGAGGATCCGTCCCCTTTGCTGGAGCCCAGGCCACCCTGCTGTGAGCCTTTTGGCAAGGGTGCACAGGGAGAGGAGGAAAAAAAAAAAAAAAAAGCAGATATGTTCAGGAGACGCGGCTTCTTCGGGAAAGAGCACCTACAATAACGTGCTGTGGGGAGGGTGGCGGGGGAATTCAGAAGCCATGCCTTGGAAACTGTCACCACAAGTCTAAATATCACCCCTAAATACAGACCCCCCCCTTCCCACCAAAACAAAGATCCTGTTTTATACCGCTGCGAAACTGGGTGTGCATCCTCTGGTTTTTGGGGTAGACTCAAGCTTGCTGAGCCCAGCTTTAATGTTATCAGGTGTGTAACAGGACACAACAGTCCTGCAAAGTTCTTTAAAACTCATTAAAATCCTCTTCCTCCTCAGAGCCATGCGGGTGCTGCTCAGCTCCACGTTTGCTGGGCACCTACTAAGCCAGGGCTGAAAAGCATTACTGAAACACATCAGGCTTTGACTCAAAATCCCACATCAGAGCACAAATCTCTCTCCCGACTCCTCTTTTTATCATCCCACTTCCCTCTACACCATCCTCAAACAGTGCTGCCAGAGGGGGCAGGGACGCGGCATGGAGCACCCACCCACCTTCACAGAAAAGTCCTCGAAAGTTCCTCAGGAACAGCTCCGTTACGGGATGGAAATACTACAGGGAATAAGCGGTCCATTAAAAAAAAAAAAAAATTAAATTAAAGAAAGGTCAGCTTGCCAGAGGCTTTGGGGAGTTCACTCCTTGTACTTGAACCCCGCACCCAGCCCACGCACACCGCCCCGATGATGCCAGAGCTTGCTCAGTGGTCCACATCCCTCTGCCGGGATTTGGGAGCCCCAAACCTGGGGTACATTTTCCACTCGGAGACGCAAGGAATGGGAAAACGCGTATCGGTCGGGCAGGCCGATGAGCGAGAAGCCAGCCCGCTGTTCGCTGTGTAGTTTTGTTGCTGCAAGAAGTAGCTGGTCCCCATCCCGGTACGAACCTGGCGATGAGCCAGGGAACAAAGCTCGCAAAAGGAAAAGGTTCAATTATCTAATTCAGTTCTTTAATATTCTGAAAATGAACACGGGCTGCCAAATCAAACAGAATTAAAACACTGGCACAAACGGGAGGGGAAAATGTTAGGTGACGTTTTGATTTATATGCTGGCCGACAGCCTCTCCCTAGAGATGCCTTTCATCCGAGGCTTTTAACAGTTCTTCTCAGCAAGTGAAGACAGTAACAATAGCACTCACGTGTTGGGGATTTTGGGTTTCCCTTTGCCTTCTCGCTGGCACAGGATGCTACAACCCTCGCTCACGCTGGTGGAGGAGGATCAGTCTCTTGTGCTCGGAGAGGAGATAAAAAGAGAAGGAAAAGAACAGAAAGCAATATTTTGAAGTCCACTTTGATCTAAGCACACGGCCTCTCCTCCGCGTGGCTCTGTACCTCCGCTTAGACCCGTGCAGGCGGCTTTTGGAGAGGTGTAAAAATCCCTGCTTCGTGCTTTGCCAGCCTCCACCATCCCTGTGCAGTGCAGCAATGTCAAGTCCGTGTTTCAAAGCACCAGTGCCTTGTGCACTAACTGCTTTTGTACTACCTTATGGTTCAATTGCATTTTTCCCTTATTTTTCTTTTGTGGTTAATGATTTTAAGTGGTTTGTCTGGTACAAAATATTAAAAAAAAAACACAAAGGAAAACAATTCTTCTATTTATATATTGACTTTTTGGACAGATACTTGCAGTTTCAGACAACTTGGGTGGGGACTATTTGCTGTTACGTCTTCGTGCAGCGCCAAGCACGCACAGGGACGTCCTGTCCCGTGGCTGGCAGGGCCGTAGGACCAACAAAATTCCCACTCTCTGTCAACGAGGTGGAAGAGGTGACATGGCTTGGTCATGGTGAGGACCAGGCAATATCAGACAGCTACATAACTCTTTCAAATGCATGACAACCAGGTAGGTACCAAAAGGGAAAAGGAAAGGCTAGGAGGTGGCTGGTGAAAGGCACGATTTACCTGTGTCCAGAGCAGGAGCGTGGTGCTGCTGATGGTGATGACCATCTAAGCAAGGCAAGAAACCTTCCCCCAGTTCAGCCTCCACAGTCTAAGGACTGGTAGCAGACAGTAAGCTGTCCAGTGAGTCAGGGCATGAGCTAGCAGTGAGGTGACACAGATCTTCTGGGTCCCTAATCGGGTCCAGCTTGCTGGACTTCTACATGAGGAGGTGATGATGTTTGGCCCGTCACCAGCCCGTTCTGCCCTCTCCCTCAGCAAAGCCGGGGAGCTTTCTGCAGCATTTGCTGTGGCCTGAGCTGAGCTCAGCTGGAGCCAAGCCACTGGACGAAGCAGAGGTGTGACCCGGTTTAACACGAAAGTCCTAGGACAGTGTTTTTAGAAGCTTTCCATCAGTTTGTAGGAAAACATGACGAAGAGGCGGAGAGGCGTGACAGCGGGTCCTGCGCCAGCGACCAGGACTGCTAGCACGCGCCACACGTACGCCCACCCACCTCCACAAGGACCTTGCAGGAGCTCAGGGGAACTCAGTCCCAGGGAGGCCTTCGTGGTGGTACGCGCGAGCGAAGACATGCTCGTCTTAATGCCTTGGCATTCCCCAGCCCCTCTCTCAGGGCACAGAAAGGACAACGGCTCAGCTTCTCTCAGGCTTAACCTAACCAGGGAGAAAAAAACCAGCAGGGCATTTCAATTTTTTTTTTTTTCATTTTGCAGCTGGGCTAAGTCCATCACAAGGGCGTAAAACCACCGATTCAGCTACAGGTTTTATGGCGCAGGACTATCTCTTTGCCCCGCAAGTGCATTTCTGAACTGGCCCTGGGGTGCTCCAGTACTGCCCCCCAAACAGCAACTCCCCGTTTCCCTCCTGGCACAGAAAAGGAAACCACATAAGGTGAGTGAAATTATACCCAAGGCTAAAACCATCCTCGTTATACAGAAGCACAGAAGAAACCAGCTTCACTGACAGCTTTGAGACATGCTTTTGCTAATTACTGTAAGGGAGAGTGACTACTGCCAGTGCCTCCAGCAGGCACCATGGTTTCTGGAAAGAGCGTGTACAAGTACTGTATTAAAAAAAAATATATATGTACACATTGCCTCGGTCAGCTATCTCTAGAATGACTAAGTAATGCAAAAGTGAGGCATCTACTTCGTTATCTCCATGGTTTCACTATCGATATCAGTCTTTTCTTAATTTTCATGCTGCTGTTTCATGCGGGACTAGACACCAGCTGGGAGCTCCGGCACCAGCAGCTCCTGGTGGAGCCAGCTGACAGTTTGCTGACCAAGCGGCTCTGCGATAACACCCAGCTGACCCGGGCAGCTTAAGAACAACAGACATTTCCCCGAGCCCGCGGTTCCTCGCTGCACCACCCCTTAAACAACTGCCCGCCTGCACCTCTCGGGGCTCCCACGCTCCGGCGACGGGCCAGCCGGGGCTGGGGCATCGGGGCGGGGGTTTCCGAGCCAGCCCAGGAGAAAAGCTGCAAACGCCCTTTGCATTTGCCCTTGCTGCTCCTTCTGAGCAGTACTGGAAAGCGCTGGATGGTTTTTGGCCTACTGAGGAGAAAGAGCTTTCGTCCGAATATTGCCCCATTTTCATCTGCAGCCTGACGTGCAAAAAGCTCTTCTTATTTCAGATGTGATTCTTCAGCATTTTCTTCAGCCCCTGAACCTCTCACACGATTGCGCTGGCACCGAAGCCAGAAAAGTTTAGTCATGGCCTATGTTCCCTCCTGTGCCAAGGAGGACAGAAATAAAAACAACCACATGCAAAACCAGTCGATGGATTGAATCCCAGCCCGGAGCTAGCGAGCTAGAGACATTTACCCTAGGCAAGAGAGCATTCGCCACACAGCCACCTTCTCAGTTAAATAAAAGGAACCTCCGCTTCCAAAAAACTTAAGCTTCCAGGTCAATGAGCAAATAGGAAAAACCCGCAAGGTGAGGGCTTTGAAAAGAAGTTTGTGTTATCAGGTACTTCCCAAGCACGAGAGCTGAGCTCTGCCTCAAGGAACTGGGAATGATCCTCCCTCCCTGCAGCAGCCGATGCTGGAGACCTCGTCTCCTTCTGCTCTCCTGCCCCAGCCTTCCCACCGCTCCTCAGAAAGCTGCGCTTCCATCTCTGGCTGCAGCCCTTGCAACAAAAACAAACAAACAAACGAGTCAAACCTCAGAAAAATCCTGACGTTACCTTAAAAACCTTGGAGTTTTTAAAGAAAAGTTGGTGTCGTCTTCGTTTCGCTTGTTCCCGTGTTTTTTGGGGGTTTCATACTGAAGCTTACCTGTGAATCCTTCCCCAGGAGGACTGGAGACTCCCCACGAGCTGGGATTTCAGGGCAGACCCCAGACCTGTGAGCTGTATATTAAAAGTGGGCAGCTCCACAATCCTAGTGACCGCTACAGCTTTCACTCTCCTTTTTCCTGTTTCTGAAAGAAAAAACAAAGAAGAAAAAAAAAAAAAAACCCCAAACATTAAATTCTTCCTTCATTTTTAAAGCAGAGATTCCTAGTTTGACTGCTGACAGCATCCGAGCCGGTCTCTGCTGTAGTTAGTGCTCAGAGGGTGCTGAAGCGAAGGCTGCCCATGCAAGGAGCCGCCGAAATTCAGGCTTCCCAACGCTAAGACTCACTCCTCTGCCCTCCGGCTCCATGCCCAGCTTGGTCGGGTCGTTGTGCTGGAAGGCACGGCTACAAACGTCCATGGCGTGAATCAGAGCAAGACTTTGCCCCTTTTTTCTGCTGAAGAACCACCCTGACTTTATACAAAGCGTGTGTATGTATCTACACCTAGAGACATACGTGTTAATCCATAGGCTAACTTCAGTAATCAGGGGCGGATGTGCAGGAATGACTCTGCCGATTTTTCCTCTGGAACAAATATCCCTGTTCCTCATGCCCGACCTTAAAATAAGTAGAACAATAACGTGAAAGCAGCCACGTGCTCCCTATTGATCCCGACACCCCTGTTGCTGCTGCGGCTGCTTGCCGGCACCCTGCTAACAGCAGCCCGACCTGGCTTAGTTCTGCATCTCTTCTGATTCGCTTGTATTTTGCTCACACGTTCAGGACAGGAGTAAATGAAGACCGTGCAAGAGAACGGTGAGGCTCGGTGACTGGCTAACTAGCTCTGGTTTAGCTGCACAGCCATGCCTGACACCCCGGTGGGAACCTCCGGGCGGAAGCGTGACGCAGCGCTTTGGCTGGGCTGGTGCCAGATTCGGTTCTGAAACTAAGCTATGGAGGGGAGCTACGGACTGGATGCAATTTTCATCGACTCCGTAGGGAAAAAAAAAAAAACCCACATTTTTGAAGGTCGTCTTTGAAGGTCTTGTAGATCTCCACTGAGCCATGTGGAGGGTCAGACTCTAGGAGATGTAAGAGGTGGGTGATAACAAGCAGGCCACAGCAGCGCCGAGAGCTGAGGTGACAAACACATATGGAATGCCAAGCTGACCTAGACCACAGGGGCAACCAGTGAAATCCCACATGGTGCATCACAAGCCATTTTGCCAAAAGGCTCCAGAAAGCCAAGACAACAGGTCTGCAAATACCATCAAGGAACTTTTGGGATGAAAATGTTTGGGGAAAGAAAGTTCTGGAGAGGTGAGGGGCTGGGCAACGGTAATGGGGGAACGAATGTGGAGAGAAGCTAACTGGGTTGTTCAGCCTGGAGAAGAGGAGGCTGAGGGGAGACCTTATCGCTCTCTACAACTATCTGAAAGTGGGCTGTGGTGAGGTGGGGGTTGGTCTCTCCTCCCAAGTAACAGTGATAGGACCAGAGGAAATGGCCTCAAGTTGCACCAGGGGAGGTTTAGATTGGATATTAGGAAAAATTTCTTCACCGAGAGAGTGGTCAAGCACTGGACCAGGCTGCCCAGGGAGGTGGTGGAGTCACCATCACTGGAAAACATGTGGATGTGGCGCTTCGGGACATGGATTAGGGGACATGGTGGCGCTGGATTAATGGTTGGACTTGACGATCTTGAAGGTCCTTTCCAACCTTAGTGATTCTGCAACTACAAAGTAAGAGCTTGCATTGGTCAAAGGGTTAAGTTATGGGGAACTTCATATGGAAGAACAAGCAATTCAAGTCCTTAGTCCTTAAATGGATAAAAATGCTCAGACGCATTGGAAGCAACATCAGGACAAATACCATCCACAAGCTCTGGCAAGGCAGAGACTGCACGATTGATAGATAGCTGTAGGCAAGACACCCTGCCAGCTTCAAGGACATCTAGAAGCAACGAGTGTCTAGAGCTACTGCTAAATAAATATGCTATCTGGCTAAATATCTTACCTGTAGATACCTTAATGATACAATCCTGCTGTAGCCAGCGAAGGAAAAAACAAGTAGTAAAAACTCTGACAGCAGAATATGACCAGCACCTTGGGCTTTGGGTAGGTCAGGTTGCCCAAAGCCTCAGGGCAGGGCTAAAAATGGTGACAGTAGTTGAAACTAAAATGAAGGAGGAAAAAAAAAAAAAAAAAAAAAAAAAGACCTGCAATCTTGGGATCCCAAGCAGACAGAGAGGCTAGCTGCTCCTCTGGCCAGGGTGAGGAGTCCCAGGATAACATCTGGGTTTTCTCCACTGTCACCTACCAGTCATTTTTTCCCCCTACCTTGGATGGATGGACCCTTGACTGCTCTCCGCCGTCAAAAAACAGTCTTTTGCTGCTAAACTGTGAAAATAACCCCCCAATATAGGATTTTCCAGGTTCCCATTTTAATTTGTTGTGCTAACAACATGCCTGAAATGTTTAAGCCTTATGGGGAATATCGGAGCGACACGAGCCGGAACAGACTAACCAGCGGAGGTCGGATCCCAGAGAACAGTAGCTTCTTTTCAAGAAAGATACACTATTCAGGTTAAAATCGATTAATTAGCAGTTACAGTTAAATTAAGGGGATTTTATAGGCTGCAAAGTCCCCGGCTACTTGTCAGATCTCTGGCAAATAGTGCTGTTCTTCCCTCGTGCACCGTGGGGGCCGGCAGCAGCGAAGAGCCTGCTGCAGTCACTACCGTCCGCTGATCTTGCCCCCGAGAGTAGTCCTCGGCCAGCAACAACATATGGGGATATTTCCATTTTAGGAAGTGAGCTGTTGTTCCACTTCTTCTGGCCAACATTGATTTATGCAATTTGACACTGATGAGGGACAGAGCCCTTGCACAACACGCTCTACTGTCCACAGTACTTTCAATTTTCAGCAGATCTCCCCGTCTCCTTCGCACTCCGTGATGGCTGCTTAGAGCCGTTACAAAGAGAAAGGCAAATGCAAGGACTGATTTCAGAACCACCTTCTTCATAGTTCGAGAGGAACGTTATTGTGAAGATGTGAAATACTGTTTTGAATCAAGTACTAGCTGGTAAGTGACATGGCTTTGGTCTGAGCTGCATAACACATCATCTAAGCAAGCAATCACAATCACAGAAACATAGAATCATTAAGGTTGGAAACGACCTCTAAGATCATCAAGTCCAACCGGCAACCCAACACCACCAAGACACAGTGTACAGAGAAATGGTCCCTCAACAAGGACAAAAACCCCCACCCATCCCACTGAAGGCTGAGGGACAGTAAATAACACAACGGCAAGGCTATGTCTGAATGGCACCTGTAGCAGCTCCGAACTCAAAGATATACGAACCAGGTAAACCACCTGCATGACCAGTCCAGGTCAGCCCAGCCCCCTGCATCTTCACTTCATCAAGGAAGCAACCAGATAATTTTTGCCAAATATTGAGTTTATAACACTTCTGCTTTGATTTGCCGTGCTTCTGCAGGGATGGGACCATGGGGCTAGACAGAACATGCCACCTTGCAGAGCCCCCAGCCAGCTTTCCCGACCAAGGGTGCTGCATGGTCGCAACCTCACGCAGACTTTCATCAGGGGCGTGAGGAAAGGGGGACTGTGACAAGTGTTTCTGCTTGTAGATACGACTCACCAAAACCTGGCTTCGTGCTAAGGGCTGGGCCCGGCTAACGTTAGACCAATAACCAACCCCATGGGGCAACATATCTGGCAGAGCCTTCCTACCACACCGGACTAATTGCCACCCGGGGCTGCCCCAATGCCATCAGTGCTCAGCCACCCACCAGCACGTGCCTCCAAAGGAGGCACCTCTGTCAAGAGTGGTGGCAACAGGACATGCGATGCGATAAGACCATCAGAGAAGTGCTGCTCTCCTTCCCCTCAGCAGGGAAGGGAAGACTGCCGCATCACCAGAAATGGTCTGACAGAGGATGTGGCTTCCAGGCCACTGGGACCATGAAGCATCTGAAGACTCGTCTATCGCTTTACACACTGACGGGCAGGTAGCCATAACAAGCTCTTCGTGTTCAGCCCCAAGGAGGGAAGAGTCAAGGGCTGTAACCTTGGGGATCAAGGCTGTTTGGAGGTAGGACATACCCACTTGGCCCACAGCACACTCAAGACAGCCTCTTTGATTTCTCCTTGAATGCCTTCATGTGCAGAGCGGAAATATCTGGCGTTCAGCTGGGACAACATACAGCACAGCTGGGGACCCTAGAGGAATCTGAGGCTTTCTGAACTTCTTCGAACACTTCCTTTTTTTCCTCTCCCTTTCCTTTTTTTTTTTTTCCTAAAAAGTGTTTCTTTTCCCAGGGAGAGATATTAAGTTCGTGACGTAATAACTGTGGTGAGGGCTGTACTTGAAGTAAATAGGGATGTGCGCAGTCACAGAAATATGACAAATTATGGGAAAAGTATCTTTGTTAAAATTAGCCTCCTCTCACTCAGCATTGTGGAGAATTGATCTTTAAATTGAAACTCTGCTTTCAGCTACACACATTAACCAAAATTTGCAAGCATCATTCGTCTGTACCCAAATTATCATGCCTGGCTTGCACCAGTAAGTTTTAGGTTTTACTCTGTTCTTGTACTGCATTAAAGCACAAGCCAGCTGCTCAGCAGCTGGGCTGGCTACTCCCAACCACAGAGGTACCAAGGAAGTAGGGTCACTTTATCCTGCCTTGACAATGAAGAGAGCCATAAGAGGTGAATATATTTGCAATTCTGGGACTTCTCACAGGTATAACAGTTTTTTTGCAGTGTAACTGAAGAGTTCCAAGTCTGGAGTTTCACAAACCAGGGGAGCCTTGACCTGTGCTTTCCCGGCCCAGAGCGGGACTAGGGATATCCAGTGTCCCCGGATGCTCATTTTCCGTGCATCCGCCCCAGCAGTGGCTGTTTTCTTTCCATCCTCACCCACCAAGATCAGGAGCCTAAGCAAAGCCTAGGCAAGCTCCTAATGCTCTTCACTTCTCTGTTCATTGTGTTAGACTGAGCTGAGTCTGTGGTTCAGTATTTCTGAACACGTTTTTGACACACTATCTAGTGACTTGCTAAGAAAGTGCACCAAACTCTTTAGAAAAGGGAAATTAAGATAATGTAGCATCCTGTAAAGATCCTAACAGTTAAACACCCATCTAAGCTAGGCATGCAGCACTCTTTCCATCGGCTACAGAGAAAGAAGCAGCCACATAGGGTGAGTCAGTCTGTCCAAAGATAGGTGGGAGGGATGTCTATTTGAGCCAGCCTGCTGTTCCCTTGGGAAGGCAAAACCCACTTTGCAATTTTTTTTTTTTTTTTTTACATTTTTTCCCAACAATACAGTAATTTCCAAATTACTTTTGCCCTTTTTTTGCAACGTGTCCAATGTCTTTGGGAGCATTCTAGAAGAAAGGGCCTCTGTCGACATTGGCCATGAGTCACTTGGAGGAAAGGGAAGCCCTTGGACCTGGGGACGTAACCGTCTCACAGGGCTGCTTGTAAGTCTGAAAGAGCCGTAGGCGTCCACGGGCACAGAAATCCACGCAGGGGCTGGGAACAGTGACCAGTCAGGTCCAGAGCCAAACCAGGGCAGGATTTTTGCTCAGTGAGCCTGATGACCATGTCCGTTAGCAGAGGGAGGAATCTCACACGAATATCACCACTATGACAGCCATGGAAATTGCTAGGAAAAGGCAGAGCCAGAGGAAGGGAAAGAAGGGAGAGAGTCCCCACAGAGTACATCCCACGTACTATCTTCCCATCAGCAAGTATTCATTGGACATTCAACAGGCTGGGGCCAGCTTAGGTTTTCCAATATGCTTCTTTTCATCCCTGAAGTATACCACAGGCTTCTCTGAATTCAATCTCCCTTGACAGAAATTATAAGTTCAGGTTACGCGGAAATAGCGGGACTGAGGTTTCGGGGCACACACGAGCTCGCACACAACATGTATTTTGCCAGGCTGACAGCCCGCAGGGTTGACACAGTGCCCGTGCCGAGGTATTTCAGTTAGATACAAGGCAGAAAGAAAACCAAATTTGGTGAGGCATACTTTTTTTGCTAAAGCTCTCCCATTGCTGGATAACCTTGCTGGAGGCCTGGAAAAAACCTGCAAGTGGCCTCTGCAAGGTCACTTCTGGCCAGTGGGAGCAGGCAGGAGGTGGCAGGGAGCAGCAAGCTTTACAGGAGGGCTCTGAGTTCGTGGCTACACGAAAAACGTCTTTGCCACGAGACGAGCACACCTCTCCCTCACTGCTGGCGGTCCCCACACTGACAAGCAGCTCAAGGCTATTGAATGACAAGAGATGGAGAGACAAACCACAGGGCTGTGGGTGGGCCATGTGAAATGAAACTTTCATCCAGAGTCATTTTCCCTACCCCTGGTTTTCCATCCTGGTGAAACCAAGGCTGTAACAGCATCAGTAAACAGCTTCCCACAACATGTCGCATTAAGGAGTGGGACAGGTCATGGCTGTTGAGTTCCCTTCTGCGCAGCTCTCATCAGCTGAGGCAGATGTGCATCTCAGTGGCACCCATCCGAAACTAGGACAGATACACAGCTGGTGAAAACCTCACAGAAAAGGGGAAGCCAGCCCAGTGGGTCACGTCCTACCCACTCCCAAATATACAGGGCAGACATCCCAAAGGCAGACAGCAACCCCTCCGGATAAGCTCACGTTGCACGACTCCCATGTGAAATGTCTGGGGCATGTTTTCTGCAAGACATGCAGTATTTCACGTGCTGGCATCATCTCAGTTATGTGAAGGGGAGGGTGGACAGTCAGCTAAAAGCAGCGGGCCATGTGCAAAAGAAAGTGATCTCTCTCTGGGGAAAACAACAAAAAACCAGCAGATTTCAGAAATGGAGGTTCCTTAGGTAAAGATAGCCCCGGCCAGTTGCCAGCCTGTGTAAATCCTTACATATCACCAGTGCCTTTTCCTCAGGTTCAATGCATCAGACCCCATTCAGAAGTTATGTATGAACCTATGAAGCAGCAAAAAAGGTCTAAGACTTACATATCGACTGATATTCACCTCTGTATGAAGCCAGAGACTCCATACAAGATATCTGCATGCCCTCTCAAAAGGCCTCCGGGTGAAACTGGACAGGCTTCAGGAAGAATCAGTTTTTACCAGCTGGAGTTCTTTTGAATTCACTGCATTTTCCTACTGCCCAAATGAGAGAGCTTGTATTGCCCCAAGAACTGTCCAATATAAGTTTTTGCTACATGAGAAATATAAACAACGGCAATTCATCTCATGTTACAAATGATTTTGCTACTTGACATGCTAAAATGCTGCCACAGGTCTAGAGGATGCCAAAGGTTTAAATATCCTGGTTTGGGATTTATCGATTTTGACAGAAAAGTATATTAAAAAAATAGGAGTTGTCCCTGGATACATTTGGGAGCACTGGAACAATGTGGGTAAGTGTCTTCATGCAATCCACTAGCATGAAGTAGTTCTTTCTGGTTCAGAGAGCAATGTCCAAAGTTAAAACTAGTGTTTTTGTCAGGATAAACTCCTCTTGGCTTTGAATAGGAGCTCCAAAGAGACTGAAAGGTCTATTTACTCACGTCACTTGACCTCTTGTTTCTCCCGAGTTCTATTAACAGTATCCTGCTTCGATGGATTTGCTTTAAACAGCGCATCAAAAGTGTTGTTAGTGTAGGAGTTAGAACTATATTTGGTTGCAGGACCTTGTAACAGGAAACTTTTTCCTAGAAAGCTCACAGAATGCTAAAAAAAGAGTACATAAAGAATGGAGCTGGCCTGGCCCAAACATTTGGTAGGTGAGACTCGAATGGAGCAGGTCCCTGGCAAGCTGCATGCGATCGTGCTACCTTAACAGCCTGTTTATTCTAAGCCTGGGTAACTGCAACACGATGAAAGGCTGGACTATGTTTCTCATCTTGTAAACAAAATTAAAAGGCGAACCCTTTGCTAAGATCTTTTACTTCAGCGTTCGCTTTACATGTAGCATCTCACGCTTCTGAACGAAGGCAAGACATCACGAAGCATAAACGTCAGCCTGAACTGTTCCCAGACTCCTGGATTTCCATGGGAATCTGGAATTTAAACTGGGAAAGCCTGAGGCAGGTTTCCTCAAATAAAGGAATAGCTGTTTAAAAGGCAATTAGAACACTTTGAAATCTGTAAACCCAAACACACCATGCCGCAGGGCAGTCTGTCTCCAGTCCCCCGGCGTGTAAATCTGTCCTCAGGCACTAGCAGTGTTGTGCATCTACCGAGTAAGGCACCCTCCAGTTCTCCAGTTCCTTACGTAGGGCTGTAGGCATGTCTCCAGAGCGGGCAGGAGTTGCAGTCCATGCTTCAAGCCAGACTCTGCTGCACCAGATTTCGACTTCGGCGTACCGCCAGCATTGCAACCTCTGCCCTTGTGTTGCAAAGCTGACTGGCCAGTCCTCGCCATTTCATCCAGTTTCACTCAAACGGAGTGAAAAAAGTTGGCCGGCAGTGAAATCAGGCTACCCTTTGGGTGAACTGGAGTAGAGGCCGTACATAAGGTGCAAAGATGCACTTCTCTACCTGAGTAGGACCATCAAACCACAATAATCTAAGCGCTTTATTACTTCCAAGTTTGGCTTTTAAGTTTGGAACAACACTGGTGAGCCACTACCCCCTGAGCAAATTCAAGAAGATGCATGTATTAACCATCACTCTTGGGATAACCTTCAGAAAATAAGAACTTTGGATGGGATGAAGCTGTTGAGAAAATGATTTCATGCAGGATCGCATCGATTGATTTCCTGTGATGCTACAGTTGAAGATACTGCAAGTTTCAAGAGAGGGAGGAAAACTTCCGTTTCCTCAAGGACACAGCAAAGTTTTAAACAACAGCACAGCTCCTGAAAGAGCTTTACAAGGTCTCTCACTACAGAAAGTTGGGATCTGGAAAAACCACTGGCAAGAGAGTAGGGAAACACAAGTAGCATCTGCTGGAGCTGCTGGGGGTCCTGTTGCTGTGCGGGAGTCCTGGGACCAGTGTTCATGGTTTCACCTCCCTCTGGTTCCCTGTGCAACCTTTGGAAAATAATTCCTCTCTCCATTCCCAAATTCCTCAGACGTAAAGTAGGAGGATTAACAATACGTCTCTTGGCCATTTTATGCAATTACTCTAGGCAGGGACTCTTTGACTCTGTCTGTATGGTATCCAACCTCAGGGTCAGTTAAAGCCCCTGGGTGCTGTTGTAATTCCGGCACATTTAATAACCGGTATGAAAGCAGTAATGTTAAATTACTGCAGGTTCTTATTGCCAGACCACATCGATCATGAAACAGGTTTATTAAAGGGACTCTTGCACTAGCGAAATGAATGCCTCCTTACCTCTGCAAAAACAAACACACTCAGGTGGGCTGGCAGGTGCCATTTTTGTTTTCTGGAAAGCTCCAATATTTTTGTAGAAGCTCCTAGATGGAATAAGGCAAATTAAATAAAAATTGCATTGTAGAAATTTATCAGTGAATTGCTTAAAAAAAACCCCAGAAATACCAGTATAGTTTGCTTTAGTAATGTGGATTTTTTTTTTTCCCCTGATAACAGAAAACCTCCCCTTTCCAATAATATAGAAACAGTTTGTTGCAGTAGCAGTAAAAACAAACCCGACTATTAACATAGCATAAAAATAACATGGTACATAGCATCCTGAAGTCATTTTCTAATAAAAGGCTCTCCATCAAAACGGGAAAGCAACACAGAAAAATGAAATGTTTTGATAGTGTCAAAACAAAAACTGTCGTGTCAAAACATAGGAAACCTACACCAGCCTAGGAAAACTAAGCTCCCTTTCTTGGCTGCAAATGAAACATCCAGACATTTTTACCACAAGCCTTTTTGCCTCCCGCTCGAGTCAGACTCCCGATAACCGATTCAGGAGTCCAGCCTGATCCTGCCTGTCCCAGAGAAGTCAAGGGCGTCCGAGACTGATGTCGAGGGCCAGTTGCAAAACTGCACGAGCGGAGCACCAGCATGGCGCAGCCGGCCTCCGGGCAGCGGATGGTTTGTACACCAGCACCAGCACCGGCGCCAAGCGGTCTTGCCCCACGCGAGCGCTTCATTAAGGTTCCAGGGGCGATTAGGTCCACGGGACCCCACGTGCTCCTGGTAGGGCCCTGCTCCCTGACGGGAGGCGAGCTCTTCCTACCCTCTGCAACCTCCTCAAAATCCTCAAAGGATGCGCGAGCATCCCAAAACAGAGTCATTCCGCTGGCTTTGGGGCGGATTTGCCGAAAGCAAATGAAATCCAAGGCAACCCCTCGAGCGTTTACATGGAAGTGTTCCCGCTGGCTTCAGCGGGATTTTCATTAGGCTTTTTGGGCTACAGCCCAAAACGCCAAGTTCTCCAGATTAGAGGTGGGTTTGAGTGACAAGATTTAACACCTCGGAGATCCTCGGCTGCAGGCAGAGGCAGTCCTATCCCCAGTCTGAGCAAGGAGCTAGAAGACACCCTTCCATGGCACCCAGAGAGAGGTGATGAAGACAGCTACGTTGGTATCGCCTTGTCATGCAAATACAGATCATCTCCCCAAGTGCTCAACAGCTTGAAACAGCTGTGCAGCTTCCTAAGGCAAAACCGCTGGAAGCCACTCTGCTGTAATATTTCATAAAATACTGCACCCTCCTCTGTTTTCTTGCATACGTATGTATATTAGTTGTTTGCCCTACACACTGTACACAGCAGAAGTATTTTCTATTTCCTGCCAATCCTGGAAATCATTAATGACCTCAGAGCATAACAGATGGTCTTGCCCTGCTCATAAAAAAAAAATGGAGCAAAATTCACACCACCTGTTCGGAGTCCTATGGCCAGCTCCGCTAGTCAGAGCCCAGCGGTCCAGGGGGACCCAGCTGCTCGCGGGGACACACAGCCTGTCCCAAGGCACGCTGTGGGCCGGAGACACGATCTTCGGGGACCCCCCCCTCTCAGCAGAGACTGCCCCGTGGTTTTTTGCAAATGCCCCTGGCTAACTGGCACTGTGCAGCAACGCTATTTAGACATACGTCAGAGAAGCTGCTGCGTTCCTTTCTGGCTCCGGCAACGGATTCACGTTGAAGTTCAGGGTTGCCTCACGCTTTGACTGGTACAAACACACGCTGTGCTTTCACACTTGGACAACTTAGAGTCAAGTCCTGTTTTTCTTGAGCCCGCTGCAACTGCCGTGAAAGGAAACCTAAAAGGGGAAGAACTGGCTGATCCTGAGCAGAGAGAAGAGGACATGTGCTCGCTCGCTCTCATGAAAAGGGGTATCACAGGAGCAGCTAGACGGGACCAGGCGTGCTAGCAGATGCACACAGGCATAAGAAGGAACAGCCTCTGCTTTAGAGAGCTTACAAACCAAACAGCTAAAGAGAAAAGTACTATCCCATTTAATTGCTGGAGAATTGAGGCAGTGAGGGAGTTTAAGAGGCAGGCTTAAGGTCACGTGGGAAAACTTCTGGCAGAGCAACGATCTGAACTCACTGTCCTCAAAGAAACCCAACGTCCCATCCCAGCCCTTCATGCCATCTCTCTGCCTGACCCCCAGCACAACTCCCGCACCGGATCTGTCCTGCTAAGGGTGCCAGCAATGCTGGGAAAACATTTCCCTGCTGGAGGAGAAAATAGAGGGTGGGGTGAGATGAGACTACAAGGGAATTGGGGATTATTATTGTCATTGTGGGGTTTCAGACTTTTTTTTTGGTCTCTCTCCATTTTCAGCTTTGCAGATGGAGGAGAAACTACAGCTATCACCACTGAAAGTTTTCCCTGGCGCTTTGACTGTTACCCTGACTCTGACCCCTCTCAGAAGCAGAGCTGGGAAGCGAGAGGAGCCAGCAGCTGCGAGCAGCACGGCCACGCGGCTCCCTTAGCTGCAGCCCGGCAGCAGTCACAGGCTAAGTGCCGCTCTCTGTACAACTGATAGAGGACCTGGCTGACAAGGATGCAGTCATCCTCAGTCCTAACTTCTAGAGAAGATGAGCTCCTTTCCACCTCATTAAAACCCTTCTTAGAGAGCCAGCTCCATTTGAGAAGACACCTAAAGGCTGCTAGAGGAGTCTGGCCTTCAGCACCCACATTTGACAAATCCTCCTGTTTCTTTCAGGATTTCAAATTTGCAACAGCCCCTTTATTTCTGTTTCTCATTTCTTTTGTAAGCAGTAAGTTTCTCGGGGGCAACAGACCGTCCCTTTGACCTTGCTCACATAACACAGGGGGCAGTGGGTGCTACCACTGCACAAATAACTCAAGGAATTTCACAAGAGAGCCAGCGCCTGCTCCCCCAGATACAGTCCTGCTGTCAGAGTTGCCGGTTGTTAGGATTGCCATAACATTTTAAGGCCTCACCACAGAGCTCTTTTACCTCAGGGGTGTCACATGTATTCAATCATCTCCCAGTAGCCACCCCCAGCTCTCCCAACAGCAGCTGCACAGAGAGGAAAATACCCACAGCCGTGAGTCAAACAGCAGTAACAGTTCAAAGATCCCAAAGTCTCGTTTTCTCTGTCATTCGGGGCTTTTTCCCAAGCCTGCTGGCTGCCTGGGACTCTTCCCACTGCTCTAAAAGGTCAGAGATTGGGCAAATGCAACTAGGCAGGGACTGCATCCCCACTAACTGCTGAAAAGCATCTTTCTGCAAGGTGAGCATCTCGGGGCAGGGTGGAGCGGACTAGCTCCTCTGAAAGCGTTCCCTTTTAAATTCCTCCCTCTCACACCGCTCCTCGCTCTCGCCAATCGGTAACAGACTCCATTCACAGACCAACACAGTGAAACCTGCTTGCTTGTACAGGGTGCAGACCTGCACCCGTTTCACTGCCAGGGGCCTGAGCCCACCCCTCCTGCTGAGCACCGCGGAGCTGGCAGGAAGGGAACTTGCTCAGGCAAGGCCACCCCATCTGCCGCTGACATGCTCCTCACCACCAAATACAGCAGCCTTGACTCAACCTGCTCACTCACCTCCTTTACTCCAGGGAGCAGCCTCTGCCCCCGGCAGTCCGTCCCAGCCGCCGCTCGACCCCCCAGGGTCACCTCTGTTTCTGCAAAACCAGCTCCTTTCTTCAAGAGCAAGGATTTCCTAAAAGGGAGGAGCAGAAGAGCGAAGAGGTGAAGTTCTCATTCTGATTAACTCCATCCCTCCTGCCTGCAGTCAGGGCTGAGCATTTATCCACCTGCCCGAGGCTTTGCAGAGCAGATCCTGGCTGTCCCTGCCCTACCTTGGGGTCCTTGCTCACCACAAGCCACAGGGTTAAATCCTCCTCTCCCTCTCCTCCCCGCCTTTTAGACTACACTGTATAACCATGGCATTAAACTTCTCTGGGAGTTTAGGTTAAAAAGAACCTCAGAGAAAGCTTCTGGTAGTGGTTTGGGGGTTTGTTTGGGGTTTTTTTTGGTGGGTTTTTTTCATTTGTTTCTTTCCAAGAGGAAAAGCCCTCTCCCAGCCTTTCACTGGTGATGCTTATTCTAGCATGGTCCACTCTGAAAGCTGGCTGAAGGCAGATGAGTAAAAAAAGATCAAAGAGCACAGGGGTCTCAGAAGGAGCCACGGGGAAGTCAGCTCTTGATTACAGGGGAGCCTGCCTTTGGCAGTGACATTAAAGACCGTCCTCAGGAGAGGTGATTTCAGCTCCTGGCTCTGACACAGGCCTCCTGCCTGACTTGGCCAACTCAATCTTTCCCCCTTTCTCCAATGGCAGCAATATTTCTTTTGCTCTGTCTTGTCTATATATATCACAAGTTTTTTGGAGGAAGAGTAGGGTAGGGTTAGGCATGTGCTTTCTGGGCTTTGCTGAACCATAGCTATGATTTCCCAGATCTGCTGGGTACAATCCTAATGTCTGCCTTGCTGGCAAACCGTAAATGCCCCTTCAGCCCAAAGAGGATCCTGGCTCTGCTTAGGTTTTTTTTTTTTAAACCAATTAGTTATTACAGACATGTCTCAGCTATTAGCACATCATTAATCAACACATCACAAATACAGCTTTTTTTTTTTTGCTATTTCAGGCCCCTCTCCAAAAGGCTATTCTAATTGTTGATGACTAGTTCGCCTATATTCCTGTGATGTGCTTTCTTGCTGTGTGTTTTTGGATGCAGTTCTCTCACACTCATTTCATGAAAAAGCTTGTTTCGTCAGAAAAAGAAAATGCTTTTTCATTGGAAAGGAATTTATCTATATCAGGGAAGGGTTTTTTCCAGGTCCAGGGTAAGTTTCCTAGTTCGGTAAGAAGAGCACAGCCTAGCTTATGCAACACTAACCTGAGGAGCAGCAGACTAAATTCTGATTAATGCATCTAATGAGACAGAGCAGCACTTTAAAGACGTCTTTCCAGACCCCGCAAAGGCTTGGGATCAGCTAGGGTATTGACTCTTACGAGTGTTACTCTCTCTGCCCGCACCCTCACTTGGGAGAAAAACAAACCCTTCCATGAATATTTTTGAGATGGCTATTACCAGCACAATATATAAAATCTGTTCTAGGGGCAAAACAGCATTTGGTGTTGATTAGCCTCGATTATAACAGTGCAATCAAGGTACCATTGCCACTGCTCTGAGCCAAAGGGTGCACCCTCTCTGCAGAGCAGCTATCAGCACCCTTGCAATGGGAGACGATGACCATCATGCTCGGACTTGGGCAGCAGAGGGAATTAAAGCAGCTGTGAGGAGTTCAGCTCTGTCTTCTTGTCCTCTCATCTACGGCTGCTGCTCTGGTTTGACAGAGCCAACCTGGCCCAGAGCAGCCACAGTGTAAAGGTGCAGATGGGAGGTCTGTTTCACAGCCAGTTTTCCCCACCTGCCTGTTGCATCTCCCCCTTATGTTACATTTCAGGCAGGATGCCTGGGGTTTCTTCATCCCAGCTGTGGGAAGGAAAGAGGAGCATCTCCTTCAGTGTGACCTTACACCGAGCAAATCCTGCACCCTCCTCTTTGGAAAGAGGCATTCGGCTCACCAGTTTTCAAGCAGTTGCTTGCCTAGCTTTTCAGCTTTCTTTTCTACTTCAGTGTTAAATAGCTCACAGTTAATCTCAGCTGTGACCTAGAAAAGAAAAAGGAACTACATTCATTCTTTTTGTATTTCTTTCCCTGCTCCTGAGCCAGCAGCCAAAGCTTTATGAGCTGATATTTTTCCCTCCCACCTCCCTCGTGCCCTGAAGTTTGCAATACGCATTTGCCTCGGGATTTCGTGCACTCAGCCCACGAGAGGTGCTGGGTCTCTTACGCTACGCACGTGATGCCGTGCAGGTCTGCGGGCTGCGATTCCCAAGAAGAGTGAAGCCAAGAACTGCATCTCAGCTGCTGATAGGCAATCGGTTCCCATCAGCTGTCCAGCAGGCATCCCCAGAGAGTCATTCAGGGCTTGAAAACTGATGCCAAAAGCCAATGGCTCAAGACAGACAGGAAACAGAACAGTTTCTATTTAACAAAGAAGACTCCTGAGACAGGCTGGGATGAGGAGGAGGAGGGAAGGGCCTTTCCAAGACTCTACCGTGGAAAGAGAGGAGCCTTTTAGGTGTTAACAGGGCTGCCTTTTGCCTCCTTCCCCTTTGATTTCCGCAGGTCCTTTTAACAGAGATGAACATAAGCGAGAGACAGAGCTGAAAGCTCTCTGCTGATTTTGCTGCCCTCTTATTTCTGTTTCCATTACCAGAATCCCAAGGAAATCCAGATTAGCACCTTTGCAGCAATGCACATATTTATAACAGGACCCTTGAGATACCATGCTGCTTCTGCCCTAAAAGCAAATGTCAGCTTAAAAACAGTTAATTCTATCGACTAGAAGGGAGTAACAGCACTTATTTTTGTTCCCTGGCAATATCCAACCCTTTAAATGATATCAGATGGGCATGAGTCAACAACCTAGCCTTGAATAACGTGCCGCTCAGACTGCCTATAAATAGATTTTACTTTCCCTTCTTTCATATAAAGGTAGCTCCTACAACAGCTATGCACAGCCAAGGGGTCTGCTGGGGACACACACACACACGCCTGGAACAAGGGGGTATTGAAGTAGCTGCATCCCCTCCGTTCTAATCTTTTCCTACCAGAAGGGCCACTAAAAATACAGTAGCCACCAAGCTGCTTTAGCTCTCATTATGGCTGGGTGGTGCAGGAGCAGAGAACGGCAGCCAAATTCTTCATATCTCCTTAGTCTCAACAGAAAAAAAGCTCCAAAGCAGATAATTAAGCGCTTAATACTTCCAGTCGATTTAAAATATGGCTATTTTTACCACACAGATATGCAGAGTCAGGAATACACACTGCACACAGACAGGGAGCGGCAGCTCTAGTCTGCCTGCTTAGACAGCTGGAGTCTTTACCGGTGGTGCATCTGGGAGATGGAGAACTTAAAGAAAAGTTGGCTTCAATGGAGTTTTCCCTCAAACTACAGTGATTTGCCAAGCCAGGTGATACAGAGGATACTGAATTATTTTAGTCAGCTACAGGAAAAAGCTGTATTGCCTCTTTTTGAGGGGACACAACATTTTCTATCTGGGAACTGAAGTTCAGTCTCTCTCCAAGAACCGGGCCCAGAGATGCCTAATGGCCCTCTGGGGCTAGCTAGCAGCAAGGAAGCGATAGAACATCACACCCTGCTGGCTGTCATTCCTCAAGCCAAGGGAGAAGACAACCATAAGCAGTTGAGTCAGCCCAGGGTGAGTTCTGATGGGAGTCTAGACCACAGATTGTCGAACTGGTGAATAATCTATCCAATACGATACCCACTAGTGACCTGAATTCCGTATCTATATCTACAACCTAATGACAGAGGTTTCAGGGACAGGGCTGCTACTAGTAATAATTTTAGCAGAAACCCGTTTCCCCTAAGACTAATGTCCCAACCTCTACTTTAGAGCAGAGACCATTCACAAAAAGTCCTGATACTTCAAGGCCAAGTTTCATTTAACTCAAGATTACACGTTCACCTATCTGAAAAGTTAATCAACTCTTGTTCAGATTATTTCTTTTATATCTGTTTTATAGGACAGAGGCAGGAACATTCCGGCAACTTGTCAAGAGCTCTCTGCTCCCATGTTGCGTGCAGAAACGAACGGGGAAAGCTTTATGTTCATTTAGGGTCTCTTGTTGGGATTTTCTTTATCATCTCTAAAGAGACTTCAGGATGGTGAACACCAAAATGTTGGCTGCAACTGTGGGAGTTTACAAAACTCCTATTGTTGCTCTAACCATGTTGATGCACAGAAATTGAAGTCACTCACCACCAACATCAAGAGAAGTGGAGTTCATAGGGTAAGTGCTTTGGAACAATCCCATCTTACATCTCCCAGCTGCTAAGGGTTTCTGAAAATCTTGTCTCCCATTGCAGGCCACAGGGGATGAGGTGTTTGGAAAAATGTCCCATGGAACCTGGGAACTGGAGGAGACTGCGATCATGCAATTAGGTTAGAAACTGCCCATTCCTCATCACGTGTTAGAAAGTAACAAAAGTCTAGCTAGCACCATGGTACACGGCAGAGAACAGAAGCTGTCAGGGGATTAACAGGGCATGATTTTGCAACATGCAACAAAAAAATCCCCCAGTAAGCGAGCCAGTGGAAATCAATCTTTGTGTCAAATACTGTATGTCCTGGGGCAGAGTGACCAGCTCGGCTGGGACTCTACGCTTGGTGACCGAGTCATCTCTCTCTCAACCTGGTGAACGGGACCCGAGGGTTTTCCCACTTGGTTTGACAGAAACAGGTACACATATAACTATACGCTACACACACACACGCTGTAACTCTGGTTGCAAGGCAAATTTCCTTCTATTGCAGCTCAGGCAGGGCCAGGTGACACCACAGAATATTAATCAGTCACAATTTGTGAGTTTTAAAGAGGCATGGTCACACTTCTTTACATTTGTGCTTTTTTTCCTGCCCACAGACCAAGTCTGAAAGGCCTTTAAGATTTTCCCCATTAGTCAAAGATTCCGGCAACGATCTGACAGACCTGCACAACTGAGTGGCAGGTCAATGAAATCCAGCTCTCGGAGGGCTGTGCACACGCCATACAATCGATTTGTGCATCCACAGTAGACCTGAGTCTTCCACAAGAAGCAGTCTCGTTGCTGCCTGAATATGCTGGGAAATCCCAGAGCAAACAGCAGCCGCCCTAGGAAGGGGAAGCCCCATGTTGCTGGAGATCATCTGGTCCAGCACATAAGGGATTACACAAACAGCCAAGAAATCCCCAGTGAGGTGTGGTTGGCACAAAATTTCTCACTATCGTCAGCCCTAAGAACAAGAGCCGAAATGAATGAGCACAGTCCGCTCATGCAATAACGAAATGTAACATCGCTCGTGCGATAACGGTGCTCTGAGACACTCTGGGTAGCTCCTGTGCTCCCACCTGGGCCAGATTATCCCACCCTGCTATAGGATAGTCGCTCTCCTGCAATTTGGCGCTACGTTCTTGTCCTCCACACTTAGCTACTTTCCATTGCAGCCTCGACGCTAGGCATTGCGCGTTCTTCAGTTACAAATTCAGAGATTAAGGCCGGAAGGAAGCAGCACACTACCTCAGCAAAACACTGGGTTTAATCCAATTATCCTATCCCATCATGCTTATCTTTCCATCTTATTCTAAAGTCCACCTGGGGTGAAGAATCATTTGTTGCAAAGTAAAAAAAGCTATACACAGTCCAAGGAGTCAAACACAAAAGAAAAGTCAGTAGAAATATCGTCTTTTACTCCAGAGCTAAATCTCCGTCCTTCCGGAGTATTATAAACACACAATTAGCTCGGAAGCTGGTAACTACTGACTCCGAGATCCCCAGACAATCACAGACCTAAATAAAGGCAAAGCAACTTGTCTTTCAAGTACCTAGGCCAAGGAGAAAGCCTAAAGGAAGAAGCAGGAGGCATGTCTGCATAAGGAGGAAGACAAACAGAGCTTTTGGGGCACGTAGCCTGCTGAAGAGAGTTGGAGATTTCTGACAAGGAAACTGTTTGTTTGAGATCATAGCAACAGGACGTGACATACACAGCATCTAAGTAAATCATGATTTTTCCAAGGACACATCTCCAACTAATACAATCAATTTCTCTTAATGGAAAAAAAAACCCACTATACAAACCTGCCAGGCCAGAGGGACAACACTATCCTCATCCGACACTACTTCTGTTTTTCCAAAAGCATTTCCCAGCTTTAATTCCAAGGCAGTGAGTCCTCTCATCTGAGGCAGCCTATTCACGAGATACATAAATCACAGATAAGGAGTCAACCTAGCCAGTTCTTGGAAACAGTACAAAACCAACATTCGTTTCCTTTCAGCTGCTTCCTCCAGGCCATCCACATGGCTGCCGCTGGGCACTGATCTGCCAGTTTCTGATCTGTTTTCAGCCCACATACAAGCCATTCTCCCACAGCAGCTTTGCAGGTAGCAGTTACCTTTGCTCTGGTCTCCCTGCAGTTCAGCAACCCCCCAAGCCTAGGTTAAGACGAGAGATTTCACGAGACGGGGAACTCTCCTCTCGGCGTTGGCTGGCTTACAGTTTCAGGCACAGATCGTTGGAAGGCACCCCAGGTTACTTCCCGTCTTGTAGTAAGGAATGCATTTCTACTCTTTGACTATCTTTTTTCCCCGCAGAGCGCAACTGAAGATAGGTACACCATTGTACACCTGAGTTGCAAGAAACTGAAACACCTCAAACCTGTGTGCTACTTGTGTAACACAGAAAACATGGTCCTCCCCAACACTATCAGCACTGCTGGAGAGCGGGGAAATAATTGTCCCATGGAAGTGTTTTGTCCTGCTCATTAGCTCCTTCACGGATTGGCAATTTCACAGCACCGGCTCAAAGAAACAAAAGCAGAGACTAAGCCTAGAACCAAAGATAAGTTGGTGTAAACTGGCACCATTTTGTTGCTATCAGTCTTTCTCTACTGATTACTGAGGGTCTCACTCATGGTGTTGAATCCAGTGAACCACTTGTGTATGCGGGGAACACGAGGTGTCACCAGCTGAAGTGGGCTGATAGTGACTTTGTTCTTCATGTGGGGAAGTTTTCTACTATCAACAGTGGTGACACCCCTGTATATTTCTGTTTGCATTCCTCCTTTCTTTTCAAGCTTCTTCTGGCCTTGCAAACAGGAAAAAATGTTATAGCTATCACATTCTTTTTTCATTGTATCAAGTAGTTTACTTCAAGGGCTTCTTTAGAAATACTTACTGAGGTGTAATTCCCACCACAAGACTAAGCTGCTGTGACCCTGCTATGTGGGAAAACTGAGTGCAAGTCACACTAATCAGAAGCTTAACTGAACTCTTTTGCTCAGCCTGGAAATATGCAGTCTCCCAGGTGTTTCTGAGATACCCGAAAAAATTTAAGGCAGAGATATAGTAGTAAAAAAAAGTCTGTAAGAACCTGGAGATTAACAGACTCAAGTACTTCCTGGGTTGAAAACTGCTGAAGGGCAGGAGAGTAAGGGTGAAATATCACGTATGCCAACCTTGAACTTCATCTTTCCCGTGCATCCACTCATGGCCACAGCTGTAGACATGACGCTGCACAGATGGATCCTTGGGCCCCTCGAATACAGCTATTCTTATCAGAGTGGGTAGCATCCCATCTGCAAGTAATAATATTACAACATATCAGACTTTAAGAACAGTTAAAAACATTATCAGTACTTTTAGAGCAGACAGACTGGGGAGAGGAAAACAATACTAAAGACAGGTCACTGATACACCACATACTGAATTATTCCATTCTCTGGTGTTTAGCAGCAAGAGATACACAGCAGAGCCAGAGTGAAGCTCTTCATCCTGGGACAACACACACCAAGTGGTGCCTCAGGTTTTATTACTGTTATTTGACCTTTCCTTTTGTTATTTAGAAGTGATTTAGAACACTGAAAAGTTAGTGGCAAATTAATCAGCCAGGTCTGTACAGATGTGCTGTCTAGTGCCTTTCCAAAGATTCTGACGTCTGTGAAAGCAGAGGGAGCGTTTTTCTTTAACTCTCAAGGGGTTATAATTTTTCCAGAGTTGAAGACTATAATGAGATAAAGGAGGGTGTTAAAAAGATGAAGGTATTTGAGAGCACTAGAAAGATTTTTTTTTAATTAAAAAAAAAGTCAACAGAAACAAAAACTTTGTATTTCATTTTACAAACGTATTCTGACATGGTAATTAAGGAGCTGATGCCAATGAAGTCAAACATGAGGGATGCATTGCAAACTCAGGGCCATGCACAGTTTACTGTTTCTTTGCCGCCTAATACTTAAAAAAGGAAAAGGGCAGGCCATAATGTTCTTTTAAGTACACACAGAACAGACATTGCTCTCCAGTTTGATACACATGATGGTTACGAATCAATTGTAGTAGCAGCAATTAGGTACTGAAAAGTGCATACAATTAACATTCACAACTTAGTATCCCTAAAGCGATGCAATCTTAATAATACACTTAAATTCAACAATATCAGTTTGGTTCTTACCTCATCTTCTATCCAAATCCAATAAATACATAGTTTAGTGGAGTAAACCCAGATGATTATACTAAAAAGAGACTTCAAAAAGTTTTTGGTTGAGGGTTTCCATACATCCAGATGCTTTCATGACTTCATAAACATGACAAAGCTATGCATCCAGCCTCACCTCTGAATGCCCTGTTCTTAACAAAATAAAAACTCTGAGGAAAGTATCTCCTTAAGGAAAATCTTGATTGTTCCTGGAATTTAAAGAGAGGCTTTTTTTTTGTTTTAAGTGTCAAAACTTCAGGTTCTGAAAAGACAGAATAGACATTTCTCACTAGATAAAAAAGTATTTTTCTAACTAAACATACCGATAAGAATATGTTCAGAAAAGCCAGAAACATTTAGAAGGACTTTTTAACAGCTGCAGTTGCTTTGGGAAGCCAATTCCTTTGAGCCCATTTGTTCATTCATAAACACAGCAACTTGCCGCAGACTCTCTATCCTCATTCTTGTACTCACATGATTTTGAAAAAACATGTATGCTATCCATTTCAATGTGTCCTTTACTATTTAGGTACAATCAGAGAAGAAAAAAAGTTACACTTTTGAGCATACAAAAATAACTGCAGCAAGCACAACGCTACAGAAGCAGGTTGAAATGACCAGCTACATTGCCATTCAAGATAAATTATTTTAAAAGGGGAAGGCAGGGTTCAGTTGTAAAGACCTTAAGAAGTCTAAGATGAAAACTCTCTCTGGGAGGGAGAGAGCTCAGTCAGGAACTCAACCTTTAACTCTCATCCAAAGCATTACTCCAGTAGGATGCTCAAACTTATGCCTAATCTTAACAACAATGTCACTGGGCCCAAGACCTCCTCTCTGCCCCGAGGTGTGTGCTTGAGTATCTTGTTAAACTCAAAGGAAAGCTTCACAACGGGAACTTCTCCTACCACCTTGCCAGCCAGCTAACGCTGCCCCAGACCTTTACAGCACCCATGTTCAGCCCCTTCACTGTGCTTCAGCTGCAGCCATGTGAAAGCTCAGCATTAACACTGGACAATTCCTGATGACTGCAGGCACCTTTTTTTTTTTGGCTCAGGAACCAGCCTTGTTATTTGGTCCGCTCTTATTCAGCATTCCCATTACCTCTGCAAGGCCAGGGAAGAAGCGTGTTAGCTCTTCCTACAGCGTTACTCAGGGTCATTGGTGTCTGAGTCATGGCTGGTTTGGGACCATGGTCTGTGTGATTAGTCATCGGAATTTGGTGGGAGGCTATATTTAATAGCACCCTTCACTCCAGAGACAGGGAGCCAGAGAATCTTTAAGGACCACAGATGCATTATAAACTCTTTCCACAACCACAGAAACGTAGCCACCAAGAAGACAGCCAAGTTCGCAAAAAATCATATATGTAGGCGGGAGGGCCATATCGTTGTACACCTATTCTGTAACGAGAGCAGAACTTCAGCCAAGCATCACATGTCCCAGCCGGCATCTACAGTGGCACTGCTGCCCCCTCACTGTGGGACCACTTACAAGAGACCCTGCACCACTGGACACCCTCACTGCCTTTGGTGCCAAACATACCAGTATGAGACACGACGAGACCAGCACCTGAAGGGACGTAGAATACGTGCCAATCAGCAGAAGCTCTCGCTGCTCACTGCTCTTGTCTCCAAAACACAATATAAATGTAGAGACTCCTACCTCAGGGTTTTGGAGAATTAAATAAAAAGGCAGAGAAAGCAAGTGAAAAGCATGCTGTCAGGATAACATCAGGACTAAACATCAAAACAGAAAAAGCCTAAAAAAATTCATAACCATGAAACTGTGTATCAGTAGGAAGGGATAGAAGTCACACGTACATAGGCTCTACTTGCTCTTCCAGCACAGCTGAGATCTGAAGCGTCTTTGCTTCCCTTTCTCCCAGACCACCAGCAAACAGCTTTGCTAAAAAAAAGTAAGGGTCTTGTAGTGAACGAAACTAATGCCAAATCTCTTCTTTCCTCTAGCGCTGTCACCAGCTTCCCCCAAGTCATTCCAAGCTAAACAGATGAGGATTATTGTCTGTTCACAATCCAGTTTTCCCATCTGAAAGAGGAGGGTAACAGCTACAACTTTTTGCTCCACAGGGGCCACTGAAGATGTAGCTATTAATACTCGGAGATGCTCAGACGTAAGACAGAGATTGGCTCTCAGCCAAGAGTCACCGCAGTCAAAGGAAGACTTCATTGGGATTCAGGGGACTCAAGTGTTTTTAGACCTAAACATGAGAAAAAGATTGGCATCAATGAAACATCAACGTAGCTTGATGTCACAGAAGAGACATCTCCCAGTGATGAAGCTTGTTCAATATTTTAAACAAATTTGAAACGTGTTTAGTCTGGAAGTGATTACTTTGCTTATTTGGATGCATTTGATGTTTGGCCACACACTGCAAATATGGTCAGCTGGCCCAGTTCCAATCAAGGAAAAGAGATCACAGCACCATAACCAAAAGTGCATTACATAGGACTGAATAATATATCCACACCATAATTAAAATCCCACAATTTAAACTGTGGGAGACAATGTTTTATGGTGGCTAAGATGAGCATGATACATGTTCTCCATTTTCAAATACTGCAATGTTTCAGTATACATGGGAAAGCAGATGTTTTTAATAGTCCAAACCCTTAAATAAGTTTAATTCTTCCAAACTAACTACATGCAGTCAGGAGTGAGACATTGCTGCAGGAATGGGTCAAAACATTCCATCTGTCTTTACTCCAGTGGAAAATGTTTATTCTGACTAAAATATCTATCTATTAAGACTTATTTTTTTCCCCAAAGAAGCCAAATTATCAATCAGATGCAATTAAAAAATATCAATTTTCCTTCTTAAGAATCCATATCTGGGGGAAAAGATTTACCCAAATCCTACATTCTCCATCAGTACTTTTCCTTCTTCACACATCCGACTACAATACAAAGCCGCATGTCCCTATAGATACGTTTATCACTCAACGTTTCATGGCGCAGTTACTGCCTACTATGCCTCCATCCTTACTTAGAGAGTAAATCCATGGATAGCACTTAGCTACGGACCCAGTGTGGTGTCACCCGAGGAGGCAGAGCCGGGCCCAGATGTAAGGGGAACCCACAGACCTCCTGTGTACTAACTTAAATCTGTTTGAGAGAGTCGCTGTGGAGGGCTTTTCTCCACAGACTGGAAGAAAGAGTGGACAGGTTGAACCTGAGAAAAAAAATAGATATTTGAGTGCAGTGTTTTCTCTATGGCCTTACAATAAGGCTTGCTTTCTTTTCCAGCTTGCTATGGAGTACTGAATAGTGGACTTACAAAGAGCTTCAATCGCATGCCCCTCAGTTGACTGTGTGCCCAAGTCACACATGAAACTGCATGCTGCTCAGACATCAGTCATACCAACAGCTGGGAGAGGTTCAAGCCAACGTAAGGCTACCGATGAGGGTACGCAGAAAGCCGAGGGAGAGGGCGAACGCAAACCTAGAAGCAAAACTGGAGAGTACCAGCCACCAAGGAAAGAAAGTGCAGAGGACTATTACAAGCAAGGATCCCAGGAGGCAGTTTTACAGGCGAGACCACAAACATTCGACCCAGGAAAGCTTTCAAAATAAATGTGGGATGGGTTTAGACCAGAAGCTATGAAGCACAGCTGCCCTGATCATCTTACACTATTGAGAGAAGGGAAAGGTGTCTGTTGGAGTATTGCTCCTTCCGTCACTCGGAGGCTGTGCCGACAATCCTCCCCTCCCGCCCAGCACAGGAGGCAGCAACCCCTCTAGTTAAGCCAACAGAGCCATTTCAAGAGCAAGCAACCAGGAAACCATTTCCAAACAAGTTAGCTGCTCCCAGATCTTTCCGTCTACATTTTCAACTGTGTCACACCCTGAGACACCCAGCCCCAGCTCCCTGTGCCAGTCAAAAGCCCTACCAGGTGAAGATGCTTATATACTGCTTGCTCTGACATCTCCCTTGAGATCCTCTTTTTCACTGGAGGGGGTTTAAACACACATGGTAGGAGCATGCAGTAAGTACCAGGCAAACATATAGACTTGGTATAAGGTCCCTTTGCTGGAGAAGAAGCTGGGACTGAGCCCTCCCTTTAGACCGGGCAGGCATTTAAGGTGTAGGGCTGAGCTCTGCCTGCCTCTCGCATACGGTAAATGTTGGGCTGGAAGAGCTAGAGCTCTTCTGCAGTCTGTCGGGCATGCTCCCAGCAAAGGAAGGGTTTGAGCAGCAAAGGCAAAAGGCCTGTCTCCATCTCTGAGTAAGCTACCCACCTAATGATGGGAAGATGCTGCCACCTTTTAAGTAGATCTGGTGGGGAACCTCAGCCATAAGGTAAATCGTGTGCTCTGGGCTTGCCTTTTTGGGTCCAGGGAAGGATGGAGCCAGGTTCCAGAAGTTTGGGACCTCTTCTGCTGCAGCTGCATCCAAATCCTTAAACACTGTCCTCCTTTCCTAGCAGCAGCCACCATGCTGGGAACATGCCACACCAAATGGAAGAGTTGTACCGGTACAACATGGAAAGTATTGCAATCAGCCCATGCTTCTGTTGTGAGGCAGCTCCTGAACAGGAGGACTTGTTGAGGATCTCAGTTTTGTATTCAGTCACTGAAAACCCATTTATTCCTTTTCACAGGTTCCCACTAAGCTGTCCAGTGCCACACGTGAGATAGGTGCTTCATTCAGAGCAGCAGCTCAGCTCCTTGGTTTCCTTAGGCCAGAGGTTTTTATCTGGAGCAAACTGCAGCTGGATTGCACAGGCAGAGGACAAGCAGCATGTGGTCCACAGGGGCAATCTGCATCGGATGCAAGCAAGACAGACGTCAGTAAGGCCTCTGCGTCTCAAACCTCAAGAAAGATGCAATTGCATCATGTGAAATCCCTTTAAGCACATTCCCTTGCTTTCCTTTGCAGTGACAGCAAGGAGGAACTGGCAGGGTCCCTGCTCCCAGCTGCTCACTCTTAATCCCGCCGCATTTTTTTTGATCCTGATTCCCAGAAACATTTGCTGTGAAAGCCTTTTACTGCTTCCAGCTCCAAAGATGCTTCTTCTGCATCATCTGTTTTCTACCAGCTGTTTGAGCTCATGACAGGCGTCAGACCAGAAGCAACAGTGGAGACTGCAGGACCCCGACTCCCTTTGGTTCCCTCACCCTGCCTATAGTACACGAGCATGGTAGAACATCACCTCAGTCTTGGACAGTCAGAACTGCACAGCAAGACACAGCCTTTTCCTCATGAACAGCATATGCTATTGTAGGTAAACTGGGTGCTACCTTAGGCAAAAGCATCTTTGAGCTTGGTCCATCAGCCCTACTTGGTTTCAAAATAGATGATACACACCAGGAATGGAGTGCTGTAACAGGGACAAGGGAGGTAGAGTCACCTTGTAACTCAGGCTATGATCAACCAGCCGAGCAAGTGTAAAAGTAGATAAGACTCTCGGGAGATGTGGGCTCTTCTACACATTGCCACTTGCCCAGTGAAAGGGCTCATGGAGAAACCAGCTCCTTTCTCAGGGCTTCTTTCCTTCTCTCTTTTGCTGGCATTTCTCAGCTGTTTTGCCATCTTCAAGCCAGGACCTGGTTCTCACAGGAAGCAAGATCTTCAGTGATTTAAGAGAGCTGTCCTCCCAGCTCTTTCCATGGCAAAGATGGCACCAAGGAGGAAACACCCGCTCCTGATATATCCAGCCCAGCACATGAAGAGCTCTCTGGCACACAGACCAGGTATTCCCAACCTGCTGATCTTATATTCACTGGGAAATTACTTTGGATACGGAACTGAAGCTGCTGGGGAAGGACACACACTGCTGCTGCTCTGCCAGAAAGCAGCGACCTCCCCGTGGTAAAACAAAGCAAGCAACCACTGTTCTCACCTTGTCAGCTTGGTGCTCAGTACAGCAAGGCCTTAACAGCTAGCAAGGCGAGCGAAGGTGACATGACAAACTCTTGCCTACATAACCTGAAAATGAGGAAAAGACAACCAGCTCCCCTGTGTCCCAGCTACTCACCCCCATTTGCTGAATGAAACCCTAAGCACCAAGTTGTATTTGCCAGCCCTGCAAACATTTTGCCTAGCTAACCAAACCCAAATAATAACAGTATGAATTATTTTCCTCCATCCCCTCACTTCCAAATTCCCACTCCACAGCTCCTCATCAGGCCTGGTGCTAATTAGAGCAGACTGTGAAGGTCACTACATCCGTGCAAAATGGCAGGGGTGGACAGACACGACATGAGCTGTTGCGAAACCTCCAGGTCCCAAAGAACTGACCCATATGATGCTTACTGCTTCTTCAGTCACTTCTTTTGGAGGAACTGCATGATACTCTTCTTCCCATGAAGCTTACTAAAAAGAAAGAGGAGTTTACAAAAAAGTAACCTCAAACATTTTGAGGAGGGGGTTATTTTGTTTGAAGGCTTTCATTAATAATCCCCTTAATAACAGGTTTTATTTGTTTGTAAATGTTCCCTTTCACTTAGTCATTTGATGGCATCCTTGGCAGTGACAGCCCATAATTCTTCATAGCATGTGTGCATGTCTGAAGCAGACCTAATTAAAGCAAGGCTTGTGGTTGAGGCACTAGCGTTTAGTTCAGTGCACAAAAAGGAAAGGAGGGCAATCAATCTTTAAAGTAACAGTATTCTTACTAGCATGGTAGCTCACCAAGACACAGAAGAATCCTAAAAGATTAGTGACCCATTTTGCAAAGTACTTCCTCTTCCTAGAACCACCTTGGAAAACGTATGTCACCCTCTTGAGCACTGAACTCCAACTCTGACCCTAAGACCCTTCTATTCATTCAGATCTCCATGCTCATCCACTCTTCCAAATGAAGAATCCCAGGCACTGAAACAACTGTAAATTCATGCTGGGAAGTAAATATTACAGTACATCTTTTAAAAGGCAGAAAAACAGGGCATTAAATAGAGCTGATTTCACAGTCATTGCACTGGAAAAGAGGAGTATGCAGTGCTTCTGGGAATCATACCTGAAGTTCTTCGCGTATCACATCAGTTTAGATAGACAGGAAGATTCCACTGACCTCGCTGCCGTGCACTGAAACTAGTGAACTGCATCTTACACACTAGTCGGTTTGGTGTTTGGACTCTCTTTCTGGTCTTCCAAAGCCACAGTGGAAATTTCATGGTGCAAACAAGATTGGAAGCTGTAGGACTTTGGACCAGCTCCCGAAGTCCCTTCTGTTCTCTTGGCTCGGCTATCTAGGAGGCTTCTGGACAACAGCATAAGGACCTTAGATTAATATTCTCAGGAAAAATTTGAGTAGGAGGCCTGGCAAGTAAGTTTTCAGTCTCCCTGTGATTCATGAGGAAGCCAGACAAGGAATGTCTCCATCGACAGACAAATGGGCTAGGCTTAGTGGCATCTTCAATGGTGACATATTTCTTTACTAACTGCCAGTTAGTTACTGGAACAGCCTCAGTACAGAACAAGAGTGACTTCTAGTGCAGTCCAGGGATATGGCAATTATTTCTACATGTGTTTGACTTCAGCCTGCGATGCTTAATGCAAATTAGACCAGGTCTGAACTGCAAAGTGCCTGCAGAAGTGCCGAGGATGGTGCTGCCCTGGTGAAAGCCAAAGCCTAGTCATGTTCCATCGTACAGACACAGAAAGCCAGGGCATCCAAGGTAACTTTGTGAAGAGACTGCACGCACATGGCTGCTTGTGGCAGCAGTAAGCTGGATTTCCTAACTCAAAAGTGAATTCAGCCTCTACAGAGAGCAGTCTTTAATTACAGTGATGGGTATACCACAGCCTGGCTTTCCTTACTTACCAGTTTAAGAGCTGAGAGTGCTGCCCTCTCCTCCCGATATTCCTGAACAAGGCTGAAGCCTCTCCTCTCCACACACCCCTCACTGACCCTTCAGATCTGCACTGGCAGCACAGGCAGCACCTGCAGGCAGAAGAGCTGCTTAGCAGCTCTGCTCAGGAGGTCATGCTGCATCCAGGAAGGCTAGTTACACCACTGCTTCTGCCACCTGGGACCTGCTGCAATTCCCTATGCTAGAAGACAGAGTAAATATTTTCTGAAATCAAAATAAGAATTAATAAAGACAAAGGAACCACCTCTGGCTCAGGAAGCCTCCCAGCCACAATTGCTGGAGATTTGGAGAGAGCCTGGGAAGAGGTTGCTACATATATGCCTTATTTTGATGCTCTCTCCAGATCTCTACCCCCAGACCATGCTAGGAACAAGATGCCAGGTCAGGCAGATCTGTGATCTGACCCAGCAGAGCCATTCTTATGTTCCTAAACGTAGAAGAGTTTCTGCTTCCTCCTATTACTGGTTCACCCTAATTTTTGCTTTGGCATTTTTGAGTCTGACTAATGGAGTTCACACACAGCCTTCACACGTTAATGCTTTAATCTAGCCCTGCCCAAGCTGTAATCTGCAGAGCTGCCATCAATATCCCACTGCTGATACCTAGACAGGACCCCATTACCAGCTCACTAGGAAACCACGGGACATCAAGTATTCCTGGCTGCTGGAGCGCTGCTCCCTCCCTGGCTGCTGGGACACGCACAGGCGCTTCTGTGGCAACAGAGGCAATTCATCAGGGATTTTTAGTCACCTCCTTAACTGTGTGACCAGATGGGTCTCGTAGCATACGTCAAGCATCACACAGGGTCCTAGTTCTACCTCTTGCCCGATGGCGATCTGGGGGAAAGACAAAGATGATGGCAGCCTGGAAGGTCTAAAAACTTTAAAAACCATAGTCCCACCATCCCCAGCAGCACCTTTCAGAGTCCCATTCTCTCTGCCTGCACGCTTGCAGTCTTTTACTGTCTTCAACTAATGGCAAGTAAAAGCAAACCCCCAGTATGCTTCTATACAAAGTGTTATATAAAACAGTAGACAGAGGAACAGAGGAGGGTAAAATTGGAAGATCAAAGAAAAAAGTAAATGAGCTGGTTAATACAGTTCCTACTTGGTGTCGCCTTCATGCAACCGTGATGTCAGTTGAAAAGTGCTGGCAAGCGAAACCAAGAGGGATGCATCTCAGCTGAACAGTGTATATTTGCTGGGAAGCAGAACACGTAAGTGACCATAACTGCCTGTGGCTGGCCTGTTTGTACAAGGTCAAATTCTTTCCCGTGCACATAGCAGCCTTTTCAGAATCACAGCCCATGACGTCACCCAGGAGACACGGTGCCAGACATCTTCCCCACGGCTGTGCTTTTAACAAGCAGAGCCCCCCAGAAGAACTGGATGGGATAAAAACATTGCACGGCACCACAGGTGAAACCCTGGGTGCATGGATATCAATGGGGACGTTCTCATCACTTCTGCCAGGATTTCACAGGGAGATTATCACATCACGCTCATCTAGGGATCTAATGCAGCCACTCAGAGTATCTCTCCAGTCACTTTACAGAGAAAGAGCACTCCAGAGGGCAAGGCACAGCAGAAACCTACTCGAGGTGCTCCAAGTTGTCCCAGCCAGGAACCTTTCCCCACACCGGCCTGAAGTACCTTGGGTACCTGCAGATGGAGTGATGGGAAAGTTTGATCAGGTTCTGACACCCAAGAGTGTTCAAAGCGTGGCAGCAATTTCTGTGATGTTTCTAGCCAGAAATTTAAAAACAGAAGGAAAAAACAGAAAGCACTGAGCCTTCAGTGTTCTGGTCTCTGCAGTCTCAAGCATAGTATCACCCAGCTGATCAGAAAGACTGAATGGGGTTTGAACTTGAACTCTAATGCAAACATAACTTGACATTCCTTCTCCCTTCACCAAAAACCATCTTTGACTAACAGTTGGTTTGAATGCAGGGAGGAGACCTTTTTTAGGGGGCATAAGAGTGATTTAGGAGTATTTCACTAAAACATTGGAGCAAACAGAGCTCATGAAAAATGAAAGTATTCATAGGAAAGAGTTATTCCAGATGAGTTGTAAGTTTCAAATTTCTCAACATGTTTCACTATAACATTTTTCAAGGGAAAAGTTCCAAGTTTAGCACCTGAAATGGCTTCATTTAAAACAATGCTTCTTTCTTCTACAGATTTTTTTTCCAAGCTCAGCTGTTGAAGCTGAACTTAAAATGTAAGAAATTTTTCATGTCCTCAACAGGTCCAATAACATTTTTTCCTCCTTTTTTATTAGGGGTGTGATTTCTACCCCCCTCAGGTTCCAAATGGAAAAAAGAGTTACAGATCACCTTTTCATTTGTATTAAAAAAAACTCTTCCACACCCAGACACAGTGAAAATTAGAAAAGAAAACCCCACAGTTTGTACTAGGTGTTTGTACCTCTGTCTCCCAGGTAAAAAATGGAGTGCCTCCTGCTTTCCTGTCAAGTGCCCAAGCTACATGACTTTGCCTGGAGCAGTGGAGCACATTCAGCTTGGGTAGCAGAGCAGGTTTAGAGATTTAAGGCAATAGATAATGAGCAGCTGGTTTGGTTTAGAGAAATGCTGCAGCACTCCCCCATGGCCTTGTTGAGTTCTCTGCCCCCAGGAATCCTCCAGAAATCGTTGCAAGACAGACCCAAAGCTTTTCGTGCAATTGTAACAAGTAATGGCATTGCATCCCACATCCAACATAAAGTACTCGCTGTATGTTCCAGGCTGCTGCCAAAGCCACAACTCTGTTTTTCCTGCATCGTTAGCTCTTGGGCAAAGTTACATTTCTAATCTGTACATAATGTTCAGCTTAATCTCTCGCAGTTTAACACAGAGGCAATTCTCATCGCCACAGGAAGGAGTGACTCTCCCCTCGTTCCCTGGAAAAGGAAAAACTCTGTCAAGGCAGACACTCTAGCTTTCTTTTCATATAACACAAGGAAAACAAAGCACCTCTAGAGCTGCCTTACAGTGATGATGACCAAGTCTGAAGACATGAGGTTTATTTCTAGCTCTGGCACAGATACCCGGTGTGAACTGCTGCAGATTCTTGAAGACCTGCCTCTGGCCGAACCAGCTCTTTAAAGCCTGAGTAGCCCATCACATTAAAATAAAGCTGTGAGTAAAATAAAATGCTGCTCTGCTGTTGGAAAAGTCAGAACCACATCCTGAAATTCTCTGTATCTCAGTCCTGAATAAAATAAGCATCTCTACTCTTTCTGTTTTCTAATGCCAAATTTGTTTCCAAAACAAAGGTTCCTAAATCATTAATGCCAACCAAACTTTGGAATGGTTTATCATTGAGTTAGGGAGAAGCTGCCTCTCACCATGGCCAAGATTCAACCCAGCTAACCACAGGCTTGAGCAAACTGGGAGTGGAGCTCAGTGCTCTTCACATGGTGTAATGAAGAGACAGACAATGTTTTAAGGCAGTTCAGATGTTGAAATAGCTGGGTCACCCCAGTTCTGTAACCTGAACACCCTGGAGACTGCTAGGCATGATCATAAAGAAGATAACCACCATCTTGGGTGTCAAAGCCAACTTTTTAATCCATCAATCGCTGGAATGTCACATTAACCAGACTGTAAGCTCACAGGGGTTGGCTCACCACCGTGTTTTACTGAAAACCTGAATGCAAGCAGAAGCGCAAGGATGTTTCTATGTCTGAAGCCTCAGCCAGAGCCAACGCAGCTAAAATTTCCATGGAAAGCTTTAGCTTGAGGGAGGGGAGCAGGGTGGAGGTATTAGTATCAGTCACTTAGTGACAAACTCCTGCCTGGCATTGCCTCCTCAAAGCATGAGCCAGCTGCAGTCACTCCTACCAGCCTCCAACGTCAACTAACTGAAGTGGCCCTATTCATATTTAAGTAAGACTTATTTTAGCTAGCAGATTCAGCCCTAGGAATTGCTTTGAGGACAAGATACGCCTAGTGGGATTTGGCCAGTTAATGCCCATCCATTTCACTGGGTTCATTTCACCGGGTTTCCAAATACTGACTCAAAGTACAGGACAAATATCCTTCCATTACATCTAGGAAAGATTAACAATCAAGCAGACTATCCTTATTTCATGGATATGGGAAAAGAAAAAAAGAGGACTGTGACAAGAACATCACTCTTACCACACCAACATATGGTAGAAAGGGCTATCGCAACCTATACCTTCATGATTAATGTTGCAACAACAGGGTTGTTTCCACAGCTTCACACCAGCAAGAAACACAATCTTGCGTTTCCTCCACCCCGGATCTTTTACTGCTCCCTCAAATCTCACTGGTACAAACCACTCACCCCTTTCACTACCCCCAGAGCCACAGAAGCTGACTTGCCTACTGCATGCTGTACAGTCTCACTTTGGATAGTCAGGTCTGTGCAGATCGAGGAAGCACTTTCTTCTCAGAGCTGTCCTATCTTTAAGAAATCACAGTTTTAACTACTCATACCAGTAGTATGAACACAATCTGTTTCACTGAGTACAATTTTTCTGGTGTCTTAGGAGTTCAGACAAATGATTGAATGGGTCCTGTCTGGCACCAACACACATGAATCTTAAAATCAAGCCATTTTAGAGTGTCTTATACCAGTCAGCATATGCCTTGAAGTGCTTAAAATAGGCCATACTGCAACAAATCCCTGCCACTAGCTAAAGACCCAAAGGAAATATCCTTTCTGACTTACTATCAAATCTACATCCAATGAAGGATTAACACAGTCCCACAGAAAGCAAGCAGAGCTGAGAAAGCTTCTCAAAGCACCTACTTAAAAAATTGATACCGCTTCTTGTCAAGCTGCAAGATATTCCTAGAGCCAAACTGATGGGTAACTCAGTCCTCTTTCTGCTGTCACCCCTGTGCTGGGGATGGCAGCTGACAGCAGAAACAGAAGAGAACAGAAGTCACTAAGGTAACTCGAACATCCGATGCAGGCACACATGTATTTATTGCTTCAGGTCAGCCATCTGCCTTTTCAGAGAAGACCCAGTGTCTCTCACCTCCTTTCTGCACAACAGCCTACAGGACAGATGGAAAAAGATTCTGGAGTAAAGGTGGTATCTGTTGTGAGTAAGGGTGGAAGGATTTTGGCTGGGAGTTAACTCCCACGCCTTTGCATGCCCGCTGTGATTCATGAAACACTTCCCCAGCAGCTCCCCACCTCGCAAAGAGCAAACAGTTGGCGCTCGGGAGCGGTAACTCAGTGGCGAGGCATTTGGCAGAAGCGTTTCTGGAGCAAGTGCCAAGGCTTGAGCTGCCTGTCAGCCAGAGCGTCTCCTCAGAGCAACTCTGATGGAGCATCACCAGGAACAAAAGAACATTTCCTGAAACTACTGTGGAAGATAGAAAATTCATCCAGCCCTTGATCCAAGAGGGTGTAAAATGCAGAAGGATCCTGCTTTCTCTCCAGTTCCAAATAAAATGCCCAATATAGATATGCTGAATGGTCCTGAGGAACAAATTCAGCAGTAGCTGGGCCTGAGAAATCAACAACCATTAGAAAGCTAGAGTGCAAACTGAGCGGCAGCAGCGCAGGATTTATGTGCCCTGACATCATGGCTACGGTAGCTGTACGTGCCCTCAGCGTAAGACTGGAAGTTATCTTTGCCGAGTACACTGGTGCTTGTCCTGACCCCAGTTCCCCTGCTGGGGAATGCACGTGCAAGGCCGATGCTCAGTGTGCTCTATGTAGATTGTTAAACACTGGAAAGCTCACAGCAGGGCCATCCCACCTGCCTGAACTCCAGCCCAGGTACTTTCCTCTTGTGTACGCAACTTGAGGATGACCACATCAATGTTTTGATCAGACTCTGAGCAATATTCAACATCACTAAATGTTTAGAATTGACACAGGGAACAATAAACCAACAACACCCCACACAATCAACATGGACAACTTTTGCAATACCTAATATTTTGTTCAAGATGCTACTCTGGCAGTCACCTTACTTTGCGAGATAAAACAGTTTAGCCGTTGCAGTTCAGGAAGGCCTTGGGAATGGGAACAAGCCCTAAAAAAAAAATTTTGTTTTGATTTTTCAGTCTTTGAGGTTCTGACTTACAGTTTCTAAACCACTAGGGACCAACAATACTTACTTAAGACCTTGTCTGATTAGAAAAGCAAAGGCAATGTCAAAGTTAAGTATCAGGAGTCAGCTTTAATTGTTCCCAAGGGGAAAACTTCAAGACTAGGATGAAAAAAATTAGTTCCTTATTAACCAAGGGAATTATCCCATTAAACATCAATAACTGTGTAAAGCAGATCACGAAGCAGTGAAACCAAGCCGTTTGAATCAGGAATGGTACAATCATATGCACTACTTAGTACGATTTCAAATGTAGTCAGCTCTCAAAGTCTAGTCAAATACAGACAAGTCACAAGCGCAACGTTCTCTTGCTTGCCTTTGGAAGGAAATATGCATCCACTGCTCTACAAGATTTCTGCAAAACAAGAGTTCACATCGATGCACAAATACCAAGTTCTCTCGAGCCACTGGCAAAAGGACTCACCAAATCAACATTTGCCCTACTGGGCACTCTTACAGTCCAGCACGCAAGCGGGAAAGCCACAGACTCACGGTCAAAACCATAACCCACAGATTTACCTGTGGCAATTACAGCTCTCATCACCATGAAATTATCTGGGAACCTATTAATCATTGGCTTACTTTAATCCCGCAAGGCTCTGTTGTACAGACTGAGGTGAGGCTGCAGAGCTTTTGCTGCACAAAAGACGGGTCTAAAGAAAAGGGAACGGTACCGCTCTCTCCTGAGCCATGAAGCCACGAACGGTTGAGGCAACCTTCCTTCCCAGTATTCTGGCAAAGCAAGTACAAGAGCAATCACAGATGTATCCTGAGTACAGGGCACTCCTGTGACTGGCACTGCTCTTAGCCAAAATATTACTAAAGCAAGTGTGGTGAGCAGCCACAAGCCTTTGGCGGTATTCATTCATGGGTGGGCAGATGCTGGAGGAAACATTTTGCCTACATCTATGCAGGGTGGAAAGAGCAACAAAAAATGTCATAAGAACAGGGAAGATCAAAGTGGAATAAAAGTATTTAGATTATTCATTGCTTCTATTTTTTGCCCCCATTTGTAGTTAAGCTGCTAAAGCCAGAAGAAAGATCTCAGAGGAAAAGAAGCTATAGATCTTTAGCACCTGTCCTTCTCTTTCCTCCGAACCACTAACAAAAGGTTTTTCTGAATAAGTTATGACAATTGCTGGAAAAAATACAGCAGATGGATCTAAACAAAGCATCCTAGGGAATTTGAGGCTGATTGAGAGACCAGAGAGGGGATGGAGGTGGAGCCCCCACCCCACCCTTCTCCTCTTGTGATTAGGAAATCCATGGGAGACCTCCGAGATGGAAACTCTTCCTCAACCTGATATAAAACTAAACTTCAAGTTGGATCTTGCGTGTCCTAGAAGGGCTGCTCACACATCTGATATTCTGGCCTGGGCCTCTTCCTATAGCTCCTGGTGCTATACAGTATAAAAATCCATACATAGCTATCACAACAAAATTTGGAAGCTCCCATTCCCCACGATTATATTTAACTAGTGGGTTAAAAAGAGCAGTGGCACCTTCTTCCATGAATTATGGACTTCGGCTTTAGCTGAATACGCTCACAAAATGGCTAAGTAATCCGTTTCAGCTGTTGTGGGAAGAATTTATTTCAGTTCAGTCACCATACCAAGCTTTTCCACCAGCTATTTACACTACCTGCTCCTCATGACCAACAGCTTTGCTGAGTCACAACCAGTTGATGGTTTATTGGTCCCCAGCATGAACATAAATAGGACCATTAAATTAAATCGCTCTGCCCTGCCCTGTTTCCTCTTCTGTTCTTCCAGGGCTAGAAGAAAGCTTGTTAGTGAATTCATCATAGGATCAGTGAAGTTGCTGGAAAATGGGCCTAATGAGACTGCCACAGTCATTGGCAATGAACATTAGGGGTAGAATGTTTCATCCTATCTCTTCTGCATCCACTAGGTAGATGCCTCACAGTAGACTGGTGTTGCAGGTTTATCGGTTTCTCTTCAAACTGAGGGGTAGAGCTTCCCACTGCTCCAGAAGCAAAGCAGATAGTGCACCTAGAGCCAAACACCACACACTAATGGATTTTTCCACATGCTGAAATCCAAGAGTCTGAAGGAGCTGTTAGGGCTCCTAGAAATAGAAAGCTTCATTACCTGCCTTGGAAAACTTTGCTCTGTGCTCTACAGTACAATCCTGCCCTGCCCATGTTTGGGAGGACACTTGAGGTCATGAATGAAAAACATGGAGTCACATTTCTGTTCAATTCTGTGAGGAATGAAACAGCAACGTTTAAAGCAGACTTGTGATAAGAGCATCACGCAATGCCTGTGACAATCCCGCCAGGAGAGAGTACTTCCCACGGGGTGAGGTGTACAGAACATACTCAGCATATGAAGAGCCTTACTGAAGGATTGCCACAACTCAGTGATCGCAAAACTACTCCTCCGTGTGCGTCTCCAAGTTAGAGTGCTTCATGCTGTAAGTGGGCTGAACTTTTAAGTGGTAGCAGATGTTGGCACTATGCTCCAGACCTTTGCCTCATGGATTCCCAGATAACTGCTGCTTTTGTGCTAGTCCTTCTCTAGTAATAACAATAATTAACTGCCATTTATATAAGGTCTTTCATTCAACAGTCCCAAAGCACTCAATAAATTTAACAAACCATTAATACACAACAGATGAATCACTTTTTTAAAGGGGCTGCATACATCTAAAACAATCCTCCGCATTCCCACAAATGGTAGGTACCATAATTACCTTCAGTTTGCAGAGAGAGAAGCAGAATTAGGGAATGCCAAAGGCCACAGTGCACTCTGCTAATAACAAAGGGATTTAAACAGAGTTCCTGGCTCTTAACTCTGTTCCTCTTGTGAGCAGGAAACCACCCTGTCTCCAGAAATTCACACGCACTGATAACTTTAGTGTTTTCTCCAGAAAGCCAAACGGAAAAAGCAAGGATGCGTTCCCAGAGCACATGAAAACATACTGGTTAAAGCAGATCAAGTCCAATCAAAGCAACAAGAATTTTATCACTAGCACAGCTTAAGCTACCTAGAAATAAATTCAGTGGCCCAGATGGGACATCGGAGAGAAATCCAATCATCACCAAGTAACTATAGTCTTGCTCATACATCCCACTGGCAGGCAGAACAGCAGAACTTCCCCCAAGCGCACACACAGGAGACATTGCTTGGGAGAATCAGCCTTGCCAAAAGACCAATGCCATTTTTACATCACCTACATTTCACTCCCATTAGCTCACAACATATCCAAAATGCACGCAAGCAGTTGCTCCTGATGGTAAGAACCAGCAGCACAGAATGAAGGAAGCACCCGATTGCCACCAACACATTGGATTCAGAGGAGGAAGGACTTTGCCATGCCTCACGGCTATATCATGTGGCTAATACAAGCAGAGTGCAAGTGTGCAAGGGTAATACCTACCTGAGACAGTGGCCAGCGTACAGCACTACCACCCAGGTTCCACAGATTATCTTCTCAGCTATGCAGCAGGATGCTCTTTTGACTTTCTGGATGGGCTATGGAGACAGGGTTGTGAAGTGGGCATTCCTGCCCACCCACAAGCTTCATCAGTATTGACCTAGGCAAAACCAGCATCCTTTGAAGCACGAAAGCCTTCTTTGCAAGTCTGCGTCAGTGAAGTTATTCCTGACATGAAACCTTCTGAACAGGCAGCAGCTGGACTTCAAGTATTCCAGATAGTTAGCTACTGTATAACTTGCACCTCAAAATGGCATCATTCAGGAGATCCTACTGCTCAGTGTCCAAACAACCAAATTCCCCTGTCTCAGCAACTTACCTTCCCACCAGCAAAACCACAGCAGCTGAGCATCCATGCCCAGCCTGCACAACACACAAGCAACAGGTCTCAGCTAAGACACAGGACAACTCAACACAATTATCAATCGTCAAGTAGCAGCAATTCCTTCAGCTGTGTCTGAGCCCTAAAACACTCCCTATTCATTCTTGTCAGATATTCTTTACCTTTTACTCACACTATGCTGCCTGTACCAAAGGCAGTTCGAGCACTGTCACACACTTTGAATTACACTACATTTGTTCATATTTCAGACAACAAAGAGGCATTTGAAGAAATCTCAGATCATTTGAGACCATGGCTCATCTATGGTGACAGTAATATAAACTGGAACTTAACTGTGTATCTCAGTTCATAATTGCAACATTTAATTTTTTTTGCCTAAGCTTTACTTACTCATAAAGAAAGCTGCAGACCTAAAATCACATCAAAATCATTTTGTAACTGACCATGCAATAAAACCTGGTACTTAACCAGTGCACCTTATGCTGGACACAGAAAGTGAGAATACTCATGTCCTCTCCTAAGCTTCCTTACCTCTAGTTATCTAATATTACTTCTCCTGTCACTATGTTACACTCTTGCTCTATACCTGAAACAGGAATTAGAAGTGGAGAACCACAGCTATCAGAAGTGCTTCCTTCTCTAGTTTCTACCAAGCATACCTTGGACAACTGATCAGCAACGCAACCAGCTGACAACACAACGAAATGGAGACATTACTAAGCTCTTGTCAGCTGAATTAAAACAGCAGCAAATTAAGTAACATGGATTGTATTTAGAAAGTCACAAGTGCTTGGCCCTGACTGGGGGTGAGGGAGAAGGCCCATCCAAGGTGACACCCAATTCTTTTCAGCTGAAATAAACTGAATTTCTACCAAGGGGAGCCAGGTTTCATAACCTATAATAGGGAAAGCGTTCATTGGACAGAGATTGTGGGAGTGCATAAGAGAGGGTAGACTGGGGCCCGTTTCTTTCATCATGCAGAAATGTAACAGCTTTTTATTTCGTTTTATGACTCAGTGTTCCCAATGGAAAGAGCACACACATCATGGGTTTGGCACTGCACACCACTCCATTTCCTACCAGCCCCATCCTGCAATAAATCCAACAAAGCCATTTCTTTAACCTCTTCAAGGAAGGGTTTGTGCCAGTGGCTGTCTCAAGGAGCAGGAGGGGTGCAAGGCAGTGATGCATCAGAGGAAGACTGCTCTCTACTTGCAGTCCATGCAGCATAAACCACCACTGCAAGAAAAACAGAGAAGCCCAAGAGACAGTCAGGGGAAATCAGAGAAAGGTCTCCTTCTTGCATGAGTCAACACAGCTCCAAAAGAGTTGAAAGAGCTATTCTGTTCTGCTTCAGGTAAAAATTGTCCACCACAACCTATTGCAGCTCTTCTCCCTACTGATTCATACCACCCCAACATGCTACTGGGCTACACAGACACTAGGATGCCACAGGTAATCAAACTCAGCATGCAGCCTGCAGCCAGCCTTCTCTCTCTACCCGAGCACAGGCACAATCTAGAGTTTTAAACAAGATCGCCTTTCATGGGTTTTTTTTGTGTGTTACAGACATGGCAAAGTACCCCTGAGCTGCTAAACTGCAAGGGTTTCTATTCAGTCCACAATGAGCACCTGGGAGGGCTGCAAAACTGTGAAGACCCTCATGGCCTAGTTAAAAAAAAAATAAAATCAAAGGAACCAGCTCTAAGCCAAATCTCACACTTAATGCAAGCCTTTGAGTTAATAACCTTGCCAAGAGATTTTCAGGTCCATACTGTCTTACCTTCTGTCAAATTCTGAGCTCCTATCCCAGGACCTTTTGGCTAAATCCATCTCATCTATCACCAGGTACATCCCTCCATAGGGTCCAGAGCAATTAGGCACACAAAAATGTGCCACATCACATTAAAAAAGCAGGGAGGGAGGAATGTGGGAGAAGCACTCTAAAATACAGGATTTCTTAACATCTCCTTCTGCCGCCTCTTTCCACCAGTCTCATACTTAAGTTGTGAATATACTACCAAGTATCATAGCTCATCCTCAAAGTCAAGATCTCTTTGCCTTTGCCTGCAACTACTACTTTTTTTTTTTACAAAGTTTAGTTAATTGGAGCTACCTAAATAAGTGATTTGCCAAGCCAAAATACTAAAAACTATAATGCTTTAAATGTGATGAGGAATCTTATTTCCCCAGTTATTCCTCCTACTGATTTTGCTACTACACATCTAACCACTCCCAACATATGGATGACTACACAAACGTTGCACCGGCAAGGGCCGATATCAGCTTCAAACACAGGAGAACACCAACAGCTGAAAACCCATTAGCTTTCAAACATGCATGTTGAAGGATGTCAGAGCAGCATGTCAAATTCTATTACAAACGCTACAGGGACAAGAAGCTGAGTTGTTTAGGGTTTGCCAACTGCATCTGTGACATACAAGGAGAGTCCTCCAATAATTCTGAGTAGGAAGACTTTTCTTGGAGTCAAGAGGGTTTTTGTGTTTAAGTCACCCCTCCCACTGCATGACTGCTGCCCAAGAAGGCTACTACTGGGAAAAACATCATTTGCCACTGTGTTGGATACAATACAACAGGGAAGAAAGTGGTCTTGTGGTACACTGTTAAATTGACCAAGCTCTGGATATGCCAGTAGTTTTGGAGCTCAGCCTCCCCCACTTAAGTTCTACTAAGTGAGTATATTTCCCAGATACAAGCACCAAGAATATTAAGTTCTGTTCTAGGTGCCTAAAGACAGCATGAAATTTAGAAGCAAAGGGGAAAGCAGCACCACCTTCTCCCTCATGAAAGATACTGAAAAACTGAACTTAATTTTAATCAAAGGTCAACCAAGTCCATATCTATTTTTCCTTCCCCCTTTCCCTCTGCTGTTTCCTATGCTTTAGGCACTCTTGTTCTCAGTGGCTTCTAAGCAGAGCCTGCAAAGCTCCTTACCACACTTGTCTTCTTGCTATCTGGCCAGATGTGTTCTCTAGATGTTATACTAGACTCGAGGTGGGAGTCCTTGTCCTCTCTGAAGTCAGTGGGAGATTTCCCATGGGCTCGTGTCTCACATGCTCTTGCATCTCACATCTTTTATCTCACATGCTCTCAAAGATGTACGGTTCCTACTATCTGGCTGGGTCTCAAAATATAAATGGTGAAGTCAGCTCCCAATTCCTACTCTCCTCCCAAAGAGGAGCACAATAAAGCACATCTATTACAAACATCATAGCATAAGTAAATATTGGATCTTTTTCTAAAGTTTGATGTTGGGAATTAAGAATGTACATTAAGCTATTTGGATAGCCATCTAGGAAAAACAGGATTTGGTTTATATCCACACATAAGTCAGGACACTGCCCCTTACACTTACCTTGACTGTACTGATGAATTTTGGTGTGGGTTTTTTTTTTAATAAAGCTTTGAACTAAGGTTTCGTGGCTTTTGTTACAATAGCCTAGATCACTGCAAAAGAGTCTGGAGAAGATCCATGTTTCTAATGGGACACATCTTACAAAAGTCTGGGAACTCTTAACCACAGGAAGAATGACAAGGCTTCAGAATGACTCATTGTCAGTATTTGCAAAGATGTTGGAAGAAACTGGGTAACAGACTAATCACTTTAATGTACTTTCCCCTACTTCTGTTGATTCACAGCTGCTCTGCCTCACTTTCTGAACACCTCAGCACACACCTAAGTATGCCTTTCTGCTTGTAGACAGGCTGTATAGCTAGGACCAGTGCCACTGTCGCTCTTTTTCTTTACCAGGGTGGTAACTGTGAAATCAAAGCAACCTTGGGTCACGTGCAGAGATGGGGATGCCCACCCAATCTGGTGCAGGTATTGCCATCTAGGTACCTCAGTGCCTTCCAGGACAGGAACTAGGGCACACCTGGGGTCACAGCTTACAAGCAGGCCTTCCTCTTTGAATTTTTAAACATAACCCCTTGCTAAACACAGTGCACTCCCACCATAATGATGTCTTTCTTGCCTCAAGACACAGGCACAGCAACCTGTGGAACAGCCGAAGAGCAGGACACTGGAGCCAGATGCAGGAGCCATCTACCCAGAGCACACTGGCCTGAAGTCTACATACCCTCCAGCTACTCACTAGTGAATCCACAGCCACCCTGCAATACAAGCATCTGTCAGCTTTGCATACTTTACCGCTTAGTGGCACACGAGTTAAAGCTTATAGGTGAATGCTAGAAATGAGAAGGGATGGGGTTTAGTACTGGATACAGATACTAAATGGATACAGAGAAGCAGTCACAAATGCAGATTCAGGTACATACATTATTACCTGGTCTTCAAGACCTTCTTTGGGGATACTGCTAACAGGGAAACACCCTGTCCTCAAAGGAATTCACCAGACATCCTACAACACTTCCAGAGGCTTTCCCACCTTCTTCAGACAGACCGACTACTGCAGTGACCTTCCTACAGTCTGGTATTTCAAGTACCAGCTATGGAAGGTGGATAAATTTAATATAAACTGGAAACTCCTTCTAAATGGCTTTTTCTTGAGACTATAAGAACATTTTTACAAATGCTGCAGACAGTCATGTTTTAGCAACAAATCTGTTATGGCTTCATTAAAAGCTCTTCAAATACTAACAAAGACCTGAAAATTGGGTAAGTATGAGTTACAGTAAGAATTTTCTAAAAGGGAAAAAACTTCTCACAGATTGACCAGAGTCCCACATCCCTCCTAGCTTGTCAGCTCTGGAGCAGCATCTCATAGGGGGATCATTCACCTCGCCCTCAAATGTTTTTTTCCCTAAAGAAAAGCAAAGCTGTGAAGTTGTTTATTAAAAAAAGCACTGTAGTAACAATTTGTACCCTTCTATGGAAAAGGGAATTTATTCATTTCCCAGTGGACTAAACTAAGTCTTGAGAATCTGATCATCTGTCACTTCTAATGAAGAGAAAATGTCAACAGTGAAACTTAAAAGTTTCAGAGTCCAGATTACTGCTCACCTTTGCAGAAGCTAGAAGAAAAAAATCCATATTATTTGCCACAGCAGAGCCCACAGAGCCTTTGTTTTGAAGTGTTAATTAGTCAGCTCTACTAACCTCCTCCACATTGTTAAAAACATGTATCTTGATCCAAATCAACTTGCACTGAAATCAGAAGACTTTTAACTACAGTGGGAACTGGATGAAACCCTGAAGAGATAAACTGAATGGGAAATAGTTTTTAAAGAGAGACCTCTTGCCCCCAAGGCGAGACAGTCCTAGGAAGCTACAGAAACACATTGTTCTTTTTCAGCCTTTTGCTGAGGCCAAAAGATTTAAAACAAACACAGATCTAAGACAGCAAAGGAAAAGACTTCCATTCCTCCCCCAGACATTAGCTCAGTTGAAATATCCTACTGACTTTTTGCTATCGCTGCAGAGTATTTCCAGCTTCAGCTAATAGTACAGAAGAAATAAAAACTTGTATTTCGCAGCATGTCTAGGAATGAAATCCCTAATGCTCTGAATCAGTTATTCACAAAAAGGGTTTCAAACCTCTCAAACATCCACTCAGCCCTTCCCCATTGTGGGGAATTATCTTCACTTCAGAAAAACTGAAAGACTTCTAAGCTTGAGAACAAAAAAATGGAGGGTTTCCATCAACACAATGACAACAAAATCTCCAAATAAACATTAAGGGGTCTCTCAAAACAAAAGTAAAAGCCAGGTGAGCATGCAGATCACAAATCTTGCTCATTTCTCAATAAAAACATGGGTTCGACATAGCAACTCTGAACAAGGCAAGCATGTGAAGCTGCTCTCCAGAGAAGTCCAGAAATATTGCATACTAACTCTAATGACCTGAATCTCACAAAGCATATAGTAAATTCTCATAGGACACTGCCTTCCTATCTGCACAGGAACAGGGAGAATCTCAAAGGACACTTCCCTATGCCACCACAGAGGAGAAAAGTCTCTACATAGAACTAGGTTGCTCTGAACATAGCCAGGCTAGGTCTTGCTTCTATAAGTTAACTGCATTCCCGGACCTATAATCCACTGATTTGCTGTTCAGTTTTTTTTCTACTCAACATGTTTTCACTACTCGTCTGAGGTCAGATCTCCCTCTGTTTCCTCAAGCTGGGCATGATTTCCTTTTACATCAACATCTCTTCTTGTGGTGTGAATGCACAGTCTGCAGGACAGATGACAACTCAACAACCAGCTGCCCCTAAGATTTCTCACAGGGAAGAGTAAGTCAGGTACTTGGGCAAACTGGCCATCATCCTCCAACCAAGGGTTCAGAACTGACTTCTTGCCTAGACAAATATCTGGGTACCTGTTCTCCACCAAGCTGAACATAACTACTCCAAAAAGGGCTGCTTGAGGGAACAGGCAGAATTTTGAAATAGCAGTAGATTATATTTACTCCCTCCCCGCCCATGAGTATACTTGTCCATGACTCTTGCCATATTTTTTTCCTTTTCAGGTTCACCAACTGTACCATGACCTTTCTCCTTTAGCAGCATCCAGATGAAAACAATGAACTTCATTCCACCATGAAATTTCTTCTTCTGATTCTAATCTTGTATCTTGGCTCTTATACATTAGAGCTGCTCCAGAAAAAGTCTTGTCAGCTTGTAACTTCCATCAGTGCCTTTCCTGCAAATCCTTTCCATCCATGTCATAAGATTAGAAAAGGGTCTGCTGTGGTGCTTACACTCTCATTATGGTCACCCAGCACGTTCTGTTGGGAAAGAAAGAGTCCAAAAGGGAGAACAATACTCCCTGACAGCTTGTCTGCACAGATATTTAGGCTGCTGACCCCACTCCTCCCAGTCCACACAAAAAGTCACTGCTTGTGTGACAGAGCCATCACAAAACCTTCTCTTATGTTTCTGCTCATACATTAAGCAGGAATAAGCACTAGACTTGATGGCAAAAAATAGAGCCTTAACTATAAAACTACTAAGCACAACAATCAAAAAACCAACTGTGATCATTAGCAGGAAGAGGGAGATGAGTAGTGAGTGTACATTCTCACTTCCACATGCACATGGATAAGCACCTGCTAAGACGACACTCAAAACATCCAGCATAAGCCAGTACTTGAGGATACCAAAATGTAGAACACGACCTTCTGACCAATCGTTTTACTGATACAGTGGTGTGATCATATCACCCAAATACACTTCTCTTGATATTGGAGCAATACTCATTTACAGAGGTGATAATATGGCACTTGCCCGTCATCTGTGGTTTCCGATTATGCAAGCATCCACACTCACTCCAATCTCAAAGGTAAGAAGAGTTATGCTGTATCCTGAGAAGGTATAAACTGCTCAAGATTAAAAAAAAAAAATCACACAGTTAAAAGCCTAGCTCTCCTGGCATGCACCATTTTCTACACCAAGTCTAGCAGCACTGGCTGTGTCACAACACATCTACAGAACTACACACAGTTACAGCTCTACCACTAAAATAAACTCTCAATAGACTTCACTGCCTAAGGAGAACAGCCCCATAAACCACATTTGACCTCTAGTCCGCTTCCAGCTATTAGATCTGGTTGTTGCCTTGGCTACTAGGTTAAGCCAAACATTCCCTGATCTCACACTCAGGTAAATACTCACAACTCACACCTTTGGTTTTTAAGAGCCGACTTACTCGTGAATCAACTAACCAGACCAAACTTAGGCAGGCTGCAGGTATCTCGCATCTTCAGGTTACCAGATGCCTTCCAACAGAAATAGTGCTGTTGCCCAAGTTCCTCATCCTTTACTCTATGACCCCCCACTGAGAAGACAGAACAGCATCTCCAACATTCAGGAGGGAAGGACCTTCTGTCCCATCACGAGCATCTGCAGTTCAACAACTGCAGAGAACCTAAACTTCATTCCACCTCTCCTTTCCTCACCCTTCAGCTCTTACTCCTTTGAAAACAAAGTGGTGGTAACAAACTTTGCAAGCCATGGTTTACATCACTCTGCCACACCATGCTGTACACACCTTGCTTCATCATAGTTTAAAAATAACCCACACCCACCCTGAGAAGTCTGCATACATACTCTGAAAATTCAAGGAAATGCTGCTTAAAGGTAATGTTGATTCAAAAGAAGGCTTAAAGTTCCCTGGAAAGAGCAGCAGACTAGCTGATTTATAGCACTTAGCTGGCACATGTCTGCAACCTCCCACAAATCAAGGAAGAGGACACCCTCCGTGCAAGGGGGAGCACGCTGCAGAAAGACAGAGAGCAGTTAAGGCACATAACTCAACATCCATTTGCTTCATGCACAGAGCCAGACTCTCCAAGGCCACCTGGGAGTGATCCATCAAGGCAGGTGGTTAACCACTTCACAGTTAGCCCTTGTGTGAGGAGGAAACAGCATGTTCTCACCACCTAACAAAAAAAATGGGCAAGTGTGAAAGCCTCAAGAGGGTACTCAAAAAGCTGGTCATAACACTACCTGTCACTTCACCAGGACCTCTGGATTTATTTGCAGACCATACGGGCTCACAAGCTACTAGAAGTGCTGATTTTTTTTCCCCTTTCCCCAGGCTTTGCAGTCACAGACACTGACCCACATGACAATTTGAAAGGATACCATTTAGTGCAACTCTACCAGGTTTTGTTTCTCAGTCAAGGAGAACTGGAGCTTTTTCAGTCTTTTTCAACAAGTGCTGAAGAACACCCAGCTTTCAGATTCACAAATTCAGACTGAAGTTTTCTGACTTTTGAAACCCTTGGCTGAATTATGGCATTTGGGCAGGTCAGGAAGATGCTAAGAGCTACCCATTTTGCATTATTTTAACCCCCAGGTCAAGCCCAAACTTGGCTGTGCTCAGTTTGCAAATTTTTTCAATCACACATTCTATTAACGAAAAAAGCTCTCAAGGGATGAAAGTTTTAGTGTTACAAAAGCACTCCAACATGAAATACATATATTGCAAAAACATTAATCTTTTCTCTCTGGTACAAAGGTCTCTGGCCATTAAAGTACAGCTCTCCCCTCTTCTTCCTCGCTGAGACTCTATACTGCTAACAGAAAAAGGAAAGTCATAAATATTCTTTCTGTACTCCATAACCAAAGCTGTGCAAAGCTACAGGTGCTGCCTTCAACTGAATCAAAACTCAGCCTAGGCCTCTCACCTTCCAGAAATCAGTAAAGTAAGTCTCCCTCCCCAGGTCAGGGACTTCCTACAAGCCACTCAAGTGCTCACAGTAGCAAGCTATCTTTACTGTCGTCCTCCTCTTCCCTGCTGGTTGGCTGATTTCAGTGTCTTAAACACCAGGTTGGGGCCAAGGTATAGTCAGGAGATACTACAGTGATGATAAATGTGTCTTAAGGTAGAAAAACATCACTGACTAAACTCTGGGGAAAATTAAACCAACCAGTAACCACATAAGGTGAATGCACAGGTAGCAAGGATGGTCTGTATTTTGGTTCGCATACAAAGCCACCTGCCAACAGGCTTCTCCATGTTAATAACCCTCCAAGATTTATCCTCCAAATAGGAGTCCTAAAACTTTCACTCACTTCTAGTACTGCTGGTGGTCTTAGCAGCTTTTCTGGCACAGGCCTAAAGGCAGCAAGACAAATCCCATTCTTGTTGAATGAGAAGCAAGTTTCCCCTCAAAGTTCTGGAAGAGCACAATCACCTCCTCACTTAATCCTACTTCAGGCAACTTCAGATCATCTAGTTGACAGTCTAGTTTCAAAATCATGCATCATCTACCCAGGCCTCAGGTCATTCCTACTGCAATCTCCAAGCCAGCCTTTACACATTAAAAAAATAAAATTCTTCTCTTTTCTGTTCCCAATGGTGTGCTCACCTCAAGCATCCAAAGAAATCTCATCACAATTGGTTAACAGCTCAGCTGTGCTCTGTTAAATCTTTAAACCAGCTGAGACCTGGACAGGCAGCCAAAAAGCATAAAAGAATGAGTCTAGATAAATACTAATCACCTGAGCCAGGGGCTAAGGAGACTGTCCCATGGAAATCAACTATTGCAAAATCAAGTAACTTGACACACAACACATGGTTTGGATGAGTCACTGAGCAGCAGGGGAAAAGATCAAAATTTTTGGCACATCAGACCATTCATCCCACTCCCAATTCCACTCCCACATGCTTCCTCACTTTTTATAAAATGTTAATCAGAACCTAAGAAGTTCACTATATTATGCTAGACCCTAGATACTGTACACACATATCAGAAGATGGCCCATTCCCAGGACAGTAAGTATGGGGAAAAAAAAAAAGGGGAGTGGGAGAAAGTAAGGGAAAGGAGGAACTGGTAACCCCTGACAAACAGCCTAAAAACTTGTGTGTTAAAAAGTTAAATAATTTCCTGTGGTCAGAGAGATTTCCCCAATGCTAAGACTTAATGCTAGAGACACTCCAAACCTTTGGATGGTATCCGAGCAATTCCCTTTGACCTAAGTTTTCCTCTCCAAATACCCCAAGTAGCATACAAAAGGTTCTCACACTGACTGTACTTGAAGTTACACAAAATAGTCCGCAGTAATGAGACAAGGCTGGAAATTTAAACCAAGACAAGACCTTCAGCGTGGATCCAAACTGTTAACAGAAATAGGATCTTCCCTCGTAATTAGACATTTTTCTTGTCATCAAATCAGCTAGCATGAAACATGAAAGCAAAATTTGCTCTTCAGGACCTCATGGGAACATTTACTAATCCTGGGCTTTACTCACCAGATGTTAAAGGGCCTTGAACCTGTGAGGGCCGTGGGAGGCAAACAAAATGCTGACCTAAGACATGCCACGCAAATCAGGGAGCATTCACATCCTTTGGGTCCAAATGTTCTAAACTAAGCTTCTCAACCACTGATTGCTTGGCCATATAGCAAGATGATGCTTTTTGCCTAAGATTTAGCAAATAACCTCCACCCTGCTTAGAAAACAAAGAGAAGTTCTCAGATCTGACAGAATACAAGTGCACACTTCATTATATACAATATCCCCAAGGATGTTACAAATTCACAACTCTTATTTCAATACCAGTTCTTTCACTATTATACTGAAAACTTCACAGGCCCTTACCCATGTCATCCAAGTAAAATGTCAAACCAGTAAAAGATGAGAAAATGAACACAGTACCTGTGAGAAAGGGACTCAGAGCTAGGAACACATGAAGTACTACACTGGGTCAGAACAAAGGTCGATGTAGCCCTGTAGCCTGGCTAGCACAGTGGCAACTGGAGATGCTATTTAGGCCTGGCTCTTCTCAGTAATCCTTTCTTTCCTCAAGACTCCTCCAGCATCCACTAGAACAAGAATGTTAGAAGGTACATCTTTGCCTATTCTTTTTATTATCTATTTACAGACCTGTGAATACCTGTGAATTTGTAATCCTGCTGAGAGTACACAGATATGCTCTGCCTCTACTTCCTTCTGCGGTAAGAAGTTCCAGAAGCTCACTATATGCTATACAGAAGTATGCTCCTTCATCTGCTTTAAACCAGTGTCAAAGTGTGCCCTACCTCTAGAATCTTGTGGAATTTGCTAAATAAGCTTTGCATTAGCTTATCCACTGCCTTCATGATTTCAAACATCTCAGACATACCTCCTCTATACACTCCCTTGAGGGCCCCCAGCATTTCCATTCTGTACCTAGAAGTCAGATGCTCTATCCCTTACACCCTACAGGTACTTTTCTGCATCTTCTCTAATCCTATTGTCATTCTCAAGAGGTGGAAGTCAGAATCGTAATACTCCAGTGAATTTTTCTGCAACCGCACCGAAGTTTTATATAACAAGAAAATTTTTCCCTCTTGTTGTCATTAACCTCCTTGATGATGCTTAGCACTATTGGCTTTTTTCACTCTCACACATCACTAATGATTTTGGACAGCTATTGGTAAAGACTCCCCAATCTCCTTTCAAAGCTGTAAATGCCAGTTTCAAGTTCAGCATCATGCAAGCACAACTATTTTGCCCCTGGATGCCTTTACCTACAGTGCCCTGCAACTCAGCTGCTACCACTTTGTCTACCCAGTCAGTTTTGGGAGATTCTTCCGTTTTCCTTGCCATCAGTGCTGCAATGACTACCCAAAAGAGCTTCCTAAGAAAACTGGGAGATTGCTGCATATGTCCTCCTCTGGGATATCAATAAAAATATTCCATGCATTGGTCCCAGCAGGCCCCAAAGCTGCTTTGCATTTATTGCAAGAGTAGCCAGTAAGCCCTGCCCATTGCTTTCTACCCTTTAACCAGCTTTCAGGCCTTAAAGCAGCTTTCCTGTGATCCTGCAGCAATATTATTTCCTCAGTGTTTAGCGTGGGACATCAAATCCAGTACATTCACTAGATCCCCTTTCATCCACATGCCTGAAGACACATTGATAGAGTTCCAGACGACGAGGCAAGACTTTTTTTTTTTACAGAAGCCATAGCAGTTCTTCCCAAACGGACTGTTCTATCTGTAAGTTCAGTGGTTCGTCATCTTTACCACTAATATCTATTCCTAGCAAGATGCTTAACAGTTGGTAGTTCCCAGGCTCTCGCTACAGACCTTTACTTGGAAGTTTTACCCTGACAACCCATCAGGCCTCTGGCACAGCAACCGTTTGCAACAGAATGTTAGACACCATTTGCCTGCAACTTTCTAGTTTAGTATCAGAGTTCCTTCAGGACTCTGATAAATACCGTGGTCTTGACAGTTTTCTGGTATCTTACTTGCATATAGTCTAATGTTTCCCATATAATTACTCTAAATTGACCTAGGAACCCTGAGCTACCCAGTGCAAAGAACATGTTGGGGTGGGAATACGCAAAGACTTATGCAAAATTGTTCAGCATCTGTAATTTTCCCCATTGTCAAGGACAACTTCTACCGATTCCCTTGCCGACTTCCCACTTGCAATACATTTAAGTAACTACAACCCATCAGTTTGAGCACCCTTTGCAAAATACTGCTTGATTCTCATTTCATTACACTTTTCATTTCCCACTTACATTTGATCTTACATGTTTTACAGGCTTCTCTACTCCTCCTTTGCACAAGCTTTCTGCTTTAAGTGCCAACCTTCTCCCCAAAACACCTCTTCAGCTTTCCTATGGAGCCACTGCAGGGGTGTTTGTTAGGCTTCTACTTGCAGCAAAGCACATTTTACCCAGGCTTCTAAAACAGTAGGTTTAAGTCTCCAGGTTGTACATAGGCATTGTAGGCACCCTGCTTTGATTGTTCCCTTTTGCAGCTTTTTAACTTCCTCTTTTTGCATCAATCTTTCCTGAAATAGAATTTCCACATAGAGAATTTGGCCTGCTCTCTCCAACCACACATGAAACCTAACCATATCGTGACAGCTAGAGTAGTTCTCCAGCTAACATCTGTCCCAAGCAGCACTGAAAAATAGATCAACAGTCTTCTCTCGTCTACCACTAGTTGGTCTAGGCAGTGACTACCATTGCATTCAAGTTCTCTCTACATCTCATCCCAGTCAGGCTTTGGGGGCTGTCTACCTGAGGTACCCAAGATCTATTACTACCTGTTCCAATCACTTGCCCTTCTGATCTTGAGAAGGATACAACTGTAATGTCCTAGTAATAAAAACGCAGTGCAGGACTTCCAACTGTGAAGATTTCACAGCAAGTCCCGCCCCAAAGCACACCCAGTATTTTTATATTGCTATACTTTATCCGATCCTGTTTTGTACGGACTGATAGTCACAAGCAGGTGCCCTTCCACACAACAGGAGACAAGTCAATCTCTAGTGTTTTCCACACCTCCAAAGTTTAGCACATGCCAGCCTGGAAGACCAAATACATAAGGAGTGCCATAGGATTTAAGTCAGCTAAGTCCCAAGAGCCCAACTCTGAAAGATCAAGCACTGCTGATGCATCAGATCAAGGCTTGAGCCCATTTGCCATTGATTTACCTACATTACAGCATTACCCACAAACAGCATTAAATCTCTGGGAGCAGTTAGTATTTATGCAGCTAACCAATTTGTAAAAATTTAAACAAAGGTATCAGTTATTTCCAAATATTAGTTCTTTTAAGGGCAGGGTAAGCTGAATACACCATTTACCTTGTATGAGCTGCACTGTACTGACAGGCTGAAAATGCACCACATGAGTTGGAACTACAGTAAAATGTTTGAACTAAATACAGTTCCCTTTGTTTGCTGTAGGATTAAGTTACACAGCAAGACCTTCACTGTGTATGGTACTTAAGTCCCACATGTTTATTCATAAGCTCAGTCTAAAACCAGATCCCAATTAGCATAGGAAAGCACAGTGTGTCATCTTCCTGAGTTTGTAAAGCTCAGGATACTGTAAGAGTTAGTATGCTCTACCCCAGACATGTTCAAGTCCACATAAAAAGACAAAGCAATAAAACAGGTTTCATACCTCAAACATCTGACAAATTTTAAACACCCACAAGAGTGTGCCCTACCTTGTGAATTAGAGGCCAAGTCCTGTTCTCAGTGCAGTCAGTGATCTACAAGTCTTGTCTCCTCAGATGGATTCTCATCACATACTTTTACACCAATCTCAGCTTTGATGGGCTGTTATAATACAAAGTAAGATGCTAGTCATGATTCAGTACTGTTTGTTCTATCACTTATCCCAGCTTAACTGAAGGCTCGCATGGAAGAAACAAACCGGGTTCCTACTTTTAAAAATCTTCATTCCTTCCCAGTTTTGTACTTCTCTTGAACGTGTTCATATGTAATAGAAAGATATCCACATTCAGGGCAATGCTGAGGAATTGATAAGCATCCCGATTACAAATGCTTAACATGTTCTCTGACTTTATTTACATTGAGTTGTGCCACACAGCCCTAGCATCCCACCTGAAGTCCTTTACTGTGAAAGCACAGAAGAATCTAGCATTTAATAATCAATCCTAAATTCAGGAAACCAGGAATGCACATTACTTTCCATTGCTCAACACAATTGGTTTAAAAAAGTTGCAAACCTCCCAAATTAATTAGTATGATCTGAGAATGTAAGATATTTAGAAGTTTGCTTCCCATCACAAACCAGCAACTCATTTGCCTTTCCCTTGTCATGGTCCACTAGGAGCCAATTGATGTTTTGTTTGACACTAAACAGAAGCAGAAGTTTGTTGTTTTCAGGGGGGTTTGTTTTAAGTAAGCATCCACAGCTAGCCAGGTGAAACTGTAAAACCTCACTGAATTGCCAAAAGGTGGCCAATAACTCACATCACGTCCCAGTGCACCAGCTCCAAAATAAAACCACACAGCCCATCATCAGCATTGACTAGTATTTCTCAGATTTAAGACAGCTGCAGTCAAAGTACAATAGACTGTTACTTCAATATTTAGGTTCTTTGCAGCATCTTGGTAGACTAACCATTTACTTTGTGTTTCCATTGCTTCTGAGACACAAATGTTCTGAATTACGACAAATAAAACCTAGGCTTTGATTTTAGCTTTCTTAAGTGGACCACAGGAAGCTTGCCAATCATTTACTACATTACAAAGAAGTTGCAGTAGATTACATATTAGAATATATTAAGAATAAGAAATTAAGAATTAATATCTTATAAAAAGATATTGAGAATTAAGATATTAGAAGATTTAAGGGCATTGGAACAGATTTGTGATGTCAACTGACCTGAAGAGGAAAGCTTCACTGTGGATTTTCAGTGACTTACAAGCCCTGGTCTTCACAAGGCTAAGCCTATTTAGAGTATAATCTTGTAAGCTCTTTCTTTTTACTCTTACTTTAGTCACTCTTAGACTTGATTAAACACGTATTAATAATTACTTTCAGTCACCTTACAAAAGCTTTAAGACAGCTTCTCTCAAGGCAGGAAGCCAGGCTCTGGGCAGCAGATGCCTCCAACTGCTTCTGGCTCTGGAACTGGTAGGGCCAAGTCAGCTAGTCCAGTTAGTCCTTCCTAGAAGTAAGAAAATACCAACAAGCTGTCTGGATGATGGCCGAGGCACCTCTAGCAGGGTAGGGCACAGGCAGAACTAACCACTCACCCAAGACATTTTTCCAGATGTCCCCTACTGTCTTACATAGTGTTTTACTGCACATACACCAGGCTGCTGGAATACAGACTTAATGACAACACTATAAGCTCTCTCCTTGCCTAGACAGAACTCTTAAGACTAACTTGAATAATCGATCTGCAGCATTCATCTTGGAAGCCCCGCAAGATATTATGGTGAGAGGAAAGAAGCTAACAAGATATACACAGCCCAGTGGTTTGCATCTTGTGCTTGCTACCACTGTAGCCAGTCACCTGAATCAAGTCAGGGCACCACAGAAGTAATTAGCACCACCCTGAGCTGATGCCCTTCTCACCCTTAAAAGGAGCTTTTCAAATGTTCAGAAACTGGACCGGCCAGTTTCCACACATATTTTATAGATCAGCAAGGCAGAAAAACCTCCACTGGGTTTCCAGAACGAATCCAAATTACCAAAACAAGGAAGAATATTATCTACGCACGGTATCTGCAGCAGGATCGATCAAAACACATTACAGCAACGTCAGTACCATTCGCCTGCAATGCCTGGTGAGACGTTTCTCTACATGTGCATTCTGCTTTCCCTTTCTTAACTGAGTTTGACAGTTCTGATCAGATCCTGGAAAAATCCACTAGGCTTTGTTATTAAAGCCTATGGAAGGTTTCCATGAGGGTCTTCAGCAAGGAGGCATACCCTAGTGTTGTGCTTCCACACCCAGTTTCTCCTTTTTTAGCTACCTTTATGCTGAAACAGCTTTCTCTGGACAGACTGAAACTGCAGGTAAATGAGCATCACTGACCAATATAGGAGAGGCTAGTAAAATGCAAAGAAACAATGTTCAATTACATGTGGGATGCAGATGAAAACAGAAAACTGAACTGGAATTTCTTTTTTCAAATACTTCACGAACCTCTGTTCCCAACTGAATTCTTAATGGTTTCTTAACCCAAAGGTCCTCCCACTCCAGCACTCTTCCAGCACTGTGGACGGAAAAGAGTTTGGAAGAACTCCAAAACCCACACCAATTGCTTCCATTAAAAAAAAAAAGGCAAATACAACCACAAAAATACTTCCTCTTTGTCAAGTTGAAAGCACAGGATTAAAGCAGCCCAGGTAAGTATTCATACACTCAAAGATCTCACTTTAGGAAGTCATTTACTCAGTCCGTTTACCAAGACAGGGCTCTGGACAGGTAAGCACAAAGCTATGCTAGGCTTGTCAGAGCCATGAAAGTGTAAACTGAAATCCTTTGACACAGATCACATCTAACAAATGGACTAACGTTGCTGCTGAGCAGAATTAGTTATTGACCCCTTTAAGACTGCAATATTTTAACACAAGACAGGCCCATGCCAAAGAGAAAAAAAAAACTTTTCTACAGAGATGTCTTATTTCTGCTTTAGTAATGCCATGTGTCAGAGTTGTTTAGGCTTTTCCATAGTATCCAAGTACACTTAACTGAAGACCATAATATGAGTTAGAACAAACCTAAAAATAGCTACCGTACTGAGACTACTCACTGCCTTGAAAAGAACTGAACTCTCCTACCTTTTCTACCAAGCTCGTCTTATATCTTTGCTTGCTAGGTTAACCACAGCTCTATGGCCAGATTTCTTTTTAAATTTCAGAAAGTGGTTAACCCCTCTTCATTTAATTAAAGGAATTATGCTATACAATAACATGTCTTTCTACCTAGTGACCCTCTGCCGATACAGAAAAGCTGCATTTGTCTTCAGCCATTAAATCCAATGGTGAATTTTATTAGTGACCTGCTGTAACTCCAAACTTTCTGACCCAGTATTTTGAAACAGAAGCGCAGCGTTTCACAGTACTTTGAGACTTCCCTCATTCCCATTTTGAGGATCCATGGCACCGTCCAGTTCAGGAGCCAAATCAATCATGACAGTGTATCACACAGTCTCCACAAAACTACTAATAACTTGCCGCTGGATGCAAATGTGCTATTTATAGGTACTGTGAACCAGCTGATAGCCTGCTGGATAAAATCATCCACTAATTTTAAGAACATGTTGGAAAACTAAAAATTTGACTTTATTAGCTCAATACGTACCAAGCAAGTCCATTAGAGGTCTCATGACAGTTATCAACAACATCCCTCAAAGCCACTTGTATCAAAGCTGTATCACTGGCAGCAGATTAAGGCCTATTCCAGTGTTACTTCAAATTAACACCAATAAAAGCAACTTGTCCCATTTGCCTTTCCCAGACATGAAGCACAGCATTCCATTTGGCTGTACTACCCCTACTTCTCCAACATTTAATACCTCTAGCTCCTTTACCAAGTCTTAAGCTCAGCCTACTCCTCACCTGCCCGTTTAAAACAAAAAAAAAACCAAGATGAGCATCTAGACAGGGGAACCAGGCAGCGTTTTTGTTAATAAAATGGAGAAATACTAAAGACACATAGAACAGTATTTGAGGAAGTGCAGTTTGGTTTTGTAGGCAGCTTCAAATCTACTCACTTTTTCTACAAAGAATCAACAAGTGTAGATTAAATGGCCTACTTCGTATACAACAGTTTCCCAAAACTACACAAGCTAGTAGACTACAGGGGAAAGGACTGGGTAAGGATAAGTAGCAGGTAGTCTGTTTCCATAGTGGAGGAAGCTACCATAAATTACTCTAATACCTGTTATGTTCAACATTGATAAAGATGTTCAGGTTAGCAAGGCAACAATGCCAGGATTATAAAGTTATTCAAGCAGTCAAAAGCAAGTCTGATTACAAAGACCAGAAGTGTCTTACAATACTGAAATATCACCTACTGTTTCACTGCCCGTTTCTTATCCACGCATGCACTGCACTAACCAGAGGGGAAAACCCTGGATCAGGACATGCAATGATGCACACCAGCCTAGTTACCACTGCTGATGAAAGATACTCAAGTCATTGTCATTACTACACTGAGAACAGGGCAGTGCTCAATGTTAGAACAGAGCCAATCACAGAAAGGATCAGGAGCAAACAGAAAATATTCTGCTGTTATGAGCCATACTACATCCACTACATGACTAGTAAGAGTGGCAACAAGCAGTCCACCTGAAAAAGGATATCTATGAACCAGAAACCATGATAAAGGGCAACAAGGATGGAAAAGATCTCAAATAGCTTGGTTTCCAAAGAAGTACAAACAAAAAAGCATGGCTGGGAACTGTACTCAAGGCAAGCTATGAGTTCATGCCATACCCAAAGCTAAAAGCCAGCTTTAATTTTACAGCAGACCAGAGATCTCAAAATTATGAACTTGTTAGAACTAGAGTTAAGCTTACTAAACTTGACATAGATTTGATCCTAGATTTGAGACAGACACAGACTACCAGTGTCCACATTGCTTCTCTCCCATTACCACTTAGGTGCAAGTGGTTAGTAATCCTTTCATCACACCTGATTTTCATTGTTGCAAGCAGGGTTGACCTTGTGTGCTACAAACAACTGCAGAGTTGCACAATACATACACAGAAGGGGAAATTTTCTAATTTTCTTATATTTATCATTATATAATATTAATTATATATTATAATTATATAATATTTTCTTATTTTCTTTCTTACTTAGCTCAAGTATTTTACACCTTTGAATATTTTAAAGGCATCTGAAGGGTACTTTTTTTATATAAAACCATACAATTGCTGCACACAAAGCCGTTCAAAATACCTGTCTAGGCATAATGTATTGCACTAATATTTAACTAGCCCTATCCAAATTAGGCCAATAAGAATTCATTAAAAAACTAGCCAAACCAGAAAAACTGTGCGCGAAGGAAAATTAAAAAGTCAAGTACACAAGGTCAGTGTAAACATGTTCTTTAATATCACTGAATTTAGAAATCCAAGTCTTAGGTGGGTTTCAAATAAATAATCATTTTGCGTAAGAGTTTACATATAAAGGGAGCTCTCAAAGCAGCAGTGCACAGTTTATAACTCCTCCCTGCTAACACATCCCCAACACGAGAATGTACAGTAGGTAGTGCACACCGGAAAAAACAATCACAACATACGGCACACTTGCCATCTTCAATGAAACCACCGAATATGATGTTGAAAAGGGGGGCAGGGGGAGAAGCAAATGAAGGCATGCACTGCCCTTTAAAGCACCACTATTTTCCCACAGCCTTTTTACCAGCATAGTACAAATAAGAAGTCTGGGGATACAAGGCATCTTTCTGCTTCTAAAATCCACTCTCAACTCAAAGATTAACACAGCAGTGCTCTGATAAAGAAAACGTATTCCTCAATCTAACGTTGCAGCATAAAATATCATCCCCATCCCAATTGGTCTCTATTCAGGGACACCTACTCTAATTTTTAAATGCCTCTCCAATAACTGCAGAGGTAATCCAGAAAGCTTAAAGACATGTAAGAGTTGTTGTCTCTTGTAGATCCTGGCCAAGTATACTGAAAAGAACCAAGACATGACAGGCCTCAAGAAGGTGTATGGTCACCCAGCAAAACACCTGGTGTCCTATGTTACTCAAAACCTTCCAAAAGTAAAAATTCTTCCTCAAAGTGAGGATTTGCCTTTCTTAAACAACTCCAATTTTTCTGCTGTAAAAATATGCCCAATGTGAAATTTCTCACATCAAAACAAGAACATTTAACAACCCAGAAAGACAAACAAGAAAAATGATGAATTATAAATATGCCACAAACATACTCGCAGAAGAGTTACTGTAAATTCTTTTAAGTTACTGTTCCATCAAAATATTTTCCCTCTGCAGATACAGGTAGGGCAGTCTTCCACTCTTTGTACTTTAATTCCACAGGCAATTGATCTGTGATAAGCACTGCAATACTCACCATAGAAGCACAGAGCCTACTAGCATAAATTCCTCACAGTTAACCTGCTTCATTACTCTTCTTCATTTCTAATATACCTGAAAAGTTCTGCCTCTCTACTATGAGTCAATAAAAAAACCCAACTTACTATGTAATACTGCTGTGTACCTACTAAATAAATATTACAGGATTTAAAGGACTGTTTCAATTGCTAGCTTGGCTTTGGCAAAACACAAATCAGGATAACATACGCTAAACACTTCACACATTTGAGCAGAGGGTGCTGCAACATTTAACAGATACAAAATAAAATTAATCTTAGATTTCTAGAACTGTCAGTACACAGGATTCCCAAGTTGTTCTGAATACAGGAGCAGGGCAATCAATTTTCAAGGAAAGCCACATAGTCAGTCAATCTGGCCAACTGCTGTTCATTTGGAATTGGTGGAACCGGAGCAGCTTCTACAAAAATAAAACAAATGCATCATTAATATTATTAAGAAAGCAAATCCGCCTGCAATACCACCCATCACAACAGTAAGGGAAAAGTTAAATGCATCAAGACTGCTAAACAGTCTTACAACGGCATATCTTAACTGTATCTCCTACCTATGTAGCTTTTAGCTGACATCACTTTTCTGTTATCGGCAACATTAAGTAGTCCAAGAGTTAGTAACAACAAAGACAGCTGTAACAAGCTCCAGTTGTCAGCAGTCTCCCTTTTTTTTTGCATATACTGAAGTCTGACTAACAAAGACTGACAGTACTTCCACTTGACAAAAAGGCTCCTGGAGCTCTGTGGTTGCTCCTTCCCTTACAAGTTGCCTTACTGAAAAAACCAAATAAACCTACTGGGTTATCTGACTCACAAAACACACCAAAGTACTGCATGGGTGGCAGGAGAATGCAGTGCACATGCAGATCCTTATATAGACGCCAGCTAACCTGAGATTAGAGTTTAACAATAGATTGGAAGTGGCTAAAGCCAGGGAGATAAATTCAGAATTAAAAATCAGAAATAAAAAATAGCAGGAAAATTTGCATTTACTCTCCCTGAAGAGTTCACAGACTAGCATTCAGGATATAATTAAAGTAGACATACTGCTCAGGGCTGCAAGTAAGAGAGGTGAGGCTGACAATCAAAAGAATGTTTTCAAAAAGCAAGACTCCAGCTCTTGAGATTGGCTTGGAATTAAACCTGTAGATTTAAGACACTTCTGGCAACTATATTTGACCCAGCAAGCCACCAATTCATATCCGCTGTCACTGTCTTGTGAACAATAGAGACAACAGTGTTTTGAGAATCAGCATGACATAAAATACTACACCTCAATCTACAGTTGAGCTCTGAGGAAAACCAGAAGACTGCTTGCTTCTACAGGGAAGACTTCAGAAGTCCCACATCACACAAAAACAACAAAACCTACTCAGAGTTGCTTTGTGAAGAAGTTGCCTGCAAGTCAGAAGTTTTCACCAAAATCCTTTTTGTTTTACAGGGGTTGCCTACCCCTGCTTTGGACTCTGCTCCCTTCTTCAGCTATGGAAGCAGGAATCTCAGGCACTCCTCAAAATATGAGGGGAAAGAGAAGACAGAGGGAGAAACATGTTTGCATAGCACCCAACTGGGCTTTGTAGGGCTTTTTTTTTTTTTGAGTGGGGAATGATGACATCCATTTGTCTAAGACCCAATTCCTATTTTGTGATGCTGGTGAAACTGTGTTTACATTAATCATGCAAGTAGACTACATATAAATGGGAAGTACCTGATGAAGGAATAAATCTGTTAAAGGAAGCTTCCAGCACACCTGAAGAAAAACACAGTAGAAGTTAGCCCAGTGGACCCATTTTTAAACAGTTCTATATATCAAGCCAAAACTGGGAAAAAGGTAATTGAAATTAAACCTATTTGTTTATTTTACTTCATAGCCCAAAAGCAGAATACCCAAGGCTTAGCTGGTTAGACATGCAGCTTCAAAATAGACACCAGTCCCCTGCCTCTTTCTTTGGTCTCTGAAACAGCTCTTGCACTCACTTTTGGAAAAGAACCACATGTAACTAACTCTCAGCCCTTGTAAGCACTGCATATGTTGCAACCAGTTCATGAAAAAACTGATCACATGCAAAAACTGAGGCTAACTCCAGTTAGTTTTATGCCCTGAGGGATAAATTTCAACACCTTGCCTGGCACACATTTATTGTAATGTTCTGTGCTCTGAACACCTAAAAATTCTGCCCAAACAATGGTTTTTTTTCTTAGATGTTACCCGTCTAGATATGCTATGATTTTGCTCCTGCCAGAGCTGTACTGTGCAGTTTAAGAGCAGTCATTTCATCTCTACCTTCATAGCTTAATGTTTATTTTTGCCTCAGCCAGCCATAGATACTGCCTTTAGGAAAAAAACACAAGTATTTTTGCAGGCTGATCTTTGCAGGAACAGATATTCTGTTATCAACGTCATGACAGTGAAGAAAAGATCCAGTACAGTAAGTTTCAAAAAGCAAAGGAAATTATACCAACAACTTGAGCTCCTCAGAACACGACAATCTACTAGATCCCTGCCCAAAGAAGTTCTACTTCTTGTGAAAAAAAATCTCAGCTTCAAAATGGTATATTTTACTCATCTTTATTAGATTAAGACATGTCATTTGAGGTCATCCAACTTACGTTCCACTGAGTCAGAGCGAGCACCAGAGGAGGAGCAGGAGAAATCATTGCATATCCTGTCTGCTTTTGTTTAAAAAAGTTAATCTGAGGATATAGTTTAATCCAAACTACTTGTAACCTCAAACCAAACCCACTACTTTGTTCTTCCTACATTTCAGAAACACTCTGTGTTCTACAGCAGCATAAGCCACCATAAAAATATCTAAGAGAATATTGTGCAAAATTGTAATTAAAAACTAACACCTAATTACTAGAAAATGCTAAACTCTATGTCTAATGAAATAACAGCTCCACCTACCTGGCTTTTTAGGCATTACCATACGAGTTGAAAAGTCTGCTTGCCAGCCCTGTTCTAACACACCTGAAAAGGCATTTGCACATTTGTAAGAAAAAATACTGTATGGTTGCTGGAAATGCAAAACAAAGATGCACATTAAGATCACTAGAAAAGCATCTCAGTACACCGCCTATATGCCACAACCCAGACACACTTCTTGTAAGCATTTAGACATTTAGTTGGACAAGTTAAGATCATGAAGGTAGTAACAGCACACAAAACTAGGTTAACCCACTACCTTCAGTCTTCCCTCATGGCTGAATTGCTTTAATGCTTCCAGATGTAGAAGGGGAGGATAATCGATGTTAACTAGTGGCAACCAGTAAAACACTTAACCAGAACCAAGATATTTATGTCTATTCACTGCCCCATCACTTCTCTCTATGACAGTCTCAGAATTTGTACACATTTCTATTGACCATCACTTAACAGCTGTCTGATCTCAATCATCTAAAGAAAAACTATTCGGTTAATAAATGCAAGGTACCTTTCACAGCTTCTTCTACAGGAAGCCCGACAAAGGCTGCAAAATCATCTGCAACTATTGAGGTATATGCCTGAGAAACCAGTCCAAAGGCTCGTCTCCTAGTTGCATCTAAGAAGAGATAAATGCTGTAAGCAGACAGCAGACTAATCTCCATAACTAGGAAATCTGAGAAAATCCTTCCAATTCTAATATATTTGGAAAACCACTACCACCCTTAAAGCTAACACTTCAAGGTAGAAGTTTCCTCTCCCTTCCCACAACTCACTGAAGTACCACAGTCAGCAGCCAGAGACAACAGCTTGCTCTATGCCAGGACAAAACCCTTCAGAGAACACATTTAACTTCCAAATGTAGTTTGCAGCATCTTAGGTACTACCACCAGTATGTAAAGCAATTTAGGAAACTGCTTCCAATGGCACTCTCCATTTGCAATAGCTTGAGTGTCAAGTAGTTCAGAATCAGAAAAAAATCATTAAAAAGCAATTAGTCAAACTATTCATGCCTTTTTAACCACATCTGCTTTGATACCAAGGCATCTGCAAATCAGTCGCTTCTAAAGCTACAGAGAATTCGTTATTGCAAAACACCTTGGAAGGCTTTTTAGCAGTCTGTACTGCCCTCTAGTAGTAAGACTTTGCACATTACTGTTGCACAGTATAGTCAAAACATTTGTCTAAAGCCACATCGAAAAGAAAAACCTTTTCATAAGTGTCACAAGGCTCTGAAATACCAAGCCAAGTTCCCTAGATTGCTGGTTAAAAGTCTGATAAAACTGGGTAACTAGTGGTCTATTTTGCTATTACAGAACAAAACACCTGGTGTGTGAAGTTTTATTATGAAAGAATATACAACTACACACACAATCCTAAATAACAGTCTGTTTCTGCAAGTTTCTGTAATAAGCTTTTCATTTACACCTGATACCTAAAAATCCTTTAAATAAAACCTAGAAAAACTTGGCAACAATGCTCCTGACTACTTCTGATTTTTCTTAAGTAGTCATTTGTCTACTTGTCTATTTGTGTTTGAGCACACAGAAATAATTGAAGGCCACATATAATTCCATGCTACCTAAAGGAGTTCAGTTTGTACCTCTAAGTGCTTCCATAATTGGTTGAACAGTCTCGGACCACTGATGCGCACTGATTGTTGTATAGATTCCTGGAAAGTCTCTCTGCCAGATTCTTTGTCCTACTGACCAAACTGCACCAAGTTCAGCATTTGCCTGTTGTGACAAAACAAACAAAAAAGCCAGTTAACCCAGAATGGTGTCTTCTCTACAGCGACCATTCCGTAAAAACCCATTGCCACTCCCCTCCTTTTCCCCTTGTTAAGAGTATATCACTGTAAGGATGAACAGACAAGCATCGGGAAACCTTGTTCTAGCAGATATCACTGCTCCAAGCTCCCTGGTCCCTCCTCTACCAAAACTTTACTACCCAGAATCACAGAATCATTCAGGCTGAAAAAGACCTTTAAGATCATCAAGTCCAACCATCAACCCAACACCCCTACAGCCACTAAACCACGTCCTGAAATGCCATGCCCACTTCTTTGAAGACTTCCAGTGATGGTGACTCCACCATCTCCCTGGGCAGCCTGTTACCATGTTGGACCACTCTTTCAGTAAAGACATTTTTTCTAATATCTAATCTAAAGCAAAGTCTGTCAGAATAGCAACAAACACCAAACTGGGTAATAAAGTAATATTTCCAACTGTAAGGGAGAACCGATTTGTTTCTGAAGTTAAGACTCATACTAATCAGAAGATTCATCAACACATACACATAACAAAATACTACGCTCTGAGGTGTAACTTTCCCAAAATAATCCAGGCAGTAAGTTTCCCCCACCAGAACAATGCTTCACATGAAATGCAAGTCACACCAAAAAAGCCAGATTGATTATTCACAGACCATTGCTGTGCAACAAATGCAGCAAGTTGCAGAGAAAGTCCAAGTAAAATTTGGTCCAAATGACTGTTGAGTCAACTGATGTAATTACTCTTTTCTCTTGAAGGCAAAAGAAAATTATTTCAGAACCACCTGACAGCTCCCATCTTGACCATGAGGTTTCTTAATACAAGACTATAGAATGCTTGTTTCCTTGTAAAATATATGATCTCAAACCAAGAAATTAACAGTAAAGTCTGGAAGCATTTCTGGTATTCTATTTACCTAGAACCTCAAAACGCAGCTTTGATCCAAATGCAGTGCAAAACAAACTGCCGTCAGAAAGTTAATCAGTTTGTAGATGCATCTTACCTGAAGTCATTTTTCACTGCACAAGGGATTCTGCACCCTCATATGGAATGCTGCCCCATCCCAGAGTCAGATCCATTCTTTTCCTCCAGCTGACTACCCTTTATCAGGAGGTTTTCGGCTAAAAAGTCCACAGGTTTACTGAATTCTACTGTACCAGGTTATTTGGGAAGGGAAACAGGTAACTCATGCGCAGCTAGGAGATCTTAAAGACCAGCAGGCCATCTGCTGGGCAAGCAGTTCACAGCACAGAACCAAACAGAATCCTTGTGGGGAAAAAGTCATTCTTTTGCAAGCTTATATCTAACTGGTTTAGTATCAAATGGTATTTTACAGAGCACTTACAGATTTGATAGCAGGAGGGATTCTTTTCCAAAGATACCGGGCATTATTCCTAAAAAAATTGAATTAAAAATAATTCTCAGTAACCAAATACTTGCTACAAGGAGACACCAAAAGCTTTGCTGAGATGCTATAATTAACACAGAAGGAATATTCTAAAGCACTGAGACTTCTGTCTACTTCTAACAAAGTTACCCTCAAGTACCATCATGACTGCCACAATACAACAAAGTTCATCAATTGCCTCATTTAACACCAGCTTAGAAAAGGTTTCTTTCCTCTATCCTAGGCAGCATTTCACAGAAGTTCGTTTTGCAGTTTTATTTTTGGAATAGCTGCATCTTTGATGAACACATGTACAAATAGTAACTTTTCACAGTGCCAGTAGTCATTTAGACCAGTGGTGTCCAAACATTGATCATGCACTTCAGCAAAAAAAAATTTGAGCATGCACCCCTAGTATATGCATTTGTATTTATATTATATACATGTACTGCTGTATTATGTACATTATAAAGCATACAAATATAGAAGGTACAAAGCATGAAATAAACACCATTTAAAGACTTTATTTTACTTAATAGTACAAAAATACTTTCTTCATATGCCCACACCCCATTTTGCATACCAAAGATTTAGACTGCTTTGTGCATGTTCTTCCCAACCCAGCTTTGTCACATACATTCTGGAGACTTGGACATATTGAAACATTTAGTCATTTAGCCTTGAAAAGCTACAAATCAAAACATTGAAGTGTTCAACACTTTCCAAAGGAGCCAATTTCACTATCTCAGGAACCTTCTTCCTAAAGCCAGCCTGTTTCCCTACAGTTCAAAAGGGTGGGCAAAAGCAAACAGATGAGAATAATTTCTCTTCCACCTCTTGCTCAGTCAGGAAGTTCTGTGAATTTTTTTAATTTAAAAAGACAGCACTGCCTACATGGATTTTGTTGTTTGTCACACAATAATTGATATTCTGGCACCTAGAGCTCAAGCCAATAGTGACAAATTCAGTATGTGAAGTTAAAGATTAAATCAAGCCACTTACATGTCATTATGCAACAGGTATAAGGCTAGAAGTTGGCCGTAAACAAGGGGTGTTGCAATTCCTCCAGGGGCCTAAAACACAAGTACACATAATTTGGTTACATATTTCAAGAACAAGATATCTTACAAAATACACCAAGTAGCCAAGTTTAACAAAATCTCAACATTCCAAGACAGTTAGTGTTTTTCACACCACACAACAGGTCTGGACAGATTGTCACAGTCCCATGGTGATGAAGAGTTAACTTGCACGTGCCAGAAGTTTTACTCAGAAAACTTAGTTTGTTGTGTTGCATGAATAAAGCCAGGTTACATCCTTCTAACGTTCTAGCTTATGCTCATGAAAGGGGTAACCATCTTGCTTTACAGTTCCACACAAACAGCTGTTTCCAGGCACTCACGATACCATCTATCTTGAGCCGACCTTCAGTTCAATTCAGGGCACTCCACCAGAGTAAAGTTTCTTCGCTCACTTGAACTGCCCTTCTTAAAAATCCAAACTACGCTTTGACACTTGCCACATTTCAGCAGACCTCACAAATCATACAAGTAGAAAAAAAAATAAATTACAATAAAATTATAAAATTTTGAAAGTCTATAATAAAAAGCTGAAAAGATTTCCAATAAGGTTTTAGAAATTTATCAAAGGGTAGTGCAGCAAGCACTCACAGGAAGCCAGTTATGCAGCTACTTGATTTAACTACATGTGATTTATAGGCTCATCTAAGCCAAAAGCAGGTGATTAGCTGTGTCATCAAGCAGATATCATCATCCCCAGCCATTCTTACACTGTTTCCAGGGCTCATCACCTACGTACAAATACAACAGCTTCTGCAACTGTTCCTTGGATTACAGACAGTAAAACAAAGCCAGGTCAATTAATACCACCTGTTTGAACAGTATATATTCACCTTTGGTGCCCCTCTGTACTAAAAAGAAAATTCATTAGTTTCTCTGCCAGGAGACTAGCAGAACAGAAGGGAAAGCTAACTACCACCAGAACAACTAGATTTACGATCTACAGTCTTACTGAAGGAAGCACTGTGGCTGCATCTAGCCTGCAAAAAAACCAGCCTACATATCAACTCATGATCTGAAACACAAAGGCTGCCAGCAGACATTAGTGCTCCTGCAAGAATATTGATGCAGATGGAGACATGCACAACAAATAACTTACTGGCTTTGTCAAACATTTGGGAATAGTTTGCCAGGGGTGCATCTGTTGCCATTTACTCTAGGAGACTCTGCTGACAGACATAGCAGAAGCCTTGAGCAGAGCACAGTCTAAGTTCAGTGGCTTTGTAACAGCTCCCAGGGAGCCACTGAGGTCCAACACCACATGTTCGGCAGCGGGGAAGTGAAGAGAGTGTGCTGAACCTCCTCAAATGGCCACAGAAGCAAAACCCAAAGCCTGCTGGGTTCCGCCCCTGTCACTCAGAACTCTATCCTTGCATTACTCTGCAGAGGCCAAAGAGGCAGCCAAAGCCATTGCAAGTCAGGTTCAAACAGACTGCCCAAACCAAGTACCACACAGTGTTTTGAAGGCTTGTTAATCTGAATGGGAATCAAAAGGCAACTCCATTTACAGAAAGGCATTCCCTAATGGGAAGCCATTCAGTGACTGTTAACACATGCTGTGGTCTCATAACCCTAACCTTATAAACCTAAGGTTTATAATCCCTAAACCTATAACCCTCTACTCACACCTCAGCAGTAAGTGCTGTACACATGCACTCCTCTAACAGATGGGAATACACCTTCAGAGCAAATATAAACAGCACCCAGCAGGAAGGCTACTCACACTCAACTCTCCCACACGGTACAAGAGCACTCTTCTGCTTCTCTGTGCTCACATGCCCATCACTTGAGGCAGCAGGTAGCTCATTTTCACCACAACAATCTCCCTCCAACTCCACAACACTCTTCTACAGAACTCAGGGCATACCAAAAAGCTGCAGCACCATGCTGAGAACATGACAGGCACCTGGGCCCAGCACTGTAATAGGGCACAGAAACCTCAGCTGAAGCTTGATGATGCACACCCATAAGCAGGGAGCCATTCCATTTAAGGATTATGTCTTCCACTACAAAGCTGTGTGGTTTGTCAACACCAAAGTTCTGCTGTAGCAAGTGATCGCACACTGGAACAGCTCTCTCCTTTCAATCACTAGGGTACCAAGACTAAATATCGCATGAAAGAGGAAAACTCAATTTTTTTTCTCTTCTTTCAAATGGCTATGGTGGGATGCAGGAGCTTCACATTTAGAAGAGCACTGGAAGTGCACTGGAAGCTGTGCGAGACAAGAAAGGGTCTGTGGATATCACCTGGTGAAGAGCTTTTAGGATTAACACAGTGCCACTTGGATTTACCGCAGGCACGAGCCTGGCACACTAACAGTGCACGCAGTCAGATCTGAACACTCATCGAGCAATAGCATTTAAAACAGCACAGAGGACGTTTCCAGTGTGAGCTCCCACAACAAGCACACCACTGATCTAAGAGTAATTCAGCCCTCTACTCCCCTTTCCAATACCTTCTGCTTCTCAACTTCGTAAGACACATGGAGGCATACGAACTGATCTCTCTCTCACAACGTTCCCGTCCCCCCCCCCTCCGCAAGGACCCTAACATTTATACCAAAACGCTCTCGTTTATTGGTCCGCAGCTTCACAAGCTTCTGAACAGCTTTTGGGCGGGCTTTTACACAAACGGCAAGTTTAAGCACCCTCACCAAGCCCCCAAACACACACAGAGGCAAAGGGACACCAACAACCTTCCTTGTAGGACCAGATCAGGCCCTCGCAACAGCATTTTCAGGCAACAGCCTCTCGCCCACACCGCACCGGCAGGAAACGCTTGTGCCCAAGCCCACCAGCGCTGCGGAGCGGCACCGAGCCCCGAAGCCTCGCCGGAGCCCACAGGGCCCCAGCCAGGCCCGCGGGCCAGTCCCAGTAGAGCGCGCCCCCCTCCGCCCCCAGCCCGGCGGCACCTCAAGCTCCTGGGTCTCGCACTGCTCCAGGAGCTTCTTGAAGCTGAAGGAGTTCTCTGCCATCACCGCCACGGGCATCTTCCCCTCACGGCGCCTCGCCGCCGCCAGCCAGAACCGCCTCCCCTCAGGCGGCGGCCGCGCCTTGACGCCCCTTCCGTCCCGAGCATCACGCACTTCCGCCCGCGGCCTACAACACGGCGAGCCCTTCTAGCCCCACCTTTTTATGCTCTGGAGGACTGCGGGGCGGGGAGTCCGGGCCGCTTGCCGGGGAGGGGCGTGCCCAAGGTCCGGGGGCGTGGCCAATGGGTGCCGGGGGCGGGGCCGCGAGCGCAGCGCGCCGGGGCGGAGGATGCGGGCAGCACGTGTGTCAGACCCGCATTTTTTTAAGAAACGGGTAAATTATACCTTTTCCTCCCCCCATTATTTGTGTGTGTTCGCGTGTAATAAACAGATTTGCGTTTAGGGTTTTTATTGGCATATCTCGCTTACTCTGAGACATTCACGGTACGTACGCCACATCCTTTATTACACGTCACATATACAGTATACTGCAGCATCTATACCTGTCCATATATCCTATAAAATAGTACACATGCCAAAACGGCACACAATCTCCTAATACGGCATATAACAGCATATATGCTATTTTGTAGGCAGGACCACCCCGCCGCCCTGGCCTTGCCGTGGCTCCGGTTCCCGCCCTCGGCAAGGTCCCATCCACAGGGGCAGTGCCGGGACCCCCCAGTACTGCCCGCCTTTCCCCAGAATCGGGCTCAGGAGCCCTGTCTATGACTTCACTGGGGTTTTTTTACCTATTTATGACTGAAGGACGGGGTTTGAGCACGTTTGCGGCACGGAGTGCAGCCCCAGTTTGAGGCGCACGAATTAGGATTGTCGCCAGACTTTTGTTTTTACTGGGGCTGCAGAGAGAAACTCTTATTTTTGGGGGTAAAATTAACCAGGGGGGCTCGTTTTCTGTGATCCCTTGCTTTTTGATACAATGAATTTGCTTTCCACCATCACCCGCAGCCCCATAGCCCTCGAACGAAGCCGGACCCCAGCGCTCCCCCGCCACCTCCCATCCCCAGCGCTGCCCCGAACACCATCCCCAAAACCATTTATGCTTCATATTTGGCCAGGGACCCTTCCAGCCCTTTCCTCAAGCTGTGCTCAAGAGCTGCACCACCTCGATGCACAATTCGGATGCCCTGTGCAAGCCTGACCCAGCAGTGGCAGGGCTGTCCAGCGCTGTTCCCCACGCTTGTGGGTTGAAAAAAGGAAGGAATAGGGATGCTCAGCCTCTCGATGCTTCGGAATATGGGAGGGCTGGCATTAAGCTTGGCTCCTTTGCTGGGGAGTCTCCGTGCTCTGGGAAAGGTCTTGGCTATGGAAAAACAAAAATAATGTGTGTTTGTGTTCGTTTTGGGGTTTGCGGGGAGGAGAGCATCTTGGCAGAGGGCTCCAGGCGATGGCACTGCTGCTCCGCCGGCTCAGGCACCGCTTTTCCCAGCGACTCACCTCGCATCCTGCTCCTGGCCCCGCCGGCCACATCGATCCTGCCGGCTCTTTGTTGCCCCCGGCTCCGTGCCGGCATCACTTTGACATTCGGACATCTGAGAGGAACGTTGTCTTCACCTTTTGCTCCCGTCCCCAATTATCTCGTGCTTTGCAGGAGGCGAGGGCAGGGAGCAAAGCGGGCGGCAGCTTGTGATGATGCCGGCAGGAGACCTTCCCTTAGCACTGGCCAGGCTGGGGTCAAAGCGTCCCGGGTGGCCACTGTGGAGCAGGTTGATTTGGGAAGCCTTCGTCTCGCAGTGGGATGTCACGGGGTTGCAATCCTCCGTCGCGACGCGATCCTCCTTCCCGGTGCTGGGGGGGAAGGCAGGAGCCGGTTGCCGGCACCGCTGGCGGTGATGGGCCTGGGCAGGCTCTGTGCATGCTCCTTCCCTCCGCGGTGTAATCGTTTCATTTTTGGGGGAAAAAAACCCCAAAACAGTCAAAATGAAGCAGATAAGAGGTTTCCACGAGAGGGCACTAGCTGCAAGAGAAACTGCCTAAAAAGTCCAAGGGAAAAGGAGCGGGGGCTGTGGCTGCTGCTGGACATCCCACCGTCCCTTCCCTGCAAGAAACTTTCCATTTTGGAGCAGTTGGGCTTCTTTTTTTGTTGTTGTTGTTGGGGTTTTTTTGCAGGATTTCATTAAGCTTTTGGGACAACAAAGGAAACGTTGCTTTCCAGTTTGGTTAGCTGAGCCTCCCAAAGCCACCAGAACCTCTCTGAGGGCAATGCCTCGGCATGGGGGCAGCCGGAAAAGCTGTTTCCTCTCTTCATTTTTTTTTTTTTCCCCTCCATCCTTCTCCGCTCGCCTTTCTTTAACACCCCCGGGGACATCTCCCTACGATTGCCGGGTGCTGTGCTCACCGTGCTCCGTGCACGCTCCGGCTCGGCCAGCGCGACGCACCAAGCCGAGCCGCAGGCTTCAGCCACCGAGGGGGACGCGCTTCTCCGTGGGGTCTCCTACCAAGCCAAAAAACCCCGCTACGGATGGAAACTCGCCCCTGTGCGACCAACTTGCGTGTCCTGCGTCGGCTTACCGCGGCGTTCTATTTCCTATGAATTCAACCCAAACCCGTCCTTCCGCACGTACGTGCTGCATCCTCCCTCTCTCTTTTGCCCCTTTTCCAAAGCTGTTTAAGGCTGCGATAACATTTTCAGAGGGGAAACGTGCTAGAAGGGGACACAGCATGCTTTACGCTGTCTGCATCACCAAAAGAAAATATGGCAGATCTGACGCATTTCCAGGATTATCATAAATCTGGGAGGTTTGGATGCTGTTCCGGAGCCGGTGTGGGATGAGCTTGGCCCCCGTTTGGTGGCATCACCCAGCACCTCCGGATAGTGACCAAGTCCGGCTGAGTTAGTATCCTGGGAAATCACAGGGTCATTTCTTTTATTCAGGAGCTTCCCTTCAATACAGGCACCAAAATAAGAGGCCGGACTGGGAAAACAGCTGAGCGCGTTGGAAAAAGCTCTCCCACTGGCAAAGCCAACCACATTCAGTTAACGGGAAAACTCCTTGACTTTAAAAGATCCTGATTTTTCTTTGGCCCACGGGCTTGAAAAGCACTTTAAGACGCGGCCGCCAGCTGTTGCAGAAGTGTAAAGTAAATTTAATGTGACTTTTATTCAGCTCCCGGTGGCGACGGCGTGAAAATCTCAGCAACTTCTTTGTGCCTTGTATGAATTTTAATGCGTCCTGGACAGCCCCGACGAGCAGTCGGTTGTTTTTAAAGTAATACCAAGGCATTTCCAAGAAAGATTAGCAGAGATGCTGTGACGAGGCTTTATTTTCTCAGTCGTTTCCATCTGCTGCCTGTGATCTGGAGGAACCCTCTGGAAAGATGATTACAAGAGGTTTCCCTTTCTCATCTGCTTCAAAAAGCTTTGCTGGGGAACAAAAGAATCATGATGGGGAACATGAGATGTAACACGGTGATATGGAACAATAGGAAAGTTAATTTAATGTGAAAGTTAAAGAAAACGGTGCTAAAGGGTCAAGCTGAACCTCTCCACACCCTTCCCGATCCCCTCAGTACTCTGATTTATATTAGCTCTGCCTGATCTGAGCAAAGGCTGCATCTAAATACGTTATTTCCTTCCATTACATCAAAGTTCATTTTGCACCAGCCATCAAAGGGGACAGACGCCTCATTTTTAGGAGCTGCGCCCAGCAGAAAGGAAACAGCAAGCAGCTGATGGGAAATTATCCTTTCTTTTTCCCAAACAATTTTTTTTCCAATCGTTTCATTTTGATAGGGGCGTTGGTTTCAACTCCAATAAACAAGAAGCTCTCTGGGATATTAAATTTTTTTTTTTTTTTGGCATTCCTCATCCTTGTTTTATCAACTCAAACCTGAGGTCTCGGCTATATGGGTGTTTACTACAGCATGGTAGCGAAATTAAAGGAAAATCCCTAAATCTGGGGGGCTGGGGAAGCTGGGAGAATGTTTAGGAGACCACAGAGGCCATGGCAAAGCGACCGGTGTGGTCTGAGGCGCTGAGGGTTGTCCACCCATCGGTCCTCGCCCATCGGGCTGCGTGTCCTTCTGCTGCAAATCTCCCGCTGCCCTCCCCGAGACGAGATCTGGGGGTCAGCTCAGCCCCTTTCTGCCCCATCCACCTCCTCTTGTTTTTGCCGGGAGTAAGCAAGAGCGATGGCTTCTGGAGGCAAAGATTGCCCTTTGTGTATTTAACCTAAACTTTGTTTTTATGACTTTCTAGGCATGTCTATGCATTTTCCTGTTTTTGCTTTGTTCTACGGGCTCCTCAGCCAAGTTTCTGTCCCCTCCCTGGCTCCTGGGCCAGCGGTTCTTGGTCTCCACATGTTTTAATCCTCTATGGCAAAGACCTTCGGTATTTTCGAGCAACGTAACGGCTCTTCTTCTCACTGCGTCTCCCACCATGCTGCTCCCTCACTTGGAAATCCCTGAAATGTCCCAAATCTGGGGGGTGGGGGTCGGCTCCCCAGTCCAGTGTTTGGAGGGGGATCAAGCATCCAGCATAGGACATTTGGGGCGATGGAGTGGGAGGGTCCCAGGGTCAAGCACGGGGCATTTGGGGGATGGAGTTGAGGGTCCCTGGTCTAAGATGAGGCATTTGGGGGGAAGAAGGGGGGATCCCTCGCCCCACACGGAGCGTCTGGGGTGCGAACTGGCGGGGAGGGCTGTCCCTGGTGCAGCAGGGAGCATTTGGGGAGCGGAGGGGAGGTCCCTGGTCCAGCATTTGAGGGAGGGAGCATCCTTGTGCAGGAGCCCCTCAGCAGGCTGCTGCCTCTCTCCTCCCGCTGCTCTTCTCCGCAGGATGGGATGCACGAGGCATCTTGGGGGTCCTGCTCGCACCGGGATCGCCCTCGGGGTGCCACGGCCTCCCCTGGCCTCCCACCTTGGGCTTGGGGCACATCTTCTGCCCCGAACTGTCCCGTGGCATCGGCCGCCTGCGAGGCGGGATGAGCCTCCGGTGTCAGGGAGGGAGATGCTCCCGCAGAAACCTCCCCACCCGGCTCAGCATCCGTCTTAGCAGGAGCCCGAGGCATTGCCGCGTCTCCCGGGGCAGGCGTTTAACTCCGCTCATCGCCCGTAACCGCACGCCCGCTGAAAAACCCCTGTTCCCCCCTGGTTTTGGTGTGACTTGCATTTCACGTGAAGCATCGTTCTTGGTGGGGGAAACGTATTGCATGGATTATTTTGGGGACACCGGGCGAGGGTTTGGGCGAGTGTTGTAGAAGTCACAATTAAGAAGGAGGGCTTTGGTCTCCGGGAAGTAAGGAGTTCAGGCAGCTGTGCCGAAACCTCTCCCACGGTCACTCCTCTGCTTCGGTCACATCCCGACAACCAAGATTTGGTGTCCGTGATGCCTCGTTACGGCCCTTCTCCCCAGCCCGTGGCCACGGACCATATAGATGCATCTATGGATCCATCATTAGATGTGGATCTACATCATTAGGTTTAATCCCATTAGCAAAGGGATTAAAAAGTAGTTAAATAGAGGTTCTTAGGGGTGGGTTTCCCACCCAGAAGAGATCAAGGGTTAAAGCTTCTTCTAAGGAGATGCTTCCGTGAGGCAGGCAGGGGACACGTGCTCCTTGGTTGCTCTTTCATTTCTAAGGGCCAGCTCAATCTGCGTCCTACCAGCAGGATCAAAAAGGCAGAAGCGGTACCGTGACGTCCGGGGGCTGTAGAGAAATCGTTAGCTCAGACCCTGGGTAGCTCTGGGTACGGACGGAGCAAGAGTGAGACACCGGCACCTGGCTGCACCCGGCAGTTTGCTGCCCGTTTTCAAGGTCAGCTTTTCCCTCCAAGCCTTTCCGAGGTTACCCAGCTATATCGCAGCCCCCCGGGCTCTTCAGGCTTCCAGCAGAAGCTGGGCCACCATGGGGACCACGCCTCACGCCAAAGGCTTCTCACTCCCCCGTTCACCAGGCCATCCCTGCATCCAAGGACTGCGTCCTGGGCTGCCAGCAGCTGCTCCTTCAAAGCCTCTGGCGAGAAAGCAGAGCAGAAATAGAAGCCATATTTAGCGGCCGAGTTGGGGTGCTGGTGGCCCAACTTCTGTTCTGCAAGCTGAGAGCTGCAGAGGGACATGGTGGGACAAGATGCTTGATTTTTCATCCGAAGAGACCTTCCCCGGCGTTACACCAGCGCCGGTAAAGCAGAATTTAGCTTTGGGGGAAGGTCGTGGATCGCCGTGTTGGCTTTCAGCTTGAGCCAGCCCCGTCGGTGGCCACTGTGTTCCCCGAGGAGCCTGGGGATGGCAGCCCAAAGCCAAGCCCAGGCCACCAAGCTGCCTTTAGGAGAAGACACGCTCGTCTCTCCCCGTGCCTGTGTCCTGGAAAGCCCGAGCTTTCATCTCGGCGTCAGCAATACACCCGGCTCTGTGAAACCTCGAATAACGAAAGCGCTAGAGATCGCATCGCTCCGGAAAGGCTCACCTCGGCAGGAGCACGAAACCCAACCTCGCAGGTCCTTTCCATCCTTCATTTCCACAGGTCTTTGTCAGCAGGACGGCAAGGGGAAGTATCTCTTAGAACAAGGGCAGGGGGAAAAAAACCCCCACAAACCTACCGGTCTTTTGCCACGTATTTCCTACAAATATTGGAATAAGGTGGGTCTGAAAAGGAAGAAAGATGGATATAAAACAAGAGGTGGGGGGAAACTTGGAAAAGAACTCAAGCGTGCCACGCGGAATAAAGATTTCACGGCGCAGGCAGGCGCGCCCCAGGCTTTCGGTCCGAGCCCCTGCGATGGAGAGGTCACTCCCCATCGCTCTGTGGCTTCCTGCGCTGGAAGGAGAGGATGTACCCAGTGCTCCCCTTCCACCTCCGAAGGTGAGGTCTTGAAGAGCCCACACACCTCAAAAGACCATCATTTTGCAGCACCTTTGCTTCGAGCCTGCATGTGTGTGGTGGGAGGTTCTCCTTCTGTTCCCCACCACCCGCGTCAGTCTGGAGAGGGTCCTGCCCCGTTTCCTTGGTCGTGGGGATCTGTCACCTCCATGGGGACGTGGGGATGGTGGTCAGACCTGCCACGCTGCGTGTCTCCAAAGAGACAGGTGAAGGGTTGTGGCCACCAGACCCTTGCAGCCCACCACCACTCTCTTGCATGGCTCACGGTTTGCTCAGATTGCCCCTAAAGTTTGCTTCAGGCAGTGCTTCCCAGGCAAAAACCCACAACCCGTTCTTTTTTTTTTCCTTTTATTTTCAGGGAAAAACCCAGAAGAAAGGGAATCCGAGAAGGAAAGACAAAAGAGACCTCCCACTCACATGAAAAAACGTGCTTCTTACCGCGATCCAACACGATTTCCACTCAGCACCTGGTGCAGAAGAAGGGTGGGACCTCCTCTCCACACGTCCCAGCCGCTCACCCTTACCCGGGCTGATGCTCCTCGCCGGCTGCAGGAGGAGAGCAAAAGGTTTCCGTTAGAGAAGTTTGGGGTTTAGAACAAGCTTCATACATTTTTGCAAATATTTTGTATCTCAAGGAGGGTGAACATGCTCCTGGAGAGGTTTTGTTCAGCGGAAAAGCGAGTTTTCCATCGCCCCCGGGGGGTCTTTGCCCATTACAAGGGATGGGGGTGTGAGCCGAAAAGCTCCCTGAGCTGCCCTGCTCTTCGGAGCCATGTTTTGTGTGCTGAGCTCGGATCTTTTCCTTCCTCTCTGCAACACCTCAGGCAAGCGCAAATCTCCCCCTCAAAGCTGGAGAGGCTGCTGGTTTCTGTGGATGCGCCTTTATCTGCGGCACGATCGGGTTTTATTCTTTATTAAAGGACAGGCCAGCCAGTTGGTCCCGGGTGAGATCATGATTTTGTGTAAAATGCCATCTCATTTTCGCACGAGTGAAAGGAAAAAGCGCAGAGGCAGAGCCCAGGAGCTGGGCAGACCCTGCGCCAGGGGACGGGCGCCAGGACCGTCCCGGCGGGGCTGGAGACGCTGCTCTACGAGTCGCTGCCGGTGCCACGGGAGCATCCCTGGATGTGGGGGCACCCTTGACGCTGACGATGCAGGATCACAGGAGCATAGAATAGTTTGGGTTGGAAGAGACCTTTAAAGGTCCCTCCACCTCCTCTCGATGTTTTCTCGGGATCTTGGGGTTTTGCAGGATTTTCCTTGTGGCATTGGATGTGCCAAAAAAAAAAAAAAATATCAGGGGTACCCTGGCCAAGCTGGGCATCTCCAGACCCCGCACATTCCGCGCTGCTACGCCAGAATTAGCCACGTTCCACAAAAACGGCGTCACTGCCAAGGTGGCCAACGCAGAGGACCCATCCCGGCTGCGGTGGGATGCCGGCAGGATGTCCGGCGGGGCAGAGGATCATGCCCACAGCCTGTGCTGGGGGAAAGCAACTGCCGCCGCTCGCTGCGGCTGCTCCCCGCCTCCGGCCGTTGCCGCACAGGGCTCCGAAGCAGGCAGAAACCATCTGTAAAAGAAGTCACTCGGGGAGCATAAATCCTGAGACTTAAGGAGGAGGTTGAGCCAAAATAGGTGCCGTTCATCCATGGACCGAGCATCATCGGATGCATCTACAGACCATATAGGTGCATCTATGGATCCATCATTAGATGTGGATCTACATCATTAGATTTAATCCCATTAGCAAAGGGATTAGAAAGCAGTTAAATAGAGGTCCTTAGGAGTGGGTTTCCCACCACTAGACAGACACGAGCCCGCTAGGACACCCTGCGGGAGCCACATGCAGAGAGCTGGCAAGGGGGAAGAACTGGAAGCGCTTATGACAATAACAGCATCAGAGTAGAATGGTTTGATCGATTTTCCTCAAATGGTTTCCAGACTAATGGCTGGAGCAGCAGACCAATAAACGAGATCCCTAAATTCAGCTTTCATTTCTGCCTGTAAACTGGCACATAACATGGCGCGAGCCCTGCAAAAAGGCCTAACCTCCAGAAAAACTCAACGCAAAAGCCTTATCTGCCCTTGGAAAAAAAAACAGCTAACGCCAGCCGAGCCTCCGCTTTGTCACAGGAGAGGTCTTGCAGTCCGTCAGCAGGGACAGCTGAGAAATAAAGCCCTTTCTTCACCTGCCAAACCTTGCAAGCAGAATTACCTTCTGAGGCAAGCATTTCTGCTGAGGGTTTGGGGTTTCTTTTTGGCTTGCACGAGCTTCCGGAGAGTAAAGCCAGCAGAAAAATAGCCCCTGAAAACGAAACAGAAGGTTGTTCTGCTTCCCCTCCTCTGTATAAGCTTCGCAAAGATTGCTAAATCCCCACATCCCCAGCTTCTTTGGACGTCACTATGGTTGGGAAAGGCTTTCCCTGCACTAGTCTGGGTATTGCAGCTCCGCTGAGGCTCAGCCTAGCAACGTCATGCCCATCGTACCTTAATTCCCGTTGACGAAGCCTGTTTGGAGACAGCAATGAAGCCACCACCGCCAAAGACGCGGGCGCTCCCCCGATGGGGATGGCTTTCCGCCCCTCCTCCCTCTTCACACCCTTTCCTTCACAGCTACAGACACTTAAATGCTCTGAACGAGGAATTTCTTCAGCAAAAAGGCGTCCAAAGCTAGGCTGAAACCACCCTACGAGCGCATCCGTCCTTTCCGGAGGGCTGGGAGAAGCATGGCAGGGAGGACCAGCCCCGCTGCTCCTCAGCACGGGACCCTCCGGGAGTATTTTGGGATGCATCCAGCATCTCCATATTTCACTTACCTGTTTAATTTAAGCCATGAAGCTATTTGTTCCATAAGAACCCTGCGCTTTCATTAGCCATTTATTTACAGCACGTGGCGTTGCCCATGCACACGACCGGCCGGCGAGCACAGGAGGGGGCTGGTGACGCTAACCACGGAGCCATTATGAGCTCTACACATCCCTCCTCCCTATAAACCTGCAAAAAGCCTGGGAGAAAAGCTGATTTAGGTGCTGGTTTTCGATTTGGTTTGGTTTTTTTTTTTTAATGTACATCCCAGAGGTGGGAGCTAGCCGGGAGTCGTAGAGCCGGCGACCCCGCACCGCCGGTCCCCATCGCATCCCTTCCCACAGGGCATGCAACGCTGGGGAAGAGGAGACATCTCAGTGGTGGCCTGTCCCTCAGGAGGGATCTGGCCATAGGGACATGGAAAACACTGGCTTGGGGACGGGAAAGAAGGGTCCATCCCACGCTCAGGTTTGTCCGGCACTGTGGGATGTCAGGTTTCCTTGTCGCGCCTTGGCTTCCCCCTCCGCGAAGCGGGATGGTCCCGTTTTGCACAGAGCCCCCGAGACAGAAAGACGCGGTGCAGATGCTCACCAAACCCTCAGCAGCACCGTCAGCTCCGGCAGAAACTTGCCGCTGTGTTTGCAAAGACGCGTCATTTTGCTTTATGAGGACAAAACTAAAGAGTTAGGAATTGTTTTACAGGATGCACTTCCCTCTGTGGCACCCCAAAGTGCTCTTAGGGAACCCTGAAACACCAAACATCTGGGCACAGCACCAAATAATAAGAAACATCAGTACGTTCATTGTTTCGCAGCCTTTTATAATCCAGCCAATGATTTTTAAATAAACTAGATGGAAAATAATGGCAATTTCAGGCCCTGGAACCCATTATTCCTGCATGCCAAGCCCAATGCCGCTAAGTGCAACAAGGACCCTGAAGTTAATGAAATTCCTGCCTGAACAAACTTTTATCATGCTGTTTAATAAAATGACTTGTGCATCGTAAAAGCAACATCACTCAAGCTGTTAAAGTGTCTTCCGTGGAAAGCAAGGCAAAGGAGCAGGAGGAGTATATTCATTAAAGCACATATAAGCAGTAATAGATATTTTAAATATATCTTTATTAGGTTACTGGAGGTTGTTGAGTTTAAAGCACGAGGGTGAATTGATCAACTGCTGTGCCAGCAATTGAAGTCTCCTGTTTGAATGGGAGGCTGAACAACTTTAACTGATTTTCCTACAAAATATCCATCCATCACCCCACCACGCCTGGAAAGGCGCCATTTGTAGAGCAGTTTTCTGTTAAAAAAAAAAAAGCTTCATTGACAGTCACACGAATAAATAACCAAATCAATCCAAAGCCCCCAAAGGAGCATTTTTTTTTTTTTTTGGAAGAACATATTTTAGATGACAGCATCCGCCTCGTTTCTAAAATTCCTAATAATCTTCCCATCCTGACCAAAGATGTCTTTTGCAAGAGAGGAACTTTGCAGAGAAAAAAAAAAAAAAACCTTCCAGCCGGCCCTAATTAAGCTCTGCTTTGTCCTGAAGAAGCACATTTCCAGAGTTGGATTTTCAAAGCCCTTGTATCTGCTCCGCTTTCCCTCCAAACAGCTGGAAAACACCCCCGGAGGGCTGGTGAGCCCCGATTGCTTTGGGAAGCCCTCGCAGAGGATGGCTACAGATTATCGACATCGCATCCTGCTCCTTCACAGGGGACAAGTAGGACCAGTTTATCCATTTTCTGCCGGACAGGAGTTGGAAAGTCAGGGTGCGTTAATTTTTAAGCTCGGTTCATTCCACCTCCCCTTAACGTTTTAAAAAGAATTCAGCCGGAATTTCTTTCCGAGGTCACTTAGGCACAGTGCCTGCGGGTCATCTACCCTGGCTGGCTGGCTAACTTTGGGTGTCATTTATCATTTTCCCCCTCTTCTTTTATTCAGAGCTGCTTACAGGAGTGCAGCCAGAGCCAAGGGCTCCCTTGAAGGCAATGAACTTGTGCCAGCGGACAGCCACAGGGTGAGGGTGCAAACCCCACGGCGCTTCCAGAAGGACTCCTTGACTCGAGGAAAGTTAAAGCCTCACCCGGCTTTAAGCCCACGCCTAACCTTTAACAAAGCGCAGGGGATTTAGACCCACGTCCGTGTGGTTTTTGAACACAGGTGCCCCCATGCAAGCCCGGCTCCGGGCTCGGAAGAGACACAAAGGCACTTGGTGCGGGGGTAAGGGGGTCTCCAGGAGCCTGGAGACGGTGCAAGACACTTACCTTCCCGACGCCGGCTTCACCAGGGTGCTGGCAAGCTCGAGGGCACCTGGGATAGGCGACAGGAGAGAATTTCGTGTGAGATGGGGTAAAAGGATTTCTAGATTTCAGGCTGGGATAGAGACCCCCCCACCCCTCAGCAAACACCCCCGAGAGCTGGCTGTCACCCACACCTCTCCCTTCCCGGTGAGACCGCTGCGTTTCTCGGGAAGAAAACCATTTCCCCAGAGAACGCTGGTCTGCTGTTGAGCAGCAAAGGCACAGGGAGTATTTTAGACAGCAGGTCTAAGTGAGGTTTCTCGAAAGAAATCACTTTTTCTCCTTCTGCTCTGCTGACACAAGCCTGGAGGGCTTGCTGCGTTTCCCTTCCCTGCCACTTAACATCATGGGAGTTGTCGCTTCCAAGCCCGTGCCTTGGAAGATCCCAGCACTGCACGCTCCCAGACCCAGCTCCATCCCACTGGTGGGTAATTCAGGTCTCCGGGTGCCCCAGCAATGCCCCATTACTCTTCATACCTGTCCTACAGCTCAAAAAATATGAGCTGTTGAGCACAGGCAGATGGAAAAACACCAGCAGGAGGGTGGTCAGTTGATGTCTTTAACACCTGCAGAGCCTTCAGCCTGGAGGACGGGTGGAGGGATGAACACCTTGTGCCATTCCCGGGTGGAGGGGAGGACGGAACGTGCCTGGGATCACAGCACAGCCATCTCCCAACAAGTCCCGCTCCCCGCGCAGGCGTCTCTCCAACACATCATAATTTTTGCCACGGGCTTAAGCCACCGGCAGGTCTTTTTACAGGCTTCTCCCTCACCTCTGAAACTACCTGAGGCTGATATTGAGCAGTCTTCTTTAGAGAATAATCTTGAAAGGCAGAGGAAGATTTCTCAGATGATGGGAGATAATCATCTCCCAGGTGATGTCTGTCCAAAAAGGAAGAAGAAAAAAAAAAAAGCTGGGCAGACGATCTCCCTCCAGACTTCTGCAGGACACTGCTCTTGGTCGTGGTGGCCATCATGGGAGCGCAGGGGTGCTCCAATGGGACCAGCAGCAGACCGGATGCAAACCTGAGGAGCAGCTCACTCAGCCCACGTTCCCCGTGCACCAAAGCCTCACGTACCTCAAACAAGCCCACCAAGGTGCTTGTTTTTGCAGGGGACCAGCAGTGCCTCAGTTGGCTCCTCCATGGGGTTGGCATGGTTGACCGTTCCTCCACGTTTGCCCGCAAGGTTAAGGGTTCTTTAAGTCCTTGGGAGCTCAGCCTGCAGATGAGTGCTGGCTTAGAGTTAGTGCAAGCCTGAGGCTGATTTAGACAGGGGTCAGAAACCCCCAAGGAGGGAAGGCGAGAAGATGAGGGCGCGTTTACGTATCAATGAAACAACATGGTTGGTGCTGCCCCTCCCCATTGCTGCAGGTTGTTGGTCCCCTCCTGACCGCGTCGGGCCCCAAGCATGGCAGGAACGCCTCAGCTTGCACCGGCCACCAGATGTTTTGACCCTGATGTCAGCAACCACTTTGCTGCCAGGTCCCCGTGTAAAGGCAGAGCACGGCCAGGGCTCGCTGGCGCCCCGTCAACCGGAGGCGAGGCAGCCAAGTGGAGGAAGTAATTGCGTTGTTTTGCAGCTCTGGGGGTGAGGGGACTGCGCGCAAAGGAGGAGTGTACCGGCTGACACCACTGCCTCTGATCAGCTGCCCCCAGGAGAGCTGCCAAGAGCTGAAGAAAATGAAGAAAAACGTGCCTTTCACCCCAGTTTGGGAAAACAAGGGATTTAGACTCTGTGTTCAACAGGAGCGATGAGCCCTCACCTCACACCTAAGCCCAGCATCTTCTTCATCAGGGAGGACTGAGAAAAATGTAGTCTCTTGGCGAGTCCTTAACATACAAACTCTTTTCGGGGATGGATGGATGGACAGACAGACGGACCGTAATCACCTGCTGTGCTTCCTCCTGCTAGCTTTGGCTCTCCATGCAAACGTGGGCACCCAGGTAGTGCTCGGCTCCTGGCGAGGAGCGTCCTTTGGGATGCGGTGTCCCAGGCATCCCCTCTTCGCACTGAGGAGCGGTCCTGCTGCCCCAAGACCCGTCCTGCTACTTACTGGCATCAAGGGACGACGTTTCCCCTCCTCTCACTTGTTGGTACCACCCGAGTCCACCGTAAACACCGAGGTAGCTATAAAGCCTCACCAAGCAGACCGCTGAGCGCAAAACTGGAAATGCAGTTGCAAAAAAACCCCCGACAACCATACACAAAAAAAAAACCCCAAAAACACCCTACCCAAAACATCAGCGTACACCTGAAACCTGTCTCCACACCCAGCTCGCTCCTAGGGTTGCCGAGCCTCACCTCCCTGTCCCCGCGCGCTGCCCACCCGAACCCACCCCCATCACCGGACTTCTCTCCCCTGCTTCTCCTTGGCACTGACCGAACATAAAGAAAGGCCGGAGCCCGCTCCTGCATTCCCCTCGCGCCGGGACGCTGCGGACGGAGCCCGTTTTTGTGCGCCGGGCTCTCCTCGGCCGTGCGGAGCCGACTTGCAGCCCAGTCACGCTGTGGCAAAGCAGCCGACTCCGCAGGAACCCTCAAGCCGTTACCTCACCGAGGGTCGTTTTGCCCCGTGCCCCTTATAAAAACGGAGAGTACTTAACCAAACAGATGGCTGGCTCGGCGCTCGGGCCACCCCGTCCCCACTGACACACAGGACCTCGCAGATGGTCTGGGTGAACGCGGTCCAGGATGGAGGGATGAGGTAAATGCTCCAGATCCTCCTGCCTCGCGTGCCGGTGGCCCCGCATTCAGTACTCCAGGAATCTGGGGGGGAAGAAAGGGGCTGCTTCTCTCAAGGACTTATTGGCGAAGCAACTGGCCACCGCGCCACAGCTGTATTTTACACGAAGGCAAGAGTCTCAGCCGGCATGTTTCACACCTCGCTGAAAGTCATCAGTGTCCAGACACTGGAAGAGACTCCAAGCAAGGGTAGAGGTGAAGGTACGTGTGGTGGTCCTGGAGAACATCAGGTTCACTGACGGGAGCCTCCTCCGGATTTCTTCTCCCTTACCCCTTCGCTGCTGAGCTTGCGCTCCCATAGCGAGCGCGTTTGACTGCAGCCAGGCCAAGATCCACCCTCAGGCCAGATGTCCAGGGCTCCCCAGCCTGGCCCTCGGCTGCGCCGAGCAGCCGTCGGCGCTGGCGCCGGGGCAGGCGCACTAAGACGAAACCCCTCACCCTGCACTCTCCCCGTAGACCCCCGGGCCCCGGCGTTCCCGGGACAGCACGTTCCCCGGGTCGGGGTCATCCCTGGTGTGGCCCAGAGTCATGAGGCCACCGCAGGAAGAGGGGCCAGCACGGGAAGCAGCTGAGCGGGCTCGTTTCCAGACCCATACAGCTGCGGAAAGTTTATTTCGCTAAATTGCTCCCGTCACGAGGTTATTAAAGGCACACTCGGTGCATTAGCCCCTGTTTAAGCCCCCCTGGTGAAACGCGGGATGGGCCAAGCATCGCAGCAAAGCCAGGTGGAAATGCCTTTTTTTTTTTTTTTTTTTTTATTGCTAAGCGAGCCTTAAAAAGATGCGCTGCCCCGAGGGCTGCTGCATCTAAAGAGACCCATCAGCCACGTCCTCGCCACCGAAATCCGTGGCAGCAGCCTCCCGGGGGGGGGATTTCGGCCCCTGGCACCAGCGTGCCCTGGCCCACACATTAAAATCACGCGTCAGGCTTTAATTAACGTAACTCAATCCCAGCAGGCTCCAGCGCATCGGGAAACGGCATCCCCTCCCTTCCCGTCCCCTTCCCCTCGCCGAGGGGTTTACAGTGGGGCTGAGCAAAACACACTCCGCCCCGGGAAACCCCTCTACCATCTGCAGCGTCCCTCCAGGCTCACGGCCGACCCTGGGGCCGGCTGAGACCTTACGGAGGCGTTGCACTCATGGCACTGGCAAGGAGAGGAATTTGCTTGTGGCTTCCTTCTCTGCCACAGGCAGCAGGAAGCTGCCGGGGCCGCCCTGAACCCGCGAGCTCACGTTTTATGTGTTTTTAAAGGCCCTATTGGGGTCTGTTGGACTGGCTCACCCTTAGCCCAGCCTCTCGCAAAAATCTACCTTTCTGAATCAAGATTTTACTGGTGGTGTATATTTATAAAGCCTGTGCACAGGGCTCCATGCAGAGGAGGCCTCGGTCTTCTCCTCTCCTCAAGCATGCCAGTTCCAGACCCTTGGGTACCTTATTAACTGTGCAAAAATTAATAACAAAGAGCAGGTATCAGCCCCAAAGGCCAGCCAGACGCCCTCTCCGATAACCCCTGTAGGAGTTGTGTTTTAATCCGCATATTTACCAATTCAAGCAGCTCCTACAGCCCACCCCAGGGTAACACCGGGAGTGAGTGCAACCCCTTAACTCCACGTAGCACATGCCTTTAATCCTTATTTCCCGAGTGTCTTCAAGTGCATGTGTTCTCCCGCTCTCCACCTTTTGTATTAGCTAAGCGCTGGACAAAGCACATCCAAGCAGGTTTAAAACACCACAGGTCAGACCCAGAAGCAAACATCTGTACAGACAGATGCTCCAGAGACCACAGGAGCAGATGCTCAGATGATGGATACCTTGGAACCAGGATGCCGACGTAGGCAGACAAGCAGATAAATAATCATATTTACAAAGCCACAAGCTTTTGAGAGGAAGAAAATGAATGCTGGGTGACGTAATCCATTGCAGGCTGCCCACATCGTGCAAGGAGTGCCGATCCCGCTGCAACAGCGGCGGCTGTAACCCCGAGACAGCAGCCATTCACCCCTCATTTCAAACGGTGAGCCTAAGGAAAGCCCCTCAGGCAACTATACCCACTGCCAGAAATGGCTAGCTGGATACAGAATCACAGAATTACTAAGGTTGGAAAGGACCTTCAAGATCATCAAGTCCAACCATCAACCCAACACCACCATGCCTGCTAAACCATGTCCCACAGTGCCACATCCACACGTTTTTTGAACACTTCCAGAGATGGTGACTCCACCACCTCCCTGGGCAGCCTGTTCCAATGCTTGACCACCCTCTCCATAAAGAAATGTTTCCTAATACCCAATCTAAACCTCCCCTGGCACAACTTGAGGCCATTTCCTCTCATCCTATCCCTGGTTATTTGGGAGAAGAGACCAAATACACATACACGTGTAAATACGTGCCAGGATTAAAAGTAAATCTCTCTGTCTACCTATAATCGTTTCATAAATCACTCTGTTTCCTTGTGCTTGCTGCCCTCTCCATTCATTGCCTTGTTTTGCCCTCACCTCCTGCAACGGGGCTCCAGCGCTGCCCTTACCAAGACAATAATTAGGAAGCCTTTTCTTTAGTAAGAATTTAGAACTATTAAGTATTTTACCATTGCTGTTTCAGTACGTAACAGTCCCCTTTTTATTACATTCCTTAAAAAAATAAAAGTCAAAATCAAGTGCTGTGGGTGGGGTCCCCAGCCTTCGATCCAGCTGTGGTACAACACCAAGGGCCCCCGGTCCCGTCCTCGCTGCAGGGAAAAAGGAATTGCAGAAACTGGCTGGTACTCAGCTCCAAACATGACTTTGGAAATGACTTGAGAAAGTCCTGGAAATGAAATTCAGGGAAGAGGGCTCTGAGTCAGTCCTGGCAGAGAGGAATCTACCTCCAAACGGACTTTTCCCTTGTGTTTTCCCTTCTGGCATCCTTCTAATACGACAGCAATTACAAGCCCTGAAAAATGGATGGAAACAATTTCGAGGAGGTCTCGATTAGATTTGCTCTCATTAGCACCGCAGGCTGTTTTTTCAGCTGCTAATTGACAGCTGCCTTCCACATGCAGCGTCAAAACATAAAAGCCCCGAGGCATTACACCAGGGTAACGTTAACCGGGGCTCTCTCCCTGGGCAGCAAAGGAGCGCAAGAAGTGAGACAGTCACACGAGCCCACCGTGGCCAAGCTGACCTTGAGCAGCTCCAACTTTTGGGGGTGTCGCATTCTTGGCGAAGCAGTGAGACGGGATGTGCATGGAGAGTCAGGACACACCAGGTCCTCCCACCGCCTGTGGGACCATGCTTGGGGGCATCATGTGTGTCCACAGCAAAAAGGGGATGGCCCAGAGGGTGTTGGAGCCTGAATATTCAACAGCTGCCATCAGAGCACCAAGCATGGCTCCAGGCATCTGCCTGGCTGCCCCGGGGCTGTTGGGGCAAGTTTTATCGTAGTGACAAGGGCTGCGACCACTCTCTGGACTTGCCCTGCCTTGGGAAAGCTGTGGGAGCCCTCCAAAGCCAAAGCTTTCCACCTACAAAGCAGTCCCAGGAGCAACTGCTGCATCCGGGCAAGTCCTTGGGGCTCCTCTGACCATGAAATGGTGGTGTCCCCACCACCTCATGGCCATGAAACCTCTCCCTGCTCTGCAGCGAGGGCACAGTTCTTTGCCAAAAGAGTGCCCAGCCAGCAGCACCGAACGGTCAGGTAGATGGCACACGCTGAAGCAGACCCAGCTTTTTTTGGTCACCTGGAAAAGACAGTGAAATTCTTGTGCTGAAAGTCAGAGGCAGCCAGAAACATCGTTTTAGCGCGAGAGAGGTGAAAGGAAGCCCACGTTACTAAGCACTGCCACCATTTCTTCATGTCATGGACAAGGAGAGAAGAATGGATCACCCCTTTCTGGCATGGCTTTTGCCCACCAGCATGCTGCCTGGGGGTGTCACGGATGCTCTTTGCTGTTCCAAGAACAACATAGGACTAGGCTGAACATAGCCAAGAGATGAATTGCCATAAATTTGGGGGAAAGATGCTTGCTCTGCACTGAAAATCCATAGAGGTGGGTCAGCTAGCAGAGCTGGACCTGTAAGGGAGAGAGAGGAGCCTGGATGAACATCCAGACACTGGGACACCATGCAGTGAGCAAGTGGGTGGTAATGTGAGATGTTTGCTCGGTGGATTTAATATGGCAACAATCTTGGAAATAACTGGGAAGCCAGGAAATGGAAAAAATTACTGTATGCCAACATGGATGTGTCACTTTCTTGTTTAAACTAACCATCCATGAACTGTCGGTTTTGCTTTAGCAAGCGCTTCCCTGGAACCCAACCCAGACTTAGTCCTTACTGAGAGCATTGATTGCAAAAGATTTTTACAGAAAGGGCTGAAGATGTTCCCAAATTTCAACGTGGGAACTCACAGTGAATGTCTCTTAGACATAACAGGCTCCTGGACAGCTGAACTTGGACTGCCTTCCTTGGGGCAAGGGTAGCCCAACCATTGGACATGCCCCACCAGGATGCCTCTACATCTGGCTGATATCCCCTCAGCTGGAAACATTGCTTCGGCTTTTCTTCTACCTGAACTGCAAAGGTCAACAGTGGTAGGACCAGGGAGGGGAAAGCCATCAGCTGGGGACAGTACAAATCCAGCCCAGCTCTGGTGATGCCCTAGGAGATACATCAGATCAGTGTGTCTTTTCTTCAGAAAGGAGGTCGGTATGGGAAATGCACGCTGGAACACTGGCTCAGCGTTAAGCAGCTGCTTTCAACCGCGCCTTTGATCTTTGGGAAATTACAGGTCTGACCATAGCTGCTGGCTCCCTTAAGCAAATGCCAGAATCACCATGTGTCTCCTATTTCCCCTTTGAGCTTTCTAGGTCACCTCCAAAAGGGGTCTGTCCCCAGGCTACAGGGTGACAATCTGGTGTCCAAGCCACAGCACCGTCACTTGGCCTGATCCTCTCCAGATGAGGGATGGCTAAAGGCACCCAGAGGTGCAGAGGGGTGCGGATGGTTCACCAGAGCCCACCAGGCACCTAAGTCATTGCTCCATCCCCAGTCAACACATCCTGGGCAAATTCCCTCCTGAGTAAGTAATGTTTTCAGTTACTAGAAGAAGATTCCAGGTTTTTTTCACCACAAACTGCAGTGCCACCAACACAGAAAATCAGGTCGCTCAACACTTGGGCATCTAAAAAACAGACACTTGTTCATCCACTTGGAGGGACGTTTTCCGGCTCTGAGCACTCGCTTCTTTCGGCCCATCAGCACCAATAACCACAGCCTTTGCCAGCGGGTGGGAAGAGCCTGGTGCACGGGGCTGGCTGTGATTTACAGACAGCCCGCCGAGTGTAGATCCCATGTCAAAGAAGGAATTTTTTTTTTTTTAATTTTTTTTTTTTTTTTGCTATTGCTCCACACTGTAAATTTGTCTTCACAGACATAGTTAACAGCATCGCCTCACACTGGCAAGGTGATTTACAGGCGTGGAAATAGCTGCAGTAAGGTCGTCGCTGGGGAATTTGAGGAGCAGGGGCACGAGAACAGCCTGGACCGCACAGGTGGGTGGCTGCCCCATTCTGTGCCCAAACAGCCACAATTTAGGGCCATGTCCCACAGCACAGCAAGGAGAGGGCTCATAAGACATGGATACAGCCTCTGCCACCTCAACTTATTATTTTACAGTAGTTATCTGATGGAGAGACTATTGCATTAAAGAAACCTTCCTCAGGCATAAGGGAACGACAAAAGGTTTCCCCAAACTGAGGGCAGGGAGTTACCCAAAACATAAATAAACCACCAAGGCTGTCAACGGGTCTGTTTCTATTAAAGAGAAATATGTACGAGATCAAATTCTGCAGCTAACTTAGCCGATAGTTGCCTGCATCGCCGACATCACTACATAGGCTTGCCCCTAAATAACTGAGCTTCAGAGCTGGCTGCGAGTTCTCCACCGAAATAATTATTTTGGATAGGTAAATGCATTTTCTTCAGACTTTGAATTTCCTGCAGGAAACCATTTTGGAGAATCCATTTTCCCCTGGGAGCAAACAACAAAAAAAAACCCCTGTAAGCCAAGCAATATTTAATTTCAGTTCAGTTTCCTTGGCATGAAAGCCCAGCAGTTTGTTAAGCTGAACCCAGATGCTAAGTTTCTTCCGCTCAGCATCAACCAGAATCTGTAAAAATTTGCTGTGGTACCATTCGTGAGGTGTTATTCAGGCTGTGTTCGTTTCCCATGATAATTTCCAGAGCCCTGTTTACCTGCGGTGTTTGTGAATTACGACAAACTTCGTATATGCCAAAAATCTGAGACATAGGGGATATTTAATCAGGTTTGCAAGTCCTTCACTGCTACAGCCTGAGGATAAAAAGGAGCCCGTTAAACCCCAAGTGATGGCCTTGAGTCTCCCAATTTCCCAATTTCTAAATGATACAGAATGACAAGATGTGGCGCAAAGAGCCACAAACCATGGGAGTGCTGGGACAGAAACTATTTTATTGTATTTAACTAGACCTGCAGGCTCGAGAAGGCTACGTAGATCAGTCGATGGCAACGCTTTAAGAATCATATGCTGGTCCCGCAGGCTGCCAAGTAGGAAATTACTGTTCTTTAAAAAGATATAAGCAATGACTAAAAAGAAGAGGAGCCATGAGATACTGTTTTTCAAATACAGGTAGCCTCATTCGATGTACAACAGAGTACATGGGATCTCATCTCCATGTACTTGTCTAGATGGATTAGCTAAACAGATCTAGGACGCGAGTTCTTGGTCACCTGCATGTACTACCTATTTTCATGCAGATGATCTCAGTTTGGAGGAGCTGAAAATAAATCTCTATTCCTATCCTGGAATGAGCATTCCCCTGTGGGACTCCACTCCTACAATCGGTCTGGGCTAGCTACCGGCATAACAGAGAAAAGACGTCTACTTTTGGTGAGGCAGATATGCTACGCTGATTCATCGCGCAGGGAGCAACAACGGGTGCCCAGCACCAACACAAAGATGTCTATTCTAGTTGCCACTTGTTTCCCCATCATCCTCTGCAAAACCAAGCTCAGGTCAGCACCTGACCTATCAGTCACTCAGGTTTAACTCTTTAAAAGACAGAAAAAGTGCTCCCCCTTCTAATTTATGTCCCTAACGTGAGAGGCAAGAGTCCTGCATGCTCTCTGGGAAAGACCACTCCATTAACAGCACTTGCTGAAGAACTACTCGGAGAACAGTTTGCACCAAGACCAGCTTTCTCCATCCACACTTGGAGAAACCTCACTAACTACTAACCCACAGCACAGGCTGCCTGCTCAGTACTCACTAGCAGTAAGCAGGCTGTACATTAAATAGCCTCCCACCACGCCCAGGAGTGCCACCACCCTAGGCATGTGCTGTAAGGTCCCGAAAAGCTCTGCCAGTAGAGAAGTTCCCTCCACAGCTCAGGCCAGCATCCTGCCTGGCATTTTCTGGCAAAGCAACTGGGAGAAAATCCAGTAGAAAATGACTGCTCCAAGCTCACGCTACCCACAGACTTCCATCAGTCCATCCTTGCTTGCTCGCTCATCAGACCAGCCAGCCTGCCTCCCCAGCCGGGCTTTCATAGGCAGCTGCTGCTGCCTAATTGGCTCTGCCCAGCCCTGCCTTCACGCAGAGCACCTGGGTGAGATGCAGCTCGCTCCCCTCGCTGCTCTCATAGGGTTTGCTGAGTCAAGACAGCCACCTAAGCAGCTGGAGAGCAAGGATGTCCCTGTTCGTGGGGTCAGAGAGAGACCCGTCACGCTCAGAGGCCACAGTGACACCAGAGTCGCTGACCCACTGGAGTCGTTATTCGTTGCATCTACTGTCACTGCGAAATGCATGCATTGGAAGAATGATATTTTTCCTTTAATAATTAATAATTCTACAGCCATGAGACTCTCCTGGTGCTCTGAAGAGCTGGACTTCCCCTTCGGTCTCTATCCAGCTTCCACCTTTTCCCTCAATGCCCGTGGTCTTCACATCGGCCATGCTCAGCTCTGCATAGAGGCTGTGAGCTGGTGCCACCCTCACGTTGAGTTAATGTGATCAAATGTTGTCGTGGTTTAGCCCCAGACGGCAACTAAGCCCCACACAGCTGCTCGCTCACTCTCCCTCCCCCAGTGGGACAGGGGAGAGAACTAGGAAAAAACTCGTGGGTTGAGATAAAAACAGTTTAATAGGACAGCAAGAGAGAAGGAAACAATAATAATACCAACAAAGGAATGTACAAGAACAAGTGATGCCCAATACAGTGATTGCTCACCACCCGGTATCGATAGCCCGTCCCCAAGCAGCGATTCCCGCCCCCCACCAACTCCAGTTTATGTACTCGGCATGACATTGTATGGTAGGGAATATCCTGGTCAGCCTGGGTCAGCTGTCCTGGCCGTGTCCCCTCCAGCTCCCCATGCACCCCCAGCCTGCTCGCTGGCAGGCCAGCACAGGAAAAGCTGGACTGTCCTTGACTACTCAGCAACAGCTCAAAACATCAGCACCTCATCGACATTTTCTCATCCCAAATCCAAAACACAGCCTCACACTGGCTTCTGTGAAGAAAACCAGCTCTATCCTGGCTGAAACCAGGACAGACGTACAGCCATAGCAGGGGTTGACTAGTAACAGGATGGTCCAATTTGCCACCCCAGCTGCTCATTCCAACACGGCACACCCCAAGCATCTGCTCAAACATCAATAGCAGAAATCCTCCCATCTTCCCTATGAGTCAAGCAGCTTTCACCACCGCGTTGCAAGCTTGCATCTTCCACCAGCCGGCAGAGAGCTATCAGACCTGAACTCTTGAATGTGATAGGTCAGAAGGGGGTTTGGAGCTCTTTGTTTCTCATGATGTTTTCTTCATCATCCCTCTGAGACTTTGAGGATTAGGTCCATGAAGGCTAACGTACCAGACTTCTCAGGCAGGGGAGTTTGAAAGGATGACTTCATTGGGCTTTTTTTAATTCTCAAACCATGAAGCTTTGCAAGACCTGCCATGGCATTTGTGACAGCACATGATAATTGGGTGTAGCCTGAAGATCTTACAGCACCCGCTTAACACAGCTAGCATTAGGCAGTGCTGCCAGCCTGCCAATAGTCCTGTAGCCTTGGCTCATATTTTTGCAGAAACCCCCTATTATCAAATCACTGCAGCTGCATGGTGAGCTCTGCTTGTACAGATTTCCTCTCTAACTGGGAAATGTGGGGAGGAGGAGAACTGGAAAGTAAGCCCCACTTCCCTGCATTTTCAAACTTCCTTACAAAAAAAGCAGAATTTCCCAAGACAGACATTTCTGACCAGGAAAGTGAGGGTTTCCCATGGAAATTTCCATGAGAAAATCCCTAGTTTTCTGGTGTGCATTAATGGAAAAGCTGTTGTGTAAGAGGATAACGCATTTTATCCAGTTCAAGTAGCTCAATGGGCAGCGCGAGAAGGACTGGGCTCTGGCTGCGACTCTGCTGTTGGGTGACCTTGGAGAATCACTACCATGCTGCGTTCCCATCTGTGAGATGGGAATAAGAAAGTGTCATACAAGACCTCACCAGGTTATTAATAGAAGTCTCTGGCTGGGACCTCGAAACAGCCTAAGGGGTTGAGAAGCCCATTTATTCTTTACAATTCAAAGCAAGCAAGCGACTCAGATTTCCTTGACACTTTTGAACATGAAAATTAGAAAAAAAGCATTTGTCTTGAGGGAAGCAAGTGTATGAATATGTGACTTCCTTTTTCCAAATACAAATGAGAGCAAATTACCAATGAAGCTGTAATGTTTGGTTTGGTTTGTCTTTAACACTAAAAAAAGTGAGACAGAAATCTGAGTATCAACTGCTCTGCATGTTATAGTCATGGTAGAAAAACAGCCAATGCAGTGGTCAAAAGGAAACATTTTGACTCTATGGGATGGAAATGTTTCCATAATTTCCTGTTGAAACTGTAGGTGAAATTGATACATTCTCCCAAAATGTTTGGATTTTATTAAATTGCCATTTTTGGCCAGATCCAATAATGGCAGCAGTGTGGGTTTGGTTTAAACATCTAATAGATATAAAGACGTTTCTCCAGCATTGCTGTAAATTTCTTCCTAGGTTGACTGGTAAAACCCTGGTTAGAAAGGGAGTGACAAACAGGACACGGGAAGGTCATGGCAGGATCTTGCGTGGGATCAGGACCAGAGCAGGGCAGGAGCCTGGGCAGGGATCAGGGCAACACCGCCGGACGGATACTCTAATGCAGATTTAGACTTGTTCGTTTCGTTCAGGTCAGCTAAAGAGGAAGCAGAGGGCATTTAGTGTTCAGTAGCAAAGCAATGTGAAAAGGGAAATTGCAGTTTGGGGAAGGGGATGAAAGCAAAGCAAAAGGAACATCAACATTTCTTGGCATTTTATCTGTATCCTGAAAATATTCGATCCTATGTAGGGGCAGGGGAATGGGCTGTGTAATCTTCCTTTCCAGCTGTTTTTAATGGCAAAAGGGATACATCTTGTTTTCATTCTGACTTTTACAAAATCTGATATGGCTCTACAACTTCATTAAAAAGACATTTGGAAACAAACAAATGAAAGACTGGACCAAAACTTTTGTAAGCTAATTTTTCTCCTGGAAAGTTTTCGTTTTGAGAAAGAGGAGTTTACCACAGGGGGGAAAAAAAACAATCACTGGATTGGAAAGCATTCAACCACTTCTTGTTTTCCTCGGCTCTGTGTTTACTGCAATCTCAGATGCAGCAGCAACACAGTGCTGAGATGCCAGGATTATACTTTCAAGTCACAGAATCACAGATTCATAGAATTGTTTAGGTTGGAAAAGACCTTTAAGATCACCAAGTCCAACTGTTAACCTAGCACTGCCAAGTCCACCACTAAACCATGTCCCTAAGCACCACATCTACACATCTTTTAAATCCCTCTGGGGATGGTGACTCCACCACCAGCCTGGGCAGCCTGTTCCAATGCTTGACAACCCTCTTGGTAAAGAAAGTTTTCATAATATCCAGTCTAAACCTCCCCTGGCGCAACTTGAGGCCATTTCCTCTTCTCCTAGCACTGGTTACTTGGGAGAAGAGACCAACACCCACCTCACCACAACCCCCTTTCAGGCAGTTGTGGAGAGCGATGAGGTCCCCCCTCAGCCTCCTCTTCTCCAGGCTGAACAACCCCCAGTTCCCTCATCAGACTTGTGCTCCAGACCCCTCACCAGCTTCGTTGCCCTTCTCTGGACACGCTCCAGCACCTCAACATCCTTCTTGTAGTGAGGGGCCCAAAACTGAACACGGTATTTGAGGTGCAGCCTCACCAGTGCCCAGTACAGGGGCACAATCCCTGCCCTGCTCCTGCTGGCCACACTAGTGCTGATACAGGCCAGGACGCTGTTGGCCTTCTTGGCCACCTGGGCACACTGCCGGCTCATGTTCAGCCGGCTGTCAACCAGCACCCCCAGCTCCTTCTCCACCAGGCAGCTCTCCAGCCACTCCTCCCCAAGCCTGTAGCGTTGCATGGGGTTGTTGTGGCTGAAGTGCGGGACCCGGCACTTGGCCTTTTTGAACCTCACACAGTTGGCTGTGGCCCATCGATCCAGCCTGTGCAGATCCCTCTGCAGAGCCCTCCTGCTCTCCAGCAAATCAACACTCCCGTGCAACTTGGTGTCGTCTGCAAACTTACTGAGGGAGCACTCAATCCCCTCATCCAGATCGTTGATAGAGATACTAAACAGAACTGGCCCCAGTACTGGGCCCTGGGGAACATTGCTTGTGACTGGCCACCAACTGGATTTAATTCCATTCACCACAACTCTTTGAGCCCAGCCATTCAGCCAGTTTTTTACCCAGCGAAGAGTACACCCGTCCAAGCCACCAACAGCTACCTTCTCCAGAAGAATGTACTTTACTTCTCCAAGAACCGAAAAATCTATCATTTTGTGATTGCTATGCTCAAGATGGCCTCCAACTGTCTCATAACCCAGAAGTCCTCCTCTCTTCACAAACAGGTACAGTGGGCCACCTTCCTTAGCTGGCTCACTCACCAGCTGTGTCACACACTCCAAGAACCTCCTAGACTGTTTCCTCTCTGCTGTATTGTATTTCCAGCAGACATCTGGCAAGTTGAAGTCCCCCACGAGAACAAGGGCTAGCGATTGTGAGACTTCTCCCAGCTGCTTACAGAATATTTCATCTGCCTCTTCATCCTGGTTGGGTGGTCTATAACAGACTCCCACCATGACATCTGCCTTGTTGGCCTTCCCCCCGATCCTTACCTATAAACACTCAACACCATCGTCACCATCATTAAGTTCTAGACAATCAAAACACTCCCTAACATACAGAGCTACCCCACCGCCTCTCCTTCCTTGCTCCATAGACAAGCCACAAGAGTTCATAGCCATCCATTGCAGCACGCCAGTTGTGTGAGTCATCCCACCATGTTTCCATGATGGAAACAATATCATAGTTTTCCTGCTGCACAATGACTTCCAGCTCCTCCTGATTGTGGCTCATGCTGCATGCACCGGTGTAGATGCACTTCAGCTGGGCTGTTGATGCCACCATCTTTTCAGGGGGACAAGCCCTAATTCCTGTGTGACCATTCTCAGGCGCTTCTATGGTTTGTCAGACATCAATAACCCTTGCATCTTTGCTGCCCCATGGATCTCCGTCTCCCACCTCCACTGAGATGGCAGATCGAAGTACCTCGCTAGCACACCGTCCCTCAAACACTGGCATGCCCCCCCCGCCTTGGCTTATCTCTAGCAAGCCTGCTTTTATCCCTCTCCCCCTTCAAGTCTCTGCTGTGTGACCCCTTATCTCACCCGTAGACCTGCGTCTCTGCTGCCCTAGCTGTGAAGACGGTCTTTAACCTAGGCTGGGTGCAATAACACTTCATCCACGTTGTCAAGCGTGTGTTAAGCAGATGTGCTGCTGCTTCCTAATCGAAACCCCATGGCTAAGTGGAATTCAAGGTAAACATTTCCTTCCAGCCAGAACAGGCAGCAGTGATAATTGGTTTTCGCCTGAGATAATTTTTCTTCTGCAGGCCATTGGGCTGATGTATTGGAAACCCTAAAAAAAAAAGACGAGAGAAGAGAGGAGACCGAGAGCTCCATTTGGTAGCGTTAGAGAAGCCAAACTGGGATGGATTACTTTCGCTTGGATGCAACGTAATTAAAAGGAATTTGTGAGAGACACACACACGGGGAAATTCCTAACAACATAAAAGGGAGGAAGGGATGGCTCATAAAAGAGTGATTCCCTCTGTTTTTTTTGGCAGCCCAGCCAAGCTCCCTAAACGCAAGGTTGTAAAAGGACTCCACGCTGAGCAGAAGACAATAACAAGCAGGTGTTATGGAAAATGACCCTTCCCTGAGCAAACCGATTTGATATTCCTGCCATCTCACTGCATCCTTCATCTGCTTCTTAAATCTGTTTTCAATGAGCAGATGCAGCCTTCACCTCGAGCTGTTTTTGCAGCGGAGCCTGAGTCTCGGTGACCGTGCCACCAGGCACAACACCATGGGTGTCTGCCCACCGCTGCTTGGCCAAGGTGCCCACTGCCTGGGACATCCAACCAGCAGTCCATGCTCCAGGCAAGGGAAGCGTCGCATCTAAGTCTGCGCCAAAACCAGTAACTTATATCCAAAAAGGGATGGGTCGAGCACAAATTCCCCAGTGCTCATAAACACCTCAAAGTATACAAGGATTTCCATTATTACATTTAACATGGGCTGTATGATCACCAAAAAATCAGAAATAATATTTTCCTGCCCCATGTTTAAAAACGCTGGGGTTTCTCCTATGAAGAGGCAGCTGACCTCAGGCAGAGGATGGTTTGGAACATGCAAAATGTGAAACTAGTCTTAGGCTTAATTTAACTAAACTCAAGTTTTGAGGTGCCCGATACTCAGGTTTGTTTTTTACTCTTCAACCCAGTATCACTATGAAACATAATTCAGTAGCAGAAAAAAAAGAAATTAGGAGGGTGATATCCTGTCCTTGCAGAGCTATGCAAAACTCAGTTATACTTAGTCAGAGTAGTGAACGGAAATCTCCGTAATCTAATTCAGTTTTTTCTTATTCCTGAGGTTCTGTGTTTTTCAGCAAAAATACCAAAAATGTAACTGTGACTGGAATCCAGGAAAAGAAAGACCAGCCAAAATTAGCAAGTTTGGCTTGGATTCACACTGCTGCTCTCTTTTCCAACAGTTTCTCCTGAAAACCACAAATTAGCACGACACGACTCGAAAATACGCTCCGCAGACAGGATCCCGGTGGCAGTGATGTTCGTGCAGCCCGGGGAGAGCTTTGCAGCAAAAACTGGAGCAGAGCAGCCCAGCAGGCTGATTTCAAGTGTGTCCAGTCCCAGAGGTCAGGGAGTTTTGCTTCCAGCTTTTCTCCTCCCCTGTGCCGGCTCTGCCCAAGGCAATAACCTAAATCAGAGGGAGAAATCTTCCCCCTTCCTTTGCTTGCTCCGGTGCTGTGTTTGTTCCACTGCTGCACAGACAAGTAAAAAAAAAAAAAAATTTATATTGTTATTTTCATTGCATCTGAGGGCTTGGAAAAGATCTTTATCCCATGCCTTTGGGATGTTCTTGTGTGCCACCAAGATCCTAGGAAAGGAGCTCAAAGCCTTTGAATTGGATAAGAAGTCCTTGGTTGGAGGCACTGGCACAGCTATTTAAAATGGTAGTTACGTGACATACGGGTGCAGTTTGCCTGGAAAAAAATGGGGTTTAATGGAAAAAAAAAAAAGAGGGGGGGTGAAAAGGGCTCGAATAAGCCCTGCATTGCTCTAGGACCGGGTTTCTCAGAAGCTCTCAGGGCTGGCTTAAGCCCACTGCAATCAGTGACAGCCCAGCTATCACCATCACTGGGCGCAGAGCCAAGCCAAGGCTGAATGCTTCATGTCTCATTTTTCTGGGTTGGGTTTCCATCCACTTCCTACTCAGCCTGGGCTGCTTTTTGTTTCCCTGCGGTCGGTGGGGGATTTCTCATACGTATGCAACATCCCTCATTCTTCAGCTGAGCCGCCGAAATTATAATAATAATTAAAAAAAAAAAAAAAAAAACAATCACTAAAGCCAACAGCAAAGCGCTCCTTGGAGAAATTTGCTGATCTGCTGAAATCGAAACATTCCCCTCAAGGTGGGTTGATGAAATTTCAAGAGAGCCCAGGCAGGTTCCTGCCCAAATAGCCTGGTGGCACCTGCCCAGCAGTCAAGAAGGGGAGATGCCAGCTCCCCTCCTGGGGAACCTACACGTTGCGAGCTCTGTGGCTCCCCGTCAAAGATATGGGGACCGCACCAGACCTGGGCACAGCAAAGCAATTTAAAGTCTTTTTTAAATACTGTGCTTCAAAGATTGGTTCTGGTTTGGGTTCAGTTGCAAACTGGGTTGTTTGGCTGTGACCCTCTTTGAGTTCAGTTTTCATTTACGAGGGAAAAACCCAGTGGTTCAGGCTGCATTTGCTTTGACTCGTTGCATCGATTTTTAGTTTCTGCCTAGGCAGGAAATCTCACGGCCAAAGCAGAGTTGAGCATGGACGCTTGGGTATTCCCCACTGCCACTGTGCCACGCTCATAACCCCTCCTGCCTCGGGTGCTTTTGCAAGAAACAGCCTTAATCCTGCCTGCATTTATTTGACACAGTCACTTAGATCACACTGAAGCCAGGTTTAAGCACGTGCTTAAGTATACTTGAGCTAAAACAACAACAACAAAAGATATTGTGCAAGGACTATGCACTCCAGGTCCTGTCATTCCTGGGTGTTTATGTGCTGACAAAGGTTTAACAGATTGAGAATAAACCATCAGGCCATTGAATCTAGGACAAAACAATGAAAGCACCTAGAAATTAGAGCAGGAAAGAATTTGGGAAGAAACAGCCACGTTAACTGCAGTCAGTTTGGCTAAGCACCTATATGTAATGAATTATTTTTTGTCCTTGTAAAAAGTAACCAATGTTCTGAATTTGCTTTTACCTGAAATGGGTAAGAACTGTTTACAGGTTAAAAGCAATGAGATGGTTTCACTATGACTAATCTTAAAAAAAAAACATGGAAAATATTGTTCAAATAAACTAAAAAGCTATAGCGAACCTTCAGACGAAGTTGAAATGAATCTGTCAGAAATGTTCTCTTTGGCTCCAAGAACTCAAGGAAATGAGGAAATTTGGGGTTTGGAACAAAAGTTGAGTTATTAGCCCAAGGTAAGTGGTTAATGAGTGCTAAATATACATGTCAGTGAAAGATATACAAACTGGAAGTGGCACTTCTCAGGATTATGTAGGGCAGGAATAGTCATAAATGAAATCTATCAAGCTGCCCTTTGGGATAGATTAGCGACATAAAACGCAGCAAACTGTATCTGTGGTCCCACCGCTTTTCCTACTCCTGCCTCCCCTCCCTCCAGGCACGTCCTGCCCTACACCCATCCAGGGCTGAGCCCCACTTCTGATGGCTTAACCGCTCCCCCACCGCGTTTTAAGAGGGGCGAGGGATGGGTTGGAAGCGCACGCCACCAAATCCCCCAGCTGCCGCGACGCCAGCTCCTTTGAACTGTGATTTATTTGCGGAGGAGCATGTGGGATGCCTCGGCCGCAGCGTTTAAACCCGAGCTGCCAACCAGCCTTTTGTTTCGGCTCGCTTTGCCCATTAGACTAAACAGGTTAGGGCTCAGCTGAAAGACATTGCCCATGTCAGATGATTTATCATCGTCTACGGAGCCCGGGGAATACAGGTCCCCCCAACACAAGCACGGCTCCCATCTGAAGCGGCGTGCAGGGTAAGGGGTAGAAGAACCTCAGGCGTTGTTTATTTTGGATGTCATGTAATAGTAATAAATAAGGCCAAGAGGCAGCACGTGTTAGCACTGAGTCAGCTTTGGACGCCGGCAAAATAGATGATCTCAGAGCTGGAGGGGAACTCACAGGGGTGGCTCTGCTGGTTTCTCCAGGGTGGGACGTCACGGCAGCTGCCCAGCGCCGCCGATTTCTGACAGGGGTACGGGACCTAAAAAGGGAAAACCCAACATTTCCAGGCAGGAAAAGACAATGAAAAATTTTCCAGCAGTTATCATTTTGATGGGAAGTGCCTGGCTACTTCCATTCCCAGTTCAGGCTCATGCTGAAACATGGTATCTCAGATTGCCTGAGATTTTAGGATGAGCAGGCCTAGCAAAATGCAGATTATTATCTGTAGTAAACAAGCTGAGAACCAGATCTGCCCGAATGCAGTTTTCCAGCTCAGTTTTGAAAGGGATTTTTGAGCTCTTTCAAAACTTATGCAAACTTTTAAATAAAAGAATTTAAAAGTTCCCCCAAATAGAACATTTTAAAATAAAAAGGTTACATCAAGCCACCAAATGAAAGGAGCTGGGAGAGCATCGCTTGCCTGCCTGCATGAATATGCAGCGTGTCAGGCTTTGCCAGCTCATCATGAAAACATTATCTTGCTGGAAGGGAAAGTCTCCAGAGAAATGCTTCCTTCCCAAAGCACAAAGCTCGCACTCCTGGGAAACGGTGTGGAAAAGCCTCCCCCGTGCATCAGACGTTGAGGAAAGAGAGGGTGCAAACAAGGATGCTTTATACCGCCTGGATTGGGAGAGACCTTAGGCACCGAGAGCCCCCGCTGCAGTAGTATGGCTGTAGATAGGAGCAAGGAGTCAAAGCACGGCAATTGGATTTGCTCCTGCTTTATTTAAAGGGCAGGCACATCTCGGAGCAGCCTAGGAAGGTTTTTTATTTTTTGTTTTTTTTTTTTTTTTTAAAGATGTGGGTGAGGAGTAGTGTTACTTACCCTGGGTAACTTAACACAAGAAGGGATGCACTGGAACAAGGAGAAGAGCGCATCTGGCTGGGGGAAATACAAAACACCCACCCCTCCACCCTGGCTGCCTTTGCTGCACAGGAAACCTCCCTCTCTTGTTCAGAAAATCCTGTTTACAAACCTGGTGTGGGATGTCACACGTAATTTATTATATTTACACGAAGGAAGGGGAGTGGAAAGGGACCTGCTAGCACATGGTCATTGCACTGGGTATCGATGCCTCACCATCTACGCTACAACACGTCATCTTGCCCATGACCACAGGGCTGGGATGCCCCAGGCTGTGCATCCTGTGCACGTCGTGCGTGGGGCAGAGCCGGGGCATGTGGAGCCCGGTGTTGCCTTCCTGCAGCATGGTTCAACGTCACGCAGTGCCAGGCATGGAGAAGAAATATGATCAAAACCCACCTCATGCTCCTGCCACGTGTTTTTTTTTCCCCCCTATTAAATAGGATTTTGGCATTATTGTAGTTCTCCTACTGGAGCGAGAGTCTTTAGCAGAGGAACCAGATGTGCTTAGAGTTTAAAAACATGAGCTGAGAGCCTGAACTTTTAATTTATGGAAGGGTTTTTACCAATTAAATTAGTCTGTGTTTTCCTCCTCTCCCCTCCAGGCTCTGCGTAAACCGCGGCTGTAAACTCAGCAAAGTGGGGCCAGCAGCTGCCCTAATAGCAAAGGGAAGTAAAGGGTGAGAGAAGGGAAATGTTATCCCCTTTTGGAGCTGAGGGGATTAGCAGCTGGGTAACGATTCAAGGACGAGCTTCGGCACACGAGTAGCTACCTGCCTCTCCTGTAAGCACCTGAGGTGCCTGCGATCCCACGTCCTCCCGAGGGGATAATACTGGGGTGCTTTTCAAAGCTTGCAGGGTAGGGAGACAGCTAATTCAAGTCAGACACATGGCCATTGACTTGAGCTATGCAGGCTTCAAGGGCTCGAGACGCGTGTCTTAAGCCAGCTGCTGAGAAGTAGCATCCTTGCCTGCTGCCCTCCCTCTTCCCTAGAGCTTAAGCAGTTTGGGGACCACGCCGTCCCGAAGGGACCACTGCAGCAGAGAGGCAGGGGATCCATCTACCCACCTGGCCGGCAAAAGTGACGACCTCATGGGCTTAGCCTGGCTTATGCTTCCTCGCAGAGGGAACAAGAGTTTGCATCACATACATCACAGGCTTTTGTGGTCACTAAAGTAGGAGTTCCCCACCTTGGCTGAATTAAAGCATCACAGCTGTGCTGCTATCACTTTGCCATGTCAAATGAAGCTCAAGGTCTGGCTTGAGCCTCGGTGGCTCCAGTTTATCTTCTTGTTCTCTGTCCCTCTGCCCCATGCCACCCCGTCTGGGAAACCACTCCCTGGAGCAGCCCTACAGTCACCAGTGGCACCCACCAGCTTCCTCGTGTCTCTCTGGGCTCACATCTCGCTCTGCCTTGTCACACCCCATGTTGGGTTCTTTCCTTGGGAGTGCTCACCCCGGCCTGTGAGTCCACTGAAGGACATTTTGTCATTAGTAACGACGAGCTCAGCACCAAACCACCGATGGTGACCAGCCCTGGAACCTCTCCTTGCCTTGCAGACAATGTGGCTGCAGCAAGCAGGACAAGGAATGCACGGGAACCAGCGGAAGCAAGGGAAGAAAGCATGCAGACCTTTCATCTTTGGAGAGGCTGAATTTCCTCCTTAGCCTTAACCTGGCCCCTGAGTCGTTTTGGTGAAGGCTGCCATCACAAACAATGTGCTCTGTTTTCCTGACCAGGGTCCAAGTGAGAGTTGAAATCCCCTTCATTAGCAGGCAGGGTTTTCTCCTCCTGTTTTCAGGAAAGAAAAAAAGAAAAGGAGCCCAAGGGCAGACCACGACAAACTGAGTCTCCTCTGTCTCTCTTCCAAATCCTCCAGAGATATTATTTCATCCTCATCGTGATATAGAAATAATATTTATCTCATCTGTGGCCAATGTACAGCATCTGTGGCATGATGCATGTGTGTGTCTGTGACACATCTGGGTGCCTGGGATGATGGAGGTGAGTTCAAACGCAGCCCTGTAACGTGAGTCTAGCAGGAACTGCTGGCCATCACCCAAGGTAAATGGCCAGGAGCGTCCATACGCGGAGCGAAAGGCAGTGGTCAGCCACTCATCTAACTACGCTCACGCCGTGCTTGCCAAAGCAAATGGGCTGCTTTGACCCCGACTGAGATTCCCAGCACAACTCTCTTCAAGCAAGCCACAGCAACTCTCGAATTGACCTGAAGTACAAATGAAGTCTGTGAGATGGGAAAGCCCCAAAAAAGCATGCTCCGTGCTGAGCCAGATGTAGCCTGGTTTGTACCCCCTCCTTCCCACAGGTACTTACATTTTCTGTAGCAGACTTGAAAAGAACATAATCCTTAAGATGAGAAACGCTACACAACTCTGCAAACGCATTTTTTCCAGGAAATGAGAGGTACTCAGTTTGGGGGAAGAAGTTACATATCATAGGCTATCCACGCTAGTCAATACCGTTCTCATAAGAAGGTTTTCTACTGGGAAATGATGTTCTGTGAAGCTACCTTGCTTTTTGAGAGCATTGTGTCAGTACAGCTTGATTTTATCACAGTTTATGGGCTTGGTTTTATCCAAGTATTTTGTCTTTTGCATTTGTTTTGCATAAGCCTACATAATTCAAATTACAAAAAAAAAATTAATTCAGACAATTTTTACCAGTGAATGATTTTTGCTCATTGGAAAAAACAAATCACTTTGTGGGCAAATTTTATAGTCCATTTTGACATGGAAGGGAAACAAATTTTCCTTCAAATTCCTTTCCAAATTACAGAAATTTTCACTGAAGACAACATCTGCTTCCCACATGTATCTGATTTTACCGTGATGAAGCCTTCAGTATGGTGTCTCTTCACGTCACACAAGATTAATTCAAATTGGCTTGGATGGGAACAGTCCGTGAAGGCTAAGAGCTAGATGGGAGAAAAAGCAAAAAGGCAACCAACAAAGTATACTGTTGGCAGAGTTGGTGGATTCCATTGGGAGGTCAGTGTTAGGTCTGATATTTTTTTACATCTTTATTAATGACATGAAAATGCAACACGATATGCCAGTAAAACAAGGGAAAAAGAAAAAAACCAAAAGCTAGTGAAGCTAGTATTTCCATGAGGTTACTGGTTAAATGACACCTGAAACAGCACGTTCCTTTCTGGGCACCCAACACTATAATTTGGAGGGAGTTCATAGAAGAGCGACAGAGATGGTCGAGACAGAGGTGTTGAACTTGGCGCAAGGAAAGGTTGGACAGAGTAACAGGCTACGAGTGCTTAAAGAAAATAAACACCCAGGGAGAAATCCTGACCTTGCTGAAGCTGATGTCAAGACTTTCATTGACTTAAGTGGAGCCAGGATTTCGCACCGAGGAGGAAGAGGAATTACTTAGCGGTGGAGAAGGCTACATGCAGGAACCACGGGATGAACACAGGGGAGGCAGACTGCAAGTTCAACATCAAGGGAAAACCAGACAAGAGATTTCAGTTTTGTTTAAAGGCAGCAAAATCCAGAGTGCCAGCTAACTGATGCAGAAAGAGCCAACTGCATTTTGTAACCCTCTAATTAAAACAAGGTTAAATAAAACTGGTGTTACATATTCAGCTCTGACAAGAAAGGCAAATTGGATGCTAACAAAAGCAACACTACAGCCCCTGCAGCCAAACTCTCAACTGTAGCAGCAGACAGCATCTCCCCAGTTCAAGCACAGATGGTTTTATATGGGAAATGTAAATAAGATGTTACCATCTGGTTAATAAAATACGCATCTAAGCTAGATTTGACTACATATCCCCAGATGTAAACATTTAAGAATACTTTTTTTTTTTTTAATGCTTTAAGGTTTTCATCCAGAATGCCCATGGAGGAAGAATTCCCATTGACATCAAACCTGTTAAACAGAACCACAAAATGTCCTATACATTCCTATACATCTGTCCTATAAATTATGAATTTATACTAAATCTCACCGCTATCTGTGCAGAAACATAACCAGGCTCTACTGCCAGAATGCATAATACACTGCTCAATATCTGATGAAATTTAGAGGCTATTGGAGAAGCTGGCTTCTGAAATGTATTGCATAGGTAAAAAAAAAATAAGGCAACAGGCAAGCTGTTTGCAGAAAATGGTAACTTTGCTGGAAAACTCTGCTTTGGAGATGGAATCTATTTATGCATTTGAGTTGAAATTGTCAACCAGTTGTTTGTTATAAAGGGAAACACATTCTTGGGGAAGCGGAAACACCGTTGGTTATTTTTTTCAAAAGTCTTTTTTTCTTCCCAAACTGACATACTATTAAAATAAAACTCAAAAGCACTAACTAACCCTAACATCAAAGGAAAAGGGTTTACTCCAGGTTGCACAGAAAGTTGAGTGACTTACTTAAAGGAAAGGTTTTTGTCTTTCTCCTTTTCTTGCAAAGAAACCAAGGAATTTCCAGTTTGGCTTGGCCACCTGCCCTGGTGGTCCACGACATCCATCTCTCCAGTGAATGCTAACTTCAGCTCTGCCAACACCTCCTGCAGTTCTCCCCATCAAGAAGGGGTTTTACTCATGATCAACATTAGAATAAATGACTGAGGTGAACCATAGGAAACCATTTACATCAAGGAACACAGGCATAACCCAACACCCTCTCAAGTTAGAGGAGAGAGTCCAAGTGATTGCAGGGGGTTAGACTAAGTCTAAGGCAACCAAACAGAAATGAGAAAACACAGCCCCGAACCCCCACTCTTACCACACCAGCATACTAGCTGTTGGAGTCTGCTGCCAATTTTTATCTTTATAAAGGGGCTGAGGAAGCAGGAGGACTGCCAGAATACAAAAGAAGGTAAGATAGCATCGCTCAAATCTCTGTGTGCATGCAAAGAGGAAACACACTTCAGCAACAATATTAAGAACCTGACAATTTCACATGAGATAAATAAGCAGAGTTACCCTCCTGCATGTGTGTTTTGGAAGCTTTAGCACTACACATATCAGCGTTGTCCGTTATAAAACTCTTCCCATCTTACTCAACCTTTGTATGACTGGGGCTTTTTTACTTCCAACCAGTAAGTGGCAAAGCTGTGGAACAACAGCTTGTCTCCTCTGCTCTTTGTGTCTTAAGGACCCTCACTGAAAATGAAGCAACAATAATCTGGCTGCCCGGGTAGAGAAAGCAAGAGGAAGGTATGAGATTTCTCCTGAGGACCACGCAGGAGGTTTTTAGCAGGGTGTGATTCAAATCCAGACCTTCTGATCCGCCACCAAGGCCACCACGATCCGTTTGTCTCTCTGGAGGAGTAAGGTTCGTTACTGTAAGTCTATGTTACCAGGATAGGACCAAAAATCAGATTCTTCCAAAGACTCTAGCAGAAAGGCACAAAGAATCAACGCTGCATATTCATCATATTTGTAAAAATATCCTCCAGTTTTACTTCTTTTTTAAACAAACAACTTTAAAGCCAAGAATAGCACACTGACATCATTCGACTGCTTTTAGCTATAAGCTCTTCACGTATTCGAGAGGCACCAATGAGGGTCTCAGGCCTCATGACCAAGTCCAACCTGGTTGGACTAGATGAACCTTAAAGGTCCCTACCAACCCAAATTATTCTATCATTCTATGATTCTAAGAGGCGGTCAAAGGTTGGACCTGGTTTCTCCAGGCAGACCTTGGAGAGCTCCCATGAAACCCTGGTACTCTGGTGCCGGAGCTGGTGATTTAATTCTCTCCTCTCAATTTAAAAAAAAAAAAAAAATTAAAAAAAAAAAATCTCCATTTAGACATCAGAACTTCAAGAGGAGATCTCTAAATAATCCAACGATGCTGTTGTCCCAGCAGGGCACACAGTTTGTTGAGAAAAGTGGGAAAGAATCCAACCATACAAGGATTGACTTGAAGCATGACTAGCATCCAGCTGAAGTCCATCAAACATCAAACCTGCGTTCCTGGCTGGACCTTGAAGAACCACTGCAATGTCACCAGCTCTCCTTGGACCAGGTGAAACACTGCTGAGGGCTTGCTGTTTTCGATCGCTCTGAATATTAAATATAAGCTAAATCATGAGGGAAAAAGCCCAAAACCTTACTCTCACTTTGCTGCTAAAGTGGATGAAAACCCTTTTCAAGACCAAACTGCTCTTTGAGACATTGCACATTTACAGGAAGTTTTTATCTTTTGCTTTAATTTTACAGTTACACTTTTTTTTTTAAAGGAAGCTGAAAATATTTACTGACATGAACCATACTTGCTTTGTGCCTTTTCAAGTACCAGAAATGTTCCATTGCAGGCACTGTTTAAAGTGTTTTCCTTTTTCCTACACGCTTTTTAAGGTTATGTCCAGTTTCCTCTTTAGAAGTAAGAGGTGATTTCTTGTCAGCTGCCTGGCATGGTGTAATGTTTGCATTACTTAGCAAGATGGATATTGCATCTTATTTAAGGCCTCAAAACTGTGAGAGTGGAGAGGAAGGACTGGGGCCAAGGGACTGGCATTACTGCAGGGCAGTCTTCCTGCCCTGGTCACAGCCAAGGATACACACAGGGGAGCTTCTCTAGCCTTCTCCAAAAGAAAGGCCTTTCTTTTTAGTAAGTCAGCCGCACAGGAACCATGGCTGGACTGGGCACCCATTTACGCTGCCCTTTCCCAAGTAATACAAAGAAATCAGCCCATTCTAACGAGGGGGATCGCAACCCTCTCACTTTAACAGTTCCCAAGCTCATTTTCCTTTTCTGCCTCATACATCTCCCCAGAACATTTCACCAGCCAGTGCCCCTTTTTTCCCCAAAGCTAGCTCACTCGAGATGGGGGAGTCTGGCTGGGTGTATCGCCAGAGGCCCAGCTCAGCCCCTCTACTTACCTTCTCAAGAGATGTTCTCCCTCACCAAGTCCCACCAGGACCGCAAATCTTTGTGATCCTCCACAAGGTCATCCTCTAGAAGCTGGTTTTTGCAGGGAGGAGGTGACCTGAAGCCTTTTCTGGTTTCTTTCCCATTCCTCCAGCAAATGATCTCCAGACTCCATCTGGCAAGGCATAAGCAGAAAATCTTCATCAGACAACACTGGAGCACAAATGAAAGGAAAGCCTTGAGCTAGGTGCAGAAGGGGAGAGGTATGGAAAACTTAAGTGAAAACAAGCAAAACTTGGAGGGGAGAGGAAGGAGCCCTCCCCTCCTGACTGCTGAAGCTCCATGCGTTGGCAAAGACTACAGACGCCTGTGCCCAGAGCGGGAGGACATGGGCAACCACCTCCTGCTGTGGAGGGATGGGAGGGTTCGTGGAGCATTTCCTAGTGAAGTGGAACAAAAAGAGACCCGCTCTTTTGGCCCAGTGGCCAGTCATGGCGTGCCTGGTCCACTGATGTGCTCACAGGGAGTGATGACAGTTTTCAGTGGTACAGCCTGGGTTTTAAATAGCCTCTTGTGGGGCTGCGAGTCAAGACTACGGGGCCTTCTGCTAAATTTATGGGACTAAGATCTCAGGTGTAGACAAGCTAGAGCGGAAACAGTGAATCTGAAAAAACAATTAGGAGGGGAAATGGGTGGCTCTTTCCATAATTAGGGAGAGTGTGAGGATCGTTAGCTCTCCTCTCCCATGAAAGCAATACTTAGTAACACAGGCACTTGCCAGCTCCTCTCCCTGTTCAGCTCTGGGGCTGGGTGGGAGCTGGCAGTGCTGGTGTGCACAGAAAAGAGGGAGTTTTGCTGCATTGTTAGGGTGTCCCAGCACGTTGCACAGAGCCCTGCCTAAAGGTCCGTGCTGGGAAGCACTGGTGGGTTGGGCAGGTCGAGGTGAGCAGAGCTGGGAAAGCCTGGTCACTCAAGCACCTGCCACCACTCAGCATCACACAACCACGCTGGTGCAATGGCAAAAGCAAAAAAAAAAAAAAAAAGTTAATATGGACAACGGCTGAACGCTATTCCTGGAAACTCAATGCAACATAAGGATCCTTGGTAGCAACACACAAGGTCCGCATGGTGACCATGCACCGCCTCAATTTCCTGAAGGAGCTCAAACCAGCCCCCAAATGTTATTTTAGCACAGTTTCTTGTGTATAAATATTTATAAAATGCTTGCTTTGAATACCCCTTTTAAAAAAAATTAAAATTAAATAGCCCTCCAAACCCCACTACTGCTTATTGCAGCTTTAGCAAAATATTTTCTTAACCTTTCCTATCTTCAGCCCTGGGGCTTTCGCTAGCTGAGCAAACCTCTCTCCTCCCCGTAACCCAGCTTGCCTGTTCTCCTCCTGCAGGGCAGCAGCCTGCTTGCTCGGTGGTTAATGAAGTTACATAGGACTGTAGGAATGTCAGGATTTGGGGGCAAAAGGAGGTGGAGGGAAGAAAAGAAACTTTTCAAATTTGTAGTCCTATCACGAGCAATTGTTTTTCATCCACAGGGGTCGACGGGAGAAGGAAAAAGTTCATAGATGGTTTCCTGACATTGCAGCATATTTGACTTCCAAGGCTTGGGACCTTGGGCAGGACGGAAGGGCTGCCCTGGGTGTCCTGGGCACAGAGACCTCCATTCTTTCTAACTCTGCCAGTTATGAGCCAGTTCTGCGTTGGGAGCGCACTGCACATAATAACAAAAGGGCCATTGAGTCTTCTTTTTTTCCTTGGGTCTGGGCTAGCTGCACAGGTGTCCCGACATGGGAGCAGTACCACATCAACCCCAGAAGCACCCAAACTTCAGCCCTGAAAGCAGGGGAGAAAGCATCCGAAAGGCTCAAGCCCAATGAGGAAGGTACCATCTCTAGCTGGCGAGCGCCACAGTGAGGAGAGACCTCTTGGGAGGCTCTCAGGATCTGGAAATGGGATTACTTACGTGATGCCCAGAGGTGGACAAAGCTTCTCTTGGGGACTGGGGAAGGATTTCTTCCCTTTTCCTCCTGCGAGATTACCGTCCCCAGCCTGGGACTCTGGTTCTTCCCAGACTGACCACCCTCCTAGCTCATCCAGGGCAGCAGGGCTACAGCCTGTGGTCAGCAAGACTCAACACCTAAAACTGAATCAGCCCATTTTTTAAGCCAGCTTATTACTTGGCATAATATAACTCATTTTACATCCATAGTGTTTGCCCCCTTTTGTTCCTAAAATCATCCGGTTAGCAAATCCCAAGATAGAGCTGTCAGTCTGCCCCCAGCCATCTCTGCTGCTGTACATGAACGGGGACAGACTCATTTTGAAGCGTTCCTGGGGTAAGGGTGACCTATTTTCATGGCTGCGGTACAGTTCATTACGAATTCCTAATGATCTCATTGTTCCATTAAATGAAGGTTGCCACCTGTCCTGAAGACTTTAGATCAAGATGGGATTAACGTATCTGCTGACCCATTTCTCCCTTTTGTAGGACACAGCCCCATGATCAGTAGGGTTTTTTTTTCAGAGCATCCAGGGTTGAACCTTAGCAGCAATGTGGTGCCGGGTCCCATTAGCAATAGATGCGGAGCAGTGGGGCTCCTGCTGGTGCTGGGCACTGCTGAAAATCCTGCCCAGCTGATTCAGGCATCAGATTCCAATGGCTAGATCCCACCAGAAAAAAAATGGTCAAACCCTATGAATAATTTACTGGCGGGGGCGGGGGGGAGGGAAAGAGAACGGAATTGCATTTAGGGCAAACGAAATTCTTCCCATTTAAGAGAGAGTCTGTAAGAGACTCTGTTGAGGCTGCCTGCAGCTTTGCTCTGGGCAGTCATCCCTACTGCAATAGTATGGTAACAAAAAAGCCTGGGTTAGCACTCAGCAGCCATTCCGGCTTGTGGACCCTCACAGGGACGCTCGTTCGGCAGGCCGTCCCGCTCCTGGCAGCCCCCGGTTCCCTACTCGCCCCTCACCCAAGGACCCAGCCCGAGAGCGCTGGAGGAGGCAGGTTAGAAGCTCAAGCCTTGCAGCACGAGGCATAAAACAAAGAAAGAAAGAAAGAGAGAGGAATAAATTCCCATGGACAGGCTCAGTGAGCACGTTGCTGCCAAATGACCTCAAGTGCACCGCTTTCTTCCCTCACTTGAGGAAGGCAGAAGTACAGCTGCATTTTTCATAAATAGGAACACCCTAGCTTGATGTTTTTTAAAGCTGTCTAGACAGTAGAGCAAGACCTTATTTCAAGTCACATAATCACTTTCCCATTTTTCTTTGCAGCAGAGGACGTTTTCCAAGATTAGATAGAAGCTGGTGGAGCAACATGTTATTAACCTTGGGTGTGCCTCCCTGCTTTAGGCTCTCCTTGTCCGAGCCGGAGGTGCCTTTCTGTCTGATCACGCGTCTCCCCTTTATTTGTGCCTTCCCCCTTGACGGAAAAGCTTCAGAAGTGAGATAAAATTACACATGGGCCGCAGACAACTGGGAGCACAGAGGGTGCTGCGATAAAATGCCGGCTCCCTTTAGCAGAAGGCAAATACCATCTTGTCCTTCTCAACACGGCACTGATGCCTCCACCTGAAAATAGCACTGGGGGGGGAGGAAGGCTTAGTGCTGACCTCCACCAGGCCAGTGTGCCCCTGGCTGTTGGAAGGAGGTGGTCAAAGCTGCTAAATCTAAGAGATGGTGGAAAAAAAGCACTGCCAGGGAAGGACGTTCTCAGAAGAGACACATCCCGCTGGCACACCTTGCACGATGCAGCCTGTGCCTTCCAGGGCTGACCACCCCTGGGCATTATTCTGGGCATTTCTCAATCCTTTTGCTTTCCCGTGTTAAGACCACAGCCCATTCCCATGGAGTAGAGAGGGCAAATAGAACACCCAGGTGCCACTTGACTGCAGCACGTGGCCTCACCCAGCAGCAACGGCTCGTTCCCATTGCCTGGGGATAAGCAGCCACCATGGAGATGTTGCACAGGGCACTTCTGCTGCAAGAAGGTGCTCCTCTAGGGCCAAGGACAAGGCTTTCTGAGCGTGACTGGCACGATACGGGCGCGTGATTAGCATCCTGTACCCGACACGGACCGTTTTGCGCTATCTGTGCTCAGGTTATCCGGGGGAAGCAGAGTTCAGCTCAGCTTGTTACATTGAATTAAGTCAGCAAAACCTGAAGACAAATAGACCATCACAAATGAGATTATTTCAGTTTAGAGAGTCAGGGTAAGAGGTTTGCTGCCCTGCTGGAGAAGCACCAGGTCGGTAGGACAGAAAGTTAGTGTTTTTGGGGGAGGTAGGCAGGTGTTCATAGCCAAAGCAAAGGGCACATTGCTTGCTTGCTGTCGGAAGAGCGATGCTGACCCTCTCCCTGCGCACACAGGGTTACCCATCAGGAGTAAAGCATGCGGACTGGGAGAAGAGGACTGCCCTCCTCCCCATCTCTCTACAGGATTGTGGCTGTTAACTGATTAGCCATGCACAGCAGCAAGCCCGGGCAGGGATCTCTCTTTTTTGCTTACTTAGCATTTTGCTTCAGGGGATGCAGAACCTGACTTTGGGAATAATTTCAGCTTGAGAATATCCAGTATTTCTCTGCTCCCTAAAGTAAGCAGTTAAAATCATCCAGGGGAGCTGCCTTTCCTTAAACAAATTCTCTACTGCTATGCAGAAAGTGAGTACATGAACTGCCTGGTATTAATGCTTTACTTCACAATTTACATACCAAGTACTTTAATTAATTGTTTTCAGTATCATTGTCCCTACCACGAATAAACTTAAAAGTAATGGATTTGTAATTAATTCAAGTTTAATTACAATAGTTTGTCATTTTATTATTTGCAATTATTACCATAAAGGTAATAAAAATTGCAGGATGTCACAACTGAATACAAATCCCTAATCAGAAGCAATCAACTCGTGCCATAACCTTGAACAAGGGTGATTTTATTAATGAACCAACTCTGGAGCCCGAGCCGCTGCCTTGCAGGTGGCAGCCGCGGCGTCCTCAGCCCTGGCCGGGGCCGCATGGTGCTTTGGGTGGTTATGGTGGGATCCTCTTGCCCCTGCCCTTGGGCAGCTCTGGCCATTCCTCCCCTTTGAATCTCTTTCTCCACAAGCTAGGCAGTAAACCAGACTAAAAATGCCTTTGCCCCCCTTCTGTATGTTCCCCTTGAGCACCTTGATTTACTAAAGCAGTTATCCACCATCATTCCTATTTAATTATTAGCTATCATTTCTTCTAGGTCCTCTGGATGAGTTTTTCATTTGCATCAAGTTTAAAACTCTCCATTAAATCCTAATTTCTGCATCATAGTCTTCTAATATTTAATTTTCAAACAATTATTTTTAGCATCACGAAACGCCATTCCTAAACCACGCCTCTGACTTGGTGACCCCTGCAGCAGAAGTTCCTCTGCTCTGAAGGATGAAGGATGAAAGGAGAAGGGTTAAATACTGTCTGTGTTTGCTGCTGCTGTCCCCATGACTATTTCCAGGACTCGCAATACCCATGTTCACATGCAGTTAATTCTTCCCACTTGAGGGAACAAGATACGCGTTTCCTCATCCCTGCATCTTGATAGGCTCCAATCATACCCATGACTCCCTGGCATATTTCCTTTGGCTTGGCCTAGTATCTTAAAAAGACATGTTTTGGAGCAGTTTTCCACTGGCCAGTCTCAAGACACCTTCAAAAGGCATGAGAACTGCACGCAGAGCAGCAATTAGGCTGTAATTAAGCAGAGACTTTCCCAGTGAATGCCTCCAAGGGGCTATATTCGTGATGTGGGAGGGGATCTTCAGGTTGGCTTGTCCCATCCTGCTAAATTTACCCCTCCTCACCATCCCTTGCCAATCTTTTCCAGATCCCAAGCCTTCAGTCAGGTTTGTTCTTTTAAGTCCATTAATTGGTTGGGAAGGAGTAATTCCATTTTTGGCCTCATTTCCTAGGGAAAGCGTATGTGCATTTGCCTGTCCTCCCTTAGTCATTCCTGAATGTATTGGCCAACTTCACGCAAAACCTGAGAGAAGGAGAGAGGTCTCGTTGCTGCTCCGTGCCTACAAGTTACATGAAAGACAGGCAGCTGGGGGAGAGGCAAGAGAAAGCCATTCGACATCCCCAAGTCAGTGGGTGACTCACCAGGCTTGAGAAACCCAGCACAGCGTATGGACTCCAGGCAGACCGCACGCCTCCAAGCTGTCATATTTCAAACGCAAAACGTCTCTGCTGCTTCTGGTTGGGAACTCAGCCACCACTTCATAAATCAACACCCCTGCTATCGCCTTTGCTCTGCCAGCAGACAGTTTGATGTGAAACAATACAGTCCTGGAGGCGTCAGCTTCTTTGGGTTATCTTAGTGGAAGGCTAACATCAGAGACCCAGTCTATCCGCTGGGACGGCGGTATTTTCAAGCTCCTCGTCTCGAACTTAAATTCCCTTGCACGACACCTTGAGAGGTCTAAACAGCCTCTATTTTTAAGCTGCGATACGACAGCATCCTCAAAAAGCTTAAGATCTCTTATACCTCTGCACCTCCACCTTAGAGAGGTTTGCAGATACGTTCAGCTTCAGGCACGCAATCTTTCAACTACGTTAACATGAGCCGAGACTTAAAGGTGTACATAAAACCTGGAGGATCAGGGCCTAAAGTTAGGTGAAGGGTAGAAAAGAAAACCACCATAGTCCTGGGGTATTTGCATTTCTCATAAACATGCTTGCAAAACCACTTAGCAAATGAATGTTAATTGTTCTGCAGAAATCCCACCCTGTTCAAAGGAGAAAGCGGTGAAAAAAAAAAGCCCTAGGTAGATGCTGCCAATTTTTCCTTTGACCCTCCAAATAAAATTCAGGTGATCTCATCCCACATTGATCAGCAGAGACTGAGTAAGAAAATAAAAAGGAAATTACTTCATCTTAAGCGCCTATTAACTGATGTTAAGCGATAAAAATAAAAAGCTCCGTTTGACAGTGAAAATCCATGTGACGAGCTCACGAATGCCAGAACAAGCTGGGTACGGCTGGAGCTGTCAAAGGCATGTAACTGCAAATCTTTAAACCAATTTAAGTGCCTTCAGTTGGGTTTGCGAGACAATTACACCCCGAACAAACATTTACATGAAAAAGGCTGCGGGCCTCCGCTTTTGTTGCTTTTCCAGCCCGAGGCTGGCTGAGCTGGGAGTATTTTACACACACTGCAGCTGCTGGGGTAGCAGAAATAGATAAAACTTGACAAATTAACACAGCATACACCAAACAAAGAAAGAGACCTTTGAACTTCAGCCTTACGGCTGCAAGGATGCTAAGCCCAAGCTTAACTCATAGCGGTGCTCTGGCTTTTAGACTTGCCCCCGTCATTGCATCTGGTCTCGGCGAGGTGAAATGCAGCAGCGACGCTGGCTGAGAGGCCAGGAGCAGGGATGGATTTGAGCATTATCCTTACCCGGGGCCAAAAGAAAAACGAGCCTCAAAAACTAAGCGCATCTCTTGGGATTCAGGGATTATCAAGGTGGTTCAGAAACCCCCACTCCAGAAACACCTTAATGCCAGCACTTTTGCAGTTGTTTCAGGCGTGTTTCCGCAGAGGAAGGTAATTATGCGGTATAAAAACAAGCTGAAATGATTATCATAAGGCAACACAAGAACAAGGAGTCACTTTGGAGGGAGTTCAGGCATTAACTGCTCAACTTGGTTTGACCTATTGACTGCATGGACCAGTGGCTCCCAAAGCAGCCAAGGCTGAGGACGAGCATCTCTCCGGCTCTTCTTTTTTCTCCTTGAGCCTTCCTACGAGCTCTCCTCAATTTTTTAAAGCCTTCCTTGGTGAAGGTGACTTCTGCCTATCTTTTGCCTTACCCAGCGGCCTCACGTCAGATGTTCTCAAGGTGGGAGGGAAACTTCTTCCTCCCTCATTTTTCCAGGGCTTTCTGTGCCTGTAATATATTAGTTAATCCATTGTTCAAGCTATAACCTTGGCTCTTGTTGTGGAAGAGGAACTGGGGTGGCTTGACAGCTCTGCTGCTTTCTCCTCTCCGGATTTAGACTTTCATAAATGACCCTGTCAAAGCTACGCCTCGCAATGCCACAATGCTAATTGTTTGCGGTATGGATTGATGATACCATATTAAAGCCACTTGGCAGGGATAAGGTTTGACTTTTTCTGTTCATATAAACAGCAGCGTGGATGCTTCAGCAGTAAGAGCATCGCTTGGCCTGCCTCCATATCTGGCCACCAGCACTTCCACAAGCCAGCATCTCTGTGCATAGCACCATCTCAGGGCATCCTAGAAAATGGAAACTGTTCTCCTTCCTGAGATAAACCATCTCTTTCAGACCTTCTTCTTTATATGGAAATACTCATCAAGTTCCTTAAAATACGAACAAACAGGAAATTCTTTATATGCCACTAAAATAGAGTCAAAATCCTCACTAGATTGACACAAAGGTAAACAAAACATGGACTATGTCAAAAAAATGACTGTAGATCTCATCAGATAACTGAATTTTTTTAAAGTAAAATAGATTCATCTTTCCTCATTTTGCCCTTCATTACTCCAATAAAAGCTTTGCCAAACTTTGCGGCAGTTCTCATTTTCAGGGAACGGACCCATATGACAACCTCTCCGTATTTTTTTAAAAAGCAAGTTTTGTGACCACTCCCTTTCTGTAGCGTCTTTGGTTCATCACCTATGTCACTCCATTTCCAGACAATAAAAGTCAAAAAGAGGAGTCGTAAGCACGTAATCCTCTCCTGGCGATTCCTGCCCTGGGAAGGTGCGACTGGGAGGGACTGCACAACGGCTCATGAGCAGATGGAGGAGACGGACCGGCCGCAGAGCTGGGAGGGGTCTGGGGAGCATCTAACTCCACATGTCCCATTACGTCTCTCAGCACTAAACAATTCCAACACATGGTGGTCACGCTGTGAGGTCTGGACAGGTTCATGCAATGAGGACTCCCCTGAGGGTTAGTAAATACAGACCAACTACCAGATCCAGAGCAGATGTTTTGGGGGGATAATACCTTAAAAGCAACATCACCCCCTTCATGGTCATCCCTGCAAGTCCTACCAACTTTGGCAAGGGTCGCGTAGACTGGGGCTGGGTGTTCCTGAGACACCTCGCATCACCATAATTCCACAAAGACTCTCTTCTTTCTTTCTTTTAGGTCTCCTCCGCCAAAACTATGTGAGGTTTTCACTTTCTTTTGGCAGGGAAATTCGAAGACCTGTGCAGATTCCCTCGTGCCGTGCTGGGAGAGGGGAGCGATGACTGATTGATCTACATTTCTCCCGTCAAGAGCACCAAAGGAGGTACCAAAAGTATCCGTCTTCTGGAAAAAGGTTAATTACAGAAGCTCAGCTTGCACACAGGGGTTCCACCAGTCAGCACAAGATAAGCAGCCTTGGGAGTATAAATTATTACAGATGATAAGGCAGAATTTCCCCTTAAACAGCTTTGTACATGTGTTCCTAAGATTGACTCCAGAGACACTTGTCATCGGATGTCAAACAAGAAGCTACAAAAATTGCAGAGAATTAATTCATTGTATTTTTTTCTTGTAAGCATATGACACTTTCTCCCTTGTTTAGATTAACTGAATGATTTCAGATCCTAACAAGATGTGGCTAGATGATGGGACCTGGGAATCAGAACTGACGGGCATCACCCATGCTCGATCACAGCAAGTGGTGAGAGCTCCACAACCCTGTCCTGTCTACAGAAATAGGGGCTGAAATAAGCCCTAGAAATAAATGACAGGCACCAATTGCTACACTTTTGTTGTGACTATCTCTTCTGCAAGCAGTGTATAAACAGGAAACCACGGCCACATGGCAGGGAACTGACTCAATACTGGTGAATACTGATAGAAATCAGGTCATATTGACATCCTTTGTTTATTCACTGCTTTGTTAACGCTGTTTATCCTTCGTATCTTGACCACGTATTTGGAAAAACTCCCACTTTGCCACACATCTACCACTCTTTTGTACTCCCAAACTGTGCCACTGCAAGCCCTTTGCCTCTAACCATCACCAGTAGCAGCTCCTTCAGACCCAGACCTAAGGCGACACGTGCTTTCAGGGCACAAACCGACTTACTCCTCTCTTCCAGGAAGGTTTCTGTCTGGTGGCTAGGAGCTTTCTGTTAGCTTTTGTCTGCAAGCAGGAATCGCTCTCCTACCAAGGAGCCAAATCTATTTTAAGTGACCAACCTGCTGAGATGTAGCCCACCACAGGACAAATCTGCACCCTGACCCTGCATTGCGCTGCAAAGATCAGCCTACGTTTGGCTGCCAGCTCTTTATCTCTACCTGGTAGTTTATTCCAAGCCTGAATTCATTCTTCTGGAATGAGGAGTTTACACGCGTTACAAATTTCTTCCGACTGTATTAACACGCCAACACCTGCACCGCTGCAAGCGCGATTCATTTGCGCTGTTCTGTACTTTACAGCAGCAGTTCATTTGTTCCAACATACTTTCATCCCCGTTCCAGATCTGCCAGAAACATCAAGGTACCGTTCCCACCGTCAGCTCTGGGACATCAGAAATAGATGACACGAAAAGACCCTCGAATTCCTGTTTTTGTGTGTGAGGGATTTCTTTACCCAGCTGAGTCCACAGCAGGTCCCAGGCTTCTCCTGGCAGCTCCTTCTTTCACATACCCTTGGCCTTAGAGGAGGAAGGCTATTGCAGAAGCCAAAACTTCTGAGCCGAGAGAAGAAAAAGATTTCGGGTGTAAACTCTTATTATTCCACCCTCATTTTTACCAGCTAAGGAGCTCCTTCTCCACCCTCACATTTCTGCTGTATCGCATTAGCTCTTGGTCTTTGCAATCTAATCCGATGCATTTTTAAGCACTGCCTCTGTCAGGTGAGTTTTTATTAAGCACATAGGACGAGGATTTTAACATTTACTGTGGGTTAGCTGTACGCTGAATTCCCCCCTACAAAGCAGCCCCTCTCCTCTGCATTTACCGGGAGTCAACCAGGCTCAGCCCTGGGGGTCTGCCCAACCTGACCCTCTGCAGATGGGCAACGTGTTGCATGTTGGTACCCGAAGTCATCAATTGTGTGAGGAGGACCTACACCCAGTTACTGATTGGGGCCACAGAGCCCGGCCCCAAAGCAGAGAGTTTGGGTCTAAACAGCTCAATGCCTCAGGGGTGGTAGGATGAGGAAGAGGATGAAGGCTGGGAGGTGTTTTGCCAGCCAATGACCTACTAAAATTAGTGAGCTGGGTCAGTGGGGATATGCAGAAAAAGGCTTTGCTCGGGGGAATGAGCACCTGGGGAAGCCTCTATCTCTGTCTCCCCGTATATAATACTGGGAGATTAACTGGCCACGGCACGGTGCTACGAATACCTTGCAAGGCCTCGTGGTGGGCTTTTAAAACATAAAGAACCAGCAAAGTTTGGAAAATGAGTGCTAAGACCTCTGACCTTCAACATTCAAAAAGATAGAGGCCATCTCAGGTTTGAGGGCTTAACAACAGGGGAAATACCCTACTGGTCCCTGCCAGCCCAAGGGCCCACCTCGCCCGGCGCTCAGTCTCCCAGGGCAACAGGAGATGCTGGTTTGGGTGGTCCATGAGCCCCACTTCTCTCTGCTGCCCTTCCCTCTCAGATGCCTCCAGCAGCCCCAGCTCCTGCCTGCATCTGTCGAGGAAGCAATATTCCCCCACTTGCTTTTCCCGCTGCCATCACGATTTTGCAAACCTCCATCCTCCCCTCCAGCCTGAGCAGCCCCAGCGTTTCAGTCCCCCTCCATGGTTTTGGCTGCCCTTCCCGGTCCCTGCTGTACTTCCACTGCCCTCCTTAAGATACCAAAAAAACCCCCCACCCTTATTATAACCCCAAGCCGACGCAGTTTGAGGCAGGGTCTTTCCAGTTCTCATGGACAACCACACACAGTGAAAAATCTTGCAGCTGGTCAGAACAGCCAGATGTTATCGCTGCAAATTTCCCCAGCTCTGTGCTCCTTCGGTGAGGGGAAAACTCTGGCTTGAGCTGCAGCCATAAAAGGGTCTGCTAAAGATATAGGGTGGGTTTGGTTCTGTGCTCCTTGAAGGCCGTGCTGGCAAGAGCAGCTCTGCAGATGCTCAGAAACTCCCAGTTGCATCCCAGCCAAACCAGTGTGAACTGGGAAGGCTCAAGAGGGCTGTGTCCAGCCTCTGCCCCGAGCATCCCGAAAGGTTAGGAAGGGCCATGCCACCATGTGGGGCAGGGTTTCATCCTGTCCTCAATTTGCCTGTGGGATCCAAAAGGAATTTTTTCCTATTTCTCTGCCAGGCAGGAAAAAAAGAAGAAAAAAAAACCCAAACCAACTTTGTTGTTGTTTATACTGGACAGGATTAAAGTTTTCAATATTTGTTATATTTAGATGTCTTTCAGACCCAGATCCAGGGAAACATTACGCACGACTCTTGCTCTGTTTACCCTTTGCTCCATTCCCTTGCTTTTATCATTCTTCCAGTTTATTCCTCTTCCAATTTAGGTTACGTTTCCCAAGGACCGCGGCATAACCCCAGATTTCCCAGGGAAACCAGCACCTCTTGGCAGCAGCGACCAGTTTTGCGGCTCTGACCAGACCACCTCGGTCCTGCCCCTTCGCTTCAGCAAAGTGCATCCTCGTGGCAGTTTTATCGCCAGCAATCAGCCAGGCAGAGACAGGGCAAATCACTCTTTCCTACATCACAGCCTAAATAACCCTTCAAGTGGATAATTCACCCCAAGATGAAGGCACCTACCCACTTGAGCATGATGCTCTGTCTAGGATCCCCAAGCCTGCCCTTGCTCCCCCTCCAAAAAGGGGCTCCCAACGCCCGCGATGCCACAGGGCTGAGACCAATGTGCGGCAGAGCCCCGGCTTCTCCAGGGACCGAGGAATTTTTGTTCCCCTTCCCTGCCCTGAATTTCTTGGGGAAGAAAGGAGGCTGATCATCCCTGCAGTGAAGGACTGGCGAGCAACGCCCAGGCTGCAATATATTCTCATAAAACCTTCCCAAAGATGAGCGTGTGAACGTTCACTTCATAGACAGGGCAGACGGGAGAGAAGTTTACATCCAGTGACCATTTTCCAGTAAATCACTCCTTTCAATCTAGCTGGAAATTTTTTTTTTTTAAATGAACTCCGTGTCCACTACAGTTTTCCAGAGCAGACACACGTTTTGGTGTGCTCTTCCCTCACCCTCTCTCGCAGGCGAGGCAGGACCGAGCGCCTGACACCCGATCTCTCTGCTGTGCCCTGGCTAATGGAAAAAAGCTGCTCACTTGGAGCTGCTCTGATTTATTCCGCAATAATCTCTCCAACAGGGAGTCTTTGACCTCCCCACAGAGGCTCCATTAAAACCGAGCCTGGTAGCTGGCTAAGGACAGGTAGTTATTTTCTCCTGCTAGCAACGGCTGTGCACGGTAATGTGCCATTTCTGCACATCGTCCTCACCTTAAATATAAAGGCAGCCACCAGGGCAGAAGCTTATTTATTCATTTTTTGAGGCCTGGTCCAGAACCCATCGTTCGCTTTAGCTCAAACCCTTATACACGGATGCTGGTAGACCTCCTGCGTGTGTTTAATTTGAAGGGCGCAGATTACCCGCTCGCTCAAAGCTGAGCTTGTGCAGAGCTGCGTGGAGGAGCAGGATGCAAAAGGCACTTTGACTCCAGCTAAGCCTGACCTATCCCTTCTGGCCCTGGGGAAACTCAGGAACAGATGTTTGGTGCTGGGATTTTTCTCCCAAAATATCTGATGTTTAATTCACGTTTTACCGATTTGCTATTGCTGTGTATAGCACGAAGGAGAGCACGCTATCGGGTTGCAGAGAGGTGAGGAAGGTATCTAGCAGCTTTCCTCCTCTTTTTAAAGATGACTTAAGGGAAGTTTTCGGTTTTCGATGATGGGCAATTTTTCAAACGCATTCGCTATGATCTCCTTGGAAGTCTTTGCTATCTTCCATGTTTAAAGCAGCGTTATTATAGTGTGAATAGCTGAGCACTAAGCGTTTACAGAGAGGGGTACATCTTTCGTTAGCCCAAATGATGTCACTGGGTAAAATAACCAGATGAGCTTTTGAGCGCAAAAGTCCTTCTGCACGTTTGATGTCTGACCGTTCACCCGAAGATCACCGAATTATTTGGTTTGGGTGGGGTTTTCTTCCCTTCAAGCTTTACGCTGTTGCAGTGATTAAGTGATTTCAGACATGATTTTTGCTAGCAGTTGGTTGTCACATTTGAAGGAGTCTCTGCTATGGCAAGTGTGCCAAATTTTAAGACCTCCCCACCCGCTGCATCCTCTGATTTATCGCATTTGTGCAGAAGTCCACCTCTAAGCTGGCATAGAAATATTAAGGTGCATGGCTGGTTTTACTCCTTTTTGACCCAGAAGGGAAAACTGGCTGCGTGCACTAACAGCTACGGAACGAAGCCAGAGTATTCAATTAGAAGACAAACGATGTGCAGGAAATCTCTTAGGTGACCAAATATTTACTGCACCAATGAAACGCCCAAAAAAAGTTCCCACTCAAAAATACTTGAAATTATGAGACTTTCTCCCGATTTTTCTCAAAAAAGTTTCCTCTGGGAAGACCTCACAGAACCGCAGCTGTGTTCCCTTCCTACCGAACGGCCGGGAGCATCCTCTGGGCAGGGACTGGGAGGCACAAAGAGGCGCAGGACCCCGACGCCTCTGCTCCGAATCTGTCCCCCAAGGACAGGGGAACCTCACAGTCCTAGATGGGTTTTTAATTTTCTTTTCCTTTTTTTAATGTAAATAAATAATAGAATCACCGAATCATTGAGGTTGGAAAAGACCTCTAAGATCATCAAGTCCAACCATCAACCCAACACCACCATGCCCACTAAACCACGTCCCGAAGAGCCACGTCCACAAGTTTTTTGAACACTTCCAGTGATGGCAACTCCACCACCTCCCTGGGCAGCCTGTTCCAATGCTTGACCACTCGCTCAGTGAAGAAATTTTTCCTAATCTCCAGTCTAAACCTCCCCTGGGGCAACTTGAGGCCATTTCCTCTCGTTCTATCACTGGTTCCTTGGGAGAAGAGACCAACACCCATCTCACCACAACCCCCCTCCAGGTAGTTGTAGAGAGCCATAAGGTCTCCCCTCAGCCTCCTCTTCTCCAGGCTGAACACCCCCAGTTCCCTCAGCCGCTCCTCATCAGACTTGTGCTCCAGACCCCTCCCCAGCTTCGTTGCCCTTCTCTGGACACGCTCCAGCACCTCAATGTCCTTCTTGGAGTGAGGGGCCCAAAATTGAACACAAGGATTCAAGGTGCGACCTCACCAGTGCCGAGTACAGGGACATGATCCCTGTCCGGCTCCTGCTGGCCACGCTATTGCTGATACAGGCCAGGATGCTGTTGGCCTTCTTGGCCACCTGGGCACACTGCTGGCTCATGTTCAGTTGGCTGTCAACCAGCAGCCCCAGCTCCTTCTCCACCGGGCAGCTCTCCAGCCACTCCTCCCCAAGTCTGTAGCGCTGCATGGGGTTGTTGTGACCCAAGTGCAGGACCCGGCACTTGGCCTTGTTGAACCTCACACAGCTGATCTCGGTCCATCAATCCAGCCTGTGCATATAATCAATGCTAAAAGTAACTGGGGGTGGGATAGAGCCTTGCTGCACCTTTCCATCAGGGCTGGAGGGACTGTAAAGCAGCAGTGCAGAGGAACAGCTGGTTGGGGTGGTGGGGAGCTTGGCCAAAAGCTTGGCAAAAACATGGGTTGTTGTTATGCCCCTCAGCTACCTGATCAGGAGAGTAACGCCATCAGGGCGGGGAGCGATCGGCATCTGCACAGCTCTTGGCTCCATTTAAAGCCCCCATGGGGCTACAGATGTGCTTTAACCTCCGCGACAAAGGCTGAGCACCCGTCCCGCTGCCACCTCGGCTGCCCGGCTTTTCAGGTCACCGATTACCGTCCCTGGCATCGCTCACGCTCCTCACAGCCATGCCAGTGCACGCGGCCTGGTGCCGTCGGGGCGCATATCCTCGACACGCCTTTGCTCTCCTTTCGGGCAGGAGAGGTTGCGGGTATTTTTTCAGACCGTGTATTCCTTGCGGGCTGGACAGACTGTCTGCGATTACAACATTTTTGCTGGGCATGAAAACCATTTTCTGCCAAACTCTGGGGACCACAGACGACAGCCCTGCGAGGGGGGCTGGAGCTGTGATGTTTCCTGTCCTCCCCTGGCTGGGGAGCTGCTTTTTTTTAATGGCCGAGCTCCAGAGAGGGCTGACGTGACAGCCTTTACATGCCATATCATCCACATGGAGCTGAGCCATCACTGATCAAGCTGGGGGGACCCCAGAGCTACACCCAAGCGCCCACGGGAGCAACAGCACTGCGGCAGCCGGCTGTGTTGCTGCTTGCCAGCCGGCTGCGTGCCCTCCACTGCTCCCCGTGAAAGCTTCTGTCAGGCTGACGTGCAACACGGGGGCACGACGCGAGCGCAGGCAGCTGCTGGCACCCGCCATGGCTCCGCTGAGGCTTGGAAACTTGCTGTGTTTGAGCCTCGACAGACAAAGGTGAGAAAAATAGGGGCTGATTTTCTTTCCCAGGTGCTCCCGTCAGACAGCTAGTCATCCCTAGCTCCCTTCCCTGGCTCCAGCCCCACAGACACTCTCAGGCTGGCAGCTGCCCCAGGGTGCATGGTCCCCCACCTGCTCCAGGGTGCCGGGGGACATTTCCTTCAGGACAGGGTACTGACTCTTCATCAGCCTTCAAGATCCCAAAGCCAGAGCATCTTGCCTGCCACCCAAGTGCCCAGACACCCAGGACCTGGCTTCACACCCCCTTTGGTCCCTGAAAGCAGAGGAGTCCGGCACAGCCAGCCAAAATCCCTGGACCCAAAAAGCAACTAAATACCCCTGGGGCCAGAGCAGCTATGCCAGGAATGCTCCAGTGGGCTGCCAGCCAAAAAACATAACCTCCTCCAGCAACACAGTACTAGGTAGTCTGAATTGGTTATTTTACTTCCATCCCTATTCCTTTCTTCTTTTGCCTCGGTTCTGCTCCTCGGTAGTCCAAGCATGCTCATCCCATCTTTGCAGTTCTTATATGCACGTGACGGACCCATATTTCCAGTGATCAAAGTGAGAATAAAACAGTTGAGGAGCTTTGTATTGTCCAGGTGAGAAATGCCAAGCAGAGAGCAAGGGAAAGCTCAGCCCTCAAAGGATCCTCAAAAAAAAGGATCCTCAAAGAAGCAAAGGCTCCTTGGCGTGATGGCAGGTATGGGACCTTACAGCGAAAGTCTTTGGAGCTCGGGAAAACATGGGATTTGGGAACCTAACTGAACTAGAAGATGACAACAGAAAACCAAACCCTTAGCTCTGAGGATCTGAGCTCAAAGCTGGGACCCTGACGACTATCGGGACCAGTTTCCCAAGAGAATTCACATCTGCCCCGTCACAGCGCTTGCTGTACATCTCACCCCGCAGGCAGGGAGGAGGTACCACTTAAGGTGATGTACAGATGTGGGGATTAACACCCTCATCTCCCTCCATCCCGACAGAAAACCCGTCCTGCTAGAGACCAGCACAGCCCTTCTGCCGTAATGCCGACCTAAAAGTTCCCCCTGCCCCAAAATGCTGCATTTCAAAGCAATTCCTCCTGCCAGCACCTCTATTTATACAGTATCAAGCGTTGGTGCCATTTAACAACCCCCTCCCTTTTCTTGACGTTATCTTAAGCTGCGCTGCCAAATTAAGAAAACCTGCTGCCCAACGTATGTTTTTTCTCATCTTTTTCTCCTCTCCCTCCAACCCCTGCCACCATCATCCCTCAAAGGGACCGAGCACAAATAATTCAGCCTCCGCCACTTGGACTGGTTTTGATTAAAGGATTTTCTGGGTTTCTACCACGTGGGACACCTCATTAACAACTTCACACCTTTAAGAAGGAGAAAAAAAGTGGTGTTACCCATTTCAGCATCGCTGCGCTTAATGCTGGTACCTGATGTTTTGCACCAGGGTCCCCTCCCTGGGACAAGTTTTATTTTGATGGGGAACAAAACAACAACAAGATTAAAAAAAAAAAAAAAAAAGCATTGCTGGGCTGAAAGGGCTTAGAGATCGGCAGGAGCATACTCGTCAGAAAGGAGATTAGACCCTAATGAAATTTGTCTTTGTGTGTGTGTCTGTTTCTCCCTTTTTTTGGGGGGTCTTTGTAAAAAGCCAGGCTTATTAAAATTCAGGGAGAACCCCACACAAAAGACATTTCTTAGGGTCCAAAGGCGCGCTTATTAATGCGGAGTGTTTTGTACAGAGCACGCCAGTTTGGGGAGATTTGGGGTATTGTCTGGGGAGAAGAAAGCAAGACTCACTGATCATTTTCTTTTACACTTTTAATGACAGCAGCTGAAGCAAGCAGGTGCTGCGATTCAGAGCCCGCAGAAAAGGGGGGGGGGTGACAAACTCATCTGCATGATGGATTTTTACTATTTTAGCTCATTCAATTGCAGCGCAGCCATGTTGGGTTCACGCTCCTCGTTTCCTCTGAGAGGACGGCAAGCGGCTGCTGGGGAAGGATGGCACGGGCACACCACCAGAACTGAAAGCCTGCTTTGACCGCAACAGGTTGGCATCAATAGCCAGTGATTTTAACCAAGGCATCCATTTTCCCAGGTACGCCTGCTGATGACACCAAACTGTTGGCATGGAAGAAAATAAGGGGTTGTGGCCAAGATACTGGAGTGGAACACAACTCTGATTTCCTCCATTCATTTCAAAACACAGAGGGGTCAACACCCTGCTGCAGCAACGCACACTTGAACACCGGTGAGCAGCATCTGCAGCGGCGGGGCTGCATAGGGATGGTTTACCTTAACAAGGTCTTAACACTGGGAAAAGATGATGACGGCACCGTGCACACGGAGCTTTTGCACGGCCGTTGAGGACAAAGCAACTACGACAGCGATGGCAGCCCAAGCACGCTGGCACGAGCTTGGGGAAAAGGAAGAGAGGTAGAGATTCGCCCCTGTCCTAAGGAGGGCCTTGGTACGTCTCCAAGAAAAAGTCTGCATGATCACTCACGCTTGGAAAAGCAAACCCAGAGGTGGGTTTGTGCAGGGGGTTGGGACTTCACCAAATCCTTGCTTGTAAGAGGGGAAAGACTTGAAAATCTCCACAAGGCACTTTTAGCGCTTCCCATGACACTCAACCCAAAGGGGAAAGCCCACATCCACCTTCTGGTTGGAAAACCTGCCCGAGGCTCCCACTCACAAGTGTTTCTCGAGCATGACTCGTTTGCTGTTGGCAGCAGAGCCCTCAGGAGTGTTTACTCAAGAAGGGGAACTGTAGAAGTTTCTATTAACTAGCTTTTGACACTTTGACAACAGAGCTGGACCCACCCAGCTGGCTTTGTTTCCATACTGCTTACACGTTTCCACCTGCTACACTATGAAAACTATGAGAAAAATCTCATGTGTTTTCTTATGAGATTTGTCTTTTGAGAAAATGTGGGAGCTGGGCCCCACGCTGCCTCAGCCGAGAGAAGAGCATACGGAGGGTAAGCACCGAGGAGGACACAAACAGAGGATGGAGCAGCGAGCCCTGGGAACCAACCAGCACAGAGAACTGACGGAAAAGCATCCCGGAGAGGCGTGGCTGCAAACACGCTTGGTACTCATTTTTCTCTTTATGCTTGATCTAAGCTCATTGCAACAAAAAACAGCACCGATGCTCAGGATAAAATACCACGAGATAGCTCTGTTATTGAATAATTCACGTGAATTATAATTCTATGAAGTATCTGATGGCTGGGTAGAAACAAAAGTAATGACAATAAAATTCACCATAAGCGTGTTACAGAACATCAACCCGCTTGTTCCGCAGAGCCCCAGAGACAGTCACAGCGCGTGCTCAGCAATGCCATCCCGTTAAGATATAATGAATTTGTGGGTTATATTCATTTATATCTCCAGTCAAACTTCTGCCAGCATCCCCTCTTGGAGGTGCAGGAGCAGAGGCAGAGCTGACCATGGCAAATCTCTTGGCTTGTTTTCTAAGAAAACCTGCCATCACCCACCCACCGCTGCCAGCCCAACCAGGCACCCCATGGGCAAGGGAAGCAGAAAGCTGAGGCTGGGCTAAAATTGCTTAGTAAGTCTGATTGTTTTCACCTCTGCTGAGAGGATATTTTAATGGAAATCAGATGGACTGAGTCTGGGGATAGGAGCTCAGCTCAGAGAAGCAAGAGCTTCTCCCCCTGAGGCTGCAATGGCTCGAGACATCACAAAATCTTTATTGTTATTGTAGTCTTCATATTGCAGCCTTGCTCAAGTGCCCCCCTCAAGCTGAGGTCCCCAGTTTGCACCAAACCACACAAGAACATAGAAAGACACGTTCCCCAACAGCTTGCATATAAGAAACGCTTTGATAGATTGAAGTTTGTATGATAATAGCATAAAAAATACCCTGGGATAGTTCATCTCTCATCATGCTGGATGCAGTGAAGGAGGGACTTCTTGGTCAGACCCAGGGCCAGCAGCAAACAGGGCAGGCAAAGGATCTCCAACGATAAGGAATGTCTTTGACTTGCTTTCACACAGGTAGAAGGAGGATCAGCTGCCTGGAAAAAGCCATATAACACCTTGGGAGGATGTCTCCCACCTCAAAGCACACAGAGCTCACAGGTTATGCTGAAGGGTCAATGAAAAGGTGGTTTTAACAATGGTGCATCATTTGCATGGGGTTCGTCTGCTTTTTGAAGGTCACCTTTTCTAGGTTTTGCTCAGCACAGCAAATGGAGGGTCTCTGCAAGAGTTAATAGGTTGTTGCAGTGCTTTGGACAAAACCATGAGGACCAGTAATATCGTGGCTGGTCCAAGTAACTCAGGCCCTGCTAAGTCACAGGGAAAGGCTATAGATGGTAACATTGAGTATCAGCCAACTTAAAATGCATATATATTTAGAGTGAGAGAGAGAAAGAGAAGAGAAACACATATATTCATAAATCACAAACCTGTGGAACTCATTGCCACAATATAACCGATGTTAAGATTTTATCCATATTCAAAGAAAGGATGGATATTTATGGTAGGAGCCAAGTCATCCCATTTTGGGATTTTTCCACACTTCAAGGAGCACATCAAGCTCCCTCTGCCTAAAGGAAGGAAGCATTGCTGTTTGCTAATCGCTGCCGTGGAGATTATTTCCACCTTCTCCTTGAGGTTGCCAGCTGGTGGCTGTGGGAAGCCAGACCAGGTGGACCACAGCCACTTGATGGCCCTAACCAGATGCACTCCTGGGTTGCTTTCAAGCCCCAAGCCCATCTTTGGCTCCAACCGCCCACATTATCCAGCCCTGCAGCCCACCAGATGGTGCTCTAGGTATTAGTTTAATACCAAGTTACTCTGTGCCTTTTCCTCCCACCAAGAAACTCCAGCACAGGTGGAGTGTGGAGAAACACCAACAAGAGCAACAGATTTCCACGTTTTCCTAGAGCACGAGACAGATCATGTGGCTTTGCTCCCGGCATAATGAGGTCCAAAACCCAGAAACATGTTTTTGAAGCATCTGGATGCGATGGTGGGTTACAGGTGCCTATACATGCCTTGACGGCATGCACCTTCAAGCCCAAATGCAAAGTGTGGCCCTTTGGCTGTACCATGGTGTTGAGCCAAAACACTGGGAGAGATGGGAAAAGCAAAGGCGGTGGGGAATGTGAGCGTGCCCCAACGCTCAGGCCAACGCACCACACGCCGATGGACCTGTCAGCCCATTGGAAACCCTCCCGTGCATTGTTTCTTGACGGCCTCCCTCCCCAGGAGCAGCTTTTTGAGATTTTCTGGGGTGATACCCCATGGCAGAGAGAGCTGGCTGGGGCATTGGTGGACTTCGGTATTTCTGCTTCCTAGAGAGATGAAATGTTTTCTATTTGAGGGTAAATGTTGTAATAGCAGGGAGAGGTTGCACAGGACCGTCGAGGGATCTCCATTGCCCAACGCGATCAGCTTGCACCAACATCCACCAGCTGTGAGTTTTGATAAACTCTGAGGTCCCTTTCAGCCTTCGTTTCTTCCCAGTTTTCTACAAGAGAAACATCTGCAGTTTCTGCGCCCTTTGCAGACTGCGATACTCGTATCGCGTCTGGAGGACTGGGTTGATGTTGTAGGGTTGATCTTGAGGCTGCTTCTTTGGCCCAGCAGGATGGACTGTTTTCCTTCCGTGTTTCCAGCTTAACAAGACTCTTTTTAATTTCTCCTTAATAAAACTTGGGGCAAGGGGGAACATTTAATGTGCAGTTAAATAAAAACCAGAAAGCATACATTACTGGCTGACTTCCTAAAAACTAAGTGCATTTTCTACAGTCATCCATGGGACGTCAGCAGCGAAATAAAACCTCAAGCACAGAAGCTTGACCGCTAAGCAAACCGGCAGCTAACTCTGTGGCTTTTGTTTTTTACCGGTAATGTATTTTTATCGCCGAGAAGCCGGAAAAGGGAAAGCATTAAAGGTTGCCTGCATGGGTATGCAGGAGCACTCCAGCCATTTGCGCCCATAATGAGTTTTGCTGCCTCTGAGCAGAGCACAGGTAATAACAGATCATAAAGTGGGTTTACCACCCGAATTGCCAGTCTCTGAAGGTTACTAAAAGCCCGTTCAAATGAGCACGATCAGATCTGCCCAGCTGTTTTGAAATCACCGCCTTCTTAATGGTTTAGTGGAAACCTCTGTTTCTCCCCTCGTCCAAACGGGTGAAAATCAGGAGTGGAGCAAACAGATCCAACCTGGTTTTGTCCAGAAGAGTCGTCGAGCCAAAATCACTTAAATTTGTCTGATGATGTTATTTGTTTGGTTTGTCCAGAGCTGTCCCATCAGCTTGTTGACTAGTTATAAAACTTACTTGTTTTATGAAAACTGCTTATAAAGCACCTCCACGTTGGACAGGGTTAATCCAGCCCTGGGATATGTTTTTGAAGCATCATGCCTGGAAACCCCTCCAGGGCTCAGGGCCCCTTGCCAGGTGGAAAGAGCCACCGCTGTGTCCAAGGGCTGAACCTCCCTGTGGCAGAGGGGGTGCCCCCCTGGCAGCAGGGCTGATGGAGGCTCTGGGGATGAACAGCCCCACTCCCCTTGCTCTCCCCTGCAGGAAACTGCCCAGGAAAGCCAGGGGTTGTTTATCTCTAGTGGAAAAAAGAAAAATCCATTCCTCCTGTTCTTTTAGGCTATGCAGTGGTGCTGGAGATGTTTCCAACAGCTTTTATTATAGAAACCCTCTGATTATACCACTTTTCCAACCCAAAAGGGCCTGCGAAGGTGGGCAACACTCTCTAAGAGATAAAAAAGCCTCCGACATGTTCATTGCTGTGGTTTCAGTGCCACGTTTTGCTGTCTCATCTCCACGGGATGTGGAGAGCGTCACTTCCCAGCCTACCTTCCCCCATCCCCCTGAGCTGGCATCACTGTCCATGGCACAAGCATCTCCTTCAAACCTCCAGCAAGACCAAAAAGTGCTTTTTCTGCTCAGCCTGGAACAGAGTTTCTCCTCTTTGACCCAGGCGCAGAGAGAGAGAGAGGGAAGGATTGCACTGATTTGGTGGGTGTGCATGGCTGTGGATGTTACAGATTGCTTTGCCTTGGGGTTTCTCTGCTCCCTCACAGAGAAGCAAGGCACATCCTCACCCAAGGGAAAGCCATTCCATTGCTGTGGAAAAGTTGATGCGTCAATGTTTTGCCTCAAAATTTGGCCCCTGAGAACAGAGTGGCAAAGTGTCGGGGACGCAACGCTTAGGTGTGAGGCGTATGAAGCTCCGCGAAGACTCATTAATAATTTTAAGAAACAAAAGAAATCTGCTTGGAGCAGTCTATCTTTGGTCTTGCATTAACGGAGAGGTAGGAAGGCTACATGGTCCTAAGACATAGCCAGGAGGGTGTATGCGGTGTTTGGCCTGAAGGAAGATGTGCAGCTAATTAAGAACAAAATGTTAAAAGCACCAAGAGGTCAGTGAGATGAAGGGCTCAAGCTTGGACTTGCCCTGAAGGAAGGTGCCCAGGGCCTTGGACCACCTCTGCAGCATCCCATAGTGCTATGATGCGGGGCAGAGTGTGTGCTTCTGCATGTTTTATTTAAGATCTATTTCACCTTTTGGAGAACCCAACTCCATCTTGCACACATGCTTTTTCATTTACTGCTAAAAAGAGGAAAAAAAAAGCTGCATTTCAATTGTTCATTTAGCGCTTTGATTTCTCTCCATTTTCCTTGCCTTTGTCTGTGTGGGAATGTGCATTTGTGGGAACGCATAATATATTTTAATGTTTTCTGCAGTTGTTTAGCGGGTCCCCTTCTGAAGCCTTATGGACCACCATGGGCTGAGAAACTGGGATGGAAGATCCAGAGAGACAGCCTCGTGCAAATCCAGTGTCATCCCTTTGAAGTCCTTGGGGCTTCCACGGCAGCCAGAAGTAATTAGTGAGAGAAAGGGATTGTAAGAGCCGTGCTGGCTCGCCGTCAGTGCTTCCCGCTGACTTTGAATAAAGCGGAGCTGAGCCAATATCGAGCACTGTTGGAATTACGACACCGAACGTCCAACCTATTTATCGAGCACACTGCGGGGCTCGGAGAAAGCTCTCCGCAGCAGGACTCGTGCCATCAACCTCGCACCACGTTAGTACCAAAATTACTTAGCCAAAATACACCAGGCATTCAGGTGCTGTGGCTAAACTAGGCTTGCTCTTGCTGTCCCTCCTACACCACCGTCCTGTCAAGTCAGGGTGGCTGTAGGCTCTAATTTCCTTAGCAGACCAAGTTCAAGGAAGACCAGCACAGCTACCAGCACAAGCAAGAATTACCAAGTGACTTTATGCAGCTCCTAGACTTGCAGAGAACATCAGTACCAGATAATCAAAATGCTCCTTCTTACCTTACCAAACCTCTCGATCTGTCCGAGTGCTCCCTCTGCCATGGGGTGCTGAGCCTCAGCAACCAGGACCACTCCTCCCTCTCGCTCCATGCAACGGCTCCTGCCGTGTGATTTCTGCTTGCCATTTTCTCTGCTCTCTATAAAGCAAAGCAGGTAAAATTAATGACACTTGCCTATTCCTTAACTAGCCAACTCTCCTGTGCCTTCCCCATTAACGGATGCTCCCCACAGTCAGAGATGTCACCTGCCCAGAGATGCTTCACGTGCCTGGGAAAATCCCTCCTCCGCCACTGGACTAAAATCAGGTCTGTAGGGTGCCTGGAGGAGTTGCTTTGGGGATATTTTGGAAGAAAAGCCGGGAAGGAATTTTTTAATTTGCAACCTGGAAGGGTACAAGTACTCTTCTTGCCTTCTCCCATGTAGGCATGGCTTTGAGAAGCACGTGCCTCTACCTCTGTTTATCTTCTGCCATCTTGCTTTTTTCCTCCCCTTTTGCTCCCTCCCACCTGCTTTTTCCTCCCCCATAATCTCTTAGCAAAGTGATTATTTTCCACGGCAAAGACTTGGGCATCACCAAGATCAGAAGGGACCTCAGGAGGTCTCTAGTCCAACCTCTTGCTCAAAGCAGGGCCAGGCTCAAAGCTGGATCCCAACTTTTCGTGTGGTTATCAACTCTGTTCTGTAAAGAGGAGCACAGATGTGAGAGCAAGCTGTGTTTGGGGCAAACTGCTAAAATTCCCAGGGCAGTTTTTCGACAGTGAATTCTGATTCATCCAAAATCATTTGACTTACTGGAGAATTTTGATTTTGAAGGAGTTGGACAGCAAAACCTCAGAAACACTTAAGTTTGAAACCAAAAGCTTCATTGCAGCTTTTTCATGTTGGTTATTCTATCCTTTCCTTTTGTTCTGACGCCCATGTTTTGTGTCACTTTACCTGGCGTTTAGACTGAACCTCGATGGCCCGTTTCAATAAGGGCACTCCCATGTTTCCGACTCTCCATTTCATGAGAACGTCCACTCAGTGAAAAAACGCTGACTTTTCTTCCTGATCTGGAACAAAAGCAAATAGAAAAAGTCAGAAATTTTCATTTCATGTGACAGGAATTTGACTTTCTGGATGGCTTTCGTTGCTGTCAGGAAGAAGGGTGGCTGGCTGAGACAGTTCATGAGAACTTTGAAAGCTCATACAAAGGCTCTAAGCTGGCAACGCATCCCCCAGTCCTTGCATCGACTGCCAATATCGTGTGGATGGGATATTTCAGGGTCCCCTCAAAGAACTGAGTATACGGCTCCCAAGACGCCTGAGGTCTCTAGTTCTGCTAGGCTCCTTTTGAAGAGTTCTAGCCCTTTTTTTTGGTTTTGGGTTTTGTTGGGTTTTTTTCATTCTGCTTTAGATAACCAGAGTGGGCCTCTCACTCATGGGAAGCATTGTTAAATGTGTCACCTCCCACCAAGAGAAGTGAAGAAAGGGGGGTAAAAAGCCACATGAAGATATTAAAACAAGAAACTGGAATGTCTACAAACTGCTCAGAGAGTTCATTCTTAATTCACATATCCCTACTTACTATTGAAAAGGGCTACTTAGCTATTTATGGCATTGTAAGCAATCACTCTTGGTTTCCGCTCAGCCTCAGATGGATGGTTGGCGTATACGCCTCATGCTGTACTTAAGTAGAAAGGGGGAAAAAACAAAAAAAACCCAAAAAAACCCCGAAAGGGCGGTATAGAAGTGAACAGATCTTTTTGGATGGCTACATCTGGTCCCCATGTGTAAGCCCAGCCTTATGGAAAGCCTGCTGACAGAGAAAAGCTGCATGCTGTGGCTCTAGACAAGCTTCTTTTATAGATATTATATATATACATACACATCAATTTTATATATACAGAGATACACTGAGCAAGAAAGAGCTTTCAATATTTTCTTTTCTGAAGCTTGCGGAGCCCACTTGGCCAGATGCAGACCACTGGGCAGCACCCACTTATTGTGAAGCAAGAAGGATGCTGGATGGTGAGAGGCTGGGGAGAGGGGAACAGAGAAGATCCCCCGAGTTTGGCAGGGAAGGACCCGGGACAGAAAGCAGAATGACTGACGTAAAGCGGTAAACAGGTTTACGTGAACTCTCTAACCTGCATCCCTCCATGGAGCGCAGGTCTTGGTGATGGGCCAGATAAACGCTTTGCCATCCAGCCAGACCCACCAGCCTGTGCCTTGACGCCCAAAAAGCACAGCTGATGCCACTCTCTGGCCAGCAAAGTCTGTCCTGCTCTGCTCCCATGGAAAGCGGATGCCTAGAGATGCTTCCACTCATCGGCATTTATGCACCTCCTTCATTAACTCAGGACCTCCAATTCACTCACCATTTTCCCCATATTTGCTTTTCAGACATCTTACTCTCATCAGCTGGGGAAGTCCACACCGCCAGCTACAAATCCATTTTTTTAAGGCCACTTTAACACTGGCATCCCTTTTCTTAAGACCAGAAGCCTCTCCTTTCTCAATTTCCATGGCAGAAGTTGGTGTCATCTTCCTTAGCACCCCAGGACCCTGATCTTGACTGTGACAGAACAAAAAACACTGCTGTGATGTTACGGCTGATCAGCAGGACATCTTTAATCTATTATTAATTTGGACAGCAAACAAAATAAACAGGAACAAAACCAACTTGTCTCCTCACTCCAAACATTCATCACCCAAGGAATCCATGCTCAATACGATATTAAGGAGGGAGTATGCCATGAATGCGCAAGCACTGCTGATGAGCTGGTGCTTTGCTGAATGAGGGCCAGCAGCCTCCTAATATTAAATCCTTGTAGAGGAGACCGCGCTACCGGAACTGAAATACACTTGGGTGGGATAAATTGGAGCATGAAATGGGCACTTGAAGGAGTATTTTCACTTGGCGAGACCACAGATTTGCTCATTGCAAGGCCAAAAGGGATTCACGTATTTCTGTAAATCGGAATTTTGTGGCAGTCCAGGGGCGGGGAGCAGGAGGAAGTGCTTATTTCCCTTTTGTATTGGAGATGGGTGTCTGACATCCCCGCAGCTTTCTGAATCCCGTCCTCAGGAGACCTTCTGCACGGCCCCATCCAGTGACCCCTGCAGCGGAGAGAACTAATCCTCCCTGCCATGCAAACGCATGCAGCAAAACCCCGTAAACAGGCCCTGAGCTAGCAATTACGTTTGGAAGAGCACGTCAAGCACCGAGCCAAGCGATCTCAAGTGATGGAGCCGTCTCCAGCCCCCGCGGCAGCGGACTCAGGAGCTATTTACGCTCACGCTATCAAAAACATTTCATCTCATCCTCCAGTTCTCCATGCGCCGTGGCTTGGAGGAGGCTCTCGGCCCTCCCTGCAGAGGGAGCAGCTCCTATGGATGCCATGAATCCACACCCCAGCCTTTGGGGATAGCTAAAAGTATCAGCGCAAGCTCCTGTTTCCCCACTGCCATGCAAGAGAATACACTGGGTGACTGCTACCCTGCGAGATATTTTTTGGTGGGATGGGGATGCCACAGCCCAGCTGCTGCTCTTCGCAAGGGCAGGGTTTGCACCAATCTCCTGTTTTCCAAACCCAAGTGGGATGGGTGGAAGGATGCACCAGCTCTTTGCAAGCCCAGGGGACGCTTTGGTGTATGCCGAGACTCTCACGTGGGACAGAGGACAGGCAGAGAATAGAAAAGAGGCTAGCATAAATAGCTATTGGAAAATAGTGGAAAAAAATTTTAAAAACAGTGGAATTGGTAGAAAATATTACAAAACACCACCCACTTCCTTCCACAGCCGGTGACTACAAGACTTTCTTCCCCAACTATCACATTAGCTGCGACTTTTGTTCAGCAACCCGTCCTCAAACTGTGCAGCAACGTCTTGGGGCAGGATCCCTGGAGGACCAGGTCCGAGCGGGCTAGTTTGCGACGTGCCCCGTGACTTCCTCCGACACGGCGATGAATGCACCAAAGGGAGATCCTGCCTGCAAGGCATTTTCTCCAACCCCCCGGCAGCACTTCCATGCTCCTGAGCTAGCCTGCTGTGGAAACTAGGTCAGGAATTCACATCAGCCAGGATGCAGGCTTATCCATCATCTGGTTTTTTTTGGGAGAGCTCTGCTCACAGTACCCCTTCGTGCAATATTGGAGCAAAAGGGCCCAGGACTGATAACTGACCCACTGGAAAAAATATTGTAACATCCTTCTGTGAAAAAACTGCCCCTTTGAAGTCCCTCTGCCTTTTTAAAGGTCCTGAAGATGATCTTTCAATAAGGCAATGATAAACACCAACAAGTCTCGAATATTTGCATTAGAAGCTGCCATTCAAACAAAGAAAAAAATCCCAATGCATGCTCAAAGCCTGCATTTTCCCCCTAGCAAATCCCAGAATGGTTTTCAACTTTTTCTTGAGGTTTTACAAGTCAAATCAGTCTAGTCTGAAATACCGTATTTTTGCAGCATCTACCGATATTGAACATGCTGTTTAAATAAGCCTGTTCATACTCATAAGTGAGCAACATGTATTAATTGCTGCTGACTTTTTCCAGAGACAGGAGCATGGTTCCACAAGGGCATTAAAGCAAACATTTCCCAAGTGTTTGCTCTTTTTTATCCTACAGAACACCAAGTAAATGACCAAAAAACATGTTGTTAAGAAGTTACGTAAGTATTAGATTTTCTTGTCTTTAGATCAGGCCATAACTCTTGCAGCAGGGGGAAATTTCTGTGGCTAAAAATGATAATGAGAACCAGGGTTTGAATAAATGGTCCTTACACCCTTAGATGGATGCTATGGACCCTCTGCTTGGGAGTGGAGGGCTTTTTTGGGAGTTCATAAGAGACGGGCTTTGTACATGTGCAAACTTCTTTGCATTTCCAAAGAACACATACAACTTTTTCCACTTTTCTCTAGCAGTAAATTTGACTCAGACAAAAGCAGAAGCAATTGGATTATGCAGAACGTACATAGGAGTTGAAAAGATGTCAGGTTCCGCCCTCCCCCCCGGCTCTATGCCATACACAAATCTGGAAATCGGTGCCTTGCAAGATAGAGAAATTCCTGGGGATCATCCAAAATAAAAGCCATTTTCCTTTTATAAGCGGACTGAAACTAGAGCTGCAAATCCAACCCTCTTAAAAACTGAGCTGCGGTTTGGATGAGACTCCCTGAATCTGGATCAGTTGACTCCCATTTTGATGTGGGAACCCAAATCAGACCGGTTTCATAATACCGTTTCAGATGTGGCTGAAAAACTCATGCAAGCAACAGATCTTCCAATGTTTTCCTGGTTGCAAAATGGCTGTGAGACCTGGTTTGAGCCAAGAAGCATCAGCACCGCTAGCAAAATCTGTCAGCGTCAAGTCTTGGACCATTTTCCAATGAAGTTATGAGCCTTTCTGAAACCTAATTCCCAACCAAACTACACCACGGCAGCTTTCCATAGCTTTCTTGGAGGCTAGCTCAAGCACAAAGTTTTGCATCCTTTTGGAAAGACTGTTTTAGGGGCAAGCATTTTGGTCATTTGCTTGGCTCTCCCTCCAGTAACTGCTGTTAATGTTCGTGCTTGTTTTGCAAGCTGCAAAACGTTTCCCATTTGCAAGCTGAGTAAGTTTTAATTACTCCCATAATTTTGCCTGGAAGGGAAGAGCCAACCATATTAATCGGATAATGAGAGCAATTGCTCTGAGCACCATAGTCCCAAATACACAAGCCAGCGCAAGATCTCAAAAAAAATAAACCCGAAGCACTATTTGGATGATATGAATGTGCATTAAGACAAAGGAAAATTTACTTCGGAGCCTTCTCTCCAGCTTTGGGTCTTACATACCCTTAGGGCTGCCTGCATATAACCCCATTACCTCTCTTTCCTCCAATCCCAGCCCCTCCCTCTGCAACAAGGACCTTTGCCAAATAATACTTCTTGCTATATCTGAAGGATAAGGCATACAAAGCTACAGTACATTCAAATAAAGATTGGAAATCATTTCCTTACCGGAAGGAGCTATCCCAGTTTGTCTTCCCTTCCTTTTGATAATACAGCTCGGATTAAGGGTAGTCAGGAAATTACATCGTCTTGGGGGGAGGGGGGAGAAAAAGAGAAGAATATCAAGGAAAAGGAAATTTTTTAATTTCCTGCCAAAAACAATCCCACAACTTTTTTGAGGTTTCAAAGGCTTGGTTACGTTTCTTCTTTGGTTTTTTTTTTTTTTGGTAAAATTTTACCATAACAAATATCATTTTGCACATGCTCCTTGTTTTTAAACAAAACATGGGTGACTAGAAGAATGTGCACACATTGTCTTCCAACTTAATATTTTAATCTTGAAGATGCATGGATACTGATGATGGAGGCACCAAAAGCCAACACCTGCCCCATGATCCAGAGTAGGTCCTGGGCACTGCTGAGAGGACTAAACTTGGCTCCGTGTATTTATGGCCTGAGGGAAGAATTTTTGGCTTTTATAGGAAAAGTTTATCCCTAGTGCTTTTTGGTGAACAACCAACCTAGCGAAAAGCACACTGCAGTGTGTGATCTTTGGTTTTTCTAACCCGAAAAGCAAGCTGAGCATCCTCTGAGCAAAGGTAAGCCTTTCTAGGTAATAAAGTAGGAAAAAGAGAAATCTCCGCAAAACGCGTTGTGCCTAAACACAGCATCTATGATTCTATGATCAATCAATCGTCAGTCGGTCAGCACGGACAAACCTGTTGTTTTACCTCTGCTCCTGACAAAACTCAGTGGGGAAGAGGGAAAGAGCAGAGCTTTCTGACAGATGGAGATAAAATGCGGCTGAATTATTTACTCCCAGCATTAGATTAACCACACTATGGGAATGACGGGACCAGGTGGTTAAAATACTTGCATCAAAATGATTTATGTCTGGCTTTTGTAAGAAGGTATTATATGACAGCCTATACCATGCTCTGTTTAGCTCAACCTGAATGGTCTTAGCACTGCTGATTTCCTGCAGTTTACACGTATATACGATTTTTCTTTTGTAATAACGCAGGGAAAGAGTCAGCTGTGTGCTTCTGCAAAGGGGATCTCTTGGCTCTCTGTCACCCCCACAGACCTGTGAAATCTGCTCAGAGATGCTCACCAAAATCCTTCCTCCTGCTGAGTACAGCACAAGTAAACCTGGCCCCAGGTTTTGGGGGCTGAACCTGCAGAGGCAGGACAAGCCCGCTGCACAACGTGAAACGAGGGCGAGCTGTCAGCACTGACGTGTCCGAGGAATAAATCCTTACAGAGATAATCAGATCAGTCTCGCCTGACAACACAAAGCCAAGGGCGGCGCGCACGAGGCTCATACGGAGCGCCCATTCGTGTTTTAGCAGGGGGTCAGAGCTCAGTATAATTCTCCGATGGGACCATGCACGGTGTTTGCCTTCAGACCTTTCCCTCCAGGCAGTAACTGTTTGTGTATCATAGCCCTGTTTACATCCAGCCTCAAATACCTGCGCCAACACATCACTGGAATTAATTCCTGATGCGCAGCTGGAAAAGGGGATGCTTTCACCCCCACTCCACCCCCGCCTCCAAAAAAAAACCTGAAATCTTTCTTATGGAGGCTGGGCACACCACCAGAAAAAAACAAAAAAACAAACATTAAAATATATCTGAAATTTCTAGTGACACAACCGCTTTTCCACACCTAGGGTAATGAATTTCTCTGACACAAACCACAACGCCCTTTAAGAGCAAGGTGCCGCTTTCGTCGCAAGCTGCCGGGGAGGCAGCACGAGCTCAGCCAGCTCCCGGCCGGCCGGCAGAACCGGAGAGAGCTGCTCCCCAACTTTCTAATCAACTTTCCTGGCTTAAGCTTTTGCAGCCGTCCTACACTTCAAAAATATACACCCAAAACCTTTGATGTTGCTGCTGCCCCGCCCTTTCTAAAGGAGAGGAATGCAGTCGCAGCATCCCAGTCCATGGAAGAGGGATGCCCCATCTCACAGCTTATCCAAAACCCATGGGCAATCCCACTTGCTGTGGCTTTGGTAATGGTTCTTGAGTGTTGCCCCTCACTACAAGAAGGATGTTGAGGTGCTGGAGCGTGTCCAGAGAAGGGCAACGAAGCTGGTGAGGGGTCTGGAGCACATGTCTTATGAGGAGCGGCTGAGGGAACTGGGGTTGTTTAGTCTGGAGAAGAGGAGGCTGAGGGGAGACCTTATCGCTCTCTACAACTACCTGAAAGGGGGTTGTGGCGATGAGGGTGTTGGTCTCTTCTCCCAAGTAACTAGTGATAGGACAAGAGGAAATGGCCTCAAGTTGCGCCAGGGGAGGTTTAGATTGGATATTAGGAAAAATTTCTTCACTGAGAGGGTGGTCAGGCATTGGAACAGGCTGCCCAGGGAGGTGGTGGAGTCGCCATCCCTGGAAGTGTTCAAAAAACGTGTGGATGTGGCACTTCAGGACATGGTTTAGGGGACATGGTGGTTCTGGATTAATGGTTGGACTTGATGATCTTAAAGGTCCTTTCCAACCTAGTGATTCTGTGTGATTCTGTGATTCTGTGAAAAGAAACGACCTCAGTTGGGGGTTTAGGGACGTATTAAAGCCCACGCTTCGCTGAGTGTCCAGGCTGGCTGGCTCCTCTCCGCAAAGTGCTCCTGCTCTTTTGAGGCTCCAGTGGGACGCTTTGCTGTCACTTGTATTTGGGGGAACGACAGCAATGACCACAAGGAGACCCTTTCTTGCCAGGCCAGCAGGTGCCAGCGTTACAGGGCAAGGGAGGGGCAAGAGGGAGATATTTCACATCAGGAGCTGCAGAGAAGCCACTAAACCTTCTCTATCCCTTTTTTTAATACTTGCCCTGGAATGAAAATGACTGAACTGAGAGAGGCCCCTTGAAACAGCAAGGCAGAGGGGAGCAATTGCTCTTGAAGTCCCACCTTGCGGCGTGAAGTTTCTCCCCGCAGCTCATTTTCTTGCCCATTTTCTTTCAGCCAGACCCTCGCTGTGGCCTTTGGGCTCTAAGCACGGTAACTTGTGCCCTTTCGGAGAGCAGCCCCAGCCCTCTGATCCCACTCTGGGTTTACACAGCTTCGCATTAAGCCTCGGTCATCTATAAAACACCTGATTTGGCAGAGAGGATGATTTCCCAGAGGGGAAAACGTGCCGATGCCAGCGCGGTGCTGCGGCAGGCAGTGACGGCACGGCGGCAGCGCAGCAGAGATGTGGGACAGCACGGTGGCTTGCCCTCCCCGAGCAGTTCTCCCCCCCTCCATCCCATCCCTCCTCCTTCTGCTCCTCTCCCAGCCCTGCTGCTGCAACCCACCACCCCAACAACCCCTTTCAAGAAGCTCCTGGTTATTCATTTTAAATATCCCTCCCCAGGGAACACTTATTAGATACGGATCTTAGAGCGATAACCAGCAAAGCCTTCGCGAGCTTTGGTGCATGGGCATTTGAGGCAGGCTGGAGGAAACCCATCTCTCACCCCCAACCTAAAGAGCATCTTCAGACCGGGGGAGGAACGTGAAGCATCAGTTTGCTTTCTTTTGTTATTACTGAAGGTCAAAACAGAGCTGAGAGTACAGCAGGGGGTCCCCAGCGTCAGCAGGGAAATGGGAAGGGGTCCAAGCAGCATCGTTAGCAGGGCAAGGCACCACACAGCGGCTCCCACAGCCAAAGCAGAGAGACCCCACCCTAGGAAGCCCCTCCACAAGCCCTGCTGCTGCAACCCACCACCCCAACAACCCCTTTCATCCCCTCCGAGAGGAGCCCACGGGGGTCCCAGCTCCGTCCTGGAGCTGCAGGACCCTCACCACGCCGGCAGCCCTTACGCTGTCCACAACGACCCGATCACCACTCCGCTGCAACGGAGGCAAATCTGCTTTCACAAAACATCCCAACAGCAGCAAGTATTTTTGGCTTAGCTCTTCAGAGGGGTAAATCAGTGTGGTTTGTAAGCATCAGGGGAACCACAGGGTTACTTCTGATCGGGCAGCACAGCTTGCCCTGACTTCATTTGTCTCTTTAAAACATCAGCACCACACAGTCAATCGCACTACGTAGCCTACAGAGCAAACCATCACTTCAGCTCCTGACGGCCAGAAGACGACGACAGTTTTACAGCAGCAGCCACCCTGCTCCCTTTGACCCCTTTTTCGGGGGCTGAACGCTGCCACGGCTCATCTACCAGAGCCCTCAGGGGGCAGGTCCTCCCTGGGGGGCAGGTCCTCCCCAGGACCGGCCGCTCAGTGCCCAGCCACCCTCGGTGCTCACCCCCAAGCCCAGCCAGTCCTTTTTTCAATGGGTCACTTGCCATGTCCTGACTCTGTCAGGTTTGCAGGCGAAACATCTAAGCAGTCTTTTAAAAGTTCAGCCTTAGGACAGACTTAAATCCTACAAATCTTGCCAAGTAGAGGCTGAATTTCCATATCGATCAGAAACTATTTTGGTTGCCTCGTGGGGCAGGCAGAAATCTATCTTGAAACCCTCATAGACCATGGAAAAGCACTCATACCAAGGCCTGGGCACCATCCGTCCTAACACCATCACTCAAGAACAGCTGGAGCACTAACATATACTTACAAAACATCTTTTTTTCTTCCTACTTTAAACATTTGATTTAATATCATATATTAATATATATTAAGATAAGTATTATTTAATATTCCACTCCTCCCTTTGAGCAGCATCAGGTGTCCTGTAAAATATATGAGCTGGTAGACAGCAGCGGTTTCTTGACCTTCTCTGCACCACTCACTCTTTCATAAACCCCACCAAGGCACCTCTTACTCCGCTCCTCACTAAATTAAACAGCCCTAAGCTATTTAACCCCCTCCTCCTCCACCTGTGGAAGACTTTCCAAGCTCCTCATCGTCTCTGCTTCCCGTTGCTGGCCCTATTCCAGTCATGCTTTCCTCTGGCTTGAGCATAGGAGAGCTCCCCAAAGGCGACGGTGCTCCTGTCTGTTTGTAGGATGTCATTCAGATGCCCTCAGGATCGCTCTCCAACTCTTCAAGTAGTCAAACAACTCCTGGGACAGGAGCCAGGCACCACCGCTCTGTGCAGCATCTGGGAATAACCGTTGCCAGGGCTGGTGTTGCAAATTATTTCAGGAAAGCATATTTTTATTTAGAGAGTGTAAAGCTGGACAATTCTGCCATGGGAGGAAGAGGTGAAAGATTTAAACCTCTGGGATTGTCTTTCCGGGGTTTAAAGGTTGATGGGGAAATAGCCATCTCCTTTAAGATCCCGGCTTCCCCTATTTTGGGTATGCTCAGGACTTGTTAATGGTGCTCATCACAGCCCTACAGACAGAATTGAAATGTCACCTCTGGAAGGTCAACAGCATCAATGCACTTGGCAGCCTCTGTGCAGTCCTGGCAGCTCCCAGCACACGGGGACGTTCAGGGACTTCAGTTTCATGAAAAGGATGGGTTGGGCAACATTTCAGTGCCCAGCAGCTGCTCTGCCAAAAGTATTTTGCCATGCAGCATCCCTATAGCTGAGGAAGAAGAATATTTTCCTCTTCCACAGTAATTTTCTCTGGTTTTCCACTAATAAAACAAACCATTTTTTAAAGAATTAAATGAAACTGAAAGAAAATTATTTTGCTTTCCTCACAAACCCCCCTTCCCCTTTTTCTGGTGGAGAGATGGAAAATTATATGGGAGGTGGAAGGAAAATAAAGAAAAATTGTTATTTAGAATAATACTTCTGCATGAAAAACTGAAAAAAACCCCACAACTTAATCAAAAAGAGCTGAATCGCCATGCCTCTCCTGGGGTCATCTCATCCCTCTAAGCCTCTTGCCCTGTGGTGATCCAGATATTTGCACTGCAGCCTTTGGGCTTTCCTGCAGTACAAGGGTTTAAACCGAAAAGGCAGAGGTTGCAGACGAAGCAAGGGGAGCAAAGATCGAATTGGATCCTTCCAAAGATAAATACTGCCTTGTGGAAACTCGGATGGCTGTAAGCTTCTCACAGCTCATTGCTCCAGAGCGAACAATCCGGTGGTCTCCATCCAACAACAGGCAAACGTCCAACCTGCAGACCCTCCGTTCCAAAACGACGGCAGCTGTTGAACGTCCCAGCAGTGTCTGCTGGACAGGGAGAGCGCCTGGAGATGGGACACATGCACAAGCCCTCGCCATCCCCGAGGGAGGGCAGAGGAGGCCAGTGCTATTTTGGTGGCGCACAGTAGCCCACAGCATGATGAAGATGGTCCCCTGGATACGTGCCAGCCGTTCCCTTGACAAACTGCTGTTTTTTCTTTAAAGGGTAACAGAGCTTCCCAAGAGAAGGCCATGTGAAAGAAATTAAGGATCGAGTCCCAGACCAGGCAGGATCTAATCAGCCCAGCTTAAATTCTGATGTCACAACCAATTGGCCTTCATCCCAAGATGGGATGTGTGACTCAATCAAGCCAAATGCCAGCACATGAGCGGGGTGGGCTGTCCCACTTCAGACAAGGTAACACCCCCAAGATCATGGGCTAGCACTGCCTACAGCTCTTGGGCCAAGCTGGTGATAGCTGCTGCATCCATCCATGAGACACCATCGAACAACCAGGGTGATTCTTCCAATCTGCCACCAGTCTATTTCTCAGCGTATGGAGATTTCCGTAACTTTTCACGCATATGGAGATTTTATTTTTCCCTTCTTTTTCAATTACATGTTTCATTAACCGCCCGCACATCCCGATTCGCCGATGACTAGCTGAGGTTTCCAGATTGAAGAAATGAAGAGGGAAATAAAAGTAATGATCTATTACCATTTACAGCTGCCATGGGATGATGCAAAACTTAATCAGTTGTTTGTAAAAAGCTTTCACTAGCAGGGAAAAAATGCTGGGGGCCGGGGGGGAAATCAATCCCTTGCGGAAGATAATTTCCACCCCATCTCCCTCTCAATTCTCTTTTAAAGAAATGCCTGGGGAAGTGGAAGTCCTCAAAGTGTGTCCCACTGATGACAGCTCTAGGCTCTCTGCTAGAGAAGGCTCCCAAACTCCTTCCAGCAATGCCATTGCTGCTGGCCCTTCTCACTGGTCACCAGACCACGGAGTCACTTTTCTTCTGGACGCACACAACCCCACTGCAGAAAGAGCCACCCTTGAGGACCAGAGGGCCATGAGATCTCCCTCTGGCTTTGCCCAGCAGTGAAGTCATGGCAGGCTCTCAGCAAGACATGGTGTTATTTGCATCGGAGACCATGCTCTGAAGGCAATCCCTTCAGCCTTCCCTTGGTTTGCCTCAGGTTCAGAAGTCCTCTCTTGTCAGCTCTGCCCATGACAGATGGGTTTAGTCAGCACTCCTCAGATGGGCTTTATGAGGACAAAGCTGTCAGCCTCACTTCTGACAAGACCAGTCCAATGAGATTTGCTGACCTAACACAATCCTGCCGGCCCTGACAGCTTCACGTAGTTCTTCCTCAAAGAGATGGACAGCAGATAGATACGAACCTCTGAACAAGACAGCCCCTTCCAGTTCACCTCCGCTGAACCGTGTGAGGAGCTGCTTCAGCTCACCGTCAACCATCAATATTGTCCTAGCAGCGTTAGAGGAACTCAGCTAGTCCCACACTCACATGCTCCTCCCCGATAATACCTCTCCACTCCGCAACTCAGCCCACGTTAATTGTGTACGATGTCTTAAAGACCACCCAGCTTGAGGTGCAGAGCGTTCAGTGATGGATAAAAATAACAATTGCATTAAACGAGGCCATGCTCCTTGCCAAAGAGATTAGCAGTGGGAAAATTCCTCCTTTAGGGAGCTTTGCAGCCAAGGACCGGCCCGTAGGGTTCATGACCGACAGCATGCCCCACATACATTTAACAACGATGGGTAACATGTGGGAAGAATTATGAGACTGGTGACTTCCCCTAAATCTTGCTTTTGTCCTCAGTCCTAAAAGGGAAAGCGTGATCAGGTCAGCGATCATGGCAGGATGGTAGCCAAGCGGCACCGAGGCTCATTTATCAAAGATGTTATAGAGGGAGCTGGTGATGAGAAGGCCATACCAGCTGGAGCATCACCTTTCCCTCCAGTCCATTTGTTGTCAAAAACAAAACAAACTGAACTGAGAATATTAGAGGAGGAGAAAGAATCACCTCATCTGTTTGTCAAACAAATTTCAACTGAGCATCTCCGAGGGCGGGCCCTCAGGTAGCCACCCCAATGTGCCAGTGAAGAGTGCACTGTATAATGAAGAGCCATGAAAAGATATGAGCCAAACTATGGATTAGAGAAAAATATTCCCTGGAGGTGAAAGATGAATACTGACACACATCCCCCCCCAAGTATTTTCATTTTGCAGAAATGCAAAGAAAGGAAAAATAGGCTTGAGACTTTTGTTAGATACAAGTGTATCTGTAACCTGTCACTGTGCCGATAGAGTGCATGCTCTAAGTCCCCAGAAAGGTTACTGTGATCTTATCCATTGCCTAAAAAGGTGAATTGGAGACCTAATATCTTTGCTAGCTTTGAATATTTGGAAATCTGTTAAAAATGCTTTTCTTCCTCAGGTATCTCAAAGTCAAGGACTCAAATACCTTAGACAAGGTATTTGAAAGAGTCAGTTGTTCTGATGTTTGTAACTTGAATGAGGAAAGATTTGGGGTAGGCACAGAGAAGCTTGTCCTCTACACAACCGTCAACTGTTAAAAAATCCCCATGGGGCTTAAATGATATGTCCATTCTCTAAGCCTTTCCAACACTTGCTCTCTGAATAATTCAGGAAAGTCTATGATACGGTCTTATACCTGGAAAGAGCACTTCAACACTGGACCACAGAGGACTTTGTACTTTATGCACAGAATTCGATTTGTTTGGCTGCCTTTCATCCTTTAAACCTAATCAGAGGTTACTTGGCTAATTTTACAGTGCAGTGTGGACATCACCTCCATCTGACATAAAAAAAAAATGCGTCACATCAGAAACACAGCAAGGCCTTGCAGAACTGTCAGCCTAAGACGCAGAAGCCAACGCCTGCATGAACTACTCACATTTTTTCATTGGTTTTCTCCTTTTCAGAGATAGTAGAGTTATCTTTCCCCATCTCCAGAGAGTTTCTAATCACTGCTAAGAAGCAGCCTTGACACCTTGTGAAGGAACAGCAAAATGCTAGGACAAAAGAGCAGGCAACAGGAATATTTAGTGATTAAAATAATTTCTCTGAACCCCAAACTATTAGAAACCTGCCAAAAATTCTTCTATGTGAGTTAAGAATCGCATGGGAAGACAACTGTGTCTAGATAACCATGACAAAAAAAGGCCTCTAAACACCTTCCAAATTAAGTTTCTCCACCACCAAGCCTTCTCCCGAGAGCCCCAGGGGATCAGTTTTCCTGCTTTTGATTGATTCTACTTAATCACAGAGCTTGTTAGTCCCTAGCAAGTACCCCAAATTAATGGGGCTGCTGCATCATGCTTGACCTCCTTTGGATTCCAGGCAAGGGATTCAGTGATGGTGCCACCCAGCCAGATGTTTCCAGCACCTTTTGAAGAGAAATACATCTTTTCTTTTATTGGACATCCTGGCAAGAGAGCCCACATGGAATGTAAACTCAGTGTGCAGAGATATATAATTTCTCTCACTGTTTATAAACACACAGAGCCCAGTTCTTCCCCCACTGGGGTTATATGAGCCCAGAATTTATCAACCTTGGAGAACATACTGCTGATTTACACTGAAGTGAGCAAATTGTTTGCAGAAGAAAGAAAAAATAGATGAGGCAAGCAATTGCCGCTTTGCATATAGATTTGAATACACATACAACCCAATATTTAGATTAATTGCAATAAACAAACTTGCCTCAATACCCACAAAAGCAAACCTCAGATCCAGAGGGAAAGCCAGGGAAAAATACCCTCGCCTTCCCCAGCAGGAAGGGAGGCTGCTCAGACATGAAAAATGCCTTTGGCAACACCTTGATCTGGCATCTGCCTTGACATCCCTGAGCCAGCCCTCAAATTTTCTTGGCTAAAAGAGCAGGGCCAGGGTGTCACAAACCGTACACCCACAGACCTACAGAGGTTTTGCTGGCTTCTCACCAGCTTGTTCTTGCTCATCTGTAGCTCCAAGCTCCCTTCCCTTGCTGCTTCTCCTGCCTTGCCCCTTGGTCTTGCTCTGCTCCGTCCCATGTTTGCTGCCCACAGGACCGCAGGCTGGTCCCAAGAGTCACTGAAGGCAGATTTCTAGGCTGGGTCTAGCTTCTCCCACCCAACTGCTGGCCCAGCCTTCAGTACCTGCAAAACCACCCTGTGATTCTAATGGAAGCAGACACATGGTTTCTGTTTATGGGCTAAAAAGCACAAAATCAAAGCACATTAATTTGATAGGTGGCATGCATATGGATGAGGTAATAAGGATGATTAGCATCAAGCATCCTTACAAGACATTAGAGAAGCCACAAATGTTTTGACATCAGAAATTTATGACACTTGTAAGGCTGAGCTCTGATCATGATGCATTTTCTGGCCCCTGTACTGCTGTTATTGTCAAAATAACAAAAACATACTGGTAACGGAATAAAGCACGCTGTATATACGTATGTTTACACACACATATTTATAGATGTACACACACACATATAGGACAGGACAGATAAATATCTGTGGTTCACAAATGAGCAGTTTTAGGAAACTGCAGGACATGAGGGACAATTTTGTTTAGAGTACAGTTTCCCCTTTCCTCTCTCCAAGACAAGATCTCTAACATCTGCTGTCCATCGTCTTCCAGCCAAGCCAAAGGGGTCATGAGCGCCAAACAGACGCCGCACAAAGATCGCGCTTTGGTAGGGTGTTCACTGGATTTCGGATGGAAGAAGAGCATCCATCCCCTGCAGCTTCTGCCTGCTGGGGCTGCAAAGGTCTGGCAGGGTGCTGCTCCTCTGCCACGTTGATTTAAAAGGTTGGGGATACTTCTCACAGCCAAAACTAGCCCGAGGTAAGTTTAGTCACCAACCGAGGATCTCAATCTCTCCATCCTCAGGCACCATTTTGTGACTGTATCTGAATATGGGTGGAGATGCCTCAGTCTTTGTATCCATTTTTTAATACTCTTACAGAGGGAACCTGGGTTCATCACGCTTAATAAAGCTCAACACATTTAGAAAAGCAGAAGAGGGCAGAAAAAGGCTAGATAAATATATGCACACATATATATGCACACAAATAAAATCCCAGAAAGGGGAGGAAGGAAAAGCTGTACTACAGCCCCGTTAGCACGAGACACAGGTGCACACGTGGCCAAGAGCAGGGGAAGACAGAGCCACGCAGCTCTCAAGCCTTAGCGCAACCGCGTGCCGGGACAGCGTCTCTCCATGAGCATCCCTCCAGAACCCAATTGCTTGAATAGCAGAACTAGACCAAATTGGTTTCTGAAAGGGCTCTTGATGAGGAGAACATGGAGAGGGTCTCCATGGCCCACGGCTCCACCTCGAGTTCTGGCGAGCCCAGAGAAGCGCCAAAATCACATGCCAAGTTGGAGCAGTCACCACCACTGCGCTTGAGGGACCCCTCCCAGAGCAGCGCAGATACAAGGCTCACCTGCGCCGCTTGTGCCGGGGTCCTTGGTCCCTTCGTTTATTATTTGCAAGGCAGCATTTGGGAAGCTCCCAATGGGCAGCACCCAGCAGAGTGAGGGTGCGAGCTATCACAGCTTGACTTCAAGCCCAACCACTCCTTTGGGAGATTAGATCTTCACAGCAGCAGGAAGATTGGTATCAAACATCTTCCCTTGCTCTGGGATATTCCTTTGGGAAGGTGGTGCCAAGCCACGTGGAAGCACACCCTTCCTTCACGCCAAGCCGAGCGGGACAGCCTCCAGCAGAACTCCTCAGAAATCCCTCCTGGGGTTGAGCGGCAATCCAAACCATGAATCATATATGCTTAGCAAATTCCTATCATAAATGTCTGGCAGCTTAACTTATACCGGACTTCTGCAGAACGAGAAATGTGTGCCATTTTCCTAGGAATAAAATAAAATGAGGCCTCCTTCTTCCTTCCATTATCCCTTTGAGGGGAGTTTTGAGCTTTCTCTTTCTGTTCCAGGCTGTCTGGAGGCATATGATGGGACAAAGATGTGGGGATGAAAAAAAAAACCAAAAAACACCACCAAAAAACCCCACTGTCTCTACTTAAGATATTCCTTCGTTGCAGCTGGCTCTTGATGCTAGCCCAAGACCCATTTTCCTTTTAGCCCATGAGAACCATCGCAATGAAGTCACGTTGGGTGGTCAACTAAGAGCCGAGACCAGAAGACGAACTGAACAAACACAGTAGCTGCTGTCACAACCATTTTGACTATAAGGCTGGTTGCTCTCCAGCGTCTGGGCCCTTCACAAGAGCCAGAAAAGACAGACAAATTATCCCACAATACATTGGGATGTGCCATGAGTCCTTGGCATCAAGTATATGCACCAGGGACAGCATGGATGCTGCAGGGTTATTTTTGTAGTACGTTTGCTCTCATAAGCTAGCCAGACTAATGGGAAGGATCAGGGGTGTAGCTCGCTACAGCAAGCCGTGCTTGGGGGCACTGCCAAGCACCCCCAGAGAGGTGGCAAGAGCAAACTTGCTGTGAAAGCCAGCAAGAAAGCTTCTGCAGAAAAAGTTTTCCAACTTAAAAAGCATAAAATCAAAATCCTGGACAAATCAAATTCCCTGGACAATATCCCTTTTGTTTAAGGGGAAAAGTAGTCCTGAAAAAGCAAAGTTTTTTTGTTGCAAAACTTGAATAGCCAAGCCCTGGGAGACGGTTGAACTCACTTTCCGCAGCCATCAGGAGGAAGGTGAAGCTGAAATACTCCATCCAGGAAAGGCCCTTGGGAAAACAAAACCTGTTTTGTTCATTGCTGATTTTCTTCCTCTTTCTTTGTTGGGAGGAGGGGACCCTCTTAATGCAATCATCCACATGGAGAGCAGCGTTCTTTTTCTGCTCAGCTCCACCTGAGTGGAGTTTACACACCCACGCACAACATCCTTTCCCTGACAACACATGAGCTGCACCTATCCAGCCCCATCTCTGTGTCACCCAAAGACACCCAATGGAGACCACGAGATGGGCAAGGCAACCTTTCCCCATTTAATTAGCGTAATCCTCCTCATTCAAACCCTCTGACCATGCTGCAGCAATAGCGGAGAGGGAAAAAGAGCCACTTAGCTCCCCTGTGCTCAAGAAAAGCCCTTGGTGCTGTCAGGAGCTGCAGAGGTACCTAGTCACCATGCTTTGAGCACTACATGCAACATTTTGGGATATTTTTCCATGCAACGAAACAAACAGCACCACCCAAATACATGGTAGTTAAAACTAAATAAATAAATTAATAAAAATTTCTTTCCAGACCAGCTCAAGGTGGAGCTGCAGATGTTCGTCTCCCCAAAAGCAGGGGACACGGGGGGAGAACCTGGCTTTTGTATGAAGGCGAGCACCACACGGGATGCTGCTGCTGCTGACACAAACTCTCATCTGCACATCGCAAACATGTCTCCGGGGCAGACGGACCTCTCACTCCCTAATCCGCCAAAACCAGGAGCAGAAGAGTGGGCACCATGGGAGGGAAGGAGCAGAACAAGGGAAAGGAGCAGGGACTGCCGCAAACCCAGGAGGAGTCATCCCACCAAAGCACCTATGCAGCAAGCCGACTAGGACTCAGCACAAGCATCACTTGCTCAGTGACACTCACTTTAAATTTGGGGCAGCCGAGGGACACGCACCGCAGGTCCTGCCCTGGGTCCACTCCGTTTTGAAGCCAGCAGGACTTTTGCCAGCAACGCAAATAACAGCAGGCTCCAGAGATGGGCTTCTCATCCAGACACTCAGAGCTGTTTTAACTCACAAACCCAGCAGGAAAAAAAAAAAAAAAGAAAAAAAAAAATCATTTGGTGTTTTTGTTGGATCCCTTTTTTGTCAGGTTAGTGAGTTAAATCAGGGTCTGACAAGCACTGAAGCCAGTACTAGATAAACAGAGAGAGTGCAGGACTAGAGCAAAGATGACAAAAAAGGGAAACCTCGACTTTTGGGGTTTTTTTTTAAGGCAATGCATTGTTAGATTGCCTCCAGCTGCCTCCCAAACCCTGGGAGCCAGGATGGCAAGGAACAGTCAGCTGCTACCAAAACCACCAGCCAGTAAACACAAGGAGAAAGAAAGAAAGAAAGGAAAAAGAGCAAAATACAACCTGCCCAAGTCCTGGGCTGGGCAGCCTGAGAGCTCAGTACGTCAGCTAGGAGAGATAACCCATGCAGATGCATTCATGAAAAAGGTGGGGCTGCATGGAACCATCTCATTTGGCCTCAGGATCCAAATTCCAGCCCAAAACTCTGCCTGTAGGAGGGAGGAAGGGAGCAGCAGCCAGCCAAAAGCAGAAGGTGGAAGGCTTTTTACAGTTTTCAGGTTGACCTTCAGAAACAGAACATAGGAAACCCTAAAATGCCCCCCTCAAAACATCCCCAGGCACCTACTCACACATTACAGAGAGCTGACATCTGATGATCATGAAGGAGGTGGTCTTGCACAGGCTCCTGGACCAAGGAGGGAACGAGGAATCCAATAGCTACTCCTCTTCCAGGTTCTGGCATCTGCATGTGTGATAGATAAGCCTAAAGTAAGTCTTCCCGAGTCGAGGGTGGGGAGGCTGTAGACAAGACACTCTCTTGTAGTGCTTCTTCTCATGAACAAAAATTGCTAAGCTGTATTCAAAGCATCAGCTGTGACACTTGGGGTGGGTGGAAGAGGGGAGAGGCAAAGTAAAAATGATTGCAAAACAGTGAAATAACTTCAAAAATAAAGTAGAAAAAGCAAAAGAAAAATGTTCTCAAAGCAGATGGAGCAGGTTGTGTCTCCTCCCTGGCTCCCTCTGGTTTCACCAGCTGCACCCACTTATCACACACAGAGGTTGGTGAAGGACAGGCATCTGCCTTTCCTGCTGACTTCATGATTTTGCAAATCCCCCTCTTCCCTTCCCCAGACTGAGCAAATCCACCATTTCCAGTCTCTCACTGCCTGCCATCCATCATTTTACCTCCACTTAACTCCACCACACTCCTCCTCAGACACAGAGGCAAGAAGTGCTCTCCCATGCTCCAGACCCAGGAGCATCAAAGCTTTATTTACTGGCAAAAGGCACTCTGTCTTGTTCTCATCACCCTCCTCTGGCAAGATGAAAGTCTTAAACCACCCAGTCCCAACATCCAGAGCCTCACTGAATTTTTGCTGTTACTGAGCATCCCTCGGACCAACACCTCCTTGACCTACGTCTTGGATATCATCCAGAAAGGCATCTTTTCTTGTGGATTTTTAGGACTGTACAGGTTCTTTTCATGTCTAACAGATCCCCGGTTCCTAACACAGCAATATCCCTGCTCTCTACACCGAGCTCAGGCTTACCTTGCACGCATACACAGAGCCTCCTACGTGCAGGTGATCAGACACACCACAGCAGGCTGGGCAATAAATAGGGTGACACCCCCCCCACTGTGTTGGGGTTTTCTGCCTGCCTCCTGAGGCGTAGATATTTGCTTTCCACAGCTAATTAGCATAGCTTCCCCTCTAATGAAGATTACTGCTGTCTTTCCCTACTCTACACTTATTAGGCTAAGCAAGAAAAAGTAAGGTGTAGCCTAGCTGAGACAAGCACAGCTGAGACAGCATAAACAGAGACAGGAAGAGCAAGAAGCAAGCTCAGCTGTCCTCAGTAGCCCCATACCAGTGCCAACAGCCATAAAACCCTCCTTCTCCTCCCTTGCTATCCCCATTCCCAGACTTGCTACTGCCTCCGCTCCTGCCCTGTGTCCTCTCCTGAACCAGCTCCACCCTATTGTTAGGATGGAGTCCCACCTTGCTCAGCACCATCACCCCACTTGAAGGGGCAGCTCCACAGGGACCCCCAGAGCTGCCCCAGCCCCCTGCAGCTAGTGTGCAGGCCAGGCAAAATCACGGGCAGAGTCCCTTCCCTCGGGCCAGCTCTATCAGCCACATGTGTTTCGAGTTAAGATTGGCTTATGTTTCCAGTAAGCAATGCCCATGCAATCTTCCGAGCAGCACCACAACCTGAGATGAATTTTAACAAGAAATCACCCATTTTGTGCTCCTGTTAGCAAGAATCAGTGCTCAATTTAATTGCATGGCCCCTTGAAAGCTCAGAGGAAGGGTATAACCATACCTCCTTTCCTCAGGAGCCTTGAAATACCACGTAAGAACGAACATCATTGCTACCATTTCAGCAACTGGGGAAACTGAGGCATGGGGGTGACATGACTGTTCCTGCTCATCCAGCTGGCCTGCGCAGAGAATCCATCTCCCCAGAGTTACAGTCCAAACTGAGACCCACGAGACCAGACACGGGGTCGTTTTCTGCAGCTGCCTGTAGCGAACATCCCACAGGGGAGACCCCCTCCAAGAGGACTGCCTCTCATCAAGCCACAAGGATTCCTCTTTGCCAGATGTTCCTGTGGGGAGGATTGGTCGGATTTTGCAATCTCTACAAAGCTTAGAGAGGCTCAAAACTTCTATTCCAGATTTAAGGGAAAAGAGATGTATTTCAGTTAAGAGGGGAAAAAAAGAAGTACTTAGCTCTTTATCAACATTTGACATATACATGCCTCACTGCAGCCTTCCAGTATTTAAAGGGGGCTTATAAGAAAGATGAGGACAGACTTTTTAGCAGGGCCTGAAGTGACAGGGCAAGCGGTAATGGTTTTAAACTAAAAGCGGGAAGATTTAGACTAGAAAGAAGGAAATGTTCCCCAAGGAGGGTGGTGAAACCCTGGCCCAGGTCAGGTCGGACGGGGCTCTGAGCAACCTGCTCTAGTTGAAGATGTCCTTGCTCACGGCAGGGGGGGTTGGACTAGATGGCCTTGAATGGTCCCTTCCAACCCCAAGATTCCATGATTCTATGACAGAGGATGTATCAGAACGATTTTGGCTCCCAACAGCAAAGTGCCTGTTGACAGCTAGGGGAACCGTGTGTTCAGCTAGCACTGGGACATATTTTTGGAGGGCAAAACCCTCTCCTTTAGTCCTTTAGACCCCCACCGGACCCTTATTCCATCCTTCTTTATCTTTGAGAGGAAGACCGTGAGCTTTGCAAACATGGGCTACCATCCAGAGCAGGCTTGAAGATACCAAACAGGAGCCACCTCATGCCTCCTCACCCTGGAAATCATCTCTCTGCTACATCCTTAGGGATTAAAGTTTTCATTCCCCAGAGAGGCCTCTTGCCTGGCTCCTCATTGGCACAGTTCAGTTTGCACTGTAGCACACGAGGGTCCTGGGGTCCATTCGCACACATCAACCCGTGAATCGCATTCCCCTGGGTGCGAGTCGAGCGCAGGGCATTAATAGATGGGATTTTCTGGGGGGTGTCCCTGCGAAGGGAACAGGAGCGCTCCCGCGGGAGCAGGGCAGCAGCAGGCACGGCTCCTCTCTGGTCTCCCAGCATCACTCTACATGGAGAGGTTTAACACAGGCGACTCGTATTTCATCCAGGAGAAAGGTGAAGACCTAAACATCTCCCCCCTTGGTAGAGAGATACATAGCCCTGGAATTCCTGTTTATAAAACTGCAATCAGTGCGAGCGCAAATTAGGTAGAATCAGTCAAGAGTAGGAAATTGCCAACAGAATTTTTTTAAATCAAAAAAAAGCAATTTAAAACCACTCTGGCAGCTGAGCTTTCATAAAAGCTTTCCAGGGCTGCATTTCTACATCGCATGTCAACATGGAAGATACCCGAGATGTAGCGAATTCCCCCAAGTTAATTTGAAGTATGCCACGAAACAGATGTGTTCTTTGGTGCACAAAGAACCTTTTCCTTCAATTTCAACATGACTGCCGGCGCATCCGATCAGCTCTTACTATCCTACCGCATCGTCTGATGTGACATAATGAGTCATGACACCCACATATATCATCAGGAGAGACGGTGGCAACTCCACTAGAGTTGGGAAGAGCAGTTATAGCACTGTTGTGTTATAGAAGCAGGTTTGCTGGGAAGCTGGGGCTACTGTCTTGAAGGTATTTGGGAGAGATTCCCCTTTCTGAACCAATTAAGACCTCACAATCAGGCGGCGTGCAGAATGAAGGTGGAATTAATCGGTGAATCGTATGGAATTTCACCCTATGGGCTCGGCTCCCAACTTGTGGGAAATGACACAGATTTAATCAGAAGCTTTGAAAGCAGGAAGAAATCATTCGAAACATCCAGCCTGGCCTCCTGCATTAGAACAGGTTGTGTTTTTCATCCAGAAATTCCTCCATCGAGTCCAGTAACCCAGGGCTGAGGAGGAACCTGCCACTGCGTGACAGATAATAAGCTTGAGAAGACAAAGCTCAGAAAAAAAATCACAAGATCCTTTTTGACACCCATTCTAATGGTTAAAACCCTCTCCTCTTTAAAAAGCATTAATCTAATACCCATTTGATGACTTCAGCTTGCAGTCCACAGTACCTGGCTGGGTCTTCTCCTGCTTGGTTGAGGACAATGCCTACAGCCAAAGCTCAGTGATGTGCAAGTGGCTGATCCAGGTGGCAGATTTGCGAGTGCAAGACCATCCAGGGACATTTTCCAAGTGCTCCAGGGAGCTAGAAGCAGCACTGCTCTCTCTTACAACGTTCTCCTCTGAGATCTTTCCACCTCCAAGCGGTAGTTCAAAGACCTCAACACACCACACTGCCACCGACCACACTTTCCTGCCGTCTTTCCCTGGATGTCCTTAGAGCCCAGTTTACAAACATTTTTGTGTTTAGTGCTTTTGCCTTGGCTGATCACTGCCTTTCCAACCTTCTCCATGCCTCCAGAAAACCTAATCAACTCTATCATCAAATTTCTCCTTCCCACTCTTGCCATGCAGAGTATAGATAACCATGACCATGAGGAAATATGCCCTTCAGCATGACCTAATGTTGATTTAACCAGTTCTCTCCCATTAGAGCCCACAGAGCCTCCACATAAGCCCAAATCTCTCCATTTCTATCACTACCATGACCCAAACTAACCCTAAGGAGACAAAGGTACATTTGCTCACCCACACTTGTAGGGCAGCAATGCACAGGGTCACGTCTGATTTTCCCGTTAGGTAAGTTGCTGTAAGAAGAGTTGAGCGCTGAGCTGTAAGGTAAATTTTCCAGATGCGAGTCATTCTCTGCATCACATGCAGGGTAGGGGGAAAAGTCCAATTTTACAGCACTTCTGGTAAAGGAATGCAGAGAATGTGTCGTAAACACTCCCCCCATCAAATAGGTGGTAAATTGAGCCATGAATGTTTGAAACACTGTACTTTGGAGAACTGATGGGAATGGTTGGAGTTATGAGCCTCTTTCAGTCAAATTGTTTGTTCTTTCCGTTCCTCAATTTCTTTTTATTGTATTTGAGATGAGAAAGTTTTTCCTCTGCCAGATACACCATGCATATTACTCAGAAGAAGGCTAGAAGAATTGGTAAGCAAGAAAAAAACTGTGCCTATATATATTTTGTCATTGGCTCCTCTGGGAAATCACAACCCAAACGATGCCCAGGGGCTGCACTGGAGAGCACTTTCCTGCCTGTCAGATGGCAAATGCGTGTTTTCCCACCTTCAGAAGATCTTTATCCAGAAAAAGGCAAACAAACAAACCACCCAGCAATCTTTCTTCCCCTAGTGAAAATATTTTAACTATCCCAGATAAAAGAGCCAAGCTTGACAGGGCATTACATGTGCTTTTCATGAATTTTTGCAGGAGGCAGTTTTGGGACTGACTTAAAGAATGCACTTAGCACGCCATTTCCCCTATATAAAAATACTGAATTAGCATTTCTCCCTGCGATTCTCAACATGGTATTGCTACACACAGAACAATACAAGATAAGTAAAAACCCATAAAAAAGGCTCTCGTAAAATTGCACAGTGCTCGGTTTTCTTTCGTTAAATCCCTTGACTTCATCAGTTGTTCCATCTGCTGATAGGAAGAAGAGTCTCCTCCACAGCGCTCTTGGGCTTGTCAAAAAATTTCTGCTCTCCAAGATAAAAGTGGAATAGGTGGCCATCAGCCAGCTGAAAACAAGGATCCCAAAGAGTATCTGGAGATACTATCCCTGCTCGCTTTGAGCCGTTATCAGGCATGGGGTGGGCAATGGGAAGATGGGACCCACTTTTTGACCCCATGGGCAAGCAGACCAAACGAGAGCAAGGCAGCATTAACAAGAGTTAACATAAGCATTTTGTGCTTTTATGAGAGGCTGAAGAATGTCAGCTGGGAGCTGATCTTCAGGGTCTATCTAATTATTCCTTAAGAGCATTTTAATTCGCAGACAGTTCTGTTCCTCTTTAGTACCTGGTGTCTAATTTATGGGGCAATGTTTCTTTAAGACTGGCATTAAAGTGCAGAAGTAACAATCTGGGGTTAAGAAGGTTGGGCATTATGTCCAGATTAGTATTATCAGATGACCTGAAGCAGGGGTTATATTAAAAAATGCCTTAATTAAAAAATAGAGGTCAGAACCAGTTTAAGCTCCAAACTTCTGGTTATATTCACTAATTAGAAGGCTTGGTCACATGCCTCAGAGTGATGGATGAGCCGTATCTGCCTCATGGCATCACATAAAGAGATGGGACACAGCTCCCCAGGCACAGGGCTCAGACAAGATTGTACCAGTTTCCTTCATTTCAATTCACCTCTCTTTTTTTTTTTTTTCCCTTTTTCCCCAGAAATTAATAGACCGCAGGCATTCAGGAACTAGAAATCGGCAGGGCACTAACTCCTCTTGGTTGCTTCACCCTGAACTTCAACTTACGCACTGAAGCCGTGCTAGCTGTTTTCTCAAGAAAACCAGAGACAGCCTATAGTTTAACATACGATTAACTTACTGATGAACCTCCAAATCGCCTATGCAGGAGTCAGGAGGACTATTTTCCTTCCTTTGCCCAAGCAGAAGAGTTTTGTACCTCGGAGGATGTCCTACACCTCTGCAGGATATTCTCAAGGCCTTCAGCCTTGCTCTAGGAGGCAGACCATAAGCAGCCACATCAAAAGCGCGAGTGTTGAGCAAACCTGAGCAAGAGGCAGATGCTCAGTCTCAGTCCCAATGAATGTCTCCTGATTTTCACCAGACGGCAGGAGAAGATGCAACACTGGCTGTCACTCTATTCATAGACACACATGCAGATGCCCCACCTGGTTCAGGCGCAGGTAGAAAGTTTGCAGCTAGACTGTAGGTTTTATCCTAGTCTCCATCACGCAACACAAGACCCTCACCAGAACTGCCAAGGACAGTCTTGGGCTTTATATAACCCCACACTTCAAATCCAGAAGATTTCACCAGGTGGTTTCAGATGAAACCCAACCTCTCCTTGCCAATACCATCACGATTACTTGTCAGAGGAGAGCAAACCCTCCCCATAAACCTCATCAGAACAGTCCTGCTTGAAACATCCACCTGGCATTTGCACAAAAATGCTTTTTTACTCAGAGAAAAATCTCATCATTTGTATGACAGAATTGGGGAAGGCCACGGGGAAGCATCAGGAGACACGGCGAGGAGCTGAGCAAACCTGCCCTGGGAGGTGAGAGACCTACAAGACTGGCAAGGGGAGAAAGCAAGCCCTTCACCAGGCTCCCTGCTAACAGCTGCAGGTTTTCCCTTTCACGTTAAAAGTTCAGACACCAGAAACCAAATCGTGCACTTAGTAAGAACCTTGTAAAAACCAAACAAAACTTCTGGGGTTTTTTTTACTTCAGCTTATTATAACCCATTGAAAATTCAAATAACTTGCATGTTTCTTTTGTTTACCTGCTGCCCTAAGAAGAGATTTTGCTATATAGCTTGTAATTCCTTTGAGAAAGCAAATTGGTAATCTGATAAAGCAAGCCACAAAAAGGAAAAGGCTTTCCAATTTAGAGAGGAAAAAAGCATTTCTTTGCAAAAAAAGATTCATTACTCGGTTATTTCAGCACGCAAGCAAATTTAGCGAGTGCTCAGTAGGTATTTCAGATAAAATGGAAAGGGAATTGTCACAGCAACAATCGATTTGTTTGGTATTAGTTCTGTTGTGCTCTGTCAGTGCGCTTCTCCATTAAAGGACATTATTGCTGTCCTCCTGTTTCAATTACATAATGAAAATAGATGAGTTGCCACGGCCCGCCTGGCAAGGCACCTCGTTTGCTTTCACGTTGTAGGAGGAGAAGGTGAAGTGGTCCCCATCCCACCACCTTGTCAATCTACCCAGGCTGCACCTCAAGGTACAACAGCACGCCTTTCTTAGGCACAGCATTGCGAGACACCAGGCAATCAACCCTAAATATATCCTGCCCACCATTTCCACCACCCTCACTCACACAACACAAGGAATAACTCAGTAAACATCTCCTGCATTCAATGGCGGTGGCAGAAAGGACCCAGAGCCCCCACGGTGAGATTAGCAGCCAAGCACCACGAGATCCATAGGGCAAAGAACATCACCATCGGTAGCAATTTGTACGGCTCCTCACACTGTGTGGCTCTAATCGCTGATCAGAGCCACGCGGTCTCCAGCTTGACAAATATTACATTTCTTTGTAATCCCCATTCCTTTTGAAATCCCCGTGGGCTCTGCCCCATTCCTGGGGAGCTCAACACACAAGTGCTCATGCGTGACGGAGGGAGAATGGTGTTTGGTGAGATCCGCTGACAGCTGAATGCATTAGGAGATCATCGAGTCAATGGCATCTTCCAGCCAATGTGGTTGTAAGGCTCCAGCATCCCAAAAGCCGCAAAGGAAAGAAACAAAGAGGTAACGTCTCCTTTTGGAGAGCATTGTCTGGGTGTTTGGTCCGTTCCCGACACACTGGAGCATGCACAGGGGATCAGAGCAGGCTTTCCTCCATCCCAGATTTATTACTGGAGAAGATGTCTCCTAGGAAGCCTGCGGGGTTTCTGGTTCTCATCTCCTCCTCCCTGCAGCTGCCGCATTGCTCAGCGCTGCAAATTACATAAATCAGCAGTAACAGCCAGGAGATGAAAGCATAAATAGCCCATCAGAGAAGTTATTGACACTAAAGGGCAAATCCTGCCCTGACAGGCACCCTGCAACCTCCTGTTCATCAGGAGGGAGATGGAAGGGGTGTACATCGAGGCGAAAGTCAGCCCTTAGGACGCAGGCTGCATGGATGGCAGGTCCAACTGATGCGGGCACCTGCGGGTCAGAGGGTAAGATGCTTCAGCCCTATCGGCTGGCTGAGATTTGGGTTTAGCAGACACCCACTATTTAATCACCTCAAATCCAATTCCCAGCTCATAGATCCCAGCAATTTATGTGTCATCAGAGCTCGAGCAGGACAGTGGTGCTTTGCAGTAAGGCTGGCAAGGATAAACCACAGAGAGCCTCGGACTTTAGGAAGATGCTGAGAAATCCCAAGTGCCTCATCTGAGACCTTGTGAGGATGGGGGAGAGCATCAAACTCTGCTTTGGTACTTGTATCTTAAAATCTTCTGTTCTCGACTTGTGGGTGAGAAACCCATCTTTCTCTGTAAAAGAGGGGAAAAAAATTGTTTCTGAACTTCCTCTTTAAAAGCTGCGAACTGAAAAGGAAGAACCCATACGCATTCGTGTTTAAAACTCTGGGATTTTAAACAGTTAAACTAAGGGAGACCAGGAGAGTCCCCAAGGGGAAGCTAACTCCCAGGGCTTCACGGCTCGGCTTTAGCACACTGCAAATTAAAAAAAAAAAAAAAAAAAAAAGTAAAATTGATTTGAAACAACCCTGAACCCCAAAGGGGGTTTCCAACAGCTTCACTAGAGCATTCGCACTCAAATTGCCACTCAAGAGAGCGGCAGGACTGACATCTCCAGATATTTGCACCAGAGCACCAGCTTTTCCCCAAGCAGATGACCTCCAACGTTTCCCCTCTCACATACCTCCCTTCTTTTCACATCACACTTGGGCTTTCCTGGGACTGCTTCTCCACCATAACAGCAGACAGGAGGAATGTGGCACACCAGGTCTGTTTGGATAAAGCGAGAAGAGGGGATTAGCGTTAGCTTTCTCGTGGAAAACTGGCACCGCTGTTAGCTCTTAGATTGGTGCAAGGTTCTGTAAAAAAAAATTGGGCATTGGAGGGGGAAGCCTCTGAATTCCCCAAACAGAGCGAATTACCGATACTCCAGGAGGAGTGATTAGGCAAGGTGCCAAGCCATAGCTAATGTTTTCCAAAAATAACTAAGTCAAAAGTCCATAAACGTCGGGAATTTCTAGCACAGAAACTCGAGCCCATGTGTTCTCCCATCACTAGCTAGGAGCAAGCCTGGTAAAGCCTTAGGCGATGGTAGGATGAGTGCCACTGCCTTTGGTGGCCCTGGGAGCCAGCCCCAAGGAAGCTGTTTACGTGGCCTGTGGCTCAAGCAAGCCACCTTCTGCCCAATACCCCCATCGCAAACATTTTCCTGCTGGCAAAAAGCAGAAGCGGGGGGTGAAGGGTTCAAAGGAACTAAAGGCTAAGTTCAGCTTGCTGCAGCGTCCCCTGACCCTATAAGCCAGACCTTCAGCATGCCAGCAGGCAATCCAAGCGGAGAGGGCTAAATCCTCACCCACCCAACTGCTCTCCCCGCACTTGAACTACTATTGAGCGAGTGGTTCAAGGGTTGCTGGGGCAGAGTTGCCCCTCTACTCCCTCGCAGCGACTGCAGTGGGCGAATGCTCTTTCTTTCCAGAGCTCGCTCTCTCCAATAGTGCCATCTGCTCCGCATAGCAGGGGATTTCGTTGGGAGCAAAGATAAAGAAATGTGACTCTCAAACTACTTTTTAAAACCTGCCAGAACCAGGCACTGAGCTGGAAAGCGTTTCCTTTCTCTTAACCCCTTTTGGGGGTCCCGGTGCCACTGCTGCTGCACAGCGGGGCAGTTGCTGCCCGGACACCATTGAGCTCCAGAGCTGGAGAAACTCGAGTGGATGCTACAGCTCCTCTTACAGATGCGCACGCCATCACTCAGGATGGCATGCAGAGATTTTCCTCCTCTGCCTGCAGACAACCTGTTCCTGCTGCTGCGGCACAATCAGGCGTCAGCATTTGGGGAAAATCCTACAGAATGCACATGTGCTGTCACACAACCCACCCAGCCAGGCCAGCATAAGGAGATCGGTGATATGTCGTATTTGAATTTTGCACATTTGTTTCTTGTCAAGCTTGACTTCGCTTGGGCCATTGCTTGGCAGTGGTGAAACTCGGGACATAAAGCGGCTCAAGGTTTGTGCTTGAAGATACAGATTCGTCTATGTGGAAACATTTGCAAGCCTCAGTGCTTTCCCCAAAACAACCTCAGGAGGAGAATCAAGCAATGATACTGAGAGTTTAGCATAATTCCTACATAACTGGTATTCTTCTAATACCACAGTTTTATTTTCATAGAATCACAGAATCATGGAGGTCGGAAAAGACCTTTAAGATTACCAAGTCCAACCATCAACCCAGCACCACCATGCCCACTAAACCATATCCTGAAGTGCCACGTCCACGCGTTTTTTGAACACCTCCAGAGATGGTGACTCAACCACCTCCCTGGGCAGCCTGTTCCAATGCCTGACCACTCTCTCAGTGAAGAAATTTTTCCTAATATCCAGTCTAAACCTCCCCTGGCACAACTTAAGGCCATTTCCTCTCGTCCTATCGCTAATTACTTGGGAGAAGAGACCAACACCCACCTCACCACAACCCCCTTTCAGGTAGTTGTAGAGAGCGATAAGGTCTCCCCTCAGCCTCCTCTTCTCCAGACTAAACAACCCCAGTTCCCTCAGCCGCTCCTCATCAGACTTGTGCTCCAGACCCCTCCCCAGCTTCGTTGCCCTTCTCTGGACACGCTCCAGCACCTCAATGTCCTTCTTGTAGGGAGGGGCCCAAAACCGAACACAGGATTCACCAGTGCCAAGTACAGGGGCACAATCCCTGCCCTGCTCCTGCTGGCCACACTATTGCCGATACAGGCCAGGATGCTGTTGGCCTTCTTGGCCACCTGGGCACACTGCCGGCTCATGTTCAGCCGGCTGTCAACCAGCACCCCCAGCTCCTTCTCCACTGGGCAGCTCTCCAGCCACTCCTCCCCAAGCCTGTAGCATTGCATGGGGTTGTTTTCACCCAAGTGCAGGACCCAGCACTTGGCCTTGTTGAACCTCACACAGTTGACCTCAGCCCATCGATCCAGCCTGTCCAGATCCCTCTGCAGAGCCCTCCTACCCTCCAGCAGATCAACACTTCCACCCAACTTGGTGTCGTCTGCAAACTTACTGAGGGAGCACTCGATTCCCTCATCCAGATCATCAATAAAGATATTGAACAAGACCGGCCCCAGAACCGAGCCCTGGGGAACACCGCTTGTGACCGGCCACCAGCCAGATTTAACACCATTCACCACAACTCTCTACGCTCGGCCATCCAGCCAGTTCTTTACTCAGCAAAGAGTAAACCTGTCTAAGCCACAAGCCACCAGTTTCTCCAGGTGAATGCTGTGGGAGATGCTGTCAAAGGCTTTACTAAAGTCCAGGTAGACACCACCCACAGCCTTCCCCATATCCACTAGGCGGGTCACCTGGTCATAGAAGGAAATCAGGTTGGTAAAGCAGCATCTGCCTTTCATGAACCCATGCTGGCTGGGTTTGATCCCTTGGTTGTCCTGTACATGCCCTGTGAGCGCCCTCACGACGAACCGCTCCATGATCTTCCCTGGTACTGAGGTCAGGCTGACAGACCTGTAGTTCCCAGGATCCTCGTTCCGGCCTTCTTGTAGATGGGTGTCACATTGGCAAGCCTCCAGTCAACTGGGACCTCTCCTGTTAACCAGGACTGCTGATAAATGATGGAGAGTGGCTTGGCAAGCTCCTCCGCCAGCTCTCTCAGTACTCTCGGATGGATACCATCAGGCCCCATAGACTTGTGGGTATCCAGGTGGCTTAGCAGGTCCTTAACTGTTTCCTCCTGGATTATGGGGAGTTTACTGTGCTCTCCACCCCTGGCTTCCAGCTCAGGGGGCTGAATACCCTGAGGATACCTGGTCTGGCTATTAAAGACCGAGGCAAAGGCAGCATTAAGTACCTCAGATGGAGATTCTGCTCGGCTCTCTTTCTGTTTTTATATTTATAAATATAAATTATGTTTTTATATTTATAAATATAAAATATAATACCTTCGTAAAAGCATTTCTTGTTATCCTTTACAACCACAGCCAGATTGAGCTCTAACTCGGCTCCTGCCTTTCTAACTTTGTCTCTGCATGACCTAATGAGATTCCTGTACTTCTGATCTTCTTGAGTTGCCTGCCTCTTCTTCCAAAGGTGATAAACTCTCCTTTTTCTTCCCCGAGTCCCAGCAAAAGCTCCCTGTTCAGCCAGGCCGGTCATCTTCCCTGCCAGCTCATCTTACGGCACATGGGGACCGCCTGCTCCTGCACTTTTAAGACTCCCTTCTAGAAGAATGTCCAGCCTTCCAGAACCCTTTTGTCTTTCAGGACTGTCTCCCAAGGGACTCTCTCAACCAGTGACCTGAATAGGCCGAAGTCTGCCCTCTGGAAGTCCATGGTAGCGGTTTTGCTGACCCTCCTCCTTACTTCAGTCAGAATCGAGAATTCTATCATGTCATGATCGCTAAGCCCAAGACAGCCTCCGACCACCACATCTCCCACCAGTCCTTCTCTGTTTGTAAACAGCAGGTCCAGCAAGGCACCTCCCCTGGTGGGCTCACTCACCAGCTGTGTCAGGGAGTTATCCTCCACACACTCCAGGAACTTCCTAGACTGTTTCCTCTCTGCTTTATTATACTTCCAGCAGATGTCTGGTAAATTGAAGTCCCCTACAAGAACAAGGGCTAGCGATTGTGAGACTTCTGCCAGCCACTTGCAGAGTGCTTCACCTGCCTCTTCAGCCTGGTTGGGTGGTCTATAACAGACTCCCAGCAGGATATCTGCCTTGTTTGCTTCTCCCCTAATCCTTATCCGCAAGCACTTGAGTGGGTCTTCACAATCATTGATTTCCATACAATCAAAACACTCCCTAACATACAGAGCCACCCCACTGCCTCTCCTTCCATGCCTATCCCTTCTGAAAAGCTTATAGCCATCCATTGCAGCACTCCAGTCATGAGAGTCACCCCACCATCATGGCTGTCCCACCGCACAACGGCTTCCAGCTCCTCCTGTTTGCTGCCCATGCTGCGTGTATTGGTACAGATGCACTCGAGCTGGGCTATCGATTTCACCCCCAACCCCGGCACGCCACCCCTAGGCTCATCTCTCGTGAGCCTGGTTTTATCCCCTTCCCACTTCAAACCTAGTTTAAAGCCCTCTCAACGAGGCCCGCCAACTCGTAACCTAGAATCCTTTTCCCCCTTGGAGACAGCTGCACTCCATCTGCTGCCAGGAGGTCCGGTGCCGTGTAAACCGCCCCATGGTCAAAAACCGCAAAATTCTGCCGACTGCACCAGCCCCTGAGCCGTGTGTTAACCAGGTGTGCTTTCCTGTGTCTTTCAGCGTTCCCCCCCGCCACTGAACGGACTGATGAAAACACTAGTTGTGCTTCTGTTCCATCGATCAGCCGCCCCAGCGCTCTGAAGTCCCTTTTAACCACTTTTGGGCTTCTTAGCACAACCCTGTCGCTGCCAACCTGCATGACCAACAGCGGGCAGTAATCAGTGGGCTGAACCAGACCAGGGAGTTTCCCGGTGACATCTCTCACCCGGGCCCCAGGGAGGCAGCAGCCTTCCCCCTGGCTTGGGTCCAATCAGCATATTGGGACCTCTGTTCCCCTCAGAAGGGAGTCACCTGTGACAATTACCCTCCCTTTTCTCTTAGCAGAGGAAGTCTTGATGCGTGGGGCTGGCTGACTCGCCCCAGGCAACCCCCTGGACGGACTTTCATCAAGGTCCTCACGTGCCCAGCCCAAGTCCCAGAGCCCCACGCCTGTTGTGTGAGGGCAGCCGGGACGGTGAGGGAGGCCGGGAGGGGATTCGCCTGCCGCCCCGAGCAGGGACGTGTTTCCACTCCCCCCTCAGGCCCTCTCCTTCGGCCGGGCAGCAGGAGGGCAGGGGATCCCCTGCTGCCTGTGGAGCCTCCACCGGCAGCCTCTGCCCCAGGGACGGCCGGGTGTGGCTCCCCCGATCCTTCTCCCTCTCACGCTCCCTGATACCCCTCAGCCTCTCCGCCGCCTCCGCCCCAGGCCGAGCAGGTCGCTCACCCGGCCGCACCGCACACGGGCGTTGTCTCCGCCGCCCTCGGGCACGAGCGACAGGCTCAGGCCCTGCCCGCAGCCGGACACCGGGACAGCCGCGCGCTTGAGCGGGGGCTCGGTCTGGGCCGCCACGTTCCTTCTGGCCGCGGCCCTCGGAGACCACGGCGGGGCCCCCGGCGCGCGGGCGACGGCCGCCCCTCGAGAGCGCCGCTAGCGCCGGGGGGGGCGGGGACAGCGCCCTGCCCGCGCGCCTGCCCTGCGCCCACTGACACGCCCCGCTCACCCCGCCCCCGGCCGCTCTGGCACGTGAGGGGCTTCGGCGGCCGCTCCTGTTCCCGCCCGCGCGGAGCCAGCGCCGCCGCGCGCCAGGAGCCCGCGCTGCCGGCCCGGGGGCGGGGCTGAGGCCGCCTCTCCGCCTGCGCGGGCTTGTCGCCTCAGGGAGGGGCCCCCGGCGCGACGCCTGTTCACACCCCCCCCCCCCCGGAGCCCTTCGCCTCGGTGGCTCCCACAGTGATGCACCGTAATCTTATTCTCCCGGCCCCTTTCGCAACGCAGGCTACCCCCCACGCGCCGGGCAGGAGGCGGCAGGGGTTCAGCAAGCAGGCTGGCGCTCTCACTAGCCCGCAGGCCGCGTTCTGTCTCGGCCTTCTCCTGCTTCAGCGAGACGTTAGTCCCTATGACGTGCGCTCTGGAAGGAGTTTGGCCTCCTCCTCTTCTTTGGTTGCCTTTCAGCGTTGCAGCTCTTCCACTAACATGGCATTACGGCCCGATGAGGAAAAGGCGAGGCTGGCTCACCCCGAGGAGGTCGCAAGAGCCACGAGCTTTGGTTACGCGCGACAGCACTTCCCAAAGCACGGCCTGCACCGAGCACGGCCCAGGAAATGAGCACGCAGCAGCCTGGGACGGGTTTCCGTCACCAGCGACAACGCAGTGCGTTAAGCGGAAAGAACCGATGTGAAGTAGCGATAAATAAGCCCCTTCCCAGAATCATGATTATATTTTTAACGAAGCATCTTAAAAAAAAAAAAAAAAAAGTTGACAGCATTTCCCAGAATTTTCACAGCTTTCAAGTGAAGCTGTCCAAAAGTCTCATTATCAATAATTTAAACTCTCTGTTAAAAAAAATAATTGTAGTTACAATTTAGTTTGACATAAGCACTTTTAAGAAACTCCCTTCAAATCACACCTGCTTCAAACTTGGGGAAAAAAAACCCCAAAACTCAAAGTTTTGAAGTCACATTTGAATTCAAATTATTCCCCTTTTCATAGGGAGAAAATACTGCTGATTGACGCAGGGTTTCACTTGACGATGAGTCTTTTATGAGGCGAAGCGCAAAGAAAAAGGAAAATCTGCTTTTAAAAATCTCTTCTTAACAAATAAAAACAACACCATAAAAGAGATGTAATGGCACACAACTAGCAAAGGGAGTTCCAAGAAGATAGAAGGTATTGAGGCAGAGCTTGGAAGAAATAAAGAGAGAACTGGTATCTATCTGGAAAAATAAGGACATCCGTTACCAAGCACCTGTTTATCTCTGTTCACCTCTTTTGGGGAAGAGTTACCTCCCTGCAGTATACCTCCAGTTTTCCTCGCTACAGGTCACTTCCACGCCGTGGGACTGCAAACCAGAGCCACAGCCGAATAATTCCCTACCTTCAGCTGCAGAGAACTGGAACGTATGAATTACCTCTCTATTTAATAAGGCAATAGCTCTGCTGGGATATTCAGCCTGGAGTGAAGCTGTCTTAGTAAAATCTGGAGTTAAAAGAGAACATGGCATCTGGTGGGTGCTGCAGAGTTTGCTGTCCCATCCTCGCTTGCTCACACTGGGGAACGCTGGGAGCATTTCCAGAGCACCACAGAATATGCACCGGTTTAGGGTTTATATTAAATGTTTTCCTCTTTAGTAATGGTTGCAGATTTTTCTGCCTCTTCTCAACCTTCAAAATCCGGCGTCCTGCAAAAAAGTGAAATGCAAGGCAGAACTGTTCGTTAAGGTGGGCTGGTGCGAGCGGAAGAAATGTAAATCGGCCCTAGGGACTGCCCGAAATGGCTCACCAGGCTCCCCCAGCTGGCGGGGACGCTGCGGGAGCCCTCCGGCCCTGCTGCATGGCTGGCAGCGAGCCCTCGGTTTGGGGAGGGCAACACGAAGCAGGCGGAGACCCGAGCGCTGACTTCCAGCTGCAGAGACCTGCTGGATGGCCCGGCCGATGGAGCTAACACACCGTCTCCCGGGGCTCCATCGCTGCTTTTTCCTGCCAAAAGATGATGGCAGGTAAGAAGGCAGCTTTCAGGCATCCTTGGACAAAAAGCCAGGACGGAGCTCTCAGGGAATTTGCCAAGCAACGAGATTTTTTTTTCTCCAGAGTCCAACTTACTTGATGTCAACAAAGGAGAGGCAAATTGTTGAAAGGAATTAAAAAAACCTCAAAGCCTATCTAGCCCCTGAAGCTTACTGTCTTCAGAAAGACATCCTGCTCCCACCTTTGCCACCACACTGTCACTGTGAGCCATGTGGGATCCCATTTAGCCAGGGATTTATTATATATTTATTATACCAGCTGGTGGGAGCAGGGCTTTTCAGTTCCCCTTTACCAGGTGACACCCTAGAGAAGAGCAGTTTCCATCCTTCTTTTTTCTGTTTTCTTCCCCTCTTTAAGCCTTTCCCCCAGAGCCACAGCAGTTTTACTAAAAGGACAGCAATACCAGAGCGGTAGAAAGGCTGCAAAGCCCCACATGAAACTCCCTCTCCCACTTTCATGCCAAGTCAGCCCAATTTTATTTGGGGTGGCTTCCAAAAAGGCACTCAAATCGATTTTTCGACTTCATTTGCAAAGCTAAGGACTTGCAGTCAAAGGCTGGAGACGAGCACTGCTGGGTCGCTGGAGAGCCTGAGGGTGGCTGCACATCCACAATACCCGTCGCCCACTATTGCCTCTCCACCGATTACCAGAGCCGATAGACAAACCCAGACAAACAGATAATTCCTGAGTTCAGGTGCAAATCAGCACACAAATGGCACCGATTCAGCTAAACGAGGAGGCACAGCTTAAACCACAGCAACCTCTGCAGTTGCACATCTTCAACTACAGCAGCCCCGGTGGCACGATCGCTTGCGGTCCCGTTTCAGTACAGGGCATTTTCAGTTAAAACCACGACCTACCAAAATAAACGACTCCAGTGTAAGAGCAAGTGAAGAATTATGCCAGACTTTGGCATCAGGTTCATTCAAATCACCGCCGCCTGCGGCTGGGCAGAGCTGGTGGCAGCCACTTCTGGGCAGGAAAAGCCAGGGTTGATCTCATTGACTAACGCACCAGGCACCAGATGGGTTTACATCCATCTCAGACCAGCTTCTGGACAAGTTTTTACTGGGGGGGGGAAATGAAAAAATAAAAAAAATTACTGATAGTTGCAAGACGACAGGCCTTGGAAGCGGTGGAGATCTAGTCTGTGATTGCTTTTGTGTTTCTCTCTGTTTCTTCAGCTTTTGGGCTGCGTGGCACATCCATCAGCTGAGATGGTGGCTCCTCCATTAGCCCTGCATGAAAGTTACTTGCCTTTAACAAATTGAGAGCAAAAACAGTCAAAAGCAACTATTGACACCAGATGTCATTTGGTATGAAGGGCCAGACTACCCAGAGCTGGTGGAGGGGAACTGCACACAATATTAAAACAGACTGCTGGGTTTCAGGCATCATCTGCCGTGTTTTGAAAGGGAAGCAACATTTCTCAGCAGCTACATCCTCATCTGACAAAAATCAGAGCTCCCCTGAAGTCAGTGGCACTGCACCCAACTTCTCCCAGCCACGGGATCTGGCCCCCAAATTTTCCGGCTCAGAATCCTACGATCCTGACAACACTCTACTTCTTCCAAGACAATCCAAGTCTTGGCAGGAATGCCCCTCCGTTCAAGTGAAAACATACCCAATGTCGTGATTTTCCATCTATAATTACCAAGAGATTAAATTCCTTCATTGCAAACAACCATGATTGCTCCCTGAAGGCTGCTGCATTCACCAATGTAAATGCTTTTGGGGGGCGGGGGGAGAGGGAAAAGAAAGGAAAGAGGCTGAAAAGGAAAATCTAAACAAAGCATCGATTTAGTTTTTGGAACTGGGTTGTCTGAGTTTGGTATATCCCTCAGCTCAAGAGCAACCAGCCCAGTGGTGGAAGGTGATGCCAAAGCCATGTTCTCCAGCAAGCAAGACAGCTACTCCCCATTCAGCTTTTTGCAAGCCACGAGCTTTATCCGGAGGCTGTGGAGCCAGATGCTCAGCCAGCAGAAAGCAGCAGCTGCCTTTCACTCGAGGATCCAGGCTGCCTGCAGGTCAAATAGACCCTTTAGAAGTGGACCAGATACTTCTGTTTAAATAGCCTGGTGGGAAATATGATAAGCAAGTTGCCCCTTATCCTCCTGCCCTCCACAGCCAACCAGTGCATTGGAAGGCATAACGGGCCAAGCCTCCTTCCCTGGATGGTTGCCTCCAAGGAGGAGTTTCAGACTCCAGTCTGAGCTCCAAGGCAAATCAAGGCCATTTACCACTGTTTGGGGGTTTTTTAATCTCTTTTTTTGCTAATAGCACTGCGTGTTGGAGTGTGAATTACAGCCAGCAGTAATAATGAACTCACAAGATAACATCCCTGGGGAGAGCGCCAGGAAATTCGGGGCCAGGATACAGAAGCTCACATTGGGCAGACGGAAGGCTCGCTAACGAAGGGTTTTGCGGCAGGAGACAGTTTGGATTCAAGCAGACTGACACATCGAGCCTTTTACATCTCGTACTTTTTTTTTTCCTTCTGTGCTTTCTCCAGGCAATTCTTGGCAGAAATTTTCGGACTCCACTTGGCAGAGAAGTGTTTAATCAGCGTTCAGCCTCTTTACAGGGCTGTCTCTGAGGGACCAGATTCGGGCTAGCGATAGCAAGCTTTAATTTTGGCTGCTTCATCTGGGTTGATTCATTTTAACAGTCTGCTTAACAATAGATACCATGTGGCCACGACCAAAGAAGTTTCATGGTCTTTGCTGAGATTTAAAGCAGGTGTGAAATGCTTTAAAAATGCATCATTACCACAGGAGCGATAAAAGCTTCATTGCCCTAATGAGGAAAAGGATTGGCCCGAGTTCCAGGGAGATTATTGCTTTTCTCTGTAAGGTCATTCCGTGTTGCCAGATTCCTGAATTTCTTTTATGAAGTTGCAGAGAAAAAGACAAGAGTCTCGAAGCTCCAGATCCTGGAGTCAAGTGATCATATGCATCGTGCATACTGTTCTGAACTTCTGCACCATCTAGGAAGGAGAAGTTTAGAACTTTTTCTCAGCCTTGGAGCATGACGTCCGTAAGGAGGTTCAACTAAAGGAATTCCCAATCTCTGTAAGACAGACACCTCTTAGTCCATCCCATCCAAAGCATATCCTCCCAGCCCTTTAGCCAATACTCAGATAAGCAAAATGTTACGCACCTGATTCTAGCTTTGATACTGTATATATTGTCTTGCTCTGGAATTTTTTAAATTTTTTGAGACAACCAACCACCATAGTGTGTCTTATCTCACATTATAAAGTATGACAGAGGTGTTTCTGTAATACATTTTGCAATTCAGAATTGCAGACAGTCAAGGAAAAGGTTTTGAGATGAGATAGTATAAAACCATTTTGCATTCCTAAATCAATGTGTGTGCTGGTTTTAAATTACATTTTTTAAAATGGTCTTTACTCCGGTAGTCAAGTGGGCTATTATATGAGTAACTGAAAGTCCAAGACCAGAGTTGGTTCAGGTATTGAGTTTCCAAGCCACAGTAATGCCAACATTTTTGGAAGACAATGCCATCTTTAGTCCAGTTAAAAAGCAAACATCTCAGGTATTTCTAGACCTGAAATTGCACTGTAGGCGATTCTTTCTGAGAAAACACAACACTGCTTTTTTTCAAATGATGTAGGATCATCCTCCCCGACATCCTTGGCCACTGCTGACCTAAACTAGCATGAGACATAGCTACAAAACTGATGACTCGCGTTTTTGTGAATGACCACTGCAGGTTTTGGCTTGTTTGTAGGAGTTCATGGTGGGCTGTGTGGTCCGAAGGGCAGCTCTTTCTCCAAGCTGCAGAGCTGAGCTTGGTTGGGAAACACCTGACTCGGGACACCGTGTCCCAGGGCATCGCCGGTGAAGTTCAGACCTGGAAAGTCCATCAGTGCTCGGTCCCAGGCCGGCCGCGCAACAAAGCTGCCTGAGAGCTGAGGACCCTGAGGACCAGCGGATCTATTTCTCCTTCACAGAAGTTGCAGTCTAAGAGCTTTAATCATTACCTTCATGACACTTAATGAGGACAAAGCCTGGAACATTTACCAGAGCATTTCCAGCTTTTTATTACAGCACCATTTAGGTCTGAACTTCCCAGCCCACTTTGAGGTTAGCGGCAAACACCAAACCTTAGTGACGGAGCTGAACTTGAAATCCCTAGTGCACAACCACCTGCAGTCATTCAAGTGTTGTATGCATAAAAATCAGCATCGCTCCAAAGGCACAAATTGTAACCAGGTCAGTCCCTATCCACCGAGGCGTTTGTTTTAGTACAGCCTAGCTGTCGTGCTTACGCGCACATATTTTCCGTCATTTCTTAGAAAACACGGGCAGAGTGCACACGCGTGGGTCAAGAGAGGAAAAGAGGACGAAGGAATGGAGGAAGCCCATCTCCAAGAAATCACTGATTAAAATTGCTCCCGAGTTCCCGTTTCCTCCACAAACAAAACAGCTTGTGAAAGTCCAAGCTGGGGTGGATAAAATATCAGCCACGTGCCTGACTTACAGCATTGGGACTGAGGTTTGGGCACCACTTCAAGACTTTCCCCTAGGAGTCTATCCAAACCCTCTTTGCTTCTGATGTGGAATAATATGGAAGTGTTTTTAGGCTGCCGGCTGGGCTAACACAAGGGCTATTGTAAACACACATGGCAGCCGATCAGCACCAAACCCACACAAATATGGTCTGTACACACACAACTAACTAGTACATATTCTTTTTTTCTTTTTTTAAAAAGATAAAATAGTTGAAGTGCTGAATTAAAGAAAAAGACAAAATCGCTGAGCAGGTCTTAAGAAAAACAGCGTTCATTTATGGAAAGAGTTATGTTTCACCTCATTTTAATAAAAGAAATGCACTTAAATGCAGGACACTAGATTTAAAGAGCTACAGATAAGATACAGCCATAACCAGCTATCATCCAAGTGTGTGCAGTGAAGCAAGACCGTAATTTCCGTGGATGCCATTTCAAAAATACTGCCACTAGCCAAGAAGGTTGGGAAATGTAAGAGAGCGTAACCAGGGCACAGGGACCTGCGCAGACTCTGAAATAACCTGCTCGAGATACATAACCCAGTCTGGAGTTCTAACCTTGCATAACTGCTGTTTGCCTGACCTCTGCTTTGGGTGCAAAAAGGAGAGAATTGCTCTTTCAGAGTCATGGCTCTCTGGGATACTTTGGGGTTTCTCCACTACAGTGGCTGGGAAGAAATTAATCTCACCTGTGAGACATGTCCCAGCTGGCTTGAAGGTAGAATGGTCTTTTGGATCTGTCCCAGCTTTCAAGGCAGGCTGATGGGAGCCTAAAAATGGGTGCCTTCACAGATGGCCCCAAGGGAAGCCATAGCCAGCTGTTGGCACTATTCAGGCACAGCCATGCTAGGAGATGGAGCATCTCCAGAAGACGTGATGTGACAGAGGTTGACACAACTTACATAGGGCTGCAATTTTCCTGCAGGCTGCCACATCAAGGCAACTGCTCTTTCTGCAAGGAATGGATTGGCTCCATAGCTGGCCCCAAAAGGACTAAACATCTCCAGGCATTTCAGGAGACACACCAGGCATTTCTGTCCACCATGCCAAGCCTAGGCTGGGATTTAAAGAAAACGGCAGCAAACCAGGCTATCAAGTTTACAGATGTTGAGTTTTTACGTCTTGCCACTGGATGGATTTTGAGCAGAACCATGCCCCATGTTGGTGGGGAGAGTGAACCTCAGGAGAGGGAAGAGGGGAAACGAGATAGCAGAAAGATTTCTCTGCAGTAATAAATCCATCTTGATAATAATGGAGTGGCGTACACCCGCATTGTGATGGCACCATCTGCAAACAATATCAACCCGAGTAGGACGTAGCTGGAAACTGAAGTAACATTTCACGTGAGGAGGCACGAGTTCTTTGCTCTTCCACCACCAGCGCTACTTTGACTAACCTTGTACTTGAAGCAATGCTTAAAATAGAGTTATTCAGCTCTTACATGGGTCTTTGGTATCTGCTGTAATCATAGAGCTTATGGGTTGGATCCCAGTTAACAGGCCTGAAGGACTGATTAGAGCCCTCTGAATGAGAAATCTTGTGATTCCTGCCTCAAGCTAGGCTGATTTTGCAGGAAACAGCATCATGTTGACACTATCATCTTAGAACATTTTTGTTGCAGGCTTGATGCAAAGCCTGTTGAAGTCTCTGATTAGACTTCCTCCGCTGCAGCAGCCTCTGGGCAAAGCAATGTCATCAACTTCTGGCCTGTTCATGGTGCTGGTCTGATGCATTTCCCAAAGCAGAAGACTGATGCCAAGATCCCACTGGTCCAAGCCCACCGCCAACTATTGTATAAAGGAAGTCAAAGTTCCTGATGGTAAGCACAGCTAAGACAACATGCAGAAAAGAGCATAAAACAATTAAAACACCTAATAAAGCACCGAGGGAAGTTGAGAGCATGAATTTTACATGAGTTCATCACACACAATGCTTAGTTTAATTTAATCAAGACAGCAACCAAAGTGTGATCCTCCACAGCAAAATCCCTCCTCAAATCTTTGTCCTTGGCCTTGCCTTGAAGGCTTTGCTTAAGCCCTCAAGACCGTAGGTTGAGACAAAAAAACCAAGTCTGATTCACTCTTTGTTTGGTGACCAGTCAGGGTCACACATAGAGGAAAGGATTTAGAAAAATTTAAGATACAATCAAGTAGCAGAGAGTCCCAAAGCTTTTCTTTGGGGAAAGCACCTGAAGGAACAAACCCAGTTTGCAAGGCTTGACTTCTTAAGACTGATTCATTTAGCTTGGAGGTACTTCAGCTTCAGATATCTGGAGATTCACCCACCGCAGGGTGACAGGAGGCTTCTACCTGTACCAATATGGGCTACTCAGTTGATACCACACAGACCTCAGTGAGAAATTGCATGAAATGGGAGGAGTTTACCCATCCAGCTCTGCCACAGAGAAGCCCTCCCTGTTTTGACCTGTCCCAACAGCCTCGTCACATGATTTCAAGCTCTACTTTTATCCAGGATAAATTTGCAGGTTATGTACGAAGCAATCAGGATCTTGCTTTTAGCTCCCCAGATTCACCATTACTCAGTAAAGCCTCTAACCTGAACCAGGAACAAGTTGAAATTTAAGCCTCCTTTAAACTTAAGCTCCTGTCCTGAGCCAAGGTGCGGGGTGCAGTCTGGGTCCTGGTTTATCTCTGGCCAGGGTCCCAGTCGACAGCCAGTCTTCAGGACAGAGCTGTTTGGCTTGAGTTTTTTCATGCTGCGACCCACAGCACCACTGAGAAGACAACTCCTATTTGGGAGCAGCAGAGATGTCAGGGTGGCCACATGGGTCTTGCTTTAAGCAGCAATAAACTAAACTATTTGCAGTGCACAAACACTTTCCAAGGAGAACCTGAGACGGGCTGAACACAGGACCTGAGGACCTTCAGGGCAGCACAACAACTGCTCTCAAAAATGGAAGGAAGGCCAAAGACTGACAAGGAACACACAGGCTGGAGCTGGGAGAAGCAGCAGGAGGCAATGATCTCCACAGGGCCCATATTCATTCAGGCTTATAAATAGAAACATTAAGGAGACTCTTTCCAGACTTCAGTGACTTTTTTTTTTTTTTCATGTGAGAAACATTAGGAGTACATGGTCTGCAAAGTCATTATCACCATCCACAGAAAGATAAGGAACATTGATTCAACTCAAGGCTCAGGACAGTTGAATATTGGACAAGCATCCTTCACCAAGCCAAGGTTTAGAGGCAGTGGGAGGGGCGGGGGGATGAGGGTTCATCCACATCCTTTGAAGGGTTGATTAGCAAAACAGCCTAAAAATATTCTCAAGGCTGGAATAAATTAAGAGATACATTTTCTTGAGATGCCTGGGATGCTCTGTAATTTTATGACATCCAAAGTGCTAAAAAAAGCCAGGTGCTGCCAAGATTGCATTGCTCTTCACGTGTTAAAGGTCAAAGAGTTGCAAAAACGCTCGTTTTGTAGGCTATGAACATCCGTAGCCATTATAATCAAAATGCGTGCAACGTCTAAAGGTCTCCTTACGGTTAAGTAACATGCAAGAACTATGGTAATGATGTAACACACAACTTAGAGCACCCATCGGTACCAACTTGGCACGAGGATCAGCGTCTGGTGCTATAGATACGTTGCAGCACCCAGATAAGGCCTCGCTCTTTGCATAGCCCATGGAGACATATGCCTCGTCTAGCCTTGGATGAGGATGTTTGGTACCACGAGCTAGAAACTTAGCTAGAAGTTGAAGAAGCCCTTCAAACTTCATGTTTTGCTTCTCCTAAGGTCATTAAAAGTGTCACCTGAAGAGGCTACTTCCCACCTCCTCTTCTTCCTACCTATAAAAAGCTATACTGTAATGAAATGCCAGACGAGGAGTGAGATGGCCACCACCACCTCACCAACAGTCAGGAGACAGAGCGCAGAGGAGGAACCTCTGTAAGGTCTTATGGCAACAAGATGAAAAAAACATGTTTCTGATTTCTTTCAGAGCTGCCTGGTCTTGACAGAGAACAGCAGAGACGACAGTCGGGTTTCTGCTATTCCCAGCAGCCACCCAGTTACAGACAGATGAAAAGTCAGACAGGAGGCAGAAATAGATGCAGTTTCAGTCTCTCTTTCCTGTAACGATCACTTTACATGATTCAGCTCCATTTTCCCCCATTCCCCTACTTCTGCCGGTGAGGACACACTAACCCTGCTTTGGTGAAGCCAATCTCCGGCTGAGGTCAATCCCAGCTGGAACAAGCGATCCCGTCACACCAGATGCGTGTCCGAGGAAAAGAAAAGCAGTATTCCCGCTCCTTGCTCTGCCACAGACTTCTTGTGGGACCTTGAGCATGTCACTTAGGGGAGAATGTGGCAAAGTCAGGATAGGCGTGCGTTAAAAGGGTTTTGTTTTGTTTTTAAATTTTATTTTAAAGACATGCTTTGGCAAAAACTCTCCAGTCTTTTAATGCACTTTCAGATGAAAATTTCAACCTGCAAAAATCACTGTTATCTCAATGTCAGGAAATTCCCAGTCAGGTCTAATTAACATTGTAATTCCAATACGAAGGGTTTGGCTGTATGGATTTCAGCTTAGACAACAGCAGATGTACTTCCACATCAGACACTGCTCCCTCTGAAACACACAGAAATTCCCTCTGCCCATTTCCAACTTACTTCATGGTGCTTTGGATCACAAGACCTCAGGTCATCTGTGGATTACAAGTCCTGACCCCGCTGCCAGGTCCTTGCACAACACGAAAGGGAGGAAACTCTACCAGTAGGAATTCAGTTAAAAACCTTAGCTTGGGGAGGAAAAAAAATAAAATTAAAAAAAGAAAGATGTCCCTGGGGGAAAAGCATCTGACTTGGTAGCAGGGCAGAAAGCACAATTCTTCAAATTGCCATGGCGTGTTTTTCACTGCCAGTCAGCACGCAGCAAAACACGTATCCCAGAAAGCAAGAGGCCAGAAGCCCAGTCAGAAACATTTTCACAAGATATCACCAGAAATCCATAGTCTTGGCATACCAGAGGCACGTTCCTTCCCACTTCAGAGTGAAGCACTGCCTGCCGTATAGGAAAGAGTAAGTTTACTAAAGCCAGCTTGACTTGCATACGGGCCAGGATTTCAAAAGCCGGACCAGAAATTAGTAGGAGCTACACGAGAGCCCTGTAGCTAACCCCCCCTGTTTTGAGCACATCAGCCTCAGCTCTTCAGCAACAACTACGTGAAGGCGTTGGACTGTCCAGCCAGCCTTTTCTCCCCATGACGACAGCATGAGCCGTTCCCAGTGCTGGCATACCTCCACAGTTACGAGCAGCTAATAACCCAAGCATTTCTGGGCTCATCATCAGAGTACCTAAGGGTTTTTCAAGAGTTCAGAAGTATTTAAGAGTTTATTTTGCTTTGGCTGTGGAGAGACCAAGATGGAAATCTGTGTGGCTTGATCCCTTCTTGCAGGGAGACATGGATGGTGCTGGGCTCTCCAAAGGAGAATCCTGACCCAGTGGGCAGCCCCCTTGTAGTGCCCAGGGAGAGGCAAGTGCTCCAGGCGATGGGACAAGGAGGTGCTGGTTGCTTTCCTTGCCCATCAGTCTTGCCACCTTTTTTTGCACAGTAGCCTAGTTTCAGAGGTGGCGTTGTGGTGGCCATCTTTCAAGCTGGGGAACGAAAGGCACGTGGCCCAGGTTGCCTGTTCCCTCAGGCAAGTATTTCAACAAAAGTCCTTACAGAGGGAGAGTGAGGACGCATCACGTCCTGCAGTTCCATGGCCAAAGGATGGAGCCAGAGCTGGATTTACAAGGAGGTCTCATCCCCCAAGCCTTGGAACAGACACATGCAGATACCAGATTTCTCTGTCCTGAACAGCCTCGGTCAGTGGATAGACTCCAGGTTGTTGAGACCAATGCAGAGGTAGAGCCTTAAGCCACCCTAAAGACTCGAAGATCAACCAGGTTGAGAAGAAGTACTCACAGCATCAGCTGGGAGGTGAGTAGGGAGGCCCGGGCAGTTTCCAGTTTTGGACTTTGGACCCTCATTTTGTGAGGCTTTCTCTAGAGAGGATCTGCGCTGAATCACCGCGTCTTGAAGAGAGCACACTGAAACCACTCCTTTGGTGGTGGTTTCATCTGAAACGCTTGCCAGCGCTGCTAGAGAATAAAACAGCTCAATGGTGACCTGCCACCTGGCCCAGCTCCAAAGGGGTATGGCCATCATCCTGCAGGATGGAAAGTGAGGGTCCTCCATACTACATCGAAGCCTCATCCTCCTTCACCTTCTGGAAGAACTAGAGGACAATCCGATTTTCATCCTAGAGCTCACACACATCTGGAAAAGCAAAAAAAAAAAAAAACCAGACCAAGAAACATACTGCACTGAATAAGATGCCTTCAACCTGAGTCACTGAGTGGGACACAGAGGGAAAAACAATCATTTGGAGATGAGGTGAAAGGCATTTGCCAAAGAGTTGTGCAACGAACAAAACAAACCAAAAACGAACAAACAAACAAAAAAAAAATCACACCCACCGGGGAAGCTGCCTACCTCGAGGAACCTCACAAACAGAACCGCCCACGATAGCTCAGCTATCTTTCAACGTCCCTGTAACCTACAGAGCCAAGACTTACAAGCGTGCTGGGACCTCCTGGAAGAAATTTCAAGGCTCAGTAGTGAAAATAAATCATGTCTTAACACACTTACACTTAAATGTCTCCAAAGCGGTTACGACACGGCGCTCTCCCGTCAGCTTTCTAGTGGGATCTGTTAGTAGCGGAGGCTTGGAAATGTAATCACAGTGCATCCCTTAATCACCATGAGGGTCTTCAAAAGGTGAAGTCCGCTTGCCATCGCTTGTAGAAGTGGCGTTTCTATGAGCTGCTGCTAGCCCACCACCCCAGGCTGCACCTAGCCATAGGTTACAGTCACACCAAATACAGCTATAGGCTACTTTCTACCTATTTAAAAAAAAAAAAAAAAAAAAAAAAAAAGCGCCCTGTTGTGTTTCATTTTTTAAGACTAACATGTTTAAAAAAAAAAAAAAGTTCTTCAGTTCAGGGCAAATGAAAGATATCGAATCCAAAGCATTTTTAACTTTTCTCCCAGAAGCCTTCAATAGGGTCAACTGTGATAGCTCTTGATAACTTTTATTTTTTTTAGTTAGTCCAGCCAATCAACAAACACTTCAACTACCTACTCCAACTTTTCTTTAATCCGCAGCTCTTCTTCGGCAAAGCTGCACGGTCCTCAAGCAGGTATCCTTACCAACTAATACAGGAACATATTGCCACCTTCTACAGCTCAGCAGACTTTGAATCCTCAATAGTAATAAGATTTGTCAGGCACTATCTGCTTTTGTTAGATATCACTCTCATCCTTAGGGAACTCTTCTCTTTCCTTTGAATCGGGCAGAACAAGTCCTACTGTCTGTAGATTTATATGGAGGTACATCAAGTCCTTCCACGGAGTGCTCCAGTACATAGGACTGTATAATCAATTCCGCATGAAGATTTGTGAAAAAGATCTATTCTCTGACAGAGCCTTCCATGGAAGGATTTTTAAACTGCTTCCAAGTTGCTATTAAAAAAAAAAAAAAAGAAAAAAGAAAAATAAAATTATGCATATAATGAAGTGTTAACAGCTCTTGAGATATTTGATGCTTTTCCCAAAGCCACAGCTCACAGGGGTTAACACGAGAACCCCAGCGATTGTGTGCGCTCCTGAGCCTTGCGTTTCCAAAAAAGAACATTTCAACAATGCCAGAAACAGGTTAAACAAACATTTAGAAAAAAATCACACAGGTATCACTGAGCTTGCCTTGGAATGAGAGGAATCTGCTGGATGGGGTCTCTGGTGCCTATTCCAGGACTATTTTCTCCAATCTTTTTTAAGTCTGTGCTTCCAAGAGTTAAAACCCCACTGGTTTTAGCCAAACTCACATTTTATTTAAGGCATGAAGAGAAAAATATTTATCATTCAAAGGAGTAATTCCCTCTCCTCCCTGCTCCCATTTTTGTCTTCTGCCTCTAGACAAGAGCGTCCCTTCCAGAGCGTCCCTTCCCTGTGCTAATTAATAGATGGATAAAGGCTCGCCTTGAGGTTGAGAGTTTTATAGAAAAATTAATTACAGATCCTGACTTTACAATTACTAATCGAGATGCTCACGTTATCTGCCACAAGATGCCCCAAGGCTTTACCTGGCTATGCAATGCCCTGAGAGATGACTTTGGTGGCTCTTCCTATGCTCTTACACTGTCTCTAGAGATTAACTTTTGCTCCAGCCTTCAAAGACCTCCATAATAATGACCTATAGGTGGGGGACATCAACAGGTCAGGAGGGGAGAGAAACAACAATAGGTCAGACAGATCATAACGTACTTGCCAAAATTGCAGAGAATGGAGACCAAGACCATACGAAGATAATGAATCTATTGCACTGGCAACGTGACTTTCAGCATCCACTGAGGGTGCTGAGTAGCTGTAAGTGATCAGAAGAAGATGCAAGGTCACTGCAGAGGGAAAGCTCTCCTTAGAGAAGACATCCGAAAATGTCAACATGCAAACTGTGTTGCACGTTCCCAGCTCAGCCTTCAGACCCAGCAATACGAAGCGGCTTAAGAAGACCAAGACCGCTCGCATACTTACGCTTCCGACCTGCAAACGCTTACGTACGCGCGCTTTGGTATTCGCCGAGCTGCTGCCTCACGCTCCCCATTCCATAAATCCTCTTCCCTTTCAGGCTCGAGTAATGGAAAATGCTCTCTGAGCACACAAAACGCCCACCCAAGTCAAGGGGGAACTTCAGCTAGAGAAGTAACTGCAGAAAGTCACAGTCCGGAGGATACAAAGGACTCCTTGCTTATAAAACCAAACCTTTGATAACCAAGAGACTAGACAGAAATGTCGTGTTGGCAGTGTGCAGCCTGGGTTGCAGGGGCTGATCTGTATGGGTCTGACCAGCTCCCCGGGAGCTCGCACTGCCAGTTGCTGTGGGCTGGGACGTCCTTGCGTCGCGTGTTTGTACGGCCCATGACCCACCTGGGGTCCGTGCCCCACAGGCAACTTTGGGCGCACACGTAACTTAGAAAGCAGTTTAAAGTCGACACCTTACCCATACAGGTGTATGCAGCGGGACAAACGCTGCAGTTCATAACCTGGCACTAAGTCTCCTCCGTGCCTGAGGGGCTCAGAGCAGTGAGGAGTACATCTCCCAGCTTTAAGAGGAACCATTCATAACGGATAAGCTGGTCCATTGCAGAAAGAGCGAGCTGCATTTCTCAGTGTACGAAAGGCTTTGCCAGCCAATTCTATAGATCAGCTTGTTGGAAAAGTTATAAATAAAAAAAAGCAATTAAGTGTCATGTCAGCAACATATTGATGCAAATGGGAATTCCTCACACCATATACTCCCAAGCCATTCTTACAGCCCTTATTAGAGGCGCTGTTTTGCTGCAGATAAATCCTTTAAAATTGTCTTTCAAAAGCCCTATAAGATAAAAAAAAAAAAGAAAAAGTTCCCGAGCGACTGTCACGGGGAAACAAAGCAAGAAAAGAAGAGGAAACGGCGCGTTGTGGACCACCGTTGGTGGGCACTTGAATAGCAGCCCTGTGCTTGACACCACCGGGACTTTGAACAAAACCGAAGTCAAACAGCTATTTGTCAAGGGCTACAAATGCACACAAAGTGGTGAGAACCTGGCCCTGCTGTAAAAACGTCTCAGGGACTTTTCTGTAGGGCTGTGCCGAGGCCCCTGATGGATCGTTGTACGCGGAGGACGGCATTGTGAGCAGCAATAATAAGACATCTGGTCCGTTCTCTTTCTGAAAGAATATTTTGGCTCGACCGAAACCACGTGAGCAGCTCCTCGTACAATGCACGGACACCGCGTCTCATCGCCACCGATCCGCAGCGCCGGGTCCGTCCTCCCCCGCGCCCGGCAGCACCCCTCCGATCTCAGCTTCGCCAGCCCGGCCCCAGGGCGCGCAGCCGGGCTGCCCTTCGCGTTTCTCTGTCTAGACAGCTACGAAAGCACCGACATTGCATCATCCGCCGCAGCCCCAATCACCCCACTGCATCCCTCCTTGTAGGTCTTGCCCGTTCCTCTCACGCGGCCACACAACGATGAGCGGGAAGAAGAGCCAGGCATCAGTACCGGCTACTTCCACACCCACCTCTGAACAAGAAGGGTTTCTCAGACACAATGTGCGGGACCGCAGCATCATCCCCCCAGCCAGAGAGGGGAGGATGTGCGGCAGGACGTGAGGATTTTTAGCAAGCTGCCAGTACAAACAGGCTCCCCGTCCGCAGGTAAACCAGCGGCTCCTGGGAAGCCATCCGCTTTTCTCGGGCAGGACCCGAGGCAGCCAGCTCGCAGGCACAGCCCCAGGGAAGCAGGCATAAATTATAAAGCCTAATTAACGCAAAAAATACAAAGTTTCTATAGAGACCTTCAGTTCTGAGCGCATTTTACCCCAAAAAAACGGGAAAAAATAAGGGTTTAACACACTTCAGCAGACTTCTTATGACACCCTGCACACTACGAGTGATGAGGGGAGCTGGGAGCTGGCTGGGGATGGACGTGAGACATAAAGAAAATAAGGGAAATAGAAGCAAAGAAAGGAACAGCAAAGCGGAGGAAGCAAAAAGAAGGATGTCTCTGTGCTTCAGACGTTTCAAAACAGAGGCCCCACTTTCCAAATAACGTTTCACTGGGGGAGGGAGGGGAAGGAGCTGGGGAGGCCGGTTTTCATTTCGTTTTCACTTTGAAAACACCATTTTTCCACACATCCACTGAAGTGCAAATTTCCACCGAAACCGTCTGAAAAGAGAGCACGCCTCGGCGCTGAAGTTCTCGTAAACCGCATCCGTTCGGATTCACAAAGCCGCGGTTTGAGAAAGCCCCCCAGAACCTCTTTGCCAAACGAGCCGCGAGCAGCGTTTCCCATGCACGGCATCCGAAAAGACCCCAGCACCCAGGCAGAGCAGAGCAGGGCACCAGCACCCAGCAAGCCGGGGTGCTGTGAGAGGGGCAGAGCAGGACCCACACCGGCTGAGAAGAGGGCTGCGGGGATGATGCAGAGACCAATTTCTTCTCCTCCAGCCTTTGGCACGGCCCACGCCGCTGCTGCGAAGAGAGATAAGGAGCTGCTGGGTGTGCGGGGGGGGTGATAAACGGGGTGCTTGGTCATGCAGCCCCCACACTGCCGGGCTCGGCCGGAGAGCACGAGGCTGCCCGTCTTTGCACCCATTTTGTAAGGGAAGAGGGACGTCACCCATTGCTGCGTCTTTCCAGCTCCTCCACGGCCACGCCGGGCCCTGGCTCGGCACCCGGGGGCAGGCAGATGGCTCACGGGGTCTGGAAACCTCACCAAATTCCCCGCCGGAGCGGCGGCAGCTTCCCCCTGCCCGGCTGGCAGTCGGCACCAGTAGCACTGCGCGCACGGAGACCCTTCGCCCGCAGCTGCAAGGGAGGGCAGGAACACGGCCCCGGGCACGGGGACGGTCCCCATGTTGGCAGCTGCAGCTGACGGCAGGGACGCCCGGGGGGGAAGCAGGTGCCCCCTTCCCAACGGCTGAGCGGGAACGCCGGCACCCAGGGCCGACACTGTCTTTGCAGAGACGCGACCCGCTGGCTGGGCGCCCGCTGCCGGCACCTGATGCCCTGACAAAGGAGCCATGCATCCCCAGCAGCCGAGGGAACTCCGCTCCGGCGCACCCCACCGCGCTCCTTCTCCCTCTAAGAAGAGCTGACAGGAGGGAGAAAAACCATCACGCCCACGTAGGGATCAGCTTCACCTTCCCTTTGCTGCGGAGCGCGTTGCTCAACTCGGCGGCTCCTATGGGATTTCTTCTTTCGGGGGCTTCTCTCCCCCAGCCACCCGCAGCAGCACGGCCAGCACTTGAGGTCTGCGTTATTTTTGCGTCCCCGGTTCTGCCCCGGTGTGCTCTGGCAACGGAGCCGGCACCACAAATCTGCTCCCAGAGAAGGAGAGGTGCCAGGCACAAAGCTGTCCCCTGCCGCTGCACGGTCCTCCCCTACGACCTGTGCAGCCCCTTTCTGAAGACTCTCACAGTGTCTGCAACAGGACAAGGACACATGAATCCCACCAACCCCACCACAGCTTACCTGCCGGGTCCGCAGCATTCCCGTCCGCAGCATTCCCATCCTCAGCTGTGGAGACCACTGTCCCAGAGTCATCTCAGCCTGTAAAATCACAGAAAATCACAGAATCATTAAGGTTGAAAAAGACCTCTGAGATCATCAGGTCCAACCATCAACCCAACACCACCATGCCCACTAAACCATGTCCCGAAGTGCCACGTCCACGCGTTTTTTGAACACTTCCAGTGATGGTGACTCAACCACCTCCCTGGGCAGCCTGTTCCAATGCTCAACCACTCTCTCAGTAAAGAAATTTTTCCTAATATCCGGTCTAAACCTCCCCTGGCGCAACTTGAGGCCATTTCCTCTCGTCCTATTGCTTGTTACTTGGGAGAAGAGACCAACACCCACCTCACCACAACCCCCTTTTTTCAGGTAGTTGTAAAGAGCCATAAGGTCTCCCCTCAGCCTCCTCCAAACTGAACACCCCCAGTTCCCTCAGCCGCTCCTCATAAGACTTGTGCTCCAGACCCCTCCCCAGCTTCGTTGCCCTTCTCTGGACACGCTCCAGCACCTCAACATCCTTCTTGTAGGGAGGGGCCCAAAACTGAACGCAGTATTCAAGGTGCGGCCTCACCAGTGCCGAATACAGGGGCACAATCACTTCCCTACTCCTGCTGGCCACACTATTTCTGATACAGGCCAGGACGCTGTTGGCCTTCTTGGCCACCTGGGCACACTGCCGGCTCATGTTCAGCCGGCTGTCAACCAGCACCCCCAGGTCCCTTTCCGCCGGGCTGCTCTCCAGCCACTCCTCCCCAAGCCTGTAGCATTGCATGGGGTTGTTGTGGCCAAAGTGCAGGACCCTGCACTTGGCCTTATTAAACCTCATACAGTTGGCCTCTGCCCATCGATCCAGCCTGTCCAGATCCCTCTGCAGAGCCCTCCTACCCTCCAGCAGATCAACACTCCCACCCAACTTGGTGTCATCTGCAAACTTACTGAGGGAGCACTCAATTCCCTCATCCAGATCATCAATAAAGATATTGAACAAGACCAGCCCCAGAACTGAGCCCTGGGGAACACCGCTTGTGACCGGCCGCCAGCCGGATTTAATCCCGTTCACCACAACTCTCTGGGCTCGGCCATCCAGCCAGTTCCTCACCCAGAGAAGAGTACACCTGTCTAAGCCACGAGCCGCCAGTTTCTCCAGGAGAAACTGCACCATGCAATGCCTAATGCTTCCCCCTTCAGCTCAGACCACAAAACCATCGTCTTTACAAGTATATGCGCAGCCTATGAATCCATTTTTCTGAATTATGCGACTCCTGCACCACACTGTTTCAAGGAAGAGGTCACGTCCTCTCTTTCCTTCTCACCATCACCCTGTGCCTCTGGCCTCCCCCTTCGCTCTTTGCCAGGTGCCAAGAAAGCCCCACAAAGCCCTTTTTTTCCTTTTTTTTCTTGGCACAAAGCTCCCCGCATCTGCTGCGCAGCAAGTTCAACATCCTGGGCTGAGCAACCTACCACTTCGCGAACCCGTGCCCTTGAAACCAGATGGCAAGCCAAAGCTTTCTCTGACAAGCAAAGGAATCAGAACTGACACGATTGGAAAAAACAAGTTCAAATTCCTCTTGGCAGGATATTAATTTAGAAATCTCTGGTGTCATCGCCCCAATTCACAACGAATTTGGATCCAAGCTTTCCTAGTGCCAGACGACACAGAGATTTGACAGAGAAGGTAATTGGAGGAAATGGCTCTGTAATCCAGCTATTGTACTGGCAAGATCCAGCGCTCCTAAAGAACGAGGTTCGCTTCCTGGCATGGCTGATTCATCATCCTTTATTTGTCCCCAGTGCCTCTTGACTTTTCTCTGCCCAGCGGGGATAGCCTAGACCCTTCAAAGCGGCATCAGAGGTTTGCTGGGCATGCAGGCTTTCTCCCAGCCTGGTGAGCAGCAGAAACGGGGTGGCGAGCCCGACAGGGTCAACGACTCCAAGCGTTCGAGGGGCAGGGTGAAGAGCAAGTCTGGTGGTCTGCGCACCCCTTGGGCAGCACCCCCACCCCCCAAGTTTGTGGTGTGGGCTTGTGCCACGGTGGTGGCAGGAACAAGGATGGGGGACGTTTGGGTGGGAGAAATCCCACCCAGAGAGCCCCAGGGCCTCTGGCCACTCCACATTAATAACTGGGAGGGTGGGACAACCTGAGCGGGAGCAGAGTTTGAGCCAGAGCTTGTAACGACATCCTTAGTGACATCCCAAAGCAGCACATACCCCAGAAAACAGGGAGCACCCTCTGTGGGGTTACCTGCCAGACACAGCCCAAATCGTTGGATCACCCATTCTTATCCTTAGTCCGAAAAAGATACTGTAGACACAAGCTGCACTAGGGGAGGAAAAATAAGCACTGAAGGAGAAAAGACTCTGCCCTTGTCCCACCAGGAAAAAGGGAAAAAGAAAAGGGGGAAGCAGGGTGGAGGGGTTCCAAAATGCGTTCTGTGCCAAGCGGAGTGGCACTCGCCTAGAAACGTTCATGTACGCAAGTCCTGGATCGTCATACGCAGCATTTTCCCCCTGCTCTAATAATAACAACCGTTTTATTGACCTGTGTGTTCATGCCGTCCCACTAATCACTTTGTTTTTCTAACTGTCGTTATCTAGACTGGATGGGGAGCTGCTCGGGATGGATGTCAGACCCACTCCCGAGCTGCACCCCCGAGATCTGGTCGTTTGGCAGCCGGGGCAGCGTGAAACCCTATACCTGCTAGCTCTGCAGATCCCACCGATGGCCTGAAGTCCCCTCTGGGAGCCCCGTTAAAATGAGCTCCTGCCCTTCAGAAGGCTCTTCTCTATTAAAATAAACAACTCAGAGGATGGAGCATAGCAGCAGTCTAACGCACCCTGCTATCTGAACGTATCTTTTAGCTCCCACGACCCGAATCCCTGATGAAGCCAGCACCAAGCACACTGAGTGCGTACGAGGAGGAGGGGAAGAGCTCAGTTGTTCTTCTTCATCCGCTAGCAAAAAAAATATTAGGATAGTAAACAGCTAGCAATCACCTAGGAATGCCTGGCAGAGCTCGTACCTACTGGCATGCAGATCTCTCATCCGGAATTCCTTTATTCATGTTCGCTATCGATGCTATTAAACTACAGAGGTGGTTGGGGAAGGACATATGCAAAAGGGACCTGAAGTTATTGAAGGGGCCAGTCTCCAACGCCAGCGTCACCTCTGGAAATAACGCAACCGAACCAGCAGACTAGCGTTTCAGAAGATGAAGTGACATTTTCAGCAGCACCAGCACCAGCTAATAATCCAGCGTTACCAAGCAGATATGGTTCCCATCGCCCTGAAAGGCGGGATACTTCCACCTCCTGCCTGCAAATTCTGTAGCGTCGTCAGAAATAGAAGGCATCTGTGTTATATACTGCAAGTCACAAAGGTCCAAATTCATCCGTGGGATCAAGCAAGATGAGCTAGCGACGCAGTTTCTGGTTCTGCAGCTGGTAATTGCTGACCACACCTGGCATTAACCACTGAACACCTTAAGTGGGACGAATCCTGCAGGCATCTCAACCTCCTGGAGGAAAGACTGCACAGAAGAACGGCGTATCTGCCCGGTGGGTTTATATTCTGCATCCCATTTTGCTGTTAATTCCCTTGGAAAGCTTCCCTAGCTCAGAGGATCGCCTCCATCTTGTTTAATTATATTCAGTAACTTAAAACTGCTGGAGAAAACCCGCTTTAGCTATAATCACTTTGAGCTCCGAAGAAATCCCACAGCCTGCTGGAAAACGTAGATCTAAATTGTATATTCCCCTTAGGTACCATCTTATATGTCTTGCAACAATGCATACGTAGGTATGTACAGCCATTCACTTCGCTTATCCTGAACACAGGTCCTATGGGATCCGAAAAGCAGAAGATTCGTTGTCTTACCTCTATTTTTGGGGGCATAAGTGGGAGATCCAGCAGGAAAGCGGGTGCCTCCCGGGAGCCCCGTACCGCTCTCCATCACGGCTTTCTACAGGCGGCTGCAGGGCTAGACCTATGCTCAGCACTGCTCTAGGAAGGGACCACACATACTCAGGTTGAAGGGGAAAAAAACCGCACACAAAGATCATGGAAGTCTCAGGGCAAGTAAATTACTGTTAATTGTGAGATATTTGATTGCAAGAAGCACCAGATGGCCAGCCATCTGTTTTTTATTATAAAATTAAACAAGATTAACCCAAACAGGATTTCCTCAGCATTCTTCTCTGACTGGCTCACAAATACATCTTTAACACCTATGCTACAGATACAGCACAATCAGAAGCTCTTCCTGCCTTTCCCTAAAGTACTTGGGCTAAATACTCTGCTGAGTAACGCCCTTGCACGTGAAGATGCCCAGGGGATGGGTTAATTAAGAGATGAGAAAACTGGGAAAGGTCAGCTCAAACAGAAGTAACCCCACCAGAACACCTTCCTTTTACTCTGCTACAACACCACGGCCAGGTTTGAAGGGCACAAGCATACCGGGCCGGAGAGGATGTTGCCGAGGGCAATGGGTTGCCAGAGGCCACCACGGCTGGGGTACCAAACTCTCCTTGCCAGCATCAGCACCCAGTTGTGGTGCAATGGAAATGGGTGGAATAGCAAAAGCTGGGCAGAGTGGCCACAGCCCCCAACCTCTGTCTGCCAACCTTGCCTTGCCTCAGGAAGACCTTCCAACCTTCCCCTCATCCTCCTCCCCAGCTCGGTCCCCTCCATCACCAGCCCTATGGCAGGAATGGCAAAACCTCCCTCCCCAAGACAAATTCAATCTACCCACCCGGTGAGGCGCCGCGGGCAGCTCAGCACACGCGCTCGTCCCACCAAAGCAACGTTTCACGGCGAAGAGAGATGTCAGCATCCTCCTGGCCAGCCAGGGCGTGCAAGCGTCCCAGTTTCAGCCCATGGCTCAGGTGCTACATACACAGCATCACGGCACTGCTCAAAAGATGCCTCTTGCTACAGAGCCTCTACAAGCTCTGGCATTTGCTTTGCCCTTCTACACATATGCCTACAAACTTCAGGAATTTCCTCCTTGCCCCAGCATCCTCTGCATCACCAAAACACCACTCCTGCCTTTGTCCCAGGAAGGTCAGCATTGCGGAAGCTCATTTTTGCTTTGTGTGATAAGCAATAACGACGTCTTTTGCAGGCTTCGGCCTTTCTTTGCTTCAAGATCTATAAATCCTCTATTTAAAACCCTACAGAAATCAGCTCAGGCAAATTTTGCGCAGCGAGTCAGCCTTGCGGGACAAGCTAATCCAGCAAGTTTTCAGCCCTCAGCGACGAAACCTGCTCCGGGAGCCAGCTGCCTCCCACGCTCTCCCTGGAAGCTGGGCTGCCGCCAAGAAGGGCTTTCCCAGCCCACCCAGTTACCCTACGCACGCGTACGGGATCCGATCAGACCTCGCAGCCGAAGCCGGCCGAGCCCCTGCCCCTCTGCAGGCTTTTCTCACGTAGATGACGCATGTCTTCGTTTGTTCGAGGCAAATGGGTTGTGAATTGAACACAAAGGGTGTTCCAGGGAAGATGTTCCCCTTGCATCGCTCCCCAGCGTTAAATCCCCGTGACACGATGAGTCCAGAAACTATCAATAATATCCCGCGCGCACCCTCCTATCTTATCACATCCAGGCAGACCTGTTTAATTGCCCGTCAGCCAACAGACAGCGGGCCAGGGCTCTAGCTCATGTAAACATCATTTTTTTTTGTTTTGTTTAGCTTTGGATATCTTCATTTTCAGGGCTACCCCAGAGAGAAAAATGCCCTGGTCTTCTTTTTGGGATAGCAGCCAGCCAGCTCACTACATCCCAGGCTGCTCATCCCTTCCCCGTGCCGTCGCTGCTACCGGAGGCTGGGAAACGCGGTGCATGATTTCAGCTTGCACGCATTCACAGCGTGACAGGGTGACAGCAGCTCCTCGAGGGACGTGTCCCACAGCCACCGCCCCTTTGGCATCTTCTCCGAATGCAAAAGGAGAGAAGCGTGGCTGGGTTTTGCCCGGCTGCTCACCCGCGATCCAGAGACAAGCTCACCGCTGGGCAGGCTCATGGTCGGCATCTGGACTCAGCTCTGGCCGCGTACAGCAGACCTGGAAATACAGCCCGACTCCCACCCCGCTGGTCTCTGACCTTGCGTTTCACGGATTCACGGGCATTTTGCACGCAAAATCACACGTGTGCTGCAGGATCACGGCGGTTTGGGGTCGACCCTCTAAGAAACAGCAGTTTGACCCCCGCCTTCTACAATACCAAGGAAAATTAACCCAAAAGGCAGATGCTGACAGAGCTGATCTTCCCACCTGCAAACGGTGGATGACCTGGCTCACCAGCCATTAGCAAAGGAGGCACAGACAGAGGAACCATCCTCTCCTTCCTAAACTGCAAGCCCCAGGCTGGAGGTGGCCCAGCAGTCCAAGCTGCCCATCATCTACTACACTTGGATGCTCCTTCCCCAACAGCCACACCAGTTCTTCACTGGTGCTGCTCCTTGCCAGAAATACAGGCTACCTCCCGGACCACGGCAGGTCCCGCTGCCTGAACAAAGCCAGCTCTGTCCTTCTAGTGGGCAACTTTACCTCCCTGGTGGCTTTAGGACAATAGACAACCCCAGTATGGTCACTGGAGGTGTTCAAAAAACATGTAGACGTGGCACTTTGGGACATGGTTTAGTGGGCGTGGTGGTGTTGGGTTGACGGTTGGACTTGATGGTCTTAAAGGTCGTTCCTAACCTTAATGATTCTGTGATTAGCTCATCCAGACTTTTATGTGTTATGGAAACCAAGTAACTTCTTCCATTTTGTGATACGGTCTGTAAAAGCATGAACTGCACACTGGTCATGTTTCCAGCCAGTTCACTGCTTCTTTTCATCCTACTGGAAGCCACCAAACGGAGATCAAGTTCCCCCCAGGCCATCCATCTCTTTCAGGCCAAAGCCCACCGGCTTGCACAAGCACAAACATAAGGGCAGTTCTGCCCTGTATTCCTGGGTGCAAAGACACTGGTAAGATATAATATGGTCCATGTACAGGCATATTCAGGGAATTAACTGAAAAAAGCTCTAATATGTCTTCTTTTCCCTTTGCCTTTTCCACAAAAGGGAGCCAGGCTTGCCTCAACGTGGACTAAATTATTTGGTTTTCCACAGTCTTATTCTCAGAAATGACTCTTTCATTCTGAGCCGATATTTCCCCAGAAAAACTCGATCCAAGGCAGACACCTCAGGTGGAAAACTCCAGTCCCAACAGGCGAAGGAATGTGCAACTGAGAAGGGCATCCTATCATAAGGAGGAGCAGGGCATTACTATATAGGCACATACTTACTTTAAGCATAGCTTAAAAAGCCAGTTTTTAAATGAAGAGAACAGACACTCTGAGAAAAGCCCTGTGCAAAATGTTTTCTTTGCCAAAGGCGTAAAAGGAAACCCACTTTAGCTGAAGAATCAGCTTTTAAAGGCAATCCCTAGTAAACGAGGTATAAAACTGAATTCAGAGCGTTTCCACTACTTTCTTGTCTTTCCAGTGGAGCATCCATTGGGCTGGGCTTTCACTGACAATCGCTCCTCCTCAGCCAGCTGGGGGGATGCCCCAGGAGGTGGAAGAACACAGAAAATAAAAGCAGTTAACAAAAAAAAAAAAAAAAATTACAAGCTTTTTAAACATGATTTATCCATGCTGGGTACTTCTCTATCTAACCAGATGCTTCCAAATGTCTGGCACCAGAGAAAAACCTGTAATTATACCCCATGATATATTGCTAACCTCTATTAGACTTGCACAGAAACAACTGGCTGCTGTTGAAGCGCAAAGGGGTGGGAAAAGTGGATTACACTATAAAACAAAAGCGTCTTCAAATAGCTATGGTATTACCTCGGAGGAGTTTCGCAGGTTCAGTCTGTCAAACGTGGATTGGAAGGGGGATGCGTGTAACCCCGGCTCTCGAGAGCTGCCTGGGGAATGCTCTTCCAGGGGTGCTTTCTACCAAGAGAGGTGGACTTGGCTGTGTTAGGTTAATGATTGGACTTGAGGATCTTGAAGGTCTTTTCCAACCTAAATTATTCTATTCTATTCTATCCTATCCTATCCTAAATAACAGATGGGAAGCCCCCATCCAAGCAGGGATCATCTACCAAGTGGCTTTCAGACGGGTGCGTTAAGAAAACCAGATCACAGTTGCTGCCAATATGGATATAACTCCTGCAACATCTCAGAGCGTTTGATAGCACGGGGACCGCGGTGCATGTGTTTTATCAGCTGGCGATACGCGATGCTCAGATACCATGGGAAAAAACAGCGCTGGTACAACCGGGGAAAAAACAGACACGCTTTTAGCCTGAAGAACGGCTTGTCTGGTTTTTTCCCCAAATCTACTGGTTAATCTAACAGGAGATGTTACTTCCCGTAAACCTCGCTTCGGTTGTGAGCGCGCCGCGGGCAGCAAGACCATCCAGCGCGCAAGGGAGGGAGCTGGCTCGAAACACACGTCGCGCTTGGTCCTGCGGCCGCACGGCTAGAAAACGGTTTGTTCAAAGCATCATCGCTTGGGCATGTTCGTGAAGGGGCCCAGAGAAATGACCCTCAACAGGAAGGGACCTGCAGGGGTAAGGGAAACCCATGCAGAGACCTTGGTGCTCGCTACCAGCCGGGTGTTAGGATTCCAGGTGCCGGCTCGCGCAGAGCTGTGCCTGCGGCACCAGAGGTAGGACAGAGTCCTGCTCCCAGATGCAAGGCGGAGGCAAGGCCCTTGGGACCGACAGAAATGCGGGGCACAAATCAGCCCCAGGTTTGCAGGAGGAGGAGAAGACCACCACACCAAGCAGAGTACAGTGAAGCCAACCCAGCAGAACACCTCGGATGATTTCTATCTGCCCTGACGAGTACAGTGCTGGTTTTCAAGGAGATGCTGCTGCTGCAGAAAATGGTGCAAAACCACTACCGCTTCAACGTGGGCTCCTTGGCTCTCCCAAACCCACGCTCTCATCTTCACCCCCTACGAATGAACAAGAGCAACCAGAGAGGCTGTGCAGTATGAAAAAGCTCAAACAGTACCTCAGCCATCTCAAAATCAGAACTGAACGTGTTTCTGGTGAAGGGCAAAGAACACCCTCCTTACCTGCGAACCACAGGTCCTGGAAACAGTCAACGGCTTTGCTCTTCCCCCATCAGTGGTCTGCAGCTGCCTTCTCCCATGAGGCGTGAGGTGATGTGTTACCTCGGGGTCTTGTTTTGAACCTGTCTCCCTTGCCACCTTCCTTTTAATGCATAACCTTAGCTGTCAATGGAAGGGAGGAAGGCGATTAAATTGGCTAATGACGACTCCCTGCAGGAAGGTACCATTTGTTTAACGCAAATCTGGCGACCTGCGGTTCACCGAACGTTCCCTTTTCCATTACCGTGCAAGCTGAAACAGTTTTAGCTCCTAAACGATGTAGACATAATCCGATGCCTTGTAAGGTAGAAGTGGTTGGTCACCCAAGGAAAGGAGACGGGATTTGTGAGATCCCAAGCAGTATTTCTGGTGCTGTATGTTGCTATGTTCTCCACACCTCCAGGACTAGCTCAACAGAAATATATATTATAACGTACATATAGTACAAATAGTACATATAGTACAAATACTATAAAGAAGCCAATTTCAGTAAGTGCTAGCAGTCTCTTTTATTGATGACCACACAATTCTTATTAATGATCGTTGCTACCCTAGTATGTCAGACTGAGACCTCATTATGCCAACCACACCACAAGCCTTAAGAGAGCTCACCCCAACTTGCTGAACAGCTGAAGATTACAAAAGGTCACAGGGAACCCGTTGAAGGCCCCGGGGTCTGATCTTACAAGTCAGGATTAGCTGAGCAGAGATCAGCTCCTGTTTGTCGGTGACATCCCATTGGCTTCAGCCAGGCCAAGATTTCTTGCCCTGGATACCAGCCATGAGCAGAGGAGCACCACATGTAACTCAGGAGTGGGCACCCCTCGACAGAGATGACGAGCCGCTGATGTACGGGATGTCCCATTACTCACGGGCGCTGTCTCTGCCTTGGGAATAACACCCAACACACGGGGGCAGACCAGAAGATGCATGGCCAAAGAGAAGGACCCTTCAACCCAGGGCTGTTTTCTAACCAACGCTAAATCATCACCAAAGCTTGACTCATAATCCAAAGCGTTTCCTTCCTTTTATATTCTGCATGACAACAATTTGTCTTTGGGGCTACACCATCTCCAAAAGGCATCTTTGCCCAAGTAGACTTTCCTTACACGCAACGCAGACGACTCAAATGGGAAACAACCTCCCCTCACCCCAAACACCTCCCAGGTCCAACACGCACCCCAAACAACAAACTGCTGGTCTCACAGAGCAGAGGGGAATAAAGCAGCCCCGTACGAAGAAATCCAGGCCTGGAGGTGTCTGGGACTTTCTCACCGATAGAAGGGGTTACCATCAAGAGCAATGGCAAATTGCGGGGAGAAGTCTATGTGTACAGAAGCACTTACCCACCCATGCAAGAAAATCCCGTTTACTTCCACCAAACTACACGGACCGGGCTTTCCAGCCACATAAAACAACCCATAGATGCTGATGGACACTGGCAATTTATTCCTGGAGATGCTCTTAACCCTCATACGAACAGCACCTGGGGTTGAATCCAATTTGAAGAAAGGGTTTTCAGCTTTACGAGAGCAAATCTACCCAAGTAACGTGTGAGACTTCTGCAAGCCTACAGCTTCAGAGGAGTCGTGGAGCTGAACCTGTCTTGGGGTCTGGTTTTTGTTCTTTATTAATCATTTTCACGGGCCTTTGCACTTTTGGATTCCAGCCTGACTGGAAGCAGCAAACACTCACAAAGCTTTCCAAGTGTGAAACCCCCCTCCCTGGAGAAAGTTTAACGCACTTCAGGTTTGCATCTAGACTTTCAGCCCTCTCAGATGCTCAGGAGAGTTCCCAACCTGAAATACAGGCTTTCATCCTCGAGTGTCCTTTGCAGAAGCAGGACCAAGAGATCACGGGGTGCAAAGCAGTGATGGAGCTGACGGGCAGTGCCAAGATGGTGCCCAGAGAACAGCTCGTGACAGCAAACCATCAGGGCTGCTGATGCTTTGCTCACTCAACACCCACTTTTCATCCTTCCCCAGGGATCCCCCAGGCTCCCTCGCCCTCATCCCGTAATTAGGCTGAGCCAACAATGCCTGACATTCCCCTCCACGGAAAGACACAACTCTCAGGCAAGGTTTAGAAAGCCTCAAGTAATGCCAAAAAAATCAAACGTGGCCGAGACGTGCAGAGCAAAGCTGCCTCTCAGCCAAGAGAGTTGGAGCGTGCACGGGGAAGGACCTCCCTCTCTTTGCCATTTTATTCTCCAGACTTACAATGAGGGCTATTCTCTCCTGGAAGGAGGAATCCAAAATGCTCCAGCTTTTTATTGATTCACTGCAAAGGGAAGGTATAGATTCTCCTCTGCCCGCCAATTTCCCATTAAAGCAGCCACCTCGGGCCCATGATGAACCGGTCGAGCTGAACCAAGAGGAAGCAGCGGCCGGTGGCTTTCGGGAGCTTGCAGAATCGGCGTTTCCAACTGACTGCCTCCCTCGCTCCTTCGAACCCCTCAACCAAAAACACCGCATTCACCGGGCCAGACGGGACGGGAAACGAGAAGAAAAACTTTCTCCCCATCACCACTCTTCTTTGTAAAACCGCCAGCCCTGCCTCCCACCAAAGCAACAGGGCAACCTTGAAATTCAAACCAGCCATTGGAACAAGTTGGCTGGGTTTGAGACAAGAGCTCCGGACCACGTCTTCAAGGGCTCAGCATCCTCCACGCAGTGTGGCGTTCCCGCGCCTTTCATCTTGCATTCATTTATGGAGTGAGGCCACGCGGAAAAAGAGAGCCGGGAGGGAGCGCGGCCGCACCGCAGAGGGCTCACGGGCTGCTTCGCGAAGTCACGTCCTACATCCAGGTGGTGGAGTCTCAGATACTTTACCAGTCCTTGACGAAAGGAGGCAGAAATGATTAAAATGCCCTCCAGAGGAGGTTCATATGGCTGTCACGGATAAAGCCGAGCTGAGCAAATCCAGTTTGCCCCAGTCATTACCCAGGACAGCAAGCAACGACGAGGTTGCGATGGGGTGGCTGAAGGGAGGGAGATGCCAGCTCGCTAGTCAGGACACCAGAAATCTGACTTTCCTTCCCTCTCACACCTTCTGCTCTCTAGACACAGTGTCCCACAGACCTAAACCGAAGCAGCCAGCAGCAGAGCCTGTTTGGGGACAGCCCAGGGGATGCCTTAGTCCCAGTCTGGGACCCCCCACCGAGCCGTGCCACACCAGGGGAGTGCTGGGACCAGCGGGGCTCCCCCATCTCGAAGCCTACCTTACCCACCTTCAACAGGGTTGGGACGCGGGCTCTGGGGGTCACGCACTGCCTCCGGCTGGTGTTTGCACAGCCCAGCTCGATGGTTTCGCTGTCTTGGGACTCCTACAACCCAAGCCCGAAATAACGAGGATATTCAAGTGTCATGTGCCCATCGGACCAAGACTCACGGCCTCGCCCCGATCAATAATGAAGTCGACGGGACGAGATGCCGGCGAGCCGGTGGCGATGGGAGCCGCAACCCTGAGGCGCTGTTAGACCTACCCTGACGCACGACGGCCGTGATTTTGGCTTATTGTGCATCCCCGTTGCCCACTGCAGAAGACAAAAATGTGCCTGTAGGTGGCCCAGAAACACTGACTTATTAAACAGAAAAGAGGAGGGGGGAGGAAAGGAAAAAAAAAAAAAGAGAGGAAATGAATGCAGCGTCTGTCACCCTTTCGCAGAATTGTTATTTTTTGTGTGTAGTTGGTGCTTGTTTTCCAAAGATTTACATTTTTGTGTGTGTGTCATTCGCTTTTCATGCATTTTGAGACCTTGGAGCTTAGAAATTCAAAACGCTTGTCAGTCATGTCAATCCATCTGGACAAAACAGAGCTGCCACTTGGATGGATTAAAAAAAGAAAAAAAAAACCCCACAACAACAACAAACAAAACACACTTTTCTATCAAGCTGTGACTCGGTCACTCTCCTCAATGCAAACAAGACAATGTTTAGAGAAAGCAAAAAGAAAGATCTGAGTTTTCATACTCATCGGTGGAACTAAATTGATTAAGGTCATTTCCTAGGTAGGTCTGAAATCTTCGGCAACAATTTTTTGAGAAGAAAAAGAAAAGTGCCCCCCAAAAAAGGGAAAAGTCACTACTGCAAAAACATTAAATCTGCTTGGGTAACTCAGAATATATGTTGGCAAGGCAACATATCTCAGCTTGAACAGTAAACCTGCTATGTCAGAGGCTCTGCAACATATGAAAAGAGACTTGGGTTTCAATATCTCATGCTGAATTTACTTCTTTTCAGCCTTTCATGGCGAAGTATTTGATGTTTATCCTTTCACTGTTGCAATCGATAGGGTGACCTCACTTAAAAGTTTCCCGACCTTTGCTGTTGTCGGTATTGTTCTGTTAAAATGTAATTTAACTCCCTTTCTTTAGTCTGGAAATAGCACCGTACAGACAGCAAACACGATAAGGGTTTGGTTTTATTTCCCCTCCTAACCTAGAGGCGAGAGGTAAAATCGTCCATCATCAGAGCTGGCTTACAACCAGGCGATGTCAAGACGCGTACGACGTACAGCTGCCCAGACCCACTGCCGCGGCGGACCTGTTGAGTTGCGCTGGTTTCACGCTCTACGTCGCAGCTGAGCCCACGGGCACCTGCAGAGCGTCCGGCTGCTTTCCCAGCACTTTCCCGTAAAGATATATACCCGCTTGGTAAGGTGACTAACCAGGCAGGAGCTCTTGCTCCTGCGCTGAAGGGCGTCCCACTATTTCAGCCGTAGGATTGAGTGCTCTCCCTGGATTCACAGCATCGCTGGGATGTTGGGATCTCTTCGGTACTGTGAAGTTATAACATTTCCAGAACAGAGACCTTTAGCCAGTCCACATAATCCCAGAAAACCAAAACAGATCAAAACCCACAAGAAAAAACAGGAACTGCTTTCAAATAGCAGCTACCAAAATGGAAGGAGACCGGTTTTTCTCGTGACAGTGGGTGTTAGAAGAACCGGCCACATGCTTTCGTGTTACAGCTGGATTATCCATCACAGGATCTTTGTGAGCCTGGTTTGACTCATATTAGAAACCCCGTAAGGCAAGTACTTTTGCAAAAGTAAACTCACGTTGTTATTATCTGTTTTGTCGCTATTATTACGTCTTTGCGTTACGGCTATACGTGGGTATTACATTGCATTAGCGACGCAGATGCGCGCATCTGCACTTAACACACGTAGGCTTGCACAGGATTATTGCTAAAATTCCCGATCCTGCTTATAAAAAGCCCTATAAATCCCGGATAGCTCCCTTTAAATCAGCAGCATTATCCTACTGTAAATCCGGGGAGTAAATCAGAGCAGTCTCTAGCTCAGACGCTCTTCAGCCACACTCCGTAATGGAGCAACGAGGTTAAAAGCAAACCCCGGGCTCCGTACACATCAGTTGCCCCCCAAAACCCATCCCCATTGCATCACGCCCTGCTCAGCCCCACGCCCCATCACAGGGGCTGAGCCCCGCTTCTCGAAGCACCAGCCCAACCCTTCTCATCGAGAAGCTCTCCAGAACAGATTACGAGCTGGCTTTGGCAAGCCCTGCCGCCGCCACGTGCCTAAATATTGCTTATGGCTGAGTTATTCCTTGCTTCTTAGGAACTTTAAATGGCTTTTATGCTCAGCGAACTCATGAAAGGCTAGTATCTAAAGTCAGCAGCTTTAAAACGATGAATTAGCCAAAGGAGAAACAGGCCAGTTCGGCATTTCTTACAATACGCGATCTAGACGGTTGCCAGAGGAGCTGATTTAAAGTCACTGTGCTACACCTGAATGTCGTTTATGGCTCATAAAAGGAAATCTGTGTTTAAGTAATAATAAAGCCGGACTGCACTTTCTATATTTAAATAAATAAATAAATTTAAAAAAAACCTCTCTCAGGGAGCAGATGTATTTTTATTTGCTCGGTGCCTGCCTCCGAGGCACGTGGAGCCTGACAGCGCTGGGATGCTCTCAGCCGTAACGCCCAAGAGTTAAGCAGGAGGACTTGCTCCAACGTGGATGATGTTCAATTTTTACTCCTTTTTCCACTGAGGCCTTTGCATGGTGAATTTGACCTCCTTGCAAAGGGAGAACCCAAACGTCCACGTACGCTTGTAGCTGCCAGAGGAATGAGGGAGCTCCTCGGGCACGGGCAGCCAGCCCACCAGTCTTGCCCCGAAGCCACAGCCCTGCAAGTGGGAAGAAGCAGGGACCCTTTATCACATCCCCACCTCCAGGGTTGGGACATTTGGCCAAACAAGGTGACAGCAGCCATCACATCAACCACTGCAAGTCATAGTCACATCTACCTGAGGACATCTATTTTCACTCACCTGTTATCTGCTGATAAATCCGCTCATACCAGGCTCCAAGGGGTCCAAACCCACTTCTGGTCGCAGTGCGAATACCAGCCAGGGTATTGCGGCAGATGCAGCCACGAGGAAAGCCTCCTAGAACATATACATACCTTTTTTTTCCCCATTATACCTCTGTTGAACTTTGATTTTTGAGTACTTTCTGCACAAAAACAAGTCCTAATTGAAAAATACGCAACAACGACAGACAAACTCTTGTTCTTCTGTCCCCTTGCACTGTTTTTTCCTCCACCAATTTACCATCGTCTGCCCACCACCACCCTTCTCCCGGAGTCACAGCCACCTTGGGGTTGCCCACCTCCATGCAAGTAGTGCCGATCCCCGGAGAGGACTTCGTGCACCCTTCCCAAGCCCGGCGCTGCAGGCCAGGGAGGGTGCTGCTCCCCAGCTCCTCCTGCCCTTTTTCAGGGGCCAAGGAGATAAGGTGGGTGCTCAGCCCCAGGTCTTCCCATCTGAGGAGCTGGAAAGGACCCACCATGCGATACTACAAGCTCTTGACAGCGAGGGTCACGGTCCTGACCTTCACCTGCTCTCGGAAAAAGCATCATCCCACCACGGTTCACCTCCCCAAGGAAGAGGCCTGGGGACTTTACCTGTCTGTCTGCACAGTGGGTCTGCAGGCCCTCCCCGCCACTCAGGATATCTCCAGTGCCGACGCCACGCTGCGAGTACCAAACTGCAGAGAGAGGGACAAAAAAATTGTCAGCTTCTGCCAGCTTAAACCTTCAAACCGGCTACAGCATCACATGAAAACAACACGCTGCCCGAGATGGACCCTAAACTGAAACAGTTACGCCGCTATACGGCGAGCAACGCGCTGCGGGCGCCCGGGAGCGTGACGCCAGCACGCTGTACCTCTGGTGCGACGCGCAGCTGCGCACCTGGGTGCCGGGGCATGGGAGGCAACGCCCAGCTAAGTCAGGAACATTAATTTCTCAGTATTAACGCGCCGCCTCCGGTTTATAACTACCGGTACGAGGGACCACTCTCCTCGCAGTGCAGCAGTACCTTAAGAAACGCTTACGGGGGGGTCTCAAAATAACCATCTCCTACAAGAGGTGTCTGCACAAAAGGGGTACTTGCCTAGCGACGCTGCTACAGCTCGTGCCGGCACGCTTCAGTCGCCTGGTCCTGGGACGAGGACCGCCACGATGCAAGTGCTTCGCTGGCTTAACGATCACGAAGACATCACCAAGTGCTTCGCTGGCTTAACAATCTACTTCATACATCCCGTAGCGGCCGAATCCTGCCCCGCGCTTTGGCAACGCGGCGTTGCAAATTCGACACCAGCCACAACAAAGGGAAGAAGAGATAAAAAGGGATTTAATGCTGTCAGGTCTGCTAACCCCCAAATTCCATCAGAAGCAAAAACCACAGAGGACTGAACCTGGATTAGTCCAAATATCCACTCCATCTGCGTAATTCCGATTTTCCTGCCACATGTTTGTTCCTAAACTACAGACACAGCCTTCCATCGCTCCCAACGGCTTTCCCCTTCTAAATCCTTCAGCTCTACCTTCCCAAAACAGCACGGCCTCCCACAGACCCGCTCCTCCCACCCCGTCCCCTCTCGCCACGCACCGTGCCGTCTCACATTCCTCCATTCAATGGTTTCTGCCCCCAGTCAACAAATGTCAGGAAAATACAGACTGACCTGTTTGCTCCTGCACCGAACAAAGGAGAGAAGGGGGCTTTAGGAGTTCTTCTTTTTAGCTTTTTTTTTTTCCCCTAAGGAGGAGGAGGAGGATGGCAAGTCAAACCACTGGGAGGCATAGATTTTTTTTTTTCCCCCCCCCAGTTCTTTATTTTACAAAAATAACTTACAAATAGAGACAACTTTCAGAAGTACGATCATTCATTCTGTGCATAAGGATACAGCTTTGTAAAGTACAGGCGTAGGAGTTAACAACTCTTACAATACTGTTAAGTTTAACATGACGGTAACTATATTACAGTACATACATTTCGTGCTCCAGACGCGTGGGTACGACCACCACGTAAAGCTACGGTCGATAAAGTGTGCCAGCCAGGGAGGATGCGCCTAAGAAATCATTTCCATTCCGCTATTTATCATCACTCCTTTACCTACGATAGCTGAAACCAAACGGCAATCTAACACTCGGACTACAGCACTCTGGATACACTCATCAGCAATATACTTCAAATACATGATAAAAATATATTTAATTTTCAAATACAATTGTATAAGGTACACCAAGAGCCAGAAAATAAAGTCTCGAGCTTTTAAATACAACACACTATATATATAACATATACAAGGAGACAAGAGGGCATCTACACGTGGAAGAAAAAGCTTATCCTGGAAATGCATGTTATCTATGGTACACAATGGCTTTGTCTGCTAGAAAGTCATTTCCATTTGCATAGCGTTGTTGAGAAGTCCAGAGCGGGCTAGGAGGACATGAAACAAAACACACCATCAAAAGGCTTAATTTTGGTACCACTTCCACCTTGCAACTGATTCTACTCTTAAATTACACTTTGCTATTTTTCTCTTTCGTAGGCTGGAATTCATGCCCCGTTCGTAACAAGCACAGGGAAAGGGGTGGGGAGGGAGGAAAACACCAAAAAAACCCAACACACAAAAAACAAAGGTCAGAGAATCAAGGAGGTTTCTTTATGGGGTTGCAGTCATTTGGCATTTTGCTCCAGAGCAGAGTATTCTGCTTCTGACACTCTGGAAGCATCGATAAGTTTAGTGAGACCAGTTTTGGCAGAGTACTTGAAAATAAAGGCTTTCATGAGCTCGTATCTGTAGTTGCGGTTAATGAAGCTGTACAGGATGGGGTTGACGCAGCAATGGACTAGAGAGAAGCACTGAGTGATGTGAAGAGTGGCATATAAGAAGTTCTCCATCTGACAACTGAAAGGTATGAAATGAAGGCTATAGAAGATGTCAAGGAGGACAGCTACATGGTAGGGTAGCCAGCAGACGAGAAACACGACGACGTAGGAGAAAATGATCTTCCCGTTGCTCTTCCTCTCTTGGTCACTGGAGGCGGAGATGGTCTTCGCAAGGAGGAAATAAAAGAGAGCAATGATGGGAAAAGGGATAAGAAAGCCCAGCACAACGGAGATGAGCTCCATGCCAATCAACCACTCTTTGAAGCTCTCCTCTGGATAGACGGGACGGCAATAGGTTTCATTGTTGGAAGAGACGGTCTTGAGATAATAGGTGTCTGGGAGAGATATGGAGAAGGCAAGAAGCCACACTAAGATGCAGATGCAGCGACGGATTATCTTCTTCTTGCGATTGCTGGAATTGGTGAAATAGGCTACTGAGAGGTAGCGGTCCACACTCATGCAAGCCAAGAAGAAGATGCTGCCGTACAAGTTGATGGAAAATATAAGGTGAGTTATCTTGCATGTGATTTCTCCCATGTGCCACTGGTTATGCTGGACGAGGGAGACGACCCACACCGGAAGGGTGATGACGACACACAGATCGGCGATAGCCAGGTTAAAGATGTAGAGGTGGGTTTCATAGCCAGTCATTTTGGCTTGGAGGTTGACCCACACCACAACCGAGTTGGCCACCAGCCCTATGACAAAGATGAAAATGTAGAAGAAGGACAGGGTGTATAGCAGGGCGCTTTTGTTGAGCGTGCCAGGGCATGTTGTCGCATCAACCGTGATGCAGTCACCGTTGTTGCAGGTCCAGTTGATCTCCGTCAAGTTGGCCGTTTCCAGAAAATCAAGGATGGAAGTCAAATCAAGTGCACTCATGTTCGCTCAGTTTGGAGTTCAAGTGACCTACAGGCAAAACAAGATCAAAGGAAACAACCTAAGTTAGCAGAGATATTTCTGCTGCCATCTTTGTACCAAGCACATGCAGGACACGCTGTTTTAGTAACGCCCTCCTCTTGTAAGGCATTTTCCATTAAAGAGATCCGTGGAGTAAAACAACCAAAACAGACACATAGCAGAACTCATCTGGTCAACAAAAGAGGAACAGCACTAGCTTTTTGTGTGATTTTTTTTTTTTTTTTTCTTGCAGCTCACATCTGACATCATCAGGTTGGCGATCGTTCCCGGGTGTGAAATCCGCAAAGTACACCGTGGCCAAATAAATGTCAGGCAACTAAATCTGTCTTCTCCAGCATAAATGATGATACTATTGCTTTCAGCAGGGGAATCTTTAAGCCATTTTATCTGCACTCCCTCAAGCGTAGTAGAATTGATCTGGCTGATACACGGTACCGTAAAACATTTACCACAAGCTCTGGTCAGCATCTTGTCAAGCCCAGCTCCAGCTGCATTAAGCAGAAATGGGGAACTAAGGGGCTTTGTACCCTCATCCAATTTTAAATTTAAATCCTGCTCTGTCCTTCCCCCTTGCCTTGAATTCTATTTTACAAAGCATCCCCCACGTTTAATGATTATCACGTAGCTTTGAGAAAAGAGAGAAAAAAAAAAGTCAGAGCTTGACCACTGAGTAGATCCGCTGGGCTTAAGTTTTCTTTTTAGGAGAGCGCTTTGATTTACAAAACACTCCCCCATCACAGCTGGGTCCACAACAACTGCTTCCTCCCCACCCTTTTGCTTTTCTACATCTACTTTTCTTGCCTCTTCAGCGCCTTCTTCCATCAGCAGGCAGCGGACAAAGCAAGGGGCTCCTCGTTAACTTCCTCGCCAGCAGACCCACGTGGCTTAGGCAAAATCCGAAGCCGGGCTGCTAATGACCATTGTGCTTTTAGGGTGGCGTAAAAATGCTGCCTGCCCTGCTGGGACCCTCCCACCCCACAGGGACAACAGTACCACCCATGGCAGCAGCCGGCCCCCTTGGCCCATGACCACCATCCTTCAGCCAAGCAAGTTTTGGAGCCCCGTGCCTGCAGGCTCCGGCTTGAGGCATGCCAAAATAAAGATGGAGAGGTGGGTTTCCAAGGGATGGACTCCATTTCATTCCCCCCATGGCTTCACTTGAGCCGGAGCATCAGGTTAGCCAGCCCACCCACAGTCCTCACCATGGACACTTCTAGCATCCTGAACAGTGGTCACCTTGTTCTTCCCCATGCCACCAACCCCAGCAGTGAGAGGTACCCTCTGATGCTGCCCCAGCCCCGGCGGCAACACCAGCATAAGCAAGCGGCCGGAAAGAGCTATGGGATGGGGTGGTCCTGCAGCCACCTGTATCTCTGAACATCCTCAACCCCACCATAAGACCTCTTGATGGGGCTTACAGGAGCATGGAGGGGATAGCGAGTAGGGCAGAGCTCCCACGCTGAGCATCCTCTTCTCAGCCCTGCTCCCCGACAAGGGACGTCGGTTGACACAGCACCTTTCGCTTCTCTATCTGCATGATCAGTTCTTCCCAAACCTCCCACCCTCTCCGCCTGCCAGGGATACAGGCGACGGAAGAGGAGGGAGATAAGGGGGAGATTACCGGGGAGGACTCAAGGCACTATTGTCCCAGTGGAAGGGAAGCTGGTGGCACTAACAATGAGGGGGGCCGTGCACACACCCAGGGCAGATCAAATCTCTCCACAAACAGGGCCCAAACTGGCCCCGCAAGGAGATCTATAGCCTGTCGCTTCAAACCTACGTGGCCTTCCAGACTTTCATCCTGCTGGCCTGCTGAAAGACAGTGTTTAGATTCAAACCAAATTAGACACGGATTTTGCTAAAACGCTGGCTAAAGAGGCAGCCGAGACAGCGGCAGCTTTCTGTCCGGGGATGGGCAATGCCCCGTCTCCAGCTCGGGAACGCAGAGGGTGATGTAACCCATAACTACGCAGGGCAGAAGGGCTGATCCTGCCCCCCGCAGAGACACAGGCCACCCTCAAGCTGCCTGTACCACCCGGCCGGTGCAGGCAGCAGGGATGCGCGCTGCCCAGGTGCAGCTCCCCGGGATGCCGGCTTCAGCCCAGGGCTGCAAGTGGGGGAGAGGGATGGGTGTCCTGCTAGACCTCATCCCAGCTCCCGCCACTACTGCTGTGTCCCCAGCTTTTCAAAGCCTCTCAAGACAGGGGAAGCAGGCCCATCCCCAAGTCCCTGTATCTCAAAACCCCACAGCAACCAAAGCAAACTCCCTAAAAAGTCACAAAGCTCCCAGCCCTGTGGCACGGGCCACCGTCTTCTGCTAGTATTTGCGGACAGCGAGGTGAGCAGAGCTGGACGGACAGCAGGCTGCTCCCCAGAAATAGCACAGGTGGGTCTGGGCGTCTTCTGGGAAGGCACACGGTCCAACAAGGGGAGTGGGTTCACTCCACATCTCAAGACCCCAACTCAAGCCAACCTCCAGGATGGGGCTGTGACCACCCACTGCCGAGCCTCCAGCACATCCCCTAACGGAGACGAAACTCAGACGTGGCTGCGGGGTGTCAGATCACCGGTGCCAGCAGTGAGACAGCAACAGGGCAGCAGAAAGCCCTTGAAGCTGGGGCTCACACCAATGCTGGGGACACCACGGCCACCACCCTAGGAGAGCAGCTAGGAGAGGGCACCACCGCCCCAGCTGCTCGCTCACGACCACCCTGGGGACCTCACTGAACGCAAACGATGCTCAGCCCAAATCTCAGCCTACTTCCACTCCAAGAGCAGGTTTGCTACACGCACGTGCATCCATCCATCTGTCCGGGGCCGCCTGTGTGCTTTCGCATCCCCAGAGCGGTAATAAAAATCTGAAACCGATACGGCCTCCCAGGCTCAAAGCCCTGCTGGGGAGGGTGGCTGTATCCAGAGATTATAACCTTACGAGGCCGGGCTCTCTATAGTCTGGGATTAGCTGCTGTAACCCGAGCTCCGACTCCCATCCAGATTAGCCAGGAGGTGTGGGGGAACCCACCAGACAAACTCAATAAAGCCATTCTCTACTTGTTAAAAAATACCTTTAGCGCTCTCCGCAGACAGCACAATACCCTAAAAACTCGCGAAGGCAGCTGGAACTGCGTTTTGCATCCGCTGCGCTGCAAAGCCCTTGCAGGCCGTCACCCCTTCGCCCGGCAGGCACGTGTGCTGCGGCCAGTCCCTGCTAGTTCGCAGGAGCAGTGGCACGAAGGAAAGGAGATGGACCCGCAATCCTGCTCCAGACACCCAGAGCCGTCCCTGGAGCCGATGCAGCCTGCAGGACTGCACGCTCCCCGTCCCAGCTCCTGTCCAGGACCTGCTGCAGGCTGTGAAAAAGCAAACGGGCTCCAGCACCCCTGCCTAGGAGGGCAGGCCAGCTCCGGGCGGCAGCGTTCAAGCCCTCGATGCTTTTGGGAACTTCTCAGCACCCCCTCTCCCACCTAGAGCATCTCGTAGCCTGGTCCTGCCCGCGCTCAGACCTGCCTCCGGGCAAACTGGGCTTTGCCCTTCCCGGGTGGGGAAGGAAACGGGCTGTGCCAGGAGGAGCGGGGACGGCTGGTGGGACTGTCACCCACGCACCTTCGCCCGTCCCGCGTCAAGGGGCAGCCTGGCTCTCCGGTGCGGGGAGGCGGGCAGCGCGGCCCCTCTCCAGGCCGTCTGCCCACCGCAGGAGGACACCCACGCCCTCGGGGGGCTTTGCGAGACCGAGCCCGGCACGTCCCAACTCTCTTCCGCAGTTCCCAGTTCAAAAAAAAAAAAAAAAAAATTAAAAGAACCGCCACACCAACAAACCGAGCCAGGACGATGAGGGGGCGGCGGGCGCCCGCCGCGGCGCCGGGCCGGGACGCGGCGGCGGCCCGAGGCAGGTGACCCCGCGGTCCCGGCCCGGGGCCAGAGGCGGCGGCCCCCGCCCCGCGCGCTCCCGGGAGGGGATGGGGGGGGGGGGGGGGGCCCCGCGGCGCGCACCCCCCACCCGCTCGCTCACGGCTCCGCGCCCCCAGCCCTTACCTCCCGCGGCCGCGGCGCTGCGCGCTGGCGAGGCGAGTGAGCGCGGCCCGCCGCCGCCGCCCCTTATATCCGCGGCGGGGGAACCGCCTCCGGGGCGGCCCCGGGCCCGGCCCCGCCCCGGCACCCCCGGCCCGGCTCGCAGCTCCCCCGCCGGGGAAGGGGCTAAGGCGCGGTAAAGCGGGGGCTCTTTTGGGGTCTCCGTTAATATTAAGGGGAGAGCGGGTCAGGCACCCGGGGGCAGGACAGACGGAAAGGGGGCTGACACCAGGGCAGGAAAAGAGAGAGGAGCGGGGGAAAAAAGGAGAAAAAGAAGAGAGGGAGGGGGGAAAAAAGGGAAAAAGGGGGGGAGGGGGAGGAAAAAAGGAGAGAGAGGAAAAAAGAAAAAAAGGAGAGAAAGAAAAAAGAAGAGAGAAAAAAAGAAAAAAGAGAAGGAGGAAAAAAAGAAAAAAGAGAAGGAGGAGGAAAAAAAGCCGCTTTCCAGTTGTTTTCTGTTTTGATTTGTTTTTTCCCCCACCACTATAAATTATCGAGAAGACAAGGCAAGGGCAAGGCAGGGCATTCTCACCTCTATTCCCTCACCCAGGGCAAGGCAAAAAAAATGACACCAAGGAAAAGTGACGGGAAGCCAGAAAGCTAGCTAAAGTTTTCATTCACGAAAACTGAAAATCGACTCCCTTCGCACCCCTCCTCAGTGCAGGAAAGGCAGGTGATTAAAAAGGCCCCTGGGAAGGAAGGGGGTAGGTCCATATTCAGCTCCAGCGGGGTCAGCCTGTCTGTCCGCCCATCCGTCCCGGGGAAGATGCTCGGATTAGATGACAATCTACCTGCCAACACAACAGCCACACCACACAGCTTGCTGAAGCCCCGACAGCGGCGCCGACAGCTCTGAGGGATCTGACGCACGTACCACCGCGCTGCTCCGAAAACACCAGAGAACCCGGAGCGGGAGCGTGGCTCCCCGCTGCCCAAAGCCTGCACAGGCACGGCTCCGAGAGCCTAAAGCACCTCGTCGTTACTCAGCCAGGAGGAACGGGGTAGACAACACATTTTAACCATCACTTTTGGGAAGATACAAGCCGTTTCGGCACTTGCAACCCAAGGGCTTCAACACCCCCAGAAAGCACGTATTTTGTTTCCCCAAAGATGCTTAATCCTTTTCCTGCAGGCAATTAAAAGCTTGCATTAAAACCTGCTGGCAAACACATGCTTAAAAAGAGAACATGTTTTCCCATGAAAGCGCCTAGCACAAGTTATCAAGCTTAAAGCAAGTCAGGGATGTGGCAAAACAAGACATTTTATTCTGTGGCAGAAGGGAGCCATTTAAAAAGAGTGAGGGTGCGGGTTAAAAGGACTCCTAGTTGCCAGCAGAGCAGTCTTAATTCTGGAAAAAAAAAAAGAAAAAAAAAAAGATTGCAGTTTTAACTGTGCTCCATTGCTCAGCCCATGACGCCTTAATTCTGCCCCCGTCAAGAAGCAGAGTCAAATACATCAAGTTTACACCCCTGCAAGCGAAGGCACAATTAGCTTCAGCTTTCCTGCCAGCAAGGAGAAGATTAAGCTGTGGTTATTACACCTCCCGCAGCTCCAAGCGCGCACCGAAGCTTGCCCGGTGCTCGCCCCGTGCTGCCTCCCAGCTCGGCCCAGAGATCTGCAACATCTCCCAGCTGACGCCGCACTGGGATGTCCCAGGGAGCACGTGGCATTTTCTTTTCTCCAGAAACACGCTGGAGAAAGGCCCAACCTGTGGGGTGTTTGGTGGTGCCTCTGTCCCCACCGAGATCTAGGCTGCCACCAGCTCCAAGTGCCACCAAGCAGGGCACCGGGACCATCCCATCCACCACCATGCTCATGCCAGTGCTGGGGGTATAGGTGCCACGGAAGGGGAAGAAGAGAGGGATGAGTCTCTCGCCATCCCCCGGTTGGAGAGGGTAAGATGTAGCATACCTCGTCTCCCTCCCTGACCCCCGCTTTCCCTGGATGAGGTCCTCCAAACTTCACAGCTGTCTGTGAGCGAAGCGTTTTGGCATCGGCTTGAATTCCGAGTGCTCGCCCAAGTCCATGGATGTTGTCAGAATTGAAGCATGATGAGTTCAGACAACGACAGGATTAGGTTTAAAAATAAGCATGTACTGAAGCACTTGGCTAAATCAAGCTCTGAAAATCCTAGGGAAAAAATAAAAAATTAAAAATAAAGGCACTCTAGCAGAACTCCAGAGTCACTTAGCCAAAAAAGCAAGCGGAGTGGTTTTTCCTTACTTGGTGTGCCAGAAAATAACATCAAGTAGTACAGTCTCTTCCACAGCTCTCCAAAAATACTGGTCAACATCCACAACCGCAAAGCTGCTGTCTGTCCAGGAGTCGCAAGCAACCTCCCCTCTCCTGCATTCGCCAAGAGCAGAGCCCTCGCTGCCCTTTCCAGGTTCCTCCCTCCAGCTATCTTTTTACAGCGAGCACGTTCCTCACGCAGGAGAGACGGAGCCTGTTCCCTTTCCGTTATGAAAGCCAGATTTCGCTCGGCGTTCAAGGATGAAATGCTTGTGCGGTAAGCAAAACAACGCTGCCTCTGAAAAAAACCCGCACGATATGAAGCCAACTCCCTAAAACACGGCAAGCGGGGCTGGGGAGAAGCTGGGCACCCCAGATAAGATCAGCAGAAGGTCGAGGTGCTACCTGCTTGCCGTGATTAGTTGGTATCTGCTGCCAGTCCAAGCAGGTGTCCCAAGAGATGTGATCTCAGGCAGCTCAGCGACCAGAAACTCCTTGTAGATGCAGCTCTCCAGGCAAGGTGATCCATTCATGAGTTGTCTCCAGATATTTAGGCAAGGAGGAACGCAAAGCTCCTTGCCCTGCTATGGAGGAGCCTGTGGCAACATGCCGGGGAGGGACCAGTCACCTTCACAGGGCACCAGCTTCGCCTCACTGGGTTTTTCTTGGGGTCCTTCCATGATGAGCCTCTGCTTTCCCCAGACCATGGGGGGCCCTGAGCGAGGTCAAGGCTCCACTGTGCTCAGCGCTGCAGATAAACACAGCTAAGGGCCAGCTCCGACCCGCGGAGATAGGTACGGCAGGAGGGGCAGGCACAGGGTGTTGGGCAAAATGCGGCACTGAAAGCCAGATTATTATTTTAACTGCGTATCCCATTGTTTTGCATTTATGTTTTGTTTAACTGCCTGAACTACAGCAATATAATTTTTTTTTTCTCCAAAAGCACAAGTTTTTAGTAAGGGGGGAGGCGAGAAGAAAAATCAGGAAATTCTCACAATCCCCGCAGCCTCTCCCTGCTGGTTTTGGGAATGGGGGCTGAAAGCATCCTCATTTTCTCTTAAGGCTTCCCTTTCCAACCAGGAGGCAGATGGAAACTAACAGCCAGCCCTGCCTGCTCAAGTCAACAGAGGAATTAAGGAGAGGGGGGGAAAAAAAAAAAAAAGCATAAGTTGGCAGCTTTAAGTACTAGAAAGTTGGGGGGGGGGGGCAGGGAGAAAGACCCTAAGGCAAAGTGCCTATATGTGTTGAGTGGGGGAGCATTTCAATAGCACAGCAAATATCAAAAAGGGACAAAGGGGAACGTTTCTCCATTGCACAAGAGAAGATTCGCGTGCAGCATCACCGAGCGGGTGTCCAAAAGGCGCAGCCTCACGCGCAGGCGGCGAACAACGTGCCGGCCAGGAGCGCAAACACCCACATCGAGGTGATAAAGCCAGGGAAAGCCCTGGAGGAAATCAGGCTGTGATCCGTGAAGTGTACGAAGGTAAAAAAGAGCTTCCTGCAGTCCTGGGAGTCAGCGCCAGCGGGCTGCTGGATGAAAACGCAGCGCTCGTTTCCTCCCTCTTCCAAAGACAGCTAGTTCTCTGTCCTCTCCCGGTCACGTTCCTCGCCGCATCGGTTGGATGACGGATGGAGAAACAAGCCACCGGACTAACAGAAGGAATAAATAGATGACTACATTGGGAGTCACCTCTGAAATCGCAAGCAGAAAGGAAGCGAGCGGCAAATTTCCAGCAGGCAGCGACCACGGTACTGCCCAGCTTCACTTCCCCTACCAACGGAAAACAATCAAGCCATTTAACGCCAAACCATGCCTAAAGCAGCGTCAGCAGCCCCTGGCAGCCGTCAGGAAAGCCACAGAGCTGGTCTCCTGTCCAGCTCTGTCCTGTCCAGTTTGGAAGAGACGCAAGATGAGGAAACCAAGGGGAAGAGAGCAGGGAGAAGCACCCTCCCCGCTGCTGCGCTGTGGAAAGGCGTTACTCGTGCTTGCGGCGGCGCGGGGAAAGGCACCCGTACTCGTAGGCAGCTCCAAGGAGACCAATGTCCTCCACTGCGGAAGAACCGGGGGTGCCCCAAGCTGAAGGAGCTGCTGTAGCCCAGGAGGGTGGGAAAGCCAACGCAAGAGGCACGGCGCCCATGCTGGGTGGGATGCTCGGCATGCCCTGGGATGCTGTGCTCACGTTTGTAAGCGCACGGCGTTACCCTATTTTATGGCTAAGGAAACTGTGGCAGAAAGAAGTCAACCTCTTAAAGCTGGAGAGCAAGGGAAGCGATGGGCAGGCAGAGGCTGCCGGGGTGACTGCAACCCATCCTAGGGCAAGGCTCCAGCTTCCCCCAGCATAGCCTAAGCCATCAAAGCAAGCAATTAAAGAGAAATCGCAGTGCAGGACCTCTTTTTCTCCTCTACACCACACACCCATTCGTTTAAAGATTCATGAGGATTTTTTTGGTTTTTTTGTTTTGTTTTGTTGGGTTTTTTTGCAGAAAGCCCCATCATGGGCTGGCTTCCACCTATGCTGTAGCTAGCACCAAAGCTGTATTTTCAACTTCTCCACTGCAACAATAAAGACCAAATTTAAGAGTAAGACTTCAGAGCACAAAAGCTGAGCTACATGGGATGTCACAGGCCTCCAGCATCTGCGGTCTGATGCACCGCACGCCGAAAGCCTTGTGAAAAGCTGCCGGCAGAGATTTGTGTTTTCCAGGCAAACTGTCCAGCCCGGGGACGCTGCCGTCAGCATTCACCTCCTGACAAGTGACGGCGAACAGTGCTGATTCAGAGAGACAACGCAAAGCACACAGCACTTCACATGGGTCTCCATCAACTAGGCCACCCAGAATTTTAACCATTCTTTGTCATTTTCCCCCCAAAGATGCAGCAGGAGAGAGGTTAACGCTCCTGTCCAGCCACCCGGCAGGGCATTTTCTGTCGATCCCAGTGAGCTTCCCAAAAGCCAAGCACCGGTACAGCACCCATCCCAGCAGGATCCATGGCAGAAGGGGCTGGCAGAGCAATCAATTTACCATTTTCAAGGCAAGGAGAGCTTTCAGGAGAAATCAGTTGGTGGTGTAATTAGGGATATTACCCATGTAGCTAGTAATTATCGAAGATGGCTCTCTCCTTCACAGTTCATTTCCATCTTACCCTTCCGCTAAATAAAGGTGTTACCTACGGATGTTATTTGCAGCTTCATAATCTACTGTCATAGGCATTATTGCCATTTATTTGGGAGCGTGCCGGAGCATGACCACGAGGGAAAACAGAGGACCCTGAGCCAGAAACCCCGCCTGGAGCAGCTAAGCAGCCAGCAGTGAAGATTTTTCAGAGGCATCGATTTTTACATAAACACTATTCATAAACTTCCCCTCTCCGCACAGCGCAGCCTCAAATTAGCAAGGTGACGTGAATGTGTCGGGGACAGGTTTTGACAGAAGCCACGCTACGGAAAGCTGGACTCTAACTTTGCATCGGCAGCAAGGGTTACAAGTGGCACACCAGGGACAGAGAGGGAGGAAAGGAGTTTGGATTAGGATGATGGGATCCCCCCCGCCTTCGCTTGCTTCCATGGGAAAGAGTCCTCCTAGGTGTAAAACGACTAAATACTACATGCCGGTAAGAAATAAAAAATTCATTATATCATAAATCTTTTGGAAAGGGGATCTACTGGGGAGATTATATTCGCTTTTCATGGACATATTAATTCAACGGTGGCATATCATATTGGTCTCTGCGGGGGAAAAAAAAAGACATATTGTTTTAAAGTATGATATTTAGAGCAGTCCTTCAGGAAGGAAAGCAAATATAATCTTGGCAAGGAAAACTGACTGCATGAGCACCGAGTAAGGGACATTAAAAGCAGGGCCCAAGTCCCAGCTGCTGAAAGTCAGCATAGCTTGACTGGAGTTGTTGGAGCTAAGCCCACACATGGGAGCTAAGAATGAAGGTCATCTCCATTTAGCTGCAACTCCTTGAAAATGTTAAGTAAATGAACACAAAGGGTAATTTTTTTTACTGGGCCCATTGTGAACAGTCACTGTCTAGCCCGCTAGCAAACACCGACGGCAGGTGAGAAGACAAAGGCGTTACAGCTGCATTCAGTTTGATGTTTGTGAGTTGGGAACTATCTGGCTGTCTCCTCCTGAACTGCTTCTAGTCCAGGCTGGCTCCCAGTCCAGCCAGACACTCAGGATTTGGGTAGAACTGGATGGCCAGCTGCAAAACATGGGCTGATCAAAGCCCTCCTGCGGCTGCTGCCCAATCTAATCTCCCTACATGCCTGGTCTGTGTTCTCCAGGAGGCTCTGGTCCTGCTGTGGCACATGCCCAGAAGTGTCTGCAGCAGGCTGACACCAACCTCCTGCCTAAACTGCAAACAGATCAAGGTCAACAAGAACCTCCCTCTCCTGAGGGGCCACATCTGGCAGACATTTGAGGAGCACCCTGCACACAGCCAGCCATAGCGTATGGATGAGGTCTCGTCACAACAGGCAGCTTCCACACAATGCTGTGGGGGGGACTGCCCTCAAAGCCCCCTTTCACAGCAAGTCACACTCTACCTTGGGCTCCCTGCCTCTCTCCTGACTCCATGCACCTTGTATTCCTTTCAAAAATGGGAGCATCCTACCCCCCTTTCTCCATCCATACCTTTAGCATTGTGGTAGCACAGCCCCATGGGTGACATAGGTTCGAATGTCCTCCAGCTTGGCTCCAGGCACGGGAGACACTGGGACAGGATGGCGTACATTCTCCGGACGCTCATCCAAAGCACAAGGCCCTAACGAGCCCCACTGTCTCCTGGAGCGTATCTCCCCTCTTGAGAAGGCTGTGGATCATAGACAAACACACACAAAGACTTGAACTCAGATCAACTTCACACAGCACCATAAGCACAAGCTCAAGCAGTGTTGTTCTGCTACATGGCTGCTCTCGTAATAGCTACAAGAAGGTCTTCAGCAAACATACAAGTAGCTGTACAATACAATACAATAACTGTTCATGGCCACGTGCTTCCTCTGTGGTAACTTGCCATCCAAAGTAGCTTATTCCAGAGGAACAAGGGGAGAAGATAGCTTAAGCTTACAGCACAAGGTAACAGTGGCCGCTGAGCACCCCTTGCACCATAATACAATTCATGCCAAGTTTGACCACGTCGCACTCAGCCAGCTCAGGCACAGATAACTCAACTTGGCCCATCAGAAGAGATGGGATTTGCTGATCACCTGAATTTCATGGGACCCTCTGCACAAGAGAGCACACACATGCAAACATCTGCTGGACTTCCCACTTTTCTCCTTCTTTTTGCCAAGCCTATCAGCTATCTCGCTGAAGACTTTCCCATCCATCCTAACAAGGTGTGAAATTTGAAGCATCGTTGCTCCCACTGACAGAAGCGCACACAGGACTGTTCCTAGGTAATTAAATGACTAGATAAAATAAAACAGGCTGATGCAACATTAACCATGAACAGTCAAAACAACAAAGCCAGCGCATACAAACCAAAGACTCTTAATGCAACATTAAGTCAGTTGTATGTTATTTATGTATTTGCCAGAAAAATATTCAACTACCTGCTCGAGATGAAAAACACTAAAAAGGCTCTATTTTTCTCCATACCTGGGCCAGGTTCCCAGCTGAGACAGTTTATACTAGCCAAACACTTGGACAATTTTAGTTTCTGCAGAAACCCTTGTGGCTGGGGTCCTTAATATTGGCTTTAGGTGCAAGGCACATTGGCAGCAACTCACGGCCCAATGTCGGAGGAAGCCAGAGAGGTCTTGGACTACTCAAATTATCCAATGCGAGCACAAGAAGGAGGCGGCCTGTAATTTAGCTTCTGTCCAGGGCCCCTGAAAAGTTAATCCTATCCAATTACACTACTACTTTTTTTTTCCCCCCATAGAAGAAATAAACAGTCTTTTGTACTAAACATAAGGCTGCCTTCTTTTGAAGGAATATTTATCATCCAGGATAAATTCATGAGTTCATTCCATTTTTGTCCCAAGTCTTCAAAGCAGTGTTTTCACTTCATGATGCAATACCAGTTGGTTCTGCCTCTGCACCAGGCAGTCCCCACAAGACATCCCACTTTTCCTAAAAAAAAAAAAAAAAAAAAGGCATGAATGCAGACCATCTCATTAGTTGCTTAAAGCCTGCACACCAAATTTCACGCACGCATGTTAGAGCCATGCAAATACATATGTAAGGAGCCGAGACCGGCTTCCCTTCAGACCGCAAACACCAGGAATGCAATCGATGACATTGTTCAATGAAGAGAATTGACCGGTGGATGACAAAATCTGCTGTGACTTGCCCCAGGAGAGGGCCCAGCTCTGAAATAAGAGGGATGACTCGGTTGCCTTCCCCACGCCAACAGGGACTCTGTTGTACTGAGCCGAAACCTTGAACTCATTACAATGTCACTCTGTCTTTGGATGCGATATCCTGTGGGGGAATCTTCTGGGAATGTATTTTGGTTCAGACTTGGGTCAAGGAGAGTTGACTTGACCTGAAAATAAATCCAGGCAATCTCAAGCTGAAGAGCTATTGACTACTGTTTGCAATACAATAAAGTGAGGAGATCAAACTCAGCTGAAACCCAGGGTTAACATAAATCCAAGGAGAGAGGGGAACAAGAAAATTCATTCACCACCATGACAAAGGGGACATTTTTTGCATTGGCAGAATTCAGAAGAGGGACTGAAATCGCTTCCCCAGCAGCATTTTTAGCGTCCCATATGGTAAGTGCGTGCTGTTTAGCTGTGCTGATATCTTCAACAGACTGGCAGTAAGATAAGAGGTACACGACTACGCGTGTGTGAAAAAGGTTTTGTGGGCTTTTTTTTTTTCCCCCTCCTTTTTTAACGTCACTAGATGGAGTTCCTCTGCTCACACACAGGGCAGCTTTTGTGAGAGGTATTTTATATGGATCCCCAAGGAAAGATCTCAGCAGACAGGCTCTGAGCACTATTGTGTGCACGTGTGTGTAATAACTCTCAGCAGCTTTCGGTTTTTATGGTCCAGGAGAAACCCTGGCTGTACTCGCTGCGGCTCCAAGATAGAATCCTGCTCCTGGCTTATGCTAAGGGCAATTGTACCATTAACTTCACTGAAGTTAGCCTTTCTCCTCTTCCAGGAGTTGGGTTTGGGTTTTTTAAATGTTTGCTAGATAAAGCAATTTTTCAACCAGCTGATACTTCCCAGGTCTGTACTGCAGGGAGCCTGAGATGATCCCTACCCACGCTGCAATATATCCTCAGAAAAAAGTAGAAAATCCCCCCCGACTCTCCTCCTTCCCAGACCTCAGGATCCAGAAGCAGGAGTTTGACTCACCAGCCCTTTGCCCAGACCTGTAACACATACTCCACTCAAATTTTCCAGTTTCTCAATGTGGCTGGAGCTGCGGGTTTGGTCCAGCAAATGCTCAGGAGGATCCTCTACCCACCCAGCAGTCAAACCACAGCAGTTTGGTAATTTTACCAAAGGTAACGCTTTAAGAGCGCAAAGCTGTCCTACAAGGATCCAACGCATACAACCCCAGAACAAATCATAGATAGTAACAAGATTTAGTTGTCCTTGAACGTCACCTTTTATCGTGCCTGACGAGTGTCCTCAGAGCTATCCCCAGCTTTGGCTTCCAAATGTTTCCAACCTCAAACAGCTGGCTCATCTCAGGATAAAGATTACGTGTAGTTTAGTCCTTCTGCTGGCATTCATTATCCAAGTCCATTTTGCACTAAGGATCTGGTCAAATCCCTCTAGTCTTCCCAGTCCCCTTCCATCGTCCCCTCCTCTCAAGTGTGCCAAGGGACGAGAAACCTTCTGCGCTTCGCCAAGGAAGACGCAGAGCAGTTCAGCTCATTGCAGAGACACACGGGACTGTGCCCAGGAGCTCTGACAACATGGACAGGGCAGGAGCTTCACCAAGGATGGATCAACCCAGACAAGGCAAAACTGACCTCAATCCAGACAAGTCTGCCCAGGGTAGCTGCTTACCACAGAGATTGGCTTCATCTCCTGTAAGACACGAGTGCCACATTCCCCATCCGAGTCCAACTATTTCTAAACACAGTCCAGGGAAAGCTGCTTTTTTTTTTTTTTTAATTTCACTAAAACCCGTTTTATTAACCAACTTGTGCTCTAATATAGATGATCTCTTTGTTTATAGAATAAATTACACTGCTTCTTCCCATCTCCCACTGTGATTGCATGATTCCTGGTCAGATTGTATAATGTTTGATCTGAGAATGCATAAATTCCACTAAACAAAGCTGCAATAGAAAGTTGAATAACAAGCGGAGACTCCAACCTCTCTAGGAAAAAAAAAAAAAGTGGGTTTGACAAAGCAACGCACTGAGAGCGCCCGGGAATCTTTCAGATGAAATAAACTATTTTAAGAGGGACTCGATATTCAAACTCAGCATTTCACATCTGCACCCTTGAAAACTGTCAGGAACTTCACCCCTGACTCAAGTGATATCTTCACAAATTTGGATTTCTTTTACCACCGTGTGAAAATTAACACTTTCACTTGCAATTAGCAGTACCACAGCCCTGCTCGTGCTTTTCCTCCCAAAACAAGTTGCACATGAATATTCACAGCCAACCGATGCCATCTAACAGTAGCTTTCTAGTAGAGACGTTCCCAGCACACGTCTCTTCCAGATCAGGAATGAGAGAAGGAAGGCACGGATCAGTCTCCCTACAGTGACTTTATAGGTAGGTGCTCAACCGCTGGTCATCTCGGGGAGCTCTGGGACGACCTCTTCTCACCTAACCAGTGGTGCAGTGGGGATTGCTCTAACGAGGACAGAGCTAGGGGTTATACGCGTGGAAGCACAAGTATTTTTTAATGGGCACATCTTGCCTTCACAAAAAATATCCATCACCACAGCAGCTCTACTTCTCAGCCCCTGTCTTCCCCGAGACAGACGTTTGCAGAACCAACTTAACCCTCCTTTCTAACAGTCAGTTCCATCGACAACAGCAAAAACATGAGGAAAACCAATCCTGGAGACTTTCCACCCAACAGCAGAGGTCACAGTGAGGAGGGGACCTGCACAGTCTTTTACCTGTTACCTGCTCCTTCTCTGCTGAGGTATCAAGTGCACTGCGGTCAAAGTACCTGAGCCCCTTCTGTACGCCATGACACCTAGCACCCGTAAAAATACTTGGAATAGGGGGAGAATTCTTGATTTTAATATGATACGTTTGATGGAGAGGGAGTTAAGTGGTTCTTTTAATGCAACAGTCTCCAATGTGTCTGCAGCCACATTTCAAGTCCATCTCTCCTGACCGGTGTAATTAAGCCTGAAGTAGAGGAAGCAAGACAAGAAATGCAAAGAAGGGAACTCACTAAGGAGAAGGGGGTGGAAAAAACCCCAGTACTACCTCAGATAGTCACATTTCAAAGCAGATGAAGAAGCCCAGAGAGGGAAGCAGTGAAAGCCAAGCATTCCCTCTTAAAATCATAAAAAGTTAGAGCTCAGTTACAAGCCTTCCCACTGCATGCTGACACGCTACCACGTGGACTTGGACCAGAGACTCTGCCTAAAGCTTAAAAAATGCAAGTAAAATACCATCCCTTGGTGGTGTTTCATCCCCAAGCCAGTCTGAAGTCATCCACAGAGTCTGATGGGTGGTGTTACATCTGATTTACTGGAGAGCTAAAGAAGACACTTCACTCCACCCTTTGCAGGCAGCACGGCCCATCCTCTCCTCCTTCTGCGGGACCTTTCATTTCCAGGGTCTGCTCCACCACCTTTCAGCTGCACCAAGTTCACGAGGCAGAAAAGAAAAGGAATTGTTTTCCAACTGTGATATTACTGGCACTTGTCAAAGAGAAAAAGCACATTCCCCAAGGCTCCTTTCCACCCTCTAAATAGCCAAAAAGTTGTTCTCCACCAGAATAGCTTTCAAATGAAAAGCCAGAAAGAAATTTTGATCCCATTCCATGTCTATTGGCATAAATTGGTGGGAGCCCTTGCCGTCCTCAAGGAAGTCAGGAAGGCGGAAAGCACCACGCTCCTCCGAGTTTAAAACATTCACTTAAAAGTGGATGCCAGGAAGGTGAACAAAAAATAATGTTTAAAAGGAGAGGGTGGTTATTTAAGGGATGAGAAAAAAAGATTATATTTACAGGGTCATGGGATAAATTTAGCATGTCTCATTTGAAACAAACTGCGAACCGATTAGGCACCCAAAATGAAACAAACACCTAAGCTGTTTATTAACTCCTGCTTGTGGTATTAGAGGAAATTCAGTTTTAAAAGCAAGTTGCAGAAAGCTCTAGAAAATGCCTCCTCACTTCGCAGAGAATTTTATAAGGACAAATCAGGTACTAAAGTTCTTGCCAGCAGTTGTTTTGCTTGGCTGTCTTAAAAAAGCAAACAAATAAACAAAAGCCCCACCAACGCCTTGCATTGCCTAATGGAAACTTCAGGCTAGCCCTGGCATATTCCCTAGCCCACCAATAGAGCTGATGGGGAGCTTTCCAACAGGCAAGCTTTGGATAGGAAAAAAAAAAAAATGTTTTCTGCAGAAAAAAAAATGTCGGGTTTCATGGAAATACTTCAGTTTTCCAGAAGGACAAAAATTGAAGGAACGTCGTCTTAATTTTCAGCAAGCTTAAGTCATCATTTGGTCTAGGATCAACTGCTACCCCCCACCCTTCGCGGGTGAAGCTTGCTGCTGGAGCTCCGTTAGCATGATTCATCCGACTCTCTCCCAGGAGAGACATTGCTTCATTGGCATCCCTCCTGTACCTTGAGAAACACAGTCCGGCCAGAGGAGAACGGAGACAGCTGCTCCAAGTGGATTACTTTTTTTCCCCCCCCCTCCTTGCCCTGGCCCATCATGTTTCTTGCACAGAAACAGGAGGAGTTACTCATGTTCTTGCCATGAAAAAGAAGATACACATTTGTTTCTTAAGCCAGGGTGCAACGATGAGAGTTAAGATGCTGATGTCAACCACAGCAGTGTAATCAGCACACACCCACAACTGGCTCCAGAAGCAAGGGAGGGTTATTTATGAATTATTACATGAAGCCACAAGACAGAGCTGCGAACAGCAGGATTGCCATCAGGCCAGCTGCAATTCCTCCCGCTCTGTCTAAATCCTCTGGATCCCCAAACAAGCTATTAACGGCCAGATGGATGAAAGCAGGGTCAAAAGGCGTTTCCAATAGGTCTGCAAGATCTTCATCAAGCAGTTAATTGTTCAAGGCAAGAGGCCCACACATCAAGGATGACTGGTCTTGCGAAAAAGACATTACACACCCTTGGGGGGCTTGCCTGGATTTTCAAGGCAGGCATTTTGTTTTATTCTTCAAGATTTGGGCACAAAGTATTTATTAGCACAGACAGGTGTTTAGTTAGTGGGGACAGCCAGCCACCGTGGGGCAAACATCTGGAGCCCACGACCCGTCGCTTCAGAGCTACTTCTTGTGCGAGTGAGGACACGCTGGGAGGTCATAAGCAAGATGAGAATGAATTTAAGGCAGTCACTGGGACTCATAATTGGTCTCACAAGCGTGCATAGTATGTTTGCACGGAGCAAAAGGTACTGCTTACTGTGTCTGTGCTGTAACTATCAGTAACGCTTTGTGATTGCCCAGGAGTTCAGGGCAGGTCAACATGCCACGAACAATTCCTTCACTACAGAGATCAACGTTCTGCCGTGACTGGTATTTACTTTATGCCGCGAGCAATACAACCACTACCAGTTCTGCAACAGCTAATGTAAGCAGACGAGGGGGTACTGATGCTATCTCAACCCCTCGAGATTTGTTTTGTCAAAGGACCACCAGGCCCTGCCTTACCTACAAGAATTTGCTGGCATTCAGTAAGCGTGCCTGGAGGAGCAGTGAACTAGAAATCCCAATGTCAAGCCAGAAATAAAAAAAAAAAGACTATTCCTTTATGTTTACTTACTGAACAGCAATCTCTTGGCCTTCCCACTCAAGAAAAACATACCCTTGAAATGCTGGTTGAAGCCTTAACATCCCCATAACAAATCCACACAGATTAACACAGAACTTTAACAGGGAACACAGCCAGATTAAGCGGATACAAGCATTTTAGAGGTCAGTAAAGTTAAAAGCTACATAATACAGATGATAAGGAGTACTGAGAAAAGCAAAGTGACAGTTTAGAGAAACGACTGAAGACAAAACACCGCATCTGATGCTCTCATTCAAAGCCTCAGATGGTCAATAATTTGGGGAGCTGTTGCACAGGACTGCTGAGCTCCGAGACTCTTTCTCAGAAAAGTCCCTTCAGATGCCTGTCATTTTTGAAGTCAACTGAGCACTCTTCCAGCAAATTTCATGCTGGGCTTCTCTCAGATAATGGGAAACAAAGCCATTTATTTACTCTCCAAAATTATCTGGGATGACATAAGCTTCCCTCACCAGCAAGAAGCAGCTGAGGCTTTTCATTCCTTGCATACATTTGGTCATTGAGGTCTTCTCCAAGTTACACCTGAAGCTTCACCCTCGGGACTTTTGACACCCTTTAGGACCTGATGCTACCAGCTCAACATGAAACAGCCCATCAAGTACTTAATCAGAAAGAGGATAAAACAACACTACTGAGAGTCAAAACATGCTAAAGATAATATAAGTTATTGTCTGAGCTATCCAAGGTTAGACCTGGACAAGCACATTCTTATCATCAGCTGTAAAGCTGTATAGTTTTAAAATACAGCTGACCTCGTCCACAGAGAATGACAACCTTTGAGAAAAGGAACTGCTCACCAAGCCTTGCAGGGAAAAAAATGAGCTGCTCTTTGCTGCTGTGGCTGAGAGTCCCACCAGCAGCAGCTGTACTCAGCAGAGACACTCCTCTCCGCAAAGCCCTCTGCTTCTCAGAGGAGTTGCAGGGCCATTAAATCTTTCACCCGAACCTCATCACCAGGGGGTATATCAGCACAAACTGGGGGATGTAAGCACTGATGCTAATTGGTCTTAACAGTTTGGCTTGCGCCTGCCTAGATTTTCACCAGGTCAAGGAGAGCAGCTAACTTCAGAGCATGAGCCACCACACAGCAAGGGGAGATTCCAGTGGGGACCCCAGGGAGAGGATTCACAAAGCAAAATTACCATGTTTATAACCTCTTCAGTAGCTTCAGTAGCACACACTTGCCACATAGGAATAAGCCTAAAAGTTTCTTGAACCTATCTTCCTTTTCTCCTTCCCACAGATGACACAAGGGTTTTCATGCAAGCCTCGTGCACGTCAGTGCCATCTGTATGGACCCTCATTCATGGGTATTTACAAATGTTTTATTGCACAGATGAAAAACATGAGGAGAAATAAATTATGAAGCATCTTGAGTGATCATGCACTCCCAGGAGGCACTTAAGATACTTATAGGAATAATTTACAACTGCATTATAAAATCCCTTGTCCTTTAAAGTGATGCTGATACTGCAGAAAAACATAAATCAATACTGCACAGAGCTTTCAAAACTGCTGTTACTTCGGGTTTATGAGCGGGCTATGACGTCCAAGTTAAACATGGGGGTTGCATACCTACAAGCCAGCTACGTTCTTCCTTTCCGTGGGCTTTAAGCTGTCAAATCAAACGCAGAAATCGCTTCAAAAAGGGTTCAGAAGATGCAGGCGCACCCCAAGAACCTGAGAAAGTGTGCCTGCTCTTGCAGACACAAAGCCATCTGAACTACTGAGGAGCAGGAGAGCTTTAATACATGGAGAGTTACAGGCTTTCGGTGACGCGGAGCTATTGGCAGCTGCCAGCTCGTTATGCCCGCCATCCTTTGAAGGCTATCATTGCACGAAACAGAAATCAACATCCCACACGCTGCTACAAGCCGAGCCAGGGGGTCGAGACATTCTATCACCGACAAGGCCAAGAACGGAGGGCTACGCCAGAAGCACTAGGCACAGCCGGTTCCCCCTCGGCGCGCGATAACGCGCAGGTAGGAAGCACGGCGTGGGTTGATCCTGCGGTCCGGAGCAAAGGAGGGGAGCTCCTAACACAATACCTCCGGGCTACTGCCGCAGATCTGGGTAGCGTCAGGGAGCCTGGATCGCCGGGCTAGCACGAAGGCAGATGCTGCTGATGGGTATTTGCAACAGCCCCGCACGGCCGAGCTGACATCATCAGTCTGGTGTGAGACTGATGACTCTTACAAGCACTGCCTCCACTCAAAAACAACAACTTAATACGAGAGCGTTCCTTTATCAGGAGAACATCGTCACAAGTTGCAAAGGAAATGCACCTTTGCGTGTACCATTTTAATATTGACCAACCTGAGGAATCTGTGTTAGCAATGGAGGAAAAAGAAAGCTTTAACCACATCCGATGGGATCGCTGTTGTTCAAGTCTTTGGATTTCTTTGTTGCCCTATCAAGACACTGCGCTGACCCGCTGGGCTCGAACCACTCCATGCAGGAGGCTGGCTCCAGCCGCTTTTCCTCACTGTCTAAGAAATTATCACAGGAGACTTCACGCAATTAGGCCTCAAAAATGGGGATGTCAGTCCTCCAGGAGAACTAAGCCTGCCTCATGAAAGCTATTTCAGCTTTTGCTTTCGCTGCACAAGGTGCTTTTTTTACCCTGAGGATTTATATCAAAGCAAGACACTAGTCAAGACGCAGCAAGCCGCTGTAGTTTCTACCCCTTTGTAGTTTGTCAAGGTGAATGTCAGCAGAAAAAAGTCTCAGAGGTGACCAGGCACAGAGATGGCCATCTAAAGTTACATACTTTACAAGAAAAATAAAAAAACCCACCCCTATGTTTTTAGTAAAAGCAAACCTGGTCTCTCTCAGCAACAGGACTCCATTTAGAAATCGGCAACGGGAGCGTAATGAGCTGCACAAAGCCAGCCATCTCACGCCTCGCCATTTCTCCCTGCAGAACGAAACCTCTCTCAGGATCCACCACGTTTTTACGACCTGGCTGAACACTGCCCAGCTCAAGGATGTTGTACCTTTCAGTCACCATTTGCATTTTCCTCTTAGCTGGCCTGGTGAAGGCTGCTTTTTTTTTTTTTTTTTTTTTTAGGTGAGGTTTCTCCGGGTAGCTCTAGCGTCGTACAGGATCCGAGGTACGTGCTGCAAACTGCTGATTCTGCACGGAAGAAATAACAGGGGGAGGATGTATAGGGGTAATATTTGTATTGAACGTATGTTTTTCAAGAGCATACTTAAAACCAGCTGCGTAAGCAGAGCAAGTAAGGAGAAGTGTCTCTGGCTGAGCCCAGATCTGCAGCACGTGGGCTGGAGGGCAGCTCGAGAAGAGGTGGATGGCGGACGAGGAAAATTTAAGGCTCTGGATCGCACGCTCCTATTTCCTGACCCTCTCTGATCTGTGCAATCTCTCAGCTTAGCTCCTTGCGGAACAAACAAAATAAAAAGGCTGCAATGACACAACTGCTTTAAAAAACAAAATCACTGAATCCAGGCTGCTCCATTCTGGCACACTTGACCTACCTGGAGAGGAACTAGTGCCCCAGTGAAAGATACTGCCTGAACTAAGATGATGCTTCCATTGAAGCAGCCACCTCTTACTCGGCCCACGTTGAAATCCCAAGGCTGACAAGATTAGGGAGGGGAAACGCCAGTTCTCAATCACTTCACCACTCCCCTTAGCGTCTTCCTCTGAAAAGCCAAAGGCTAATTACGTGGCCAAAACGTTATCTTGCATTTGCTCTGGTCGTGAAAAGCAGCACCAAATTGAGAGATGAAGTAGAATGGGAGTTTTCTAGAAGAATCAGCCTGGTAAAGCTCTCCAAAGTTGCAGCTGACTGGAGAGATCCAAGCCCTTCTTTAAAAAGCACCCAGAAGACAGACGGTTCCATCTAGAGAAAAAACTACATGTTGCATTTTGGATGGGCTGGACTCCTACAGCATATATTTTCACAGGCCTATTTTATGTCTGTGGAACAGCCGTTCACCTAGAGCATCCATCACTCCTCCAGCTACCCAGGCATCCCAGAAAACACGGCCCTTCCTTTTTCCTCCTGGATATGGCATTCATTCTGAACAGAAAACAAAGAAGAGATAAATATCTATCAGCTTGAATGACTACAGGGTTTCATTGCAGAGGTTTTATCCAAAACGTTTCCCAAACACCTTCACTCAGCAAAAGAGGGCTGAGGTTTTAACTTCTTATTGTGATTTACATTTTTATTGCATCTCTGAAATGGAAACACCAAAAAAAACCCCAAAACACAAACTAGTTTTAATCCATTTCTTCCTTAACTCTGTGTTCAAGGGAAACTACAGAAAGAACTAAAACAAAAATTTACAGATAAAAACCGTATTTAGCTTTATGCAGGGGTAAAGCTCTTCACTGCTGGACAGCTATTTTGACCCAGACATTTCCCTGCTGTGGCTGATGCAAAAAATATCTGCAAAATTTTCCTTTCATTTTTAGGCTGGATAGGAAAAGCCAGTGATACAAAGGATAACAACATTTGGAAAATCTCCATCCTTTTCGGCCCTTGCCAACAAACAGAAATTATCAGAAAACATGGAAGAAAATGAGAATTTGATTCTTGGCCAAACTACAATTAGGTTGTAGCTTTCCCTTAACTTTCAGAACTTTACTACACAGATTTTATTTGATGAAATCAATTATACAGTACACTGGAGATAAGTTAGTGAACTAGCTTTGCTTATGCTAACACCTACCACTTCAGGGTGTGATTTGCCTGGCAGAGAAGATGGGGAGAAGGTGTGGTATTTAATGTGATTTGTTTAGGCAGGAAAGGGCCTCATTATTCCAGGATGGGAAGATGGCTGCAGGGAGGCTTCCACAACAGGAGAGCTGAGGGCAGAGCTCCTCACAACCGTCGCCCGTGGCATTTGCGTGCAAGCCCCTTGCACAGTCTAACAGCAGCAGTGCTCATTTTGCAAACGCGTTTTTCCAAAACCCACAGTGCGCAGAAGTTTTTTGACGTTTTGAACACTAGGAGGGGTGGGGAGACATCAGTGTCTTCTGGAGCTTTTGGTTGGGATTTTTGTTGGGTTTTTGGGGGTTGGGGGTTTTTTTCCTTGCTGGGCTAACTTTTGGCTGATTATTTGTTTTTATAATTACCAGTTCTAATTCATATAATACCAGTACTAGAATACTGCAAAAGGGTACGAGAGCGCCAAATCTGCTTGTGCAAGTAGAGAGCAACTGCTTTCCTCCCTTCTAAAAATGGTGCGTCCACCCTAATAGGGCATCGAGTGCTAGAAAAACCAGAAAGGACAGATTTTCACAGTTACTATTAACCTATCTCATCTTGAGATCCTGGGGAACTAACCACCTCTGGACAGGAGAAAGAGCCTTACAGTACTGATTTGACACTGGACAAACCAAAGGCAAGTCCAAAGGCTTCACCTGATTTCAAAAGGGGACAATTATCTGCTAATGATCCTTGCTGCAAAGGCACAGAGTCACACTGAGCGGGACACAGCTCAGAAAGCACAACACCACTGGTGCTGGAGATAGGTGCCACCTCTCCTTTCAGCTTCATTACCCACAGGTCGCTAATAAACTGGAGACCAGGGAGAGCAGCGCTTTCATACCCCATCCTGCAAAATACCAAGTATTGTGGTTCTGATCCAGTAAACATACGTGTGAAACAGCTTTCACGTGCCACTGGTGCTGGGTAAAGTGCTGGCCACCGTGCACGTGTTGCGGGATGACGGTGGTGGTGACGTTGCTAAATCTGTAGGGGGGTCCAGCGTTCCGTCCTCAGCTGACTGGATCTGACACAGAGAAATATTCTAAAAAGAGAAGAAATCGCTCAAATATCCTATTGCAAACCAAGTTTTTGGAGGCTTCCTGCACCACATGATAAAGCCATGCATTTCCAAAAAGAAGAAAAACCAAATGAGCAAAATCAAAATAAAGGTTTTGTTTGCTTTACAGCAAGGGAACCAAGTCCCAGAAGTGAAACCTTATCTTGTGCCTCTAACAGGCAGGATTCCTGTCTTCACCTTGCTCTTAGACTTTCCTCCACCGAGGCTGGCCTCTGGCTGTCTCTGGAGGGTCCACATGAAAGGCTTTTCACACCCGTCTATGGCACCAGCCTTTAATACAGCCTAAAAGTCAGACCCACGTTTAGAACCCTTACTGCTAGATCTGAGCTCAGGCTGCTGAGCTTTAAGTCTCCCCCATGGACATGGAGCCTAAATGTACCATGAAAAGATCTGGAAACAGAGGCACTTAGGGCTTTCGTACATGAAGATTTACTTAATTTGAAACTCAACATCAGATTTCTGCTGCACCTAAAGTAAATACTATCCGTTAATGGAGGAAACATGGGCTTTTTTTTTTTTTTCTTCATAAAAATAAACACACAAGAAATATAAAATCTATAGCCCCTGGCTTTCTAAGCATAGTTTTTTAAAACTGTACATCTACCCATTTTCAGGCATGGAAATGCATTAGACTTCAAAAAAGATGACTGTTCCAGAGCTATGCAGCCTTTTTTTCCAGCTTTGTAAGACATGATGCTGAGTTCAGACTGCCTAAAGTGAGACACGTGAGGGAAGTTCCTATAGCTTGGCTCGGTGTAGGTCCCTGTGCCAAGCAAGCTCACACCTACCCACCGTTTACTGCTAGGGCACGTGTAAGTGGATGAACCAGACAGACCAAGCAGGGTGTGGAGAGCAAGCCCGAGAAGGTGGTGAAAATTTAAAAAAGAAAAAAAAAAGAAAAAAAAAGAAAGGAAAAAAAAAAAAAAAAAAAAAGAATCAAAGCTTCCTGACCGGGTTCCCAACTGATACCGAATACCAGCCCCAGCTGGTTGCTCGTGGATATAGTCCATACGAAAAGAAGAGGTCTGGTTTCTGTAATTCACAGCAGAGTGAGTGGGCTAAGCCCCACAAACGCAATGACTGAAGCTGTCTTTGGGGAAAGCATTTGCAAGGCAAGCTGACTCTTCTTTCCACACGCCGGCGAGGGACACCCGCTTATCGCCAGCACTTCTGCGTGACGGCATACAGTGCCAGAGGCTGGCGCCCAAAGACGGGGAGCGGGCGCTTGCATTTCTCCAACAGCAGAAAGTTAACACAAATCCCCACGGACTGCACCCATCTGCAAGCATTTTAACCTCATTTCACCCACTGCTGCAAGTTATTCTCACGCATTTCACCTTCCCAGACTTTCCCACTATCTACAATAGCACTTCTCAGAGGTCCCGTCTTCACGACCTTCCTGTTGTCCTACTCCCCCACCTGATCTGTGAATGTCACCTGTAAAATACAGCCTCAGTCCGATCACCCTGACCTGTCTGCACCATACAAAAATTCCTCATGCTAACGTTACACATGCTTGCATTAGCAAGGAAATGAAAACAGGCCACAGGAAAGAAGTGGGCTGGGGGAAAAGATGGAGATGTAATGCTAAGCAACCATGTCAAGTCATGGCTGGCTGCATCCCGTTAGCCATGTTTGAGGGTTCCTCATGTCAAAATAGCACCTCTGTAGCAAAGAAAGAATCCTGCATGCCCAGTCCTGCAGCACTTTGGGCTCTTTTGTTGGGCACAGGCTCCTTCGAGGCATCGATACACATCCCATAGCTTCACGGCTCCACTGCTTCGCACCAGAAGCCACCGAAGGCTCAGTCCTGTAGAATCAGCAATTTCAAAGATGCTTTACAAAGTTACTGTGCAATTCTGGGGAAAGGAGTTTGGATAGGAATTAAGGAATTTTGGTTGGTATTAAGAAAATTGGAAAGTTCTGATAAAAGTAATGAAAATTCCAGGTGGGGAGGGGCCAGGGGCCCACCACCCTGTTTCCAAAACAAGCTTGTTTTCTCTATTGCTAGTTCTAACACAAACACCAGGAAAGATTCCAGCTGATACAAGCAGCTCTTACCTACCTCATAAAAACAGCTGAAAGTGAGAAAATAAGTTCATTTTCTTTTCTTCTAGTATCTCCTCAGCCTCCTTTTGTGCTTGAGGATCTCAGGACACAGCGCAGAGGTGAAAAGAACACCGATAACCCCCTTTTAAGGTTGAATAAATTGAGGCATTGAACAGTTTCTGTGATTCCCCCAAGCAGAACCATAATCTCAACTTATTTGCATGTGAAATACTGTCTCCCAAATTAACCTAGCCATTTGAAAACATGACTCTGCAGGGGGCAGGGGAGAACTGTTGTTTAGTATATGTATATTTATATTTCCTAGCTCAAGGGGGTATGTAAAACTATTTCCAATACTCATTATGCCCATTTCATTAATGTATTTTTAATACTGTGATGTAGTTTAGTGGATTTTTTCATTGTTAATGCTCTTAATAGCCCATCTCCTCCAAGCACCCCTTCAGAAGGGCATGAGCTACAGGAGCAAAAACCACAACTAGAACTCTGCAGTGGTCAAAAAAAAAAAAAAAAAAAAAATCAGTCTTTGGCCCTTGGCAGGTTAACTAACTGAGAAATGAGGATTTGCCTCCCAGAACAGACTCTTTGCTGCTCCCCACCACATAAACTAGAAGGCTCTCCTATGTTAGGGGACCTTCTATCAGTTGTTCCTAAGCTCTCCAGATCTGACCACATGCCATCCCGCAGTCTTCAATGTAATATGGAAAGAAATAAAGTGACCACCTTTAAAACAGGTCCACAAATTACAACCCTGGGAGAAGACACTCAAGAAACATTAAAGGTCAGATTTAAATCCGCAAATACAATGAAACGCACAGTTGCAGCTGAAACTCCCTCCTTAACGGACTAGACCGAATTCAACCCTGCTACAAACCACCCAGCAGATGAACCTGGCCCAGCCATGGCTCAGATCTCCAGTCATAATGAAAGCTTGTCCATGGTTTGAACCCAGCATCAATTAACCTTGACGGGGGAGAGAAGATTCAAGTTTCAAAGAACAGAGAGTTTACTGGGGTTTTGTGTGCTTTCGTGAGGCTTTGATTATTATTTTAATGTAGTTGTTTGTGGTTTAATTTCCTTTCCCCCCACAATGGTCACATTAAAAAGATAAAAGTCTATGCACTCATGGCAGGAGCCAAAGGATGGCTGAAGTCCAACCTACCTCCACCCCACCGCACTCATCTGACACGCTTCCAGAGAAAGGGGTAATCAGACAAATAGATGCTGTGGATAGTTTAGGACTGACTCACCTCAGACTTTTTGGAAAAGGGAGAAGAACTCATTAGGCTGAAAGGAAAGCCAAAAGTAGTTATGAGGGTGCTCTTGTAGGGGACTAAAATAAGAAACCAACAGATCTTTACATAATTCCCAGCAGGAAGTCTACAGTCATCCGTAACACTGCTGATAGCCCTCCATGCTTGGCAAGGTTCCCACTCAACCATCTGGAGCTCATCCATCGAGGTGCAACTTTGAGGAAGGAGACTGAGCGCCTGGCAGAGGTGTGCAGATAGCAGCTGGGAAGAGGGTTTTGGCTCCCAAGCTTCAGCGCAGTTTCACTTGACAGCGACTGAGGGTACATCTCTTCTGCAGATGGTGCAACTGCAGATAGTGCAGGCAGTCCCAAGCTAACTTTAAGCTAACTAGCAGAATCGCTGCCGGCAGCGGAGTTCAGGATGTGCACTGAACCCCCGCCCGAGAGGCTAAGCAAGTAGTTGGGCCGCTCACCCAAGCGGCTGCTGCACTTTTATCGGTACCAAAGCTAGTTAAACCCAGTTCACCTCGTGTCTCCAGGAACCACAAAGCCACCGCAGCTCCTCCGTCATAGAGGAATACCTGCATCACTTCTGTTCTCGCCAGCTGACGTTTTGATCTTGCTGATGTCTTCAGCAGAGCTCCATCCAACTGAGGGCCAGGAGTTGGCTCTGCACCTCCATCTCTCCTTTGAAGGTAGCAGCGATATTCACCTTCCTCGAGGGCTGTTAATGAGAGCTTGTTCTCTAGTTAGGGGGAAGTACGGCTCTGAAGCCTCTACCAGAGCTGTTCCAGACAATGCAGCCACGGGGGGTCTTTAAATAAGAGGAAAGAATCAAAGATGGGGAGTGACCTGGTCAAATCAGCTGGGGAAAATGATGTAGGGGGGGAGGTGGGAGAGAGCAAGCACACTGGAAGAGTTGCAGTTTCCTTCCTGTGTCCCTTGGACGGCAAATAGCAGCGGCGAAGAGTTCACAAGTGCTCTCAATATTGGCAAATATATCACATAGATATGTCATCTTGCCATCTCCACTGACAGAAAATGTGCCACCAGCGTAAGACAAAAGCGGACTACCATATAATATAATGCCTATCTATATGCTATTTATAGCCTCTCCCCACACACATACACACATTTGGGTCCCCACAGTATTTTCTTGGCTGCGCTTACCTGCTTTGCATTCACACTGCGTGTACTGAAACCAGCCATTAAGTTAAACACAGAGACTTTGCTTCTCTTATCCTCAAGTTAACTTGGAGGACACCTTGCTGGAGGTGAGGGGAGCAGTGGGGAAAAAAAAAAAAAACACAGAGGAATGAGAAAAGGGACATGGTTTTTGCCATGAAGCTACCACTGGAGCACGTAACAGCTACCCATTGCAGCAACAAAAAGATCACCTAGGTTGAACTGTTCCTCCTAAGCACACACCTCCCTGTTGAGATGAAGCTGCCATGTTCTCCTTTCCAGCCCACTCCCATACCTCCTCCCCATGGAAGCCCTCAAAGATGGAACTCACCCACTTTCAAGTAAGGCTCAGTCCTCTCTTACCCACAACAGCTCCTCAGGACTTCTTCCTGTACTTTTAGGTATTTTATTCTTTGTTGGCCTGCTGTACACTCAGTTCTCTCCTCAAAGCTCCTGCAGCTCTCTGGCCTCCTGCTAGGACCAACCACTTACTCTTTGACAACCATGTTCAACCAGAACCTGGGAAGCTCTTTTTCCAAGGGCTGTATAGAGCCCAGGACTGCAACGTGGCTTTTAAAACTTTCATATTGCTTTCACTGAGACCACTAGCCAAAATTAAAGCAGAGCCTGTTTTCTAAATAGCAATCCTACAAGGATCTGCTGCTACAATTTAAATCACCCAGCAGAGGAGACTGGGGAGCGAGGAGGACAAGACCCAGGGATGCACCTAGCCAAGCCCTGCAGAAAAGATGCACCTACATACAGAACTCAGCCTCCCTCCCTGAGCCCAAAATGGCCCTAAACCCACAGCTGAATCATGTCTCATTTCAGATTATCAGCCACTAGATGACAAGAAAAAGGCACAAGGGCGCAGTAATAAGCTGCAGTCTGACCTGCATGATTTTTTGAACTACCCTGGAAAGCTACTGCCAAGGGCTTTAGGAAAAAAAACCAAAACAAAACACACAAAACACTCCCAATAACACAAAAGAGCCAGGTTTTAATATTGTGTGCATCATGGTCTGGCTCACAGCAGGTCACCAACCTCAGACAAAACCTGGTTAGAGGAGAAAAGCCTTTCTAGGGGCCCAAGAGCCGCTAAAAAGGGGAAAAAAAAATGGGGCATCACACCTCCAGAAAAACAAGACACACTAACTGACTGCACGCAGCTCCCAAGACGTAAGCGAGCCATGGGCAGACTTGATTTTTATGAAGAAATCGGTAATGGTTTAGTACAGGCCTAAAGAAATAGCTCCTGGAGCCAAACCAGGACTACTTAAATATCCCACAGCTTGTGAAACCTTGCAGAGCAGCGCTCAGACCTGCTGCTGAGCACAGGATGATTCAGCCTCTGCCACATTCTCCCCTTTTCAGCTTTAAAGTGCCATCCAAGCACGGCTTTTTTCCCGCTGCTTGATGCGTTCAGATCCTTGACCTGGTAACGATCACACATCTGCTAGCTATTATCAGAGGAGGAGAAAGGCGCTCCCCTCCTCGCTTCTCTCCATACGCAAGCCGGTGCGAACCCAGCGCAGTACCGTGTTGTGTCTGTGAGAGGTGAAAGCCGTCAGGCTATAATTCAAACAAATCCGATCTAATCACCCTTATCAGGAAGGCAATAAAAATCAGAAAAATTCAGAGGCTACAAAAACACAAGCCGGGGAAGTACTTTGTGACGGGCACAGAAAGCCAACACGTCTGATGAGCTGTTTTCCTGTAAAGATCCCACCCCACAGAGGACATCAGATCACAGCGGGGCACTGCAAAGATCAGTGTCTGTGCAGCTTCTCAGCCATCTTTTGCAGACCTAAAAAGTGTTATTTCCCAAACTCTGCTGCTGGAAGAGGGGTATGAGACACAGAAGGCTGTGTTCCAGAATCCCATGTGGCTCCCAGATTTTGGACAAAGCGGTCACAAAACCACTACAGATGGATGGACACCACACTGGCCAGATGCTTGATAGGTGCGATGATGTCCAAACAAAACATGGAGACAGAGCCAGGTGCTTTGGAAGGTGACTGCAAGTCTTATTTTGTTCGCACACTTCCGCAGCCCAGAGCTTGACTCTGGCACAGGCACACAGCTGGAGGTGAGTGTTTTCTGAGACCAGGACCCCACTTCAGAGGACCTGGACGTTCAGAGAAGCACAGTGGGGCTGTAAGCATCAATCCTATATCTGCGTGTAGCAGTATCACACAGCTGATTCTCCTTCGCCTGGTCAGCAAACCATCGCCAGCCCCTGATTCTGAATCAGCCAGCTCAACGGCACTGTACCATAATGGGAACGGTCCTGGGCAGGTTTCCTGCCTCAGGCTGCCCATACTTTCTGAACCAGGGCTGTGATGAGAGTTTTCTGGTTAAAGTCAGCTCCAGAGGAACCACCTGGAGTCCTTGGCCAGCTAAAGGAGAACCTCTGCCCTCATATGACTCACCTTCCCATCGCAGAAGAGCCTGAGAAGCATTTAGGGGAAGAGCATTTTGCAGGACGAGGAGTATACGAGCACGCAGACGGACACGGAACTTCCTGACACACACTAACTGTCTCTTAGTCACGATGGCCACCGAGCCCTGACCTCCCTCCAGTGAGCATGACGCAAAACAAAGCTCCACTTACCGATTTCAACACTAGCAGTGAATGTCACGCAGCGACAGAAAAATAAGGGTTGGAAAAGACCTCGGGAGGTCACCTAGTCGAGCTCTGTGCCCCATGGAAGAGTCAGCACTGTATTATCCCCATCAGGCACACGTCTAACCTATTCTGAAAGGCCTCTGGTGATAAAAGCAACATATTCTAGGCTTTTGCTATTTATATCATAATTTTGAGCACTACTTGAAGAATGGAGAGCACAGAGGGGAATAGGTGCACAATAGCTGAACGTTGCGTTACAGAAATGTTGCAGGACCCAGAAGGAAGCTGCTCAGTAGGTAAGCGTATCTCAGCTATACATCAGTGCAAAATGTAAGGACGGGACCACCAGCAAGGTAACAAGGGCATGAGAGTGGAACGCCCCAATATATCTGGCCAGGCCACCTGGCAGGGTTGTGACATCTGGCAGAGCCGGCAGGGACCGACCCTCCTTCACTGTACAATACGCAGGTAGGGACCTCAGCGCTGCCCAGATCCTGCAGCCACTGCCTCCCACAAGGCTGGTCTGACATCCTTCTCGGGGATTAAAAAAATTCCAGTTAAATAAAAAATAAAGCCGTGTTCTCAGCTGCACAGGAGAGGGTGTCTCAGCAAGATGAGGGTCTGGGCATATTTACACAAACACACAGACTGTTGAAAAGAAGAGTGGAAACGCTTTGCAGAAAATCCCGTTAGCAAATAACAAGATTCCTGGGAGTACCATCTGTGCATCACATTCAACGCTCGCCCCAGAGCACGGAGGCTAAAGCATGTTGCATATAGAAATCCAGACAAAAGAATATACAATAATACACAAAGGCAGGGAGAGCACATATAGGACGGGGAAGAAGCCAGAAGAGAGGTTTTCCTGCCCATCCTCACAATACCCAAATCCCATTCCCTCCACAGCCTCCCCACAACAGCTCCTGAGCCATCTCATGTCCCTTCTGTGCCCACTGTGAGGCCCCATGACGTTGCCACAGAAGGGGAAAAAAGCTTTGTCATGAACGAGAATCAATTTGGCAAACCAAAGCTGTTCAGTGCAAGGTGACGCAGAGGTCTACTATCGGAAACATTTCTTTTCCTTGAGTGTTTTTCGAGGAGGTCTCCCATACTTCTAAGCCAAGAGGTTACCTGGAAAAGGCTCTGTCTTACCTGTGAGCTTCTTCAGCTCCACCTCAGCAGAAGGGGCCCTGGGAAAAGTCCAGGAGTAGCCACACTGGGGTAACACTGAAAGAAAGCAAGAGAGCATTTGGTGTGAGTGGGTTTTGGAGAGCAAAACAAACCCAGCTTTACAAGTCAGAAGTTTGAATGAGCCATCTCCAGTGACTCTCAAGCATCACTTCTCTGTCGCACTTCCAAACGTCTCCCTCTTTGTCTGCCCTCTGCTCTTCAACAGCGTCCTCCAGAACAGCTATTACAGCAATTACTGCAATTAATTGATTTGCATATCCCCAAAGCCCCATCATTAGTGCAACACAGCCAAGCGTGTTAGTGTTTAATAATATCAACCAACAATTATTCATAACATCCCGCCCCGGCAGACCTAAATTTAGAGACAAGCATTCATGCGAAAACAAAAAGGAGGAAAAAAAACCACAAAACATCAAACCAGCAGCTAAACAAAAGAATTAATTTAGAGCAGAATTAGGATCATAGAAACCAAACAGACAAGAGACAAGGTCAGATGTCTCGTTCCCACCTCATGTGCGACTCTCCTAACCTGCCTACTCTCCGTTACTGAACCAAGTGCAACTAAAGAAAGTGATTTTCTCCTTGTGAGAACAGCCAGCGAGCCGCAACGAGCGCATATGCGGTGGGGTAGAAACGCCAAGAGAGGATTTTCACAGCCTGCTGGCCCCTGTTCAGAAAAGCACTTCAGCAAATGCTCGAGAGGATCTCCATTCAGGACAACACTTAAGCACATGCTGAAATTTAAGTACATGCTTAAATACTGCTCCTCCTCAGGCCAGGCGCTAGTAAAAAAAAAAAAAAAAAAAAAGCTGCTATCCAATTTTCCAGGCATTTTTAGCAATACAAGCTGCACCTTTTAGGGACCATATGCTCTTCACTAACCTCCAGATTCGGAGCCAAAGCTCGTTTGCTTAACGCGTGAGCCCTTCAGGGCACAAGCGGTCCTTTCGCGCTGGGACGGGAGAGCACCTCGCACCAAGACCGGAGCCCAGAGGTGCCGTCCGCACGGAAATAGCTTTCAGCCACACAAGCCAAGGGAAAAACTAGGGCCAACGCTACTCTTTATCAGTGCATTTTAAATGGTCCAAAACTAAACTAAGGCTTTAATTAAACCCGGGACCTTCCTCATGAGACAGGTGATCAGTGAGGTAACTGCATCTAACCAAGCTGTAGCTCAGAAGAGCCAGAAACCCGTGCTACTGATACAAACCCGCCGCATTTCACACATCGAGAGGGAGACATGATCGCCTCAGCCTGGTCTCCCTCCTCTGTGATCCAGCGCCCCAAATTTATGCATTTGCTGCTTCTTGTGGTCCCCTCTCCTCTTGTTAGGGGACCTCCTCCCCACCAGGGCAGGAGAATGAGATGGTCAGCAGCCTGTCTACACACTACACGTGCCCAGGACCAAGGCACTCTACTGTTGGATGCTGAAGATCTGGACAAGGAGCCTTGCCAGAAGGTACGTTTCCCAGCTACAGCCACGCAAGGCGACGTGAGGCCAGTATGAGACCATCACCACCGACATGACTCCGCATGCACATGAGGACATCAGAGAGCTGAAAGGTCCACACCATCCAGTGTTTCACATGGCTCAGACGTGCCCAGATCCCCCACCCACCCTCTGATCCCACATACGCTGCTTCATCGCTCCCTCCAGTGAGGGTCTCCATCACCACTTTCAACAGCAAGAGGAGGTCTTTGCCAAGAGCCTGGCATCAGATGACATTAGTGTAATTAACAGATACGTTAACGCGCATGCTGATCAAGCAAAGAGAACAGCACCTTGCCCTGAAACAGCCACCAAGCAAAATTCAGGTGTTCAGATCCTCCACCGGTGTAAATGGATGGGAGTACAGCAGGCACCACAGGCAACGACTTAGTTTGCACCCCTGGAGGAGCTGGCATGACCGTGGTGATACAAAGCCACAGCCTTGCCGCAAGGGAGTCCCGCTCTGAGAACACATCTTATTTACTAATTAGGCCAGGAGAGGCTCAATGGGTGCTTCCCACTCTCGTGATGTGGCCAGGCAGCTGGTGGGGCAGTGATGTCTTCAGCCTTCATCACCCCAAGGTCCCACAAACAGCTCCACCAGCACAGCCGCGGGGCAGCAAACAGTCCAGAAATAGCAGAAGGCAGCAGAAGGAAGGACCTGGTCGTCAAGACGAAGGTCTCTGCAAGCGTGGGCACGGGGAAGGAGCAGCCTTGCCCTCGCATCTCACCCTCTGGTACCAAGACAAGCTGTCCAGCACACGATTCCCTCTGCTTTGGCTCTGTCGATCTCACGGCTGCGATAGAGCTATATCCCAACACTGTAAATCACACCAGCGTGAGAAGGAGGACACCCCGATTCCCAGCTCGGTGGCCAAGGGGTCCTCCTAAGAGCGACCACCAGCTACTGACTGCAGACTAAACAAGGCTTTTTTACACTGCCCACAGTCTGGATCCCTACCTAGAGACTCATCCAGCACGAAATGTCCTATTCCCATTTCTTTCATACCCCTCTCTGCCTCCATCAGTGCTGATACTGGGGGAGATATTGCACTTTGATGGTAGGAAGGAACAAAGCGCAATGCCTCGTTAGCAGCATTATAAATCAAAAAAGAAATAAATAAGGTTTTAAAGCCCCCTTGCCTTTTGCTGGCCTTCCAACTTTCCCCATCGCCTGTAACCACACACAACACGCCTGGAGGTGCGCCCAAGAAATGAACTGCCAAAAGCACGAGAAGGAAGCAAGGCAAACTGCAAACGCAGTAAAACCACTTCAAAAAGGCTTCGGTTTTGCTCAGAATCACTTGAAAGGAAACTTGCCACTCACGGGTGTTCATCCTTCATCTTTCCCCCATTTTAAAAGATTACTAGTCTGACTGTGCCCGTTTTTCTTGGGCAAATAAAGGTTTCTGGAAGGCAAGGTCTAAAAGCAAAACACAAATAGGAAATATAAACACTTCCTTAAAACCGTATTTGGTTTGTTTGTGAAAATACCCAGCAGCTTTCACTACCTCCCAACAGCAATTGATAGATTTTAGGGGCAAAGCCAGTAGTGGCCACAATGCTATTTTGCAGAATAACGTGGAAGGGGAAATCCAGAACAACTAAGTGCACAATGCTGAAGACCTAGAGAGAGGTTTGCCTGGGGCAAACATCTCCTAACTGCTCTAATTACCGTGAAAGGTCATCAAGGACACTGCCCTGCGCAAGCTAGAAAAATTCACGTGAGCATTTCATGTGGTTAGCGCAGCTTTTTTAGTAAACGTAGCAATGCTCTGACATTGAGCCATATGAGATGATATCAGCTAACAGGCATTTTTGTCAGAAGGCGCATGCAGAAGAAAGCTGAGGACATTAAGCATCTTCCAACTCCTTGCTATCTTGTTCTTAAACACGGCCATTAAAAAGAAAGTTCAAAGCAGCCAAAGCACTGGGTAAAAAGGAAAGGCTGCACACGCAGGACTTTGCGTTGACAGAGCCACATCCCAAAATGAGTACAAAAGAGTTCAGTCTGCAAATAGAATTAGATTTAAGAGAAAAATTCCTCCCTGCTGCTAGCTGTTGAGGGGTTATCGTGTCCCACCTCCAGCCCAAGAGGGTCGCCATGCTCCAGCAAAGCTCGGCTCATGCCAGCTCTCCCGCAGCCAAATAACCACACGCACCCTTACACGCTCCAGGGGCGGCGTGGGCTGCTCTCGCACGCGGACGTCGACACACGCCGCTCTGCATTTTTTTTTTGCGTGTGGCTTAATTCAAGGCAGATGCAAAGGGCGGCTCACACAAATGCTTATCCTTAGGTGCTTCCCTCCCTGGGACCCCACTGGCAGGCTCGGGGCTTGAGGAGTGAGAGCAGGAGGACGAGGTCCCCTCCCCAAAAGCCTATGGGTCCCTCCACGGCTTCACCCCACAGCGTCCTCCCTCCTAGGTCACCCCTAACAGCCCAGGGAGTGCAGAAGGACACGTGGGATGCCTCGAGCAGGGAGCCCTTCAAACCCTGCCCTCAGCTCCGCACAATATCTGGGGCTGCCAAGGGGCTGACCACATCTGTTCAAGCAGGATGAAGCCATGGCACATGCAGGTCTGGCCACTTGATTTCACCTGTCTCAAACAAAATGATTGTTTTGGAGCTGGACTGCTTCCTTTACAGTCCCACATCTCATTTTCAGAGGTGGGGGGAGAAAGCCTTCGACCCCTTAAGTGCCTTTGTAAAGGACTCACTGTTGGCATCTGACTCTCTCGGCAAGATAAATATACAGTCATCAAGGTTGGAAGGGACCTTTGGAGGCCATCTGGCCCAATCCCCTGCTCAAAGCAGCAGTAAATAAATCACAGCACGTCTCCTCAGCTCGTGCAGGCAAAGGCACAGGTGGGGGACGCGTGAGGAGCGAGGACGTACACAAGAGACCTCAACACAAGAAAAATCTCTCCTGCTCTGAACAGCACCATGGAAAACAAGTCTCCTAGCTGAGAAGGAGCTGCTAAACCACACGTTGCCCTAACTGACCACCTCAACTCACTGTCCTCTCCCTCCGGAGTCTGGGAGAGTCTCCTCTCCCCAGAGAGACCTCCCCAAAAAGCAGGTTTTAGCCCTCAAGTCCCAACCAAAGAAATATTCAGGTGTGTAGAAGGTGCATCACTGACCTGTACCTGCAGAAACAAGTGTACTTGGTACCTTTGGTCTAAATCTTACCCCTTCTTCTAGTGGCATTAATTGTGCACCTTGTAAAGCAGTCCTGTCCCAGCAAGGGTCTCCCTGACTTCATGTAACCCTATGGGGCCAAGCAGGGAAGAGCTGTAACTGCAGTCTCAAAGGTGTTACACCACCGTACGCTGGCATCAGGGAAAGAAAATGCTGCAAAGCCTCTGCTTAACTGGGCAAATTCACCTGTTTCATTCCTGATGCAGGACACAGAAAAACCCCGTGCTACCCTTCTCCAACTCAAGACAAAAATCTTTCCCTGTGCTCACTCCCAGCTACAACCCCACAATAATTATGAGCTGTTTCTTCTCTGTCCTTTTTATTAAATTTCATCATACCAAAAGCAGAGACAGGCCTGGAAACTAAACTGCAGCCACCAGTTTCATTCATAAATTTGGCTGCATCCTTGCGCAGTGAACTATTGTTGTTATTTCTCACCATTTACCACCTCAAAGCCAGGCAGTATTGTTTTTATTGCTATTGTGAGAACAAGAGCAGGGGAAAAAAATAGTCTTCAGCTTCCCTTCCCCTCCCAATCAAACATAATGGAGAAAAAAAAAACCCCAAAAACAAAAACCAGGGCGGATGTCAGATCCTCAAGGATTTTTTTTTTTTTTTTTTTTTTTAAGCTATCTACAGGAGCTCAGCCTGGTGCTGCAGGTTTCTGAGTCTGAATTTTATCAATGGGCTGCACTGGATCCATTTGAAAGGACAGCAGGTGTTCGAACAATGAACCCAGGCTGCCTCTACATCTGGGCTAGAAAAGCCATCACCCGTGTTTACAAGAAACAGGATAATCAAGAAAACATCCTGCCACAGGCACCTAAAAAACTACAGCCCCTTGTTGTTCATTTTTCTCTCACACTGCGCTGTTTATTTATAGTGCGAGAAGCTGAACCGGGGGGAAGAAGAAGTTTCACGCTCATTTCCACGCAGAAATGACGCACGTGCAACGTGGAAGGGACGGACAGCCAGGCGCTCAACTTGTATTTTTCCTTCAGCTCTAGGTGGGACATTATTAACCCTTGAGCTCTCGCTGTAACTAGTGAATTAGCTGGGCCTAAGTTGTTGGTTTTGTTTCATTCATGCAACCACACCAGTTGAACCTAACTCATTCTGGGACACTCCAGATGGAAACTGAGTCCCCATGTACTGGATATAATGTCCCTAGAGCCTAAACACAGAAAGATGGGCAATTATGGGGGAAGGATCATGGAAATTGCTCATCCACCTCAGCCTTCAGCACTTACGGTTGGATCCTGATTAAGAGAGGCTCTTCCAGAGCTTAGAGAAGGCATAGAGAGTCCTCTCTCCAGATGCCTTCTGGAGGAACCTCTTTCCCTTTTAGTTGCCACTAAATTTCAGCCGCTTGATGGCTTGTGGCTCCCTACAAAAATCATTGTATTTTGGGGTTACTTTCCGCTGACGTTTTGTTCTGCTTTCTTTTAGCTTTTTAGTACAAATGAAACAGGATGTATCCAATTCAGTAAGAGGCTTTTTTTTTTTTTAAATCAAATTAGTTTTCATTGAAGATGCACCAAAACAGAATATTTAGCACATTTCTCACCATCCTCAAGAACGACTTTGGAAGCTCCAACATATCTCCCTCTTCCAGACTAACGTGACTCACGTCATACTTATGTCCAGCAAAATTAAGTGTTCCCTCCCCTCACATCCTCCCTTCCCCTGCTTTAATAGTTTTGCTTCTGGAAGCCTTCAAAACACACCAGCTAGAGCCCTTGCACAGCAACCTGGGGAAATGAGAGCCGAGCTGCTCAGCCTCTCCAGGAGTTTGACTTCCTTGCTTCTGAGTTGAATCAAAGAGGATTAACTCAATAAGTGCTTTAGTGGAGAGTGGGAGGGAAAACAAAACACAATGAAGCAACAGCCTACGTGCACGAATAACAGATGAACTTCTCTTCTGGGCCATGAACTGCTAAAGCAGATGGCTAACATCCCCTTCTTCTTTAGACCCAAGTCACTCTCAGTTGCTGGCTTTAAAGACATCAAGTCCCGGAGCTCAAACGCTTCCCTTCAATCAGCCAGTGGGTCTGCAAGAGGGTCCACTTAATGGATTTAATCTGGATTAATCCACTAATTAATAAGATATGGATCTTCCTGATCCAGACTTAACCCTAAAGCGTTGAGCTGCCTCCTCTTCCCCTACTCATGGTCTTCTCTACTCTAGTCATCCTCAGAAACACCAGCTCCCCAGCTGGAGCGCAAAGGTCTTTCCAACAGCCTCCTCATCTTATGCATTGGGTAGGACAGCTAAAGCTAAGACCGCTGCCCTATAAATTCATGAGAACACCTCATAGCTATTTTTTTTTTTCCATGAACAGAAGGACCATCAAACAGCGCACATATAAACTGACCACATCAAAGACCAGCACCTTTATCCCCCTCCTACCATGGAAAGCAAGCGCGCTTCACTGTTCTGGTTTCTTACCAACCCAGGGCTCTCTGGCAGGCTGGTCCCACCAAACCTCCTGCCCGTTTACCACGGCACAAGACGTGGGGGCACAGGTCGGCTAAAATCTCACCGTAATCGAAAGGAGCAGATAGCAGCTTATGTTGTGTAGTGTTTTCTCCTCCTTTGCTTAAAAACATGAGAATTTTGGAAGTTTTCAAGCAATTAATGTGCACACATATCCAGTATTAACAGTCAAACTTTTTGTCATTTCTCCATCAAAATCATAAGAGAAGCATATACAATATTTAAATTGCTGACTGGTGAGCCTATGAAGTCAGTAAACGGTTAGAGGATCTGCATATCTTAAAAGAACTGAAACGTGTCTATCCAGAAGTGCCATTTCACATGCAATATTGAATACATCTTCACATTACTGAACCAAAAGAAATGCTACTTATTTCCAGTATTTGTTCTGCAGAATAATACAGAAGCAACCTTTGCCCCGCTAAGTGACTAAAGCTTGACACAGTGTTTGTGCTAATTTATTAAAAATTTGCTAGCTGAAGCCAAATACTCAAGCCAACCAGTTTTCTAAAACCTCTGCTAACAAATTACTAGGATAATTGCCAGAAGCCCGAGACCTATCCCTTTTTCTGTTTCTTTCTCACCAAAAAGCCATCTGGTGCATGTTAATTGTCAATCTGTATTGACTGCCAGATTTATGCTGGTAGGCGTCTTTAAGAACAGCATCCTAGATAATTAAATAACTGAACACCGACAAACAATTGTCAATATAGAATAAAATCAATACACTCCCTGATGTTTCCTAATGATAGAGAGCTGATGCTATTTGAACCAGCTTCCTTTGAAAGCTTTAATTTTATCGAACGACATTATTTCAGGAGAGATGATTTGGGGTTTTACTTTTTAACAAAGAGAGAAGTGAAGTGTGGTGTGGCATTTAATATCTGGCTGAGATTTAAAACGCACGCTCCTTATGAAGTATGACATTTTATCCCTGAAACCACAGGACCATTTCCCACATTTAAGTGATAGAGGGAAAATTCTTCAAATTAGATTTGAACTTTGTACCTTCTAATTCTGCTCCAATCCTCCTCCTCCATGTACCACGCTCAGGCCCGATGAACATGCTGGTGCTATATCAAAGACTAACAGACCTGGCTGCCGACAAAATCCCCTTCACTTAGCCTTGAAGTAAGCAGCAAACCTTCTGTAGATCCAGTAGTTAACATTAGCCAACACAATAACTCAGCAACTGATGGAAGGCCTAAATGAACTGGTCAGTGCAGCCCAGCTGGCAGAGCCATCCCTCCTGGGTGTCAGCATGAGCTGGAAGCCAGCACTGAAGCCACAAGGCAGACCTAAGTCCCCAGGCTTGTAGCGAAGAGCCACCCAGAGCTCCTTCACACACTTTAATCCAAATCTAAAGGAACACCAAACACCCATCTGCAAGGAAGCCCTGAGAAACATGTCCCCAGGCTTGCTCATCAGAGGTCCTACTTTTCGCTTTCCTGGACTCACAGGTCTGCTGTGCAACTCAATTGCAACCAGGTCCCCATTTGGGGACAGTTGCCCTGCTGTAAGTGCTGTCACAGCCAGTCACTCCTGCAGGAGAGCTCCTGTGTAGAGCCCTCCAGGATGAGAGGGACACCAGCACTCCAGGGTAGGGCTACGGAGCAAGGCGATTTTTCAGTGTGAGACATCCGGCAAAGTCCACCCTCCTGGCGCTTCTAGCTCATTAGTAGCATGCAAACGGGCCTTTTCAACAACCCCTCGTCTCGGCAAGGGATGCCTTGTAGAGCACATCACACCCTACATCCCAGCGAGGTGCAGCACAGATATCTCACACCTGTCCCCATGGCCAAACAAGCAACAGGATCCTCGACTCCCAAGCGGTGGCCCAATGCCTCAGCTCATCCATCCCGTGCGACGGAGAAAGCCCTGACCTGCAGCCTGTCTCTTTGGGGCAGCAACGTGCAGAAAACCCCCACTTCTCTTTCCATTCTGTGCCTTGAGGGACAATCCAGGCCTTTGTAAGTGCTTTGAAATATGAGTTGCAAAAGGCAGAACATTTTTCCTATTATGTTTCTTGCTTTACTTAAGCCCCTACTCAATAAGAGACAGGTGCACTAAGCTCTTTGCTAAGAGATCTGCGTTTAGAAGAACAAGGTCCTCCAGTTTTATACGTTATCCCCTTGTAAGCTCACTAGTCGCCTCTTAAGCTCGTAATAAAAGACTTTTTTTGAAAAATGATGGCACCTAGTTTCCAAGGCAGCAGAACTTTTATGCTCATGTTTGTAAGAGCCTAAGGAATTACGGATGCCAAAAGGAACACGCTGTATAAAAGCCATTGCCTATTCCTGCTGGATAGATTAAATAACACAGTTTTATTTTTTAATGCAACATGATCTGGATGAGGAAGTTGCTATCAATGCTATACAAGAAATGTACACTGTGTGGAATAACAACTACAAATCCCTTTAATCTCTGGTGGTACCTGGAGATCTCAGATGGTTTGGTGCCTGTAGGGATTATCAGCATGATCATGGACCACAAAAACTGAGATGCTTCATGGTAAGGACTGACCATCAATGTCTGCTGGACCTCAGCTGCAAATCAGGCTGCGCTGCTCCAGGGGAAGAGGCGAGAAGGGAGATAAAGGAGAGGAACACTGGAGATGGGGATAGAGAGCAGCTGTGCCAAAACTGAAGCAGAGGTGCAGCCTCAGCAGAAAATACACCACAGGGCAGTCCTCTGAGGACAGCGCTGTCCGAATACCCAAGCAGACCTGCCTCATCTCACTTCAAATTACCTGAAAGCTCAAAGATTCATGTGAAAACCTACAACAAACCAGAACATCTCACACTCTCCAGTTTCTCTGTTTATAAATTTCTATTTTCTTAGGCTAAACCAATTGCTTATTCTCAGTCATACGCTACTCCCATTCCAGCTACAAAGCAGGCTCCTTTCCCATAGAAAAAAAAAAATCAACTCTGCTTATTTCATAATTTATTTTACTGCATGACTTTTCCCAGCAATGCAATTCAGTATTTTTTTCCCCATGAGTTCCCTACAAACTGATGAAAATAAAAAGCCCCTCAGCTCATGCACAGGCTCCCTACACACTCTCATGCACATCGCTTTTTGTGGCTTAACTTCCCATTTTTAAAAGGAAGGTGTTTGCTTTCCACCAACGTTTTGGGGAGGGAGTGAGCAATAGGCATTATTTCAACTTTAATACACTTTCCAGCACAATAAAGACAATCCTTTGCACTGTGACACTGAGGTTCTAACAGAAGGCAATAAATTCAGATTAATAATTAACATCCATATCATATCAAGCAATCGTGTTGCTGTCATTTCAATTGCTTCAAAAAGCTTCACGCTTTTTTGTGTCAAACACATGTAAGGGGTTGCTTAACTGTTAATTTTAGAAGCTATTTTTGAGTGCTGTGTTACAGAATAAAAGAACTACAGTAATTTTCTATTCCGACTCCAATTCCTGAATTTACTTACTGAATTACAAGCATTACTCCCTTTCTCTTGGAGATTTGGGAACGGTATCTTGAGATCTATGGCAAAAGGTATATTGTTTAGGGGTTACAGCCAAACTGGTCCTTAAAACCACATATGCTGATGGAGACAGTACTGCTGGGATTCTGTGAGTAAAAATCTCGGCTGAAAAAAAATAGTTTGGCAAAAAAAGCGATGTACAAATGCCCACGTTAACAGGAATGAAAATGTGAGGTTCCCATCCAGGCTGTGAAGACAAAGTTAATGTATCAGATAAGAACAAAACACAAGTTACTTACTGCTTTGGAGACCCCCTTGACTTGCAGATGGATGAGAATCGGGCACTGAAAGGAAGTACACAAATTTCTGGTGTAAGCCACGCCAGCGTGAAGAACCACTTTCATATTAATGTGGTTAGTTACAAGCTAATTTTACGCAGTTTTCTGACAAACACCCCTCCCCAAAGAAAAAGCAACAGGCACTCAAGCTCGCTTACTCCTAAAAAAACCCCACCGACCCAATACACCAGAGGAAATCATGCAGTGGGCATAGCCATCGTATAGCTCAAAAAAAAAATACGCCTTCGATGTTTTTTATTATGGTCTTGATCCTTAAGGGTTCACATTTTTAAGCTTTTCCTCCAAAACCACGGGGGCTAGGAACTTTATTTTGTAAACTTGATAGCCAAGAGTCTCACCTAATTACACGAGCTGGGGCTTCAAGGATGGTGGGGGGGAGGAGGAAACAAAGGAACGCAGACATCCAGAGAATTATGGCAAAAAAATACGATTGCTGGCAAAACCCTCATTGTCCCAAACTTCTTGATTTTTCCCTTCCCTACCCGCTCTGCAGAGGAGTGTGTTTTTCCCCACCCTCCCAAAATATGATGTGCTGTAACCCTGTCTCACTAGCCTTGAATTTTCCCCTTTTAAAAAAGAAGCCTTTTAACGTTCCGCAACGGGTGCTTCTCACTCTGTACACAGGCCATAAATTAAAACAATTCTTTTTAAAAACTCCAGCTTCGCTGCCAGCTAGACATCATTTACAAGGAAGCAAAACAGCTGTATCGCCCTCAAAACCAACCTTCTACCAAACCAGAGCTCAGAAATTACGGGTGTGATTTTACAGGCTGCATCACAACGTGCTGCATTTCCCTTGTTGCCGATTATTTAGGTGTGGGTTTTTTTTTTAATGTATTAAATAAGAACAAAACACAAGTTACTTACTGCTTTGGAGTAAAGCAAGTCTCCCTTGACTTGCAGATGGATGAGAATCGGGCACTGAAAGGAAGCACACAAATTTCTGGGGTAAGCCACGCCAGTGTGAAGAACCACTTTCATATTAACACGGTTAGTTATAAGCTAATTTCACACCATTTTCTGACACACACACCCCCAAAGACATGCACCCCTTCTCTCTTTTTTCTTTTTCCTTTTTTTTTAAAGCAAAAAAAAGAGAAATCCTGCTGGGAGTCATGAATAGGTGGGATGGAGAGCGATGTCCCCAGCCTTGGCGTACATACGTTGCTCGGGTTTGGGGATGCAACTGATGGAGGAAACAACGCACGAGGCCGGTTTACCAGCTGTCATGAGGGGAAAAAAAAAAAACCAAACTGTTTTTTAAGCGGTAGGGGAATGCAAAAACCACTAAAAAGATGCTTTGAGAGGTACTTGGGGAAAGGAATTTAAAAAAGAAAAAAAAATAAGGAGACATGTGAATGCAACTGGGACAAGCCCTTGGGAAGATAAGGGAGAAAAAGGGAGAAAAGGGGAAAATAAGGAGAAATCGAGAAATAAAGGGAGATAAAGGGAAATAACTCACTCTTCCCAGCACCGCTCCTGCAGCAGTGCCGGGGAGGGGCTCGCCCCCCCGCCCCGTCTCCGCGGTAACGGCGGGGCCCGCGCAGGCCTCCCGGTTGCCCGGGCCGCGGCCGAGCCGCCGCCAGCCGGGTGAGGGCAGGCCGGGCCGGGGAGGCTCCGCGGCGGCCTGCGGGGACCACTGCCGGGTGGCCGCGGCGGGCGGGTCGGCCCCGCGGCGGAGGAGCGGCCCAGCGGCGCCTCAGCATGGCTCAGGCGTGAGTAGCGCGGGGCACGGGGGCGGCGAAAACCCCCTTTAAGAGAATAAAAAACCCCCCCACAGTCCACCACCCCTCCACGTACCCGCAGAGGAAACCGTACGAAGGAGGTAGGAGCGGTTCCGCCGGTGCGAGGCCCGGGCGCCCCTTCCCGCCGGGCCAGGCCGCGCCGTCGGCCCCGCGCTCCCCGAGGGGTCGGGCCCACGGGGGTCCGCCGAGGAGGGAGGGCTGCAGCCCCACAAAGGCATCAGCTCGCCTCAGCGGCCCTTAGGCCAATATTAACATTATTCCTCCTCAGACACCAGGCCCTTTTCTGCTTGCAAAAACTACTTTTTCCTCTCTACAGACCCGCAATGAGGAAAAGGCCTCAAGTTGCGTCAGGGGAGGTTTAGACTGGATATTAGGAAAAATTTCTTTACTGAGAGAGTGGTCAAGCATTGGAACAGGCTGCCCAGGGAGGTGGTGGAGTCACCATCACTGGAAGTGTTCAAAAAACGTGTGGATGTGGCACTTCAGGACATGGTTTAGTGGGCATGGTGGTGTTGGGTTGACGATTGGACCTGATGATCTTGAAGGTCTTTTCCAACCTTAATGATACTATGAACACTTGCACATACTGTTCGTTGGGGTCTTTTTCTGTAATGAACGCCTCATGCTTTCAGCGCAACACAAAGCTTTAAGAGCTCATTTGCAATAACAAGACAGTGATGATGGCACTGGATCAAAGTGCCTGCAAGGAGCTGTACTCGTTTCTCCAGAAATATTACTTAGATACCAAGCCCCTATATTAAGAAAGCATTATTACTGCTGCACTACAACGTTGGGAACCTAACCGCGAGCATCTTTCATGACATTATCCCTCTGTAGTTGGCTGCTTGCTGCCTCCAGGTCCAGCAGAATGAAACCCTGAGCACAGCCAACCCAGTTTGGGGCAGCTCTTGTTCTGAGCTGGCTGGGGCTTGCTTAAGTTCAATAAATAATAGTACATTGAGGAAGAAAGAAAAAGAAACCACCCTCGGGCAGTATTTGCTGCCTGCGGCTGCTTCTCTCTTGCAGGTTCAAGCTCTGACCCGGTCAAACCTGACCGTACCCAAACTGCTGCCCCAGCAGACTGTGAGCACAGCCTCTGCTGGCTTCTTACCTGTGGTCTTCTCTTCCTCTGGCATCAGTGGTAGCAGCCTCAAAGCCTCTGTTTCTTTTGCTCAGTGCCATCTTTCGGAACTCCAACTCTTTGCCAGATCAAACCCCTCAGACTCTAAAACACAGAATCATCAAAAAAGAGTTTGGGTTGGAAGGGACCTTTCGAGGCCATCTAGTCCAACCCCCCTGCCATAAGCAGGGACATCTTCAACTAGAGCAGGTTGCTCAGAGCCCTGTCCAACCTGACCTGGAATGTTTCCAGGGATGGGGCATCTACCACCTCTCTGGGCAACCTGGGCCAGGGTTTCACCACGCTCCTTGGGAAAAATATCCTCCTTACATCCTTCCAGCCTCAGAACTAGAGCAGCTCTCCTTGTCACCTCCATGTTGGGCTTCCCCTAGCCCAGCCTCCTGCCTCAACGCATTTTGCAGTTCCAGCGAGACACCACCACCAACTCTACTGCTTGACAGCCAGGCAGCTTCTTTTTCCTTGCTCCTTGGCTCCAGAGAGAAGGGTGAGCTGAGAGGAATAAAGAAAAACATCACCAAGGGCACAGCAGAGACTGTCTGGGGGGTCTGTCCAACGACATGGACCCAGCACAGCCTCCAGCAGCCATAAGTTGGAGGAAGGCTTGATTAGGTCCCTGGCTATTCCGGTGCAGGGCCTGGCTTGTAACAGCAAGCCTCGTGCTGGGTATGGTGACTCAGTTAAGGGAAGTGCACAAAGTAGTGGATAGTTATCTAAATTGCATTCTTTAAATGAAAAAAACAAAACATAAAACCCAAAAATCACAAAAGTAGCATTTGACCTCTTCTCAAGAGAGTTATCTCAGAATCTGTCATTCCTACTGAGTGTCTGAATCATGGCTTCTCTTATGTAAGGTAGTTTAACACAAAAGGAGTTGAGTATAGTTGGAAAATACTTGCGCTTCAACTGTTTGGCTTAACTCAGTTTAATTTTAATAGAGACAGGATTCTTTAGCATTTCCTATAGCGTTGCCAGCATTGAACACCAAATCCCTGTAAACATGATACACATCTCCACACCACATGACAAAAATATTTAAGTTCTGTTTCCAGACGTAGTGATGCTGGTAAGGGACTCCAATTTGATGCTGATGCTACTTGGCTCACTTAAATATAATCCCTCTATAGCTGTGCGCAGCATGGCATTTATAGCTAGGCTAATCCAGTCCTTTGTAAACACAAGTCTGAACATACACCAGTTCATCACCCACTGCATCTATAGAGCTTCTGTTAAGCAACAGGCTGAGTAGTTTTGTTTACTGTATTCTACACCACAGTCAGCGTAGCACGTTTTTTGGACAGTTTGTGCTTTTCTTTATTGCCTCAGCAACTGGATTCAGGTTATCACCCGAGAATCTCTGCATTCCTTTTTAAAAATAAGTAATTTTTTTAAAACACAGAAAAAATACATATCAAAAATGTTTCCAAACCATCAGGAAAATAAAAAGTACTAAATTCTTACCTAAATATACATGGCCATAAAGGTTTAATTTCACGATGACCTTAAAAGGTCCCTTCCAACGCAAAGATTCTATGGTTTTTAAACGGTTGGGACTAACTGTGCTGGCAAATCCATAAAAATTTTATCTTAATGTTTACTGTTCACAGTAAACCTTATGCATTCCTCCCCAGCACACAGCTGAGTTGTAATCAATGCCAGTAGCTACAAAACAGGAGCATGCTTTCCTTTTGGCCTAGGCTATCTTGTTTTGCAAGGTACAGCTCAGTTGGTTCCTGAGCCTGAAGTTACTGAGGCTAGCGTTACCTGATTGTACGCAGTGTGGTTCTCCTGGCTGCATACCATAGATCATGCCAACTTAAAAGTATTTTAAAAGCCATGTGACAAAAATGGCTTACAACAGACTGACCTGAAGGCTGTGAAGTCAAGAGCTAATAATGCATGGGGTTTATGAGAAAGAGCTTTGGGCAAAAATATTTTAGGGGGCACAACCTTACTTGGCTGGGAAAGCAGATGGCTGCCTATCTTGCCAAATCGCATGGAAGGCAGACTCCAGCCTACAAAGAGGTAGGCGCATCAGTAAGTCACAGCCGAGCCTGTAATACCAATTTTTCAATACTGTACAGTCACATCCTGTGTACTGTATAGAAATGCTACATGGCACATAGCTTTTTTTTTTTTTTTTTTTTGAGCTTGAAGTAAACAGCTGCTTTTTAGACATCTGGAAGAACAGCTGCTACACACAGAGAGAGAAATCGCATGCTTCTCATGCGGCCAGTCGGACGTGCTGGGCATACAGAGCATGTGCGCAGGGCAGTTGTCTTGCACGCACCGCAAGTCAGAGCGCTCAGACTGGCAACTTCTGCAGCACGGGGTCACACCGCACTCAATTTATGTGGTTGGTATTTCAGTACTTCCAGTCAGTTTATGAGGTGTGTTTCACCATCCTCAAGGCCCTGTGATTTTAACGGAGGTGTGGTCTAAAGCTCACGGAAGCGTCTTATTCCACTGCTTTAATAAGCCTTTGATTGGGATAGAGACAGGACACTCAGCACTCAGCTCTATTCTCTTAGGGTTAGTAAGTTCCAGCAGCCAGCCAAAAGAAAAGTCAGCATGTTCAGGCATGCTTGACACTTTCTAAGGACAGTGGTGGTGCCCACGAGAGAGCGTACTCATTACGTTTACTGTAGGGTTGATTAGGAAGCGCTGGACGTATTGCACTTCCTAAAGTACTCAAACCCCAGCATTTGCATACAGATGTACATTTTGTTCCAGACATTGAACAGGAGATTTACATAGATGTTTTTGCATTTATGTTTTCCTGCTGCGTTTCCTCCTCTTTTATGAATTTGTTTACCATTTACTTGACCTGTAGGATCTTGACCAGTAATTCCTTAACTTCCCCTAACAGCCCTAGTCCAGACACGTTCAAAGCAGAGTCGGTGCGCTGCTACCATTTGTACCAGGTTTTAATCAGCTACAAGACATTTGCCACTGCCACCAAGGAGCTTTCAACAATCAAAAAGCCTTAAAATTTAATTGTACGTCACAAATAGAACTTCTGTTAAGTCAGCGGTTAAGTATTACTCTCAGACAAAATCTTTAGCATCTCACCTTCTGCTTCTGACAGAAACAACCGAAGGCGAGCTATGTATTTCATATTGCAACCCCAAAGCTCAGTTAAAGAACATTTTGGTTTTGCAACCCTAATTTAAGAAAACATCAGTGCAACTTTTAATCCCCGCTTCTCTCCCCTGCTTTACGTGGCTGCATTACGATGCAGTTTCTTATGTTGTAATCACATCCTATTTTCTTCCCACGGGGCCCCAGCCTCATTCAGCGATTGGGCTGTTGTTGAACATTTACTTTTTATCCCCTCATTCAGCATGTGGCCCCAGGCCATATTCTTCAAATTCCATCCAAACGCCACAATTATTAGCTTCCTCCTGGGCATTCCTAGCATGTTCTCTCTTATACATCTCCCAAGCATTCACAGATTCATCTTTACCCCTCTTTCCACCCCTGGTGAGCATTAGCATGTCATCCTGCTTATGTTAAAGCAGGAAAACAGAGACAGAATTAAAATGACCACAACTAAGACTCAAAGCTGCAACTCCCTCCCATGTCTCCCTTGAGCAGGGGATCTTGCACGTTACTCACGTGTTGTCTCCTTTGGGAAAAAGCATCGTCCGTGGAAATATCCCAGCAGCATCTGTGCCAGAAAACAGTGAAAAAGAGGCTACAGTTTTCAAGAAACTGGGTAGACTGTTAACTTTTTGCTTAAAGCCTCCTGATCCTAGCAGAAGCAGAGCTGCACTCAGACACAGCATTTGCCCTTTACACATGCAACTGTAGGCAGCTGGACAGGCGATTGCTCTTCCCTTTTCTGAGGAAGAAAACAAACAAAAAAAAAAAAGGAGAAAAGAAAGTTATGCACATAGGACGGTTAATGCTGCAATAAACTTTATTCTCACACCCAGTAAAGTGTGGTATAGGCAAACACTGCTTGGAGCTTGAGGAGGTAGGGTCTTCTCCGCTCTGGCCTGTATCTAGCTACCTGTGCCTCACCAAAGAGCTTGCTACAGTTTCTTGCTGCAGCAGTACTACAAAGTTAATGGATATAAGTTACCAAAGCTCTCCTTCCCCGTCCTTTCACGCTTCCTTGGCCAGGAGGAATACCGCTTGCAGAAAGGAGGCTGCTGTTCTCCTCCCAGCCTCAGAGCAAAGGGCAGCTTCCAGCCCAGGCACTAGCTGCAGCCTGACAGATAAAAAGATGGCCCCTGAGGCATGCTATAGCAAAGTTCAGCCTAGAATAACGTCTCCCCCACTTTAATTGCTTTGCAATGTCATCCTGTAAGAAAACTGCCATTTTTCCGATCAGCCTTTGTGAATTTGGCTAGAGCAGGTGCTCAGACCTGCTGAGGTACAGTGTTGCCACCTCTGCTTATGGAAGCAGGCTGCTTCCTCACCTTCCCTGCAGTGTCCCGTTACATTTATGCCACAAAAATCTTTTACTTCCTATTCACTTTCTGTCATAGTACCAAAGAGTGCAGCTGGAGATAACAGAAGCATAGAGCTGTTCACATTAACAGTGCCAGCAAGGCTGTGTGTTTTCTTCCCCAGTCACAACCAAAGCCTACCAAGGTTTATCCTTTATTTTCCCCATCTGCTTCAAACTCTGTAAAACATCACAGCTAGAGCAAGCATGCTTAAGGGAAGTCAGCTGGCAGCATTACATTTACCACCTGAGCTGAGAAGTTCAACATAATTGTAAGGTTAATCTTATTTTAGGAGCAAGACAGACCTGACCAAGCTCAGAACCACAAGTCAGCCCTGCTCCAGACTGCAGGCTAAAGGCTTTTAAAACAGGAATCGATTCAGATGACCTTTCAGTCAATTTGGTTGTCATAACGCCACACGGATCCCCGTTTCTGTCTGTACCTCTCCACCCCAAAAATGTTTTGTCTCTAGCAAGGCAAAAGAAAAGAGGGGGCTGTTCATATAATACATTTAGCCCAGCAATCTCCATGCAATACCTGAGCAGGTTGTAGCGAGGGAACAGGTAAACTGCTGACCCAAATAAGCCAGCAATCATTTCAAGTTTGGCAATTTTTAGAAAGACAGAAGGAAAAAAAGAAAAGCAGCAGCTTTTGTGCAAGCCCCTTATCCTCTCGGGGCCTCACTTTCCCCTCCCAACCTTTGTCTCTTGTTTCTTTATTTTACAGAGGCTGCAGGGCAGGGTTTCCCTCCCCTGTGTTTGCCCAGGGCTTAGCACAATGGCTGACCTGTCAAGCCCCAAGTATCTAGAGGAGACCCTGAGGACTGGGCCCTGCACGCACTTCCTCGTGTCGCTAGACCTCTGCTTCAGTCACCTCTCGTTTGCTCCCGGGACTGTTGGTTTGTTCTGCGTGGTGGTGAATGCGTGCTGGGCTCCATGTGCTCGCAGGAGCCCTGCTCCAGCGCACCGATGCCCGCTGCAGCCCAGCTCCACACCCCATTGCTCTCACAAGCCCCGACGGTGCTTTCACCGTTCCCTGTTACATGGCCCAAGATAGCCTCATCTTCTGAGAGAGAAGAAATGCAGGTAGCTTGCAGTGGCAGCATAGATGCTTCAGAAATGTTTTAAAACGCACACAATTCAGGACTCGTTTAATCAAATAAGTGCTTCCGTATTAGGTGAAGAGAGCTGGGCCAAGTCAGAGTCAAATATTTTCATTTCCATCTCTTTACATGTGCCCATCCACCAGAAAAAAAACCAGTAGAGTCCATGGAGTACTACGCTCTGCATTTACACAGTTGGCATATGAAAGTGTGAGGTATTCCTGTCCGCAGAGAACAGCGCAGAAAAAACAGACATCAAAGAAGCCTGGGTTCAGCCCATATACAAATCCAGAGACAGACACAGCTTGGACTGCAAACTGTGCCATGTCCTGCAATAACAGAAAGTGTTCCCTTTGGCAGCTAAGTAAAAACACCAAGACACTTCGGTGGGGGGGGGGGGAAGAAAAGAACAACCACACAAAGGTAACCTCACTGATGCCAGATTCCACTCCTGGCTCAAGAGTGGTCTGAGGGACAGTTTGTATGCTCAGCACAAATCTTTCCAAGAAGGGCACGCTTAAGTCTCCAAACCCGTTCAACGCAAGTAAGCAAGCTAACCTCAGCTGTACTCAAAACCAACACATTTTTCTAAGCGTAAAATGACATGGGTCAAGCAAACATGCAGAATTAGAGGGCCCTGGAATATTAAAATGAGGCAATGCATAATTTGTCAGGATTTTAAACATCTCCTTATAACTTGAGCAGAAAAACATATTTCTAAGCTTCACTCCAAATAATCAAATCAGGCTTGTTTTGAGCAATAAGTGAGCTTCAAACTAGAAGTCACACTATGGCAAAAGAGTCATCTTAAGCACTTGTTTTAGACTCTGTTTCTACTTTGTGGGAGAGAAGAGAAGGGAGGGAAAGCCTTGACCTTCCCTACAAGCTGGAAGCTGCCAGAAAGCACTCTGGGTGTTTTGGAGTTAAGTCACATTATGTGGTTTTTAGCTCATCCCATTACAGCATTGCTTATTTTTACCATAACACTCCTATTTTGTAGTTGCTATGACAATTTGCAGCATTATTTATACTGCTATACACATGAAGAGATCAAGAGACAGACTTCTTTTCTGGGATTTAATAATCTTATACCTTTGAGTAGGAAAATTATGCCGAGTCCTGCCAGTTACCTGTGCTAGTAGGTTAGTTAGATGCTGTAAATCCAATCTAATTCTGATGCAATATTGTCCTCAGGCATAGATCCAGCTCACAGCCTACCCATTACAGAATGGGAACAAGTCTACAAGATGAACCAGTAACAGTAAAAAAAAAGCCAGCATGCTCAAGGCTGTGTTCTACTCCCCCTTCAGCGCGTGGAAGCAATTTTGAGAGAATTTACACCTTAATGCAGAGAGAGACTGAGCAAATAGGCAAAAATTCAAATAGGGCTTTAAGAGGCGCACGCTATCTGATTAAGAGGCAAGGAGAGTCAGTCCTGTCCTTTGCTTTTAACACACAATCTTGAGGATGTGTTACACCTTCTGCCTGCTCTTGAACACGTTTGTCACCAAAGCTGAAGGGCTCCTCGGGGATACAGCAGCTCTGCAAAGTCCCCCAGAAAGGGCTATAAACACCAAGCGTATCTGATCTTTCAAACTAGTCCAGAAGTGCTCCCATTTGGATGCTGGTAAAACCCAAAATAATTATTTTAATCCCGTTTTGGGGAGGGGAAACAAAGGGCTGTGCATGTGTCCTCTTAGGGTTTTAGCTGGTTGGTTTTTGTTTGGTTCCCACCCCACCCCCCCCGCCCTCAGAGTGAACCAAAAAACCATTCAAATCTCATTTCTGCTGGCACTGTCCAATTATCAAGTATCTGCTGTTCCCCATCACGTGCCTAACGAACTGAAGCACTAGGCCCAGGTCCCCCAAGGTGTCAGTCGCCCTGACCGCAACAGGTACACAGGAGCTATCAGCTTATCACAGCTGAAAATTTAGCAGTTCCTCATCAGTCTTTACCTTCAATATTTCATTCCCCAGTAGGCCTGTCCCTTCTTTTGCCCTCATTTACATAGAACATCACTGCTGCAAAAGCTACAAACATACCATAACATCCATAGTCTTTAACGTCTGAGCCACAGTGACATGCCGGCAATCATCTTAACGCTTATCTGATAAACTAATGCTTCATAGATGCAATTATGTTCCCTCTATATTGCCTTACGTTAACGTACTCTGAAAGGCTAAAGCACTCTGTCCCACTCCTCCCTCAAAAAGTCATTCAAAATATTAAAAGAAACGCGATATTAGCTGGCTCAGCAGGAGGAACCACTTGGCATTCCTCAGTCAGAGGAAGGAGAAAGGGAGGTTTTATTGTAAATTGAGTTGGTTTGCATTGCGGTACAATCTGTTGTCTCCATGCAACAGCCCGCATTTGAAACGCTCTAGCCCGAGGATACCCACTGTTCATAAATCAGCAGTATGGTTGTGGGGACAACCTACAGGGCTAGGCTTCCTCTAAGATTTATAACCTCCCCGCTATCAAATGGTCTGTGAGTAGGCACAGCTGAGTACAATACTGCGTTGTTTCCTCCTGTGCTGGAAAACCCCGTGAACCTCACACCAGTGTACGTTCTTCCATGTCCCAACTTCAGAGGAAGCGTACAAAACTGCCATCAATCAACCAGCAGAGCTCTTGGGTCAAAGCTAATGCCGGTCTTGTTTGTGCCAATCTTCTCTACTCTGCTGGTTTTATTTTGTTTATCTCCTGCACCTGGGTTAATTGCTGCAACGGAGTGATTTGGGTGGTGCAATGGGATGTCAATGAAGTTGGAAAAAAGGAAGGGGAAAGACCTAGGTGGGCTGCAGAGACATTAGGAAAAGCAAGACCAGCTGCATCCTGCAGAAACCCAGGTCAGCTGAAAAGTAGAATATGCACTTTCAAAAGTTAACGGTACAAATTCAATAGCAGGGTTCAGATTGTTGGTGGTTTTGCTGACTTCTGCAAGGGAGTCCCAGCAGCCCCGTCAGCATCCTGGACACGCAGCACACACCCCACTCTCAGGGCACTTGTGGGCTGGAGTTCGTCCTGTCCACCCCCCTGGTTCCTCTTGCAGCACAAGCCTCGGGTCATTCTGTACTCCAAGATTGGGAATGATAAGATCATCTGACAGAGCTCCAATTTAGACATTTATTATCAAGCACAAGCAACATTAGCAGCTGCCCAGCTTTCTTGTCAGAATTAATAAACAAGCACTCCCTCAATGCTGCTCAGAACAGCAAGAGGGCTGCTCTGAAAGCTCATCTAGTGGTGAGTGGCCTTTTACTGTCTTCATGCTTCTTTGAGAGGCTCTAGGAAGAGCAAGCAATAGCAAGGTTAAGCACATGGATGGGTCTAGACTGCACTACTGAGGCCAATGGCCTTTTTTTCTCAGGCTAAGAAACAGAAGTCGGCTTTCCCCGTTACCTTAGCCCACTGTTTTCCCCTGCTCCTGCAAACCTGACAATGTGAACCAAGAAACTGTTTTTCTCCCAGCATAACGGAGTCTCAGTGCAAAAGAAGTTTCATAGGTCTGCTGGTAGAGAAGCATTTTTTCGAAGTCGTAAGATTTTTTTTGACACCTATCGCTCTCAAGAGAAAGTCTCCACCTGGCAAAGAGAAGTTACAAAATAGAAAAGGACGTAAAAGGGTCTTTCACTACCACAGATGTTAGCACCTCGCAGTGACTAACTTGCTGTTTGAGCTCTTCTCTGATTAAAAGCCTCATTGCCCAGAGACCATTTCTTGCTCCTTTAGGATGATTTCCCATGACATTCTGCACTTTTACGATGAAAAGCCACTGACAGCCAGTCCATGCTCACATCAGAGCTCCACCTATTTCTACCAAAACTACCAAAGTAAACAGCATTATCACTTCTGGAAATGAAACTGGCCTTAGGTAACATCTTCCACACCACAGAGTCCTCTAGCTACTGGACCAGACGTTTAGCAATTGCTTCGAGAGCAACAGTTGCTAACATAGAAATAATTTAATTTATTTTCCTCACCTCACATTTAAAATAGCGCCCACAGCTACGCTCTCGCACCAATGTAGTCCTACAATTAGCTCCGAGCAGCCACTTCAGAAAGGCAGAAAAGGAACACACGCTTTAGAAACATCAATCAGACTTCATCCCAAACACAGAGAGACCTTCACCCATCATAAGGGCTTTGGGGGGAGACACCTTTCCTATTAAACCATCTTTGCAATTAGCACAACTGAATTAAACTTGTAGCACTATTGGGGGTCATAGCTTCAAGCATTTAAAGGATACTTTGAGCATGTTAAGGATGAAATTGAAAAGTTTTTAACTTTTAAGCTTTCATTATAATAGAACAGCATTTTAAGATTCCTATTTTTAAAATAAAAAGAGAAACATTTGCTAATGGTTTTTAAAATAGTTAGAATCTCTTTATAAATATACTGGCTCACATTTCCAGGCTTGCTTTTTTGAGAAATCCACACTCATAGAGCCCTGGCATCATTGTGTGCTAACTCTTGCTTTCATGTCAGGTTAACATAGTCTTCTCTTTTCAATCAGCACTTACAATAAGATGTGGACAGATGCCCAGAAAGACCTCGACATACAGCTCCAGAGAGAAAGAGAGGAGTTCCTCCAGCCAGAGAAGGACAGAGTGAAAGTATTCAAGATGTTAGCCGCTTCCTACATCAAATACATGCAAATCTTCCGTAACTTGGAGACGGCCCACGACCAACTCATTCACCAGCAGAAACGGACAGTGATTCGGCAAGTGCTGGATGGCGTGACTGGCCGGATCCTGGAGATGAAAAAAGAGATGGTGGGGCTGGAGAACTCGGAGTTTCAGTACATTGATAATATCCTGGAAGATCTAAAGCTTCTCCCGGTAGGTTTACCTCTCTTACGAGCACGTTCACAGGAACTTTGCCCACCCTGTAGTTTAAGGACAGTCAGATTTACTTGCAGTCTGTCAAGTTCTGTGAAGTGATTTGGCTTCCTGGATGTTCACTGGTATACCGGGTCATCAGTAATTACGGCATTTCTATTAAAGATCAGAGTATATTTAATCTATGATAAGCATCGTATATTGGAACAAGATTTTAAAAGCCGATCTACTTGATCGGTGTGTTGCATTTCCACTTCTCCATAGCAGCACAGGCTCTGTGGTTCTTTCACTCGCACATGTCCTAACATGAAGTCATACTCGCTTAGACAGCTTCACTGTTCATGGCAGGAGTTCAACTCTGCATGACTTTAATGTGGGATTAGCTAGAAGATGGGCAACTGGTAAGCAAGGTACAGTCCACTTCAGTGTGCCCTTTGCATCACTGTGAATCAGCCTGGCCTCAGGCCTCTTCCAGAGATCACAGGTAATGATAAAAGTTGCATAGTCCAGTCTACTAGTTTGTAGTACAACAGTCTACTAAAGTGAGGAATCTGAGGCAAGTCTCATATTGTAAAGGAGGCAGGAGCTGGGAGCATATTCAACATCCAGGGTTCAGGATTTGCCGATGTAACAGCAGCCACCTAAACCAGATGAATGTGACCATAAGACAAAGTCTTGAAGCTGTGCTCTAAAAGCAGTCTGAAAAATTAGCTGCAAAAAGCCAGTTACTTCTCTCGCAGACAGCTCCACCTGTTGTCAAATTCAGGTACCGCTGCTTTTCTAAAGAAAAAGTTTGCGCTTGAATTACTGCTGTTTTCAGGGTCCTAGTTAGAACGTCAGATAAATTGCCTAATAACATTATAGTATTATTTGGACATTTGCAAATATGTTTCTGTTTGCAGTCGCTTGTGTATTTCACTCTGCAAATTTAGGATAGTCATTACCATGAATTTTCACCAGCTCTTTACCTTCTACGTTAGTCATAGCAGAGCACTATTTCAAACTATGAGGAGCCATACTGGAGAGTATAAACACACCTCCAGGGCAACTGATCCTTCAAATCATGTTGTGAAATCATTAAGCGCTGCTATTCTTATCACTTCTCAGTAAATCCACTTGCAGCAACAAGTTGGCAAGTCTGAAAAGTCATGTTTGACATGAATAAAAACAAACAAGTATAAATTCAAATTCCGCACCACGCCTTCATTTTAAGAAGGCACAACATACGTACCCACTACCAAGAAAAAGCACCGAAGAGGTTTCAGGCTTTTTCCAAAGCAAACTTTACTTTCCATAATAGACAGGAATACGTATTTATATTTGGGGTGGTGGTTTGTGTTTGGTTTTGGGGTTGGTTTTTGGGGGTTTGGGGGAGGTGTTTGGTTGATTTTTTTAATAAAATAATCACACATTCTTGGTTCCAAAACAAAACTACTGGCCAGTACTTGGCAAGTAACTTCTGTTGCTTAAAGAATCTGCCCACAAAGAATATGTCTAGTCCTTCTTTTCACCGTATTATCATGAGCTAAAATCCAGCATGATTGTAGGCAGAGAACACAACAGAGCAGTCTCATTTTATATCTTATACAATGATATTGCCTACTTTTTACTATGTTGCTGCAAGGCCAAGCTTCCTCCTTCTTTAGTTCCGGGCCTCATCTTCTTGTACAGTTCCCTTCCAACACTCAATCACTCCATTTCCTGGGGTAATTGTAAAGCTATTTGGATACAAAAATCCCATGTGGAGCCGGGAGTGGCTAAAAAGCTGCAAATTTGACTTGAGGATAAATATCACAAACCTAACTTTTCAATACTGGGCCCCAAAAAGAGATTATGAAGAGAAGTATTCTTCCTACTCCCCACCCCTCCCAGCCTCAATATTATGGCTTTCATTTCATCTTTGCCATCAGTCACAGTCCAGAATCACTTGTAATTAAAGCCCAGGTTAATCATCAGAGATACTCGTCACCCCTACACCGACTCACACTGCTACCTGACTGTGTAAAAGCCCTCTCATTCTATGCAAGAGTGTCCAGACAAACCACTTGATTTCTTATACCTAAAGACAACCAGATTTGTAATGCATCCTAGTGCGATTTGCACTCTTAAAGTACAACATATAATCATTTCCATCAACAGTCAAGGATGTTAGAAGGTCCAAACAAGGAGCTTAACAAGACAAATATTTGGAAACTTTAGCAGACCAGACCTCTGCTTGATAAAACCGCTAGGGATAAACACAGCCTTACTTGGAAGCTTTCTTATGCTGCCGTAATAGAGATGTCCCAGTCTGCATGATGTTTGAGTGAGGGAAAAAGTAATGAAATTTGTAATTTGGTGGTTCACAGGGGCTGTTTTCATTGGCCACAGCCTTCCCTGCAAATTCTTGCTCTAAGGATTGGAAAGTCTTAGAGCTCACAAGCAGCACATTTACCACACCCCTGTATCAGCGCAGGAGTGGTCCTTGTTCTTTCCAGCCAGTACTTTTCTCCTCCGTGTCAGTCCATACCAGAGGTGGCACTGAGGCTGCAAAGGATCAAGTCAAAGGTCTCTGTGAGCAGGTCAAAGCCCACCAGTTTCCATACCAGCCAGAAAAGAAAGCACCGATAGTACAGCATCGAGTCTTGTGCCTATCTTAGGCTCCTTGGGCAAAAGGACCAAGTGTCCACACATACCTGGGGACAAATTATTGCAAAACTTGACTACGCAACTCCTCATGAATAGCACGACAGGGTAACTACTGCCTGTCTCCCCCACATCTTCTTCTATCCTTCTGGGTAAATAGTTTGCTTGAGGAGATATTCTCAGTGTTCCCGATATAGTAGATAGGGAACATGGCACCAGTATGAACCAAACCTATGAAGACACATTCCCGCCGCCAGAAAAATATACTTGCCAGTAATTATTCTTGAAGAATTATCTTCAGTCTTCAATATGACCCAAAGAACAGGTTACGTCACTCCACAGCATCTTAATTTTGGGGGAGTTTTTTTGTTTGCATATGTCTTTTTATTTCTCAACAAGAGTAAAATTCTACAGGAGAATTGGTAGAAATGTGACTCAGTTCCATCTCTTTAATGATGGAAACAAGTAAAGACAGCCACTTCTAACCACGCCTGATTTTGAGAATTGACTGAGATATCACAGTCACGGACAGTGACAGTTTGTCTGCAGGTGGAAGTGCCTGTAGACAAACAGAATTGTGCTCTGGTTCCTTGTAATGGTTAAAAAAAAATGCAAGAGAACAGATCTATTTTTCATGTTGATTAAAAAAAGAGGTGGGATGATCATACAACCAGAGGTATTTAATTTAGTGGATATCATGTTTAAATTTCCGGTAACCCTGCCAAATATTTTAACAGTTTGATAATATAATTGAGCCATCATAAAAAGAAAGATTTCTAGGCTCCCCTGGTTCAGAAACTGGGTTGATTTATTTGTTTTTCTTGAATTAGGCCTTAAGTAATTGCAAAGTAATAGCTCAGCAGCTGTTACAGAGGTCAAATTCCCCAATCTCAGTCCAATTTAATTGCTTTGTAAAGGTGTTCAGTGAATACATAATGTCATCTTAATGCAGTTCTAAAAAGCATCTCATGAGTATTTCTTCCTCTAGGAAGACATAGAAGTACCTATCCCAAGGTATTTCATTAAAGAAAAGCTGGAAGTCCTGCAGCAGAGGGAGAAAATGCTTGATCAGATTTTGCTTAATGCTGGATTGCAAACACTGGTAAGTGTACCACATACCTACACAATAACACGCTTAACTTTTTTAGTTTATAGCCACACGTGTCTGAACACACGAGCCACTGAAGTGAAAAGTACTTTTATAGCAGTTAGGAAGTAAAAGTCTGCTTACAGATAAGGCACAAAGAGAAAGTAACATTAAATTTTCCTGTCTAACAATATCCAGCCACATCTTGGGTCTGGTGAAGACTGAAATGAATCGACTCTGCTTTATGCGTATGAGAGAGTCACAGAAAGGGCAGTGCTTCATCCAAGTTTAGTAGGTGCTTTTTTTGTCTAGCTACCTCTCATCACATAATTAGTCCTACTGAAATCAAGCTGGGCTTAAGTTTTACTGAATCAGGATTCCTGACTGGAATGGGCAAAACTCGGAGTTCAGGTCAGCACAACTGTTAGCCTTCAGTTGTTTACAACCTCTGAACAATGACTGCAGTCTCTTCTGTGCAGATACAGAGCTGCAGCTGCTAGGAGGAGTAGAAAATTGAGTTTTGGCAGAGCAAAAGTCATTATGGAGAAGTACATGAGTGCTCCAGTGAAGACTGTTCTGTATTTGATATACTTTTGACCTTTTGTAAATGGCACTTTGCCTACAAACAGTTGTTGCTAACCCCTTGAAATAAACAACTGTGCCTACATGTCTGGATGACTTAGATTCATAGATGTTTTAGCCATAAGAGACAGTCCTGATCAGTCCACTTAGTCAAACTGCTGCACTGCCCCAGCCATTGAATTCTCCACCAGTAATTGTGCTGTTGGGTGAAGTCCGCGTGTTGATCCCATAAAGCAACGGAGGGACGGTTCCCAGGGAAAGAAGCAGCGCCAGTCAGACAGAGGCAGTCCGCAGAGACTGAGCGCAGGCTCCTCGCTAGATTACTTTAATGGGCAGCTGCAGTCCTCTTGGCCTCCACAGTAAATCTCTGGGTAAATTCTCTGCTCTTCTAGTCGTCTGGTGTTGGTCTGTGGAGATCCTCTGCTTTGGCACATTACATCTTGAAGCCTTTTTGATTCCCACAGTTCTGCTCTCACCCCTTTTCAGTGTGGTATCTGTAACAGATGAACCTATCTGGTGTGCAGCCAGCTCACCTGGGAGCACCAGGCTCTCGCATGTTGGACACTGGCAGGGCCCAGGTCTCCCTTTGCCAGGATGCCACAAGAGAGGCGCCAGCATTCAATAAACATGAATAAAATAATCTCACACATGATGAGTCCAGTGCCCTGTGTTGCACTTCCAGTTCAATCACTGCTGGCATTCCTAGAGGCTTGTCAGCACTTCTGTGTGCATCATAGCAAGCCATGTGCACTCAGGAAATCCTGAATGCTGTGTAACAGACCTTTAGTATTCTTCAGTATCCATGGCAGTGCTGTTACAAACAGTCTAATACATTGAAAAGAGTGGAGGGAGTCTGTTCTGCAGATCATTTGTCCTCTGCAATTCTGTTATAGAAAACCCTGCTGAAAATGTAGTATAGCAAGCTCCACACAATATATAGAGGAGCATCAAATGTGAACTGTCTCCAATAGGGGGATTAACATCAAGAAAGGACAGGAATTCAGTTTTTCCATGGGGAGCATGAGGGATTAGCAATAGTTCTGAGGAGCGAGAAGAGAGAGTCCCTCTCCAGCTGCACTGTTCTGTCACGTTTTTCCCCAAGCCTCTTCTCTTTGGGCTGGGCTGACCAGGCCTGGGCTGGCCCAGAACAGCCTGTCCTTCCATTCAGCAAGAGAGCTGGAGTCCCAGCAGCACATACAGAAACCCATCCCTACAGGAAAGTAAAAGGAAGGCATTCGATAGCCTAAGAAATTCTCCTTTTAATAGGACAAAGCCCTATGGTTCTTCCTGTCTTTTTTTCTCAAATGGATAAAGTTCAGCAGGATGCATAAGCCACAAGAGCCATTCGTGCTTCCCCCCTATAGCATCAGGCTTTCCTTGTCACGCATCAACACATCAGGTTCACTGTTCTCCTAAAGGTCCTCAGAAAACCACATCTCTCAAGATATCAAACTCCCACAATATTGCAAGATGGCACTGAGACCGGAGTCCCTGCTGCTTATGACAGGGATTTTTTTGGTCTTAAGTTTCCACAAGAAGTTCATTGGTTGTTTTGTTTGCCAACAAAATTAACAAGACACATAACTCTTAATACCCTGCTTTGTCTGTTCTTTTTTGGCTGTGCTGTTGAAGAAACCTGTCAAGGCCTTGACTTTTGAAGAAGCCATTAAAATGATCCAGGTTGCGGAACGGGCTCGCCAAGGCCGTTGTCGAGCAGCATTCATGAAGCAAATTTACCTTGAAGAGAAGAGAGAAAGACAAGCTAAACTTCAGGTCCAGATGGGTCCAAATCCAGATGATGCTGCCACTTGCATTCAAAAAGTAAGATTTCCAATTTAACAACAGTTCTGGCAGAACCAAATGACAGTGTGTTGTTCAGAAGAACAGCGGTAGACAGAAATACAGCTCATGGGATGGGAAGCATTCCGAAACGATCGCTTTCAGGGTGCCTAGCAAGGTGAAATACATCATTTAAACCACTTGACAAAATGAGACAGGATCCTAGATGTGAGATCAGTGGAAACAGTCCTGCACTAGCAATACACGATGACTTTATAACCTACATGTTGTTTTTCCATTCTTGGTTTTTATGACCCCGGTTGCTCTTTCTGGCATCCCCTCAGAATCCAGTGCATCTCAGGGAATTCATGCCTTTTCCTGTGATCTCCAGGGGAAGAATTCATTCCACATCTTGAAAAGATGAGAAAGGGAGATCACTGCTAAATTCCAGAAAAAGTCCTTACACATGAATAATTCAGACAATTCAGTCTGATAAGACCAGGAGCTCAGTCTAAATCTTAAGTCCGAACAGTTTTTGAAACCCTGATGTTGTTGTGTTTAGAAGCTAGCGTAAGTGTAAGGGATAACAAACCTCAGAATTTGTTTTAAAAAAAAAAAAAAAGCAGATGGCAACCTGTTAAAGAGTAATAGTTTCAATTGTATATTGTGCCTTTCCTTCCTCTATTTGTTTTTTCCTGTGTCTGCCACAGTAAAGGAAGCTGTAACAAGGCCCATTTATCTCATTAGAGTTTTGTTTACAATTCAGGTTTGGCATGGATATATCCAGCGCAAGAAAACAGAGAAAATGAGAGAAGAGGAAATGATATTTCTGGGGATGGTGAGTAGTGCTGCCTAGAGAATATAAAATGCCACACTCTGTCTGTTCTTCAGACTTTTGTAATTTAGCAGAAGATGAGAAATTAATTTCTAAGATTCTTCCTATTTTAAAAGGAGTCTCTAAGGAATACAGAACTAAACTGAAATGATAAATGACACAGAAATAGCACAATTTGTCTTATGCTGCATGCTTTCGTGCTATACATACATAGTCCAATGTATGTGGCAGATGTGGAAACAAGCGGTGTAGAATTTGCCCGAGGTTCTAGGGAACTTGACCCAGGCATGACAGAACAAGGAAATTTTATTAGTCAATTCTTCATTCATAGTTCCAAGATGCTTGAGCTGCCTTATTCCTGAACTAAAGATAAAGCAGCAGAGTTGTCTTCTCCCACCCCTTTGCAAGCCAGTATATATCTATGTCAAGAGTAGGGAAAAGGGACAGTAAAACTGCCATATTAACACATCAATATTTCCATAAGTCCATACAGAAATCAGAAAAATATGCCTCACCTCTACCACAAAAGTACAGGGAAATGAACAGCTGTCCATGGTCAGTTATTTTGTGTGGGATGAAAGAAAAAAATGAAAGCACCCCTTCCAAAAGAAGGAACCTTTTCCTCCCACTATCAGGGAAGGTACATCTCTTCCCACCAAGATCTTCCTAGCAAGTACCTGAGAAGGAGGAGAAACTCTTTACAGAGAACATTTTCTTTGGCCACTACCAATCCTTTGGGTGCTTTCACTAGGCACTAACGGGTGTCAAGTCTCACTGCTTTCCAACTCCAGCTACAGTAGCGCAGCCCTTGTACCAAGTTCTAGTAAAGCTCCTTCACAGCACCACATTACAGAAACGTTCATCGCTGCTCCGTGTTTGGTAGGTTTATTTATACCTTTGCGTTCTACAGTTCTTAAATGATTAATTTAGAATCATAGAATCACTAACATTGGAAAAGACCTCTAAGATCATCAAGTCCAACCGTCAACCCAACACCACCATGCCCACTAAACCATGTCCCGGAGTGCCACGTCTACACAACGCCTCCAGGGATGATGACTCCACCACCTCCCTGGGCAGCCTGTTCCAACGCTTGACCACTCTTTCAGTAAAGAAATTTATCCTAATATCCAATCTAAACTTCTCCTGGCACAACTTGAGGCCATTTCCAATTTAGAAACTAATAATTTAATTTTGAATTAAAACATGCTTTCTGCTTCTTAGAGATGATTTGGATGATTTTCCTACCCAGCGATGGAATTGCCCTTAGCTACATTATACGTTTATGAAAACTAGTTGTGCCTATAGCATACATTTGACAAATATGTATCATCAGTTAAGAATGACCTTAAAATCTTACCATTAAGTAACACGTACATGTACTTAAGTTTTGCTATGTTAAATACAGATATCACCTTATGGGATGTTGCCTTTAATATCTGCTGATCATTAACAGCAAATGTAGCCAGCATCGCTAAACAGAGCTTTGGGTGCCAACTCTGCCTCCGTTTAAGACAAAGAAAATTGCCAGAGATTTTAGCTACTGCAGACTTAAAATGGTGAATGTTTGGGATGTACTGCAAATAAATTAGAAATTATACCTTTTGCAAAACAAGGGTTCATTTGCTATCAAGTCTTAAAACTAGAGTCTTAGGAAGGAAATTTAAGTCTAGCATCAGTTATTGGAAGGTTCACAGCCAAGCACTCTTGTCATGGTGGCCAATAGTAGGAGTAACTGATAACTAGGATCTAAATAGCGTAGTTTATGGGGAGGAAATCTATATGATCATAGGGATGAAGGGAATTAAAACCAAACACATACAGTGTATTTGTTTCCTGACCTACATTTAGGAGCAAGAGAATTGATGTTTGCAACTCTGCACTCAGATTCATTACTCTTTACCAAGCATATAATCAAAGGATGTGGGGAAAAAATGGATACCTCCAAATAAAATAATAAAAAAAAAATCTGTTCATCTTTCTCATGTTTTTATATTCCCCATTTGTGTTTCCCTTTTACTTTTTATGCCGCATTCCCTTCCACAGTCTCCAAAGGAAGTGAGTGGCAAGCAGGCATTGGTTCACACTGATAGATAGGCAGTGAGCTCCAAAGGTCAAGTCCCTTTGATGTATGATCACGTCAGCCCTCTAAAAAATGACCACAGATCTTCATGTGTAAATATGTTGAATTTGCTTTTCTAATGCTGCACGACTTAGATAAATTAGAAGACCTAGCCATCCGTTACTCCAAGTCCATCCCCAAGGAGACTTCACTTTTACTGCAGTAAATATCATTTCTCTTACAATTATAGCTATTTTTAAAATGTCTATGTTATTTTCACATATAAAGACCGCGTTACAAAGAGAGCTAGTCCCTTTGAAGTTCTGAATAATGATTTTTTTGGAAAAATTTAGTGGTCTTGGCCTAAAAAAATACATGCAAAGACCAGGAATTGTCCAGTCTTCTAGTTAGTTCAGTGTTATTTTCTTTACTCTCTACTTACTTCAGAAAAATTTATGTATCTTTTCTGGAATTTGATTCTGTTTCATCTTTTGCTTGATGACAGAGTAGAAGCCTATGTTCCAGAGATTTTTCTTGGCTCAAAAGTAAAGCCTCATTATTATTATTATTTGTTAAAGCCTAATTGCAGAAACAGCATGATTCCCTCAGCACATGTTTTTCTAAATCTCCGATAAATCACAATTTGCAATACTGGTTTAATTTGTAAAGAGAAGCAAGCCTCACTAAGAGCACATACATCTTGATAACTGTATCCTGACCCATTTCCTGATCTTCCTCACATTGCTGCCACAATGCTGTTTACTACCAGCTCCAGCATGACCACCACAACCAATGTTCCAGGCATAGGTCTGTGCTTAAGCCACACTGACATTGCAAAAAAACCCACATTAAATTGTCTTGAACACATGTGCATGCTGTCCAGACAAACCTGTATTTCCTTGCTCTGACTATTTTACTGTTACAGCCCCATTCTAACGTGCTATTTTTCCAGCTTTTAAACTGGTGCGTAATTCCACTTGTCTGTTTCTGGCATTTATAAGTTCCCTGTCATTAAACACCACAGTTAGAGGTTGCTGGGATTGTTTCATTTAGCTACGGTGCACACTAGCTATCAGCCTAGTGTAGCTGGATGTGTGAACTGGTTTTTGGCAACTGCTTTGTCTCAGGGTGGTGCAAAACAGCCCAAGCCTAATAATGGATCTACACTCAGCGCTCTCGCTAACAGACTCTTCTAACAGGGTAAGCCCTGCAGGAAGTTATACTTATAATCTCAGAACACAGGCTACTGGAAAGAGGAAAAGCTGTTTTTAACATGTAAAGTTAGAATAAACAGTTTGCAATCAGGCTGATTTATGGAAAGGTAGAAGGAGCCCGGGAACATGGAATACAAAGAGACAAGACAAAATCCATCGCGATTTAGGGGCTCAGCCTACTGTTGCAACTTTGAGGCAGGAATACTCCGAAAGCCTGGACATCCCCGTGCTCATGTTTTCACTCAGCGAGCACAAGGAATCAATCCCATTGGAGCCAAGTGCTCTGCACGCTTAAACAATTCATGGGACTGAGCCCTGCATGCTTTGGACATGCATACACATAGACACCTTCTTGTCTCAGATAAATCTCACACCGCTCTATTCTGTAATTTCAGCCCTTACCAAAGCGTTAGTGGCACAACACGTGCTGATGTACGATTTTTCTCACACAGTGTTTCCACCATTCTTCCTCCTTCTGTATTCTTTTTGCATGAAAGGATCTATGTGGTCTCAAATAAAAACACTGTTCTCTCCTTCTTACCTCTTTTAAACATACCCTAATTTAGGCATGTTGTCTTAGATAACGCTTTTATTTATATCTGAGAAAACATTCTGCCAAACATTCCTTGTTCTTTGAATTCCTGATAAATATAATTCATTTCATCCAGTCAGGGAAAAAAATTAGCATTTCCCAGAATAGCCTTCTGTGTAAACATTAGACTATGACTAAATAAATATAATACGGGATTTAACAAATTGAAAACTCCGTAAGTAAGTGAAATTCAAAATATTTCTTCAGTCTTGAAAGTGAGTGGTCCAGTAGTGGTACACACCAGGTCTGTTTTTATCAAGCGTAAGATTAAAATTACTTTTGTTTTACTTGCAACCCAGGTGACGTTTAGATGTCAGCACAAAGTTATATGTCATTTCACCAGGCATACATACACATTTAAAACTGATAACTAATCTGTCTTGTTTTCAATAGACATTTTAAACCTGCTTATTTTTGAAATGGAAAGATGCTGGGAAGCAAGAAGCCCGCTAAATAATTTGGCTTTCCTTGGCTGGAGTCACACTAACAATGAAATCACTGCCTTTCAGAGTCCAAAACACATTTAGCATTTTCAGTAGAAGTTTGACAGCATGCCCAGGTATAATATCAGAAATAAACATAACCAAAATTAGATAAACTTACATGGTCATGAATAGAAATGTTTTCTCCACTTTCTAGTAAGATGAAAGAAAATTTTAAGTGCTGCATGTCAATATTCTTTTATATACATATATAATATACATCTATAAAACAGCCATTTTCAATATTTTTCTAACAAGGCCTCTTACTACAAGTGCTTTGTTTGAATGCATATGACAATTACTTTAATTGGCAAAGCCATTGAAGTGAATCATATAGTAGGGAAGCTTTAATGAATGCAATATATTTTGCTTAGTTGTTCCTTTTTTGGTGCCTAGTTTAGGAATTCAACCATATGATTGATGTGGCTATCACCATTTGTGTACTGTGGAACCTATACAAATACAATCTTCATAAGACCAGAGAGGTCTTTAAAATACATTCTTCCTGCAGCCAGACAAAATATACTGAGGAAATTAGAAAGCAAGACCATAGCTAACTCCAATATCAAACTTACAAAGATAATTTGGATCACCATTTAAAATTCAGTAGCATAACAGTCACGATTAAAGAAGGGGAGCTCAGTTGCTTAGGTGGGGATTTCCTTTAGTCTATTAGCAAGGAGTTACTTGTCTGTGTAGTCCAAATGTAAAAAAAAAAAATAAACTCACTTTCACTATTCATGAAAATAAGTTACTATTAAAAATACTTTACTTAGGAAATAACGCCCTTCAGAGAAACAAACCATACTACTTCTGAAAATGAGCAACCTACAGCAAAATGCTACACAACTACTACATCTGTCAAAAGATTACAATTACGGACAATACTCTCTGTAGCAGAACATTTACTGAGGAAGTCCCATAAAACCATTCAGTGTGTGTTTCAGCTGTGCTGTTTCAGGTCTAAGAAAAGAAGCTGTCCTAAATTAAGTACCCAGCAATAAAAGCCGCAGTAAATCTACCTTTCAGGCATAATATGAATGTTAGCCTTAAAACGTGAAGTAAAATGAAAAGTATTTATTTCAATGAAATGAAGACTGTCTTTCCTTGTAAGTGTAGTCGTAATGGAACAATCGAAGAGCAGTTAGTTCCACAGCATGGGGCCTCCTATATGTAGAACTGTAGCCTTAAGCATGTTCAGTCAGCCTGCACACCTCTAAGTGTTTTATAATGAACAATAAAGCAGTCTGTGTTGGAAGGAGCTGTTGAGCTGACTAAGCAGAAAGGCAGGCTTTTCAAGCTAGGGAAGAGGGATCTATGCAGTTGGGTTCCTAAGTCGAAAAGGGAAATCGTACAGAGGCTTTCATCACATCAGCTCACCTGGGAGGTGCGGGGAACTTCTTCCTTCCTTCCTTCCACTGGTGGGTTGTCCACTTTCATAAAACCTAAATTCTCTTTGGGAAAGCTAGAGGAAGGAGGCGTAAAGAACAGAAGAATGAAACAGCACTCTCTCATCAGCATACTTGTGACTGATGAGTTGGAATAAAATTTTCTTTTAGACAAATGTCCATTTTGCCTTATTAATTTAAACTAGGATTTTAAAGACAAAGCCCATCAAACATTAGATAAGCATTTTAAGTTAATGGACCGTGTAGTCCTATTTCCCCCACAAACTCAGGACTCTTCATATTATGTCCTATTTTTACAGCAACATCAATTATTAATATGTATACTTTTGCTGACAGAGGACCACACTAAAAATGTGAGTTTCGTTATCCAGTTCTGGGTCATTAACCATGAAAAGCTTGTAAATATAATGGTTTATTCACATGGGAAGCCTTCATTAAGATGCATTATTCTACAACTGATGTGGCAGCATTGCATTATTAAGTTCACTGTCTCCATCTAATATTTGTAATTTGTTTCTAAATGAGTTGCTGTTTGTAGGGCAAGTTAACAAATTTGAATTTCACATGGCCAAAGAAATTTCTTAAAGATGGGAAAATGCTTCTTCCCCCAAGGAAAAGCTATTTATTAGTGTCTTCCTGTAGAATGCCTCCCTTTGATTCAGAAGCAGAAACATTAGAGGAGCTGAGAGAAGTGAGGTTAGAAATAAATTGGCTTTTGTCTTCCTTAACATGCACATTAAGTAGAGAGGACTATCAAAGCACTCATCATATTGTCTCAGTATAAATCTTTAGAGCTCCAGAACAAGCATGTGGACACATGAAAAGTTGACCTGCAAATACTGCAAGACACAGGTCAGCAGGAAGACATTCCTGCTGGAGCTGTTTGAAACCAACCTCTCACACCGACCATCTGTCTTGGTACTCCTGCCATTACACTACCTATTTTCTCTTGCATCCTCAGATGGCCAAAGCCTTTTTAGACATACTTTCTTCTGAAGTCTGCTCCTTAACAAGGGAACACAAACTCCACCAGGGTTGTTATACAGACTCTGTCTCCATTTGAAGACCCAAGAGTGCTTGAAGATGAATTTAAGTTCCCAGGTTTTGCAGTTGCCTCCTCACTACTGCAGCAGGGTTAGGAACAGGTTGAACTCTGAAGCTGGTGAGGTTTAAGATGACACATACTTTTGTAATTAGGATAAGAACACTGTGGTCAAAAGAAAGCGAGCTTAACATAGAGGCTTTCTTCAATTGCAAAGCAAGAAGGTGGAAGCAGTGTTCCCCAATTCATATCACCTATGCTATTCATAGCCTTTTAAGGTGCTGTAGTAGTCTAAAACATTCCATACCATCCATTAAGTGCCCGAGGACTCAGTTTTCTTTCCTCAGTTTGTCTTTTACTTGACAAAAGAAAAGCATTTTCTGTGAAAACGCATCATAAACACACAACAAATGATAGGGAACTGGCAGCTAAAACAATAGTACAATTGCATTATCTGGACATTTTGCTATACCTCTTCGGCTCCTCCTGCTGCTGAAGTATCTATCTTTAGGGTAAGTTGCTAAATTCCGCACTCAACTTTTATCTAGTTCATCTTCTTTTTCCCTACCCATACTCTACCAACTGATTGCTTTCCTTGGTTGTTGACGCCCTTAAATACACTTGGATCAGTTCTTACAGGCCAGGGAAGCAGTTTTTAAGATAGTCTTCATTTTACTTGTTAGCTCACGTACACCTAAGTTCTTTTGACATTTCCTCATCCTTGTTTTCCTCAAGTTCAATTTTTTTTTTTTAGCATAGCTGCATTGGTTTCAAAGAGAACAGAGAGTCAGGCCAGCTGTACATTCACCTGTACTGTTTTACTTAAAACCAAATAACCATGATTTCCTCCCTGCCATTCAGCGCTTGCCTCCTCCTTCTCTTCCCCCAGAACAGGAGCCAGCCTTCAGTTCCTGACACGTGTCAGCCTCCTGGTCTTCACTCATAAACAGGGCATGCTGCGTATGTTCCGCATTAGACGGCCACGAATCCTTCAGGAGTCATTTATCACAGCCAGCTCTGCTCTTCATTTCATGCTCTCCCTCACCCATCTGAGCTGGAACGTGTTATTGCCAATGCTTTTTGCACTACAGGAGGAGCCCCTGGTTTGGCAACCGTCTGTCCACCACTAGGTCAGCTTCAAAGGATGTCATTTGTTATTAATTTATCTCTCTGCTACTCATCACAACAGCTTGCCTGGCGGCACCGACTCCTGCTCAGATCAAGTGTCTTTTCATACCTGCCATGTCATCCTATCTCATTGGCTCCCCTCCAACACCTACCCTCCTCCCCAGCTTATCTGGCCGTCTAGGTCTGAGCCAGCTTCGCTTGCCCAGCGATGGAAGCAATCAAGCAACAGCGCATTTCACATCAGCAACTGCCTTTCCCTCTATGTAACTAAACCATTTTCCATGTACCTTAATGGAGAAAATGTTAATAACAAGAAATCAACAGGACTGGAAGAAAAGACGGTCAAATGAGCATATCGTCTCGCCAGCTTTCCCTTTCATTCCTTTCTTTAGTGGGTTATGGAAGGTGGGTAGCTGGATTCTTGTTGGTAGACGTGGTTCGTGTTTCTTTTGTTTTCTTGTAATAAAACAGTCTTTGGAAAGGAAAATGAAAAAAATATGAAGGGCAAATACAACAGAGCTTCTTTTCATAATCTGTTCTACAAGGTTATGTCGGTACTCTCGCCTTAGGGCTTTGAGGGCAGCCCAAACTAGTACCAGCAGATATATCGATAACTGTATGGTGCCCAGACAGGTAGCTGCACAAATACTTACTCAGGGCTTGGCTGGGTTTTGCAGACCAGAGCACATTCTGTAGCCCTGTTGCTACCAACATCCGAGCCAGCTGGTTTAGAGCTACCTGGACTGTGTCCACACCAGCTTCATGACTCTGGACTCAAGTGTGGATATGGCCCGTATTAATTCACTTAGAGATAAGAATCTCCTACTTCTGGTCTTGCTCACATGGGCATGTTCTTGCCAGTTCAAACAGTTCTTGCCTCGTCTGGCTTTGGTGCTGATGAAAGATACTCTAATAGTAAATTTGCAGTGATGAGTAGCTGGTCAAAGGCTCCCTCAGGACTCAGCGGAGAGCGATTCAGAGCAGGAGGTGAATGGAGGAAAGGTTCAGAGGTGGCAAAAAGGAGCTCACCTATCTATGCTGCTGCATGGGCCATCCTGCTCTCCACATTGTTCTGGTCCCACACTCACCCACCACTTCCCTTGCTATGGCTCCGGCCCTCAGCTGTCTCCTTGGCTGTCTGATTCACCTTGTTTATACTGAGAGATAATTAACCTGAGGAGGTGGGAAGAGGAGAAAAGACAAAAGGGATTATTTTCTACTTCTGAGAGAGCTGAACTGGTTCACCGCAGGGTCAGACAAGTCCCAGAGCCTGTGCAGAAGGGAGGGACCACACATCCAGCAGTTAGGGCAGAGGGGGAGCTGCCCCTTCCCAGCAGCTGTTTATCTGGTGAGACATCTCACAACATTTCACCCTTAAAGATTCAGATACATCCTGCAGAGGAGCCCATTTTTCTGCATTGGCTGTGGATTAGCCTCACTAAAGCTCCTTGATCCCCTCACACCAAGTTGCTTTGGCTTGAACATGGATTTTGTTGCTTCCCAAGGAAGACAGGAGAGAAGCCTTCTGCCCACCCAGCAGGACATCTTCAGCGCTCACCACAACTACCTTTGCTCATGGAAATACCCGTTCAGTCCCTTTCTTGTGCTCCCAAATCTCTTTCCCTTATCCCGTTTTTTCCTTTTCCCTTATCCCGTTTTTTCCTCACGTATCTTCAGCAGGAAGCGCTGGAAAGCATATTTCTAAAATGAAACAGCCCTTCCCCAGCTTCCCCTGGTGAGCAACTAGAAAACCCAGTAGGTCGTCCTCGGTGCATAATGCAGTGTCTGCTCGGACTGCTGCAGCAGTGTGCAAAGACATGGAAGCGTCACGTTGGCTCTAGCCGGCTCATCTCTTCGGTAGCAGCCCGGCTACTAGTGCCTCTAGGCAGTAGTACTCTGATGGGAACTTCTCAGAAGAGCAGTCCCTGGAGCATTACTGTAGCAAAGTAAAAGTTGAGTGGGAAACTGCCCGAGGGAAGTGGATCTTGTTTCTAGATTTCAATCTGGCAAGCAAGCCTCATGGGTCCTCCTTTGGTTTCCAAATGAGCCCTGAGAAAGCATCATCACATCTGGCTATTTTGAGGTTCATTTAATATCGGTGAGGCAGACAATGGTGAAATGCAGGTGGAATACAAATAGTGTTAATATTCACTGTGCCATACCTAAAAGTAGGTGCTGGTGAAGGCAAAGATCGGAAACACTTGACTTCTATGGAAACTGAAACATGAGTGAAGGTAACATCTCAGGGTGAAAGGCAACATTTTGGGTCCTACATTCAGGAAGGGAGCATGTGCCTTCCAAAACCGTGCTGCTCTTGTTTCCTCTTGAATATTTTCTCACTGGTGGCCTTGACCAATTCCTTTTGCATAGTGCGAGACACACGTTGCAGATGCAGGGAAGGCAGTAAATTGCTTTCCTGAACAGGGCGTCTGCGCTTACTTTGGCTAGTACGCAATCCCACTGTGTACTTTCCGAAACCAAAATTTGCTTGGCACTTGTTAGTGATTTTTGGAACCTGCTCGAAGCACAGAAAAAACACCAAACAATACATCTTAAATATAAGCTGGCCAAACCTTTGATAGAAGCCTTTTTGTCTTTGCAGGAGGCCTCTGGAGCACACTAGAAAATACATCACACCAGAGCAAGGAGAATGTATTACTAAATTAGTCTGAGATGTGCCAATTTAAGGACAATTTCTATACATTCTGAAGGTGGAAGGCCAGAGCAGAATAGTATAGGTTTTTTCATGCAAACAAATAGTCCTAGGCTTTTGTTCACATATGCTGCCACCTATATGTCAGATAGTCCCTAACTTCAAGGAGTAAAACACACCGTATTACAAACCAGATTATCATATTTTCCCCACTTTTCCATTCTTAACTTTGACATACACTATCAAACAATATGATCAGTACTTCCCCAGTACGTGGAAAATATTTTGTTCTAGAACTGCAGAAAAACCAAAGCTAATTTACAAGTTAATTTTTAAAATATACTTTTCTCTGCACTTACAAGGTAGTAATAGCTCGTAAAACACTGGGAATATCTTAACTCTATCAACCATTGCAATCTAAAAAATGCAAAGTTTCAGACCACCCGCACAGATGGTATTTTTCATGCTTCTGTATTTGCATACCAGAAAGACTTTCATTTTTCTCTCTCAAAGTACACATGTAAAATCAATCACAAAGCAGAAATCATGGTAAGACTTTAAACTGGCTTAGAAGTCCTTCTTGCCAAGGTTATCAAATCATGGGAAACTTGGGGAGCTATGATTTTCATTACAGTGTTTGGGGGTTTGTTTATGGGGTTTTTTTTGTTGTTGTTGTTCCTCAAGGGAAGTTGATTTCCTAAAGGAATATGACCAGCTGCAACAAAATACCAGGAAACCACTGACCAAGCAGTGCATATAAAAATTTAAGTGAACAAATTAAAAACAATACTGGCTAATTAAAAAGTACCAATGGGAAGTCCAAGCATTTGAAAATTCAATTAAAAAATCTCTGGCACCCTTCTGACATGGATAAAGTTGGCATTTGCAGAACAGCAGCTTTCTCACCTGTCTCATTGAGATCCCAGGATCCCACGCTGGAAGGGTTGTTTTTGTACATTGCAGTGCTGTTAATTAATGCTGAAACACTAACAATAGACCATTGTGTGCATCCAGGCACTTTTTATGAGCACGGGGGTTTTTTCCCCAGCTTCCCGCAAATAAAGTATGGCTTAAGCTCAGATTCACTGTCAAACTGGCATTCCAGTTTATATTAAGTTTCTTTTAATTCATACCTTTTTTTTTCTCCTCTTGTCGTTTTCAGAGCCTACCTCCTCACTTAAAGGCAACTAGTATTTCACAGATGCGTGCTAGGCAAATAAATGCCCCGCAAGGTGAGGTCCAGGAGAGACGCGAGGAGGTATTCAAAGACAAGCTGCGAGAAACGGAGGGGCTCGACATCAGGGAAACTCTCCAGGATCAGATTGGCCAGTGTTTCATCGAGTGCCGGTGAGCAGAGATCAACACTTGCCCCTTAACAAGTCCATTGCCCCAGGGAGCCTGATTTTGCACTTACAGATTACAAAATCCATCTTAGGGTGGTGATCCCAGTCCCGGCTGCAGAACTAGTTCTGCAGGTCCCGAACGGCAGGACTCCTGACTGGGGAAACCAAAATAGTGCGCATCACTCCTCGCACAGTCCAGCAGGGATCAGAGGTGCACCTTGAAAGACTGACAGCAGATCAGGTCCGCAGACATCAAAGCGGGGACACATTCAGACTGCACGTTAGCTTGGGCTCAGGCTTTGTAATTAGGAGAAGCATACTTAAAGTTTAGGAACTCTGACTTTTTTCCCCTGTCTGAATACGTAAGGTTTAAGAGAGAGAACGCAGTCTTCCGTGAGATAGAAGTATAATTATTTGCTATAGCAAATCACATCACGTCACTGGTACTGCAATCCAGGTGCCTGCTGCCGGTATTATCCAGCAGCCGATATGAGTCTGAAGTACTTTTGTACTTGAAGCCTGACCTTCAAGACACTCCTCCAAACGTAACTTTACTTAAGTACTGCTGCTGATCTCAGTGAAACTTCACGTCTCAGTAGAGTTAAGCACATACTTACGCATTTTCAAACCGAGCACTGACACCTATAGTTCTCTCAGGAAGTTTACGTTAGCTGAAGAAGTTCCAAGACTGACAATTTTAATATGGCAATACTGTAAGCCTTGTACTAAGGAATACAGGATGGTTTTATGATTTAGGTAATTTTTTCCAGGTTTTACCCCATCCGGTGGGTTAGTAGGTAAAAGTAAATTGGGAAGCGGCCCCCGCAAGGATTTAGCAGAAGGGTTTCGGCTGCCCTGCCTAAAACTGCTCTGCAAAAACACTTCCAGTATTTCTGTGTCTTGAGCTGCTCAATGATGTTACAGGGCTCATATTAGTCTTGTAGACTAATGTCATGTCCATTAATCACATTCAGCTTTCCCCCCCCCCGACAGTGTACCATACCTACCTTCAGCATGCAGTTTCCAGTTGGAAACACAAATGCATTCTGATGAAAACCTGCTTTATTTATTAAAAAATAAATTTATTCCTTGATTACTTTAATCGGGTTTTGGTAGATATACAGCAGTGCAGTGTTTGCCTTTTTTTTTAACAATCAAAAATAGTACTCTCGCAGGCCTGTCGTAATCTATTTATCTTCTTTCTTTTACTTTTGCCTCTTAAAGACACGCGAGACTTTAATATATTTTTTACCCCACCTAGCACTCCTTTAGAAAAGGCTGCTAGTTTTACAAACCTCAGTTATTACAAAGCACTCCCCCGTTCCCTAAATCAACCCTGTTCCTAGGGCCCAGTCTGCACACTTCTTGAGCTGCCATTTCCTGCCGCTCCCCACAACTCCCAGCATGTTCTGAGGTACAGAAAGATCTTATTTCCTTTGCTTAATATCACTCATCTAATAGTAGTTCTCTAACATGGGTCAGTCGTGTCCAATTAACTTGGCTCTAGAGCTCAAGAACTAGCTGAAATACTCTGTGAACGAGTAACAGGTTTCTTTAGGAGATTAACAGAGAACAGTCAATCTCCTAGAGAATAAGGCTGAGCCATAAACCTCTTTAAAGACAGTTATGAGATATTATTAAAAGTAAAATCCATTCCACTGAGACACCTAACAGCAGAGCCAACCAAGAGCCTAACCACTTCAAAGGATCATTTGGAGGAAGCCAAAGCTATCGTTCAATCAAGGGAGGTGGAGAGGAATGGCTCTATGAGCAGTTCATCAAAATCCTTGCTACCTAATGTATAAGCGACGTCAGTTTCACAGGTCTATGAAATACTCTGAAGATGTAAGGTGGAGTGTAAGTGCTGAGCTTTCTTATTCAGTAGCCCTTACAAGTGAAATGGGACCCCATTGTTACATTTATATCCCAGATATGCCCAGGGGCCCAACTTTCGGTGAGACTGCAAGGCTACAGGCAGGCATAGTCAGTATCCCAGCATATAAATATGTGATTAAACAAGTTATAAAGAGTTCTTTAACTAACCTTTAAGTTGTCTGGTCTGATCAAGTCAGATTCAGTAGTCTTGAATCTCGTCTAGACTTGAAAATTAACAAAGATTAAAGCAGAGAAATGTAAGCACCACATTAACGGATCTTGGATAGCTTTATGGCTATGCTGTTTCTGAGCAAGTGATTCCATTAAGTAAGACTAAGATATACCCACACACAGAGTTAATCTATGACACCACTGCTTACAAACAAGCCTTTAGGAAGTCACGTTGTTCTGCTGAAGCTGAGATAGACTGAGAGAACAGCTCCCCTCCAGCCTTGTAGTAGAATCACAGAGCAAGCTGCTTCTCTACCCACCCATCTGAACCTGATCTAATATTCAAAAAATTAACCAGAGCAGTCTGAAGATAAACTAGATCGTTTTGGTAGAGCATAAAGAGATGCTACATGTGCAGCTATATGGCGTGCCCGAGTAGGAGGTCACCTCTGACAGCAGAGGGGCAGCGACACACCCTGCGCAGGCAGAGCCAGTGCGTTCCATCATGTTCCTGTTCCTCTCTTAAATTAAATTAACTGTCCAGCATCATCTCTAAAAAAATCAGTAAGGCACACCGCAGCCAAGACTAGACAGATCTCAGAGCTATTCTAGTGATTTAGCAATGTGGTAGATAAAAAGCTACCCCCACTGAAGGCAGTGGGAGAGGTGCTATCAGCTTCAGCAAAGGCTGGACATCACCCAATATTTTAGTTCATTTGAATCTGGCTGAGTGATGCAGTGATTCAGGGGACTGAGAGGAGTCAGACACAGCTGCCTACCATCCTGCTCTTCACAGGAGGCCTCTATTTAAGTGACCAAAATAATCTTCTCTGCAGACATATTCACTTGCGTCCAAAATAGGTTAAGCAAAAAAAAAAAATCAGTAAATTTCTACACATGGAGAGCATGTGTGTCACACAGAGCCAAGCTTTCCATGTGGTACATGCCAGAGACGCTGCAGAACTAGCAGGAGCTGTGTCCTGCTCCTGCCTTGACTGCTGAACAGTGGGCCAGATCTGAAACATCAAAGTTTATGTTAATTATTACCTGCCAGGATATATTTTGGCTCTCCACTAAGCCAGTCTACAAGATCAACAGCTAAATGTAGCTTATAAATTATTCTTTAACTAGCCTTTTTGACAGAGCTTACCATTTTCCATAGTCTATTAAATAAACAGATAGCTAAAGGGGAACAAAGGTTCTTTTGAATAAATTTTGCTGTAGTACTCCAAACTTCCATATTTTATCCCTCAATTGGAAAAGGATGTGATAGGAAATACAATTAGCAGGTATTATCTTTCAGTACAGATGCTATTAGATTACAAAACCAATGAGTACATATTAAGTTTCTCCACCTGTAAGAACTACTATAAATACTTACCACTTTCATTTGCACAAGGGAACAGCCATAGCTTCAGTCATTTCAAGACTGCTTCTTACGAAGGTAGGTTCTAAAAGAGCAAAATAAAGCAAAACCCAAAGGAACAAATGAAAGTGTTCTCTTCTCCCACTGCAGAGAAGACAAGGTATTTTTGATATAACACTGTGCACTTTGCAGCCTTACCATCCATCATTCTGTTCATCTGTATTGACTTCTATGGAGCTGTTTTTATTTGGCTTACAAATTATTCACATAAAGCTTTCTACACCTGGCCTTATCCCTATGCACCATACTAAAAGAGAAGATGTTTTTTTGAAAACTCTTTTAAAAGAGCATCATGCAGTATACGTGCAGACCTCCCTTTTTTTCAAAGATAGCTATACAATTCATAGAGCAGAACTACAAACGTTCCAAAATTAACAGTTGCTATGATTATATACATCTGAGTCTGGATTTTAATCGCTTGTCTCCCACAGATTCCACCCATTACATTAATAGCAGAATTTCATATTAAAATATAGCAATTTCATAGCTGGGGTTTTAGTTTCAATTTCCTGTAGTATTCCAGACCGGAAACATTTTTCTTTAATTTCTCATTTAAGGTTTTGCACTGCGTAGAGAAAAACTGTCATCATAGTCTTCTCTACGCTTTACCCTATCTACATACCAACAGTTCCCAGATCACTGATCTTCCCTGGAGTCGTCCCTAAAGTAAATTATAAAAAAAAAAAAAGGGGGGGGGAGTGGGGAGAAGAGAAAGATCTCCTTATTATACAGAGAAGTATAGTAGTATCTTTGTCTAAGAAGTCTTCTCCGACAGAAATCAATACGAAGGATAAGAAATCAAGATGAGGTTTTTATTACCAGAGATAGCCTCAAGAATCACAGGGGAGAGCTTCATACACAGGCTTTGCTGTAATGTATCTTATGCCCTCTAGCTGTAACAAATTATGCTGTGAATTTCTTGGAGGATTTATATGCTGCTGCTCAGTGCTCTGGGGAGCGGTTCATCAGTGGCATTGCTGACCTAATAACAGGGGCTCTAAGTAATAGCGACTTTTATGCACGTTATGTGTTGTTCCCACAGATTTGGGGATTGGTTTTCTGGAGGAAGGAGGAGGCGAGGGGTAAATGTGCTTTCATAATAGGTTTACACTTTACTGATTAGCTTTGAATGATCTTCTTGCTCTGCCTGCTGACTTGAGTACTGTCAGAAAAAGAATTGGACAAGCTTCACGGCGAGTGAATGAGAACTCCTTCTGAAGCGGCGGGTCCCTGCGCTTTATTTATTCATTTTGAACATTCCTGACAGCCAGCCCAGACTTTGATGCAGAGGAAAGGAGAAAGAAATAGGAAGTGATGGTGTTCTATTTCTCTTTTTCACAAGACTGTTTTGTGGAGCTGAGTTTACTGCCAATACGCCTGTTCACCGGGCTCCCTAGGTAGCAGGGGGTGGGGAAGGAGAAGGCAGGAGGAAGATGAATGGAGAGAGAGGTTTTGCACTGAAACTTCACAGAATAGGGAAAGTATTCATTTGTGTCAGGCGCTGCCCGTATCGCATTTCACACTCCATACACACTGCTTTTTATGAAGTTAACGTTAACGTGCGTGCAAGCTGCCAGGCAATCCATCAGCAACTGAAGCTTTGCCAACAGGACAGAGACAGATGACACCTCAGCCGTGCCAAGCAGTGGCATCCCCTCCCCGTATCTCTTCAACTCTGCTTCAGAGGGATTGTTGCTCTAAGTCCAGCCGGATTCGTGTTGTTTTTGAGTCCCGTCTGGCCCATGGTACATGCCCTCGGCCTGCCAAAAGCGCTTTTCAAGTAACCAAGGAGTATGGAGTGCAGTTTACTACACGATAGGGCAACAGTTTGCGAAACAGCTGATAGGAAAATTGTTTAATAACCAGCTTTAGTGTAATGAACTTCTATGGCAGACAGTTCTCTAAAAGACCAAGCTCCAGTCTGGAAGTCCTTGGAACACAACTAGAGACATCCCCAGCCCCCTTAATCACAGTCCTCTTTCCATACAATGCCCCGTTGCTCTGGAAAATGCATTCCCTTCTTCCCTGCCATGGCATTTCTTTCGTAGGAACCTACCAAAAAATGCCTCTCTGGTATCTGGTACTTTATATTCAGCACAGACAGGAGTTACTGCCCACTGGAGCTATTCATAGATAGGTGATGAACCACTCTTCCACCTAATCCATATTGTCACTACTTGTTTTCCCTGTCGTTATTAAAGGATTGTCACACACTCACAAGCAACATTCTACTCCGGAGCAAAAATTACCAGCCAGAAGCAGTTACGAGCTCAACGTAAAGATCAGGCTATTCTGCAGATGAGGTTGAATAAGAGGTTGTCTGCCAATTCCACCAGATGAGGATGAGCTGAACTAAATTAGAAAGAGGTCTATATCTGCAGCACAGTTTTCTCCTGTCCTTACTTTTCTCTGTAGTTGAGTATATCATCTCCTGTCTTCTTGTACTTTGTGCATTGAAAGCCTATGCGAACTGAAACAAAACAAGTAGAAGCTCCTTCTGCATCACTGCAGCCAGTCCAGGTTGATACCTTTTCTGAGTCTTTTAATTTTCCTTGGGAGAGTGAAGACAAGCCCTAAATTGTGGAAATGAAGCTCTGAAAGGACGGCACAGGCTTGAGTGTCGTCCTCTGCCCAAATACTTTGTCTTCCTGCAAAACTACAGAAACATTAGTAGATACAGTGGGCACCTTTGACAAATGTTGGCTAATTACTGAAAGTTTTGCCTTGTTCTTTCATCAGACCTGCTGCAAACAAGGGAGGAGGCTCAGGAAAAACTAGAGAGTAGTATTAAAAAAAAAAAAAAAACCACAAACCAGAGAAAGCCAAAATATCTTTTCCAGGAAGGAGATATTCCTGTTGCTCTCTACATCAACTGCCACAGAATAGTTGACAAATTTCATGTTGAGACAATGTCTTTTACAAAGCCTCTGAGAAAGGGATAGAAGAGACAACGTCCATTTTCTCTAGCAATAGTTTCACCTCTGTTTTCTGACAGAGGTAACAACTTCAGATTTTGCAAAGACAGTAATCTGTATCATAATAATTAGTGCTGATACAAAATGCTCTCTCTATGCCTTTCTCCCGTGCCAAAAGGCCATTCTGTAGGAACAGCTTCCATTTAACATCAATCTTCCTGAACACAGCTCAGCCTGCTCCCAGATGTTTGACTGTACCTCATATAGACAGTCAAAGCCAGCTTCAGAAGCCACCAGGAGCAACACAGTCGTGACCACATATAGCTCTGGCAGCAAAACCTGTCCAGGACCCTGCATAAATATTCTGGCAGCTAGACCATGCTGAGCTCCTCGCTGCAAGCAGCCGTGCTGCCGAGTCTGAGCCGGTTAGAGTACATCTGTGGGAACTAAAATCCTGCCTTTGGGCTCCTGGGTGAGGAGACTTTAAGACTGATTAATTAACATAATTAGGAGCTGTAAACATTAATGGGTAATGTTCAAGCCTTTCCTAACACATTCTTTAAAGCTTCCACTGAGCAGTTATCTATTGACTAATTTTGGCAGACTTCTTTAGGGCTGGAGGCAGCAAGGGAGTAGAATGCAAATGCAGCACTGGCTTACCAGAGGAATATCAGAGCAAACAGCCCACTGGATTTCTTTGAACAGAGGGAAAATAAGTTATCATAAACAAGAAGATTGTGTATGGCAGGGGAGAGTGGAGCTCACAGTTCTGCAACCTGTTTTCCCATTGATTGGATTCAACTATCTAGCTTTGACAGCCATTTAAAAAAAAAAAAAAAACCCCAAACCTTCAGTCCTCCTTTCCTTTCTTATGGGAACACCACATTGTCCTCTTTTTAAAAGTGTCAACTCCTCCAATTCCAAAGGGGGGACAAACTGCTATTAGGTCCATCTGCAGTTAATCTACTTTATTGGGTGTCCATGGATTTACAGGAGGCAGGGGACACCTCTGGAAGCTTCTGTGCAGTGGCAGAAGTTGCCTACTTCAGTGTATGCTAAAAATTTACGAGCGCGTTGACATTAATGGAGGTGGCTTGATGGCTTTTGGGGGGATCAGCCGGAAGCCCCTGGATTCATATATTTCTCATACTTGGCAAAACACAGATAAATCTTGGTGGCGGGTATCTGAAACAGTAAGACCAGTTGAACCCTGGTGTCACGCCTCCAGAGAGACATTGATAACTTTGCTAGTTCTGCTTTCTAAATCACCACAAACCCTGAAATATGTTGCCTTTCCAGTTTTGTAAGGCTCCTTGAATTTACACTTCAATTTATGATTGCTGCCTCTATGCAGTGATTAAAAACACATGCAAAGGACTCCACTACACCCATCCTTAAATTTTGCTTACTGAATGTCAAGTTTGAAATAATTAAGCAACACAAAGAAGATTCTTAAAACATCTCAGGTGGAAATCAAGGTTCCCAAGGGGTTTTCAACATAACTCATCCTCATGAGCTTATCATTTAATCACCAAGTGCAGCAAAGCTGCACATAAGCACACCTTCACCAGCTTTCCAAACTCTTCCATATTCATTCAGATATGTTGAATCACAAAGGTGTTAATGATGTTCTCAGAATCCTTTCCTGATAGTTTGCTTACTGGCTCCCTATTACTGAAAACGGCATCAGGTGCTGATGTTATTTAACACAGCTAAGTCCTCATTCTAAGCAGACTCCCATCAACTTCCGGGGAGCTCATGGAAGATGACACTGTTTCTGAGGAAGTTCATCAAAATCAGGGCTTTTTCAAGGGCATTAGACAGGCAGAAGCACATACTCTTGCTTCCCAAGGACTTGCTCTCCAAGCGGTTCACCACCAGTGCAACATCAGGGAAAACTATTTCAGTAGCATGGTACTTAGGGCTTTTCTGCTGAAAAGCTCAATTATAGACTTTCTGCCTGTGATGGGGCTTTTCCTCACCGTCTTACAGGAATGCTCAGAACTTCGAGCATCTGCAAGCACATACTCGCCTTTTCATCAGGTGTGATTTGCATTGCACACCTCTTGCCATGCTTGCATATAAATTATGCATTAGCAACGTTAAAAGCTCATTCAGATCTGAACAGTCGCACATTAGCAAAGCCATAACGACCATCGTTCTTCTTCAGACCCGTCTCTCCTCTTCCACTTTTCTCCTCAACCTGCTTGCTTCTAAATCACTTTGTCCAGAAAGACTTAACCTTTCCTCCACCCCATTTAGTCCCAGATTCTGTCTCTGCCGTTTTTAACCGTAAAGCTCTAAACGCTCTGGTGACAGCAGAGCAATGGCAAAATTGTCCAGAGCCTATGAGCTCAGCCTGTGGAGGTACGATTTTTACAGGGACAAAGAAGTTTCTTTTCTAGAGAGCAAGATGAAATTCCTTCTTCTAAATCTTGGTAGTAAAAGGATGGGTCCAATCAGAAATTTTCGCTTTTTAGTATAAGGAAAATTATGGCTTTAACTAGTTTCCATCTTGAAAAAACCCGAAACATTTGAGCCAGTATTTTCAGACCTATATATTGTCAATTGAATACCCAACATCTAAACTTCCAGTCCAAATGGTTAACAGCTTGACAAATCTGCGATCAACTGAGAAACAGAGTATTGTAGTAGATGGTGTCAGGCAGTGAGAGCAGGGATGTGCTAAAACCAGAACTGGAAAGTTAGCACAGCTGTTTTGGTGTTGTCAAGCCCTGCCTAGCACACTGCAGAGAGTGCAGAGCTGTTCACCCAAGACAAGAACCCAGATAAGGTTAATCATCAGGTTGGAAGACGAGAGGGATGAGAGCAGGCAGATGCTTGAGCACACACGAGAGCTATGTCCCATGAGGCCCCAAGTAAAACACTAGTGACAGATGAAGCAGGTTTTACACCACTTTTGTCCCCCGGCGCTGCCAATGAGCAAAATGAGCTTTTGAACCCCATTTTCAGTGCATAATTATTCCAAATATTGCATAGATATCCATATATCCATAGCCTTCTAATTAGACCCGGTTCCAGCAAGTTAGGCAGTGCAGTGTGGAGGCAGCCAGAGGCATGGTTCTGCACATACAAACAGGACGCCTCTTTATTCTCCCTTTCTCATTCCCAAGAGCACAGTATTGCAGAGGAATAAAATAGATGCAACGAGCAAGGCCAAAGAAATCAGCCTCAGCACATGTGTTTGGTGGTACAGCCACTGTTTAGCAAGAAGAAATTAGAGGACCAAAACCAGAGTCATAGCACAAGGGCAAACTGATCTTTGTCCTATCCTGCTAGTCGCTTCTAGCCCTGTTCTTACAGGCGTGCCCATCCTGAGCACTATTCCGTAGGATGCGTTCCTGGCTTCATTGGCTTTTTGTTTTTTGATTTTGCAGCGCTACCAGAAGTGACACAGGCCATTACAACAAATCTAGGTTAGATTCCCTTTTCTACCTTCCTCAAACGGTTGAAAGCGGCCCACAGATACCCACAGTCCATTGACCTTGAGTCTAAACCTCCCGCTTAGCATTAAAGCTCCTAAAAATATTCACTCCTTTATATGTCTAGCAGTCTGGAATCAGCTGAAGTAAATAGCATTACTCTGAGTTGGTTCCATTTGCAAACAAGAAAAAAAAATCCTGTAACTAATTAATTCTTTTCCTAAAGCACTCATACCCATCTATAGTAATACTTAGGAATTAAAAGTCTGAAAATGCTAAGTGTTACCGACATAATGCAACAAACCCCCCACTGATATGCTCAAGGACACTTCCCAAACATTAGATTTATTTGTTGTCATAGATACTCACACAGACACAAACATCAGTTACATTCAGGGACTCACACTTGCCAGCAGCTTATTATAATAAAGCTCTACATGTTTTAAAGACTGGATTGGGCTTTTCCTGGAAAATGCTGCAGTAGTGTGCCCAGCTCGAAGGAATGTGTTAGGTTACAGTTCTCCTACACCACATTTTCTTTATTCCTTTCTCAAGCAGAGTCCTAAAGCAGCAGACAGGATTTCTGAAGGCAGGAACAGACAAATGGGGTGTTTAACACTGATGAATGGGGCCTGATTTTCACCTCAGAGCTGGTTTCTGTTCCAGTAATCCAGCTCGATACCTACCTCGGCCCAGCAGGGTCTACTCTTCCATCTGATCTATTCTTGGTTTCACCAGCATAGCATAGTCCTAATCAATGAGGAAGGAAGAAGGGAGTGAATCCCAAGGGGAATAAGAAGAGACCCAGCCCAAGTATTTTTTCACTCTACTGTGATAGGGAGAGGTATCTTCAGCAAATTTATACAGAGCAGCTGGAAGAACCAACTTTCCCACATCCTCATTTCCAACAGCAAAGAGAATGAAGATATGCTAGGATACAGAAATAAGAAACAGGCAGAGAAAGAAGAATCAGGAGTCCCACTGGTGCCTGATGGAAAGACAGAGGCACTGAAGAGCCAGTGGCTGGCAGAGGAAAGGTGTTAGAGAGATATTCTGGGAAGAGAAAGACTAAGGAAAAGCTTAGAAGTAAGGAGAATAAAAATGAACACGAAGCACAGAGCAGTAGCTCTCAAGCTACAGCCCTTGCTCCATGGAACAATCTCTTTGGAGAAGCAAGCAGAGGAGGTAGAAAAGATATTTTCAGCCTGTAGACATTCAGCTCTGTAGAATGCAAAGAAAAGCGGCAAGTGGGGAAAAAAGAAACTTGGCATGGACTGACACAAGCAGAAACAGTCACGAGGCGCTGGAGAGGCAGAATCAGAAGAGGGATGAAAGAGGCATATAACTGGGGAAAAAAAACCCTAAGTTACCAATTTGAAGAAGAGGGACAGTTAGAACCAAAGCATGATAGAAAGTATTAAGTGTGTCCAATGCAAAGACAAAAGAGCAGTCCTCAAACGTGTATGCCAGCAAGCAAGCTCAGGTGGATTAAAAAAAAGGCTCGTTCGTCAGAAAGTCAGATTTGACTATGGAGACTATGAAGGCATGCAAGTTATGGCTGGGAACGTGGCTGTGAATGACAGCCTGTTATTCTTTCTCACAAGAGAAGAGAGGGATATATTTAATTCTGAAATACAGTTGTCCCACTGCTTTCACTGGCAGTGGAGAAAATGCCACTTTTTTGGGAGTTTACGTAGTGGGAACTATAGCGGCAGAATGTCCGATAGAATAGAAAGCCGATTCAGGGCTTTGCAGCTTCAGTATGCCATCATGTTTCTTTAACAAACTGTTGACAAGTTACTTAAGTGATGAATTTCAAGTGAATTTCTACACCCAGAAAACTTGCATCATCTAGTATAGAAAACCCAGACTTACACTGGAAATCAATGTAATTATCTACCATGCCGCTGAGAGCGCTTCCCCTCCAGTCTCATTTCCCTTTGCCTCGGGAAAAAAACAGCTTGGACAAAACCAGCTCATCTCTTTTCGAGTCAAGTATCAAATACACAGTTAGGCTCAGCTGCCTTAAGGTACCACTAAGGTTGAGAGCACAGCTTCAGTGAAACTAGGTTCTTCGTTGGTTAATAGAACATCCAGAGTTATTTAAATAGAATGAGTTTATGCCCTTCAATTTGAGGCATAAAGTCAAATTCCAGTAGAGTTAAGCAGAAATGATGGGGAATTGAAGAGGGAGGACGACACAGGCAGCAGAAGCAGGTTGTCCCATCAATCTCTAGATCTCCATAGTGGACTAGCTGGTACGGTCTCCAGGTGACAGCAGTACACTGACTGCAATGCCAGGATTGGCAAGCATGTCAAGGACACACAAGGCAAAGCACCTTTTTTCCGTTGAGCTGATTATCTCCCTTGAGAGCACCAAACTCCCCCTTTTGCTAGGTGGCCAGTGTGCTGCATGGTTTGGCAAGCATCTAGGTAAACTCTTCCCAGTGCAAACTTTAGCATTAAAGTTGGTCCATCCAAATCCTACACTTGGATTGAATCTTGACTCGACACTGAAAAGGTTTGAAGGTAGTATTTCTGTGGGCAGAACAAGACCTTGCCCGAAACCTGAGTCTCATCCACTTCTTCCAGAGTCAATATGTTTCAGTTTTACTGAGAATTTCAGCCCAGGGGAGATTAGTCAGACTCCATCAAGCAGGTTGTTTTTATTATCCAGGTCAGAGTCCGGGACTTTTAAGTCATGCTGCATTTCAGTGCTGTGCAGATAAAACAGAAAATCTGATTATTTATAGTAATTTACTTTAAACACACCCAGCTATTAGCATCACAAACTAGCTATGTTTTGTCTGCTGTTGTCAAGCATCCTTAGGACTTATGCAAGTATTAAGAGTTAGCATCCTAGGCTGAATAAGAGACATTTAACAGTGCATAAGGGGGCTTTCTAGTTCTCATTAGGCTCTACAAAATAACCATATCGACATAGTACCATGCAGTTAGATACCGCACCAAATATAATATCGTTTGACTTGGGCAAAGAGCATAGAACCATAAAGAGCTGGTTCAATATTTACCGAGATATTTATGTAATACCAGGAAAACTGCATTACCCTTCACTAAAATATGTTCAAATACTCCCCTCTGTCTTTTTAGAGCGTCTTACTGACGCAGTAATCCTTCGGTGGCTTGGAAAGGAAGTTTACCCTCGTGTTTTGTATTCCCCATCACACAAGGAGACTGGCTCTTTCCTGCAAGATTTTTCTGGAAAGCGTCTAATCCAGCAACCAATTTTGAAGATACTGGCTTAAAACATGGCTGTTAAGTTAAAGGCTGCAGTCTGTGTAGCTGCAGGAGTCCTCCAAATATTCCAAGTCAAAATACAATTGCTCCGAGGGAGCAAATTCCAGAGCCGGAGCTCTGCCATCTTTCGTATTGCATACATGTGCTTCCCATCATTGGCTCAGCTCTGATAGCTGCTGCAGAGGGGGTAATGCTATGCCCAAAATATCGTTTCACCTTCATTCTCTTCTGGGAAATCATGTATAATGCATGGGTTTATTCTTTATGTCTTGCAAGGTTTGCAGTTGCGGGAGGCCGGGAACTCGCGGGAGCAGCTGATTGTAGCCTCTCCCATGCATGTGCCTGTATTTCATTCCTGTCCAAACCTAATCTTTACATTCTTTGCCCGGGGGAGCTCTGCTCTTCTATAATAAGGCCATTCCAGACAACTGATCCTCTATATAGGCCCGTGAAGCAATACATTTAGATCTTCAGTACTAAAAAAAAAAAAAATATTACAAAAAAAAGCCCTAAGATATAGCTGGGTAAACCTGCCCTTCAAGTCTCAACCTTCAGACTGCACTTCTCGCACCACCTTACCCGTTATGCCACTTTGGTAGAAGGACATCACTGATTTTGGGCACTTTGCTTCTACCAAGAGTGGGCTGCAGGTCCAGCTCCAAATTCCCAGAGGACATCCCCATGCCGTCCCCAGGTCTCCAGCCAGGCATCTGCCTCTTCTCCACAGTACCAGCAACTCTCTGCAGCGCTGGCCCCGTCTACCAAAGAGGTGCTTAAAAAGCACATTAATTAAGCCACGATGTAAATAACAATAATAAAAAGCTCCATTTTGTGCTTATAATTGATTAAATTCAAGTGCGTCCAACCAAGTGGTACGTGCAGAAGAATTCAATCATTTAGATAGGCAGTGCCAGAGTCCCACAAAAGGCATTCCATTCTTTGTCGGTCCCCAAGATTATCCACATTTTCAGCCAGTTTAAGGGGACTACAGCTCATACACCAGAGACACACCAAACAGGTACAGAAATACAACACTCCCATTTTTCTTTCAGAAAACTAAAAGGGGAGGGTTAATGAACTTGGCATCTCAAGGCATTACAATGTGTTTCTCAAACTGCAGAGACAACTACAGAAAAAACTGGGGGTTTTGAGTTAACGCTGTTGATAAGTGGATGCTCTTAATACCATCCTAGCACTGGCTTCTAACTGAGCTCATCTGGAATAATTTCTCCTTGTCTTTTCCTCACACTTTTTTTAATTGCCAAATTAAAAAAGAGATTCTAAATTACTTTTCTTGCTACTGAGCTATTTGTTATTATCATTGACTAGGAGTCTATAAACATATCTAACTTTACATACGGATTCTCTGCAAGATTATTCAGTATCAGTCTCTTTTTTTTTTTCCCCCGGTTTTATACTCTGTGTACACCTGATTGTGATTTATTCAAATAAGGCTGCACAAGCCAATTCGGATGAACATTGAAAAATCAAGCACTGTGACTGCTTTCATATGCATGAAATTGCCTCAGATTTATCATTAAATAGTTCATTTAAACACTCATGCAAACCACAGAAAACCAGATCTCTTTAAGTGGACAAGAATGTCAGCAGCAGTGAAATAGAAAGCAGCATATTTGGTGGCCTTCTTTAAAACTTAAGAACGTAGTATTTACTATTTTCAGCTTCTCATTCCCCACTGAAGTTTTTCTGCTGCATCACAAGTGCTTTTCAAGGAAGCGCAGTCTTAGCTACAAGTAGTGCCATTAGCACAGCACTACGGTATCCGTCTTAAATGAAGTAGCAAGCTGCTCTCCCAGGCAGTAACGCGATGCCTGACAGATGCTGATTACACATTGTCCTTCGCAAACGTTTAAAGTCAAATCCTGGGCAGGCAGCAGGTCAGAGGCACAGTGATCCATGAACGGGAGAGCCGTCACGTAGTAGTTGAAGAGGACAGTACAATCATTTTAATCCAGGGAAGCAAAAAATGAGGCAAGTTAAAGTTACACCAGACTGGACTGTATTTCTGCATTGATACCATAGACATGAGGCAGACAAAGATCTAGCTACTGAAGTGGGTCTGATGCCACCTTCAATATCACCTCAGATTTACCCAGCTTCAACACACCATGAAAGAACGCAAGCAGCTGCAAACCGGAATCACATCGTTTTACCACAAAGGGCTACGTATTACTCTTACGTGCCGTGCTGTATTTATGCCAGTATTTAAATAAGGGTAGATCAAAGCACAAGGCTTCTCTGCTCATTTTCAGGCCCATAGTCCCCAATTTTCCAGACACATATAAAGGGTGCATATGCTGCATAGCACGTGCAGGGAGTTTGACTTCACATGCCCCAAGTGCGTTGAATTTATTATGCATGCTCACAACTCTCCATCCAGCATATGAGCAATAGGTTCAGGGATAGCACAGTCATTTTGGAGAGTTTTTAATCAGCTAATACCCTTGAAATACTTCAAGTACCTTTCGCAGTCAGGTGGTGGCAGAAGAAATACAGCATATGCAAAAGCATTTCAGAACAAGGAGGAGGGCAAAGTCCTGAGAGAGCTGACACAGGGGCTTGAGTGCAAGTGGCACTTTTCCAGGTGGGTGACCTGTCCAGGGCATCGCTTCTCAGCCCTCTCCGCAAAGGGATATCTTCAGGCTCAAGTGACGGGCCATGGCAAAGCAATTTAAGGCAGCCATACACAGTTTACAGCCTTCTTTCCCTTCCATAGGGATATGCTTTGTTTCGCTAACACCTTGACTTCTAAGAAGCAAAAGCTGATTGCTCAACTTTCTCATAAACAAATCTGATAAGACAAAATGCTCTCTGTACTCCATTTCACTCCAAATCCCAAAGAAACTTGTGATGTTGGAGTCAAGTTATTTCTTTTGGCTGGCCTTGCTACAAAAATCGCATGCTTTATTTTCCTCTTTACAGAATTCATATTGTGTTAATAAAGTACTGTTGATTCCCTCTGGCTGACTCTGCAGGAAAGCTGTTCTTGCAAAGCTTCTAGTCTGAGTTAAAGTAATCTTGCTTAAAACTGGCCATAATTGTTTCAGTCTCTTAAGTTTAATACTAAGCACAGGAAATATTGCCAATTTGAGTCAGGATTTGGCATTCTGTGAAGGCAGGATAAGCTGACCAAAGGTAAGGAATTCAGTAAACGCAAGGGGAATTTGACCTGGCGTCTCTTTGAGCCAGCTTCCGTATTTTTGACCTTGCTCTAAAGAGAATGGATAGAGAGAAGAAAACCAACACAGACGAGAGTTCAGTGAGAGCTGGGAGCTCCGGAGTACTCATTACTCCATCAGCCAAGTCCCCCAGATGTAATGCTGGGCCCTGAGGGGAGTTCTTCCTCCGCAGGAAGGATTGCTCAACCCACTCTCCTTACAGCCGGGTTGACAGGACCGCATTCCTCGAAAGGCTGTAGACAGTCAACAGGAAGCTGACACTGGAAATAAGCCTTGGGACAGTCTGACTTTGAAAAAGAGGGAGCAGCCCTTCACTCTGAGACAGGCCCTGGAGGAAAATAGCCTGCTTCATGGCTCTGGTAAACATGGGATGATGAACAAATCCAAAATAGAAGGACAGACACTAAAAAAAAACGTAGACCCAAGAAGCAAAACATAGGTGCGGTGTTGGATATCAATATCTGTTCTGTGGCTTTCAGAGAAACAAAAAGACACACGATTTCTGGTTCTCTCAGGCCAGTTTCGTATAAGCAGGATTCTACCCCAACACAAGTACGTACAGTCAATTTGATGAGTTCCTCGCCAAGAAGGCGTAACAACTGGTAGGCCTGGCAAGGCCAACAGCAGAAATACCGCTGAGACTGCGGTGTGACACCATGACATGCCCTGCTGCTAGCTCAGAAACCATTCCTTCCAAGGGCAGGGATGGAACATCCAGGTGTCCACGGGGCCACCAGGAGATGCCTTCACTGTTACTGCAGAGCGCCTTACACCAGGCTTACCAGCAGGTCTGCCCAAGACTGTTCTGCATGGCAGGGATCAAGCCAGAAAACCCTAAATAACCTTATAGAAATCTCCTTTCCAGTCCTCTTAGTCTTATTTCCATTTCCATGTTGTGGTGGTAAATTTAATACTCATCTTCTCTAGGTTTGTCTAAGCTTTCAGTATGGTTTGGATGTTATTAACTCTTGCAAAAGAGTTCAGTTACTTAGGTCAGGATGTGACTTCTTCCAGGCCCAAGTTAATTCAGATTTGAGCTCCAAGAAAAATTTTTGCAATCTTTTCTTAGGGGTAGAGAGGAACATGCAACATCAGCAGTACCAGAACATTTTTCAAGTGCTGATATTGCCAAATTTTTGTTCTGATTTCTTCCTTTTTTTTTTAAATTTAAGCTATTATTGGAACTGTAAAATAAACCTTTTTGTTTCTCCTTGGCCTTATTCATGCCCATATCACCTTTTATTTCTATTCAAAGACTTAACAGTAATTTGAAGTGCTACCTTCCCATGCCCCCAGTTCATTTCAAGGAAAAAACCTTGAGCTTGCCATTTTAAACCAGGAATAATTTTTCTCAGAATTTTGAAGTAAATAATAGGTCAAAAAATCCTTTTCCCTCGTAGTTTAGAGCAGAAGGCAGGATAACCAGGAGTCCTGGTGGAGAGAGCTCATGCCCAAGTCTGTCTGAAGGGGAACAGAGATTCCCTTTTTTCCAGTACACTAATGACCTATTGCTATCTGTAAAAGACCACAAGGATCCTTGAAAAGGTGAAATAACTTAATGACAAAGCAGAACAGACTAGTTCACTGTAAGAACTCAAGACACTCAAGAACAACTGTACTGGGTCAGCTAAAGGTCTGCCTTTCCTGGCCAATACTATTATATGTAATAAAACCATCAGAGAGAATTACCACATTCAGGTTTGTCCCCTCCAACAACTGTTCCCAACTATTACTTGGCTTTGGAGCTTAATTCTACCGTTTCAGATCTAAGGCGGGCACTGGGCACCCAAAAGACCATCTATTGTTTCCAATTATGGTAGTTACCATAATAAAGGATATCACCTTTCCCCACAAACCTTTCACACTCATTCCTCCACTGGAATGTTTCTTCTTGCACATCATTGGCCTCACAACATTTGATCTTAAATTTTTAAAGCCAAATATTTATCCAGAACAATAAAGCCTCCAATCCTCCAAACACTTCTCCCTGCTAGTCACTCCGCTGAATTACTTCCATGCATAACAATCACATACACAAGCAAACACTTGGAGGATCAGTACCTTAGATAAAACATAAGTTGTAATATATCTGTGTCCAAACCCATTAAAGATGATGAGAAGCCTGTGGAAATTAATCTTGCTTTACAAGTAATTCTATATTTGCGTAGGTTATTTTTCCTGGAAGTGATTTTCAAAGAGAAAAAGAAAGCACACACACACACAAAAGGAAAGAAAATGCCACAGCAAAGTCACCTAAAATAAACGCACACTGCTGTTTAAGTAGTTTGAGAGAACCCATACCAGGTGGGATTACAGAAAAAAGCAAGAGCTACAACACAACGAGGGGTTTATTTCTTTAAAGGGTTCCCCCCGCCCGTTGTTTTTGTCCCTTTTCTGCGCAGAACGCTGCTGTCCCTCCGCCTAGAGCGGACAGCCATCATTCATGCCTTTTCTTCTGCACACAGCCCACATCCTTTCTAACCCTGAAAAGGAGTTAAATGCTCTTTTTCCTCCAAAGAACAATTTTTTATTTTTCCTGACAAGGCCTTTTATGCAATTAGCTAGAGAAGTCATGGCCAAAAAGAAAGAATAAGACATGTAAAATCATGTCTGAGAACAGACTAGGTAGTAACTTGTTGAGTCTATTACCAGACAAAAATGTTTAAATCAATAGTGTGTTCTCATAAATCAACAGCCATATTTAGCCTTAACTACAACCATCCCCAAGCAATGTGGAAGAGAGAAGACACTTAAGAGAAAATGGTGATGCTCCTGAAATGAGGAGGGGAGGAAGCAAGAGATGAGATGAGCACAATGCAGGGTCATCACCCAGACAAGGAATTTATTTTCTAGATCAGAATTGAGGTGCCGCGGCATTCGGGCCTGAGCAGAGACTGCCAATCACACCAAGTCCGGGGGCGATTTGGAGATGTTAAAGAACCATTCGAACCTAGTTAAAGCTAAGGCATTTATGTGCCTTGTGTGCTAAAACAAAATTGAGCCCAGAAGAGCCAGAACTCTATGCTACACGATCACAGGCAAAAAGGTTTGCATTGGAGACCATAAAAGATCATTCTTTTTCAATTACACTTGACAGATCTGAGTTATTATAAGAGGAATAAGTTTGGAAAAGGGGAGAGCAGTAACAGCGAACCAAAGAACAAAATGTAACTCGAGAAACAGCCCAAGAATGTCATCAGATCCTTTTCTTTCTTAGCTGGGAGTGGAAGATCGTCTCTTTTCCCTCCTCCATCTTTGTTCATCCGCTTACTCTTCCGGCTGAGCTGGTTTGATTCAGATTTAGGGCCCTCATTCATTCCAACTAAATGGCTTCTCTGTAAAGCTCTTTACTCGCCCCATACTATGGCTCCCGTTGACAGGATTTCACTGCTTTCCAGAAAAGTAATGGATTTCTCACATACCATAGTTTCTAAAGGTCCCTTCTCCCCAGCCCTTCAGCAATGCCCTCTGCAGCACAGAAACATTTAGTAGTTCTGTTAAAGCAGTGGCTCTGACCCAAAGAAAGATATTTTGCCTCCTGTGAACTGTTTGGCGCTCATCGGTTTGATTTGCAGCAGTGCAAGCAAGGCTCCCAAGCACAGTTTGTTCAGTCGCCTGTGAACACGCAGCAGGGAGCAGGTCAACCCCAAGAACCATCCTCAGCTCCTTGCAGCAAGCTTTGGGGTCTTTAGTCTATACCAAGTGGCCATACTTTACAAAATTTTGTTTGTTCTTTGAGGCAGTTTTACTAGAACTGCATCCTCCACATGAAATCCGATGGTTACGATAGAATTTGCTTCTGCTTTTGCCTGCAGCCCTTAACACTTTGTCAACACTCCCACTGAAGCAGTCGTGTTGAAAATAAGAGTTGCCTCTTCCAGTTCTGGCATTTGCACATTTTTATGAGATGCTGGAAAAGCACAATTGGATAATTCTTTTTTTCCCCTGCAAACGTTGAGACAATAATAAGTAACAGATTCATTGAGTTTTGACTTGCCTCAAAACCAGGTGTTTCTGACATGTACCATGTTTCTCAAATATATTACACACCCCAATACTCTTCCTACCAAGAACTTAAGCTTTTACAGTCTCCTCATCAACATGCACCAACTTTCAGACTTTCCTGACCACCAGTTTAGTTTATGCATAGTGCTGCCTTTTCAGTGACATGCAGAGAAAGCATCAGGGTGTCTGAACTATGTGGCTAACCTGTCAGCTAGATATAGCAACTGACACGCAGAGAAAGTATCAAAGTACTACAAATATCAAAAACAAATGCTGGGCAGATTAGAGGAAACATAGACCAAGTAGTTGTCTTTTTTTACCCAACCAAGAGAGCAATCTAACAAACACCACTCTGAAATTCACACTCGGTGATCTCCAATGGGCTAAAGCCTTACAGTGACTGTAGTTGCAACTCAACTTTTAGAGTCAATGAACAATGCAGGTGCAAGTATAATGCTCTTCTACTCCCCAGCTTGGTTTTCAGACTAGTTGCTGACTATGGGAGCCTCTGCAGCTCTACCTTCTGTACGTCTTGGTTTACAGCATGGTTTACAGCATTAGTGCCACATAGGTGGAACTAAGAAGGATTTCCACCATGAAGCTCTCCCTCTACGCTTCCAGCAAAGCAAAACAGCACACTAGGGTTGAGTTTGGAGCAAGTTCCTACCTCTGGATTAATTTTCTTTCAGCATTATTGCCTTAGAACTGCCTCTCATCACGAATACTTCATTGTTTCTAGGAAGTTTCAAAAGGAGAGGGCAGTTACTTGAACAATTATTATTGTGAAGCAAGCTCAAAATCGTTCTACATGTTTGGGAGATCCTCCTAATTCAAGAGCCGTTCACTGTTTGATGTGGGACAGGCCTGGTGGGACTCTCTTGAGCCATAGATGACGTGCAGCTTGCCTGATGGAACAAAGATATAGGAATATCCTTGGCTGTTCATAGAGTGCATGCTGGCTGCTCATTCTATCCTGGTGTTTTGTCATTAACAACGACTGTAAAACAAGCTTATACAGAACAGTTTAGGTCCAGTGGAATCCAAATTAGCAGCTTATGACAAATGCATGAGATAACCCATTGAGATGGTTCTGACTAGAATACTGCCAAAAAGTGAATGGAGAATGAAAATTGAGATTCATTTCATTTAAAATAGACTTTTGACCAGTAAGATCAATGGCTGCATTTTTCTGTGCAGATTTACAGACCAAATGAATCCCTGGTTTAACCTCTGAACTCAGAGGGTTCCACAAAGACAGGAATTTGTCTATAAGGGTCATGCATGTGCATGCTTCCCAGGCATTACAAGATTGAAGTTGCAGTCATTTAAACCTAGAAGAGAAAGAGGAAAAACCACAAGAGGTCAGATAAGGAAATGAGACTTAATAGTACTGCTCCCTGGCTATCATCGGACAGCGATTGATATGCTAATCAACAGTACACAGGAAAGGATGAAGTCCAGAAAGAAAAAACAGATGTCCCTGAAGAATTACCATGACTGAAACGTATGGTAGCTGTCTGCTCTCAGGGTCAATGGTGACCATGGGAACTTACATTCTGCATTGCCCTCAACTGAAGACCCAGTCCTTGGGCAGCTGACTGGTTAGTAAAGAGCTGCCACTTTTCTTCCACTTGTGTGAAAAGATCGGCATTGCCTTCTCCTCACTTCAAATTATTTTGCAACATAAGCACTTGCTGTAGCTGCTACAAAAAGAGGAGATGAGCCACCTCATCCCAAGCAGCTACACCAGCTGTGAGCAGAAGAATCACGCAGAAAATACAGATTATAAACAAACCGGAACCCGCTTCCAAATTTGAAAATTTGATAACATTTCTACAGCACTCGGAGATACGCTCATCATACACACCCCAAGGGTAAATACTTCCGTCTCCAAGAGCTGTAAATGATTTAAAAGCAAAAAAGCTAATGCAAATACCGAATGTAACACTAATAAATATTGAAAGCTGGCACTGATAACATATTCAGTGGGCGGTGGACTCCAAACTGATTCTTCACCCGCAGTGCATATTGCCTTTCCTTCCTCCCAGCTGGCATTAGTCAAGTAGCAACAGCCTTAATACCAGATTTTGAGAAGTTTGTTGCTGTAAGCCAGGCTTGTAGCAGCATTTAAAACAAGATTGCATTTAACATAAAATCGAGCTATTTTCTGGCTCTTTGTAAAAAATGAAACATGATCTAACATTAAATAAACTAGATGATGCAGGTTTGAGGCCAAAATCCCATTCTTCCTACATTTAAAAAAAAAAAAGGGGGGGGGGGAGGAATACACTAACAATGACATCCCTTTGTTCATGCAAACTGGTTTCTGAGAATGCAGTGAGCAAAGTTTTGCATCTGTTTGCATATAGAACTAGTAATTGTTGAACAGGCAAGTCAGAGATACAATCACAGTAGAAAGTTTGTTTATTCTTTTGTAATGTGTGTTACATTAATACTAGCTAGGATCAGGTAGTACTATAGGAACACAACTGATGCTTGTTCCAAGGGTCTCAGTTTAAAATTGAGTCTACTGCTTAGCAGTAAGTCTAGGAAAATTCCTTAAGGTACCAGTTGTTTTAAAAAAATATTTAAAGCTGTTTTTATGAATCACGTTGACCTTTCTCAGCTATTTTTTTCTCAAAGGAAATTTCATTTCATTTAGAGGAAACATTACCATTCTGTTTGAAAGTAGCACAAGGGTTTTTCTGAAGTGTCAGAATTTTCTTTGGAGTGGAACAATCTTCCCAGTATTACCAAACAAGCAAAAAGTTTGCTTTGGATTCTATCTTACTGATAGAATCCAAAAAGCCACAAAAGTGAAAGAAGTAGAACATACTTATCGATATAAATGGCCTTTAGATTGTAATTATTACCTCTGTCTTTCAATCTCATTCTGAAAGGCCTGGAAGCACCCGATCTTATCCACGAAACCTTACCACAAAGCCCCTCATAGCCCCCTCCGTAGCTTCCACCACCACCTAGTTGTGCCAGCACGTTGGAAACTTTTAAGGGCAAGATCCTCACACAAAAATACAATCTGGAATTTGTAGGTCAAAAACTGATTTAAATAAAATGAATTTTTTAAAAAGGTAGACTTTGAAAGCAGAGAGCAGAGCTGTAAACATAAACACTTTAAGCTAAGTCTCTCAGCTGTGATGTGCAGTCCTGAGAAATTCCCTGAGGACTTTCAGTGTTTGCTGGGACAAGAGACGTGGGTTAGTCACCGTTAATGAAGTAACTGGACAAGAAGCCACTGTCATAGGAGGGAATACAGCACTCTGTTTTTGAACAGGAGGTGAGGGAGGGCATGCTTCCCCACCATCTAGCATCTTTGTCAACCAGATGAAAAATTATGGATTTTAATTCCTTTTCTATCTTTTGTTTCTCACACAGGCATATCATAGGCAAGTTTCCTGACTATCCTACTGAAGAGGCAGGAGGTTCAATCGCTCTTCTTTCTCAAAAAACTCCAGAGCAGGTACTGTCACTCCTCTAATGCACCTCATTAATGGGGTTGGGGAAGGAATCCACCACAAAACATGTCTGTTTATTTAAGTTATTTTCATAACAACAGTCCCCAACAAGCAGGAGCCTTGTTGTTAAAGAGCTTTTTGCTGCAAGTGAAAAGATTGTTTTCTTCCAAGGTAAGCCACAGCACTCATGTACCAGAATTTATTCCCTTTCAGGATGTGCAACCACTTAGTCATGGCAAAAGGTGCTCAGGCATGCAAGTTACACACAGATAAATGTCTGAAGGAGCTAAGAGGAAAGAGCTGAGCTGCAAAGAGTTGCTCTCCTGTTGCAAAAATCCATGTAGTTAGACTGGCAGTAGCTACTAGTAGAAATATATATTAAACAGTTTAAAGAGCCTTGGTTTAAAATAGGCACCCAAAGCTACCCCCCGAGGCTGAAATTGGTTCCAGTGTGTTTGCAATTCAGTATCAGCACAGTCTAGCAATAATTAGTTTAGTTTAAGCAGAGAAGAGTTTCTTATGCAGGCAGGCCTAAGCCTTGATTTACTGCCAAGGATCCATTAAGCAAGCTTGAACAAGGGACACATTCAAGTAGAGGAAGTATCATGGTTTATCTTATGTATTCTTGTAGTGAACTCAGATGTTTTTCCTGTAAATATCCTTCTTCTGACTTCACTGGCTAATAGAAGTAGCTGATAATCTCTTCCTCTGATCATCTAGGTGTCAGAGAGAAAGTGATTAAGGCCAGTTGAAGCAGCGAAGGCAGCAGTTGGCACTCAGAGCCAATTCCACCCTCCACAACCATCTTAGCAGGATGAGGAGCCTGTTGAGGGAAATTATAAACAGGAAGCCCTGCACATAGGACCAGGATTTGGCCCCTGAGTGAACTGGGAGGACTGTCAAAACCTGTCCTCTGCGGTCCTTAGAACTCCCATGCTGAGACAGTCTGTTGTGTTCATTAGCTGTCTTCAACTGATAATCTAACACAGGTATGGTAAAACAATATTTTGGATTCAGTCCTTCCTGGAATCATAGGGAAAAGCCTGGGGCATGCTAACAGCATCTGTGTGGTTTGAGGGGATGTAAATACAGACCAGCTCAGCATAAAGCCCAAGGCTCAAACCATTAGTTACTCTGCTTACAACAATATGCAAGAAAACCCCTACAAACAGGTCTCTGTGCCTCACTAAAACTGAGCTCAGAGCATACTCCTGGTTTTAGCCAAGTTCAGAGTACACTAAGGTCAACCCCACTAGCCTCTGTATCTAAACCACTCTGTTGTTCAGTCCCAGAGTGAAGGGGACCCATCAGTTAAGTTTTCAACTTGTAAAGTAGAAACACATGCCGGAGTCAAGAAGGCTTTTTGGCTGCTCTGAGCAGGAGGGGAGCCACCCAGCAAGTATGGTGTATTACTGGAGAAGGCTTCAGGGGACTTTAGGCTAATTGGACCTGCTACCAACAAGGATAAACATATTTCAGGAAGATGTTACAAGAAATTACACTAAGCAAAACTGGATAAGGTGGTAGATTCTGGAGAAATACATTCTTCCTGTCCTACTCCAAGCTTCGAATTCCCACTTTCAGCTATTTTTCTGTCTTTCCTGGGCACCTGCTTTCTCTTTGCATTTAAAAAAAAAAAAAAAAAAGGAAGCCAAAAGTCCAGGGAGATTGTTTTACCACCTGTTTTTCCCTGCATAAAAGAAAAATACCTGGAAGAAAAAATTGCAACTATTCTCCCCAGCAAATTTTCACTAACAATTATCTGATTTTCAAAGATTTTTGGGCCTATTTGTTCTCCCTTTTTAGCCAGCACAATTGAGAGCAGAATGTGTGTCGCATAACCTTAACAGATATGCAGAATGCAGTCAGCAACAGAAGGTTCAGTACATTCCTGATTTTACCTGAATGTCAGACAAGTAAAACATTTTTGTTCAACTGAGTCAGCTGCATATTAAAAATCCCCAAGGCAACTGGTTTTGTTCCACACTGGTCTACTGGGCAACATAGTAAATGAAATCCTGGCCCCATTGAAGTTAATGGGAGTTTTGTCCTTGACTTCAGGGGAGACAAGATTTCACCTCTTGTATATATTAGCTTCTGTGAATGGGTTGGTTACTCCCAAGTTAAACTCCATGAAAAATCAGGACCGAACTGTATTTAAAAAGCCAGCATTTTATAAGACTTAGGTAAAGACACTTTGGGGAAAATAAAATACAAATTAATCACTTCACGAACCATTGCTGCATTATTATGCATTCTATATTTCTTTACCCTTTGACAACTCTAACCTTACTTGACTTTGTAATGTAGCTGGCCTTCTGCACAATCTGGTTTCATGGCATTTTACAAACACCTTTCAAAAAGATACGCCAGAGAGATCCCGATGCAAAGCACTTGGTGGTTTAGTCAGGAAGATATGTACTGTCACTTGCCTACAAAAGTACAAAAGAAGCTTTTCTCTGCTTTACACACTCTTCAAGAGAAATGTAAGATTCTGAGACATCAGTATAATCTCCCTGCATCTGTTCCAGATATCTATCCCTAATAGGTTTTTTTTTTTATGCTTTTCTCCAAAGATAATCATCAGATGTGACAATTTTTAGCTTTGCCCTTCTACCGCTGCCAACAAAATTATGATTTCTTCCTGTAGTTCATTAAGTCTCATCACCATGAAAATAAGCCAAGAGAGTCGCCATTTAGCAGACACATTCCCCCCTCTCCCAACTCCCCCTCATTTCCAATATTAAATGGTTTAACAGAAAAACAAAAAAGATACTTACTGACATTCTGGTAGCATGTTCGATTGCTGCATGGAGGACAAAGTCATCTCCACGTTATTGTAATCGCAGTATCTGATGCAGCCGCATCTAGAGAAGGGGTGAGAAAAAGTACATGTTAGATGCTGTGCAAACATATGCTCCTGATCCTCGCTTGGCACTCTGTGCAATACTATGCTGCTAATTAGCATTCATTATCACCAACAGCTAAAGATCCCCATGAATCCCAATAATCCGTTTGATTGGGAATGGTAGTGCAAAAGATCTCCCAGTAGTTAGTTAATATTAAATTAATATCCCTGACTATTTCCCAAGTACAGACAGTAAAATGCAGTCAGGTACTGCAATGTTCACACACACCCCCCCCCGCCGTGTAGTAGGTTGCTTACTTTTACAAAATAAATAGATCACAAACAGCTTTAAAGCATCAGAGAAGGATTCAAGAGGCTGTGTAGAGTTATGCTTCCCTAGTATCCAACATTTTACAAATATGCTTTTTTCTTGACAGAAAATATACCAACTGTATTTTTCAGTAATAGAAATAGATGCCTACAGTTATGCTCACCTTTATTTCCTCTGTTCCACACTATTCCAGATGCTCCTTTTAGAAGTTATCACGCTGGATTTTCACAAGTGCTAAACACACAGTGCCATCAGCTGGAGCTGGGCACCTCAAAGCCTTAAAAAATAGGCTGATTGTTTCAAGTTAACCATGCAGGAGGACAGAAATGGTACTCTGTCTCTTGGAATCCTCCAGACAAGTATTCAGTGCAGTGAAGCCCTTCAGCAGGTAGACTCCCATCTGGCAGCTCTCCACTGCCTAGGAACATGATCTCTGTTGGCTGAAGTCAGTCTAGGCTGTCTGCCTACAGGCACACAATATAGAACCATAGAATCTTTGGGCTGGAAGGGACCTTTAAGGCCATCTAGTCCAACCCCCCTGCAGTGAGCAGGGATATCTTCAACTCGAGCAGGTTGCTCAGAGCCCCACCCAGCCTGACCTGGGGATGTTTCCAGAGATGGGGCATCTACATCTCTGGGCAACCTGTGCCAGGGCTTCAGCACCCTCAATTGTTTTCACCTCTACCATCCACCTTTCCTAAAAAACCTACACCAAAGCAAAGCTAACAGATTTTTCATAAAGACGTTCGATGGAGACTAACATTTTGAAGTGCTTGCCAGAAAACAAACACAAGAGCAAGTGAGCTTAACTAGTGAGTTAAACTACATTTGGGCAACATCGGCCGAAAGGAAAAATACTGGAGCACATAGCAATCACGGACTGAAGTGCCTGACTATTAAAGCCAACTGTACAATTTTGCAAGATCCCATAAAGCTAAAGTCCCACCCAACATTTTGAATTCATTCTGGCAAGAAACAGATCATTGGGGTTATTTTTAACAGCTTAAGCTTTGCTTGCAGATGCACACCCAAAAGTAAACAACGCTCAGAAATGCCTTCCCAGGAGGACACTACATCATTGGATCATGGATTTGCCTGTGAGAGGGAATGAATCCAGAACATTGGCCCTCAGCTAGCTCAATGGGACAGAGTCTCAGCCCTACCATGATGAAAATAACATCTCTTCCAGTTGACAAAAAGTAATATCACCTTGCAGAAATAATCAGCCTATGGAAAGAGTTGTAATTAAATGTCCTCAAGCTAGGAGGGCAGGATAAGGGGAAGCACGTTTACAGCATGCTGCACGTTACATACAAGTGATGCAAACGGGCAGCCTGATGTTCGGCACGCTACTCTGGGACATGGGGATGGCATCTCCTCCCATCTCAAACAGTCCTGTTTTCTTGAAGAAATCTCTTTTTTTGTCCTAGATTTCAAAATACCTTCTTCCTGTAGAGTTAATACTCAAAGAGAGCACATTTTCTCTCCAGGAACACTAGGCTATGTGCGTATAAAGCGTTTCTGTTCAAAATGGTTTAAGAGCCAGAATTAAAATGCTCCGGAGCTGTCTCTCACCCCCCACAGTGGAGACCCAGCATTCCCAAACGCATTTCATTTATGCCCACAACACTAATAAAGACAAGAAGTTCAAGTAAGGTCTTCTTTCAAGGCATGAGGGAAAGACTTATTCTTGAGGAAGAACATTTACCTCAAGCATCAGCTTGCCTGAGCCAACACTGAGCTTTCTACAGCTGAGCAACATAGAACATGAGTGAGTCCTACTGGCAGCTGGGGATTTTCATGTCCTTGGCTCATAAACCAGCAGCAGGCATTTCCATTCATAGGCTGCACTCTGTTTTAGTGCCCCTCTCTTTCCCAAAAAGGGGGATTTGCACTGCAAGAGGTTGGAAACACACTTGAACTGATGTATGAATAGAAAAGTCAATTCAACTTTTGCAGGATATCAGTTTAGAGGAAAATGTCTTTTCAGCCTCAGAAGATGACGTTACTGGAGAAGAGTAATCACTAGCACAACAGGAGTCCTACAGCAAGACTTAAAAAAAATGAGACTAAAATTCATCTGTTCTTACTGATGCATATTCTCTTCCCCAACATTGAGAGTTTTCTAAGCACTTTCAGCATCATTTCAAAAAGAAGCAACCTAGCAAAGAAAAGGGCAGTCCAAGGTAAATTAGGAAGACATCTACTTTTATTTCCACTATGAAGTTTTCTTCAGGGGAAAAAACTGTATTATAATGTGGGTGAATTTCTTAGTAACTCAAACTAACCTTCACTTGCCCTTCCCTTTCTTTCCTCCTCTTTTGTCAGATTTTTTCAGGCATCTTCTTGCAGCTGGAGGGAAAATTGTTCAGTATAGAAGAGTACAAGCCATTCAAGGTTAGATACACAGCCAGCTTCACCCCAGCTCCCAATCCTCTGCAATTATGGAGCTGCTCAGAGCAGAGGTGGAGAAGCTGTGCTGGAGGAGTACAGAGAAGGTGCATCTGACATGGAAAAGAAAAAGTTATGTTTGCTCTGTCATCCTCTTTTGGGAAGCAGAGAGCCACTTCAGACAAGTCAGGCTCTGCATGCTGGTGGCATTGTCAAAACTGCATGGCTTATGGAGCCTTTCACCAAAACTACTTGGCATCTCAGATGTTGCCAAGGCATCCAGAAGAGAGACTGTACGGGTGTTATTTGGGTGTACGCAACTTCTGCCTGCAGTCGCTATGCGTGTTTCCAGAACCTGGCTTCTTCTGGTACTGTACGTTTCAGCCAGTGCTAGCTACAGGCACCAATTTTCTCTGCTCCCCATAAGAGCAGTTAGTTGAAGACTTGCACCGTAGCTCATAGTGCAGTTCTAAAAGGAGTAAACAAATTTTTTTCTTGCCACCTCACAAAACTGATGGAAGGCAAGACAGAAGGATCAGGACAGTTCAACAATTACAGTCCCGTTATAGCAGGTTCATGAAAACAGAAAGTCTACATAACCCCTTTCAGTATCGTTCATCTGTATAAAAACATGAAAGCAAATCATTCCAATCTGAGTCTAGATATACTTAAAATGTCACTGGCAGAACTCAAAAACACTGCTTCAAATTAAAACCTTTTATCAATCACATGTGAATTTACAGGTATCCTGCTGGATAAACCCACACCTGCGACGCTGGGAACTGTTACGGTTACCCATTGGTAGGCAGAGGTGGAGGTGACAAGGCTGGATTTTTGGCAGGGTACTAGCACTACAGTAAAGGATATACTTCGAGTAGCTCTGTTGGTTTTGGATACAAAAGGCCTGCTGGGACACCAAAAACCCATTTTGAACTCTTGTCAATCTGTTAATCTATCCGAGGGAATGAAATGCTTCGCTCCTTATCACTGCAAGATATGACTGAACAGTGCTTGGGGTTTAAATTACCATATTTAATTAAATGTAAGATACTGAAATGCTCAAGGAAATCTGCTAATGAAATTTCACTGGCTGCAAAGTATAGCCCCCATCATCATATCCCTTCCACTCTCCGGTCTTCAACACATTAAAAGGCATTCTTTAGAAAACAAATGTTTACTGTTAGAGGAAACACATCTTACAATTGAAAGTTTTTTATTTTCTACTCTTTCGTGGTACTGCCAGTACTAATGGTCCATTAAACTTCAGTGGCCATAGATGTTCTGATTTACATTCGTCAGTAGATGATCTTACAAAAAGAAAACAATGAAAGGTGCCTGGGAACAAAAGAACAGTAGAAACAGCAAATCTCACCCTCTGCCTTTTTCAGATAAGGTATAAATCTCCAGGAACTGAAATTGTGGAAAATGATGTAGCTGTACCCAGTTACCAGCTGCTACTGGCCTATAGGGATAAAGATGCTGGGCGATCCATGTGTATCCGTCAGAGTTTGTCGCGGTATCTCTATCCAATCTCTCTCACCCACTAGAACAATTTCAGTCTTTAGCCACACATTGAAATTAGACATGCCTCAGGGCAATCTCTCAAAATCCATCTCCATAAAACCAATCTGCCTACGACAAATTCATAATCCGAGTCCAAGTCCAGAGGGAACTTTAAGTTGTATGTCATTAGGATATTGTGCTTCTGGGTGGTTTCAGGAATTGGTCTCGCCCCATAAAAGCCCTCGCAGTTTGGGACAGAAATCATGTCTTCTGCAATGATGTTTTGGGATAGTCAGCACCTATGTTAAAGTTTGCAGGTGGGAGTGTCGTCAGCATAAATTAGAAGGACTTTTCTGTAACAGTCAGCTACTCTGGAGTTCATAGATTGCTGCCAGACAATATATTGGATATCATGTGTCCCCGGTACTGGAAAGCTGAAAGCAGGGAAGGAAAGACAAACACCGGTTCATAACTCCTACAAGCATGTATCTAACACACCTTGGACGTGAAAATACTTGACCAGCTCTTCACCTTCCTTTCTCTCTCCTTCAGGTCGCTGCAGAACTGGCTGCCAAAAAGGAGATGGCTTTGCAGAAAAAATCCCAAAAAGGGAAAAAAGAAAAAGACGACGGGAAGGACAAAATGAAAGGAAAAAAGCCACAGAAAACTGGAAAGAAAGTAAGATTTCCTAGAATAAAAATAGCTAGCAGTTTGTGGAAACAGAGCCAAAGTCCAGCCTATTCAGCCGTGTGTGAGCAGAGGCTATTACTTTATATTAGACTGGTCACCAAGGCTTCAGAAGGCGCAGGAACTGCCTCAGGCCAGTCCCTATCAGCCTTTCAATTACCTTGGTTCTAGGAAACTGAATCTTACCTCTTGTATTTCAGGAGTGACAATTTGCACGGCCACAGCTCAGCTCAGTGGGAAGAGCTGATATAGGTGCAGACCACCAGAGACCTAGATGAAGGGAAGAACAACACTTTATGCCTTTGGCATTGTTGCCAAGACAGTGTACATGCACTTTTCAAAGCACTGTTGCTTTTTTTTTTGTGCAGATTAACAAAATAGTGCTTGGCTATCTAACAACCAAGCATTTCCACTTTTGGTGTTGGATACAGAGAAGTTAGTTACTGCCACCCCTTCACACAAGAACTAGGAAACAAGAACCTTAGCCTCAGTCAATAACCTGAATCAGAGCTTGCAAGCATTTCAAACTAATTTATAGGTACAGTTCTGTGTAGGCCAGCTATGTCTTTTGTGCTGCAAGCCAACATTCTGTAAGCCTGTAAATAGCAATCATGCATTTTCAGCCCACATTCTTTGGGTATGAACTCTTTTTTGCTTCAAGTCACAGTGGACACCACTTAACATGAAATATTCCCCAAAATCTTTGATATGCTAAGGTATGGTTTCACAGAAGGTATGCTTCCAAATTAGTTCAGGAGCAACTTCACAGAGGAAAACACCTGTGAAACAGACCAAAGGGCATCTACAAAAAGAGAGCTATGCAACAAAAATTGTAGGCTTTTGCTGAAGCAGCAACTTTTCTATTTCTCATTTACTTTACAGTATAAACAAAGTTGAAACAATATATTTTTTTTTAATACGGGTCATTAATCTCTCACCAAGTATGTGGAGGAGAAGGGTGAGTTTTCTGGGGCAAAGCTTACTCTTCCTTGCAAGTTTTACACAAATTAATTTTAAGTCCTAACCCTAGAACAGCCATATAACAAAAAAGATGCTTTTCTTGGACAATATCCATTAATCTGGCCAAAGCTCTCATAACAGCTAGCAGGAACCTAAACTACATGAACTTAGGAAGCATCAGTCCAACTAGTTGGAAGGTGGATGTCTTAAGTGTTAGCTTGTAACTTAGCATCTTTACTGGTTGAAAATAGTATCTATTTGGATCATACAAAACAAAGTTTGAGGGTTTCGAGGTGTTTTTCTCCCTTTATAAATGAAGATGCACAGCAGGCTGAAGGAGCAGCATACATAAAAATGTGCTTTCCAAGCTCTTTAAGCCTGATCTTGCATTGCCAACTGGGAAGGGTAGTGCTGCTCCTCTGCAAACAGGAAATTTTTTAAGTTCTGGTCACACACTATCACAGGGTGCACTGTCACAGCGTTAGTGAAGGCACGAGGCTGCAGGCAGCGGACAGTGATTACTGGTACCACCTCATTGTATTGTAGTGGCAGAGCAGAGCCAGCCTTGGGGAGCAACAGGAGAGAAAGTGCAATGCCTGCAGACCTAAGCCAAGGTTGGTTGTTGTCCATAAGACTTCTGGTGACTTGTGCTAGTGCCAAGTTCAGCTCTGTGGGACCACTTCATGGTGTAACCCCTTCAGCCAGCACATACACTGCAGAACTCGACATGAAAGATCAGATAATGTACAAAGGCAATAGCTTAGAAAAGCTTTCAGAATTAGAGACTTTAAAGACCAATGTTGTCATCCACAGTTAGAGAACCCTGTAGCATCTCAGACCAGTTCCTGCGGGGAGCATTCATGAGGGTGTCCTCTAACAGTTTTGCCCTTGTCCTTGCTCCTTCCCGACTCAGCTCTCCCAGGACGACCCTCTGTGATGCCTCTGCTCTTGCACAGGCAATGGAAAAAGACTGAAGTGTCTGGAACAGGCTAAGTCAAAGTGAGATGTTAATGTTCAGGCACGCTGAAATGCCAAACCCAACCCAAACTTCTGAAACTGGATAGCAACTCACTCAATCTGCTTAAAAACCTGACTTCCACTGGATAAGTCTGATTCTTTGATGGTTTTGCACATTTCACTAGATAAGAAACAACAATACCAAAATTAATATCAATCCACTTACAGCATCCACAAAGTTGTTTTGAAACAGGGTGAAATACCAATATAGAACTCTGGGGGCTTTATAACTTGATGTCATTCTCATCTCTTCAGCCATCAAAAGTCCTGTCAGGTAAAACTCTGAGCCATTATATCAGGTTCTCTATGGTTCATTGAGAAAGAACAAAGGGAACATTCTCTCTAAGGTTATAATACTGATGGGAAAAAAAATAGTATCTAAGACCAGTTGAGAAGTATTTGGAAAAGTTCTAACAGCAGGACTCTTATTAAAATAAGTATAGGCTATAAGTCATAGTGATGCAGGCAGAAAAAAAGCCCTGCTCCTAACTTCAGTTCTTAAAGAAAACAAGAGTTTGATCCCAGAAGGAAATTTAAATATTTCTGGAAAGCCCGATAGCAATCTTTAAAAAGGCATATTTAATATCAAAGTAGCTTCATTTTCTTTTCTAAGGTGCTGATTTGATTTCCCATTGGGCACCTAAGGGGTAAAAAAAAAAAAAAAAAACAACCACCAAAAATAGCTTCAGCACCATACGATCCCTCTTTTCAATAGCAAAATACATGTTAGACCAGTCTGGACTGCTTCGCCCAGTAACGTGCTGCAACCTGTCTGTCTCGTCGAACACGAGCAAGGCTGCGCATCCCTCTGTTTCACCCAGAAACGTTTTAACAGCGAGACACATTTTGCGCTTGGTGAAACCTGTTCACAAAACCCGTAGCAGAAGTGCACAATGGAATCAATTCAGAATTTTCCCTGGTGTTGAATGAGAATCACCCGGCGTGGGCTTAGGCTTTGGAAAGCTTCAGAAATATATTTAAGCTGTTGTTTCCCTGTCTCTGCTTAGATTGAAATATATATTGTTGGTTCGAGGTGCCTTAGCACTTAAAGCAGAACAAGCAGGGAATCCATCAACTGATCGTAGGAAGAAAAAAAATATACATGAACTGCCTTCAAAGCAAAAGAACTTCTTTATATTACCTCGACTCTTATGCTGTTAATAGAGGCGAGAGGGAATACAGAACAGCATTCTGCAACTGTCCTTCAGACACCCAGTGGCTTTGATTAAAATCAATGAAACTCACACAACAATATTATTTACATCAGTGTATAAAATCATTGAAGCTAGTAATTAAAATGATTTATTGGCTTATTTGTAACAATAGAAGAAACGTTAATATGTCCTATGCTATTAAAAGGCTAAAAATAAATAGCCCATTTTTACGCTGGGGGGTGGGGGGAGGTTGACTCTTTTTTAAAAAAAATTAGCAATTATCATTATTTCCTCTTAGAACATCATGATTTAATCATTTTCTATAAAATGTCATGGGAGAATGTTAAAAGGAATGTAGTCTGCCTACTGTAAAAGATCCAAGGATGAATCTCAAAATACCACACCCTGCAAAATCTGACAATACATTAGAGTAACTGTGAATTTGAGCTCTGGGTGTCAAATCTTCACTCGGTTATGCTTTACCAAAATGGTTCTTGATACCAAATCTTTCAAATATATCTATGGAGCATAGGGTAGAAGTGATAAATGTATTTAGGTTTTGCATGTCCTTCTGGGCCCAAACTTTAATTACTGTAATAACACTTTAATTGAAAACAGATACTCGATAATTCACATGACCTGGCTGAAACTGTATCTGCTGATAGCAGGTATGCAATGGCATCTAATTACAGAGGTATATTCAGGGGGGTTGTTTCATTTTACGTTATTCCATTTAAGTTATTTCATTTTATGATACTCCACACTTCATATCTTACTGATAACCAGTGGTTTACAGACTGCACATTGGTTAGCAAAGCCCGATACAAATTGGGCTCTCTCATGTAAATCCGCATTCACCTCCTCCCCAGATAGTGATCTGATTTCCCACCAATAACTATTACCTGACTAACATGTTAAGGACTTACGACTAATACAACATGAAGAAACTTTAGTTTTCTGACAAGTTTTTCCATCAGAAATACTGGTTCAATGAAATTCAACTATTTCAGGAACATGTCAGTGTCATTTACTTTAGACAGGAAAAGGACAAAATGTTTTGATAAAGTCAAAACAAAAATATTTTGTTTTGCAAGATACACCAAGATCACTATCTTTCTTTCTGATTACAAATTAAAATGAGGTTTCAACCTCTTGGAACTACCCACAGGTTAGGAATTCCTTTATGGGGGGACAGGGGCACAACCATAGAGTAAAAGTAACTGAAAAAAAACCAGCAAGATAGTTTCATTTACTTGTTGCAAGTCTCCTACCTACGTTACATGTTCAAACAAGCTTATGATTAATTCTTGTAACTTCAGTAGTTCAACTGATGAACTGACACCCCTCTCTTCACTCAAGAAGAAGAAACTGCCTTATAGCCTGCCAGGAAGATTTTACTTGATGAAACAACTCTGTCTTATTCCTCAAATTAAAACAAATCTTTAAAAATCCAATGAAAATTATGACACTCACATACTTGCAAAGTTTCTACATACTAACATTCTGATTTTTCTCTTTACACCACTACCACCCTCCACCATCTAGGAAGAGGAGGAAGGCTGGAAAATGGCTCCCAGTAATTTCCTTTCAATAATGGAGGAAGGAAACAGTCAATACAAAGGTCAGTAGAAAAAGATAACAATTACAGCCAGAATGTTCTTCTAATTCAGCTTAATCTGAATGTCACTTCTATAAGGTCAAGCTGGGCAGCTGCCCAGACTATGGAGCTTTATAGAAATGAGGACATTAGGTAAAATGGTATTTAGGAAGGGAGCCTCTCGGTACCCTCAAGTCTTAGGAGCCTCTCAAAAAAAAAAAAAAAAATTGAGCTAATCATACAGGAAGGTACATTTCTATGAGTGGAAGTGGCCAAACTAGAACCAAAGTGCTTTCATGTACATGCAGGGGCTTTCTTGGATTTTCTGAGGGCAATAAAAGTGACATCTGAGTAGCAGAGAATTCAAAAGCACTATACCAGTGATCAGCATCAGTGTTTTCATGTTGCTGTGACTCTTCATCCTGTCTTCCTCTCAATTCATGAAAAGTGTCTGTGGATTCACTCATCTACACAGTCTACAGATAATGAAATTATTTTTTATTATATGTTTTAATAGGAGGGTCATCTTTTCAAGCAGGCGCATGAGAAATGCTGCTGGACTATGAATATCCTTGCTTCAGTCAAAGTGTGTGCAACTTAACATAACTCAAACTTACAGCTAGGAGACAGGCTGTTTTTCCACTTTGAGAAAGCATCCAAAAGTAGGGGTTTTTCAAATTTTAAAAATGGTTTTCACAAGAGGACATATTGCTCTTTGCCATCTCTCTTCTACCCTCTCCCCTACGCTTGATGCCTTTGTCTGCTATCTCCTAACTACTTGTCTTCAGTGTGCTCCCTAGATACACAAGCGAGTTAGCAATCACTCGTGCTGGGCCTGCAAGTGAGCAACGGAAGCTGTGCACTTGTCCGAAATGGAAAGAAGCACCCGTCTTCTGAACTAGAAGGGAGCAGCACAGCAGGACTCCGGACGTCAGACGAGCCAAACCGAAGCCCTCTGTTGCAAAAGTGTGCCCAGTCAAAGCCTTCAGGGGTTATTTTTGCTCTATTTCATGCAGATTCTATTCTCAAACAATTATTAAAAATATCTTTCCTGCTCCCCAGACTGCAGAGTTAGTGGCTTGCTAAAATTCCTAATGTGAAAAGTCTCCCTTATTCTCTCCTGCTGCAGAGTTTACTGGCATCAAGTTTTCTGCCCGGTTTGGGCTGGCCAGAGAGAAACAATGTACTTGCTAAATACACATCAGTACAGTTTTGCCTGACTTCCGACTTCAAACTATTAGGATTTTCTTGCGCATTATAAATGATAAAGCAGTTTTATGGCTAAAGGGAAGTTCTTTAGCCCCAGACTCTACTCTTGAATGCTACATCAGAACCCCGTGGAAGTCAGCAGGAGTTTTAGATCATTTAGATAAAGATCAAGTTCATCTGTGCTCCTTCCCTTGACAGACTAAGAGCATTACTTGGGCTTTATCTATGAACTCAGGACAAAATGGCACCTTGCAACCAGAGACCAGTGTTTCCCATCCAGCAAGTCCCAAGAGCAATAAAGGAGCAGCATAGAGGCCCTACCTGTTGCAAAGTAGTAGCAAGAGGGCAGGAGGGTTTCACGTCGCTACATAAGCTCGGCAATATGCTCATCCAGCACTCTGCTAACGAGAAGGAGGTATAGTAGCTGTGCTTTCCAGCACTGCTTGGATCCCCTGCTGAGGCTTTACAATAGTCTTCGATACGATGCTGAACGGTGAATTCACAAAGTCCTTGTATTTGTGCAAATAACTCTCCTCCAGGCTGTAGGAAACATCTCTGGCCATAACCTCACACAGAGGCTTTGGACAGTGCTTCCCAACATGGCAGTGAATGCCAGCATCAGGAATAAAAACACTGCAGAGGTCAATCAGTTAGGAATAGACACTCCCAAATTTCACAACTATCTCCAGTAATAACAAGTCAGGGGGGTTGTGAGAGGGTGGACAAACATGTCCCCCAAAACTGTATCTAAATACCAGTACTGCCCATCCTAACAAGATACCTGCTTTGAGCTCTGCAAGTATACAAGATATTGGGGTTACTTATACTAACTTTTTACATGAAACTGAGCGCTGAATTGGGGGTGTTGTGTTCCTCTATATCTCCCAAGACCTCCCAAGGGCAACTCAGCAGCCTGTTAACTGTCTGTGGAGCCTATGTTCCTATTCAGGCACCTGAACTGGATGACTGAAGCCAGTCAGTGTAAGCACCTCCATCTTCCCAGTATGTACTGGCAGCACTTGCAGGTACGCCACAATCACGTGCTCAGGTAGGTCAGTGCATCCTGACAGAGCTACTGCCATAGCTCTAAAGGCACGTAAGAAACCATTTTCTGCCCAGAGCACGACCAGAAACCCTCAGAGTGGAAGGAGCTCTCTTGCAAGCTTCAAAGAATAGCTGCAGTTCTGTCTCATGCACAGTGAGAGTCTATAGCTGTTCAGTTAAACTTCAGGTGTTCGGTGGTTTTTTCCTCCTAGTGAACCAAGTCTATTTGGCATCATACTTATTTTTAGTAAACAGCTGTTAATTCCTCCACACAGCACAGTCCCCTGCCTCATTCACAAGCACTCAGTGCTTTTTATTGCAGGATGCTGCAATACTTTATCACAATACTATGTGGCGGTTCTTCAGAATAATCTTATTTTTAATCTGGCCATGGATAAGGCTCTTTTTTCCAAGGCCTCCAGAATCAAATCTAGAACATCTTTCCAACTAGAACAGTGTAAGCAGTTTCTTGTATTTTTAATTTTAGCCTGCTTTCATTTCAGTAGCAGAACTGTTTACAAAAAAAAGAGGTTTGAGTTTGTTCTTTCCACACTGGGAACTTTTCTCTATTCTTATGTAGAAATAGCTCAGTTACTATCACAGTTTGCACAGATGTTCCGATTTATTAGTGCATAAATCTTGAAGACATCATTGAAGTAAGGGAGCTTGATTAAGAAAGGTTTCTATCGGATGCCTACAATAGAATAATTTAACAACCCATACGAGTTTGTCTAAAGTTTACCTAAATGATAGCTGACCAAACATTTTTGTTTTGTCACACGCACAGACTCCCTCACAGTTCAGAAAGGCTTCCCATCCCCTCAAACTGGTTGCTCTGTTCTTAGGCTACTTAAGTATTTAAAAATATGTACATCACTTTTCAGAGGTCTAAGCATTTCAGTTACAGATTTTTCCACACCAATTATTCTCCCTCACTACCCCCCATCAGGCTAGAACTACTACCTAAACTTCACTGGAATTCATGAAGGCTTTTATTCTCCTAAAACTGTATCTGGCAGTTTTGCTAGTTTCTAAGCTGTATTTGCCAAGCTCTATCCAAAACACTTATTTTATATGCTGTTGTTGGAAACAGCCAGTTTGTGTTGACATCTGCTTGTACACTGAAATAGCAAGAGTTCATGTGGAGCAAATGTAAGCAGTCTGAATCATTACCTCCATCGGCCTGGGTTTTATTTTTGCAGTACCCTGTACTGAGGCAGCAACGTGCTATTTCCCACCTTTATACAGATTGCCAGTTGATATTTGACTTGCTCGGTGTTGCAGAGGATATTTGAATTCAACCCAAATACCCAACGGCCCAAACTTTAAGGTGTGGTGATATTACGTGTTTTGAACCAGGCATCAAAAGATTCAAATCCTTTTACCAGGAGGTTGAAAGTAGTCTTTTCAAGAAAAGCTTCATGCTTCAGATAAACATATTTCAACTATTAGTCACACGCTGTTCTCTGAAATTCAGGGGTATTGGAATTCCTCTCTAGTCCGTAGAGTGAAAGCTAATACCACTGTGATGGTGTTATTAGCAGTCACATTAGTAGACTGGGCTGTCTTTTGACTCCTGAGCTAGAGAAGTATGCATATAAAATAATCCAAAGATAAGCATGCACTATTTTAGAAGAGGTGATATAAATCGCACTGCACACACACGCGCAAGAATAGTTCCCGGAGCTAGATGACCCTGTCTGGAACAAAATACCAGGCTCTTTTGACCAGCCAGTGAACACATAACATCCTTAGCCTCCTGACCTTACTTTAAAAATAAGTTTGAAATATTTTGTTGATCTATAAAAGAACAACATAGCATCTAACACCTATGAGTTATTGATCTCTCTTCTAAAATTAGGGACCTCTAACCTAGTGGCTAATACAGCACTCGGAAGAGTCGCTGCCAGGTAATATCAAAGGCAGCTGCCTAAGCTGTGGGGACTGTCACTGGTTTGCGTGCCGTGGATATTAACCACTAACGAGTTTATAAAATGACAATAAACAATTACCAAAAAACCAGAATAAAAGTCTATGGGTCCCTCTATGAAAAATAAATGTCTAAAACCTAGTACTCCTGTGAAAACATAGCACTTGCAACCTGCTGACCCGGTCAGGAAAGTGTTTAAAACTTCACATAACTCCCATGTAACATTCCCCTTTCCCCAAGGCTGAAATTCCAGGCTGGTAACCCTGGAGGAGGTATCTTTCAACTAGGGCAAATCAGCTTTCCCTCTTGAAATATTACTTGACATCTGTCACGCCATCTGATGACCCGCAAGTAATTTAAAGAAATTAATGTCTATACCTTTGAGTTTCTTTCCTCATTACCAAAAAATCCACTGTCCTTCTCCATCTCTACCATTTTCAGTTATGAAATGAAATTAAGACTACTCACCTGCAAAAAACTATTCCCTCTGCGTAAAGCCACAAATACTCCGCATGGAATTGGACTGAAAATTCGTAGGGGAGGGAAATAGCAGCCAGTATTATATTAACTGGACTAAAACATGCATGATCTCCTATGGGTACCGTGAAAACCTTCCCGAATTTATAGCGGCTTCAAAAGGGCAGTGGGTACAGCAAGAGTACCTTGTACAAAACAGATTCTAAAGGAGCCTATGTCTTAAAGTGGAAAGCTGTCATTTTAAATCATCTGGAAATTGAATTAGCACGTACTGCTGGAGATTAGCTGTTATTTATAAAGATACTGTTGGGGCTTGAAATGCAAGGAAATGAAAGATATTAATTGTCCTCCTTTAAACCAGCTCAAAAAAATGTAGAAAGAAGAGAGGCGTTTCCCTTAAAAAGGTACCTTTTGCTAACAGCGGAGAATTCAGATACGCACCAAGCTTGCCAGACTTCATTTCATTGGCTTTCTAATGACCAAATTGCAGTTTGCCTCAACAGAAAGAACGAACTGCACCTCAGGATCATTAGCTCCTTTATCATAAGCTGGGGGTTTTGATCATCAGTTTGCACAAGCTTGCTTCGTTCCTGGAGTTAGGTCTCCTTGTTCCTTGTCCTTTGCACAAGGCTAAGAAACAGAGGTGCTATATCAGGTGGGCCTGAGCCTTTTTTTGGAAAATACTTTGACTGCCTCTCAATTACTGCATCAAGCTTAAAACTCCGCAGAGTTAAAACTCTGTGTGGCCATACATCACTTACGGGTTTGGAAGCAGGTTATTGCTCTGTTAAACTCACTGTCCCCTCACACTCCCAATTTCCACGTTCTCCGTGCAGGCTTTTATGCCTATTCCCGTGCTCCTGGCCCGTACTTCAGCCTCGTGTGAATTACTACAAAGGCGAACTCACAAGGTTGCAGCAGCTTTAACTTTGCATCAGATAGCTGAACGGGGGAGAACAAGGAATTTTCCTGGTTGAAATTAAACGCCTGCCTTCGGTCGCCAAGCCTACATTGTGCTAGCCAAGGGGCATGCATAGAGAGCACGCTCCTCAGGACAGGAGTCACCTTTGCAGCTTCTTGGTAAAGATTTAAGCACTGTGCTGTTAAGCAGAGGGAAGAAGAATGCCAACGTCGGGCACGATATGGTTCGGCCAATACTGTACTACCTGCTCTTGAAGATGAGCAACACTGCAGGCATTCAGCTTTGCAACCAGAAAATGACAACCTCCATATCCCATTATCCTTCCAATACCCGATTCCAGTTTACAGCCCAAGGCAAAAAAAGAAGTTAACCTCAAGATTTACAGATCCTAACACAAGGCTCTGAACTTTATAGGGGTCCCTGGAGTCCGTTGCTTTCATAGAGCTAATAATTTAATAAAAGCTGCTTACAACTACTTATTTTTTGCCTCCGGAAGTAGTTGGAGAAACCAATGTCTTCTTGTATCTTCACCCCCCCCTCTTTTTTCTTTCTTTTGGATAACAGACATTTGGCAGAACAGAGACAAGGGATGGGATTTTCTCCAGGATCATGACCCAGAGCTGATCAAGGAAGAGAAACGGGAAGAAGTGGAGGAAGAGATCAGAGTGCAGGTGTGCTTACAACAGTAAGAGGACGCTAACAATGTGTATTGCCTGGGTACATTTCTCTACAGCTGTAAGAACTGGCCCTGGCATAGACCTTATCTCCTTCCAGAGTCCCTACTATCTGTTCTTTGCTTTAACACTACTGTAGCTGAACGTTTGTCTGAGGTGTGGTGGCAGAACAGAAGACTTAAAAAGATTCAACTGTGTTTGTCTGGATAGGTTGATAAATTGATGCAACAGAAACTGGAGAATCTCAAATTGGCTGTGGATGGAGAGAAGAGTGACAAACAGAAAAAGGGAAGAAAAAGTGAAAAGGTAAGAACAGCAAGTTGGGAGAACTCAGGGTAAATGTCAGTTCTCTGCCAGATACAGTGGTATTCAGTGCTAGCCCTAGTCTCACAGATACCAATATCAAAATGTCTACTCTGAACTTTTACTGAATCTTATGTCAGTGGCATTTAAAAAAATATATTCACCTGTGGCTTTTTTCAGGGCCTTTTCCTTTAGCTATTATTATTCCTTATCCTTTATAAATATTGCTTAGGACAAGTTAAACTATTCCAACGGTAAATCATTACAAGGTAGATCAGATTTTCAAGAGGGATACACACCCTCTTGAAATCCTCTGATCTAAAACAGGAAAATCCGATCAGTCCCTCTCTAAGGTGGCGGGTCTTCCAAGGCAAGCATAGATCTGGATGCCACTAAGTTTTCCAGCTGCTGGCTGTTTTCATTCTAAATGAGGACTGCTTAATACAGTTCAAAACTGTACACCCAAAAAATTCTTTTTGAATGTTTTGGTGTAACCGTTCTTTTACCTATAACAACACTTAGATCACATACAGCCAGGTACACGTTAATTATGTTACTACTTACTATTGAAGTGCTTGGGAACTTGCAATTAAGCCGAGTTTATTTAAGCATATAAAATTGCTTAAAGACATACATTATTTTTAATGTGTGTTACCCCGGGAAACACAGCACATATCATGTTCAGATCTCGTTTCACTGTATTGTCATACGCAGAATTCCACAGCTCATGGTTCCCCAAATTCCTTACCCAAGCCTTTAAACTATAGATCATGTCAGTGCAAAACAACTCCAAGCTTACAGACCCCACCATTCAATCAGCAGATCCACTTAAAAACCTCAGGGCAAGTAGCCAACCCTAATGTCATGTTGTATTTCATTTCTGTAAGCCTTTTAGCATGCAAATACTTGCTGTTGCTGTATTTCGACTCAAATTATCTTTTTAAAAAAGAAAAGCACTCTTCACCTGACAAACATGTAGGGGCAGTTTAATAATGGAAGGCTGGAGCAACTCTGAAAACTGATACCAACTGGATTGCTAAATCCATTTCAAAAATAGCAAGGCTTAAGATACACAGACAAAACATTGCACCAATCTTCCCAAAGGTGTCGTGGGCAGCTGTATTTAGATCAGCTGGTCAAAACTGCTTCCAAGTGTCACACTGGAATTATAAAGCTTTAAGTTAAGGGTTGGGTTTGTTGGGGTTTTTTCCCCCCCTTCAATATAGTGTTGGAATGGTGTTGGGTGGAGGGAGGTTATTTAACTTTTGTTTTCCCAAGTTGTGCCAGTAGCCTGAGAGAATTGGGGGGGGGGGGGGGGGGGGGGCCGGGGGAATAAGTACTAATTAAATAGTACAAGTTCCCTAAAGATTTTATCTGGGGAAAAGAAACCAAGACACCAAAACAGTTCTATTGTAGGTGTGGGGAATGGAAGGAGGTATCCAGTTTTAGTCAAAACACATCTTCCCTGTGCAAAACTATTTCAAGTGTCCAATCAGCACTGGCAAAGGCTTTTTCCAGTTAGTATTTGCATAAATATCTCAGTCCATAAACTAACACAGCATGTGCATACCTGTACACGCAGGCTTCAGATCTGCTTTATGAAAATCTGACCTATATAACAAGAATAATGTGAGCTGGAAAGTTTTAAAAAGCAACTTATTAATGTGTTATTCAGCAAAAATCCTCTAGTTTTTCCAGGCATGTGTTACCACATCCTAGGTCCAGTACATCTCCTCCCTCCCCCAGCTACACAATGTGAAATAACAGTGGGTTTGGGTTCTCACTGTAGCCATGAACACCTCTGGAGCATAATGCAAACCTTTTGGGTTTTTTTCTCCCCTCCAAAAAAGGGATATTCTGCAAAGAAAAGCCTTCTCAGTAGGATTCAACACTCTTCAGAGAAATCAAACTGCTTTCTGTATTCTGTCAGTAGAGAATGGGCAGCAAGGGTAAATTCTTTAAGTAAACTCTTAGAAGTGGAGTTTTCTGTCTAGGGGCAGTTACCCCAAATTCACAGTGCCATGTTTGGCCATCCCCTCTGTTGCAAGGAGGGATTTCTTTGACTTTCTTTGCAGGAAGACATCACAGTAGAACTAGGACTTTTTTTGTTGCCAGGGAACAGTCACTACCCAGCAACATGCAGGGTAGATGCCTTTTTCAAGTGCACCTTGATTTAAAACTTAAATTATTTCCTGTGGATCAGGCAGATTTTTTTTTTTTTTTAAGTTTGAAATCCTGTTTGGAAGTCCCTTTTGTGGGGAACTCAGCAAGAATATTTTGGTATTAGACTCTAACAGAGAGTATAAGGAAGCTAATTGCTCCTCCCAGTCAGCCTTTCAGATGGCTCAGGTCTTAGGTAAACAAAATTTAACAGCTCCTGGCATATGTGTAAGGCCACTCCTTCCTTTTCATGCACTATACTTTCTAGGCTGAACTTTATCACAGGCTCCCAAACCTTCAAATACCACTTAATACTGAAAGCTGACACTTAACCCTATCAAGAATTGCTCTTTCTGCCCCCGAGATAAAAAAAGTCCGTTTGCCACCTTTGTGGAAGAATCATTTTGGGTGGAAGGACAAATTGCTTTTCTCATTATAAATGGGTCTCCAGACCGTATGGCTGGTCTGGAAATACCTCAACTGGTTAGACTGCACCAAGTAGGCAACAAGCCACACGGCTATCATTTGAGGCACAGATCTCAATATGCCTGTATCTGTGTTGGAAGCATCTCACTCCACAGACTGTCCCGCTATTATTAGTCCTTACAGTCCAGCATCAATGGCATATAGAGCACAAGTGTCCTTGTCAAGGGACACGCTGTGCTGGACTCCAATTGCTCCACATCGCTCCTGATCTGATGACTTTCACAGAAGATGGGATGAGGCTACAACAGAAACAAAGGAATGTGGTTCAGCTCTGCTGCAAATTGCATTTTTCTTCACTCCACACAGTGGCAACTTGCCCAGCCATGGTTCAGCAAACTGGGATTGTAAGCACCTGTGTAAAGACAGGCTGAGGAAAGATTTGAAGGAAGAGTGCCTCCTGCTGAGGGATATGACATTGATGACTAGGAAGGCTTGCAAAGAGATGTCAGGAGGTCTAAGTCCCCACCCAGCCTAGAGGAGCCTGTTCTAAAGCACCTGAAGTAAAAGAGAAAGAGCTAGCATTTTCCAAAGTATTCGATTTCTGAAGAGTTTGTGGCATCCCTGTACCAGCACAAACTTTTCTTAGTGAAATGATGTTCTCCCGAGTCCACTTCGTTCTGCTGACAGCCCAAGCTTCCGATTTGGGTGGCTCAACACAACCCACCAGCTTTATAAGTGCTTCTTCTAGATGGATGCCATGAACCTAACCACTGTACCCAGAGGGCTTATCAGCCAAGGCTGTTTCTCTTGGGAATCTACAAGTACACCACTGCAGACCTGGCTTCACACCCACCATAAGAGCCAACTCTCCGCAGTTACTGACCTGGAAGTTACATTTGAGTGCTTATCAGTCTACTTTTTATCAAGCCCATTGTGCTGCTTTTCCTGCTTTACCTCCCTAAGGATTTGTTTCCAATCCAGCTGCAGGTAAAGCAGCCCGTTGTAAGTGAACACACCCACACATACACAAAAGGCATGGCCAGATTTCAGAAACAACAGAAAGATGAAACATGGGAAGCTATGGAAAGTCACTTCTGATACAGGCCTTGCTAGCGTCTCAACACAGCTTTGGATATCCCTTTTTGATGCAGCTAGGCACAAGCAAAACAAACCACAAGAGGTTAACCATAGCAGCAGCTGTGACAAGAGTTTTGACCTCAGCCAGTAGACTTGATAAGAGCAAAGCCATAGTGAATAAGACCAAAAGACATGCTGGGTCAGAAGTGAAGAAAGGCTGAGTTTGAGGGCAGCAATTCACAACCCTTGTTGTATTTCCTGTAGCTGATTGAGAGATCAGCACCCAGAGCTCCCAGCCAGCTGTGGGGGCTGTAACCTCTTTGGATGCTGTAGCTAGACCCAACAGGGATTACAGATCAGAGCTCCTCATTTAGCAAGAGCTTAACAGTCACTGGAAACATCCTTGTCTAAGGACATTTTCAGTACAAGTATCAGAAGCTGCTCTCTATTATCTTGGCATTGTCAGCAAAGACTTTGCAACCCATGGTGAGTGCACACATGGTGCCAATCTGCACTGGCTCAGCCTCCCATCCAACCATCATACATAATCCCAAGAATCCACTAAAACACTTCATAGACTGCTGCTTATATACTGTTGTTTCTCTTAAACCACAGGAGTGGTACTCCTCTCGCTACTTTTCTGCAAAGTTCATTTTTGTTTTGCTCTCGAGTTACTTTATTGGTGAAGCTCGAGAACAATACCAGTTGGCCAAGAAATTCAGCATATGCTTAATGTCTTCACATAGGTGGAAGTGAGCTTTCCTTCCCAGTCAGACCCCATGATACGTGGTTTCTAGCTTGTTGGAAGAAAGGCTAAAAGGTTACTTGGTGGTAGTAGCTGCTAGATGCAGAAAGCTAACGGCAGCAGGACTTGTATGATCACAGCCAAAGGGTGACACAGATCCTGCAGTTCCAATGTAGAATAGTTCCCTCAATGAGACATTTTGGCTACCCTCTCCCTTCTGGTGCCAGAGACACTCTGCTCTGGAATCTGCTCTCAAATCAGGTCCACGTTTGCTCGTAGCAAGCTCTGAGCTACTCAAAACATTTTCATCAGCCCACACTGTAAGACAATATACCATGCTGAGCATGGAAGGTAGTCTTCTGTCATCTGCCAACTAATAGCTAATGCAGCTCGCTACATGTGACTTATCAAAGATGAAAATAACCGAGTAAATGGATAGCTACACAGAAGCTAGACTGACATTTCAGCGATAGAAACAAGGAGATTTCCATTATAAACGATGAGCATGTTCACATTCATTAAACATTATCATTTTCTAAATAAAAGTTCCCCATAAGACATTTTGGAGGAAAGCCATTGTCTACAATTCGTATTTCCCCTTATCGCATCTCAGTGCCAAATTTCCCATAAATGCTGATGTTAATTAGGAAAACACATTTTTCCCCTGCATAGTTCATTTTTGTTTTGCTCTCGAGTTACTTTATTGGTGAGGCTGCCTTGAGAACAATAGCAGTCGGCCAATAAATTCAACATATGCTTAGTGTCTTTACATAGGTAAAAATGAGCTTTGCTTCCCAGTCAGACCCCATGATATGTAATGTCTAGCTTGTTGGAAGAAAGGTTAAAGAGACAAAGCTGGAGGAACACCAGAAATAAACCGCTGACAGTCTCAGTATTTCCTCGGTTGTTAAAACAGCATGGCATATGCTTTGTTCTTCCCATTCCTTTTCTTTAAAGCAAAACCCCACTGGCACATTCTGACAAGTGGCAAGCATATTTATGTAAAGAAACCTTAGGTGTAGTTCTGCAGAAACAGAGTTGTTTGCATTATTCTAATCCAAAACTTAAAACCATCACCTTTTCCCAGTTAGCTTATCTATATCCTTCTGGGTTTAATGTACAGTTTCATCTAGATTATCTTTGTGGTGTTGTAAACCCTAACATGCGATTGAGCGACGGGGTTATTTACATTACAACTGTCCTGGAAAACTCACAGTTGATATATTTCTGAACACTGCTGATCCATTCTAGTAAAAAAGCCCAGCGTTTTCCAGATAATTGGATAGGATTTTTTTTAAACTCAACAACATAGCCTCTAGAGCTCTGCAGAAGTATTTGCTATTAAAAACAATAAACGACTATTCCCAGGAAAGCAAATGTAAACTTTTGGAAAGAATAAGCTGTCCTGATCAACTAAGCATTTAAACACACGCCTAGATTTAAGCTATTGAAGAAGTGCCACGCTGCATAAATGCGTCCGTGTGAATAGTTCCGCTGAAGTCATTGTACAGTGCTTTGCACAACTTGAGTATGGACACCAGTGGTGGGCACTAACATGGATTAACAATGCCCTCTCCATCACTAATTATCCCTAAGCTTTTTTATGGCTTGTGAGCTGTAATTAATGGAGGGGCTTGACATTACTGATTCACATTTGTCTTATTTATGTTTTCTGTGAGGTTTTTTGCAGTATGTAAAGAAACTAGTCACACAAGTCAAAATCTTCCCATAGTCAAAATATGGTGAAAATATCAAGAGAAGAGCAGGTCACGTTTTTGTGACCTCTTCAAGCTTCTTCCCCGAGGTGTTAGGAGAGAGAAGACAGTCTAATGGTTTGGAGGCTAGCTGGAGACTCAGGAGGGTTGGTTTCAAGTCCTGGTCTAGCTGTAAACACCCTGCATGACCCTCAGGGAAGCTGCTTATCTATTTTACACCAATGTGGAAAAAAAAAAAAGGCATGAACAGCTTGGAGCAGCTACTTGGACCCCACACCCTATTCCTTCCTGCTTCCTTCTTGGGTAAGGGCCATTCCCACTCAAACCAAGAGTAGTGCTCCAAAAAGGAGGGAGAGAAGAGTTTTCTCTGGGAGCAAACGACCCCGGGATTCTTTTGTATGCAATCCGCGCTGGAAGGAGCGGGACTGATCGCTTTGAAGTACAGTGCTCTGGGCACTCACCGGGGAGGTGGCAGATGCAGGTCAAGTGCCCTGAGCAGCTATATTCTAGAAGGAAGCAGCAGCCACCAGGTTACTTCATGCTGAGTCCGGTTCAAGAGCACCTGCATGCTGGTAGGCTGGACACAGCTCCCCGGCCCAGGATGCTTCACCTCTCCTGTGCCTTGGTGAGGCACTTACAAATGGGAACCTCTCCTGGGCCTTTATAAATGGGAACATGACTTCCTTCCCTTGGGGCATTCAGGGATGCCATTTTTTGCTTCGGGTTCTTCAGTAATGAGGGCCACATTCACAGAAACATTTGCTGTTCTGGCCCTCGCTTTCCTTCACTACATTCAAATATGTATATACACTCTATCTCTGTATTTAGGTCACTAATTCCTGCTTGTTTTTGTGGTCCTCAGAAAAAGATGACAACCACAAGGAAAAAGATAGCAGAGATGGAGGAAGATCTAACTCCTGACAGGTAAAGAAAGGACCTGTTTATCGGAGATTCAGACAATGAGAGACTGCATCCTCTTTGTGTTAGATATGCTGTCAACCATTCAACCATTTTATTTTTTAATCACACAAGGAACATCTCAACGTTGCTACGCTTACCAGCATCAGGAGCCCTACAACAAATAAAACCTCTTTATTAACAGCTATAAACATCCATAAAAAGCCTACATAGTAAAATAAAAATCTTTCACAAGCTTGAAGCACATATACTTTGGTGAAAACCTTCTTCGCGTTCCCAGTGAACACCACAATCTTCCTCCTGCCTCTCCCCGACTCGTGGCTTCACAGCACCACAAATAAGAGGGCAACAAATGGTACACAGCACAGCCCTTGTTTTTCCCCCCCCATCTTTGACAACGCATACAAATTGAGGTCCCCATTCTGCAACAACACACCACTAGGGCTAGCCTCCATTAACTTCAGTCAGGTTAATTCCGGTATGCAAAGCTAAGCATGTGACATTTAGGCAGAGTATTAGCCCTATTTGCCTCTTCCCCATTCTCTCCGCAGGTGCAGAAGCACCTGGCAGTTTTGTTGACTGTCAGATTTTCTGTCCCAGCTAAAGCCTGATAAGGGAGGCTGCAGACAGGCCCCTGTACTCTATAAATCACCCTTCATGTCTGAGGTATAACATACACATCATAAATCAGTCTTATTTATCAATAACAGTCCTGGCAGACCTGGCAATTTCTTGTGTACTCCTTGCTCTTTTAAGCACCCTTATTTAATTTGGAGGATTTCTTCTTTTGACATTACATTTGCAGTGAGCTCATGATGCATTTGCTAATAACCCGGCCATTTTTCACCTGTACACGTAATACAGACACCTGTGCAGACAAAGCACCGCTGGGACCTGCTGTGCTGAGCGGGAACCAACCCAGCTCCCAAGACAGCCGGGCTGGAGAATAGAATGAAGACAAACACACTCAACCACTGCAGGAGGAAGCACATGGGATTGACCCCACATAAACCCCATAAACCAGATATGCACAGCAAGACCTGGACTAGATCGTTTGGGTGCTAGCAGTACACAATTAGTCAGTGATCTCTTTTCCTGTTTTAAAATAATGGAAAAAAACAACCTCTCCAAGCAAGTATTTAAAATAAATGTGTCATGGATTCTAACAGAGCATGACCTGTCTTACAAGAACAGTACCAAAGTCTAACAAAGATGCCTATATTCTGTACTTTTAAAATTACTCTTGCACATACCTGCTTCTTATGTATAAACTTAATACAACCTACAGCCATTTAAGAACACAAGCTTTTTATAGTAGCTAGCTTTTAATCAGAGTTTATGTGGCATTTTGGCTCCGTTGATTTGTTCTTCCCTGCTGAGCAGGGAAGGAGGACCTATTTCAGAAATAACCAAGAAAAGCTCAAGTTCATCTCTGTTTTGGCATGGCGGAGGGGGCACAGGGGGGCTCTAGTCAACAGAGACTGATCACATCGCACTTACTTGGAGGAGACTCCGGGCATGCATCATTAAGCTTGCACAGTAAAAATAATAAGACAGGAAAAGTAGAAGTCATGCTCCCAACAGAACTGTCAGGTTAGTCCCGTTCTACCTTCTGCTTGTTTTATGATGCATACTCAACATAAAATGGCTGAGAATGAAAGCAGAAGCCAGAGTGGCAAAATCAACGTTGTTGAAGGTGCATTAAATTTTGTATTTTCTTATTACTACTCCTATATTAATTGTGCCAGTAACACTGCATAAACATAAAACTTCTCAGCTGAAATGGAAAAAAGGCTGCAGATCTCAAATTATATATATGGTTTTACTAGCCAGCTGAGAGTTGCTATTAAATATTTTTATTGTAGCAATACCAGAATATCCCAATCAAGACAGGTGACAGACAAAAAAAGCTCAGAGATATTGAAGGGAGAGGATGTGAAAAGTGCACAAACAGCAAAAGACCTCGAAAGGTTCAAATCAGTATTGTTTATATGAATGATATAACAAGAATTTCCAACACACTTATGCATTTTATGTAATCTTTGAAGCAGTATCAATCCGTAGGACCGAGTGCCAAAAGTGTCATTGAAATCGGCACCTAGTCTCTCTTTTGGAGTTCTAAGCAAAACATTCACACCAACAGCAAACTGAATACAAACCTAAGTATATTAAATCCTCAGTTACTAGGAGCTATTTCCAACCCATAACGGAGGTAGGAAGAAGCCATTCCACTGGAGAAGTTCGGCCGGTTTCCCCTATCTGTTTTTTTCCCCCCAACCCTCCTTTGGCCAGCGTCACCCTAACATTGCAGTAGATGGACCGCTGGTTGCTTTGATCTAGTCATTCCCAGTATATTCCCCGACGAGATGAGGCTATCTATTGCAAACAGAATAAATTCCAGGAAGAATTAATGAATTACTACTAATTGGAGAGCTACGTGAATAGGTATAGTGGTGTTAGGATTGCTATTATTATACAATTTAAAAATAATTTCCCAGTAATTGGTATTAATGAGCGAGTCTATTACACAAGTCATAATTGATCTTGCATCACCTGGAAATGGGTCATGGAATCGGTGCGAGAGGGAGCCATGTGGCGTGTGAGGTAGTAAAAGAGATGCCCTGCCGTAAGGCAGAAAACAGTACTTATTGATTTCATACCGATGGAGCTAATCACCTTTACCTCTGAGCTACAAAACAAATTTATAAAGCTGAGGAAGCATAAATAACTCTGAAGGTAGTTCAGTTATTGAAGGACTGAGCTTTTACTTACAATTCTCTAGAATTTCTGAGTGATGTCTCTTGCCTATAGGACCATCGATTCTCTGTACAGAGAACTAGTGGAAGAAGGATTACTAATAAAAGCCAAGACTGTGAATCTCTCCGATTATGTTGGTAAGGTACACATTTTACAGCTAATATGGTGTTTAATCTAATCAAACTTCCAGCCATTCAATGTTCACTGACCCCTGTTTGCAGTCAAGAGTGAGTTTAAGAGTAATCTCACTTTCAGGACTTTCAAGCTTGAGTATCTAAAGCCATGTATGCAAATCCAGCCTGTTTTTGCAGGGTGCTTAGTACCTTTCACTTCTGCTGCTGAAACCAGGAGCCGTTTGTAAAGCTGGTGCTTGGCTCTGAGCACTAACGCCTAGAAGCCGTGAACATTCTTGGATGTCACAAGCCCCTCTGAGGTAGAGACCAGGTCACCCTTTCAGGAGCACTGGCCAGGCATTAGCGAGACACCGCAAATCTAACAGACTAGGGGTCATAATCCATCCAGAATATTTCCCAGAAAACAGCAAAAGCCATACCTTTGCATTTGCTTATTCAGCAGAGATGACTTCACCTTCACCCTTACCTCGGCCTCCCTGACTGCCCCTGAACTTTCAGCATTGCTTTGAGGCGTGTCTGACCCTTCATTCAAATAAGATGTGTCTCTGCCTAGTTCTGCATTTCACAGTCCTCTTGCCCAGTTCCTGTTACCTGCAGCTGCAGACGCGCTTGCCCATGCTCTACGCAGAGGAAAAACAAATACTCACAGGCTGCACAGGGGTCTGACACCATCTCCAAAAGCATTTGGTGACAAACATTAAGTCACAGCAACCTTAGCAGCAAAAAAAAAAAAAAAACCCCAAAAAAACCAAAAAAAACCCCACCACACATACCACACACAAAACGCCCACAAAATTCAGTTGTTTCAAAGGCCACCATTGTTTGAATTTGCAGACATCCAGAAGCCACATACTGTAATGACAGCCAATGGCATTGTATCTGAGCCGGCAAAGCTGGATTCTCGTACATCACCTCTAAATGCCATGTTTATATAAACTCTTAGAAACACCAGTTACTGCCTTCAGAGTCTTTGCCCCCTCTGAAGGCTGCGTTAACAAGCGTTCCATCCATTTTATGCTCATCAAAGATCACAAAGTAATGGAAGATCTTCATTATTCCTTTGTTCACCCAGCCAGTACCATCAAGGTCACTTCTGTCCAACAAACATTCCCTACCACAGATGTTTTGAAAGCACATCTTAACCAGTGGATAATAATTAACAGCTGGTAACATCAAGCCTGGAAATAGATGGCTTTGGGCCATCTTCCCTTGACCCCTGAAGTTTGAAGATTTGGCTCCTCTGCAGCCTAGAGCAACAGAAGGGCTGCTCCACATTACCCTAGCAATATTCACCTGCCAGCAGCAGAAAACACTAGCCACAGAAGTGCAGAGCCCCAAAATATTCACCTGGCTGCCTACGCACCTGCCAGGTCCCTCAGATGTCCCAGTACAGACGCTGGCCCATGCAGACCCGGCAGCAAGGAGGTGGCCTGGACTGTCAAATCCAGCTCTTCCCAACTCAGTGCTCGATCATGCTTCTTGAGCTGCCAGAACAAGATACAGAGGGTATTTAAAGTTGGCCTAGGATTTGGACCTAACTTTTGTTTTTTAAATACCAAAAAAACTTCCTTTAAGATTCCAAGGACATAAAGCCTGCAGAAAAATAAGTCCTCATCTGCTCAGCTCTGACAGGGCTGAAGTCTAAGGAAGGTCACTCACTCCTAGTTCCTGGGGAAAGGACAAAGAGTGGAACTGTGCTACACAGCGAGTAAAGGCACTGAAATGTCCCCCCTCTATGACAAACCGACATCACTGAACTAATTTTCTTGGTGACCTTATCTAAATTAGTCAGAGAATATCCACTGTGATTTATGTTCAGTTGCAATTAAACCCTTTGATGCCTTCTAATTAAATCTGTGAAGATTAATTCCTATCCAGTTTTTTTGATTTCTCCTTAAATAAAAGATAAAACCTGAAATGAATTTTATTCTTCAGAGGGGAGGGGGCAGTTACACCAGGGCTTATCTGCCTTTTTGCCCCCAAATTATAACTCCACTTTTTCTCAACTATTGCTAATTCACCTCTGCTCCAGAGAGCTCTAGTGCTCTCCCTTTTCACCTCCAATAAAACATAATAAACTAGTATTTTTCAATAACATTCACCATAACGTGTATTTTATGCTACAAAATCATCACTGACTACATTCTCACAACTAGTTTTCCTGCTTGTGGCCCATCCTTCTGGATCTTTGTTCTCCAGCATGTCTGGTATATGGACTTGGACAGGGCAAGCAATGCGATTACGGCTCTGTAACAAGAGCCGAGGCAAGATTCAAGATTAGATTGTTTCAGTTCATGGCAGGCATTTTTAGTTCTCTCGGGTTGTTTTGTGGAGGTTTGGTGGTGGTTTTTGTTGTGGTTTTTTTGGGGAGTTTTTTTGGTGGTTTTTTTTAACAAAAAGGTGAACTGCAAAGCAAAGAGCCCCACCAAATTAGGTGACACACTGAAATGTCTAGCATAGCGAGAAGCTGAGATGTGATGCAGCCAGGGGAAACGCCTGTTAAAAATATCTTTTCCCCTCCTCTTTGAAATCCTTTTGATAGAGCATGGTTCACTGGGATTCCAGCCCTGCAGAATCCCAAATCTAGAAAATCCTTTGCCAGCACTGTGATTTATGGTGCTACTAATGAGTCTTCTCCACAAAGTTTCTTTAAAAGGTTACTTGAGACCGACTGCTCTGCTGAACACTTTCCACAGTCTGGAAGGGAAAGTCCACCCTGTGTTTAACTTCATTCTCCTTTGCAGTTCACCTTTCAAATTTCTCAGGGCCACATTCCACAACGATACTGCCCTGTCTGAGTCCCCGTCCCTTGACAGTGCTGGGTTTGCCGAGAGCACGTTATATTGGTATTCTATGGTAGTTTTTCGTTACTTGAGTTATGCATTTTGTAACAATGCAGTGTCACATTTATTAAGCCCATGCTTCCTCCCTACAGGCGAGTACAACTATCTGGGGACCACACTTCGTCAGGTAGATAGAGAGCCAATGCCCTCTCTCGCAGATGTCAGACAGCTAATAGCGCTGTATGGAATATTGCCATTAGGTAAGAGCACCGCAAAAATTACTGGCAGGGCAGAACACAATGGCTTTGCTTCCTGTCAGTAACATGCATTTTTACTGGCTTTGACAGGGCTTGATTAATCGTAATCTAAAGCATTTTGCAGTATAATTGTTTTTCAATTAAGCCTTCTGAGCAAAGACCGTATCATTTTAATAGTGCATAAAGGAGCTTGCACATGCTATTGTCAGGTATTGCATTTCCATACCATCTCTGTTTGCATGTTAACAGTTTGTGAATGGCAGCACATAAAAGGAAATCACTTGGGAAAGATAATAGCTAAAACAAGCTCCAGTGATCAAAATTAATCAAGTTAAGGGAAGGGCTAAGGTTGCAATTTACCTTTTACAAGCTGGCTAATGTTACTCAGTACTAAACAATGCAATCATTTAAGGAATTAGTCTGGATACATTTTGTACATCAGAAAGAACACTTTTAAATACCCTTGCAGTTTTAATGCCAGACTTAGCCAGTACCTAACAAGGGTTTGCTGGGTCGGGTTGTTTGCTTTTAATGTAAAATCTATCCCATATTTTACTTGGGACTGGCATTAAGCCAAACTCTAGTGATTGCAAGAAGCGCCCGTCTCAAGGGCCTCTACTCATACTTCATTTGCATCCTTTTCCATTCCTGATTGGATCTGGGGGAGATTTTAACTAGGCATATCCTCCCCCAGGCTGTGTCATTGTCTGCTCATCCACTTTATGGGGCAAAATAGCTGAGCAGTCTCCCTGCCTCCCATTCTGGCAAACGGAGCAAAGCTGACACAGAGCTGCTGCTTTTCCCTTGCGCTTGCGCGCCGTCCAGAAAGGCCGATGCTCGGGCTGTTCTCTGCGTACGTAGAGACATTTCTTGTCTCCTCAGGCATTTCTTGGCTCCCCCCGCCCCGAAGCGGGCTCGATGTGTTGTAGAAAGCTTGGTGCACTAGCCCACAAGTCTGCTTCATTTGGGTTTCAGGAAGAGAAGAGCACTCGTTCTGCCCCATAGCTCAGTCTGAAGAGTCAGGTTAAACAGAATGCTGGCAGCATCCCTGCCTTCAGCCTAGATGGGGCTCTTCCCACCCAAGACACTGTCAGCTGGTTTTAGCTAAACCCTCAGGGGCTGGCTTCAAGTTTGACCACAATCAGCTGAGAGCGAGCTCAGCAGTTATCCCTGTCTGCACTGAGGTATTTCACATCTTGGATAACTCCTCCAAGGTTATGTTTTAACACCACCTAATCTAGGGAAATCAAGCCCTAAGACACCCCCCAAGGCAAGAAGGAAGAGAACTCATAAGTTGTCCGCCATTTATACAGTTGGCTAAAAATCTAAGGAGAAGACATCCTGGACTATTTAAACAAACAGAATGTATTTGCAATAGCAGTTTGAAAACCACCTTGGATTAAAAAAAAAAAAAAGATACTGCATGAGCCAAAAAAAGGCACAGGAATGCTTTCTCCTTTTGGGTGATATGTTATGGATGACATTTTATTTAATTGGCCTCAGAACTAGTTAATCATTATGTAATTGTGTATGTGTAGAAGGGAGAGTTTTTCTCAAAATGGTCGGTCACCTGATGGCAAGGAAAGCTCCAGCTTAAATAGCATTGAGAAAATTATAAGCAGCTGAAAGGAGAAATAATAGTAGAAGATATACTTCATCTTTAACCACAGAGGAGTCCGCCGCTCCCCTCATAATAAATCTATGTGTAATAGTAATAGATTGGTATGAAATGACCAAATATTAATAAAGCCTGGGTGGCTGACAACTTCACTACATCCTGCACAGCGCTGAAATAATGGCATTCATCTTAGCACTCAGTCTCTTGTCATTTATTTGGGATGTTAAACCATTAGGACACAGATAGGCAGCCCAATTGGATTTGGTTTTAAATACCATTCCTACTTAGCTGTCCTCCTTAACCCAGAGAACTTTTCCAGGCTAAGCCGTAGGCTCCCTCCACTACCCATCACTTTCGGGGCTGGTTTCCCCCAAGTCCCATAGTCCAATATACACCAGTCTCAAAGACCTTCAGAAGTAGTGGATGCTCACACAGATTTGAAGATCTGGCTTTGTAACAACCACCACTACTGACACAGGACGTTTTTAGACGTCGAGGCAGTGATGTTACTGGATTACCAGTGGGTATGGATAACACATTTGGCCTTCCCTGCTACTTCCATCTCCAGAGGTTCACCTGCACCCAATTCATACAGTGACAGAGCTGCAGCGAAGACAAGTTCTATCACCATCAGCTACCTAAATCTCTCTCTGGTTCATGTTTTCACAATGCAGGCGTTTCTGCTAGGCTTTCCCAGGTGATGGAGCGTATTTCTTACAGCCCAGAACGAGTTTACCTGGAGCAGCCATAGAGATGGCTTCAGAAATGCTGAGCAGTCATCACTGTTGGCAGAGCAAGCGAAACACAGCAACTCTGGCATTCGCTCACCCAAATAAAATGAAGGACCAAAAAAGAATCCTCCTTCTAGCAGATATATCATACCTGCTTTGATGTAGCTGCCATATTCCAGACTGGGGAACAACATTAGCTGCTCCGTGGATAAGCTAACACTACACTCAGCAGGCATGCCTAGAGAGCGTAACAGCAGCAAAGGATTTTTGTTTCTCCTCTTTGGAGGAGATTAAAAACAACACACATGGTAACGCCTGGTTTCAAAACCACTGACAAATGCAGCTCCATCAGATAGTCCCCTTAAGATTTTCTGTAAAGATGGGGAAGCTGGAAAGTGTCATTTCAGACAGCAGGAGGAAGGAATTCTGCTAGTCCTACGCGCAACATGAATCTACGCCCTCGTCCCATTGCAGAAAGCGAGAACCTGCTCTGACAACAAATGCGAAGCTAAAGCCAGAGGTACATGTCCAACTCTGCCTGACACCGAGGCAAGGCAGCCGTCCCTGTGCAGAGCACCAGGCTTGGCTGTACACACAGCCACCAGCAGCAGTTCCGCTTCAGAGCTTTTATCTTGTGCCCATCCTCAAAGATTACTCACGAAATACCATTCTTCTAGCTTGCGTAGATTTAGAGCTGAAGTTTGCCCGTCAGAAGGTACAGGTAAGGGCGACTGAGTTTTGCTACAAGCAGGGTTGTTAACTCAAATGTGCTACAGTCACAGCTCTGGTTATAGAGAACTGAACTCAAGAGCACTTGTGCCTTATTAAGGAAACAGTAAATTCACATTATAAATTATTTATGGTGAAGAAAAAAGGAAGAATCATTCCACTACCTTTATGGCAGACTTAGATGAAAGTAATAATAGTGCTGTATGACTTTTTGCAGGTTCCCAAACAGTCCATGAGAAGGCTCCTTTGGTGAAAGCTTTGTTACTAGCTGGACCTGCTGGTGTTGGAAAGAAAATGTTGGTCCATGCCATCTGCACAGAAACAGGAGCTAACCTCTTCAACTTATCTGCTTCCAACATTGCTGGGAAATACCCAGGCAAAAATGGCCTGCAAATGATGCTCCACATGGTTCTCAAGGTACTGTGTTTTGTCCACTCCTCTACAAAATTGGCTCAGTTCATCACATCTTTTGGGAAACAAATAGGGAACTGAATTGCAGTTCCTCCATGCAGAGGAACATACACACCAGTCATATGAGGGCAAAGCTGCCCAAGGTCCAAAGGACGGCCAACCCAGTTTAAAATTCCCTCCCCGCTTCCAAGTTTTCAAAACCATTTTTTGACAGCCAGTGCGTGCACTGCTGTGGAGGACTTAATGCCCCTTGAGAAAGCGCTCATAGTACCCATATTTTTCACATTAACATTTATGCAAGCTTTGTGTTACCTTGAATATGAAAAACATCATAGATAAAGAAAATTCTGTTCTCTGTTTATATGCACATCAGTCAGGAATGCTTGCCATGCAGCATTTAATGAAATACAAGACTGGGGGTGGTCAAAAATTTCCTCTCTGGGACTGTTGCTTTAAAACAGCTCGCTCTATACTGCTCTCTGTTTACCTATCAGCAAGCTTTTCAAAAGAGGGAATCCTAGTTCAGGATTACATTAACAGAAATGTATGAGAAGTCTGGAAATGAAAGAAGGCATATGAACTGTGAAGAACATATCCCAAATCCTTTTTAGAAAAAAAAAAAAAAAAAAGGACACCATCCTGGCAGGATTTCTTCTACATTTTAAGTCCTCAGCATTTCTGCTAAGGAAGGAAGCTGGTAAACATTTCCAGACAAAATACGCTCAGAAAGAAAAAACACAGCACATACACTAGAAAAAAGCCAAATACAATATTTTTCTAGTGCCAGAGGCCTACTAAAAGACTGAATTCAAATTGGCTTTCCCTGGGATTTATCAGATGTATTTTATTAAATCCAGCATTGTAGCAGGTTTTGTGACAGGTGCCTCCATCCCCAGAAAAGACAGGTTTCACGGTTAAAAGCAAAGCAATCCCCGAGGACCCTATTTCTTGCTGGTCAGAGCAGCGCCTAAGGAAAAGCGACGGTGCTGTGATCGTGCCCCTTTGATGCCGTAACGCTAACACCGGGTCTGGCGCTCCCTGACACGAGTTAGTGCCATTAGACTGAGCTAATACTCCCTTCTCCTCCCTCCGCTCTGCACATTTCACCCATCTCCACTCAGTTTCTCTGCCCTCATCAAGAGCAAAGCAGACATCTGGCTGCAGACACAGCACACACACACACCATCTTTTCCATCGTTTAGTCCCTGCTAGAGCACAAGACCTTTAAACGCAGGAGAAAGGAGGGCAGCCTTGTTACTCCTATAGAAGGTTCCAGCTGAAGACATTAAGGTTTTTTTGTATACATGCATCTATGTGATATATACAATAACTGGAACATACATAAAATGTGTATATCTATACACATTAGATACACAAAGTATATATACACATTATATATATATAGGTACATAAGCCTAGATACAAGTATATAAAAACCCTTAAATTTTTTTTACATTACTTACAAACAAATGGAAAGGTTATCCAACAACTCCCCCAAAGTTACAGGGAGCGGTCCAAGCTTACTTCTCTGCTGTAGCTCTTACAAAAGAAGCAATGACACTTCGGTGAACCTCCGTGAGGTACTGGCATGGAAGTTGCTCGCAGTCAATCATGTGGAATAAGGACTGTCCAGGCACTTATCAAAAGGTGACTTGTTCCAACTGCAACAGCAGTACCGCTTCAAACTCTGCTGGCTTAACCGGGGGCAAGCAGCACAGAGTGTCTCCTTCCAAGGGATACATCATCTGCACGCTCATTTCTGCGTCAACTCATATTGACATCACAGCAGCCCGCCCCCACATCACTCACATCAACTACATTCAACTTCCATTCCCAGTTCCTTTGGTTGTTTCACCTCACCTGCCACCTTCTGTCCCCATGGCCAAGTCACCAATTTGTCCAACCCACTGATGATTTCAACTCAGATTCTGTGGGTTCCGAGAGCCAGGGTGGGAGCAATCCTCCACCCACACCAGCTCTCACCTCTGCAGTTACAATCCCTTTTTTTTTTTTAAAGTCTTGACAGTGCCAGATATGTCTCACTTTCCCTGTGTCTGGGAACTCCCAAGCCCCTGCCACAGCCATCCATTCTCTTTGTCCTGCCATCGGTCGCTGCTTCTTTACAACATCCAGTGCTCCCATCCAGTATTGTAGCCCTGCACCCAGGATGGAGTAAACTCCATGCAGCAGCCCAAAAAGGTCCAGGCTATAGCCCACTGACAAGGCAGCAGCTTTGCAGGAAAGGGCTTGGGGTTCTTGAGGACAACAAGTTGAACATGAGTCAACAGCACAGCCATGCAGCAAAAAATCAGCCAAATACTGGCCTAGATCAGCAAGACTGGAGCCAACCTCTGAAAGCAATTAGTTATTCAGCACTTCTGAGACTACAGACAGACACTGTGTCCGGTACTGGGCTACCCTGTTATAGAACAGTATTACAAGCAAGCAAGTCCACTGCAGGGCCGTGAAGGTAAGGGGGCCGGTGCGCATGAGGCAAGCCGAACAAATCCAGTCGTTTCAGCCTAAGAGAAGGCTGGAGCAAGAGGGAGTCTAACTGCTGTTTCCAGGGGCTTCACAGGATAATGCAGAGAACAGAGCCAGGCTTTTCCCAGAGGTGCACAGCAACAGGACAAGAAGGAATGGACGCAAGTTGTAGCAAAGGAAATTTCTTGTATGTTAAGGGAAAAAGTTTCCCAAGGAATCAAAGGATAAGGGATCTTTCATATCCTGATTTGCAGGAATCTACCATTACCCAGGCTGAAGCAAACACAAGGGCAATACACATTGAAAACAAATTGCTTGACAAGAGGAAGCCAAACACTGGTATTTACCCAAAAAAAGTTTATTTTTCACCATGGTAAAAAAAAAAAAGTCTTATGGAAACATATTTAGATTATTGGAAGACTACAATATACAGTGGCATGTATAGCAGACAAGCCATGAAAGCAAACGGTACCTTGCAGCTGACATGCAGTATTTAATAGTCACAGCTCTCACAGTCTGCTAGCTGACATACCATAGTACACCTTGTTAAAGTGCCTTGCATGCAAATGATCACCAAAAGATTCACCACGTCTCCATAACCAGACACTTCTGGTCATGTTTTTTTTGCAAACAGCAGCTGTGGCTGTTGTCAGGCAAGCTTTCTACTCCAGCTTTCCAGGAGTGCCTTGATACAGAGTTAGTCCAGCAGAATACAGACCTTCCACTTACGATTTTAAGTGAATGACAGGAAACATGACAGTTCTTTTTCTGTTATCTCACAGTCCATGTAACCATCGTTAAACACCAAGGTTTAGTAAATAAGAATTAATGGTGCTCTGTGATAAAGGTGAAGTAACCTTGCACTTTTGATTACCTATCACATCTGCAAACAACAGAGTTCCTGTAATGAAAGGAAACTCTGGAGAGCATAAAATGACCATTAGGAAACTTTCCGCCCATAACCGAGTGTTGGCCGCTGGCAGTTGTTTCGTGGGAGACACCCTAAACAAGTGAATAGCATTGGAAAAAATGAAACTTTAATTTGTTTCAGATGCAAGAGCCAAATTCTTCCGCACCCCCCCCTTATTTCAGGGAGGAGACTTGCAAGAGACATACCAGCCCTGATCCAAAAGAGAGGCTTGTGTGTTACTCAATGCAGGCATTTTAAATGGCATACGGAGGAAATGACTTCTCATACCAGAACAGGAAAACACCGACATTTCAATCTGCCTATTCAAAGGAAATGCAAGGAAGATTAATATTGAATAGGAAAAATATTGAAAGAAGCTGCAAACACCAAGCCTGAGCGCTTGTGTTCTCCACAAAGACGCAGCAAAGCCTGCCAGGTCAGCTCTGCTGTGGAGTGAAAAGAGAGGATCTGTCTCTAATATAGAAGGGCTTCCCAGCAGTCCCCAAAACAAAAAACACGTCCTTCAAGCGTGAACCAGAACATATTGGAATATTTCAATTAAGCCACATTTTTCCATGTATTGAGCCAGCCTGAACGCAGCAGAGCTCTCAGCCAGCTTGTACCCACCGATGGCTTGGCTCTTCCGTCTTCCCGTCACGGCACAAAACGCTGCTGCAGTGCAACAGCTTATATAGAAGACGCAAAGAACGATAGCGAAGGACGCACAGAAACAAAAATCCAGAAAGGCTCGAGGAGGTAGAAGGCATAACCCTGTGCCGCAGAAGTGTAAAAATGCAGGTAGCTCATGAGGCTTAACTCCGAGGCAATAAAAGTGGCAAGCACAAGCCTTCCGTTAGCAACCATAAGGCAGCCATCAGGTTAATCACTACCAGAGCAAGGCAGCCCCTCTCGGGTCCTTTGCCAGGGCCGCAGCAGCACACAGAAAGCACATTGTACAAAAAGCCACACATGGGAAAGTGTTATTAGTGCAACACTGACCAGGCTAAAAGGTTGGGAAAGAGGTGGCCGGGAGGAAATACCAGCAGAGAAGTCGGGTACGTGTATCAACAGCTCAGTGTGTGCTGTGCAGCCGTCTTCGCTGAACAAGGAGTTGTACAGAGCAGCAAAGCTACAGGAATATTTCAACACCATCACTGCTAGGGGACTCTGTTATCAGGCTATTTAGCAAGTCAGAGGTGACTGAAAGCGTTATACCAAAGAAGGAATACGATGGAGTTTATTTAAGGTTAAATGCTATAACCCCAGCTTTTAGAAGCAACATCATTTTGAAGTCTGTCATTGATTTTTTTCCACTGAATCAGGTTCGTTTATTCGTAACAATACTGCTGTATTGTCCCTTCAGACAGGTCATTTTTCTGGCAGTCTGCAGAATCAGGAACAGTTTACCCTAGCACACCGACAGAAGTCTCTGTGTATTTAGCATTTTCATGCCACACAAGACTCTTCCATTATAGTTGAAATTTGGGAACAGTACAGTCAGCCTTTCCTCCCAGCATCCCAGAGCAATTCTTCTCTCTTGGTGCAGTTCAGCCTGCTAGAAGCCTAAACCCTTGAAGGGTTATTTCTGTGACAAAGCAGCTTTACGTTGTGTTACTCCAATATCTAAAAATTAAATGCATCCTGCTGGAGGACAGTATTTATAGTTATTTTCTGCCTAGCAAACCAGAACACAGCAGCAGCATCGCTGTAGCACTGGAATATTTGCCTGGTGAGGCTCCCACACATAAGGTCTAATTGCAGGTTTCAGCATCTTGCTGCTTTAGCTGCTTTGAAGCGTTTCCTTGAATATAAACTACAGACTATTGAGCAGTTTTCAGCAACGACTTGAGCTTCCAGAAGAATCTTAGTCTTGAGCTTTTTCAAAAAAATTCCATCAAAGCCTTCAAGTTTGGAGGAGCCTTGTGCACATGTGCCGTGCAAGAATCAAGTTTCTGTATTTTCCAAGGGTAGCAATTTACCTGTTCAACCCTGCCTCTCAGGTTTGAAAAGTTTAACCCAAGGCTTTCCAAAAATGCTGTTTGATCTTTGAATGTTGCCAGACCGCCTTTTTTTTTCCCCCCAGAATCATTTTTCCTGAAGAGCAACTCAAGCCTCTGTGACCCACCAGAGCATGGTTCACAGGCAGCTGCTGGCTCAGTGTGGTATTAGAAGGGTTAAGGAGCCATCTGCTGGCAGCTCCGACAAATTGTTGAATGCAGCAAAGCTAATTAATTTGTAATTGAAATTTTATTATGTACAGTGCATTTAATTATCCATGGATTCAAACTGTCCATGGGTAATTCAAATGAAGCACTTTTGTGGGGAGTGGTGGGGGGATATACAGCCTGCAATGTATCTGCCAACAATTTAAATTAGGTGCTGGTGGATTCTGTGTGTCTGACCTGTCTTTAAAAAAGAGAAACAGCTAGCCCCAAATAGAGAGAATATTTCTAAGAAACGCACAGAACTGAGCTTAGTCATTTTATTTCTACTTACTGGGTGGGGAAATGAAGGGGACCAAAAAAAAGACGACAGCTACAGGTGTGAAAATGGTGAGCACTCTTCCTTAATAGGTAAAATGAAGCTACAGCCCAGTTAAAACTTAAGGCTCCGTTTTAGAGGGCTGCTAAATACAGAAGCCATCTCCAAACCACACAGGGAGAATCTGCACATCCCCGATGGCAGTGGTCCCACCGAAAGGGCAGCCTGGTTCCCTTTGAAGTACACAAGCAGAGTTCAACCATTGCCAGCAGCTTTTATAGCCTCTGTAACCTTCCCCATCCTTACTCCCCCATCACATCACACTGCAGCGTCACAGACAGGTATGGAGAATATATTGCATATACACAATTGTATACGAGAATATATTGCAGCTACGCAGCTCCCCAGGCTTCATACCACTGCATTACCTCGCAAAGCAAAAATACCAGAAGATGGCTATTCTCCTTACAAAGCAAATGCACAGCACTTCTTCGGTCATAACCATGAGTGAAGCAGGAAGAAAGCACCACAACAACAACAGATTCCACGGCAACAGAGTCTGTCAGGGTAGTCATGCGTGGACATGCACACACAGTCCGTAAACTTGAGTAGACAGCATGCCACCAGCCCAACCTTCACTTGGGGGAAAGGCAGGCTTCAAGGGGAACACTCTCCCACTGCCTCACCTCCCTCCCGACATCCTCTCCAGGCACGCAAAGAGCGTGAGTAGAAAAAAAATGGTTGTTATCTCATGTTTCAGAAGGTAAAACTCACCGTCAGAAACATCAGAAGCCCCAGCTGATGATCCATTCGTTCGCGGTGCCAAGTTCAGTACGGGTCTCGCAGACGGAGTTTCCACATGTCACAATAGATTTCATTGCACCAAATGCAAACACAGTTCTTTCAGAAGCTGTAGGTTTCTTTTAGCAACTTCAACCTACATTTTCCTTTCCAAGTCTTAACTATACAAAAGAATATCAGTTATCCTGTCTCTGCTATATGACCATTCTACCAGATTATTCTTCTTTCACCACTTGTCTCCAAGCCTGTTTGCAGACATCCAGCAGCTAACTGAATTCACCTGCAAGAGCAAATCAAATCAGTAGGACTGACTTGCATTTTATGCAGGTGTCTGAGCCCTTGACTAGCAGGATACTCAGCAGAAAAACCCCAAGTCTAAGGCTGCTGCACAGCTCAGTTAGTGAAAGCCACATGCTTGCCCTCTCAAGTGTACCTTGAGGAGCATGTGCAGGCTTAGGAATATGCCAAACGTACCTCTGAAAATAGATAAATAGGACAGATTAAAAAAGCATTTGGCTTTAAAATGGCAGGTATTATCGCTGTACAGTTTTAATCTGCCATTTCAGTCCAACTTGCATACTCGATACACTGCTGGAGTGAGAAGTTACCCCTTAAGTTGTACATGCAGATAAACATTCACACAACTGCCTAGGTCCACACCTCAGTTTCTGCAGGATTTTCATATTATCTTTCATGGGACAAAGTCTTTTTTTTTTTTTAATTCTCATTATTAAGGCTAAACGTTTGAGTTCCTGCCTTCCAACAAAGGAAAAAGCTCAGTTTTCCTCAGCGAAGCCATTCTGAACTTGGAGGTACCACTTGACATATTCTGGGACTGATGAGTTACCGCAAATAAAGCATCACATGCCGAAGATGGCATTGTTTCCACTTCACCCCATCAGCAGCATAGCAGAGCAAACAAGTTTAACAGCCCTCACCTACTATTCTTTTCCCCTTATCGTCAGTCCATTTTTACTGTAGAGACACACACGCACACTTGGCGCTTTCGAAATGCTTCCATAAAAATGAACTGTGGTGCTTTGAAGAGAGATGTTCATTCTTGCCACACTGGCTGTCAGTCAAACACTGAGCTCATTGATATACACAACCGATCGATTTTGTAGGCTTCCTTCCTGGAAGCAGCAGATTCAGCTGGGGAAAGAAAAAAAAAAAGCAGGGCAGAAGAATGCAGTCTCTCTCTTTGCCCATTGACTCCTTGAGCCATCACTTCTGTTGCTGAGCAAACCAGCACAGATCTCAGAGCCACTGGAAAGTGATTAAAATTTGGCAGGAGAATGTCTAAACCACTGGCGTTTCTATAGCAATAGGGAGAGCGCAAGATGTGAAGAAGCCTGTAGCATTGCTGCCATCCTGCTGTGAACTAGAGGTATAGTGCCTCTGCCTTTGGAGCCAGAAAGCCCATTTGTACAGACCACCTCCCTCTTCAAATTTAGCGGCTTCCGTTTTCATTCTTGGGCTAACTGCAAAGTCAATGCTGTTTTGTAAGCCAGAGGATTGCACATCAGCCTATTAGGCTTAAAGATTAGTACCCTCGTTTCTCACGCAATAGCCACATCTTGCCCGTCTCCCCATCTGTACTGCCCTCGGAAAACCAGGGAGGCATCCTGCAGGCAGGGCAGCCAGCCTAAAGCCGCTGCTGGTCTGTCGTATGCCATTGAACTCCAAGTTCAGGCTTCCTTTTGCAGAACTGCAACTGAATTTTGAGTTGAGAAATGCAACGTAAGCAGAGCAGCCAAAACGATCCAGTTTGGGTTGCGTTCTTAATGTTAGATTCTTAACTAGAAATGGTTTCATTTGCCAAGACTGCTGAGCAGATCCGGTTGCTATCCGTGAGTGCTGAGCATTTCTGGGAAAAAATAAACCAGGCTAATTTTAACTGCTGAAATACAGGTTCAAAAGCATAACTGTAAGCACCCAGGTATGAAATTGTAGCCATTTTAATCAACTTCTTGCCTTCTCTCCCCCATTTTCTCTTAGGTGGCTAAACAATTGCAGCCTTCAGTCGTGTGGATTGGAGACACAGAAAAAATATTTGCTAAAGCAGTGCCGAAGGCTGAAGAGGTGAGTTGCTCCTTTTTTTGGTTCCAGTGCAGATAATTTTGCCTGTTGCATTACAGCCAACACAAAGGGACAAGTGTATTTCTTAGCTTAGCACATACCAGTGTGACCAGACCTGCCAAAGCTTGCTTGATAATAGCTTGTCTCACTAACATTTCTTTCTTTTAAGAGAGTCTTGTGACTTCTTAAGAGCCCCCAAGAGGTCGCATTTCTCTCCTCCACCTATACTTTATTTAAAAATAGTCCAGTCACTGCTCGTCAGTGCACTGAAAAGTAGAAGAGGATAATGGAGAATTTCAAAACACGAGGCAAGAAACTAAAAGTTAAGATGAGCTTAAATTGTTCAGCTCTATTAATTTGAGAAATTGGATGGAGCCAAAGTGAACAATAAAGTAACAAGGATAAGTTTCCACTGTGAAAACAAAGGAACCTATGTTAAATAGTTATGTTTACAGATTATTTTCTTTGGGCTCCCAGGAGTCCTATTGCCATTGCTTCCATCCCTTCCTCTCCTGTGTAGCTTCCCCACTAGACAGAAAATTAAAACACTGCCCAATGGGCACAGCAACTCAGCCACTGCAGCAGAGAGCAATTCACCTGAAATCCTGATTAGATTCATGCTGCTTGCAAAATATTTTCCTTTTACAGCTCCACGTGAAAAATTAAACCTTTTTTTCTTAAGGTGAGTCCTGTGTGTTTAGACCATGGGATGGACACAAGCCTGTATTTTCGAAGACCGATGAAGCGTCATCTTGGACGAAGCTGTCGCTTCCGAGGGCTGTATGACCTGATGGGTGCACAGTGATTGATGCCCTTTAGTCATCCCCACACCAAAAGGGAACCTTTCTCTCTGGCTCAAACCTTGACAGCAAGTGCAGATGGGGATTAAAAAAAATAAGACTAGGGGCCAAAGATTGCCTGGCATAATCATGATCTTAGTCTGCTTCGATAGCCACCAGCATGGAAAAATTTCTCACCCTGCCCACCTCTGATACCCTCAGGGATATCACCCCTGCCCCTGCTACCACATCCCGAGACCTGCAGGTATTTAACAAAAGGTCTCGTGTTTTTGGTGGGACTGGATGGCTCCAGGCTTGAAATCACTCATGTCCAAGATAGTTCACAGCATAATCAGTATTTGGAACCAGAGAGCATGAAACTGGAGGGACAGACAGTGGTAACTGGCAGTCTGGGAAGCCTTCCACTAAAATTTTGGAGAAGATGAGCTAAGCTCAGCCCTCAGAAGCCAAAGCGAGTGGAAGTCACTTTGGTCATCCCAGTGTAACATTTCTGGCACCATGACCAAGAACCTGGTAAAAAGCAGCCTCAAATTCTTCAAATACCCACTAGAAGAGTAGTCTCTCTCCAGTCCTCCCCAAAGGATGCAGAGTCAAATAGCAAATACATTACAGTAAAGCCAGTTGCTGAGGATGATGTGCAAAGCAGCTCAGCTACTCATAGTTAAACAAATAGGGGTCACCTTCACAATTCACCCCACTTTTCTCCAGCTCAGGTCTACACGATGGCTGAAATCATAGCTTGCCTCTTCAACAGCCCTTCTTGCTGCTGACACATTTCTTTCAAAGTGGAGGAGGTATTATTAGCTTTCAGGACACATCCCTGAAATGTGTGTGCTATGGACACACATTAGTTTCACAAGCATAATAGGAGCCGCTGACACACAACTGCCAGTCTGGCTTAGTGGGCTTAACGTGAGTGGAGTGTTTAGCTTGGTCTCCGATACTGGTTCAATCATTTAAAATTTTTAAATTCCTACAAGCTGAGCAATGAGCCCTGGTTGTAACCAACTCTAGATCAGTGGCAATCCATGAATATCATTTGTCACCCAAAAAGAAAAAAAAATGGCGTTCTAAATGCTAGGGATAACTTAGGACTTATTTCACAAGTAAGAGGTGAAATAAGAGTCAGACAACTCTCTGCATCTCCTGATAGAGTCAGTTTTTCCAGCAGAAAGATACTGCAAGCCCAGAAGACACCACGTCTCACTTGAAGCAAGTATTATCTTCTATCAGTCATGTCAGTGAGATGGGATTCCTCTACCCCCACACACCTCCAAACCCAAATTTGATAATTCTCATTTTTCTAGCAATATTGACATCTCAAAACATCTCGGAGAACACTTGTTCTTCCTTACAATGCATACAAAGAGGAGGAAAGCCTGAAGCTTATGAATAGCAACAGAAAATCAGAGGATAATTTAGCCAGAATAGAAATGTGTTAAAAACCAAGTAAACCCACATTTCGGTCATTGCTGTGACCAGATCTCCCTAGCAGAGCAAAGGTGGCAAGGTTGGCTAAAATTTCTAAGGTAACAACAGCTTGTTTAATCATCAGAGAAGCCAAGTTCATTACCAAAAACTTCCCAACAAGGGAATGGCAAAGTTTGGATAAGCGCTTGGGCTTTGAAGTTGTGCCCTCAAAGAGCGAACGCACTCTTTGGGCCTGGACAGAACGACATCCTTTCTTTTTAAGCAAGGGAAAAGCCAAGATTTCTCCTTTGCTCCAGGGCAGACCTACCGTGCTTTACAAGGCACGGTCTTTCGGAGCGAGCACAGGCATCCCGCTCTCCTGGGAGCCTTGGGTGCGTAGGCACAACAAGGAGGAGGTGAAAAGATAGCAGCTGGCCATAGGAATAGTTCATCCAAGAGCAAAAACATGATCTGGATGTATCATCCCGGCAAGAAACCTGTCCATGCTCCAAAGCGGGACCTAAGCCCCGGTGCCAAGACATGCTTAACTCCTTAGCGTGATTAAGCAATTGGCAAACTTAGGAAGATGCACAATATGGCCATGAGAATAAAAAGAACGAGAAAACAGACATATTGCAATTAAGACAAGTTTAGCTAGAAAATAACTGTATGACTCTACTCCCAAGACTTTGAGGATTTCTTACCGATTTCCCAATTTTCCCCTCCTCTGTAGCTTTCACTCCAAAGAACAGAGCTTTGTCTCCTTTCTGTCAGCTGTCTGCTACTGCAGGCAACAGAAAAACTGCATCACAAAGATTGTGCATGCAACGTAGATTCATAGGTGTTTATTATTGCCTTTCAACGGAGAAGGTTTGCAGGACATGGTTTCTTCCTTACTGGCATTAAGGGAGACTGGTCTGAAATTGAGGCTCAAGTTTCCCAGGGAGCTGCCTACTATAGAGGTAAAAAAAGTTACAGCGTGATCTAGAGCAAGACTTTCAAGTGAGTGTGGGTGACTTGGATGTTAAGTCTCAATGATTTCTGAAAAGAGGCTTCCAGATCATTAGACTTCTCTGAAGACAATACACTATCCTAACCCAGTTATTCACTTATAGCTTTATTAACAGTAGAGTAACGCCACAGCAATTTGATTAAACTTCTCCAACCGATATTCACTCAAACATTATCAAACGTAACTATCCAATAACAGGTTTTGCTCAATACTCATCAGTTCTATAAACAAATATTTAACATTTGTTCTGAAGCCAAATAGTAAATTATTGCAAAGAAATTAATCCCGAGTTCAAAGAGCTTGTGTTCTCAGGTTAGAGACTCAGCAAAAATTTGGGAGTGTATTTTTCCACATTTAAGCCATGGGTAGGAGTTGGTAGATCATAACCTCCAAGAGCTGAGAGGATTCCACACCAGGTCGCATACCCTGGCAGTTTTTCTATCCATTAAGGTTTGTCAGGTACACAGGTCCAAGCAATATTTCTCCTTCACCTGGAAATCAGGATTTCCATCTTTAAATGAGTTGTTTCCTTCCTGCTTTTCAATAACAGGACCAGCAAACTCAACAGTGAAAGACACTAGCACAAACCCATAAATACAGAAGCAGAAATCAAGTATTTACCTGACTTTCAAAAGACAGAGGCTTCCTACTTGGGTTGAACATCTAGTCTGCTTATACTAAATGCAACTAGACTACTAAATAAAAGCACAGAATCCTGTTTTATGTAGCATGTCTACATACAACTTCATTAACTCTAAACTGTCAGCATCAATAACAACTCTTTCCTCCTTGTATTTACATGTACCCACTGAAGATGAACCCAAAACGACTGGAAAAGGTCCTCCCCAAATTCCTTAAGGCTTTGAAAGCACAGGACAGAGTGCTGCTGGTGGGAACCACCAACCGTCCCTTCGACGCTAATCTTAAACCTTTCTGCAAAGTGTACCAAAAAATTATTCTGATTCCTAGGCCTGACTACGCTTCAAGATTTGGCAAGTATTTCAAGCAGTCTTGTTGATTACTACTGTTTAAAAATCAATGCTTATTGTCTGGTTATCCTCAAAACTGACTTTAATCTCAGCTCATACCCCAGGTATGGATTTCCAGTTAATTTCTGTATTGCCTAAATTTTCAGTTCCTGAAAGTTTAGGTAATACTCATAAAGGCTACCCCAAATACCAGATAATAAAAGTGGAAGTTGGGAGAAGGGTTTAAAACACAGTTGTTTAGCATGCACTGACTTCATCCCAAGCTGTTTTTTCACTCTAGGAAGGACAAGATCCTATTTCAATACACACTTTGTGTTTTAAGCTTTTCTTTTTACAGAAGGATTCTGAATTTCTGTTATTCCTGTCCAGTTTCCATACTCTAAACAAAACACTTTGGGCATCTCCATAAACAGAGCCATGCCTAGAAGATTGAGCTTTGTCACTATCGAGTTCCATTTTTGTACTTGCAGATCACAAGAGGCATTGTAGAAACATCCATGATTTTGCATGTCTAGTCTATCAACTAGCGATAGACAGGCCCTCCCAAAGTCTGACAAATTCATTGAGGACCCCATACGCCAAGAGTCAAGGACGTGTAACAAAAACCCTATCTTTTATTAGGCCAACTTACGTGGAGAGAAAAAAAACCAAACTTTCAGGCATGCAAATTTGTTTTCAGATTCAAATCACCTTGAAGTGATTTGATGATCATCGCAATAGCTCAGCATAAACTCGTAAGAAATGCTCCAAATTAAGCATAACAACGCTAATCAATTACTGCAAGAAAAATGGTAGTTTGTCCACATCCTTCAGAAGTGGCTAGTAGAAGGGCTTTTGTTCCCAGAAGTATAGTCTTTTTACCTGCGGTTTAATCACCAATATCATGCAGTTTAATACTCAGCAAAGTGTACTAAAAAGTCTGATGGGGCAACTCATAAGCAGAAGGGCCGTTTAGGTTCAGGCCAAAAAGAATGTGGGAAAAAGGTTTGGGGCTATTGAGAATGACACCAAGCACTTCAAGTTAGGACTCCCAAGGGTGTGTTTATTCTACCAGAGGCTCCTAGCATGAGCATCCCTATTGATCACCTTATCAAGGAAAATGGACTCCCTTCATGCCACCCATCTCCAATGGATCATGTCCCAGAAGAATACGGTAGTAAAGGAAACCACATTCAGTTCAGGCACCTCGCTACACAGTTGTACCTTGAGTACAATATTGCTCCACATAGTCACCTTATTACAAAAATCATGCAACTGTATTGTGAAGTCCAGTTTATACTGCCTTTCATGGAGGCAGCCAAGGTACTGAGATGATGCACATTTGGGCAAGCTCAAGACAGGTTTTGACTGCCTAGCACGTTGTAAATCTCTCCCACATGCAATAATTTCCATAGTGTGGATGGGAAGTGGTCCCTAAGCAAGCTAACGTGTTTCATGTTATGTTTATTGCTATATTGCTAATAGATAAGAGACATGAATAAGACCTAGAGAAAGGAGGTGATAGAAGCTGAATTTAGCTGTGTTCGCTTCTGGGGATTGAACCGTCACTTTCTGGGATTCTCACCACAAATTTGGAGGGGGGAGGGGGGAAAGGGCCAGCCAAAGGGATTTCAACTGCAAACCTAGGAATGCCCAGAAAAGTTAATTCTTGGCATCTTAAAGCCAATTAAACTCGTAGCTTTACTACTTTGACATTGTCCCATTTAAGACAGCACCAGGCTTGTTCTTTAGCTCCAGCCTTCCCTCAAGTTCAATGGAAATACGATCTTTACAGCACAGAGCACTCATCTTCCAATCTTGACAATTTTCAGTGCCCGACACCCAATCTGAGAACTGAAGAAACTCGTTTTGACAGAAAAGCTGTGACGTAACAAATATTCGTAGCCACAGTGCACAAGCTACCCATCTGCTACAATCCTTCCTTTTGCTACAAACCAGAATATTCCAATCTATGCACAACGGAAACAAACACACAATGAAATCCATTGAACTGTGTCCCAACATCCACGACCGTTGACTTTCCACCCATCTGAACATTCAAACATAGGATACTCAAACCACAAACCTGCACTGGTTTCTTGCTATCAACCACCCACCAAGTCAGTATCTCGTAAGACGCATGATCCTACCTGCAACAGAAGCTGTGGCACACAATATGTGGCTGTGCAGAAATATTGCTCACTGTTGTATGCATCAGTTCCTCTTTTATGAGTTAGTGATTCAGCCAGTAATTATTGAGCATAGTTATAATTCAAGTGGGAGATCACAGTACTACATTTTTCACTCTGGCAAACTAAGTTGTCAGTAGTTATGGGCACAAGTCCAGAGTATCGACATAGCAATCGGAGCAAGAGTAGGGCAGGTTTTCTCCATGCCGTAACTACCCCGACAGCCAGTACCATTGATTTTCCACCCATTTGAGCATTCAAACATAGGATACTCAAACCACAAATTGTCTGTCTCATTCAAGACCTTTCTTAATCTCTATGCGTAATGCTTCTTATTTTTTCCAAACGTTTTTGTACAAGGCTTTAAAGGAAAGCATGCCGAGGTGGCATGGAAGTTTTACTAAGTTTCTCCGAGACAGACTGTTACTTCGCAGAGGATAAAACAAAAACGTTTGTTACTTGTATTAAATCGGGGTTTTTGGAAGCAGTATCTCAGGCGCCTCACAAACTTGAAGAAAACCTTCATGTCACAGAGGTTCATGGCTAAAAGATACCGACAGGTTCACCATTTAACTAACGAGCAAAGTGCCAATCACAGACATTTACACCTGGCCTTCGCAACATGTGCCTGCATAGCTGGAAGCCTTTGGCTTCCAAACCAGACATTGAGTCCCCATAGCAGCCCTCGGTTCAGCAGGAGTAACCTGTGATCAGGGTCACGGAAAGAAAAACAGGCTGCTAATATAGGTACTTAACTCTACACACTCAAATGGGAACATTCTGGATAGGTTCTCTTTCTGTGTATACGCACAGGCATATTGAAGTAGTTCTTTCCATTTTTTATACACGTATCCACCTCACATGTGCCCTTAATGACTTTCTGAAAAGTACTGACTAGTAGCCAGCAAATGATCACTAATGGTTTAAGAACAGATGTGTGCCTAAAGGCCTCTAAGCTACAAACCTGTAGATGAAAGAAACAGCAAACAAGAAGGATTTGAATCTTGGCTTTCCAGACTGATATCCCTTATTTTCCTGTTTCAATTTCAAAATGCAAAGAAAATATTTCTCCTGCTTTCCTTATGCCAGTCTTTGGCATTCTCTCTTTTTTTGGGTCCTGATGAACAGTGTTATGGAAACACATCATCCTGCAGAACGGTGGAGCAATCACCGACTCGCTGAACATAAGCTGCCTCGCAAAGGTGTCTGACGGTTTCACCCAGGGACACATCATCCGGGCGGTGCAAGCTGTCTTGAGCGAGCTACGCCTCCTGCAGATGACCAGAAAGCCACTGAGGACTGCCGAGTTCGTGACTTCTCTGGCCAGACAGGACCCCGTGTACAAAGAGGAGGAAGAAACATTTAAGGTGACATTAAGAGCTATGTTAACTGGCTGTCTTTCATCATCCCCTGCCATGTCCTTGTCCAGGCACATTTGATCTAGACACCTGCTAATTCTGCTGATGGGTTGGCACACAGCTATTGGAATGATGAAGTGTGGCTCAACAGCACCGAACACCCATCTCTCCCATTTCGGGATGTTTGGCATCCCGGGCCGCTGGATGTGCCAGGCAAACGGTCGTTATTAGGGGCAGCAGCTCTGCACGGGCAAAACGCCTGGCACACTGCTTTGTTGAACCTACTGCCTGCACCCAGCTCATCTTGAACAGTGGCCTTGACACGCACAGGTAAATTCTGCATGTGCCATTAGTACAACGCGTTGGTCCTCTTTCTTTTGGAGCCGACATGGTCAGCAGGCCTGGCTATATCACCCTGAGAAGGCAAAAAAACCTGGACAGGGAGTGTCTTGCAGGCTGTTCCATATAGGGATCAAGTTCTAAGTCCTTATTTTAAATGATTTCAAACAAGACTACTCTTAGAAAAGAGTTTTCATTCCAGGGTTTTAAAAAAAAAATTAGTTTCTGCCTCAAACTCCAACCCAGCTCCCCACTCTCAGGGCTATAAAATCCTGAAGGCAAAACCTAGTGCATTTGAGGTGCGTTACATGTACCTCAAATATACATGGATCACCCTGCCAAACAACTTTTTTCCACACATAGCTCAGTAATAATTGCTCTTTCTTTCCCTAGACTAGGCATTATCTTTATGTAGTGGTTAATTCTGCTTTCACTGTATTGCTTTTGGTTTTCCTATTGGTGGGAACAGTTTATCAGGCTTAAGTACAGGTCTACAATTTACTTAGTATAGTGACTTCAGTGTAGCTTAGGGACAGCTGAATTGGACTTGAATTAGCTAGCTGAGTGCAACACTACAGCTTAGCAGCACTGACACCCCAGAAGAACAGCACAACACTTGACTAAGGCACTTCAAGCCTACTGAACGCTACCAAAACCCTTGGCCACCTAACAGGAAAACCCTGCTGCGTACCAAAGAGCCGCAGGCAGCCCACACCGGGGCTCCAAACAGGATAGGACTTCTGTACTGAAGCCAAGAGACCCCAGAAGAGCTTTCTCAGTCTTATAACCCCCCAACTTCTACCCAGACCCACTTATAAATCATCCAGTTCTCCTGGCTGAAAGGTTTGCTTTTCATTCTGCTCTTGGAATCCCCTCAGGTTTTGAATCCCCACAGCACCTCGCACAATAAACAGGATGCAGTTTCCAGCAACTTTGTCCAAGATATCTTCCACTGCTAACCTAATGACAGCGCATATTTCCCCCAGCCCTGTTGAATACTTTCCAATTTCCATTTAGAGCCATTTGGCTCACTCAGCATAGGCAGCATTTGTGATATTTGGCAAATTACTCTTTTTTTTCCTCATGCTTCCTATCTAAACCAATATCTTTCCTCAGGGAAAGGCTAATGGTTCAGTGTTGCAGCAAAGAAAAAAAAAAACCTGTCATTCCCAGCTCCAAGTAGTAAACCATTTGTACCTTGAAACACGAGAGCCAGTATTTAGTGCGAGTTTAACTTGAAAATATTATTCCACTTACTATAAATGTGCCTGTTTTGTACAGCACAAAGTACGCAGGCAGCACTTCGTTTTGAACACTGCTAAAACGATACTGTCCTCAGCGTCCCATGGCAATCATTTCCTTGCATTAATTACAGCCCTTAAAGTATTTCCTTTTATCTGTTTGAAATTTGTTTCCCTTAAATGTCATGGAACCTTGCCCCGGCACCTGTAGTACGGCACAGGGGAAGAGGATTGTCAAAATGGCCTCGTGCATTAATTAACTCCAGTATCTTCATCCCTTCTCGCACAGAAGCCCCTTTTCCCGAGCTGCTAATCATTGCCATCGCTGGACCTTTTACTGTTGCTTCGCTTTGTCCTTTTTGAAGCGGGGCAGCTAAAACGCAGTATTCAAAGTGAAGATTAGCACTGTGATGAATCTTTGATTTCTATTCACTGGAAACATGAATCTCCCTGTTTGACATTTATATTCTGCCAGCGTTCCGAAAGGAATATAAATAATGCAAAATTTGCGATAATGTGATTTCTTCATTCAATTTACTCAAATTTCTGCCCCAATTATACATCCACATTTTTGAAATTATAAATTATTGCACCAGTGCAATTGATACAAATCCTTACGCAGAAATAACGGTAGTCCGAGAGGAGCGAAGGGCAGTCCAAGTAGCACGCTAGTTCTGCCTGGCTGCGACCGGTACAAAATACTTAACAATATGTAAGAAAATCCATACTAAAGAACTGCAGACATCATTCCTCCAACAAGCAAAGAGTTTTTTTAACTCTGATCAGTCACTTGCTGTCAGTAACAGTTCAGATGCTAGCGCGTTAGTGATAAATCTACTTTTATCTTAACCGTATCTGAGGAGTTGGCTTCGTTAATCCCACATAGCAGTTCCGCTAGCTAAGGAGTCGAAAGCAGCCGTCATCCCGCGCAAACAGGCAGGTAATTTTACTGCCTTGAAATATATGCACAAAGAAATGGGAATAAGAGTAGACATCACGAGTCACACAGCTTCTGCTAGTGACTTCAGCAGTGCAGAAGAAGCAAGGAGGTGACCTCCCCAGGCTGCAGCCACCAAGCAGCACTTGCCATCCTACCAAGCTCCTGGCAAGGCATTGGCAGGGGTTTGTTATTCCTGCTGTTTCCCACTTAAGGTCTGGGGAACATCATACCCAGGACAACAAACCTGGGGGGAAAAACAGAATTTCTGTTGCCTGATGGCCTATCACGCATGGAAGGCCAGAGGCGTTGCTAGCTACTGCTGGGGAAGTCGGTTCCTCCCCAAGCCAACGTTCACAACCACCACCTTGTCTTTCTTATCCCACTCCTGTGAAGGACCAGAAACAGCCATCTCCATCTCCTCTCCCTGCCCCATGGTGTCCCAGCTGTGTTTGCTCTCCCCAACACAGGAACAGCTCGGCCCAAGACCATCTTTAGGACAGCAAAATCCAATTGCCCAGGCCACTGCACCGAAAACCCAGGGGTTCCTCCCAACCCCCTGCCGTGACACCATCTAGATGTGGGTGCATGAGGGGTTGCATGATGTTTTAATCGGTGCCGTCAGGGTTCTTGGAGGAGGGAAGCTCAGCTAATTTAGGCAACTAGAGCAGAGATCAGAGCATTATGGCTGCCCAGCAGCCAGCCGGGCATTTGACAGCTGTCAGACTTCATTTACCTGCTGACAGGATTTAATCTGCAAGGCAAGAGATCCAAATGGGGTGTCTGTCATCAGCCCCTTCTTGGCACCCAGAAGAAGCATGACACCAAGAAGGACCATCTGCAACCAGGAGAGGAACATCAAAGGGTTTTCTGCCCTATACACTTCCAGTACCTCTTCTCCCAGCTACCAGCTACTACTCTTGTGGCTGCCTGCCCGTAACACATACTGGGAAACTGGGCAAGGCAAATTCCTCAGGGTAGCCTTACCAGGCTGAAGCTAGAAGCAGCATTTTGGATGAATCCTATGGAAAAGACAGACTTTACAGCATTGGTAGGAAGGTTGAAGACTACCCCAGCGAAGGGCAGAGGAGACACAGTTGGGGCATTAAATAGTGGTCAGAGGAAAGACATTCAATTCCTGGGCAGGAATGGATCAAGAGGGAAGGCGTTTTATCCGTCATGTCAACAACCAGTGGCATTTTAATCTCTGGTGTAGGCAGGACTTCGCTGATAAAGGTTCCTGTACATACATACAGGGGAAAGACCAATTCCTACACACTCCTAACTTTAAAGCACTACCCTCTCCTTCATTTTACATTATTTTCACATGGCCTAGAACTGCCTTGTTGACATTACAGTCCAGGAGCTTGGCAAGTTTGCAGAGCGCCTATACCAAAAATCATTTACAAGTCACAGGACTGTGAACAGGCATCTGAAAGCAATAAACAGGTTTTTAACGTTCAGGGTTTGTTTTGCTTCTTAAGCTCTCGCATTGAAGTAAAAACTGTCTGGACCGAATTGCAGAGCCATGAGAAGTAAATGCTTTGCCTATTGCCAAGTTTCAGACCAGAGGGAGTTTTGACAAGAGCTATATACCTCAGAAATAGGGTTGATCATAGAAGTTCTAACATTTCCATAGCTATAGCAACACAAATGGCCCGGCTAAGTATTCCTGTTAATGAGACACACTTCAAGCAAGCAATTGCTATACTCCTTGTTATAATAATGTTCTCAAGAGATCTGAGGATTTCATTTCTGCTTCTCCACAAGCCAGCCAGGATTTTAAGATTTTTTTTTTTTTTAAGGATTGCTCCGTTGTACTAGTAAAAAATTTCTGAAGTGTTGGGTTTTTTTTTTTTTAAGTTTTAATAAAACATACACATGTTTTTTGATTCTCCAGGCGTGGTACGCCAAGACACCGCTGGGTAGAGCACGGATCAGAGCACTGGCAAACAGTGAGAAAGCAGGAAAAGGAAAAACAAAAGAAGGAAATAAAGGAAAAAGGAAAAACTAACTTCCTCAAGAGTTTTGCATCTGGCAGTGTCAGTCACAGCTCTGCTTCACTGAGAAGAGGAGACCTTAGGAAACCGGACACATCAGAATAACACACTCCAAGTTATAGCTATTCCAGGAAAGAGAATTCCTTCCGGAATTAATTTTTTAAAGTTTAAAAAAAAAAAATCAGATGAGACATCAATGTGACATGTAGCTCTCAGAGGATGAAGAGTTAATGACCACTGACTTGCTCAAGCATTATTTATTCTACGAGGTGTTAGAGGGCAGAGAGGTTCATTACTCAGGACTGTAACATACCATCAACTTTTAGGCTATACTCATTTATTTCAGCAAGTAACTCTCCTTAAAAATTGATGTCACATTAATGTCTTTCATTACTTTAATATCCTATATGCTTTATAAAACTAACTGCTTTATATATCTGTAAGTCTAATGTGTTACAGTTCTCAATAAAACTATTACAGCTATAAAGACTGCTTTTTAATTGGGATGGATTATAAGACACTTAATGCAATCTACCACAAGCTGAATATTTACGTAGCCGCATGAGGGCCAGCACCGTTTCAGCTCTTCACGGACCAACTCATATATATGGATGTTAACAGAAAACATTAGTGAGCAGAACAAAAGCAAAGCAGTCAGGTGGCGTTCATTTTGGTGGATGTCCTGAGAATCTATTTTGCTATGAAAAACAATGCCCAGTTACCTTGTTTGCACAAATAGCAATATATCTGTTGCTTAAAAAAAAAAAACAACAACATACATAGCAGAACAGCAGCTGTAGTGGCAATCTGGAGTAAGCCTGTTGAGCTTTCTAAAAGGTTGTCTCACACTGTTAAACCCAATCCACCCAGACCAGCTTCGTCTAAATCTGGTCAAGTTTAAGTAGCCTGTCGGTGAAAGTCTGCCCCATCACGTTCAGCCACCACGCGTCAAGCGGCACACAGGCGTAGCCTGCGGGATCACCGCGGCTGTTTATGTGCTTGAGCAGCACAACATGAAGCTCCGTGGCAGGAATGTCTTCCACACAGGACCCAAGACACTCGAAGGCAGAGATTTCCCAGGCTTGTGCTTTGATGTAGCATGTCCTACGCAGTAGGGTGCATTAGGGCTGATATCACAAAAAGCAAGTGCAGGGAACTAAACCTTCTCAGAAATGCAACGCCCCAAGTAGTCCGTGACAGCACTTGATAGCGTTTCAGTTGATCGGCAATCAATCTTGGTCGCTCACAAACCAGAAATTTTGGGGACAAGGTATTTGTAACCAGTGGTTAGAACACCCTAAAGCTTTGGGACATCCTACGTGGCACCAAAGAACATCAAGTTCTTCCTTTACATCAAGTACAGGATCTTCTACAGCCAATAGCCACAAATACCTGCTTTCACCTCTAACTGCCATGTACTTACGTTGACTTGACAAGTCGTTTGCCGTACCAGTTTAAGTGGAAACAAGACCCACCATCCCCAGGCAGCCAGAGGACCTCTCTATACCCTCACCGTGGACAGGCTGGGAGGTACAAGGAGGGCTGCATTGCTGTAGGAAGCTGCCCAGGTTTCCTCCAGCACAAACCAGGCCAACCTGCCTCTGGGGGAGGGCGGGCCAAGGACAGCACATCACACCGGCATGGCGCTCGGTTACGCTTCACCGAGCACAGCGCTGATCACTGCTTGCTAAGATCTTGCGGCTAGGTCTTCCACCTACAAAGGGAACGGTCACATTTTAAACATTTCTGCATCTTTGAACTATCCCAACCCCTTACTGCCCTGGCTTCCCCTACTAGGACAGGGTTATTTCATCAAAAATACCACAGAATCATTAAGGTTGGAAAAGACCTTTAAGATCATCAAGTCCAACCATCAACCCAACACCACCATGCCCGCTAAACCATGGATATGATGGCAAGTGACTTGTAGAAAACATGCTCTTACCCAAACGGTCGGTACCCAACATCTTTTAGGACAGGAACTCTGCAGAAAGACCAAAGTCCACCCAAAAACCTGCTTGAGCAGCTGCTCTGACAAAGCCTTCTGGGAAGGGGCTGGTATTGACCCCGACTGCTCCTAAGAAGAAATGCACTGGAAAAAGGTGCCCCTGGAAACAGCAAAGTCTGAACAAAAGCCCGGAAAGATTCCTATAGGCAACTAAAGGCACAGAAAATGGCTCAGGTGACCCTATCTTTGCGCACAGCGGAGGGAATGGGACGGCTCCGGTTAATAAAGTGAATTTTCTTCCCAAGGGAAGAATAGGCTGCCGTGCTGTCACAGCACATGGCGGGGAGCCACCCCAATTCGAGTTGTTTGTGCTCCTCTTCGGCTACATTTTGCTGGCTGGTACAGGGCTCCGCTGGATTTCAGCCTCCTAACCTTGAGGTTGCATCTAGAGCCCTGCCACAGGGATCCAAATGACAGAGGAGGAAACCCTTGCTAGATCTCCTCCATGCAGGACATTTCTGGTGCAGACAAGTCCTTCCCTCAGCAACCCAACTGCTGAAGCCTCGTCATGACCCACACAAGAGACCCCACAAGTACAGTTTAATCACGTGCAACAGAGCAGCTACAAACTTCAGCTTTCCTTATTTTTTTTTCTTTGCAGATGCTTGCTTGCAGCAAACTGCTGGCTTCACAAATTTGGCAGCACATCCCAATTTAAAAAAAAAAAAGTAGTCTTCAACTTAATGCTCGATGAAAAGAGCCAAACTCTCCAAAGAGGCTGCAGGGTTTGCGTTAAAAACCCTCATCTCTGCTCTCATCTGCAACAAAACTAATTTGGATAATTCTATCCTCAATCTTGCCGACAGTGGAATACTCCTCTCCACAACAGGTTTGACAGCAGAACGTGATGTGATGAAAAGACCGCATTTAGGTTGGACGTAAGCAAGCCCATTAACTAATATTTCAGCAGGTTCAATGCAATCTCAACAGCAAAGTAACACGCTGACTGGCAACATCCATCTCCAGGGCACGACTCCGACCCCACGCGGAAAGGATGCCTGAACCCCTCACCGTCCCAGGTGTGCTTGGCAGGGCAGAAGCCTGCTGTTTTTCTCCAGCATTCACTAGTTCATGGGGGGGAAAAAAAAAAGGCACTGGGGCAATTTATCCTTTAGGTGTAGCTTGCAACGCTGGCTGCTTTCAGCATAAACTGCATTTCTTCTCTCTTTTTCCCCATGGGGAGCCGGAAGCCACAGCTGGTGTGTCTACAAACAGCTCCGTGGGCGCAGGGGGGTGACCAAGAGGCAATAAAGCAAACAAACTCTGCCCTGTGTAGCTGCCAAGCCCTCGCCCTCCTTTAAAGAGTCCTCTTGGGCGGTGGGGAGGGCGGAACGAGGAGCAATTTTAATGCTATTCATAGCAGTTATTACAGAAAGCGCAGCTACGTGAAAACGAAGCTGTTGCCTCAGAGCCAACACACAGGAATTTCGGTATCAAGGGCTGAGTTACTCCGTTAAGCAGCGCTGGCCGGATCTCCATCGCCCGTCCCGCTGCGAGGGTCAACAGCGCTGTCGCAAGGAGCACGGCTAGAGATGTTCTACCAGGTTGGGCAGAGCATCTCTACCCAAACATCTCCCACCACGGGGCCAAAAAAAAACCCCAGAAAAAACCCAACTGTGGCTTTGCTAAGCCCAACCACAGAGCAATCCCAGAGCCTGATGAGGGAGGAAAATCCCCTCTGCCACGCCGTCCCCCGCGTGGTTTCCAGCAAGAGGTGAGTTTGGGGGGACAGCAGCGAGGGGAGCCAGGCTGCTTTGCCTCCTGGTGCGGTGGTGGGAGGTAATCCAGCAGCACCAGCAACGCTGAGAAAAGAAGCTGTCATGCTCATTTATATATGTAAGTGATATAGAGAATTATCGGCTAAATTATTTAAATGTCCCATTACTATTAAATTACTGGGCATTCATTGTAAGAACAGTCATAATACAGTAACTAATTTGGTATTAATGTGAACGTCAGCGTTTCATTGCAGTTATTTTGTACTTCATCATAAGATAATTTACCAATAAATTAATTGGCTTAATTGCTTCCTCCAAACCCAGGAGAACTACGTATGACACGACTTTTTTAAAAGCGGTCACACTCACTCCCCACCTTCCTGCTTTGACCGCAGCAAGCGGGAGCCCCGCTTCGCAACGCGCGGGGAGGAACAGCCAAGAAGGAAGGAGCAAAGCGTGACTTTGCTTTCTCAGAGGCAACGAAGTCTTGGCACATCCCCGCCCTGGGCATTTTGAAATCCAGCCCCCCCCGAGGCCACGTGCTGGGAGCGGGAGCCCAGGTTTCAGTGCCAGCTTTGCAGGGTCCTGGGTGGTGGGCAAGGAGCACAGTCCCAACACTCAGCCACCCCCCAAGGCAGGAGAAGCACCCGGGAACCATCCTCACCCACCTCCCTCTTCTGCCAACTCCCCAAAAACACCAATAACCCCCGCTCCCCATCAACTGGGCATCAGCCAAACCAGCCAGAGCCACGACTCGGAGGCTCCAGCTGACAGACCTTCTTTTCCAGTTGGAAATAAGTCCATAGCAACATGCCACGAGGCCAAAAAAAAAAAAAAAGCGCATCTCGCACGAGCTGTTTCGCCGATTTAGAGAGGGGGTCATCGGGAGCACCCCTGCCTTCCTGAAAGCGGGCTCCTGCGGTAGCGTTACGGACAGCACTGAAACTCGCCGGCGCCCGCAGCAACCCACTCGCAGCTCCCACCTCCCCCTTCCCTGGGGGCTTCGGAGAAGTTTCCTGCCGTTTTCTTCTCCAGGAGATGGAGGGGAAAAAAAAAAAAAAAAAAAAAGGAGGGTAAGGACAGCTATTTCCTCCAGTTTCTCTCTTTTTTTTTTTTAAATAAATTCACAAGGCTCTTTTGCAAAGCGCTGGGAACAGATTGCACCGGACGGAGCGCTTCGGCACGCGCTCCCCCACCAGTCAGGGAGAGATCAGCCCAACTGCAAAAGGCTGCTAAATCTTTATTTACGGCAATTCGCCCCGGTCCTGGGCAGCCTGCAGCACGCCAGGCCGGCCAAGGGTCCGACCCCAGGCGGGGGCAGCCCAAGGGAATACATCTCCATCCCGCACGCCCCGGCCGGGGACGAGCCCCCGTCGTAGCTTATTGTTTAAGTTGCCATCGGAATTAAAAAACAACCCAACGTTTCTCAGCAAAACCCCCCAAATCGGGTAACGCAAAGCGAAGCTGACTGTTCTATTAACTCCCATCCTGCATCAGCAATTTTCCAAAGTGCGGAAACATTATAATTGACTTTTCTGCTAGTAGCAAAATGTCATTTTTTTTCTTAATACTTCCTAAGTCACTAATGCATTTCAAAAGCCTCCAATGCCACTACCACAACAGGACTTACAAATTAGCACATTTTTTAGCTTTTCATTAAACACAATACCAAAACGAAAGTCTCGTCATATTAAGGTTTCTCTCCTCATTACTGAAAGTACCGCGACTTTGGAACTTCACGCGGCAAATTATAATGCGCTCAGCCTGGGTCCATTGTAAATCAGGGCTTCAAAAAGGGTGTCACGTAGTCAGGCCCTCTTTAAGCACTGAAAATATTGGAGTCTATTCGAAAACGCCTTATGTAGCCTCTCACTCGCCTTGCAAATCATCACAGCACCGGGTAGAGCTTCCTTTTTATTTTTTGCCTCATGGCATCAAGCCATTTCTATTCCGACCAGAAAAAGAGGATTGTTTCTTGCTGGGATTTAAGGAAAAAAAAAAAACACCCCTACACCTAAGATAACAAGCTGCACAAAACCCCCAAATCACTGGGGGCTGTCACTCAGCTTTGCGCAGCATCCGTGGGGCTGTCCGCTTCCAAAGAGGAGGGGGATTCTCCACCCGGACCCCCAGCTCGCTGCCCTGGGGTGCCCCCGGCCAACGACGCTTTTCGGAGGCCACCGCGGTGCCTCCGCGGCCCCGGCTGATGCCGCGGCTCCGCGCTGGGAGGCCGTTACCCGCGGGGCACTGCGGAAGAGGAGCCGTTCCTGGTTTCCCTCGGCCAAAGCACCCGAGGCAACTTCGGCGTCGCCGCCCACGGCTGGAGTCCCCCGTTCTTGGCGGAGGAGGGAAAATAAAAGGGGATGTGCCAGCACGGAAGCAGGGAGAGGCTCGCACCCCACTCCTGGAGCCCCCCGAAACAGGTGCTGTTTCCCAGAGGATGGGGAAAGGCCAACTCCACACCCTTTCCCATTTTCCCTAGTCTTCCGAAAAAAAGGCTAAACGCACCCCCCGCGCCCCTTCGAACAACGCCGAGGGCGCGCAGTTTCCCATAGGTGGGACACCCCTCTCCTTAGGGGTGCTCGTGCTTTAAGTTCCTCAAACTAGCAAGAACGTCATCGTCAAGCGGCCGACCACGCGCGCCTAGCGGCGAAGGGGAAGAGAAGCACGGAATAAGAGTGGTCACCTCTCGAGAGGGCAGCTGGAAGCCAGCAGCGAGGTAACGGGCGTTTCCCAAGGTCCTCTTCCAGCTCCCCCAGTGGAGGCTCCCACCCTGCCTCGGTTTCCCCAACAAGGAAATGGCAACCAGCAGCAAGACAAGGCAAGGGTTAATGCAAGCCCCGGGAAAAGGTCAACGGGCATCTCGCAGCACAGGTAACAGCGGCACCAAAGCCCAAAATAAGCAACAGAGGGCAAGGAACTGGAAGGAGGAGGACCTGCGGAGGAGAGCCAGATACCAACATCACAAAAAAAAGCAAACACAAAGAACTCACCTTCTCCTCTCTTGAAGGTCCACAGCTTCTGCACGCAGTTGGTGTAGCCACCAGGAAAGAAAAGGACTGCAAGCGCTGCTTTGCCCATCCTCACCCAAGACACCCTCCAAAGCCCACAGCCAACCACCAAAGCCTGAGGAGCTCAGGGGCTGAGGCTTTTATCCGGCTCAGGGGATCACCTGCAAATGGGAAACCCAGACCACCTGCTGCCCTCACAGGAGGAGACACTCCTCAGCTGGTTCTCCTCCACCATTTGCTCCAGCAGGCATCCAGGGTGAGGTCCCAGCACCCACCTCAGACAGCATCTCAGCTGGGTCTAGCACTGGGTTGAGCCCTTTCCAGAGGTTGCCTTCTGAAATTGCACTTTGGGAGCAAAAATCATTTTGATGCTAGTAGTTGAGCATACAGGTCCTAAGTGTGTGGGACAAGGGGGCATGAGGATCCCTGCAATGTCCTCGCTGCCCCGTTGACCCGCTCAGGAAAAGAAGGAAAGGCCCTGTGAGGAGTGGCCGTGTGTGGGGCAGGGACGGACGCGGGGAGGGGGTACAGGACCATGCTGTGGGTCTCCATCGCTCTCTGTCCAGCCCCTTGTCCTGGAGCTGCAGCAGGGTCTGATGGGAGAGGGTTGGTCTTGGTCTGGTTGAGGGTTTTCCCAGTTCTCCCAGATGAAAGCATTTCAGGTCTGGGATCAAACCAGCATCCTCCAGTCACCTCCAGGTGGCTTCCATCCACATTTCAGGACAACAAGCTCTTACAGAAGAGGACCAGAGGGCTGGCTTTCAACTCCAGGCACATTGTTATTTGTCCCAGCTCCGGGTATCCCGAGTCAAACAAGGAGAAGCCACCGCGCTTGCCCACACAAGGGCTCCTTAGTGGAGTGGGTCTTTTGCTTTCTAGGTAAAAATAACTCAAGATCAAACCCCAGGAAGAAAAAAAAGAAAGATGGAGGGGAAAAAGAATGGGCTGAAACAAGTGGAAAACCACCAAGAATCACAGAACCATTGAGGTTGGAAAGGACCTTCAAGATCATCAAGACCAACCATCAACCCAACACCCCCATGCCCACTAAACCACGTCCCGAAGAGCCACGTCCACACGTTTTTTGCACACTTCCAGTGATGGTGACTCCACCACCGCCCTGGGCAGCCTGTTCCAATGCTTGACCAAGAAAGACTATTGGGAGAGCAAGGGAAAACCAAGGCATCAGCCATTAAGACTGGATAGGGTGTGATGGGCCAGGCACCAGCGAAAGCTCAATGAGAGGTTAAGGCTCGGGTGCAATCCTGTCCTCAGGTGAGGAGCAGCTGGAGCGGTGAATAGACTGGGGGATTAGCAGGAGGCGATGGAAGCCGTGCAGATGAGCCCGTTGGCCAGCAAAGCCAATAGCCCAAACAGCACAAAGTTTGGCTAAGCTACAACCTAACGACTCTAATTGAAGGTACACTCAGAGGGCTCCCAAAAGCCCCCCAAAAGCCTCTCGTCTCTCACGGCAGCGCCCTTCGGGAGGGGGTGATGGGCAAGGAGAAATGCTGAAATGCATCAGTTCAGCCCAAAATTTGGGGTCTCGGCAGCATCGTTCCGAAGGCCGACGGCAGCCTGCGCCGGGGTGGCGGCCCGCCATCCCACCACCCATGTTAGCCTGAAAACCCCCAGCGAGGAGCAACCCCTCTTCTCCCGTTGGGGTGGGTTGGAGGGGCCATGTGTGTGGGCGCACCGTGATGCCACCTCACAGCCCAAAAACCTGCCCCGTCCTTACACCGTCTTCTCCAGCCCGCGCTGGAGACGCCCCATCCCTGAGCCCCTGGGGCGAGGTCCTGCCCTGAGCCAGCATCTCATTTCAGGCTTACAAAGTCGCCGCCAAGACAAAGCTCCCAATTTTGGGATCTCCCTGGTGACGTGCCCACCCTCCCCATCCCGACAGCCGACGCATCCCCCCTCCACCCGCTAACGAAGCCCCTCGTGGGGGCACGATGGCGGGGGCGGCCCAAAGCCCCCCGCCCCGTGCCCCCCAGCGTCGCCCACCCGAGCCACCCTCCAGCGGGGAAACCCTCGGCACCGCCGGCCGGAGGAAGGGCAGGGGACGCGGCGGCCGGGGCGACGCGCTGACAGCTCGCGCCGCCGGCGTGACGGATGGTCCAGGTGCCGCGGCCGGGGCCCCCCAGCACCGGCTGCCCCGTCCCGCGGCGGCGGCGACCTGTAATTTCCGGGGCGGCGTTTCCAGCCCGCACCCCGCGAGTGACGGGGAGCGACGGGAACGAAGGCAGAGCCGGGCAGGCGAGCCAGATGGGCCGTCTCGTTAAAGCGCAGCTGCGCCGGGAGGGGCCGCAGCCATAATGAATCGGGCCGAGCCCCCGCTAATTAATGCTGACAAGCCAAGTTCAGAGGTGTCCGCTGGAAAGGAATAAATCAATCCCCCAGAAATGGCTACGGCCAACGAGGGATGGTCGAGTTTGTTCCTCTGCATCCCAGAGGGCAAGCGATTATCTCCGTAACTTTCTACTTAGGGTGCGCTTGGGAAACTCGTCTTCCGACCCGTAAACACCTCCCTCCCACAAACATGTTACGCTTTCAGGCTTTTTTTTTGTGCTCGGGAGCAAACCAGCACGGCGTGAAACCCAGCGGAGGGCTTGCTGGCGCTGGGGGTGCCCACCAGCTCCTCCGTTTCTACCTGCCGGAGCGTTTCGGGATCTGCTGGTGGAGATCCGGCCGGGGACCGGGGTGAATCCGCCGCGGGTTGCATGCGTTTGGGGCAAAGCACCGGGGTTTTGGGCCCGAGGTGGCCGGCGCCGCACCCTCGCCCTATAATCATTTATAAAAGTCCCTTTGGAGGTGGTCAGCCCGCGAGCGGCGGCGGCGGCAGCGCCCATCCCGGGAGGGGGTCCTGCGTTACGGACCCCCCGAGGAGCCTCTCATCCCTTCCACCTTCCTCCTTCCCTTTCCTCCCCCTCCTTGGCAATCACACCTCTCTCCCCGCCCCGGACCGGGTGAACTGAAAATGAAAACGATGCTCTGGTGCCTTTCAACAGCCCCGTCCCCCGCGGCACCCAGCGGTTTGGAAACTTTAATGACAGGAACAAACTTTTTTTGGTTGTTTTTGTTGTTGGGTTTGTTTTTGGTTTTTTTCCTGAGATTGTGAGAGAAACTCGCTCGACTCTCGGGGTTTGTGTTCCGAGAGACGGTGTCGAGGCCGGTGGGCGAGTCCCCCAGGGCTCCTGCTCTCCTGCCCTTCCCCGTTGTACACAACCTTCACACGCGCCCCAAAAAAAACCCCACAAACCCCGTCCCTGCTTTTCAGGAGAGGGTTTGCTGTCACCGCCCCGAAACGAAGCTGGCCTTGGCGCGCCTCTTCGGCCACGTGCCTTCTGAGAGGGGCAGCGAGGGAAAGAGGGGGGGGAAAAACGCCGCGGGGAGGAGCTCAAGCCCCCCACGTCCCCCCATCGAAGGCGAACGGGGCTGAAATCTGCGTGTCGGCTCGTGGAGAGCCTTTTGCAGCCCAGAGGCACCGCAGCCCAGCGCCTGCCTTTGCCAAAGGGGCTCTAATATTTTAGGATAAAGTGGGAGGAAAAGAAAAAGAAAAAAAAGAGGGGAAAAAAAAAAACAAATGGGGGGAAAAAAAAAACCCCACAACTTTTATAGCCCAAATAACGCGGGGCGAGCGCGCCGGGGCGGCTGCTAATTAGCGAACGCCGTCAGCCGGTCTCGTACGGGAAGGGGTCCACGTGACGGAGGGTCAGCCCGGGCTGGTTTTGCAGGCTGGCACTCGGGGTGACATTTCACGAGCGCATTACTGCGGGGTTAAATAATTGGTAGGGCTCCCCTTCGCCTTCAGAAGAGGATGCGCACCGGGATTGAATTCCCGGGGGATAATTAACACAGCTGCAATTCACAGCCGGCGGGGGGGGGGAGAAGGGAAGCCTCGTATTTTTAGTTAAGCTAAGAGCTATAGGGTTTTTTATTCCTCTAACTGATGGAAAAAGGAAAGCGCCGCACGGTTACGAGAACTGGAAAGGGTATTTTTTTTTTTACGTTGAACTGAATGATTTACCTTTGACAAAGAAGGGCCACTATAAACCAGCGTAGCGCAGAATGCCTTTCCATATTATATAGAGCTGTTAAAGGGAAATGTTTTGGTGCTAAATATTATCTCATTTCCAATAAAAACCGGACAAAATCAATGCAGCCTCGGGACGGGTTTATATTTCACCGGGCGGCAGTTTTTCAAGGCAAGCCGGCCCGGCAGCAGCGGCTCGGGCAGCTCAGCGAGCGCGTCTGCGAATGGGGGTTTTTTTGGGGGGGGGTTGCAAAGGGCGACCCCCTCCCCTCGAAGCGCGGAGGGGCGCGTCTTCGCGGGCGTTGACCCCTTCCCTTCGGCCGCGTAACCGGCCAGCGCCGTCACACGGAGCGGGGAGGGGAGCGCTGCCCGTATAAAGGTTGGGGACGTTTTGGGGGCAGGTTGGCCGTTCGCGAGGTGGCCCCCGGCTCCGAGAGAGGAGATTAAATCCCGGGCCGGGTGTCCCGGGAGGACGAGCGAGCGTCACCCGGGACAGCCACCCGCACGCCGCCGTCCCTCCAAGGTAGGCTCGGGCAGCCGACGGCGTCTCCCGCGACGCGGCGGCCTCGCCCTCCTGCCTGCCCACCCCCGGCTGCGGCCGCGGGGTGCCGGAGGGGGACGCACGCACACGCAGCCCTCGTGGGGAGCTCCGCCGCTCGGCCGGCTCGTTTTAATTATTTTGGGGTGGTGAGAGGGGGTGGAAGCTTTAAATCAGTCACGTACTGCGACCCGCGCTTGAGAGCAGCTGGAGGAGGCAGTGCCGCGGGCTGCCAGCCCTCGGGCTCCTTCACCGCGCTTGAAATTTCCCTGGGAAAAAAAAAAAAATAATAATAATAATAATAATGCCATTCCCCGCTGCCGGAGGGCAGCTGTAAATCACGGCGGTGACGCCAGGCGCTCTCGGCACGGGCACATCTGGCCTCACCGGATTTTTTGAGGCAGCCTCATGGGTTTTTTTTGAAGCAGCAGGGCAAGTTATTAGGGGCTGAAATCTCCCCCGGCGTGAGGACTAAGTTGTTATGCGGCAGCTTGACTTGGGGAACAAGCTCGCGCTGAAGTCATTTTGCCGTTGCGTACCGTGCTCCTTCATGTGCCAGGAATGAGTTTTCCTCGTAACGCGAAGCCGGCGCAGACAATTTTAAGTTGTTATTAATAGATACACTTGATCCGAGGAAGTAAAATGCTTAATGTTTTGTTAAATGAGGTGTACTCTGCAAACAGTCGCACGCAGGAAGAAGGTTAAGACGCTACCCCCGCGTTAGAAATTGATGAGCGCGGTGCTACCGCTAATGAAGCGCTCGTCCTCGCCAGCGTTCGGGGCCTCCATTCTGTGTGGAAACAGCTCTACTGAAGTAAGGACGCATAAGGATGATCCCAGGCTTAACTAGTCGCAGGATCAGGCCCTCAGGTCCTCGATGCGCAGGGAGCGGGATGCTGGGAGGACAGGTGATGCACCCAAGGCCATGCAGCATGGCGGTGGCAGAGGAGAGGGCAGGGCTGTGGGGTGCCAGCCTTCCTCCACCACCCAAAATCGCCGCCCAAAGGCAACAAGTAGTTTACAAACAGTTGAAAAACCCCATTTTCCTTTGAAACCCGACTGGGGACCTCCCCCCCGCCTCACTCCTGGCCGGCCCCAAGAAGCTGCGCGGGCGTCCCGGCTGCCAGCTCCTCTTTGCGGCGACTCACACCCGCCCGCGCGGCCGCGTCCCCCTTCAGAAGACGGGGCTATCGTTTCGCCCCGACGTCACTTTCCCCTCATCGGTGGAAAAAGCACTTCCCTCGGCTTGGCAGGTGCTGGGGCTCGGGCGTTTATGTGTGCCCCTCAGCTACAAGAGGACTTTTCCTTTCTACTCTCGCCGGCCCCGGCTATTTTTAACGCCCCACCGCCGCGACGCTGTTCATCCTGTCGTTACCGTGACCCAAGAAGCGAGCGCTACATGCAAATGGAGGCTGATTAAAAGGACTGGCGAGAGGGGGTCACGGGCTATTTCAACACGCTCTCGCCAGCGGGTTAATGCCAGGCGCGCGCGCGCACCCACGCCCTTGGCAAAATTAGCCCACGCCCGACCGAGGAGGTCTAGGCTCCCTGCTAAATAAACCCGCCGGCGAGGGAGGGGGTCCGCGCCGCGGGATGCCCCCGGGGCGAGCGAAGGCACAGCGGGGGGGCGGGACAAGCTTCCTCCACACCAGCACGAAAATATTGCGGGGTCGCCGCTGAGCGGAGAGGGGAAGCGAGCCAGGGCTGCGGAAACGTGACCCGGGAACGAGTCCCTGGGGAAAACGATCCCAGGCTGCGCGGCTCCCTGCACCTCCAAACCTTCTCCCGCCCTGGCTGAGGGACCCCAGGGGATAACAAGGCTATTTCTCATAGCAAAGCCTTGCGCTAGGGAAATTCTGTTAACGCCGGAAGGGGAAAGGCTGGAGGTGGCAGAATAGCAGCAAGTGGTGAAAGAAGAGGGAAAAGACGGTGGGATTTGGGGTTCCAAACCATCGGGGCGGCTGCAGCCAGCCAGCCAGGTGGGAAGGCCAACCTTGAGTTCAGGGGGAGAAAGAAAATGGGAAAGATCACGAATTAGGTCCCAGTGCAGCCGCAGGTGGACAGGGACCTCAAGGCAGGGGGTCCTTCACACAAGGACCCCGAGTCAGACACCCCTGGCTCAGCACTGCCCCAGCCTGGGTGGACACACTGCGATTTTTTTTGGCGGCTTCACGCTCTTCCCACGGTCTCCAGGGCCAGACGGCCGGATGTGACCGCAGCCGTGCTGTGGAGACCCCAAAAACGGACCCTCAGACGACCCTCGCGGCGCGGCCAGGGCAGGCACAAGGATGCTCACGGTCACCCGCAGGACCCCAGCGAGGTCCCCACTGGCAGAGAGCTACGGAGACGGTCCCAAGCGCTTCCCCCAGCCCCAGGCTGACTCCGCGCAAAGGGAACCACGCAGCGTTCCGGCGGTCCCTCCACGTCTGGTTGCTTTGATATAGTTTAATGTCTTCCCGAGCCCCGCTTTGATCGTGTTTACTCCCCGGGGAGGTGGGGCGGGGGGTGTCGCGTCACCCGGAGCCCCCGAGTCACGAGATGCCGAGGTCTATTCTCGTCCCCGCCGCAGGCTTCTCCCATGACCTTGAGGAAAGGAGCCGCGAGCCACGGGGCAGCGGGAGCCAGGGACGCTCCGCTGGCACCCGTCCCCGCGCTTAAACGGCAGCCGAGGCACTGGCAGGGAGAGCGGCCGCCCCTGCCAAAACCCCGGGAGGATTTGTACCCCACTGGCCTTGGCCAACGGCTTTGTATCCCACCCCCCACCCCCGGGATGTGCCAGGCTGCGTCGCGTCAGCCACCGATGCAACGCCCGGGTTTTTCCGTATAGCAACCACGAGGTTGGGAACAGGTATGATTGCCCTCAAGAAAAAAAAATATACATTCTTCAGCAGAGGAAAAAAAAACCCCGACATTTTCTCAGAGCATGCAGATAAGGTTATATGGGGTTGGGCAGACAGGAGCTGGCTAAATTTCCGTTTTGTTTTTTTTCCCCACACACACCCCCTCCCCGAACACCAGGCACCGTTTTCCTCCCAGCCTCAACACCCACGTCCCAAACCACTCCCTGCAATTAATCCAGCAGCTTAATCCCAGAGGTGCTGCCACGGCACAGCCCAGCGACCGTCCGACCCTCGTCGTATCGCGTGCCCGCTATCATCTGACCCCGCCGGAGTTATAAATACGATGACAACAGAGCCTTAACTGGATTATAATTAGACAATGAGCCCAGGAGGGTGGAAACAATAAACTATAAAAGCCCGTCTCTCCCCCCAGCTAGGACCGACGCGCACGGGAAGCGCTGGAATGGGCGAGTTACCAGGGCCTGTAACAGAAAAGCTACAGATTTCCCCCAAATTGGATTCGGAGCATCCTCTAACGGCTCACACTCCCGCCGCCAAGTATTACACGGCCCTGGTCACGGGAGACCTGAGGAGCCTCGAGGTCCTGACCGACCGATACTACCAAGACATCAACCTGGTTTTTGAGATCAGTAAAAATGAGCTGGAGTGGCAGGTGAAAAGCCAAGCGTGTTACGGACTCTCAGGTACTTTTCCTTTCAAGGTCAGTCCAGAAAAATTAAAAAAAAAAAACAAACCAAACAAACAAACCACACCACAGGTATTTACTAACCTTAAATAGGAGGGGGTGCAGTGCATTTAAGTGCCTGGTGCCGCTTTTATAGAGTCTGTTCCTGAGGCGGGTTTCTGGCTAGCTGTCCTGCGGCCCTAGCCACAAGCGTTCAGCACTCCTTTTTATCATTTATTATTATTTATTTATTATTATATTCTTATTATTTACCTCCCCTGCACATGCTAACCCGCCGGAGGGGAAGGGAAGGGGAAGACGTGCGTATCCCGGCCGTTTCTCCAGGTGGGGATGGGGCGCTGGGTGACTGAGGCAGGTTTGCAGGGGGGCTCAGGAAGAGCAGCCTGGTCCTATCCGGCAGGAATTAGATGCTCCCAGGTACCCAGTGCCTCCCGACCCCAGCCGCTCACCGGGCATCTCCCGGTGGTCCCAGAGGTCCTGGATCCGCTGGGAAACGTCCTTCCCTTTGCTCCAGCCGAATCCCACTGGGTTGTTTTTTTTTGGCTTCCCTTCTTGCCAAGGCGCCGGGAGCAGCCCCCAGCCGTAACCAGGCTCCCCGAAAGCCCTCAAGCCGCCAGGGAGGCGACAGAGAAATGACAGAAGCGGCAGGTTGACGCGCTTTACGCGCCGGGCCGGCGGAGGGGGGGGACGGGGACGTCCCCAGGGCAAACCCGGCGGGGTCACACCCCCCCCCCTCCCCACCCCCGGCCCCTCTCCCTCCTCCCCGCAGGGCTGTGGTCGCTGGAGTACAAGCGGGAGCGGACCACCCCGCTGTGCCTGGCCGCCCGCCGCGGCCACGCCGCCTGCCTGCGCCACCTCCTGCGCCGACGGGCCGACCCCGACCTGGCGCCGGGCGGGCGCGGGCCCCTGCACGAAGCCTGCCGGGGGGGCCACGCCGACTGCGTCGCGCTGCTGCTGGAGCACCGGGCGGACCCCAACCTGCGGAGCGACGAGGGCCTGGCCCCGCTGCACCTCTGCACCAGCCGGGACTCCCTGGGGTAAGGACCAGGCGACCCCCCTCCCCGGCAGCATCCCCCCCACCCCACCCCATAACCTCTGCCTGCATCCCCTGCACGCGGACCCCAGCGCTTCTGCCGCTGTGGGGTGCAAAAAAGCGACGCCCCGGTGCCCGGCGAGGCTTCCCGCACGCCCGGCGTAGCCAAAACAGGGTTTTTGGTGCCGGGCGCGTTGCACGGCGCGGGTCCCCTTCCCACGGGCATGAGCAGCCCAGCGCAGCTCCGCACGCTTTTCCTCCCTCCTCTTTTCTGATATTTTCCTCTCTCCTGCACCCCAAGCCCAGAACGCTTTCCCCCAAGGAGATGCTCCGAACAGGTCCCACCACGGGGCACATCGGTCACCCCAACCTCCCGCGCTCCTCAGCCCGCGCCGACCCCCGCCGCAAAGGGACGTCGCTCCTCCTAAAAATCCTAAAATCCCAACACCATGGGCCGCGAGGAAGGGACCGGGGTGTGCGGGACAGGGAGCAATCCTCTCACCTCCTCGCCCCGCGGGGACCCGCCTTGGGTCGCAGGCAGGGCCCGGGCTCGGCCGCACGCCTCCGCTCCCTTCTCGCCTGCGACCAGCATCAGAGACGGGTTTAGAAGTTGCCTTGAAAAAAAAAAAAAAGCTCTTCAAGCACCGGCGTATGTCTCGGAAGGACTTTAAGTGCCCAAATCACTAGTCCCAAGGAATCAGGATTTTTTTTTTTTTTTTTTTTATATAAAGAGCTTGGCTCCTTGATAACCTGCCTAGGGCCGTAGTGAATTTCATCGCCTGCCAGCTTCAGGGAAAAGCCACCCCAGCGTCTATCCTCCCCGCTTTAAGCAGACAGCAAGCTTAACTAGAAGCAGGCGGTGAAGGCAAGGTTCCCTCTACGGATCCAACATACCATGGGCCAAGTGTCAGGGAAAGAGCTCTGCAAAAGAACGGCAGCCAGAGGGGAAAAGGTTTGCAGGTATAAATACCTCAAGGTCTCTGCAAGATGGCCAAAAATCAGATATTAATCAAGTTTTGGTTCAGCCAAAAGTCTAAGGGATTAATCAAACGCGTCCTTGGTGCGATGAGGGTACCAATGGGATGGGTAACGGGGGATGCTACAAGCAGCCCTCGTCATTAACGAGGAACTGGTGGTGGTTCCTTTACCCAGGCTCCCTTTTGACCTTAAAGTCTTCAATCTCCAAACCCCAAGCCATCCTAAAAAGCCCAGGAGGGTATTTTAGGCTTCACCGACTCACTCTACCTCCCATAGACATGGGGCACAGAAACCAACCATTGAGAGGACCCCATGGCCCACAGCGGTCCAGGTGTCCTGGTTTTGGCCAGGCGCTTCCCAGCTTGAGGAAAAGAAGAAAGAAAGAAAAAAAAGAAAAAAGTATATTAAAAATGAACCATTGTCACCTATTTACATGTTATTTCCCCCAGAAGGATGGAGGGGGATGGCAGGTGAGCCAGCCAGGAGCGACGTGGGGATCAAACGGACGCAACGTGGAAAGAGCCGAGTTATAAAGCCCCAATATTCAAGGGTTTATAATGGGAATGCTGAGAGACCCGTAACTACGCTACCTGGCGCTACGGGGGCTTCTGCAATAACTAAGCCAAGTCCCTTCAAAGATCAAAAATTAATAGACATTTCAGACAGGTTTTGAGGTTTCGACCACTGCTTTTCAATCGCAAAGACTTTGCTAAAGTTAGAGACTGAGGAGGTCAAGCTTTGGGTAACACAAACATTTCCTTTTTGATTAGGGGGAGACTACTTTACCTTGCCTTTTTTTTTATTTTTTTTTTTTTTTATTGAGTAGTAGATTTTAGGTCATCCTTAATTTTTTACTGACAATAAAGAGCAGGTCATTGACCTACATAGAGAGCTATTTTATTTTTCTCCCTCTCGATAACAATGGCCAGAACACCTATGTGTCGGGTTCTTCTGTATTCCCATATACTCGGCAATTCACCATGGGGGCAGGACTTAAAACCTTTGAGCCTCTCAGTGACTGGGATAAAAAAAAAATTATCTGGGCTTCCTTCCAGCCATTTGAGCTTCAGAATCCATGAGATTTCAACAAAAAGGATATCAGAGCTTTAATCTAGGAGCTTTTTGAAGAGATGGGAAAAAAAAAGTTCCAGTAAAGTTCAGTCTTACCTTCTTCACTTTAGGAGCTGTTCATGCCAACGTCGGCCTATTTAGTAGAGTTCCTCTCCTTGACCTCTTTTTTACAGCGGAGATAATTAACATGGTGGGGTAAGATGAGTCTCTAAATTCACTGCACTCTCTCCCTGGCGCTCTCCCGTTTCCCTCTAAAGCTGGGATGATTAAAGGAGCCTGTCTTTATTGGCACCCCGAAAAAAAAAATAAAATAAAAATAATTGAGGGGGAGAGGAAGAGTCTCAACTCTCCCGGCGGTGCCGGGGGGAAGAGCAGGTGCGGGGCGGGGGGAAGGCGCGGGTGGCCGCGCAGGGATGCGGCCCCCGCCTCCCATCGCGGTACCCGCGGCAGAAGGGGTGGCGAACGCTGCCACGTTTGTAGAGTCCTCCCTCCTCAGATCTGTGAGTGGGAAGAAGCTCTCTGAAGATCCCAGGTTTCCCGTTCAACCAGGGAGAGCCTACCTGGAGAGAAATCCCCCAGGGCTTGCCTTCCCCAGCCTTCCACCGCGGGAAGAGGGCTTAGTCAAGCCAAGGGATGAGAAAAGACGACGTCACCCCCGCCTCTGCGCAACTTGGGCTTATGGCCGAGCGATGCCCTTGCGTTGACTTCTTCGAGCTTTCTCTGCACCCCGGGAGCTGAAACCAGAGCTGCCTTCTGGCTCCCACCCTCCAGCTCTGAGGGGTGGGAGGTAAAACAGCGAGAGGAGCCGATGCGGGAGGAAACGCTGCGTCCAAGGGGCTCCACGCAAGAAATGACGGGGTAGGGAGCGAGCGCAAGAGCGGCCGGCTCGGGGAGGCAGGACGGGTTTTGCTTAGGGGATGTTAGAGGAGCATAGCTCATCATGGGAGGAATTAGCAGAAAACCGGAGCAAAGCAGGGAGGTAAGATGGCGAAAAAGGCGACATTATCAAGATGACAAGGCTCCCAGATGCCAGGGGGATGGGCGCTAACGGCCCCGGGGCAACCTCTGGCTATTCCAGCCTCAGCCCGGGCACGCTGCCCTTTCGGCTGCGGGAAGGAAGCATTACTACAGATAAGAGAGACCACGGACGTTAAAAGCCAGCGCTTAGCATGTGCTAAAGCTCACCCTCCGCTCCGTTTAGGGTTGTTAAAACACAAAGCTCCGAGCGTTGGGAGAGCATGGGGAGCCATCATTTCGGAAACTTGTCGTCCTCCCCCCAGCGCAGGGGAAAACCCGCTCGTTAATGGGTCCTGAGCAAGAACTGAAGAGCCCAAAAGCAGACACAGAGCACAACCCAAGGCCTGACCCTGCCCTTTGGAGAGGCTCCTCCCCAAGCCGGTGTCCCAAAATGAGGGCTCGTACCGACGGGTGCCAAGAGCTCGCGACGCTTCGGCCAAGAGAGGCCGCAGAGCACGATGCTCCCGGGCTGGCGTTTGCTGTCGCTTCCCACGTGTTGCCAAGGTTCACCGGTGGCCTTGTGGAACCCGAAGAGATTTTCCTCTTTTTCTTTAAAACAGGCTTCCTGTCTCCTTCTTTTAGGTAATTAATAAGAATAATCCTCGCTTTCAGAGCCAGGCTTGGGGAAGGCTGTTTTCTGAGCGGATCAATCCCGCAATAAATCACAGGCAGATCGGGAGATGGTAACTCTGATGCCATGAAAAACAGCCAAACGAAGGATGGGAAAGCCTCACTCCAGCTCCAGGAAGAAGGAGGAAAAAAAACCTCTACCAAACAGGATATTTTTCCTTAAAAAACCCAAAAAACCACAACTAAGGGTCTGAGTGGGTTTTTAGGACAGGAATTTTCCTCCAGCCTCCGCTGCCCCAACCTCCTGCTACTCCTGCTGGTTATTCATCACATCCCGTTTCAGGCTAAATCCCGCTTTCCCAACCTGGGCATTTTTCAGCCCAAAGCGAGCAGCACCCCGCCGGGATGCTGGGAGCCAGCCTGGCAGCAAGAGGGCAGGGGAAGGTGCCGGGCACATCCTGCCCCAAATCTACTGATGGGTGAAGAAGGAAAAATAAACCCCAACTCCTTTCACCCCTTTTATTTGAGCCAGGACCCCAGCACTAACGCCAGTTACCACAAATTAGCCTGATTTCGACCTAAGGAGCGACTTGCCTGAGCAAGGAGATGTTCAGGTGTGTCAGCCCACAGATGAGTTAGGAAGGGTTTGGAAGCGAGTTTAAACGAGTCAAAATTAGGCACAGCTGTGTGCGAGGGTGGCTCTTCGAGGGTATCGCTGCTGCCGCCGGTGAGCTGCTCGGCCAGGTTGATGGTCCCGGGCTGGATGGAAGAGAAACTGCCTTGCTTTGCCACCCCGTGCCTGAATTTCTGCTGAACCAAACCCCTGGCTTCTTGCGATATTCCCAGGAAATTGGAGAGGAGCCCTCAAAAAGCAGCAAGCGATCGCTCAGCCTTATTTAATGCCATTTTAGTCCCACCCGACGGCGAAAAAACAGGGTGTTAATAATAATAGTAATGAAAAACACGCAGCCAGAAACGCTGCTGAAGTATTAGAACACAGGAGCTCACCAGCAGCGGTGAGAGGCTAAAATAAGAGCCTAGAGCCAGCAAGCATGAAGGGCGTCTTCCCGGCGCCTGCCGATGCCCCGTACACCCAAACGGGAGGCACGTGCTCCTCGCGGGGGCCCCCCTTTTCCATTAACCGGAGGAGACCACCCCTTATTTATAGCCCCTTGCCAGCGTGCCCCTCTTTGCCGAGGGAGGAGCAGCCAGGGGGGAAAAATTCAATATAAACCGACTCGGGCTTATTAAAAGCCGTTGAGCTTGATAATAAATAAGAATAACCCTTCAGGAAAATAGCGGCTGGGAAGGGTGGCGTTTCCAGCCTGGTATTTCCAGAAGAATATTGGGGATGCCTAGCCGGAGGCCGGGAGGCACTGACCTCCCACCCGCTCTCGGCAAGGGAAAAGCCCGTGGCAGAGCGAGGGCGCTGGGCTGGGCGCAGCTCGTGGCTTCGCCAGGCAATCCGTGCTGTGCCCCCCTTCCCTGGGAATCCAGGGCAGGGGAATGTTCCCTCCCTCTCTTGCCTGTGCAGGCATAAATCTTCAGCCCGGGCTCTCTTGCCGAAATCGGCGCGGTGCTCATGCGCAGGGTCTCGAGGCACAGCCGCTTCCTTGCCAGCTTAAGTGTGACCTATAAAAAAAGGAACAAAAAGGGTTTTTCTCCTGGACTAGGCTGCTGCTTGTTTTGCAACCAAGTCAGAATTTTATTTTTATTTTTTTTCCTTTTCTCCCTGCAGAACCATCCCTTGGTTTGCCCAGAACACGTTATTTTAGGTGCCAGAGCTAAGCGTGATTAGGATTAAGCTAACCCGGAGAGGCCCCCAGATAGTCGTTATAATTAGGGCTACACATTCCCTGCTGTCAAGGATGGACAAGACCAGTAAACGCGACCGAGTCGCGGCGTGATTTGCGCCAGCATCAGACCCTCTCCAACAAAGTTTTACCGACCAGCAGCAGACGGCAAGTGCCAAAAAAACCCCTCCGCGCCACCAGCCCTCGCTCGAGGAAGGGATCCGGCACGTTTTAGAGTAAAAAGGGAACTGTAAAGCAAAGCTCTGAGGATTTGGGGGGCTGGCACGAGCCCACGCTCGACCCGCTCACCAGCAGCGGCGTTCCCGGCACCGCGCAGCAGCCGCCGCGGATGCCTCCGGCGAGCAGCGTTACACCTGCAGAGGCTGCAGCCGCAGCCCGTCCCCGCAGATCCCGCAGGATTTTTTTTTTTTTTTTTTTTTTCTGGGAAAACTCAGGCTTGATACGCAAGGGGAAAAGCGGCCCGAGGAGGTATTTGCAGATCCTGCACCTCCAAGGGCAGCGAAGGTCTCACCAGCGCCTACCAAATTGGGGGAAGTGATGCTGCAGGGGATTCCAGTAGCATTATTATTATTAGCATTATTATTATTATTTTCCCCACGTATGTTAGCATTCATCTGGGCCAGGGAAAACCAGCAATGCCCTGGCACCATCCTTCCTCCCTGAGGCTCCTCTTCTTCCCCATCGCTCCTGCTGGAGGGAGCAGGCTGGGACCGCGCTCCCCACAGCCCCCCCTCATTTCGCTTCCGTAGCCGCCTAAAACCCCGCTCAGGGCTCTGGGTGACACCTGAGCTAAAAGAAAAGTTTATTCGAGGAAAATAAAAGAGGCTGGGGGGGGGTTAAAGGCTGATACCCCTCCCCAGACTCCAGCCAGCCAGCGCCGAGGCTTCCTAAAGGGCCGCTCTCCCCCCCTCCCCAGCAGCACCTCTTGGGAAATGCGAGCTGGCCGCCTTTTCGAGGTCTCGCTTGGACTGCGTGGGGGTCTGGGGAGGGGAAGGTGTCCCACTCCTCCAAAAAACGTCGACTCCGTGCCGCAGCGGAGAGCTCAGCCCCATGCGCTAACCGGGCGGCCGGCAGCCCGGCCGGTGCCACGGAGCTGCGCCGGCCCCGGCAGCTCCCGGCGGGAGATGGAGCAGACACTTCGATTCCGATGGACTGGCTGATCACACCAGTTTACTCACATACACACCAAAAAAAAAAAAACACCCCAAAACCACCCAAAAAAAACTGCCCAGAGGCGTTACCGAGGGTTTCCCTCCGTTCTGTACCAGCTCAGTCCCACCCCAGTTTTAGGTGGAGGGCACGGTTTAGGATGTGTTCAGCTGGGAAGCTCTGTGGATGTCAGCCAAGGGGTGGGAGCGTACGGATTGTCACCATAACGCCCCAGGGCTACGCCAGCGCAGCGAGATGAAACTGCAGCCAGTGCTGATGGCACGAAGGGGCCCATCGCCCCGTGTGTCCGCATCACGGCCGGATGGATCCTTCACCCCTCACCGGCCAGAACGGGCCCAGCTGGCACGGCTAACGGTGGGCACTGCTCCCGGTGCTGCCTGACCACCAGCACAGCCGAGACAAGCGTCACCAGTCCCTGGTGGGTGTAGGGCCTGGTGGGTCAGGAATAGTCAAGGATGGTCAAGGTAGTCAAGGATGGTCAGGGATGACCGTTCATGAATGACGATGGTCAAGGTAGTCAAGGATGGTCAGGGGTGACCGTTCATGAATGACGATGGTCAAGGTAGTCAAGGATGGTCAGGGATGACCGTTCATGAATGACGATGGTCAAGGTAGTCAAGGATGGTCAGGGGTGACCGTTCATGAATGACGATGGTCAAGGTAGTCAAGGATGGTCAGGGATGACCGTTCATGAATGACGATGGTCAAGGGCAAGAGGGGGACGTTGCCCAAACCACCATCACCACCACTGAGGTGGGCACCAGGGCACAGGGTCACCCTCCCCACCCTCTGCTGCTCCCTCCCAAAATCCGCGCGTGCCACAACCCCTGTGGGAGCCCAGCATCATTCCGACCCCCATCTTCACCCCATGCCGCCTCCCACCCCATCATCCCCCGTGGCTCCCGCTCGAGCCCATGCCCCCCAAGCCCCACCCGGGTGGTGCACCCCCCAGCCTCCCCATCTCCTTGCAGATGCGCCAAACTCCTGCTGAGACACGGGGCCACCGTGGACCTGCCCAGCGAGGACGGGGGGGAGACGGCGCTACACGTGGCAGCCAGGCACTGCCTCTGCGACCACGCCCGCCTCTACCTGCGGCACGGGGCGCGCGTCGACGCGCGCAACGCGCGGGAGGAGACGGCCCTCGGCGTCCTCTGCGGGCAGGCGCCGGGCACCGGCGAGGCCTGCCTGCAGCTTTGCCGGCTGCTGGCTGCCCACGGCGCCGACGTCGATGCCCGGGATGAGGCGCGGAGGAGCCCCTTGCACAAGGCGTGCGAGGCCGCCAACGCCGGCCTGGCGCGCTTCCTCCTGCGGCGCGGGGCCGACGTCAACGCCATCGACTACAACGGCGTCTCCCCGCTGGGCCGCGCGCTGCGGAGCGCCGCCTTCAAGAGGGAGCTGCGGCCCCACCGCGCCGTCCAGCTGCTGCTCAACCACGGCTCCCAGAAGATATGGCCCCCCGCCTTCGTCGAGGTACCCGGCCCGAAACAGCCCCCCGCATCCCCTCGCGCCGCCGGGGTTTTCGCCGTCGGGGCCGGGGTGCTTTGGGAAATAAAAAGCTGGGGGGCGGGGAGGGGGGCTCGGGAGAATTTTACGCCAAACGATAAAATCTCACCCTGGCTTGTGAGGCGCGAGCCAAAAGGGTAAATCAGGAGCAAGGGGCGCACGCAGGTGAAGAAGTGCCGCAGCGAGGAGGGTCTTCGCTGGTGGAGAAAGACCCCTCCCAAAGCACGCGGGGACAAACCCCGCCGAGACGGGGCTGTCGCAGCCCGGCGGGGTGGGACGAGCCCCGGCTGCCGGACGCGGGTGCTCTGCCTGAGCCCCCCTCGCGTTGCCCACGAGCAGGTGCTGAAGGCCTGCGCGGCCGTGCCGGAGGTCGTCGAAGTCCTCTTCAATTCCTACAGGCAAATCCCCGTCTCCGAGAAGTGGGCCGAGGCCGTGCCGGAGGAGGTGTTTCAGGTGAGACGGGGCGGGCGGTTTGGCGAGGACGGTGGAGCCCCGGGGAGGGGGTTTTACCCACCCATTTCATTTTGGGTGGGGGAAAAAAAAGAAAAAAACTGGTCCTCGGAGCACCACCGCACACCCGACTCGTCCCGTCCACTAAGCTCGGGTTTAAAAGCTCGTCCTCGGCGCCCGCGCTGAGCCTGGGCTCCCTCACCCGCGGAACGACTCGTCCGGCCTTCGCTCGCCGGAGCGCAGGGACCCCTCGCCCGTGGCTTCGCGCCTCCTCCCCTCCCACCTTGGTCTCGAAAGGCTCGCTGGCTTTGCTGGGCTTTAGTCGGGGAAAGATCTCAAGCCGCGCTCAGGGGTCTTTTCTCTCCCCGTCTCCCTCCCGCAGCGGCACCGGCCGTTCTACGCGTCCTTCTTCCGGCTGGCGGGCGCCGTGCGGTGCCTGCAGCACCTGTGCCGCGCCGCCATTCGGGAGGAGCTGGGCAGCGGGTGCCATCGCCTCATCCCCTCGCTGCCCGTACCCCCGCCCTTGCGCGCTTACCTGCTGCTGGAGCCCGAAGGGGCCCTGCTCTGAGGGGCCGAGCGCCGCCGGCCGGCCCTCCCGTGGCCTCTTCTCCCCGGCCCTGGCGCGGCCGCGGCCGCCGGCCCCGCCGAGGAGCCGCTTTCCGCGGCGGGCGGTTATTTTTCAGGGGTTTATAACGGAACTAAAACGTGCTTTCGGCTGGAACTTCGTAGAGTTTTTTTTTTTTTTTTCCCCTCCTCCTCCCCCCCCCCCCCCAAATTGTGCTTTAAATAGATTATAGAGAGTAATAAAATAATTGTTGCGGCTACAAGCGTGCTGCAGGTACGAATAACGCTCATGATTGATAAAGGCTCGCTGCAAAGCGGCCGGGCTCCTCAGCTGGGCGAAGGCAAGCACACACGGCAGGTGACTAATACCAGCCCACGTGGGCATCAAATCCCTTTGGATAAATCTCCCCTGTGGAGCAGCACAAGCCAAGAAGGGGCACACCTTTATTTTATTTATTTTATTTTATTTTATTTTATTTTATTTTATTTTATTTTATTTTATTTTATTTTATTTTATTTAAATTTTATTTTTTTATTTTATTATTTTTTAATTTTATTTTTTATTTTATTATTTTTAGTTTTAGTTTGTTTTTTAATTTTATTATATTTTGTTTATTTATTTATTATTTATTTTTATTTTTATTTTAGTTTATTATTTTTATTTTATTTTATTTGTTTGTTTGTTTGTTTGTTATTATTTTATTTATTTTTATTTTCGTTTATTATTTTTATTGTATTATCATTTATTTATTTATGTATTTATGTATTTATTTATTTATTTGGTTGTTTTGTTTTGTTTTGTTTCCCACCCCACATTCCCCACCTTTGGCACCAGAGCCCTGCCCCACGCGGGAACGCCCCGGCGGCCCCAAGAAGTGGGACCAGAGGTGCGGCGTGGAATGCCGTTAGCGGGATGCGATACCCAGGGGCGTTAACGCAGATGCCTCAAAAAAAAAACCCCCAACCTATTTTTTGACATAGAAGCCCCCCAAGAAATATTTCACCCGGGTCCAAGGGATGCCACCAGCACCTCCTGTGCCCATCGCTGCTCCAAGCCTGGCACGCCAGAAAGCTGGGTGGCAACCCAAAGTGGAGGAGTTCGGGCTTTCTTTTTTCCCTGGTGACTCGGCGAAGGATACGGGGAGGAGCGAGGATGCGTTTTCCCGGCCCCTTGGGCTCCCCGAATGCATTTCTTTTGAGCCAACGCAAGCACGCGCGCGTGCCCCTCGAAGGAGCGGCTGTCCTTCCGCCAGCAGCGCGCCAAATCGTACCACTGCTTAATTACACTCACGATTTAAAAAATAAATAAATAATAAAAAAATAATAATAAAAAAAATATATTAAAAAAAAAAAACACCCCTCCACTATTCAGCCGTGGGTTATGCAGCTGACGTGCGCAGGATGGAGCCGTGGCGCAGGGAGCGTGGAAATGGGGAGGGAAAAGGGATTTCCCCCCCCTCTCTCAGCTTCCCTCAGCCTTTAAGTGGTGCAGGGGCACCGCCGAGCCCCCCAGCCCACCCCACATTCCCCACCTTTGGCACCAGAGCCCTGCCCCACGCGGGAACGCCCCACGGCAAAGCTCCGTGCCGAATCGCCGCCACACCTTGAGACCCGACACTTAGTGACTTTAGTGGCCGTTTTGCTTTAGGGGTTTGTTCCAGTGTTCAGGACGGGGGAGTGGAATTAAAGAGGATTTAGGGACAAACGCGTCCTGGCAGAGTCACTGGGTGTTTGAACCAGCCAAATCCAAATTTTGGCGAGTCTGTCGTCTTTTCTGCAGGCCCCGGGCGCGGGAAGAAATGGCCAAGTAAGTTTTACATCCGTATGGGGCGAGTTGGAGTGGAGATGGAGTCACACCGGGGGAGCCACCTCCTCCCTCCGAATCCGTGACCTCGGCTCCTTACCCCGCAACCATCGTCCGGGGGGGGGGAATACATCAAAAAAAAAAGGGGGTGGAATAATAAAAAGTAAAATAAAATAAAATAAAATAGAAATAAAATAAATAATAATAAATAAGATACATAAATAAAATAATAATTAAATAAATATTTAAAATAAAGTTAAATATATAAATAAATAAAAATAATTAAATTAAAATTAAAAATAATAAAATTAAAATGAAGTCAAGCAGAATAAATAAAGATAAATAAAAACCTAAACTAAACTAAACTGAAATGAAATGAAATGAAATAAAACACAGCAGGCCTGTGCCGGGGACGCTGGGAGGGGCAGAGGGCCGGAGGGGCGGCAGGGGGGCCGGGGAAGGAAGGAAGAGCCGTGGGAGGGGGGAAGAGCCCGCGGACACGCGTGGGCTGCCGCCCCGCGCGTTGGCTGCGCGACGCGGCCGCGGCCCGCAGGGGGCGCCCTAGGCCCGGCCGCCGCCGCGGGGTCGGCGTGGGGGAGCCGGCCGGCCGCCCACGCGGGAAAAGCGCGGGGGAGTGGGGGCCGGAGCGGGGACAGGGACACACAGGCGGCAAAAACACCCCGCCGAAAAAAAGGAAAAAAGGGGAAAAATTGTTTAAAAAATTACTTTTAGGGGGTGGGGGGGAGTTTCCCTCGGCTGAAGGCACTCTGCGGTGGGAGCGCCGCGGGCGCGGCTCGGGGCGGGATGACGATGCTCCGGGTGGGATGATGATGATGATGATGATGGGGGTGATGATGGTGATGATGATGATGATGCTCCGGGCGGGATGATGATGGTGATGCTCCGGGCTTGGTTGCTTGGCTTGATAAGTTTGGCGGGCGGGCAAGAGAGCGTTTGAGTACATATATTTTATATATATATATATATATAAAATTTTTTAATATTTTTTTTCCTCCTGCCGGCGCCTTGTTTTGATGCAGATGTTATGGGAAAGGACCATTTTTATTATTTTTTTTTCCCAGCAGCTAAAGACGGGAGGTCACATTAACTTATAATACGGAGACGCATAAAAATGCGATTACGCCTGCTAAACAGAACGCAGTAGGCTGCTAGTTAAGACAATGAGATTTCCAGGAAGCGATGCATAAATTCTTCCAAAAATGACACATTTTTCACGTTTCATTCCAATTAAATTACTGAGGCAGCTAACAGCACTGCGCGCACCATACATTTGGGTGAAATGAAGGCTTTTCTGGGGGTTTAGGGTGGGTTTTTGGGTGGGTTTGGGGTTTTTTTTGGTAAGTCTATCCGGATGCGGGTGTTTTGTGAAAGGCCGTTAATATTAAGCCGCTATTAAGGAAAAAATGTCAGAGACCTTCCCTCCTCGCCTTTTTCTCGTGGCGGGGCTGGTCCGTCTCGGTTTTCCACCCTGCAGCAATAAACCCGCCGCTGGTCCTGGCCGGCAGCGGCTGCAAAATAATTTCCAAAGAATAGGAATTTCCAAATAATAGGAATTACCCGCCCTGATGCACACACGTCCCTGTTTGCAAGGAGCCGGTTAAACAGCCGGGGCTGGGGAGAATTAAGGAAACACCCCCCAAAATTAAAAAAAAAAAACACCAAACACGAAAACCAAAAAACCCGCACCCTAACAACCCCGCTTTGGAAACCCGTCGGGTGTTTCTCCCAGGCCGGTCCCAGTGTCAGGATCGGGCCCTCCCCCCCCAACCCCGGGGGGCGGCTGCGGGGATGGGGGGGGGTGTCCCCGGTGGGAAGCCGGCTTTGCTCCCCACAATCTGCTCGGTGGCCGAAAAGGGGCTCATCGGGGTGATAATTAAGCCTCGAAGTACCCCCCGTAATGAAATAACATTTTATTTTAATTGGGGGGGGGGTAAAATTATTTTAGATTTTTTTGTCTTCTTTTTCAAAAAAGCCGAGCGAGGCATCGCGCGGGCTGCGCTGAGGCGGGTGATCCGCAAAGCGATAGAAATCAGAAATGAGATTTTTTTTTTTTTTTTTTTTTGAAGTCCTAATGAACCTGATTGCCTGAACATTTATAATCCCCCATGGCTTTAAATGAAATCAGATATAATCAGGAGCTCTGAGGACAGGGAGTGTTTACAGGCAGAGATTGGGAAGTGCTGCTGTATTAGTAAAGATGCTGTTCCTTCTATTGATGTCGAAAAATGATGGATAATGTGAGAATGGCAAATATACTATTTGTCTAATGGCTCTGCAATTAAATTCCCCTGTAAATGACCCATGCCTCATTTCATCCTAATCTATGGAATTTTGATTGAATTCGTCAGCTCTAATTGAAAAATACTGCACTTTAATGTCTGCAGTGCAGTTTCAGGACCGCGCTGGTTTTAATGAGACGGTGCCCCTCTGACCTGGGAATATTTTAGACTTTTATTCGGGATTTTTCAACTGGCGGATTTCTCAACTATCTTCCAAGAAAAGCCGCGAATGGGAGTGTGTGTGTGTGCCTGTGGTTTTCCAGTGCGAGAGATGCTCTCTCCGTACCGAGGCGTTTTATTAAGGTCTCCTTTAGTGCTCTTAAAATATTTGGACTCCGGTTATTTAAGTACGTATCAATTTAAAAGGGAGGGGAAAAAAAAAAAAAAAGCCGCCTGTTTCCCCTCATCCGAACGAATTTCGGGATATGAACCCGGATTACCTTACCGAAGCCAATTTTTCTTTTCTTTTTTTTTTTTTTTAACCCGCACGGCGTTATTTTTTTAAACCCTTTTACCCCTCCTTTTCCCTAACCCGAAAATCCCGACCTCCTTCAAGTTTGTAAAAAAAAAATACAAAAAAACCCAAACCACCAAAAAAACCCCCACAAAAACCAAAAGCAACCCACAGGGAGAAAAAAAAAAAATTAAAAAAAAAAGCAGCCCATCTGCCGTGCGTAGGGTGGAAGGAGTGGGGAGGGGACCCCGCCCCGGCCCCCCTCTCGGGGCCGAATTCCCAGCCCGAGGTGAGTTCGGTCGGGAACACGCGAGGGAGTTAATGGGATTAAGCGGCGAATGAGGGTTTGGAGTTGTTGCTTTGGGATTGTTTTGGGGGTTATTTTTTTTTCTTTTTTCTTTTTTTTCCCCCCTGCTTGGAAACCACGGCGCCCGCGGGCACGCGTGGGGCGGCTAGCTGGCATCCCGCGGCGGGCGCCCACCCGCGCACAGCCAGCACGCCCCACATCTTGCTTCCCCCCCCGCCAACATCCCTCTTCCTCCTGCAGCCCCAAAACCGCCGAAATAACCCCACAGCCACGCACAAAACTGCATCCCCACCCGAGCCCCTCGCCGCGGGAGTGACGGGGGCATCGGACGGATCACGCCTAATCCCCGCAACCTTAAGTACACGCTGATTTATTACCGTTTTGGGGGCGGGGAGGGGGTAGTTTTGCTCATGGTCTCCCCTCCTGCCCACCCCTGGAACAAAAATCACTTTAAAAGCACAGTAGGGCGAGAGGCTTTTTGGTGACGTTCCCCCGTGCAATTAGAATCTCCCCGGCGGAGGGTCTTGCAAGACCCCCCTCGAGTTTTGATAACGTCACTGGTTTTATCATCGGCCGCAAAATAAAGCTGCGCCCCCCCCCCCCGCCCCCCCTCGCGCCGAATACCCCCTCCCACCCACCACGCACCACGACCGCCCCCCAAACCGATGCCCGGTGGGGCACAAGCCCCCTGTGCTCCATAGAAACCCACGGCACGGCTGCCTACAAACGGGCCGGAGGGGCCGCCGCCCCTCCGCCAGGCACGCCGTGGGTCGAGCTGCCACCCCGGGTGGGAGGGATGCTCTGACCTCCGCCACCCCACGGACTCGCACCTTTCCAGGTTGACGTGCCTCCCGGTTTTCCTCTTCCTTCGTGGCTGCCCTGTTTTGCTCCGAAAAGCTGTACCTCCTCCCTACCCTGATTTTTTTTTGGGGGGGGGGGAGCCCACGGTTTATTTAGCACCTGCTCTCTCCCACCCAGCCACGAGGCCGCCGGAGTCACAGGCACCCCCCTAAAAATCTGCCCGGTTCGATAATACCTCCAACGTATCTGATGCTCCTTTCCTGGGAAGGGTTTTTGGGGCAAAACCTGCCAGAATCCACCTGCTCTTCAGCATCCCCCCACTCCGGGCGACGCGGGACCCTCCCTGAGCAGCACCTCGGTGCCACGGATTCGAGCTGGGACCACGCGGGACCAGGGCTGCACCCACGCGACGGCCCGGCCCAGGGGGAAAAGGGGCTTCCCCCCTCCTCCCCAAACAAAATACCCTCTGAAATACCAATTTCGACCATACACTCAGATTCAGACCCCCTGGGAAAGGCTCCTGCCGTGTCCCAGCGGCGGCAGGGGTCCCTCCGTGGGGCGTGGGGGGCGGCTGGCCGGGGACCCCTGCCCACCCTGCCTTGCCCCTCGCCTCCCTCCCGCCTGTTACACTTCCCAGGCACAATCACGTTCCGGTTGCTTCTCCGACAATCAGAGATCGCCAAACCTTTTTTTGTTGTTGTTGTTGTTGTTGGTTTTTTGTTGGGTTTTTTTCTTTTTTTTTTCTCCGGGAGAAAAATCAGCTAATTATGTGCCGAACAAAAAGCCTATTCTCGTCAGAAATAATACTCCCGTCTCGCAAAGGCACTTGTTTGTGGGCAAATTTTGAAGAGGGCTGACAATAAAAACAGCTGCAGGAGCTGGGTGTTGGTACACATTTCCATGCCCTGCCAGATTACCGTGCCTAATTATCTCCCCTTTCCGCAATCTAACGCGGTTTCCTGAAAAGAGATGATTTTTTTTTTTTTTCTCCCCCCTCCCCTCAGGTCCAGCTCCTCGCTTTTCTATTTCAGCGAAAGCTTTGCTTCTCCGCAAGGATTTCCAGCCCGCTCTGGTTTTGGAAGGAGCGGGGATGCTGTGGATTTGAGGAGAAGCCGGGGGGGGACCGGAGGGTTTAGCTGGGCTCCATCGGCCGCGGCGGGAGAAGGGCCGCAGTCGGACGGTGCCCGCTGGACGACGGGAGAGGAGGGAAAGGGAAAAAAAAAAAAAACAAACCCAAAACTGGAGGGAAATAACCACGCGTGCGGCTACCAAGCATCTGCGGGGAGAGAGCAAAACCGTGGCTGCGCTGGGAAAAAATCCCCCGCGCCGCACTACCGCACATATGGTGGCCTCCGCAAGATGGAGCCGGGACATATGGAAATGAGCTGTATAAGTAAACTTTTCCCAGTCCCTTGAAGTCAGGGATGGGCCCCAAAAGTGTGTGCGTGCACACACGTACCCCCCCCCCCAGTCCCGGCAGCAGCTGCTTCCCCGGCCGTCCGCCCCGTCCTGTTTGCCGCGGCGCCGGGAAAAACTGTTTCTCCAGCAGAAACGCAGCACTGGGGAGGGGGGGAACCCCAAAATTCGTAATTTGGGTGAGCAACGGGGCTCGTTACCCCAAAAGCTGCATCGAGCCAGGGATGGGGAGCCAAACGCGGGCCCGGCCAACGAAACTGCGCCGAGGCCCAAAAGCAATAATCCCCCCCCACTCCCCCCCCACTCCCCCCCCCCCCTTCTGCCAAGAAAAGAACGGTTTCAGATGTTGGCTGGGAGAGCAGAGGGATAAACCGACCCAGATCTGTGGGTGCGGGGTGGGGGGCAGCCCCCAGCCCCCGTTTGGGGAAGCCACCAAGCTGCGGTGGTGGGAATTAGCAATAAATGGTTTTTTTTTTTGGTGGGGGGGCGTATGTGAAAATGCCCCTCGCTGAGGGCTGGGCAGGAGGCCGTGACCCTCCAGGGGACAAACCCCAACGGGCACATTTTGGGGGGGTAAAAGCCCCCGCCGCTTTGAGGGTGGGGGTCCCTTGGGGACGTGCAGCTGCGCTGATGCTGGAGGGACCACCCGCACCCCTTGCTTTGCCCCCACGTGCCCCCCCGGCGTTCTGGGGCCTGGAGCGTGGCCGGCCGAGCGGGGTAGGATTTGGGGGACAGGGCGTGGTTGTCCCCATGCTTGGCACCCCCTGGCCCGGCTGCCGTGGGGGTCGCCTTCTCTTGGGGCGCACAGCCCCCCCGGCCCGATATCTGCCATCCTCCCCCAGAAAAGATGAACATTAATTAGCTAGAAGCGAGCGGCGGGTCATTAAGAGCTTCCCAGGCAGGCAGGCCGGGCGGGAGCGGGCTCTCCCGATGACCCTCGGTTTTAGGCCACCCCCCCCCAACCAGAAGTCACTTTTAGTCGGGGTTTGTGCCCAAAAGCCCCCCCAAAACCAAGCCCAGAGGCGCAACCGGCACCATTGTCCCGGAAAGGCTTCAACTTCCCAAAGGCAGGAGGGGTCCCACCCCCAGCCAGCCCCGGGCTTTTTTTTTTTTTTCTTCCCCTCCCTTTTTTTTGGGTGGGGGCATTTAATTTTATTTTCCAAACCGCTTGATCTTTGCTTGGGAACTTCCATTAATTGCCTGGGTTTGCCTCTTCGCCTGGTCCCTTTATCATTATTTACGGCCTTTGAAATTGTGTAAAGTTCCCTTGACGTTCAATTTACAAGTTTGGGTTGTTTTTTTTTTTTTCTTTTCCCCCTTTTTTTTTCCCCCCTTTTCTTTTTTTTTTTTTTTTTCTTTTTTTTTTGTTCTAGCTTTTGTCCTCGCCGAAGACGTCGTGTTGGAAAAGGCTTTGAGCCGGCCAACATGAGAGGCTCGCCGGAGAAAAGGGAGCAGCCCCTCCATCGCTTTTAATTCCGCCGTGTTGCTGAATGGCTCTTTTACATAATTGCAGAAGCAATTTCAAAGCCAAGCCAGGGGCTGACTTTACCCAGAACCACATGGAGCCTATTTGGGGGCTTTTCAAAAAAAAAAAAAAAAGGGGGGGGGGAGAGAGGGAGAGGAAAGCGTGGGTAAAATGTGGGTTGTGGGTTTTTATTAAGAAAAAAAAAGGGGGGGCGGTTCAGGGCTTTGCGGGCGCCAAGTTGGGGTGTCCGATGGGGGGCGAGCCCCATGGAGAGTCCCACGCGCGACCCTCGGGGCGGTGGGCGCTCACGCGTGGGGCCGCCCCGTCCGGCAGGCGGGGAAGGGGGGGGGGGGGGAGAGAGGAGGTGCTAGGGGCGTGGTCCCAGCGCTCGGCCCCGCCCCGCCGGCCCTCTCCCCCCAATGGGAAGCGGCGGCGGTGGCCACGTGGGGCGGGCCGGGTTCCCAGCCGGGCAAAATGTGAATGGGCGCGGGGGAGCGCGGGCGGGCAGAGCGGCGCGGCGGCGGCGGCGGGCGGGGGGCCGCGGCCCCGCTCCGCCCCGGCTCTGCCCCACGCGTGGGCGCTGCGCGGCTCGGAGGAGGAGGAGGAGGAGGAGGAGGAGGAGGAGGAAGAAGAAGAAGGAGGAAGAAGGAGAAAGAGGAGGAGGAAGAAGGTGGTCGCTGCCGCCGCCGCTCCGGCATGAGCGCGGCTTTCCAGCCTTCGCTGATGATGATGCAGCGCCCGCTGGGAAGCAGCACCACGGCCTTCAGCATCGACTCGCTCATCGGCAGCCCCCCGCCGCCCGCCCCCGGCCACTTCGTCTACACCGGCTACCCCATGTTCATGCCCTACCGCCCCGTGGTGCTCCCGCCGCCCCCCCCGCCGCCCCCGGCCGCCCTCCAACCGGCGCTGCCCCCCGCCCACCCCCACCACCACCAGCTCCCCAGCCTGCCCACGGGTTTCTGCTCCAGCCTGGCCCAGGGCATGGCCCTCACCTCCACCCTCATGGCCACGCTGCCCGGCACCTTCCCCGCCTCCCCCCAGCACCAGGAGGCCGCCAGAAAGTTCGTACCCCCGGGGAATTTCGACAAAACCGAGGGGATGTCCCCGGACGGCGGCGGCGACGACGGCAAAACCTTCCTGGGGAAGGACGGAGCCCTCCTGCCCTTCCCCGCCGCCGACGCCGTCCAGGCCTCCCTCGGTGAGTGAGCGCCGGGGGAGGGGAGGGGGGGGCTGGAGGGGGTCGGGGGTCTTCCCCGGGGACGGGGATACCCCCCGGGAGGGAGGCAGGGCTTGGCCCCCGGGGGGGGGCCCGGTGGCCGCAAGGCCGGGGAGGAGGGAGGAGGAGGAGGATGGAGGCTTCCAGCCCCCCCCCCCCCCGCTTGAAAAATTAATAATAATAAAATTATCTGACCAAAAGACAGGCGGGGGGGGGGGAGAGAGACACCCCCCCCCCCCCAAAAAAAAACCCCAAACCCATCCCCAACCCAAACCCCAACAATTTTCGGGTGACAGGGCACGGTGGGTGCCAAAGGGTAACGAAAGGCCTTTGCTTGGCTTCCAGCCGGGGCTCTGCGGGGCCCGGGGAAGGAGGACCCCAAAGCAGAAGAGGACACGAAAGGCAAGGAGGAAAGTTTCTCCATGGACAGCGATCTAGACTATAGCTCGGACGACAACATCCCCGGCCAGGCGGCTCACAAGGAAGAGGACTCTGGCAACGCGCTGGAGGAAAACCCCCAAAACCCTCCCAATTCCACCAACACCACGTCCACGGGTAAAAACCGACGGAGGCGAACGGCCTTCACCAGCGAGCAGCTGCTGGAGCTGGAAAAGGAATTTCACTGCAAAAAGTACCTGTCCCTGACGGAGAGGTCCCAGATCGCTCACGCCCTCAAACTCAGCGAGGTGCAGGTGAAAATCTGGTTCCAGAACAGGCGGGCGAAATGGAAACGGGTCAAGGCCGGCAACGCCAACTCCAAGACAGGAGAACCCTCCCGAAACCCCAAGATCGTGGTACCCATCCCAGTGCACGTCAGCAGGTTTGCCATCAGGAGTCAGCATCAGCAGCTGGAGCAAGCCCGACCCTGATCTCTTCCCTACGCTCAGAACCGCAGATTTTTTTTTTTTTTTTTTGGAGGGAAAAGTTTCCAAATCGGGGGTTTCAAAGCAACCCATCTGTGAAAAGAGGAGAGGAAAAAAAAACAAAAGAAAAAAACTAAAGAAAAAAACCCACAACCCCAAACCACAAAACACAACACCCCTAAAGCCAACAAACTCCAACAAGACACGAATCCCACGCCAGCGCGCGGCAAATTCTCCGCCACGAGCGAACTTTAAAGCCAAAACTTTCCGCTTACCGGGTCAAGCGAGGGTCTGCGAAGGCAAGAGGCTTGGAAACTGTTTTGGTTCGGAGCAGGAGTATCAAACCCTGGAAGAGACACCCAGATATTTATTATCTCGCTGCCCCCAGTTTGTACGTAACCCAGGCTGCCTCGGCTGCGATGGGGACCGCAGCTGCGGTGATCGTGGCGGTGCCGGATCCACGTCCCTCCTCGCCCAGCAAAACCCACAGCACGCCTTTAGCCATCTTTTGGGTTTTGTTTCTTATCGGGGGGGCGAAAGGTAAAAAGACGAGAGAACAAAACCGAAAGAAAACTCGAGAGTTTCATTTCATGCCTTTTTTTTTTTTTTTCCCCCCAGGTTGTTTGATTTTATTTCTGACGGCTGAGTGGCAGGCGCTGGGGGACGATTTAATTTCTTTTTTAAATATATTTTTTTCGCCTGGCTTTCTGTCGGTTTGGGTTGCTGTTTAAAAGAGGGGGGGGCGGGAAAAGAAAAAAAAAAAAGGCACGATCTTCTCTATTGTGTTTAATTTATTTCAATGTAGCTTATTTCCTTCTAAGTTATGAAATTTAAAAGCAAACTAAGTCTTGTGAATAAAAACCGACCAAAAAAAAAAAACCCACAAAAAAGAAAAAAAAAAAAAAAAGCCCTCCATTCCCCCGGCTGTTCTGTCCAGAATTTGGGGTTAACTGATTTTTTTTTCCCCTTTTCCCTCTGTGCTGCCTGAGCGGAGCGATGCTGCTCTCGCCTTTTTTTTTTTTTTTTCTTCTTTTTTTGCGAAGCCACATTTATTGTCGGGGAGGAGGGAAACGGGCAAAAAAAGTTTATATTTTTTTATTTTTGGGGTAGGGGGGAGGCAGGAAAAAGGCTTTTTTCGGGACGACCTGAACACGGGGAGGGGGAGGGTCGGGCCGGCGGGTCCCGCGTGTGCGTGTGTGTCCCCCCACCCCGCGCATCCTTTTCATCCCTTTTTTTTTCCCCATTTTACGCATCCCGGCAGCATCCCTGCCGCTGATACCGCCCGGCTGGCGGCCGTCGGGGGCTTATTTGGAATGAAAAAAAGTATTAATTTCGCGTGGAAAACGGGGTGCGGCGTGGTGGTGGGGGTGTCTCTGAAAATTAAACTAGAGATTTTTCGCTATTTCCCGAGGTAACGGCGAGTGAGCCAAGGCTTAGGCGGGGGTGACATCATTTCTAGCCCTCACACTTCATCATTTATTTATTAGCATGGTTATTATTATTCTTATTTTTGTCGCGGAGGGGGGGGGGATGGTGTCCCTGCTCCCCGCTCCCACCAGCCGCTCACGCAAACGAAACGGCGGCGGGCAGCATCGCCGCCGGCCCCACGGGCAGCCGCGGACACGCGGGGGACTAGCGGGAACCCACGGGTAATTCCAGCTTTTTCGGCCGCCGCTTCCACCGCCCGCTCCTTTGGTTCGTTTCGAAAATATTATTATTACTGTTATTATTGATTATTAATTTTGGGTTTCGTTTCGGCGCGGGAGGGAGCGGGGAGCCGGGACACGCGTGGGGCGCCCCCCCCCCTCCCCCTCTTCGGGTTTCCCAGCTCTTCTCCTCTTCGCAGTGTTTTTTGTGTTGGTTTTTTTTTTTTTAATTATTTTAATTTATTTGGGGGCAAAGGGGAAAGCAGAGAAACCCGCAGCCGGCCCGGGCGTGGGGCAGCGCGGCTGTACCCCCCCACGGGGGGGTGGGGGTTGTATTTTAGGGAGGAGCAGCTGCTCCCCCCCACCACCACCCCCGGGGGCACCCCCTCCTTCTCGCCAGCATCTTGCCCCAGGCACAGCGAAGTTCTTTGCTCCACGGGTTGGGGTCCCCTCCCCATCGCCCCCCACCCCAGGAGAGGGGCTGTGGGGCTGGAGCGGGGGGGGGAGCCCCGGGCCGGGGGCCGGAGGAGAAGGAGATAAACAAGCGAGGGGGTTGATAGCTGTCATCATCACCATCATCATGGCTTTCATTTGGCTGCCTAATGAGTCAGATCACAGGCAGAGAGAAAAATTGTCAATCGCCCAGGCTCTAATGAATTTTTTTGCAAATTGTAATCAAGCCAGGCCGTCTCAGCTCGCTGATTAATGAGACCCAGGAGGCCCGGCCAGCACCTCAGCTTTTTATTCCATCCCGTCCTCCCTGCACTAAATTAACAGCAACTTGTCTGAGCTTCAAATTAACTCCCAATGATTAATTCTGATGGGGGGGTCTGAAGAATAGCTCGTCCTAATAGGCACTGGCCTCTGATGCTGTTTGAAATTAATACACTTCCCCTTTGGCTGCCGGCTTTAATCCAAGGTTGGGTTTTGACATCACTATATTTGTTGTTACAATAAATTCCTCTTACATCTGCAGATCAAATAATTGCTCTGCTCGGGGAGGGCAGCAGAAATGCCCGGCCCGCTTCGCAGCGGCCCCAAGTCAGAGGGGACGGAAAGCTGCCTGCTCCTCGCCTCCAGCCTGCCTTAGGAAACCCCCTTTTTATACACATATATATACATCGAAATAAATATATATCTATTTTCCCCTTCGGCAGCAGCGGGATGCAGCGGCCGGAGGAGACCACTCCTCTCCGGCGGGGCGAGGAGCACGCTGCCTCGCTCTTAAATAAGACATCACGGCTTTTAAATCCCCCTCCCCTCTCTTTCCCCCCTTCCGCCGCAGCGACCCGGCAAACTCACCCCATGCCAGGGCTGCCGCAGAGGCCGGACAAACTCAGCGCATGCCAGGGCAGAGATTGGGGGGCGGGGTGGGGGAGCACCTCAGCTGCGGCCCCCGCTTCCTCGGAGGGGGCAGCTCTGCCTTCCGCCTTGTTGCTGTTTGTATTGACTTAATTGGTTTAATTATTTCAGCTGGGACTGGCCAGGCTGGGCTTTGTGCCTTTTCCCTGCCCCCCGGGGATGCGGCTGCCCCACCGACAAGGACCCCTTTGTGCCTGGGTGGGGGGTGCCGGACCCCGCCCCCCCGCTGGGGTTAGCCTCTGTCATGGGGGGGGGGGGGGTTGTCTCCTCACTGAGCGTCCCCCAGAGTGGGGCTGACCCCAATATCTGGAGAGATGGGCAAAGGAATACGCCCCGCCCCCTCCCCCCCCCAAAAGACTGAGCATCTCCCCCCGTTCCCCACCGGGTGCAAGTTACCCCCTGCAAGTGACACCCACCCCTCCGGGCTCGCTGGCCCCCAGGATCGGGCCCCCCCGCCCCCTTCCGCGCGCCTCCACGGGGTCGTATCCATCTCCGCCGGCGCGAAGGAGAGCGATGAGGCCGGTACGCGGCCGGCGACGCCAATTCCCGCCGTCACCGTCATAAAGCGCCCGGCACCCCCACGCACGAAAGCAGCACCGCGTGCGCGGAGGCGACCTGTGCCAATTGTCGGCGGCGGCGTAAGAACCGACGGCCGAAGCCCAACCCTTCAGAAACGCGCGCTGGGCCCCAAAACCGGCCTCCCCGCGTCCCCGGGTGGGTGCCGGGTCCCTTCCCGTCGCCCTCCCCGCCGCCGCGGGATGCTCGCCCGCCCCTCGCTTGCTCTTTTCTCCCTCCCGCTACGCCCGGCCCATAGAGAGCCTTAATCTATTTATTTCAAGCCACTTCATCCTCTCTCCCGCTTTTGTCCCGGCCCCAGCCTCTGGCTTTGTGGCAGGACCGCTGAGGTTTTAAAAGCCCCTTCCCCTATAGTTTGAGGTCTCCTTGGCTGCCTGAATTACAATGGCTAAAACAGGATTACACTGACCTGATCCTATTAAACGCGCCCAGCGATCTGTGCTGCCCTCCCTCCGGCTCCGCAAACTTACTCGCCCAACTTTCCCCGGGGCTCAGCCCGAGGAGGGGAGAGGCGAAAGGCCTGAGGGAGGAAAGAGGGATGGAGGGTTTTCTTTTTGGGTTTTCTTTTATTTTTTTTTCTTTTTTTTTTCTTTTTTTTTTTTTTGGGGGGTGGCCACATGGATTTGAAACCTCTGCTCTAGTTCTCAGCACCTCGGCCCCAAAGAAAAAAGCGGCCTGACCTCGCTCTCACGGGTGCTCTGACTCCCGTACGGATAATTCAGGTGGAAAGGGGCGTCTTAGCCATAAGCGAAGCGATTCTTCCCCCCCTTTTTGGGAAGGGCAACCCCGCAGCCGCTTGCCGACGCGGAGAAAACCACCCGGGAATAAACGGCCTCGGCCCCTCGCTGCGTGCCCGAGCGAGGGCTGCCCTGCGCCCCGGGACCCCCGCCCAAGCCAGCCGCGCATCTCCCCGCCAATGCCCCCCTTTTCCCTCCGCGCCCGGGGCACCGCGTCACGGCGCGGGCAGGGCTGGCCCGGCCGCCGGTCCTTCCTCCCGTCTCTGTACGAAAGGAGCGGAGGAAGAGGAGCGCAGACCCGGCTTAACGACACCCCGCTCGGCGGCGGCTCGCGGGACCCCCGCATCGGCGGCTCTGCGCCGCCCCGGCGCGGGGCCACGCCGCCATCTGCGGAGGAGCGGGCGCCTGGAATTAATCCCCCGCCCTCCCCAGGGAAAAGAAGTACAAGGCAGGGGAATAATCTAAAAAATGGCAGTAAAATACGGGGTGTTTGCGCTGACCTGCCAGGATGACTGAATTAGTGGCAAGGGGCCTATCGCCGACTCCGGGGGAGCAGTTTTAGTGCTCCAATCCTATTAATTAAGGGAGCGAAAGACAAATCGGGGACTCCCGTTTATAATTTTCTAGGAGCGTGTTATCAACAGCGAGGGGTTGGAGCTCGCAGTGGGAATACGCGTTGCCAAGAGCCTGGAGCTCTTCCCTCTTCACACCCCCAAGCTTCTCTGAAGGCTACCAATAGCCCAAAACTGGCCTCCCAAAGAGGGGCGTTAGCAGTGATTTATGGGGTTTTTTTTCCCAAGGTAACGTATCCCAGTGCTATCCGAGTCTAAATAGCAATCCTGGCTGTTTTCCTTCCGTTCAAAGATGCCTATTCTTGCCCCAAAAGCACCCGAACTCAGAGATGATGCAGGAAAACGCGGGTATGGCCCCGAAAACCCCTTTGGGAGACGGCTGTCCCCTTTGCTGGTGTTCCCAGAACAGCCAAAAGAAGCCACGGGCATGGTTATAGAAATTAAATCATTCCTTTTTTTTTTTTTTTTTTTTTTTTTTTTTGGCTGGCAACCTGGACTCGAGGCGACCCGGCCGACTTCTTTGGGCACAGGCAACATCTCCTTACCCCGAACCCCTGGATTAAAACTAGCAGGTGACCCTCCTGCCAAATTTCAAGGCCCTGCACCAAAGCTAGAAGGCACCTAAGAGTTTTTAAGTAGCAGTAACCGTTTTGGGTTTTTTTCTCCTCCGCTGGTTGGGGAAAAAAAAAGCAGCATCTTTTCCTTAGTGTCTTTTGCCCAAAATATCAAGAGGATTTGGGTTGAAATTCTCTCTTTTCCCCTGTAAACACCAGGACAGACTCCCACTACGTGGCAACACACCCCCAAATAATTAAACCACCGGGCAGCCCCAAGGACAGCTTACCAGTTACCCAGTTACCCATTCCAACCGGCTCCAGTAACGGCATCTTCCCGCCCCCCCCCCCCCGCAACCATCTCTCTGCCCGGCGAGGACGGATGATAGCAAAGACCTTCCGCAAACCGTCGCCGCTTGTAGCTACGCCGTGGAGCGCCGAACATTTACAAATAGCCTGTTCATCGCTAAGAAGCCACTTGGGCTTTTACGAACGTCGTTACGGCCGTGGTCTAACAGTATCTATCAAAAACATTGCCTTTCTGAATTAGGGTAACGGTCATTTTTAAGACACACATCTGTATTTTTTTTTAACCAGACGCTCGGCTCCTAAGCCCACGACTGCTATTTCTCCCCCTCCCCAATTATTTTCATATTTCCCCATTTCCAAAGCGGCAATAAGTTCCCGCGAAAGAAGGGTAATAGGAAGTCTCTCTCTAAGAGAAATTGTTAATTTGGGATTTATAAAGGACTTTCCTTAATGAATAATAGTTGAGATCGATCTGTCTTCCTGCCTCATTCTGCAAAGTAACATTTGTAAAGTAAGGTGATCCCAATTACTCCCTCTAATAACCCTCTCCAGCAAGAGACTTGAGAGCCGCCGCCGCCACGACACCCGCCCGCCTGCCCGCGCTCCCCCGGCGCCAGGCGCGCCGCCCGCGGCGGCGATTTCTGACCTCATCCAGCTCGTCATCCCCCTGGCCGGCGCGGGCCGGCTCCATCACCCGACCCCCCCCAGGGTGGGACGTCCTGCAGCTCATCCCCTGAGAAGGATGCTCCGTCCGGACCCTCCCCGCTCCCGCCGGCTGCGTTCGGGGGGTCCCAGCGCTGGGATTGTCACCCCTCCGTCCCCAGGGCCCAGAGGGGGTCTGCGGCCCCTCGAAACGCCCGATGCTCTGACACCCACCCCCTCCCGGCTTATCGGAGAGCGGAGATTGAGAAATGACTCGATTATCGTCCCCAAGTGCCTCCACGGGGAGAAAATACTGGCACTACAGGGCCCTCGAATCAACAGGAGGACGGCAGCGCGGGGATCGATGCCGGCAGCTCAAGCCAGTCAGACTTAAATTAGAAGCAAAGCCTTTTTTTTTTTTTTCCCCCCTTTCTTTTTTCCCCTTAAAATACGGAGGACCGTTAAAAGTCAGAGCCAAGTAAGGCGGCGTGGGGGGTCTCTCCACCCCTCGGGGTCTTCAGCCCGGGGCTGGCTGCCTTCGGGGAAGAGAGGCTTGAGCCAAGCGTGGGTTTTTGCCTTCTCCAGCTGTTTTGCCATGTCTCTCCTTTCCTCCTGCCTCCCTTCCCGTCGGTTCCTCCCCACGGCGGGGAACGAAGGCGTGCAAATCCCATTGCCTTCCGTCCTTTGCTTGGTGCCATCCCACACGCACGTCCCCGGGCCACCTCCAGAGAGTGGCGGGACTTCTGGGGGGGACAGGAGCCGGGGGAAGGGACCTCTCCACCACGCTTTAATTAACACATCCCGCTTCCCCGGCTCCCCAGCGCTCGGGAGAACGGCGGGCTCTGCCACAGCACCAGCCCTCTCCTTTCGCCTTGCCTCCACTCAGGAGACATCCCGCATCAGCCCAGAGACGCTCCAGCAAACCCAGCGAACGCTGACGCCACTTTCCTGGTAATTCCAGGGGAAAAGAAAAATCCAGAACAATCCCCCTTAATTTTTTTTTTTTTTTTAAAGCAAAATAAAACTCTCTTTTATATCTCCTTTGTGCAGCTGGAGGGAACTAAGAAGCGCGAGTTGTGAGAGGCTGGCTCCACGCCGCCTTCAAAAGAGGTGACCCAGGGAGGACGCTGCCTTTGGACGCCTTGTCCCTGCCACAAAGACTATTTTGGGTGTTTGAGCTCCGTGCAAAGGGCAGAACACGCTCCTTTTCCATCCTCGCCTGCAAGCGTCACCCTCCCGGCGAGCCGGAGCTGGTCCGAGCCGGGCACGGCGCTCGGACCCTCCCTCACCCCGCGGGGAGGGGATGCTGCGGGTACCACCCTGGCCCGCACCCGAGCTCCGGCGCTCGCTGGGCAAATTCTGCCGGCTCCGAGTGCTGGAAACGGTGAAATCCTGACATTATTTGTTCACCTGGCACAAACCTCAGTGCTGCCAGTATTAACTGGCCAGGCCGATTAGTGGCAGCCATCAGCCAATAAATAAATTGGAACCATCTCCAGACCTGATTAGCTTGCTAATTAAGCTCAGTTACAGGGAAATCTGCAGTCAGTCAGCCCGGCCGTTACCAGTTGGATCTGCAGAGCGGGAGCTGGAGATGCTGCATCTCTGGTGGGGAGAAGGAAGAGGAAGAAGAGGAGGAGGAGGAGGAGGAGGAGGAGGAGGAGGAGGAGGGGGAAGGAAGGTGGTACCGAAATGCGCTTCCCTCAGCAGCAATCGGAGATGCTCATCCATGTGGGGCGATTCCCGGCAGCCTTCGGTGCCCCCGCGCTCGCCTGGGCTCCTGCCCCGCTGCACAAGCCGTTTCCAGCCCACAAACCCCCCGAAACTGCAGGACGCCTCCGAAGCCGGCCCTTTTGGAGGGGTAAACACAGGGCTGGGAGGGCTGTGGGGTTTTTTAGCCGGCCCAGGCTGCTCCCCGCTGCTTTCCCACAGCTCCAGCTCTCCCTTCCCGCACCCAGCCGGCATTTTGGGGACCCGCACCCAATGATGATGGCCACTTTCCTCGGGGCACGGGGCATCTGCTGCTCTCTCTACCGCGTCCTTCCTTGGGCTCTGGCAGCTGGAGGCCGGTTGGGATCCCAGCCCTCGCTTCATTAGGTGGAAATAACCTGGCCTCCGATTTCCGCTAATCCTCCAAAAGAAGGCGACTTCTTCGCTCCCGCGCCAAAATGACAATAAATGATCGTTTTCCGCCGCGAACGGCGATCAGGGGCTTCCCTTCCAACCGAGCAACAAGCAGCCCGTGGCGGCACCGACGCCGTTTCTCGAACGGCTCGAGCAAACCCCGGGCACGTCGCGTTCCGTGGGAGCCCGACGTTAATTCCCCGAGCAGCGGGAAAGCCCCGCGGGCGGTTCTGCGGCTCCGCGTCCCTCGGCCGCTCCTGCCCCACGGCGCAGCGTCGCCTTTTCTTCTGCCGCCGCTTTAGCTCGTCTCGTCCTCTCTTTGGCAAGCGCAAGGCGTCTCCCGGGCTTAAAAACAAACAGATCTGGAAGTCGGGGAGCGGAGATCGGTGGGGGCAGAATGCAAATAAATAAGTGCTAATTGCTGGCAGCGGCAGGCACGTCGAGCGCGGTTACTGTGACTGCATTTATTGGCCAATTAAGGGCTTTACTGGAGGTTAGGCGAGAGAAACGACTGCCTGGTGGGTTTTTCCCGGTCCTGCCGTGGGTTTGTGGTTTTCCTACGGCACGGTTAGTGGTTCCACCGCCCGGTAATTCCTGCAGTCCGTGCGCTTGGGAGTCGTGCTCTGGGCATCGCTCGGGTGGGAATTGCAAGGCTGCAGGAATACTTCAGCGGGGGAACCACCACGTTGCCCTCTTCTCCCCGTGAGCGTCCCTTGCCTGGGGCCCGTCGGAGAAAGACAGAGAGAAGGAGGAAAGGGGCACAGGGATAAGCTCCAAGGCAGGTAGCTCAGAGGAGCTTTGCGTGGGACACGCTGCTCCCCAGCCTGGATTTCTCTGCTGGGTTTCCTGCAGTCAAGTTTCTAAGCAGCATCTCTGGATGTCACTTCCATCTCCTGCCGCCAAGCCACCGAGCAGCTCCATGGACAGGTTCTGCCCTTGGGGAGGGCCTTCAGGAAGATAAATTGGGCCAAGTCACTCCGAACCAGGGGGGTCCCACTGCCACCCTTCCTCCCCAGGAGGAAGGGGAGGAGGGGAGGAAGACGGTGGTGGCTCTTCACCACCACTGCGGTTCAGCTGAGGAACTGATGGAAGAGAAATCCACTGAGGATTACTAAACTCCCCGAAAACAGGAGGCTCGGGAGTCCCTGGATTTTAAACAGTTACAGGCTGGGGAAATACATAGCAAAAGCCCCGTATCATCTGGTTTTACACTCTCCTCCAGCGCTGGCGTTTGGCCACAGGCTGAGAGAAACTGTTGGTGTGGGTGGATCTTTGACCTGCCTCTTTTTAAGGGTACTCTTACCTGACATTCACGAAGCATTAAAAGTTTTCTTTTCTTTAACGAAAGCAGCTGAATTTGGGAGAGCTTGCCTCTCTTCTGGAAAACAAAGTTGTTTAGCAGGGAGGGTCAGCCCCATCCTACCATCGCATCGCACGTGGCCGCCGCGCGTGGCTGTCCTCAGTCGCCTCGTCCCGTCGCTCCCTTCATACCGGTTTGGATTTGTGTTGAAGAAGAAGTAAGAAACAGCAAAACTGCCGAGGAAATATTCTGAATGAGGGCTAAAAGTGCGCGGTACCTACGGAGGAAGCGTCTTCTGGGTTCTGGAGCCGGTTTCTTGGGCTGGTGCCCCCAAGGCAAGGCCTTATGGCAGAGCAACAGTCTGGTCTTTAGAGTAATTGCTTTTTTCTTAAGAAAAAAGGAAGAAAAAAAAAGAAAGAGGGGTTTTCCCCCTACTCTTATTATGGGAATCAACAGTTTTCCTTCAAACTTTTCTGACCTCTGTTGCTTTGCAGTAGGGTATTTTCTTTTCTTCCTAGGCATCTGTGAATGTCACCAGCTGAGGGGTACACGGGGGGTGGGCTTGGGGTAGGTGAGAAAGGTGGGAATGAAAAACATCCTTGAATCTGTCTGCTCCACCATCCCCGGCGCCAGGATCTTCCAGGAGAAGCTGGATCTCAAGAGGGTTGGTTAGAGAGCAGCCATGCCCATCACAAAATCAAACCCCACACCCTTTAGGAGGGCAAAGGAGGGGAGGGATGGATGATTCCTAAAAAAAAAAGCACTGCTATAGCTTTACACCCAGGGGGAATCCAAAACAAATGCTCCCACGTTCAAAGTTCACATGTCAAATCCAGAAGGGGAGAACACAAAGCACCCGCCTCCTGCTTCACTGCTGGCTGGACGCGGGATGGGGCTCAACAGGGTGGGAAATCCTTGCAAGAACAAAGGTTCTGCACGACAGAATGGTGACGTAGACCCCCCCCAAAAATAATAATTAAAAAAAAATCCATCAGCAGCCCTGAAGTTTTTCATACCTCCCAGTGCTGCGACAGCCTCGCTGGAGCACTTGGGGAATTGAAGAGCAGAAAAGGAAAGAGCAAACCTACCCCAAACCAACCCCCACCAGACAGGACAGAAGCAACACCTCCCTGTGGGTGGGAGACCTGGTGGGATGAGCGATAACCTGAAAAGCGAACAGATTTAGGGCGCAGACGTGAAAGGATAAAACCAGAAAACCCCAGTCCCACGCTGTGGGCAGTCCCGCTCGGTCCGTGAAGATGCAGGCTCACCTTTCCATCTCGGCTGGGTCTTCTCTTGAGCAAAATCCCGCTGCAGGGAGGTCTCCGGTCCCGTCACGCATGGGAGAGCCCGTCCATCTTAGCGTTGGTTTTGTCCGTTTCCTGCTCTTTGGCACCGGCCCATGCACCGTGTTGGGTGCAAGACCAGGAAAAGAGCCGTCCCCAGGCTGCTGCTTCTCCGTTGCTTCTCTACGGCTGTCGTATTCCACTCCTTGCGTCTCTTGCCAGGGGAAATCCCACACTTTTTCCCCCCTTTTCATAGCTCTACTCATTTCCGAGCATCCCTAGTATCTCTGTCTTTTACAAGGTGGGACAAGCATAGACAGCCAAACTGTAGCATCGCTTGTCTCGCTCCGTGGCGCCCTTAAAATCTTAAAATCACGCCTTTCTTCAGCCCAGGGCACGTTATTCGAGTCCTCTCCCTTCTTCCCCCGTCAACGTGCCCTTACCGAGCTTCATCTGCTGCTCTCCGCGTACCCACCTCGACGCCGCACAGCTCTCCCGGCCGCGCGCAGTTTTTCCGCAGCCATCGCTATCGCTAACCCTACCGCCGACCCATCGAGACGCACCGGTCCTGGCGGGGACCCTGCTGGCATCCGGCCGACTGCCAGGCTGCTCAGGGGAAACCCCATCACCTCTTGCTCCCCTCTCCATCCCACCTCTCCACCTTCTGCACCAGGGCAGGATTTTGTCTTCTCCTTGGGCCTACTTAAGAGTCCCGCTTTCTTCTCGTGATGTGCTCGGGCCAAGACCTTTAAAAAGGTAAATAAATGTCCATCAGTTGCCCATTGTTCAGTGCTTTAAACGACTTGTTCAGAGAAGCCTAATAGAGAGCCATGATCTTCCTTCAAAGAAGTGATCAGACCATACCGTATCATGACCTTAAAGATGTTTTATTATTCTTCTTTTAAATGATCATTTCAACCAATTTAGCAGATACAGATGTAACCGTTACTGGCCTAATTCCTTGGCTCTCCTCCAGAGACTCTTAAAGCCTAGGTGCAACATTTACTACTCTCTCTTCCTCGGGGAGAATAACTGTTTTTAATGAAAGCTCGCGTATTTTTGCTGGGAGATCCGTCATTCACTTCATAAGCACTTTCAGAACTCTTAGATATACACCATTATGGGCCGGTTGACTTATTGCTTTTTAATTTATCAATTTGCACCATTACCGGCTCTTCTGACATCCCAGGTCTCGGATAATACTTCATCTTTATTACTGGCAAAGAGTGACAGTATCTCATCATTAATAGGAGAAGAAAGTGGGGCCAGGGCAGGTGTATCTCAATAACACGCCAATGAAGACTCAAGCAAAGAAGCAAGCTGCGACGAACAAGTTTTCTTGTCTTTATTAGAAAGAGACCTATACAATATAGCAGCCTCTCTCTGTAGTACTTTACAAGTTTTTTTTTTTCCTTTTTTATTTTATTTTTTTTTTAATTATTCAGAATACTGTACAGCTGACACAAAAATCTCAACGCGGAAAGAGAGGAAAGGGAAACATAATACAAACTGGCATACTTAATCAAACCAAAATCATATGAAACAACAAGCGAAGTGAAATGTTTGTCAATCGGTTTAATTACAGTACAAACAATATAAATAAAGCATCATTGAGTCATTGTAAAACAAACTTGCTGAATGAGGTAATATAAAAACAACAACAGAAGACGTATCTTTTTTCTTTTTAATAATTTCCACACTGTCTTGTCATCATTTATACATTACTATTTACAGAACCAAAATGAAACAAAAAACCCCAAACCCAAAACTTGCTACAAAGCCTGCCATGTGCTAGGTATCTTCTGCCGCTACCCCAAACGCAGGTCTCGGGTGTCCCTACTCACCCGGGCTCCCTTTCTCCCCGTCTCAGCCAGAAAGACAAACATCACAAAGCAGAAAAACTGAAAGACGCGGAGGCTGAACGCGGCCGAACAGAAAATCTCGCCTTCGCAGGCGGTCACAGGGCGTTAGGGAATAAAAGAAAGAAACAGCGTATGCACGCGCTTCCCGAAACCGAGGTGCCGGCTAGACTGAACCTCAAATCACAACCTCACCGAAACCAGGGGCCGAGCTCGGACTTCAGAGAGGTCCGGGCACAGCCCATCCGCGCCCGACTCTGCCGCCCCGAAGCCGTTTTGCCTCGGACTCGGCAAAGCGTTCGGGATACGCTCAAGCCCTGCTGAAGTCGAGAGGTTTAAGGCAGCAGGAGCTGCAGAATCGGGCCCCCCGCAATCCCACGCCAGAGTCCAAAGGCAATCGTTACACAAAACAAGCCCCTGGTGTTTTAAAAGACACTCCCCTCCCAAATACCCCTCTAGTTTGGGCACCCACCTACCCAAGCCGTCTACAAGTGAAAGATGCTTTTGACATTAAAATAGCAAAAAGAGAGCTGGACCGAACGCCTGCAGTCCCCTGGGAAGCTGGTATTCCCACGGAGCAAAGGGCACGTCCTCATTTCCCTGCGGACTGGCAAAACGAGCTCCGTAGATTCAAGGCGTCTTGCATCTCTGGATACATCCGTAAAAAAACGCTTGGAGGGGTTCTGAACAGCATTTCAAAGAAATTACTTCGTCACAGACGCACGAAGGGGAAATGAAAGATCCTCCCACCACCTGGCCACGTTTCCTACCGTACCTTGCCGAGCTCCAGCAAACTGTCCTCCTCGCCCTGCCAGACTTGACCTCTCCCTATTGATTTCCCCTGATAGGGCTATAAAACGAAAGCGAGGGTAGAAACGGTGCGAAGTCAAGTTTTCCCGGACTACTCGGTACGCACAAAGCCTTAGGCACACTTTAGCTGAGGTTTGCGGTTCCCTCATGGCAAAATTTTGGGGCCAGAAGAGTAATGGCCAAGAACGTGCGGAGGGAGGGATGAGGAGCTGCTCTCAGGGAAGAATCTGCCTGGAGCTCTTCAGAAACATCTCACCACTGCCTTCCCCAAAGGCCCCACAAACAGCAGCAGGACCCGAAGCATCGCTGAATTGGCTGCAGAGGACAGCCCGTTGGTCCTGTACTTAAATTCAGTCAGTATGCTGAGTCTCAAGCAAATTTATATAAAAGAAAGGACCTCTGAGCAGCAAGTCCTCTCTCCGTTTCACCGTTGGAATCTCCTTCCCTGGTCTTTCCCACGGTAACACCCCCAGGGCTGGCGAGCTGGGATTTCTTCTCTTAAGCAAGGGGACTACTTCAGTGCTGGTGGCAAAGTTAAAGGTTTTCTCAAGTTGAGCACTGCTGTCTGAAGGAGCTGCATTTTTTCTTTTTTTCATACCTCTGAGGCAGGAATCTGTGCAAGTCCCGAGTGTCCGGCGGCTCGCAAGAGCCACAGTAAGCCTGTACCTTGTGTTCCTGCATCTCTCCATCCCTCGAGCACGTGTCCCCCATCCCGCGCCTGCCTCCTGCGCTCTTGGAAATGGCTGGTCTTAAGTCAAGCTGGGAAACGTGCCCGTGTAGAAACACCTAACTGAGAACACGGCTCTAGCTATTGATTCTGATTAACCCGTCAACACGCGCGCATACATTTCCCCTATTGCTAAGAGCAGTGTGTAGAGCATATATGCATACATAAGCACGTATACGCACAGCAAATGCAAAGCACCTTTAGTCACCTCCACGCGATACACTACCTTAGGACTCAAACCACCTTGACCGCACTTCATCCACCAATTCAACTCAACACAATCCCCAGACCCGGGAACTGGTTGCCAAATAACAACTCACCTTCAGCACCAAACCCCCTCCTCGGTCCTGCATGAGCTTGGGGTTTGCCTTCAGCACAGATCAGACCCTGTCAAGTTGTCTGCTGTGAGGGGTTTTACTCCCTGTACCGTGCCATTCAAGAGGACCAGGAAAGTGTTTTCAGCTACTTCGGTTCTCAAATGAAAAAAGAAAAAAAAAAAAAAAAAGCCGATCGGTTCTGGAAAACGGGGCATACAGAAAAGAGCTGATGGTGCATTCGCTGCCAGCAAGCAACACGGTCATCCCAAACGCATGCCATTAGACCTCTGTAAGCATCCCCACCCCCCACCCCCCTTCACATTTTGTACATAACACACAGGTAAAAATTACTAGCTTCTGAAGCACTGCAAAATAGTCAAACCTTAGCACTGGAAGCTAAACACACATCCAAGAAAGTTGATGGCCAAGAGGAAGCTGAAGCTCTGCCTTGTCAACAGAACTGACCGCTGCCCCTCGAGCATGCCACGGGGACTTGGGAGACAGGAGGACTTAAAGAGATGAAGAGGCTAAAACTGCTGAAATGCGCAAAGACGTTTTTGTTTCCTCTGCCCACAAGAGAAAGTCCCCCCGAACATCCAGGGAACGATAGTGAAAGATGGGAGTTAATTCACCCACATACTGCCGTCACCTGAAATAAAACACAGGGGCTGAGATGACCAGACGCATGCCTAGTCATCTGGGGCTTAAGATGGCTCTAAAAAAAACCCAAACCAACCTTTTATTTTCAGAAATCACGCCATCCTCCTCTCAAAACATGAACTACTCATAGCTCCTGAAAATCCCGGCCAAAACTCTTTGAACCTCCCTTTAAAACGTGAGGCAGAATCAGTCAACTCAAGGTAAACTGTCATGAGATGAGACCACCCGGTATTTACTTTAAAAACTGGCCCATGCTAAACAACAAACGCCAGAATATCGTAATAGAACAAATCTACCGACGGCTTTGGATATTTTGCTCTATTACCTCCGTATTTTTTCAAACAGGAGATTATCCTCTAATAAAACCATTCAAACCAGCCTTAATTTTGTAGCTTAGAATTTAAGAAGTGAAAACTCATTGCAGAACCTTTTATTTTGGGGTAGTTTAGTGTTTTTCTACTTTGAAAAGAACTTTAATATGGAGCAGATTTTTCTTCTGCTATGCAGCAAACACAAGAACCTCCAAAAATGGTCTCTTCTACGCAGTAAATTTTACGCACAAATCACCAAGAATGGAAGATGTTGAACTGAGGATCCAAGACTAATACCTGGAGATCCCACGTACGCATCGCTGTAGCAGCCACTGGAGGGTAAACCAAGAGGCTTGACGATGAGATGCGGGTGGGCAAGTTGTCTCCTATCCAGCCAAGCTGCCTCAAGGTTGGTCCCCAACGCTGTCCTCCTTTACCTTGAGTCCCTCCAGCCACAGTGACCATTTGTTCCCTGTTAAGGTGCAAACGCGGCTCCCCGAGACATTTGGAAAGGGCCCCTTCGGGACCCCCTTGTGAAATCTGTGCTTGTCTCCGCTATTACTACTTTACACTAGAAACTACAAATTACTTCATTTTCCCCCCGATTCCATACAAATATAAAAGATGAAGCTATCCAAACCCCATATAATCTAATTATACTACATTAACAGTGCCAGAGATCGTTTCTAAGCCCGTATCTGCATTCCCACCTCTATTCCTCTCCCTACGTTACTCAGGTTCCTCTGGCCAGGGGAAATCTCCAAGTGCAGCTAAAGCTTTTTTTTTTTTTTTTTTTTTGCACTAACACACATAATTTAAGGAAACGGGGAAAAGATGGAAAATTAAACAATATTCATGTTTACGCAGTTATTACACACTATGCCCAAATGCTTAAAAATCCTCTCTACCTTCCAGGAGCTCACCTGGCTTTCTGAGCAGCACCTAGCTCAAAATATACCAAGGTTCTCCAAAAATAGCTTTTCCTCTGCCCCATTTTAGCAACGAAATCGGAAAATGCGTAATGGGAGCCCTTGGCCAAACCTCTGGACTGGCAGGACTCTGAATTTTCCCAAGGTTTCATCTTATTTCTTCATAAATAGCGAGAAGTAAACCCCCTTCGACTCCAGGAGCATCGAGGTTCAGATGCCAGACACGACACATCTGACTCATCTCCACCATTCAACAGCAATTAGCTCAAAATAAGAAAGAGGAAAGTGCCGACGTTAACAGCAACGGCTGACTCGCTTCTGGTGTTCTAGTCGTCATGGATAAAGTGCAGAGGAAGGGGGATTTAAAGGTATCTGGGATGATGAAAAGGGTTAAACGGGGGACACAACGAAAACCACAGCCGTGGGCTCCATTTTTGGAGAAAACGGCTTTAGCTAACATGTTTCTGCTGGGATTTCTAATTGGCCAGGTCTCAGTTTGTTTTATTTGCTCATAACATGCTCAAAGGGCGTAAAAAGCCTGGCAAGCGGGTTCCATAAAAGGAACGAGAGGGGCTAAATGCGAGACGAAGAACAGAAAACGGATGGGTTAACAGAGTGAAAGCAAGGGGAATGATTCCTGCAGGTTCTCCAAGTGTCAGTATATATTGCCTGCTTCCGCACTTGGATGACTTCAAGAACATCCTCTGCAAAGTGCGAGCGCATCCCCTGAAAAGCGCGCAGAGCCTGGAGACCTTGGCTCACAAAGCCAAGCCCTGCTGGGTTCCAGCCACAGAGAACGTCCTCCATCCTCACTCTCCGCTGTGGTGGAAAGGAGTTTTCCCTCCTCTCCTCCACCAGGCGAAGAAGGGGATGGAGTCTACGCTGGCCCAACTTCCTTGCCAGGTGGCTTGTCCCACTAGCTCAGGAGGTGCCACGCAACTTCTCCCAGCCATCCAACCAAACCCACTTGAGGAGGGAATGCTGTAGCCAACACCCAATGAAGGAGAAAGACCTTCGGTCTGTTCTCCCATGGCTGGAGCATCACCAGCTGTAGTGCCAGAGAAGGTCTCTCTTGACTTGGAGAGATGGCGCTGGGTAATCTGTCTTTCGAAGGGATCGCCGCGGCAAGCACGACCAGGTATTCTCCCTGCAGACGCCCGACACATTTGGGGGAAGTCATCACATAGTCTACGCCACTTCAACACGGGTACTGCCAACGCTTACACCTCCAAGGGAAAAAACCACTACTTTTACGTTAAAGGTAACCGTGTTACTGCTTAATTAAAGTATGAGGTTATTAGTTGGCTAGCCTGGATATATAATTTTTCCTATAATACAGTGGAATTTCCTCTCCTAAAAATATTCTATGTTTTTTTCCGATGTTCGCCTTCAGAAGATTTTTATGAAAGGAGTGCGTAACTCTTCTACCTGAAATCTGCATGACAACCTGGTTGCCTTTGTTTCTCAAACATCACTCTCAGCTTTCTAAGAGGAAGGTGGCCCATAGAGAGCAATAAATTACGTACAGAAAATATTTTCGATTAGGAAAAAAACAGCTCGGAAACGGAACATGCACTGAGAACTTAATGGCGGCAAATCTGCCTACCGTATATTTGAAACACCGGACTTGGGTTTTTGGATACAAATGCCCCTGATGCTCCCAGGGGAAGAGCAGGCAGCTATAGCACCTATGGGACCACGAGCCGCGATTCCTGAACCCCCGCTGTGTCCCCCCCGCAGGGGTGCAAAGCTCGTGAGCACCAAGACACAGCGGGCTTCACAGCATCCCCTTCAGCTGCACGTGAGATGGGTTGTCCCGTCGCTGAAGGACCACCCGCCAGTACCAAAGATCAGGGAGCTGCATGGGAATGATGGAGAAATAGCAATTATAATAGACACCCTTCCTCAATTAAAAAGAAAGTAATAAAATTATCCCAGTATGAAGAGAATCAGCTGTAGCCTTACTCTGATGCAGCCAGCCTAGGCTGGTTGAAGAAAGATTCCCCCCCCAAATAGTCAAAGGTCTATACAGTAACAAAGTACAAAATGAGAACACCGCTGAATAGGAAAAGCTGGTCAATATTCTCATGCTTCCACCTTGAGGCTCTCTTTTCTTCCACAATTTGATGATTTTTACATCAAATCCTTATTTTTTTGAGATCTTTTTTCCTGAAGATAACCAGATTGCCTTTTTTCCTTCACATTTTGTCCACATATAATTTATTTAGCGATTGCTACGCTCCTCCCGTCTGTATGCCAAATGAAATCCACAGCCCCAAGGAAGAGCACCAGTGAAAGCTTGGGAAATACATACGAGCAGGTAGATTTGCAAATTACTATGCTGTGTGCACCTCACTGCCTTCACATAATTGCTCTTTTGCCATCAAATTCAGTTGAGTTTTCAACTTCTCCGTGATATACCCTTCCCCCGTCTTCACATTGCCATATGCCACTTAAAAAAAAAAAAATCACTTTTCTGCCTGCCAAAACCCGTACAAGCCTGCTTCCCCGTGCCAGAATCCTACTTCGTTGAAAACAGGAGAAGCTAGGATCTGCCCGGTAATACCAAAATAATCAAATCAAGTATTAAAACTTGGAATTCAAATGAACTGTCCAGGCTACTTTCACAAGCCATTTTTCTTCCCGAAAGCAGCCAAGTTGGGAGTCAAGCGCAGCCATGCCCTGCCCGCCGCGGTGAAGGCTATCAATTCTGAACTTAATCAAATCTGATCTTCCCACAGCCAGACTAGGGCTTTTTGTCTTGGCTTGTGAAAGCTTTGTGACTTCTGGAGTAAAATATATTTACAGCGCTGGGAAACAGCCTCTTTTTCCTTTCTAAAAGGCCTCTACGCTTTTTTTTCCCCATGCCAAACATGCCATAACCTCCTTCTGATACGTTCCTCAAAGGTTTGCGATGGAAACAAGAGCTCGCTGCTGGAAATATTTTCAATGTACAATGATCTGTAACCCACAGATCCTAACTAGTTGCACATTATTTAGTACACATCCATTACAGTTTATAAATTAACAGAGATGTCCTTTTCTGTACACAAAAAAAAAAAAAAAATCAATGCATATTTATGTTTTTTTTATTCAAATAGATTTTACATACATATAATCTAGAGACACAATACAAAAATCTGTATAAGTTAGGCAATGCATCACAGGAGTGACCAAAAACTCAACACATTTACCTTGGCAAAATGACAGAACCTATTTCTGCTGGCTGAAAAAATATTAGCCTTTAATGCGTTTATTAATTTCACTAAACATACTTGAAATGTTTTTCCTTAGCGGTATTCATTATTCCTTTTTGTGTTTCATAGTTACTCTTATTTATTTTTTCCATTTTGTTTTTACACCAAGGAGACTGCAGTCAAATAACACTCAGCAACTCATTTCCTCTCTTTGGACTGAAAAATTAAACAGATACTAAATTATGACAGTGAATTTAGAAAGGAGGGCTCCAAGGGCTTGAAAGAACATGTCTGAGATAATATGATGCTTCTAAGAATATTGCAATCACATCCAAGCAATCACCGAAGCGTGCCATGTAACTACCTCCTCAGCTAATATGCTTTTTTCTCCGTGATGACTAATCATGTTCTATTAAACAGCAGTAATGCTGGAAGAACTCAACTATACAAGTGTAATGAAGCCAGTATTCTCCCCGGACAGATTAGCTACAACTGATTTGACACATACCATCATAGGAGCTTCAAACCTGACAAACTCTGTGCTTGCTTCTGATTTATGCCGTCAAGCTCTTCAGAGAAGAGAATGAAATCCAGGCGTCGCGTTTGGTAGAGGTGAAATGTACTGATGTGCTTAACTGTCAGTTACGGAAAGTCACCATCTCTCCTTCCTTCTCCTCTCGCTCGCCTCTCCCTCCGCCCCTTCCCTCCACGCTCGGGAAGCCTGCGTCCCCCCCCGGGGACGACCGCTCTCCCATGGTCCCGGTGCCACGCGCGGCGTGTCCTGCTCAACTCACGCGCTCTCGCCCGCTTGTTTCCATCGTTCGAGAGCTGTCACTGAAACAACTGCTTTGTCTGCAGCCACTTTTTCTCCTTCTCATCCCCTCGCGCTCTCCAGACGCGCCGTTTCTGGATGGGACAGGGATGTACCGAAGGGAAAAGGGAAAAGGAGAGTTACCAGACTCACAGAGCAGAGCTGTGATGGGGATGGAGGAATATGAGGCTGCGGATGTAATTCAGGTCAGCGAATACACACGAGTGAGCTCCTCAGATGATGGTGGGCATCCTTCCACTGCTGTTGTTCCGGTTATTGTTCTTCCTGGACAAGTTTGGAGTGGCCATAAGGACAAAGCGCTCGTCGGGGCAGCCGTACTGGAGGAGAACGTCAATGCACTCCTGGCTGGAGGCCTGCCGGGCATAGGCCAACGCTGTGTTTCCATGGGCATCGCGTGCCATCACGTCGACGCCATACTACAGAAAGAAGAGACGTGTTGTTGGAAGCTGCGGTGCCAACAGTGCGTTAAAATGGAGGGAGCGGACTCAGGACACATTGGTTTGAATGTAACTGAGGATGGGGAGAGGGAGAAGAAAGCAGGTAGGATATAAGCCTGACAATGTGAGCAGCGCTTGTGTCACAGATGTAAAGGTTTCTATGGGGAGAGGCTCACTTATGGACCAAAATTTGCCACGGTGGTGTTTCACACAGGTGCTAGGGACGTCTCTCCTTCCTCGTTTCCTACGCTCTCCTCTACTCTCCATCAAGTAGCAGCAGACAGGCAGAAACACATGTTTTTATCACGTTGCTGTCTTTTGAGAGCACGCAATGAGGAACGTCTAGACTCAGGACACCAGCAAAGGCTTTGTGGAACCGGCAGGAAGGAGGTTTGGGAGGTCCTGCAGAGGGATGTAGCCAAGCAAAAGCCAACCCAGCCAGCCCCCTCTCCCCGGACACCAAGTACTTACCCAAATCAAGAGCTGCACTAAGACCACATTTCCTTTCCTGCATGCCAAGTGGAGGGCAGTGCGCCCATCACCATCTCCGCAGGTCTCGTTCACCTCTTCCCGAGTCCCGTGGGCAAGGAGCAGGATGACCGTCCGCAAGTCCTCCTCGGCTGTAGCCCTCAGGAGATGCTGGCCCAGAGAAAGCTCCAGGCACTGCAGCGGGGCAAGGAAGAGCTTCTGCTCGTATTTCGCACGTATCCAGCGCTCTTTTTCTTCCCTAGAGAAGCCAAAGGAGACAGGTCACTCTAACCCAATTTCGCTGACTGTGTACAATGGTGCAAGTTCAGCTTCGGCTATCGTTACACTAGCAAATGGCAGGTAACCAACATGAAAATCAGTCCCCCTTCAACTTTTTGGCAAGAAAGCCCTCATAGAAACAGTTCATCCAAACCTTATCTTTGCAGTGATGTTCGTGTCACCCATCTCATCATTCCCAAGTCATGTTCTTGCAATGCCCGAGATCTCCCTGGGCGGGTGCCGTGCCTACAGCGTCCTAACATCACAAAGGCCAGGAGGTCTTAAAAAACTCTGGGCTGCCCTGAGGACCGGCAATAGGTCAGTGCAAGTGCCCTCACCGTCATGAAAGCCAAAGACAGAAGAGGCAGCCTGGTTAAGGCTGTGCTGCAAAATACATTACAGAAAATGCACCAAACTTTTGAATCTAAGACCAGAAGTAAGCGAGCACCTGGGCTTGCATTTGAGACAGGAGGGCAAGCCCGGAAAGACTCAGCCTTGCTTGCAGAGGTGCTTTTGCCTTCTACCAGTTGAGTAAGGTTTCCAATGCAAAGGGCGTATGGATGGTTCCTCTGTTTGTTTTTCCCAAATGCAACCCACCCCCTCAACAATACTTTGAAGCACCATTTCCTCCTGATACGTCAAAGAACTACCAAAGGCCTTTTGGATGCTATTAGGTTACGGGACAACAAAGACCACAAACAAGTCCCTCAACTGTCCGTTAAAAAAATTACCATACAATTATATGATCTAAGAGATCTAGCCCTAGACAAAGTCCCATTTAGAGGTACCTCAGGTAATCTGTCCAGCCTGTGAAAACCATATACATCACCTAAACCAGGCAACTTGCTGCTGGTGACAGATTTTCTCCTTTGGCGTACAAAAGGCGAAGCTCTGTTTACGCCTTTCAGCCGTGTTTACACTACTCTCAGTAATCTAGTGTCAGGTTAGCCCTAATCTGTTTTTAAATACTTATGTAAACAGATCCTTCCAGCAGCAAATCTGGATTAGTTTTGCATCATTTCCTGGTACATGCGGAGTGACCTTGCTTTGACCTCCTTGGATGCTTTCAGGCACAGATTCCCAAAGCATGCGCTTCCCTACCCTGACCACGATTTACCTTACAAACAGGTCCAGGGCTTTTTTTTTTTTCTTCGGAGCAAAAGCGCAAACAGAAAATTAACACACAGAGTGCTTCGTTTCAATCAAGCCTTTGAATGACTCCTGGAAGCTAAAAGACACACACACAAAAAAAGCCCCCAAAACGTTTGGGGAGCTGCAAATTAACCTTTGATGGCAGGATCTGATAAAGAGAGTGTCATTTCAAGTATTCCAGATGGGGAGGAGGAAGAAAAGGACTTCTGTTACTTTTACACCCTTAACTCACGGTTTTTGTGTGTGTTTTTTTAAGGTTAAAAAAACAAACCAAAAGGACTGCAGCAAGGAGGATGAAGTAATATACATGCAATTATTTACAATAAAATGGGCATTCTTGCAACATTGCTGGGCTCAGTAGCCATTTAGTGTACCTTCAAGAACGTTTAGTAAAGCTCTAGTATGTTTTTAAAATATGTATAGAGTCTGCAAATGAATCCTCCCTCTCCCCCAGACCATCTTTTGAGTGACAGGAAGTTTTGGCTCCTGTCAGAGCATTGGTTGCTGCGATCACCACGGCTTGAAGACAAGTCCCTTTCCGTGGAGAAAACGACCTGTTTTACACAAGTCTCCTTGCTTCTAAAAACAATTCACCTTAAACTGCAATACTGAGCTATGGCACGGACCGAAACAGAAGCACTAAGCGCCAAGTTCAGGCAGAGGCTTTCAGAGCAGGTTTGCAAATTCATCGGCATGAATTTCACCTTCGCCGTGTGTCGCACGGGAGCGGACGAAGGCAATGCTGCTCCTGGAAGGCTGCGAGAGAGCAGGAGGGACGCCAACAACCCGATCCTGCTCAGGTTTACCCTACTGTCTCAGAAGGCTGGGAAAAGAACAAAAAACCCAATTAAAAATCAATCTACCAATCTATCAATCAATCTACCAGTCTACTAATCTATCAATCAAATTCTACCTTTGGAGTGACATTAAGGGTTGTGATGGGAACACAGCAACCATTATGAACAAAAGCAAAGGTGTTTTAAAAGCCTCAGACATTTGGGGGCAGCACGTCACTGACATGGGCTATCGAGTGAGATTTCTTACTCAATTCTACAAACCAGGCGCAAGAAAGATACGTCGTTTGGATTTTCCGGTAGAAAATGAAACTTTATCATAGAGGTAGGAGGAAAAGCACGCTTGCCCACACCTCATGGACAGTCAAAATGAGAGGGACTGTTTTGGAATGAGTATCTAGAAAGCCAACGTCCACGGACATCCTCCCTGCGTTGCTGGCACAAACCATTTCATTCTGAACGGGAAGTCCTGGGGACTTTCCTGGAAGAGAGCTTCAGCTCGCATTCATCTTAGCAATCCCGACAAGACGACATAAATACTGTAATTGTTTCTCTGATGCCCCAATTTAACTTGTGGGATCCACAGCTTGTCTTGGTTGAGGTTTCATTTCCCCCAAGGAAGGCCAGTCCAAGAGCAGAGTTGTCAGCAGTAGATCACTTAACCTCATTGCAGTTCCCTGGAGGACCACTGTTCACATCCCCTGTTAGCTAATGAGCTAAAAAATGAATTATTGGAGCGGTCAGCAATAAGCAGGAAGAGGAGGCACAGTGTTTCATTTTAGCCAGCGCTGACATACCTTTAAATAAATCAACTGAATAAGAGGAAATGTGAGGAAGAGCAACTAATAAGGAGAAAGACACCGAACCAATCCTAACAAATAAAGGAGATGTACATTGGCTAGTAAGTATTTCCCTCGTTTTCTTCCCTTCGCTGTAATCCCAGTGACTTCCACTCTAAACGACTCCTCAACACCAGAGCCTTTCTGTTGTAGTTGTCAAAGCCAAAACAAGACTCTTTTACTGAACTTTCAAAATCCAGTGGAGTCCTTTGCTCAGGACCAGACTAAAGCTGGTGTGCTGGAGAGGCAGCATCATCATGCGCTCAGATGGTCCCGACGATACCCAGTGCTGGAGATTGTGCCAGCTGCCTCTTCCTCCTATATCCTACAATGACTTTTCTTCAGTGATGACGCTAGCTGCTATTTTTTCAATGCGTATGCACAAAGGGATTAATAAATTCCCAGATAAACTTAAGAGAAAAAAACATAGTTATAAGATCAGATTTTCTTTGAGCCTTTTATCTCTGAAAGTGGTGCATTCAAACCCAGACCGCCGGATACAAACTTCAAACCTCACTGGTCATACAAGGGCTGAACACAAGAGAGTAAGACTGCAAAATACTCTGCGGTACCGCAAGAGGAACGAGCCTTGGCCAAAAAAATACCACCAAGCTCTTTGCTCTTGCAGGAGCCTCCATCACTAGTGAACTCTAAGTACACACAGTGGTGTGAATAATGAGATCTCTGCCACGGCTGCGGTACTGTACATAGGTAAAGGGTTATTAGAAACAGACGAAAATTTCAGTTCTCAGTTTATTTTGATCTAATTAGGTGCTTGCTTCTCAAGATAATGTCCAATTATTTAAATTACTCTGCCAGCCACATCACATCATTATTATCTGGAAACATAAATACCAGGCACTGTAAGGGGGGAGGCTAACTATGTAGCACGAGAGAATATAAAAGGCAGTTTTGCTCAGAGCACAGCTTCACTCCAGGAGCTACACCAGAGATGCTCATTTAGGACGGTCCCATGTAGCTCAGCCCCACGGAGTGCATCGCGTGGCTCTCCCTACCTCGCTTAACTGTGTGCGGTTTTACACCTGACAAATCCGAGCAGGAGCCTCGTACCACTGATAGGGACTCTCCATCCTACTCCTCCTCGCTCCCATTCGCCTCTGCCTTCAACTTCATTTGTTCCTCACGTATACTTGGCGGAGAGGCATGAAAGACAAACACGAAAAGGATGTGCAGGGTAGAAATAAAAGCCGTGTTCGCACGGCGACTCAGAATTCGATTGTGTGGGCAACAGCATGAGGATGGAGAGCCTGAGAACTTGCCATCAAAATTCAACAGCTCCAGCGCAAAAGCAGCCTTGTTCTTACCAAAGCGCTAACAAGGATGACAAAAACCTTGTGTCACTTGCTCGTTATCTAAAATTACTCACCGTTTGTTAAAAGGCTCGATGAAATTTTGAAAGGCTGCATTAAAAATGTTATGGACAGCAGGTATTTACCACGGCAGAGCATTGATGTCCCACCATCAGAAATACTGAGCAGGCTTGGTGCAGGCATTTTGAAGTGAAGTTTTATCCTCCACATCTCTAACAACACTAAAAAGCTCTTGAGTTTTTTTATCTTTTCTTCTCTCTTTCTGAAGAAAGTAATTCGGTAACTGAGGAGGTCTCTTAAATGGTCTCTAGCGCTGCCATGCATGTGCCGTGCCCGTGTGCTGCCATTTCTGGTTGCTCACTCAAGTACAACCGTTTAACGCAGTAGTAACCTGGCCAGCTCAGCAAGAGCACTGCCAAATTTTCTCTCCTGTTGGCCAGCTGACAAGGTTAATGTGTCTCTTCCAAGAAAATGAAGTAAATCTAACCCCCGTACCTCCCAAACTCCTGGAGAGTCCCAGAATGTGTCATTAGCTTTGTGGTCCAGCATGCGTCACCTAATGACCAGCGCTGGGCAGCCGGTTGGGCCGGCGCTTGCCGGTTAAGCAAACCCCTTCGCGATGAGCCTGCATGCATCCGGTAAACTGCATCGCTTTGGATAGAGTTGGCGATGCAGCGTTGGGGTGGGTAACAAACATAGTGTGTGTGTGCGGGGGGAGACGGGATTGAAACGTTGGGAAAAGTTCATGATGTTTTTAATTGCAACTAGCAAAGGGGGGAGAAGAAGAGAAGGCGAGAAGAAAGGGCTAGCAGCAAGGAATTTCCAAAGTGTCTTCCTGCCCCAAGCAAAGCAGGAACTGGGAGGAGAGGCATGGAAGAGGAGCTGGGAACAATATGCTGAGAAAACACGGGGGCTTCCTCTCTCTGCAGGAGAAGACCCCACTCTATTGCAAAGTAAGTGCTTAGCAGTTGACTGCTTCCTAGCATGCATGCCTTCTCTCCCCGGCTGCGTTGCTAAGGGGGAAGGCGCACAAGCCCACCGGGGATATATAGGTCCCTGGCAAACAAGAGGGCTCCAGACAGCAAACAAAGACCGATGGGTATTTATTCCTTAATTACGAAAAGCTTTTAAGAAACAGGCCACTGTAAATCCCGCCTGCTGAGGAAAAGGAGGCAAAGGACCACGATTTATGTGCGCCAGGGCAAAGAGGAAATAAATATCTCTTTGGCTCCTGATCAATATTATGAGTGTTTTGCCAACCTACAGGGTGTTTTATGAGCTGTAAGGACAGAAAGGGATCATTAATAATTAAATAAAGTCAACCTATTAAGCTTATTACTTCTTACAAGTTAAACATCCCTGATGGATGAAGAGCAGCCCTATAGGAAAGCTGCAGAGAAGCCAACCCAAGACGTGTCTTGTCTTGGACTCTGGACCAGGGCTCTCCAGGCAAGCAGTGTAGTAACTCAGCCTGGAAATGATTTAATGACCGTCTTTGCCAGGGAAGTTATCTGGCTGAGGACAGAGTTCAACCCGCCGTCAAACCTGCAGAGTTCCGTCCACCAGCCAGAAGAGGCAGAAACACGCAGTTCAGTGCCATAGAAATATCGCAAATTCAAGTTACTTCTACCGTCAGACCGGTTCAAGCAACCAAAACACCAGCCCCAAAGACGCAAATAAAGGCGGTTTCCCATCAGAAGCATGCCCAAAGCCCCTCGTACTGTCAGGGAGCTGTTTTCTGAAGCCCGCGAGTCAGGATCTTTTCTACCATTAGCTTTACTACTACATTTTTCAGTTTTCCTTTTCTAGCTGTGTGTTTAGGGAAAAAAAAGCCCTACTGTGCATGACGGACAGAGATCGCTCATACGTGCGAAGCCCGAATGTGCTTCTCAAATTAATCATGTCTTGCACGACACTTACTGGTATAATCGTAATTTGGATTCGGCAGAGCTTCTCCACTTTCTCTGCCCTCTCTTCTGACAGCGTCCCCCTGCGTAGGGCTCCAAAATATTTCTGCACTTCTAGGTTAGCCTTCTAATGATGCCACGGAGGAACCAGCAGCTCTCCCTTAGGTGTTAAGGCACCTACAGGATTTATTACTGCACATAATTACCAGCCTGGCCGAGACATCAAGGTTTACTGACTTCAGGCTTTTTAGATAAATATCCTGCAATTGCAGGCTCTAATATATCACATAAAATTGCAGCAAACTTATGTTTTCACTGCGCAACACTCAATCTAATAATTTTTAAGGTATACTCGATAAAATACATCACATCGGAGGTCTCCTCTGTATAAAGTTAAGCAAAAGCTATGTGACATACAACGGTAAGGAATACCGCAGATACTAAGAAAAGGCTTATTAAGGTGAGAATAAAGATCGTGTGATAACTGTAAGCCCTGCAAGCTGGTTATGTCTTTTCTCAAGACAAATCCAAGCTTCTTTTGTTCCATACAACTATGTGAAATGAAAACAGTCCCTAGAGATTTAACAAAAAGCTTGAAGAATGCCATGAATGGCATTTTCCACTAACTTTTCCACTTACTTTTCCCACTAACCCCAAAAGCCCCAGAATTTTTTTAAACTGCATTGCCAGCAACATTTAGGAGCAAAAAATCGAACAATGGTGAACTCTTAATGATTTTTAATCACTTAGCTTGGTGAAAACAATTAAAAGCGCACTGTGAACAGCGAAGGAAGATGGGTTTCTGCTAAGATGCGCAAGGAGAGACCTTATGAGAATGTGGGATATGACAGCCATGAATGACCGTTCCCTTCCACCCACCCTCTGCTGACCAACAGAAAAACTTTTGAGTTCCTGATTCGATTCCTTTTTCCTGGATATTGCTGTACAAGCATAAAGACATCCATGGAAAATTTACACCAAAACATACTATTGTGCTGGTTACCAGAAAAAAAACCACCACCAACAACAAAACAAAACAAAAAAACCCCAAAACCCCCAAAAACAAAAAACCAACCAAACAAAAAAAACAGAGAGAGAGAGCGAGAGAGAAGGAAAAAAAAGCGAGTTATTACTGTGTGGTTCTAGATACATACATGGACTGCTTCCACTCCTTGGGTGGCCGACCTCAACACTTGGGTTTACTACAAATATCACCTAAAAAAAGCCAAAAGCTGCTCTACAACAGTTGCATGGAAATGCTAAAACCAAGGAGTATATTTGCTTCTTGCTTGTTTGCAGTTACATATATACATATATGCAGAGAATAGGAATTGCAAACATGTATCTAATGCATTTCATTATTCATATGTAAAACATACTTAACATGATGTCTTAAGTGTGTAAATCCAATTGCATTGTGCCGGTACCTAAAAGCAAACTGGAAATTTCAATTTAGGATTTGATATACAGTCACTCAGGTTGGAAGATTCCATTAATTTGCAATTTGTTAACACTAATTTTCTCCTATAGGAAGGCTACACTCAATGCAATAGTATTTTAAATATAGCTCAAGAAAACATTACATACTTTTTCCTTTTTTTAAAGGAAAAAATATGAAAATTCCATTTGAAATCAATTTTCACACAAAACGTGGCAGTAGTTTTGGACAGATAATGAAACTAAAAATGAACTATTAGGAAATATTTTGTGGAAATGAAGGTAAGTCTGCTACCTTGGTTATTTCTGTCTAAAAATCCGGCTATTTTCACCCCAAACCAGGCTTCTGCTTTCGTATTAGAGGAAGCTCTTGTACAGGACTCAAGGAAGGGGGGGGGGGGTGACATACGAATATTTCAATGCATAAATCTCAATAATCTGTGCCAGGTGAGAGACAGAGCGAGGTAGCCAAGTGAGGTTCCCACAGACCCTGAGTAATGTGGCATGTAACAGGGACGTACATCAGCGATGTGCTTTCCAGCGGCTCCTCCCGTGATGTGACTATCACAGCGCATTAAGGATACCATAACAGTCGCTGATGTGATCTGCTTTGGAACGTATCACATCATAAACAGATGAGAGAAGAGAAATGGAGCTTTTCCTCTGCTCATAATGCTGTAAAGTGGAGAAGCAGCATAACTATGAGTGCACCAATGCCTTATAAATAATGAAAGGTGGGGAAAAAAAGCCCTCCGAGGTCTACCCAAAGGGCTGACAAACTTGCAGTGTAGACGTTAAAGAGATCTCAAATGAGAGCTTCCTTAGCACACAAAGGTGGCTTCAGTGATCCAAAATGGAAAAAAAATATGTTGTGGGCTGCAGAAGGGGAATGCAATCTTTACCTGAGGATCAGGAACTGGAAGAGGACAGTCTAATTACAACACTTCACAAAGACCCTCCAAAATTTTCTTGACAGTTTTTGGTCCTTTGTTACCAGTAACTCCTGAGCAATCCTACAGTTTGGTTTACAAGGAACGACAAAAGCCCTTTCAGGGGGCTTTAATATTATCTTAATTCCAGCAGAAGCAATAAGAAGATGCTCTTTGGACTATTTGGAAAAACAGCCCCCAATATTAGGCTGAATTTATAGAAGATATAAAAGAGAAAACACAAGTAATAAACACTGTATTTGAGCATAGACTGTGAAGAAAAACACATTTGGAGCAGGAAGCAAATAAAAACAAATGCTTGCTCTGCGCAGGTCAGCAGCGGAAGGCAGGCATGCTTGCAGCTGGAGGGTTAGAGGGCTGGGAAGCACCCGGACCATCCCCGTGGGCAGCATTTCTGTGACCCATGTCCAACTCTTCCCTAGTGACTCCCTTTGGAGTTCTCCCCTCGCCTGCCCTCACCTTCCAACATCTCCTCATCGGCAATTCCAATATATCCCATATGCTCCTCTTCCTCTCCGACACATCTCCCCTTCTCCAGCAACACACCTTTGCCTGTCCCACTAAGCCACCTCTAACAGTTACTTCTTCAGCTGCTTTGGCCACCTCTTCTATCTCACCAATGCTATGGACTCTACAGAAATCGCTAATGTCATCAGACTCTTCCATTAGTCTCATTTGTTAAATGACCATTTTTGTTTGGTAAAAACGACGCCTGTTCTTGGCAAGTTAGATCTCCTGAGGTATTCTCTCCGTTCAGCAACTGGTGGGACTTCCCTCTACCTTGGTTTTAGTGGGCTGCAGGTGTTTGACGCCTTTCTAAAACCAGAAACGATAATTCGTTTAAAAAAGGCGGTTGGTAGATCAGCTCACACTTCTGAAAAAACAAAGGAGATGAAGAATTAACTTGAGTAACAAAGACTAAAAAAAGAAAAAGACTTGAGAAACTCTCAGCAGTTATCATCCACAGAAATCCACAAGGTTTCCTCTGTACCTAAGAAATGAAACCTCACTGTTGGCTTTTTGTTTGCAGATTTTCAACAACGGGACACCCAACTTTGGGGTTGCCCAAATGTGCCCCAAAAGGCGAGATTAGAAACGGACTCAGCTTTCAAAAGACACTCGAGTGCTCAAGTACTGCTGAGGCATTTCTAGTTGTGCACCTCTGCCTATTAATCACTTGCAAACCTTTAGGCTTTTATGATTTACAAGCCATACGGTTGACGCTTAACAGTGGGAAACCCACATAAAACCTGACAGCAACGAAAATCCGCACCGGAGACGCCTGCCAAAAGTGACAGCAAGTTCCACTTCGAGAGCACCTCCGGAAAGAGGTGTGCAGGGTTTTAAAAGCTGTGTCCCAGAATTAAAGCCAGAATTAAAGCCTCTTGCCCAAGTGCCCTCAGTGCGTAAGTGCCCTCTCTCTTTCAGCTACTTCCCTGCAAATCCCGCTTCAGGACACATTTGGAAATTATTTAAAAAAAGATAAAATATCCCTAATCTGTTACCAATTAGAAGAAACATGTGAATATTATTTTCTAATTTGTGACTCAATCTTAAAAGCAAAGTTACTCAAATAATTACATGGGCTCCTCAATATTTCTATTGTGCTCCTGAAAAAAAAAAATAGTGGGTATGTCCTCTTCTGCCCGCTATGCCCCAGGGCTGAATATATCAATAAGTACATCAAAGCCCTGAACGTGAACTGCCAAAAAATTGTAATTTCTGGTTTGTGGCAGCTGCAGCCCAAGGGCTGCCAAACTGATTAGTTACCTCCTAATGGTCTTTGTGCAACTTGAGTTTGCGGCAAGGAGGTGGGAAGGAGGAACAAGCCAAGGAGGATAGAAGTTGAATAGTAAACACACGGTGCTCAAGTTGTCCCCTACAGAAACGACCCATTTCCAGCCGGCCGTTGATGTGCAAGCTCCAAGCCAGGCTTTGTAAGAGCGGTGATGTAGGCTTCTTTTTAAAACCCAGACGTGGCGCGACTTGAGTGACTAACTCCTGAAAATTGGTAATTTCCTGGTGGTTAGCAGGAGAAGCTTCACCAATGGGAAAGCAGAAGCTGCTAATAAATTTATAGTGCGTTATATGCTAATTAGACCCCTTCAGCCCTTCAAGAGGCAGTGCCACCAATCAGGTTATCATTCCACAAACGTACTCCTTAGAGCCGATCTCATCACAAATCAGTCCTGCATTTAAAGTGCAATTCTCATTAGTATTACCTGGGAACGCACTTGTGAAGCAACGCAAGCGGGTATTTTTCTTCTCCCCTCTAAGCGCCCTTCCCCAGTGCCTTGTGCTATTTACCTCTTGCACACAGTCACGTCTGAACTTCGAATGGTAAATAATCATTTTGAATACCACATTCATTCTGCATCAAACCAGATTTATTACACACGTCATACTTGGGAGTTTCACCGTCATTCACAAGCCAGCCGTGCACCTCTTGGTTAAATTACATCCTTGTATCTAACCACGCACCATGCAATATTCTATCAATACCGTGCCACAGAGCAGATCCCTCAGCTTCCCACCCCATGACATCCACAAGTGCTAAGACACCCGATGGTGCTTATTTGACCGTTCAGAAAAAGGAAAAACACAGAAGCAGAGAGAAATAAAGAGCCTGTATGGTTTAGCGCCTTCAGTATATGTACAGATTTATGTAGCTCTGGTCACAGCTTAAACCACATCTTGGTGCTTATAGTGTATGCGAGCAACACTCTGTTTTGGATGCCTTGCAAAGCAAGTTTGCCTTCATTTTCTGCTGAGCAAGGCTAGAAACAGACTTTCGTTTCAGCTTTAGTAGACTATGGCGGTACAAAGATGCCTCCTGGTCAAGGAACACACGGCAACCTGAGTTACTAGTAATGCATTTTCCTTTTCTGTTTCAAACTGGGTTCAGACCTTGGACAAGCACACCCAAAAACTGGACCCAACCCTAGGTGGCCTCCACTATTTCCAGTCAAAATTACTTCAAATTTGTGCTTATTGAGGTAAACACTTTGTGATTTGCTCTTGTCAGCTGCCACAGCACGAGCAGGAGCAGCAGACAAATGTTGTACAATTGCAGTTGTTTTGGTTCTGAGCACTATGGGATGTTCTTGTAGGGGCTCAGAAAAAGGGTCACAGGATCTCCTGAGTTTGTGGCAAGAAGAGCAAACCACCGTGGTTTTTCACAGAATCATAGAATAGTTTGGGTTGGAAGGGACCTCTAAAGGTCACCTAGGCCGATCCCAATGCCATGAGCAGGGACATCTTCAACTAGTGCAGGTTGCTCAGAGCCCTGTCCAACCTGACCTGGAATGTTTCCAGGGATGGGGCATCTACCACCTTGCTAGGCAACCTTTCAAATGGCGCTTTGTCCTCCTCCACTAGGATGTCCAAGAGCATCAGGACATGGTAGCCAGTGCTGGAAGCTCACCTGACTGCATCTCCTCGACAGACGTAACATCCACGTTACGTGGACGTAAGGAACAGGAACTCTCCAACGCCAGAATTACCGAAGCAACCTTCATTTCCCTGCTCCCTCTCCTGCACAGCCAAGTAAGCTCATCATTACTCATGGTAGGACCAAGATTTACTTGCCAAACTGCCCCTGCCCCCACTCATTTTAAATTTTGCAGAGGCTCTTCACAAAAAAAACCCCAAACAACCAACCTTAGGAAGAGCAGTGTGTGATGCCTCAAGCCTTGGGCTGTCACCTGCATCCTATTTCTACTTAACCTCTTAAATAACATTGGAATTCACTTTGTCCCCTGATGGGCGCCGTAATGAGAACCACCTGTCAATCACAGCTCCATTAGCCTGGACAGACTTTCACTTCCTGAAACAATTTATTGGATTCCCAGAAGCGAATGGACCTTCTTCCTTTTGAGCGGGGTTTTTTGGGGGGAGCTATTCAGCAGGAGCGGGTCTCCCTTCTGTTCCTGCTGAGCAGTCATTGTTTCCCCCGTTTGCTCATGAAAACGGTTTCCTGAGTTGACCCACCTCTTCTTGTCCCGGGCAGGCCGAGTGTTTGCCAAAAACTTCTTTCGACTGCTCAGTTCACCGGCGCTATACAAAACCCACCAGCTGTTTCCAGCCACTGGGGCAGGGGAAAAAGCCAATCGTCCTGTTAACCCCTTCCCAACAAAAACCCTCTGCAGAAGGAGGTCTGCTTGGGTTGGGTGGTCGGTTGCACGCGGAGAGCTAGAGGGGCGCGAGCAACCTTAGGGCAGATGAGCGGGAATCCGAGGTAGCTCCTTCTTAGGAAAGAAATATCTGCTCTCACTTAGCATGAAAACGAAGTATAATTTTGTTTTCCTCTTCCTTTCTCTTGGTTGAAGTCAAACTGCAGCTCAAAGAAAAATCCTACTAATAGAGGCTAAAACCACTTTTGTTGAAACATTATCTTTAAAGGAGTATTTTCATTTCCCTGAATGTGTGCAGTCCTTATGAGGTTCATTTGCAATGCGCCTATCTGTTTTGATGAGATAATAAAATGTATTTTATTTAAAAATACTTCCATTTCCCCCCAAAGGAATTTAAATGGTCAGTTAATCTTTCTGCTTGAGAACAACCCACTGAGTAAATAAAAGAGGGCTCAAGATTATATAAACCGATTTTTTTTTTCCATTCTAACGCTGGTCTCAAAGACTAAAATACAACTGTACCTGAGCATTGGCTGTATGCCCTTTTAGTATAAATCAATTTAACTTTTAGCCTGGCAAAGAAAAAAATGGAAACAAGATGATAGTTATCTCTAGCCTTCTGTGATTCTCAAGTCAATAGTAAATGGGGGGACTCGTTAGTGCCATAGTGATCCAATCAGGATGAAATTATGCAGTCATGTAAGAAATAATATCTATTAGGCTAATTTAATCAACGAATACTTTACAGATGAATTAGAATGCAGAATCCAATTATTTCAAACATTTGGACTGTCAGCCGCTGTGTTTTTGAAGCTGTGGAAAGGGAGAAAAAGAAGGTTTAAGGAGCCTTTTAAGACGAGAGTGGCTGGGCTGTATTTATAGCAGGAGAGCTTATAACAGCAGAAAACTGACAACTACAATCAGCACCTTCCGCGGCTCAGAGGGCTCGTGCCCAGGCGGCTCTAATCTAACCCCACTCCATGGCTCCTGGGGCACCTTCCTCTGGGATATTGGTATGGACAGCTTGATTTGCTGTTTTCAGTGGCTGATAATTACTGTCTCGAGTCTCGATAATTTCCCCTTGCCAGTCAACCTTTTAAAAGAAGGCTTACACTCTAATTACAAGAGGTCTTTTTTTATTTTGAAGAGATGATGTGCCCCGGGATCGGTGCAAAATACCCTGGCACTGCAGAACTCCATCGATTCCACGTAGTATTTATTCCCCTTGAAAAGGAAGATCTTGGTTTACAATGCCAAGCGAAGGGAAATGGTACACATGTAATTACTATTAGAAGGGGAAATTAGTTTAAAATGCGACTTGACTCAAATAGGAGAGGGCAGAAGAACCGAGTACACACAAATTCCATCCTTGATCCAGCGCGACCCAACATCTACTTTGCCAAATCACAAGAGGATCACAATGCTCACCAGAAGACCACCATTCCTCCACCGAGGAGACTTCTGCATTGGGTCCTTACCACAGAATAAAGGCACAAGAAATGCCACATCCACGGCCTCTCCGTGCAGAATTTTCTGCCGAACCCAGTGCAATCGGTGTTTCATAGAGAAATACAGCAGCCGCTCGCCAGCTGAGAAGAGTCGGTGAGAAGTTTCATCACCCTTCATAGTTCAAGGTGGGCTCAAGTACCCCCCCCCGCAGCACTTCTCAAGAGCTAACGAAATACCTTATATCCGTCTGCACTGGCCAGTCTCATCACACAGAGCCTGCCCCTTGCATTTACTTTCGGAGCAGTTATTTCAAGAACTGAAGATGCCAAATGAAGATGTTTTGCTCAAGTCTACAGGATATAAATTACTTTTCCCCTCTCTCTCATCATTAATAGACGAGCTAGTCCTGAAAGCTATTACTAGCTTGTACAGAGGGAAAGCAAGGCTGGAAGAAAATGATGAAGACTTTAATTATCTCCTGGACTATCTTCCACAAACAGCTGAATGAGCTTCATACTACGGCTTAAGCTAAAAGAAAACTCATGCCATGCTGTTGGCTTACGTATTTCTTTTGAATACTTGAGCAATACCATGAAGGGTACAGAAAACCTTGTGCCTGCTGCAGAACGTAGATGGCCCATTGCTCCGTAAGGTCTGTGCTGCAATTCCCAACATACCTGTGATCCAAACATTTTTCTGCCGTGTCATCTGGAGCGGTTAATGGACTCTCTCATTGACTGGCTCTTGCTTATTTAAACATTTAATGCTCTTCTGATGCCCAAATTATGCCTGTTTCATGTGATGGATTAGCACAGAATACAGCAGTGACAATTTTCTGCAATCTGTGGAATATCAAATTTTGATTACTCCAGGAGAAAAAAGTAAAGTTATAAGTAAACTGTTTTGATTGATAAGGAGCAGAGGAGTACTTAATGCGGTGGTTCATTGGAAGCCTTGATGAATGCCTGGCAGGACTATGATGAGTCTCCACAGAAGACATGCAATAGCTCTTGGAAGATTTAAGATATTTATTGCTCAAATAAAACAAAACCAAGTGAGATGAGTAGGTGAAGTAGCACAGGGTGATTGCAATCTGCTGATCAAGACTAAGTGCAATTCTAATTTTTGCAGAGCAAAAACAAACTAATTTTCCAGCTTGCCTATAAGCCCCTGACAGTTATTTTAGGAATTTCAGATGCTGCTTTTCTTCAATAAGGAACTGACGACCATTGCAGATTCAGGTCTTCATAGTGGATATCCTCTAGTTAACGGTGGCAGTTGTTCTGGTTTTGGGCTGTAAATTACGTAGCAGTACCTTTTTAAGATAAAGATACAAGATCCCCATGGGCCCCACTCCTTCCAGCAGCAGCATTTCCAGCTATGAGACTATCAACTTCAAGCTGAGAAAGGTTTTCCAAAAGGAGCGTTCCTCGCCTGGTGGTCTGGCTGCTACCTGCTGAAGTTTGTACGCACTGATGTCTAGTAGAAGTACTAACTATTGCTCCAAAGCAAGTTGTAGAGCTTTTCTGAAGAGACAGGCTGCTTTCTTATCAATTACACATGTTTTTTATTCAGGGCTTCGATGGCAATAACATGTCAACAATCTTCTCAGGATGGTAGAAGCAGATGTGACCCCTCCACTCTGAAACAGCTGCTGAACTACATCTTTGTGAAAATCCCTAAAGTTGTCCCTGACTGCAAGCAGGGAAGGGACTTTGTATTGAAAGCATCTTCCCAAAACAGTTCAGACCAAGGGAATCTTCTGAGAGATACAAAGAAGGAAAAAAGCCACCAGTGAAGAGTATGATGCATTTGAAGGGAGGGTTGCATCAGAAGCACCTTCTCCTCCTTCAGAAACGGGAGCTTGCCTGAGCCCACGGTGCTGTTAGAAAAGGCACAGTTAGAGTTACATGGTGAATAGAACTGAGTTTTTATTTTCCGTTTACTGTTACAGGGCGGGGTTGATGGATGTTTTGGACAGAAGAGTCTGAAAGGAGGCTTTGTGACCCAAGACGATTAAAACAGTTGTCTTGAGCAGAGTTTGTCTATTCTGAAAAGAAGTGGGGGAGACTCCAACTAATCCATCAGCAATCTACCGCTGGCAGACAGATGCACTGATTAGAAACGACAGCTTTGCAACAGGTTCGAAGTCAAAGTGCAGTAAAACTAGCTAGCTGTCGTACGTTGTTGAAAAAGCTGCCCAAGAGCTACGACTATCCCGGTGATTTTCAGCTTTTCGAGCTTACCTACTCCTACAACCAATTTGGTGCGTAATGGGAACACCACGGGCTTTGCTGGCACTCCAAGGAGGATAAAGAAGATCCTGGTAATAAAACGAAGGATGCTTACAACTGTATTTGCAGGCTGAGAACACGGTGGCTTTGGCAGATGGTTTGATATTTCAGATGTGAAACAGAACCCAACGGCAGGGTTTGTTATTGCTGACTAAGAGTGACCACGCAAGAACGAAGACTAAGGATCTGTAGTCCTCCCTGCAAAATGCTTGGGCTTTCTAGGGCTGTTAGGCTGGGCTACCACATATCCCAAATCACATGTCTTCTCCTCATCACGTTCTTAAGCTGGATGTAATCCAACTACTTTGTCTACTGCAAAAGGTTCTTCCACCCTCAAAAAAATAATAATTACTGATTATTCTGAGATCCAAACAAAGTGACAGAGCTAGCTGGTTATTTTGTATGGCTTTTGTAGTGGGGGGAAAAAAAAAGTTCCTATTATTTGATGTGATCTGGCAATTAAAATGCATGTTTTAATTTCCTGTCTATTTTAGGAAATTTTGTATTTTCTATCTGACAAAAGTCAGGCAGCTCCCACAAACAGTCAGAAGGAGGTCTATCAAGTTTCGAGCATTTTTTTTTTTAAGCACCTGGATCAGGCCAGAAAGGATGAACCACTGAGAAGTGCCACGTCAAACCCTAAATCGCACCTCGGGGGGGAAGCGATCCCGGTCCTAGCTCGCCCAACCATGCCCGGTGAGCTGAGCGCCGGCAGCAATCCCGCTGTTTGCTTGCGGTCCGTCTTTTGGGAATTGCTTCTGTGGAATACAATAACCTGGCAGCTACCTCGAATCCTGCCTGGATGCTTTGAAAAAAACTATCGCTCCCTTAGAGATCAAGTGGGCAGCAGCCCCTTAACAGGAACTGGTCTATGAGCTACCACCACATGTCTAATTAATGACCCTGCCGGTCGCAGCTGGAAGAGCTGAGCTGGGGGTGATTAATTAAATTAGCTGGCAGAGGAAATTACAGTGGAAAAGCCAAAGTTTGATTGCTCCATAATTAACCGCAGCGCAAATAATATCTGCATCTATAACTTCCAGCGATGAGATCAGAAGCCAATTGAATTTGGCACTGATTGAAGCTGTAAATATCCTGTGGTGAAAAGTGATAGGTTTGTTCTGAAAGGAAAACTTACAGAAATGGACATCCAGCGGATGCAGGAGGGGAGCAGGGGACACGGGAGGAAAGAGCACTGGAATTAGATCTTGATTTCAGCTGATTTCTCTAGTCTTCTGGAGCAGTGGTGGACTCAACATGACACAGAAAGTAGTATTTGAAAAATCTGCTGTAGCTGCTGAATGCTGTGAGAGCCCTTCTCAGAGATTCGGCCGATCTGGAAAGCAAAGGCCACCTCGATCATTCGGTCCTTGCCTTACTCCCCGTTGCGCGTGGGAATCCCCAGTCCCAGTGGTGGGATTCATTGCTTTTCCATGGAAGATGACTGCACAGCTTAAGGTAACCGGTCCAAACACTTCCTCTCAAATTCATCCGTTACTCCTAGGAGCACCTTCTTGAACTACAAGAACCCATTTTTCCAAGGAGCATATCACCTCCAAACGCCTGCGAACCCCTCCTTCCCCCCACGACAATTATCATTTCACCAACCCCCTTAAGCACCTCCTCCTGAAGGTACTCGCTGAAGACTTGAAATCTTTCTTCTTGCCCTTATTCCCTTTCTATTTTGGCAGGTTACGGTCACGACATGTATCAAGCTGAACTACTGTGAGTCTTATCCCACTTTCACTGCTGATGTAGCTCTGGCCTAAAGAAAGTTCAGATTTTTAACCAATGCCCAAGACGTGCAACCCCCCTAAATGAGGCAAGTTTTATCTACGTGCTTTGCAAACTGCTACCCAATAGTACTCTTGGGAAAAAAGGGCATATTCCAGAAAACATTTAATTTTTATTTTTAAGCGGTGAAACTAGTCTTGCTGAATGTTGAACTGATAGCTAAAGGGCAATATATGTAAAAAATTAATATTTAATATTTTCTATGTTTTATACATTATTTTGCTCTGCTTGGTAAGTATACACAAATATACACACCTCGGATGAAATTGTACTTATCAAGATTCCAGTAAAAACACAGGATCAAATACTCTGAGGCCAGCAAGAACTGGACATTAGCAAACCTTCAAATGAGAGATGATTGCTGGGTTTGGGCTAGGCAGCATAATTCAACTAATACTTTCTGTGGAAAACTCGGGCTCTGTCTACACCAGCAAATAAAGAGGTGTGATAGGAACAGACATGGAGGTTGGAGCAGCTGGTGCCAAGGACCCTATATGTTAATGATCCAGGGGCATTACCTTTAACTGATCGAGCCTCATCCTTTGAATGAACATTCCCAATTATACAAGAGATTCAAAATACCACGGGTTGGACCCTTATGTTCAAAGTAGGGTCTGGAGCACACTGGGTGCAGGTGGAGCTTCCAGTTGGGTTTCATAGAATCATCAAGGTTGGAAAAGACCTTTAAGATCATCAATTCCAACCATCAACCCAACACCACCATGCCCACTAAACCACGTCCCAAAGTGCCACGTCCACACATTTTTTTTTAACAACTCCAGTGATGGTGACTCCACCACCTCCCTGGGCAGCCTGTTCCAATGCTTGACTGGCCTTTCAGTAAGGAAAGAAATCAAAACCTCCCCTGGCGCAACTCAAGGCCATTTCCTCTCGTCCTATCACTAGTTACTTGGGAGAAGAGACCAACACCCACCTCACTACAACCCCCTTTCAGGTAGTTGTAGAGAGCGATAGTTGTAGGGTTTCTCCAAAGGCAATCCAGTTTGTGTGCACCAAGAGCATCCCGCGAACCAAACTCTCTCTTATTCCACATTTTAACACATACATTGGTATCCAAAGAGCGTCTGGCTCCACAAAAATGCAAATGTGACAACAAACACCAGCTAAAACACTGTATCTGGACACATACTAATTTCATGAGTCCCAAAACTTTATCAGGAGAGTCACTTTCTGGACGCTCTTCTCATTTCTTTGTGAGCGCCCCGTTTTTGTGTTCTGCGCATCCCTGAGTCTAGTCTGGTTCTCCACGCCGCCCCTCCAAACACCCCAAGACCCCTTGTAAATGTGAAACCACACTATGTCCGCATGAAGGAAATTCAAAATCTTGGTGACTTACTCGTAACAGAGCTGTCATCAGTCATACAGAACGGATACCTTGCATTTCAAAGGGACCTTGCACAGCTGAGTTGATCTAGCTTCCAAATATGTTTCATGGAAGCACCAGCACACCTGCGTGCCAGCTACATGCTGCCGTACCGGTCCCAGGGCTGATCTGTGTGAGGTGCCACAGGCAAGGGGCTTCACAAAACATGAATTAGAGAGGAATTCCACAATATAATTAAGAAATGTTCCCCTTCCCCAATTTTAAATTCTCCATTGGCTTTAATTACCTTGCCCTAGAGCAATAAGCCAAGCAATGAGGTTGGCAAACTCTTGAAAGTATAAAGCAAGTTGTCTCGGCACAGCTCCTACCCCACTCACATTTGAAGCTATGGGATACTATCTTTTTCTCCCTCTTCTTTAATTTTTTTTTAATTAACATGGTTCTTTAACATGTAAACTCAGCAATATTTTACAGTCTGGCTCCATGGACAAAAACTCGTATCTGTCTGCAAAATGCTAGTGCCAGCGGATTGCTATTTAAATAAGAAAGTGAACAAGGAAAGATCCAACCGAATTATAATCGAACATAAAACTTTACAGGAGGGAATGGCTAGCATTTCCCGAAGTGACCTGAGAAGCTGGAATGATTTCACTATGTGTCTTAAAAGGGGCCCAATCCTTAGCTAGAACATGGGCAGCTCTTCTGACCACCACAACGCATTAGCACGTTGCAGATCATGGTCTACCACTTCTCCAGTCGGGAAACCTGTCCTCTTTTCTAGATTGCAGCGGAGGTTACCGGCCAGCCCTGTCAAAGGCAGCAGTGCTCAACCTTTCTAGGCTCACAAATACCTGACGATTTGAACAGCAAGGAAAGGCTGTGAGCAATAAACTCGTGCCGCACACAGTCACCCCACGCACCGGCAGAAGGTTGGACGTTTCCCAGAGACCCCACGTATGTGGATCACTTGCAGTGTGCATACGGCACGGGCACACCAGTAAATCTTTGTCTTCCCCCAAAGGATGCCAGCCAAAGCAGGCACCGACCTATGCCAATACTCTCCCACTGGTGATGGTGTCCATGGCAGCCAGCTGAAACCATGGCTGGGTGCACCTACACCAACCAAAACTGCCGTTCTGCCTACTGCTCAAAATTGCAACTGCAGTAGTATTTTAAATCCATTAAAACTTCTATTTCTCCTTGACTGGAGGTCTGAACAAGTAACTTTGATTTCTGCAGATGCCTTTTTTTCCCCCCCCTCCTCCTTTTTGCCTTAATGCGACAGGCCACTCCAAGCAATCTCAGGTATCTACTTATGACTGGTCTGAGCTGCCGGAGCTGCACAAGTGGCCAAAGCAGCTCCAGTGTGGAAAGGCTCAGACAGCAGCACATGCATGTAATTAGCGAAGGATTAGAAGCTGCAAATTTTTGCTTCTTGAGATGAGAAAGGAAAAAAAAGTCAACTTCTGGATCTTATCTCAAGTTGGAGGCTGAAGATATCCCTCCAGTTTTAGTACACAGTGACACTATCCTGTTCTTTCCGCCTGCGGAGGAGTCTTAAAAGTGTTAATTGAGGTTGTGCTTTAATTGTGCACGCGCCTCGGTTTTCCACATCCGGCTGGTGCTGTAGGGAAGTAAAAATACAACAAAAACATCACTTAGAAATTCTGACCTGGATGAAACCACGAAAATTTAAATCTTTTGGGGAAAATGGAAAGTTAGCTGGGAGATTTCTAGGCCATGACATAATCATCTGTTCAGCATGAAGACTTTTTAAAGCACATCCCGTCCGTACCTTTTGAGGCTTACCAATTATTAAGAGATGGCTTCTTCTCACTACCGTACGTCTCTGCAGACTGGCACAAAAAATGCTTCAGCGACAGGACTTTGCACTGTCTGCACAATCTAGTTAACAGGCACAGTAAGGCATTTCATTTCACTCTAATTCCTACCCTCTAAAGGCTCCGATCCGTCACCTGTGTTCACCTCAACGCATTTCAGCCTGCTATTTAATTACTTTTCAAGCTGGAGCGACGGTGGTCTTATTTCTTCCGGTCACTCTTCTCTTTCAGGGGTTCGCTGCTGGCTCCCCCCGCCCAGCACCCGCACATCTGAAAATCCAGCATTGCCTCTGACAAACGGGCAATATTTGAGAGCTGTGGGGAAACTGCATTTGGGCTGCCGCGTGTATCAAGTTTCAGTCCGGTCAAAAGCCAGCACCATCTCTTCACTGCTGCCCTTTTCATTTAGTTACCTTACTGAAGTCTTATCTCCCCAGTCCCTTGCCATAGGCTACCAGCTTCCTGCAGAGCCAGAAACAAAGCTCAGTCTTAAACAAAGGCAAAAAAAGAAAAAAAATCACAAAAGAGAGAAAGTTGGTCACAGTTACTGTTATGGAGCCCTGCAGGTTCTGTAGCCACGACCAAAGCAAAGGCATGCTGCTGCTTCTGTGCCCAGTGTCACCGGCCAGCAAAGCCACCAGCAGCACGGCGAGGCACTGCCTTTTTTTAAAGTACTGTTCAGCATCGCCCACCGCTGGTTTTCGGCACGCTCTTTTTCCCGCCGTACCGCAAGCTCAAACAAAGCGCTCCGCCATCCAAACAACCCCCGAAGGCCGAAACGGTCAAAAACAAGGCGGGAGGATGAAGGAACGGAACTCCCACCATCGCTAGTGACCACTACCGAAAGCTGGCTGCCCACGAAACACAACCTTCCCACGACGTCCCGTTTGAGTTAAGCCCAGAAAGAGGTAACGTGAGGACCACCCTTCCAGGCTCTGTCCTCATGTTTAACCACAACTGGTTAAATATACAGCAGAAAAAGCGTGTAGGAACTTCAAAAATAATTTATACAATTAAGCTTCAGCAGCACAAACCAGGAATAAACTGGCTTTAGAGTAACTGCTCTTCTGCCACGTATAGCAACCAATTTGAGTTCTACGTTTAGTTAAGCTTCATGTTTGTTGAGATCTGACCTACAGAGAGACACAGCCATGACCTTAGGGCAGGAGAAATGAAAAGAACAGGTTAAACACCAAGTACACAGAAAAGCTTCAAATAAAATGTTTTACATAACATCTCTTTCTAACAAAATATATGTGTTTTTAACATGCTGGACATATCCCCTGCCAGCCAAGAAGCTCTGTTGAGTACCTCAGCAACAGCAAGCGCTCAACTTACAGTACTTTCTGAAGTTAAACGCACCTCATAGATGAACCTTTGGATCTGACCCGAGGGACCTTGTAACAGCTGATGCTTGGCATCTGGCATTTTTTTCCTCAATTGCTTTTTTGGCCTTTTTATTACAAGTTTTAGCCCCACAAACATCTGAATTTCAATAGCAACACAAGTGTTAGATGCTTCTCCTTTCAGAAATAACTGATAAAATAGCTACTATTAAAGACAGCGAGGGCAAAGATTGCTTTGGTAAGGCTACCCAATGCTTTATACAGTAAATTTCATTTTTCAGTTCCTTTTAGCTTGCCATATTTAAGATGACACTCTCCGTATTCACTCCTCAGGTGTTCTGGAGTAGCAGGTGTGTGCATGCACACATACACTGAGCGGCGTGGAACTTAATTTCAGTGGAAATGACAAAAAATGGGTTCAAGTACACCTACCTAATGTAAACGTACGCCCCTGCAAGTGTTCTGTTGCAAAGTTCAACCATTTCTGTGTTTTTCAACATGGGGTTGCTCCTGGAGTCACACAAGTATCTCTTGTCCTCCCAGTTAAATCGCACCCGAGTTGACAGATGTTAACCCCTGAAATTTTGTTAATACTCTTCTACACTACACTTGCCCTCTCTCAGAGTTCAGACTGCAAAGCTGCACTACCCTGTACTCCTAATTCAGGTATTTCCTCTTAGGCAGCTACCACAAGCACCATAAATAGCATCTCACAATTAGCTCCAGTCTATGCAGCCAATTCCAAGCCTGGCAAGGCAACTATTTTTATTTTTAGAATAGATCAGGGAGGCTGATCTGCCTCCGTCTGCCCCCTCACCCCGGCCATGAACTCCCACGGCTTCCTTTACATTGATACAGCGCTCACACAGGCTGCAGGACAGAAGGGACCGGTTTGTCGAACCAAAAAAACCCTAATGCACCAAAACTGTAGATTTTGATGTCATCCATGAGCCAACTGGCCTCACGCTTGCATGACTATGGGGGAAAGGACAGAGCTGTGTGGTTCTTCGTGGAGGGAGGGAAAGATGGACGGCCTCTTTCAGCACTTTAATAAACCACACTACCCAAGCCTGATGCTGCTTTCTCAGTGAAAGAAAGGCTTCCAGATCTCCTGAAGACCCTAGAGAAAACTAACTTACTTGGTTGTCTTCACACTTCACCATCATTCTGGTCCGGGTTCTGGACCAGAAATACAGCATTTGCTTATGGACCTGCCCCTTTGCAAGTCTGCAACCATTCTGGGCTGCAGGTAGTTGGATGGGAGGCTACAGTCGCCAAGGGATAGGAAACGTCACTGGCATATAGGTATCCTTGTCCATCTTTTGTTATGGCTGAACCTGCTGCGGCATGCAACCGAGTATCATTTCTACTTTCTTTCTAAATGCTTACAGAGGTATCAAGGAATGTTCTGGGAAAAGACTAACCCACAGTGGCTGGCATCTGACTCATTTTAAGTGGTACTTGCCTCTGTCCATTAGCTTGACGTAAGCCATTATTTCCCCTCAATTTATAAATACAATATTAATTTCTTGCTCATTTGAAATCAATCTCTCTGTTCTAATTAGCTCTTCCATTCCTCTGTTGTAGTACCGCAGTTAAACACTGGCCCAAGCAGTTTCTAATAAACAGAGTGACGGTTATCTCTCTATTGGTAAGTTGTGTGTTGACCTTTTCAAGTAGCTTAGGGCCAAGCAGATGTGAAGTCACAGTGAAGACACCGTGGTCTTCAAATCTGAGATGCCCTCGAGCTCTGCAAGGTGTTTGGGAGAGAACTAATACAAAACCAGAAATAATCAGTCCGTATCTAAACCGAAAATTAAGTTTGAAGCCAAGAGCCTACACTGCTTTAGACACCAACAGGCTGGTTCTTACTCTAAAATCACTTTTTGTGACAGCTGATTATTGACTTATGAATACTGTTTCCCCAATGTATCTCCCCACTGTCCGACTCATCACTCTTCACACAACAGAAAGAAATCCTCCTTGCTTGAGTCCTGAACTCAAATACTCCATTTCCCAAAGTGTAACAGCTCATCAACTTCTCTTTTAGGGAATTTCAGCTTAAGTTGGTGCTTTTCAGTGTGGCAGCCAAATATACACAAAAATAGAACCGAAAACTGTCAAGAATCTCAGCAGAATAAAGATACCTTGGGTTGACTGTACCTCCAAGGTAAAACATTTCAGTCTCTATCACCTGTCCTACTGCAGAAACCACAAGAGGCAAGATGTCCTCAAACAGCTCTGATGTGTAAGCTTAATACACTCACGGTCGTCTGTCTTCTGGGTGTATCCAGAGTGGGTTTCTAATTTTTTCATCAACACTGAAAACTACCTTCAAAAACAAGGGGCGAGTGTTCTCCACAATTCCTGGGGATGACACGTTACAGAAGAAACCCACCAAATGTCACTGGACTTGTAAGAAAAAGGCAAGAAGCTGCTAGAATAGGGACTCTTGCCTTCCTCTTCCTCTACTGTATGGAAGCAAAGCTACTTGTCTTCTTTCTCAAGGCCTCTTGAGGGCCCCTCCCTTCTTTTTACCTTTAGTTCAGTATTCAAAGCTTGACCATTGCCTCTGGCCCTCATTTTTGTGTTGTCACCAGGCCCATAAAATCTGGGTTTGAGGAAGGCTCTCAGTGTCTTAGCTAGCAGGTATCGAAACAAGGCTGCAACACATTGCTCTCCTCTTCAAAAACATTTTTCAAAGCACGAACAAATGGATGTATGGATAGTCTAACACACAAGAGACATCAGAAAAAATGAGAAAAAGACGAAAGCAAGTGGGATTTCTGCGGCGCTCCTCTCCAAAAACTGCAGACAACACCAGCAATACTTGGGCAAACTCTCCAGAAGGTAGTTGGTAAGCAGGATGTAAAGGATATACTATAAAACCAGTGTCATTAGAAATCTGCGCTGAACACGGGCCATATGGGTCCATAACATATTACATCACAGCGCCCACATAGCATGTGTATGTACCAGGCGAGGTACGACCACAGAGAGCAGTATGTGTGTCAGGTCCGTATACACGTATAAATCACGTATTTGGAGAATTTAATGAAAGCGGTACTTCAGCTATTTATATTTAAAAAAGAATACTATTGTGGCTTTTATAGCTCTGCTGTCTAACAAAGGCTCTAATGCGCTGCAGAAGGGCACAGAAACACTTCCTTTGCAGGTTCCTCTTTCACAAGCAACGAGGAGAACGGCGATTATAATAATAATTGCAAACGAGGCTTCTGCTTCCAAAGTGTTTGAGTTTTTAGCAAAGAGAGATTTGCACGTAAGAAACCTGCAACTGAACCAAGGAGCGTTTCATCTAAAGAGCTCGTCAACTCAGACAACTGGGGTCAAAGGGGTTTTTTGGTGGTGGTGGTTGTTTTGTTTTTATTTTTAATCATCCAGGCATCTCCCACGCCACTATACAGGCACCAGTGTTTCAGTGGATCAGCTCCTGGACGACAAGCAGCTACAAGGACAATAAAATACGTCATACTACTACTAACCTTCATCTTTGGAGTATTTCATTTGAGCTTCTGAGGCCTCCGAACGGTGAAACCCGACCAGCCGCCACCCAAGCTGACGTTTCGTTTGCCTCAGTTATTCTTATTAGATGCACTTCCTGGAAGCTACTGGTAAGTGACAAATTTTATTTTTTTTTTAAATTTAATTTTAAAACAATTACAATTACTCTAATCTGAAAGCATGCAATCTAGCATGTCAGAATCAGTTCATTTCTACAGCCGTACGGGGAAAGGTTTTAGCTTACCGGCAGCAATGAATCAGTCTTTTTATTTATGAATGCGTTTGAAAACGCAATACTCTCGCAACTAATAATTTATAGATTTTCCTCATTATCTTTATGAAATATCTGCTGTCCAAAACAAGCTAATATAACTCCAACTCACTGGGAGATGTGCTGTTCAGTGCGGTTCAGCCGCCAGAAGGACGAGGAGTGAGTTACGACTCTCAGGGTTTGTTGGTGGTTTGTTGTTATGTTTGGTTTTTCCCCCCCCCCTTTTTATTAATTCCTTCCCAAAGTCTGCTCCGTTCATAGGACTTGCTGAAATACCTTAAGTCAAATCCTAAGTCCCCTAGCAGCTGTTGGGTCGGCAGCAGCCCAGCTGTCTAAACTTTATTGGCAGTAAATGTCATTCTTGCACACAAACTGCATGCCCGGAAAACCCAAAGGCGCATCTTGGGCTATCACATCCCATCACGTTCCCCGACGAGATGTGAAAACCGAAATGGAAAACGTCAACAAACTCCGGCCGCGGCGAGGAGCGGGGCATGCCCGCTGACAAGCGTGCCGCAATGACAGAAATGGACTTGGAGTTGCAATTAGTGGCACTGTCATTTTCGGGCGCTCCTGCCAATTAATTAAGCCTGTCAAATGGAAAAACAGCGGCGTTCACATGATAATTTATATAGGGAGAGACTAGCCTAGCAAAGCTGCCGCTGCAGCCAACAAAATTCCCTCCGAGCGCTTAAAAAAAAAAAAAAAAGAATAAAAATATAAAGAAGTAGGAAGGCGGGGGGGAAGCGGGGGGGGGGGGAGAGAGAAAGAAAGTTAAACTGTCCTTGTTATAATTGTTAACTCTGATCGCTCAAGTAGAAGATGGGCTGATTAAAACTCCAAACGAGCCCCTAGCTCGCTTAAATCTCAGAGTCCGGAATGATAGAATCAGAGGAGTTTATTCATACCATTAAGCCCCAGAGAACTTAATTGAAAGAAGAGCATAGCCTGGACCTTGACAAGCGGGAGGTCACAGTAATTGCTGCCGGACATATTTAACATTAAGATAATCAGGCCATTAATTACCCTTTGGATCATTAAATCAGCCAGTTGCAAAATGAAATTTCTGCCTCTATTACTCACTTGAGAGACCACAGGGGTGGCTTTTAATTTATCAGTGAGCTTGAGATACAAAGGACCAGGCTTGGGGAGGAAGGAAAGGGGGAGAAAGGGGGGGGTTTGCTTCAGCAGAGGCAGGAATATCAATCCGCCATGCTTGGTGATCGTGGCAAATTAACTAGGTAAGATAACCTCAGCTTCTAAAGGCAGAAGCTGGGGGTATGTAAATAGATGAGGGCAGACAGGGAGATCAGAGCCTGCACACCACTTAGCAGGATAATAAAGGAAATCATCCTTGATTATCAGTGCTAATTTGGACACTGCCGGTAGCTTGTTATGCGTGTTCTGAGTAGCATTTAATTAATTCAATTGCTTGTTAATGAGGGAAGTGACATGTGGGGAGCAGATGCCACCCAACTGCAGATGGGTTCTGGTCAGCCCTTCACAATAAAATCTTTTTATTTTTATTTTTTTTTAAATTTTTTTTTTAATAAAACCACCCTTCCCCCACCCCTGAAATGGGAAAGGTGTCAAGCATGGAGGAGCATTCAAAAGGCACAAAACACTGACCTCATCAGGCCAAGAACCGCTAAGAAACCAGACCTGACAATTGCGGATGGAGAGGTACCGATGTTCCCCCAGGCCCCATTTGTAACGCCGCGGCCTTATGCCAGGAATCGGAGACCAACAGGACTATAACAGCAATCCGATGGCCAAAAGGAACAAGAAATGAGGGAGAGGTGAAATGGAGCATCCTTACAAGAGTCAGGATACGATACCGGGATCTTAACTACTCAGTTTCCCTGGCTTGCCCTTTATCTGTACTGTCCGTAACGAAGGAATAACTATTTTTACCAAAAAAAAAAAAAAAAAAAAAAAAGGTAGCAGGGTTTAATAGCTTTCATAGAAGTCACTCCGCAATCATCCCCCCAAAACAGTGCACGCCCAGCAGAGCGGACACCAGCCTTGGAACACCAAGCCAGGCTTCGGCTTAGGATTATAAAAATCTGCTCAATATAGTCGAGCTGCAGAATGTTTTTTCTGACGCCATTAAATTCAGTTTATTACTGAGCGAGGGAGCAAACTGGATCTTACGTCGTAAGGCGAAAGTCAACTCCCGACACCGCCGGCTCCTACCTCCAGACTTCTCAGACAGCGTTGAAAACCTCTATTTTCTTAGGACCTTTGGTAACCAGAGTAAACAGGGTGACTGCTATGCAAACAGACTACCTGAGCAAAATTGCAGCCGACGCTCCAACCTCCAAGCTCCGTTTAAAGAGCCGTCGCTTGAGGCTGCCTCGGCCGAGCTTAGAACTATGCTTCTACTAACCACTCATCCCTCACTTCAAAAATACCTTTCTAATGGAGTTGGAGGTTCTTCCTATTTATGAATACGCTCAAAAAGACGCCGAAATGGTGGAGTCCTTTACGGTTCGCACGTAGCAAATGCAAATATTCAGCATCATTCGAGCAGGAGAACAAAAAGCATGGCCGGGATGGTGCCCTCCCTCCTCTTGGCCAGGTGGAGGTGGCCTCGTTGCTGGCACATCCACCCCAGCGAGACAGAGATGGAGACCCTGGGAGCTCAGAGAAAGATGGTGAGGGCCAGGGAGCAGATAATCACCTCTGGAGTCGGCAGAGGCACGCCGGCAGCTCGTCTCGTTTGGAAAAGGCCAACAACATCTTACGGATGGTGGCAAGCGAGTGTGCAAACCAGAAGCCACGTGGGTAAGAATAGTTACGCGGAGAAAGCAAAACACGTGAGGAGTGTCCGAAAATAAGCTCAATAGCAGGTAGGAGATCTACGTACCGCTGCAGAAGGCCCGGGCGAAGCACGGCGCAGGCTCCCCGAGTTCACCGCATGTCCGACGTGCCTCCTCGGAGCAGCTCTGCCCCTGCCCCACTGCGCTACTCCTGTGTCACACCACTCCGAATCAATGTTTTAAGAGTGTCCTTAAATAGTATCAATAGCAATTAGAGGGGAAAATCCTGATCTCATCCCCAGACCCAGTTAATTGTCGCAACATTGACTTACTCTAATTTGACTTCTCACTCCAAATTAAACCCACATTACTGAAGGAGGGACCGCAGGCAAACTCTCCCTGCTCACCCCCTCCCCTCCAAGACAATAAATTTAATATTGAATACACTTGGAAAAAAAGGCAGTTGTTGCAGGATCCATACTGAAAGATCTCCCCCCCCCGCCTTTTTTTTTTTTCTTCCTGCGAGTAATTAAAAGATGCTTTTCTTGACTAATGATCACCCTGTTTAGAAATGGGAAGTCGATACTCCTTCACCAGCAGTCAGCTTCAATTTGTCACAGGGCTCCCGAAGTTTGAGCGGCGGTTCTCAGCGCTGCTGGTAATTGCTGGAACCAATTACCAGCCTTCCCAAGCTGACCTAATCAAGGGACCCACGGACAGCACGGCTCAGAGGCCAGCTGGTCCCCTCTCCCTTTCGCGTTCACGTATTCGCCCACGCTTGGGTTTTCTGCCGCTTTGCCAACTTTTCGTGCTCACCGGGAGCTCGTGTTCATTCCTCTTTCCTCCCCGTAATCACGCCAACACCCTCAGTCTGAACTTGGCCTCGTGCTACTGCTTTGCTTTGCGCCGCTTCCTTGGGGATCCCGTGGCACCTGCACTCCCACAACCTGCCCTGCCTTCCACTTGCACGCTAGAGGCCGTCCAAGGTGCTGCCTTTGATCCAGAGGCACCGAATGACCTGGAGATCTGCTTATTTTATAAGCAGCCTCTCGGACTTGGTGAGACCTGGCACGTGTTAGCATTAGAGGACATACCCGGGGCAAAAATATCCCTGACAAAAGTAACAGGAGTAATGCCTTTTGCTACAAAACTCTCCGGCTTTTGAGTTCACACTCTCCGATCCAAGACCCCTTGTGACCTTCAAAATGCGTTTTCAGGTTTATCCTTCCCCATGACTTTTTCAGACAAAGAGTTTTTACGAGAATCCGAGTGGAGCAGGAAAGGATGGCAGTATGGTATGTTTAATGTGGCTCAGGTTTGGTATTGGTTCAGCTTACTTTTCAGCGTACAAAATTAAAAACGCAAGCTGTACTCGCGGCCTGGATTAGCTCTATTCTTACAGATATTGGTGACATATTCCTGAGTGAGACTCCTTAATTATGCCATGGCCTATAGGAGCCATTTGACAATCCCTCCTGCAAAACGTCAGTCTCCCTGGGTCTCTTCACCCTTCCCTCTACTCAACAGAAATGCATGGGATGCCACTGCACTAATTCAGTCATCAGTGCAGACTGCTCCCAAGCTGAAGAGACTCTTTTGAAGCCATGTCAAGACCTCCAGGTTCCTTTTCGTCCAGCACGTGAACGCTCCTCGAGCCTCCCAGCCCAACAGATTCAGTATTTGTGGAGCAGTCAATAACCCTTTTTTTTTGCCCCTAGAAAGCCTGTGGGTTTTCAGTGATGGCTTTCACCTCCAATAGAAAGACACATCATGGAATGGTGAAACCAGTGAATGTCTGATCCCCTCTACAAATGTCTATTAACATCATTGTGCTGACAACTTTTGATGCTTTGGGGGGCGCACAGTGGAGACGGAAGAGTTAAGAGACATGCCTATCATAAAGAAACAAGTGAGAAGACTGTATTTGTCTAAGGTCTTTTACTGATGCTCTGTGCTAAGCCTTTGAATCAGTTGGGGCAACAGTTAGGAAATCTTCTGTTCTTGGGTTTCCTACACTTTGCTTGCAGGCACAAGCCTGAAGGTCTGAGCAAACACGTGGAAAGCCATGGAGGGTGGATTCATGGGTATATGTAGTGGAACTGAAAGGGGAGCGCTACGCAGGACAGATGTAGTAAGTGGGGCTGCAGAAGGAAATGGGGGTATGAACAAGTTCAGGAGAAACTTGGAGGAAAACATGGGAGTACCTCCCTCTCCCAGCTGGTGGGGTTTTGGTGAGAACTCATTAAAGCAGGAGCATGTTGAGTGTGTGAACCTCTGCATACAGCAGCTCTCAGACCCCAGCTGATCCCAGAGCCCACCAGCATGGGCAAGAACAGCCCCCCAACACTAGCTATCAGCTCTCTTCCTCTTCAGAAGAATTTTTGCTGAATGATTCTTTCTTCCCCGATCTCCAAATACCCTTGGACTCCCTCCACCAGAACCCCAAACCTCAGCTCCCCCGTCATCCTTCTGCTTGCTTGCTTTCTTGTCTCTTCCCCCAGTCCCTCAACTTCAGCTCCCTCTTCCCCCTTCAGTCTCTCAACAGCAAAAAGAGGAGGGTTTGCTTAACCCCACTTCAGGTCCCTTGTAGCTGCTGCTGGTAGGATTCCTCATGCAAAACTGCAAACGGCAGCAAGAAAATGGAACGCATAACTTCTATCTAAAGAACTTCAACTCATTTTCTTGCCACATCTTGGACAGAAGAATTACGATGCTAGTAGAGACCAAAGTACAAAAGGAGGCACACGCTTTCAAAAAGCAGACATTTCAGATGTTTATGTGAAAAATACCACTTCAGTCCCCGCTGCACACGGTGGAAAAAATGGGAGTAGCAAAGCAAGATTAAAATTGCTCTGTGGGAAAATTTTCACGTAATCTTCATTCTATTTTTTCTAAACAGCTCTTCCATCATGTAAGTGTGCACTTGGACACACAGAAATGCCTATTTATAAAATGAATCTTTATACCTTTTGTTGAAAAATGTTAAGAGTCCGGGGAAAAAAGTGCAATTATGTCACTGACAAACACAAACAGCTGAATATAAACACGAAGATGTACAGAAACAAAGAAGAATCAAAGTAAGTCCTGAGCATGAAATAAAAAGAGGATAAAGTTGATTTTCGGTAAGTAAAACTCACTTCCAAACACAAAAACCTGAATAATTCAAATGGATGGCTCTCTCTTCATCACAGTCCCATGATTTTTCATGATAAAATCTTTATTACTTTTATACAAAAATAATATTAAAAAAAAAAATGCAATTGAGTGCTTGCCTTTTCCTTTTAAAAGTATTTAGAATTGAGATACCTCTCCAGCTCACCTCAGTAGTAAGAAGCAACACATATTTCTTGGTTGCAACAATATCACATCTGGATTAAAGTAATACTAATGACTGAAAGGCAGCAGTAAGTTCATCTCAATCTACCTGATAAAATCTTTATATTAGCTCTCTAAGAATATACACGTATACAGCAGACATACAGTTCATGTGTGAACAGAATCTCTGTGTAGGTCTCCCTGAATGTTTTTATACGCATAGTCATTCATCTAAGTAGCCCGATTAACGTACTGGCTTCATTCTCGAAGATGAACCAAAGGTGGCACCACAAATTCATTTTTCAGTGCTAACGAAATAATGCAATAAGAAACAGTTGACTTTATGACAGACAACAGTACAAACCTACTCCGATACCGTTGGAGGTGGCCCAGGTATGTGCTCTCCCAGGTTATAATTTCACCTGAGCCGGTACTGAAAAAAGCAGGATCCAGAACATAAACAAAATCGGAATAGAATTCCCTCCGACTTCTCTCATAGGCAGGAGGCAAACGCCGAGAGCTAAACCTCCATCGTGCCGTTTGCTACCTGGGGACCGACCCGTGCTCGGGTGCAGGCTGCCCCCCTGGAGCTCCCCCTAAGACAATCATAACCCACTTCTGAAGACAACTTCAAAGGTTGGCCCAGCTGCGCAAGGTAGTCCAGAAGGTCTTTCTCCTGCTTGAATCCCCCTGCTGAAATGCAGTCTGCCAGACGTCACTGCTTCCCCCAAGCCAATACCTTAGTTATAACCTTTAGCACTTATATTTTGTATTTTGAGAACATCTTCCTCCTCTGACAGTGATCAGATAAATTAAGCAGAAAAACCCTTTAGCTTTTGGTAGCCGGACTTTCAACATCTGTGATGAGAACCCAAAGACCTGATGGCCAGGTACAAATTCCTGGATGAGCCTGAAAGCAGATTATTAATCACAAACTGATAGTGCAAGAGCCAGGAACTTTGTGGCTGACCGAAACGAAGAAACGCATCACAGTATAATTTAGATTGAGGAACAACCGGGCGGGACGTTTCAATCTCCCACTGTTTTGTCCGTCAGTCAACCAAACAAAAAAAAAATCGTAGAGCTGCCGAGGAAACCTTCACAAGAGTGAAAAAGTAACAGGGTCACCCAAGTTTTGACACCCACACCCCCACCTCTGACACATGTTCTTTATGGGCATGCAGCGAAGAGATAGAGATATATATATGTAATGATTTATGTAAGGTTTACTGCAAGGGAGAATTTTAAAAGCCCATGTTGTAAAACATCGCAACGCCCTACCACCTCTGACTGCAATGCCAAAAATGAGCATTTATGTGCCCTTACAGCTTTGGCCATGTGCTATAGGCATGTTGTTGGCATCTCGCTGCCTTCCACGGTGAGATGGGGTCGGAAAGCCTACCTTGTGGAATCTGACGAAGGTTTCATATGGCCTTGGCTGCTCTCCTCCCAGACGCTGTTTGCCAGCTCGTTCCCGATAGAAGACATCACCTTGATGAGCTCTATAGGCCAGTCATCCAGGTCGAGAGAGCGGACCCGGGAGAGGTGCGTGCCAAGGTTTCGGTGTATACCTGAGCATTCGATACATATGAGGGCTCCCAGATTCAAGCTGGCCCAGTCGGGGTCTACGGGAAAAGGGATACAAGCAATTAGTACAATGACACACCTAACAAAACCTTCTAGTTAATGTTTGTGGATAAAGATCTTGGCTCCAAGGGGAAAAAAAAAAAAAAGCAGGTGTCCCGTCCAAAAGCACAGCTGGAAGGTCTTCCAGAAGGGTCGGTTTTGCCCTGTGGACATAACAACCCTTCTGAGAAACCCTCAAGGAGTAAAAAAAGTTGTGTGTCTCAAAAGATGTATCATCCCACCTTCAGTCAAAGGAGAAGTATGACTCAGAAAGAAAAGAAGAAACAAGAAAATATAAACGCAGTGGCAGACGGCTGATGATGAAGTAGTGGAGAAAGCCCCTCCTTGGGAATCTAGAGCCACTCGTAACCAATTACAAGGGAAAAAGGAGGAAAAAAAAGAAAAGAGCGACTAGATACAATGTCTCTGTTGCTAACTATATCAACTCCCTTAATAACCAGCTGTATCATCACCTACACATGGCTTTTACATCTAACGCACTATGGGGTATGTTTTCATCTCTAAGATCAGGGAGATAAGTACTAAGATGAAAATGTGATACTTTGAACAGTCCCAGTTTTAGTGTATGAGCCAGAAGGATTCCACCGACACACACACACACGCGCACAAAATAACCCCGCGAACGACAAGGCTGTGACAAACCTGACAAAAGCCGGGAAACTCAAAGTCATCTCCCAAGACGGTTCACTTTTTTGTCACCGTCCTGTGTTATTTAAATCTAGATTTGTGTGACTCTGCCTCTCTCCAACAAACATTCGTTTTAACAGACGCAATGAAAGACGTATGGGAGGAATTTTTGGTGGCTTTTTTTACTCCCCCCTGCTGTCAGATCTTTTCTTCTCGCCTTACCCTGGGCCTCCCGAAGAACTAGTAGGCTATCAGGAATGCCAAGAAGGAAAAGGGTGATTAATTGAGAGGGCAGGCAATTTTTATTCAAATCTAAATAAAATTCAGAGCTGACAGAAAATGAGTTTCCAGTGTCCGTTCAACCAACAATTTCATCCAAAGACTCATTTCTACTTTCTGTAACCCAAAACTGAAAAGTTTTTTTTGGCAGCTAAAATATGTGGAAACAAAACGTTTCCTAGTTCTTTGCCATGTCACGTTTGGCCAAAAAAAAATGAAAGGAAAGCAGACAATTTTAATTGCAAAGTCCCACATTTCATTTGAAGGCATTGATCAACATTTTTCAGTCAGTCCTTAGAAATCTAAAAACGCCCTCAAGAAGAAAAATCCCCCATCTTACTTCGCTCAAGCAGAAAAGCCAATCTTTTGTTTAAAATGTTCCTGTCCATACCAAGTCTTATACTAGGAATATACAGCATTTCAGATCCCCACAAAATAAGGCGAGACAAAACTTTTTCCATGCTTTCCAAGTCCTCGGTAATAAGACAACGATGACAAACTCCTTTCCTGCGTATTTCTTCAGGTCACCTCCACCAGTCGCTTTCGGTGTCTTGCCAGTGGGGGAGCCAGTAGTATATTTGAATCACACTACATATCCCCAAATGCTAATTTGTTGGTAAAAGCTTAAACAGAGCAGATAATCATCTAAAATTTGCAAACTGTGTCGCAGAATGAAATCTCTGTCCCTGACCTGCAAAGGCCAGGGTCATCTTCACAAAAATAAAAAGTGCAATGAGCTCAAAGAAGCACGAACTCAGAATGAAGCAAAAGAAAAAATACTGATTAATATTTTTCCAATGATTCTAACAGAACTGATGTTAAGGACTTGACCTCCTTCGCAAATACCTCTGCGTACTTGAAGTACATCTAGTCTATCTTCTACCGCATAAATTTTTGAAGTATTCACCTACTTCCAACTGACAGTGCTGGTATGGTCATAGTCGTCCACCAAAGAGATGACCAAGAAGTTACATGAAATTTTATCAAGACAGTATTTTAAATTTTAAGAATCTGACAACACACAGCTGAGTTTGAAGGTGGCAAACCAGGAAAGGCAAGTGTTGAACTCATTATAGACATCCAGTGAAAAAACAGACTTTGTTGATCTTGGTTACAACCGGATAATGTGGAGCAAGACAGGGCTTTAAGGAGGAGCTTGAACAAGTGGCATCGTTTAATGGATTCTGGGAAAAAAAGACATGATGTCACTTGTGACACCAGTTTGAGTGTATGCACATGACAAATTGCTCTCCAAAGGAGGTACGGTAGATGACAGAAGTCACGACCCACCATTAATAAAGGCAAACTGTTGTAAACTGCATGCTCAGAGATGTCCCTGCTTTCAATTCACTGCTCCTATCTGCATCTTCCTCTTCCCCTTCATAGTTGAGCACTTTTTCAATCTCATGCTTGAAATTTCTTACCACTGATTTAGACTGAAAAGAACCACACATGGTTACTAAGCCGTAACTATCCAAGTTGTTCAACCCCCGCCCCCTTTTTTTAGATGATCAAAAATCAGCTCATTTTTCCTGCTGATGCTAAGAGTAATTCTGAATTGGAGGATGCTCGGAATACTTACAAGCATGTGGCAGGCTTTTATTCAGCATGCATACATCCAAATTTGATGGCAAAAGAAGGAAAAAGCCCACTCAATGCAGCTATAGGTGCTCTAAAGTTAATTTCGTCTCTTTCTTTTACTTACAGTGTGTCAAACAAAATAGGACCTTTTAAACATCACCCAATATTCCCAGATTACAATTTTCAGCTGCCCATATCCTTAAAGGCGTTTTGTTCTCTCCTTCTCTAAAAACCTCCCCCCCACTTTGACGTGCACCTCAATCAGATTGATCAGATTGAAGGTGAAAGCTCTTGGAACAGCTCTTTTAGGAGAATAACCCCTCCCCACCATCTCCTTCATCCCTTCAGACATGAGGTTGCTGATGAAAGGCTTTGCCGTGCTAAATCCTGATGAGTTCAGCATGGGCAAGATAGCGCTGGGCTGAGCAGAAGAGGAGCAGGGAGGAGCAGAAGAGCCAGGGAAAGCGGGAGAAGCAGGGGCAAAGGCTTCTTGCACAGAGTTGCAGCGAAAGAGAGAAAGTTTACACTTTATCTAGTCTTTAAAAGTTTGGGTTTTGAATCTTGTGGTGGGTCCAGCAGGCTTCCCAGGGCCACCCAAAATTATTACTTCAGTACAAAATACACCATAGTAAGCTATTAGACTCATGGACTGAAAAACTCTTGATGAGACTCTCCCTCCTTATGCACTCCCTGTTTTCTTCTACAACGGAAAAGACCTGATCTTCCACGCTCTCTAGGTATCATGAACGAAGGACTCCTATTTATCCCAGCTAAAGCTGGGTTTGCCTAAGCAATTTGATCCTCTTCAGTGCCTTCTCCAGACAGAAGTCAGCACTGGGACTCCAATGCTTTGGAAGAAGGCAACACTAGGCAACACAAATGATACCTTCTCGGTCAAAAGTTCCAGCACCTGAAGAGCACTTTGCCTCATCCATTGCTCCGGGATGGAAATGTTAAAAAACAGGAGTTAAAAACTTTAGTCTGAGACTGCCAAAGGGCCAGAAGGCTGGTGGCACACAGATGCTGCTGGTACTACCGCTGCTGATTAACATACAACAAGGCAGAAATTCCCTGGTGAAACAAAGTGCTGTGATGAAGTGCTAAAAAGGCAGAAAGCTCTAGAAAGAGGAAGAATGAGACTTCTGAAGTGGAAGATTGATGGCTTTTGAATAGAGCTGAGGGACAGCAACTTCTCATATTCCTTTGCTCCCAAACAGCTGGCTTTGTGAAGATGCAAACTACGTAAGCTTTCCACAAGAGCGCTGGTGTTTGTGATGCTAAACGCTCCGGGGGTAAGGACTGGCCCAAGCAAGGCAGAAAGGGAGCGAAGGAAAGAAAGCAAAGCCTGGCAGAAAAAGCAGCAGTCTGAGGTTCACCTCGTGTGCATATTTGCATTTTAAGATACCTCGCTTTGGAAATATCTCCGATTTTACAAAAGGAAAGATGACGGCCTTAAAATCGGGAAGGCCAAATGGCAAGAAGAGTCAAAAAGGGTTTAAATCATCTCCAGGAACACAAACAATTAAGAGAGGTTCCAAAAATCACCCCTTCCATCCCCCAAAAAGCTACACAACCAAGGGTTGAGCGTTGCCAAAAAGGGCAGTCCCACCTTGCCCTCTCTCAGCAACATGGTCTTGGCACATCCCTTCTGCTGGCACCGTGTGCGCGTGGCCAGCGTGACCCATGAAGTAACCTGGATGGAAGACAACCTGGCTGAAAGGCAGAAGAAGGAGGGAAAAAAGAAAAAAAAAAAAAAAAAGAAGTGCTGCTTTCTTGCACAGTCATTTTCCTGATTAAATATCTAACTTGGCTGCATAAATACTGGGGTACGTGCAAGGCTGCGGAGCGAAACACCTTGGGTAGAGCGTGGACTCTGGGTAGAGTCAATACCTACCATCACGGACCACGGCTACATCGAAAGGGCCTGCATGGGTGTGGGAAGTCGTGTGCAGGGAAGGGATTGCACGTTCCCGCTCTGCCTGGTGACCGTTGGCAGGGGCTGGGAAAATGCCACCCACAGCTGTACAGGCAAACCGGAGCAGAAATCACGAACGCTTCCATGAAAGATCTGTGGCGAGTGCTTCAAATGAGCTCAATGTACATCTAGGTCACTTGAAGACCCCGTCCTTCTCATATACAGCATAGCATCTTATATGCCTTTTACTTGAACTATACCAAAGCTTTGGCGTAAATGCGAATGAAGAACACTAATAAATAAGAGTCACTTCGGGCTGTGTATGTTAAAGTACCAGCCAAACCAATATTTTCCCTTGTTTATCATCTGCTGCATTACTAGCCAGTGGAATGTAAAGACCTTAATTTATCCATGTTGCTATTATTTCTCTCTGTCTCTGAAAAGTCCCTGTGAAGTCTTGCTTTGGGATCTCCCTCCAGCAGGTCAACAACCTGTTTTGACAGCATCCCAGTCCTGCTCGAAGCCCGGTCCAGCCATGGCTCACGCCCCTGCGTGCCGAACTGCCGGGGACAGGGCCTTTCTTCTTGATCCATCTCCTATGGATAGCATATCACTCTCTGACAGTTTTCAAAAGAAGCAATTAAAACCAGTCTGTAAGTGAAGAACATTTTGATGGTATGGAAAAATCCTTTTTATTTTAAATGGCTGTTAATGTGCTAACCACCTTCCCTTCAAGCCTTCTGAGGAGGAGGCAGGGGATAATAGGTTTGTTTGGTGGATGACCGCATCAGCTAAATTGCTAACTACACAGATAGCAGATTAGTCGTGCAAAAGCATTTGCACTTCCAAATGAATGTTCATTTTAATATTAACTGGGATGTTAGAATGGCTTGGACCAGTAGTAAAAATCCTGAACAGCAAGTCTTAAAAAAAAAAAAAATTATACCCAAAGAAAAATAAATTAGTATTTTTCCATTTTAAGCACATGTAAAAATCACAAGAAAAGTTCTGACTTTCAAATATCAAAGAAATAAAAATGCACAAGTTCTCAATCCTTCTGCTCCTACAACTAAATTGCTTTAGAGCAAGAGTACTTCCTTTTTGTGGCTTTGTTGCAAACCCCTGGAACTAAAGAGCACCAGAATAATGACCTCAGCCGGGGTTAGTGAGGTGAACCACAGCTCAAAGCATTCTCGAGAACACTTTTCTGAACACTAAGTGTATGTTCTAAAAAATAAAAAAAGGCAAAACACAAAGGGGAGGTAAAAGAAAAAAACCCAAATCAGTTTTCTAGTATCCAGATATAATGAGCAATGACTTTGGTTTCTTCTGACAAGCAAACCTAAAAAAACCAAACCAAAAAACCACCAATCAAGCTTAACCTCTTTGAAAATAATACCATGGCACATATGCCTTCTCCATGCAAAACAAGAGGAAAATGGAAGCAACTGATGTCAAACAGCAAATTTCTTTTCCTTTTTCTTCAAAGGAAAGTTCTTCAAACTGACATTTAAAGTGGTATGTGAAACAACAAAGGGGAAAAAATAGGATGCATCTGACACAGCATATATTAACTACGAATCAACATAAAAGAAGTCTGATTAAGCAAACTCCATAATGAAGAAGAAACGTTCAAACAACACATGGAATGTAATACCAAAAAAGACAAAGCCCATGGTGGGTATTCACCTAAGTCTCAGCCAAGAAGCAGTCTTGGCCAAGAAGGAGAAGAGGTCAATTTTCTGAAGCCAAGAGGCCGTACTTACTCTGTGCTTCACAGTCCACGCAGTGGGAATTGCCTCTGATGTTCCTTATGGACTGAAGGGCCATGGCCTCGTTCTGGCTCGTCAGGCGGGACTGCGTAGATTTAAAGAAACAAGTAAGAACCCAATAAAAAGAGCTAGATGACACAGCTGTCAGCTGAACGAACAGCGAAACCCAAAGCTTAGACCAAGGTTGAATGAATGAACATGATCAAGGAACCGAAGTCCTTGGTTTTGCCTCTCAAGAAATGGTGATCCTTCGGCATCTCCAAGTACCGCAAGTCCGTGCCTGCTAAGCAGGGACTCCTCTTTCCTCCCATGAGTCTGAGAGCTCAGGATTTCTCCTCCCAGGGCTATCTCCATGCTGCTCAGGAGCTCCCAGTGTTTTGGGGTCTCCAGTCTGGATTCTAACAAGCGGGGAGACTGCACAGAGGAAAACCGAGCTTCAAAATGAAGCCAGCTATTCACAAGTGAAGTAGTCACTGCGTAGGTTTACTTCTTGAGATAAATTAGATAAGAGTATTATTTTATAAAACCAATTTATTTTATTGATGTTTATGCTTTTGCTAATAAAGACTAAGGGATGGTTTGCGAAAGCAACTGAAACCTTTTTATCATCCAAAGGTCAGATTTAATCACATGGCTCCCATTTAAATTCCCTCCGTGATGACCTGCCAATGACCTCTACTTGGACCTGGGGAGACTGTCACGAAGTCCAAGTAGTTCAGCTCTACTCAGTGAAACCGTCTTGTGGGCTTTCTGACGAGAAAATTGTTAGCTGTACCAAATAATGGACTCTTTGCAACAAACGGATTTAAGCAGGATGAGGACCAGGTCATGTGGAGATACGTCCTCCTGGTCTGTCAACAGAACACCTACTAAACCTGTCCAACTAACCACACTTTGCTATTCCAGCTAGTTCTTTTGACGTGTTTTGAGACCTCAGTAATACTTTAGAGAAAAAAAAAAAACCCTCTCTGAGCACTGTAGAGGGTTGAATAAATAACCGGAAAAACTCCCTGTACACGCATAATCTTATCAGCAGATTCTCCCTTTCAGAAGAATGTTTAATACACACAGAGGCCAATCTTCTCAGTAGGTACTGCATGGTAAGTATTACCAGCTACTCTTTATCTTCTTTTGTATTACTATTTTTATACAGGTGTTAAGTGTACATATTTTCTCTATTGTGCTCCCTTAATATACATGGTTGAATGTGTAAATCCCTGAAAGGCAAAAACCCCATATAAGCATTTTTCTCTATCTCAGAAATATATATTGGAAATAAATCATTTTTTTGAACAAAATAGAAAGTAAATCATATTTGGATGATGATAATTACTGGTGTCTGATCTACTCGGGTAGATCAGGGCAAGGAAAGCAGGCATTCATTTCAAAATACGAGTCTTCTCCTTGCAATATAAAACCATTAAAGACATCTGTTAGGTGGATACCGTTAAAGGATCTATAGGTCTGAATAATTACTCCTCACTTCTCTCCCTCCGCTACCACTCAACACCTTGCTCTCCAGTTGTTAAGTGTCTGCAAACACAGAGACTCAAGAGGCAGTTCTCTTGCCCTTCCAAAAGCGAGCAATGGCTGAAGAAGTCTCAGCTTTTAAAGATTTGCTTAGTTTGACAGGAAAGGAGAACAAAATACTTCTGTCGTCGTATGAAAGCATTACAAGGGAGAAGGCCTGTACCTCTTAGATAATGTTCATCTTCCCCCAAAAAGCTTTGATGAACTGTTTCTGGATTTGCTTTCTGTTATACTAGTTACAGCAGAAAACCACAAAAAATTAATACAGTGTAATTAAAGAAAAGAAAAATTGCATATGCTTTGTAAAGCAACAAACACAAAAGCCATATCTTAATTTTGATTTTTCTGATTTGTATTACTTCACCAGGGCTCCTCTGGCTGAACGTCGCTGCGCATTTACGGTTAGGCCAACCAGAACATTTAGTTAAGAGCAATACCCAAGACAAAACAGATAATCCAGGAGCTCCACTAATTCAATTGCTGTAAAAAATAAACTGTAAAACAGGCTACAGCACCACAGAAATATCTGTGATACGCATGCAGCTCTAACGCTGCTGTCGCGTGCGTAATACACGCACACCTCGAGGAGCAGAGGTGTAAAATTCAGAGTTCTTGATTTTGCTTCCATCTTAAGGATCATCCACCCGTTACTTATTTTCAGTATTACTCTGCGTACCGTACCTTGTTCTTGCTGCTCTCACATGACTGTAAACTGGCCAAGATCTGACTCTCTATGGCTTGTACCCACGCATCTCTTTCTTCGTAAGTGGTAGCTTCAAAGTGCCAAGTCTGGCCGGTGAGAGAGACAATGATAAACTCAAAGTTTTCTTCTTGTTCTGGAAAAAACCATGACGAAAAGTTTTAGATTTCAGGATATCGATAGCTAGGCTCAAACAATCCTGCTTGATGAGCATTTCTGCAATGTAACGAGCAAACGTAGGTCTGGACATTTGAGGTTTGAGGCTAGATATAGCCAACCACCCTGCAGTTGCACAATGCCTCAGAAACCGACTTGCAGATCCACTGCTTTTTCTCCCCAAACGTTTTACAGATAAAGTACTGTTTTGGGCAAATATTCAGTTCCTGTGTGTGTTTGTGAGTTTGGTATCGAGTCTGTACCTTTCTTGAACACAAAGTGGCTAACAAGCATTACTTAGATTTAAACCTGAGGTGCTAAGACCTACATAATGTAAAAATCAAAGTGTGTCACAAAATAATTTAAAAGATGAATGGACTATAAAGAGCTGACAATACAGAAAATTTGACAATTTACCCTCTTCCTCCAAGGAGTTTTTTACAAGCACAGATATATTAAAAGCAGATGTGTACGTTTTCTTGTCTACAGCATAAATATAGGAAGTTATAAAACAGGATTAAAATCAGTTCAACCTATTCAACATTCATGTTCGACATGGGAGATGAGAAAATGATCTGAGAAGCTAGAAGAAAGGGTCAGTGAAATATCCTTAGGGCTACTACAGTATAAGGACAAGTATTCAGGCCAGAGGACTGCAGCGTATGAAAACACCAGCAGAACTGAACTAAATGGACACATACACTAACTACACATGGGACACCAAAGTCAAATTAAAAAAAAAAAAAAAAATCAAGGCAGCTGAAACGAGTGGAATTGGGAAGGGCAGGCACGAAGCATGAAAGGAACAGAATAATAGAGCACAAAGTTCTGGTGAACATCAGCCGTAATGGGCTTTAGAAAGAGCATTTACATTCGCTTGTCTGCTAATGACTTATTATATATTCAGAGCCATGAAACTCCTGCATTACCTTGTCACCCATAAGCATGCAAAGATAAGTGACAAATCTAGCACTAACTTTAAAGACAGTACGGCTGCTCACTGGCAGTCATTTTCTCAACCTGTGGGAAAACTGGTTTTCTTTGATAAACTCCACGCTAGCAAGGCCAGCGCTTACGCTGCTTTAATGATGCCTCAAAAAACAGCAGTAAGTTACTTTGCACCTTGAGGTGAGAATAAACACTGAGGTGAAGGTTATTTCCAGGCGCATGAGCTGCATGAAGCGGCACTTTTACTAAAAAACTGTAGTGTGTAGCATAAGTGGGAAAAGAAAAATAAGAGAAATGATGCAACTGTACAACTATAACTACTTTTCACTGAGTTAAAAACAAACAGGTAGACTCATTATCCAAAATGCTACGATTAAATCATGGAAAAAGCCACATTTATCAAACAGAGCTTTCAAGAGGTTATGAGGAAGATTTAAGAGGAATTACTTAGCGATAAAGGAAATTGCGTTCAGTCCTGTGCGCTGTCTTCCGTAGGACCACGCACAGGTTGGTCTTCTACTTACGTAGAAGTGGTATGGCATACGGTCAGTGGGGAGGTTACGGGCATTATGCAGATGTTGATGAAAACAGGGAACGATGGGGAAGGAAGAGAACATGAAAAACCGAACCCCAAGAGAAGCAGCCCAGCAGCCCCCCGTGGAGTCCAATTTCGGAAATTCATCCTTCTTAGGCTTTTCAATGGCTTCCAAGTGATAAAACTTTGTACTCCTGAAGCCTTACTAAAGGAGGATTTCCAAATACCGGTCACTAAATGTTCAGAAAATCCTTCCACATAAAATACTCGGTGTGGGTGGTACTGAGACACGTGTGTTGTTACGGCAGAGATCCTGCTGCATCGTATTTTCCCTGCACCTCTCTCCCCTGACCACATACCACACCACTTCTACGTAAACCAAAGGCGCGGTATAAGCTGAAGGAGCTGCCTACTAGAGAAAACATTTTGCCACCTCAAGTTAAAAGCTCCCCACACCACCCTCTCAAGCAGGGAGGAGGCCCTGTGAGGGATGCAAAGACACAGAAGAGCAGAACGACGGAGGAGGCTTCTCCGGCGCACGTGGCAGGGCTGACTTCTCCATGCGTAACAGCTCAACAAGCATACGCCGTATGTAACTAAGCAGAGAGTCACAGAGTGGTAGGGGTTGGAAGGGACCTCTGAGGATCATCTGGTCCAAATACTCAACTAGTATATATGGCGTATCTTTAGAGAGCCTCTGCACTAATCCTGTACCAGTTCACCCCAGCATTTAAGTACTAGGCGACTTTCCAGCGTTACAATCGCAGACCTTAGAGGAAAGATATACAATCAAGATGCAGCATCATTGAACCCTCCTGTTTGCCAATAAGCCTGATCATATATATGAAGCTATCTATATATGGTCTCATGGCCAAGAAGGGCTCATGAGAAATAAACTCTGCAATTCGCTACAGAAAGTTATTCCCCTGCTTACGGGAGCCTGTGGCAGAGGACACAAACCTGTCTATCCGGGCGACCGGAGTGCGATTCAGCAAACACCTCCAGCCATTTCCCGTGGTCGCTCTTTCATACGTCAAGTCTCCTTTTCCCAAAGGAGCGGCTCCCGTGTTTTACCTCCTGACCTTTTCTGCCGTGACCAGCTGACACGGTGACAAAAGCTGTGAAGACTTGGCACGGCCTTTGTGGCTCGGGACGGCGAAGTCCACGTAACGCGCCGGTGAGCCTGTCCCGGTACGGCCCCGCCGGGGGTTACAAGGGCCACAGTGTGTTTTAAGGCTGGGCTAGAAGGACGTTTTCAGTTCATCAGTAAGTGAACTCAAAACTTGGTCATCACTGATGATACGTTAAGCAAATACAAGTTTGCAATCTTTTATATCCACTGAAGCTTCAGGTTTACTCCCTAAAAAGCCCAGATGAAAAGCAACCGCGCCAGCTGAAGATGTGTTCAATAATACATTTTCTGCTTAAATACACCAATATTTTTTTTTTGGTAAGCACAACTGTGAAACAAAGCAGCAGTGCCTGCTCCACCTCACCCGCAGGGCAATGCCTACAAAAGACAAGTAGCGAACATGTACATCCCTTCATCACCACACACGCACACAGAGGAAAATCCAGGCAAGAGAATTAAATTGTTCAGTTTTACTCTTCAGAAAAAAATTACAGGTTGTGCTATTTAAATCCCTGTGAGCCCAATCACAAAATTTTATTAAACAGTTTTCCATGTTTAACAGTTATTCACAGAAAGGTCCACTATAATAGTATTTTAGCACCATCAACCTGTCGAAATCAACCTGCCCAATTACTCCAAACTACATTAATAACACAGGATATTACACTAATTGTGTCCAGTTTCTATGCAGACGAGGTCCCGCGGGGCTAATTTTGCATCCTCGGGGGCTAAAAACTCAGCCATCAACCTGATTTCACCAGGAATCCCTCCTCATTACACAAGTCCAGGCTGTCAAACTTTTTTTTCTTTAAAAAAGGTTAATGGGCCAATCAGTCATCAATTATTTCCTGGAAGGCCAGCAGACAAAGGGTTAAAGTGCGAAGAACCAGCTGCAACTGATTTCCATTTGGAAGTTATTATCAACAGGAGATGTCTAAAATGTTGCTGCCGTTGTTTGTTTTGCCCCTTTTTTTTTTTTTAAGTGGGAAGGGGAGGTTAGGATGGGAAATGAGCTGAAACTGTAACATTATGATGCTATGGAACCCAAAGCGTAACAGATTTTTTTTTTTTTTTTTTTTTAAGTAGAACTGGGCATGCAATCAGTGAATTTTAGGAAAACCACCACACCACTTCCAAGAAGCTACATGGTACCGCTGTTTATGCTGCACATACAGCTTTCACCATTATCTTTTCATAGCAAAGTTACCGTGGTTTAACCCAAGTTAACATTGATTTTGCTCTACCGAAACACAGACATTGCTACAGCCCACCCACTTACAGAAAACAAGATGTACAATTTCTTAGAAGTAAAGGACTGTGCAAGGGAAAACAAACATTTAGGCACGGTCTCACTGCATTCCCGTACCAATGCCTGGGCTTATTGTATGTAACAGAGCTGAGATTTAGAAAACTGCACTGAAAATAACCACAGGATACAATTAGTCTTAACTTGTTCCAGAGGACTCAATTAAGTTCACTAAAATGTAGGGAAAACACACGTCCAGAAGCAGTTACACCTCTTGGTATACCACAAGGGTGGTTCTAAATGCCGTGCATGTATCAGTTTGTCCACAATTTCCACTTCCCACATCTTTTATTCTCAATATTAAGAATTGCATAAATAGCCACCAACACCTTGCAGCAGCGGTGGGTAACCACAAACGCAGTTTGAGGTCAACAGAAAACAAGGGTCCCTCTCCGCCAGGCTCTCTACAGTCAGAAATCACACCCATCCCAGAAGTTTTCTTTTCAACAAAAAAATATTTCTATTTTTCCATGGGTATAAAACGAAGACTTGCCAGGCTGAAGGCATTTCTCATAGGTATATATGAGTATTTTGCCAGAATCAGAAATAAAAGTGGATCTTTTGGTTTCCAAGCCAACCATCCTCTCTCACTAGGTGCCAGATTGTGCATTTGCATCTTTGCCCATCATAGTTGTCATCAGAAGATCCTGGTGCTGCTGCTTATTAATTGTAACTCACCGTGCATGTCTGGTAGATGACGCCACTCACACAGGAAACGCTTCCCAGCAACAAGAAGTCAAGTGCAGAGCCAAAAGATTCTCAATGGAGTATTTCAAACGCCCGTGAAGCATCTTCAAGAGTTGAGGTTACAGCTTGAATCCTAGTCAAGTCTGCCTCTAGTAACACTGAGACCTATTTAAACTCTCTTTGTCACGCCCTCCTCCCTCTCTGAAAAATCCCTTCCACTCAAGCACCCTTCCTTAATAACCCTTCATTTTGTCAAAAGGATGAGATTGAAAAACTGCTGAGGTGCCCTAGCAATCGATGTTAGATGTTTACAATATACAATTTGTTTACAACAGAGGCGCGTGTTATTCATGCGCTATATAATGGTAACTATCGTTACCTTTTGCCACTTGGTGTAAATCATCCCTGTAGCTTGGAAGATAAGGATGTTTATTAGCAGCCTCAATTAAGGAAATATTTGTGCCATGTCCCACTGGGCATGACTATGCTAATACTTCTCTCCCCTTTCCAAACCCAGTGTCTAAATCTAATTAGTTTTGAAAATCAACCCTATCAGGACAATATAGCTCTGTTATCGGTTGCCCACAGCTCTTGATAAAGGTTGTCTTCCACTGGAAGAATTTTTCAGCGCTACTGTTTTATACCGCTACCCGTGAGTGACAAACTGGTGATGAAAGGCTGGTTTCTAGCTCAAGGGACTAAGCCCCCTGCCATATGTACTTGCTGTTTTATTTGGATGCCAAGACAACAAGGGTTGAAGAAATCCATGAAGTAATTTTAAATTTCAGTTCGTACAGCACGTGAGTCTACACTTGTATTAGGTGTCTCCTAACACGTCTCAAGCCTGCGGTTTACTTTTTAAATTATATGTGTTTTAAAGCTGAAGAGCTTGCTTAACCGAGAGGTGTTGCAAAGCTGAGTCTATCAACCCGAGCTTATCTTGAGTGCTCCAAACTGCCTCCCTCTCCACCTGCCATAATAGTTAGCGAAAGTGAACTTGCCGCACAGGCACAGCACCACGGCAGCAATGGCATCGCTAACTTTTAAACAAAAGGTAGTTTGGGAGCTAATCAATATGGAGAAGAAAAGTTTTCCGTAAGAGCCTGGCAACTCAGACGCAGCACTGTTTAACACACCACATACGTAACCACAAAGAGTGGAAAAAATGATTTAATATCTTTATGCATGTTAAAGCATAGCATGCAGAGCGCAGCCATTCAATTTTGTAAAGATACTCCATTCCGCTGTGCTGCAAAATCTGTTGATATGGGAAAAGAATTCTGTATTTTAGTAATACTGCTATGATAGCAGGTACAAGCGACTCCAGCTTGTCTTAAAACCAGAGTGGGGTCTGTTTTAAGTTTAACAGACTGCTACTACATACTTTCCCCCTAGAGAATCAAAGGATTGCTGAAAGCCTGGCCGCCTGCGATGAGGAGGAGTGGGGACTTCGTCAGTGGCTCCCTATAGAAAAAACCCCAAATCTGAAAACGAAGAGTTTTAGCCAACTCTAAAATTAAAGAAAGTAAAATTTCTTGCGATCGTCCAAAACTGATGAAGGAACAGCAGAGGACACAGCTGTAGGACGTCCTGCTCGTCTCTGCCCTCAAGTTGGGAGTTCTTCAGCTGTGCTCTTACACCCAGCCACCCCTGTGAAGATCCTGCCCCTCCTCTCTGACCAGGACAGACACGTCAGAAATGCAATGTTTTTGCTACCAAATAGCCGAGAGACAGGAGGGATTCAAGGATGACTCCCAGCTTTGCACAGAGCACAGCTAAAGGTGACCCTGTGTAAGCACGAGAGACCTACCACGCTGAGGACCATCCATATACCTGCTTCTGCCAAGCATCTACGAAAGAGCTGCAGCACCTGAGCTGCAGACTTCACCTGGAAGCATACAGACTACCCGAATAATAGGACCGGTATTAAAAATTTAAGGAGAGGCTGCTTTCTAGCTCAAGCTTTCAAGTATGGGACTGTAGATGTGATAGGAGTATTTTTGGTTTGCAAGAAGGTGTAAGTGCAATTGAGCAAGCGTGCGCCAAAGACCGAAGCAGATTTGTTATTCTGGACTGTCATTTCCTATCATCGTTCTCTTTTTTGAAGGCATAATTATCTAAACATGTGGCTTTTAATACTTACAATGCTCATTAACTCGACATTTGCATGTCTCACCGTTCCAGCTTTCACACAAAGGCTTAAGATACCAGCTCAAAGATGCAAAGCCATGGAGAACATTGAACGTTCACCTTCTAGTGGGGATAATACTTCCAAAAAAAATCTATTTGCCTCATTTCAGAATTTTGTTTTGATGATGTGTCTCAAAACTCTTTGGACCACGACTATCAGGAACATGTTCCCATATGCTTATCCAAGGTGCCTTTGATACTTAGTTTGATCAGTTAGATAAAAAGATTCCTCAAACTAGACAGACACTGAAAAAAATGAAATCTTTATCTGTAAAACACAAGAGAATTCTTTATGCTTGTTTCCCTGTTGCAATTTAATAACTGGTAGATATAAAATCACAAGCTTCTCAAGCAGTAAACCTGTAACAACAAACATGCCCGTACACTGATTAGAAGAAAAATCTGGCTGGGAGATAAAAACCAGCAAATATGTACAAAATTACGAATCATTAAAAAAGTACCTAGTTAGTTTCCTATTAAATGGAAAAAAAAAAAAAAAAAGCCCAAACTTCTTAACGTCCAACAGTCATTCTTCTCTCATTTCATATTTAGCACTTCATACTTGAAAAGATATGAAAAGAGTCAAAATAGACAGTTTTGCAACTGTTGCTCTGAAAGGCAATCATTTTACATTTACACTGAGAAATAAAACAAAATGATAATTAAAAAAGCTTCCTTAACAAGCTGCAGTAAAATCACACTTTTGTTTCCTACGTACACTTTGTTTGGCAGCGAGAGCAAGGCATCCAACAGCAATACAGCAGTAATTGTGCAAAAAAAGGACGGTGATATAAATCACCAAAGGTTAATGATCAGGATGTGAACAGAGGGACTTGTTTACAGAAATAGCATGCAATTTAAAATTTACAAGAGATTTAATGCCACCGCTTGGCAATCACTAAAATCAACAGCCCAGAAAACAGTGACATTAAGAAAAATATTACAGTTATAATCATTCCAAAATAAGTCAATTAGTGTTAGGGCATGCGCTTGCGATTACTTGACCCATTTGGTTCGCACTTAAGAAAAAAAAAAAAAAATCCCCCTCCCTTATACTGAGATTACTGAGTTGTGACCTGTTTTGCGTTCCCTATTTCTTACACCATCCCTCTTACATGCCGTTGGAAACGGTGGTGGAGGTTTATTTTTTCTCTCCTTGCCTGGCTTCCAAGTAATTCTGACCTTTGACATTTGTAATAAAAAAAAAAAGAGAAAAAGAAGTTTATAATTGTGTTGTTCAAATGAAGGTAGAAGGGGGAAAAAAAAAATTCGATGTGCTATTATACAAAAGCCATGACGGCTGTCTTCGGTGGAAAGAAAAAAAGCGATGTAAGTCAATTTGTGAACTTTGGCACCAGGTGACCTTTAGAAATACAACAATATACAGAATTTACAAGCAAGAGTAGCACATGCAAATGACCCGGCACTGTCTCGCCTTTGGATTAGAGCTGCAAAGAGCATTATGGAGAAGGCTTGCACAAAACAAATTAAGACTGTTACTTAAATGTCACGGCACACTATTGTATTTGGCTACAGATCATTACACCTGATACTAACACTTTTAAAAACTGTAATAACTTGGGAAATATTACATTGAGTGCCCACATGTAGAAAGGGAAAATATATATATATAAAAATATATATATATATATATAAAAAAAAAAAAGAAAATGGGTTCCTGAAGTAATTTAAACATCACCACTCCACGACTAGAGGGAAAGGTCAAAATTTAAGTAAGCTGAAAGGAACATGAATGGCAAAATAAAACGCACAAACAAAAAGATGAAAAGACCAACTGGAATGACTCTGCAAACACGAGATGAAAGCACGCATGCTTTGGGCAAATTTGATTTCCATGCCCGCATTGGGTAAGGGAGAGAGGCAAGGAGAACTATTTTTGGAAAAGCGCGTTAAAAAAAGGGGTAAGAGAGGAGGTGTTCATCTAAAACGGGTGGGTTTGTTACCTTCGGTGTTGGTGCTGCTGCTGCTGTATATATTTCGCAGGCTACCAACACGGTTTAGTTTCCAAGCTTTGCGTTTGGCTGCGTCCAGAGAGCAGAAGGGGAAGAGAAAAAAAAGAGAATAGAATAAAAATAAAGAAAAAGGAGGGAAAAAAATAAATGAAAAAGGGGAGAAAAGAAACATCAAAATTGCATGTGAAGTAAAATACGAGCACAAGCCTGTTAACACGTGAAGAGCTACACACAGAAAATGCACACAGGACTATACAGCCTCTCCAACCCACGGACGATACGGAAAGTCTCTCCTTGAGTGGGATTTTTTTTACGTCTCTACAACATGACACGATTTGACAAGATTAAATGGATCTGCTATCGGAATGGACAAAAACAGACCAGCAGAAGTAAGGAAGTATTTGTACAGAGGATACAAGACTAGACAAAACAGCTACTGTAAAATGCGATTTAATTAACAACAAAACACAACCAGGCAAGAGCTCCTTTTCCTCCAAAAGCCCGTATTGATCACCTGGTGCCTGTAGCTCACCTTTAAAACATCTTTTAACATCATCACCTTTAGAACTCGAGGTTATGATGTAATGGCCTTAAATAAACAACATAATAAATGGCCTAAAAATAAACAACAACATGTGTTATTTGTAGCACTGGGCTTAGAGGTATTACTTTATCATTTTGAAGAACGTCAAGTAGACGTTGATGCAAACGATGTTTGCGGTCCTCCCCTCCTCCCCCAGGCAAATCACTGCAAAAGCAAAGTATTTATTTGGAAAGTAAAAAATGTATATTCTTTTAGGCAACACCCTCGCTTTATTAGAATTGCACCAAACTTTGACATTCTCCGAGTTCCCAGCCGCCGTTTTACAATTAGCAGAACATATTGCTGCAAAGCACTCCATTCCCCGGCTCATTAAGGGAGCGCACATTTTCACGTTCTTCAAAATCGACATGTTTTGCCTCAAGAGTGAATTCACAGCATGAGAAGAACGTTCAATCAACAATATGTTTAGCCCGAGTTTCAGCAGACAGGAACCCTATGAAACAGCCGAGTACACCGTGACACTGCTGGCACCTAACAGCAACTGAAACAACAGAGATGTCCCCTCTTCTACACTCATGGATGTCCCCAGAGCCCAGGAGAGAACGGCCTAAATGCCAGAAGCGGTATCTCTACAGGCTTCCCAGCCACCGCATCAGCTTACCTAGTCAACAAATAACCTTGCAGCGCTGCCTGGTGCGCAACTATTTTGCAAAATCTGTTTCGCAGGATCAAGGAATGACCCCACTGGGCTCAGTGACAAGTAGAAGAGCATCCAGACCTCCTCAAAAGCCACCTTTCTCAGCAGGTGACCCAGCCTTCCTGCCCACAGACAGTAGACAGCCTTGAGTTTGGGTGTGAGACTGCTAAAAAGGACAGCATCAGTTACAATTATTAATTATGATTAAATTCTAAGTTGTGTTTGAAAACTGAACAGTCTTCCACTCCCGTTCAGCTCAGAGTCTGTTATGAAGAAACTCATATGGTAAATCTGGAGTAAGACCCTTCTGCCCCTGGCCACAGATGCTCCTCACCCTTTAGGATGACGTGACCATCGCACAACATAACAAGCAGTGTGACGTATTTCAAAATTTTCTCTTGATATTTATGCGAGAACTTTTTTAATGCCCCATGAAACTCGGACCAAACAGTTGCTTCCACAGAAAAGGAACAGTGATGTGAAGTCATTCCAAACTTTAAGAAAAAGCTTGATTTTCAGCTATAGAGTTAAGGCTGGAAGAGAAATGCCTAAAAACGCTAGACCGTTAAGCTATATATTGTTTTAATAAAGCCACCTGCAAGCTTTAATGCTGTATACTCGAAGGGAGGACTGGATGTCTGAGTGACATCTTTTAGAATGCATCCTGCTGAAATTAAAATAGATAACATTATCTGGAAGGCTAAGTTTGATCTATCTAAAAATCTAACTTCATCAAATCTAAATACATCTTAATTGCGTGCATCCTTCAGTATGAAAAAAGCTTCAGTTTTAAGACCTGTTTAACAAGTCCCAGCAGGTACCAGCACCTAGAGAGGCACAATTTCCCAGCAGGAAACTTGTTTTTCCTGAAAAAGAATTTACATATAAATAAGCAAAATCGAGGTTTGGCACCCCTCAGAAAGGGAAGACGGTCTCCAGTACACAAAGACCCTTTCCCAATCCCTTTTCATTTTTCACACTTTAATGGCACGTTAGAGTACGGCCGTATGAGCAGGAAGTGAACTCGCAGCCTGGTTTTCTATTAACCTATTGATGAAATAATCCATTTTAATGTGTTAAGTGTCATGCCTTTTGCTTCTCTTTGAACAAATGGACTTCTCTGCAGTGATGCTGAGGTCCTGATACATCCGAGTGCGTCCTTTAGCATCGATTAGGCTCCAGCCTGCTTCCCCGTGGTGTTCTGCTGTCTTTGAAGATTCAATAGTATTATCAACAGCAGGGTTGGGACACTGCCAAGCGCAGCCGCCGCTGCGCGTACGCACACCATGGCCCAGCTCAGCCATCCCACCCTGGCCTGCCTTCAAAATCACAAGCTGGCTACACATTTTTGTTACCTACCACCAAGGCCTTAATGGGCACTGGAGGTCATTATTTGCCTGGTTTTGTCTTTGACTCATATCCCAGGATATTCAATCCGTCCGGTCTGGCTTCACTTGCTGGTTCAAATGTTAATTCAACAACAGCTCTTGTCCCCAACTCTGGATACATATACCTATATCGTATATATACACTTAAACAAACAAATAAACCCCAACTGGTTTCCAATGAAAAGCTATAAGAAATACTTCATTATTTAACAGCAAAGAAAGCTCCCTAATTAGAAAGGTCTTTAAGTATTTTTGCAGTATTTTTTGGAAGCCTGTTTTCTTCAAAAAAGCCACTAAGAAGTATCGCTAACTAGAGATACTACAAAAACCCAGACAAACACCTCTCCAACATCAAATATCTGGAAGGAAGTTAACTATTTCCCAGAAGACACCAGCTATTTAATTTAGCTTGTACTGAAGTGGCAACTAGTATTCTGCCTAGTATGTTGTGCTACCACAATCTCAATGACTAATGTATTTTAATAACGTTTCAAGAAAAATCTTTTATTGACTTTGACACTTGCCCCGATCTCTGGCTTCACTGCTGACAGAAAAACAACACCTCGCAACAATCAAAGCAGTGCCCCCATCCCAACCAGTGTGTAGACATGGCGTAGCAGCACAATTTTTGCTCTTATCCAAGCTCATTAACTCCAGAAATTTAGCTTGCCAAGATTAAACTCCTATCTTCGCCGGGCAAATTAATCCATGCATCCTAACACTCAATCTGGACCGGCACAAGAAGTTATTATCCACCACCCAACGGCACAGAGCTCGGCTTTTAACAACCCTGCAGAACAACGCCGGGATCGTCGCAACCTTCGACTCGACGCAAGCCATCAGCCAGCCATTCCTCCTGGTAGTGACCACGGGAAGAAATCACAATGCGCTCAACCACGAAGCTTTGACTCTCAGAGCCTGAGATGTGTTTTTTTAAGATGAAGGGTTAAAGTGATTTCTTGAGTTCTTGCGAGGAAGCTCCTTTCAACTGTATCATCTGTGATGGGATGCATCACTTGTGCGGCACATACGTACCAAGGTGTCTTGTTCACGTGTACCGGTTGAGGACCTGGGATCCACCAGATCGGTTTGTAAGGAACAAAGAATAATGTGCTTCTATAGAATTGTGTCAAGTGTTCCAACAGACCATATCTGTATTAATATTTTTATAGTAGGAGCTACTCCTCAGGTAGGACAGAGGTCAGCAATTGCTCAATCCTACCATAAAAATATTTAGCAGCTAGATGAAAATCTCCATATGCTGTAAAAGAATCACACACTATCTCAACAGACACATCAGCTCAGCCCTAGAAAGTCACACACCAACCTGGGGAGTGAATTTTCCCCTCTCAGTAATGCAGAAATTCGAAAATTCCCTTCTTCCACCAGAACATCACCTACAGTGCCTGGCAATGCTGCTGCTCTTTGTTTCTTTGGAAACAAAGAACTCCTGGGTTTGCTTGACAAACAAGCTGTTGCTTGCTTGTTTAATCAAACCGCCTGTTTTGGGGTTTTTTTTTGTTGTTGTTTTGTTTGTTTTTTAAATGTCATCCTAAATGTCATCATAATTTTTATGGCAGATGAATGATGTGAGCAATTACAAACTTTTGCCATGGTAAAACTCTGCAGTTCCTGCATCCAGGAGGGAGGATGGGATGAGCCTGTTTCCCTCCCCATCAAAGGGATTATTGTGGGCATATAACCACAGCCTCTCCAGAAGACCTCCCGTTTCCCTCCTTCACTCCTCCTACTTTACTCATCCAAGACGCTCTTGCAACTTTTTTATGTTTACTCCCAGCTTTGTGTTTCAGGGATATTTGAAATGTGGTAGCTCGGACTTTAAGACAGTACTCTGCCACCTCTCCATCGAAACGTTAAAAAAAAGTCCAGCTCAGTCCAACAGTATAAGACAAAACGGTTGCTATTGTTCATTCAGGCCTCATCTATGACTACTTTTCAAAAAACCCAAAACAACCCAAGAAAACAAGAATAAAGATTTCCCAGGTGTCATCCATGACTTTTGCACCAAGAATTCACAGGAGCCCTGGCCAGGACAGACGTGACCTGGTGTCAGGAGTTGAGCCTGGCCTTCAGCACCCACATACTCTGCACTGAACTAAGACCCAGGAGATGAAATACTCCAGGCTGAACACTTGCTCGAGCCACTTAGAAGAGTGTCCTTTTGCGTAATTTCTATCAGCAAACGTAGTTTCTCTGGTTGCACGCTGCTCGTGTACAGCCGGGACACGGACGCTGCCCTGCAAAGCTGGGTCGGGGTTAGGTTAGCTGTATCTGCCAACAGTGCCAGAAAACAGCCCGTAGAGAGAGAGTGATTTCTAAGACCGTTGCGCAAAAGTCAATAGTTATGGACAAACTGCAGGCAAAGGAGCGCTGCAGCTCACCAAGCAAGGTCCTGGGCATCTACCTACCTAAAAATTGCTAATGGTGCAGGCCTTCAGGAGTTGATCTTGATTCAATATACTCATCTTTCCAGAAAATATGCTTTGACCTCTTCTGGAGTTAAGGTAAACAAGGCTCCCACTCCTTTTTGTTCCAAATAAACTTTTCTTGCTTGTTTTTTTTAAAAATATATTACTCCCACTAATCTGCCCTTCTGTTTCACCGACCACATGAGAACCATACGGCTTCCAGATCTACATCTTGGACCTTTAAAAACCCATACAAATCTGGAAGACTCAGAAGCATCTACTACTCTGGCTTTCCTATGAAGAGCCTTAACGAACTGCTTAAAGCAAACATGACTTAGGACACTTGTGGTTTGACGTGAAGAAATTCAGACTGGCCGTTGCAAAGAGAAAGGATCTGTGGCTGTAGAGCACATACAGCACGGGAGTCGTGAAGGTCCTTACCATGACTCTGTGGGTACTGACTGGGCTCGCTGTGCTTGACCAGAGGCGACTCCACTCCGTTATTTCAGTTCTCTAGGTCCTTAGCTGCAATTTTTCAGTTTGTAAGGCAGAGACTGTAATGCACACACTCTGAAGTGGAAGCTATACAGGTTATTTGATGGCTATACAAGTCTTTCAACATCCAAACACCACTGAATCACAGAACAGTAGGGGTTAGAAGGGACCTCTGAAGATGATCTGGTCCAACACCCCACCAAGGCAGGATCACCCAGGGCAGATTGCACAGGAATGCATCCAGTCAGGTTTTGAAGGTCTCCAGAGAAGGAGACTCCACAGCCTCTCTGGGCAGCCTGTGCCAGTGCTCCATCACCCTCACAGTGAAGAAGTTTCTCCTCACGTTGAGGTGGAACTTCCCGTCCTGCAGTTTGTGCCCATGGCCCCTCATCCTGTCACTGGGCACTACTGAAAAGAGACTGGCTCCATCCTCCTGACAGCCACCCTGCAGATATTTATAGACACTGATAAGGTCCCAGAAAGAGAAAGCACTCTAAAACCAGAATCCAAACAGAAGATACTTAAATCTAATGGGAGACAATTACATGTTAGGTCTCTGTCCATTACAGTAAGCCCTGATGACAAAATGGTGGCCACAGCCTTCCCTTTCAGCTGAAACTTTGGGAGGTCATCCAGTTGTAGCTGGAGATAGAGGCAGGCCTCCGTTTGCTGATGGTTTTGAGCACTCCACTTTGTCAGCTGAACTATACTCATTTAACATACGTGTATGTAAAAGAAGCTTGCTTTTATGTTTTAGATGTGTACATCTTAAGGTGAGAATAGGTATGTCAGTATACGAAGAAAACTAGGCTTCGGCATAGCCTTTTGTTGAGATATGGAGTAACTGGGAATCAGTTAGCTTAATGACTCCTAATTACCACGTATCTTTATATTTGTTCAGGCAATAACTCTACATTTATGACCAATCTCTTGCAGACAGACTTTCTGCGTTTGCTTTCCTTAACAGGTATGCTATTTATTTTGTGTTAATGAACCTGCTTTTCCTGTCTAGTTTAGTTAGGTGTTGTAGTAAATGTTTACCACCACTACGATCACATACCAATATTTCTAAAAGCAGTAAACGCTTTTATTTTGTTTTATTACTTACCCATTTGTGTGTCTGAAGATACATCTGTTTGGTACCTATGAAGTTCTCTAAGGATGTTTAAGATGGTATACTCACCAAAACACCAGATTAACCCCCTTCAACTTGCTCAAATTCAGTTCTTTATACACTTTGATAAGCAGAAATATGCTTTTTAGTCTTAGGAGAGTCTTAGTGTCTACAGTCTCACACTGAAGATTTTTCTCCACTGCTGTACTGGGAAACTACAGACATGTTCATGTCACCTCCGGTCTCCATGTGACAGAGTCCTTTGTTGATTAGATAAATAGTCCTCAGATAGCTGATTAAAAAATGATGTAGCCGTTAGGTTGTGTGTCCAAGCCTTGTCAGCCATGTTGGATGTTAAAGTGTGCATGAATTACATCCCTGGAGTGTGCTGAACGGTGCTGATTAAATGAGGCACGCCACAGCCCTCAGCATCAATTATCAGAAATAATAGGATCTTTTCACCTACGCTGGAGGAAGGGGGCTGGGGATGGAGTTGGCATGCCACTCGTTTCACAGAACATCTCATCATCATCTGCGTAAAATAAATAATACTGTCCGTTCACCTAAGTACCTTTGTTTATTTATTCTGATTGTGCAACAATTAAAGACTGAGAAGATGTATGAGGAAAAACCTTCTCCTGTAGCACAGGCCAGGGGGACTTTTTCATATAATACCTGCGTAACATCTATCTGAAAAACTAAGGGTATATGAGATCTGGATGAGAGGCAAACTTGAACATCAGAGGGGTATTTACAGGCATAAACTCCAGGACCACCTAGTTGTCACCTCACCAGGGAAAGGATTCTGCAGTTCAGCCCTCCTGCTCTTTTTCAACTCCTTCTGCATCACACGTGGTTTCAACAGGGCCTGCAAAACTGTGGCTTGGGGGTTTTTCTTGTTGGTCAGCAGAACAGCTATTTGCTAAACAAGACCACGCTCTTTCGTACGGGGACTGAAATTATTTCATTAAGATGTAACCTAAGGGATTCTTACACCATGTAAAATTGTTTCTGTGACCGCAAAGGGGCTTGACACTGTTCTACCCTATGTGGAAGTAGCAATGACAAAAATTTCTCAAAAAGGGTGAAAAAAAAAGATAAGGCATATCTAATATATGACATTTAGAAAGTAAAATAATCTGGACACACTGTGTTTCTAGATCTGGCCAACACTACATTTTAAAGTAAAAAAGCCCCCAGAAGTGCAAGGATCTCACAAACATGTACACTACTTTTCTGTAATTCCTAACAAATGCATACACCGTATCTATTAAACCAGATTGCCAAAGAATAGTACAGAATATAGACTATTTCAGTTGGAAGGGACCTACAACGATCATCTAGTCCAACTGCCTGACTAATTCAGGGCTGACCAAGTTAAAGCATGTTATCAAGGGCATGATATCACGACAGGATTGAGGCATCAACTGCCTCTCTAGGAAGCCTGTTTGACCACTCTCTCGGTCAAGTAATGCTTCCTAATGTACAGTCTAAACCTTCTCTGGGGCAGCTTTGAACCATTCCCATGGACCTACCACTGGATCCCAGAGAGAAAAGCTCAGCACCTCCCTCTCCAGGTCCCCTCCTCAGGAAGCTGTAGAGAGCAATGAGGTTGCCCCTCAGCCTCCTTTTCTTAAACCAGACAAGCCCAAAGTCCTCAGCTGCTCGTCAGAGGACATGCCTTCCAGCCCTGTCACCAGCTTGGTTGCCCTCCTCTGGATGTGTCCAAGGACCTTCACATCCTTCTTAAACTGCATCCAGGACTCCAGGGGAGGCCACGCCAGCGCCGAGTCCAGCGGGATAACCTCCTCTCTTGCCGGGCCGGTCGTGCTGCGTGATGCACCCCAGGATGCGGCTGGCACCCCCAGATCCCCTTCTGCAGGGCTGCTCTCCAGACGCTCCTCTCCCAATTTTCCCTTGTGCCTGGTGTTACTCCGCCCTCGATGCACAATCCGGCATTTCCACTTGTTAAATGTCATCCCATGAGTCATAGCCCAATGCTCCAAACACCTTTAAACGCTTGAATGCGACTCTAAACTTTGCAAACAGTTCTGCGTAGTGCATTGGTGTTAATAGAACATATATCCCCCCAGACAAAAAAAAAAAAAAGAGCAGCCAAAATACAAAAGATTTAACTGCTGCCAGTTATTCCATAAACATTTGATAGTAACAGCCCTTCCTACATCCTTTAAGGATACCAGAATACTCAGAAAAACAAGCTGCTGGGCAAAGGAAATTACTAACAGCGCCGAGTTACAAAAGTTGCCCAGCCCAAACGCAAGTAAAACTTTATTCCCGAGATAAAAAAAAAAACCCTTCCCTCCGAAACGGAAATCGTTTCCAGTGCTCTATTTTAAACCCACAAAACACTCTAAAAGTAATACTTCAAATCACATTAATAGTTAATTACATTTGGATTAGATTCAGCTTTGAACATTACAAATGAAGGAAAAAAATGAAAACACGTTCATACTTCTACTCGTGACAGGGAAAAACGTTGCTTTAATAGAACATTTCTAAAAAATGTTTTAAATTCTTTTTTTTCCCCTGTAAGATTTCTCCATCAAAACTTTTGCAGTAGATAAAGGACCCACTAAACTATTTCAGTGCATTTCCAATACACTATAAACATACAAGATTCAAATCGACAAAAGTAAACGTTAATTGGAAACATTTTTCTCAGTTTTTCATTATCTGAAGCAGAAAATTATGGGTCTTTTATACACACACAAAAATCCTTTTCAACCACCTAGAAAAATTGTCTTTTAATAAAAGCTTTAAATTATACTATCATATTTCAAAGGCAACGAACAGTTAAAGCAGCTAATCAAAGGTATAATTATTTAATGACTACTACTCATGCTATCTAACAGGGCCGTAATTGCTTGGCTGTGATCACTAGACCACCAGCTTCAATACTGGAAAACAAGTACTTTGCTTGTAGCATTTGATCGACCAATTTCTAAGGTTAGTTTCTCCAACTGGGTTGACTTCACAAGGCTAGCTGAGTTATTATGGAGTTAGAGAATCAGTTCGTCACCCTGCCTCCAATTTTCTGTACACATCTGTAATAGGAAAAAAAAAAACCAAACCCACAACCAAAAAAACCCCTGCAAACAAAATATTTCCCTGACAAAATGCAATTTGTCAAAATCATCATTGATTTTTTTTCACTTTTAATGCCACATCACAGTTTTCTGTAAACCCCAGCTGACCCCACTCTAGTAATTCAAATGTAAACCCCCCCCAAATGTGCCTACTGAAAATTGTATTTTTATCTTAATTGCTTTTCAGTATTTACTGTCCATATTAATCTACTCCAGATAGGTAAGTGGACCTTCTGACTCTGTTTCATTGTTTATAACACGTCTTTTACAACTGGAAATATGAGAAAAAGAACCCGGCATCATCATGTATTCATTACCAGAGCGATCCAGAAGCTAATCAAGTGCACGGTGCACACCGGCTTATTTTTGGTTTCGTAACAAAGCACTTAGGGAAAAGCTGCTTGTATCATTATATCTTAGCATCAAATGCTAAATATGAACTAGTGCTATTATACTTTTTTGTGGTACTGTGTGTTTGGTTTTGGGTTTTTTTTTTTTTTTGCTACACAATTAGATTTGATACAAGATATTGGGCCCTCTGGAATTTCAAAGATATTTGAATTCCTATCCAATTATCTAGTCAACATCTTGATTTCAAGATCAGTCTCATGTTTGTAATTAGTATCGTCGGAGCTCAAGTGACACCGCCACTCGGGATGCCACTCTCAAAACCAGACATGGCGAGGAAGCCACCCTTCTCAACTCTGCACCTTGCAGCCCAATATGACTCCAGGATGAAAAGCGACACCGACCGAAACTTCTTCACACCGCGACACCTGGCCGAAATTACATTTGGGATGACAAACCCTGTTTGATGTGACATCAAAACCCCTTGGCTTTTGAGATCCTTATTGGCAAGGCTACCGTTATATAATGTCAAATGCACTACCCCCAAAACCGACCCAATGTATTTCCAAGGGGAGCAGGAAAAAGCATCGCGCAGTACGGCCGAAGAGGAAGCGCAGTGTGGGGCAAGCATCTGGGACACAAAGGAGAGAAGATTAGAGGAGCGGGATGTATGGGGGACACGTGTTATTCACCATCAGCCTACCTTCTTTCTGCTGTTTAGACACAGTATTGACTCAGTGAAAAGAGATAACGCTTCCTTGCTTACCCCACGGAGAACCACTACTTTTATGGCATGATGGATTTATTCTTGTTTCGGACCATCAGTTTCATCTATGGATAGGGAGACAACAATCTTGCCCGTTATAGGCTGATAAACAAGGAGCATTTAAATCCATTAACCGGAGACGCATTGTTCTGCACCCTTCTCTCTCTGAACAAAAAGCAGCCCCATTTTGTTGATAACGCGAGCAATTACTGTCAAGAAAACAGTGACAAAACAACAGAAAGAGCTGTTTCTGCTCAAAGGAGTTATATTCTCACTGCTCACTTTGAAAAGATATACTCGGTGCAGGCATCTTGAAATTTCCCAAGTATTTGGCCATTGCTTTTTCACAAAATTTCTTTTCCAAGGTACATTAGGTGTCAGAGTGGAAATATTGCAAACTAAAAATACAATATACTAAAATAAAGTAGTGTCTTTGGGCTGTTAAAGCCAAAAAGAGCATGTTTGCTTTCTCACGTGGTAGAAAAAACATAAATATTTATTTATCCTCAAACAAATTATGTGCAAAGTAAGATTAGGGGAAGGTGCTCTCTGCATGATCAATGTGCTTCACAGCAACTTCTGTCAAGGTACCTTGCAAGAAACAAGCCAAAGCTGAGCTAGTATGCAGGCAGCAGAGGACATCAGTATTTACGTCATTCTTCTAGTTCCCATTTCCTTGAGATTTTTTGTCGATACAGATGATGGAGAGTTAGGTTTTTCCAAAGACCTGGGTATATTGCTCATCTCGGATTTGTTTTGTTTAGCATTTAATAAAATGATAGGGGAGAATTCCTGCTACCCTCGTTGTTATCAAAGGAGGCATAAAAGACTCCTACAGACAACTTCCAAGATATCGTAAGGCTAGATTAGACATTGAAGTCACTTTGCTACTTCCAGCTTTTACTTATTCTGAAATTTAAAACAATTACAAAATTGAATAGAAATCAAGAATTTCCATGCCTGCCATGTCCCATTTTTCTCCCATATTTAATACCATCCACACTACTGTACAAGGTAAGCTCACACTATGCAAATAAAAACTTGAATAAGCAGCACAGCTGCGTAAGATTTCACAAGTAGTTTCCTCTTCTGAAAAAGCAGTTGTTGCCCGTATCGGCTCCTAAGGATCATTAGACAGCAAAACTGTAAAGCACAGGCAAGGTAACTTTACTAGAGGATCCAAACCTTGCTCAACACCACAAGCCAGTTCAAGGCGTGTGAAAGAACACCTTGTGCTGCACCATTTTAGAAAAGGCTATCCGTAAGGGATCTTTAGAAATGGGCTTATTTGAAGTGTTTCCATCCTTTGGAAAAATCCACCGCATGATCCAGGCTCATTAGCAGTTTGCCCTCCAGCATGGTAAGCGGTGACAGGCACATCTGAGGAGCACGCACGCACAAACCTCTTTTGTTTGTTCTTGGGGAATCACGTCCATATGTGAGCAGACACAGCACTACTTTCCACCGGAGCTATATATAACGTGAATTCTTCGTTAATTTTCATCACTTGTAAAAATAAGCATGAGACAATCTGCCAGTATTAGGTGTTCAATAGTTTAGCATGTTACTACAGGGATTCGTTACTGGAGAGATTCTAGTTGGAGAGATTTATTGTGTCAAGGTCTTTTCCTACAAACTACTAAGTCACCTGTAAAGATTATTTCTCTATAAACCCGAACGCTCGTGCTAAAACAGGAAGGTCACCATCTCCCCTTTTGCCTGAGCTTCTACATCGGCCTGCACTGACACAGTTAGAAGATGGCTTCCAGTTCCTTCCACCGCCTTCGTGAGAAAACACAGACCCACAGATGTTGGGTCCTACACTGCAAGGAGGACAACCTCAGGCGCAGGGGGTTTGTTGGGGCTATGAATTAAGGAGAAGTTCCTATCTAGTAGGACACCCACAACACCTGCGCTTCGGTGCACTAGCAGTAAATCTGTTAATTTGCATTTTAGGACTCCCCAAAGCCTGCAAAATTAAATAGCCCAAAGCTCCTAGCTCAAAGAGGGCAATGGGACAAAGAACCTTAGACCTTTCGCAAGTAGCTTACGGATTAATCAGCTTCCAAAACTCACTGCTCAGCCAGTGGTTACTAGAGTGACCTACAACAGAGCCTGAAGGTCTCCATCTCTTTGGGCAGGTAGTCCTTAACGCAGGTCTCTTCCTACAGAGAAAGTAAGTATTAGCACTCTTCCATTTTAAGCTTATGGCGGGAATAGAAAAATTCTTTCCAATGGCAGATTGAACATTTTGCCTCTTCTCCATAGGTTGCATCTTGATTTCAAATGACATGCAGGAAGCTACTGTTATCTTTGTTTGCATTGGATGGGGCTCCTCCGATTTACTGGAAGTAAACTCATTTGAACCTAACCAGTGAAAAATGTAAAAATCGTAAATTGAAGACATTCTTGATGTGCTATTACCCAGCATCTGCCCGGATACCATTTTGAACAAATCCAACAAGATCAGGGTTAACTTCTGCAGCTGCTCTTACATGAAGGTTATCATTCCTGCAATTTGACTTTTTTCAAAAGCTGTGGTTGCAGGAAATCCCTGGGGGAGATGCTGTGATTAGCTTTAGAATGAAGAAGTTGGAAAAAGGAGGATGCAATTTTAGATTTGCATATTTTAAATACTGCACTTTTTGTCAGGGCATACACAAACACCACATGGCTGCATGATAAAGCCAAACCGGGAGGCTCAACAAATTAAGAGACTCACGTCGAAGTTGTGCTGCCTTTCGTCTTTCAGTAAAACACCGAGTAACTACTGCATTTTGCCTGGAAAGATAAATATTAAATCGTGCATTTGCATCAGATGCTAGTGTCGAAGGCTTCCTTACCAGCCAAACTCTGAGTTGTTAACTACTAAATGGCTAAATGACAATGGCTGTTACTAATCGCTTATTGAATAATGGAAGTGACACAACTGATAAAAGGTTTCAATCCTGGAAAAAAATGATTTATAGTATTTCACTCTACTGGCACTGTTATTTGTATGACAAATGGTTGGACAGACACCAGTTAATCTCTGCACACCTCCAACTCCGATGTGGCAGCTTCTGCCGGAGCAGCCAAATAATCAAGAACAGCTAACAATACAGCCACGCTGTCGCGAGGGGCTGAATGCTGGTATTTTATCAAGGCTGATCCCCAAATCAATTTACACGATGGATTTTTTTTTTTTGTTTGGCGGGGGGAGGGAGAGCATGGCAAGAAAAAGGAGGAGTATCATAAAAATGGGAAGCCGCAGCTTGCAGCTAGGTAGATTGGCCACGCTCCTCTAGCGCAGAAATGAAATCATCAATACAACTAAGGCATTAATGATTTCAGAAAGCTCAGTATGGTTTATAGATTTTTCTTGATGGCAAAATCTGAACCGCAGCATCATACAGAGCTGTCAAGACTGGTATGTTGTAGCGTAATATCACATCGCCTGCTGCGTACCGCAAATCCCATTTTCCCTTCAGATGGGAGAGAGGGATGTGGCTGCTTCTGAGGCAGTATGAGACAGGATTTCCCCCTCTCCTTGAGAAATGAATGAAGCTTTGTATTTATCAGCAGTCCATCAATAGTAGCTTTATCTCATTGGTTGTATTGGTATCAGCCTACTTCCTGCAGAAGTCAAACGTGTTTTATCAAGCCAGTCGTTCACAAGCAGCAAACCCCGCAGAGAGCGGAGCTTCCTGGAGTTCGCCTACTCTGGCGTTATTTTTCAACTTTGCACCCAAAAGTTTTAATTTTTCATGTTAAAAAAGCGATGCCCACTTCTATTTAACGAGGAAAACCAGCGGAATGGAAGAAAAAAAACATGCAGAGAGAGAATAAAAGCGTTCCAATTTTGCGAACGGAACAAAGTGACGGACCAAAGATTTTTATATTCACACAATGCAGTTAAGACTAGTACGTACTTTGCTAATAGCTCACACCTTGCAAATGATTAACTAAAACCCCAGCAGAATCCCATTAGACTTAAAGACAGTGTAGCGGTAGCAAGACAATAACTCACTTCATTATCTCATTTTGCTGTTAAAAAAGTTAAGAGTAAAATAAACAGCACATTACAATCCAACTAAACCACAATAAAACCCAGCTTTTACATGACTGCCAAAGGGTCAAGTAGTCCCGTCGTACTTAAAGGTTACACAACACTTGAAGTGCCCGTTTAGATTACAGCCTACACAGACTAGTTCAGTTTTCACTCGTTTCTCCACTGTTTGCAGATATAGGCCTTACTGTAGTGCAGGTACTTGCAAAGCTGCAAGTATTTTTAGGCTGTAGGAGGCCGATGGTAATGTATTTTGATCACCTGTGCTCAACCCATGAAAGAGAAGGAAATTTTAACAAACGGATGTTGAGGTTCATACGGGGCAGACACCAGCGTGGTGAAGTGAATCAGAAAGAGCAGATGCTGTGAAGGGTCTTCAAAGAGAAGAGTGCCAACTCATCGTTGGTGAAGTGTAGCAGAGGAGGCCATTGGCAAGGACACCAAGGGAAGGGCAACACAGGAAAAGCGATGGGCCGAGGGAGCAACCGTTGTAGTAGCATCTGCATGGCACTGAATGGGTACCCCATTCATCAAAGCCAGGAAAAAAAGGTGCTGTAGCAATTGAGATATGAGGTGGTGAAAGAGGTCCGAGTCAAAAGATGAAGCGCAGAGCACGTACTTCAGTGACACTTGAAGAGCTAAAGATGGCATTGCTCTTGGTCACAGTGACATGGAAGAGACATAGCAGTGGGGGGCTGAAGGTAGCTGGTTAGCTGCATGAGGAGACTTGCGCCCAGTGGTGAGTTTGCACAGAGAATAAAGCGCCCCACACACATGAATCTCTCCGAGTTGGCCACAGAAGGATGAAAGCTTGGTTTGCATATGCACATGTGAGATTGTTCAGAGAAGAGGAGGAGAAGGGGACCTGGCCAAGCAGGAGAAGTACCAAGAAGAATTTTCTTCAGACGGCCTAAAAGATCCCTGGAGAGGTAAAATCTTACAGGCTGCCCCATCATTAACAGAAGAAATGAGGATGGAGATGACTGACATCACTGGAAGCGAGGAAAAATCACCCATAACACCAAACAGCGTGTGGCTGAAAACAGAACCCAAGTCAACTCTTCCTTGCGTTTGGATGATGGACACCCATTTACAACTGCTTCTTGTGATCTACTGGTTAGCCATTTCAATCCTTTTGATTTATATTACACTGACTATTCTTCTAGTGCTTGTACAACTTTTTGTTTTTTTTTTAAAGTTCACATTATCAGGCAGGACTAACTCCATGTATTTGCTCTTGAAAGCTATTTGTGATAACAAAGCATTAAAAATTGCTCACCTTTTCATCACTTGATGAAGATTTAGAGATTTAGACAACTCTGTTACTTACTCTGCCAACGGAAATTATTTTCTGATCATATCACGTATCAGCCTTCCCATTATTTTGCACAGGATCAATATGAGGTTAAATAATACATAGATTCTTCAGGATCCCGTCCCTCTTTTCAGCTACAAGCATGATATAAATTTTTTTCCAGTTCTCTGAATCATTCCCACCACTACAAGACCCCTTCAGAATTATATGACGACTGATTAGAAAGCTCTTAATTCAACTTCATAGTACTCCTGACCACAACTAACCTGGTTGTGCAGGTAATTTTAGGTTGAGGGTGGTGAAACCCTGGCCCAGGTTGCCCAGAGAGGTGGTAGTTGCCCCGTCCCTGGGAACATCCCAGGTCAGGTTGGACGGGGCTCTGAGCAACCTGATCTAGTTGAAGATGTCCGTGCTCGCTACAGGGGGGTTGGATTATATGGCCTTGAAAGGTCCCTTCTGACCCACGGTATTCTATGGTTCTATATAAATAATAACAATAAAATAAAAAAATGAACACACACCATAGATGGTGTTTAGCTGTTGTTTAACTGTTTAGAAGTAGTCCAAATTTAAGGCCAAGCAAATTCCTATTCTTTCCAATGACTTGCTTTTCATTTTTGAAATCAGGATTCACTATTATAGTCTTTTTTCAAGCATTAGATTTGTATCATGGCTAGAATGTATTTGTTGCTGATGAATTTAAGAAATAACTCTTTCATCAACCATATAGACCTCCCATTCTACAGAACATCAATTCTAGTATCTTTAATTTCCTTTATCAACAACTTACATTTTCTATCTTCTGATTCATATTTATTGCCACCACCTTCACTATACTTCCCATTGACACTTTCTTAAATTGCTTCCTCCGCTTCCACTCTTAATCATAATGCTTTTTAAAACACAAACATCCTTTTGAGTGGAGAACTGTAGATCTTTTGCACTTAATCTGACCTAAACATTTTCTGATTATTCACACAATTATGTTTAACCTCTCCTCCCACACAAATTCTCTCAACGTTGTTCATGGTTATAAAAAATAAGCCTGTTAAAAGCTTCGAGTTTGTGTACATAATATATATGTATTAAGAGAACTATGCTGTGTTTGTTCAAGGCAGAGGAATTCGGCATGTGTTGCACTATACAGTCTCGATTTCGAGCACATGCCTTATGGCCCAGGTGGAGTGGGACTAACAACATTTAATTATTTACTTTGCATCTCCCAGGCATCGTAAGGTATAAGCATGACCCTGCTGTATTCTTCTAACCCATCGATCAGCTCTCTAAAAGAAAGCAGACGCTCTCGCCCTTCCACGTGGAGTTAACGTGCAGGTAGTCGCAGTAATTGATGGCTCAGAAAAACCACGACACATAACAGCATGAGATTACTGTCAAAACACTGTGGAATCAAACACAATAAAGGTTGAAGGACTAGCAGATTCTTTCTTTTATTGGGCATATCTGCATGTGCACACAAGTTAAGAACGGCATGCTTGGTAGGCAATATCGAATGGGTTTGGTAAAGAAACTAAGCACGAAAAACCAAGCAAAAGCAAGGTGCTATCATAGATAATACAAAGCCTGCTCTTGAGAAAATCAGAGCTATCAACCAGAGACTGTTCTGCTGGGCTCCCTCCAGAGCGATAAAACACATTTTCCCCAGGTAAGCCATAATGTCACTGAGAGGATACAAAATCTTTAAAAATGCTGTAAGCAATACAGTCAGCTTCTCTTGCTTGAAATGGGAGTTTACTGGATGTACTGAAAAACCGTGAGTAATTGATTTAAGCTCTCAGGTTAGTGTAACTGGCAAACAGGAGAACCTCAGTTTGATCTAGCGTAGACCCGGCTGGAAAGCAGTTTCACCCAAAAAGTGGAAGGGAAATAATGAAACCTGTCCCCAGAGACATAGAACTGAGATATAAACAAGAATTTAAAGGGAAATTTCCCTAATAAATCTCTCAGCCTTTCCAGAGTTCTCATTTCACCCTAGTTCATTCCTCACACCCCCTCAGCAAAAGTGGCTGGACTTCTGACTTGTATCACCATTACGGAGGCCGCACGGCGTTTGGCAGTACCTTTAACTTGCAGATAAAAATCTCCATCTCCTCTTTCCCCAAAGGTTTTTAAGGGCAAAAAAGGGGATAAAAAATGATATTCATTTTGGATTTGTCAATCAAAATCTCAGGCTTCAGCATATTGCTTTGGTTGATGTGTTAGGACAGACCTACAACGCTCTGAAAACTGAGTACCTGGTAGGGACTAAGAGCAAGGAGGTGACAATCCCTAGATGCTGAACATGGCATTGCTCTTGAAATGACAAAAGCCCTCTGTACCTTGCAGGGTCTCCATGATCTACTTTGCTCCAGAAGGATAACTGGAATGAACAAGAATCCTCTCCTCTTAACGCGCCGCAGAGTTAAGTTTCTTGTGCATTCAGTGTCCTCCTACAAGCAGGACCAAAGCACAGAGCAGTTTTCACAAGCAGAGACTCAAAGAGACCAGAGCGCTGGCTCCTGCGTTACTCGGAAAATCATTTTGGATTTTATTCTAGCTCTGTTCGGGCTCTGGGGAACAGCTTATGCCAATCTTTTCTTCTTTTTTCAAAAGTGTTGTAGGTTAAACTTTGCACCTAACAACCTTGACAGCGCCCCTTTACATTTTTTAGCCGAGCCATTGAGTAGCATTATGACAAATTATGGGACCTGATGATATGTAACAAGAACATCTCCTCCAGTCAAAGGCTGTGGAGGAAATAAAAAGCCTGAAAGAAATATTTCTGGCAAAAGAAGAAACTTTTTCCTCTTCATTAGTATAAGGAATTGCAGATGGTGAAATACTTCAATTAACCATGAAGTAGGGTTTCCTTGTACAACGACTGTATTCACTTAAGACAGCATGTAGAAGACAAACTCTTCCTTTGCTTGTGGAGCTATATAGACATGTGAAAAATCATCTTTTTTAGTAGCAAAGTTGCCTTTACATAGTATTTTCAGCACTTCTTTGCTATAATTCTTCGTTATGGAAATCATCTGTATGAAATCACCATTTCTCTTGGAGTCAACCCGCCTCTGCTCTTAGCTGCTGAAAGCAACAGTCTGCCGTCTGTAATGCCAACTAGCTGCTGAAGAAGGCGTTGGGATATTTTGCAGGCAGAGAAGCGACAGAGTTCATTATTAATACATTATTTACAAATATTTTCTAAGTGTCATCAGCTGTCCACTTGGAAATAGCTTTTTAAGAACATTCACAAAATTAAAAAAAAAAAGGAACTGTACTGATACTTTTATTACTAAAGGCAGCAGGTAATTATCTATATGGTTAAGAAAAAAGCAAAACCCTACTCTGAATCTCCTCCGTAGCTACTTTTTCAAGTCACAATAGCTCGGGACATATCTTGTACTCTTTAGTTAGTAATAAACCAGAGTACTGCCCTTCAAACCTTTGGTATGTATCATTTGCAGAAGCAGATCTTGATGTAGACCTGCTCTTGGGAGCTTCAGCCATAGCTCACAATCCTGCCTCTAGAAAACGGTGGAAGTCAGTAGTTACGAAGCCAATTCCTACCCAAACCGTAGTCATCTTCAGAGTAAACACACCAGCTCCCCTAACAGTTCCAATGCTCTTTAAGACAACTGGGTAACCAATACAACTTTACAGGTGAACACCCACGCTACTAGTCCACTTCTAGACACAGTTTTATTTTATTTCCTTTAAGATCACAATGTAAGTCAAAGCCCAAGTCTTCTCTTTCATAATGTAGAGCCTCTCCGTCATTCTAATACATCCCCCTCCTCCATGGGGCACTAGTAGTCCGTTACCAAAGTCTACCTTCACCCTTCTCATCATGGATCAGAAAGTTATCTATAACCAATGGTGACCTAATTATTAATGCAAATTTTGCCCAGGCAAACTGGTATCTAGCTGTAAACAGAGTGTCTGAGAGATAAAGAATATAATCACTAGAGATCTAATGGATTTTCATATGCTCCTTATAATCACTATGGATCCTCACACCAGATTCTTTAAGTAATTTGGTGAGTATAAACTTACATTTTACCTTATTATTAAATACGTTAAGCACATATTAATCTATGATTTATTACAGTTAGGTTTGTTCTCATTTAATTAAACATTGAGGCCTCTTAAGTGTGCTATGAAACTCAGGTATGTTGCCTGGCCAATGAGGATTTTCTGAAAAGAATTCTTCAGGAATCCTTAGTGATACTTTAAAGATCTTGGTTGTGGGCTACCTACCGTTGATGAGCGCTTAGTTTTAGGATGAAAATGTACATGTTTGTTATTTACAGTATTTCAGTGCAATATCTCATTTGAGGCTCCAATTACTGAAATCTTTTGTATTTAAACAGACCTGAACTCTCACAGCATCGTTTCTAAAAACTACATTCCGTTCAAAATATTGTCTTCAATCTCCATAATTACCTCTGTTTTATATATGGTTCTACATGTACCTGGTTAATAAGACAGTATGCAATTAATTGTATAGCCTGTTGTGAAGCCCCAAGAGCACAGCTAAACAAGGAATGGGAGAAAACCTAAGAATCTTTGGGGCAAGCTACATTATACAGGGAACTCTCCAGCAATCCCTTCTTGCAAAGAAGTTTGAAAGAATACAGGTGGGGTCAAAGAGAAAACAGTAGTGGAAACAGAAGTGCTGGAAATGGCTGAAAGAGCAAAGTTTCATGAATCTTCCTGCAGTATGCTGAGACTCAATCACAGAATGGGTTGGAAGGGACCTTCTAATCCACCCAGTTTCAACCCCACTGCCATGGGCAGGGACACCTTCCACTAGATCAGGTTGCTCAGAGCCCCACCCAACCTGAGCTTGAACACTTCCAGCGATGGGACACCCACACTTTCTCTAGGCAACCTGTTCTAGTGTCTCACCGCCCTCATCGTAAAGAATTTCTTCCTTGCATTCAATCTAAATCCACCCTCTTTCAGTTTAAAACCGTTGTCCCTTGTCCTGTCACTACAGGCTCTGGTAAAAAGTCTTTCTCCATCTTTTTTTATAAACCCCTGTTATATTATTGTTCACTTAAGAGGAAAAAGGCATATTAAATGAGCACCAGCACAAGGAAAATGAAACTTCTGCAGACACCGTTCTGGTCCAAATGGTGGATGTACATCCAGGCTGCGCCAAGTTTGTACTAATAAAACATGGTTTAGTACCTACACGGAGGAGAAAGCTGACATTATAGCTACGGACACCTATCAGGAATACATTTCGCCATGGGCAGACAGTAACGCACCCCGAGCTACAGGACACAGGCCACATCCCTTACGCGACTGGATGGCATCACACCACACACGATGCTGAAATGTTGACTCTGCATGCAGGATATTTCCCCTTGACATACTGAAGTCAATAACTTGCAGCTGAAGTTGGAATATGAAAATCAGCATGTAAAATTTCCCAACCCATCTTACAGGTGATGGCTGATTCTTCCAGTTGTGTAAATTTGTATTAGAAATACCCACCCATGTTTCTCTGCAACTACAGAAGACACGTGGCAAGAATGCATCGTGAGCCCAAGGCAACGAGTCACTGGAAAGGGAAAATGTGTTTGACAACTTCGTATTTAAAATACTTTTAAAAAATAATTTGGAAGTCAGTGTATCCCTTAACCAAACAAGATCCAAATAGAGTACCAAGAAAAAAAAAGTTATCACTCAATTAACACTACTGGCTGCGACACATCTCCAGAGACTGCAGAAATATTTAAAAAAAATCAGTAACGAGCAGAAAGACATGTATTAGTCACTGGGTAAGTATTGTATGATTCCCTTCACTATATCCACCTTTCTAAGCTCAGACTGCTGTGACATTCATGTGATAAACAGCATGTCTCACCACAGAATTTGAAATAAAAAAAAAAAAAAGTTATTTATAACTGACCATTCAAAGCCCACTGACTAGCAGCCATCCAACCAAAAAGTAGTTATGTGTGAGACAGTGATGATATTAAACCCAACATAATAGGATTGCTTCCAATTTTAAGGTTAAGTAAATCATGAACTGTACTTTTACATATAAGTATGTGGGTTAAAGCATTCAAGTTGCCTGGAAATGGGCTAGATCACTTTGATGTTTTGTTTACCACTACAAAGCATTACCTTGGCTGAAAAGCACTTGCATTTATGATAATCGCAAGCCAGTCATCATCACCAACAATTTTCAAATGATGATTTAAAAACTAGGACATCCTTTTTTTTTTTTTTTTCCCTTGAAGTACTAGCTTGCATGGCAATTGCACACCCTGCACAGAGCCGCTGAAGTCCCAAAAGGAGGAGCCTGGGGAAGGAGAAATAAAAGGGAACTGAAATAGTCTTCGAGGGAGCTGCCAACTCCTTGTCAAATGAAGCAGAGTCAGAAATACTCCAGCCTAGCTTTGCAATCCATCACCACAAACTGCAACGCTTCCTCCCCAGATTAAAAAGACAGATTCAAAGCACTGGGGAAGGAGGCGCGAAGGAAGTCAAAGTCAAGTCAATGCCGTATCAGTTTGAAGACTCCAATGAAGGTGACGCACGTGTGGCACTAGCAGCCGACAAGCGTCAAACGACCTCTTCTTGGATGTACCCTGGAAACTGGAGCCTACCAGGTGAGAATCATATTCTATCAAACTTTTTTTTTAAAAAAAACCCACACAGGTATTTCCCAAATTTCAGCATCCCATTCAAATGGGAAATTTGCCATGATGTGTCTGAGCCTCACAGGAGTTCTTGATGTCACTGTATACATCATGCTGTTAAATATGCTATGAGATGCGTGCAAGATTATCTTCTGCTACTGAGGAATCTGTTCCATCATTGTCTCCTCCCAGCCCTTAGATAAATAATCCTTCAGGCAAAGCATATACTCACATTGGTGGAGCTGGAAGTAGGCTCAAACAACTGAGTCGTCCACTCAAAGAAAGTCAACAGAGCCAAAGATGTAGAACCTCCCCGCCTCAAAAGTTTACCTTTCTAAGGCCTTTACCTCTTTGATGCAGACAAATACAGAAAAACAGGAGCTGACCATGGGTCTTCTGGTTTATCACAGCTTGGGCACTAAAGGCTTGGTTCAAAACCTCACCACACAAGAAGCACCGAGGCCCCCAGCCTGCCTAACTCACGTCTCAGCATGGGTGGCAGAAGGCTGAAGAGCACACAGCAATCCTGGCTGCTGGTACGGGATCAAGCACATACAGGTCAGCAAATACACAGATTTAGAGACACTTCTCTTCCAAAGGAGAAGGGAAAAAAAAGATACTCATAGCTCTTGTGGGTTGCCTAGAAGCAGTAAAATGTTACTACAAAATAAAACACATACACCCCCCCCACCCCCCCCCAACTAGGATATAGAATTTCAGATAACAGCTGAACCCAGAATCATTGGAAGAAAACCCAACAGCTTGGTTTCTAAGAGCAAAAACCCACCAAGACTGGTTAATTTTTTTTTTTTTGCTCTTAATTCTGGTTTGGCCCCTATATGAGAAGTGAGAACTGATCTTAAAGAACCGAAGAAATTCAAAAAAAATTACAGCTGCTTTTTAAGGGGTAGGACTGGCCAGCATAGGACTAGTTTTAGGAAAAAAAAAAAACAACCAAAACCCCATAATCAATTATCCAATTAAAAGGGAAGCAGTAGAAGAGGGGCAGGGCCCAGAAAGAAGGTTTCACTTGCAAGTTTAAGGAGCAACTGAGCTTTTATTCAGATTTCGACTCCACCCTGTAAATTCTGCCGGACCTCAGAAGGAGGCGGTCCCATGAGGGAGACATTTAGTGGCAGAAACACCTTCAGAAAAGGCTGACAGTCTGCCATGTCTTTTTGTAGGACTGCTTTATTATTTCAGCCAGCAGTAGGCAGGGAGAGCAGAATTATGCTGACAAGAGGGAATCAAAATTTGGGGTGCTACTAGAGTATTCTGACCGCATCTTTTCACTGCCAGTCACAAGCATGTGGCAAGCAGGGGAAACATCACCCCTTCATTTGAGACATGGCTAATACCACGTAGTACTTCAGCCTACTACACAGTCCTCCTCCCACCTCCCCAAACTACACAGGCATCCAAAAAATCAGATATTGTAGGATATTCAAATGTGGGACACAAGATTGGTGGTACTGGAACAAGAAGCATCGCTTATGATTAAATATTTTCTTATACGGTGCTTCGAGTTCGATATGTCCTCAATGATTTTCATTTCATTTTAGGAGGAATCTGAATAAAGAAAGATGTGATGTTTTTATAGGCAAGAAATTAACAGAAGCCTAATCAGCCCCTGAGACAAGAGAATCTAAACTAAGGACCCAGCTACCGACCCTTTGCTTCTTTTAAAGCACGCAGATTTATCCTCGTTACGGGATGAAGAAACAGCACTCGCTCAGCTTGGCAACGTCATCTTCGTACCACTTACAGACAAACCCAGCGCTCGCTGGAACAGGTGCCACAAAAGACATGTTCTTGCAGCCTGAAGGTTAAACTGGATTAATTTCAAAATCCTGAAAATTGATACGCCGTCATTTAACATGTGCTCAACATGTGTGCTCAGCAGCAACTGAAAATGAAATATCTTAAATATTATCAAACGTTACATCATTAAATATAAATTAGATGGAAACAGAGGAAAGCTAAAAATTGACTAGGAGTTCAGCTACTCTAAATGGCTAATACGTCCATTTTTCACCTGAAGCCCTCTCCAATACAGTTTTGCCATTAAGCAAAAACCTAAAGAAAGGTAATCAATTCCAACTAAAAAGCACTTCTCCCGGAACGACTGCACTTCAAACCCCTGGCTGGCTGCCAGCCCCCCCAGACAACAGCTATCAATGTTTCTGACTATCACAGGAGCACGAGGGGCCATGCATAATTGACTAGAAGATGGGCTAAAACTGTGCCCAATCAGTGTGTGATCAAAAACGCGTGGAATATTCAGCGCCACTTGATTACATGGAGGCACGTCCTTTCGCTCTCTTCATGAAATCTCTTCAAGGTCCAGAGTACTGTAATAAGATCATTACTGTCAAGCGGTACGAATCGCAGGCAATGAGTCTTGGGATAGGAAGTCATACTTCACAAGCTCCTCTGGTCCTTTTTTTTTTTTCCTCTCTCTCTCCCGCTTTCTTTTTTTTTTTTTTTTTTTGTATTTTACTGCGTGTTGAGGCAGCAAGGCGACGAGGTGACAGATAATGATCACATCACTGTGTGGCAACTAGAAAGGCACTTTTAAGAAAGAGCACAGAGAAATCAGCTTAAGAGAAACTCAAACATTTTTTTGGGGGCTTTTTTTTTTTCCCCCTTAAAAATTAAATAGAATTAAACTGTGCAGTATTCTCCTTTCATGAATTGTGATTTAATGTCATTGAATTTAATCATTTGATAGATTTTCATATTATACCAAAGCCTATTACCTCACAGACAAATGGCCAATTTTCTCTATCTCACACTCACAAAAGAAACCTTTATTAATTTTTTTTTTTTGGAGGAGGGATAGTGCTGGAAAATGTCAATGATGAGGCCTGTTCAAATTTTCTTTTTACCTACTCTTTTCACTGGAGTTGCACACTGCATATAATGCATAACATCTATCACAAGTAACCTACCTGTAAAGAGAAAGGTGGAGGGACTGAAAACAGGAGATTAAAGCACAGGGTATAAAACAAACACGCAGCAAGCTCAGCACTGAAATCTCATGCACCGCACGTGTATCTGCAGTAGAGACTTCAGATGGAAAGATACCAAGTATCTGCTCACTGAATTTGACAGCTAATTTAAGGCAACTATTTGATTAAAACTTGGCAAAATAACGCAGGTTTGAAATGACTGACTGGTCAGGAGTTGGAAATAAAAAGAGGTCTACACCACTGTTACGGGGTTGTCTTGTAAATGCCCGACATCAATACCACAGAGCATCAAAACTGCAATTGGTCCCGAGCTGCGTTTTTCAAATGGAGAAGGCTGCTATGACCAGACGAGTCTACTGCTTAAGGGGAAGGAAAAGTCAGCCTAGTTAAGAACGCCCACCTACATCTATGGCTGCCACATCTACGGAAGATTAAATCCCATACCCTGGTTCTCGCCACCTAGCATTTCGGAATCAAGAAGCCCACCTCTCTTCTCATACTAGCCGGTCGCCCTTTCAAACACAAACTGTTTGGGGATGACACCTCAGGGCAAGATGAGGACGTCCAGCTCCACGCTCCACAGCGTGTCGTGCTGCTCTATCACCAAGCAAGAACCGGAGTTGCACAGCATTGGCCAACGCACATGTTGTTGATATTGCGACTCGTGGTCCAGGAAAGGCTGAAGCATCACACCCAGTTCAACGCAACCTACCCTTTGAAAATCACCGCGCGACGAGACTTAGCGTACAGAAAGAAGAACACTTGAAACCATCAGTCTATCAACCTCGGCATTAATAGGCACCTTTGGGAGAACCAAAATTGCAAAGGGAAGAGGAGAGAAGAATCACCAGCCCTTCAAGGAAAACAACATTAAATTGCTCGGGCTTTTGCACTTTGCCCACTTTTCTTCTATTATTATGAAGAATTATATGCATATTCAACAACTTATGTAGTAAAATTATTCATATGCACTGCCACCTTCCTCAGTTTTTGTTTGGACTTGCTTTACAAAAGGTGTCACAAACATTTTGACAGAGAACTGAAACGGAAAGGGCAAAAATCTTTCTTGATCTATAAGTTGTTCTTAAATTCTAATGTCTATGAAAACTGCAAAAAAAAATCGCACCAGCTTTAAAAGGGAGGAGAGGAAGCATTTGGCTGCTACTGCAAAATTATGCGCAGTAAAACTAGCAAATCCCCCAAACCTGTCATGCCTACAAGGTAGAAAAGAGAGCATCAGACTCCTGATGCTGGGCAAATCCTGTGTATGTGGACTCTTCGATTGCAATCAGCTGGAAACATCACCTTCACTCTCACCTCCCTGTAAGCAGGCGGCATTAGGTACACCTAAATTCACAAACTTGATCAAATGAGACTTTCTACATCTCTCTTGCTAGATGCCATGCCTGGAATACCTTTATTTGGAGCACAGAGGGGAGACGACCAGCAAGGCTGTGCAGTTGGGAAAGACCACCCCTGTTTCCCCTGGATTTAAAGGCAGATGTGGTTTCACTGCCCACTTCGGTTCTTCAGACCTGGAGAAAGGAGGCCGACTGCACAAGGAGTATTTTCCAACACTATACTCAGGTCGGTTCTTAGCCCTAAGAATTGCATTGAGTAGCAGCATATATTCTTCAGGGCTTACCCGTAATTGACTAAAATGTAGGGTTCTGCAGTAAAAAAAAATTACTAACTTGTTATTTCTACATTTTGTTCTGTGTGTACCTCTTGATTATAAGTTCTTTTTAGCATAATGCCAAGAGCATGTTTGATAACCCTAGGGTAGATCAGACCTATTGACACGTTCCCCCTTGAATTCCAGGTTTGAGCTATACGTGGCAAACCTCCACAATCAAGCCCTTGTCATTAATCTCACGTTCCGTATTATGAATAAAAATGCACGCCTGTAATCAACTGGCATCCCATCAACCCTCCCCTCAAAGCTGCCCTGTGCCTCCGAAGGCAAACATCAATTTAACAAGGCATGCCGCAGAGAAGCAGAGCATATGAACAGCCACAACAGGTTGGGGCATGAGGTCCACCTTGCCTGCTATGCTTTCATCAGCAACTAGTGGGAGATGCCTACAAAAAGCAGAACAGCACCATGTGCCCTGCTATACCTTCCTAAACAGACCGTGATTGGGGGACTTGCTGGGAGAGGTTCTAATCTTTATTCTAAGAGATGTTCACGGATTTTTCTTCTTCGTATTTGTCTGATCCAGTGCTTCTGTTTTAGCTGCTTAAGGTCTTCTGAAGGGAACTACTTAGACTTCCACTCTTTAAAGGCAGCTCCTTCCCAGTGTGACTCTGTAGCTCAGTTACAATAAGCTGATGAGTCCAAGTACACAGAAAGCTGAGGACAAGGCATCCTTCAAAAACTAAGTCTTCCTTCTACACCAAAATAGGCTGTTCATTTTAATTGCGACACTTTGACTCAAGAGGTCAGTTACGTGGAGCACAGAACTAAGTTATACTTAACACAATGACCTTATTTTAGTCTTTTCATTTACTATAGCTTTATAATACATAATCATTTGCTTTTAGAGATATTTTCATTTAGGTATATAGATTCACAAAGAAATTAGAGAGTCTTAAGGCTCTGGAAAAAGTGGCAAGTAACTTTTAAAGTAGACACTCTTAAGTAACAAAATGGAACTAACTACTTCTAGTAGGCTTAATATGTTACAAGTACTTCTTGCTACCCTGTAAACATCGTCTTGTGAACATCAGGAAACCTTCTTCATAATCAAGGTCTCTGTCTCAGGCTGACAGCATAGTTCTAAGGACACTAATTACCTGAAGTCAGTAAAATGCCAAGGTGTCGCTTGTTTTCATTCAGTTATAAAGCTACTTAAAATGTCTTCCTTTTCCAAAAAATCAGGCCAAATCACAGCGCCGCACTTGTACTACGATACACAGTGTACCCTTCTGCAGTCAGAACGCAGAGCACTTAGCATACGAAGAGTGAGACCACTTTTCGGAGAAACGTAAGGGAAAAAGAAAAAGTGTTATCTTTCTCCTAGCTATCCAGATGTGCTGGTGTGCACAACCACCACCGATTCATCCTGGGATGACTCCTTTCCAGAATCCCCTTTCCTGCTGACCACCACTGCGACACTTTTCCCTTCAACCAGGTAGGTGGAACCAGTAGCCTCTGCCGACCCAGAGCTAACGGTGGTTTTAAAGAGAAGGAAGAATCTTTCAACTTGTTTAGCCTGCAATGAAGTAGGTTAAAACAATAGATGAGCTTCACCTCCCTTGTCTTTCGCTTCTCAGCATCAACATAAATGTCTTTTAGCAGCAAACCTTTCATGTCAGATAGGCTGTGACGACTGAGGCTGAAGGTTTCCCAACAAGTGACCTTTATGCCTTGGTTGAAAGTAAGTCTCTGAAGATTCGGTCTAGATTTTATTAATTTCTGCCCTCCTGTTCCTCAGGTGTACTGCAATCGGCCAGTACTCTATCTCCTACGAAGCAGTGAATGAAGTTACTGATGATCAATGGAATTACAACCAAAGAGTGTTTTGACACGGAGTAGGTGATAACCTCCGAGACACTCGCAGTGCGCTTTAAATCAAAACAAGCATTTGGCATTACTGACAACAAATATGGTCACGTAACTGTTGATTTTTTAAATTTTTAAGTTCCCATGCAGACAGAAGAAAATACAGCTAGATATTTTGCTTATCTTTTATTCATTCTTAATGCCAACTAAGACCTATTTTGGGGTTTTTTTGTGTGTGGTTTTTTTTTATTTTAGATTTGTATAAAGAAATTTTTGCCTACAAATCAGGTAGAGTATAGAATAGCTGGATCAGGCAAGGCTACAACTCTTCCGAGATAATCCACACACCACACTCCTAAAAATCTTACTGAAAGCAAGCTTGTTAAACTCCAGATTTAGTGATCAGCAAGAGCAGAACTTTTTTTTTTTTTTTGGTGTGGTATGGAATTCAGCAAAACGCTATTTGCTGAAATTTCTGAAATGTTTCATGCACAGGAGGACTACACAAATGACATTACAATCAACAATTGTATATGAAGAGAATTCAGAAGTAATCCTAAATGAATTACAAACCCACCTAAAAAAACCCCAGCTTTCCTAGCTACCTGCTCGTACTGCAAACCCTTCCAGTTCCAAAAAAATGCTGAATGAAGAAGCACTGTAGTCAAAATGCCACTTCTGTATCAATCTCACTTTAAATACTGCTGTACATTTTTTAAAACTATGAAATATTTACTTTCTAAAACACAGACCAGTAATAGAAACAAAACTTGCTTTCGCTAAACCACCCATCACACGATGCATAGAAATACTGCATGACAGGATGGAAACATACTCCTCTGCTCTATGACACAGGTCTGCATTTGTGTTTTCTAATTTTTTATATACTTTTTTAGAGGGGAAAAATCTTAAAATCTTAACAATCTTAAGATGGTGCTTAATTCAGTGTATTATATATTAGTCTTAGCATTAACAATGTCAAGTCCATCTGTCAAACGAACAATCTACTCTCCACAAATACTATAACTCACTGTTTGCATCTGTTTCATTGAACAGGCCTCAGAGGTGTTTCCACTAAATTTCCAAAATTCCCAATTAACTTTTTTTTTAAATATATTGTTAGAGAAATTGCATCTTTTTAGTTCAGTGTGGCCACAGCACACTTATTAGAACTATGCACCTAAGGAAATGTATGTTAAAATTGTCTGGAGAAGACTACACACAGAGTACAGAGCCAAGCGTGTTTAAATCATTTCAGCATTTAATGCCAGCAGGTAAATCATGGGGACGGTTGAGGGATTAGCCTAAGGAAAGCTTAGGGTGAGAAGCTGCAGGTAAAATGCACACAGTTTTTTTCATGCACCATATAGGTCACGTTCAGGTAACAGCTGTGTTGCTTCCAATTTACATAAAATATCAAATTTTCAGGTATTAGACAGATTCCAGAGACCGATGCTGAGAACTGCCTTTCCCCAATTGGCTTTGTCATTCTGATTTTGGGATGGCTGAAAGGGACCAAGAAGTCTTGGGAATAAACTGGTACCTCCCTTGGCTTCTTGCACCTTGTCCCACCCACCTCACTCAAGTCCCCACGCAGCTGAGAAACCAGATAAAAGCAGTGAAATTTTTGCTTATTGCTAAAAGTACAAATGAGAAGTCTGACTAAACCCTGTTTTTCCATCCACAGAAAACAAATGAATGTATTTTCATTTCAAACTTAACTATAGATCATCTTCAACGCTCCCTGAGATTCGGAACAGAAGAATGACTTCAGTGTTATAAAACATGCATGTGAAGAACACAAGCCTTTGAAACACCTTTTACTGGTTCACCCCAGGAAAAAAAGAATACAATTTATCAGTAAACTGGGGTTCATCCTTAGCTACAGAGCGTACACCTAGAGTCGGGGGCTAGACTGCGCAGATCAGAAAAGCACAGCGAAAATTACAATTACTGTAAAGGGGCAGAGAACAAGTATCTTTGTGTTAAGAAAACAGTTCCGAAAAGAAACTTAAAAGGTCCTTCCTCATCCTTCAAAAGTTCTTTAGAAACCAGCGATGAAGAAGAACGTGGAACACGGACTTACAGAGAAAACATCGAGATTGGAAAGTCTACCGAGTCGCTAATCACCTTTACTGCTCTATTGCCAATTCCTGTGTCTCAGCTCCATCTGCGTGAACGGGAACACAGAGCCATGCTTGTTTTGCCTGCGCTGCTGAGAGAGAAGATAAATTAAGAGCGCTCCGCCTGCATCTCCCTGACCGACGGAGCGGATTCACCCGTCCACCTGGGCGCAGTCAGACCGGCCCTGCAGCAGGCAGCAGCGTCGGCCCCGTCGGCCAGAGCTGTTAGTCAATGAAACGCTTGCAGAGCAGGGATGATCCAGAGTTGGCGCTGAAAGATGGCCATACCTTGGGCTTTCTATAGCTCCTAAAATCTCAGAGATGGATTGAGGTCAGGCAGGTTCAAGCCGGCGTAACCAGGAGGTTTTAAAACTGTCTAACAAGAGGAAGAAAAAGAAACACTGGGAAAGGTCTTTCTTGTGAAGAGTATTTCCAAGAAAGCTTTTTAATTTTTCTACTTGTTTTCAAGCTGAAAAACCCTCCTATTATCACTAACTGTTCCACTAACCGCAGCAGCACAATGGTACCAAAACAGACCGGGCTCTGAGCAGCTATTCCTCTTTGAAACACAGCACTGTATAATCCTGCTCTGAGCAAGTTTAGACAGCATGGTGGGAAAAACACTGCTGGTGGCTGGCACCTTGCCCAATGTAAGCATTCCTGCTGTTACCCTCAAAAACACTGAGAAATTTTTCCAGTGACAAGTTCTGCGCAGAGGACTAAAAAACTTCTCTCTGGGTTTCACCGTACTGGAAAAATTTCACAAGAATCTGGTTTTTCAAAATAGGAATTGAATTTTAATTTTCATCCAACTGCAGCACAGTTGCTTTAGTATCTTTGATGCTGCACCCATTGTCTCAGAAAACCCACAGAAAGATAAACCAAGTAAGATGAAAGAATCAATCCCAGAAAAGAGAGGGCTGTGCATGTGCAGATAGTGTGGAGAAAGAAGAATCAGCACGACCTTTATGGAAGGGCATGAAAGAGATGAGCATCAGTCCTTGGAATTAGTGAATCACCTTGGGCTCACTGGTGTCCATCATCGTGATATCTGAATACTTGGGCAGAGGTCAATGATCAAAGCAGGCACGTTGAACGAGGAAAAAAAGACTGCAAAGTGCAGTAAAAATGCTAGAGTTTGCTGAAGACCAGATTTAAACCTCACTGAACACCTAAGCTTTGCCACAGACAAAAATGAAGGAACCCAGAATGTCTGTTTGAAAGCTGACACCTGAAACATGCCTGGACCCAAAAGAAGGCAACATGAAATCTAGAATTACCCAAATCATTTAACTCTGATCCATTGTAATTATCTGAGAATAGCTACTGCAGGAGGATCCTCCTCCTCCTTTTCACAGTGAGCTCAGGATTTCCAAAAGGAAGGAAGATATGGTTCTCCCACGTGCCCCATTTTCACTAAGTCACCTGCTGTATCTCAAACACTCGATCAAAGTTGCCAAGGCGAAGCATGCATCTCTCAGAACATCTTCCTTTTACCGTTTAATTTAGATTTGTGGTCTTCAAAACCGCAGTAATCCTCTGAGGGCTTAAATCCACGCTTATGGCAAGTGTGGAGGAAGAAAAATCAAAAAGGAAATCTCTTAGGTCATTGGACAGATTTGTAGACAAGTGCTGCAGAACAAGGAAATAAGCCTTTTCCTGAGGAAAGGCTGAATTACTGAACTGAAAACTGCTTTGAATTGCAAGACAGATGTGAAAATGCTACATTCAGCTACTTGGAAGAAAAACCTGTAACAGCCTGAAAAATCTTAGACACACACCCCACCAGTGCCAGACTGGCTTCTGACATAGGCTGTCCCAGGACTGGAGTTACTCCCACCATTCAGCATCAACAGCAAGCTCAGAGAGATGAACGCTACCCGTCTGGTCAACCATAAAGCATATGAAACATTTTGGCTTGCCAAAGTACCTGTACCAACCACTGTACCAACACGAGTACCAGAAAATACAGGCAAAGGTTGCAAGTGCCCACATGCCAAGATTTGAAAAAAGCAACCCTCAACCTTTGTTAGTCTTTCCAGAAAGTACTTCATGGGAATAGACAATCATTACCACTTTTTCTGAGATGTCCTTCTTCTAAAAGGACGGGGAACTCAAGCACGCTTCATTGCTTTCTCCTTCAGCTACTGCTGACAGATGAGGATGACTGTCCTAACTGTCCGGTATCTCCTCCCAACCTTGCTAAGGATTCAAGGGCCAGTAAGATTAGCTGTCAGCTGAAGGATGCCCAGAGTTCCTCTCGCACACGGCAAGAACGCTGCGTAGAAAGTTGCCATTCTCTCCTTGTGGCCAATTGCTGTTTTTCACTGGGTTGTGCTTTGAAAGAGATGTTATAAAAATAAGTAATTTAACAAGCACTGTGGCCCACCCAAGCCAGACAACTGTGAGCCCCAAGCCAGAAAAGAGCGCCCATCTCCGAAGACATGTAAGAAGAGGCAGGTCAAAGAAAGCTGATGGGCTAACGTAGATACAAGGACTGTAAAAGCAGGTGTTGGCACTCACTGCTACTTTTAAGGCTCCTTGTGTATCACTCAGTGCTGCTTGCCAGCCAGATCTCGCCCTTCTGGAAGCCTATTTATCCCATTTATATGAAAGGGGACAGTCTGTAAAGCGACTGCAAAAGGATTTCAGACTAGCATGTTATGACGCTGGAGGACAAGGAGAAGAGCAAGAGAAAACAGAAGGAGATGAAGGAGCATGTACTCCCCACTCCAATCACAACAGGGATTTCAGGGGCAAGATTCACAACTGCAAATCCCCCGTCGCTTGCTGCCGGTCAGAAGTCTGCGCCCGCAGACCAGGACCACACAGGCTCCAGCTCCAGTGACTTGTAAAAATAATCTCCCCAGGAGAAAGAAAACATACACGTATTAACTACTTAGAAAGAGATTTTCAAAGGCTCTTAATATCCAGCTGGTCTTGATTCATACTGACTTCAACAAAATAGTCTTGAACTAATGGTGAGCGTTCTGAAAAATCCCCTCTATAAGCTGCCACTGAGGTATGAAAATAAGTGGTGTAAAAGGGACTGGTTAGAAAAAAAAAAGACAACGACAAATTACAAATGAAAGGTTAAAGTAATATTTGGCTTCAGGCCATAAACTAGGGGGAAACTAACAGTAAAGATAGTTACATGACTGGAAAGAACACAACAGGAGCTATTATGAAAAAAGCTGATGGCTTTTAAAAAGGGATTTGTATAGATAGCTGGGGAAATAAATTCTGTATGTGATAGAAGTGCAATTGAGAAATTAAATAAATGGAAAATAAGGATGACTAAGTAGTAGTTAACATGCCCCTTCTCAGTTGTATACTATTATCACATCTATTTTTAATGTCTCTTCAGCTGCCCGCAATTGTCATCCTTTTTTCAGAACTTGTTCCAATGCTCTTTGATACTGAATTAACTGTTTTTTACTCTCCAATGCTTACAACCGCATCTTTTTCTTACTCAACACTCCCCTTTTCCAACAATGTTATTCCATTGTCTCCGTTTTTTATCTCTCCTTATGTGTTGACTCCCCAGTTTCTGTGCTTTCCAGCTACCCTTGTTCATCTTTTTTCTGGAGCTCTTTTGGTTGAATCCTAGCATGTTTCTTTTCTTCTTTTCTAAAGATACAAGCATGTTTTATATCATATCTGGCTACTGTACACATTGTTACCCCTTCAGAAGGGCAGTGAACAGCTATAGCAGCGTTCGCATTGGAAATAGTAAGCTAAACTAAGGGAAAAAAGAAGTTCTTTTTGGCTTTTGCTTTCTGGTTCTTAAAAAAGAACCCAAACATTTAAACTCTCCCCTTTTCCTTTTTATCCTCAAATAACACAATCTTTCCATGAGCAGCTGAATATTCAAACAATAACAGGCAACAGAAGCGTTCACAATTCTAGAGCTGAGGATGTGTCCAAGCAGAAGAGACAACACGAGATTTAATAATACTGAAAAAATACACGTTCTATCGTGATGTATGGGCTACTGAGCAAACCTGACTTTTTCTTTCTTTTGAACCTTACAAGTATGCCTGTACCTTACCTTTATGGCTAGAGATGCTCCATATTAACTTGGGATGCTTTTGTATTTATTAGAAAAATCGGTTCTGAACATGTTTCAGACAGACAAATTCACCATTGTTTGATGCCTCAAATCATTCAGCTTCATCATTAAAGGATCAGTCTTTAATTTCTCTACTTCAGGACAGTTCTCTTTACCTTTTGTATGCAAAGTCAACGGTGTAGCTGAGCTGTACTTAACAATGCTGTTTGGAATGACATTTTAAAAATTCAGGCTCCTCCATAGAGTAAACTTACCTTCAGCTGTGCCCGAGATACCATCGGCTTTAAAATTGCTTGTGCTTTTCTTCCTGCGGTGTTTCTTTCTGTTGGCGTGAGGTGAAGGAGGTGGATCGAGTTTGGGGCTCGTTGTGCTGGATATACTTGGGCTTGAACACACAGAATCTCCTAACCCGGTATCTGCAGTTTCGGGGGGGGGGGGGGGGGGGGGGAAGAAAAAATAAAAATACTGCATAATTTAAATTAATGATTGCTAGAATCCAAGATATAACCCCTTGCCATCTGCTAGTAGCTAACTTCTTGAGCTCATTGACTTCCAAAGGCTACAGGAGAGCATCCTAACAGTGTCCACTGTTTTTTTCAGAAAAGTACAAAACAGCAACTTGGCTGAAGTTCTGATTCAAGTACTATTAAATCAACAGGACTCTGCATCAATTTTAGAAGCAGGCCAGCTGGAATGCACAAAAAACAATGGGAAATCACTTCATTACTTCCAATTGCTCTCTCTTACAAAGATCTTACTGACCCTCAAATTAACTCGTGTAACGCTAGGACATTTTAATACCTCATAGAACAGAGATACCCCAACATCCTTTGAACGCTATCTGCTTTCATTAATAGCAGAGACAGACACACATACAAAAGGCGGTAATGGCAATAAAGGGGGGAAGCCAAGATGTGCGTGCCTGGTACAATTAATATCGTGTGATAATTGGTCACTCAGTATCTGCTGCCAATGAAAAAAAATAAACCCATCTTCATCACGTTTAGTTTGCCGCTTTATTAGTTACGTAGCATAACATGCAACAATTTTAAGACCTCACGACAGAGTCATTTTCTCCCCTCTCCCACCAATGAGCTTGCTCAACCAGATAAAAATTGAAGGTTGATGATGCCCCTCTCTCATATGGAGACACGCACAGTCTCTTCCCCGGTCCATGTAACGGCTAGTAATACATGAAGGCCTTCTCTTTGCGTAGTTCTCTTCTTCAGTCAAGAAACATCTAGCAGCAACATTTAACAAAAGTTTAGGAAATGAAGACATACTTAAAATTTCACTCTCCATCTGGGTCCTTTCACATAGCAAATACTCAAGTAATCTTAATCCAGTATTCTTCCCCAAGGTTGGTACTGTGATTTAATTGCAACCAATCTTTTGAACATGATTAGTGCTACATGCACTTCTATCTTGTCCGTTTTGTTTTGAATTATAAAATTTAACATAACACCCTACACTTTACTTAAAGTGCTTGCTATTATTTAAAGTGAAGCTGTTCCCAAAACCTTGCTCAGATACCAGATTGCACTTAAGTGCAATATCAGGATTGCACTTAAGAAAGTGAATTCATATATTAGAAAAAAATATCAAGCCAAAGACTATTCAAAAAGTAACTTTCGGGTTTTTTGAGTAGTTAAATTCCCACACAACTGCCTATTTGACAAAGAAACACTTATTTTGCTTTTTTTCTAATAAAGTTTACTTCCTAATTACCCGCTAAGCACAGTTGTGCTGCAAGTTATTAGTGGGGAATAAATTATGTAGCTAATTGCCTGGCAATAGAGACCAAATCAAACATAAGCTTTATATTAAGGATTTTTGTTCTTTTCCCTATGGGCACTGTTTTGAAACCAATCATCAAGTATTTAACCACAAAAGGAATCATGGGAAAGTATTTACCGTGTATCTGTATAGCAGATTTTAAGCATTTGACCCAGAACGCTCAAAGCAACTATCCTGGCAAGGGTTTGCTGTCTTTCCAGGTGAAGAGGAAGGCAAACCCTGATGAGAATCCATGCCAGTGCTCAGCATGTTCTTGGCAAAGGGGACACTGATACCTTTGGCTCCTTGACACTGAAAGAAGAGAAGATGCCAAAGAGGATGCCAGCAATGCAAAGGCATGACTGTGGATGAAAAGTGGTACTGCTAGCCCTAAATATTGACCTCCTCTTTGAGACCGGAGAAGGTTTCATACTTTGGGTACTTAAAAAGAAGAAAAAAAGAAAACCACACAAAAAACTTCTTTTGCAGCAATGACATGAAATTGCTGTGTTGAGGTAGGCCAGATGCTGAGCCAGGCACTGCAAGGAAGGGGCCCAGCTGTGGAGGCAAGTTCTGCCACGGGGCACCAAAACCATGTTGCATTGATTTTCATTTGCTTGCCAAAACCCAGAAAGTTCATAAATATCATGGACAAATCCCAGAAAGCACACCAGCCAGGAAGACTTGCTCATAGTGAGGTGGGTGTTGGTCTCTTCTCCTAAGTAACTAGTGATAGGACGAGAGGAAATGGCCTCAAGTTGCACCAGAGGAGATTTAGACTGGATATTAGGAAAAATTTCGTTACTGAGAGACTGGTCAAACATTGGAACAGGCTGCCCAGGGAGGTGGTGGAGTCACCATCTCTGGAAGTGTTCAGAAAACGTGTGGACGTGGCACTACAGGACATGGTTTAGTGGGCATGGTGGTGCTGGATTGATGGTTGGGCTTGATGATCTTAGAGATCTTTTCCAACCTTAATGGTTCTGTGATTCTGTGTGACATCTAACAGAATTTCTCAAAACGCTTTGCTTTTTCCCCACAGAAAGTCTGAGACAAGTGGCACATGGACATGCCTCATTCTCAGCTTTTACTTTAGAAAGAACTTCCCCATTTTACTCCAGGGGGAAAAAAAAACCCAGGAAAAAACAACTCTACCACCCTCTCCCATACCTTTCAAAAAGCTTATTTCCAAATATTCATGATGCCGAGACACGTGCTGAAGCGCTCCGGTCCCAGAGGCAGGCGTACGAGGGCTGCGTCCATTGCCACGTGCGACTCCGGCGTCAACCATGATGCCCTGGACCCGCAAAAATGGTGAAGAAACCACACCTTGACGCAAACCCACAGAATATATCTTTCAGCAGGATCCTTGTTAAAAAACGTTAAGTTAGACCTGTATGCTCACTGTGGCAAATCGCAGCAACAAAACCTGCTCGTGAGTGCTGAAAAATGAGGACACTTACACACGTACGGTCCGACTACTTGCATCAGAGAGCGGAAGAATTAACCTCCGACGGTAAATCCTCATGATCCGCAGCCCTTTCCAGGTAATAACCTGCCGTCCTTGGGTCAAACGGCTCTGAAGCGAAGAGCCTGCAGCTTTCCCTCCCCCTCAACCAGAAAAGAAACGCAAGTCGCTCGTAAACAGGTGCCGAGCTGATATTGTTGGTGTATTAATGCCCCGTACTCCTGGTTTCGGAGACCACCCTTTGAAGATGTAAGTTATTTAACATTCTCCCAGTTTAAAATACGAGCAATCAAAAGGCGCTAGGCTTACACGCTGTGCTTTCCCATTTCCCACTACTTCTCTTGCCTGACAAGGTATTCTTCAAATTGAAAAGAGGGCTCCTGAAAGCCCAGCTTCGGAAAACTGTAAATGAGTTCAGGCTTCAGCCCGCTGAATGCAATTTCATACTCCTGACTGAATACAAATAATGCATTTTATTTTGTATCAATTACCACGCCTGAGAACAGACGACCACTGCTGGCACTATTAAATATTAAAAAAAAAAAAAAAAAAAAGAAAGGGAAAAAGGCACGCCAAATTAAAAAAGCAAGCGCCTCATTACTCCACATCTAAACCAGCTTTGACAGAGGCACTGGAACTCATAAGACGCGTTTCACTGGGTTGGGATGGGCTGTTTTGCAGCCATCCCGCGCGTTCAATGTCAGCCATTAGTTCTTCCCAATCGGGCATCAATGTTCAACGCACACCCGAAAAAATATATAATACTAGTAATAATAATAACAATCTGCAGGCTCTCCGAGCTTCAATACTTGAAGTATGAGTCAAAGAAGCAGTTTCACTTTTCACTCGGGAAGCTGACAAGCATGACTAGAGGGGGAATAAAATAACATTCAGTTCGCATAAATATCAAGCGGGCTGCTTGAGACTGATGGGCCAGGAATGTATTCTTAGCCATCATTCTGGCAGACAGGCCCAAGGACACTCATAACTTATTTTACAATCATTTAGTTTCAGCTCAAGTGGAAAACGTGACAACTTATCTCTGCTGACAAGATGCCATATCGAACCTTACAATTAACTCTCCCACGATAATCTGCCCAGCCCATCATTAGCTTTGCGGTTTTTGATGGACTGTACGGGCAGCTTTCCTTGATGATGGTCATCATTTGCAGGGTATATATCTATATTAGACAACATTAAGGACAAAACTCTCCCCTTGCCACGTAGCTGGGGTTGTCCTGACCAGCACATCCTCTGTTCTGCAACTGCCGGGCCACGTTTCAAAGTGATGCGCAGCAACACGCTGCTGAAAAAGGTCTTCTCCTCCAAAACGGAGCGTCACCGTGCTCCCGCCTACGCCTGTTGCTGCCTGCAACCTACAGAAGAGAGCTAGAGAGGCTCATGCCCTCTCGCAGCAACCAGCCAGCCTTCCTCCCTGCCCTCTTCTCCCCAGTGCAATTACTAACTGCTCTCAGCTGCAAGTGAGAGCTGACACGAGCCGCATCCTTGCAGTTTACCTCCGCACGCTCACGACGCGATAAGGACGCCGCGAATTTCACGTGCGTGTTCGGCGACTTTCCGTACCGATGAGAAAACGTGTCCCTCATTGAAAGGCGAGTTTCTACCTTTGCTGGGTCACGAAATAAAGCCAAGCTTGTACCAAGGGATAGGAGAGCTTCTACACCAACCCGAATGACAAAGTGCAGGGGCTCATTCCAGAAAATGTAGTATAATAGTCAATTCAGAGTACATTGAGGCGAAGTTTACAACTATGCAAGTTATCTGAGGCCATTTTAAAATACGCAGTAGCTCACTCCATGCCTGGGAGCAGTAAGTGACACTTGGTAACCAGACCCCTTATGTTATCAAGAGATGGGATATTAAAAGCCCAACCACTCTGTTGTTAGCACGGTGATTTTTCCTCTATAGGTGCATGACACATGGGATAAGACAAAGATTCTGCTTGTTCAAGTCTGACCCTTGTTTGCTACAAATTACAAGACAAACAAAAACCAAGCCAGTGCAGCTTTTATTCCACAAAGCAAGTCATGCCTGCCTCTCTCTCAGATGCATTCGGTACTTACGGTCATAAGAGAAATTCCTTTCAGTTATGACAAATTCTGGTAGGAGAAATGAGAGGCAAAAAGGAAGAAGTATGTTGTCTACAGTTGCAACCCAGAATTACGAGACGGAACATTAAATGAAAAAAGAAACCAACCAATCCTTTTCAGAAGGCTCTCAAGGGCTGTGCTGTTGTACTGTGCTTTATTTGCCATTTGAAACACTCACTTCTGATATCCTCTCGCAGTACTATCCGATGTTTGTAAAAGGTAACATTCTGCACAAGTCCCACTTCTTATCTCTCCATAGTTTTATTACCTGCAAGTTGCATGCGCTCCACAAACTGATCTCAAAGACAACTCCATTGTGCCCTCTAAGGACGTCGTGAGAGCCCGCCCGGATTTGAAAAGGGTAAGAAATCCAGTTCAAACCCAGCCTGTGCTTCCTCCGTGCCCCTAGCACAGTACAGGAACCAACTTGCCTCCCAAACGCCCAAGCATCTGCTCAGAGCACGTCTGAGATTCCGACTGAAGCCATTTCTTCTTCATCGCTTGCAGTGCCCGCGCTCAGCAGAGCTGCGGCAGATACCTACACAGGAATCAAGGAGGTGAAGAAAATGAGGGACAAGAAGCAGGTATGAGTGCCCCAGGCCAGGGTGAAAGGGCTGTGGGGTGCAAAAAGCACGAGGGGAAGAGGCAACATAGAAGGTACGGGAATAGCACAGCACAAAGGCTGAGACACAAAAATCCGAGAGCGGAGCTTCATCTTTGGCCCACTGTTCCTATTCTCTCTCATATGCACACAACCCTCTCTCCTGGGTAACCTGCAGCGGAAACAAGGATATTCTGACCTCTTCTATCTTCGAGTCTTTTGATTTATTTCATATTTTTGTCAAATCACCTATTTACAAAAACTTGAAACAAACTCAACAGGTGACGCTATTCTCCATAGACCAAAGTCGAGCTTGATCTGGTTTACATTTTTCTTGCATCTTCTTGTTAAAATTTTCCAACAGGCTTTCAAAGTGAAATTAGACCTTTTTGTCAAGCCCAGCTCCCCAACGCGGCCTTATTCTCAAGAGGCTGGAGATAGATTAATTTGGGTTTTTGATTTGTCGAAGTGACAAGAAGTCAGACGTTACAAAAGCGGGACCGGTGAATGGGATCAATTAAAGAGCAGAAGCAGCAACACAATTAATAGCACCAGGTTCAAGAGGAAAAAGAAAGCGCTGATGACGAAAACAACAGCAACAGCTCTGACTGCAGCAGGAATCTTTGCCGCGGCCCAAGGAAGGCTGAATCCAAAGAGGGTATTTCAGAACTTTTACTATGCCATTAGTGTTGAAATGAAATAAGGCAAAGATGTCGGTAGCTGGTAGACTGAATAATAAAAAAATAGCTGGACACTTTCATCTTCTACACATGTGTTTTAAATAGAGGCGAAAAAAGCAATCCTTTTATTTAAACAGGGGAAGCAATAGACTAAAACCATCTGTAGTTGTATTTCAGACCCATTTCCCCGAGCCGAGATTTTTCTGGCTGTGAAATCCAATGCTCTACAGCTTCCCTTTACAGCTATTACCATAAATGTTCTATCAAGTTCTTTATATTCCTCCTCTGCCTCAAACTGAAGTTAAAGGGATGCTGCAATGGCACAATGACTGCAGAAGGCTGGAGTCAGGCACGGATGTACAGGACTGACATTAAAATCCTGTCAAAACTGCAGCTTGGCAGAGATCTGCGGATGATAATAAACACTCGTGAGTGGGGGAGAAGGGGTGGCACGAGATTACAGCCTACAGTAAAAGGCAAATATTTTTGAAATACACAGAGCTCGTACCTTCGGCAGGAATTAGGCTCATCCGGTCATCGTTTAGCTGAATTCAGCTTGGACACTCAAGCTATCGAGGGCTTAAATTAACCTGCTGCACTGAATGAAATTAAAAGGAAGCTCTGAGCAGAACTGGGGGATGGAGATGAAAGACCCTCAGGAGTATTCTCTTTCCACGGTGTCTACCATTTTTCCAGCCTTGTGCCTAGAGCCTGTAAATCACAAAACTATCCTGTCATGTACAGAAAGCCCCACTGAATGCCCAAGTTACTGCCTCCTTCCCTCTAACAGCAATTTCAATTAAATAAGAAAAACAAAGCTTCCTTCTTGACAAAAAAAGATCTCCCTGCTTTTGGAGGGTCTGGCTTTTGATACGCCTCAAGCAAAGCAGACCGGAAGGCATGTTTGGCATGACAGGATCGTTTCCACTCGGCAGCCTAATAAGCCACTTTGTGACAAGCAAGGGACATCATCCACAGACTTGCAAGAGAAAGTCAGTCTCATAACAGTAAGGCACAGATAGCAGAAGGACTGGCTTCAGTAATTTCGGAGACAGTAAGATCCTTGTTACAATCTCCCTTGTCTAAAGGAAAGACAAAAGTTACCTCTAGCTCATTTCCTACTAACACGCAACATCTGGCAAAAGCAAAAATGCAATACAATGTTTAAAAAAAAAAACCCAAACCACAAAGTACATCGCTCAGTACATTTTCCCTCCTGAAGAACAACGAATTACAGCGCTAGCAAAACACCGCCCTGCTCCCTAGAAATTGAAGTATTGCTAGCAAGAAAAGAAGCAACCATATCCTGCTAACTCCCTTTGAAAGCCATCTTATGAAGTAAGCTCCTCGTATCACAGATGGAATTTACCATCTGACACAAAGAGAGGAAACCTCTATTCCCAAGCGACCCTACCGTGTTTCCAATACGGTGACAAGCATCAGCAGTGAAGACAAACTGTATTTTAGAGGACCTGCAAGCCTCAGAACATGAACTGGGAACGAGACGCTAATCTCTCCTCTGCACGTCTTGCCTAAAGCAGGTTTAGGTCAGGGGCTGAGGTATTATAAACTACGCCCTGAGTTAACACGGTTTGCTAATTTATCTTATCCCCCATTACTTAGACGCATCTTTGCGCTTGCCCCGTTTGTATTGTATGCGGCATACGCCCTGTGGAAAGATCCAGCATGACAAGTTGTTTGAATACATAAGGACAACAAACTGGAAAGAGATGCAAGTCTTGGATGTTGTAGGATGCCACTACATCCCAAGTCAACCGAAGTTCATGGCTCCCGCTGAATAGATCTACAGTCTAGATGTCTAAGGGATGGCTTTAATTCTTCTGGCATTAACATTTTCACTGGGCAGCATCAGATCTGTTGAGAATATGTGTTTCTTACATGGTGTCACCCCAAATTGCTACAAACTGGGTGTACGCTGCTGTGGGCATTGCTTCTCCCGGCCAACAACTTCATACAAAACGGAGAGGTGAAGACTATTACAGAAGGCAGCTAGTTACGGGTCTTCATTTCAGGTAGCTAGTTCTTAGCCACCCTATGAGGGAGAAAGAAGATGGATGGTCCTTTTGAAGACAAACCGTATGACCGTGGAATGGTTTCAGGGCAGCATCTCCTGGCTCGATTCTAGGACATGGGTTGGCTAGTCTGTCTGCCACTTTTGAATCCAGACAGACAATCAGACACCTCAAGAACAGCTACCAACCTAGCGAACCCATCAAGACCATCCCAAGTAACGGTGATTTGCAGAAAAATAAACACTTGGAGTACCACTAAAAGAATGTATCTTGGATGAGCAAGCTACATCATAATGACGGACATAGAAGACTATGTGACAAATAGACCATTTTATATCCTTGGTCAAAAAGATGCGCATAATAAATTCACCTCAATTACACACAGAGGGTCAGAGCTCTGCCCTGATCTAACAATGAGCACTGTCTTCTAATTGCAAAAACCCCGAATTTAACATTATTTTGCTTTGAAATAGAGCCCTGAGGTCTCAAGGCACCTGGAAAATAATGAACATATGCCTTCCTGAACCATTTCCTACTAAAATATTTACCTTGTGTCTCAAGATAGACAAAGTAAGACAAAAAAGAACAACTGACTCTTCAAAGAAATGCTCAGAGCCAGAAAGAGAGACACGTCTCTTGTCTCTACTCTTGTACTTTAACCTGCAGTCTGTATAACCTGTGGATAACTTCAAGCATCAAACCCACTCACTGGTAATTGAGAAGAGGTTAGGAAACTGTCCACCGTCAGTCCACAGGGCTTCAAGCGACAAGCCCCAATATCAGTGTTTTGGGAAAAAAAAAAAAAAAAAAAAAAAAATCAAGAGACTTTCACTACTAATGTTTTCCAATTAAAGCTGAATAACTGCTGTATACCGAATAGGCAGTTCATTGCCTCGTGCTAGGTAGGAAAAAGCTAAGGCTTTCCTGGTAACATATGCCACAAGCACCAGCGTCAGGAAGGAAATGATGGAAGCAACAAAGATACTTTTAATCAAAGGCAAACCCAAACATTTTCCTATTGCAGAAACCTATAGATGAAAAGTAAAAATCTTAACGTAAAGCTATGCCTTTGCTGCCTTTTATAGATGCCAGACGATGTAACTGTCATTGACAAACTTCCCTTTTTTTTATTTTTAAATTTAACCAAGCAGTCCTCCTAGCTCTTACCAGCTCTTCTGAGGGTTTAGGTAACTCAAGTCCGGGTCCTTCTTTTGCTCTCACAAAATCCATGCATTACAAAAGCCACTCGCCTAGAGTGACCTGTAAACCAGATACTCCTCATCGACCTGGACTGTGGGTGGCACACACGATCGCTGAATTAAGGGACGATTTCAACTGTTAACAAATGAAGGGCCCAGAGACTTGAAAGGAGATGCTCTTCCACCTGCAGGAAGGCAAGGTCTCTGCGCTTCAGCTGTCCCCCAACAATCAGCGGGTTGTGAAGGAGTCACGTATCGGATTTAACACAGAGGCTTCTTTCACTCCTTGAACTGTATACGCTGTGAAGAAGCTTTGAAGTGTTGGATTCCATAGGTAACGTATACACAACATCCCGGTACCCCGTGCTCTGTGACCTGGACTGGAAAGAAACCGAGCCTGCAAACAGACATGCTTGATGAGACAACTGCTCTCATTTTAACTGGAACAGAAACTTCATTAAGCTGGAGAAGGAATAAAAGCATCGTGTTGTGTTTCTTGCACGCACTTCGTCCAGATGCTGGCAAAACAAATCGGTGTGCTTCTGGACACACATTAAAGAAGAAATCTATTACAAGCATCTATCTGAACTTCCAAAGTATGGACATAAAAAGAAGAAATTCCAAAATCGGGAATTACTCCAGTGGTAGCTATACATTACCTTTCTACTTTCTCAACTTTGTGCTTAAAACATTACTGAAGTTCATTGAAATTTAAAATTTATTTTATTATTATATAAATTTAGTAGATTATTAAAATTTAGAGAAAAAGTTTACAAAAAGTAAAAGTGTACTGAACTGGGAAGTTTACTCATTCCCCTGCTTAAGTCTTACTTACAAGGTCCTTAATTATGGAAAGCATTGGGCTTATGAAGTTTTAAAACCACATTATTTGAATTAGAAGTCCATAAAGTATCGCACTTTGCTCTTGCAGTATTAGGTCTTTCCTGTAGCTTAACTTAAGTACATGTCTCTCTGAATTTATAGTATTATGTTTAAACATGATTTTATTTTTCAGCGTTCACAAAATCCTGTAGGATACCGTGTGAATCCAGCTCGTGTAGTTATTTCCTTGCAATTATCATTTATCAAGATTCATCACTCCTGAATGCATATGGGCATCCTCACATCAAGTGCAGCTCTTCAGCTTTTAACAGCTAGTGCCAGAAGATCCGTCCTGCTGCTGCTGAACGCAGTCGATGTGCTGACGTGCCGGCTATTTAAGCAGTCTAAGACCACTGTTCACATTTGTTCCTGAGATACTGGGAAAAACAATCACAGCTGATCTTCTAGCTCAAACTATCTGGTGACTGACCTGCCATGAAACATCACAGCAAAGCTCATTCCAAACTGCAAAGATTTAAGAGTAAAGCAAACTTAAACTGCAAACATAAAAAAACCCCACAAAACCCAAACAAACTTCGAAAGATTAAACTATCTTTTTATACAAATGAGATTACAGGACGGCCTCCCTGATGAAGAACTCACTTTGTACAGGGGCGCAATCACCTTCAGTATTAACCCTTCCGTTCTGACAGACACTAATATAAAAACAGAGAACAGAACATATTTTACAGACTTCTAAGCGCTGTATCTGTCAAATGTCAAGCACCTGAGCTACAGAGAACCAGCTTGCAGCCGGAGTTAGACAAGACGACAGCTGTGGAAACAGAGAGATATATATTTATTTTAAAACACAACCTGAAGTTAAAAGTGCTCCCTGTCTCTAGCGATATCAGTGCCGGGCATCCGCTCTCCTTACTTGGTAAGTACTGACTTTCGGCAGTGGTTAAATACGACATGCGGTGTACTGCAACACGCTAACCCTGCATCTGAAAGGTCAGGAACCGGGAGCATCTCCCAGACATGAGCTTGAAGACCCGATAAAGACAACATTCACTATTCTCATTGCCCTGTCAGGTTAAGGTTTATGTTCCATAATAAAAAGATTGGTTTGTGGTTTTTGTTTGGGTTTTTTTTTTTTTTTTCCTCATGAGTGGGGACAAACAGAGAAGGTGTGACAACCAGACCTAGCTACAGATAGAAAAAGCATTGATTTATTGAACATTGCTAGATGATAAAGTCAGATTAATCAACATCAGTAACCAGAAAGAAATCTTTTTTCCCTCCTATTATAAGGAACATGTCATACGTGTTCCTATTTCAGTTTAAATTTTAAGTGCAACTAAATGCAAAATATGCATTTAAGCATCCATAAGTAAATGTCAGGAAAAACCAAAGCTTTATAGTTCCACTCAAAAAGTTAATTTAGTCACATAAACAATTTACTGACAGACATTTGGCACATCAGGCTGTGAACAAGATTAAGATGAGCACGAGGTTGCCAGTGTCAAATTATCTGAAGATGAAAACTCACATTTCTTGCCATTTTGGAGCCAAGTGCAGGATTTAATTGCTGGATGCAACAACTCCTTGTATTTTAATCATGGGGATGGGGAGAGCCGAAAGAAGAGGATCTTAAGAAAAGCAGATGGAAGAACTGCAGAATTGCAGAGAGCCATATAATACAGCTCAGAATTTTAACAGCAGGACTAGGTAAATACAGAAGTACTTAGCTGAAACCCAGCAAAGTTGTGCAGAAATGCCCACGTACCCCAAGTCCTCCCGAAACCAACGCCATGACACAGCTCAGTTTAAGCCTCAAAAGGTTTGTTGCTGCCATCTCCCCCCTCCACCAAGGACACAGCCACAGAAGAACCGCTTTCCTATCTTCTATTCTTTTAACTCATCATGAAGCCATGTGCTCCCTGACGGACGCGAAGTCCAGCGGCACCGAATGGCAACGGCTCACCTACAGTTTGACGTTCACTGAGCCAAGTGATGACCCAGTGAACGGCATACCGAGAGCAATAAGCAAGCCAGCAGCGTTTGAACCCGATCGCCCAGAGGTAGCGGATCACAGAGGTTTTGCCCCTCGATCACTTTCTTTTTTTAGCATGGTATGTTGGGCAGAATTTCAGGAACACCTCACAGTGCTGTTCATCTGTATGACAGGACAGGATTCCTCCCATCATTTTGGCAACAAACACATACCCAGAGAACACAAGTTAGTAAGTGTTTGTATTTTGTGTACCTGGTAGGCACCTCCTCAAGAAAGGCAATCTTAAAGTTTCCCATTCAATTGAGATTCTTACAGTCTACAACATGGAATGGGTAAGCATTGGGTCCCAATGCTTCTGGATGCTAACACATTCCTAAAAAACCACAGGAAGAAAGCATCGTTTAGTTTAACACTCTGAAACTCTTTTCAGAGAACTTGTCCTTATGCCGACGCCATGATGGGGAAAAGTGAAAACACAAACGGGACATCTCCCCACATCTCAGAAACATCACGTTGCCTCTCTCCATCTGCCTTCAAGCTCAGGTAGGGCTCAGGCAACATGACACTTTCCTGGCTGATGCTCAAGCTGTCAAACAATCAGATTTCCTTGCTGACCTCCTCTTTCCAGCCGAGCACAGAAAAGATATGGCTTCCTCCTGCTTTAGAAAGTTCTAGAAACCAGTATGAACCAGCACCACTTCTAAGGTCTTATTGAAATATCAGACAGCCTTTAGTGTCCTCCTCTTCATCATGCTGCAATGGAAAAATGATGAATGACACATCTACAAGAATAATATAACAGAACACCTAGCTGCAAATGTCTTGTTTCCACGAGAGCGTCAAGATCTCTACCTCACATATTTTATGGTGAGGATCCAGAAGGCGATACGGAATGCTCAGAGACGATGAAATTTGCACAAGTGAAAACCACTGAAATTATAGTCTAAATGAGGGGGTGCTGGCAGATTGCTTGGGTCATTAGGCAAATTTCATTAATTGTCAAAATACGGTAAGGATATTCCTGTCCTCTTTCTCAAGAAGCAACTCAAAATTTGCTCTGAAACCAAGGATGAAGTTTGAGACTAATTTATTACTATAAGGAACTTAGTTGTCACCCATGCAGAGCAATCGCTCTGCCCTGCATAGCTTACATTATTTTTTGGAACCACAGGTTGCAAAATTGCATCTCCTCCTTTATAAATTAAAACCAATCTGAAATGTGAAGTCCTGCAGGATAGCTCTTGCCACGCATGATTTGCCACAAGGAAGGTGCTACAGCAATTCTGAGAAAATACCAGATTCCTATTCCTGTTCTTGACTGGGTGAAGGCATAGATGCTACACCGGTACGAGTCCAGCTACCTAGGACATTGTTGCATAGTATTTTTTAGTATTTCTGGTCAACTGGGCTACTTCAGCTAAAAGCTTGTCAAAAATGTCAGCTACATTTTAATACTGGAAGTTTTTGAGTATGCAACCTCAATGCTGAAAGGGGATCCAGAAATTGCTGGAAAGTAGTACTTTATAACCCAAGTTTCCTCGAGGTATGTTATACTGTTCAGAAAGCAAAGGCAATAATAAGTTATTGTTAGCAGAGTTTACCCTGACAAAATGTCCCTCTGAAAGTATTTGCCAGAAGCAATTTGTCTGTTGACACAAAAGGGTGTGATGTGTACAGGAATATTCCCTTTTCTTTCCTATTCTTAGAGACAATGTAAACTACTCGCACATATACTGTCTTATTCAGGGCAAGTTTTACAATATTAAATATTAGCAACTGCAGGAAACCCCAGAGTAGCTGTAGAGCAGCTAGAAAAAGAGGAGAAAATAACTTTATATTTGCTTTTCAGTAATTACTTCCCTCTTTAAAAAGGAGGAAAAAAGCTCTTCCAACCTACACCATCTTTATAGACTTAACACAAAAAATTCTGAAATTCTATAAATCTATTTGAAATGATGTTATTTATCGTAGTCAAGAACTTGCCTATTGAATTCCAACAACTCTAAATGATGTTTTCTGGTTTGCATTTTAAATGACAGCATTACGACTGTCAGAAGTAAGTTGAACCATTTTCTTTTTCGATGTATAGCACAAGACTCCATCGTTTAATCATTCCAAGTGCTTACCATCGGAAAAGTAAGGCAAGTTGTAAGGTCTGCATTTATATAAACACTCCAATGACCTCTCATACTCCATGGCACAGTGAGAACAAAACGTTACATTAATAAACCCTAACACCAAACTGTTAAAAACTCAAAAGACACAAGGTATTACAACTTACATAAATTACAGCCAAGATCAAATGGCCCGTACAAGCAATTGTACAGTGATAAAGCCTAAGTGGATGATATTTAAACAGATATTTGATTTACTGCAGAATTTTATAACATCCTAGAATTCAAATGACAATTTACTAGTACAGTGGAAAAAAAATCCCTGTCCCAGGCAAACTACTGTTTGCAGCACCATTTCAGAAGTGCTTCATATTGTAACTTCAATAAAGAAATTCTTCCCTCTGATTTTCTCAGGACACAGCCTTAGGAACCAAACTATAAAACCTGACATTTAAAAAGAGAACAAACAAGCTGCTACTCTTCATCCCCAGGTAGGAGATAACATCCTCAGTCTTCTGTGAGTTAAGCCTCGTGAAGCTAATTTTTGCAAATACAGCTGGCTGTGGTTTCTTCCATCAAAAAAAAAAAAAAAAAAAGCAGCTCTCATGGTAAGTTTGAGGATCATTCTCTCCAGTTCTTGAAGGATGTACAAACTGCAAAGACTGCAGGTCAGCGCTCTCTCTCATTAACGGCAGCAACACCACTAGTTAACATTACTCTGTTTTCCATAGGAAAAACATGCATTTTGTACTCAAGTTTGAGGTGCCTCACAACACTACTCCTGGCCAGCTCTCAACAGTTCCTCAAAACAGTCCTGCTTTTCTCGCTAAGAAAAAGAATATAAGGAATAAAGAGCTGAATTTGCAGAGGTGGAACCAGGCAGATATACATTCTTGAACCAAACTTTAACACCGGAACAGGTTACGAATGGCTCCCCTGAGACCAGACAACCCTCTTATTCCCCAGCAGTGAGCAACTATAGATAATTCCGGGTGAAAAAAAATGATGCATCAAGGAAAAGATTTATCAAAGAAAAAATATCGCAGGCTTCCAATGCGATCCAGGAAAACCTCTCAGCCAATAGTCGCAGCAGCAGTAATTGTTCTAAATCTATCAATAAAGCTAAGCTGCTCCTTCATTGACTGCAAACACCAATTTCTTTCATGTAGGATTATAAGTTGATGTTCATGGTCTCTCTACCGCCATTAGGGTGATAAACAGTTTAAACTACATCAGGATCTGACATGTAGATCAATTCTGGGTCCATAAAGAATCTACACAAGAGGTTCTCGGACAGGGATTTACTGCCCCCAGTTTTTATTCTCTCTTGCTGCTAAAATTACTTCTGTCAAGTACTTACAAGACTAAGAAAAAAAAATGCAAAAAGAATTAATTTTTCATGTGCTGCTGGAACAGTCTTTTTAAATTTCTGAGTTTTTAAGGCAAATATGTTACTGCATTTAAAATTATGCCGAACAGCAGGTGGTATGGAGCTAAATAGTGAGCCAGTCGCATGACCAGCTCACTATCAAGCAGACAGCAATTTGAAACACTGAACTAAGCTGTCTAGATTTTCTCCGAGGGCAGTCGCAGGCTTCATGTTACCAGCACCAAATTATATTAGACATTTAATTTTAAACCTCAGGTACTTAAATGTAAAACCTTACAACAGTAATAGTCATAAAGCAGTGGGGCATTCCATTTCAGAGAATGGATTTTTCTATTTTTCCCCTTTAATTTAACCAGCACCTCCTGTTTTGTGGCTCTGCCCACTACAAAGTAATTTATCTAATTAGGAGATGTTCACAGCTGCTTGAAAGACAGAAGCCCCAGGAAACCAAAGGTCTGCTTCAGAAGACTTTGAAAAGTTCTCCGGAGCCACACAAAGTATTAATTTAATGTGAAAAAAAGGTGCAGAGAAAAATCAAATCCCAATATGTTATTTTGTCTACAATAAAACCATGTGACAATAAGCAGGCGTATCCTCCAGTACATCGGCATTTGAATTCCAAAAGATGCTTAGCTTCTCGCCATACCTGCTGCTTTCACAGTATTATCTTTTTATGACTAAAATTCAAAAATCTTTTAATGGAGAAAAAAACCCCCTGAAATTAAAAAGGGTTTTTCATGCGTCAATTTGCCAACCTAAAGGACACATCTATGAGCTTACCGAAAGATGATACACTGAGAGTGATGAATTATGCTTGAGGTTTTGTACCAGTTTTATCATAATACTTCTGTTTCTGCTGACCCTTAGCTGCCTAAAACTCACCGCTAGTTCAGTTTTCCCCACATACTTAAAAAAAACGCAACTTTTCATAGTTTTGTGTTTGTTTTTTTTTAAATTAGAAACTCTGCAAGAAATGATTCAAGTCAGGCTTATTCACAAGTACCCACCAGTCACCTGCATTTTTTGAATAAATATTTCACAGATAATTCCAGCTGTCGTCTCCTCTGATCCAGAAGCAACCACATATGAACGTCAAGTCAGAAAAAGGTACTGCACCTACTTAAAAGTACAGAGCTCGTGCAGGAGAAAAGGTTCCCTTCACCAGGAATTTAAAACTAGCTGAACTGCAGCACCAGGAGCAAAAGACCAGACCAGCAAATATCTCAAAAATAGAAGCAGCACTACGAAGTAAAAGGCAAGAGGCAGGAATTTACGCTGTATTTCTACTTTTCCAGACATTAATCACTCGTCACTTCTACGAACTCATTGAATTCTGCATTTTGAAGATATTCCTCTCCCGCAGCCTCAGTTGTCACATCCGGCACTATGGAGCAAGGGGATGGCACCTGCTCACCTCTCCGTAGGCATGTCAGGTGTCAAGGACCAGCGCCGACGCCTTGCTTTTCACTTGCCTTCCTCCTAGTGCAAACATACAATCCTCCAACTTTTCCCTGGAGAGCTACAGTATAAAAGAAGGCTGCAAAAAGCCGACACTTTGGTATAACCTTTTAAAAGGAAAGTAGAATTGGGGTGGATTAAAACAACGAAACAGCTCAGGAGGAAAGAGGAATATACAGCCTTAACCATGAAACCAGTTCAGTCTACAGGAATCCACGCAGGGGAACGCTGCTCACCCGAAAAGACTGACCAGCTTGCAAAGGAATGGGCGAGTTGGGTGGACACAGAGCACTGAAGCACTTTATCACGCTGCTTAGCAGTACCTCTGGCTGCCATTGAGGCTGGAATAAGGCTGTTTGCTTTAGAAAATTCTCAGTCAAAATCTGTACTGTTTTGATGCAAATACCACGCTCCTGAAGATGCTGCCCACGTGTTTAGAGCTCCAGAAATACATGTGCTTCAGCAGCTACAAACCTGTGAGCTAATACCGCTCAGAGCCAAGGTGACCATGACTTTAAACCCTCTGTTCTCATAAGGTGGCACTGAAAAGCTCTCCACAGCCGCTTAAAAACCCAGAGACGGCATCAGGGCTATATTCAGATTCAAACCTTATACAGATACATACATATATGGGACATGTGAAATAGTTTTCATAGTCCTGTAATTCTCACTATTTTAGGGACAGCCATGAAAAACAGCTTTCCTCCCTGCTTCTCCTGTCCTGTTCATGTTTCTCCCCGTTATCCACATTCTCAATTTCTTCTCCGTTCATTCTTCTCTTTCACACACTCGTCTCCTTTCCCTACTCTGTTCCATGAACACGCCACGGTTTCTCCAACTGCCTATGAAGCCCCGTGCTCCTGGACACGTGTGCTTCACTGCTGTGAACCATCTCTGCAGCCCACCGCAACCGAAGCACGCCAGCCCCAGCCCACCCGCCACGGCTGCTCCGAGGATGCCCTCATGTGCGTAGGCAGCAGGTCAGCTATAGGGGAACAGCATTACACCTCTGTCCGTTCCAGGCACTCTGTTGAGGCCAGATGCACCATTTTGTTACCAAATCTCGCGCATACCCTTTAAAAAAACAACCACCCCTGTCTCACTGTTACAATCTAATCACTTCAAAACACCATCTGGAATAGTGTTTGCTTCTTTTAATACTGTCAAACGCTCCAGAGAGAAAACACTACAACTATGCCAGTAGTGTGCATACATTAAAGCAAGAGCACAGTGGAGAAAGGATGTGCCGATGAAAAGATCTGGAGGATAATTTACTGCTAATACCTACCACACAGAGTAAGGAAATACGAGTACCAAGTGAACAACCTACATTACACACCCGAAATTAAAATTAAGCAGTATTATAATTACATTAGCTCTTCCTGCTGAAGAAGTATTGTACTGATCTGCTCTCTCTTATCTGATTTCTCTTTTTCTCCCAGATGCTAGAAGTCTGGCTTCCAACAGAGCATCTGGGTGAACATCAGCTTGTATTTTCTTTTTTCTTTTTAAGAAAGAAACCACCAAATGCCCCCTTTACCCCAAAGCAGATAACCCCCCCCAGCTCCAGGTTTCTTACCACTGCTAATGCCAGAGTTTGCAATGACTGTTGCCTCACTCCACTGATCTGCACTGGAGACCGAGTAAGAGCGCTGATGCATACCATCCGGACGACTGTTGAAGGAGACTAGACTGATCCCACTTGCCATCTGAGACACAGATGTGCTAGTAGTCACGTTCCCTAGACATAAATGGAAAACAAATTGTGTCAATAGAGAAGACAAAATTGATTTGCATGAAGATGGATGGGTGCATCTTAACAGGGAAGAAAACGAGATTACTTAACCAACGCAAAAACCAACGCAGCCCTCGCTAAAGCTCTGAAGACAACAGTCCTGTCACCAGCTTGGGGTCACTGCAGATTTCAGCAGCCCACTCAAATCCAGCTAGGAACTCCTGACAAGAGAGCCTGCATTTTCAAGATGTCAGCTCATTCTGTTCATTAATCTTCTGGAAAACACAATCTTCCACAACCCTGCTACCAGTCAAATTTTGTAGAGGTTCTCCACTTGTTATAGGTAGAGCACAAAAGACACGACCATGCACAGAAAATAAATTTATTCCTGAAAACCACTGTTTACACAAGCAACCGAGACAACTAAGCCAACTCGAAGAGTTTAAAACAATCTGCCTCTACATAAAATTTCAAACAAGTATGTCCCCCAAGTCAAGCCAAGAACACAGTGAAGGGGAGCTACCACTCACTAGTGTTAGAAGACCAGGCAAAAAACCTACGCAGATTTCTAATATTAAAGGAATATTGCGACACAAAGCACACACTGGAGGCTTGTTCCATTGACAACAAATATAATTCCTGCCTGTCTCCTCCCACAGCAATACACCCAACAACTCCAAGGCCTACTACACAAAAGGTGAGATACGAAGAAGAGCCTTTACCTAGTAAACACTAGAAACAATTTTAGTATTTTCATGGTCAGCGAGGTCTAGGGCAGTAAAATGCTGGGAGATGAGTGTGAGGGGGAACAACAGGGACAAGTTTTTCACCATAAAACAGGACAAGAGTGATCTGGTTGAACAAATTTTAGAGTCGAAACAATTAAAACCTTTCCAGAAACTCAGGTTTCTGATGGTCTTACTCACAACTTGACATGGGCTGAAGTCTGCTCTACAGTTTTGATTTCTGAGCACTTTTCACCCTACTCCTGGCACAGGACTCGCGTATTATAAAGATACAAGTATTTTACGATGCTCATTTCACACCTTGTGGCAAGCTCTCAAAAGGTACCCCACAGGTCATCTACGGATTTAAGAACAGTCTTTAAAAACACATGTAAAGGGAAAGAAACAGACACAATTTTATAAAATACCCTAACACTTTGCATTTCCATTACACCTTCTACTGATGAGTTCAGAAAAATTAATGAATTAATTTTCAATGCTCCTGTGAGGTTGTTAATTATCTGCTATCATTTCCCCCATTTTTCAGAGGTTAAATGACCCAGGGCCACAAAGGAAGATTGTGGCAGACTTGAAAATAAAACCCAGATCTCCTGACTCCCAGTTCTATCATTATGTCTTTTCCCAGAGCAGCCTTTGGGAAGACAGCAGAGCTTAGTGAACTACTTTGTGTTTATTAGAGTTGGCATAATTGTCCCTTTCTCTCCTCCCCTTTCCCAAGACTAAATCTCATCTTTAGTCCTTAACACAGATCCATCTCTACAGTATCTGTCCACCTGAGTCTTGAATGCCCTTACTTAGTCTCAAGAACTTCTGTTTGGCAATCTCTGCTTTGTAAACATGAAAAACATACAGAAAAACTAATTTGCTCAATTATGCAAAGTCTAAGGTGGATTTTGGAACCACGTTGGGACCTCGCCAAGGCAGTGCTTTAGCTACTGGCACATAATGCCTCTCTAATCGCTTTCCCTGGGTAAACCTTTTGTCCAGAAGAATTCTGTGGTCATTTGCCAAACTGCTAAAAAAAACCTGCCTCCGACAACTGGTCCTCCTCAGGCCATTGTGTGATTGAACCCATCAACTGAGAGGAATTCGCTAATGCCGGTATTTTAGCACCTTCTAAAAACACCTTCCAAAGAAATGTTCAGCAAAGAAATCAGGCCTACAGAAACAAAGGTACAAAGCAGAAGATCAAATTAGAGCTCAGAACCTTAAAGTCAGGACAGAAAATGGAAACACTAGCTGACAGTACATATTTAGAGGCCTCTTATGAGAAATACCTCCTTCCAAACGAACTTCTGCGATGCCGCTGATGCTCACTTTGAAATAACCATCAGGGTTTTCCTCTTATTTTCACAATCCAGAAAAACTATGAACATTAATAGATTATTGCGATGATACACCAAATTAAAGGGAGCGGCTGTCATAAATGTCAGGTCAGAGCTTGAGACCAAATGGACTCTAGAAGCTTGATATTTAGGCCAACATAAACGGCACGTGGTTCAACAAGGAGAAGTCCTTAACTTCTCCTCCTGGGGCAGAACAACCTGGTGTAGCAGCAGAGGCTGGGGACCAGTTGGTTGAGTAGTGGCACTGCTGTGAAGGACTCACGAGTCAATAATGGATGCCAGAATGTGTGTTAACACTGTACTCAACACAAACCACAAGCCGGGCACACCATGATGGGTATCTGAAACACTGTACTCAATTCTGGGTCCCCCACTTCAAGAGGACTGTTGGGAAATGGGAAAGGAGCCAGCAAAGAACTGCCAAGACAGTCAAAGGTCTAATACACATGGCCTATGAGTGCCAAGGGAGCTGGGAGGGATTAGTCTGGTGAACAGGAGGATAATAGCTCATCTAATAGCTGCCTACAGCTACCAGAAGGACAAAAGATGAGGAAGCCAAAAGCTTTTTAGTTGTAGATGATACAAAACAGCAGCAAGACAACAGCTTGGAAAGTTCAGATGCAGCACTGGAACAGGCTACCAGAATAAACTAGGGGATCTCCAGCCTCTCAGCTTTCCAAAGCTCAGTCACGCAGACACAGCTGAGCTTGCCCAACACTGGTGACAGTCCTGCTTCTTCAAGCAGGAGAATGGCACAGATGATCCCTTTCAACCAACGCTTCCAGGGATCTCTGAATGACTAAAGAGTCTTTTTCTTTTTTCTTCCGCCCCAAAGCAAAACAAGACAACCTTTCTGAGCTCAGAAGCTACTCTGTATTCCCATTTGATTCAAAATACTTTCAACAATTTGCACTTTGATACATCTAAGCAGCAAAATGGCTGCAGTCCCTTTGACTGCAACTTGAGTTGCAGTCATAGGATAAGAGATACCTCCAGGTCCTTTCCATTTGTATTGTTTTTAAGTGAACTTACACAAAAGTTACCAACTTTTTTCTGGTCTTGTTTCTGATTTTGTTTATTAGCCTTTACCTTCGCAAATGAGTTTACCAAATCAAACTTACAGGTGACAATTACGTAGCAGACTAATCCAAACTCTGCTTTGGTTTTACTGTAGCACCTTTTTGGGCATCTTTAGATTATTACTGGTAAATGGCTTTGGAAACAACTTATTTTTTTCACAAGCATCTATCCTGCCGGACTCAAGCAATGCCACAAAAGCGCGCTTTTAGATTGTAGCCATCTTTCACCCTGTGCCTAGTAAAATGGGAAGCTAAACTCGATGACCTCTTACAAAAGCATCTTCGTAACAAAGATCATGAAGGAGAAAACTGGTATGTGGAAGCTGAGATGGAGTGTTTCCTAGGTATCATGGGAAAATGAAAGTGATTACTGGACATCTTTGCCTGGATGACACAACCCCATTACCCCGTGCTGGGTGGCCGAGTTGCAGAGAGCAGCGATATTTGTATGTTGACATCATCTGCCTAGTTCACAAATTTTTGAACAGAAGTGTCCAGTCACTTTCTAGCTGTGATACAAAAGCAAAACATTAAAAAGAGAATATCAAGACTTCTCCATCAACATTCATGTCAGCACCAAAAGCTTTACTTTCACCTTAATGCCATCTTCTGAATGCCACACCCTACATTATGACATCAACTTGTTGAGGAAGCGATGACTTCTGCAAACTAAGTAAGAGTTTTTCTTTCATTTCATATTTCTGAAAGGTATGGGCTGCGAGCGACAAACAGGTGCCGAGTCCCATGATGTAATGCTTTAGTGATCAATGACGCAACCCAGCTCAGCTCTGCCTTTTCCATTGCCATAGTTTGGTAACACTGCTACCCGCGACCCTTGTGAAGAACATTTATTCAAGTTTAAATTCCATTTTGTTCACGTGCTGTAAGATTTTCATGACGTATCAGACCATGCAAGCCTGAATCTGTGGGTAGATATCAGACAGGCTGGACTATAGAAAACAGGTGACCTTTCCTCTCCCCCTCCTAATTGCGTTCAGCTCTAGCACAAACTTGTTACAACCTGATTTAAAAATCATTATTTCCCAAACCATTGCTGATTTTTCCTCTTTTCACTCTAATCGCAGCATGCCCAGGACATGTATTCCACCACCCCAGTAGGCACTAATGCTGTCACACCAAAACAACGACTACTGGAAGTCAACTGCTGTTCTCGCACACTTTGTATGCTGCACAAAGCGTCTACAAAAAGAGTCCTATGTTTTTTACTCCGTCTATAACGGGCAAACCCCAATATAGACCTCCGCGAAGCAACTGTTCGTTATTTTTGCTGAAGGATAAAGTCTCAACAGCAGAAATAATGTCAGTCTTTTAGCAGACAAGCAAGAGACAGTCAAAAAGAGGCAGCCAGCAACACTCATTGAAAAGTAACCGCCGTATATTAGGTTAGGCACATGAAGCCTTTATAACAAGCTCTTACAAGCAATGCCTTGATGCATTCTGCATCTATTGTCTCCCCCATCTGTACATGGATACACACATGTATATATATCTAGCTATATGTAGATAGAGAGGGATATATCTCGACATTAACATGAAATCCATGGTCAGCTACCTGGCCCATTCTGGAGTTGTGAAAGAGTGCCTCTTCAAATACATCATATATGCATCAGCTGGTTGCTTAAGTTGATTAGCAGGGGGCAGTTAAATTACTATGCTAATCCATGTATTCTCAGCACTGTTTCCTTGATATGGATATGTGTATATGCTTACTGGGAAGCCTTGATTAGTTCAAGCTTCAATGTGTCAAAGGCTCCAGATTCTTTCCAAAGAATAATTTTAGCTGTACTCACATCCCTAAAGTGTGGGAGCTGATTTGAAAAGGTACTTACCTCTACCATATGCTATTTTTCTTTAAACAATTTGCATTTCAAAGTGAATATGGCATTTATATTTGAATGAATATCAGTATGTTGCCAGAACTGGTCTCAAATGAGCAAAAAAAGATGCTGGTCTCCTATTGAACAAAAATGTTTTCATCTACCAAAGGAGCATCAAAGGAAGAGTTCTTCTTTCTAGCTCTAGACAGCTTTATTAAAACTATCTTTTCTGATATTATAAAATACCCCGTTATGATAGCGCTTACAAAACGTTCAAACAATTAAGCTCTACAAAACCTATTCAAATTAAGAGTCAAGGTAATTTCCAGGTTTGGCCAACGCTCAACAGAACAGCCTCTGAGAAAAGTGAGCGTGCTCACACAAAGTCCAATTTATATATCCATCTATTCAGCGTAAATAGCCGCCAAGAGCAAAGATAAAGTAAAGATGAGAGACTCGGCATAAGAGGAATTAAGCAGAGGAGTACATGCCTGTGTGTACGTATGTACATATTAAGAGGCTGATGGAAACAAACACACTGGGGGCAGAACAGGTCTCAATCTCCTCCGCACAGAGGGACTCGCTCTGGCTCTTCATACACAGTTGTTTCAGATTTACAAAACAACAGACCATAAATGCAACGTCAGATTACAATTCTTAGAAATGCTCTGAAAATAACAAAGATTTCTACAAGCACAGGACCACAGAAGATGCTAAGTGTGCACCTAGTCAGTAAAACCTAAAAGACAAGACACTATGTATTACAATTTTTTTAATAAAATAGACGAAACAATAAAAAAGGCTTAACATAAACACTATCTTGTATATATGCAGTAACCTGCCCAACCAAAAAATAAACCGTTCAGGGTTTTTGTCATTGTTGCTGTTGTAATGGAACAGTAGGGTGGACAGCATGTTAGCCATTCCTCTTTTGCCATGTTTTAACTTAATCAAAAGAATACAGTGAATCACCACTGGGCGGCACAGGTTATTTTAACAGACATATCACTTTAGCCAAAGCCTTCACCAAAGATGCCACTCACTAATCACAAATGCAGAATGAATATAATTCATGACCATACCCTAAGAAGTGAGATACAAGTGACTTAAATACATGGAAGTGGTCTCCATCTCCTGCTGCAGACACATTTGTGATCTCTCCCAAACAAATCACCTAGTTAAAAGAAGTTACATTTGGGACTGCAACTAATATACTCTTGAATTTATGAGACGAGCAGACACTGCAAGAGTCCTGAAGCAGAACTCTATTTTTCCATGAAGCAGCAGTGTTCGAGACCCGCAGAGAGCGGCTGCACAGAAGCACAGAAAGACTGAATCAGATGAACTACAGCCTACTGCTATGCTTTCACCATGGCCATGTTTTATTTGTGTTATGCTTTTCATGTTCACGATGAGTTTCTCTTCCAAAAAAAGAAATAAACCTCCTAAGGCCAGAGGGCTGCGCTCACCAGCTGTTAGAACTAATGAAAAATACATTAGAGTTGTGGGTCAGGAAATCCTGACTCTTGATATCAGTGGGTTAATTGTTTCAAATCATGTTGGGTCAATTTATGTTGCAGGGATACTGCCTATTCTTGAAATGCCCTCTAATTCAGTAAAAGGCACTGTCAAGTAGATTAGACTGCCTGTTGGTTGCCCGTTCAAAATCCATACCCAACACTGCTCCCTGAAGTTTCTCCAGGCATTAAGGGTGCAAAAGGAAAGTGAGGGAGGCCACTTCGCTAGCTGCAAAAAGATGAAAAGCATTCCCTTCCCCTTTCCCCGATCCTGTATTATGTTTATGAATTACTTCCCAGAGTTGTGCAGAAATCTTTCCGAAGGACCAAACTTTCCTAAGAAGCGGCTGACCAGCCAAGCTGTGCCACTTGCTGCCTTCACTGCCTTCTGCTTTGCCTATAAATATGAATGTGGGGACAGTTCCTGCTTTAGCTGAGGAAAATTTGGGGATGGCTCTTCTAGGTTCCATGAGATCTCAGCATCTGTCCTTCTCTTGCCAACTCTGGAGATCGCGGCCTGCCCTGAAATCTGGGAAAACTGCTACTTACAGCTCCTTCCCGCTCCGATTGAGTAGAGCCAGTCCACACTGGAAAGCGATGTATGGGCCAGGAGTCAGAGCACTGTCTGGCCGCGTTCGCAGGAAGATCAGCTGTGGGACCAGGGCCAGAGAGCTCCAGGTTCTTGAGTGGGGTGGTTAGTGGTGGAAAACCTACTTAAGTATTGCTACGGACTCTGTTTCAATCTGACAGCAGTGTGCAAACAGCACATCATTTCTGCCTTGGGCTTATCACGAACCTAAAATAACGTGGTTACTTGTACACGGAAGGAGGAAGTGTGAGACGCCAGTATCTTTCCAAAACATACTGGTTCCAGTATTGAAACTCTCCTTCAATACACTGACAATCATTTTTTTATGCCGTAGCAGATGACTTGCTTGTGGGTTTAACTTATGATTTTTTTTTTCCCCAGAAGCATTTATTATCTGAACAAATTTCGTGAAGATAAGCAGCTATTAATAGAGGAAGACCTTCCATCTCGCAGCCTGGCAGGGCAGCCTCTGCGAACCAGGCTTGATTAGTAGTGTACAAACTGAGAAGGGTCAATACTAATGAACAAACAAGGCAATGCCAAGAAATATCCTGGCAGTGAAGGACATGGTGCTGGGAGTATAACGAGAAAAGCTATTATTCTCAGAGCATGCCAAACCAACACAGCAAGTGTGGAGGAAAATTAAGTCATCAGAGGAGACACCTCTTCTAAAAGAAAGTTAAACACATCAAGGGCTTCTGCTTAAGATCCCAGACTATTTATTCTGCTGGGATCAAAGCGTGCGTGCCTTTCCTAGCAAGGCACATTACTATTTTTTCAGTACTTTTAACAAACAGCGGTAATAAATAAGGTATACTTCGCTTTCTGGGCAAGTCCTGATCGAGGTTACCTGCTTGTTAAGGGACTGCATTTTTCAGACCCAGAGGTGACCATTTTACACTGATGAACGCTCTAACTTTGTCTTCAAGTTACTTGGTTGCGAATCCTGTTAAAAATTGTGAATTTAACTTTGCAAAACCAACAGTGCAAAATCAAATAATTTCAAGATATTATGCTGCTCACATGTAAAGCATGCGTAGGGGCCCGAGGCAAAAGATGTAAAATGCTTCCTAATCCCTTTGACTGTCTGTGGAAGTTATTAATAATGAAATTGAAGAGGGGGTGGGTGTCTTATCTGGGCGCTGGATCTACATCCAAAGCTGGTAAGATTAACCGAACTAACTTTGGGAGTTTTCCATGAGCCTACAAACCTCCCCAGACCCTGCGAGCTGCAACCAGAGCCTCTTCGGGATGGGGAGGGATGCCTGCCGGTATTCAAATATCCTCCAGACTCTTCCGAAAATGGAACAAAGAAACTTTATTTTCGAAAAAGAGACAATAGATACGAATGCGAGATGACTTTTTTTTTTTTAATAGCTATTGCCACTGTAACAGCAGCTAAGTGAATGCATGTCTGCAGTGTGAGCAGTTTTGATAAACAGCCTCTGCGGGCCACACAACGGGGATAATGTATCCTTAAGTACTGCCAATGAGCTGCCATTCTGCACAGCCAATTACTTCTGTGCGTCTGTCACTCAAAGGAAAAATGACTGAACCCATTAGATCAAACCTTTGTCACTGTTCCTAATGCACTCTTAGGCCTCATTAATCTGAGGGAGCAGCAACACAGCCGCCGGTGCCTCATTGCCTCCCCCACAACAGGCCCACGTGAATCTTCTCATCTCTCCCCCAAGTGCACCACGTTAATCAAGCTCTCCTTATTACCCCGGTCCCTGTCACGGCGGAGAGCGCTCTCTCTCTTAAATGCTCTCATTATGGACCATCTTTAGAGCTGGCTGAGGGAGGGGGAGAAAAAAAAAAAAAAAAAAAAGAGCCAGAGAGAAAGAGAAGAGGAAAAAGCAAGTCCGATCACATTAATATTCATGACAATAATTAGTATTCTAGGTCACTGAATATTCATGCTATTAGTTTGGTTTTTTATGGGTTTGCTGGATGTCCTGATTGCTGGAGTGTGGAGGAAAACAGCATGGTTGGGACTTTAGATGTCAACGGCAGTTCAGTACTCAAAACACATTTGTGAATTTTTTTTCCCTTTTGGTAAATCAGTTTCAACCCTCCTGATGGCTTTAATATTTTAAAATCACTGGGTGAAAAAGAATGAGCAATTCTGCAAAGGTCTTAACATCCAACCAGTTAGTATTACAACGTGTAACCGTCAAAAATCGTTCAGATTTCATCAGGCAGACAAGATAGAGCTGTGATTTTATTCGGGATACGGCGCAACGGAGGCATGAAAATCAACCAGAGCGAAACAGGCACAGGCTGAGCAGCAGCGACTTGTCCGGCATCTACAGTCATCCGCCTGAAGCTTCATAACGCGTTTCTACCGTTTATCTACCTGATCGTCATTAGAGATGGGCACCGTTTGCCCACTGTAAGAAAGAATCGTACAACAGTTCATTGTTTCCTTCTTCCTCTAAAGAGAAAATCTAAGCAAACTTTTTCCCCCCTAGTATTTAACATATGCAGTGTTTTTATCAAATATTAATTTCATTAACACTAATATTTGCCCTGCTCCTTTTCACCCCAATATTAAGGAATATAGGGTACTCACAATGAAAGTTTATTTCTCTTGAGTTCTGGAAAGGGCAAATCCTAGTCCAAAGGGGCTGGAGATGACCTGGAGGGATCCCCCTCTAGTGGGATGAAAGAGAAATCTCCAATGCACTTAAAATTGGGCTTCCCCCCCCCCCCCGCTTTGAAACAAACAAACAGACAACTTCTCCTTTCATTCGCTACAGCTGTATATCACTGAACTAACAGCAAACCCAACCAAATGGAAAATTGACTTGGGTGATTAATGAGAAAAGTCACAAACTTGCATTTGTGATCTGTGGCAAAACCGTAAAACTCGCACTCAAGTTGAAGCACGGAAAGCGTTTCATGTTAGGTCAAGTCATCTCACGTACCACATTAGACTACAAAATTAGTAGCAAGTAACTACCAACTACCAACCACCAACCTCCGGCCTCGTGGGAACTCTACCAGATAAAATCTGGCACTGCCAAGTCACACACTGCTCCACTACACAACCTCACTCACCTACAAGGAAGGAGTTCAGAGCAGACAGAAGAATTTAGGACTCAGTTCTGCACTTATTTGCAAAAGCACCCAAGATGTATAGGCTTTAGAGCAATTGCCTACGCTAGCAAGCGCTTGGCTTGACAGATTTTTTTTACTCATCGTCAGCCTGATCGTAACACCTGAATCCTCACAGTAACCTCCAATGAAAAAAAGATGACTACATGATGTACAAAAATACCGATGAAGTCAGTATACTTCAGATTGAGACTTGAATTCACGATGCATCACAACAGTGTCGTGATGATCTGATGACAGGAGTGATCCTACCCCCAGTTTTCCATCATGCTTCCCCTCTTGCACATGGCACACCACCCTTCGGAGGGTACTGGCTCTCAGTACCGGGACTCAGCAGCTATTATTTCAGATGTTGTGGGAAAGGGCTACCCAACATGCGAGGTAGGGCTGTAGATCTAAGTTAGGCTTAAAAGGTAAAAAATAATAAAAAAAAAATTAAAAAAGCAGTGGTTAAAGACCAGAATTAGACAGGTACTAGAATCTAAAGACACCGCGACAGAAATCTGACTTTGAAAGTATACCGGTCTAACTGAAACATCAATTCTCCACCTTTTTAAAAGAAAAATCTGGAAGGCAGACCATTCCAACTCAGTCTGATTCCAAGCATTTCAGTGTAAGGCAAGATTACTTAATGACCACTGCGTTGATTTGATAAATGATCACAATTAGTAACAGATAGAAAACTCACATTTATAAGAATGTGAAGATGTCATTCTTATAGCATGTCTGAAATGTCACATACAGTTAGCAGATAACAACCTTTAGCATACTTAACGATGGCTATGCCACTAACACATTTTAGGATACTTCACATACTGTACAGTCAGTACTGGAAGTAAATTTAATAGCACCAAATTATTTAAATGAAGTGTTAATCAGGAAACAATTTATCTCTACATCATAAGCTATTTTTAGATGTGAACTTTCTACATCAGTGGCTCTTGCTGCAGCTCAGGCTTTGGGTTGTTTGTAGAGCAGAAGAAATAAATGACTCCTGGGAGAGATTTCAGGAATAAGTTCACCTTCAGGTCAACCAGCTCAAATCCAACCCAATTTGGGAGTAATTGAAACCCGGACCCACTCCTGCTCCAAAGTCAGCAAGAACTGAGCCAGCTTCTAAAAGGCACAGAGACTTGGTCAGTGGCCGATTCACAGGACTGCTGGCCCTTATGACGTTGCCGCAATATGCTACCAACTCTTAGATAAATTTGGAACCGAGCAAGTCCCCAAGTTACCCTATTCTGAAGTACTACCAACGGAGACGCATCAACAGAGTGATGTTCACTGCCATGTAAATTTAATATAAGTCACTTAAGCATCATTCAACAACTGGTTCAAGATACCACAAAAGTAACATAACTTTAGATTAAAGGGAACAAACCTCTATTTCCCTCAACTCAGAGATGCCCACCAAGTTTGCATACAAGTACGAGCACCTTTCATAAAGCCACAGTTAAAAATCTGTTATTTAAAGCCCACGTACAACAAAACTAAAACAACCCCCCACCCCTCTGTATTGCCTGTGAGAAGCGGCCACACAGAATCCCAATTCTTACAGGATAAACCACAAACTGCACCTCCAAGAACCCAAGAAAGCCCAGAGACCAGCTTTCAACTTTTACAGTGTCATGGCAAAACTTCTAGGAAAGAACAGTCAACCTTTTTCCAGGTAAGGTGTCTGGCTGCAGGAGCAGCCTTACCTTCTACTCGTTTCTCTGTTTTCTGACAGAGTAGAGAAAATATTTCTTTTTCCCCACTGCTGTTTCACTTCCAGTTTACTGTCCTACCATGACATCAAAGGAAAAGTATTTTTCCCAACTCCTGTGTCAGTGTGGAAACCCAGCAGGAAAAAGTAATCTTGTGGGGTTTTTTTAGTTCATATGTTCTCATATAGGTCGTCTTTTTTTTTTTTTTTAATATCTCTGCAATGGAAACTCTCAAGAGGGACTAGAACTTGGCTTTTGTTGTTGAGTATTTCCTGAAGATATCTGCTTCCAGATGTTTGGGATGTAAACACATTTACATTTATCCTCTCTCTGATCAGGGATAGCTGTCACAGAGATGGTTATTATATGTCTGTTTATCAAACAGTCTTTAAGAGCAGAAAAACAATCTTGTTCAAACAGGAAGTGCCGCAAAGCATGACTAAACTCAACGTGCTAGGAATGACACGCTTTTAAAATTTTCATTCTGCATGTGACATCTACGTCAATTAGATCTAACAGAAAACAACTTTCACTTACTGCTGGGCTGTTATAAAGCGTATTACCAAATAATTGCGTATACCCCCTCTTGAATTCACAACACCGTCGCCCCGATTAGCCTAATTCCTTCTATTCTTCTCATAGCAACGCTATGGGAAGCACCTTGGGCAAGATCTTCACCGCGCTTAAGTATGTGGGAATACAGACTGAACGTGTTTGATGCAAACTATCACTGAGGTCCTGTCAGTTATAGGACCTGTAATAACAACTGACCTATAACATGTCAGTTATAGGCAATCAAGTAGACAACCAATACATACATTTATCGGCCAAGGTGGCACTGAAATCCATACTTAAGGGGCAGCTTCTGAACAGTGTTTAGTAACAGACCACCTTATGGCCTCAAGTTGCGCCAGGGGAGGTTTAGATTGGATATTAGGAAAAATTTCTTCACTGAGAGGGTGGTCAGGCATTGGAACAGGCTGCCCAGGGAGGTGGTTGGAGTCACCATCTCTGGAAGTGTTCAAAAAACGTGTGGATGTGGCGCTTCAAGACATGGTTTAGGGAACATGGTGGCACTGGATTAATGGTTGGACTTGATGATCTTGAAGGTCCTTTGCAACCTTAGTGATTCTGTGATTCTGTCTTCAAATGAAGATATCATTTAAGACCAGCACTATTGGACTGTTTCAGCAATAAAAGCGTATTGACTTTTTTTGCTTTTGATGTTTGAATGAAAATAAGTTCAGGACCACAAGTTAGTGGAAAATTGGTAATCTCAGCCAAGAAATCCTTTTAGTGGGCCTGAGCTACCACCACATGTAAGCAAAGATGATGAATTCTACTTCCAGGGTCAATCTTAAACGTGACATTTTAATTAAGCAGTGATATTCTTTTAATATCCTAGCTTTTTCACTAAACTGTATACAATTATGTAACAGCAGAAGATGTGGTCAGAATTCCTGAACACATCAAACAATGAAAGAAAACACCATCCTCACTTCTAAGCATGGAGGATATTACTCCAGGTACCAAGCCTACACTGGCAAAATGCACAGAACAGAAAACATCACTGTTTTCCGAAGAGGTAACATGGGAAGCAGTGAGAATGTAGTGTATTTGCATGCTTAAAAAGTAAAAATAGCAAGTGCTGCTTCTTTCTGTGCTTGGTCCAAACCTTCTCCATACAGCAGGTCCGTGTACAGAAACCTCCCAAGGAAAAAAGAGGAACAGACGATTTTAGCCCCACAATCAATTTTAAAGCATCACTCAAGATGAAGATAACATTTTGCCAATACTAACGACTGAGAAAAAGCTCTGAGACAGCACCACAGACTGCAAGGGGTAATTTGCAAGTGTTTTTAGTTGCATGACAGACAACTGCAGAGATAGCAGAAGCCCTCCCGGCACTCCAGAAGCTGCACGCCGAGTACCTACGGGTCTCCCACCCAGCAGAAACTGTGACCCTCTGCATAAAAACCATTGTCAATATACTTGAACACATGAAAGTTCAGACTAACAAGCCAGGTACAGCTTGTGACAGTGTCTTTTCTACAATATTAATACTCCTGTAATATTTTAACATCACTCTCTGCAATGCAGCTCTTCAGTCTTACCTGAACACAAGAGTATGGAGAGTGCCACATAGACTGATGCAGAGCTGAGCTGTTGACCTTTATTTGCCATATACAGTCTGTCCTAATACCGTGGGTTTTTTTTTTTTTTAAAGTAATACTTTAAATACTTAAGTAGTTCTTTTTTCATTGTTTGTTTTTGACTGAATAATCCGTTTGGATCAATCAGCTTTCTAAAAAAAAAAAAACAAAACCAACTCCTCTGTCTTCCTGCTGCTGGTCATTCTGTCCAGTAATGCAACAACCAAAGAGATCTCAAATGTGGCTTTTTGAGTAAGAAAGATTCAACGAAGGCAGTTTCTTCAGAAGAACCAAATTCTGTGAAGAAAAATGCCAAAGAAGAGATACCATGGCCGACAATGCACTGAATGTACCAATCTGAATTTCAGAAGCAATGGCTGGCACAGGAAAATACTACAGCAGGTCTGAAACTATAATATCTGCAGCTGCACTAATGAAAAACAGCCTTAGAGAGATGTTTGCATCTTCACTGACCCTCCTCTCACACCAAAACCTTAGCTGTCCCCCTTCTATATCCTCCGACACCCCAAGTGGGCAGAGGAAGCAGGTAGTGAGGCCAGCTGCCATATAGAGCATAAAGCTGTTCAGTCCAGCCTGTCTTCACCTGCTCCCCCAGCAAGTTAAAAAGATGCTCCAAAACTGTTATGCTTCCAGCCAGCTATAGGGGTAATATCATTAAGACCTCAATACTTACTTCACCTATGGGACGAGTGCCATGCAAAGATAAGCGAGTCAAGGACTTGCTTACAAGTAAAGAAGGATCAGTGTAGCATCCCAGCTACACTGGGATGTGCCCGAGAGGGGAAACAAAGGTATTCAAGTGGGTAATGATACAGAAATCAGGTTCAACTTCCCTTGGATGCAACTCTTTCATACATCAGGAGGGCATTAATTAAGACTTAATCACAGCAGATCTCTTAAGATGTGCTAACCAGACATCAACAACAGAAAAGTCTTTCAGTACTTCTAAGATGCCAAGAGAGAGGACAGAAGCTCCAACGATTCCCACCACGTTATTTGAAAAACGCTATCTAAAAGCAGAGCCGTTTTCCAGCATTTGCACTTTCTAGCATAATTAACTTTTCTCTTTTAAAACAACTGCTGTGCGATAAAACCTCAGGCTAGCCAGGATACCACCATTGCCAGAGCGAGTTGTGTACTCTACAGTTTCATGTGAAGCAAACATTACATGTGCAGAGAGTCCCAAAACAAAATGAAATGTGCGATATTCATTTAAGTCACATACAAGCTGTTTCCCTCTAACCTGGCAAGCTAAGCAGATGCCAAAACATGTAAATTCCACGCTATGAACTTTATATTAGTATGCATCCTTGAATATGTTTTCAGAAATGTACTTCTCTGGAGCAATCGCATAGTTTTTGCCTGTATTCAAACATCTTAAAAGCTGAAACCTTAAACATTTTACCGCTGGCTTATTGACTCAGTCCAGCACTTTTCTTCCTTAAATTATGGAATATGTTGAAAAACAAAACCACCCTCCCCCACCCAGTCACCTAAATTAAATAGCAAAATGGAAAAAACAAACCAACCATGAATAATTTTCTCCTATGAGCTCTTCCCGTGACAATGCCAGCTCTGTGCCTCTCTAGGGGCAGGTTACAACTTGAAAAAGAGTGAGGAAATCATGGCTTCAGACATTTCAGGTCCCCAGCCAAACTAATACAAAATGCCACACAAGATCTCCAGGGATGTCTGCTCAGTGGCACCACTGTACAGCCACAGGCTTTTTTAAACATTCATCTCAATAAGCAGCATCCGTATGTGAAAGGAAATTCCTTCTCCCTCTTCCCCTGATACAAGGGAATGCAGATCACAGAAAACGTGTGGATTTACATCTTGACTTGAAGGATAAGGTAAATATTACTATCCAAGAGCAGACACCTGAACAGCAGGGTGTTGGTTTTTATGGTTGCTCGTCCTAGCGTACTGCACAGGGACAGAAGTGTGTTTGGATGGTTTTATCAGCACGTGCTGGAGGTGTTTCCCTTACTCATAAATGCAAAAGGCACTCGGCCCTTTATGGACATCATCCCAAACATGCTGACGAAACTTCCATACCAACACTATACCATTATGAGTTTTGTATAAGCTCTGCGTTTTACAAGATAAATTGTCTTAAATGTTTTTCCTTAATGCAGTTTTTTAAATCCACTTAGCTGTACGGACAAGTACTTCAGCGAACAATAAACTTCTTTGTTTAGAGCTTACAAGGAGCTATAAACTACTTCCATAAACAAACTAAAATAGCTTTCTAGAGAAGAATCTTGCCATTGGGAAGTCCAAAATTATGCATCCTTCTAAAGATGGAAAGAAGTGCTGTGGATCCCACCAAGAAGCCACAAAAAGCCCTTTCAAATGATTCATCTCCTGTTTTTCCAAAGTATTAGACTTAAGAGATAAGTAGTAAGGCAGCATCAGTTCTTCACAAATGTTCATTTCTGTGAAATTATGTAGGGTTTTGACAAGTATAAGGTAGCAAGTGTAAGAAGATGGATGTTGAAGGCCACTCAGAAACTTAGAATCTCTCGTGAAGGACAGATCCGCAGTCAGAGCTTAAAAAGTTACACATCAGCAGTTATTTGGATTTATAAATTTTTCACAGTTACCACCCCTATCCCAGTAGTACAGGACAATTGCCTACAGACACTGGAAATGCAGTCTTTCCCTTTTTTTCCCTAGTGTGGTATTCTCTTACCTGAATTCGGCGAGATGTGTAAACTGCTCATGTCCTTGGAGAGTCCGTTTGTTTTGGGACTGGAAATGGGTGCACAAGCTGACGTAGCTCGGGGTGGCCTCTTCCCGGGGACTTTCACAGTGGTTCTCAACAAGTCGATTTCTTTCCCGTGAACGTTCTGCATATAGTCCTGGTTAAGAAGAAGAAAAAAAAAAAAAAATCCAAAACCCAGTGTCAAACAGGTAGTTCTGTAAGCAACAGAACTAACGAAACCTGGTTTCTTAAGACTTTCGTCCTATATCATCTGCCATCACCCACCACACTGTTTTCTCCTTCCTTCCCTTTTCTCGAGAACCCCTTCCACACTTTTCACTAGAAGTACTCCCCAAAGTCTTGAGCTTTCGAATACATCCTCCAGCTACCAGTTGGATAAGGGGCAATTCACAGTGTGGCTGGTTCTAAGCCATATTTAGGAGTCCACCAGCTAGCAGGTCCCAAACAGAAGACGACAAGTCTGACTGTCCCTCATGAGCATGTGTCTCTTCTCGGTCAAAGTTTTACGTACTTATCTCTTTCTCCCTCAAATTTGGCTTAAATTGCTCGGCAGGCACAAAAGTTACGAAAGGGCACTGACTGGAAAGGTTTCTGCAGTTAAAACATTGTTTCCTTAGAATATGATCCTCCCTCCACACATGTAAAAATAATCATAGAAGGGAAAAAATGGTGCAAGTTGTGTCTGATTAAACACAGTGAAAGCTGGAAGCCAGAAATGGAAAAGGCTTTTCCTAATGCTGCTTTAGAAAGCCCACAAAGAGGAAATAAGCAGACAAACCCAGTCAGCTGTAGAAAGACAGTCAACTGACTAAAGCCAAGAACTGCTTCCTGAGAAATCCATGAGAAAGTTCTTCTAACAGCAAATAGTCTCTGGAAAAACAGGCTCTTGGGATTCTGCTTTCCAGCTCCAAAGGCATTCCCTAGATTGTCTGTGGGCTTCTTCAGATGCAACCAGAAAAGCAAACAGATATGGGTGTCTATCAGAGGGGGAAATGGCAATTCTTTAAGCTGAGACAGCCACTGAGGCTGCAATCCTGGGGTGCATCAGGAGAGAGGTTTCCAGCAGAGGTGGTGAATGTTAAAGCCAGCACCCAAGACACCAAAGTTTTCAGCTCCTGGTACACATGGTTGTGGTTACTCATGTTCCAGAAAAAAAAAAACCAAAACCACAACTGAAACAACTATGAGGACACTAGAAGAAACAAAGAGACTGTATCTTATGAGAAGACATGCAAGGTGCATAGCAAGAGTGAAAAGGGGTAAGAGCACTGCACAAAAATACACCTGGCTATATGCACCCCAAGAGGAAAACTGCAATTTGAACTAAAGATTGAGGAAAGGCCTGGGCTTAAGCTCTTGAGTTAAGCTGGAAACCAAGGGAATGCTATTCTTGAGCAATCTTCTATGAAGAGCAGCTGGGGCAAAAAAAAAAAAAAAAAGATCTAATTCCTTTTCAGATAAAACTTGAACAACTTGGAGATTGGTGATGCTGTGGGCATCTGCACAAGCAACGACTTGCCAGCAAAGACGTAACTGCCAGTTGTCCAGGAGTCCAGAGCAAGATTTAGCAAGATTACAAGGTCTTATAGGAAAGACTACCAATATTTAACTAGGTTGGTTCCAAACCTGCAGCATACAGACCTGTACACCACCAGAGCATCAACTGTACAAGTAAACACCCGAACAGCTTAAAAGCATACCCGAGGTCTACATCACTGCTGCCATAATACAGGGAGCAATCAGCTCCCTCATAAAAATCCTTCCACCTTTGACAGTTTTTACAATACAAATGATACGTTCCTCTCAAAACACATCAAAAATCTACTACCAGACCAGCATTCATTTCTTCACAGCTAACATTAATCTGTGATAAAACCCCAAAACTAAGTCATCACACCAGCTTTCCCCTGCCCCCAGCTGTTTGAGAATTATTAACAGTAAAAAGGGGGGGTGTGAATAATTTTTGGGGTGAGGACACAAAGCTCTGCTGCCAAAAGAAACAAAGGCAATCCATTAATAAAAATTCATTTGCGAGGTGTTAGATAGAAATGAACAAAACAGTTTAACCCATAAATTATCAAGTTGGCATAACTTTCTTGTTCAGTGTCAGTTCTTCACAAATTAAAATACACTAAGCCGAACATAATTGAGCATTTATTGCTTATGGGCTCTAAAATGAGGCTTAATCAGACAGCGACTAAACCTCAGCATGTACTCTTTTTAATAGACACTTTTTATTTAACCTACAACCACCACTGTACTCCATTTAAATTTGAGAAAGAGGTGTTTATTCCAAATCTTCAGATGAATAGTGTGTATGATTTCCCTGCTACCCTGCCAATTTATGAGATGTGACAGGGCATTATTAAAGCCCTTTTAATTGAGAGTAAACCAGGCTTAGGTGAGCTATAAACCATCCGAGAGAGTAAGTGAATGTTGGCAAACAGAAAATAAATGCGCTGTAGCCATACCATTATTATACCAAAGCACCCAAACACAACAGATGCCACATAGGTATTAATGTCAGCTTAAATATTTATAGGGATATATCAAATGTAAATAATAAAGCCTCTTTCATTGTGCACAAGATGCATAGCGATAATCTCTGCACGTCCCCGAGGAGGAGAGGCAAGCACCAAGCTTCCAGTCGGTGGAGCATCCGCCCCTACGCGCGCTCCTCAGATCTGCACTTGGGGAATAAAAGTTAAAACTACAAAATAATGTCGCGGCTTCAGAAGCACAATGGAGGGTTTGATCAGATTAGAATAGATGAGGGTCTTGCTGTCATCTGGAATATGCTGTGTTAAAGAGAAGACTGCAAGCCTGATTTTGATATGCAAATGTTACAGATATAACTCCCCTAGATGTTAGTTGTAGAAAATGCTGATCCGAGAAAAAAGGGGAAAAAACCCTTTAACAAGGCATGAGGGTAATTCAAAGCCAAGTACTTTTAAACAGCACTTAACAAGTCCCTAGAGCCCACTCAACAGCGGGCCACCCCAGAAGTGCCATCTTCTGCCCCTCAACAGCTTGAAAAAGTAGTAATTGCAAATCCATTTGCATTTTTCTTCTCAACTTGTCCATGTTCATCATTCAGCAACGCGGGGGGGGGAGGAAGCAAAGGGAACCCTCCCCAAACATGTGGGTAACAAGAGAACCCAGCGCCCAATTCCCTGCGCTTGCACCTTCGCCATCGCTTGTTTTTTACATTTCGCTCCTAATTATGTTGCATCTATTGCCATACACTTAATTAGCTGCATTAATGTGATTTCTTTTCACATAGTCAAGCAATTAAGAGCTATGATTGAGTTTCATTCAATTAGCCTCAACAAACATGCTAATTGATGTCCCAGATGCAAATGAGGTGCAATGAGAGAAACCTGCTAGCGATTGAGAGTTGTGGCGGGGAGACCCACAGCGCTCAGCTTGCTGACAGCAGCACAGCTTAACATGGCTCCCACCTTCTGCGGAGCTGCCTTCGGAGGCGGAGGGGGGAGACAAGCCGTTAGTGCCTCAGTTGTCCCAAATAGATTCCTACAGGAATAACGGGGAGCGCTGAATCAAAGCAACGTCGTCTCCAATTCTCACAGCGACGGCTGGTACGAGACTGAGAAGAGCGTAGCGTTTTCCTGCAGCCGGGTCGGCATCACAGCCCCTGCAAACGCCACGGTTTCTTCAGCTAAGGACTATAAAAGGTCTCCATCTAATCTCTGAGCTCGTGAAATACTACGCAGGTAATGGCCTGCAGTTATCAGTAACTGGCAACTTAATCTTAGTCAGCTGTGGGGCAACGCTGCCTCTTCACGTTAAGGCCAGAACGCATCAATCAATCAATAATCCCTAAAAATACGCTCGCTGTATTGATTCTCATTGCTTTTCATCCTGAGGTTACCGTTAGCAGTTTGCTCAAATATAGTGCTGCCAAGGTGTTAATTTGGCTACTCAAGGCCATTGACCATTATCTAGAGAACTAAATAAACTGTTAAAATATCAGCAAAAATCATAAAAGCTACATTGACTGAAGATGACACAAAATATTATTTGACAGCACCACAAAATGAATTGCCTTGAGTAAGAAAGAAACGATGTGCCATGACACAGAATAATGTAAAGTAAAATTACTTCAGTTCTGCTCTTAATACAGCTCCACATTTACAACAGCAGAAATTAATTTCACCAATTAACTGAACGGAAGCCTTTCAGACATGCAAATTGAGCAAACGGGTATGATGTTTTCTAAACAGACCTACCAAAACAAAACACTACTGTTTTTGGGGAGCCCCTTTTGTTTTCAAATGCCAGCGGTTGTTAAACTTGCTGCCGTACATCGCAATGACTTCTGATTGCCCTCAAAGCCTGAGAAGATGCTCCACCAAGGGCCACAAGCTGAACCCAGGCTACGTGACACTTCCAGCTAGCTGCCTACTTTCTCCCAAGCCAGAAGACTGAAGATAACAGGCACACGTCTTCTTCCACAGTCACGCTCAGCGCTGCTGCTGCCTGCTTGACCCCTTTTTCAGGGGAGGAAGGGCATATGGATCGAGGGAAAGGCAGAAGGTGGTGCTGGCTGCTGCTTCCGTGAAGCTGGGACTCAAACTCACATCATCCACGTCTACCACAGTTATCTCAAATATTTCAAAGGACCACTGAGCATGTGCCAGCATGGTGCCTCCCTAGAACGATCCTTAAGTTAAAGACATGGCTCATGTTAGGTACTTAACACTGAGGATATAAAAAACATCATAGAGTTTGAGGATTCTCACATGTCTCTAAGACAAGAGACGGTCATCCTTGTCACACACGCACAAAATGCCTTTTTACTACCTAGGTCGTATTTAAAAAACGTATTATTTCATTATCAGTGTATTAAGCAAGAAAATGCGTATGAACGCTGAGTTACTGAATATAATATTTATCCGTTAGTACCTTGAGAGCTCAATCCCCCACACTTTTTGTATAGCTGCCTGCATGCAAAAGTAGGAGTACAACCCCCCCGTCCTGAAGGCAGGTGTTTTCCCTCTTCATTTGCACAACTGCAAGGTATTTTCCAAGGTAACGGAAAACAAGCCGATGAAGCATGAGAGCTGAACCATTCTACCCAGTCAAGGTTTCGGCCGCGCCGAAGCACCTGAACGGGGAAGGTTCTGGCAACCTGCCCTCACAGGCAAGTTCAGGTCCGCTCTGGCAGCCGAAGACGGAGTCGGACTCTTTCTGACTGAACTCCTTTGGGCTGTGCTTCTGCCCTGGGATTGCAGTGAAAAAGCTAATGCTGCAACCTAGTCTTCTTGGCCAAGAAAACTCACCAAGACAACAGAAGGATCAAGCTGTAGAAGACAATTAGGGTCTCCTGTAGCTGGGCTCAGCTGGACTGTGTATAGAGAGAAACCCTTTCAGAGGAGTTGTATTTTTTACATCATGGCACTAGGTGAATGGGACTTAAAGCTCACATCAAACCCACTTACCTCGGGCTTGCCATGTGTCATAACATTAATGTTAAAAAAAAAAACAACAAAAAACCTGCTCCTTCCTAGAGAGCCTCCCCACGGTTCTTCCACCACGTAGCTGTCCCACTGCCACCCTTTTCCAACGCACAACAGACCAAACAAGAGAGACTCTCCGAGAGCGCTGCCTTTCTGTGTCTATAATGGTACACAAGAACATCACACTTCTTCTCATTTTGAGCTATTAAAATCTCTCAGAAGCAGCCTGTTTTTCCAGCCCTAGGAACTGGTCCAGGCCCAGGCTCCCTCCCAGATCTGTCCCTGGTTTACACTGAGCTTCTGAGAAAAAGATCTTCATTTCATGCTAGTTTTTCCCCACCATTCAATCGGACAAAACATTCCTGAGGCTTTGCTTACTGAGGTTGAGATAGCGTTTCCTGATCTGAGGCAAAACAAAAATTATTATGGAAAAGAAAGTTTACGGTTACGCCTCTAGATGACATTTTAAAGACTGTGGGTGGCATATTTTTTGAAACGCAATTCCAGTTTCGTGAGCTGACCTATCAGACCCACAAAACCTATTGTTCTCCCTCAGCAACAACTGCTTCCGAAAAACAAAACCCAATCCCCTTCCCCCCAAACCAGACCAAAACCCCCAAACCCGCAGCAGACCAGTAAATGGATGGAGCCTTGACTTTTGTGCCTCTACGTGGCAGTCAGACATTTTTATTGCAAAATGCCGTCTGGAAAAGATGCAAAACAAAATTGCTAAACTGCAAAAAGAAGAAGGGGTTGGGGGGGGAGAAAAAAAACAAAAGGCCCCCTTCCCTTTGCTTATTGAGTTCAAAGGCATAACATGCAGCACCCTGCAGCAAATGGGAAGCTACACTAATTTTAAAGCCATAAAACGCTATAAAGTGCCCTGCGGGGCAGGACTACACTGAAGCTAGTTGCACCTAAATAAGACATGGTTCATTTACTTCGCAGCTTAGCCTAATGTAATCATCAGCGGATTTCTAGCCTAGAGTTGTAACAGGCAAATAGCCGATACTGCGGAGGCGACACTCCCAGCCATTGAGGGGCCTCAGCTAGATTGCTGTTGATTAGAAAATTTTTCAGTTTTGACAAGGACTTAATGAACATAAATCGCTCCTTGATTGGTTTCCATTTGGGGCCACAGGCACACCTAAGAAGAAACAAAAGTCTCCAACTCCTCTCCCCCTCCGTTCCCCGGGAAGGACCTCAGCAACAAACCCACCATCAGGTTATGAGCCACAGTGGAATATATTCATCAAATGGTCCTGTTAAATTAGCCATCCTCCCCTCTCGCATATAAATACAGGCATAATATCATTCGGCTTCATAATACATAGTTAATCTTAAGAAAAGCCATGAAATGTTATTTTCTGAGAACATAGGAATGAAAATGCATTCTGGAAAACACTGATCACGCTAAAGCACTTTGTCCTGGCAAAAAGGAGGTCATCTCGAATCTGTTTTTTTCACATTGCGAATCAAGAACATTAAATTTCAGTAATAAAAAGCACTGACTGTATCTATACTATGGTGTTAATCAGTTCGACCAGTGTGGCAGGGGCAGGGGAGGAAGTTAGGGCAACACTTTCAATACAACAGCAGTTTCACAAAATGTTGGGTTTTTTAAATGGATCACTCATTTTAATAAAATTTTCAGAAAATTCTTCCATCTGCACTTCACTTCTCATTCTGATTTTGTAACAAGAACTGCTGTAAAAGACAAATCAGAGTTTTACCAGCCTGAGTAATTTATGAAGCATTTATACCCACAGCAGTTCGCTCTGCTGGACAGGAAGCTCTAATTTTATAAAAGCCCACAATTAATTAATAGCTTGGCGTTTTCCATTTAAATTGCAACTCATTCCAATACCAAAAATCTTCCCCGACTTTTTGAAGCGGGAGTAGACACTGAACTGTACGTTCGCTGCTCCTTACTGCCATACTGCAAGTTTGCACAGCTCTGCGACAGCAGTATTGTGTTTGCTACAATATCCCACGCTAATGACGTGATAAATCTTGTCAGGCCCTCCAAAATGAATAGACTTGAAACTAAAAATGCTTCACATTTGCCTTGTTTGTGCATTTGGTGACCTGTGAGTATCTGTAACAAGTCATGGAAGTGATTGTAAGAAGTTACTGTGAATAATCAGTCTTTCTCTCCTTCCCCATCAACTGGGATTATATATTTGAGGAGTATTTCACCGGGTAGCTTGCTGACAGTCAGGAACAACAATCTGATTTTTCACCAAGCAGAGCAGGTGCAATGGCACTTTCAGGCAAGAATATTTCTAGTTTGAAAAGCCACAAAGCCAGGAGAATGGAAAATAATCTGCCTTGACAGCGATCCCAAGTGACAGGTCTCACTTAAGGACTGCAAACACATTTTACCTTCTATTTTCCCACTCTGTTTTTAAGTTTTTCTCCCAAACTGATCTTCACTCCATTACATCTTTAAGGTAATAAAGAAGTTTTTCTAGGAAGCTACGAAGAGGATGAGTGATCTCTACAGCTATACCACTTTATAAAAGCGTCTTTTAAAACATCGTCGTTACATGCTTTGTGTTATGTATCTCTACCGAAAAAAGTTACAGCAGCATGATTAACACTTTTTTTTTTCCATAAAGGTCAGTTATCCTCTAGTTATCACTAGAAGCAATGTAAATTCACAGTGAAGCATGCTAGAATTAAGAGAGGAAAGGTCTGAGAAATTCAAGTCAATGCTGTTAGAAAGGAGAATGCTGCTCTAAACACGGCTTTGATAAAAAGGCTTCTAGAAAGAGTGCCAGTTGCAGGGAGCAGGTAAAATATCAATTAATTGGCAGTAATAAGCAATTACTATACACACATTTTGTAACTGTTCCTATTCTCAATTTTTCTATCTTAACCAATGTTTTAGGCGTATTAATGGATGTAATAACTCTAATAAAACCTTACACATGCTTCAGACAGATTTATCTTCGCCACCAAACTATATTCTCATTTTTGCTCTGTAGGATTTGCTTTGACCACTACTCTTTCAGGATCTCTCATGAAAAGCAACATATGCATATATCCTTTTGTCAGCCAAAATACGTATTTACTGAAGCCTGATTTGAGGATTAGCTGTTCATAGGAAAGGCCAGCTAGAAGGGCTTGCAGAGCCAGCCAATATCCAACCTTTCATTCCTTTGAAGCAAAAACAGGAAAAAAAAAAAAGGGCATACACGATGGTATTTTAGAAATATATAAGAGCATGAATATTTCTATTAAAGCAACACAAACAACACACTTCGGAGTTATTAAACAGCCTGAGGTAACACAACCCTGAAAATCAGGCTGAACCGAAACGATGTCTGTAGGCGGTTTTTCATAAACATGAAGGTGAGCGCTGCTCCCTTGGCCAGAGCAACACCCCGCTCCGCCGCCAGACAGCCCCGCTGCCCACAGCCACGCACAAAGACGCCGCGCAGCCCAGCTAGCGCGGTGTTCTCTTAAAAATGAGGAGAGGCAGAACAGTTTGTTTGCAAGTCCGCTTTCCATTTCCAGATTATTCAGGAAAATCCTAAAAATGAACAATAGTTAAAATTTTCAGCTGCGGTTCTAGGAAAACCGCTGCACATTATGAGACCTGAGAAAAGTGCATGCATCTGCAACACTTCCAGATACCTACAGGGCATTTTCAGTAGCCTCCCAGTTCTCACCAAGTCTGCTTTTCCAGGAGGAAACGGCCAAGCAAGAAAGCTCAACTGAAAGCCCAGTCCCCCCCATCCCAAGTCTCAAAGAATCTTAGACCCATGAATTGGGTCCGTTTTGTACCATCTTCCGAGAAGACGTGTCCATATACTCTATCATTGCAACTCTCGTGCAAAGTTTAGCCTAGCGTTGGATACGACTCCTTACCAGGCTGAAATTTTGCTTAAAAAAAAAAAAATATTACATTCACTTTATTTGAGGACAGGACAACTTTGCTAATGGTGGTCCTTTTGAGCTAGCTCACATAGGCTGCTCACCCAGTCAACACTATTTTCAAGGAAGAGTTTTGAAACTCTGGCTACTGTCTGATGAACTGAGCAGACCAGCTGAATCCATACACTTCTCAAGGAGATAAAGGACAGGTTTCTCACCCTCCATCACTATACACCTCAGCACAGGTTATCAGATGAGATCACTGGGGATGGGAGCAAGGCTCATGAGTGGCATTGCTGCAATACAGACCTCAGCAAGCAAAAAGAAACCTTGCTGTGTAGGTACATGGGATACACACACCACACATGTTCTAGATGGGCTTTAAGTGATGGCCATCAGACCTTCCTTCTCTTGTATTTAAGAAGCTGTTCTTCCCCCTTAAGGTGCCACAGAGCTGTGCTTTTATTTGAAATCCAATCTAGAAGAGATTAAATGCAAGAGGGGGAAAAAAGCACTCTTCCCTAAAAAAAAAAGCTGGTTTCAGCTTTGTTTTTTTTCTTCTTTTCATAAACAAGGGGCAGCGATGATGATGTGGATAAAAGAACAGAAAATGGACATCCACAGCTAAAGCTTTGTCATTTACTGACCTGTGGCACGATGACAACCCTCTGGAAGACAGACAGTGCTGAAACATCATCAGCTATTCATTGGGATAACACTTAGATAAAGAAACGACATTTTAACACTGCTGTATTGGGTTTGAGTGGCAAGGTTTTGGTAGCAGGGGGACTGCAGGGGTGGCTTCTGTAAGAAGCTGCTAGAAGCTTCCTCTGTGTCCGACAGAGCCAACGCCAGCCGGCTCAGAGACAGACCCGCCGCTGGCCAAGGCCGAGCCCATCAGCGATGGTGGCAGCGCCTCTGGGGGAACACTGTTAAGAATGGGGAAAAAAATCTGTGAATTTTGCAGCTGGAGAGAGGAGTGAGAATAGGTTCCCCAGCAGTCCCTGGGGAAGCCCACGGGGAGGCCGGTTGTGCCCCTGCGGCCATGGAGCTCCACGGGGGAGCAGATCTCCACCCGCACCCAGGGAGGGCCCCACGCCGGAGCAGGGGGATGCCCGAAGGAGGCCGTGACCCCGTGGGCAGCCCACGCTGGGGCCGGCTCCTGGCAGGGCCCGTGGCCCCGTGGGGAGAGAGAGGAGCCCCCGCTGGAGCAGGTTTGCTGGCAGGACCTGGGACCCCGCGGGGGCCGGGCTGGAGCAGCCTGTTCCTGAAGGACGGCACCCGTGGGGGGACCCAGGCTGGAGCAGCCTGTTCCTGAAGGACGGCACCCGTGGGGGGACCCGGGCTGGAGCAGCTCATGCAGAACTGCAGCCCGTGGGAAGGACTCAATGCTGGAGAAGTCCGTGGAGGACTGTCTCCCATGGGAGGGCCCTCAGGCTAGAGCAGGGGAGGAGTGCGAGGAGTCCTCCCCCTGAGGAATAAGGAGCAGCAGACACAAGGTGTGATGAACTGACCACAACCGCCATTCCCCGTTGCCCTGTGCTTCTGGTGGAGAATTCAGGAGTGAAGTTGAGCCCAAAAAGAAGGGGCAGGTGGGGAGGTGGTGTTTTAAGATGTGTTTTTTATTTCTCATTACCCTACTCTGATTTGATTGGTAGTAAATGAAACTAATTTCCCCAAGTCGAGTCTGTTTTGCCTGTGACAGTAACTGGTGAGTGACCTCTCCCTGTCCTTATGTCAAACCACGAGCCTTTCATTGTATTTTCTCTCCCCTGTCCAGCTGAGGAGGGGATCGACAGAGCAGCTTTTGTGGGCACCGGGCACCCAGACAGCTTCAACCCACCACAACTGCCCACCAGGTATCCTGATGACTATATTTTGTGAGCCCTTGCATGTGGCATTAAAAGCCAAGAGATGCCTAGACAAATTCTCCTGGGTCCCTTCGGGGAGGCTGATGCTGCATTTGCCAGCCAGAATTTTAGTCATCCACTCAACGGCTATACTGCAGAAGCGTAAGATGAATAGGTAGCTATGGTGAACTTTGAAGCCTGCAGGTCAAAGTTCTCTCTCATTATCCCCACCATTTTCTATTGGCGTAGCTCCTCAGCATCCCAAGGGACAGGAAGGTTTGAGGCTCTTGAAAAAAACTGACATGACCAAGTCAGAAAACAGTAGGGTGCTTATGTAAATATATTTTTCTGTCCCCATTTTCTCTCCCCCGACTTTCTCCAAAAGAAGGAATACGAATTTAGCTATTGTGTCAAACATCAGCCTGGTGGCATTAGTAGTTACTCCTTTAGCTGGCACAATACAGCAGTCATTTCAACATGCTGCCCTGCCAAACAGGCCTGACCCTTCCAGGAATACCTCCTCTGTAAGAAAGGTACTATTTGATTTTCAGTCCCCACCCCAAAACCTTTCATTTTGTAGCCAGTCCTTTCGAGGAGGATGACAGTACTGATTTCTGAAATTCAGCCACATTCTCTATGCTAAAAAACACTGCCTTCATGCCTGAGCTGCCACCAGACCCACCTGACAGACACAACTGATGCACTGCTGGCCAAATCTCAAGCAGTATTTAATACAGTGCTCACTGTCAACCATTAAATATTATCATAGGTTCTTCCAGTGCAGGTTCTGACTCAAACTACAATCTGGAAAGACCAAATTATCTTCTAAATTTACTTTTTCCTGCCACCACTAGAGGCCAGCCCACCTTTTGCTTCAAAGAATTGCGGCTGTGAAACTTTGTACAACCGAAACGACCTGCATACTTTGAGATAAGCCAAATCTAACTAACAGGTCAGATGAGAGCCAGCCTGTTTAGGAATTTAGGAAACTGACTTTAGACGGTTAACAAAAGTTCTCTTCTTCAATGCTATTTAAAGGGAAGGTTGGTAGGAATAAGGTCCTTATTTTTCAAAACAATGTAAGAAATGATCCCAAACAGCAATGCAAGCACAATATTAAAATTTCATCAGTTTCTTTGGCTTGCTGTGAAAAAAGCAACAAGCCGATACAGACGAACAAAAACTAGCAAAATCAAACCAGGAACATATTATCAGAGTCCTGTTTGGGGGAAAACCCATTCACGTGGCAATACCCATGAGGAAATTCCGACTTTCTGCTTTCCCGCCTATAAAGTTTTGTACAAACTGTCCTGGGAGTGCAACTGGCTTCAAGTACCTGGTCCTGCCTCTTCCTCCCACTGCGGTTCACGCAGGACAGAGAAGATGCTACTCACATTTCCAGCCCCAGCACAGAAGAGCACCGGGACTCTATTTAGATAAAAATGTCAAGTCAGATCTGTGCTCTATTTCCATTTGAGGTGGATACTTTTGGCTCATAAGGATACTTTTGAGCACGCTGAAACAAGCAGCACTGCTATAAGGAACTGCAAGGTGCGAAGATTAAGAATATACGGACAGTAACTAACCGACATACAATTGCCTGATGGATGACGAATGCACCGTGGGGTATAATAACTATAGTTAATTGACAATAAATAGTCCATTGACAGTATGGACACATACTGAAGTAGTGCAGTGACTCTTTGAAGGCTAAAGACAACAGAAGTAAGGCATTAAACCAGCATCAGTTAGAACAGAAATCACGTTATCGCAAGACTTTAACACGAAGGAGCAGAACCCTAGGTACTCCTAGAGAGTGGATTCAGTAAAGGTGTCTCAGGAAGCCCCTGAACGGGTACGACATTTTCCCCAGTAGCTTCTTGTCAGCTAGGAGCTGAGTATGGTCCCTCACCACTACCTACCCACATACAGCCAAGGGAAAAGCAGTTCGTTACGAACCTCTCCCACCTACGCAAGGTCTGCGCAAATGGAAATACGGAGCCGTGTACCTTTTTCTTGGGGGTAGGGGGGGCATGGTGGGGGATAGAGGGAAACAATTACAGGCTAGTAATTACTTCTTCTTTAAATGGATTCCCTCTAATCTCCAATGGATTTACCTCTAATCTCAAAGTAATTACCTCTAATCTCAATGGATTCTCACTCTGGGGGAGACTAAGCAGCTCCAGGGAAGCCTACAGAGAAGTAGCACTCTATTGTCTGCAAAAGGCAATGAAAAACTAACATGTGCGCAGCAACTGCCAGGAACAATAGCGCGCTTCTACACAGTGAGGAAGGGACTTGGGCGCGGACAACGGCAGCTTGCCTCCTCCTTGCTTGGTGAGCCAGAGTCGGCCAATACAATCTGAGGGAAACTCATGCGGGAGCTCCATGGGGGCTGCCTCAAAGGCACGCAGTATCCATGCTTCCCTTCTGTAAGTGATACCAATACACAATTCATGTATTTTGGGACTTCTTCACAGCAGAATCTCCTAAATCTAAAGGCACTAAGAGTGGCCAAAGAGGACAGATAGACTTGTACATTGTCACAAAAAGGAACAGTGAAAACCTTGCTTCAGAACACAAGGGCTGAGGGACAAGATTTCTGATGGAAAGCGGTAATGCCTTGAAGCTAGCTGTCATCTAACTTACTAAATAACTTTTAAGACACATGGAAGTAACATCAGAAACTACAGCAAAGCATTATGGCAGGTTCTGAGACTATGAAATCTTGTGTCAGGCCAGAGAAAGTGATAATATTCAGCAGACAGGGAACAGCGAGTTGGTGCAAGCACAGCATCAGTGTGGCTGTGCTCCTCAGACATCACCCATCTAAAGCAGAAGTTTCCTGCCAGATCCACATGCACGTCTGTAAGCCCCAGAGTGTATGTACAGAAATGCATCTGATTTTTTACTCCTTATTAAAAAATTGCCCAGGAGCTCAAAATGGCACCAGTAGCTTTAGAAGCAACTGGCCCTAAAATGTTACAACTGGCCCCCCTCTGATTTTTGTATAATGACAAAATATAAGACCAGATACAATTCCAAAGATCTTGGTGAAGGGCACACCATTTTTTTTTTTTTTTTTTTTTTTTTTAATTTTACTGTCGCCTGTACTACAGAGCAAGCAAAGGAGCTGGGAATCCCCTGGGAGTTTCAAGATCTGGAGTCCCCTCAGTGGCTCTATCATGGAACGAGTGCTGACAAATCTCACCTCTCCTCCTGCTGGTATGGCTGGGAAGGATAGGGTGGGCTAGTTCTGAGTCAAATCACTGTGCTCCTTCCATCCCCAAAACTATACCTAGGGACTGCGCTGCACACACTGAGGGGGTATGTGGAGGATCCTTGGGCAGAGACAGCGACAGATGCCTTAACATGAAAAAGTTTTATGGCCCCTATTTTAATAGCTATGCTATTTTTCAAAAGGCTGCTCAAATTTACTTCTGAATAAACCATAAACACTGCACACTGACAAATACCAGAAACTTTCCTCACTCTTTACTAAGTCTAGGTCACTTTTTATTCTAAAATGCTCTTTTGATTTTGAATCCTGGCATTGACAACAAGTCCATAAAAGCATCAGCACAAAACAAAGGCTTAAACTGTTTCAGCTGCCCCTTGCAATGCAAGGGAACCCCTGTTCCAAGGGATTCGAAGGAACTTGGCTGGACTCATAGAATTACAGCAGGGAATTTAATCTCAAATTATGTCTTTTTGAAAGGGGAATGACGAGAGAGAAAGAAGCTTCTCCACCAGAAAGGGCTCAGCAAAAACACGTCAGGATGAACTCGCTAACACTGCTTTATCAGGGCCTGACGATGCTGAACATACAGAGAGCACAGTGTACTTACATGTAAACTAGGATGGTAGGTCAGCACACCGTTATCGCACAACGTCACATACTTCTTCTTCCACTCTTTATTCAATGACTTGCCACTTCGCTTTAGCAGCATGCCCTGTTAGACGAAAAAAAGATTAAACACTCTTTTGCCAACACACAACAATTTAAGACAGAAAAAGACAGATATAATTGCCAACAACATTTTTAGATATGCTTTCTCCTGCAAGTTACTTGTTTTCCCCTGCTTCTCCCATGATGCACGTGCTCTCCATCAGCAGCTCCAGTGCTTGCAATTTAGGAGGAAAAGCTCTACGTGTGGCTTTCATAAAGCAATTTATGTAAACAGAAAAGACTGTATCAGCACTGGCTTTGCCCGGCAGGTAGAGAAAGCCCTTTCGCACTGAATTCCATGCCTCAGGAAAGCATCTTTTCATGTGACACCGGGTAAGGTTACCCACAGGCGCTCCTAGTTGATAAAGACACCACGCTCGTTGCATTTCCTAGCCCTCCAAAATAAACAATGAGCGCCAGGGTGAATGAGGATCCTGCTGTGTGGCTTGTGCTCCCTTCAGCATGTTCCTGGGGATTCCTTGTTGTCCAGGCTCAGCCTCTCCACAAGCAGGGAAAAGCACACATTTGTGCACACATTTTCAGCAAGGTGATACCGTGATGGAAATCCTCCTAGCTATTCATCAGCAAGAGAGACACCAATTCCGGGCAAGACCAGCAAAATGGAAACAGGGTAAATACAACTTTTTCCCAATAAATTCTGGATAGTGTAGTGCAAGAGTTGTGATCAGAGAAGAAAGCAGGTGGGCAAGGTGACTCACCTTTCCACAAATCATATTCCACCTAAACACATCAACGATGAATGCTAACAACAGTTGAGATAAAAAGCCATCATCCTGGTTAAATGGACAAGGACTACTACCCCACATCAACCTCTTCTCATCTTAAAAACAGAAAGTCTCTTAGAAAAGCAAAATATACCCTGCCATAGCATGCTGAAGGTGGTAAATCAAGCCGTGTTTTATCAACTCAGAATCACAGATTCATTAAGGTTGGAAAAGACCTTTAAGATCATCAAGTCCAACCATCAACCCAACACCACCATGCCCGCTAAACCATATCCTGAAGCGCCACATCCACATGTTTTTTGAATACTTCCAGTGATGGTGACTCCACCACCTCCCTGGGCAGCTGGTCCAAAGTTTGACCACTTTTTCAGTAAAGAAATTTTTCCTAATATCCAGTCTAAACCTCCGCTGGCACAACTTGAGGCCATTTCCTCTCGTACTATTGCTGGTTACTTGGCAGAAGAGACCAACACCCACCTCACCACAACCCCCTTTTTTCAGGTAGTTGTAGAAAGCGATGAGGTCTCCCCTCAGCCTCCTCTTCTCCAGACTGAACACCCTCAGTTCCCTCAGCCGCTCCTCGCAAAACGTATTCTCTAGACCCCTTACCAGCTTCGTTGCCCTTCTCTGGACACAGTTCAGCAACTCAATGTCTGTGAGGGGCCCAAAACCGAACACAGGCTTCGAGGTGTGGCCTCACCAGTGCCCAGTACAGGGGCACAATCACTTCCCTACTCCTGCTGGCCACACTATTCCTGATACAGGCCAGGACGCTGTTGGCCTTCTTGGCCACCTGGGCACACTGCCGGCTCATGTTCAGCCGGCTGTCAACCAGCACCCCCAGGTCCCTTTCCGCTGGGCAGCTCTCCAGCCACTCCTCCCCAAGCCTGTAGCATTGTACGGGGTTGTTGTGGCCAAAGTGCAGGACCCTGCACTTGGCCTTATTAAACCTCATACAGTTAACCTCAGCCCATCGATCCAGCCTGTCCAGATCCCTCTGCAGAGCCCTCCTGCCCTCCAGCAGATCAACACTTCCACCCAACTTGGTGTCGTCTGCAAACTTACTGAGGGAGCACTTGATTCCCTCGTCCAGATCATCGATAAAGATATTGAACAAGACCGGCCCCAGAACTGAGCCCTGGGGAACACCGCTTGTGACCGGCCGCCAGCCGGATTTAACGCCATTCACCACAACTCTCTGAGCTTGGCCGTCCAGCCAGTTCTTTACTCAGCAAAGAGTAAACAGCCACAAGCTGCAAGTTTCTCCAGGAAAATGTTGTGGGAGACCTTGTCAAAGGCTTTACTAAAGTCCAGGCAGACAACACCCACAGCCTTCCCCACATCCACTAGGCGGGTCACCTGGTCATAGAGGGAGATCAGGTTGGTCAAGCAGGACCTGCCTTTCATGAACCCATGCTGGCTAGGCCTGATCCCTTGGTTGTCCTGCACAAGCCCTGTGAGCACCCTCAAGACAAACCGCTCCACGATCTTCCCCGGTATGGAGGTCAGGATGACAAGCCTGTAGTTCCTGGGATCCTCCTTCCAGCCTTTCTTGTACATTGGCAAGCCTCCAGTTGCCTAGGACCTCCCCTGTTAACCAGCACTGCTGATAAATAATGGAGAGTGGCTTAGCAAGCTCCTCCGCCAGCTCTCTCAGTACTCTTGGGTGGAACCCATCAGGTCCCATAGACTTGTGGGTATCCAGGTGGCTTAGCAGGTCCTTAACTGTTTCCTCCTGGATTATGGGCAGGTTATTGTGCTCTCCATCCCCGTCTTCCAGCTCAGGGGGCTGAATACCCTGTGGATACCTGGACTGGCTATTAAAGACTGAGGCAAAGAAGGCATTAAGTACCTCAGCCTTGTCCTCATCCTTGGTGACAATGTTCCCCCCCCATATCCAGAAAGGGATGGAGATTCTCCTTGACTCTCTTTTTGTTGTTAATATACTTGTAAAAACATCTTTTGTTATCCTTTACAACCGTGTCCAGATTGAGCTCTAGTTGTGCTTTTGCCTTTCTAATTTTGTCTCTGCATGACCTAATGAGATCCCTGTACTCTTCTTCAGTTGCCTGCCTCTTCTTCCAAAGGTGGTAAAACTTTCCTTTTTTCCCTGAGTCCCAGCAAAAGCTCCCTGTTCAGCCAGGCCAGTCGCCTTCCCCACCAGCTCGTCTTACGGCACATGGGGACTGCCTGCTCCTGCACCTTTAAGATTCCCTTCTAGAAGAATGTCCAGCCTTCCAAAACCCTTTTGTCTTTCAGGACTGTCTCCCAAGGGACTCTCTCAACCAGTGACCTGAACAGGCCAAAGTCTGCCCTCCGGAAGTCCATGGTAGCAGTTTTGCTGACCCCCGTCGTAACCTCACCAAGAATCAAGAATTCTATCATGTTGTGGTTGCTAAGCCCAAGATGGCCTCCAACCACCACATCTCCCACCAGTCCTTCTCTGTTTGTAAGCAGCAGGTCCAGCAAGGCACCTCCCCTGGTGGGCTTACTCACCAGCTGTATCACTAGGAGGTTTCCTCCAGGAACCTCCTAGACTGTTTCCTCTCTGCTTTATTATACTTCCAGCAGATGTCTGGTAAATTGAAGTCCCCTACAAGAACAAGGGCTAGCGATTGTGAGACTTCTGCCAGCCACTTGCAGTGTGCTTCACCTGCCTCTTCAGCCTGGTTGGGTGGTCTATAACAGACTCCCAGCAAGATATCTGCCTTGTTTGCTTCTCCCCTAATCCTTATCCGCAAGCACTTGAGTGGGTCTTCACAATCATTGATTTCCATACAATCAAAACACTCCCTAACATACAGAGCCACCCCACTGCCTCTCCTTCCATGCCTATCCCTTCTGAAAAGCTTATAGCCATCCACTGCAGCACTCCAGTCATGAGAGTCACCCCACCATCATGGCTGTCCCACCGCACAACGGCTTCCAGCTCCTCCTGTTTGCTGCCCATGCTGCGTGTATTGGTACAGATGCACTCGAGCTGGGCTATCGATTTCACCCCCAACCCCGGCACGCCACTCCTAGGCTCATCTCTCGTGAGCCTGGTTTTATCCCCTTCCCACTTCAAACCTAGTTTAAAGCCCTCTCAACGAGGCCCGCCAACTCGTAACCTAGAATCCTTTTCCCCCTTGGAGACAGCTGCACTCCATCTGCTGCCAGGAGGTCCGGTGCCGTGTAAACCGCCCCATGGTCAAAAACCCCAAAATTCTGCCGACGGCACCAGCCCCTGAGCCGTGTGTTAACCAGGTGTGCTTTCCTGTGTCTTTCAGCGTTCCCCCCCGCCACTGAACGGACTGATGAAAACACTAGCTGTTGTTTCTGCTCCATCGATCAGCCGCCCCAGCGCTCTGAAGTCCCTTTTAACCACTTTTGGGCTTCTTAGCACAACCCTGTCGCTGCCAACCTGCATGACCAACAGCGGGCAGTAATCAGTGGGCTGAACCAGACCAGGGAGTTTCCCGGTGACATCTCTCACCCGGGCCCCAGGGAGGCAGCAGCCTTCCCCCTGGCTTGGGTCCAGTCAGCATATTGGGACCTCTGTTCCCCTCAGAAGGGAGTCACCTGTGACAATTACCCTCCCTTTTCTCTTAGCAGAGGAAGTCTTGATGCGTGGGGCTGGCTGACTCGCCCCAGGCAACCCCCTGGACGGACTTTCATCAAGGTCCTCACGTGCCCAGCCCAAGTCCCAGAGCCCCACGCCTGTTGTGTGAGGGCAGCCGGGACGGTGAGGGAGGCCGGGAGGGGATTCGCCTGCCGCCCCGAGCAGGGACGTGTTTCCACTCCCCCCTCAGGCCCTCTCCTTCGGCCGGGCAGCAGGAGGGCAGGGGATCCCCTGCTGCCTGTGGAGCCTCCACCGGCAGCCTCTGCCCCAGGGACGGCCGGGTGTGGCTCCCCCGATCCTTCTCCCTCTCACGCTCCCTGATACCCCTCAGCCTCTCCGCCGCCTCCGCCCCAGGCCGAGCAGGTCGCTCACCCGGCCGCACCGCACACGGGCGTTGTCTCCGCCGCCCTCGGGCACGAGCGACAGGCTCAGGCCCTGCCCGCAGCCGGACACCGGGACAGCCGCGCGCTTGAGCGGGGGCTCGGTCTGGGCCGCCACGTTCCTTCTGGCCGCGGCCCTCGGAGACCACGGCGGGGCCCCCGGCGCGCGGGCGACGGCCGCCCCTCGAGAGCGCCGCTACTACCGGGGAGCTGGGGGGGCTACTACGCCCCGCCCACACGCCCTGCTGACACGCCACGTGTTGTTTTCCCGCCCTGCTCGCGCGCCCAGGGGCCGCTCTGGCACCTGAGGGGCTTCGGCCGCCGCCGCTCCTGTTCCCGCCCGCGCGGAGCCAGCGCCGCCGCGCGCCAGGAGCTCGCGCTGCCGGCCCGGGGGCGGGGCTGAGGCCGCCTCTCCGCCTGCGCGGGCTTGTCGCCTCAGGGAGGGGCCCCCGGCGCGACCCCAGGAACTTTTAATTTCCAAAACCGAGTCAGAAGGCGATTCGTAACCAAGTCACACAGCACTTCGGCCACCGACGGTCCTGCTGAAAGGTCCCGGTGGAGACACTGCGTACACCACCGACCACAAGGACTCGCTAGTTCCCCAGACCACGTTCAGATACAAGCGGACACTGGCAGTCCCGTCATGAAACCGCAAGCAGGTACCACACCAAGACAAACTTCCGTTCTCTAATCCCCACAAAAATGAGTTTCTTCCATCCTCCTTTTCCCCGGAACTTAAAAAAAATGGGAAAACAGAACATCGACAGATGTGCTACCAAGCCTGGTGCCTCCGTCTCCTCTGGAGCTGCTTTGGTTAAAGTGGGTTAAATCCTCGAACGCAAGTTAGTTACCCATTTTCCCCTTAAACCCGCAGCTTTACAAAGCGACGTCGCTGCGGACCCCAAAGCCGGAGGGGACGAGGGGTGGTACCAGAAGTCCTCCAGAGCTAGGCCCGGGTTTTTTCCTCCCTCTATTCCAGAGGCTGTACCTTTTGGCCGAGGCCCCTCACCACAATCCAATTCAATTCAATTCAATTACTTTTGAATAAAACTTTGGACGGTCCAAGCAAATCCGCGGATGGGACCGTGAAGAAAAGCGCGTCTCGGATGACCGCGTTACGCAGCGGTACAAACTCCCAACTTTCTGACCGTCTGGGGGTCAGATTTCTCCTTTTTGTCTGCTGTTCCTTGCTGAACAAACTCAAAAGCTCAAACTTTTGTAAGAGAAAACGGGGTTTCTGAAACGCTTTCCCACAAAAGCTTCTGTGAGCGTGGAGTCGCACATCCCAATTACCGTCTTCCGGCGGTCCGAGACGTTGTTTTCTTCTATTAAAGAAAATGAAAGCTTATTTCTGCCTTTGACTTGTATGTTTGTCTATAGTAGGTGATCTGTTGCTTCACCTTTCCAATCTTTCGTACCTCACCTGCAGCATGTTCGCTCGTGTTTAGGGGGACCCAATTCTAGTTACCGCTCTGCTGTGGGGATCAAAAATTACCGTTTCCCTGCACTGGTTTGTTCTTCAGACCTTTTAATGGGGAAAAAGCTGTAAGGATCACAATAGTGATTCCCCCCTCCCGCCCCTTGCCCATTTTTGAAGTTTTGAAGAAAGTAAAATATATATATTTCACACCTTTTTAACTGTCCCTTTGCTATACAGAAAACGTGTCATTACTTACGTAATTTTCAATTTGTGCCAATTATAAGCTCAATAAATAGTAAAAACCTACTACTGTAATGATTTTTACTAGAGGTAGGAATTATGAAATTCTATTTTTGGATTTTAACAAAATGATCAAAATAGGTTTTCATCTTGCTTTTGAAGTGGAATTCCATGCTTTCATGTTAAAAAAACCCTCAGCATTAAATACATACCATCTACCTATTTGTGCCTAACCAACAAACCACACTTCCCAAACCATTTTCTTTAGCCATTGCCTTGGCAAAAGGAATAGATTTTCGTATTATTTGAGAATTAAATTATCTTCCAATACCTGCAGAGGAAGCCGCTCTGAATATAAGGAGCGAACTTAAAGTGCTGTGAAGCAGAGAAGTCCATATAAACAACACTTTTTTCCCCCAAGGCCAGAGACTACCACTTCGTTTGTGGTAACTATATAGAACGGTCTGGAGAAATGCTCTTTGATACTATCAGAGTTTAGATCAGTCATAAATGCACTTTAACATTAACTAAAAGTAAAAAAAAAAAAAAAAATTAAAAAAAAAAAAGAAAAAGCCCTTCACTTCAGTCACATCATGTCTACATTTCAGTCACATCAGGTACTCTGCCTAGGAAACGACACACATGGATGGGTTCCCACTGACCTTGGTACCCCCGAGGCAATTTAGAGGTAGCCCGGGCACCTCTCCGGTCATGGCCAAACAGGCCCCCACATACACACAGCACCTGGGCAAAATCGCTTTATTCTCCAAGGTGGGCAGTAAGGGACCAAGTAGATCAACTTCTACTTCAAAATACTGATTCTCCCTCCCCCCCCCCCCCGAAATAATCTCTGCCTCAAATTATTATTAATTGGATAACATGACTTCTCCTAATTTATATGAGGAATGAGTTCCATCTGCAACTTTAGCCCTGCAGTTGGGTGTAGCTGAGCCAAAGCCTCCAGATTCAACACTAAGAATTTCACACCTCCCATTTCCTCACAAACCGAGAAGTTGTTCGCACTTCAAATTACATTTTTTTACCACCTTCCCTCCAAAACTGCAATTCTGCCTCTAACGGAGGAACGCTTCTCCCACCAGACTGCGCTGGCTTGTACTTTTAATGAGCCACAGGAAAAAAGGCTCGAACCGGAGCGCACGGACTTCGCTTCTCAAGTTTTGCTCGAGGAACTGCGTCACTGTACAAAGCAAACAGAGGACGCGTCCGTACGTACTGCGAGCTCTTTATTAGTAATGTGTATGCTACGTCTAGTCCCAGGAGGTCATTGCAAGCCAAAAGCAATGTTAAGTGTACAAGCTTTAAATAACTTACAAAGTTAATGTAATGAATGTAAGTGTTATGTGAAATCCATCACTCAGTGGCTTGCCGTAGCCTCAAGCTGTGATAAAACACCACTCATAAATTTATATTAAAACTCTGTTCAATAGCAATTATTTACCAACAAAGATTTATTGATTGCATTTGCTGTTAGAGACTGGGGCCCTAACCGAGTCAATCAGCTTACGTTGTCGAGCTTCAGGGCACCAGGAGAAGTTACAGACTGCCATCAGGCTCCGCGTCCCGATCATTACTGGGAGAGCAGGAGCAGCTAATGAAAAGCCGCCAGTGGAGGATTGATTGGACTTAAGGTAAAAAAAAAAAAAAAAAAAAAAAAACACCACCACCGACACCGGGCCAGCGACCGCTACGCATAATATACGCAGTTCATCTGAATAAGCAGTAATTGGCTAAATCTCGCCGGTCCAGATGCCGTCCCGTGAGCTACAAACCTTGCTCGCTTAAACAACAAACCAAGGCAAATGGTGGTGAAACATTTACGAATTTGTTTTAGGGAAAGATTTCAGGTTTTAAGCAGCAAATTATCAGCATTTTAAAAAGGGACCTCTTGAAGTTGCTCAGTACAGCAGTGAAGATGCTGGTGGGTGAACCGCCCTAATTTTTCAGGCAGGCTGGACAGACGGTAGCAGAATAGACTTAGTTTCCCACAAATAAATGTCATCAAAAGGCACACGCTGATCGTCAAAAGATGGCCACAGCCACTGCTTGGCCCGCAGAATTAATACCCTGTGTGGATCAACATACTTCGCATGCCCTCTTGTGCTCCACTTTAGTTTTCCCACTCCCCCATGTATTTTGGATTTTCACAAACAGGGTAATACCAGGGATCACAGCTTAACTGACTGCACCTTTTTTCACATTTGCTCCAGCTGTTGCACTTGACTTGAGTTTTTTCGGTGAGTTTTTTTTGTTTCTTTGTTTGTTTTAATAGGATTTGGTACACTTGATTTTTCTTGGCATGCCAAGTACAAATGCTAGAACCCTCAAAGTCAGCAGAGCCACGACCTTCTGGAAAAGGAAATACGGTACTTCAGTTTGTGAGTCTTTTTAAGAAGCTTACGCCACTGCCGTGGCTGAGGTACTGGCATCATGCAAGCTTCTTTTCCTTCCCCTCCCCAATTTTTAGCCAACCCCATACTGTTACGCTGATGCTGTTTTGACAGAATGAAATATGTAATCTCGCACTTAATCATTAACAGCATAAATTCTTAATTTTCTACTCAGCTCTTTAGTTCTCATAACTATGATTAGCAGCTAGCAGTGCTATGAATCTTCTACAGCTCTATCATTTGCATCCTGTCCACAAATGAAAAAGTCATGCTCGCCAGAAACATCCTCCCTCAAGTAACTGCAAAGGCAAGGATTCATAGTCAGGATCACAAACTAACTGTCACGTATGAATTCTGGTCAGTAAAACGCCTACTTCCTTTAAATCTCTTAACATGGTGAACAAATGCTGGTAAATCCTCCAGGTTTGCGTGACTGGCCAACTCTAGGTGTCTGGCCAGCAGCACTGGGACTAGCCTAGCTTGTCCTAGTAACAAACAAAGAGTTTAATTCTTAATTGATATTTTTTGCTTCCAGAAATATTTAACCGTAATAGGTTTCTAGTCTTAAAGTCCGTTCTTCCAGCATATGGCAGGCACCAGCTCAAACTATTTCACTTACAAACAATACTTCCATGCTATAGGAAGCTTATGGTAGTCGCTGCTCTCTCTTCAACAATTAATTTGAGCAGACACCCGAGTATGCAACTAATCCTCTAGGGAAGAAACTGCTGAAGATGCCCAAAGTATTTGGAATCCTTCCATGCAAAAGTAACTTGTTTACTTATCTCCCAATTTTAAGCCCCTTCCCTGCCCCCTCCCGGAGTTTAAGGGAATGCTGCTTGGTATTTTGGTCAATTAGCTATGAAGCTGTTTAAGTTTTTACAGTTGGAAACCTGTAGTAAAGAACTCAGAGTAACAGGGCACAATCGGGCACTAACTGAACCACAAAACAAAGGCTGCAAGGAAGTGGAGTGCCTCTAAAGAGATGTGAAAACAGGAGACCTCAAGTGTTCTCAAACTTCAGTATCTAAGAACAACATTGCAAAAACCCCTGAAAGACCCCAGATATTCTTACTGAAGCCAGACACACAGGAAAAATCCCACACGCCTTCCTCAAAAACTGGCACTACAGCAGTAGCAGGGTTTTGCTATGGATTCGAAGATGCTTGCCCACTACTGAAGAAACTATTCAAATTTATGTGATATTTTCTCAGCTTTACGAGAAAATGAAATCAGAACATTGAACCCAATTCTCTTCTAACATTCCCTAAACACAAGGCAGTAACTCGGCACAGCGGGTAATTACACCGTGAACAGTTACCTAATGCTGAGGCTGCTCAGCCTCTATTTCCACCTGGAGACAAAGAGAAGAGAGGCTCCAAGATCTGACTGGGAGGAAAAGATAATAGCTTTGCTAAATCTTGAAGGACAATCAACCTACGACCCATTATTTTCCAAGTTCTCTGCACACAAGCTACTGAAAAAAAAAATTAGAACGATTTACTAAAAAAAAAAACCCCAATGCTGATTAAGCAAGTCTTACAGTTCACTGTAGCACTGGCAATGAAGATGGCCACCTCCAGTGAAGAATGGCTAGTGAATTCCTGCAAGGAACCTCAGCACTGAAGACATGGTAAGTGGGAAGAAGAAACTTAGGGCTCACCGTTATTGCATTTTTATTTTTAATGACTACTCCAACAATTCAGCCTCCAGATTTTGACCTTACCTGCCAACTGTGGGTAATGCACAAGTTCCTCTAATATGCGGCAAATAATTTTAAGGGAAGTTTTCACAACTCCCCAGCTTGCAGCTGCAGGTTTTTTCCAAAGGTAGGCTACGTATTTCCAGCATGGCACAGACAAGGATTTCTCGGGATGCCGCTGAGCACTAGGAACCTACTAACCTTACTTATAAGCGCAACGTGGTTGAGAAGAGACAACTGCACTGTAATTTGGGGAGTAGAGAACAGGAAGCCATCACCTGGAACATCACTTTCACCCACCTAACGAGCAACTAGAGGCAAAAAGGTGATCACCCAAGAGCAGTCACCCTGGTGTCCGAAGAAGAATTTGAATGGAAAACCAAAGACTCAGCCCTGCTGCAGCATGCGGGATGGAGCAATAAAGACGCTGCTCTGGCAGAGCACTGCAAGTCCAAAGCCGCACCCATCCGCACAACGGCCAGGACGACACTCCAGAGCCCCAAACAGGCACGTCAAGACAATGCGATACAGGTAATTAAAAGGTGGAGACGCTTAGCCAAGTAGGCGACTTCAGGAGTACTCCTTCAACTGACAGCTTTGTGAAAGGGGCACTCTTTCGCCAGCCCTACTTTAGGATTATTTCTAAAATTGGACTTTATAAAATCAGTAGCACATTGCATACTCTACAGTCATCCGTACGCCCTTCCTACAGAGCTGAATATTCAAGTGTGTTACAAAACGCAATTCCGTATTTAAAGGAGTAGCACATCTCTCCCTCTAACCCCCGTTTACCACCCTGAACGAGGCACAGCACCTAGCAAGTCACAGTATTTTTCCGCCTCGCAGTAGTTTCTGCCTCTGTCGCCTTCCGAGGTTTGTTCCACTTACTCTGGACTGTTAGAAAAAAACAGTAAAATAATCACAGCCCTTAATAATCTCAAGTAGTTGGTTTATTAACCCCTTGGCACTGGCAGTTGTGGTTTCCCTGACACCACTGTCAGCCCTAATTCGAGATGCACTGCGATGCAAATCGTTATCCCAGTGTCGGAGAAACCAGACGGCTGATGCCAAGGGGTCTAAGTCGGCAGTAGAGGAGCCGGCAGCGATCGGCTGCGTTTGAACTCTTACCTCTCGCGGCGGCTCCGGCATCACGCGCCGCGCGCTAACTACGCTGGCCGCAGATGAAGTCAGCATCCACGCCAAGCAGCTTGGTGGAGCACTGCTAGTCTAGACTACAATTAAAAGGAAAAAAGAACGCTGGGAAACTGTATTCGGTGCAAGCAAACGTGACGGCATGGCGCGGTTTATTTGGAAACGGCTCTAAGAGCGGAAACGTTCGTGGTGGTAGGAACGGCTGCGGGGTCAGGCATGAAAAAGAAGTGAAAAACCGTTTATTTTCCTTAAGAAACAAACTGAATTGTTGTGCAGACGTTCCTACTTCCAGGTAGCTGGCGCGGCTCTCGCTACAGTAGCGCTCCGTTCCCTGAGCCCTGAAATTCTCTTTTTCGTATTTCATATGAAGTAGGGATTTGGGGGAGGAGGGGGGTTCACGGGAGAAGAGCCATGAAAAGCTTGAAGCCCAATTTTAACTTTCTATCCTGATACTATAGTGTTTCCATAGAAACATCAGGAAGACCACTTAAGAGCAGCTTTTTTTTTTTTTTTGTAGCCATGTTTGGCACCATACCCCTCCCCTGGACAACCTATTATTTCACAAATGGATGCTTTTTGCAGCTTGTTCTGTGCAGGCTCCGATGAAGGGGGGAAAGAAAAAGAATACTGGATCTTTAACCAGTTCCCTTGTGGCCCCCTCCCTTTTTTGTTGGTAATATTTCTGTCATTCTGCCAGGGTATATGGTACAAAGGGTTACACTTTAATTGAGCTGTCAGCATCTCCAACAATCCTATAAAACTCCGATTATGCACGGCGGGGTTAGTGACACACTTGTTATTGTGGATGCCCTATTTGCTAAACCCGAGCCCCCCCCTCACAGGTCACATAACCCATGCGACCTTCCTGTCATTAGCCGCGTCTATTCCTACCTCACTGCTGTGAAAATCACACAAGCGAAGGCTTCAAAGCCCTTGCCAGGACTGAATTCGACCAGGAGCTAATCACCCACAAATCCAGCTCAAATGGCAATAATTGGCTAAACTGCTCACCTCTCCAGAGCTCAGCAGTAATTTGGGATAATAAAGAAAAGAATTATTCAGCTAACTGCCCTGAAATGTATGCTTTGTGACCGACACACTTCACATTTTAATAATGATGGACACAAAATCCAATTTAATACAGCATCTACTGAATAACAAAACCAAGAACGCTGGCGGGGAAAAAAAAAAGTGTGTGGTTTTTTTTAAAAAAAAAAAACCCTGTGTTTCATATTACTGTGCAGAAAGGTTCACGCTTTATGTTGTGAAATTTTGGAACCAAAAAGGTCTTCGTGAACAACCCTCAGAAACTCTGCGCTATAATGGGATTTAATTTTTTTTATCAAAAAGAATGTCCTGCATTAAAAAAACAATAGTAATTTCACTGAACAGTTATACCTCTGGTCCTTAAACCCTTGTAGGGATAAGAAAAGAAATATCTTTTTTTCCCTTCTGCAGTACAAGGGTACTTTCTTCGTTATCCTAGTTAACAGTATTTCTGAATTGCCTCATTTTTCTTTACTTTTACACCTTGTCTTCTGGTCACAGGATCATCACCATCAATGACCCCACTACATATGCTTGCTGGATAGGTCGCGACGCTCCCCGAACTGCTCTGCGATGGGACCAGCCTGAACTGGTTCAATGCACTGAACTGGTTCAACACTGCCAAGATGCTCCACCACTCTTCCTTCCACCCACCCCATCCTTCTTCCTCAAATCTCTCCTAAGACCAAGAAAAAAAAAAGACCACCATAAATATGTGTGTGTATACACACACACGTACAGAAACAATAATTCCACGCCCTGACTTGTCCTGCGTTTATATACCTGAGATGTCCAACTCACTCTGAGGAACAGGAATGAAGATGACCATCCTTGAGAGATGCCCAATATTCACGTACTTTGGGCAACCAGTAGCCTCGCATTGTTATGGCAGAAAGAAGAATAAGGAACCTAATGAGATAACGTTCCTTAACCCAACTCACCTTACCTGCCAAGGGAAATTGTACACGTTGAATTAGCATCTTCCAGACATAGAGCTGCTTCAGAGTTACTGAAACGTTACAGAATGACCCCGTAACTCTAAAACTCAGCGAGTGAAATGTCTCGCCACACCAGGCATGTCTTCTTGCTGGCCTAGTACCAAGTGGCGTACAGATGGATTTTCAGGGAAGATGCATAAATGTCCCTGCATGTCAACTGCCAAAAAGATCCAAAATCAAGAGGCAGTAATTGCGCTTAGTTTGGAGAGGGATCGCAAGTGCTATGGCTGTCTCAAGAAATTAGTTTAGAAATGCTTTATACCTCATTTATTTAAGGCATTCACATACCTGCAGTTTTATAAGTCAACAAAAGGTGAGTCAGAAAGAGCAGTCACACAAGCAGGTATGTTAACGGGCTAAAAGAGGTTACCCATTAAAATGGTTGAGTCAAACATGACATAACTGGGTTTAAGATCTTATTTCCTAAAGATCAAAAAATCATGTTTCATGTTCTTAAAAAGAGCTGCAGAAAATGGGAAAATCCATTTAGTCATAACCGTATTTCTTGTATTACCTGATCGCTGCAACCAGGATCGCTTTGGAAAGGATATTTTAATATAGTTGTAACATAAGTATACACTTTGTTTTCCTTAGCATAGACTCTCTGGTACGGTTTTTTATGTTTTGTGAAGAGAGGAAAAAATGTAGACACTACGCTAACTCCAAGTCGAGATGGCGTCCGAGCTGGTTACACAGAGGCCACCATGCTGTTCCAAGAGGACCTGGGGAAGAGCAAAGCCACCATCTTGTGACACCCGAGATGAAATATATACTACGAAGACCACAGCCCATTCTGCACGCAACGAACTGCCAGCTATAGCCTGCATTCAAGGGAACACGCCTTGAAGCACTCGTGCTCTCAATTTCATCTTAAAACAAGAAGGAAATACTTAGATAAGTGCAGAACATACCCAGACACAAACAGGCAACTGTATAGAGGCAGCTACGACCACATCCCTTAGCTGTTTGCTCAACATCTGAGTTGACTTTGTGCTAAACAAACTGTTTATAAAACAATGAAGATTTATCTACTAGGGGCAGCAGAGACACATCTTTTTAAACAATCCTTTTCAGAACATACACAGCTGTCTTCTTGCTATCAAATGACTTCCGATTGTGCTGATGAATCAATCTGTACTTCATAATATGATAACAAAATCATTCTGGCTTCAGCTTGAAAAATATACAAACGTGGAGCTGTTCACCCAAAAACCTTCCAGCACTGGTCGAGGGCCAGGACTTGGGTTGCACTGTGGGGTCCTTTGAGAGAGGAAGTGCATTTTTCTGGGTATAAAATTTCCCTGAAAAAAAAAACCCAACACACAACACCTTAGATGACTTCTGCTGATCAACAGATCTTCAGGAGAAGACAGGAACCCAGCGTCTGTGGGTTTTCGCTTTTCGTCGAAGACCAACTCAACGGCTCGTGGAGAAAAAAGGAACTTCTCCAGTTCCCAGAAGCAACCCCCAGCACCAGCATGGTCAGCGGAGGTGGGCACCTCTCTTTAGCACAAACTTGGTAATCAATGTTTCTGAAGCCTCCCCATTGCCTGCTCTACACTATCTGTTTGATGACTCTTCTGTATCAAATCCATCTCCACACACACAATATCTCCCCGAGCCCCCGTGAAAACTTCTCCAAGGCCACTTCCAGGGATTTAAGGGTACAATTCAAAGACAGCTTTCAAATACAGGTTTATTACGCTGTGTTCTTAAATTGTTACTATAAAAAGGCAAAGCTACTTCTACCATTAACAGCAGTAATCAATTTTTACTATGATAGGTGTTAGAGAAATTACAGTTAACAAAATACAAGAGACATTGCCAGTGTCAGTCATTTGAAAGAACTTTTCTGAGAAATTATAGGTCAATGCTTTTGACAAGGTTATTATTAGGATTCCTGAAGTAATAACCTGAGACAACCCCAAAATTATTTAACAAGCCTCAAAACAGTATTTCTGAGAAAAAAAGGCTAGTTTTGTCTGGGCCTGCTTTGCCTAATATACAGCATACGCTCCTCCTCTCCCCCACTTCCCAAGCTTAGCATTAATCAGTGCAATTTCAAAATAAAGGATTCTGCATATTGTGTCAGCAACTTAAAAATTGTAATATTGTTTTAATGTTAAAATCACTCCAGATACAATACTTCCTATGTAGTATATTTTATGGCTCATTTGCTTCAACAGATATTAAACTTCAGTCAACAATTAACTACTGACACCTTTTTTTTTTATTATTTTTTAAACCAAGAAGATTTAGCAGAAAAGCTAAAGCTCAACTTGGATTTATTAGACGGATGCTAATTCAATGTCACCAGTTTATTTTCTTACTATAAAGTATCCATTCGTAAGAACGATAGGATCACTTAATCTACGTTTCAGCTGAATTGAAATTCAGATTTGAGCCACGCAGCACATATTTTAGTCAAAAAATTGCTCTAAGTGCATCAGTTTAAAAGACCATTTAAACCGTTAATTGTTTTTCACTTACCATGTAAGATCATTCCCAAACATAACCATTTAAGTGAACGTTGAAATGGTGTTTCGTACACAGCACTCGCTCTATTTATACTGATAGGAAAATGGTGCATCAGAAGATAACGGCATTTGGAGCCATTTGCCGGTTTTTGTCTTCGTAACAGCAAAAATGAGGTGTCTACGGAAGGCTTTGTCCTACCTCGCTGCCCACTCAGAAGCGTGTTACGGCGCACTCGGGATGTAGCCCCAACCCATCGCACGGATGTAAACCCAAGCCGTATCTTGCATTTCACAAGGCATTTCTGTCTATCAGAAGCCTCAAGAGCAGCAGATGATACATTTTTGGATCACCGGCTCATACCCAAACCATCTCGGAACACATTATGTGACGCGAGCTAGGGTGGTCTGTCCCATAGGCCCAGGGGATTACAATTAACACAAGATGCTGTAACGAAGGTGGCAGCGACTAAATTCTCTTGGAAACGTCCACCTCTAGAAATAGCTGGTATATAAGGCGGCGGCGAAGTGTGATGCTCCAGAAAGAGCATCCCGTTACTAAAAGCACACGGCTAGACCACGGTCCGCTCTCGGCATTTCTGGCAGCACGTCCACGAAATGTTTCTGGTAGCATCAGATTTTTCCACGGGAAGCCTTAAAGTTAGGGTCAACTCTTACACGTGCAATCTGTAATACAGAATATGGATTGCTTTGACATACCTCAGGTAACTTAACGCACTGGTCACTCAGCATTTTAATGTTTTTAAGAGCATGCAGTAGCGACGGCAGGTACAGGAAAGGCTGTTATGGATAACTACGTATTTCTTCGAATGAAGACTTCTGTCTGAAGGAGTCAATCTAGGACTTTCTAAAGCAGAAAACCAAAAGATGTTTCCAGAAACAAAAGATACTCGCTCCGCCCAAAGGCCACGTAAAGTTACATATTTTCCTTGTAAGAGAAGTCTTTCACATATGTTGATCACTCAATTTTAAGCTTATATGCAACACCATTAATATTTTAGTAGAACAGGTAACAGGAGACTACCATACAAGTGAGCTGCTCTCTTCCAGAGGCTATTACTGTTTTATGAGCGAGTATCTGAGTACCCGCTAGCTTGCTGGCGACACAGAAGAACGCTACGTTCACAAAAGGTAATTTATAAAGATCGGTTATGGGTTTCTCTGTGCAGTTACTTGGCGGTAGACTCGGCATGTTGTAACACGTTGGAGACAATCTCCCTCAAAAAAATAGAATTCATTATTTAGTTAAGTAATCAGCCACGGACAAGATGAAAGACCAATTTTTAACCACCGTTTCCAACTTTTTATGGATAAAGAACATGTTTGTAAAGACCTAAAAAAAAAAACCAACAAAGTACCCAGAGTGCAGCTAATGGGATTTGACGCTGGCTTTAATTTTAATGAAGAAAGTTGCCAGTAGCAACAAAACTGTCAGCAGCAGCCAAGCACCATTAATAAAGACCCAGACAACATTAGTGACACGGCAACAGTACAAAAGGTTCCCCCCGGTTCATGCTGTGCTAAATTGGCTGCCCAATTTTTCTTAAGTGTCCATACTATTTAGAAGACAATTTATTAATTTTTGTCATCCATTGTCAGTTGACAGGCGATCATTTTGCATCCCAAATTTGAGATGAAAACTAATTGAAAAGACTGGCAGTATTTATGAGGGGTATTATTTGTCAATTATGGCTGATGATGATACTTGGTACTACCAACTTTAACACCCCATGCTCGAGTGTGTCAGTCAGACTTCTTTTTCTGTCATTTCCATGTTAGTTCTACAAAAGTGACAAAAAGCAATGATCAAATCAATTTAAAAAACTCGTTAAGGAAGAGAGGCCCATCAATCCCCGCTCTGAAATCACCAGAGTGGGGAAAAAAGCACGGGTGTCACCCAGGAAATAACAGCTTTCTCGTAAAGACACCATCCAGGACAAAAACAAAAAGCAAACATTACTCTTTGTTTCCTATAAACAGAACAGATTTGCAAATATGTCCTCATTTAAATTATTCCTGCAACTTTATCCAGGCTGCCTACTGCAGGGACCGAAGGTTTTGCTAGCTTACCACTGCCCTTAAACGGCTTCTTCGCAGGTCTAAATGCCTCGGAGGCACTGAAATTCCTAACTGCAAAGTGGCAAATCTTAAGTCCAGTCATTCAACTTTCCTCTTATCGCATCCAGTTTGTTATTTAAAAAAAAAAAAAAGTTAAAAAAGGCTTTCACCATTTGAAAGCTTCCATCGCCATCCTTAGCATCTCTCGGGAGAACACCCTGTAAAACAGTACCATAATTTGAGCGTTTACAAAGCAAACCAAAGCGGTACGGACCTCATGGTGTATCCCAGAGATTTAAAAACGGACAGTTAACACCCTGGAAGAGCAGAAATCTGACCGCCACAGGCAATAAGGTATCATAACCCTTCCAGGGCAACGGGATCGCTTGCACGCTGAACTGCCTGTAACGTCCTGGTACTGGCTACTACCAGTATCAGTGCTGGCTTACCTCAACAAGATGCTTATTTGCGATGATGACTCTTGCCCAGTCTTTCAGAAGCATTCTCCTACCTTCCGAACTCCCAGACGCCTAAACCAACGGTGATACTGTTATCAGCGATTAGCAAGAGAGAACCCAGGAAAATCCCGGCTTTAAAAACAGCGGAGAAAATGAGGTTCCACCACCCATCTCTAGGCCTCCATTTCTGTGTTTTCAACGCCAAGTTGTTCGTCGGAATCACCAGAGTATTTTGAGGCTTCACTTAAGCGCATCACCCCGGCGCTCTTGGGACGTGATGTCACGCGAGACACCGACGCACAGCAGACGCGGGGACCGGGGAGGCACAGGGGACCAGACCACGGCTAACCACAGCTTCAGCTTTGCGGCAAGCGTGTGGTCAAGGGCCGCAGGATGAGACAACTTCGGGTAGTGCTGTCATGAAAGATTTAGCTGGTATTTCCCACGAATCCAGCAAAACAATGAAGTTATGACGCTGTTGTCCACAGAACCAAGATTTTTGTGAGTTTATTCAAAGGCCATGGTCATGGTTGAGTCGATACGAGTGAGGTACCTCTCGGCTGCAGTCCACTGCTTTCAGCATCCCCCATGATCTGCCCGTAGATGTTACTCTCTTCTAAGCTTTGAAGGGCTACAAAATCTCAGTTATCCCCTTCCTCCGCACTGCTCTATTTAGTATAAGGAGATCTCAGTATCGATTTAAAACATGGACAGATGTTCTTTAACATGTCCTACAATTTACCCTACTTGTTTCTGAAGATTTGAACATTTGAAGATGACAGCTAAAACTTCATTTAAACTTCATTTTAGCAACAAAGCATATAATTTTCCTTTACCTACAGCAACTAAAAAGCTTGAAATTGAGTTTATCTACTATACACACCGTTTTCTCTGACACTGTAATAAATGGGATTAGAGAAGAAAATCTGTCTTGCACAAAAGAAAAAAAACTTCAAACAATACTACATTAATATGTAATTTATTATTAGTTACATATGTTTTATTAGCTTAACTTTTTTTTTTTTTGCAATACACTGTTGCCAACAAAATACCCAGTGAGAATGACACAAGAAGAATATTCCACTACCATAAAACTAACCATGTAAACACTAATTCAACCCTGACTGAATCAATGCTATTAAACCACACCCATTTTCTGGAAGACACTGTCAGCTTTGCTTTAAAAAAATAATTGTTCACGGATAATATTTTCCAACACCTTACATTTCAGACTCGAATTTCAAGCAAAAGCTTTTTCCCTGCCCTGTTCCCTAGAATTAAGATTCAACGCGCACTTTGTTATCCTTCTGCAGGAGATAGCATAATACCAGGTTGATATGCATTTGAAGTACAAATTCTTAACCTGGAAAAAATTCTGGCGCAGTTCTTACATTTACAGAGGTGATTATTATCTTCTCTTCTCCCACTATATTCACGCTTGGTCCCTCTCACATATAAAACAAAACCGATTGCCTCTTCGGGGGGACGAGAAGGCTGTTTGCTCCCTTCGATTCACTTTGCAGGATTCAAAACCAGCTGTTCTGACCCACAGCCAGGAGCTGCACGTAGGAAAATCCACGCGCGCTACGAGAAGCTCCCCAAGCCGCATTAAATGAGGGCTGAAAGACTGTCGGTCACCAGCAGGAAGATTAGTGGATGCCAATACAGGTTTTCACTTTCTCCATCACCAAATTAGTGAAACAGGGCTGGAGAGTTTGGTCAAGGTACGTGGATATCCCACTGGCAACTGTTCCTATATGTCACATACAGTCTAAGAGCTGAATATGTACATTTTTTTCAGGTTTTGTCTTCCTCCCCCCCCCCCTTTTTTTTTTTAATTCATGTACAGAAACTATCGTGCGTTCAGGCTTCCTTGCGCACTTGTGTTTTTCTCCCATCTATGCATTCCTGAAAAGCACCGCAGGCTGCCTCCATGAAGCCCTTCAGAATGGCAGGAACACTGCCATCAGAGATGAGCAGAACCTGCAACGCAGGACTCTGCTGCTGAGAACAGAGGACCTCTGCGTACTAGGCCGTTATTTCTTTTCACTCATCTTGAAAGAGATCCTCCAGCAATGTATTTTCTTCCTATTTTAGCTGACCTAAGAGAAGCTAAATCCGCTGAAATCCAAACATGTACATCACTAGTGTTCCAGAAGCGTCAACGTCAGCAATGTCTAAAACGTGACTTTGTTCACCAGATTACCTAAGCATCACCTATGTTGATGGATTCAGAACAATGCATGTCGGAAAGACTTCTGGAGGTCATCCAATCCACCTCTCTGCTCAGAGCTGGGCCAACATGGATCAGGTTTAGGGCCTTGTTCAGTTGGCTTTTGAGGAGTCATCTCCAAGTCATCCTTGGAGCCATCTCCAAGGATGGAGATTTCACAGCCCCTTTAGGTATCTGCTCAATATTTCAACACCCTCTTGGTGAGGAGGGGAGGAGGGGAAGTTTCTGCGTCTCTAATTGAAATCTCCCCTGTCCCAACCCATGCCAAAACGTAAGTCACAGAATTACTTCCTTTACTCCGCCGTTTGACCAATCAGTTGCAAGTGAGAGACACGGAAATTTGCTTTCCTGTGCTTGGACAAAGCACACATCTTACATAACTGAAGAGCTTCACAAACCACAGGCAGCACCGCGCAGCAGCTGCAGGGTTGCAAGACCCACTAGGACATTTGCTAGGCTATTATTCCAAAACGGAACAGGTTTGTTCTGCCATCGGTAATATCTTTTATGCACTTAGACTGTCATCTTAAATGGAGGTTAACTAATATATTACTGATTTAACTTTCAGTAAGATCCTAGAAAGGCGTATGCGTGCCCAGGGAAGCTTCTGCTGCTTGAGACCAGAAAGAACTGAAGTCAAACTAAAAACGCACATCGCTGCTGAAACGACGAGGAAAAAAGGAAAGCTTCACCAGTCTACTTGGAAATTAAGGAGACCACAGAAGAACAATGCTTTATGTATTTTCAAAAAGAATCAAGCCTTTCTTGCGTCAAGAGACTTAGCTACGTTTTCTAGTGCTGCCACTCAGATTAAGGAGAAACGGTGCTCACCCGACGCCTGAAGTCAATATTGTAAGACACAGGAGTCTTCATCTCCAATTCAAAGACGCCAGATGAAGAGAAAACCCACAGACTTGTTTCTGAACATTTTTCTCCTCCAGCAGGTAAACCTCTCCAAAAAAAACCCAGCTCAATGCCACAAGCCTACCGTAAACACAGCAAGAAAGCTCCTTTACTCCGACGCATCCGTAAAACGACGGTGCTTTGATAAAGGATAAACTTGACGTCCGAATCCCCTTAATCCAGCTCAACGGGCAGAAACATTAGACACCTTTTAGAATCTTGATGCTTTTACGATACGGGTCTAAAGTTTGTACTCCTACTGCAAGCAAACTAGTTCAACCCACAGTATAAGGGAGATAAGGTCACGAAAAGAAACAGTACAAAATCTAATTTATTTTCTCTGTATTGTTGCGGTGAATTGCACAGCAGAAGAAATTAAGGGCTCTTTGTAAGCATCCTAACTTTCTGGAGAAATGCACCATTTCTTTTACTAAATCTACCTTTTTAACCTCTTTGTTGCGAAGTGTCAGCGGCGTATCAGCGCCGGGGAGAGTGACTAACACACAGAAGCCGCTCCGCGAGCTATCGGGAGTCCAATCTGGAGTTCACCTACACGTTAACTCCTACCGCTAATTCATCATCCCAGCGCCCGACAGCTAGGCTGATTGTGAGCCTTACAGGACAATAAGGGTCTCGGCTGACCACCAAAACTCGGCCCAAGGGAGGAGGAGTTGATGGGCACGGACCTGGAGAAGGCCTAAGATAAGTGCTGGCTGTCAGTGCAAGGACAAAGAAGGGCAGGCCCTGGGGAGAGAAAGGAGATAAAAAAAAAAAAAATCTCGACAACTGCTTTATCTGATGAGGGTTATGGCTAATTAATTATAAACTCAATTACCTAACCCTTACTTCAGCAGTCTCTATTCATTAAGAGATAAAACCTGACTGCTGCTAACTTTCGCTCGCTCACACGCACGCACAGCAAGCTGACTTCGGATTTGCACACGTTAGCGCACAATTTCTTAGAAAAGATCTCCAAAACCCTTCGTACCTGTCGACTTTGTGCTCGCAGGATGGAAGATTTCTCCTTTTTTCCCTGCACTACCACCCAAAGCACCCTCTGTTGCGCAATGGGAGGGCCAGGCCTCCATGCCGTGCGGTGGCATTTAAAAGCAAAAAGCAGACATTAAACAACAGGCATTACGGACATCAAAGCCCCCTTTTCACAGCCAAGCTTCTGCCTCCGCAGGCTTCTGATCTAGCTCGCATTTTAAATTGAGCTTTTAATTTTGGGTGCTAAAAGTTTGGCAGTGTAGCTCGCCGGTATCAACTAAACATTATTCCGCCAAAGTTCGAAAGTAGCCAGCAAAAATGAATTGCATGAAGGCATGAACTCTAAAAACCCTAAGCCAAGCTAACGCTTGCTAATAATCCAAATGGAATTTTGCATGTAACGTATGAAAAATGTCTGTTTTATCGCTCTTCAGATTTCCCCCGCGTTCCCGTGGCGCTTGGCCTCTCCTCCAGCTTAAGTTCTTGCCCCCTTGCGTCGCGCTCGACACGAGCTCAAACAGCCTTGCAGAATCAATCCTGGCCATTAAAAGAAGGCTCCTCTTAATCTCCTTCCAAAGACTGCAGACCCGCCTCGCTCTCACCTTTTGAATACATGGGTATTCTCAAATCCCCGTTTCACTCTGGTTGCCCTCTGCTCTAGCTCTTCCATTTCTACAAGATAATGTTTTTTACATTTTTTTTTTTTATATGGGAGTTTCACGTGTATATGTGTGTGTATATTTGTATCTATCCATACCTACATAGATATGAAACAAGAAGGTGATGGCACTTACATGATATTTCACGTCATTTCAGAACTTCCGCAACGAAGAATTTCTTCTGATATGTAGAATGAAGGAACCCAGCTTTGTGTCTGTTTCTACACTAAGTCCTATTTCAAATGCCTCTGAAACATATTTATGATATGACATTTTGGTTCGTTCAAGACGTATGGTCTTTTTAGGTCAATTTTTCATCCTTTGTATACACCAAAATAAAATAATGAGATGAGCCGATACACATTATGCAAACTCTTCACTGCAAAGACATGATTATATGACAGTATTTAAAGATAATATTTTTGTCTTGGTTATTATGGTCTTGGTCATTACCTATTAAAAAGGATTTATTTTACCAATACTTATGTTTTTGGACTTGAATGATGTAGTCCAATGGTTCATTTCACTCCCATGACCCTCACAAGTGGCAATGTTTTTCTGAAACTCATTCCTGCATCTGGTTCCCTTCCTCGCTTGTCCTGCTGACACCCGACTGAGACCGTCGGTATATACTAGCTTGCTCAGTTCAATCTTTGGACACTTTCCTAAGAAGATACAATCTATTGTTACACAAACTCAAGACATGTAATCTTCCACTCCACAATTCAAAAACTTGAATTCAAATTCTGTCTCTAATGTCCGTATCACGTGGACAAATTCAACTAAAACTAAAGGCTGTCTGTCTGCTTTGATAGAGCCTTTGAAAAATTCGGAACAAAGATTCTTGAACACAATCACATTTAGTAGCCAAGTCAACTTTAGCTACCTTTTAGACAAAATGCCAAACAATAATAGACCCTTCTTTCCATACTGAGCTTCCATGTCTATTATGAATATCAATTCCATACTTTCCCTCACCACAGCCAATTTTAAATGCAATTATTATTTTAGTATTTCATATTGCTTCCTTGCTCCCCTTCTGCATTAAGTTGAAAAGCTTACGCCACGCTTTTACTGTCAAGTACTCTCCCCTGAAATATGTATATCTTTCTTTTCAGGCAACAGTTTTAAAGCTTGCCATATGAATACTACAGTTTATGAGCTCCTTGTTGATCTTTTTAACTTCCAGCCTTTTTTACTTGATGGCATATAGCACATTTCAAGAACACGCATGCCCAAATACTCTGTAGTGTCTACTCACTTTGACCAACACCTCTGAGGACATTCCAACATGTTCCATTAACGAGTTATTAAAAGCCATCCCATTCTCTTCAGCTCTCACTGACTTTTTCACCCATAAATCCAACTACAGGTGATTACTACATATTGATCTAAAAATACAGAGTCTTCTGTTTGTACACTGAAAGATTAAAAAAAATAAAAAAGAAAAAAAAAGGTCTGCATCAGGTTTATTGCAAGTTATGTATCTGAAGGCACCTAGGTAGCTGACATGTCTGGTCAAATCCGAAACTCAAGCTGTTACAAAAGGAAGACACTCCCATTATCTTGTTTTTCTTTCCCAGAACTGTAGCAAACTCATGAAATCCCTACTGAGCAGAAAGCGAAAGAATGAGCACGCGCTGAGCAGCAAAAAATAAGACATTACATCTGCTTCTAAGGTTCCTTCCCACCACGTTTCTTCCTCCTTTCTGGGAAATCTCTTCCCCGTTTTGGTACGCACGTCTCCAGTCCCCACAGCCAGTTGTGTTCTGACCTCACTTCTCACTAACGTGTTCATTGCTCTCTCCTTATTGTTTTGCAAGTTGTTGCAAATACTGACCATTTTAAGTCTCTTTCCCCATATATATTCACTTTTATATAGTCCTATAACTTTTTATCTGAAGGAAGATGATTGTACTTTGAACAAATTGCAGCTTAAAAAGGAAGAAACAGGAATAGAAACAGTAAAAAAACCCAATGCCATTTTCCATCAACAATTTCACACAGCAATTTAACTTAAAAATATAAACTATGCTTGATACAACCACGCAGTCTGTAATACTGTTCTCTCAAATGCCTTCCCATCACACTAACAGTATTCGGTAACAAGGAAGACTTCTCCCATTCATCAATAGAGGAGTTATTCATCCGAAGTTTATTATCTCAGGTAATTTGATCAATACACTTCACCTTTATAGTACAGTTGTCCTTGTGAGCAAAGCATTTTGCGTTTTATAGCGAGATGGTTATTATGAAGGCTATTCATAGGGAAATTCTCCGCAGTTAAAAGTTTTTCCAATTAACTACATTTAACATCATTTAAGCCATAAAGTGGTGGCTACATTTCACATCATGTTGTCTAAGTGTGGCAGCGCTCAGAAGGCAGTTAGCACACATTTGGCAAACAGATCAACCAATACTTTGGAATGAAAATCAAGAAAACCCTGCCAGCAAATAGAAACAGACCTTTTCAATAAGAAGTCACGAATATGCACAAAAAAAAGCATGCCTCGGAAGAAATCCTTTTATAACATTGCGAAGAACAGCCTCAAAGTTTCCACAACCCTCGGAATGCTCCTCAGCATCAATTCTTCTTTTCCCTTCGTGAATCGTCAGCACTCTTTCACCATGTTTCTTTGTGAGTTTTCTTATTTCTTTTCAATTGTGGTGTTTGTGTAATTGAGCTATGAACTTCCAATGGATTACGGCATATGAAAACAAATGGTCTAGCATCCTCTGGGATGAAGATCTCCAAACCCCACTATCCTCACTCCGTAGCTGCTGCTTGTAGCATGTGAGCTGCCTCCTCAGTTGCTAGCATTCGGCATAAGGCACTCGTCTAAAGCAAAAGACGAGGAAAAATTCTTCGAAACAGAAGCAAAATAACAAATTCTCATAGATCAGCTATTCTAAGGAGAGAAACCTCTAAAAACTTGCTCAAAAATAAAAAAATTATTATTCCTTGTGAGATATGTTCAGAACAAACTAGTTCATTAAAGTCGTATCAGCACTTGTAATTGGCCCATGTTGGCCAATAGAAGGAGACATTTGCAACTTTTCCCAGGAAATTATATTCTAAATCCTTCATGAGGTGGACCTTGTCCTTTTCTGAGGAAACTTGATAGCAGTCTTTAGTATTCACTGGCATAATTAGGACTGCAGTTAATTTCATTAAATTCTCTTGCTGCTAAATGAAGCAGATTATGAGACATCTTTTATTGCAAGGCATGAAATTACAGCCTGTCAGCTGCCAATGGTAGAGTAAAACTAATGAATTACAGGGTAAATAACACCAGAATTAACCAGCCAATTTAACATAGCAGAGAACAAAGTCATTTTTCCTTCGAGCTCTGGCGAACACCACCACCACCGGGATACCTTTCAGCTGAAAGGGAACCAACTCAAGGAGCCTCAACACTAGATAACTGGGGAAAAGCCACATTTATTGTGCAGCAATGTTAGATAGCCACCACTACCAATAAGGCATTAGAAACCGGTCAAGATAAGTAGTAGACATCGCAAAGCTAAAATATTTAAATCGTCGTCTCTCTGAGTAGCATGTACTAATGTATTATGCTTTACACACCCCGAGAAAAAGGGCAGGCGCGCATTAATTTGCGACTGTTATAACAACTAGTTTAATGGTGGCAGCTCTTCACAGACAGTACTGGACACAGTCTCCATTAATGAGGGATAGATACACTACGGAGAGATAATTACAGAAAACAGAAAGCAAGTGTAATGAACGGTTCCATTTCCTACGCCCATCCTCCCAAACCTGGAGGTACAGAGCGGCACGGTCAGCACCGGCATTTCCATCTACAGGGGACAGAGCTAAGGTTGCAATAAAACCTGTGGCATTAGCAAGGAAAGGGTCCAGGGAGAAAGAAAGCCCATATTTTTAAAAGAGCTGATGATTTCCTCATTTTGGCAAGCATGCCGTAATCGCTAGCGGTCGTACACAAACCAAAAGCACTTGAAAGTGGTGTTTCAAGTTGCATTTTCAGCAGGTTTCTAAGAGACAACACCTGAAGTCTCCTTTCCAGTCTTTTTTAACTTCAACGGCAACCAAGTTTGATGGAGGGGCAGGGATACCAAAGGGATGTTCTGACAAGTTTTGTGACATTTCCCATTTGCCTGTAAGACTGAGAGTCCCTAACTTAAAGCAAGGCTGCACTCAGAGCTTGGACTATTCTGCTAGGAGGGTGGGCCGTGGAGCCTGCCTGCAGCTTGGTACCAGCCACAGCTCATGTTGTTTCTTACCGCCCAAACAAGGCAAGGTGAAAAAAAGTAGTTTGTGCCTTTTTTTTTTTTTTAACAGGAATTTCAGACCACAGTGACAGCGAGTCTAGGGACCATTGCTGGTGGGAAGACTGGAGATGCTGTGTAGAGGGCTGAGATCATGGGAGCTGAGATCAACAGGTTAGAGAGAAACATCACACAAAAAACTCTGTCTTCCGTGGTTTCACTCTTCGTGGAACATCTTGTTTATTCTCTCATTTGGGGATTCAAGGATTGCAATTTGTTTGACATCTATTTTAATAGAAAACCCTAGAGACACTCATTCATCTTTAAAAAAAAAATCAATTTTAAATTCCAACTGTAAAAGGCATTACACATAAAACCTAGAACAACTAAAAGTAAACAACAAAAGAAAAACTACACAGCAGAATTCGATGGCCAGCAAAATTACCTACTGACACTGATGACGCATTGTGAGAAAACCCAAGAATTTCTACATCAAATAGATCCTATTTCTAATAAAATTATGCACTCGCTGCTACTTCTTCTGTAATGCAAAGCATACAAACACCTGTGGCACCAAGTTATTCAAAACCATGGAAGTAACTGCAGGATCTTACAAAATAGCTCTGCTAAGGAAAGCAGCGTGCTTTGCTTCACGCAGCGTTTACCGAAATGTTTTTGAAATGAGTGAGTAAGTACACCTTATCTGGGAGTAAGAGTCTTCTACTACCTGGGTCAGCATTATCGTCTTTGGGATTCCAGATTTAAAAAAATTATCCTTATGAACGTGTCTCTGTTGGAGTGGGAGAAGGTGAGAGGCAACAGCCAAGGAAAGCAAACCAGGCACCCAAACGCTGCCGTGTTATAGAAGAGGAAAACTTCTGTGCCGCCGCCGCCAGTGATGCACAAGAGCGCTTTGGGACCAGGACACCAGCACCATTCAGAAAGTCAGGAGAAGAAATTACCTACACAAAAGAGCATTCCTGCAAAAGAATTAAAACTTAAACCAAACCTTATTCTAGGAGTTACAATCCCTGAATTAAGACAGGCCTGTATCTGCTGTGAATTCAGGAATGAGACTTCTCTCACAGACGGATTCTCCAAGCACACGTACGTGTTACACGGGGAAGGTCTCCTGCTCTCTGAAGCTTTTCTCTAGCATAACCGAACTCACCGAACGCCTTCACTCAATCCAGCACGTTCGGATTTCTGTGAACTGCTCCGGCACTGGGAGTCAGCCCCAGTCCATGCAAGTGTTCTACACTCAAGAGAGTCAACATCTCTCTGCCCAGAGTCCCTCTTTATCCTCCACAGTCTCAGATTCCCAGCAATTTTAGGCAATTATTTTACCGCCATCAGAACTATTCAGGACTAACGACGATACCTCGCCTTCAGATTTCAACAGGGGGAAAAATCGGCGCTCCGGCAGCACGCATGCATCCACTCCATCGCGGGCTACTGGAATCTGTAGACCGAAAGCTCTTAAGACTGTTCAGTTGGAAACAGCTCAGAGGCATTGACAAGGTGCCGAAATAGCACAGCACCAGAGGCACCGATGCGTTGCTTCAGGCTGGCAGTCACTCACCATGCTTCCTGCTTAAAGAGATCAGCAACTTAAGAACCGGACACCTCTAGGGACTGGTGAGCCACCTTCTGAAAGACACTCAATATTTTTCATGTTACCAAAAAAGTCACCTGGTTTTTATTCTCACTTCCCATCTCCTTCATAGTTTTTGTTCAATATTTGTCCTCCCTCCTCTTGTCTGTTTAATACAGCTTTAGCTTCTCACAGCTGCACAATTTGCCATTTGAGTTCTGCCCCTCTTCTGTTATCCATCGCACTGGCATTCTTTCCCGTCTTCTCTTACTTTTAAAGCCCCTTGCTTCTGTCTGCCTCCTCGCCTGCAGGAGCAGGGAGCTTGCAATCTTCGTGCTCCATAAACACGCGAGAAACTTTCCGCTTCTCTACATCACATCGACAATAAGAAGCGTCACTTACGGATTAAGTCACACTTAATTCAAATTATCAGGAATTACTTGCAGAAATCACCGTGCTGCAAGATTAAAGCACTAACAACATTGATCATGCATGTATTATCTCTCACCTACAAATACAGTATGGCCATGAAATACAAATTGACAGCAGCATTTGCTGTACAAAGGGTCAATTCATAAAGTACTCTGAAGAAGTTCTTAGCCATGCCGTTAGCTTAAATGGAACCGACACGTCAATCTTCAAAACGTTGAGTACACTTCGGCAATGGATGGATGCACATGCTCTCTTACTGCAGCAGAAAGGGCTTGAGCAGCTCATCTACCAGACATGGCTCTGGAAATCTGAAAATCTATGTACTTCAGGAGACTTGGCTCACACACGCAAAAATACACACACACACACATATATTTTTAAGAACAAGACTTGAGTATTTGTTTTACACAAAGCACACAACCACACATATTTCTATCCTGACTCAATCTGCATCCCGAGAACAATTTGTTTTCACTCAGTTTGCTCAAAGCTTACTCTTCTTTTAGTCTAGGATTTACAGTGCAGCTCTCTCCCCATGAAAAGTTTTCTTTGTTTTTCATTTGGCCACGAAACAGCTTCTAAAATTTTGGTTCCTAAAGTGGTGATACCTGTCTTCTTAAACAGTCCCTATTCTCCGCTGTTCCGATGTATTGCTCGCTTTCAGACAGTAGAATTTCTAAACAATTCAACTACTTTCTTTGCTATTTTAATTGATTTTTCCTTTCCAATACCTCCCGCACTCAAAGATTTCTTAGTTTTTCCCCCTTGAAATATTCACACGAGAAGAGAACATGAGATGTTAATCTATGTACTTGATTTGTAGCAGTTCTCCAGTTCTCTACCCAACCATTTAAATACTGTCATTCATAATAGGGTGATATACTGTACTATAAACCCTTTTGCAAATGGTACGTCTTGGTATTTTTCTTTTGTGACAAAGAATCATATTAGTTCTAAAGGGGAAAGAAAAGTCCTCAGTGCTCAGACTTACCTACAGAATCTGAGTCTCAACAGTTTCCCCCCCTTTAAAAAGAAAGTCCACCCCCTTTTTAAAAAAAAATTCCAAGTTCCTAAGCTTACGCTGTTTCCTTATACAGAACATTATGCAGTCTGATAGCCCCCGACATCCAGAAGCTTTCCCTTAGCACTGAGCCTGAAAGCATCTCCTCCTTGCCACCCCACACCCGGGCACGTGCGTCTCTGAGCACAGCAGCAACACTTCCTTCTCCCGGCAAACACACTGTGGATTCCTACATGTAATTACAACTGCTCTGTTGTGCCTTTGCTAAACCAACTGTAATTAGCTCTCTAATCTTACAGGAAGCGATCTGATACAGGAACTCGCATCACTAGTGCCAACATGCCCTGATCACCATCATGGCCAGTCGAAAACACCTTTAGCCGCAGAGGTTGGATCCTCTCCCCAGCGCTGCCTTGAACCCTTCGTCCAATCTGCGTGTGTTTAACGAGCTTGTGTGCATCTTCACAGAATCACTGAGGTTGGAAAAGAGCTTTTAAGATCATGAATTCCAACTGTTAACCCAACGCCAACTGTGTGTCATTCCCAAAGCTCAAGTTGGATCTTTACACTGCCGTCCAGTGGCTTTTCATCCTCACACCATATCCACCGTTTGCATTCACCTCTCAAACAGAAACTCAAGGCAAACCCACAGGCATGCCTCACCCAGGTTAACGGTTGGACTTGATGGTCTTAAAGGTCTTTTCCAACCTATGACCTCTGGGTCCATCTTGGCAAGAGTACAAGAGAAAAAGCAGAATGGGTTTTGGAAGGAAAGCCGCCCGATTTCCCCACACAGCTGCGGCTGCAACAGCAAGCATCTGTTCTAAACACATGCACCGCTTTCTGTTGCTGGGGTCCTTAGAGAAGTGTCTTGGTGAGATATCGGCACACATACCTTCCCAACTTGGATTAAACCGGCAAAAGTTGAGCAGTTGCGTTTTAACTCAGGTTAGCAGCCCGAGTTCAGCGCCCATCTTCCTGCCTAGTTTATTCTATCACATTGCCCTTGTTCTCACAGTCATTTTAAACAATGATGAAAATACACTTTTTGAAGCAGTCACACGGCACTGGCAAGAGACGACCCCCAGTACCTCGTCAAGAATTTGTTATGAGTAGCAAACACGAAGGAGCAAGCTAAGTCTAGCACGTAGTTATCAGGTCAGAGCAGGATGGCTTGGCTTCTATTAAGTGACTTGCATCTTTACAAGTCAAATCTCGTTTCATTTAGTCACCAGCTCTAGTCCTTGTCCCCTTTCTGATGTGTCCCCCTCTCTCACGGTGTTTCAGCTTTATCCTAGGGATAACGAACATGATCGCTACTTGTGTGCTTGCGCTTCCAACACCATCATTAACGGCACTGCTGAATGGCACCAGCCCTCGTGCTGAACAAAGCTCAGTCCTCCTTCCAGCCAGCTCAAGCCATGGGCTGGCATTAGCTTTTGTTTATGATCTTACAGACCGTTTTCAACCCACATCACAGTTTTTGGCCAAACGCATTTGGATAAACTCTCAATTAAGATGTAGCGAGGCAGTATCAAAATGCTTTACTAAAGTCCAAATATTTTACATCTGCTATGTTTGCTTCATGCACTTACTTTGAAATTCTCTCCAAAATGCAACCCAGTTTTCCTGGCAAGTTTTAGTCTAAATAAACCACTCTGTGTATTCCTCACAGTTATATTACGCTGCTCAGGAAAAATAAATCCTGCAGCTGTGTGTTCGCATTAGTCTTCTCCCTAATACTAGTTACAAAGCTCATTTCAAGCTTTACAGCTCTAGGACAACTGGAACTAAAATATATCCATGTCATCTGATCGTATCACTCATCTCCAATTTATCGTAACACGAAGGATCCTTTATAATAAACACAACATCCAGTTCTAGGAATTTTCTCCTTGTTTTAACTCCTGCAAAATAAACTAAGATTTTATTTTATTTTTGAAGAACTGCACTACTGAATTATTCCCTTTAAATTCAAAAGATTTAAGTGCCAACATCTGGCCTGTCTGCTGAGATTGCTCTAAAGATGTGTCGATAATTACTGGAGTCAGAAGGTTTTTGGAGAATACAAGTAGGATTAGAGAAAACAGTACTTCAACGCAAGTGCAAGGACTTCCATAGTTGGGATTTTGCGTATTGATAACAAAGCAGTTATAGTCACCAGGGATCCTCTTCTCCCCACTGCCTCCCCCAAGAATGATATTCCTTCTTCATGCCATTTACTGTATTTCATTTGCCGTTACTACTTATGTTGTGGATAAATGCCTGCTCACAAGTGTCAAATACTGACAATGTCAGTGCCTTTTTTTTTTTTTTTAAGAAAAAACCCCAAACAACCTCCAAAACCAAGAAACAAGAGATGTTGGACCAACACCCCTGATTCGGATCTGCGCAATTACCAGACAATTAAAAGATAGCAAAAGAATTATGAAGTTATTTAGAATGCCCCAAATTTGCCTTGTTCAAAATATTAGGCTAAAGGGCTTTAAATGCGTGCTGTTCAGTTTACTCTTTTGATTGCTTTACCACTATGTAAATCAATTTGTTAATGTTCCTTACAAAATGCATGAGCCAGTTATACTGACAAACACACAAAGCTCATTCGTAATTAGCAGTTAATTAGTAAGAAGGAACAGATGCTGTTAGAGTTTCAGCAGGCGAACAGGTTCTGTAAACAATGCTTATAAATCTAAATGAATTTATTAACCACAATGCAACTGTCAACATTTTGCTGGCAACCATACAAATATGGTGGAATCCCCAAAACATCTTTACAACATATTAATAATCATTGTGTCAACCGAGGTCTAGCAGGCAGTCTCACTTGCTAACTGCCATAAGCCTTCTACTTAATCTTGTTATGTCACTTCTCCAGCCTAATTCCTCACATCCTCAGAGGAAGAGCTCCAGTCACCAAAGTTAGCCCAGATGCACAGGGACTCGCCTCCAACACACAGCAGCCCCTCCAAACAAAGGCATTTTTGCAAGAGGAGTGTTTGGTTTGCGCCGATACCTTGAACGAGCTTCCACAATCTGAAAACCAACGAGCAGCACGCACAGCTCTGAAAGCACATCTCAGTCCTGAGGAGTTGGCAGTCATTTTCTTTATAATCATTATCACTTGATGAGAGATCACCACTATGAAGGCACCTCCAGATCTCATCCACTAAAAATAACTAAAGGTCAATTATTTTCACTCTCTATTTATGAAATCATGCACTCAATAAGCCAAGTGATGCTGTAGATGGGGTTTTTTTATATAAATTATCTAAGTAGATGTAGATGGCTCAAATGAAAAGAATACCTCTTGTAAGCATTTTCTAGATACTAAAGCAGTATCTAGACACAACCGCCACGAGTCGAAAGCTTTTGGCCAGGGGCCAGATCTTAGCCTACGGGCAACAGTGAAGATGCCTTAGTGACCTCATTGCTGTCAACTTCTGCATGTCACATTGAGATGACACCTTGATATATTACACCGCTTCAGCACGGGAAAATTCCAATAATTTTTTTAAAGTCATATTATGGCTTGCTTCATTGATGTTCTCTTTCACATCTACATTGCTTTTGATCATTCCCTCCTCTCTCCCAAAGTATCCGACGCCTCTTCACCACGCGCTATACATGGATTAGCAATGCACTGGCACACAGCGGAGAACGAGAACACCCCAAGTGTATTAAATTCTCCAAAGCTCCACAGGAGAGACTGCTTGGCTTGCTTTCTGCAGGCTCCAGTCCTACTCACTGCACTGTTACAGGGACCAAAAGCATGGAGGTTGCGGGAACCCGTTCTCTGCTGGCATCAAGCACTGCGCAAAAGATGGGGAAGTTCATGGTAGAGCCTCAGAAAAAACAAATGCTCTTTCCCTTCTCTTACGAACACAGCACTGGAAAACAGATCCTTGACTGGTTTACCCTAAAACACACATCTGCTCCTTTTATACATAGTCAGGTGGGTTTTTTTGTTGTTTTTAAAATTCATTTTTTATAAAAGAGAAGCTCCTGCCTCTCTATTTCTGTAAGGGCTGATAGGTCTTCTGGTACTCTCCTCCTCCCCATTTCCATTCTCTTTCCCCAGTCTCTCAAAGGATGCTTAACCTGATCAATACTCTGTTCCAACCAAAAGCCGGAATATCTCCTTTTGAATCTTAACGATGTGCAAGAGCTATAATCACACCTGATGTGTCACCTAGGAAATCATTATAGCTACTAGCCAAAACCAGAAGTTTTTCCTTATGTCTTTTAAGAAACAGTTAAGAGCGTTACTTTTGGATAGGATTAAAACAAAAAAACAAACAAAAAACCCCCCAAAACCCAAAGTTGAACACCTCTTACCGGCAGTCAAAAGCAATCTATGAGCTCTTATGGCATTAAACGTGGGTATCAAACAAAAAGTTTTCCTATTTTTTCCTTAAGTTGTTTTATACTATTACCTTCCATCGTTGCCCTAACAGGCAGCGTTCTCCTTTTGCTCAGTTTGGAGGTCGTGTCCTACAGACAAATGGAATATTGCTTTGAAATTCTGTGCCCCCGGCCAAAATCGACACTAATAAACATTAAAATACATTTTTTTATTAACTCAAATTCAGTAAAACCCAGAATATTATGCTTACTATCACACGCACTGTACGGCAAAGACAAATTTTTGAGCTGAGAGGAGTTATGAAGCAAGTCACCCTGAAATGAAACTGGTTGATTCATCAAGAAACCACCATCTTTGTTCCGTTATGAGGACCAGAGGCTCCCATTAGCTTAAGGACACAGTCATAGGCACTCAAAAAAATTCTGGAAAGTTAATTTATCTGACAAGTTTACTAATAATATCTCATTTATATATCTTTAAACACACCTGTGGAACAGCTGTAGGCTGCTCACCTTGGTCTTAGCACACTTGGGACTGTCACTGCACAATTTTTGCAGGTACTAAGAGATAAAATAAGGACAATTCAGAGCATGGGAGACAGAAAACTCGTATTTTAGGGACTCTCAAATACCAATTAAAAGAAACATCGCAGAAATTCAATCCTTCTAAGGCAAAGACCCAAATTCCAGCTTTCTGAGGTGCTTAAGGCACCTGAGGAAGGCAAACCAGTAGAAGGCAGAAAGCAGGAGGAAGCAGACGACTCGGTGCTTGACCAACCTGATCTCCTTCTATGACCAGGTGACCCGCCTAGTGGATGAGGGGAAGGCTGTGGATGTTGTCTACCTGGACTTTAGTAAAGCCTTTGACAGCGTCTCCCACAGCATTCTCCTGGAGAAACTGGCGGCTCGTGGCTTGGACGGGTTTACTCTTCGCTGGGTAAAAAACTGGCTGGATGGCCGAGCCCAGAGAGTTGTGGTGAACAGCGTTAAATCCGGCTGGCGGCCGGTCACAAGCGGTGTTCCCCAGGGCTCAGTTCTGGGGCCGGTCTTGTTCGATATCTTTATCGATGATCTGGACGAGGGAATCAAGTGCTCCCTCAGTAAGTGTGCAGATGACACCAAGCTGGGTGGGAGTGTTGATCTGCTGGAGGGCAGGAGGGCTCTGCAGAGGGATCGGGACAGGCTGGATCGATGGGCAGAGGCCAACTGTATGAGGTTTAATAAGGCCAAGTGCTGGGTCCTGCACTTTGGCCACAACAACCCCATGCAACGCTACAGGCTTGGGGAGGAGTGGCTGGAGAGCTGCCCGGCAGAAAGGGACCTGGGGGTGCTGGTTGACAGCCGGCTGAACATGAGCCGGCAGTGTGCCCAGGTGGCCAAGAAGGCCAACAGTGTCCTGGCCTGTATCAGCAATATTGTGGCCAGCAGGAGCAGGGAAGTGATCGTGCCCCTGTACTCGGCACTGGTGAGGCCGCACCTTGAATACTGTGTTCAGTGTTGGGCCCCTCACTACAAGAAGGATGTTGAGGTGCTGGAGCGTGTCCAGAGAAGGGCAACGAAGCTGGGGAGGGGTCTGGAGCACAAGTCTGATGAGGAGCGGCTGAGGGAACTGGGGGTGTTCAGCCTGGAGAAGAGGAGGCTGAGGGGAGACCTTATGGCTCTCTGCAACTACCGGAAAGGGGGTTGTGGTGAGGTGGGTGTTGGTCTCTTCTCCCAAGTAACCAGCGATAGGACGAGAGGAAATGGCCTCAAGTTGCGCCAGGGGAGGTTTAGATTGGATATTAGGAAAAATTTCTTCACTGAGAGGGTGGTCAGGCATTGGAACAGACTGCCCAGGGAGGTGGTGGAGTCGCCATCCCTGGAAGTGTTCAAAAACCGTGTGGATGTGGCGCTTCAGGACATGGTTTAGGGGACATGGTGGCACTGGATTAATGGTTGGACTTGATGATCTTGAAGGTCCTTTCCAACCTTAGTGATTCTGTGATTCTGTGAAGGCAGAAAGCAGGAGGAAGCAGGAGGAAGCAGACAACTCGGTGGGACAGGCTGACCGACGGCCAGGGAAGAAGGAAGGATTGCCCCAGCCTGAGGGACGCCGAGGTTGCTGCCCCGGTCCGCCTGCTTCAGCCGAGGGCCAGAAGGAACCCTTCCCCTGGACCGGCAGGTGGAAACCTTGACCTGGGGCAGGTTGCCGGGTTGTGCCAGGTAGGTAGAAAGTTAGAGGTTAAGGCAGAAACCTTAACCCCGAGCTGGTGGGGTGTGCCAGCTGCCTCAGAGTGGCGCGCCGAGCCGTGCGGCGTTCTCGTCCCCTTCCACCGTACGGAGTCAGAGGGTACAAATTAAAGCGAGCTTCCCGCAGCTGCAAAAAGCGGCCATTAAATGCAGCAACTTTTTAACGCCATCTTCTTCCAAATACTTAGGACTACTGCTCTTCTTGGGACGGTATCTGAAAACCGACAACAGTAAAACACACAAAACCAGCTTTCGCAGCCAAATGAAACGTTATTCCAAGCAGGTACACGTAGCTGTAGCCGTTCCTCTGATGTAAGGGCACATTTGATCTAATTGGAAAAAATATTTCAAGTGCACTGGGAATAGTCACTGTTAACTGAATGCAACAACGAAAAAGGAAAAAAAGAGCATGCAGACCCGAGGGAATTACCAAATCAATTAACAACTAATTCAGGAACTAATTTCTGTATTGCCTCTTAGCACAAAACTGTATCTTTAATTTCTCCTGCAATAAGCATCACCATGATAGTCCTAACACACTCTGACGCTTTAAATGAGTTTACAAGTATCTCTTTTTGATTGGCTATATAACATTATTTCTTCACAGTTCAATGCAACCATAGCCAAGTGCTCTGAAATACTTAATTATACTGGTAGCTACCAGTTAACAATTTACAGAACCACAGTGAGTACAAAACATTTTCTAACTAGTAATCAGCTAATTAAAAACACAGCAAAATGTGTATGTTCTGATTATAAACAATTGCGGAGGAATTACACAGAAGATTTCAGCACTAAGAGTATTTGGCGAAAAACCATACCCTTGTGTTTGTACAAGCAGATCTGGATACTGATGACTGTGATTAGACAGAAATGTGACAGAGAAAATTACACCTCACGCTAGATAGAAATAAATAAAACTATGTCATCTGCCAGTTCCTTGCAAATCACGTAATTCCTGAGTTCAGGAAAGCCACTCTCTGGAGACACCAATACTGCCTTGCAAGTGACAATCCAGAAGCCTACGTGAGCATCAATAAGTAAACACCAAAGCGGTAGTAGCCTTGGTGAATGCTTTGGTGTAGAAGATGGAGCAGAAGCAGCACCACAGTGGTTTGGGTCCCCGCATCACTGAAACGGCAGCTTCGGTGCAGGAGCTCGGCAGGTAGCGCCCGTGCAGAAAGGTGCGTTACGTACAGAAGATGCACGTGTAACGAAGGCAAGTAAATCCTAGAGTTGCGTGCGCCCTCCAGATGTTTTCTGCCATCCTTTTTTGGTCGTTAGATGTATTAGCCGTTGTTACTTCGTAATATAAGCTGATTTAGTACGCATGCAGAAGAGAGAAGCACCAGGACAAGCCCTAGTGCTCAGCAATGGGTCCCAGGGCCCGTCAACGCGCTAGCCGAAGCATCGTGTGTCCATCCTCCTCTTGCTATACTGTTTGTTGGGGGTGTGTGGTTTGTTTTTTCCACCCTGTCAAGTCAGATGAATTAAGCAAGAAGAGATGCTAAGATGGTTGCTTATTTGGTCTCTCTTTGGGTAGCCTCAAAGTAAACCATTACATTCAGGAAACCTGCTGCAAAAAGCATTTGTTGTTTAGTGATGGTGGTGGGTCTCGGATCTGACACTCGCCTGAAGCATTACAGTGCTCTTCTGCTAGCGAGGAGGACTAAGGACATCGGTTTGACTGACTAGACGTGGCAGACGATCTCTTTTCAAAACCTATTTCCAAGACACTACCATAGTTGCTGAAATGCTGTAACAGCTGCGCAGACAGCCCTGGGTATTTTAGGGGGGGGAAAAAGTAGGTTTCAGGTACGATGTTCTTTCTGGCTCAACGGGAAGGACCAAGGTAACACAGCATCGCGTGTTATTCCACGCAAGAATCACGTAACTGTTACTGCATGCAGAAACACCCCAGCTAGAGCTAAAAACTAACAAAGGAAAAGGAGGTTAGGAGGAGGAAAAGCGCTAGTCAAGCAGCTGCACCTGCAAGGAACTGAAGAGAAGGAGGAGGCTGAGCGGAACAGAGCAGGACATCAGAAAGACAACATGGGGCAAAGTTCATTAAAATCCGAATTAAGCTTTAAAAGCCCCTTTTTTGAAGTTGAGCAATGCAGACTGATAGGGAATAATGTGTTACAGACCCATCTATTTGGGCTAAAAGGTTACAAAAAGACAACTGTGGAAATTCAGTGATCAGGAATAGGGGAAGAAATGCCTAAGGGGAAGGACAGCCTAAGCTTGGACGTGTTGAAGGAAGGAAGGAAAAGAGTTGGTACTAGAAGGTCCTGCCTCACCTTGCAGCTCTCCTCCTTGCCCTCCGCAGCACAGCCGGCCACTGCAACGCGTCCGTTTGGGGGGCTGGAAGAGGCATGATGCTGGAGTTGACTAGCAAAGCTTCTCCCCAGACATGTATCAAGAGCAAACGCTAAAACTAAGTCTAATAAAAACAAAGTTTGAGATAAACCACATGGAAATCCTCCTCTTTCGTTTGAAAAGGCACTTCCTAAAGTCCTCAGGCCAGGAGCTGCAGTGCAGGTGCTGGCAGTCCAAGCGAGGCATGCCCAGGTGAGACCGGGCTGGAAAAAGTCATTGAGAAATACAGCAATTACCAATTTCCCAGAGATTCTTTCCACAGAGCAGCAGCAGACAACACATTGAAAGAGCTCACTAGCAAAAAACCCTTAATTAAATAAAAATCCATTATTTTGGTTTTCAGTACATCTTAAAAATAGCACAGATTTTTCCCTGAACAGGAAAGTTTTTGCTTCAGTTACATTCTTCTACAGCTTGGACACTTGGGAAAGGACTGAAAATTGACAATGCAATGGCCAGGCTTGAAACAAAAAAAAAAAAGTTAAGAGGAAATTCTCAGGAGTACACAACTTGATTTAAAAGTTACTTAAAAAAACCTGCTGATAAGGCATCGTAAGTCGCAACACACCTCAAGTATTTCAGACGCTACTTCACCAAAATGACTTTTTTCACACCAAGTTTGACTTTTGCTGCATGCATTTTCAGAATAGTTCTCTTTGCCAAGTTTAATGCTATTTTTTATAAAATCCAGATGTACATTGTGAAGTTCCAGTTTTGTTCACACCCCTCATAAGGGAAAACCATGACTTGCGCATCTAAGAACCAAACTCTTCTTCATGAAAAGCAAATCCGTAACGCCACCCCCATTTGCTGACAAAGCCCTTATCTTAGGCCTGACCTAAAAAAAAAAATATTTGCCATTTTTAGTTCAGAGTAAAAAACAAACAAACAAACAAAAAAACCCAAATCCCACACAAAATACCGAATTTCATTAAGATTACTTTAATGTACTTAAATACGCCAAGCTGGTAGGTAAAGAAGGTCATTTGAAATATCACCTGGAAGTAAAGCCCCGAGAAGATGTTCGACTTTCTCCATTAATACAGCCATTTGCAAACTGACAGAAGCGAACGGGTTCTGAAGTTCACCTTTGCAAGTCATGGATGGCAAATTTTTCACTATGTCATCAGCCTAACATTAGCCACTAGAACATTTACTTTTAATCCAGACAAGTTCGCTATTCCTAAACGATGCAGGAATCCAGGGGCACAAGAGGTGCAGCACCTCCCAGGGAAAGCCAAGGGTCCAGGCGACCTGTCAAAATTTATTTTGACCAGTTTTTGGTAAAAGAACAGTCAAGGTTATATAGTTGGACTATTACGAGCATCTGTGATGAAGTGCAAATGGCAACAGAAGAAGGTCTGAAAGCGGAAAGTCAAGGCCAGCTCTTACGTATTTATTTACTCTCTAATCTGGAGGGGATGGGGGCAGGAGAGAAACAAAATAAAAAAAAGAAAAAGAGCACACAGCTGCCATCCCAAAACCAGACCTCCCATCTGCCACCCACAATTTGCATGTCACCTTCTCCAGGCTCATTTGTACTTCATTAACTGCCATTGACTTAACAAGATTTATGCAAATGACACCATAGGAGCTCGCTAACTCCCACTGCAATCAAGTGATTATGTATGTACAATTCTCCACAGCAATGAAAAATTAATACATGACAAGCCCACTCACCGCTGAGCTGAGCTTCTTGCTTTTATTTTTCTTGTTGTGCTTTTTTTATTTTATTTTATGCGAATATGCCCTACTGATAAAGATTTAGCAAGACCGCGGAAAACAAAGTCATCTTCCCAAAAGGCTGCAAAAAACCCCCCCATCCTAGAAAGTATGTCACCCTAAACCAGGCAGCCTAACACGTGCTTCAAAATATTCACTCAGGCTACCAGGAACACGTCTTCATTTTCAGAATAGATGTTTTTGAACAGCGGATACTCCAGAGTAAGCCGTTCACCCTAAGTTTGCTTTAAGGGTGGTATTAGCAATGCTACAGAAGAAAGCTTAAGTATTTTTAGTTTAAGCGCCTCTTTCTCACAAGTACAGAACTTTCTATGGATTTTAACTTTGGGCTAATACCATTCCAGACATTTTCTGACTCCATTTGATTAGGAGAAGGTATTTGAGTAGCGTACAAGTGAGACTGCAGAGAGAGCAGCCACATTAAAACCCAATCATTTTAAAATTAGATTGTAACATGTAACGAAGCAAAAGTGAAGAAGCTCTGCAGTCTCCTATAACGCCCTCCAAAACATGAAAGGCATTACACATGCAATCTTACCGTTCTTCCACAATTTTTTTCCTTTTTGGGAAATTACGGTATTCGCCGTCCTCAAAGGATGCTACGAGCACAGGATTTAAGGCATGATGATACCCCTATGCCTGCAGAAAGTGTTTGTAGCTCCCTGGGAAACTGGCCTTCTCAGAATCTCACTCACCTTAAGAGTATTTTGGAAGAAGTTAGCAGCCACATTTGAAAAACGCGCCTGCTTTTCGTTGCCTACATTTTGGGTTTCTGCTGGGAGCAAGAAGGTTTGTCAGAACACTTTTATACACCTTTTATACACCTTTTATACACCTCTATATACCATAAAACCGTATTTAACATTGCAGTGAAAAGTGATTTTTAACATTTAGAAAGGACAGAAAGAATAAGAACATTAACTCTCTTCAACCAGATTGCTTTGAGTTAAGGATAAAGCCCTGAAGGAGTGAGGCGTTTCCTTGGAAGGAAATACGCCATTTACAATTTTACCTATTGCCCCAAACTCTCCGGGATCCAGGCACCAAGAACAGGAATTCAGGAGCAGGTTGCAACTTTTGGCTTCTTTTGACCAAAAACTGTACTGAACTCTGGTAGCTGTGTGGGTCGGTATCTGGGTCCCAGAAAGGCTGTAATACAGAATTATAAGCAACTCTTCACGCCAGCGTAGGTGACTTCACAAGGTGCATATGTGCGTTTAGAAAGAAACTGGGAGGGACGTGACATGCCCTTACAAAAACCCGACTCCTCTACCAACCGTCACCAAGTGTACAAAAGCATCACTTTGACGACATGCGTCAACCATAGCAATGTTGGTTCTACAACTGCAATACAGACCCCATCTACGAAAAAACCCCGTACTTGAGATGAATGACAAACTCGTCGTTCATCACATTTTCTACACTTCCGAGCGCGCTTGATTTTTTCGCACATTTATTCCATGCTCTCCCCACCACGCACAAACATACTTGACTGATAACAGCTCTTCCTCCCCTCTTTCGTATGTCCCTCTAATATTGGAAGATACTACATTTTTTCTCAAAACTAGAACATTTCCAATCTCCAATTAACTTGCTTTGGTTTGGGTTTTTTGTTTGTTTGTTTTAAGTTAGGAAATAGTATTTTTGATTTTTGGGAGACCCTGGGTAGATAAGAACAACCCACAGGCACCACAAAATATACTGGATAGCCAAGCCACCGACTTCAACATCCGAATAGTAAGACTTCTCTTTTTTCTATTTGCTTTTTTTTGTAATTACCTTTTTTCTAAGCAGCAGTGAACTGCGAAGACAAAATCCACTGTACTTGAGTTCCAAGAATAACTTACCTTTTTTTTTTTTTTTTTTTGGTAAATCTGCCAATAAGCTCAACCAACACAACTGAAGCACTGCTCTGCAAGTATGAGCTTAGACTTCTGCCTTGCACCAGAAGCACCGCCTTGCCAGCAGCGCTTGTAAATTATTGCTGCCACGCACATGGAGTAAGAACCCACACAGAATAAAACAAAATACTGACAACAGATACCAAAAGGGCCTGGTCACTACATGCTTTGAAGATGTCCCAAAGACGTAATAGAAGAGTACGTGCATGAAGCTAGTAAAGGTATTTTGCTCAGCCGCAGCTTAAAGAAGTCAGAGGGTGTTTAACGTAACTGGAGATTACTCCTGATTGTAGCACGGGGTAGTGCAGCAATGTGACTTACGGGCTAGTAGGAGGACAAACACTGGAAAACACAGTGACAAAAAGATTCAGAAGAAAAGTCTTCTAATGAGATAGTAAGATAGCTCTCCCACAGCAATATGGTGCATACTACAAGCTGCATTCGACTTCCTGAGAACAGATTTCTCTTTCTATTCCCTGACCATTTGTCACAGAAACGTATCATGATGGAAGGGGTTTCTCATTGCAAGAAGCACAGTAGCATGACATACTCAAGTTTTCAGTTCAAAAAGTTCCTTTTCACATCCCTCTGTCTTATTCACAGTTAGCGCATAAAATAAGAGATGCTTTCTTCTCCAGCAGGAATTTCTACTGCCTCGGAGAAACGTCCAAGTATCTGGCACCTGTAGAGCCCGCCAAGAAAGACTCATACCAGCAATTTAACTCGGTGCCACCTCTACTGATAGGAGTTCTCCATCTAAATAGCAGGTACACAAAAGCTACCCCCTGGTCAAACTTCAGGAGCCATTTCTGCTTGAAATAGTGTAGTCTGTAATCAAAACCAACTTCAGACTAATGCATGTTTTTAAACAGTAATGAAACATTGTCAGTATGAATACGCATTGTATTTCAATTTAATTATTAAATGTTTCCCCACCAAGAGAGCAGTTTTTCCTACTCCACCTTCTTTTGCTTCTACTTCTAGGTGATGCTGGTCTCCTGCACTTCACCGAAGACTGTCTATAGAGTAGAACACCAATGAACTCCAAAATCTCTTGACACACGAGTGTAATGTGAAATACCGCCGATGGAGGCCACTGAGCCTCCCATCTAGCACCCTTCCAAGCCCCTGACGAATAGGATCTATCTGCTGACTACAGACCTGCTCAAATATTTGCTGAGAATTGCTTGTACGTGTCCAAATGACATTACCATAATTGGGATTAATAACAAAAAGTACACATTCCCAAAAGGTTGGCCATACTCAGCATACAAGCAGGGGTTGCAGGGAGAATTTTTCAGTGCAGAAACTGAAGAGATTGTAGGGGATATGTCCTTGCATGGTATACTGTAATCCCACTTAAAATGCTTATTTTACAATACTCTTCCTACAGGTGCATTTTTAATCCAATTAGTTTAATACAACAGCATTTTGGAAAAGCACAGTATGTATGCCTTGAATAAATACTGAAAATTATATTCCTCAGTTTTTCATTCTCAGCTGCATTTGCAGCCACTTCTGTTTAATCAGCGTTACCCAACAGAATGCCAGCCGGTCTAACCCATCTCATACCATACAAAAGCTGTAGAAAAAAAAAAAATTGTAGCTTGTTTTAAAAACCTGGATTCTCCTCCCCTGAACGTGGAGCCAAATACTGCGCTTAGCTGGTTTCAAACTGCTCTTCTAAATCACAGTGTGTTTGATTAAAATTTGTCTACTAGAGATTCACAGACACGACAGCACTTTTACTGCCCGACAGACCCAAAAGGTGGTCTTAAATTTTTAAATGGTTAAGGGTACAAAACCATCTGCCCCCTTGCCCCCCAAAAGAAAGAAAACCCAAAAAACCCCAAACCACATAAACCCACCCCCAAACAGGAGACTCAGGGCTCGCTGGCAAGGTGAAGCACGGACTGAGGAAAGATTCGAAGAGGCAAGCGGCCCTCCGGAGGGTGGGAAAGCCACCAAACGAAACTGCAAACAGCCGCGTCGGAAGAAAATAAGCTCCCTTCCCTCAGCACTGCTGCTCTCTAAAGCACAGCAACTCGCGTGCAAGCGACTCCTCGCACACGCTATCGCAGAAACTACGCGCAAAGCGTCCCGTGCGAACGCCGTTCCTGCCCGCCCGAATTCCGTGTAATGCAATTTGAGAAAGCAAACGATCTCATTCACCCAAATACTTTGCATCAGATGCCGGCGTTGCTTTTGCCTTTCAAAGGAGCCTTCACAGCTACAATTTAGCATTGAGTTTCCGGGCTAATGAAAGTGCATCTAGGCTAGTAAAACAGACCAAAACAAATCCTTGAATTCAAGTCCTGTTGTGTAATGAGGAAGTTTAATTAAGGCCACACATTACAGCTGTAAACGTTCTCTTATATAATAAGGTCTAAATGAAACTGAACCTAATCAAAGTTACAATTCCTTCATTAGCAAATTACAAACAAGAGCGCACAGCTGACACACCGGCTATGATTATCACAACTAATTGCCTCGTTGTTACAAACCAGCCCGAAACCGCGTTCAGATGTCCGTCTGCAGCAGCAAATTAGGGCCACATCAGGCTATTTCGGCGATCACAAGGGGCTCTTGTCGAGCGATCTGATTTACCCCGCCGCCCGGCAGCACGCAGCCCAATCAAAGCCCCCTCTACAAAGGCAGCTTTGAAGCCAGCGCAGCCTAGAAACCCGCTCCATATGCGGGCCGGCAGACTGCACTTCATTAGGCCTGTTGTCACATTTTCCCTCTTCTTATTCTAATGATCCTATTTTAATACACATAGGAACCTCTCCTAATTGATGTCAAGTGAGTGACTTCCACATTCATCACCGGAGCACATCAAACGCGTCTCGGCGCACCGGCCCGCCATCAGAGTGCTTAAGACCCGAGGTGTGTCTCCAACTACGGAAAGCATTTAAAAAAAAAAAAAAAAAGAAAAAAAGAAAGAAAAAAAGTGTTTCGGCATTACCTGTTTAATTGGGATTGCGCGACCGCTTCCAATGCTATCTGTTCTGCTCTCCAGGACCTTCTTCTCTTTGTCTGGGTCACTCCCTTTCCGAGACTGCAGAGCAAAAAGAAAGTTTGTGCTCCATTAAACGTAGCGGTTCACACAGAGGATGCTTCCCCCTCTCCCTTTTCTTTTTTAAAAGCAATTAAAAAAAAAGTATCTAGACACATAAATATAGACTTGAAGGGTGCAGGCTAGAATCTACAAAAGTACACAACTGTCCCAGAATCTGAAATACTGCCTCTAATTTTCAGCCATCCACTTGTTTGAAAATGGCCTTTGGGTTTGTAGAGTTACAGTTTCACTGCCTGAAGACCCAGCAGATCAGAGGACACGTTTCTGAAGTCTCCAATAGTAGCTCTAAAGAGAAATGAAGGTTCCAGCTTCTCATTAAAAAAATCTGATATATACATGGACACATTTAACTCACATTTGTGTGGTTTTTAGAATTGTTATCAACTACTTAGAAATGTGATCTTATGATGCTGGCTTTGATCACATTGACTTTAACTTCCCCCTTCCCCCCCCCCCACTTTTGGATGGTTAGAAAGTTGGAATTGCAAGAAAAGGTAGCGATTGATGCTGAAAAAAGTTATCTGAACACAACGAAGAAAAATCAGCATGAGGAAAATCTAACCAGTGTTTAAAACCCGAATTGCCTGATCTTGGCTTTAACACTAGAACTGCCCTAGGAGTAAGCTGAGAGTGCTCACTTCATGACTTTATAAAGTTACATAGGAATTTTAAGAAGTTATTCAGATTCCAGTCCATTATTATGAAAGAACACACAAGCATAATGATTTTGACACATTTATTTTATTACAAAAGGAAGACCTGAGAGTCATCCTCCTTAATAACTGAACTGACAAGTGACAACTTCACTCCATTACTTTTCAATAGGAACATTACTCACACGGTATCGAAAATGGGGAAACGTTTTCACGTGCTTTTCAAATCAAGAGATGATATATGAAACGAATACATTTGCCATGTCCAGTACCACAATGGGAAGTTAATGAAAACCAGAGCGACACAAGATCCCGCTCCTCATTCTCCGCGGAAAGAGATGTTTGAAAGACGCTGAAATTAGTAGGAGAACGATTAGGATCGCGGATAGCTAATACCCGTTTTCCATATTATATGAAGGAGTGGAAGGAAGAAAAATCCCCAAAGCAGTTGCCTTCGGGGGCGAGAGGAGGGAAGGGGAGGGAGAAAACCCACACAGGAGAACTTCAAGTAACACCATTCTAAGCAAGACATTTACCCAGCAGGGATCCCGTGCTGCTTTCCCCGCTCCGCCGGGAACGGGCTCCTATCACTAGTTACTATGGTTCGGGGCAATGGAATGACGTGCCGGGGAATTAAACAAAGAATAAATGAAAGAAAGCAAAACAAGTGGGAGGGATGAAATCCAAGGTTCAGGATAACTATTGTTCCTCATCCTTCAAGACAGATTTCTGAATCTGAAAGTGCCACTTCCCAATAATACAAGGCAAAACAATGCTTCAATGGCGCGAAGCGCCTGTAAGTGACATTTTAAAGAAACTCAGTGAAGGTAGCCAAATCCTTGGGAGGGAAGTTGTCAACTTGAATGTTTCTTTTTTATTGACTTTTTAAAAGAAAGGATCCTGCTTCTGAAAAGCCAGCCAAATATCTACGTGCTATTTTTCATTTCTGTTTTTAAATCATCATGTCTTCCATTTTATAAAAGTAACTGCATCTGGAAATAATACAATGCACACAGAAGGGAAGTATCTCTATGCAAAATATTGTCAAATGCCCAAAGTAAAGAAATGTAGGAATTTCTGTTAGGTAAATTCTATTCTAGCTGCTTGAGTTCACAGGATACATAACATTTTCAAGGGGAGAATCTTAGCAGGCTCTGCTATTTATAAAGACAAATCACGCAGTGAAATAGATATATATTCTGATCTTTTATGCTTTTGTACCTATGACACACACAATGCATCTTAAATCCTATAGTAGAATGTCTCTAAATAGACTCTAAACCATACTGGATGAACATTTGCTAGGACTTTTTCTGATGTTACATCTACACATTTAAGTTGTTCTACTTAAAACTTCATTCAAGCAAACCAGGAGAAGTAAAAAAAAAAAAAATTAAAACGTCTGCACGAATATCGTTTGACTCATTTCCCCTTTGCATTACAAGTCATACGCAGACTTAACGTCAATGTAAAACCTCACCCGAGTTCGGTCTGTGAAACAAGACAGTCCCAGAGGGATACAGCACCTCAGTTTGGGCACAACCAGAACCCTGTATCAGCAGCCCAGAGAGCCCCAAAAGGAAGAACACTGATCTCTGATGGCAGATACCAAGACACAGAGTTTATTTTAACTTCTAAAGAAGCCTTGCTTGCAATTCTGCAAGGATGCAAGGTAGGTCATAGCGAATATGGGGAAGGAGATGCACCGTACTGTCCCAGAAGTTCATTCACGCCGTATGGGACTGGACACGCAGTCACCATCAGCTCTTTGCTGCAGTGAGCCTCGTATGCGTTTGAGATTTAATGCCCACCTGCGCTATACGCTATTATTTACTTGTCCCTGTTAATGAACTGCACAAAACAAAGGACATTTACCCTTCTGCTGGTATTTCATCTATTTTATCACCCAAGTCAGCTATTGCAACAATAGCTTTACAGCAAATATTAATATTCAAAGTCAAAAAGATTAGATACTGCATTTAGTGCACTTAAACATGAACGTGCTTAAAATTCTCAACCCTACTCCAACTCAAAAGCCGTAACCGATTTAAGAAAAACCCTCTTTTCCACTTAACCCAATCTTCTTCCGACACTGAAAGATCTTCATGTAGGAAACTAAACATATTACCTATGCTAGATAACAAGGCTTAATTTGCAATTAAACAGAAACATAAGTGATAAAGGCATAATAAGCAAGTAACAGTCTAGGAAGAGAAGCACAGCAAAAAACCCCAGTGCTAAACCGTAAAATATTTTGATTATACCCTCTATTCCTAACTAGACAGAAAACACTGGTCATCTATTCACTCAGTTAAATAATTCCGGGTTACAACTTGGCTGATATGGCATGAAAACCTGGGTTACAGCATGGTCAGCGTTAAATACTTCAGGACAGGAATTAGAGGGCAACTCATTACACAACATTCAATATGCCCAGATCTTAAAGGACAGAACTAATTCTGAAGAGTCAAATTATTTTTTATTTTTCCATAGGACTTGTCCTCCAATTTTGCCCCCAGTTATTAGACATTAAGGCAGCTGTTAACATCCTCTCACACTAGCAAATGTGGTTCTTAATACGCTATTCTCACAATCCAGAGCTGTAGTCTACTTATTTCCAGCAAATGCAGACTTAATGTTCTTCCCAAACCTTTTCCATGATTGTACATGGGTATATGTTTCTTTTTATTCACTTTCTCAAATTTATACCTACTCCCATTTAAAACATGCCCAGTTTCCCAAACGCCAACTATATCTATACCGTATCTATACAGCCCTTATAGCATTTTAGGCATCCTTCAGACCAGAAATGGTGGGCGAATGCTTTTGAGGGGTGCTGTAGCGTCTCAGCTCTATTTCCAGAGGTATTGCTCTGCCGGCAGTTTCTGGGCTGACACTGACATCTAGTGGGGTTGGTAACTCCAGAGAACACCCGAACAGCAGCGAATATTCCCACCAACGGAAGTAAATCTGCACGACTGCTGTGAAATACCAGCGTCAAAATTTCGCATGCCGCTCATTTTCGCACATTTTACCGTTTGGCACCTAGACACTTGCACCGAAACGCAAATGCGCCGTGTTTATTCCTCTGTGGGAATTTGAAGATCTCATTTTACATCAAAACACCGCTGTCGGGATGGACACGTGAAATAGGGTCCCTGGGACTCTGCGCCGTCGCTCCGCGCTCCGAAACGATGACAGAACTTTCTACTTGCTAAAGTAGAGATCAGGTTTTGTTTAGAGCACAAGGAAACGGTTTTACCGTTTTCGTATGCGGTTCCCTGGATACGACCAGGGAGCGAGCTAGCTTTGGGAAATGAACATGAATTTGGAATTAAAACAAAACAAAACAAAACTCTGGATGACAGGGAAGTCCTGGCTTGCTAAATGCAGCTAACATGTAGCTACAACCACCAAGGGACTTACACGCGAGCCCACAGGGATTCTGTGTTTGCTATAAAGCATGTTAAGTGTCAAAAAACTGCTTACAAAACCGTAATTACACACGCAATGCAATCCCAAAGCTTTCAGCAAGACTGCTAAACTAAGGAAATCGTCACTCAAGGCTTCATTATCATCTCCCAAACTACTTATGCATAACAAAGACCTTCATATTGGACCAGACAAGCTTTCTATTTAGTACTTTTTTTTTTTTTTGCCTCGCCATGAAGAAAAAAACAGATGGTTTGGGAAGAAAAAAAAAAAGTCATTTTAATGTCCACCATCTCTCTTAAACCTGGAAAATAGAAGTGAGTTGAGATTGTATAGTCATAACAGTAGCACAGGGTAGTTATTTTGCAGTGCCGCATGGTATTCCCATGGTAAACCCCGAGACCTCTCTGCAAACACCGGAGACCTCACAAGGGAGCCCCGAGTCCACAGCATTGCTCGGTGTAAGGGCAGCACTGGGGAAGAGAGGCCCGGCTTTCTCTTTGATTAATGCCAAACCAGGGAACCTAGGCAGGTCTGACAATTCAAGTCGGACAAAGGCTCCAAAACCCAACTGCGATTCACTTGTTGCACTGCAATTCCCAACAGGATAACTTCGCTGTGTTCAGTTTCTGTTTAAGTCCTGAAACACGACCGCCCCGTGGTAATTCTAAGATACTTTTGTTTTTGAGCCTACAGATCCATCTCAACGCTCCTGCCTGGATAAGACCAGCTCAACCCAACAGGGCTGGGGTTCAGGCCGTCACCACAGAGCACTACGTAAAACACAGCAATAGTCTCCTCTTTGGCTCACTCACCGTGAAGAGGTTGGATCGGCGCTTGGACTGTTTACGGACAGGAGTTGGTGTGTTGGCAGTGGGAGGAACATCAATCCGTAGCTCCTTCTGGCTGGTGCTTGGAGTTGATGGGACAGAGGAGGAATAATCACTTAAACTCCCTCCTCCATTACTGGTCTGCAAGGATTAAAGTTAGTTTTAAACAGTGATACACTGCTTTCAAGAAATTACAATCCACAGTTGTATCTTACTTAGCCCTGGTAAGCAAGAACAGCAGCCTAGGCTCAGGAACACTGCGGGACTGCCCTACTGCCACTTTTCCACACATTTCTATTCCAAGCCCTTAAATATTTTCCCTATTATTTTTTTAAAAACTTACGATTTTTTTTATATTGCAGGCACATTTTCACTCTACACAATATAATCTTAACTGGATATAAACAGTTGCATTTTTACCTGTGTACAAGTAAGCAAAACATTGGGGAAAATCTGTAGATTCTGTTTTTTCTACTTCAAAATTGCTAAACCAAATTCTGCCTCAAACCTAAGGAAAAAAAAAAAAATACCTAGTGCCATAGAACTGCATAGCTGGACTTAATCCTAGCCTGGAGACATCAGTTCACCGAAATCTAATCAAGAAAATGAAAATAATTCAGTGTTGTAAAATGGCTACTATGGTTACAGACAGATCCCAACACATTTGCTGAAGCCATTGGTACAGAGATAGAAAACCTTAAAGGAAAGGAAGGCATTCCAATTTATTCGAAGTAGCCAAAAATGTAAAGTTATGTCATAGTCTTGGAAGAAATAAAGCAGCCACTCAGCCTATAAAATGTTTAATGAATTGAGGTAACAAGTTACTAATAGCAGGAGGGTGAGGAAACCAGGCAGAATGGAAAGGTTCAAAGAACATGGATTTTTTTTTTTTTTAATTTATTATTACACATACCATAAATGAGTACTAAAAACATCATTAAAAAGGCTATGGCAGTAGTCTGGAAAGACAAAAGGACAGATTTTATTTTTCCTATCAGATACAAGAATGTCCTTTGAGGATATACTGTATATGTTGATGGGACTGGGGCTGGGCAAAGGTGGAAAATTCTGCACGCTGTTGACAAAATGCCCACCAGAAAAGCAGCAGTGGGCGAAGGGTCTAGACAACAACTCACACCTAACTTCTGAGGGGGGAAATAAAGGTCTGGGATGCACACAAAAGGGTGAAAGAACATCTTTAAAGTAGCCAAGTTTCCTAAAAGTGAGGAAAGAAGGTACGAGGGTATTCCAGGATGCCTGAGGAGAAGGATTCTCCCATGACACTTAACCCGTTACTTGGTCTCATCTTAATTGCTGTAGGTAGGAATTCACCAGGTGAAGTTGCTCCAAAGGAAAAGCATCTCCCGCGCCGCTCCTACACTAGCGCCTGGTCTTACACGTGCACAAAACCCCTGTAGAGGGGAGGCACCGGCAGCATGACGGGGCGTCTCGCACACTCCTTGAAGGTCCGTGTACTCCTGAGCCCAGGAGCTCAGGCTGCAAGCAGTCAAGATGAAACCTCTAATGGAGAGCCAAGTAGGAGGCAGTCCTTTATATCACCCAGTTGAAATCTCTTTTAATGATTTCAAGTCCTCTTCTGATTCTTCCAGCTTTTCCAAATCGCCTTTTTTATTTTTAAAAAAAATCAAGAAGCAAAGGATAAAAAGGAAGAGACATGAGACGAGTTGCTCATGTTTGGGCTGAAGGGCCAATGAACGCAGATAGAAAGCCAGGAACATCACTTTGAAAGTCCCTGTTTCTCCATGAAGAACACCACGTTCCTCAGCTCATTTCTCTGTGACAAAATAGGACCCACAATACAGCAAACAAGCTTTTTGATGGAGAAAGTTTTCCTTTTCCAGTCTTAAAAAAAAAGAAATTAAAAAATCTGTATGACATTACATTTTATTCTCCCTTCATTCTGACTGAGTTGGTGAACCATGGCTGTCAGGAAGCCAGCGGTAAGGGTACTAGAAGTAACAGAGGATCTTGAGGGAGATTTTCTACATTTTCAAGTGCCCAGAAAAAGGAGCAAGCAGAATTTGGAGACAGCTCAAATGTATAAAAAAAGGAGATGAAAGAACGAGAGCTGAAATGATCATTTTGAGCATCCTAAGAGAGAATGGTAACAACGGAGAGAGCAGGACAACCTGGGAAGAAGAGACTAATTTACCCTGCATTTGCTTTCCCTTTCTCTATGGCGCCTTGCCGAGACACCAAGTAGCACACCAAACACACAGCAGAGCAAATGGCCTGCGTGAAGACACACTGAGCCTGGGGAAGTCAGAGATGACCGCTCCAAAAAAACACCACAGGAAAGACTCTTGCATGAAAAGCAGTCATGAAAAAACATGTACCTAGGACACTCAAAGTGATCACCAAAGTTCGAACAGCCAAAGACTTTGAAAGTGAGTACTCAAACCACTGGACGTGTCAGAGGTGAGGAGGGTGGTATGGAAGCCTTAAAACGTGGCTGACAAAAGGCGGCATCGGAGGAGAACATCTGGAAACTCAACAGCTGTAAAAGAGCATTAGCGAAGGAGACCAAAGATGCTGGTGTCAAGGAATGGCTTTCAGACTAGAGTGGTCAGGACCTGCTGTCCACTCTGCCGTGACTGAACCAAACCGGGACGGGGAAAATGAGGGAAAAGGAAATCTAACGAAGCAACCGTTAACGGGAAAAGGCACTGAACACATTTAGCATTGAAACAATGCAGCCGCAAGGCTCAGCCGAGGAGAGAGATGACAATAAGCGGTGAAGATGGTGGAGAAAAGAAAGATCACACCAGGGTTATGCCTCAAAACACTTAAAAGTCACCTCTTCTACAGAAAGGAGAGGAAAAAGGCAAGTAGGAAAGATTCAGATGTTGTAGACTGGCGACAGGATTTGAACCACAAGCTGCTAAAAACAAAAGGACGCAGCTACGTTCTATTTTGTAATATTGATCAACTTGATAACGAGGTACCACCACCTTTTTTTTTTTTTACTAAACTAAGATTAACAGATTTCTACCCTAAGTGCCTATTTCCCAGACAGAACACATAGAGAATTCCCTAAAATTTTACCTTTTTAATCTTTTGTCACATTATAGCAGTAATTTTCTTCTTTTTGCAGTGCGGCACTGTCTCCTAGACTTTTTAAGTGGTTTGTTTTCCAGGAGTGAATAACTCCTAAAGGAAAACACATACATGTTGGACTTTCTAGTCCCCAAAGACAAATGTTCCTATACAAACAGCTTCTATAAAAGAAGTCCTGCAGGCAGTGTTTCTCTTCACACATACTAACCCCACTGGATTTCCAACTTTGTAAATAAGATTCTGAGATGGTTTCAAAATAAGCCACGTCAAATCCACTGGCTGGAAAAAAAATTAGCTGTTTCAATAGGAGACTTAAAAGAGGAAAACTTCAAGGTGTCCATAGAATAAAGAGCATGGCTACCAATACGGAACAAGCCCCAACTCCTGCTGAGGGTGCCACTAATTAGCAAACAGGTAAAACTATATGGCTGCTCTGAAACACCTCCATAGAGAGAATGGGTTTGACAAGAAAGAGCTCAGACATGACTTCCAAGCTATAGCCTACTCAAAACAGGAGCAATGAAAAATGCAACCAGACAAGCACCTGGAAACTCTATTCTTGGTAACATCTGAACCTAACGCACTGCTGAAGGAAACAAAACGTGGCAAGTGGTCTCTGTTGGGTTGTTTGCTTGCACCAAACAGAAGTCTAGGGACTTTGCCGTATTAAGATTGTAGAGAGCGGCTTCCTGCCATCAGTATGCAAGCATTCGATAACAAGTTCACTGGAGTGAAGTACAGAATTTAGGACATGCGGCAATAACTATAATTCACAGAACTTAACGTTTGTCCCAAGCCGTAAAAACCAAGTCAGTGAATCTGAAGAACAATCTTCCTTGCAGCACATGAAACCCGACACGTATCAAATATAATCTGATTTGCTGACTGTAGACAAACTGGTCAAATTTGTGGCAGTCAAAACCAATCCAATAAGCGCTCTAATACCCACTGGGACATTACAGAGCTTAACATTACCTTTTCAATCAAGTTTTTCTACTAAGCTGCTCTCAAGACTTGGACATACCCGAGACATCAGCATCAAGGGCCATTTCTGAGTCACTGGTCTAACCAGAGCCATGGCAATAGGGACAGAGGTCAAACAAATGACTCTAGGTAAGGACACGATTAGTCTCAGTAGAACCATTTGCATGGACACATCCCTGCTTGGCTTTCTCAGGCGACGAGATTTTTCCTGTCCTCTGATGAGGACAGGCATCATGCCCATTCTCAAACGTGCTTGGCTTCTGGGTGTACACAGTACCACCTGGTCTTTCCTTTCTTCTAGGAAGGTACACAGCCTGATTGTGGTCAACAAACTTCAGCACAGTGTTAGAGAAATCTTTGAAAAGCTTTCATTTTGGGGATATGTTATTTCTAGAACACACCTTGTGTGAATGGCCAATACTCCATTTACAAAAATGTATACCTTCAGTATCTCTACAGGCTTCTAGCTTTGTTGCCACACAGGCTGGTGCTGTAAAAAACTCAAGGTCATGGCAGCAGTCATGAATTTAGCAGAACATTGTCACTACACTGTTACCAGGCAAGAACAACTCAGATGAAGCTATCAACCTGGTGTAACTTGACCAAGTAGCTCCAGGCAGTTATCTCAAAGGCAGATGCTGCCAGTGAAAGCATTAAAGCCTGTAATGAGATACCTGCCACTATCTCATAAAAAAAGAAATAAGACTTTGTATACAAATGTCCACAGTTCTGTGCAGAAAAGGGACTGAATCAAGTCAAAGCCCACTCTTTCAAAGCTTTTACGTATTTCAGATTTCCTTAGTAAACAAACCAGTGAGTTGTTGGCATGACAGGAGCTCAGCAGTGACCTGCAGGAAGAAAAGGTTGAACTTACACTCGCATTTGCAAAGGGCATGTTCCTGACTGGCCACTTATACAAAGGTGGTAAAATATTCACCTAATACCTTATGTATATTATCTGGTACGGCCAAGTGATTCATAAAGCTCACATAGTACAAACGTCAGGCCAAACCACTAAATGAGACCACAGGGAGAATAAAGCTGAAATTTTTCTTCTTGACAAGTAACCCGACACAAACATAACCTATATTTTTTTTTCTGCTCTCTAGATATACCAGGGTGCCTCCAGAAAAATCATCTCCAACCACTGCTTAAGAAGAAAATGAAGGCAACAGGTCCTACTTCTAAAACAGGCAAGAGACTGCCGGAGCTTTGGTGAGCCTGGGAACAGTTGGACTAAAGCAAGCCTCGATCAAAAGCACAGATTACGTACCCTGTGACAGAATGCATTTCTGTTCTTGTGGAAAGCAGGGAAACACATATTTCTGTAGAAACACAGAAGCCTCACGGAAAATTCTTTAGTCAGAACACATTTTTCTTGGCCCACTTGCGTACAATTTTTCTCTTGAAAGTCACGTTATCTCAGTCTTTCATCTGAAAACATCATAGGTGGGAGTGCAATTTAATCAAGGAATTATGGTGATACACAGCTACACATCCGAAGACAGATCAAGAAGGAAACTGTTTAGTCCTCACCTCGGCAAAAGCCAGAAAGCTTTAGGCATGCTGCCATGGAATACAACTTTGACAGCACGTTTTACACCTAGGTCCAGATGAGCGTCTCCAGAGATTTCAATAAGTTTAGCCCTCCACAGTAAGACCAAACTGTCCTGTAATAATGGTTATTATTTTCCCATATTTAGCAGTTTAACCTCGTCCTTTGGGACATATTAGAACTTGTCCATCTCGGGAGCCTTTGCCTTTTCTCACCCTAACAGCAAGGTAAAGGAAAGAGCGGATCTGCCCTACCTGACAGACCAAAGAGCACCAAGGGAATCTGAAGACAACTTCTGAAGACAAAGCAAGCTGGCACATTCAAAGTGTCACTGCAATGAAATTACTCACCACATTTCATGAACCAAGTGTGACTACAGGCACATACTACAGTGGCAGCAACTGCATTATGAACTGGAAAATCTAGAAGATCAAGTCTGAGTCTGAAGTTTAAGAGACCTTAGAGAAGAAAAGGTAACAACGGGCATAACAAAAACTAATTAGGAATATAACTGCGGTCCTGTCAAGATAAAGCAAAGATGCAATGAGTTTTAGCCTTCGAGTCCTGGAGAATGCACTCCCATATACATGTGTACTGTGGGTGAAACTACACACATGAACGAAGGGGAATATATACACGTACATATATATATATATTTATTTACAATAAGCATTTTTTTATATATATGTGTGTTAAGGGATTACTTAGAAATAACCCTCTAAATACAAAAGGATTATGATGTATGTTGAAATGGTATTGTTTTCACTTTTAGTTTTCGTTTTGCAATCACATGAAAAAGCGGAAGGAAGAGCTAGTTAAGCAATGTAGTCTCTTCCTTACTCAAGTGCCCAAAATACTACAACAGAATATTTCATCCCAAACGACCCCCACTAAAACTAAGACCAGCGAACCCTACTATTTAGGGCTTATCCATAACTGGGTCTCATGCACAGTAAAATAATGGATGATTAAGCTGACTGCACTTTGCTTTTAATGTTTAATTTACTTATTTAGACAACCGTGATGTTGTAAAAACTCTATGGAGGCATAGCGCAAGCATAAATAATGCACCTTTACAGATTTGCAGCAGGTAGTAGGGAGCAAGCTTGTGTGCTAGCCCTACCCGAGCTGCAGTTCGGTAAAACGTACGGTAAGCTCCATCCCCATCTTGGGTTTAACGCAAATCCCCCAGGAAAGCGACACTGCTGACCGCTAAACAACATTTCTTTGTGCTGCAGTCCACACGTGTCATGATTTTGTGGGTGAATCGCAGCACTCACTACTGGCTCAGGTAGTATTTTGGAACTCCGAGCGTGGAAGGGGTGGTGCGTAAGGCCCCTCTCTCAGAATACATGCAGTACAGGCAGCCGTGGAAAAGCGCAGGCGCACGTGGCGAGGACATGGTGCCGTTTCAACCCCCTCTCACAGCAGAACAGAAAACAACTGAATTCCAGGAAAGAGAGCAAGGGTGAAAATACATGCAGACTACAGATTTCAAGGAAGTATAGTCACTGGTAAATCTTTTCATTTTACCTTCAAATCTGTAGTCCACCAGTAAGCTCCCGCTGCTGGGGACTCCTAGCTGGCATCTCCACACCATCAATTTGTCTGAAGAGGGGCTTGAAGTCCTTGACACAAACAGCAACTACAGGTGTCGTGCCACGGGATTTTCAGATGGTTTTATAACAGCGTAAACATAAAAATAGGCACAGCTCCAGGTTACTACTCAAGAGGTTATCCAGTACAGGGCTACTTCACGCAGACTTCTGATGCATCTTGAGCTCAAGCGGAATGCACCGAGGACCAAAGGTTGTGCCCACCTGAGTTCGGAACAAGATATCTCCACTTTCAGAGTCTGGGCAGAGAAGAGCCCTTTGGAACTACTGGATATTGGCACTATTCTTCTAAGTTAGTATCTTAAAAATGCCCTCTTGATATGTCAGGTGTAAAGGACAAGCAACTCCTTTGGTACGGGAATGAGTTTAGGGAACAGGAATGCCTATGCGGTTTTGTGATATAAGGGGAACTCATGCTATTTTGACGTAAGATTTAGCACGGTCTACAAGCATATTATGCCTAGAAAGACTGGCAAGGAAGGGGTGGGTGGGGAAAACGAAAGGTGGGATAAAGATGAGGGGGACATTAGATACAGAAGTGACTGGTCTGTACTCCCCCAGCACACATTTCTTCCAAAGGAAGAAAGACCTATCCTGAGATGCCCTCTAGCCGATAAGAGGCCTTCAACACACTAAGTAGCACTCCTTCCTCTCAAAACAACCGTCGACCTCTTGAAATGTTCAGAAAAAACAGAAGGTGAGCCGCTGACTCAAGTACTTGTCAATGCATCAGACAGATTTATTTGTTTCCTAGCAGAATATAAGCAATATTGTACCATCCTTCTTGTTGACAGAGTATACAATAGTTCTGTCCATCACAAATCATGAATGATACCTTTAGATTTAAGAATAGAATTCTTTGCATGCATTCTGTGCTGCCCTGGAAGCCAACACAGGTAGTATGTGAAGTACTTGCACCAAGGGTTATCGACTCTGGCTACCAAAGGTTTCCAAGTACAACCCTGACCCTGACTGACATACCTGCATTATAAACAGAAGGTTAGAGAAGGAAAGCAGAAGCAGCATCTACTGTAAACACAAGTGGATTTTGTCATCTAATTCTGTGAAACAGGTCTCTGGAAATACCTAAGTGCATGAGGGTAGGCATACCTGAGAGCATTTTCTTGGAAGGGGATGTTACCTGGGTGTTCACCACCTAGGACTACTGGACATGGGTATAGATATGCATCCAAACACACAAACAAGTCTTTCACCACTTGAGAACTGAAACTACTGGGTGGAAAAACCCTTGCTGGTATTAAGCCTTAGAATTTCCCCCAAGGTATGCTAAGGGCTAGACTGGGTTAGGTGACATTTTTACTCCCCCACCCCTTTTCTCTAAAGCCTAAGCTCTTGACTGCAGAGTCATCTGGAGAGTTTGTAGGAGTTAGATCACCAGAGCCATCCAACCAGGGAAGGAACAACATCTCACTTTATCTGAAGCGATCTGTGTAACCACTGCTTCTGAAGGCCTTCGCTCCTGTGAAGAACGCAAGTAGCAGGGCACTGTAACGGTAATGTTTTTGATCCAAGGCAGAAATCTTCAGTGAAACACCATTACGTCAAAAGATATGTTCTAAAGGGCAAGACACCAGCCAGTCGTCCAGCCAAGATCAGAGATGGTAAATCTTTCCCCAGATCATCTTAAACTTGGTATTACAGTTGCAAAGTTCTTTTAAGTCTAGGATAAGGATTCAGCTTCCTTTCCTTAAACAAGGTCGTACTGCCTTTAAATGTAGCATAAAGACAAGAAGACATGAAACAGATTTATGGCCTTTACTCTTAAGTATGACATCAGTCTCAGAAGACAGACATCTTTGACTGGTGTTGCAATTGCCCTGTTAGATAATTATGCCAACTAGTAAAGGAGGAACATTATTTCATGTTTATTGAAACAGATTGTCGGGATTCTTACCACAAAAGCTACCTTGTCTTCATTTTCCCAAACAGTCCTTACCATTGGCAAGAAGTTTGCTGTGTATGTGAAGTACTTGTCTAGAATTTGGTATTTGCTGTTGGCTTCCAAACTGGACTCGGGCAGGAAACTGGTGAGAATGAACATCAAACTAGATTTGATATTCTTTAATCAAACAAGCTCCACTAGCAAGAAGGGTGACCTCAACTGTTTTAAGAAAATGCAGAACACAGAGATGTACTCTGCTAAGATTAGGTCGTACAAAGCATCACCTATCCTCTTTAGGAAGTCTTGCAAAACTATAAAGTCATCAGCAGACCTAGTAAACTAGATCCTTTTTGGATCCAAGAGTAAGATCAGTACTGGCAGCAGTGCCCTTGGTTCTCATTTCTGTGACAGCCCATTTCCTCTTTCACCACTAAACAGGATGGGTCTCAGTACCACAGATAGCCCCTACAGGCAGTAGGGGCTACTACATTCCTCTAGGACTAAGAGTATGAACATACACAACTCTCTGGTGGAAATTGTTTGGAAGAAAAGCATTTCACAGAGAGGGTTAGTTCCAAGTGCTTGGGGCAATGACCTAAGAGTGGCTGAGGAAATCTGCTCAATGTCACATAGGACAAGAAAGGGGAGAGTCTCTTCCACATGAGGAACTTGTACTTCACCAGAAGGTGCCAGGGTTCTTCCGGAGAGTCGTAACTTTAGCACCTGCTTTAGAAAGGGGGATCTGAGCTTCAGCATTTTCTTTTGGCGTAATCAGCAGAAGCGAGGGTCACAGTCTGAGGCTGGTATCCAAGCTCAGCTCAAGGCAGGAACATCTCACAGCAAAGGACACTCAGACCAAACTGGCATCTGCACCTTTAAAAGTTAACCCAATGGTGGAAATTTCCACTAGGGCACAGAAAGAGACCATTCACTATGAGCACAGAACCACCACAGCCTTCATCCTGTGGTATAAATCTAAACAGAGTGCTTTCAGAAGACAATAACATGTCAGATTAAAGAAAAAACAGAACACATTTCCCCAAAGAAAGAAAACTTCTTCACCATACTGCTTTTTGGCAAAAAGCAGTCATTCTCTGTGTGGGAGAAAGGTCCACAGAAAAAACAAAACTTCATATGGGCGGCTCAAGACCACAACATAACCTTAGAAGACATTCTTAGCATATTACTGAGTTTAGGCTGAAAAACATGCCATGAAAGCTGGTGGTCATCAGACGTTTCAGACTGCTATAGTGCAAATCAGGCCACAGTTCTGGCCACGGGCTATAAAGGTCAGTATGATGGCCCTATACGTCCATCTGCCGAGAGTGAGAGTGCAATCTGCCTGGCTGCAAAGGTCTTGGACCTGAGCGATAGAGCCTATGTACATCCTAACTGTGAAGGTACACAGAGATTATCACTTCACACTAGAAAACAAAGATACTGAGGAAGGGTGTCACAAGGGAAATACTGGAGAGAATTCACGTATGTTGGTAAAAATTGTACAAGCTAGAAAATTTTGGTATTAACTATATGTTTCCAAAAATACCATCACAGCCATGTCCTGGTTTTGGCTGGGATAGAATTAATTTTCTTCTCGATAGCTGGTGTAGTGCTGCGGTTTGGATCTGGGATGAGAAAATGTTGATAACGTGCTGATGTTTTGAGCTGTTGCTAAGTAGTCAAGGACAGTCCAGCTTCTCGTGCTGGCCGGCCAGCAAGGAGGCTGGGGGTGCACGGGGAGCTGGAGGGGACACAGCCAGGACAGCTGACCCAGGCTGGCCAAAGGGATATTCCATACCATACGACGGCATGCCCAGTATGTAAACCGGAGGGAAGAGGGAGGAAGGGGGAGACATTCAGAGTTCCGGTGTTTGTCCTCCCAAGTCACCGTTAGGCGTGATGCAGCCCTGCTTCCCTGGAGATGGCTGAATGCCTGTCGATGGGAAGTGGTGAATGAATTCCTTGTTTTGCGCTGCTAGTGCGCGGCTTTTGCTTTCCCTATTACACTGTCTTTATCTCAACCCACGAGTTCTCACTTCTGCTCTTCTGATTCTCTCCCCCGTCCCACCGGGGACGAGTGGGCAAGCGGCTGCGTGGGGCTCAGTTGCTGGCTGGGGTTAAACCACGACAGCCACCAGACCTTCCTGCCATACATTAAGGTAGCATTTTGTTTTGTTTTTACATGTAGTATCTACAAGTCAATAGCAACATACATCACTACATCATTGAAGGGGAATCATTTCAATTGAGCATAACAGGGACAGGCAATTACAACTGCGCACAGCGCTCACACATGTAAAACTGTAGCACGCTGACCGCTGCGATAGAGCGGCTGTTATCACTCAGCACACAACTGAATGAGAACAATAACCAAAACCATACGAGGTAATTTTAAAACACAGTACAGCAAATCCTGCTATCGTAACAATCGATCTCCTTAGAACAGCAGGCAGCTGGGCATAAACCGGTATGATCAAAGACGCCTTTAAAGCCAAACTATTTTACTGCAGCAGTTTCCTGAAACAAAGTCAAGCCAACTAAAAAAATAAAAATTAGCTTCAAACTACAGCTCACTGATACCTTTAAAAAAAAAGCCAACTACCTATGAAGCAGCAAAAAGAGCACTGGCATTAAATATCTTAGATGAAAAGCAACCTATCAGTTCCGTTTTTAAGCAAGGATTCATTGTAGTCTGTACCTGGCTGATATGTACAGCAGAAACCTGGGCTGAACACACGGATGAGTGGCTTGGAGAGTTTGGTAGAGATTTGCAGGGTCCAATTGAGAGTTGCTGTTTCTTCCTTGTTGCAACAATCTTCTGAGCAACTAAAGAAAAAGAAAACATATGGGCAGGTAAGCTACAGTAGATGCTGGAAAAATATGATACGTCAAAAATACCCAGAACACACAACACACGAAAGAGCGTTTTCCACTGTCAAAGCTTGCTCCAAAAATTGATTGTAATACATCCAATTAAGACAACAGCTGCTGGTGTTCCACAATATGCTCCATGTGAGACTCCAGCTCTGTTCTCCACATGGATGAAATTTCCCCCGAACTCTCACTCCACCAGATAAGCACCAGAGAACCAGTAACATCCAAGCAGAAGGGGAAGAGGCAGGTGTGCAAGTTACAAAAAGCGATACCAGGAACGCTATAACAAGTCCACTTATAGACTTACAATATCACACTAACAAAGCTCATGGTAGTACACATTTTCCATTCTTCTTTGGGATGTTCTCCTTGTAGAGAGAAGATAAATATGAGCAACGCTTGACTAACAATCTAGTCCAAGTGCATCTCAGTAGGGAAATGATGGTGCCCCTGTACTCAGCACTGGTGAGGCCACACCTTGAATCCTGTGTTCATTGTTGGGCCCCTCACTACAAGAAGGACGTTGAGGTGCTGGAGCGTGTCCAGAGAAGGGCAACGGAGCTGGTGAGGGGTCTGGAGCACAAGTCTGATGAGGAGCGGCTGAGGGAACTGGGGGTGTTTAGTCTGGAGAAGAAGAGGCTGAGGGGAGACCTTATCGCTCTCTACAACTACCTGAAAGGGGGTTGTGGTGAGGTGGGTGTTGGTCTCTTCTCCCAAGTAACCAGCAATAGGACGAGAGGAAATGGCCTCAAGTTGCGCCAGGGGAGGTTTAGACTGGATATTAGGAAAAATTTCTTTACTGAGAGAGTGGTCAGGCATTGGAACAGGCTGCCCAGGGAGGTGGTAGAGTCACCATCACTGGAAGTGTTCAAAAAATGCATGGATGTGGCACGTCAGGACATGGTTTAGTGGGCATGGTGGTGTTGGGTAGACGGTTGGGCTTGATGATCTTAGAGGTCTTTTCCAACCTTAATGATTCTATGACTTGACGATTCAGTGCTATTTACTAGTACGATCTGGGAAGGTGTCCTACATCAGCGCGTGAAGGCTCCTTAGGAAAGCTATCACTCCCAGTCCAAGCAGGTTGAGTTTAGAAGCAGCGCGTACCCTCTGTTGCTGAGGAGTAAGGTAGACTTCTCTTAATTACCTGACACTGCATCAGGACAATCAGTTTTGGAAACCACTAGTTTAAAGCATTTGAAACAAATGACAATCAGCATAACGAAACTAATAAAGGGTCCCTGGCACAAAATACCCAGACTAATGGTGCCACACACCACATGCCATTCAAATTCGTGATGGAAAGAAGCTGTATCATGATTTCTAGTTTTAGCTTTTGGTACTTAGCAGCACTAGCACAGATGGACAAATGCCAAATTTATTTTGTAATTTATTAAGCAATTTTCTCCAACTTGCAATGAAAAGCAGCATTTGTCAGACAGATACAGAGATGAGAGTCAGGCTCATAACAGAAAACAGAAACAGAGCTGATCTGACATGCAGCAACTTCCATACGCATCCTATAATGTTTCAATTTAAAAAAATCAAACTATTTTAGAAATTCATTCTGTGATACAGTGGGATTTCAGTTCCTTCTGCTATTCAGCTAAGGCCTTAGGCTATAGGCTCTTTTTAGGTCCTAGGTACTCAAAAATAAAATCCTTTACACTACATTTACTACCTGCCTTTTGGGTCAGAGATTAAAAAGTAAGCAAAATCTCAGGAAACAAAAAAGAGAGACTAGTTTAGTGGCTAATCAAAATTACTACTAGCTAGATTTAGCTTCCTTGCATGCAGTAATGTTCATGGAGCGAAGCACTTCATGGAACTTGTGCAAGGGAGTCTGCAGCCACTTGCACTGCCTCCACCGAAACGGGTCAGTGAGGCAGAACGGCAACAACTATCGGCATCTACTTAAAAAGTCACACAGAAACTTGTTTTAATTAGGTTAATTGTATTCAATCCGTCTTGTTCATAAAATAGAAAAGATTTTAATGTAAATTCCAAGATTATTTTTCCTCAATACAGTACAACACAGGCAGAGATATTCTCTAGCAGTGTAAGCATACAATTTCTTCTCAAATGAATGCAATTTTAATAACAAACTGGTCTGTGGCTTATGTTTTTCATGCAAATGAACGGTGGCATAACCATGATTTAGTGAGAATACATTGTATAAAAAATGGCTTGTATATATGAAGAAGCGGCTTCATTAGTTATATCCCACCTCCAACAGGCCTCTTATCATCCTGAAAGGACGATATCAATTAATTTATCTTCCCCTGGCATATTGATCATAACCTTCATCAGCTAATCATGTTTAAATTACAGAGGAATATCGTAGCACTCTGTCATTTCAGACCCATCGGTTTATTGATCTGGAGCCTGGAAAGCCATACATTGAAATATTTTAAAACACATTAGCGAATGCAGAGAGCAAACCAAAGGTCCGATTTTAACATATGCACATGGATCTGTCTTCACCGTATGCGGTAAAGACCTAAATTAAGACCAAAACTGAATTAAAACCCAACATGAATGAAAACTACCTTCTCAGCAAAAGCTTCCACTCTCACACAGAAGAGGTAATTAGTCAAGGAAAATATTTACCTCTCTCCTTCAGTCTGAATGTAGGTGTGTTTGCAGCATCACATTAACATACATAATACAGTCTTGCCAAATTACCACTCTAGGCACAACCTGAATGCTTACTAAGTACTACAAAAGCAGACACTGAAAAGATAAATAAATTTTAAAAAGCAAAAAGAGCACAAATTGTTACTCTAGAAATACGCAGATTAGCATGTAAGTGTGAAGATTAATCCACAAAGCAGCTGGAAACTAAACCTTACACAGAGCAGCACAAAGTGTAATATATCCTGTGGGCTGTAAAAATGCTAAAATGGCAGTGGAAGATCTAAGGTTGCCTCCTTAAAATTGCGCTACAAATTCTAGAGCAGAACATTCTTATCCTCAAATTCCTTAGCTCTTCCCTCTGTCAGAAAAATGATGTACCCCCTAATGGAAATCCCCTTCTGAGCTGCCAAACCTTCCCAATTCCCCCTCCGTTTCGGCAACAAGTCTAGTATCCCCCGCCAGAGCACGATTCCTCCTGCCTCTCCCCTCTCTTCATTAGGCAACCCGCCCTCCTTTGAGACACCAAACAGTTTTGGCTTCTTTCATTGCAGTCATGTAGCCGTCACTCCGTAATTAGATTTGTTCAATATTCAAGTGCTCCGGGCTACTTGCCCTTGGTTATGATGGTGATACGAGCCTCAGAAGTCCCTAAAGGAGTACCCTGACCCTTCAAAGTTTGCAAGATATGAAAGACATGACTGATCATCTGTGGGGCAATCGCCGGACTGTCAAAAGACCTACTGTGCTCTTTCTAAAGCTACCTTGAGAAAGGAGATGAAACCTAAATCTTGCCCATCAGAAGTCAATAAAAGGGGTTCGGCACGTATCTCCTCAGCAGTGCTGCTGCAAATTCACGTTTTCTACATCTTCTATTCCAGAGAAGAAAGCCCTGAAATACACAAAACTTAAAATGGCTGGCACTGAAAACCCCACAGATCTGCTAACTCCTGCTGCTGACATCTTCAGACACAGTAGTTAGGGAGGAAAAAAAAAAACCCCACAGTTAAATGATTGTGTAGCAAGACAGAAATACACCGTAATTACAAGAACTAACACCAGATCCAGGGAACAGCCATCCTGTATCGCTCCTTCAGCCCCCAAACCCGTTTCTGTCATTACATCTGTGTCAGGACTCCAAGTGACCGCTCGTTAGTCGCTTGGCGGCAGTAGGAAAAATCCTTAAACCAACACATTTTGTTTCTACAACTACAATTATACACGGGTTCACACTGGATTTGTGAGCAACTTTGTCGGCGTATTCCTAGATTAGCCTATGTGCACAAATGTGACTTTTTCTTTCTTTTTTTTTTTTTTTTTTGTCACAAGGCAGGACCACCACACCAGTTTAGGCAGCCAAGTGGCTAGGTGGGACTTCTGCTGAAAAACATACAGCAAGAAATGGTGCTCTTCAGGAACACATGATGTAAGCTATGGCCAGATGTAAACATCTTTCTGCTGTTGATGGAAGCCAACTAGTCTGCTTCATCAACCAATTTAAGACTACGCAGAGCCACAGTCTTCAGATTAATATTGAAACACCTTTATTTGAAATGTCAGTCTGCAGGAAGCTATACAATTAAAACAAACATTGTTGCATAAAGTGAATACAGAATGCAAGAAAGCAGAAATATTTCTGCCCTAGAGCTTTCAGGTTCCGTCTCATCCAAAAGATTATTCAGTGCTTCTGAATTTAAAATACATAATACTTGCTAAGATCTGTTTCTAAAACAGATGAATACTGACTTAATCTATGTAGCAGGTATCAAAAATGACAAGCATTTAAACTATTTTTAAAAAAATCAATTGCATTCTCTCTCCTTTTACGTACTCAATTAAGCTATCAACTTCTGAGAGGTTTTTATTGTAAGCCATCTATCTGTAGTGCGAAAAGCTGAACAACATTTATTTGCAGTCAGAACTCTTCTGCAAATAATCAGGGATGTGCCAAGGGTATTTGGAATTGCAAACCAGGGGAATTGACGGCGAGCAAATATTTGATCTTTGGGGAAGACTGATGCTTATTTCTTATATACTTAAAACTTAACTTCACAAGCCAGAATGACTAGAAGCTGTATTTTGCTTTAAGGCCTTGTTAACGAAAAGCCCGTGAAATTCCTGGTCTGCAAGATGAATAGAACGTCCAAGATCGGAGAGAAAGCTCTTGACTTGAATGCCGCCTCTTCCATGCCTGACCCAGCTCCCCAAAACAAAGTTAACCTTCCCGCCCCCCTGCCACTTTCCTCTCAAATGCTACTTTTTGTTAGTCAGACCATTCCTCCCTAAGCAGCCCCTACTAACTTCTCGCCCCATCGCTTCTTGGAAGGACCGTACCACCAAGCAGGAAAGCTCGGCGCTCTGGCAGGCTCCGAGCCGTACAGCAAGGTTTCGGCACTCCAGCTCGGCGGATCTGCATTGCAAACCACCGCCGCTGCCGTTTGCACAGAGAACAAAACCCAACCGACCTACCCATGCACTAATTTTCGCCAAAGCAAGCTCTCCTATTCTGCTCTCGGCAGCGTGGCTGACTCCCGGGGGACTGCATTCACTCGTGGGAGGAATAGCAGGTCACCTCCTCTCCCCGAAACCCAGCGCTGCGCCTCCATAATGAACCGACTCCTCTTTGTGCTCCGTTTCGCAGCTAATCACCATCAGAAATACTGTTGCCAGAGTAACTGCTCTGACAGAGTTGTCTCGCCGTGGTTCAAAGGGCTGTTCGCATGTCAACTCCTTGTGCAGTGCGAGGCTGCTTTGGTGGGGGCAGCCGGGTCTCGCAAATCTCATTAGCACAGCTTCATTCAAGTATAAGGACGAAAAAGGCAGAGACCTGGGGGGGGAAAGACTCCTTACAAGAAGTTCAAGACGCAAGGTAAGACCGTCTCATCTAGCTCCACACCTCTGAAAACTGCACCTCCGCTCCGCGCAACGGATGCGCTCAGGGAAACCTCGTCTAGCCCGAGCCCTGAGCGCTCCTTGTTTTTAAGACGGGTCCTGGAAAAATATCCAGAGGTATCAACCACCTGATCGCTGCTCTCTTTCCCAAAACGCGGTGAACAGAATTACTGCTGTGCCCTTTACGTGGGTTTTCACCAAGGAAGACTCGAAATAATAAAAGGGAAGACTCCAGGCACACGACACCTGTAGCGTCAGAAGATATTTCTCTTCTCAGTCATTACTGGTACAAGAATGTTGCACATTTCGGAGATGCAAACAGTCTTCTCAAATTGCCACTGATTTAAACTAAAATTGGTTTCTCAGAAAAACACGTAGAAGACCATTTATCTCCACTGTGTGCCCGAGCCCGAGTATACACCAGTTACAACCTGCTACTTTGTGCAGAAGATGGGAATGCAAGAATTATACACTAAATTTTCTTCCACTTAAGTGACAGAGAGAAAACAGCTTTCAGCTGAAGTGGGAGTGCTCCTGGCTGACTGAAAAACACCAGAAGGGACAAACACTGATGAATACCTATTTTAAGTGCTGGCGGGGGGGATCTGAAGGATTACACAAAGACTACCTTTCATTTTAAAACACCCACTCCCTCACAGATCACTCCGAACAACAAACATCTAAAGCCTCTGCTCAATTTACATCAGGCATTAGGGATTTGTAGAAGGTGAAGAATTAGTTTTAAATGAAACCCAAATGCTCTTGCTGACAGGAAGAGCTGGACCTCTGGAAAAAGAATGTCGGCTTTTCAAAAGTCTACAACAACTTTTAACTCTTTTTGCAAACTTGTGGGTTGGAGTTACATTCATGACAATTACCGATTTGACGGCTTTTACAGACCCTCAGGAGAACTCTGCCTACAAGAAGCACGGAATATTAACCTTGCTGCAACCAGTGCTAAACAAGACGCTTGGTCAGATGATGATTTAAGAGGAAGGCCAAGCAGTATCTTTGAAAAGGGCACGCTCTCACTGTACAGCCAAAGGCCGCGGTGATATTTTTACGTGTGAGAAAATTAACGTTTCATCACACGGCTTACGTAAGAAACCCGATTCTCTGCTCCATTGATAAATATCGTGAAAAATGAATTTTACATGAGCACAAGGTCAAAATATTTTCTTAGCACTTAAAATCACAAAGGAGGGAAAGAGCTTCAGAAACATCACAAAATTTGTAACCCTCCTTTTTCGAGCACCACGAGCGAGGACACGACCGGGAACTCCATCATCCCGCTTGACCCTTCACTGCCAGCGTCCCCTCTGGAGCCGACGTGGTCGTCACTTGCTCCCTCCCCAGCTGGGTATTTGGTTTTGTCAGGGAAAAAAAAAAAAAATTGGGTGTCAGTGCATCACACTGGGGTTGCAGGTATTCAGGCACATCCCAGCGCTCAGCGGCTGCGCATCCAGCAGCTAAAGGGCCTCTGAAAGCCGGTCTGCACAACGTTCAGGAGAGAACACGCTCTTCCCGCGTTCAACACTGCCGACTTTTCTTGTCATTGCCTCATTCTTCTTGATAAACTAACACTTGCATGGACTAATCCTTGCTTTTGAGAAGTATTTTACAGCATCAGGAGTCGTCACCGTACTTTATTACTACAATTCGTACAGAACAGAGAAGCTGATACGACAGAAAGTACCCCAGCTAGCATCTCCAGCCAACACCACGCACATCAGGGCACGAATACCGTTAGACACACGTTCACTAATTCCTGCCCAAGTCCTGGCTCCTACAAAATCCCAGTAACCTCAGCAGAACCTGGCAGGGAGCAGGACAGGGAGACTGGAAACTGATACATCAACAAAATCATGTTTCATCAGACGAACAAAAATAATTTGTTTCTCCCCATAAGCCCTGCTGATGGTTGTTTACTTGTTTCATGTGAAAAGCCATGCCTAAGGAAAACACACCGTGGGAAGTTAAGATATATAGCAACTTACATTTTTACGGCAGCTGCATTTTAGCTTAATATTCCATGTTTACAGTAAGTGTCCAGTAAGAGTAAATTTATTCCGCAATTACACATTACAGGGGAAGCAGTAATAACCACAAGAGCCAGCACTAACCACAGACGCTTTTGAATGGGAAATATTACTCTAAATATCAACTATTAAGGCCATTGTGCCTGTTATTTTAAATTCCATTCATTTTTCAGGCTAAACAACTTCTACACTTCTCCCTTTAAAAAGGAGCGCTTGACATACCATGTGCCAGCTGCAACACAGAAACAAGCACCAGACTCCTATAGTATTTGGGCTTGGATATAGCAATTTCTCAAGCTGCTTTCTGGGTGGGTTAAAAAAAAAAAAAAGATACATATTTGCATTTGTCCTAAATGTGTTACCAGTACAAATTTGGTATTTTCAACAACTACAGACTTTAAAAAAAAAATCACCACAAAGATATTAAGGGGAAACTTCTTGCTGGGCTTGTAGGCTGCCTCACTGTTCAGGGCAAGAGAAGATCACAGAATCACAGAATCGTTAAGGTTGAAAAAGACCCTTAAGATCACCAAGTCCAACCATCAACCCATCACCCCCACGCCCACTAAACCGTATCCTGAAGTGCCACGTCTACAGGTTTTCTGAGCGCTTCCAGTGGTGGTGACTCCACCACCTCGCTGGGTTGGAAAGCCATACCTGCAGAGCTGAGCTCTTAATTCCGCGCTGAACACAAAGCCGCTTTGTGCTCCGAGAGCCTACGGTGGTACGTGCCGGGATGACCTCTAATTCACATTACAGCGCGACCAACAAGGGTGGGAAAGCGAAGCGTGCGGGTACCTACCTCTGACCCTGCGCACCCTGAAAGGAGTCAAACTATCTGACAAAAACAAAAAGTCTCTATAGTGCAAGGCACCAAAAGCATTAGGAAGTTTTACAGGACAAAGTGCTGGCTTAACAAGTCTTTACTTCTTAAAACGATTTGATTACACACGTAGGTGATACCTGCATTTTTGCTACTTGACAAAAACACCCTGAAGCGCTGCGTAGTCCTATTAACCAGCGCGCTTTCGCTCTTCTATTATTTCCCCGTCCTTCTCAAGCACCTACGCACAACCTAGGAAGAAAAGCGTCTCAACGCAGCCTGTGGGTTTCCGAGGAAGTGAGGAATTCCACACGAGACGTGCCTCTTCCCCCGCGAGAACAAGGAGAGCAGGCAGCTGTTTAAACCACCGTAGACATTTTAAGCTCTGTTATTCTGTTTCCGCTGTGTGAAGCTACCTGCTTTTGCAGGTTCAAAAAAAGGGGATAAAAATTGAAAGTGGGGATTTCAATCAAGACCGAAGTACAGGAGACACGGTATTGAACAAATACAACAAATATTGAGCAAATGCAGCCATTTCAGCTGGCAGGTCAGAAGGTAACGTGCTGTTAAAATAGTTGCCCAAGAACACAGGCACCTCCGCCACAATATCACACCATGGAAAGACAAGCAGCAAATATTCCTGCCTTCCCTTCCCAAACACGTGCTGCCCTCCATGACAGCCTAACTTCTCCCTGCAGCCTGTACCTACGTTCGCAGGACACGGAGGAAACGTCGAAGGCTCCGAGCTTCCAGAGCTTTAATTCCGGAGACTCAGCAACTCTGTCTCCCCCACTTCACTCATTGTTTAAATACTGAATTTCTGCATCGCTTTTGGAATTGGTGGAAACTGCTTTCCCAATCCATTTAAAAAATGTGTTAACTTGATAATGCTAAATAAACCCTAATCTAATTTGGAGAGAAGCTATCACTCCTACCCTAGGCAGGTAAAATTAAGCAAGTAAGTTGGTCTTTCAGAAGTGTTGATGCATGTCTGTTGTCAAAAGTAAATTTCTAGTAAGAAGCAAAATCCTTCACTAACTGTGAATAAATACTACGCACCGATAGAGAAAACTGCCTTCTCCGATTAACATGTTGTTTTCCTTGTGGTATCTATTTTAATAGAAAGCTATAACCGGGACAAAAGATTATCTAAGATTAATTCAGTGAAAGCTGCGACATTGCTCCTGAAATAGGAAGACAAGATTTAATACAGGATCCAATTCTTACCTGAACCCCCTTTATCTCATTATAAGAAAACAAATTTATCTTCATTTCTGTCTCAATTACTTTGTATGGCTGTTAATTTGCTGGAAATGAAGCTCTTGTGTGATTGCTCCTATTACTTGAGGGATTTAAATGCTGACTGTAGTAGACAGCTACATTCAGGATGGAACCAAGTCAAAGCTACCCATGTTAATTTTGGAATTAAAAATGTTGCCAGGACAGCCAAGTACACAGCGATGAAACTAAAAATGTACCTTCTACAAAACCTGAACAAAGCAGGATAAGGCATGCTATATACTTTGCTTATCTGTATTAGTCTTCACTTTATTGCTTCTCCCAAGTAACCAGCGACAGGACGAGAGGAAATGGCCTCAAGTTGCGCCGGGGAGGTTTAGACTGGATATTAGGAAAAATTTCGTTACTGAGAGAGTGGTCAAGCATTGGAACAGGCTGCCCAGGGAGGTGGTGGAGTCACCATCACTGGAGGCGTTCAAAAAACCATGTCCCGTTCATGCTTCGGGACATGGTTTAGTGGGCACGGTGGTGTGGGGTTGATGGTTGGACTTGATGATCTTAAAGGTCTTTTCCAACCTTAACGACTCTGTGATTCTCTAATGTGGTTAAAATGTTAAGCTATACGCAGTTGTTGGATACACCCATTTATATCCTTCTGCGAACGACAGGCTGCTCAGCAGCAAGCCTACTTGTAGCAGAGCAGGCTCTCCGAACCAAGCTCAAGCTCGCCCTCGGTGGAGTTAACCACCAGAAGAAACGTATACACTGAACATAACGAACATTACAAAGAAAAGTTGGTAGCTTTACTACACAGGCTCCTCAAAAAAGAGCTTGAAGTTGCATCTTATGACTAAATGAACAATTCTTTCACAATTTTCTAACTCCTCAGATACAGATAGTTTCCAAGAACTATTAGCCTATTTCATAATACAAGTTAATAGGAAAACTATGTATGAACACACAAATTTTTTACTGAAAAACACCGTTTCATGATCACCACAGTTAATAATCAAGTTCAGCTACAATGGGCTAGCTCAGTGTTAATGTTTCTCAAAGATTTTAATACAACTCTCCTTAAAATAAATTTAAAACCACACCTTACCGGTACCTTTGGGTTTTTGTGACGCTTTCATTGAAATACGTATTTCAGCTCTGGCTCTCAGATATAACAACTGTTCTTGTTTTACCAGATACAAAAATACAGTTATAAATAAGATTCAGGATTAAGTATCTCTAATCAATGCCAATATATTTTCTTCCTCCGCAGGTAACTATGATTAACACTGCATATCACTTATTCCTAACATTGATGCAAATCATTGTCTCCCAAGATTGGGTAAGCAAATATGCCAATAAATCCACTAGACGATCTGAGAAGCATCTGGCGTCTAAAAAAATTTTAAAAATAAACCCATGTTTTCTTCACTACATGAACTGTGTTGCAAGTAGAAGCACACGGCTTGAGGATTTACAAGGCAAACACTGTCTCAGACACACAGATAAAGTCTTTTGCACATGGATTTACCTAATCAGTAAATCATGAAGGTCTGTTGATCTTTCCATTATGGTGGAACCAAGTCATCAATCCTGTTATTTCCCAAAGGTCCAATTTTAAATATGAAGGTTAAAAAAAAGTTGAAATAAGGAAGAAAAACCCCTAACAACAAAAGAGACCAAAAAAACCCCAAACTGGCACATTCAGATACAATGATGTCAAATTGATGTGTTTCGTAAAATGCCCATAAATAAAATTGGGGTTTTAACTATCTTTTAAGATAAAATTCTTACGCATAGTATCGTGTTATTTAATTCTACTGCAAAACATAGAATTATTTACTAATCGTACTAATCCCATCGAAACATAGAATTAAGTAACATACAAAAATACTATGCTTAAGAATTTTACCACCCGGCAAGCAATTTCACATTTACATTTTGAAGTAGCTTCATGGAAAGACTACTTTGCAAGGCATGCTATCAAATTACAGTTTTCATAGCCAACATTCCTACTTTCTGAAGATTTAAGCACATCCAACAAGCTCACTAGTAGCACACAGACAAGGACACAAAATGATAGAAAGCTTCTGGTTACATTAGTGCGACTCAGACATATCCCTCCTTAAAGAAATTAACTTATTCGCATTTACTAAATCAAATTCCACTTGACTTGTACTCAGACAGTTCTAGTAATTCACCTAGGAAAAGGTTTACATTGTTACCAAGAAAACCAGACCTTTCATTGGCATAATCGATTTTTTTTTAAAACTGCCAAAATGACTTAAAATTGTTTCCTAACAACCCAAAGCCTCTGAACCCAGATGTGTAACCACACTTCGAGATCGCAGAACTACATGCATAGACAGCACGCCCGGTCCCAAAACAAGGGTTATGCCCCCAGTGTGGGAGAGTGAAAAAATGTAATTTGAGAATATAAATTATACATCGTCAAATTCTCAAGTATTGCGGCAGCCCTGAAACTAGCGTGTTTGTATGCAAGACAAGTTTGGATGCTGTAAAGCTGGGTTTTAACATCCCCTTCACAGAGGATGAAAAGCACGGTCTGGAGTCAATGACCATTGCAAGCATGCGTGACCCAACCTACTGTTTTGCTTCCTCTCAAGGTGGTCCACAAACTTTCAATATAACCTGCCTTTTCCAGCCTGAATTGGCAGAAAGACAGATTGCTAAGCTCTCAAGTTGCAAGACAAGTAGGATGTGGCTGGAAGACAGGATAAAAACCAGAATGCGGTTTAAGGGCACTCCAAGCACAAGCTACACAGTCCATCTTTCCGCTGCTCTGCTAATGGTTAATTGTTCTTGTGGAAAACTACCAGATTTTATTTCGCATTTAAACATCCAGCCTCACTTGTGCTCTGTTACATCTAGGTATTAACTATTTAACCAATCAATATTCACGACTTCGCATTAGTATTCTCTGGCAATTTCCCAACTGTCTTCAAAATTCATCTTCAGCCAGTATCTATCTGAAATAATCCAGAGGTGGCTCTGCCAGTAAGAAGTTGGTTCCCTTTTTTAATATCAAACTTCACATAGGCAGAGATGTAATGCATATGTTTACTCAAAGCCAACATTTTGCCTCCTAAACTTTTTATCCCGTTTTCCAACCGTCGCACTTTCCCTGTCACTGTGTGATGCAAACACAGATGATAATGCTCCAAACCGCAGCTTGATTAATAAAAGCATATAATTGAAGGCACACCTTCTGTAGCGATGGATTAAAATTAATGGTGAGCTATTTCTGTCTTCCCCTGCCCTCCTGGCCCATCTGGTAGACATCATATGGCAGGCCAAATACTACAAAGCACAAGACATACACGTAGAAGAGTCATCCATGCTTTTATCAGAAATACCTGATAAGCAAAACCCCCGACAGCTCTGTCCATTTTAACCTGACTCCTGGGATATGTCAAAAACATTACGTTCGCTATGTAATTTGAATAAATATTATACTTCCCTCCCTTTAAATACAGATATTACTCCTCAAGATGTGAATATCCTCTTCAGGGGGAAAAAAAAAACCAACCAAACCAAAGAGAAATCAGGTATCATGTCTCATGGAGAATATTTCCAGCTCCCTGACTGCCTTGAACATCAGGAGCTCTGTCTCCAAGGTGTGCTGCATCTGCAGACAAAATCAGCTTGATGGCTTTTGAGCACTAGATATACATCACATAGCTGTTAGCCCTCCCTAGCAGAATTTGTCAAAATAGAAGAATTGGAGGTACTTTTAAGACAATCAAACTTCACTATTGCAATACTGATGCAGCTGCACCCAAAGGTGACCATCTCCTCTATGGAACTGAGTTACAATGTGAGAACATAGACGTCGTGCAAAGCAAAGCCACAAATGCTACTACGGCAACATCCAAAAGATGCACCAATACATCTCTGCTTCTGAAGTTACATGTGGTGTTCCCCATCAAAATCAAGAAATGCAACAATGTTCTTGTACTTTGAAGAAAAAACCTTCCTCAAACAAACCACCAAGGACCTAAAGAAGATTAAATAACACACCTCAGCTGATGAGCTCGTTGTCTACAGAGCCATCAAGAGCCACCTCTCAGACACACTAATTGCCATTAGCAAAACAGTTAAGCTTAAGTCTTACCAAGATTAAGACTTCTTCACTCGCAGGTGAAATAAATCCCATTCCAAAAACCATCTCCACAAATCCAATAGCAGATATATTCAACTACTCCATTACTAAAGGCTAAATCCCGTATTTGTTTTTGTGGGTTTTATGCATATTCAGTTGTCATGAAAGCACTTACCCGCCAGAGCAGAAGCATCATATAGCATTTAACATAAATCTCACAAAACATATAAGCCCCCCCTTTGCACTTTAATCATTTGCTAACAGTTACAATAAGATTGTATTAAAAATTTAAACTGCCCTACTTAACGCAATTTACCTTCAAAAGGTCCATTTCCAGAGAATGAATTCGAATGATATAAATGTCGAACACTTGATCAGATTTATTGCACTGAAGAATATTTCTCTTGATACAGATCTGACGAGTGAAGGCTAATGGCTTTAGTTTTATTACTTTTTAAGCACTTAATGGGAAAATTTAGACATTTTCACAAGACTAAGCTCCAGCAAGAACGGAACATTTACAGAACGACAGCACAGAAGAAAGCTGTGCGCTCTCTTTAGAGATGACTGGTTCAACGGCCGTTATTAATGGAGAGATTCATGCGAAGTATTTATCCAGATAATTTGTCACAAAACAGTTAGGCCTGAGTGCCTCTCTGCTAAACAGGGCCAGGGAAGATAAGCAGAAGATAAGCAGGAACTGCTGACTACAGCCAAGTTGGGGTCAAAACAATCCTAGTTCCAAGAGAACTGAAGTCACACCAAGATGGTAAAACAAGGAGCTGATTGATGCTGCTACAGATACAAATTAAGCAGTTCCTGCACGTGATTAGGGGAGACACACTAATTACCCAAGCACTGGCAAACTATGAAAAAAACTACCAGCCTCCCACCTTTCCATTCCAACCACATTTTCGATAAACATGAAAAGTACTTCTAGAATACTACAAAGCAGTAGTTTTGCTTGTCCAAAAAGAGCTTTTTTGTAAAAAAAAAAAAAACCAAAAACAAAACTGAAAGACAGCTAGGAGTCCTCAGATCTCAATAAATATCTAGGTACTTAACCAGTCAATCATCAAGTGCTATAAATTTCCTGTATTTCTCATTAGTTACACTATTGAGCAGCTTAAATCTAAACATACCTTTCTGCAAGACTGTAAATTATGATGCTTGTAAATTACGATGCCTAAGACACAAGGAACTGTATCAGCCATCAGAAGAGGCATAAATGATGAGAGCAAGTCAATTGTATATATGCTAAACTGAAGCTGATTTACTCCTCAATTTTTTTTTATACAGAAGTATCACCAACAGAAGCATCACTAGCACACTACATCTCTTGGAGGTTGCATATATGACTTGAAACCAGTCATGACCTGTCTTCATTAATATTAACAAGTTTTATGCAAAAAAATCTGATTTTCTATGGAAAATACTTCTTCAGCATCCGCCAATAACATTGCCTCATTAAGTACAGATAGGCAAAGGTTTGTTTTTCTTCAAGCTCCAAATTAAAATTTGGTTTTTTAACTCTGAAAAATACTTTCAGCCTTTTCAAAGGGCATGCATGCGGCGAGACACTCCAGAAGGTTCCCAACTCGGCAGTATCTTGTGTCCTTAGAAATCTTGGGGTTTATTATTCCGAAACTAACGCATTCATACGTTAGTTAACAATACTATTCGCTTTTAGTCTGATACCAGCGTCATAATAATTTTTCTTCTGAATTAAGGCTCCCCCAGGCGATGAACCAGCGCTCAGGCTCCAAGCGAGACATTGCTTTCTCTACAGTTGGCACCAACCCTGCAAAGCCGGGCTGACAGCAGCGCTGCCAGACTTTCTTCCAAGGTAAGTAGAGGATCTCTTGACTGAAAACCTCAAGCCCTAGATAGTACTTTTAAAATCCAAGGTAAATGACCTTTGTCCCACAAACAAAGCACAAGTAATTCACAAACAAATCAGAAATACATCACCAGCACATGAAAACAAATTTCCATTTTCCTACCACATCTGCTTCATGCCTAGTTACATTAATTGTTGATTTTGATTTCCACAGCACTTAACAGTCAGGATAATTTTTGTAACATGGTCCCATCCATCTGCCAAGTAACTTTCTGGATTACTACATAAAGCAAAATGGAGCACACATGGCTAAAATAGGTCTACATGGATCACAGGAAGATTGTGACCTCTGGAAAGACAAAATTAACAAAATACCTACATATGTAAAGAGAGGCTATTCAAAAAGTAGTTCGATATTATAGGTGTTCAAAAAACGTGTGGATGTGGCGCTTCAGGACATGGTTTAGGGGACATGGTGGTGCTGGATTATTGGTTGGACTTGATGATCTTAAAGGTCCTTTCCAACCTAGTGATTCTGTGATTCTACAGACCTAGCCCCGAGTTGTACAATACAATATTATGCTGTGTTTTCTACAAAATACTAACTAGATCCTAAAATGGACAGTCTGGCCACGCTGTTTTGGGCATACGCAACTCAAGTAACTACGGAAAAGAAACAGAAGAGTTCGATGTAAGCGAACAGCAACGATTTACAAAATATACATTAAAAGATCGCACTACCCCAGAAATCTAGGCATCATTAAAGTAACCATATGAACAGGACAATGAGCTTCCGTATGTTCAAGGGACATTTTTATCCTTAGCAAAGGATTTGGGATGCCCAGTTGCCAACAGCTACCCTAGGCCAATGCGGCATCCACATAAGGTTTATATCCCTTAACAAGCTTCTCAAAGCACCCTGACTTGGCAGGCCTGACCATCCTCCAGCAGTCTTAATGAAGACTTAATAAAGCAGCAAATAAAGTTGCCTGTTAAGCAACTCACTGTTTAAGACTGGTCAACACACAGGCCAATCCCTTCTTTTCTAAAAACTGAAATAAAATGAGTAGCTTACAGATAAAATTCACTGTGCATTTACTGTTGACAAAAACCACAAGATCGGTGCAAACGCTTTTTTCTAAGCGGGAAGATGCAAACATTCCACCTTGAAGGGTCGCAAGTTTCGTTCTGCAACACCAAGGACTTACCACCGCAAGCAACCTCATCAGATTAAAATTCAATTTCAAAGTTAGGTTATACCCAGTTAGTTTAAGGATTCTCTAGTTTATAGGGAATGAGGGGAAACCACCTATTTTAAATTCGGTAGCAGTGCTGGAGGTTTTCTGGCATGGAATTCAGAAGAGTAATGCCCACACTTAGTCTGGCTTACTATACACACAACCCCCATAGATTCATGCAGGCTTTTAAATTCTGAATACACAAATGCTAATCCCAGAGAAGCAAACAGTTTCAAGAGGATTTGCATATGCATACGGATTAGTTGAAAGGGAACGATTTGCAATGCATTTTGGAAATCACGTTGGAAGAACAATCTGTGCTAATAATAAACTTTGATGTTTAAAATGTGTTTGTTACACAGCAGAGAACATTACAAAAGGATTACGTTTATTACACCAGTTTTAAATGTTTGACAGCTGAGACAAAAGCATCCCTTTATTATAAGAGGAAAAAAGTGAGCTATTCTCTAATAAATGTTGCTAAATACATTGCAAAAAGAGAAGTTACAGAAGCTAAGAGATATAAATGTAATATCAGCGTTTTGACAGAGTTTTTTGTTTGACAACTCAGATGAAAGAGCTTCAGTATGCTGTATGCCAGAAATAACCAACACCTAAGAGCAACAATTATTTTTTGGAACCTCAAGGGACTGCTAGAAATACCACGGCACGATGCACCAACAGAACGCTGCGCGCCACAGCTGCTTCGCAAGGCCAAGTCAGATTTTCTGCCAAGACTCCCCAGGCTTGGCATTGCCTCCTACCTTTGTTCTGACAGCCTCTACTTTCTACCCCGAGCGCAGGTTTCGTTTCCAGGCGTTCCAAAAAGCTCTGCTGATGCTCTGAGCAGGCTGGTGTTATTCTCACAGTCGCTTTTATAGCAAGGGGCATCTTCCCTTGCATCTGTCTTGAGACAAGACACTTGGCATGTTAGCTCTTAGTCTTTCACTCAACAATGCTAAGCCAGCAAAGTCATTTTGTGCCATCAAATCCACAAAAGACAATTAAAACCACTGACCGAGGGTCAACATATTAGGGATAACTAAAGAAATCGAGCTTTAGACATTTCACACTGCCCGCTGTAGTTGAGAATTCATTGGACGTGCTGTAAAGAACGCGTGCTGCAAGGCAGATGAGGCGTTAACACGTTTTAAGATTTGTCAATAAAAATTTAAGGAGAAAAAAAAAAAATCACATGAAGTGATAATAGCATAGTAAAGAGCGTCGCAGTAGGAAGAGCAACAAAGACCTGCTAGCAAGGCAGACCGTCCCCCAAAACGCAGCAAACGCGCCGCAGTTTAGACAGGCCCCGTGGAAACAAGGCAGACCCAAGTACGGAACAGGTGACCGCTCAGTCAAGAAAATGGCACTTTAAGGAGCTCACGCTCTGCTGAAGCCCCTTTTGGCGCTTACCTAACCTTGTGGTCGGCTCCGGCACCCTCCGTTACAGCATCGTTAGCAACTGCAAAAGCAGGGCTAAAGCAGCAGCTAGCTGACAGATATCACCAAGCAGAATTTTTTCTTTTTTTAATCCTCACATGTGGATACATCCCCCGCAATGGAGCCCTGTTTCTCACTGTGCAATCAGTTTGCTGTTCAGGTCACTTGGCTCAAGAACCACCGCAGAAATTGCCACTGCTCTTTTCAGCTCCTGTCACCAGCTCCACCAGGAACTGCAGCATGACAAGATTTAGCAGAGGGAAGTTTTTCCATAATTCAACCTCTGCCAAGCTGACACGACAACTGACTTACTTCTGTTCTGGTTTTCCCTTTTTCTCTGTTGAGAATAAGGCTCGGCAAGATGCAAGACAATGTAGCAGCAGCATTATTTTCCCAAGGTACTAAACACAACAGCAACACAGAAGTGGAACGCAGACTGTAAAGGGACAAAGCAGGAATAGATTAGAAAGTAAAATCTTAAGCACAAAAAATTGAAAGCATGGTTCCTCACGACATTAAAAATTCCGTGTATTCAGGGAGGCATATATCTACAATACCCTGCATTTTACAAAAGCAGTAATTGATTGCTATAGATTGGAAACGATACTTGACGCTTAACAAAAAAGAGCGAGCAGGTACCATCGTTTTTTCAGATATGCTTAAGAAACTGAACACAACCTCCACCTCTGGAGAAAAAACAATCACAGTCCTTCAGATTAGTGCCTCTGTCCACATCAGCACACAGAACTAAAATTTAATCTATGGCTACTGACACATACATATTCAATAGTCATTTTTAGTATTTGATGGAGGACAAATTAATACAGAGGGACAATAACAAGAATCACATTTTATTCACAGCACTGAATGCAGAAACAAATGAGGCAGAACACATCCAGAAACAAAATCTCCACGTTTACAATACCAGCTGTAGAAAAGGCAGAGGTTTTAAAAAATAAGGAAATTTCAAACTTTCTCCCTCTTCCAGAATTTTTTCACTTCAGTTTTTAGTGTTAATGGAAAACAATTCCTAATTGCTTGCAAGACGCTCCACAAGTGTGCTTGTAACATTTTATCTCTCAAACACAACGTACGTGATCCTGTAAGAGGCACTGCTTACGCCTCTCGGGTCCATGGCCAATAAAAAGCAAAATTGACCACCAAACAAATATCAGGCTTCCTGCCCCAGGATTTCTCTTCAAGGTTGCCTGAAGGGATATAAACCTACTGGACCAATCCTGAACCTTCAGTACTGGAAATCTTATTCTTTGACATTTTGATGAAATGTATCAACTTTCTCGGTTCCATTTAGTAAAGAATTGGCACATGAGGAACTAGGTCTTTCCTTTATTGTACTCTTCAGACAAGGCAGCGGTTGTCACCTACTCCGTAACATCAGTAGCTCTGCATCACCATTGTCTGCCAGGTTTCAAGTAACGTGCCTTATTGCATGCACTTCAAATTAAGGCTTCAAGTGTCATAAAACTAACCCTGTAAAGTTTAAAAGTCACATGAACAGTTTTGCAGAGTTAATCATTTTCTACAAGTAACCTAGTGAATGACACACATAAAAGAGTGAAAAACTAACTTTTATTAGCACTACATCATTTGCCTCCTCTGTACAAATTACACCACTTCTTAGATGCCCTACCCTGGACTATAGCTCCTCATCCCATCATTTAATTCCAAGGATAAGAAAAACGAATGCAGACGTCAGTGGAAGATCTCTTTCCCTTCTCTCCTCCACTCGCTTTTGAAATCCAGGTGCAGATTTGAAGAATCTGATGGAGCAGTACAAGTCCCAATGTCCCTGAAGCCTGCAAAGTCCCTGCAACTTTCATTGAAAGGGGCAACCGGGCAAAGGACATGCCAGAGTCCCAACAAGCAGCATGGCTGTAACATCAAACAGCTGCCAAGCATGAGGGAAACCGCATACAAAAGAGACCTTTTAAGTCTCCAGGATCAACAGGGGGAAAAAAAAAAATATCTTGAACCATGATGTATAAAAAGTGTGAATTAATCAGAAAATAAAAATCCAAGAAGGGCACTTCAGTACAGTTTGTAACATTGCTTCCACAAATACCTTGCATTTTCCAGGCTGGTCCAGCTGATGTAACTGCTCCCCAGGATGGAAACTTCTTGACACTCTTGCTCTTTCTCCGGGAAGTGCTCAATCGGTAAAGCTCATTTCGAGGCTTTCTATAAGGTATCGACTTCAGATATTGAATAATTTCCTCCTACTGACTAATACGGGGCCCTCCCATAACAATACAAAGTCTGATGTATGGTATCAGAACTGGTGGAGAATGTACCAGCTAAGGGTATGGGTCCGAAAGATTAAATGGAAATCAGTATATCCAGGGAGATATTCTGTAGAGACATAAAAGGAACCACTACAAAACCAACAATGAAGTGAAACTCTTGTTTCCAGAACTGCACAAACTGAATCTTCTCATTTATTAATGGCAGATAAGAATTAAGGGCAAGCAGGAGTAAGGGCAAAGTTTCATACTAAAATAGTATCAAGTTCAGAATAAAACCTATGCAGAAACAGACTTTGCAAGACAAGCCGTATCAGATTTGTGTATAGATTTTTTTTCTACCAACTTTTGTTACTAAATAATTTGGGTTTTCTGACTCTGTTATACAAAGCTCAGAAGAAAATTCTCTAAAGACAGCTTATACGGCATGTTAACACCTATTAAAAAATTGCTGTATCTTCCCCAGGCAATACAAAATAGGAAAAGAAAGTATACCACATGGCGGCAAAGAATTTACCCAGGTAGAGAGTTACCACTTCTGTGCTCAGCTACGGCATGTTCCTGGAGAGACAGACGGCAAAGCAGAGGCACATCCTCCAGCAAGCGACAGGCCTTGCAAAGGGCTGTTCCACTGCATTCAGGACATGGTTTAGTAGGCATAGTGGTGTTGGGTTGAGGGTTGGACTTGATGATCTTAAAGGTCTTTCCAACCTTAATGATTCTGTGTGAGTCTCTGATTTAGACCTAAAGTCCTACTGCCATGAAAGGCTGTGGGTTGTTCTGGTTCATTTTTTTTTAAATCAGGAAGCACACAAGGCATCTAAAAAAAAATACTTCCACATGGAATGAAAAAAAAAATTTAATTTGGAAACATCTGTTGAACACTAACAGGTTACACGTCACTGATGTTTGAATTTAAGAGCAATAACCAAGTCTAGCAAGACTGCCCACCAGTGTCAGGAACAACGCTGGTGACAGAGCAAGGTCAAGCCTTGACGAGGTCAAGCTTCCTCACGCCCGCTGCGTTCTCCATGCAGGGAAGTAAAAACCAAGTCTAAAGATAACCTCAGCGCCCGCGAAAAGCAGGGCGCCGTCAGTGCACGCAGCCACGCCGCCGGCGAGCCCCTCTGGCCAGCTCACAAGCGGCGCTAACGAATTACGAAGTTGATCGCCCCAAGATCTCGGCCTGGAGGACTGCCAATGGCCGCCCGGGCCCTCCGGCACAGGCCTTTCGCCGAAGGAAAGGTGCTGGCGGCAAGGAGGAGCGCTGGGGAAAGCCCTTCCTGTCCCCGGTGAGGCGGGAGGGTTTCATGGCGGGCGGCATGGCGGCGAGATCGGCCTCTCGCTGTTCCCGCCCCTGCCCGCGGCCACTGGGGAAGGCAGGGGCACGGGCACCCAGCTACGGCCGCCTCTCTGCCGCACTTCGTCGACATCGAGATGTTGCATTAAGGCGGTAATTTTATCTTCGTTCACACTCCAATGGCTGCTTAAAATGAACGGCGTATGAGGGGGTGTTGCTTCAGGCCAAGCTGTAGTACTAAAGACAAAAATTACATCCCTTTTATAGGATCATAGAATCTTTGGGCTGGAAGGGACCTTTCAAGGCCATCTAGTCCAACGCCCTGCCATGAGCAGGGACATCTTCAACCAGAGCAGGTTGCTCAGAGCCCCGTCCAGCCTGACCTGGGGTGTTCCAAGAGACGGGGCATCAACCACCTCTCTGGGCAACCTGGGCCAGGGTTTCACAATCCTCATGGTGGAAAAACTTCTTCCATGTATCTAGTCTAAATCTCCCCTCTTTTAGGTTAAAACCATTTCCCCTTGTCCTATCGCTACAGGCCTTGCTAAAAAGTCTGTCTCCATCTTTCTTATAAGCCCCCTTTAAGCACTGAAAGGCTGCAGTAAGTTCTTCTTAAAAAAAAACACGGAAAATACAAATCTCTGGACCCAAGAACCCCAAAAGATTTGTTTCCCAGTATTGCTGCAGCACGGAGCAGCGTGTCAAAGTTTTACCAGGCTGATCCAGTCCACCTTTGAGTAGCCTAACTCACAAGCGGCACGGCGCGTCGGATGCGGCGCTGCAGCCGTGAACGCTCTCCAAAAGGTCACAGCTGCACCTTACCCAAATCAAAGGAACCCCAGGAGCCAGAGGAGCTGCTCCCCAGCTCCCCACCGCACTTGGGTCCCCTCTACCCCAACTGAAGAAGCCTTCGGGCTGTATCTAGTGCGAGAGTGCATATTGCCTCTTCCTAAAATAGCTGTCAGCAGGATGGGACTGCGGCTTTATTTACTTGCCATTAGACTGATTAGCATTTCCTAATGAAAATACATCTATAAAAGCTGAGTTGATAATACTGATAGCAAGTGACAGCCTTTCCCCGCAATCCGGCTGTACGAAGATTAATTTGTCATCTTCCATCCCTTAATGGAGAATTTGCACTTTCAAGGTACCCCTTTTAGACACGGTTGTTCAACCCAACATAAGAAATGTGATTTGGATTTGGAAATAAAATATTTCTGGTAAATGTTTACACAAAACAGACACACTTAGTTTAATTTGCAAAATAAAACAGCCACAAACCAGCAGCAATAGCACAGCACCAGAGCTAAAGGTCCAAACTGTGAGGTAGCAGTGGCCTCTGCCATTATATATCTGTAACTCCTGCCTCAATATCCACAGGTTTATTGTTATTTTGGAGATTTTTATTTCAGAACTTGTGTGTTACAGCCATCTGTACAAGGTAAAACCTCCCAAATCTGTGTTTGAGGGCTCAGGTAACATCTATCCTACGGCATGCAAGACAGAATAGGGTATTTGAGTTTTCATCCTCTCCCTTGTTTTGGACACGTGCCATGTACTAAAAACCAAATCCCAACCCTAACCAATGCATTTTTCCTAAAACAGGAAAACCATTGCATTTTCCTAAAACAGGCCACTGCCATGCCTCATCCATGCTGAGACAAGTAAGTGGCGTCAAAAATCTGCCATCAAGTGCCATTGATTTGTCTGGCAGTACCTTAACAGGGAGGCTCTACGCCTTGGCATCGCAGAAATCCCTTCCCAACAAGGTTCATCAGTAACATACATACACACATGCACACACATATATACATGTACACATACAAATGCATATATGTGCACACACACAAAACAGTCCTATGTATTCCTACTAACCACACAAGTGGGTCAGACTGCAAGCCCTTAAGATTGCCTTAACCTCCCCAAATTGAAGAAAAATTTGAAGTTATAATACTAATATGACTAACCAGGAGGTTTTCATCCTTTTGCCTTACACATAGACTTACAGTAGTAACCACAGCGATATAAAGGACCCCCACACTGAAAGTTTATGCTGAAATATGTAAATATCTTAAACTTCAATTCCTAGCAGTGTACAACCCCAGTGAACTGCTAAGCTACAGCAACAGACTCAACTCTGAATCGAAATTCGATTCAAACTCTTTTGTTTCACAAGGTAAAAATGTTATCCCCTAAACAGTTGAAGATTTGTTTTTTCCTTTGCGACGTCAGAGAATTGCATAGCAGAGAGTTAAATGGGTCAAAGAAAATACGAACATAAAGCAGGAAAAGGCGTGCAATTATGAATACATCATGAACAAAAATAAAAGCAATTCTTATGCATTAATGGTACATCAAGCTAATTCAAGAAGGCTAAAATCATTAAAAAGGCATCCCGGGGCAGTACACAGTCATTACAATACTGTGCTGACAAGAAATATTAAAATAATCATTTCCAATATCATTGATAAAATGCGTTCTGATAAGCAGGAGAAAACCCTCCTAATTCTTAATTGGGAAATCTGAAGTAAAATGGATCTTATTAGCATTTCATTTTATTTTTAAAACTTAATTCCCCTGACCGACAATTCCCAATTCCAAACATCATAAGCTAAAAAAGAATTTATTATCCTCCGTCGTTGGGCACGTTATTAAGCTAATCCCCTGGAACCTGGAATTTTTCTTTTTTATTTCAGACTGAAATTCAGGGCCTGCTCATGCAGCTCCGACTTCAAACAGCACCAGCGATTAGGTCCAAGTGGGACAATGCTGGAGGTTAAGAACAGCCCTCTAAAATGCTCAAAATCCTGCTTCACTTGGCAGTACAAAGTTTTGCACGGAACAGCTGATAGTCATATCACGGGATGGCTGAATACTTACCGCAAATTACAAGCGGTAATTACAAGCTCTGTCACAGTATCGAAACTGTTTATTTGTAAATTATTATTAGGGTATGGGAAATAGAGTGGTTCATCCTACGCACATTCCAAGGGACTAAGAACAACCCTCCGGACAGCTGCTGCTTACAAATCATAGTTACCGGCTTCTTAAAGCATTAAAGAACAGTTATCTACAACCACATAGATGTATGTTAAATACACAACAGCCTTCATAAAAGGCTTCTCCAGACAAAAGTGAAATACTATTGTAAAGCCATGACCGTATTACAAAAGTATGAACTTACTCTGTTACAACCAACAGTAGACTTACCAACTGTAATGAAGCATTGTAAACAATGCATTTGGATTTAACTTAAGAATAAAGTACCATTTTCATAATAATAATCATTCAAGTTAAATTGTTCTACCACTCGACTGCGGGGAAAATAGGAGATGAGTTGTAGTAGACAAAAGTCATAATAGATGACCACTAACAGAGCTCAGTGGATGCCTGTAGGGGAAAAAAATTAGTAATTTAATTTCTAATGGGTGTCCAATAAAGAAGTGAGTAAAACCCCCTTCAATGCCATTTCCGTTTTCTTCATCCAGAAGGCAGGTCTACATCGCATCAAGGCAGAAAACAGAAACAAGAAACTAGATTTTAGAAAAAGCTTGTAAAACAGCACCATTTGTCACAAAACTACTAGGTGGTACGTTATAGAAAAGTCTGCTGTAACTAGAGGTAGGCAGCAGACAGTTTGGAATTTTATAGTTTCAGATTTACCAACCCACTGGCAATACAAACTTCCTGAAAACCAGAAGGAGGAGAGGAAGAACACGGTGCATTTGGACCACAGACTACGTATGTAAATCACAGCTAATGCAAACCATTGCACAGTGTTTGACTTGATTAAAATAGGAGTTGTTACATGCAAAGCAAGAGCACTAAAGCTAACGTGACTAAACCAAACCCAACCTTGCCCATTGCATCTGCTACAATAACTACATTCCAAAAAAAAAAAAAAAAAAGACAAAAAAACACCACCCACCACAATCAACATTATCCTAAAAATGTAAAAGAGGTGCAGCGTTCATCAAAGTCACAAGCCAGCAAAAGCTGTGGGACCTTGGTCAACGCACTGAAATACCCTCACAGACCTACCAAAGCAAACACTTGGAGCGTCTAACCACCAGGCACTCCTCACCCTGGAACATAATACTAAAACCCAAGAACGGATACCCATCCAGCTGGGAGCAAAGTCTAGAAAGAATTTCAACAGACAGAAAACGGTCTTAATAGGTAGAGTAGCTCCACGTCTTGCATAGAGCCACTAACTGGTCAACAACTATTTTTCCTCAGCTACTAATGATAAAAAAACCTGTCTTATCCATTCATCTATTAATGAAATGTAGTAATTGTTCTGTACCCCTTTCAAGTTTGCTGAAAAACACAGTTGATTTATGAAGGCTGCTGGCACCGACTCAGGGTTTCCTCAAAATAATAATAAGAAATACTTAAGAGCATAGTATGTGAAGACCTCTACTTAGCCTGTCCCTCCACCCTTCATCCCTTCTTTTTCTTTTTTATTAACAGTATTTACCTCAAGAAGTGCCTTTTAAAGTCAGACTAGGCTTTCTGAAATTGGATAATGGGCTCCATTTATTCTGGAAAGGATCTGAACATAAAGAGAAGTTATTAACCAATGCTGTGTGGTGCTTGCTTTCGAGCAAACAGGACTCAAAAGTCCCTTGAGAGGCATGGAACATGCAGTCCCTCAAGGGCTGTATGGGAGAATTCACTTGCATTTTAAAAAAAAAAAACATTAAACTGTGGGTATGGGGTCCAAGTCATGCAACCAAGCAGACCTTTGGCTCCCTTGTTAAAGAGGGGGCCCGATTCCTTTAGTATGAGGTGAGGAAGAGCCGCTCCAGTTGAACACCAGCCTCAGAGAATAGGCTTTTTGGTTTTTTTTTTCCTTTGGCAGAAGCCAGCAAGGTAACAGACTGGCTGCATACAGACTCACAGAGCACTAAAGTGGTCTGCAGTTGATGTGGCAGCGATGTCAAGTCACAAACCATCCTGGGCAGCTTTACTAAATTACATCAGGTACAGTTATACAATTTTTATATTCCATGCCTATCAACACACAACGAAGTTGGAACAAAATTGGAGTGTGTGTGTAAAACTAATGTACATTTCATCAAATTAGCTTTTATTTCCTATTGAATACAATTTTACCAAAGATGTAACCTGTCCTTTGCCCAAAAAGTAAAAAAGCAAAGTTACTGTCATTAGTCAAGAGCTTTCACAGGCTTATCGGTCATTAAAACCACAGTGGCATGGGCTCAGCCCACCTACGGTGCTGGCTGGTGCCAACTGACGGCCCTCCCCACCACCCTATGTACCTGCCCATAGGTCAGCCTGCTGATGTACGTTACAAGCGCATTTCACATCCTTTTCCTAAAGGAAAGATAATTTTGAAGTTTTCTTCAAACTTCTGCACTTCTACCCCTTGCCTTTCAAAGCTCTGCGTATAGACTATATGAACCCTCTGAAGAAGCCACTAAAAACCATTGTCAAGCCTACGTTCAACCTGAACGTGCTAGAGTTGAACAAACCAAGCGTCCTTTAGTCAAGCGCTCCCTATTAGCGACTTGCACTGGTCGTTCATGCCCGCTCATTTAACAGGGTTAAGAAGTTGCTTTGTTTCCTGCTGAAATAAACAGCAAAAATTATCAGGAATTGGATTTGGTCCCAGACATATCTGGAAACTATAACACATTCATACACAAGCATTCCTAATCCTATTACTAGGCAAATATTAGTTGGTCAACTGCCACGTAGGTAAGGCAAAACCTTGATATTGCTTAAACACATGATCTTTGTCAATTCTTTCGACTTACTACTGAAATTTAGCAGAGACACAAATAAGCTTCCTGGAAGCTTGCAAGTTTATCACACTAGCTAAGTTTATCACACTAGCTTTTTGCCAAGAGACTTCTCCCTCAAAAGGTCCCCGAGAGAAAGAAAAAAAAAAAAGTAGACTGTACAAAGATCCACAAACACTCGGAACATGTAATCAAAAAGCTAGCTATAGCTAGCACTCAAAAATAAATGTATTGACAAAAAAACCCTAACGGCTCTTTGAAACTCATATTCAACATAGAAAATCTAGGCAGTGAAAACAGTCATTTTTGCAACTAGTTCAAATGAAAACAGTGAGCAAAGCACAAAGATACAGCTTCAAATGCTTCTCTTGGAAATCCTACCAACAGGATGGATAAAACCACCCTTTGTTGGAATTAAACCTAGTGCAGTGCAAATCAGTATTTTCCATTTAAAAATGTTTTTCTTTTTTTTTTTTCCGTTTAAAAGACAGAATGTTCTGCTTGCTTTCTTCTTTTAATTTTGGCTGTCTTTGGACACATCTGATAGGTACTGATGTGACACTGCCTTGTGCAGCCACGGACGGCACAGTTCTTTGGAATGAAAAGTTGGCAAAGGACCCCCAAAAAAACAAAACCGCAGAACTAAGGAGCTTTGAGAACTGTTTCAACGTAATTAAGAAGGTTTTTCCATGCAGAAAAAGTGCCATGGTAAAGGGCTGACACGTTCAGCCACCAGCCAACCATGGTTAGACGAGAAGACAGCAAAGCCCCAAGACACCCGGCTGAATTTCCACTAGAGGGTGCACAAAGCCCATCGCTCACAGCAAAGACCAAGTTCAGCCTCTCCAGGCACACGAGTTCTTCCAAAATAGTTACAGATGGTCAGAAAGAACTTTTACTGTTCCTTTTTTTGAGGGGGTACACAATGATCCCAAATGCCTCCTACAAGGCGAATGAGAACATTGCTGCTAATGGTATTTTAAATCACCCTCGAGCAGCCAACTTTATTTCTAACCCACTACACAAGGCTGCCAACTCCTAACACTCCATGAATGCTGCGAGTTACTTCTCATGATTACCCTATTCCTATCCGTTTTCTCAATTTATTCTCGCTTTCTCACACGTGCAAGACAATTTTCAACTCATTTGCATAAACAGCCTCTCAACATCTCCACAAGCACTAAATCAAAACAAAAATAAAATTGCTGAAATAAAACAAGCACCAAAGAAAACGTAAAAATAAATGAAGATTAAATAAATTAGCTTAAGATGCTTAAGACTAAAGGTGCTGGCAGAGAACACAACACCATGCATGTGCCATGTTCAGCATAATGAAGCCTCTACTTAAGACAGTATAACAAATAATCCCTAGAAATGAGTATTTTCTTTAATTAAACCTTAATGAACATCTGTAAAACAGGCAAGTACCTGAACTATCGTTATTAAAAAAACCACGACAGAACCAGCTACAGTATTGTGTGATATGCCGGATGAAGAAAGTAATCTTTACCGTCTTGGAAGACCCTCTCCACGTTGAGTCCGTAAGTAGCACAGGTTTCGTAGTAAGTGCATCTCTTCAGATCATTCGATAACTTCCTCGCTCTGGCATCATCTATGACACGTGGATTACTGGAACTTATAGCATCTACAGCAAGAGCAAGGAGGAAAAAAAAAACCCTATTTAAATATAATTTGAAAACATCATCTTATTGTTACCAATATCTGAACAGTTTTAAGTACAAACCATGAGACTTAGAATTTTTAGGAAACAACAGGCATGCACATCACTTATTTTACGCTTTGTTACTAAAATCACCACCACACCGATTGATTCTAAAAACCAGGAAAAGCCTAAAATGCTTTTTGGTTATTTTAAATACATACTCACGTCAGTAGTTGCAAAAAAATGTACAATCAGATGAAAGACCATGAGCTCTGATGTAAAGCTTACTTAAAGAAACAAGTGGGCGACTGATTATTAGAAACATGGCAAATGATTTTTAGGCCTCCTATAAATATCAGTACTGGCTTACAACTAACCTTCACCTGTAGCGTGGGAAGCACAAACCATGACAGGTTTGTAGGGAGAAGAACATTTTCAGTAGAGAAACAACGGGATGGGGGAGAAATGGTACCAGGTATCACTGCAACACTTGGGCAAAGTGTCAGATTTGCACAAGAGATGTTTTTCTTCAAAAAGCTTAGCCAACGCTAAGACAACTGGGGAAAAAATTATGATGGCAGATAAGAACTAAGCAAGCTGTACAGGAGCGCAGTTACCGCGCTGCTAAAAAACTCGAGTCCGGCTCTTCCCTCAGTTCCTCATGTGACTCTCCCTGTGCGCTTATTTTTGGTCCTTCCCATTTTTTAGGCTAGCTCTCTCCGCGTTTTGCTCCGGCACAGCCAGCCAACAGTGTGCTAGTGAGGCTGGGCTGGAAGCAAAGCGCTCTGCTAAACACGAACTCTGAACCCACGGCATACACTATGCCTTGGTCGAGGCAGACACTTGCCAATTTCACATGAAATGGAAATATATATATTTTTTTTAATGTATATTTACAGGTTGCATGGCTGACCTGGCTTTCAAGTCACAGCCAAGACTGGATCCAGGAAACCCACTGCAAATGACTGAGTCTCAAACCTTGATGCAAAGGCACCCGTGAGACACTGTGTGAACATACTGCACAGCCAATCAAAATAATATTTTTCTAAACAAGTAACAATGCTTTGTACCTCTCTGCAAGAGCTACTTTTCATGCATGCTTTTTAACCGCAGTTTCTTGAGCTTGTCCATAGGAGCTGAAAAAAACAACTTTACACCAGGGGAAAAAAACCACCAACCTACTAACTGATGAAGGAGACGTTTCTTCATCACTGCTCTTGTGGCAAAGAACTCTACAAAGGTTATGTTGGTTGACTATTTACAAAGTGGTAATACTATGAAGAAATTTTAAAAAGCAACTTTCTCCCCCCCCCCCCAGGAGTATCATAGCGATTGATTAGCTGTGGCAAAAAAAGCTGTAAGGGGAGACAGCAGTACAGCCCGCTCTGCAAAACTCCGCAGCTACCGCAACAGGCATGTCAGCATTTAGAGCTGCTTAGAAAATTTTCCTTAAAACCTGCTCTTTCCGTGGCAGCAAAACTACCTTTGTTCTTTAGAAAAAAAGCATCACTTCAACGCGAGCATGAAGCCAGCGGTTACTGCAATGCTGTATTTGAGGCTCGGCTCTGGGCATGACATGAGCATAGCTCAACTGGTATTATCCCCACCTGCTCGTGAGATCTAATTAATAAAACCCAAGCGGTTATTTGGAAAGTTAATGGCAGATTTTTTTTTACATCAGCAGAGGGCGCTGAAAACATTTAACCAGAAAGGAATCGATAAGCAATACTACAGCTTCAAAAAAAATTTTGACTTCTGAAACAAACTCAGTGCTACAGCCTGGCCTGCCGCAGACCGACGAGGCAGAGGAGAACATCTGGAAGGAAGCATCAGGCAAGTGCTAACATTTTGGGAGATAGCTCGTTTCATTTTGACTGGTATTTCAAGAATACCAGTCAAAACCAACAAGCTAGCTGTCAAACGGGTATATTTCAAATATATTTTTAACGGATATATTTACATGTTTTATGTATTTCATTTCACTGCATAGTTTGACAGTCAATGTAGCTAAAAAGCTGTATTTTCTCTGATGCTTACTCCCAGAATTAGCAGTATCTTTAGTCACATTTTTAAAAAATCCCCTTTGAATCAGTGCTGCAACAGAAAATGAACTTTAAAAAACGAAATTCCTTTCTGGTAATAACTGGAATGAGATGGAAAAATCATACCCCGAAGTGTCAAAAGTCCCAAAAGAAAAGCACCTCTGGGAAATGTTTCCCTCCCTCCTTTTTCAACCCCAGCTCTAAGTTGACAGCGTGGCCCTTCAAAGCAGTTCATTTCTGCTGTTTGGCTGCAGTTTCTGCTGTCGTAGGGCTTTTCGTGTGCTTACTTCCCCTTTCGTTTTTTATCATCTGTTTCCGCCCTGCAGCCCGGTTGCGATTCCTCCTTCCGTGCTGCCCGCACTTCCCCTGCCTTCACGTGGCAGCGCCAGCGGCACAGCTCTTGCAGGCAGGCAGGGGAAAGCGAACCGCTTTCTGCCCGCAAGGCTGACAGAAGAGTAAGTTGAGAAAGCAGCAAAAAGCTCCAACACCACCAAGGCCAGTGGCATACGCTAAAAAGCAAGATGCCCCAAACTAAACCTACAAGAACAACTCATGACGCTTGTGTTGCCCCTCTAACACGGCACGGTAACCAGGCGGTATTCTCGGAAATAAATGTTTCAGTGGGAAGGAACTCACAAAAAAGTTTGTACTACAGAGCTGCTGTTTTGGAAGCAATGAAGTAGGTAGGCTGATGTCCGGCTCCTGTGTGAGAACTCCTCTTTTTTGGTAAGAGGTATACAGGAGGAACGTCTACATGGCTAGGTGCAGAGCAGCCTCCACCCTTGCGTGTCTACTCCATGCAGCAAACCGAGCGCAATACGGGAAACGGCTGAAACATTGATGTGATGGCACCGGCAAAACAAGGAAGGGAATATCCAAAAGACGGCTCAGTTGCAAAAGAAACTGAAATATTGCTGGTACCTTTCTTTTGTTACATTTCCCACAGGGTAGCTGCAGCTAGCTGCTGCTCCAGAAGGGATTTTGGAAAAATTGAATTGGCGGGGGCTGTTTCAGGTGGCAAAAAGCTGCGTTTCTATTTGATTTAAAGAGTGGACAACCCGAGAGACTGCACAGGGGCACGGTTCAGTTCTGCTTCTTAACACAGTGTCCGAGGTTTTTGATCTCTGATCCGTCTGCCTCTTTGGAATGCCAGGGTATTGATCACTTCTAGACCAGCAAGCTAATGGAAATCGGTTTGACTCCAGAACTTTGTTACACAACTGGTTCACTTGCCCAAATTCAACACTAGCAGATCCCTGCTGACCAAGTAAACCACCGTGACTAGCAAGCATCGAAAAAAATTATTATTTTTTTTTAACATCCTTGTAAGTCATCATTCCTACAGTCCCTCTCCCAAGGGTGCTGCAAGGACATTTTTCTGCCATCTCAAACCAGTCCTTGCGATGCCATGGCCCCACAAGGCAGCCAACGAAGCCCAGACCACCACCCCGCTGATTAACCGGCAGTTTATCTGCAAGCTCTCATCATCAAATGAGTTACAGGGCTGATGCAGGAGAGGAGACAGGACAGGACATGGCTTTGCCACCTTGGAACAGTCCATACGGTCACAGAAATGCACTCGTAAATCAAGACTGCACTTACCCTGGGTTCCCACGAGTACCATTGGAATTTCACTAGTGTTACGATAGTTAGCCATACGGCTGTAGTAATGGTAAACAGTCTGGAAGCTAATTTCATCTTCCAAGCTGAAGACAAATATAACAGCATCCACCCACATGGCAAACTGCAGAATAAAAACAGAAAAGGCGTACTGTGAGAAAAGCAGTGAAGAGGAAAAAAGGGAAAAAGAGAAACATTCTTACCTTACTCAGAGGAGAATACACATCAGAGAAACTTTGTTAGTGACAATAACCAAGGCCTTAAAAGCGGCACACCGTTTCTGAAATGATGAATCGGCATTCATCACCCTGCAAGTGATGGGGATCTGGGATACGCAAAGGTTTGTCCCCCATGCTTGCAACTGCATCTCTTCTTCACTGGTAGATGGTATTACAAGCCCAACTACTACCAGGGCATGTTGGGTTTGATCCACAGAAAAAGAAAACATCACAGCTTTGGATTTCTGCATTTGTGAATTATAAATGAATAACACTTATCTCTAGGCACTTGAGTACCCCATTTAGTGTGGTATTTCCCCACCCTGTGCTTCACATGCACGCATGCTGAGCTTTCCGTTAATGCCAGGACAAGTGTTACAGTTGTGGTTTTACCAGCTTTTGTAGTAATTCTCGTATCTTGATCAATGGCCAAAATGGTTAATTCCAAGTTTCCAATTCTTCACTATACAGACACTCGTAACTGAGCAAACAGTACCGAATGTCTCATTCAGCTTTCAGTGTGAAAGCAAACTAGTCTCTCTTGGCATCAGTCATCTGCTACAAGACATGCATATATGCAGGCCAAGGCAAGGTGCTGCTCAAGTGACCATGCAAGTGAAAAAGTCTGAGCTCACACGTGAAGTAAGATCGTTTAAACACATTTAACATAACAGTAAACGTATACATGACACCAAAAGAAAGACTGAAGTGAAGCTTACCTCACTGCCTTTATTTTTCCCTAAGTGACTCCATTCCTACCCAAATTTAGACCAATGGAAACAAGTTTCAGCCATCGGTATTCATACTTGGTATTTTATTGCTACTACAATACGCCAGGTAGACTGGGGACACGCTGACCATACAGAGACCCGCAAGGAGACTCCTTCGGGAAACGTTTTGCTGAGGTTCACACTGCTAGCCTAGGGTTGTAAGCACTTACTTCAGCCCTACCAACTCCTGCAGTTTTGTTTCTGCTCTCACAGCGTTTAAACTGCTTCAATCACTAGTGTGTAGATTCACACGATCTCAGCTTTTAGTAAGGCATCCCACGCTGGCATATGCAAAGGGAAGGAAAAAAGAACTGACAGTATGGATCTGGAAAGCTCTTTAGGTACTGAAGTTGCTGAGCTCGTTACGTTTTCCTTTTTCAGAATCAGGAGGTAGTAGTACTTCTTGCCTGTTTTTCACGGGGCAAATTACCTGATAATTTAAGTTAGTGTGCATATTCATGACTGTACTGTACTTGAAACCAAAGACTACGTCATCCCTTACTGTGACAGTGTAAAAAGCCAAAAAAAAGCCAAAAATGTTTTGAGGTTTTCAAGACAGTCAGGAGGAAAATCTTCCAGACAGTAACAATAGGTTTTTATAATAAAAATATGCTGTTTACACACAGCATAGTTACTGCCAGAATAAGGTCAACTACCACACTATTAAATTTAAACTCTTCAAACCAGAACATCGAACCAAAGGGACTGGAGACAGCATCATTACTGTGGACTTGGTTTTGGGTCTTATTATAAAATGGTTCTCACTGACTCGACTCAGCAGCATCATGCCAAGAACTCTTGAAGCATCAGTCCGGAAGCTAAAAGTCTCTCTGAATTTTCGTAGTGTTTCATCAGTGTGTAGCAGCAGCAGCCTTCTAATGAAGATTATTAAAAAAATCCAGAGGGTGATTATTCAATGCAGTTCCTCCAGACAAAATATTTCCAGTCATTTCTTACTTCTCTTTTTATATTAAGTTCAAGCTTTGTGGATATCAGACCTGTGATACTAACAACCAAAGGAATTTTGGAAGACACGCACAAGTCCGGAAAGCCCGGATGTCTTATCCATACCACTGTGTAGGGAATGGCTTAAAATAAGGAGGATAGATGAGCTGCTGAGACACAAATCCATCTTCAGACTTACTACTCTGATTGAGCAGATCTGTTAGTTCAAGATAAGCCCAAACAAGACCAAGTCATAAAAAAATTTTCTCAATTTCTGAAAAATAGCATGTGATAGCTGGTTATAGCTCAGTTGCTATGTTAATTGGGTTTTACAATAGAAGGCCGCTACATTAGTGACAGATCACAGCAAGAGTAAAATCAAACCTGGTGAGCAAAAGAAATGGTTAATATTCACAAACTGAATCAGCTAATGCACCTCACCACCTCCTCGTTCTATGAAAATGGGGGGGGGGGAGCGGGGGGGTCCTAAAAAATTATTTTCATCTTTGAAAAACCTCTTGTTAGACAAGAACAAGAGAAATCACAGATCCAGAAAGTGAGTCTTCATGTCAATTTGCTTTCCCTCCCTGCCTGCCAAAAAGCAGGGGACAGTCAACTGAGACCTGAGCTGCAGCCTTTGCACTGAAGCAAAGCAGCCATCACCTGGGGAACCCTCCCTGACCAGTGCCTCTAAGTGCCAGGAAGACCGCAGTTCAGCTCGCTGCTTATTGAAGTTGTAATTCTATCCCAATTACCCACAAAAATATACCGTACCATTGCAAAAAGCAGAACCTTAAGGTTAAAATAACGGGAGGTAAACATTTTTCTTCAGACAGTATTCCACTTTCATTATATTATATTTCAGTTATAAATATTCATGAATCCAGAAGTAAACACTTTGTTCCAGGAATTAATAAACAGATTAAACATCTTTAATAGACATACGACTTGAAATTATACCCAAAAAACCCAAAGAGAGTTTACATGTGAAACACATCTTCTGAAACAGCACTAACCTTGCCATCCTCATGATTTGCTGAAAAACAAATCTCAGCTACAATAGTAACGAAAACCCCCAAATTTACCTAGCAGAGACCAAAATCAAAACACCGCGTCTGTTCATTGCAGTTAGCTCCAATGAACACTGCAAAACCAATTCTTCAGGTAGAAAAATTATTTAGATTGTTGTGTCTACCTTTAAAACTCCAGTATGTATGTTTTTATATGAGTGACTGTTCTCTAAGCAATCTCTAAGTCATTTCATGCATACAAATTACTTAAGAAATAAGCCACATACTTTAAGAATAAGGCTAATGTGGAAAAAAGCCAACAATTGCATTACAAACACTAACTCCCACGTTAGGTGTGCTTGGTTTTGATACATATAGTTAAAACACGGTCGCCTTTGTTTCGTGTAATGGTTAGAAGTACATCTCTAAAAAGGCAAACATGGGACAGTTACATACAGTGTCGTGCATCAGAACTAAAATAAACTGGAAACTGTTGTGTACTTCAGCCAAATTATTCACAGCCTCAAACAGAGCATTCCTTTTAGGCTCCTGCCTCACATGGCTGCAGATGTGAGAGCGACACTAATTTTCTGTTTTTATTTTAACTTCCTTCCAGGATGTCTCTCTTGGTCTCCATTTCCTCCACCTCCTTTCTCTTCTCCTTTGTCCGGGCACCTTCCCCCATGTTCTAATCCTCCTGCAGCTAATGAGCAATAGTAGAGCATTGAAACACAAGCTGCTGCTGCTGGCACCGCTCCCCTTCAGCTGTTTGGCGATAGCTCAGTTCCTGCTGCTAGATTTTTTTTTTTTTTGGAAGCTGATCCATCGCTGAACGGCCGAGCAAAGCAAGGCCAGCGGCAGCCAAGGCACTCGAGAAGCTCCACGAGTGCCCAGGTAAGAAGAGGTAGAGGGGAGACCAGGAGGGTGCCAGGCTGGCGGAGTCTGCGGTGATTTAAGCCTCATGTAAGCAAATGCTTCACTCGAGATATAGTAAGAGTTAAGCACATAAACGCGCAAGTGTCTTCTCAAAGGCAAATCCCGATGTGTCACCTTCTACGAGATGAGGAGGTAACACATCGTGTACGGACACCAAGTCAGAAGTCCAAGAACTCGATGGTGCTGAACTGGAACTCGCAAAGTCGAGTCGGAAACAGCACAGGGAGCAAAACGTGGAAGCAATAGGGAACGCAAGGACTTGTACACAGGTACGCGCGTCACTGCGCATACGTCTACTTTGTATTTTAACAATTCAGGGGTTCTAACTCAGAAGAAATCTTAGTAACGTGCAGTTTTGTGGTCACTGGAAGTACATCGATTAGGCATTCAATACAAGCTAGCCATATATCCTTATTACACAGTTTCACGACGTAACTTAAATCCCAAATAATTTGGAAACAGAGTATTCTTCACCTGAGGGCGACATATACTTTTTCCCAGCAGAAAGATGAGCAAGTCCCAGGAAAGAACAAACCAAACCCAGTTTTCTTAAAGGAAATTTTTTTTTTTTTTAAAAGGAAAAAGGGTGTTAGGCTGATAAAGCTTTAGATACGCAATGCTCACCTGTGCCTCTGGAGGGCCCCCTTCATCTCTAATCAGCAGCAGATAGCTTTGTCCATCAACTACTATCTCTTTCTTGAATCTCCCACCTGTCACACAAAGTAACTCATTACGGAACAGAAAAGGTAAAAAAAATACTAAATAGAAAAAGGCTTCGCTTGTGGAAAAAAAAAGGTGTCCTTAAGATCTTTCACGAGCACATGAACTGCTGGGAATGTAAGTTCAGTTCACACGCGTATCATACGCATAGAAATGACTTAAGAAATAAGCCACCTACTTTAAGGCTAATATGCAAAAAAGCCAACAATTGCATTACAAACACTAACTCCCATGTTAGGTGTGCTTGGTTTTGACACAGACAGTTAAAAGACGGTCGCCTTTGTTTCACAGAATGCTAAGAAATACATCTCTAAAAAGGCAAACATGGGACAGTTACGTACAAACAACATCGTGTATTAGAACCAAAATGAATTTCCTCTGTGTCTTAGCTTTTCCTCAAGAGAAGCCCAGTTCTTACAAGACATTTAATGTTATGAAAATGATACTTCTATAGTCACAAACCACAGTTAGGGGAAAATACTAGACACATGTTAGACAAAAAAAACTACAATGGTGGTACCTCTGTAGAGATGTACTATGCTAACAGAGAATGTTGTGCCACTTCGTAGCAGGATGAACTCAAGACCTGTTTTGGGCACCTAGATAAGAAGAGCAGAGTCACAGCCTTCAGCCAGATTCTGCTCCTGATCCTGTTAATTTCAGGGAGATGTAGAATATCGAGTGCTCGTGAAGACCAAAGAGCTGGCACCCAACCTCGGAAACCGAAGCGGGGCGTGCAGCTGCCCCGTCTCCTCCTCTCTCCCCCGGCCTCATGGGGGCTTCAGGCAGGACCCAAGGGCAGAATGGCGACGGCTTTCCTTTGGGGTTAAGCGTACTTCAGGCATCCTGCCGTGTCTCGTGACGGACTTCAGATCATGACAAATCACATTTAGGGTTTCTGGTGTGACCGAGCCTAAGCCAGGATTAACAAACTTGGCCTGCCTAAGTAGTTGGGTTGCATTTAGGCTCCTCTCCTGGAAGCAAAAGCACTCTTATCTCCCCACCAAAGCCACAAAAGCCCCGAGGCCGCCATGCTCAGCATCATCCAACTGCCTCACATCTGAACTTACCAAATGAAGATAAAACATATCTACTGACACACACTAAACTTCTTTCTTCACCCCCCCCTTTTTTTTTTTAAACTGGAATTATTTCCAGTTTGAAGCCTATTTTCCAATTACGCTTACTTCAAAACTTGCCGTACCATCAAAACCAACGCATTTAAACACGCGATAGGTGAGTGAACAACTCCGACTTGTTCTTCGAACAGGCTCTCTAAGCAAGTACGTCAGCACGTACAGGCTAACGCTGATCCTCACAACATCTGCACAAAAACTGCTAGCCTTAGGGAAACAACAAAATGGTTTAGACCCACCATTCCCGCCGCCCAACCATTACAGCAGGTTTCAAATGCAGATCACTCAATGCTTCAGCTATGTGCAATGTTTAAGCATGTTTAAACACATTTCATGCTTAGCAAAAGACATAAGAATAGGGGTTTTTTGTTTGTGGTTTTGTTGTCGGTTTTGTGTTGGCTTTTTTATTTTTCTTTATAAACCTACCCTACTATGAACAGCTTAGCAGCACCAAACATGCAATGATTAAGACTGTCACATTCCTGGTTGTTTAGTTGCACTGAAAGAGTAGAGGAGCTATGTATAGATTTTCATTATCTTGCTCACAAACTGGATTTAAATTTTGCCTTTGAAGATCAAGTGGCAGATAAACATATATCATTAGTGAACTTGCTAAGAACAATCAAAACCAAGCATAAAACATTAAAAGGAAACTAGTGTCAGCTCTCAGGAACTGAATTTCTATTAACCAAATCATTATTTCTATACGTATCAATTAATTGCATATACTTCATAATGAAGTGTTAAATAAGATGAATTACTTAATATACAGCCCTCCAGAGAGGCTCTTTAAAGCTGTAAGTAACAAAGGAAACGCAGTATATATCTGATCGAGGAGTGAAAGTCCTGTGTAATCGCCATTTTATTTCCCTTTTTTAAACACTGAAAGTTCACACAGCTAATTACAAAATGTCATGGACTGAACAGGCTTGAGAGCCAACTCGTTATTGCCTCTTGTCAATAGGATGCCTTTCAAGTCTCACTGTATCCTCAAACCGTCCTCAGAGGTATAAAGAAGGTACAGACAAGGGAAAACAGAATGCTGAAGAAGTAGATAATAAAAAAAAAATCCATGAGTGTACTATCAAGATGTGTATACACCCATCACAACTGAGAGAGTTGCTCACAGAGCAACGTGAGATTTACTCCCGCAAGGCACTTCAGGGTCACTAATCCTTTCGTTCGCGGGAGCAGCTTTGAGAAGTGTGCTTTCTTCATCTCATAGTTACCCAAAGCTCTCTTCCTACGTAAGCCCACATTAAGCGATCCGCTTGTATACCTGTTCCTGGCCTTCCCCAAAAACACTGTGGGTGGAGCTTGTTACAATGCTAACGTATTTTTATTTCCAGTATTAAATTCAAATCTTGACATGTTCTACCACTTCACCACGGTCTGTCACACTGGAGGAGCAGTGCCGCAGTCAACACGCATACCATCAAATTAAATCTACTCAAGTGGCTTCTTTACCCTTAAAAGCTGAGTGTGCTCATTATCTGGAACACGCGCTACTTCCTTGTGCACCCTCATGCACTCATTTATTTTTGTTTGGGTTTAAGTATTCCACAATAAACAGTTTAAAACTAATAAACCCTAGAACCAAAATATTCAAAAGAATACCCTGCATTTCCAACCTGCAATAATTATGCGTTTCAAATCAAATCTGAAAATCCAGAAACATAACAGCAGACTCAAGCTCGTTCCCCAAATAAGAATTATTTTATGCAAATTGGAGACCAAAGCAGGATGCATCCCAATTAATTTATGTTTTTACACCATCAAAGAGCCCTGATCATGAGCACATCACAACATTAGGTACTACGCAGGACCGCAATTTAGAAAGCCTACCTCACTATTAAGACAATAGTATAAACACCGAGGAATATACAGACTTCTGCCAGCGTACGAAACCAAGGCTATGTGGTTGTCCTGCACGGATCTACGGTCATGAGATTAAGCCAAACAGACTGATTCTACCTCTGACCTGGTGAGCCCTGATGTGACCCATCTCGAGGTTGGGCAAGTAAAAGCGGTGCAAGGGCAAGTGATTTCGGGACAGTTTGTTTTGGGCAGCATTGAATTAGTAATTTTTTGAAAAATACATCTTTGGAGTTTGTAAAGCATCACAGAGCCATCAGGAAAGAGGAATTATGAGAGATCGAGCAGTTCAAATACTGAACTACTGCAACCCGACAAAGAAGCAGCCTCCCATGCCTACAAAATACCACTGTGTTTTTGCAAATATCTGTATATTTGATGGAGCCACAAGATACTGTCTAAGCTGATGACACTGAAAACAAAGAAATGACCTTCTTAATTTAAAAAATGAGCTCAAAAAACACAGCGCTAGTCCCAAGGGAGCTAGCTTTGTTCCGCTCCCATCAGTATTATGACACATGCAGCTCTTTAATGAGGGAATTTCTCAACTCCCATATGTACCTGCCAAAGGAGGTCACTGAAAGACGTAGACTGGCAGCCTGGACCACAGCTCTGAAGCACGGAGGGATCGCTTCTGCTACATCCCAACAGGCACGTCAAAGCACAAAGACGCTCGAGTGCAAGACGTGCAACCAACAACTGAGCCACATTTACTTGCAGCCCCAACCCCACCTCTAAAAAAGATAATAGTATGATATATGAGATATATCCATATAAAAGACATGCCAGTGAATACCTAAATAGCTCTCTTCAGCCAGACAGATGGAGCTGGAAACCGTTTTCATGAAGTATCACGGTAATTTTATAAAAATGAATCATTGAAACACAGGTTCAATGGAAGCTTTACTTTGGGAGAATTTTAGTATGTGCTTTATTTTCTCTAAAATTCTGTATTTATAAATCACTGCAGTATACCCAGTTTCCCAGGGCAAAATCATTATCAATCGGCAGAGACTCATTTTCAGACATGTACAGAAAATTTGGAAAGTTTGCTAAATTTTGCAAAAGGCAGCAAATATTACTCCCGCATACGAACCACACACAATACCCACCAGAAGACGCAGAGCGGTGCTTCTGATGCAACCCATAGAACCAACCACTCTCCTACGTGCATTAGGCCAGGTTCCTACTATAAAATGCTCCAGATCAAAAAATGCAGCTTTGATCAATATAAAGCTAAATAAATTCTCTGTGTCAGCGATTTACGACCACGGCTAAAGACCCAGCACAAGTCAGAATACCAGGCTGAGGGAATCAACAAAAGCTTCCTAATCGCATTTCTATGCGCGTCACTCGACAAAGGTTAATGCTTCGAATCAGCAGTGGCACGAAACCGTCCCTCAGTAAAAATTGATGCTAACTTTAAATACCGCACGTATTTGTAATCAAAGGTGCTCTGTATCACAAAAGCTTTACATTACATAGGAAATTCCACGGATGAAGGTCTTCATCTGGCTATGAAAGCCCGGCTGCCTCTTTCTCTAGCCGATAGCTCTTCCACTGCATAATTGCTCACCGAAGCAACCGCTGATTTTCGTACTGTGTCCCCAGGCTCGACTGCATTCGCCAGGCTCCTTCATTCAAGCAAATTGCCACGGGGATGAACTTATTTGGCCATATGAGAAAGAGAAATTCGGGGGGCTGGCCACATGACAAACCCATGCAGCAGCTGAACGTGTACCACAACCGTGGAGGCAGAGCAGGCAGGAAAGGAGAGATGGAAGGTAAGACTGAAGCAGCTGGAAAAGCCTCTATTTTGTATTCCCAATGACATGTGAATTTTGACAGCAGTGGTCAGTTGTCTTACATACACAGATTCTCTCCCCCCAACCCCTCCTTAAGATAAAAAAAACGGTGCTAGGAATCTGGCTCCTCTTCAGGGGAACACATTAAGAAGTCATTTATTCTCTCTGTTCATACACAGATCGTTTCAGGACCAAATATATGAAAATCATTGGTTAAGCTCAGAAAAAAAAAGAAATGCTTGCAAGATCTCCTGCAACTGAGTAGAAGCACCAAAGAGAGATGACTGCAACAGCCCAGTAAACCAATGCCAGCGTTGCAGCTCAACGTTACACAAAATTTTTATTTAAATAAGCTATGCTTTGAAAATATTCTTCCCAGAGTTTCAGTATTATCACACAAGCAGCACTAAAATTACATTTTTGCCACGTCACGTGCTCAGTGCTTGAGTCAATTCATGGTATTAGCAGCAGAGAGGCCATCACGAACTATCACTCAGCCACATGTGAAGTTAGCTTTTGGGTACTTCCTTAATGAAAATACTGTGCTAGACAATACTTCAGAAACCAGATGTGGTTGGGCTGAGTGTACAACCACAGAAGTGCAAAGATTGGGGAACCATCAATCTCGCACAAGAGCATAGCTGCAAGCAGCTAACTGTACCAGCTTGCCAACAAAGTACCTGGGTGAGAAGAAAAAAAACCCCCAACAACGCAACCTAGACTGAGCTTTTCAAAACCCACCATCTGTTTCGTTCAACAAGTAGGTTTATGATATATTTTAGGAAATACATGGACTGAATCACGGACTAGATTGTCCCTGTTCTCCCTGAAGTATCAAGCGCTATTCAAAGCAAAGTATACTCACAGGCACAAAACATGTATGATGTAATGACATTACACCATACATGTAATCTTATCGTTACGTAAGAGCTGCCAAAGCAGCTAACATATCATCTTGTAATTCCATGAAAAAAGATTTAGAGGCCTTTACTGCCGGAATATTAGTGGCAGCCGCGATGACATTTAACAACTTAATTCTGAGATATATTCATTGACGTATTTGCAGTGCTTTTACAGAAGGCCAGATCTGATGGGCCCACAAAACCCACTGGTGATTGGAGTTAAAAAATCAACCAAATTCTAAGTTTTTAAGCCTTCAGGAAAATATAGCTTACACTTGAAAAATGCATTGGCTGCTCAAGTTGCATAGAACCAGACACCATAACTAACGCCACTTAATATGGTTAGATAGAAAATGGAGGGACGGGGGCTTCATCTTGAGGACAAACAGAAGCAGTTATGTTGAAAGCCATTTTTACAAAGGTCTGTGGTCTCATTTCCAAGTGGCAAAAAAACTAACAAAATCTAACAAAATCTAACAGAGTAGCGCAGTCCTGAACTGCCTGGCTGGGACTGCAAATGAAGCAAGTAAGGGAACAGGATGACATGCTGCTGCAACCCGCTCTTGGCTCAACACCAGCCAACTGGAATGAAACACCCAGCAGTTGCTGCCATTAACTTTAAGCAGATGCCAGCATCTAAAGAAAACAAAAAAATTCCGGTGCTTCACAGACCAGTCTGGAAAGAGCATTTATTTGAGCCAACCTCACGTTATGACATACTAATTCAATTAAAAGAAATTTGGGTGCAGGGAATACTGTCACAGCAGATTCTCTGTTAGAAGAACTTGGCGAAAGGAAAAGGAGAAGGCAGAGGCACAGTAAATAGGCTGCGATTTCCATCCACTGTTATATTTCAGACAGAAGGAGAAGAAAATGGTGGATTAATCACGAAGATGGATGAGCAAAACCAGAGCCAGCCTCTGAGAAATTACGTTTCCTTCACCACGTGGAGACAAGACTTGGAGCAGAGGAGTGCGTGTTACATTTTCGCTATAAAGCTTCTGCCAGTCAGTGGCGTGCTGCTTGTAAGCCAACTAGAGAAGCCCACTCCTCGTAAAATTACCGTAATCTTGAAGTAGAGGTAAGCCACACTTGCTACTCCTCAAATGCTTCATCTTTAAAAAAAGTAGGATACCAGTGCAAGCTTCTGCAGGAGTTAAGACTCATGCAAATATTTTATTAATAACCTAGAAGATGGAAGTAATGGGCTATTTTATTTCTACATGATGAAGCAGGAGGGGCTGCAATTATCTTAGAAAATGGGATTGTACTTCAACATGACCATAACAAGTTAGAAAAATAGACTGGAAAAAACAAAAGCAGCATCACAGGGGGAAGTGGTAATATGGAGGTATATGGCACAGCAGAAATAGTACCATGCAGACTGAACATTTAGCATTATAGACAAAACTATTCATAAAGCAGCACACCGCTTTTCAGCGAGTACACCAGAACCATGCCTGCCATTTTATATCTGTCTGGAAAGAATCTCTGGTTCTCTTTCCTCCTAAGAAAGGCACAACACCCACCTACACAGGATTGTTAAATACAATAACTAGGTTTGAGATTTTCATCCTGTTCAAGGTTCTATCTTGAATCTGCGGAACTCTGAAACATTGTCTGCAAAGCAATAAAGCACCTGTACCCTGCACGTGAGCGCTCACATCTCCAAAATTACCCCACAAACGAGATGTTAGATGCTGATCAAGTCAACATGATGAAGTAACACATTTTCATCTGACATCTACAGCACATAAATACACAAAAACGCTGGCACTGAGCAAATAAAAGCGGAATACATTACATGTTGTGAGTATGCCCTTTTTCATAGCTCATTCCTGTGAAAAAAGTATTTCTGACAGTTTAAAGGGGAGGAAAAATAACCAGTAGGAACCTGCAAGAAACCCCCTCCTCGGTCACCCGCACCTCTTGCGTTGACCCCAGCATCCCCAGTACCAGGAGCCTCTTTGCACCCACACTCACCACTGCCTCACCTGCAGGACTTGCTCTGTACACTAAACCCTGCAATTACAATTTGAAATTATTTTTAATATTCCTGCACTGCTGCTTTTGCTCCTCGTATTCTCTCCAGCACCATGATCTCTTCACTTAGCACAGCTTTATTTAAATTTCATCAGGGCACTACTATGAACATCGGATGTTTGAGCTTAATCAGACAGAAAAACTCTTCAGATGAACATGGTCAAGTACTTTAAAAGCTGTGCCTTATTAGGTTCCTGCCAAGGACCCCTGAAACAACCCGTCTGACCCCATAGTGTTGGGTGACAAGGGCTTACAACTAAATTAATGGTTCAATTTCTACTACCAAGATTGGAAATCAGGCATATATGGTAGCTTTTTTTAATTATTTCTTTGGCGTTTTTTACTTTTTTTTTTTTTTGTTTATTTTATGGACAGCCGATGCAGACAGTTGCTTGTCACTCCCACTAATTGTATATACGCAACAAGTCTAATTTTAAAAGCTTATTTTTATCAAGCCAGCTGGAGACAAATAAAACCAAACAGTAGCAATCAGCTACTTTTGGCAGGACATGATACTACTTTAGTACACTCCTACCTGTTTCCATCACCAGTCTGTAAGTTTAAAAACTTTACACCCCAAAACACCACTTTCCAAACAGTTAGCCCCATGATTTACAATACCATGGCTCTTTTTCACTGCAGTTCCTTCAAAAATGCGTTTATTGCACATTTCATCTTCTAGACACTAACTCATTCAGCCAAATATTCACACAGCCTCTACCTTTCGATCTAACATATAAATCATCTCCTGCCAACATCTGCTCAACACTTCTGTCTGTAAGTCTGGAAGCTTCACAAGCTTCCAACATAATTCCAAAGATCTTAACACACCTACTAACGAACCCTAGAATGCATAACCAAGATAAGCCAAAACACTTAACTCGATAAGCACAGATTTCAGCCTTTTTTTCTTCTCTATTTTTATAAACATCCCTTTGCTTTTTATACTTAGTTTATAGTCAGCTTCTATAATATCTGTCCTTTCATTACAGTATTACATTACAAATAGTAACCCTCAAGTTAAAACCGGACTTAGCTAGCTGTGATTATACTATAATCTGTCTGAACACACACCAAAAAAATCACACCAAGATCTGTGAAGGAAACCCAGACAAAGCAACTATCATAATCTTTTTTTTTAAATTATCTCCCAAAATACTCCAATTCAAACATGAGAACAGAAAGGTCATTACGTAACAGCATACTGTATCTTAAGGGGTAGGAAAATTTTTTTTCCAATCTGTACTTTGTATTTCACTGAATACCTTTTATATTAGTATGACTGAGAACCAAGGAGGAGTGGGAGGGAAAAAAGAGAATGACAATAAAGTAAATTAGAAGGGTTTTTCTGACAGATGTTACCTAATGCGAAGTGGCAGCCCTACAAATATACCTGGGAAGTTTTAAAATTAGCAGTACTGAGGACAACAGGTTGCCTGTTTAAAAGTCTCACTCAGAAGGAAAGCCAGGCCATGAGAGTCCAGAGCTAAGCTGATCCACTCCCCCTCCATCCCCTTCTCCTCCTCCTCCCCAACGCGTAATGGTGATGGAGCAGGGCAGCTCCGTACCTCCCGCAGAACCACCTGCCTTCCCAGCAGCGTGGCGAAGGTCAAGTCTATCACTTCGCCAAGAGCTAATCTTGCCATCCTGCAAGATGGAAGGCTCCTGTCATTCCTAAAACGTGTAGAAAACCTAGTGTCAGTCTGCTATAGCAGCAAATTAAAAAAATAATGTTGAGAATTAAATGTATTGTGAATAAAGTCAGCTAACTACTATGTCCTACTTTTCGATACAACCCTCCAAAACAACCTAAGACTACATGTAAAGAAAAAAAGAGCCACCAGTAAGAAATCTACTACAAGCTGAAAAAGAAACATGTGTAAAGCAGAATTTAAACACATTCTTTAAGATTGAGAGCTAAACACTGGGCTGTGATTCAGAAATACATCTAGAAGTTATAATTGTTTAGTCTGGAGAAGAGGAGGCTGAGGGGAGCCCCCATCACTCTCTACAACTACCTGAAAGGGTGTTGTGGTGAGGTGGGTGTTGGTCTCTTCTCCCAAGTAACCAGCGATAGGACGAGAGGAAAAGGCCTCTAGTTGCTCCAGGGAAGGTTTAGACTGGATATTAGGAAAAATTTCTTTACTGAGAGAGTGGCCAAGCATTGGAACAGGCTGCCCAGGGAGGTGGTGGAGTCACCATCACTGGAAGTGTTCAAAAAATGTGTGGACTTGGCACTTCAGGACATGGTTTAGTGGCCATAGTGGTGTTGGGTTGATGGTTGGACTTGATCTTAAAAGGTGCTTTCCAACCTTAATGATTCTGTGATTTGAAAGAGAAAATGGAAGGCGGGCACTTCTTCCAGAAACAAACTCCAAACTAGCTTCTGCCTCAACAGAAGCAGAAAACAAGCAGCACTGGAGACCTGAGTCACTTGTATTACTATTAAAAGCCTGATGTTGCAATAGCACTTAGAAATCTGAATTACAGTTTTTACCTGGGACACAACCTTCAGAGGAGCCTGCTGCGAGAAGGGCACAAATCCTGCAGACATTAGTCACCAAACCTTTAAGCGTTCAAGGAGCAACACGTTAAAGACATCTTAAAGATTGGTCGACCCTCAAGGCACACAACCTAAAAGGGAAGTCCCTCCTAGGAAACTGCTTCTTCAGCACCTTCTCCCCAGGAAAAGGGCAAATACTTAACTTCTTCCGTTAATTAACATAGTTCCTTATTTGTGCAACACTTTAAACAGTAGCCAGAGGTTTTCAAAGAATTCGCTAACCCACACAGCCAGTCTCAGGGGGACGAGAAGAGGGAAGGGCTGGAGAGGGGAGACTGCAGAATACATAAATACACTCTTTTATGCTAAGCCTGAAAGGCTCCAAAAGCCCAAGAGAGCCAACTGCAGCAATACTTTAAAATGATCAAAAAAGACAAGTGTGATCTTCTATCTGGATGTCAGCATGAAATGCCAAATAAAAATAATCACCCAATAGTATTATAGCAAAACAGAAGACAACTGAGAGGAGGTAATTTTGAAACATGCGTCTGAAGTCATCACTGTCTCTTGCACACAACACAGCGTTTGGCTGGGTTTTATGGACCAAAAAAAAAAAAAAAAAGTACTCTGATGGCTTCTGCTGCCCCACAAAGTGCTGAGTAAAGCCTGTGAACCCTCGCACCTAGGATTTGAATTTGACACGGAAAATTTCAGATTCTCTATGTTTTGTGGCCCGAGTGCTGTAATGGAAGCAATACCCAGCTCCTTGAAAGAAGCTGGACTTTAAGGCTCGTATTGCTTTTGGGAAACTCATTCACTTGGAATTCTTCTAAAAATCTCTCTGTATAAGCCACGTGTAGATTTTTAGATGGATGATGATGATGTTATGGAATTCCAGGAAACCATGAGTCAAAGAGCATCAAAGTACATTTTTAAAGAAAAGCTTGTAAGTACATATTCAGGGGACAAATTTCGCTGCTATTCATTTACATTTAAGCCAGCTTGCTCACCAAGAACAGAATACACAGATTAGTCTGGGACAGAGCCTCTCCTTTTACTCCTGAAAGATAAAATTTGGTTGCTAAGTAAATATGGCCTCTAGATTCCTACATATTTGAAAAAAATTAACTAGATAACAACAGCTAATGGCTTCTGTGAAGAAATTTGCAACTTTAGGAACCTAACTGCTCACAGAAGGAAGAACTACATTTTCAGTCTGCACATGAACATGGGAAGAAAGGGACAGGAATCACTGTCTTACAGAGGAAAAGGTTGTCCAATTCTGCTACAGCTCCCATGTTTCGGTCAACCTGAAACATCGAACTGTGAACCCCATCTCACTGTTAAATCTCCCAGCACACCCAAGTATAAAGAATGTCAAAATATGGTATTCCTTTCCTGCCTTGTTTGTCTGAACACTTAATTTACTGTAATGCAAGAAAAGAAGAAAATTTTTTTTAACACCCCCCACCCCAGGGAGAACAAGCTCCATGCTTGGTTTCACCTCAGAGCCCAGCAACTGAAGCATTAGACCTTTTCCATGAATGAAGCCAACTGGAAGGTTATCGAGGTTAACAAATCATGCTTGAACTTTCTGTGTAAGTATTTTGTAAGAGTCTCTGGCCAAACACAAGTCTCGTGAGGGGATGCTGAACAAAAGCAGCCGAAGTTTTAAAGCAGTCTTTCTCAATCCCGCTTGCATAATTACACTCTGTGGAAGTAGCATCAGATGGAAATAGGTACTAGATGGAAATAGGTACTAGATGGAAATTGAAAAACATGGACATACATCTCCCAGTATGAAATTTCTACATGTTTTGGTAACAGGCTAGCAACTTATTGTCACAGTAATCTCATGACATTCCTTCGTCTGTAAAGGGAAGGCTGAAGGTGACACTTTGCGAGTATTTAAATAATAAACATGAAGTTTCAGGACTGTGTCTGTTACTCAAGTGATATGTAGGCACTGAAAAAGTTTATCAGTGGAAGCTGCTATAGTATAAAATTATTTTTAGGTCAAGTTTGGAAAGAAAGCAAGTGATCACAGCTTTCTGGAAAGCGCATTAAGGCTTTACCCTATAGCACTTAGTGGAGGAACATACTTATTGTAACCCTTACCACTTAAGGGACCTCTAACTGAAATTCAGCGGCACTTGAAGCGTGATGCATCTTATCCTTTGGGGACAGACCAAGGAGTCCAGTGCGGACGTACTCTGCTGGGCTTGTAGCTCACCCGGGATGCGGCGGAGACAGTCCTACAAAACCCAAGTGCTAACCAAACCGCTGCACCTCACTCGCGCTGCGGCGCGGCGACAGCCACAAAACAACCAACTGGAATAAAACACCCGATGCAATCGCTTTCAACCCATTCTACCAATGAGACAAAGAGCTAAAATGGGCTACAATTACAAAAAGGAAATGGGAAAGAAGAACTCAAAGGCAATGGAATTACCTTATATCATATAAGGAATAAAAAAAAAAAAAATCCAGATTAAAAAAAATTCAAGCAGTAAAAAGAGATACCTATTAGTGGCTAAAATAACTCTCTGTAAGAACTTCCAATGCCTTTCTTTTATACCATGCACTGCATGGGAAGCCTAAGCATTATTAACCTTAGAAAGTAGGGAACAGAAAGTATTGCAAAGAGTCACATCCTACATTTTCATTTAAATTTTAAGTTCCTCCACACACAGACAGATGAAAGCTCCGCTGCCTGCCACAGCTACTTGCTCCCTCGAGTCAGGATGCTGGATGGTCTTTGTGCTTTGGAGAACACAAAACCAATTTACTCTGCATTACAAAAAAATCTTAAATATACCCCAATGTTTAGTTATTAGCCTCCTTAAAACAGCCGTCCCTTGTTTTGGTGCCTAAGTAGAGCAGAGTGCCACTAGATAATTACCAATTCTCAGAAAACTAGCAGCCAACAATTTCCAATCTCAGGAAAGAAGTTACGCTTTAAGTTACTTTCACGTCAGGCTCATAAGGATATACTACCCTGGAAACCTGCGCCCTTAAAACTTTCTCAAAAATTACCATAGATACAACCCTAACAGTTGCACCACCTCCTGCACCGGCTTTCTCCCTGCGGTTGTACTGTACACCCACAAGTGCCACTACCTTAATTCTGTTTCCTCGGCCGGGAACCTGCTCCCTCCCCAACTCTCATTTCACCTATTCGGCATCTTTGAATTTAAGGGGAATCTGATAACGTGACCTCAGCTCTCCTTCTTGGTTTTCTTAAACAGAAAATATACTGGACAGATTTCGCAGTTCATGTTCGTATCAGTTGTCTGTTCCAGCACCTCATTTTCGTGTGGCAGTGGGGTAGGAGAAGAAAAAACAACTCCTTTTTCCTCATCCCAGCTGAGACGTCTTGGACCACAACTCAACTGTTGTTTTTGTTTTTTTTTTTTTTAATCAGGCTCCCTGGAAAAAAATATTTAAATAATCATGACATGAATTAAGGTATTCACAGACATACCAGAGTTGTGTAAATGCCTTTAAGTCACGTTTCATGCTTCTGTGGCTTTTTGGAAACAAAAACCCAGAGAGTAACAGAATATTCCTGACACTCACTGTTCCTATAAACTTCAATTCACCTTGGTCTGCAAAGTACTTGGTCTCAAATTCCATGCACACCACATCTTATTTTGTTCCTACAAGTAGAATTAAAGTTTTAGACAGGTGGAAAGAGATACTAGGTTGCACGCATCTTCTTTGTTCTTTCAGCTACGTAAACAACCCAGCACACTGTTTAGTAGCAGTTTTTCTTCTGGCGATTCGAAAGTTCTTAGATCACAAATCACTAAAATACCCTATTTCCCATCGCTTCTTTGTTGTAGCATTACAGAAAAAAATTGCAAAACCCAGACTACTGAAATTCCCACTTGTTACAGGGTAATACATCACTTTTTGCTTACATCAAAATAAAACTGATTTAAAAATGTGTCACACAGGACTGCAGCTATGTGCATGTAAAATATGCAAAGGAAGAGCCTAGAAATCAATTTTCTTGCCAAGACAAACTCACTCTATGAGAAAACAAAGGTTTTCACATTACAATCACACTAGAGACTAAATTTAATTCTGAAGAGAAATAAAAGTTGTGCCAGGCAAGGAGAGAAAAGTGCTTTACATTTTAATGTTATATGATTCCTCCTCTTGGTGGGGAGGTGGCATTAAATGGCGTTAAATCCGGCTGGCAGCCAGTCACAAGCGGTGTTCCCCAGGGCTCGGTTCTGGGGCCGGTCTTGTTCAATATCTTTATTGATGATCTGGATGAGGGAATCGAGTGCTCCCTCAGTAAGTTTGCAGACGACACCAAGTTGGGTGGGAGTGTTGATCTGCTGGAGGGTAGGAGGGCTCTGCAGAGGGATCTGGACAGGCTGGATCGATGGGCTGAGGTTAACTGTATGAGGTTCAACAAGGCCAAGTGCCAGGTCCTGCACTTGGGTCACAACCACTCCATGCAACGCTACAGGCTTGGGGAGGAGTGGCTGGAGAGCTGCCCGGTGGAAAAGGACCTGGGGGTGCTGGTTGACAGCCAGCTGAACATGAGCCGGCAGTGTGCCCAGGTGGCCAAGAAGGCCAACAGCGTCCTGGCCTGTATCAGCAATAGTGTGGCCAGCAGGAGCAGGGCAGGGATCGTGCCCCTGTACTTGGCACTGGTGAGTCCGCACCTCGAATCCTGTGTTCGGTTTTGGGCCCCTCACAACAAGAAGGACATTGAGGTGCTGGAGCGTGTCCAGAGAAGGGCAACGCAGCTGGTGAGGGATCTGGAGCACAAGTCTGATGAGGGAACTGGGGGTGTTCAGCCTGGAGAAGAGGAGGCTGAGGGGAGACCTTATGACTCTCTAGAACTACCTGAAAGGGGGTTGTGGTGAGGTGGGTGTTGCTTCTCCCAAGTAACTAGCAATAGGACCAGAGGAAATGGCCAGGGGAGGTTTAGACTGGATATTAGGAAAAATGTCTTCATTGAGTGGTCAAGCATTGGAACAGGCTGCCCAGGGAGGTGGTGGAATCACCAACACTGGAAGTGTTCAAAAAAAACGTGTGGACGTGGCGCTTCGGGACATGGTTTAGGGGGCATGGTGGCATTGGGTTAACGGTTGGACTTGGGGATCTTGAAGGTCCTTTCCAACCTGAGTGATTCTGTGACTGTGTGATTCTCTGTAATGTCAGGCAGCAAGAGACACATCTTGTCTTCAAGAAAAGAGCTGAAGGAAATATGAAACCATCTATATATACTTAAGATTCATTTACTGGAATGCTGAAGCTATCTTAAGAGTCTACAGGAGCTCTGCCACTTGTCTTATTCAAGGCAGGTTTCATGGTAATTGTAGTAATTTAGAAAGCAAGGGATTGCAGATATAGCGGTCCTTGGTCGTAATTACCATTTTCACATGAAGTATGCATCCATCATTTTACCAATTAGGTATTAATTACATGATACCTGATACATTTTGCTGTTAGTAAGCCATTCAAAGCCAGTAAACTTAGGTTTTTCTTAAATAGCCAAGCATTTGACGCCTTAACGTCTTCTATACATACTAGTCTTTATGCAATTCAACAGGCCAGCACATCTGCAACACCTCAGAAAAGAGGAAGATCTGCATTGGTCTCCAACGTAAAGGCTTAAACCTAGCCTCGATTTATCAAAAGGTACGTTCCCACGCAGAATGGAAAAATCAGAAGTCCCACACCGCAACGCAACTGAATCATCTGCACTGCTGCTGTATTTTCTATAGAACAGTGGCGTATGGACTTAACTTAGATGAGAAAGAAATAAACGCTAACAAATCGCTACTGCAAATGTTTACTAAGGATAGTTTATATGGGTTGAATTTCCTTTAATACTAACTTGACTGGATATCTTGACCCTATCCCTTACAAGGTGAATTAGAGCTCTTAATTATACAAGTTTTTCTACTGTTAATGAAATGGAATGGTGTCATTAGTGAAGCTTGTCAGCCACACTTATGTGCAAAGAAATGATTTGACACCGCTTTTGCAATCTAATCCTTTCAGGAACAACAGTCAGAATGTCACTCAAGCACTGTAAATAAAAATCCTCGAAGACAAGGAGGACAGATGGCAACACTCTGAACAAACATCAAAAATATTCATAGTTTAGGAGGAGAGGACTGTTATCCCTGTGACTAATCAATACATTTGAATCTTGCAAGAAAAAAAAAAATTTCTCTTCATGAAACAAGGAAAGAGATCTGTAGAGATACTCATTTTTGCTGAAGACTCGTTGTATTCAGTGGATCTACGTACTACATGACCACTTCTCACTATCAGCGTCCAGAAGCAGGAGGCATAAATGTGACCCCCATGCAGTTTTGTTGCGAGGCTCAGTTATGACCCCAGCAGTCCCAGGTACAAAGCAGCAAAAACATTCAGGCAAGCTTATAACCTGGAAGACCTCACTGTTACTTGCAGTTACACAAGAAAAAGCCTGGTCCACCCCTCCCTTCCCCTCTCCTCCCATTTTAACTACAATTCAAGACTGTTAAAATGTCAAGTACTATGCTTAATAGCTTCCTTTGGTAAGAGTTAATTTGAAACAAATGTTATCATAGATGCATGAAGCTACAAACTATTGCTGAAAAGACAACTACAGCCAGAGACAAAAACAGTGAGATGCACTAAAGACTTGAAATCAAAAGGGCACAAATCAAAATGATACACAGAACAAGGGGAAAACGCTATAGTACAGAAACTGCCGTCTGTCTCTTCAAAACAAGAGCTGCCATGAAGACAATGTATAGTTACCTGCATCCATATCTGCAAAGAATGGAACAGCCAGTAAGGAAAAGAAGGAACCAGAAATTCAGTGTCTCAGAGACGGATTTAAAAGTTCATAAGGAGAACAGATAAAAAAACCAAAAAAGTATTTAGTGTAAGATACACCTCTATAAGGCACTATGATATTTTTTATTTCAAGCTATAAACTTGGATTAATGTTAAACACTACAACGTTTTCAGGTATAAATTAATTTCTATGGCATATGAACATTTATTGTTTTTTAAACTTCAAGACCAAAGATTTAACAGATTAAACGAGGAATAAGTTACAGCTTTAGTTTAGGCTTGCAAAGTTTTTTATTCTTCCCAACACCACAAACCAAAGTGCCCGATTCTGCACAAATCCAGTACTAGATACAGTAATTGTGGCTTTCAACTGCCAAATTGAAAGCAGCAGCACTACTGAGAGCAGTGAACTCTTCTCTATACAGGACCAGAAGTTTCCCAGATGGACACATAATAGATGTCAAAGTAGTTAAGGATGCTAAGCAGTTATGAAAAAGGTACAATTATACTCATCATGTACTTATCTCAGTCTGGAGAACGTTAAAGGAAAAAAATCTCCAGGAACACTGAAATAGCAAGATTCTTTACCGATTCATTTCTGCATGATGAAAAATGAATAAACATGTAGTTTGTGGGGGGAAAAAAATAGTGAAATTTGCATATCCACATACCTTCAGGTGATTCCTCTTGGACATAGGTGCCAGTCAGATAGCGGTGTACAAGCGCAGACTTGCCGCTCGCTAGGTTACCCACGATCCCCTGGAAAAAAGGAAAAAGTTCAACCGCAATTAATCCCCATAAAACCCAGCACATTCAAGCAAAACAGTAACACAGAAATAACTTCTCTGCACTTGAGGAGAAAGCCCACACAGGACAGACGCTCCAAAATACGCCAACAGGTGAAGTATCTGCCAAAAAACGAAGGCTACAGCAGAGTATACACACGACAACCCATAAAACAAGATCAGTTTATTAGTAGCACTCCTTTCTTCAGCTTGCCACTGATGCCAAGTGTGAACATGAGGCAATATATAGACTTCAGGGAAGAAGCCTGAAGCTCAGAGCAAGCTTGTCACTTCTCTGCTGAAAAATATAAATACATCACTAAACTCTCATACTGGGAAATACCTCTGCAGGCTATCCACCACATGATTCACGCTGACTCGCTACTATAGCTCGCGTAGCCATATATATGGCTATGGACAGGTAGATTTGACATGTCAACTGTGACTTGCTGAAGTCCCTTACCTGACCAACAAGTTTACAAACGCAAACCATCCACACCCAAACACCTGCAGCATTGGGAACGTCTCACAATCAAATAGAAGTACTCGATCTTAAAGCACAAATGACTCTTCTGTGAAGATTGTTTGCTAGCGTTTGTTTATAAAAACCCAGGCAGAAGTAGAACAGAGACCAACACCAAAACAATTGTCTTCCCTGAGGTGCTCAAATGCCAAAGACTTGAAGATTTGCCCCTTTTTTTTAGTTGTTTTATTAGAGGTGTGAGGGAGTTACGAAGCCTGCCTGCATTACTCCCACAGTACCAAACAAGCCATCCATTTCAAGCCGCAGCCTTGCAGCCAGTACAAATCCTGCTGATTTGTCCCCAGGCCTGGCCATCAACCAAAAGTGGACTGACAGATGCAGCAAGCAAGATCCAAGTCTGGCTGCCTGCCCTGCTCTGCACAGTCCAGGGGACAGAGAAAGTATGTTCTCCAGACCCTCCTGTGTTTTAAACAAATGTCTTTTTTTTTTTTCTCCTTCTTCCTTGCTTAGTTGTCATCTGCTTATTCAGATCTCTGTTGACCACAACTCCGAGGACATTGTGCTTGCTCGGTGTTTCGGGGAGGCGATGGAAACTTATTTCATCCTTTAAAACAAACCTAAGCCTACTCTGTTCTCGCATGTTTATCTTGACCCTAACCAAAAAGTTCAGAACATAAGATCCCTGAAGAAAGGATGAACTCTGCTGATCTGCCCAAGTTTGCCAAATTGACAGAGGCAGCATGAGCAAGTTATACATTAATACACATTCTCTACTCCATTTTCTTATTCCTCATTGATAAGAAACTATCCTCCTCATCAAAAATTGATAAACCCAACGGAGGGGTGCCACCTTAAACTAACCCAATGACAGTTTGGTTTTTGGTTTCTGGGGGAGACACACGATTATTTATTCTTTACAACCCAGAACAACCTTCAACTGAAGACCAGGCTAACAGTGCTGCAAGGATGCCCACTGTGCAAGAACAGCTCAGGTAAAGCAGCGACTTAGGCAGAGAGCAAACGGAAGGCATTTTCTCACATCACCCTTCTGACAGCAAGAGCTTTAAGTGTGATGAACAGTGTGGGCTACAGTGGAGGAAAAAAACCGGCAAGAACCCCAGAACATATTTCAAAAGTAATAGCAAACAAGAAGAAAACCCCATGACCCAACCTGGGGGTGTGAAGGGTAAAAAGGCAGGGAAAAGAAGAGACACCAGATCCCATACCAGCCTAATGCTATAGGAGGCTTCACCTTCTTTTGTTTGCATTAGCAAGGAAGAACTTGAACAGACAGAAAACAGTTTGTTGTTAAAAAAAAAAAAAAGACACAGAAAGAAATATAAACCAAGAAACCCAGTGTAGGCATAGCTGCTATTGAAGAGCAGTCCCACAAAAATGAAAAGGAAGCCACAGCCCAAGTGCTTAGACAACACACAGCTGTTTACTGGGCTATGCAGTCACTCTGAAGAGTGTTTAAACCAGCGTACCATACCAGAAGTTTTTAATCTAACTTATACCTAAGAGAAATTATAGGCCATGCTAGCGTGTACAGAGGTGTCTACACCTAAAAGTGAGCGCAAGATCGGTGAGCGAGGCAAACGCCACTTGCGTTCTCAGACCACAGTTCCATGGGACGATGCTCTCGGGAAGCAGACTGCAGAGTCTGGCTGAGCCAGGTCTGGCTGAGCCAAAACAACTCATCAGGTTTGTTTGCTCCTTCCAGACTAACAAGGTTCACCTGGAACCCAGAAAAAACCCCCGAAGTTACAGAAGATACCCTCTTAACAAGACCTATTTTGCAACTTAACAGAAAAGAAAGAGCAACCGGTAATCTTTTTAGGGAAAAGGGTAACTTCCACAGGTGCCTGACTTCATCTGCCTGGTAAACCTCATCCCATAGGATGCTCAACACCAAGACAAGGATACAGCTGATGCCTCAGGCCTCCTAAATCATTAGCATGCTCTGCATACCCTGCTTTGCAAGCAGGTCAGACCTGCAACACGACCAAGGCTCTCGCCTCCAAGATGCCCACACTTAGTGGCTGAAAGCAAAGGTTCTGAAAGAGTCTAGAGAGAAGGTCCCTTGGTTTGAGCAACTAAACATTTTGGGTAAACCGATTTTTCTAAGTCCTCTGGGCAATTCACTCGGGAAAAACTACAACATAAAGTCACTAACTATGGCTTCCAAGTTTTGCCAACACGAGAGACACGATGGCGGTGAGTGAGTGGTGCGGGCACACGCGTGGGGCAACTGCGCTGGGTTTGGTTTCCTGCACGTTCTGGCTCAATGTCTTGCACCTTGAGCACAAGCTATTAGGAGAAATGAAACCGCTCTCTCTCTAGCACCCATATTTTCTTTCATCTCACAGGTGCATTGGGAAAGTGTACAGTGTGTTACTGAAAATTAAGTGAAAGACTTCAAGAAAAATTAATACAGAAATGAGTTGCTGTATTCAAAAGGATGTGAATAGAGGACACTAAGTAGAGGCCTAAGATTCTGTATGGCACAAGAAAACAGACAATATAGATTAGTTAATACTTCTTAATCCTCCAATTCTCCCATTCAATGTCTAGGGAAAATAATCAGAGGGAGGGAAAGACACCTTGGGACTTCCACCTGCACATACAAAGAACAAAAACTAAAGCGATACTGCACAGACACCCAAATCCTGTATTTCCATTCTGAATGCCTGATTTAACCACAACATAACTTCAGCTTTCTCCAACGTTCAACAAGACATCAAGAGCTAACAGAAAGAAAATATCATCCCTAACACATGTCCTTTTAACCCCAAAACATCAAGCAACCTCTTAAGTGAATTACTTTTCCCTCCATTATATGCCAATTAACTACAGCGAGCTTGTCTACTCATACACTTCCCTAAATAAACAAACTATTCAAATAGCCCTCCATCCTTCTCAGACAAAAACCCCATGATGCCTGAGGAAATCCTGTGAATAACAACTTGGCCTCTGCACCCCTCCTCATCATCAAAATCGATACCCTCTCCCTTTCCAAAGTCTCCCAGTGAGAGGTTACTTCTCACCTTTTTCCCTTCGCCTAGAACAACACATTTCTCACTGCTCAGGATTCACCACCACTCAGACGTTTAAGATTTAGTGTGTGAAAACTTAAAGTTTTTTTTTTTTAAATGGCCAATATATCTGATCAAGACACAGTTTTCCAGACTTTAACAGATCTCCAATTTTTTGAAGAGATTAACTAAAATGCTTGCTAATTGTCTATTTTCCTCAGCACGTAGCTCATCAGCGGGCTGTATTCACTACACCAGGAGCTTCACTCTGGAGCAGAAGCTGAACGCCACGTTCTCAAGGCAAGTGTCTCCCTCTCCTCCTTCCCCACCGGCTCTGTTATTATGACAACCTGGGCCAAAAATGGCAAACAAACAAAAAAATCCCACCTCTAAACCAGTAGATCAGACACACCTCTGCAGATAAATAACCAGGCTAAGGCCCTTTCTGAGCACCACAATTTCTGAAGAATTGGAAAGCAAGCAAGCTTCGCAAGGGCTTGCTAGGAAAATGCTGACAGAGAAGAGTTCTTTTACATTTTCACTTTACAAGCAATAGCTCTAGACCTTTGGAAACAACATACCAAAGCTGTTTCTGACCTACCTTGTAGCAAACCAGTGTAGCACCAACACATCCACAAAAGAAAGTTCCGTTAGATGGGGAGATCATCAGTCATGTAAACACTTTTACAGCAGATGTTGAAACCTTCACTTACAAGTGACTCTAGTTCTGCATGTATGCAAATTAATGCCATTTTAGAGTATGCCAGTGACAAAAATATAACCGGCCAGAGGGCTAAATTGCCAGGAACAACTGAAAGCCATCAATTCAGGCTCCAGCAAGAGTGACCATGCTATGTCCTTTGCCCATGGCTGCGACGTGTGACTGTGTTTAGTCAAAGACCCCAGATATTTGAAAGACATCTAGTGATTTGAGAATATAACTTTGCTTTTTTTCCCCCAAGTATGCCAAAGACAATACCAGCACATGTAGCTTTACAGCACTTCAGGTTCTCCAGTATGTTCTTCCATACGGGCACCCAGAAAGATGAAGGCGCCTGGCCAGAATCTGCATTAAACGTGATGCTACAAGCTGATCAGTGCCTTCTGCAAGATGTGTATTTCATTTAAGAGACCAGTTCACCAACTCATGTAGTAAAACTACTAGAGCCTTCTTCCCCTAAGATATGTTATTGAAAACCATGCACAATCCCCAAAGATAATGTATTTCCCCCCTCTTTCTCCTTTTATTCCTTTCCATAAGTTGTCTCAAGACTGGGGGGGGGGGGGGGGGTGTTAGCATTTTAAAGATAATGCAGAATTGATTTTCTTCATCAGAATGTTCAACTGTTTCTTAACAGAGAAGTTCCTGGATTTATATTTTAAATCAGTTTCAAACTACCCACTGAACTGACAAAAGATCTCTAGGAACTTAAAGGGAGAAAAAAGTGAACATGAAGAAAGCATTAACATAGTCAGTTTTGTGTTGGAGTACTAATGTTAACTTCTCCAAAAAAAAAATCACACGGAACCCAAAGCAAGTTTCCTCAAACCTGACTATAAAAAACTACATTTGCAGCATGGCTTTTTTTTTTTCCTTCCCCAGACAACTACTGCAGAAAACATTCAGGAGACATCCTCCTCCTCCTCTTTTCACCTGGTGAGAGAGCGGATTCCTTATGACCTCCCCTCAGTGCCTGCATCTGAAGAGACAAGGCAGCCATCTCTCTTCTACCAGATACAAATCCAGTACATGAAATTAAAATCTAGCAGAATTGGCCTGCTGTTGTTCAGTGAAGTGCTTGGCAGTACTGCTCCGGGTCTCTGCACACTATTAACCTCTGAGAACTAGGAACAATAAGCTTAACACTGGAAAAATCTGTCTTCTAATACAATTTCTTTCTTAACCAGGATTAATACTTGTTTTAAGGATAATCTCCCACACTATGACAAATATACCAGCATGTTTTCAGAGTAGTCATATCCCTGTCTCCCATATTTTATATACAATCTGAGTAATTGCTATTTATTTATGGATACATATGAAACACACAAAGTTACAACAAACACTTTACAGAACAAAAATACTAACATAACCCGGTTCAGCAACTAGATAATTCAGTTAGCAAGGCTGTAACACAATGTGCTGTCAGTTATGACTTGTGCAACACTGAATCATTTATTTACATGTGCCAGATATGCTGTAAAATAATTCCAAACCACTATGCCCACATCCTACTAAAGCCTGTTTATATAAATCCATTCATGTTCTGATGGCATTTGGCATTTTTAAAGCTATCCAGCACAGAAGCCTGACCACGCTTCGCGTAATTTTTTGGAACAAATTAAATTATTTTGTCCAATAATACCTCTTGTTTATTCTGCGCCTAACACATCCTTATTTTACACTTGGGTAAATGGGATCCAGGAATACCACCACTGCTCAGGAAAGGCACTGGTCTCACCCAGCTGGCCTAGCACGCTCCTCACCGTAACAGAAACATCACGATCCATTAAAACCCCCTCACTGGTAGCATTTGATCAGTAGAAACAAATATGCTTCTGAAAAAAGGAAAGAAATCAAGCCCAACGTGTATTTCTAAAAAAAAGAGGGCAGAGAGAAGGATGGGTATTCTTTCCTCAAAAGCATGTTGAAAAATACATCCGTCGGCTTTTCTTTATTGCAACCTTGTGTGCCTCCTCTGCTCTCCCACAGCCCGTGTCTATTCGCCTCAATCTTCTGTAGAGCCTAAGGGTGTAACAGCAGCCGCTGCAAAAATCAAGTACCAACCCCAATTTAAGGACCACCCAACGTCTACAGAGAGGACAACCTCTCCCAGTGACCTGGTAACCATCCTCCCCTTCAGAGTACAGCCCGCTCGAGCGGCTAAAGCTGGGGCTGCCTCAAACCCTTGCAACATTAAGCCTCATCTCTCCATCTGCACTGCTGCACTTGGCAGCGACGGGAGGCAAACACTCCACCCTTCTCATAGCTCTGCCATCCCCAACACGGCCACAAGCTAAAGCAACGCACCCAGAGTTATCCTTAGCGGTGAACGTAACGATAGCGCTGCGGCAGAAGGGGCAGGTTTGGCTTTTAACACGGGCCTTTTCCTTTCTCAGCCATACGCAAGAGCCGACGATGAGGCTGGAAGCAGGCAAAGGGGAGAGACGCGTCCCGGCACCACCTCCTTCGCAAGGGCGGGCGTACAGGGAAGGCAGAGCAGGTTTCAGATGGAGCTCCTCGCTCGCCCTGTCTGCTGGAGCACAAGTTCACAGCCACAGCTGGTGCTGCTAGCTTCAATAATTTGCAGTGGTGTAATCAAATTACTATTTTTGTAATGGTAAGAGTTCTGCTTTTATCCAGGATTATACAAACTGAAGCCTTGGACGGCTCATGCATGCCGAGCACTTAAAATCAATTCTCTACAGCAGCCGCACAGCAGAAGTTTGTTTTCCTACCACTGGTTCAGACATCATGGGGGCAAGACACTCACGGCAAGCATTCACACCACGCAGCTGGGGTATCACAGCAATGCCTGTACCCCGAGACCGTTACCTAGCGCTCGGCAATTGCGTTCTGTATTACAATGCATAGCAACTGCAGCTTCCATCTCACCTGCAAGCCCAAAGTTTATTGCTGGGTGTTGTGAACTGGTAGGGCTCAGCAAAGAGGAAGGGATGAACGAGGAAACCCTCTGTAGAACCTCCTCAGCGTAAACTAGCTACTACCACAGTGGACTGGTTTCATATCCAACCAACACCTCCCAGCCCTAAATTCTTAGTTATTTTCTTGTGCGAGGTATTTTGGGAAGTATTTGTCTTCCAAATTATACCACTAGCTAATACAAGAAGGGCCTGCAGAGGGTCACCAGATTCAGTTTATGTAATTACATCCACTGACTACCATATTTCTCTTCTGCTTACCTCGTGCACTGCTGTAATCAAAGCAGAAATGTAACTGTAGCCATGAGGAAGTTGCTTCGATTAAAATGCCATTCTGCATAAGTGCATTTATCATTCTAAGTTTGACCTGTGCTTTCTCTCACCTCCGTAAACGCTACTGTCAGCTCTGATTTGGAAAAAGACTTTTACCACATGAGAAATGGGCAAATGAAGCATGGCACCAGCCACCCATTCTTAAAATTCAGAGAGTTTTGCCCAATTTGCTTTGCTGCTCGGCAAACGGGTGCTTGGATCAGCGCAGCTCGTCCAGTTACAGCTGGACAACAGGAACTGAGCACAGATACCTACTGAAGGTATTACCAAGTTCTGTATCTCAGGTACCACAGTCCCTTTGTAGGGTTTGAGAAACTGATTGTGTTTCATTATGTCTGGACTTCCACAGGGTAAACATCACAGTGATGTGGCCTCAACAGCTCTGTGCTGCTGGCTTGACAAGCTGCGGGTTTAATATCCACTGAGAGGAGGTTTCAGCCCTCATCTCCAGCCTCCACATTCTATAACGCTTAAAGGGCAAATTTGGGAACTTCCCCAATTTGTCTGTTATTTTCACCTTTTCTTCCACCTATATGGAAAGTGGCTCAGCCAAGGGAAAAGTAAACAAAAATAAACAGCTATTAAATCATCGTTCTTTCTTACAGTAAAATCTAGTTTTTGAATCACTATATGAACCTTCAAAATATTCTTTTTTTTTTATTCAGTATAAATGCAGTTAAATTCTTCTAAGAGACAGAGAAAAGACATTTGGTCGTTGAAGAAATGTGAAAAATAATTACAGTGAGATAAAAGGAGCTTTAGATATCACCTAACTTTCACTTCCCCTCTTACAGAAGTGCAAGACTTCCCTACTGAGATGGCCACCCTATGAAGCTGGTTCATGTACCCAAACATGTCAAAACAGCAATAAAAAATAGATTTTTGAAGCATGTTTACAAAAATAGAAGATACATAAAACGTCATTAAAATGGTTCTGTTGAAGAAAAATGCTTTACCTTTTAAAATTGCTTTCCAGCAATCTAGCAGTACATTTCATGAACCCTAGAAGATTTTCACTTGTGCGTAACATTTTCAGAATGTTTTTCATGACAGAATTAAAAATAAACTCACCACTTTCAGTTCTGGTACGGATCGGCTTAGTGTCCATTCCTGGCTATTTACAAAGGCATCTGTAAAAGTGGACAACATTCACAAAGTCAGTACAATGACATTTAACAGTCTGCCATGTAGAATTTCATGCTGAGGCTTTGGGTACGCGAGACCAAAAGTCGCACTCAATCTTACGAGCCTGACAGTCCAACGTGACTAGGAGCTTGGATAAACTATTAAAAAAAAAAAGAAAAAAAATCAAGAATACCAGAAATTACCATTCTGCAGAATAGATGAGCTCTCTCCAGCAAGTCTAGCTGTATCATCTCCACTGGCATTAACAAGCTCAAACTAACTCCAGTCCTTCAAGGCTGTGAAAACTCTTCCAGTCTGCACAGGGTTAAACTGCCTCCCAACCACCACAACACATTTCTTCTCTACAGGAAAAGCCTTGGACTGCCCATCACACTCAACATCAGCTACTGCGGTTGCCACCATCAGTAGTAACTTCTCCACACAGGTAAATGAGAATATTTGCCTGCTCTAAAAACATGCTGGTTTTTGCTGCACATCATCCTTCATGTCAACACTGCAACTACCAGCGTCAGTATAAAATTAAATAAAAACTACTAGGGGTGGGAGGGAATTGATTTCTGGAAAACTGATGAGTTAAGCTTATCATTGCTCCCGACGGAAAGAAAGTCATTAGGGCTGCACACGGGTCCAACCTCATTGACAATTCCATACACACAAGAGCAAGAGAAACAAGCCTCCACTTTCCTACCTCCAAAAACATTTCTCATTTTGTTCCTTCTGTAAAGGTCTAGTCAACAGAAAGCAAACAGATAAGCACGTTTCTGTTACAAACCTGAGCAGCGTTTCTCCGAATCCCGATTTAACCCTCTCCAAAATCATGCAAACTAGATGAATGACTGCACGTCACATGCACTCCACGCTCCTACCAAGCAGATGAGATGCAACTCCACAGTAACTAAAACAGCACTGAAGTAGTCCCAGCACTAGAGTCAATTCCCAGTGTTACAGGAAATAAGAGGTGAAAAGTTACACCTGACCACGTTGTCTGTAAGCAAGCAAAAGGTTTTGCGAGCCATCACTGCCCCTCTGAAACACCAGTCGAGAGATCAAGGCAGCTATTTCATTACATCTTTTGATCCAGAGAATAAAAAAAATTGGAAGCAATTCGCCACCCCAGATGGCACCCTCACTAACTTAAGGAACTGCCGCCTGCAAGCAAGCTTCCCCACTGCCTAACTAAAGCCAATCTCAAAGCAAACTTGTATTTTGCATTGTATCTCTATTCCCCATTATACATATCATTTTGCTCAATATTACAAAGAGGTATTAGCCACGAATTTGCAAGTCTTCTCCATCTTTATTTATGACATCACTTTACATTTAAGCTACAAATACGAGCTTGTGTGTACTAGCAGGACGAGTATTTACACGAAAACACTTTGAAAAAATCAGTTTCTTGGCATATTACACTCTTGAGCTGCCTCCCACTCACTCACTGGAAGGAGAAGGAAAACCAAAAGCTCAGATGAAAATGTTCTGAAGACTTGAGTTAACCTTTTGGTATTCCAGCTGCAAGTGAGGACATTACAGTCATTAGGCTCCTATTGCATGACTTGGAGTAATCTGAGGTGATCAAAACCCAAGGTCCCAGGTTTCCATCTATATTGGCTGGGGCTGTACAGCAGTGGGGTTAGTGAGGTCTACCCAGGAAGCAGCACACAAATCGTCCTCCTGCAACCCGCTGCTTGTCGATCCTGGTTTACCTAGTAAAGGTTCAAGAAAGAAAATACTGCTTGGAAGTATTTTTCTTTTTTCCTCCAAGATCATATCAGCATTTCTTACCATAGAAAGAAAACCAAGGATTAGTAAGTATGCTTGGAATAAGCAAATTAAGCATTTTAGAGCTAAACATTACAATTTCAATTAACAGGTAACAATGACTTGAAGCACTATGAAACAGTGAAAACTAGCAGCACCTTCTAGTTACACTTCATCCTAAACTCAAAAAGAGCTGTTTATGTTGAAGTAGCAGAAAAGCTTTTACCAAACATCATCACAGTCTCGGATCAAACAAAGGCTCAAGGCCAAGAAAAGGAAAGATGAGGACAGAGAGGATGGCAAAGGATGAACTATGCTTTGAGAGTTGGGGTGGAGAGGAAAAACCAGCATGTCTCAAGAGCTATCACAGTCCTCCTCTCCAAAAACATTCCTCCTCTGTAAGTAACTCAGTGTGGCTGGCATACATCTTATTTACTACATTGCTTAGAAACTACTGCATCAGCACACAAAAAGGCCACACCAGGTCAGGCCACAGGTCCAGCTATGGCAGTATCCTTTTACTACAGCAGATGACACTTCGTAAAGAACAGGAGACATTTGGCAGAAGAATATATTTTTCCTGCAGACCAACAGCAATTTAGCTCAGAGACTGCCCAAGTCAAAGGCGTCCCTCTATCCGAACAGGCAAGGACACAGCATCCACCCAGGGTAGGCATACCTGACCTAACAGCCACTGACCCATTTGCTCATCTCCAGCCAGAAGACAATCTAGAAACCAGGAACATGGGAAAACTTAATCAAGTCTCAAACAGGGCAAGCCAGGGAGAACGTTCCATAGTGTGCCAAGCCGCAAACAAGAGATGCAGACAAACCAGCAGCAATATTTCAGTCAAGAACACAGCACAACAGACCTGCTCTAGGGGCCTTAAGGCACTCAAGAAGGATCACAACGCGCTCTAGATGCTTTCCTTCCTGCCCTCCTGCGGAAAGGAAGATTTTTCCTCTACACTGAGCAGTGGAGGATAGCGGATCACAGCAGTGTGGATACGAGCGCCCAGCCTGCGCTGACAAGCCTTGGGCTCCGCTCCTGCTGTCAAAGGGGAACACATGGCCACCGGCGTGGCTGCCTCGTTCCGGGGCCCCGAGCTGCTCCAGCAGCCCCCAGAAAGTCTGCAGAGCACCAGAACCGCAGAATCAAAAGGCCACTTCCAGAAACCTGCAATTTTGCAGCAGGGGAATCCTTCTCTAGCTTGCTCTGACAGTAAACTAGCCATTTTCATGGTTTTGAACTGCTGCTGACTTGGGAAGCAGAAAAGGAGAAGATACTGCCATGCAACCCAACTATGATACGAGAGAACTGACCATAATGAGAAGCCAAAAAACCGAACAGTTCCTTTCCACGCAAACCTACTACTTCTTCAGTGGCCATAAAGTACAGATTTCCCAAGTGATGCTTCCATAACTTTACATACTTATTATTTTGTTCGTCACTTGTGGAACACTAATAAAGATCCACAGTTACTTCAAATGCATGAAAGCACACAAGTGCTGATTTAGACGATCTCGTTGTATGTTTAACCACTACTCTATTCCCAGGAAAGGTATCGACTAATTTGCACTTATAAATCTGATGCACTGGATTACCACTTCTTTTTCTTCTTCTTTAAACTGAACTTATTAGTCAGCCTATAATTACACCAATAGCCTCTGTATCACAGCAACATTACAGCCCAGCTAACAAGTAAAATCCACATCTTACTATGCAAAAACCTGAATATCAAATCAAGAACGACTACTCTAGTTAAGCCCGATTCCATGAAACAGTTTTGACTAAACACGTAACTGCACGACACACCTACGTTACCCTGCATTCCTCTTCATAACCCCAAGTACCATTTATATTCCACGGCTTCGTTCCAACACACGTTTTGCCCAACACAATTAATTCCAGAACAATGCATTTGTACAGCTTGATGTTTTTATAGCATGATTTGAATGTACCTGCTTCTCCTTTCCCCATACCTGTGCATGCATTATTCCTTTCTTCATTACTGTCTGCAAAAGATGGATAAATGGATGAAAACTAAAACATGCCATATTATCTGCAAGACTCAACAGCAGGAAGAGCTAGCCAAGGCTGTACAACAGCAGGAGGCTTCAGCTGATCTCCAGATTCTCAGGGATCAGGAAAACCATCAGTCTTGGGCAAGTATGACGCCTGACTGGCAAGGGTGTCTGTCTGAAACACAGTGTGACAACTCTCTATTAATGTCAACGAGCTTCCATAAAGAAACATCAAGTGAGCAGAGCACTGCTACCGCTACCGACTTTGAGAACTGGAAAAAAATCTACCAGTTCAGCCAAGGGCTAGACTCACAAGGGTAACAAGAGCATCAGAAGCCCTGCCACTTCTTTTCTAAAAAACCCCCCAAAACTTTAAATATTATTTTCCAAGATCTGTACATTCCAAAAGCATAAATCAGGTAGGAGAGGCAAGGAAAGGTAAATTTCCGAAAAGCCAAGAGGCCAAAAGACAAAGCAGAAAGATGGCAGTCACAGAGAGAAAGAGCGATGCAGCCCCAGGGCATGGATTTATTCATCCCGCTTTGGTCCTCCTTTCATCAAAATGCACCAAACCCCCACACGATGACCTTGCAAAACAAACTTTCTCAGACTTCAAGTACCCTCAATATGGGAAACACATGCATTTTTATTCTGATCAGCTATAGGGTAAAAGAAATATCATAAATAATAATAACTAATAATAACAACTAATAAACAAAGAAATATAATAATAATAAAACTAACTCAACAAGGTGCTGGACTTCTTGACAAAGCTACCTTCCTTTTGTTAAGTACCTGGCTATTGCTATGCACGCATGTCCTGAGCTTCCAAAACACTTGAGAATATTTGAAGGACCATTTTATCGCAAAAATACGCCTGTTAAAAAAAACCCTCAACCCAATGAATTTAAACTGAAATTTCACAATACTATTATCTCCAATTTGCAACTAAATTACAGAAGGTATTCCACTGCCCTTTTTTTTAAAAAAAAAAGGCCACAAACTTTTATTAGGAGATCTATGAGGTAAACTTCCCTCCCTGGTATAATTTACACTGGCATGTTTACAAGGAGTAAATGACAGTTAAAACCAGAACACATCATGAAACAGCATCTGGTCTCTTTAGCAAGAAGATGCTAACGTACCATCATTTGTATGGACGCTGAAGTACCCAGCTAACCAATTTAGTTCTAGTACAAATGCATCCAAAAGGAGTGATTTATTGCAAGTTAATCCCAAAATCCATGGAAGTTAAGGTGAAAAGGTCAAATACTTGCAGCTAGAACATGATAAACAAGCTTGGAGATTTGCTTTTGGTTTTGTTCTTTTTTAAATAAAGAAAATAAACTTAGAGCTACAGCATGACCATGAAACACTGGATGCACTGAACTGCAGCACGCAAAGCACAAATTGGGTAGTCTTAAAACACAGTCTGCTGAGGAAACAACCACCCCACTACCGCATGTTGATTTAAACATATTGGAAGAGATTTGCATAATAAATAGAACCACATGTATGAAGATGATCAACTGGAGTCTTGTTTGCATTACTTTCCAACTTTGGAATTCTAGTGAACTCAACCTTCCCAACTAACTACAGACTATACATATGAAAGGAATGACTTTGGTCAATAATTAATCACAGTTGTATGTCCTGTTCATTTAACTTCTGCATCAGTGATCAAAAGCTTCAAACATGCATGGTGTCAATCATTTATTTTTAAAACGTGCACCAAGAAGATAGTTTAAGTTGCATTTTCTTCGCCAAGTTTACTTCTCCAACGAAATAGCCTTAATTTTTTTCTCTTTTTATTCTTAAATTACCAGCACTACATTTAGAGTTTCTCAGTTCCGCTTACACATCGTTATGCCAACGCACAAATTACAGCAAGATCCTTGGCTATTTTAAACCCTCAGTTTAGTAACCCAGCTCCAGCCAGAGGAACCCTCTCTATTAGTTCCAATATTAAGCATCAGGTGTACATGCTACTTCGGTTCCCCATTAACACAACCTTGTGGTGAAATCTTGGGGTATGGTGGCAAGATCTACGTACCCATGGCACAGCACAGCAGCAGACTTCCAAGAAGGTCTGACTGTTTCAACACTCTGTATACAAAAGCCCTGCTTAGAATAACTTTTCAAATAGAAAAACAAATTTCCTTCTTCAAAACCAGTAACAATCGCTGAAAACTAAATAAATACTAGCAAAACAATGTTATTGACAGACAGCAGGATCAAGGTCAATTCAACCATCCACAATTCAGAAGAGGGGAAGGAAGTCGCATTCTGAAAACTGGAGAGGTTTCATGGCAATTATAGAGATAACCACAGGAAAAGCCTGTCTTTTAGGTGTTCAGCAGCCCGTTTGATCCCATACTTGGTTTTTAATGCTGGAGGGCCTCTGCTAACCTAAATGAACTCCACTTACCGCCATGGGCAACAGCAGCAAGGCTGCTAATCAGACCACACAGTAAATATTATTAGCTGGGGCTGATTACATTTACACCGCTCTCACCATCCTTTGGGTCCCTCCTGCTTAAAAAAATCTCCACAAGCCACTGAAGTCTGCCTGTCTGTTAATACTTTGGGAAGACCGAAGCTCCCCGGTACCACCACGGTAACCTGCAGCCCACCATTGGCAGTGCCACACAGGAGCCTCTGCTTCATTCCTCATGCTTCATTCCTGGCTCCACTAACCTTGTTTTGTCCTTTATTGTCACCGAAATATCTCACCCTTGACTAGCAATTTAATCCAATGCCTGAGAAGCTCACAGATGACTTTTCATCTGATTGAGATGAAAACCTAACGGCAAACCTGTCCAAAAGGAGGGATGAGCGAAGAGCAGGTAGACGTCTCTGCGGTATGACACGAAAAGACTTAAACCTTCCATGATTCTTGGAAAGCTTCTTAATAAGAGCTTTCCTCAGGCTATCCCAAAGTCCTTTTGCTGTCCTTTTAAATGGGGAAAAGCTATTAAAAAAAAAGGCCAAGGGATTTTTTTGGAAACCCTCAGCAAAAAATCCTTTTCTTTTGATAAGAACAGGACCCCTCAAAAACATGTGAATGAAGTTAAGGACCAACTGCATCACACCCTGATCTCCCCTCAAGAACTTCTGCATTACAAGCAGTATTTAGAGTTACTTCCTACTTTGAAATAATAACCTGAGCGCGAACAGGTACAGAAAATATTCCTACAAGTTCCCACCTGCCCACAAAGATGCAGATAAAACCACAAATCTGTCTTTCAGAGCCCTATCAAAGGAGCACTTTCAGAAAGTATTTCCCAAAGCTTGTGGACTAATTTTCTCAGCAAAGAGGGAAACATGTGAAGTTTTGGGTTGAGACTTGTGATACTAATAAAAGACGCATTTTTCAGAGGAGGGGTAATCTCTCAGCACACATTCTCCCCAATTCAGCCCCCAGCATTTCAAGTCAAAGCACCAACTCAGTTCCGACACAGTATAGTAGAAAAATATTCTGACATGCTTATTTTTAAGCTTTCCATAAAATATTGCTTGGAAGCGTGTGCCACATTCCAAAAGACCCTTTTTATATTTTAATTTTCTCATTTGTATTATACCCGCTTTTAAAAAAATCTGTGATATGGATTTTGATATGGATCCTCTCTGCTTATGCATTCCATTCCGTATACAATTACAAACAGTAACTACAAAGTAATATCAAATAAAAACTTCAGAAAACCATCCATATCAGCATCAGGAAAAGGTTTTTTCATCCTTACTCACTCAGTTTGATAGAATTAGGGAACATACGGCTTTCCCCTGTATGCCATTTAAAAATTACTGCTGCAGCGACACAACTCCGAACAGTCCCCTTTTTCCTTCCCGAGCTGCAGGAGTGTCATTTGTTCTTCTTGGAGTCTAACCCAAAAGCAGAACTGCGGCGTGGCCCTGTCCCCTCCCAGCCCTCCTCCGCACAGTTCCAGCCGGGAACTGCAGCCAGGCCCTGGTGAGAGCGCTGGGAAGTCACGTCCCACCACGCACGACACTGTATTTACACTTCATTAATAGGATTAATACACACGTTGCAGAAGGCGGCATGAAAATTACTGCATAGCAATTCAATTACAATCCTAAAACAAGAGGGATTTTTGTGAGCTGTCAGTTTAACAGACACCCCCATCCCTCCCAGTGTTGTCAGAACGAATAAAATCCCAAGAGCTCTTACAGTTCCAACATAAATGTTTGATATTGGTCAGATTTATCGCTGGAAATACCTACTTGCTAATTATAAGATGGAAAATTGCTCTAAGCTCAGCTTCTTTAAGGCATCAGGCACTTCAGCCAAAACTCATTAGAGCCACATGTCTATCTGACATCTGAAAAACCATGCCCTGTAACTGAGAACTATATTAAATAGATATTCAGGTCAAACCCAAAATCTATCTTCCAACAGCAACCGGCAGCTGCAGCAGCATTACCCTTTGCGCTGCCATGGAAACAAAAGGAGGACCGGTGATGGAAAGAGCTATACAACCTTAACAGCCAACGAGTCAGCCTTTCCTAAAATACATTTTGGGCTTGGGAATTTAAGAGCACTCTGTCACCACAGCACTTCGGTTTTGTTGTGAATTTTTGAATTAAGAAGTATTTTATTGCTGCTAATATTCCCACTTCCCCCCTCATCTGTCTTACACTTACGGCTATACTTAACCTCACTGAGCACAAGGCTTCTGGGTGATTTCAAAGACATTATCTCCTTAGCTCCCACAGCTGGAACAAGTCCCATGCTCCCTACAACAGGGCTGAGACCATGTATAAAGTTTCCAAGAATATGCCCCAAACCGGTTTCATGCTTGAAGTTTTACACTAACGCCACCAAAATATTTGTTTTATCCTTTAACATAGCATAGCCCCAACCAAGACTAGTCATCTTAATCCCCCCATCCAAAAAAACCAAACCAAACACCAACAGAGAAGACAATCTTCCTCGTAAACACCTTACTGCCTAAATAAATGACAAAATCAACAAGAAAAACTTCATATTCCCTGTGTTTTCATAGTGGGTCAGGCTCCAGAGCTGATGCACAGTTAGTTGAAGAAAAACTAAAATCCCCCAGGTAAACCCACTGTTTTCTCTTGAGGCAACTCTGCCATTGGAGAAGAGAAGCACACTTCAAAGAGGGACGTTCTGAGCGAGGACGATGGGGATTACAACTGAATTCCAATAAAATGCACGTTCCTAAATACTCAGCAGCATCCCTCGGAGAAACGTGACACTGAAAACCACGGGTCTTGGCTTGCCCCTTTTACAACGATGATGACCATACAAAGACATTGTAAGGAATATAAAAAGCTGACAGAGAGAAAATGAAAGTGTCCTTGCAGTAAAGCTGTTCCCCACCCCAGTAAAACTGGGAAAGCAAATGATCACTTTGAGACTAAGGATATCTTAACAGCTTTTTTTTATTTCTTAAGTCTTATTAGTCTTTTTTTTAGTCTTATCATACTGCTCACATACTGAGGCTCTGGGCCATCCTGATGCCTCAAGTTACATCTGCGTCCTGTAATGAAATAATGGAATTTTTTTCAGGCAGTACACAGTAATTCTGTAAGTACCAAAGCCTCAGCTAAACAAGTAACCATAGTATAATTCAACTGTAGGAAGGAAAAAAAAAAGCGCCACCGAAAATGCAATGTTTGGGAAATGTCTTATTTTGTCAGGCTTCACCAGAAAGCAGGTCAGTGTCAAAGGTGAGGTCTGTTTTATACTGTCTCCCATCTCAAGGGAAGGATAGAGCCAGCACAGGAAAGATTAACCAAAATGTAACTACGTGAAAATCTGGCGATAAGATTTTGAGCTGTAACAAGCCATACTGAAGACACCAAGGGAGCGACGTGCTTCTTAAAAACTGCTGGATACCAGAGGTGAAAATACAGGACTAAACCCACGTCCAAGCGAAGACTTCCAAAGTACTCAAAACGAGACACTGAAAAAATCGCAGCCTCTCTTGTCTTCCCTGACTGCAGGCACAAACAAGGAATTAGCCTTTCTTATTCAAATCTGAATGTTAATGAGAAACCTCCCTACGATGCATCAAAGATGAAGAGGGACAGCTTATACAGTTGGCAAAAGAAGAATCAACGTCAAAGTATAAATTAAAAAAGATGAAGTGGGGGAAATGAGAAGAACATTTTAAATGAATTTAGAAAAAAGATTCTATTTGGCAAGCGAGAAAGAAGAATGTCACAACAGAGATGCAAAAAAATTATTGAGACGCATTGCTTGGCAGGCTGAAAAGACCTAGCTTTTTAGGTCGGTCAGAATGGCTGTAACTCAAGAAAAAGGAAAAAAAAAAAGAGGAATTTGGTGACTACTGGGTAGAGGAGAAAAATATTTTTTTTATAGGTAAAACAGCAGCCATACTCAATGAAAACCAAGCATGCAGTGAAAAGTCAGGCTAACCAAAGGATTTCCTCCACTGAAGAGATTCTACTGGGGCAACACCTGAGCATCACCAAAACCTAAGCAGAAGGACATGAAGTAAATAGCAGTAAACGAGCAAAACCACAGAGACCTTGGGTGGAAAAAAACCCAAACCAAACATAGGAGAAAGGAGGTAAAGGGACTATCACATCATGCTTAAGAAAACAGTGACAAAAACACAAACTCTTAAGAGAGACAAACACCAAAACCCAGATTAATAATTCACCTGCCTTCCTACTCCAGCATGGGTCAGCAGCAGACAAGAACGGGCGAGGTGGGATCACACACCGCACCCCTGCTCTCCCCCAACTTTGCTTAAGATGCAGTTCAGCTAAAAGTAGCCTCTTCACATAAATACAGCCCTTCACGTATTTTATCTATCAGCTCATAGCTGTGCATCCCCGCTAAGGACTGACACTCCCAAGGTCCTACAGGGACTCACAGCTCAATTACCATCTTTCGAATTATAGAAAAAAAGAAAAATTTATTGGGCCATTTTTTAATCTGCCTCTTCACAAGACACTTCTTAATTCTTGCATAAGAAGGGTGATCAAGAGTGATTCCACCTTTAACGTTCTCCCCTCCCATGACGATCTCTTGCCTTCCCCTTCCCAGGCTGCACCACCCTGCTTAGCTGGATTGGCTCTTGCCTGAACCAAACTCACTGCCTTTCTAACACACCTTTTTGTTCTCCTGTACTTATTTCCAGATGCAAGGACCACAGGCATGCCCTCCCCCCCCCCCCCCCCCCCGCCTCCAGAGATGGGCACGCTATGCACTTTTAACGGAGACATGACAACTTGCTCTGTTTTCTGTCCTTGACACTCTTGGCTTCGAGCCCTGTCGAGCACTTCACTCGTCACTTCCACAAAGCTCTTACAGACGCCAGGATCTCTACCGAGACGTACAGCTCATTCAGAGCGGCGATACACGAGTTTGGACCGCCCTCTGCCCATGCGACGCCTTGCACTCACCCACATTAAGTTTCATCTGCCAGTACGTCAACCGCTAACCATCGCAAGGTTTAACCATCTGCAACTCTGCACAGCCAGCTCCTGGTTTTTTACTACCTTGAACAAACAGCAAATTGTCACCCCTTTCCCAGGACACTTATCGATATTTTAACCAGAAGAGGCTGCACCACAGATTCCACCAAAACTTGCTGATGGGTTTTTTCAAAGGGAGAAGTCAACTATTTATTCCTATACATTATTTCCCTTTAAAAAGTTATATACAAAAGAGGACCCTCCTCCCTCTTATCTGATGGCAGCTCCACTCAAGTCTCTAAAGAGAGCAATTCTTTTGGTCATCAAAATAAACAGATTTCCCTTGTCCTCCCTTGAAGAGCTCCAGTAAATGTGAAGCATGATTTCCCCCATAAAAGCCAAGTTCGCCCTTCCCCAATACATCATTTATCCATCCATCCATCCAAGTTTATTCTCAGCTTCTCAGCACGGTAGTTGCACGCTGCAAGCGTGATTAATGTAGGCAGAAGCAAATTCTACCCCCCGTCACACCCATGCAGCCACGATGAAGTCAATATGGTTAAATGGGTGTGATCCAGTAACTCAGCATGCAAACCAAGACTCTTTTACACGCCTCGTTATCGAAACGCTCTTCCCTCTCAAGCAACCTGTAAGCAAGCGGTGCTAGATAAGACTGTAAAGTGAGCGACAGTGCAATCGAAGATGCTTTATTCTTCTGCGGTGTATCAACGCTGCCTGGTACCATCTGGTGCAGTCACAGCATGCAGATGCAAAAATATGCAGCATCAAAGTTCAATCACTTAAAAACTGACTTATGGCTCCACTTCCTTGCTTGTCAACCAAAATCTGTGCTCTGGCATCATACCACCATTGATTTACTTTTTCAGTTCTTTAAATTGCGGCTACAGAAAATGGGTCCGACGTGTTTGTACAGAAGTACATCTAGAAAAACATTTCCCCTCTCCACAAGGGAAATTATGACTTGTTTATGCAACACATTTCTGAAAACATTTTTTAGAACTTGAGTCATGTCTCCAAGATTGCTATGCTGGTTGTCAAAACAGAGCCTTTTTTTCCCTGACTATACCATATGTAATACTAAGTCCACTTTCCCTAACTTGATATCACCCAAGCAAGATTTGGAGATGATTAGTGGAAAATATACTAATGAGACACTGTTCTCCAGGGAACAGCACAGCAGGAATAATCTGATGTTTTTTATATTTATTCGCCTGATGCACATCTCACTTGTTTAAACAAGGCTTTTGTCAAACGTCAAAAAAAGCGTTAATGCAATCCAAGGCATGCTCTCAAAGGGAATTAATGCTGAGCTGGAACCAGCGCGAAAGCCTTAGTTATAGCAACGAGGAAACAGTGAAAAGGGGCCCCTTTTTATTTCAATTGCAAATAGATCTGCTAAGATAGAAAGGTTTATTTCCTAATAGCCAAGATGGAGAACCTAAAGCAGGAAATTGGGGTTGGGGCAGGTATTGGAAACACCCGGGTTGTGTCTGTTTGGCCAACTGTCTCCCTAACCTCGCGGGGCAAGGAGCGGGCCTCTCCTGAAGGCGGGTGCCGGGATGCTTTCCCCATGCCCCCCGTCTCCCTCCCCGCGACTGCACAGGGACTCCCAGACTCAGCTTCAGCAGCCCAGAGAAGCAGGGCAGATACTCACCTCACGTGCTCCTTCCGATGCCCGACTAGGTTTTATTTTTCTGTAATAAGGATAACATCCACTTAACTCAATTTCATTACCCTTTTGCCTACGAGACTGTTAAACCACCATGGAACCATCACTAAAAAACTGTGTCTTAACACACTGCACAGCTGAGCAAGAGACAGGGTCCTGAAGCAGAGAGAAAGCAAAGAGGGAGGCACTCAGGGCTTCCCTTATCTTTTGCCTTAGAACTGTGTACAATATATCAGTTAAGAAAGGCAATATGTGACTAAACGCTCCATTAGAAACACGGCTTCCTTCCCCAGCTTCCTATTTAAAAAGCACCTGCTATTACAAGGCACTACAGAAAACAGCCAATCTATACAAGTAGGAGCTATTTATTTTGGAAAGTCAAAATATTTGTCAGATGGACTTTAGACTCTGTGACTAACTCTAACACAAAGCCTCTTTCAACTTCCACTCGCAGATAAAACTGCAAGTCTGTAGGGAGCTGAAGGCAAGCAAATGAATCATCGTGATCCCGAGATCTGCAACCATCCACTACCACTCCTCTGCCTTCTCCTCCCAGGCAGCCTGTGCCGCCTCACCCTTGACTCCTTCAGGGCTCTGAAGCAGCAGCAAGAGTCTCGTCCAAAAAGGATGCTGCAGAACACACGCAAGCTCATGTTAAATTCAACTTTTCCCAAACCTCAATGGTTACTGCGAAGCTTGAAAGGTCTGATGCGTCACATCAAGTCTGCGAGGCGAGAGGGAAGAGCATCATTATCATTACTACACCGATTATCGCCATTACACAAGCCATGCTCACAGCCCAGCTCCCCACACCACGTGAACAATTACTGCAACACCTTGAATCGCTGGGACCTAAGTCAAGGCAGAACCAGACGTGCCTCTGATGCTACCATGACATTGTATTGGGAGGGAAAAAAATCCAGGCTATACACAAATATCAATTTACTGATACTTCTCCACTGGAGGTTTATAAAGCTGAATTTTTAGCTTTGCTAAAACTGGTAACATTACATTTTTTAAAAACATTCACCTCGGAACAAAACTACTCCCAGTCTTTCCAAAAATCTTACCCTCTGGCTCTATTCTCATTTGCGTTTCCTGGGTGAAGCCAAGAAACTCAAGTATGTTTTCAGAGCTTCATCAGGTTCCCGTCACCTCAGGCACGTACTTTAAACTCAAAGGACTGTACTAGAAATTATATCTTTAAAGAAGCCCATGCAAAGTTCAGGAATCAGAAAACAATTGAGCTACACCTCAGACCTGCAGCTCCTTCCTTACAAACCTGTTATAATGCTTTTTACACCCACTACTTCACAATACGCAAGCGAGTCCTATTAAAAGGGGAATTTGGAAAAAGAACCCATTTTTGCACAAGTCCTCTTGCTGTATCTTCACGCGGTTCTGGCTCGACCTGTAACACGCTCCAGTAAGCCACGTTGTAAACTGACTCCTTGCTAAACCCCTGCCTCCAAACACTGAAGAAATTATTCTCTTTTCATACTCTGTTCCTTATTAATGCCATAACCTCCTATTGCCTTTTCACGAGCTGAGAAAAGAAAGCTGCAGGCCAGTTATCCCATCACAGCTTTTATTCTTTTTCACCTTTGTACCGCTTCCTAAGGTAAACTCAACCGCATTAACGACTGAAATTTATTACGAGAAACATTTATGTGTGGAAAAAAACTGAGTTAAAAACACCTAAAGATCTAAAACATACTTCAAAGCTGACATGAAGGGTGTCAGCCTCTACTCTAGCAACAACACTAGCACGCACTCTTAAAAAAATAATTAACGCAATCAAGTGCAGCCTTGAACCTGTAATAAAATGCAGCCATTTGGAAGCAGTACAATGAAAAAACCGAAAGCCAACAGCTACAGTCTATATATCTCAACACAACCACCCAAAAAGCAGCAGCAGAACACGCTATGCTAAATGCATGCTTCCAGCATCTTGGAAACCAGAGGGACCAGCTCTACCCCCTGCATAAGGCTGTTCTGTCAGAGCCTTGTGATGGCTGCAGTGCTACCTCACACGCTGCCGCTGCAACCAGACACAGCACAAGCTTATCTTCAGGGTGCAAAACCGGCAATTTCTCAATTTTTTTTTTTTCTTCCATTTGGGGACTTCCCCTCTGATTCTGCAAAACACAACTGTGCTATGAAAATCCTCTGGCCTCTCCGCATCACCCTCTGTTAGATAGGAGCATGGTACCAGGAGGGGGAAAACCAAAGGACAACGCACACCAGCCAGCCAGACCTCAAATACTTGGACAATCTTATTCTCAGGGACAGCAACGATGAGGCGGCATTCAGCATATTTACCTGATCGACCTGTGCTGATTTTTTTGCAGCTAAAACAAATTTGACAATTTCTGCTGAACCTTCCACGGTGCTACCAAAAGCTGCACTTGCGTGAAAAAAGGGGAACTCGAGCTGCATATACAGAGACAACACGCGGTTAGCACATCAAGTCAGCTACTGGTGCAGATAAAAACAAATTTTGTCTCTTCCTCCCTGTTGAAACAGATTTATTTTTTCCCAAGCAAAGGCAGGCACCAGGACCAGCACAGTGCACGCTGCAGCTGCTGCCAACAGCTGTACCAGGCCCCGTCACAGCTGCAGGATTTTTATTTTTTTTTTAAGCTACAGTGCATAAGAGTTCACATGCCAAATTGAAAACAAAACAAACCCCAAAATAAACGTCACGGTCTTACTAATTAAAGGGATTCGTTCCTTCAGGAAGGCTGACCTAAACCACTGCTGGGGGGGTTAAGAATGTATTTTTAGCACTCAGTCCTGCCAACATTTTTACCGAGGCTGCGCGAGCAAGCCACAGCCTGACTACCCATGCAGCATCATTAAAAGTTCTATCTAGGAAGAGGGTTTTTCACATAACTTTATTTGAAATGCCACAGGACATTCGCATGAACCGAATGTCACCAACACAGGAATTGCTTCTCCAGCACCGAGGTTTTCATTCCCTGTACAGCAGCCAGGAAGCGTTCGCAGTTGTTTTCAACCACAGTGCCTTGCCACGCTGGGTCGGGCACGGACACCCTGTGCGACAAGAACCCTAACAAGCACCACTGGCTATTACTGATAACCTAAAAAATGTTTTCTGCCTGTATAATTTTTCAGCTGGAGATCTAGCGCGCCGACGACGAGCGCGCGCTGCAGCGCCTGCCACCCAGCAGGACGCAGCTGCAGTAACTCCAGCTTCCCCACAATACCTGTGCAGAACAGATCGTTTACCGCACGGCGTACTGCAAGAGCAGTAGTTTTTCTTACCATTTATACCTGAAATATCCTAGCAGAATTCAACTCCAATTGTTACTTTTTAAGCCGTCTGACGCGGTGTTAAAACCACTCGTTTTTAACTGCCATTGCGGACTTTTCCGCTTAATTCATAGAAGTGAGGGGGTTTTTACCATCCTGCAGGTTACATTGACAATTAGCAACAGTACTTATAACAAAAGCCTGACCACAACAGTGAAAGGCACGGGGGGAAGAGAAGGGTTTTGAAAGCAAAGCAAAACCAAGTATTGCCAAGTTAACCCAAAGTGTGTTCCTAAAGGTACGGCGTATGAAAATTTCGCCTCCTTGGCGAGAGTAAACTGCCGCAGCGTTAACGCGACCCAACACCCCGCGAAAGGCTCGAAGGCATTGCCACCAAGCGACGGGACTTCGAGGAACCAGGCCAAGGTTGCTTTATAAAACACTCTTCTATCACCAGACTAAAAGACACAACTCCCAACTGATCCGAGAGACACTGAAGGCAGACTGTGGGGAAAAAAAGCTGTACTTCTAAAACTTCTAGTAATTCAATAATAAAGGGGGAAAAAAAGCCACAAACAAACCAACCACGAAACAGCCAAATTTGACATGTCGCGCACAAATTACTCGCGAGGATGAGAGCAACAACTGCCTTCGCCAGTGCATTGAAGCGGCCGTCAGCGTGGGGTACTGCCACTGCAGTCCCACAGACCAGCTATTCTAGGAAGGCAAAAAGTTTAGGCTCGAAACTCAGCCCTAAATGATGCTTGTAAGGTTATTCCAGCCACACGCCAGACTTCTTTCTCCTCAAGAGCTCAAGTCACCTAACCCCAAGATTAGTAGAACAGCATCAAGTTGTACGTCACGGACAACAGAGCTGGAAAAGCAATGCGCCTCCTGCTCGGTATATTCTGTTTAGGGAAATCCAAACCTAGTTTAATACAGAAGTCGTTAAATTAAGCAGATGTGCTTATTATCCATTCATGCAGGAGAATAATGGGACAGGCCTTTGTCTCTGGTTATAAGTCTAAAAATCAGATATTCCCAGTAGTGAAAGCTCTCCATTCCACACATTTGTAACACTTTTTCACGTTTATGGATAAATAAAACATTTTATATCCTAAATGCCAAGGACAGCCAGCCAAGAAAACCCAACTCATCTTATAATAGGTGGTGTGGGTGATTCACAACATCTGAAAGACAAGTCTCCAGACCACGTAATATAAGGCAGAGGTAATGCAGTATGTATCAGCTGGCTCCAATTAACACTTCAGCTTTATCACATGCAAAAGCATTTCCTTATGGGCTGAGAACCACCCATTACTCATGCCTCTGCTGACTCACAGAACTAGTAATCAGCCTTTAAAAGGTGGCTTTCCACTATGTTATGCAAATTGCTGCCAACTCATGGAAAAAGGGAGACCACAGTTAACATTAACCATTTGACAAGATACATCAGGGTATACAGCAGAATAGCCACTATAAAATGAAATCAGAATGAACAGCTCTAGGAGCATGTACTTATTTACGCTAAAACACAGTTCTTCCAGCTGGCAAAATGTGCAGTAAAAATGAAGAAAGAATACAGTTTGCAGCTAAATCCATATTGTCTACCTCATTTTCCCCTTGTTCCTCTAGTTTCCTCAGACAGTAAGATGAATATCTCATGACAATTTGCTCACCTTATCCGCCTCGGTGCCAGCCTCCACTGCAAGTGCATAATATTTACATGTCATTTGGGACTGGCCAGTTCACCGAAGCTGCAGGCTACCAGGAAACCTAATGGAATAAGAACATGAAATCATGCTGCCCTTTCCTCTGGTGGCAGACCAGGATCTACATAAGGTTAAGAAACAGGTGAAAAGGCACATCTCAATTTTATGCAGGATCATCTTGCTAGGCTGCATTACAAAATTAAACCCTGAACACAAGCCTACTGTTTTTGTAGAACTGGACCTTTACAGACGTGAAGCATTCCCTTCCGCTGGGGTCAAATCGTCCTCCTCCATCAAGCCCTCGCGTCACTGCTGCCTCAGAGAGCCTGCGGCCGATGCCTCCAGGCCCCGTAAATGCTGCCTCCATGCCGGCCAGATGCTTCTCTTAAGGTAATTTTAATTAACCCTGCTCATCATTACGGCTGACATACCTGTTCAGCACGCCCCGTTCTATCCCATATACCATGTATACATACCAGAAATTGTTTGCATCCCAGTTTCTACATAGCTAAGCAAGGTGTATATATACAATCAGGTATGTTTGCCATCTGTAAGAGTCTAAAGCAATTATCATCATTAGAAATTATGCCGAGACTACATTGGCAAAAAATAACTCATAAACTTTGTTACCTATTAAATGGCTTTAGGCATGGTAATACACAACCAGAAAGAACAAAATTATCTAGCAAAGAGTTAGATTAACAATGCACAGCCAGCACTGCAGCAGACATCAGCATAACCTACAAAAACCCACAAAAACCCACACACACCACACAGGCTGCCTTTCACATGAGAGTTCTTTTGGAAAACAGAAAACTAGAACAGCAAACTCAATCCTGTCCAGCTGACAAACAGGAGGGTGGGCTTGGGGGCATGTCTCAACATGATTTTATAATCATCCCAACATACAGGTATTCATGCCAATCAATAGCACCTACCGAATGGATTCACTCAATCCACTTCCAAATAATTCAAATAGTTACATTTTTTACCTTATTAAAGAAAAAACAGCAGTCACAGAGGGGTCTCGCAGAATTACTGAACAAAGAAGTCTCTGTGCAGACAGGTCTCTCTGAAGGAAAAGTCTGAGATAAATGCAAGGAATAAGAAACCCAGTATCGATTTTAGGCTGAAAATTGTGCCTCTGAATTCAACATCTACTCGATCATGTCTAACACCTGGAGAATGGAAAACCTCTAATCACTCTGTAAGTACTGTTGCACATTAAAGTATCTATTAACTTGCCTGTTCACAAGGTTTTTATCTACTATTCCAGTAATCCCAAACTTTACCATCTACATAGATACCCTGTGCCACAAAGCCTGTCCTTCCATCCTTCCCAAGTATTCACACCAGCAGCAACACGTACTTCCCTGCAACAACCCTTCACTAAGAGACTTATCTGAGCATGTTAGCAAGTTAGTAGATATTTGTGAACGCAAAGCCACTACTTGCCTATTATCTCTCAGATTTCATCATCACCTGCTGCCCATGAGCCCAAATCCTGCAGCACTGAGGAAGGTGAGCTGAAGTCCTAATTTTTTTTCTTGTTGGAGGCAAACTGAAATTCTAATTTTTATTTTCTTGTTACAGACACACACCCGCACTAGCTTCTATTTGATCTAAAAGCTATTGCCAAGGGGAGAAGGAAAAGTACCACCACTTCTAGCGCACACAGACATCACCTTCAAAGTTCATTTAGCTGTCTCCTCACAGTCTAAAATATTGTAGAAGTCTCACTACTCATGAAGGTAAGAGAAATAGGAGTGGAAGTTAACACAAAATACAGTGAGGAAAGAAACAACAAAACAATGTAAGACGACCAGTACTGTTGCTCACCCAACCGGATGACTATCTTCCTATGCACCCCAATGGATGCTACGAGGAAAACTGACCTCCAAAATGACAGGGGCCCAGACAGCTACAACCCAAGAGCAGTTGATACAACTAAAGGAGGGGGCATTTTCACATAGAGAAAAAGCAAGCTTCTGAAAGTGGAAAGGTGCGTTCAGATAGCTAAACAGTCTGTCTGCTGGGTCATGCACTTTATCTTTCATATTAAGTGGAAAAGTCACTACAATGCTTAGTGATAATTTTTACCAAAAAAAGGAATTATGCTGAATTTCAAAACGAACTGTTGGAAATCACATTCTAAAAAATGGAAAGCTGACATCACCCAGTTCCAATTTGGGGAATAAAATGTCAAAGAGTAATCAGATTAGGCATTGCAAGATTTTCCACGTAAGTGAAAGAATAAGCAATTTAAGTTTCCAATGCTTTGATGCAGACGTAGTATCTGAAAGCTAGTCTCTCAGCCTGTTACACAATCCAAACATACAGTAAGCGCTAAGTATTCTGAGGTTGCCATGAAAGCATTTGCCAATTTGATCCTCAGAAAGTTGGTCATCTATTCCAAAATATGAACAAGACGTCTACTGGCATTATGGACAAACATTCATGTTAAACATGCCATAACACTGCAGTAAGAAAAGTCTGAATACCCATGCCAAAAATCATAGGGAGACTGAGCCCCTCGAGCTATGTCAAAGCAGACTCTTTATCAAAAGAGCAGTACCTAAACCTAAGCCGAGCCACTCCAAACCACAAAAATCCCCCACTTCCCCCTAAACATAAAATCAAACCATAAAGGAGAAATATGATGCCATTCTTTCAAGGCTCCTTCAGCACAGGATGTTTTCTCCTTGCAGCGATTCAAAGTTCTTTTCAGTAATTTCCAAATTATTTCCAGGAATGATTTATAACATGCCCAGAGGGACAAAAGCTACAAACAGCACAAGAGTCTACCAAAAACTTGAACTTTGTGTTTCATTTTTCACATATGCTGTCCTAATAGCAGGACTAGAACATGCTGAACACATGTGTACAACTCCAGTCCGATGCCTGAGATGTCAATGAGAAGACCTCAACAGGGCTGCCAACCTCCTGTAAGTTCAGAAACCAGAGTTCAGCAGAATTACCATGCATCCGCCGCAATTCTCAAAGAATATCCTATACTGAAATTATCTCCAACTTCATATAAAGTTAAACAGCCTTCTTAATTTCTATAGCAGATTTTGAGCTAGAAACGAAGTGGCACACACATCCTCAAGATTCAAGTGACCAGAAGCTCAAAGACTTCAAAAGCTACGCTGTAATTCAAACTGCGTTTACATGAATTCTCTTCATTTCACATACTAGTTACAGTGTCCCAGAGATATCCCATAAAAGTGTTTCCAACATCTCTGACAGAAACCCTCAAAAAACCCCCTAAAAACCTCAAATAAAACAAAAAAAACTCAAAGGAAAAAGCCTCACAACCTTGAGGCTCAAGGTTTTAAGCTCAAGTCATCTGCTGGAAAAAACAAGAAATCAAAATGAGAAAACCGTGAGATTACTAAAAGACGGCTTATTTCAACACCCATGAATCTTCAGCTAATTTTACTGGTTCCACAATCATATTTTCCTAGGTTTGCCCTGTTGGGTGCATATTCTAACTAAGCAAACATGACAAAGAAGTGATGGTGGTAAAACCGAGTATACGTGATTTCATGATCTGGAGTTTAAACACAAGTGCTTTTGTAATTCAAAACTTCCCTGTCTCCCAAGCCCAGAAAGAGAGCGCACAGGAATGGAGAGAAACGGACTGCACCGACTCCAACATCATTTCACAGTGCTCACTAGCCTAGACAAAAACCACAAGATGATTAAATATGCAGAGGAACGTGGCTGAAATAAAGACACCGTGACCAGACTTTTAATTTTTTTTACTATATATATTTATATATTATAGAAAAATTAGTGTACAAGTTTATCTTACGTAAATCAGTTATTTTTAACATAAAAAAAAGCTACACCATGGAAACAGGGAATTTAAAAAAAAAACACACTCCTCTGAGATTGGCAGAAAAGAATACAAGAGCTGACAGTTCAGCTCAATTCTAGTGGCCTGAGCTCAAGCATAGCCTTGGTATACCAGGGAAGCCCTTTGTGGAAGTTAGATGAAGCTCCTTGAGCTCCCTTCCAAGACTCATGGCTTGTCGGTCAAGTATTTATTAGCAGTAGTCCTACGAATGACTGAAAGAATATACAGAATTCCATTTTTACTAACCTTAACATGAAAAAAAAATATATCTATTTTACAGTTTTGTTGTGATTTCTGTTCAGTTTCTATTGCATAGTTCTGCAAGAAACACTTCCAGCATCCTCCCCCGATGACTGATAGTGTTGCCAGAGCTTTTGTCATGCTGGTGCAACTGTGGAGGACAAGGGACAGCACATGTAAACAGAAAAGGCCAGCAGTGTTTGTGATGACTGCAGCGACACATTCCTAGGATTATTCTGCAAGAAAGGAACTCAATTCGGGTCCAGAAAGAAATAAGCTTCTACTTTGAGTTTCAACCATGTAATCGTGCTGTAATTGAGTGCGTGTGCTACACAAAAACAGCGGAAGTGGGAATTTTATGTACCGAACGATTTTGCAAAACTCAATCGAGTTTTGCTGGGTTTTGCGGCACTCTCTTGCAGACTGAGCGAAGGAACAGTTAAATTCCTCTTTTTTTCCCCCAAGTGCATCAGTGGCAGCCCTGTGAGTGGGCTGGCGAAGGAGACGGTACGCAGACACGAGAGCAGACAGGGCTGCAAAAGCCGATACGGAGTAAGAGGCAGCCCTACACGCAGGGCAGAAACCACCTGCGACACACTGGTAGCACAACCGCGCAAGCAGCCGAGTATTTTGGGACAGGATACTGACTTGGAAGAAAACGAGAACCAGAGGAAAACTCTTTTGAAACCTTCTGGAAGCAGGATTATACAAGGCATTTTTGTTAGTCAGTAGTATGTAGTACCCAGCTCCATCACCAAGCACTGTCAAGCTCCTGACGTCAAATTGTTTTAATCAACAGTACTTTCACACAAAATAGGTATTGTGTCTCCTTCATACTTTATCCACACCGTATACAGGCAACATTAGATTGACTACAGTTGATGTCTTGACCTGGGGGCCCTAAAAATACAAACTAGCACGCATGCTCAGATGACACTCGATTTCTTCTTTATTTGGGGATGGAAAGAGATTTGTTATCAGTCAATTCCTTACATACTTTGCGAGGGTAGAGGTTAAGGCAAGCTGTGACAGGAACGCAGTCAATAAGCATAAAGAAGAGGAGCCTCGTCCCAACACTTCTTCTTACAGGAAAGAAGGGATGGGGGTTACGCAGAAAGCCTCGATGCACACTGCCTAGGCTTCTGCCGAAGTAACCTCCAGGAGCGACTAAGAACAATTTCCTTCAGTGTGCTTATTTTTTTTCTAAGTCACCTAAGTAAAAGGATTCCTAGGTGAAAGCCCACAATGTGCCCACATGCACATTAAGGACCTACAGGGATTTAATAATTAAGTTTGAAAAATATAGTGCGCTTACATTAAATACTAGCACACATGACTGGAAATACATCACCCGCAAGCACAACTGAACCTCCGTTTCGATAGAAAAAGACATATAATCATAGGAGGGAGTTAAATATAGTATCTTACAGTATGTTTGTATCATATGTTTATATCATTTACTAAACATAGTATCTAGGTAACTTCACAGTTACCTAGAGCAAAACTGTAATTAACACAGCAACTAAATCCCACTTGGTTCTGGAGTCTCTTATTCTAAATGCAGGTTTCTGCTTCCCCTACCAAACTAATTCCAGAAGAGTCTTACTTCCCAGATGCTCCCGTGTACCATGTGGAGCCCTCAGGACAGTGAGTAACAATCCTATTCGCTCTGCAGATGTTCCAGTGGTTGTGTGAAGCAGACACACAGATTTTGGAAGACAGGCAGTTGCATCACCTGGCTCAGCAGAAGTATTCCCTTCTTCTTGCCACTGACAGAGCTGAACAGCCGAGTTAAGGAACTGGGCTGGGAATGAACTTCTGTAGCAAGGGAGCAGAAGGGCTAACGAAAAGAACTAATAGGCTTTCCAGTCTCCAGGTAAAAATCATGACCAGCTCCTGATTCCTTCCAGACCTTCAGGCTCGATTCAGAATTTAGAAAGGGACAAAAAGGTCCCTCCAAATCAAGCATTGGTATTTCACCGCACCCAAATCAGGAACAGTTTCAAATGCATCTGAGGAAAACTGCCCATAGACAGCTCTGGTAAAATCCATCCAACAGAAAGCTTCTCCTCCTTAAACAAAGCACCTAGTGCAGATAATAGAAATACTGGTGCTACTCTGGCTGAGGTTTATGTGGAAGATTCTGGAAAAAGGCATGAGCAGTATTGGCATCCTGCTCATCTGCCCAGGGAGACCTCAATCACGAATGCTTCAAGTGCAAAAAGCATCTACTGAAGCATCTATGCACGTGAAGAAGCTTCTATTTGAAAGATGACCACGTCTGAAAGACACGCCTACAGCTCAATGACAAAACCAGACCTGTATTTCAATCCTCACTGTCCTTAAAGGCACGATGAATTGTTTCTGCTGGTAAGCTGCAAGAACGAGCTGGGCATTTTGGGTTATAAATTGTTCTTACATTAGTACTGTAAAAGATCTCCTCTTTAGTTTAGTTTAGGCTGGCTTATAGTCTTAAACTCCTCAAAGTCCTGTTCAGAAACTGTTTTAGCTACAAAGACACTGCAGGGCTCCGGCTCTCCTCTGCCCCGGTCCCACCACTCCTGACCATCGAGCACAGGGCGGGCGCTGGGAGTGGGAATTCCAGACACCCTCCCAGCAGAGCCAGCCTGCGGGACCCGTAACACGCTGTGGCTGCCTCACACCTCGCCTGCCGGGCTGTGGCATCCGCTCCTTCACTTAGTATTTGCCAACAATTTAAGAGGGGGTCAAAATTCAGCGCCAAGACTTCACCACTAAAGCCTAACTTAGCAATCATGGCAGACATACACAGCACTGAGGGCAAAGCAACCAGCACAACCACCTTCCAACAGAAAACAGCATGTCTGTCCAGGACCTCTGACATCTAAACCAGTTAATTTGAACAATGCTGCTTGTGAAACTAGAAACTCTACAGCCTTACAGCATCATCATACAAAAGCAGCCAATCTACTCTTATCTTACAGGCACGACTGAACTGAAAAACATTTGGATTCGACAACAGCAAGTTTGTTTATTTTTTTTTAAATTTTTTGAGATTTTGGATTCGAGGTTCTCTCAAAATGCTTATCAGAAAAAGTTCTTCCATTATATAGTTCTGTTCACTGGAAGAAGATGGCAGTTAGAGGAACAACAAGTCTTAAGATGACTGCAGTGACCTGTGATCAGCCTCTACTTATCATCAAGTCTCCACCCTGCTTCAGGTTAAAAATAGAGTCAGTTCAAAGGGCTGGAGGTCAACTGCATTAGCAGGTAATTCACTTGCACACAGAAATCAGAAATCAGTAAGTCTCTGCCGCTGCAGAGCTTCCCCAAGTCCAAGGTGCCTGACTGGAGAGGTAGAGCAGGTGGTAATCTTAAAAGGTGGTAGTAAACTCAGGAACACTTAAGTCTGAAGATAAAGCAAACCAGCTACGTGATTTTGCTTTTGCACTCCCCACCCATTATGTTCACAAGACCAGGAGATAAGTAGGGGCAAGAAAAGGGAAGGATTCCCATGATCAAGTTTTCAATGCAGCTAACCATACTCACAGCATTTCCATGCCTATGGTACATATGTACAGCAATAACCAAGCCTACTTACATATCTTTACACACAGTCAAGGTGCCAAACACAGATCTCACTTATCTGATCTCAAGCTACTCTTTTTCACAGCCGATTGTTCTCAAACAACTTCGTAACAACTCTACCCCAAGTCACCCAGGAAGCTTTGCAGGTATCTAAACTGAAAATCAAGAATTTCTTCACAGAGGTTCATGTCCCCTCCCCAGAGGGCCCATCCCCACCTAACTCCGAGCCTGAAGTTCATGTCTATTACCTTCACTCGCCATTCACAACAACATTATAATCTCAAATACCATCATCTGCACTAAGCACTGACTTTTCATCTAACTTAAAAATATCTAAGCATAATTTATGGCTAAGAAATTCTTAGATATTTTTAAGAGATTAAAAGTGTAGACAAGAATAAAGGTTATTTTACGTGGAACCGCTCTCATTCAATGGCATTTAACTAATGCCCATACCTTGAGAACTACAGGCCAACAGCAAGATTGACTACCGCAAAGCTGTGCCTGCCATCAACAACAAGCCCCCAGGGTCAAGCACTGAGAAGAGCCAGCACTACCCTTGTTGAAACACAGGCCCTGCATCGCACAGTTTTCTTGCATTAATATAGACCTCATGAAGAGCACAGAAAACTAAGCATGTCTCATGTGCCCAAGCTTCTGCTTTCTCACCAGCACCCAGGGCGATGAGATGTTATTGGTTTGGTTTCTGGAAGAGGGGTGCGAATAGCCAAGGCCACTTTTGACAGCCGCCTGGCACAGTTACACCTCAACAGAGGACTGCACTCTCCGCAACACCACGGTAAACACGAGCTGAAAGAGGCCGTTCACTCCCACGTACTCTTAAGCATTGCTTTCAAAATGTTGGGGTTTTTTTCTGGAAAAAACCACCCACAAATGACAAAGTCCTTTAGCGTTATCTTCTTCCTTTGACACTCGGCAAACAATCCTGCCACGCACAGCTCTACATGGGAATGAAAATTTCTCAGTGCAGTTCCACTCGCGTTAACTCTTGAATATCACAAGCTGGAGCAATACAGTGCTGTAAATCTGAGGAACTTCACCACCAACAGGGCAAAAATAAAAAAATAACATGTTCTCCTGAGCATAGAAATTAGCCTCTTATTAAAGCAAACTTTTCATTGAGAAATTTAACAAGCAAGGACATTTTTGGTACTAGGAAACTGGCAAGTCAACATGCAAGGCATACTGAAGACATTGAACTAAATACCCTTTATAATTTAAAAAAAATAATTATTATTTCATGGATGTCATTTCTCTGAAGCAACCACATGAAGTGATCTGGGGGGTGAAAAAAAAAGCTCACCTGAAAACATACTTAGTCAACTGAGTTACCTCAGCAGAAAAACAGGACTATTGGGTGTCAAATCATGAATCAAACTCATAGTTCCTTAAGCATAGTTGCAAGTACGTAACACCACAGCACCAAGCTCATTCCTCACTTGAGGAAGTGACAAGCAACCATCGGCAGTTGGCCTGCAGCACAAAGCCACCCTCAAAGGTGCAGAGGCATTAGCCTGGCTACCTATCACATGGGGGGAAAGAAAAAAAACCCAAAAAACCAAGAACTCAAAAACAGCAGCAGCAGAGCAGTTGCATTTCTCCCAGCAACTGCAGTGGAGCTGGGCAACCTGAACACATTTCTAGCTACACTTTTAACTGGGAGGTCCGAAGTAGGCAGACGGAATTTGACCCAGTATTTCAAATACCTCATGAGCTCCTCCTGAATAAAATAAGGCCTGCCCTTCTCTTCAGCAAAAGCTTTCCCCGTAAGAACAATCCCCTGTATTTACAATGCAGCAGCAGACATTCGATGGATGAGGTTCAGTTTTAAGAACATACACAAGTCGCCTATGGTTGCAAAACCGACAGCCCACCTGTACGACTTCTTAAAGATGGGAAATCAAAACATTAAGGACTAGCAAAGCTGTAGGAATAGTTCAAGGAAGGTTTACCTACAGATGAAGACACACTCGTACTTCTGCTCGCTCTACGTGGCACGACGACACCTGCTTGCCACGTGTTCTGAAGCGTATTACACACATCTAGCGGGTTCCCCAACAATACGGAAATCACGCCTGTTTGAAAATCAAGTTAGTTGCTGAGTTTAGCATCAGACTGACTCTAATAAAAAGGTTAAAGTTGAATAACTCTTTCAACAGGGAAAGCATTTATACAGAGACTTTCATTGTCCAGCACCTGGAGTCACAAAAGTCTCAAGCCAACTCCAGAAACAGGCAGAATAACCTGCTGTCCTTACACAGGAAAACTGTTACAGCCAGACAGATGGCTTTTTCTCTCACCTGAGTGCTGTCACTAGGTAATACTAGGTAATACAGGTTAACTAGTGAAAAAACACTACCTTCATCTTCAAGGAATGAGAAACGAAGATGGCAGCTGGTGCAGCAAAATCACACATTGGCTGGAAAAAGTTACTTGTATTTATATTCTATCGAGAGAACACTTGGGGCTTCACAAGTTTGGGGGGATTGGCAACAACAATCTCTAGAGGAAGGATCAGAAAGGAAACTAGAAGCAAAGGAAGAAAGAAACATTAAGACGGGAATCAGAACAAAGTATACTTTAGCGGAGATACAGGACAGCCAAAGAGGAGGGGACAAGAGGATATACACAGCGAAAGGGATACCAGTGACAGCCATACTGTCAGATCTGCCATACTGCACTGCAAGGAAGAGCAGCCTGAGCAAGTAAACCAATGATCTGCTGCCAAGAATGTGGCAAAACAGGCGATTTCAACTCAAGTCAGGTTAGGAAAAAAAAAATAATTCATTTTCTCTCCAGGTCCTGAGCACAATACCCTGAAAGTTGTGAAGTGCAACACACGTTCAATTTTAACAGCTTTAATAATTAAAACTACAGAAGACTTAAACCTTGTATCTTCCATGAGCACAAAATACGATTTTTTTTCCCCCTGCAGGACAGAGATTTGAGACAGAAAAGCTGTTGCCTTGCCAACATAAATATTTCTGTACCACTGAACAGAAGAGCTTCTGAATTAGGATGTTTCATAAGGAAGTTAGGTCAACATGCCAGTTTCCCAGGCAGTCTACCCCTGATACAAATGCCGTAACAGTCCTGGAAAAGGAGGAGATGTTTCAGGCGAGATGTCATTCTGACGTGCAGCCCAAAGGCGGCTTGGGTTTTTGGGAGCTACGGGGAGAGCGTTATCTCTGCAATAGCAACACTAGCAGTGCTAAGTGCCACTGATTTTTCAGGGTTCAATCAAAACAAAAGAAGTGCCACCTAACAGTGAGAGTAAGCAGTAACTCAACTTCACATCAAGACAAAGATGAAACATCATGCTCTTAAGACCCAAATAACGTACGCACCCATGGAAAGCAGCAGAGAAACTAAGGACTGAGTGCATCTCGATAGATGCGTGCATTAGATGTCCTTACAAATACAATCACAAATTCAACTGCATGAAGTGGCTCAGCACCCACTTCTAAAATAGTTTTCCCTTATGTTTAATAAGCACTGCCAGTAAGCGACTGTTCGCATGAGAAGGCAAAAAAAAAAAAATCACACCAGCGTTACAGAATCCTCTTCTCAAGAGCCACACATGTATATGTGTATACACACTAAGTCCAACACAAGTAAAACTATATTTTTAGGAATCCAGTCCAGATTCCCTATCAAACCAGCCAGACAAGCTGACTGACAAATACATGCAAACAAATAAAGAGGTATTACAAAAAACTTGGAAGTGCCAGGAGCTGGCAGCAGTCAGCACGGTATTTGAGCTTCCCTTCATACCTAAGTTGCAAAACATCAGCATGTAATGCTTCTGAGAAGGGAAGATCTGCTGTGGGGCTTCACTCACAAAATGGAAGCGTAGCTCACGGGCATTCGAAACACACTGCACTTTGGGCGCTGTGAAGAACAAGAACCCTTTGGTAACACTAAGATCTTTCCAAGAAACTTCCACGTTATTTCTTAATAAGTCCCTCCAAGGCTGAAACTAACTTCACCAGTTAAGACACATCATCAATTAATCTAAAAATAAAAGTTGTTTCATGTAACTAGAACCGAGATGGCTGAATTTTTATATTGAATGGTTCTATCTATAAGCCAGTGAAAAGTTATAAATAATGGGTCTCGGGTAACTTAAAAAGAACTTCTTCCTTATCAATTAGATGTAACTTTGTATACCACCCAAGTGGAATATTTACAAGCAGGAAATACAGATGTGCCTAACTCATAAATCACCATTACTGTATCTGACATTATGGCCAGATCCTATGGGAGTTCTTTAAAGACCTTTGTGTAATGTCTTAATACAGACATTTACTCTGTGTTACAACTTCAGACAAGCGACCTTTACACCTTCGCGTGTGCAACCCCAAAGTAAGTAACCCAAAACATACCAAAACAATTATTAACCATGAAGTTAAATGTTAAGTGAAGCAAGTGCCACAAGTATGCCTTCAAATTAGACTGATCAAGATTTTCAGAACTATTAATCAACGCAAACACTAACCCTCATGACAAAGATGTTGCCCTGGGTCCCTGCCCGTTGCAAACATATTACAGCTGTTACCGAAAACCAACAGCTGCAGCACAGAAAGCCAGGTCTCTGCCTCGCTTGCCTTCTTATCCCCCCCCCCAAAACCTCAATGAATAACAAGACCCACCGTTTATTAATGTCTTCTGTGATTAGTAAAAAAAAAAATTATAGGAAGCTACACTGCACTGTATGCTTGTTATCTTGATGGTATTTGCCGTCTGTTTTGTTGTGAGAAAACATTTGGTACTATTTTGTCAATAAAGCAGAAGTATTTGTCAAACACTGTCATTATGTACCAGTCTGAAATATCAAAATCATCAAACGCCCCATTTTAAACTTCCATCAAGATAATAGCTTTATGTTGGATGCTTTTCATGAACAAAATAGATGATAGTTCAATATACTGACATTTCTTTTTCCTCACACATGAAAAAACCCATTCTGTATTTTTTGGCAGAAACAGCCTTTCACTGTGTGTTTACTGCAGTTGCCTAGGGGAAATCCTAACACCAATTATCAAAAGCAACACTATCACATTAATAGTCTGCATTAATGACTTTTTTTTTTTTAACCCTACACAGCTCAAAGTGAAAATGAGTATGCAGGCATCTGGAAAGACATTTGCACTCGCTCTCCGCTTTCTAAATATCTATTTCTAAGGTTATAACCAGGCCAAAGAAAACCCTAGTTACATGCTATTTCAGCTCTCATCTTACACAAAACATTTGGTAACTGGATAGTTGTACTTCGGCAATTGGTATTAAACTGCGCGTGGTCATCAGCACAGTGGCATCAAAATTAGCTCTGCTCTGCAGACAAGAGCCAAACTGTTCATTCAAAACACACCCAACGCGGCTCTTCAGTAGTGATCTAAGAATCCAATTACCCTGCCTAGCACGCGACACACTGCTTTGAAATTACACTTTGTCAAATGGCGCAATTAAAAGTTCTGGCTGCTTAACTACTGCAGAACAGGGGTTTGGCATTTGGTACAAGTGGATTCCATTTTCCAGGGCAAAATGACCACTACATCCAGTAAAGAATTGCTAATGGCTGAAGCAGAAAGCCTGAAGTTCTACTCTATGTACAGCAACTATGAGCAACTTAAACCGTTCCTTTGGTCCCAGAAAGAGCTCACATGCTACCGCACATACAGACCCCACTTCTGAAACACCAAATGCCATTAACTCTAGGTTCCTTAGGGTTAGGAAACCATTCCAAAGTAACCTTACCCTTCTTGTCACACTGAGCGGCCTACGAATTCAAGGCAAGTAATTAGTAGGAAAGGAACACGAATATAATGTTTTAAATGTTTCTTTTCCTTGTGCAAATTGTGTTCTGGTCATCTACATGAACTTCATTAGAACAACACAACATCGTTACCTACAGTGGTAAACCAAGCAACAGACAGATCTCTGGCAAAACAAGTAGCATGCAAATTTAATTTACAGAGCTTGGTTTGTGAGGGAACAGAGATGAATGCCTGCACAACGCTTTTAGAGAAGTATTCAGTGGTCTGTCCCAAGAAAGTTACCCATTACCGCCATTAGGCATTTAGCAGTCCAGTCAATATAGACCAACATGAAAATTCTACATTTCTCCACAATTTTAACAGAAAAACAAAGACCATGACTGCTAGCATCTGGCATACACTTCAATACTGTGCAAACATTAATCTATCTCATTCTCTAATTCAGCCAGTGACCTTAATACCAGTTCAGTTCTTAAGCATCTGGCTGTATCAGTGCAGCTGGCCTTCATCTTGCTTGAAACAAGACCTACCCAATAAATAATAATAAAAAACCCTCTTAGACAATGCTTAACCCCAATTGCCACCCATTTATCTGCTAGATTTTATTTCCATAACAATGTCTAGGCAACACTGACTGAGTAACTGGAACAGCTAGAAGAAGAGTCCTAGAAGACTTCTAGTCCAAAGAAAGGGACTCTCCAGTGTTGAAAAAGCACATGCTTATACCAGCACGTCACCAAAAACCTTCAGCTACAAGATGGGGAATGATGTGGCACCAGTTTCAATGCATTTGCATCATACTGCCCACATTTCACATGCTCCAAAGCTTTGCCTGCTCACCCGTAAGAGTGCACTGAAAGTTTACTTGGGCTGGTGCTGGAAATGCCAGCGGCATAAGAGTGGTGACCGTACCAGGGTAACAAGCAAGAGATGACACAGAACTAACAAGAATTAGCTCAAGTGAAGCTTTGCGAAAAAAGACTGGAGGCCTCCAACAGAGATCACTCCTCAGCTTCCCTCTACTTCCCATGGCTATAAAGTGCAGAGAATTTGAGATAAGAGTTTGAAACTAACTCCTCTAAAACGTCAGTTGGGACAAAAAAACAATGCAAAAGAGCAGTTTATCATATTATAATGATACTCCTTTTGATAGTCTACAATTTTGATTCACAAATCTGCTTAATATATCCTAAAGAGGGGTTATTCAAACAAAGTTCTCGCAAAACAAAAGCACCAAGTGAGAAACACTGAAAAACAAATGGCCGTTTTAAAACCCCACTGCCCCAGAGCCATCCTTGTCCTCCAGAGCAGCAACAGTTCCTCTTGTCATGAAAGAATCATGAAGACTTCAAGCAGAAAAGAAAAAAGTTTAAACAAGGAACATTTCCCTTGACAAGTTCTCCTAAATAGTTTTAAGGCAAAAATAGCTTCTCTTGTTTCTCTGACTTGAAGTTTACAGAAGTGTCTCTTTTTTTCTTTCCTTTGGGTGTAGCAGTGGTGAATGCATAAGAAGTGGCAGAGCACGCCAGACCTGCTAACCCATAACGCAAGTCTTCAACACCGCTACCAACCTGTAGCCACATCGCTGGTCCCACGACCCATTATTTCCCTGGAAAACAAGACTCGAAACTTCACTTCCACGAGATAAATTTGATACTAGCACATACAGGAAAAACCCCTCTGGAACATCTTAATGCCTCATATCAATGGTTACTGATTAACCCAAATCTTCAACTTATCCCAGGTTGAAAGGACTGTGCTCCGAGTATATGACTGTATGCTGTTGAAATAGAGTAACAGTTCAAGCATATTGGCACAGGAGAAGCATAAATACTTGCATGAAGTAAGTCTCTGTTGTGGTTACCTCAAACTTTAACCAAGGTCAGACCACAATTTCCGTCAAGATTATTATAAGCCCACATGAATGCCTCTACATCAATAAAATATTACAGTCCTCAGTTACTAGGTCTAAATATTTGGCTTTGCTCCTCGTGCCTCAAACTTGGGGCATAGTCAACTCGCAGCAGGACTTCTGGATCTGTAACAGGAGGATGACATCGGGACACATCTCCTGCCGTTGCTTCCCCACAATAAACCACCCGGGCCCAACCCTACAACGTCCTCTGCTGTACCTGTGCCTTGCAGAAAGCTTAACCTTCATAATTGATAATTGTATTTTTAGAAAAGCAGCAACTTACAGATCATTCGCCACTTTGATAAGCACTTAGTGCTCAAAGGCTACTGTAATTACTAGTGAAATGTTTCGTCACAGATACCTATTAAAGATTTGAAAAGCACAGCTAGGATGAAAGCATGCCATCTTACAATGAAGCTCCGCAACCAGCATTTCTGGTTTAACACGTCCCAGTCAATGATACCGTGATTCTTTCAGATCCTCACAGAAAGCAGCTACTCAGCTCTTTAATTCCACCTGACAGTAAGGCTAATTTTCAAGTTCTTCATGTATCCTAGGGATTCGCAAACCCCAGAATTCCCAATCTGATTTCCATCTAGCATTAGCAACACTTTGGCTAGTTAAAGATTTGTACACAGCTATATAAAATAAGTCGAAAAGCATAGCTTCTGAGTTTGTGCTGTGTTTTTATAAGACATCAAACTCAGTTTAAGTTCTCTTGCGACAGAAAAGGTTTAGGACTTACCATACATTTACATCAGAATTCACCTACTTCTCCGAAGCAAGGAGGCGTATTTCTGACCACTGTAACCCATCTTTAGCATTACTAGAGTCTCTCCAAAAGGGGAAAGTCCCAGTGTTGCGCAGCACTGGGCCACCCAGTGACCTACATACAGCAGCGCTGGAGTTCAGCTTCCAACTCCATAATTAAACGAGCTACACTTGCCTCACTCAGCTGTCCTAGAATGCACAATCAATCAAGCCAGCCAGCCACCGACACAGGCTAACGTGCCCCATCAGAGCTGCTAGGCAATGCACCTGAGAAGAAAGCACGATCACACACTTAAGAACAGGCCACCTCCACCACTGCATACAACCATCATGCATCCCAGCGCAGCATCTCCCTCTCCTCACACAAAAAGGCCATCTGACCCCACCACCGACTCCCAGCTTTGCAGCAAATACACACACACCCCCACACCCCACAATGAGACAAGGAAGGGCACCTTTGTGGGGGGACCCGTTGATGCTTTCAGAGCTAGACTGCATGTCCACGGTGGTTCTCCTCAGGCTGCTAAAATAAACCCTGGGCCTGGAGAAGCTGCTGCGCGGAGACCGCCCGTGGGGGCTGCCGAAGAAGGCGGAGGTACCGTCCTTGCGGGCGAAGATGCCGCTGAAGAAGCGCAGCAGCCGGTGCTCGGGGGTGGTGGCGGGGCCCTCCCTCCCCAGCCGCTCGGAGAGCCGCTGCAGATCGCTGTTATCCAGAGTCCGGTTCTTGCTCTTGCTCCGCTCCCAGCGCTCCAGCTGTGAGAGCGGGTCCGCCTGGCTCAGCACCTCGCCCACATCCAGCGTGTTGCGCTTCTCCGGGGGGGCGACGGAGGGGACGGCGGGCGGCGAGCCCCGCGCCCCGGCCCCCTGGCTCGGCGGCGGCCCGGGCAGGCAACCGGAGCTGCTGTGCCTCCGCACCCTGCTCAGCGCCCGCGGTCGCGGCGGCTCCCCGCCGCCGCTCCCGTGCCTGAAGCTGAGGCTCCGCCGCAGCAGGCCCGGCTGCCGCCATGGGCTCTGCCCCCGCTCCTCCGCCTGCAGGGCCGTCTCTCCCGAGCGGCCTGACGGCGGGCCGCGGGCCCCCGGCCCCCCATCCTCCTCCTCCTCCGGGGAGGCTCCGGCTTCAGTCCCGCCACAGGTGGCCGCCGGCTGCCCGCCGCTCCCCGCCGGGCAAGCGCTGCCCCGCGGGCCCTCGAGGCCGAGCTCAGCGGGGCAGAGCCGCCCTGCTCTCCGCGGCACCTTGAGGCGGCCCAGCTCCAGCTGCCCGGTGCTGAGGGCTCTGAAGTTGCGGAAGCCGCCGGGGCTGGGCACTCTGTCCCGCTCCTCGCCCTCCTCCTCGCCCTCCTCCTCCTCCAGCAGCAGCAGCCCGGCCCTGGTGAGGCTGGAGGAGCCCGGCGCCCGGCTCCCCCCACGCCGCCCGCGGCGGGGCGGCTCCGGGCCGGGATGGCCGCTCTCCGGCCCCAGCAGCTCCTTCTTCACCATGGTCACGGAGATGCGGTAGACGGTTTTCTTCTGGGGAGTCCCCCGCTGCATCCTCTCCGGCGAGGAGGCGGCGGCCGGCGGGTCGCTGCTGTCCAGAAGATACATGTCTGTCCCCCGGCCCGCCGCTCCCCTCCCTTCAGGCGGCAGCGCCCGGCCCGGGCATGGCAGCCTGCCTGCCGCCGGAGACGGAGGTGCCGGAGAGACGTGGGTTTCTGGAACAGCGAATGGAAATGCAGAACCACAAACCACTGCGACCCGATTAAAAAAAAAATATAATAAACAAACGAAAAAAATCCGCCCGTGCCACAGCCCGCCCGGCGAGCCGCTCCACCGCACACCGCGGCGGGGTCAGGCGGGCCCCGCTCCGGCGGCGGCAGCAGCTCCGCTCCGGCCCCGCTGCCGGCCAGCGCCGGGCCGCCCGCCCGGGCCCTCCCGCGGGGACATGGAGGAACGAGTTAGATCCCTGCAGCAGCCGCAGGCAGCCTCCCGCGGGTCCCAAAATGCATTGCTGGGGAGCAGCGCGGTCCGCTGTTCAAGGGATTAGAGCAGCAGCAGCCGCCTCCAATCTCATTGTTTACAGCGAGGCTGCACGTTTGCGGATCTTGCGTCCTTTTTTTTTTTCCCTCCCCCTCCGCCGGGTAAATCCGATTAATATCCGTCCGCAGGATAGCGGAGCGGCGGGCAGCCGCGGCGGGGCTGCAAGGGGGCCGGTTTGGAAACGAAAACGCCGCCGTTCCCAAGCGCAGCGGGTGCAGGAGCGGCCGGCCCCGAGGCGCACGCCCCTGGGCGGGCAGGCAGGGAGGCAGGCAGGGAGGCAGGCAGGGAGGCAGGCAGGGAGGCAGGCAGGGAGGCAGGCAGGGAGGCAGGCAGGGAGGCAGGCAGGGAGGCAGGCAGGGAGGCAGGCAGGGAGGCAGGCAGGGAGGCAGGCAGGGAGGCAGGCAGGGAGGCAGGCAGGGAGGCAGGCAGGGAGGCAGGGCTCTCCCAAGCGCCGGACTGGAGCCGTGCCCGCCGAGGAGCGGGAGGATGCAGAGGGGAGGCGGCGGCGAGCAGCGGACTCGGCCGGGAGGAAGAGCAGCCTCTCAGGCAGCGCTTGTTTTCCCGCTTCCCACTCTACTCGGGGAAGGGGAGCGGTGGAGCTAGACCTCACGCGTCCCACGACTGATCCAGGCCCACGCGAGGGCGAAGCAAGACATAGACCTCACCTGAGCGCAGGCTGCTGCGCACACTGAGACCCTGGATGCGGGGTGTATCCCCTTCTCGGCCATGAAGCGTCAAAGTCATCCAGAATTGATTTCTTTTTCATCTGCGACAACTGTGATTGTCCTTAAGTATTTTTTAACCGTAACACTTAACACAATTAAAAAGCTACGTTACTATAGGATTTACTCAGGCGAACATCTGACCTGCCATACCCTGCACAACCATGGTTTCAACAGGACCTGGCTCTTCTACAAAGCTGGAAGACAGCGTGATACACACTCTTTTCACACCCAGCTTGCCAGTTCTTAAGGAGTCCAGACCAGGGATGCTGAAGAAATTAACAACCAATAGATGCCCACATTAAAAACAGTCATTAGTAAGCCATGATGACAGACACCAGAAAGTAAACAAGCATTGGGAATAACATTTCCAGGCCCCATGCATTACATGCTTTTAAAAGGCAATCTTTAAAAACTACTTTCAGCTGCCTTGTACATCCCTTCCAAGTCTACACTCAAACATCTACCAACACCAGTAAGGTTCAAAAGCAGTCAACATGTAAAAATGAAGGAAAGTGAAAAAATAATTCAAACAGAAGTGAAGCCCAAACCTGCCAAAGCAATTCGTAACCAAGATGGCTTCAAAACTGAGGGAGAAGAGAACAGAGGAGAAGTAAAAGCTTCTACTTGGGTGCACCCCAGACACATACCATGGCTCCAGACAAGGCACACATGGCATGAGCTGGGCAGGACATGCCCTTAGGAGCGTTTCCAGGTGGGAGGGTGTACTCTCACACTAGAGGCACCCAAGAACAAAGGGTGCTCTGGGTTCCAGCTACTACCCAGCTGCTACCCTACTGATGACACTGGGACCCTACAACACATGCTGCAGACCCATTATCAGTTGGAACGCAGTAAATTCAACTCACTTCGAGATATGGCAGATACTGTTGTCTCTAACCCTGAATAATTAACATTTATTATTCATCTTTGCTCTATTCATCACTGAATAATTTGTACACCTATCTGCAGCAGACACCCGATCAAGACCCACCCTAGAGAAGAAGTCTTAAGAACAATCCAATATGTGCCCACACTTGACAAGCCTGAGAACAGTTTCCAGTTCCTTCTAAATGCTTGTTCCCTACCACAGAACGATAGCCTATTTTTTCTACTTCTCACATCCAAAAAGCCATTTCCAATACGTTTTTCTAAATGGGGTGGGGCAGAACCTGCAATGAAAAATGGGTCTAATGAGAAATATAGGAATAAGAATTTAAAAAAAAAAGCTTTACTAAACGCCAAATATTTAAAAGCACTAGACTTCAGCCACTCTAACGCGGTGTAGTGTGCTGATGTGCTGATGTTTACGAGTTGCTGATCGCATCCTCCAGCTGAATCCTGGCCGCACTTTCCAGCGTGCCGCTGCAGGAAAGCGGGGCTTCTTACCAGGAGTGGAATCAACCATTTTTCATCCTCCCGAGATGACAGACCCCTTCAGATGAACCACTAACAAATAGACAAATAGCCGGCACATTCCTTCAACCCTCTCTGGGCATTGCTCCCCGGCGGCAGGCCGCACAGCACAGTTGTGCCGGTGGTGGAAATACTGGTTCGGGATGCTGCAACAGCTCTTCTACAAGTAGTAGATCATACTCGGAGTTGCTCTGCTTGCTCGAGCTGACTACTCATCACAACTTGCCACCCTGCAACTTCTTGTAAGACTTCTTGTAACACAACCGACTTTGCTGGCAGTCCAAAGACCATCATCTGCAGGCCCTGTCATCTCTCTTCACCACTGGATAGAGAAGCTACTCCAGCTTTAAGAAATCCATCATTAGTCAGCCATAGAGCATCAGGTATCTCAGAGCAGTGGCATAAATCACAGAATAAGGGATTTCATGTTTAATATTCTGTAAGAGCTTCAAAATTACCATGGAGGCCCTATGCAATACCTTAACTCAAGGGTTTCGACCTGTAGCCCACGTGCAGCATCACTTCCCTGTGCCCACCCCAACGGGGCCAAGATCCAAGCAGCCTGAGCAGCAGCAACGCATTCCCTCCTGCCCGACTACTCCTCCCGTCAGGCAATTAGCACGAGATCCGGTCCCAGAACAGGAGAAGTCCCTCAGGCCCTGGGACAAGAGCTGCCAGAAGTCACGGCAGCCAACCCAAACAACTCATTTGGCTCAAAGCCTACGCCGTGTGTCCTGAAGGGCCCTCGGCAGCAACTCCTGGTTTACCTTTTACTCTGCGGGCAGCTGGAAGCACAGCGTGGGACGCACACACGCAATAAATACGGGGCTTCACCAACAGGGCCTGATGAGACAAGAGTATATACCCCTCATTTATCCCACCTAACACAAAACCTGCAAATTCCTATGCCAAGTACATGAAATACCTCCAAAATTCTGTGCTTGACAAAGTATCATTGTCCATGACATTCAGGCCGAAAAGCAATACCATGTAAATCCCTCATTCAGCGTAGCCATTAAAGGGTCATATTTGCCACTTCTCATTCTACTGCCGAGGTCAAGCCTATCTACGCTCCTTTGAAGATCTTCATCAACAACAAAACCAACCCCCAGTGCATCTCTAGAGGCAATGTAAAGCCTTTTGAATACGTGGAATAATATAATATTTTGATTTTTCTCCACACAGGAAGCTCATCTCACAAAATTGCCAGCAAACTAGTAAAACCCACCCTAATGATTTAAAATGCATAAACATATTCGACACAAGAGAAGCACTTCACTATAGAGTCTCACCATTTTCAGCAACAAAACCCGATCATTTCTTTTAATCCATAGTGAAACACGGGTAACATGGGTGTCTCAAATACATCTTTAAAATGCTTCAAGCAATCTTCACGTGGACTTCTGCCTTGCACAGCCTGCTTTACTTTAAAATCGCAGTACTGCAGCATCAGCTGCTTCTGTAGTAAGACACTGTGCACTGCTGAAAAGGAAGCCAACAAATTCAATACTCCAGATTAAAAAAACAAAAGCAGGAAAACTAAAATGATCAGAAAAAGTGCAAAGGGAGCCCCGTGAATACAGCATTCATGGCTTCCCAATCTGAGCGATATTCTCGAGTTTCACATCGTTGCTGACCGGGTCACCGGCACGCAGCACTGACTGCTGAACATGAACAACGGCAGAGACGACCATGCTGGGAGGAGAAGCATTATTGCTCTCCAACAACTGCAAAGCAAGCTCACTGTAAGCAACTAGTATTACTGCCACTGACTTTATAGAACAAAGAATTCTTAAATCGTTAGAAGGGATGGAAAATAGGCTTTGCATTTTCTCTTTTCCCCAAGAAGTCTTTGCAAAAAGACTCTTGAACAATTCCTTATAATTCCTAATTCTGAATTCCATACAAGAATTTAACAGCAGATTCAACACAATGACCATTGAAATATAAAAGCCCAGACAAGGCGAAACATATGCCTCAGACATCGGTAGCACCTGAGCATTAAAAACTCAATCCCGAGACAGCCTTGACAGGTTAACCTGTTTTGCTGAAGCCTTTAGGGGTGCGCAGTTCTTCTGATGCTGCTTGTTTATTTGACTGTGTTTTGCTTTTTATTGGACAACTTTTAGTCACATCTTCACTGCTCTTGTTGATGTCTTTTTTTCAAAGGAAAAGCAGACCTGATTTTTATGTTTTTGCACACTGCAGGTTAAGCTCTAGACACACAGTATCATTCCGAACAAATTGATCATGGAAGATGAAGTTAGGTGACCTGAACAATTCTTACAATAATTTAGAAGCAATTTCACTTCTCTTCTAGAGAAACTGCACTCCATCCGCTGTTTGTCATTACAGATCAGTGTTCAACGAGGAAACAAGAGAAGGCATCTGGACAAGAACAACATTGTGCTGGAGGGTACCAGCAATACAGAGACCAAACTCAAGGTCTCTCTCAAGCCACAGGGTTTGCATTAAGCCACTGATCTGTGCTCTTCTGTCACTATGCACTTGTCCATTAAAACAGGCCTGAACTCACTCTAGGCAATTCTTTACTAAGACGAAGAACAGAGACATCTCACAACAATACAGAGAACAGGAGCAACCGGCGAGAAGTCAGCAATAGCTATCGATAATGATCTTACTGTCAGCAGAATGAAATCACATTCCTGTCCTAAAAATATTGGATGCTGAGCAGGAAAGGGAATAAGGGTGATGGGATGTCTAGTACAAATGCAACTCGATCATCTGTCTCTCTCCAGGAGAAAAACCAAGCATTTGCACATGTGTATTTAGGGAAAAATGAGGTTGCAGCAAGCCCATTCAAATCCCGTAACACTTAAATACACCTGCCGTCCATTGCAGAGACCTCCACGGGGGGAGTCACAGGATACCAGGCTTCAGCTTCACCTGCTTAACCGCTTTGAGAAAAGCCAATACAGAACGAACACGGAGTGTTACAGAAGCTCTTACATACACGTAAGCACCACGCATCTCGGAAAGCTACAGCTGTTCTTAGCCAAAGGGCTCAGCATCTAAACAGAAATCCTACCCGCTGCCAACAGCAGTTCCTCACGAAAACCCAGGGTGCTTCCAAACTTCAGAAGGTTGTCATCGCTGTTCCAGGAAGGTGATGTGTCTTACTGCCAGGGCTGTTACGCCATATAGGATAACACAGCTTACGATAAGTTTCCTTTTAATTTTTAAGTGTGGATTTTAGTTCTTCCTTTCACATAGGTTATACCTATTATGTACTTCATAGCCTCAAAGACTCATGCTTTATGAGAATACATTAGTTTATAATACAAATATAATAATGAAATACCTTTGACTCATACCCATTCATTGAAGACTAGTGAAGGGGAAGGGGGGGGGAGGGGGGGGAAATCAAGAATTAAAAAAAAGATGATTTTTTACCATGATACACACTAAAAGATATTGTTTTAGAAACAAAATCTCTTATCTGCTTCAAGCAAATTCCAAACTGCATATAATTTCTGGTGCCCAAATGTGGCAGATTTCATCACTGCAAATTTACTTAGAAAAACAGCACAAAGACATTTCTAAAAGGGGAAAAAGCACAAAAAGTCTTCAGTCTTTCTGCATGACTAGGATTACCCTTCTGATTTCTGCCCTCAAGCTGCTGTAGCCATTACAATTAATATATTTTGCCTGTCCATCTGCTTTTCTTCAGCTTAAAACAAAAACACAACACCTGACTGCAGCTGGATTTCTACTGAATAAAATACGATAGTCCTAAGTTATCTTCCCACTAGACAAACAGGCATCCAGAGGATCAAGTACACAAGATTCGTCTTGCCATTTTAAGTAAAGGTTTATTTTAGATCACGTCATCTGACAGAGGAGTTGCAGCCTTTTGCTGCTATAGAATCATAGAAATTATAACGGAAGCAGCAGAGCAGGCAAAAGTAAAATGTACGGTAGAAACTGCATTTTTTCCCTTCATTCATACTTTAAGCTAAGATACTAAAGTATGTGGTACCCCTGTCCTGATAGCTATTCGATGACTCTTCCGTGGTAAACCTGCCTGGTGAAGGTGGCAGAATTAACTTGGTTTATAATTCTTAGGTCATTCCCCCAAGGCCTTTGGTACGGAATGACCAACATGAAACCTGTCCACATTTTGTGCTCTGCTGTATCACAGCATTTCAGTGTGGGGGTAGTAGAAGCTCACAAACACTCATCAGCAAACTCCAGTAAGAGGCTGCGGGTGAAGCAGACTACTGTACAAAAAAAACCCCAAATCACTACAGAACTTTATATGCCAACATTAAACGTTAAAACTGAAGCAGCAGGCAGGAACGCTATAGAACATCATCCTGAGACGCTAGAAGCTGTCCCTGTGCCTGCAGTGTTAATATTGAGTTACCTGCAGTTTCATCTGCTCCTCTGGGGAAGGAACAAGAGTTGCTACTCTGCAGCCCCGCAGTCAACTTGCCACATGATCCCAAAACTCAGCTTCGACTTCAATCCAAGTTTTTATCTAAGCTGCCAACGTCTATCATCTATCCTTCAGGATAACTTTAGAAACGTGAATTCTGTAACTTAAATTTGCTTTAAGGAGGCTGCCAGTATAACCCGTATTATACCCTGCTTGCTATTCTTCTCACCCCCTACGACAGAACACCTCAGACCTTGAAAAGCAGCAGCAAGGCACCCTGGCCATCTGGTAAGATGTTGAGCTGGTACACCCTGAAAGGACTGCTCCAGTCACCCGGCTGCCCTTTCAGCTATTGGGAGGCAAAGCCTGCAAGAATAAACTAGAAGATAACTAGATAACTCATCTTTCCGCACACCCAGTGTTCCCTTAGGGGGCTGTTAACAATAATCAAAGTTAGTATAGACTGTGACTTTCATTTTAAATACACAGCTAATACATTTAAAAGCCACGTTTGTCTCTAAGAAACAGTAGAAATTTCAAAAAATCATGACCTCATTTTGGATATTATTCCTTTTTCCAAAAAGATAAGTGCTTTTTAACTCAGGCTATCATGCATTTCCTTTAACCCCCCTCCCATGCACAGTAAAATATTCTGACAGGCAGCATCAACACACGGTTTCAGTTCCTCAAACTCAGGATTGCAACTTTTGCTTATTACATACAGTGTTTCAGCATCTCACAAAGCAAGAAGATTTCCAGATGCCTGCTAACTATGTAGTTACTCATTTTTAGGCAGGCCACTTTTCACCTCAAATCGTTTACACACTTGAAGAGACTGCGCTGCCGTGAAAGGGAAAAAAGGCAGATCAGAACTCAAACCACTTTTGGCTAAACTTGCATATGACAAATATTGGAAGCATGTGAATTTGTCATTAATGACACAATCTAGTTGAGAAGTTAAAGTCACATCATCTGCGTGAAGCTTAGACTTACGTGCCATGAATTCAGAGGCTTCAGTTTTTATGGAAATGTACAACTCTAAAAGCATGAATTTTAAACCAGCAGCGTAAGAAAGAGGGATACGCTGCGACACCTCCTATTGACTCAGTCATCTATTAATGGAGCAGCATAAGAGCTAGCGGCTACACTTCTGAGCCGTGACAAAAATGTTAGTGTTAACCAGGTACGCAACATTTCTCTGAAAAATTATCATAACACGCAGTATGTATTCGACTCCAGATTTTGGAACTCCATGCAAAAAAATGAAGAAAGCACAGAACAGGAATACAATGGGGAGCGTAGTCTGGTCTCATCTATAGGTACAGAACATATGAACTCTTGGCTACGGTGTTTGTACTACAGGTGTAATTCTGGATACAGCTACTCCATATTCTCCTGTTGAACATAACTCAAAGAGGAGAGGCTTGTGGTGCTGTTACGACTTTACACTCCCTTTCACAACTTTAGAAAGGGAGTGCTGTTTTTCACTCAAACATAGGCCTACTCCAGAACGATATACAGATACACAAAATACACAGTGTATATAGTATATTGAGTGGATCTGCATGCTAAGCCTATGACTTAGTAATGGAATTACACAAGCACGCCTTCTGATTCACTACAGAAGCAGATGGAAACTGCTCAGAGCTCTAACCCTCCGGTTACTGTATTCAATAAGCCACCTCTGTATTACAGAACACTCGCAGTAAAAGCCTGCTTAATGCCATTCCGTAACTAAAGAAATCATGACATCTGTAACAGCTTTTGATATTTGCTGAAACTTTTCAAAGCTTCCATTTTCAGAAATGCAGTACAGTAGTAAAGATAATGTAATGTGAAATCGACTTCAGTAGTACTGTTTTCAAGGCATCCTGGTGCTAAGAAGCCAAAAAGGTTGAACAAAAACAACAGAGATGGTTTTGGGTAGGTGCTGAAAACTACACGCCAACTCAAGGGGCACTGAAGTACATAAAATAGAGTGGTAAAACTAACTATGCAAATCAGAAAACCCAAAGAGGTTCAATTCACAAGCAACTTGCTAAAAAAAAAAATAAAGATTTATCTACCTACCCAGCAACTACATCTGCACACCTACCTTTAGCTTTACAGCTCTGCCACTTTTGCAAGTCTAGCCTGGTCCTGCCCTTCATAAATTATATTGAACAAGCATTCCTCTTGTCCACCACAGCCCCTTTTTCATTGACTTGAGCAAATTACACAACGTAGTAGAAACATTCCTGTCAAGTACCGGGTTACTTACACTTCTGACTGTAGCACATGGATCCATGCGCTTCACACACAGCCACCCAATGCAACTACTACCATCCATCCGGAAGAAGGAAGAGAAGGGGAAGAACGGAAGGCTAGGATTAGACCAGAAAATCATTCTTAAGAAACCCATCCCAATGACAGATAATAGTTGCTTGTCTGTACAAGCTAGCTAATAATAGGCCTGAGAGTCTGTCAGAGTTGACTCGTTAATAATAATGCAGGACACAGGAAGTTGGGGGGGAGGAATAAGAAAGAAGAAGGAAATATTGCTTCAGAGACCTCTGGCAACCTTTGGCTCATAGGGGCCATCTGCCAGGCATCCTAGGAGAGCACGGGCACACCGTGCCCATGCTCTTCCCGGCCCCACTCCATCAAGGGGCTGCAACCAGCCAGGCAGGGAGCTGGCAGCGCTTACTACTGCCGCCATCAGCCTTCTGCCCCCTTCTCGGCGCATACAGCGCCCAGGCCTCCATCTCCGTGCATCGGGCGTGAGCACGCAGTCCGCTGCTCTCCTCTATCGGTCTTCTCAACAGGGCGGCGAGGTTAAAGGCAAGAGAGAAATCGAGTTACAAGTATCTGCATGCACTGCAGTACTCTGGGTATTACTGCTAATAATAAGTAAATTTGGGTTGACTGTTGGACTTTATAATCTTAAAGGTCTTTTCCAAACTTAATAATTCTATGATTCTATGAATCTCCTCCAACACAGACCACATTATCCTGCGCCACTGAGAGATATTTTCCCATAACTCTTAAAGAGGCTGCGAGTCCAATTCTGCACACCTTTTTAGACATTAAAATATCACAATACAGTGGGCAATTTCTAAGTCTTTATAACACTGAAGGTGCAGCAACGTGAGAAAGCAGTCAGGGAAGCTGAAGGGGCTCGACTGTTTCCTTCCAGATTTGCGGTCCTGTGAAGCAGGTGATGGGTGGCAGGAGGCAGAGATCTGAAACGCAAGTTTACATCAGCTGAGAAATGCTATTAAATACCAGCGCCCCAGCACTTCCAACATTCCTGTGTGTTCAGTCTAAGTAATAGGCTAAGACACTACTTAAACACAAGATTAAAACCTAAAGAGCAGTATTTCCCATTGATGAAAGACACTTCTTACTTTTAAAATGCATGTATTTTTCTCAATGCAGTAAGAGAGTACACAAATTCTCCCTTACATACACACCATTTCACATACTATTTTTTACATCACCTTGCTGATAAGAAGCATTATGATGGACAATCTGGCTATTATTTGAAGACCAACCGAACGGTTTTCATGTACAAGACTCATCTTTTAGCACTCCAGAAGATCTGCCTGAAACAGAAGCACTTATTAACTCAGAGACCATCAGGAAACACAGCTCCATCTATGCATTTTGATTAGACTAGTTCTGAAAGGATAAGCTAGTTCCTGAAGCCAGCCCCTTCACCACACACAAGACTATAGAAACATGCCATTTCCTCCCTGGCCTCCACTCCTGCTCTTGCCCTCCCCCATTATTCAAATGGTTTCCATGCCATTTCATTAACAGGATAAAAAATTAACATCATTTTCTAACATGTAGGGGGGGAAAAAAAAGAGGGAGGGGGTTGGAAAATCCACTTCCTTGCATTTGCTGTTTCAGCTCCAAAGCTAAGCAAGCCCAGCTGCTCAGGAAATACCATTGTAATGAACACATTATTGAACATGGAAGAATCAATCGAGATTTCTGTCAAAAATTTCACATGCTGCAAACAGGCCAGCAATGAAACAGTTCTTATGAAATACTTCTCAGCTATGTTTAACAACATCTTTCAAAGTTCAGGCACACAATCAAAATTACTTTAGAAAAAACATACATGAAAGAACTGCATTAATTTCAATAGGAAGCCAAGAGCTAATCTTCATCACTAACACCTGACATAACACTACTGTTTGATAGATACTGCATTTACTCCAGACCAAATGAGGAAAAAACAAAGTTGTAGCTAAAAATTACTTCCTTTCAAATAGCAAAGCCTATTTTGTGACTGGTTTCATCTTGGATTCTTTTTACCAACACATTTGTTGACAACACACAAAAGGCATTAACTATTTTAAGGGGCAACTTCAGCCTATTTTGTTATAAATACTTTAATACTATGGAGGTTTCACTTATTCAGCTGACAGTGATGAACAATTCTATGATGCCAAAGTTCCTACAGCTGCTAGGGGCTCTCTACTACAGCTATGATGAATAATTTCCCAGAACACCTATGTTTTTCTGGGGAAATTTTGTAACTCAATGTGACAAATACTTTCACCAGTTTTAAGAGGAGAAAGCTAACCGTAGATGCTGTATCTACCCTTACCTAATGACAAGGTAGAAGACAGAATAGGACTTTTCTTGGAGGTGCAGAACAAAACCACGAAGCACAAGAAGCAAGTGAAATACAAATTAGATACGGGGAGGAGAGGAAAAAAAACAACACACCACCACAACAAAAAAAACCCCAAAACAAAACAAAAAAAAACCCCACCAACCACCAAAATAACACCACACTTCATCATGGTAGCCGCAGATCAGAACAGATTGCCAAGATAAGTTGTGAAGCCTCCATGTTCCAAGGCAGCCCTGCTTTTCATGGGGGCTAGACCCAAGTACTCCAGAAGTCCCTTGCAATCCTCCCATTCTGTGACTAAAATACCAGGTTTCACACGTCACAGTGCAACAGATTGGCTTGCTTATGGTTTTGCTCGCGGTTTTCATAATGCTGTGCCACTATGAGGTAAACATCTCTAGCAAGTCTGTTCCTCCTTGCATGAGCAGATGGAACATAACTGCCTACTCAACTCCTTTTCCAAGCAAATCATTGGGATTTCCTACTTATTTCCCCAAAAGAGCCTTTTGGTAAACTCCAAAATCTTACAGTTCAGATCTTGCAACACAAAAGGAGGATACTGTAAAACTGCAGTTCTTGCAAATTCTACATTCCTCCACTACTAAGCTGAAGTAACAAAATTTTGCTGGGTTTTCTACTGCTCTCCCAACTGCATTGACCTGATTGCATTAGTATCTCATGGAGTTTGGCTCTAGGACATTTCATCTGATAGTATCTGAAGCTGTTTTAATTTGTTTAGTGTCTGATATCTTGTGTGGTTAGTTACTCAGCTGTTCCTAGCAAAGGTGCCACCTCCTTCAAAAACTATATACCTCCACAGGAAAACCAAAACCAAGCAATAAACAACTGGCACATCATGAAAAATGAGCAACAAAACCACAGGATACAGTATATCGAGCAGAAAAGTACCCTCAAGCACCTATCCTTTTCTCTTCTCACCCCAGCATCAAGAAGATAGGAAGTTATCCATGATAACAAGAATACCTAAGAGCCTATTCCACCCTCTATTCCTCCACTGATCCCCCAACCCTTTTGTTTATACATTGTTTTCTACAAGCTATCACGCTAACTTCACATTAATATAGCCAGCCCTTAAACTGCACAACACATTGATGTCTTCTCCAGCTGTTCATGAGATGTTAAACTCCTCCAATTTCACAGAAACACCTAAGGTAGCAGTCAGTGATTTTTTTCTTTCATGGAACATGCATGTGTCCTAGTTTTGGCTGGGATAGAGTTCATTTTCTTCCTAGCAGCTGGTATAGTGCTGTGTTTTGGTTTTAGGATGAGAATAATGTTGATCACACACTGATGTTTCAGTTGTTGCTGAGCAATGCTTACATCGAGTAAAGGACCTGTCAGCTTCTCATGCTGGGCTGGAGGCTGGTGCCACACGGGAAGCTGTGAGGGGACACAGCCAGGACAGCTGACCCAGGCTGGCCAAAGGGATATTCCATACCATAAGGCATTGTGCTGAATAATAAAACTGGGGGGAGTTAGCTAGGAGGAGGCAGCCGCTGCTCGGGGACTGGCTCGGCATCAGTCCACAGGTGGTGAGCAATTGCATTGTGCATCACTTGTTTTGTATGTTCTTTATCATTAGTTCCCCCTCCTTTTCTGTCCTATTAACTTGTCTCAACCCACGAGTCGTACCTTTTTTCCAATTCTCCGTCCCATCCCACTGTAGGGGGATTGAGCGAACAGTTGAGATGTTTAGCCGCCTGCTGGGTTAAACAAAAACAGCATGTTTAAAAGCACAGATCAATTTTCTCATCACAGAAGCTTGATGAACCAACAGGTACTTTAGGAACAGCTTATAAAAGTATGATTTCAATACATATTCTAGGATATCTGAATCTCTTAAAATACAATAAAAGCAAAGTCTCTACATGGACCATTTAAAAGCCTAATGAGCAGCAGAGTATCTGACACACCTGGACATGGAAGTCAAATAATCCTGTCAACACAGGCATTGCTTAATTATTCCACAGCTTGAGAAGCTGAGAAAAAGCTTCTGCTGTTATTGTTAGTGCTTTGATGTTTAGGAATCAAATGTGAATTTCAAGTGAGATCCAGAACATTACAGCAACAGGAGGAACACTACTGAAACACTGGCACACACATTAATCCACAGAAAAATCTTACATACAAAATTGCTATCATGTCAGAAAGCCACTCTGGGCTATGACAAGCACACATGCCAATAACAGATAACAACTGCCAATTAAGCAAAAAAAATCTTTAGTAGTTGTTGTGACCAGATAAGGTACAACAACTCAGAAGTTCTCATTTAAAGGTCTTCCATTTCTTAAAGGGTAACACAGAAGCATCATTCAGAGAAATTCTCTTCTACACTTTCACTCAGAGAGACCATGTCTGATGCAGTGCAGTGGAGAGCACCTTCACCTTCACCCACAACTGCTCGTTTCATCAATGGTACCACAAGGAAAGCCCAATAAACGCAGACAGCTCTGCATTAATTATCACCCTTGGACATTTCAGCACAAGTTTCTTCAACTATGTGTTTTCAGACTTTTATTCAGGACAACAAATCTCAGGATTTTTTATTGCCAAATAATTTATGTAATCCATGTGACTATCAAGGATAGATCAGGCTATACTTTTGCTACCTTCTGCTCTACAACAGTTTTGTTACAACAAGTGCACAGAGAAACAAAGCCACTCCATCACATAATTCTCTTAATGCTAACATGAGCTTTCAAATTCATCGAGCAAGGTCAAGCATTCAGAAGAGTTCAAGTTGTGCAGCACATTCCTCATCAAGGTCAAGGAGAACACACCCCCAGCTCCTGGTTTTCAATTTCTGCACAAACACAGGCTTGAAATTCGGTTACCTTGAGTTATACCTCCATTCCAACACCCATCACCCCACCTTATTCCAGCGTCACATTAAGTACTGGTAATAAAACTGCTCATTTTGGCTGCTTTGGTTATTCTTTTAAACTGACTTCTCTGCAGAAGAAACAATTACTTTTAACACCATTTTTCAAGTTAGAAATACTTCATTCATCACTATTTTTCTGAAAAGTAAATTTGATTTATAGAATTCCTAAATTCTTCCACATAAACTGAAATATACCTGGAATGGTTCTCACACTGCTGCCTGTAACTCTTGACACAGACCAGAGAGGTAGAGCTGATGATGCAAACCCTTTGGTAAAAAAAAAAAGAAAGTGCCACATCCACACTCTGTCTTGTCATCTTTGAAGTACAAATTTCAGGCTTACTACCTTCATCCCAACTACCACCTGTAATAGCGAAGCAGCATTTGTCCTAAATGAATCTTTTAAAGATACTGGGAGACTAGCTTAATCAAGGACACAGCTCATGCTAAGACAGCTTCTAGCTATCAACAACATGATCAGAAAGAGGATGGAAGCTCATTTTAACCAAGAATTTATTTTGCAGCCTGCTAGCTACAGCATTTCAGTTTTCAGTGTCATTTTCTTTGTCCTTACTCTGAAAACTTTGTAGAAGCTGCACCTATGGGTCTAGCCAACAAGGTTAAGATCAGTTGGGCACAACTCGGAATGAAGGGCCAGCCTTACAGAGATACTGCCCTTCCGATACCTGTCACGGATCGAATATGATGCCCTTTTTTCCTTTATCCCTGAATGCGCAGCCAGGAAAGGTACAACTCAAGCTGAAAAAAAAAAAGAGGAAAAATTCCAGCAAATGCTCCAAAAACACAGCTATGTTCATTCTGATTTAGTGAGCACATAACTATCGAATGAGGCCTCAACTCCCACTGAATGACAGTTTATTCTGTCTTACCTGTTGGTTGCCACAGCATTTCTGCCAAGCTTGTTTCTACTTTGTAGAGAACAGAGTTGCACAGAACCAACCTTCAACCATGAATGGAAAAATCACGTTAATGACCGAGGTCTACAAATGCTTGGCTTTTCACTTGCCAAATGGTATCTTACTTCCTACAACGAGTTAAAAAGTTTGACAGATTTACCACAGGTCCAGAAGATACTAATTCAGCCTCAGTGCTCTTTCAGACCTTATTAGCAATCCTCACAGGTAATCTGTGAAATTCAGAACACTGACATCTGCCACACGATTTAGCGCAGCAAGTAAACAACGGATGCTGCAATGCAGACAACGCAAAGAAGCCACACTATGTACCACAGTATCTACACAGCTAGAAATGTAACAGGGCACATCTCAGTACCTCATATTCTGAGTTCTTAACAGCTTCATCAAGTGAAAAGAGAACAGAGGCTTCAAAGACTCCTTCGAGAAATAAGGTTCACATGCAGCTGAAAGAAGGAAATAGAGCAAGAACCAGAGTTCAATGATAGACAAGGAGAACCCTTTAATTATCGCTAGCTTACGGCATATGCACTAGCCAGACGTCATGTTTTGTTTTGTACTGATTTCTAGCCACTTTGACATCAAGCTATTCCTAGTGTAACCAACTTCCACATCTAACTTCAGCAATAAGGGGACACGCATCGTTTTTCTCCGATTCCAAAACAGGCAAGTTTCATCCCACACCAACCTAAACCAATATTTATATTAGTGATGCTAGTAAGCATTCTGACCTCTAGTGAAAGGCTAGCCACCTAGCAGGCCATTATTCAGTAGTACCTCAAAAGGCTGCCAGCAATGCATATTTGAAGACTGGGTCATACATATTGTTGCATAAGGATGATGCTACCGGCACATCCTTCCATTTAACTGGCATTTATATCCCAGACAGGGGTTTGAATAAATTTCTTGTAAAAACCAAGCATTCCAGAAAACTTAAGTACTCTGCGGCTTCTGTTTTGAACTCTAACTTGAAGTCACAGCATCTTCTAATGGTCCAGGTTAGTTAGTAGAAATTAACTTTTGGCTTAGAGTCTCTGAAGTTACGACCTCGGCATGGAACAAGCTCTGTGAACCACAGTCCTGAAGATCCTGAGAAGTACAAGAAAATAAAGCGAGCGCCAGTTGTGAAGACGAAGATTAAAAGGCTGCTTTTAAATTAAGATTAGTTGCAACAGATGAAAGCTGAAGAGATAATGCATTTGCCTTGCTGAGCAGAGAGAATGAGATATGTCAAAAATTCATTCAAAAATTTAAGTCTCATCCACCTTGAAAAACAATGAATGGCTGTATTTTTCCTTCCCTTCTTATCGGGAAAGGATTTTCAAGTATGGTCCTTCAGCTTTTACTATGGCTTTTATGTCCAAATTAAATAGTTTGCTCTTGGCATTTGTGAAACCAAACACCAGCAGCTAACCCCTGTAAGGAAATTCTTAATCGAATGATTTACACCACCTTGATTCTAGTGACAATTTTGCAGAAATGTTAAAACCATACACACTTGCTTGCACTATGATTCCCATTTTTTACTATACAACTAAACTTCCCAGAGTTATACCCTCCAATAACATAACTGGGTAGTCAGAAGTTTAGCATATACATATTACATGTTATTCCAGCAGGGAATTCCAGCAAGACAAAGCCCCCGTAAACACTCGATATCTACTTCTGACCCAAGTATGCAGCATGCTACTCTCTGTGTCTTATACAAGCACTCACACACTAATCTCAACTGCACAGCCCATCTCCATTAATACTTAATAGGCTATGCAGTTTTATTAATACGCTTAGTACCTAAAGCAATTTTAATAGCAGATACTGTAAAATGTGTTAGAAGTAATTCCATGACAAACAACTGGAGATACAATTCAGCCAAGACTGCCTGTGCACCTCTTATCCAACGTAGAGGAGCTAAGAGAGGAGTCACAGAAATCACCACAGGAGGTGAAGAAAGCAAACTGGTACTGCTTCGCATTGAGTCCCCTGCGTGCATGCAAACAGTCACTCAATCTAACCCAGTTGCAAACAGTAAATTCTTTCAATGCTTTTCAATGCTTCATAATCATTTTCTTGTCGCAGAGAATTGTATGAAAATTAGACAAATGTTATTCAGTCCCACATTTGGGTTGTGTTTGGTTGCCCACAGAATGGGCAAGTACTGATAAAACTTCCCGTTCCCCCCCCAACTTTAAATATCTGAGAAAGTCTTCAGAAAAGGATTTCTGAGCAGTAAAAAAAGGAAAAATGACCACTCTTGACCAGTTCACTGAAAAAAAAAAATAGATGAATCGAGTACACTGGTTTGAAGATTTCCCAGTTTCTTACATTTGGGTACTTTTAAGATACTTGGTATTTCAATTACCTTGTGAAGTTATGAGTTGTATAATCAGAACGCTCTTGAATAATGTTTAATTCAGACCCAAATGCTGTAACAGAGGTTATCAGGTAGAGCTGTATTTAAAAGCACATTTTAACCTGTGAAAAATCCTTCTTTATTCAAACTGTGTAGTCATCTGAAACTCAGTGAATCTGGGGAATTAAAGCAGTGGAAAGCACACATCTGCTGAAGAAATGCTGACGTCCAGAACATACGCTGCTTGCTGACCAATTAGTACATACAATTTTGACCTCACCAGTTCAAGAATTAAAAAGAAAGCCTTCACCAATCTTATAGCCTTCTGTCAGCCATTATCCATGCAAGTAGTTTTCACAACAGCCAAAGCGCAGCAAATATATCCCAATCAAGCCAAGTGAGCTTAGGTCCCTTTCGTCTGCTAGCTCCTTTGTCAAGAATCATCAGACTGATGGTGGCTGTTTATCCAAGATGTGTACACGCAAAGTTGAAAGCTGGAAAAGGATGACTTCAAGATACCTTGTCAAAGAAAGCTATACACAAAGGTGATTATTGACTTACTTTCACTCTTTTGTCTCGGTAATAAAAAGCAATGTATCAAACATCTGAAACATTCACTGCAAGTCAGTGATCACAGATCTCTAGTCTGGACTATCCGCCCTTACGGCAGTAGGCATAGCTCATCTTGCCAGCACCGACGAAACCATGTGGTTTACGGCTTTTCAGTGGGCTTGGGGTTGTTTTTGAGCGGTGGTTGGGGTTTTTGTGCCTGTGTTTTGTTTGGGTGTGGGGGTTTTTTTATTTGTTTTTTAATATTGTGGGTAGGAAAGAATAATTAATTTGTTTCAAAACTACCCGACAGCAATGAAAAAAGCACACGTTCTTGGCTTGAAAAACATGTCCCTTTTCATTGTTCACTGAAATTAGGAAGCTAATAGCATGAGGAATTTACTTAACACACGAGGACTGCAACTGCTGTCCCACTAAACTAGCACATCAAGAACGTTGCCAGGTGAAGAGTTCCAAACAGTTTTAGGATTTTTTAGAAGTTACCATAATTCTGGTTTTATGTATTCATCTTCAGCAATATAACAGCAAGAAAACTAACCGAATTATGTCGTTCTGTCCAAAAAGAACCAGTGAGAATACAAAAGGCTACCAACTGCACCTTGGGAATAAGTACTTAAGCGTAAAACATTTACCCACATTACAGTTTCTCTAATAGTTTCTTCAACAGCCACGGTGTGCTTATACAATGTGAAGAACCTGAAGTAAATCTACATTTGCAATTTAGTATCAAAGAATATCACTACATGATCACAGCAGGGTGAGAATGAACCAAGAGAAAGTGGCTTGGATTTTACAGCCAGGTTAGTGACTGCACTTCCTCTGATTGGAGACCACCTGAACGGGCTAAAGGGCACAAATCCCCCAACTGATTCATCAGAATTCAAAAAGCTACCGGTGAGGTTACCCAAACCACACATTGCATCTGCCATCTTAACATGAATTTGGCTGGAAGTAGAGAGTGGAAATGACATAGAAGGCAGCTATAGGTGAGGAGGCAAGGAGGGTTAGTGTAGGGTCTAGAATGACTAGGGCCAGCCAGCTACTGCACTTGCACAACACCAGCAGAATCAAAGCAACGCTGTGCTGCACGACAGACATTCCACTCAGCAACAGATGTAGAGACTAATCTGTCAGGTAGAGGCCAATATATCAGGCGGGCAAAGACCAGCCCTCAGAAACAGAGTAAGTAACAAACGAGTGGACCTTCGGCCACGGCCAAAAGCCAACTAGTATTAGGAAGCATTGGGAAAACAGGCTACAGCTTCTGCAAAATGTTTTACTGCATTTGAAAGGTCTCAGTTTCAAACAACCTAAAGTGGGGTTAGAGTCACACGCAGAGCATTAAGACTTTGCTTTCATCGTGTACCTGTCACCTTTTACAGTTAGTTGACAGCCATGGCTCTTCCTGGAGCAGCTGGGAAGAGCTGCACCTGATCTATACAGCAGAAGAGGCTGTGCAATCACCAGGCAATCTTTCTTTCCTTGCCTCCAGCTACTCTCCCAGGAGATTAAGATCCCATTCAAAGTGGTCACGAAAACAGAGACAGCTACCTTAGCAATCCTTTAGGGTCAAAGCCTACAGCTCAGAGCTCCAGGAACTAATGCAAAAGCAAAGGCCAGCTGGTCCTAATGTGGGTTTCATTCCTCTTCGCATCTCAGATTTCATTTATATTCTTGTTTACGCACAGGAAGTAAAACAATAGAAAATCCACCTCAAGAAGCTTTCTGCTTTGCAGACTTGCAAAACACCGAGGGTGGGGGAAGAAGAGGAGGGCTAGAGAACGGAGAATACTTCCAGAAAGTCATGTCAAACATGAGGTTTTTTCCAGCTGCAGGTCGCAAACAAAGTATGTTTTACAGAAGTTTTGATCTGACCTTGTTTTGTGCAGGAGGCTAGACCAGATGACCTTCTGCAGTCTCTTCCAACCTGAGTTTTCCCATGATGCCATGATGTACAGGTCAAGGTTTTAAAACTCGCCAAATACAGTTTTGTTATTTTACATTTCATATCAAATGAAAACCCCCCAAAAAATCTGAATATTTATATAATGAAATGAAAACTCCTATCTGCCCCCTTCTTAACGTTCTGCATGGTGTAACAAACGGTGTGATGCTCCACTGGAGGGAAAAAAGTAGTCAGCAGATGCTTTCCAAGTACACAGAAACCCAGAAAGATTGCCTCAGAAAACTCACAGTCCATACTGCCTACATACATTTGCTCATCTTATTCTAGCCAAAGGAATATCTGAGTACTTCAATGTTCATGTTACATAGAAGCAGCAGTCATTTACTAGCATACTATCGTATTTTGCTCCCCTTGCTTCACCCCCTTCACGTTTGAAGACAAATGCATTTCACGTTTTACCCACTGGCTGGTCTGCAGCAAAAGATTCTTAGATGTAAGCTACTCAAAAGTGGTTTTGCTCCAGTTTCATCACCTGGTATATTGAACTCTGCCTCTTAAGAGTTCACTGCCTCGTAGCGCAAAGAGGCTGCCGCACTAGGAAGTATCTTCTCAATCAACTTAGTTGTTACCATCCTACTGTTTGCAAAGTATTAGCAGAAAAAAAAGGCTACCAAAGCACAAGGGATACTCTATTACCATAACACTAAGGCTAAATCCAGTTTCCTTGCACCTACAAGTGATGCCTTTAAAAAAACAAAACAAACAAAAACAAAAAAAACCACCAAAACACACAAAAAAACACACCAAACCCTCGATCACCCTTTTCTTCGGGACATTGAAGAATATGTGCATTACAACAGACGACCAAATCCTAGAGAATAAAGCAATTCGAGAGATTTGCACCTCTCCTAACAAGCACACACATCTGATGAAGGTTCAAGCTTAAGAAAACAAAAAAGGGTGTATTTGTAACATATACTAATGTCACATAAAAAAAACTCTTTAGAGCCACGGTGATATTGCAACAATGCCTCCTGATATAGGTAATCAAAAATGAGTAAGCCTAAAAAGCATTTTATTTTGGAATAAAATTTACAGAAGAGCAGAATCGCGTCCAGAAAAACATTCTTAACAGAAGATACTGAACTGTTGTTTTTAAATATTTCAGAAGCAAAAACAAACAGCTGCTCAGTACCAGAACTAAAGAGGCTTTACATCAAACACTAGATATTACTGTGTGGAATTAGAGGTCATTCAATCACATGCTCACCATGTGAAAGGCTGCTAAGTTTAGTTCCCATTACTACCTCCCAGTGAGAAAAGTGCTGAGAAAGGAAGAACTGCATACCCTTACCTCTGGAAAAGCAACCCTGAGTGTTTTAGCCACAGGTAATGTTTTACCCTAAAACCTTTCCAATCTGCTTAGAGGTACTTCTCTCTTCCTCTCGCTTCCCCCTTCCCAAAAGGCAGCTTTCTCTCCGGCTCTTCAAGGTCGTGACTGAAAGTATATTTGTGCCTGATGTCTCCATTTCCCTCCTGACAACAGAACAGTTAAACCTGCGGCTCTAAAGCAGCGACACCGCACTAGTCTTTTCATTTAACATGTAGCATTAGGTATCCTTTTTTTGCTTGGAAGCAGTCTACCGTTGAGTCCCTACTTTTTATTTGCCTATAACAAAAAAAATCCTAATTACTTAGCTACACCATTTTCTGCAGAGAAAAATCAGTTCCTACTGCTAAAAAGAGGTCAGCAGTCCCATATGATATACTAGCTTGTTTACTCACCAAGCTGATGTAACTGTGTAAAAGATTAATTGTACCATACAAAGTTTCAATTGCACCACACAAGTAGCAGCTCTTCCTTCTGCTGGCGAAATTAGTAAACCTAATTTATGCATCACCAATACCCTTAGAGGGGCTGTCAAGCCTGCTTGCATCTCTGCAACAAGTTATATGACAGTTTTCCTTAACTAGCTTTTCAAGCACTTTCCAAGTAAAACACAAATTGTCAGTTAGTAGCACTGCCTTTTTTTTTTTTTGCCTTTCTTTCTTTAAACTGTGAACACAGTCAGCAGGTGTTGAATACAAAGCAAGGTCCCTGGCACTCTACCCAGTTAAACCATAATCATATAACAAAAATCATCTCTACTAGGATTTTCAAGTCATTCCCCTTGCATAGCATTATTTTCTGAGAATGTCACAAGACCTCTCCAACATATATATAAGAAGTTAAGATTTGCTAACACTCCTTCCAATCACAAACAACATCCAAAGACAACTTCTGAAAGAAACCTACACAGTTCTTCCTACAAATTTAACTAATGAGACCTAAAACTGTTGATCTAATATTACCACCAAAATCCTATCACTCAAGTATTTACAGAGGTATGGTAGCAAAAGTTCAGCTTCTTTATTACAGCTGAAAATTCATACACATTCTCATATTATTTGGGGCAGGGAAGAAGGCTCATGTACCCTCTCAAGTAAAAGCTAATTAACAATTGCTATAGAATAGCGATGGACACTTAAAACACCCAATATAAGTATTTAGATAGGTAACTTCAGAAAATTTTGTCTTCAAGCTAGAGCTAACAATAAGCTTTAAGATAATTTCAGGATATTCTGAAGGTAACAAGAAGATATCAAAGAGTTCAAAGTCATGCTAAAGGTTTGAACTCCTGTGAATCACCCCACCACTCAACGCTGAACATCAGCCGTCAGATTTAACACAGCAGCCGATAATGCTCTTTTGCTGGTGGGGAGGATGTTGAAAGGTTAATGCAACTGGAATTTGCTACTCAGACCAAGTAACATGCAGCCTCAACTCCTCCTACGAACACTGACACTGATTAAGCAGATTCTAAAAGCGGAAATATCTCTAAATTTCTTGATTGGTTTCTGCTGTGTGCAAGATGTTTCTCCTCTTAAAGAGAAGTTGAAGTCATGCTAGCTTGCTACCTAAAGTATTAAAGACACTTGGCAGAATAGATCACTAACCAACTGGCTTAAGAACAAGCTGTGTACATCTTGTCCCCTCTGCTCTCCTCAGTCACACAGTCAGAGGTGGACAGGACCTCTGAAGATCACCTACTCTAATCCACTGCTCAAAGCAGGTCAGATTATAGCAGGTTGACTCAGGGCCATACTCCCTCAAGCTTTAAATACCATAAAGGATGGAGATTCCACAACTTCCCGCAGCAGCTTGTTCCAGTATTTGACCATCTTCATGGTCACAAAGTTTCTCCTTGTGTCTGTTCAGGACCTCCCATTTCTCAGCTTGTCTGTTGCCTCTTGTCCTACTGCTGTGCACCTCTGAGAAAAATATGGTTCCTTCTTTGCTCTATGCTCCCAAAAAGTTGCAGAGAGCAGTAAGATTACCCTCATTACTCCTACTGTTATAAGTATCACACTTCTCTTTGCCAGTCTGAACATACCCAGTCCGCTCCACTTCTCACCACAGGTCACGGGCATCAACTCTGTCTCGGCAGCTCTCCACTAACTCCAGTATGTCAGCGTACTTCTTGCTCTGGGGAGCCCAGAACTGGACACGGTTCACCCAGATGTCATCTCAGAAGTACTACACATGGGGCAAGAATGACTTTTCCTTGATCTTCACTACACTCTTGGCTACACTCTTACTATTAAGCCCAGAGTACGTTTGGCCTTCTCTGCAAGGGCACGCTGCTGACACTCATTCGGCTTGCTGTCCATCCCAGATCTCACGAACATGGCTGTAAGAGCATGGTAGGAGATCATGCCAAAGGCCTTCCCAGAACCCAGGTATACAACATACATGGCTCCACTGCTGTCCACATGGCCAACCAGGTGCTCATAGAAGTTAACCAGGTGAGGCATGGTTTTTCTCTTGGTAAACCTACCCTGGCTGTTCCCGTTCACCTTCTTGTCCTTCACCTGCTTAGAAATGGCTTCCATGAGAATCTGCTCCATAAGCTTCCCAGCAACCCAAGTTAGCCTGTCTAGGCTGCCATTCCCTGGATTCCTCTTTCATGTTTTTAAAAAAAGTGCAACACGTGTCTTTCTCCAGTCACCAGAAGCTTCCCCCATTGCCATGATCTTTCAGAGATGACAGGAAGTGGCTCTGTAATTACATGGGCCAATTCTCAGCATCCTCAGATGCACTTTTTTGATCAGGTGAAGCACATACACATAACAGTATTGAATTCAATTTTGCTATTGCCAAGTAAACAAGTATTCTTGGTTTTGGTAGTAGAATTTCAGGAACTGAAACTGCTCTCTACATCGAGATTTTAGAGAGCTTACAGAACTAGAGATAAAATAAGAAGTGATTGATCTAAATATTTACATTCTTGCAATTGTTTAACACATACAAAGAATTTGTGCTTCACACAGGCCTCAATGACACACTCAGAGTAAAAGCTGATGCTGACATTCGGCATTTTCGCGTATTGAAAATGCATTCTCATATATGAAACCCTTAATTCATGAAGGGTTTTACGCAGGTGTTTAAAGACACCTAAAAAAATCTTCATTGCTCATTTCAAGAACTCATGCCTTTTCCAATACACACAGTCTTAGCTTAAAGCATTATTCAATATGTATATTCCTACTTTACAGCAAATTATACTCTTGCTCTTCTACTGCTTTCAGTACTTACATTCACAATGGAAAGAAAAAACTCCAGCAGTTTCGCACGAATTCATGATTTAACTATTAGGCAAATATAATACTAAAGGTTAATCTTGAGACAGGGAAACAGATGTTCAGTCAGAAGGAAAATTTTCTCAAGAGGAGATACCCAGGAAGTTTGTCTTTCCAATCTGCTCCGGCCCACAGAATTTCCCACCACACTTATCCAACTGGGAAAAATTATGAATCAGCCTCTGATTTAACTGTGTATATAGCAGAAATACCAACTTTGAGGACTTCAGCACATAACATTATAAAGCACTTATGTGAGAATCATACTAAGCACACACACTTTCCATTAACACACTTTCTATTAACATAATTCTTGTTACAAGCTTAAAAAATTTTTCATTAATCAAAAATCTAGGCCACCGAGTTGTTTAAGCTTAAACAGCAAACAAAGCGTTCACCCTGGCTTCTAAGCAGCATAACATTTCACAGGGAAGTTAAAAAGCATTGCATGAGCTTGCTAGGCATGGAAAAAGGCCTTCACGAAGGGAAGGGGCAATATTTTTCTTCTTAGCTAGTTACATCTTTACAGCTAGAGTACCTGAGTAAACAAAATCAGCCAGCAGTTCCAAAGGCATTTACAACTCATGGAAACCTTCTTCACACTGTTCACAGAACGGCTGAGGTTGGAAGGAACCTCTCCACATCTTGTCCAAACCGGCTGCTGAAGCAGGGTCACTGAGAGCAGCTTGGCCAGGACTGTGTCCAGCCGGGGTGTGAATATCCCCAAAGGTAGAAACTCCACAGGTCTCTCTGGGCAGCCTGATACAGTATTTGACCATTCTCGTGGCCAAAAAGCATTTTCTTGTGTTCAGACGGAATTTCACATGTTTCAGTTTGTGCCCATTGCCTCTTGTCCCATCAGTGGGCACTAGTGAGCCTGCCTTCTCCTCCTTCACTCCCTCCCATCAGGTCCTTAGACACACTGATAGGATCATCCCCGAGCCTTCCCTTCTCCAGACTGAGCAGTCCCAGCTTTCTCAGTCTCTCCTCGTATGAAAAATGCTCCAGTCTCTCAGTCATCTCTTGGTCCTGCACTGGATTTGCTCCAGTAAATCCGTGTCTTACCTGTACAGGGGAGCCCACAATTAATAGCAGTACTCCAGATGTGGCCTCAACTGGTACTGGATAGAGAGGAAGAATCACCTCCCTCTGCCTCCTTCAGTCTTTCTTCAGAAAAGTTAAAAAACCACCTGTGCCTTTTACTTCTTACAACCGTGGCAATAATTACTAATACGTAAACTAAGGCTGAGGCTAGGTTAAGGACTGCCATATCATGGTCTGCGACACGTTTCTTATACCTAGGAGAATTTTTGTTTATACTGAATTTAACCTCTTGTACTTGCCAGTTCTTGTTTCATTCAGCATGAGAAATAAAAAAAATACTTGGGTAAACCCACAATAACATAACCCTATCATACAACACATCACTAGCTCACAAACACTACGAAGTTACCTCGGGCTCAAGTTTAGCATTTTCCAATTGCCGTAATGAAATACATATCACTACATCTTGTCTGGCAAGCAGCCAACTGCAGTTGCAAATAGCCATTTCAGTTACTTGCAGTAGTGGAAAGCTATGTTTCAAAATGAGGATAAAACATGTACCCTCCAAAAGAGGATGATTACGTATTTATTTAGGGTTTCTTATATTAAAGCCAGATGCTACTAATCATGGGATGCCCTTTAAACCAGTTCAAAATCCTTTTGTGGCTCTAACATGTCCTGCCTTTAAGGTATCTTTAAGATATTTTGCAGCCCAGCAGAAGAGAAGAGCTCTTCACCAAGCCACTGCGTTGTAGAAAGAGGAGCTGAAGAGGGCAATACAGAAGCAGAACAAACAAAATTTGTGGCTAATTACACAATATGTACTCAACTCCTGACCTTCAGCTAGTCAGTATTCAACTGCACAAAGTTCCTTAATAAGGAAAATTATTTGCAGAGTAATTTAAAAAGAAGTAGGATCAAATAAGCTCAAAAGTTCCTTTGTATTTAACTCATATACTGTAATATAAAAATAAAAAGCAGCCTATAAAGCAAATAGAGCTTAAAAAAAGCGGCATGTGTATTCACATATATATACTGGAGATACCGATCAAGGACAAAGCAAATAAACCTAAATAGGAAGAAGAGCTTGTCATGTTCTTTTCACGCCAGCAGCATTTGGCTTATGCAATGGATTACAGTTCCACATGGAGAGAAAACATGAGTAATTTGAGGCTACTATGATATTAGCATATGAATAATCAACAGCCAGAGACCTAAGATACAATGGCCAGCCTACCAGTATGTGTAAATCAAGCCATCACGCTCACATTGCTAAGGGTGCAGATCAAATTACTAAAAAGCTATAAAAACTATTATTTATTGTATGAAAGTGAATGTCATATCCTGTCAGAAAAAAAACCCAAGAATTTGAGATACTAACTTAGGTTTAGCATTACTTATACACAGTAAAAGAAGGTAAGGTGTTATTAAAAAGACTGATACCATTTGTTAAAAAGGTACTGACATTGGATATTCAAGAACTCATAACTACGGCTGCAGTATCAAACACAAAAGATGATACGTCAAGAAAACAGAAAAAAGCTAACATGCCCTAAGAAGAAAGTCTGATTTTACGAAAACATACAACCCTGGGTCCCACACTACTGCTGCTAGAGTTCAATTTGGTCAAATCTTGCTTTCATTCTAATCTATTAATAGTTTTTGATTGTCTCAAAATTAAATGAGCTATCTGTATCCAACATGAGCTGTGTCAACTATATTAATGATTGACAGGAAAAAACAAACCACCACAAACACACCTTTTTTCCAGCCTGAGCTGGAAAGACTAAGTTATTGAAGTTCTCAGTAGAAGTTGTATTACTGAAGAGGAATATATGTGTTTAGGCAAAAGCTTGAGAAACACTTACCCTATTTACTGCCGGGGCTAGCTAACACCTGCAGCTTTATGGGTTTTAGGGGAAAGGGGGAAGCCTGTAGCATTGGACAGCTTCTAGATAAAACTCTGCTGGTAACACATTGCATTTTGGGGACAAACAAATGTCCCAAATACCAGGCTTTGGACATACGTCATTAACACTGTCAGCGGCATTATCATTGTCAGGCAAAATCCACCCCAAAGCTTCAGCTGCTTTTTTTTTTCTAGACTGTCTTCAGTCAAAGCATGGCAGTTTCATGCTGTATAAATCAGTCGGTGGCAGGACATGACTCGTCTCAAACCTTTAGAGAAAAACATAATAGATATCCTATCAGGAAGCAGTATTATCATACTAAGGAAAGATGACCTCACTCACCTGGAAGACAAGTGTGTTTCAATCACTGGTGTATTTAGAGAGCAAAACATACCAACTGAACAAGAATTCAGAGTGTAAATCTTATACCTTAACCCTTCTGAAACACTCCCTAGGTAGTTAAATAAAACTGGCCAATATTCAGTTTGGAAAAGCACAAGAACACCTTTCACATGTCTCTGAAAAAGTTGCCACTTCAAAATTCATAGCCCTTTCAGAGCTTTATGCAAGGAGACACTTGCACATCTACAAATATTACAGATATTTTCAGTCTGTTCTCTTTCCAAACAAGTATCAAACCACAAAGAACATCTCCACCCTGCAAGCATAGCGGCACCACACCATGCTCATCTACCATCCACTTCATTGTGGGAGATACTTGTTTCCAGGGTAGCGGGCAATACTTGATGCACACAGAAAAGCCTCTTAGCAAGTAGCTGCTTCAACCGAAGCATCCATTTTCTTCAAATTGGTAGTATACCTGCCAAGACAAGAAAACCCTCATTTTTTTGTTTCCAAAGTTACGTATCAGAAACTCCATAACAGCAAAAAGGTTGCCACTGCTGACAGCAACTGATATCACTGATACAGCGATTGCCTGTTTGCTTTTCCAGCCGAACTGTGAGACAGATATTTCCCAACAGACTCACAAACCACCTCATCAGGACAACACCCATACATATATTTTCCTGTGTTCATCATGGTAATTCCCATTAACCCATCTTTCCTACGTTTGTTACAGCCACGTACAGTCATCTGACCTGCATTTCTTTTGCAATATTACGTGGTATTTATTACCTACCATCCCAAGGACTTTTTCCAAGTCATACTTCACGTTGTTTCAAGATATACTTAACCACACGTACAACGGAGTATTTCTAGTCCTACACAGTGGTTTGGGGTTTTTTTTTCCCCTCCCCAAACTAGGCAGGAAAAGCAATTTGTATTTTGTTTTGTACGATCGGCTCTTCAAGGCAGGTTTTTGCAATACCTGAACACTGCAGGTAATTGAGATTCTCCTTCAGTTCAAACATTGCTACAGCGAGCACAAGGGACTGGAAAGTATACACTGGTGTGCCTGCTAGAATACAAAACAGCAATATGACCTTCCCATCTAATGATATTTTTTATGTGTATTTTGTAACTGTATTCCACATCTGAATATCCACAGCTACTAAGTTCCGGTGAATGTATCGGCTACTTAAAATTATTTTTTCAGTTCCTTGTCCACCATTCGAACAGAAACCAATTCTTCACTTCCTTATCCATACTGAAGTCCAGAACCACTCATTTCATTTTCAGGCATTTTAACCATTTTCAACTAAATTATTTTTTTCTGTCCCTCCTGCCAGCCCTTCAGAAGACTGTTCTGCAGTGAATTTCTACAGGGAACATTTGTAGGTTCCCCTCCCTGTAACTAAATTATTTAAATTCTCTTAGTGAAGCTTAATGGAACATCTTCCTGTTTTGTTCCCAATACACAGACAGAAGAAAAATGGTCACCCAGCACAACATTTTCTTTTTTCCCCTGTGAAATCTTTAACCCCACTGTAACAAGCTTTCAAAAGTATCTGCAGAGGAAAACTGCAGGAAAAGTATCTTCCTCCATCATTCTTTCCTAAAAATATAAAATAAAAATTTTCAAGTAAAAAAACACGCTGAAACAAAAAATAATTCATCTTTTGTTTTTTAAATACACTCTGGTCCTCCAAACAAAGGCTCTTTGAGCCAGCCACAAGGGACAAAAGGGACACTCCTCCATTGTCTACAGGAAAGACAATTGAATTTGATGTATGTTGATAAACACTGAACAGGAATAAAAAGCTTGCAGAAAGCCATGCACTTGCTGGAAGGCAAATCCGAGGATCTGTCAGCCAAAATAAATATTAACATATGCCCACGGACGCAGGGATGCCAAGATCAGGTGCTGAACAATGGATAAGAGTCCCAGACATTCCTAGATCAGGTACAAGTGAAATTCCAGGATTTGAGGTGTTCTGCATAGCAAAGGCCATCTAAGTGTTAAAGTTAAGTGCCAAAACATAAGCCAAATAAATCCAAAGTACAGTTGCTTTAGCCAATGTGACACAGCTAGCATTGTCAAACCGAAAACTCGAAAAATGGATTTTCTTACTGTTTACCGTAGCCAAGCACCACCCCGGTGAGGAATGAGAGGAGGCTGATATCTGGAGCAATTGCAAACCAGAGCAACACGGCCTTCTGCTTCAAACGTTTAATTACAACGGCGCCGGTCTGCAAAAACAAGCAGGAGACCGGCCCGTTGGAAGCGCCTGGGTCAGCCCGCACTGGAGGGGAGGCTGGCTGGGAGGCAGGGCCGAGAGGGGAAGGAAACAACACAGGCGACCGATAAGATCCGACTCCTGCGCCCCAGAAGCCAAAGCGACTCCAGCTTTCAGCCTCATGAAGAACATCTTGAAAAGCGGTACTGAGCATCTATGGAGAGCGAGCGAGCGTGGCGGTTCAGCCCAAAGGTCACACCACAGAACTGGCCTTAAACTCTGCTCCTGAAAGGAATGTAAATTATTGTTCCCGTTCCTCTGCCTACCGCTAAGGCTGAAGGTGCCTTCTGAGGCTTCGCTGGCCGTGTGACACGGTACGATTGGGATTCATTTTTCAGAAGCAATCCGAGTGAGCAGTAAATAGACCCACTCCATCTTCTGAAATCCACTGAAGACACTGGGAAGTACAGGAACATACTATTTCAAAAATCAAATGCATCATCGTAACCCAGTGAGCTTCCCTGTCTCAAAGGGCTTCGTCTTTCTGTAGTATCTAGCAAAAGAATACAGCTCTTCAGCTAAGAGAGTTGCTGCAGCTTCTCTAACCAGCTTGGGAAAGAGCCCGTCCCTCTTCCTCACCAGCGCGCAGGCTGCCGGAGCAGGAGCGTGACACGGGTTTGCACATAACAGCGGTACCAATGGTCCCAGAAAACCAAGCAGGAGGCACGACTGGTTGCCGAAAAGCAAAAGTAAGTGCCTTCTCTACCCTAAACACATCAGCAGCTCTTCTGAGAGACATAAATAAAGGCAGCAAGCCCCATTACCTTTTCGAAGTAAATTTCTAACTAGAAACAAGTCAAAAGACTTGTTCCCAATTTAGCATTTTTTTGTATCACCACCAGGTCTCTTTACCTTGCCTTCTATTAACTTTCTTGTTTGAGATTTCCTTAGATATCTTTCAGCAATAAGTAAAAACAATTAGCCCCTTGAGACCTGTTTAAGGTAACTTTACAATTTTAGTCATGTCCAAGTACTCTGAGGTCTACTGAACTTTTTCCATTTCCTTAATACATAATTAGACCTCTAGTACGTAATGAATTTTTACCTCATCCCCATTGTTTTACATTAGGCAATACACTTCATTTTGTCCTCATTCCATACCTTACACTACTTCAACTTGGTAAATTACATTCTTTGTAAAAAAAAAAAGTTGTCCTCGCTTAACACACAAGCTTCTCCAATTCAACAAATATCCATGTCAGACAAAAATGTTGTAGAAGGGAAGGGTGGCTCACCCAGGAATTCATTATGCCTTAGGAACATGTTCCTACGCACTCGGCACAGCGCACTTAAATTCAAACAAAAATATGAAATAGCAAAATGCCACCAGGAATGATGGCACAAACTCAGGAAGAAGTGCCAATAAGCAAGGAAGAACTAATAGGGGGGGCAGGAGCAGAGCCAGGAATCTTATGTCTAGCCAAAATTCTGGATTTTGCGATAACCCAGCCTAGATAAGTTGTAAGTCTGTGTCATGAAATCTAATATTGGCAAAGTTATCAAATAAGCAAGAACTAGAAACTCATTGTTCTTAAATAGAAGTGGTAGTAACCTAAAACAGCGGTAAAGAAAAACCTTATTATACAAAGATTTTGCTTGTAATTATTCCCTGTGCTCAAGAAAGTAATCCACACAGTTTACACAGTTGTTATTCACACCACACTTGCTTCTGTGCTGAACACATTTAGGAAGTACAAGAATAACTGTAAAAACAAGCAATATTTTAGTTGCACAATATTTAAAATTATACTTATTATAGTTATTCCTACTTTTGTATAGCATTAAAAGTGAAAGAAGATTGCCTTTATATGCAAGAGATCTAGGAATCCACAGAACCACAAAAGAGCCAGAAGGCAAATGCTTCTAAGAAGTAGGTCACTCCTGCTGCTTCGAAATTATTTACAATCCTCAAACACCACATTATAAACACAGCTAACATTAACATTGTAGGCATTACGGTCAAAGCAAGCACATAGACTTAAGGATTAGAAATGAAATGTTGCATTTCAGAAGTCACTCAAACAATATATGCTCTCAAATAATAGATACTGACTTCACCCAGACACCTTTCTTATACCACACTGCACTAACGTAACAGCAGTTAATGTTACATTTAGGCAAACCCTTAAATGAGGTACAACTGCCAAAAGTGTGTGATCCAAAACACCTAGGTGTGTTCCATGAGAATTTGGACTCGTGCTTTGGAAAGCGTACATTTGATCTCATGGAAGGGTTGTACTTCACTACTTTTCACTGTTTTCTAGACAAAAAAAACCCCAAAACACAATTAATTCCAAACTTCTGATTCACAGCAGCCCAGACATTCTGCCAGCTCCCCATTAGCTTCAGTTGATCTAAGCTAGTTCTTCTGGGATATCAACCGAGCCTTCACCACAACACACTGCTCAACTTTCTCACAGCACTGTGGCAAACCACTGTTTACAGACAACCATCATACACTGAAGAGATTAAAAAAAAAAAAAATTAAATTACACAGAGCCAGTCCTTCACAAACTTGATATTTAGACTACACCTGAAACCTTGTAAGGCAACAGTCAGCTTTACTCGGTGTCCAACTCTCCCCGTCCCGAGTCTCTGCATCAGAGTACACTTTGAGTAGTAGATACACTCTAAAACAACAAATTGAGGTCAACTCAAAGAAACGTGACTTCCTAATATTTCATTCAGCTGGCAAACTAAAACACTATTGCAGCTGTACTAGCCTTTGGACTTCACTCAAATATATGCTTCCACTTCCCAGATTAAAAACCAGTATTATCTCTCCAGGATACGGTACCATCAACAAGGAAAAAACATGTCACCAGTACCATTTATCCTAAATCGGATGGGTATGTTGGTTTACCCAGAATGACCTTTCTTACCACACACAGCTAGTGACCAGATGGGATTTAAATATGACATCCCCCCCACCCTAATACTACTTAAGCATTTCCCACTGTGGTATAACGGATGAATTAGTAGCTGCTATAGAACAAAGGAAATGCAGTTCAGACCAATTCCTTCCCAAAATGATTTTAAGTGTAAAAAAACTCCCTACGGTCATGCAAAAAACAACATACGATACAGTCACTCCACAAAAACCAGTTAAAAAGGAAATCCCTTATTACTTCAGTGCTGTAAAATGTAGAATTAAAACTATATAGGGAGTACCAACACATTTTTTATTTTACATATACGTCTGCCTACAGGCATGCCAAGGCAACTAAATAATTTGTAACTTTTCTTGGCTTGATCCAAGTAGTTGGCTATAAATGATTGCAAAAGAGTGAGACATCAGGGCCCCTATAAAATTCCAGTCTTGTCTGTTCAGTTGAATAAAAACCACCACAAACTTGCAGAGGTCAAAAGTTTTCTCTCGGTGCCAAGAACTCCAAATTTGTTGGCTACAGCTCTTAATACTTGCCACCAACAAGAAATTAAAAGCTACCTTGAGGTTTGGTAGGTCAGCATAGCAAACTACAGGTACCGCACAACTAAAACACGAGACCCAAATGACCCCAGAATGAATTTGTATTATTTTATTAGTTACCACTGTGTATGACTTCATCAAAAGGAAAAAAAATACTTTCAAGGGAGATAAGTATCAGTTAAGACACCAGACTTGGAAAATCCAGGCCCTTTTACTACAGAGATAGAGTAGAAGATTAATTGATAGGACGCACCTTTTCATAAAGGACGTGTTCTGACACTAATATCCACCTGGCATGAGTCACGATGGAATAATGTACATCTAAACAAATCCTGAAGAGGCAGGTCAGAGGAAGACCAGTCAATTGCATCAGTAGATAAAGCAAAGGCTGGATCAGATTCTTATGAAGCCATCCATTACCTTAGCCATAACCTCCTCATCTTTAGGCTTGGGAGAAGTGGAAGTCCACCAGGTGCTCAGGAACATATTCAAAAAGATGTATTTCTCCATGGAGGGCTTCTCTGGGAAAGAGTGGTGTTTCTTTTCTACATCTGAAGGAAAGGGGTTGACCTGCATTACTTCTAATCCTAAGATGACCTAAACATCTTTTAGAAGTGGATCCTCTAGCTTAAAGTAACCAAGCTCTTCACCAGTTTATTCAGGGCTCCCAGAAAGAGGCCATTGCTATGTAAATACAACACAAGTTTCTTGGAAGATCAACAGGTTTTTGACTAAGAGAGACTGTCTCAGCAACTCTTCTTTTGGAGAGTTTTGTGGCAGCATCATCTTGTTGCTCGGTCACATGAGCCTTCGAGGACTTCAGCTTACAGAGAAAAAAAATCATTTCTTAAGAGCACCAACTTCACATGCTGGCCTGTGACTGAAGTCAAAAGGCATGTCACACATTGACTGTCAGCTTAAGGAATACAGACCAGCACCACCACAGCTTCGGAAGTCCTTGCTAACCTAGTGAAAGTGGCTTTTCCATGCACTTAAGTAACAATACCTTTCCTGGGGAAGGCAGGACCTGGCCAGACAAGTGCAGAGTACTTATGCACAACATCAGTGCATGCATTCAAATCCCACTGTGTATTTTCATTTTTCTCTTTCATCAGTCTTGAGTCCCTAAGCTGCATGTAAGGCAGTCAAATTGCAATACATAAATCAATGTGCTGAACGTTGAGAAGTGGAAAACACACAATGCTGTCACGGCCAGTGATAGCACTGACAGCACCCTGAACTTGAATGAGCAGATACCCACACTTTCTTCGAATCCAGAGCAAGTCTGTCCTCCTTTTCTAATAACACTAGAAAATTACTCCGTAAGCCTCTCTCCTTTTGCTTCCCTTCACAAAACACAGTTCTCTGGCTACTTAGAGATACAACAGCAGCCATCTCCTCGCCAAGTAGATTTGACAAGGTCCCTGAAAAATGAATGGAAAAAATGGATTAATAGGCAAAAGTGATTGTATTACCCATGACACACAGCACTTGTGTACAGGTAATTGAGCAAACCACCATCCATCCTCCGAGAGGACAAATAAGTAAGGTATTGTCTACACCTTGAGGAGGTACTACTGTAGGAAGAGGAATCCAGCAGTCTTTGTGAGCAAATGTCTTCACTGGTAAGGAAAAGACTTCAAAAGGTCAGAGCCAGTCAAACAAAACTTTTGTCTCATGTAAAACTTGCAGTCCAGGGAGCTCTATAACCCTTGCTGTGAGCAGAATTTCTTAAGAAAACTGCTCAGGTATTCAAATTGTCATTTGGTAGAGCCACAGGTCTTAACTCTGTTGAGTAACTGCTGTAAGAGACCTAGCTACTGAGTGAAAGAAGACCTACCTTAAGAGAAAGGACCTGTTGTCTTCAACGCTGCTTTTCACAGCAGCACAAGAAGAAACAGGGGCCAATATTAAGAATGCACCAGCTACCTACTCATAAGCTGATTCAGAAGAGAGGCATCAACCATACTGTTTGCATGCATTTTGGTGAAGTCTCTGACTCAGTTCAGAGCTTCCATGATGCTTGAAGTTTCAAAACTGAGTGCAAATATCCCAAATCTAGGTTGTCTTCTACAGATAAAAGCAAACTTTTTACTGAAAGCAGCCTTGAAAAGAAAAATTAAAAAAGAAACAATATGCAAAATAAAAAATATCCACAGTATCTTGAAGAAGGTACATTTGGAGGGAACAAACAACAGAACAGAGCTTAGATTTTAAATCAATTATTTATCTATTTGCAGATAAGCTCTTGAAGCGGACAGCTTTGAAAGATAATATAAATGCCTTGATCACAACTACATCTTAATGTTTCTGTCATAGCAAGGAAAGTACAAAAAACTCTGAAAATTACTTAAGTATTCAACAACAATTTTACAAGTTAAGAATAATACAACTTATCAGTACTGTTTATATAGGCTACCCCATTTACTTTCCCTGTCCATGTATGTATATGTTTTCTGAAAACAAATCTGAACAGCCCATAAAACCAGAAAAAGAGCATTCAACCCAAAAGAACATACTCAGAGTATATCTTCCACTCATTTCACTAATATTAAGCTGAGCAACTCAGTCCCGAGTGCTTTAATAAGAGGAAATCCACGCTGGAGGTCTGGACAGGGAAGCAACAAGTTGAAGGCACTTCTGTCTATCCATCCACACAGGACGGACAGGAACCATGCCGATGCTCAGTTTGTACTGCTTCAGCATTGTTCACAAGAGCAAGTGGGCAGCAGGAAGGGCAGATCTTCCTTTGCCTTGCCCCAGAGAGCTGTAGTGACAGCAGCTCCAGGAGGTGAACATTATACTTCAAATACGTCAGCGTAAATGATGGTGGAAGCTTGTACATAGTAAGGAAGGTTCAAGAAATGACAAAGCAAAGATTACACAGCAGCAACAATGTCACTTCATCCAACAGGCTTGAGTTACTAGAAAGGAACTAGGTGTTACTTTTTCCAATAAAATTTACCTCTGAAGTGTAATATGCTATTGTTACCATATTTTCCCAAGAAAACAACAGGTCCTACTTGTCCACTATGCATGGTTTTAAAAATAAACATGAATTCCTCTCCTTTGTTAACATCACAAGCCTCTCGAACTCACACAATACTCGTGATTTGAGGGAAGGGACAAGGAAGCAGGGGAAGAAGAGCAAAGTAGCCCAGGACACTCAAGTTAGTACTGAAAATAATTTTAAAGCTCAGTCAAGTACCTTGCCTTAGTGAAAATGTACCGGCAAACCACAGATTACTAGTGGCACTATTTCCTCAAAACCAACACCTTAAAAATACTATTTCACCCTTAACTCACCATATTGCTACAGCACATGTACTATGTAACCATGCAAAGCCTTGATATCATTCCAAAAGCAGAGGGACGCAGACGAAAAGAACCGGGTAGATTGTCTTAGAAGACTCATCATACATGCTTGCTACCTTAATTTTAATTTCGTTCTAAAGTGCTGTTACCCTTTATCCCCTTTCCAAACTGCTGGCCGCACTGGTGACGAGTATGGTTTCAATCAATTTGGATGGCCAGAAGTCAAGCGTCTAGTGCTGTATTTTTAGTTACATTAACAAAATTCAAGCCAGCTTCTATCATAGTCTTGACATAATTTTGCTTAGGTTCTCCTAGTTCTGCTCCAAGGTCATGTGTATATTCCATAGGGCGCCTGCTCTATAAGCACAGCTGTATGTTCATTTTAAAGACCACTTTCAAGTCCCTAGAAAATTTTTTTTTTTAGCCTTAGCTAAAATACCAATACATTCAATTATCACTTATCTCTTAGGAGTAAAATTTATTTTAATCGTCAACTGAACCAGAAACCAGTTTCTTAAAATACGTCCATCTATTTTTAAAGTTACAATTCTTCTAAGAGTGAGAGCATGAGCTGAAGGGGCTTTTCTTTTTTTGTGGTAAAGGCATGTTAAAATAGACATACACTGCCTGGCATATTAGAAAGCCAGGTGTCCAATTTTTCTCTTAATGGCTGGAGGCAAAGAGGAAAAACAGCTTTGACCCACTTCTGTAGAAACCCATATGACCACTCCATGTTAAGCTCACATGAAAACAGAATGTGCTCCCATTCTGTTAATTCAGTCTCTGCAGAAAACAGCTGAACCTAAGGGATTTTCCGTTCTCTTCACTTGTCATGTATGCTCACAAAAGTTCTCTCTAGTTAAGAAAAATTTTTAAAATAAGTATTATTATTTTCAGACAAAAAGTAACATAGCACAGGTCTTACTGTAAGTGCTTAGAAGGAAGAAAAAAAAAAAAAAATCACAAATCTTTCAAGCCAGAACCATAGATAAAATCCTCACTGTAACAGCAGTGTCTGTATCATTCCCACCAGGGTTACTTTGCTGCAAAAGAAACACTCAGAGTGAATAATCATCAGCATACGTATGGAATACTGATAGATGCTTTTGAGAATAAGGAAGTTCATCAGGATAACAGAATTACGAGAATAAAGGCGAGTTATTTACATATATTGAGCTATGCCTTCACATCCAGCTTTGTCTTTATTCTTAAAGCAACCCATCTTCCAGCACATTTTTTTTTTCTACTACAATGGCAAAACCAAGCAGCTGCCTGCATACAGGCAACATATTAGCTCATAGGAGATTTCCACATTACAGAAAAACACATTAGATATCTTTATGGCACAGGTAAATCTGACACATCAAGCATATGTTCAATTTTTCTCTTTCAAGTTGCACTTGCTGAGAAGAGTCTCCTCAAATACTTTGCACTTGTGACAAACCCCTTCTCTCCATCTTAGAGAACTTAAGAGCCTTACCCTTTCTTTCAAGGTCAGACACCAGGGTTGGTTTCCCCACACTGACCTCAGTTGACTTGAAGTCTCAGCAGTTACAGACAACTGATCAAAAATTCCACAGCTTCATCTAAAACGATGACCAAAACACCTTCCCTGGGTCCACCTCCTCTTCTGTGTGTCTTCACATGTACTGCACTATGTACCTACAACCACCACTGTCCAGGAATTACATTGCCATTAATTAGACTTGTAAGGACAGCATAGAGCAAGGGAAAGGCCAGGAAGGAAAAAAGCAACCAAAAACATCACTGTAAGCACTGCAACAACCTGTAAGGAAGAGTTATTATCAACTGCACTTCCACAAACACTCAGATTTACTATTCCAAACAGATACATTTATGATGGCATTCAACAAAAAGCTGGCAGACATGAACATGACTAAAAGCACAGAAGCACAGAATCACAAGAGTTCCTAGCAGACCGCTTTCGACCCTTCTGTTACCAAGGAAGCACACCAAAGTGCACAAAGTAAGTGATAATTATTCAACAGAGTTCAAACAAAACTAAACAAAAAAAAAAAATCTTTCTTGCCCACTCACGTGGTATACATTTTAAACGTTCTGGAAGGGAAAACACATGGACCTCATCTTTAATACCCTCAGCAGATCCGTGCACAGAAGACAGACAAGCCAAGCATCACGAGCAGCAGATGGGATAAGGTTCAGCAGAAGCCACAGTCATATGCTAATTTGCTATTAATTACAGAAGCTGTCCGGACTACTGCAGTACTATGCACTAAGGAAGGGCACAGAAACACATTCACTAAGGAAGATTTGTAACTAAAACCAGCTTTTGATAGAAATACATAATTTTTAGTGACCAAAACAATAGGGTGAGCAACCCAGAGAGATTATGTTTCCTATTATACACACAGAATCTGACATTCACAAACAGAGAAAAATATGCAAAGCATTAACTCAAATGCTAAACCAAGTCCTTACTGGTTTAGCACAGAACATTTACCATGACCTGCTCCCAAATAATCCTTCCTTGTATCAGCCTCCTTTATGAGAGTTTTGGACTGCTGACTTGAAAGCTCACAAGCAACAACAGATTTTGAGCATATGTTACTCATCCCTTGCACACGAGCTGGTAAGAAAAAACATGCCAACAGGTGAAAATAAAAGCTTACTTCACAATTTCTTACCTCAACATTCTATTACTTGGGGAACATAACACAAATTAATGAATTTGCCCTGCCAAAGTTTGCCTAAAGGGAGGACTAAAGCTAACCAAAGCTTCAACATTCCTAAAAGTTTAATGGATATGTAAATAGCTGCAAGTTTTTTCCACCAACATTTTCATGACCCTCAGAGTATAAAAAGACCAACAGCTCTCCACGTATCTATGAACTTTCTTCCCCTTAAAAGTGAATTTCCATATAGATTTTGTAAGGAGTAGGTTGTTAATAAAAGCATAATTTATATTTGTATCCCTACCTATGTCACTTCCTAGAGACTTTAATCCAGGTGGCAGTCGTTTGTCTTTCCACGTCTGATCAGCCAGAGCCACTCAAAACTGAGGCAGACAAGGGAAAGAGACATCAAGAAAGCATAGAAGCAGATAGAAAACTTAAGGAATTTCCTTCCCCCCAACATACTAATCCTATTAGCTGCTAACTAAGTACTTGTCAGTGTGAATGACTAACAGCAAAGAATATTTCATGTATCATCTGGAAAGAGCCAAGCCCCTGAGATCTCATTATCAGAACCAAGTGCCCCAGCTGACATGAATTATTTACTGCAAACCAGTGCTTTAGATTATGCACATGCATTATATGCTGAAGGTGCATCTGTGCCCCAGTTTTGAAACAACCATATGGAAACAAAGCCAGAAACTAAAATATAACATTCATTCCACAAAGCAAGATGATGCTCTTGGCTGATAAGCTGAAGTTTACCTACCACATGTGATGGTACACAGATGTCTTCAATACAACCTGAAGGTATGCAATAACAGGCTGCAGAATACATGCATTTTTCTTCCTTTCTTTTGACAAACTGACAGAAAATAAAATTCTTGGTCTGAATCACATGTATCCAAAACACAAGGCAATCCATTTCATTTGTCTGAGTGACAATACACAGTGAGACGCAGAGACATCAAAATACACTCATTTTCATTACACTCATTTGTTTTAGGCCTGTTTCTATCCTCTGGAGTGTGATGACAGAATAAAAAAAGCTGTTATCTGAGACACACACTGACAGCTTATGCACTGCAGCATTGAAACTCTGACAGTGGGATTTCCCCCATCTCTTCTCCTTCTTCCCCCATCAGAAAGCAGCCGTAAGCAGGCAACTTGACCACAGTGTCATTAAAACAGAGTGAAACCTCACTTACTTCTCTACGACCATACCGTACACTCAGGTTCATCTACTACTACTATTTCATTAACGTCACCAAAGTCAACGGATGTCTCCCTACGGCACCTTCATGCCTGTAACAGCCAAAGTGACTGCCAAACAGGAACATAGTGTCTTCCATTTTAGTATTAAATCCAGCCTTAAGCTTATACAGCATCATTGGTTTCATGTAACAGAATTTAGAAAATTTGTAACACTAGTCTGAAAAGCAATCCAATTATGTATGAATACAACAGTCACTCCTGAATGAAAAATGGACCACGATTATGACATCAATATTGGGGTGCTCATTCCCATCACATGGCTGGGCTGATTTAAGACACCACAACTTGTTTTTCACACATCTGAGCTGAGTGAAGAAAATTTATGACATTACAGCAGCAAGTAAAAGAAATTAGAACCAGTCCCTAGCCACAGGACAGTATTTCTTGCATCAAAACCTAGGACTTGGAGGTAAATACTCTTTTGCACAATTTATAATGTGTTTACTTTGTTTTTTCAAGAGGTTTCAGATGTGCAACACAACACCTTTGCTCCTATACAGGGGATTCTTCTTTGTACTGCAAGTCCTTATTCCCTTGTTTAGCAAACACAATGATCTGAAGGTAGAAGAGAAATCATGTCCAAGTTCGAGGAGTGGGCCCCTGTGAACCTCCTGATGTTGAACAAGGCCAAGTGCAAGGTCCTGCACCTGGGTCAGAGGAACTCCCAGTATCAGCACAGGCTGGGGGATGAAGGGATGGAGAGCAGCCCTGCCAAAAAGGATTCAGAGGTCCTGGGGGATGAAAAGCTGGACACGAGCCAGCAATGGGTGGCTCACGGCCCAGAAGGCCAAGCATATCCTGCTGGCCAAAGCCACGTGGCCAGCAGGGCAAAGAAGGGGATTCTGCCCCTCTGCCCCGCTCTGGGGAGACCCCCCTGCAGGGCTGCGTCCAGCTCCGGAGCCCTCGGCGCAGGAGAGACATGGACCTGCTGGAGCGGGGCCAGAGGAGGCTCCAGCAACGCTCCGAGGGCTGGAACAGCTCTGCTGGGAGGACAGGCTGGGAGAGCTGGGGAGGTTCAGCCTGGAGCAGAGAAGGCTCCAGGGAGCCCTTCCTGCAGCTGCCAGGGCTTAACGGGGGTGATGAAAAAGATGGGGACAGACTGTTTAGCAGAGCCTGTTGCGACAGGTAACGGTTTTAAACTAAGAGGGCAGATTTCAACTAGATACAAGGAAGAAATGTTTCCCAAGGAGGGTGGTGAAACGCTGGCCCAGGTTGCCCAGAGAGGTGGTCGACGCCCCATCCCTGGAAACATCCCAGGTCAGGCTGGACGGGGCTCTGAGCAACCTGCTCTGGTTGGAGATGTCCCTGCTCCCAGCAGAGGGGTTGGACTAGATGGCCTTGAAAGGCCCCTTCCAACCCAAACCCTTGTATGATTGTATGTAATATATCAAAAAGCAGCTCAGCTGAACACCTGTTTTAAAGCACAGCTCCACACCATGAAGACTTCAGATACCTTCAGTGCATTTGTTCCCTTTGGTCTTTACAGCAAATACCCAGAGTTTCTTGGAGGGGCTACAGGGAAGGAAGAGGAAAGGGAAGCATGTGTTGGTCATGCCGCAGTTGAACCAGGTGGACCAGGAGAAACATCTGTTTATACTGTACCTCCTCAAAACTCCTTATCAACCTGGAGTTATTTACAACCGTAGCACAGCACGGAGCAATTACCAAGCCAAGAAGGAATAGAAACATGTCCCCTAGGGATCTGTAAGCATTCTACATTGTTAATTTTAACCACAGAACTAGACTTCTCACAGGGGATCTTTTAAAACCAATGGGGTCTAATGTCCCCAAGACCTTCCGAAAACCTATCTACAGGCTGAAAATACCAGCCAAAGAGAAAATACCCAGAGAATAACACCTCAGGTTACCTCCTGTATGCAGTGAGTACAGGAGAATGAAGTTAGCACCTGAAAACCAGTCCTGACCTCTGCTATCTCACTTTCCAGGTTTAAAGCATTAAGATTCATTTTCCCCTAAATTACACAAAACTACATTCATATGTCAGACACAAAGAACATTAGTTTGTAAACATAGGCAGAATAACATTTTTAAAACAGTTGGTGCAAACACAAAATATGCCCAGGTCCCTGCTCTGCTACCAAATATATCCAAGATCAGCAGTGCACTTCAGACAAATGCTAGTGACCCAACTCTTGGCTATTTTTGCCTTGCCTAAAGCCTGCCTTCTTCCAAATTTTCTAATTCCCACCATTTACATCCTCCAGCCCCTCCCCAAAACACCAGCTTTCCTCTAAAAGCACCATGCCAAAGACCTTTCCCTTCAGCTTTTTATATTACATCCTCTCTTGCAACAGTCACCAGTTGTCTTCTACAAGCTTTCTCCCCCAAAACAAAGGAGAAAGGGACCCCGCACATCCAGTTAACAATCCTCACATACACAAGGTTTTAAAATCATTGCCACAACTGTTCTCATGTAATGCACCGCTTGTCCCTCTCCCGGCTATGCAGGCAAGAGAAGGGAACTATTGAGCTCAGCTCTTGCATCTGTACACGGCTGTATCTTTCCAGTTAACTACTACCCTTGTTTCCATCAAAAACTAGGGTTTTAAAATTCAAGTGACCATTTCAATGAGCTTCTCAGCACTATTTAGCTGTACTGAGAAATACAACTTCATACCAAGCTTAGTTGGCCTCAGATTACTGGTCAACATGCTTCGTATTTCTAATCTATCACTGCAAGTTTACAAACAGATTTAACAAGTATTACCAAAAAAACAGAATTCTTATTGATAAAAATCACTGTTCATAGAACATTTGAAAAGCTGGAACAAGCACAAAACATAAAAGTTGAGGTTACTTTGACTACATGAAAATCTACAGCCAAAATAGATTTAGAATGAGGCAAGCTGGGCACAAGTCATCCAGCAGCATGAGCTCAGAAACAGGTAGAGTCACCACACATGCACCGAGATGTCAGTTATTAGAGCATCAGCCCAGAGCTACACCAAATTCAAGGTCTCCCTTTGACATAATTGCAGACTACTTTTTCCTCCCCTAGCAGCGTTAAACTTACCTACCCTAAACATAAGGCCTTAACTGACAAAACACAGAGAAAGTTGCCCTGATAAAATGAAGCAATCCGTTAGTTTGCAATCAGAATTTCTATGCCACACCTTGCATACTAACACTTTCAGCCTGAATGACGTTATCTAGGAAATTTCCATGGATTAAACTCTATTACTGTGCACACAAGATGACACAACACCAAAGAGGAAAGACTTGACAATTGTTATGTTTTTATGGCAACAACATTCTTTTATTTCAGCCATTTCGGCTTGTTTTACTCAGCTTCCTCAGTGCCAACTCACAAACCTTTAACTTTAGAAGTTTCTTGAGACATCCAGGATCCAAGTGACTTCCACATACCCAGTCCTTAATTTCCCCCTTCAGAAGTTATCTCTCCGCTATCACTAGATGTGAACCCTGGACATTTTAATCTTACTTTCATCATTAACCAAGCCATAGAAGACATTCTCAACTACCAATACATGTGCTTGCTCTAAATAGTTTTGTTACAGCAACCCAAGACACCCACACAACATGAGCACTAATGACATCCCCACTACACACAAGCGTGCTGAGAGAAGCATCCTTAAGTGATAATGACGTCTTTTCCTGCTGGGTCAAAGTTATTTGCACAAACTAGTGACTCCAGATGCTATTTCAATATCAGCAAACACTCCTTTCAAGGTATTGTTTTCTATATGGCCTTGTACAAACAAGCTTCTAGAAAGCCTGCAATTATTTTCACTGCTGTGAAACAAAAGGATAGGAGAAATATGCATACACATTTTTTTTCCTAGGCATAAACTGCTTACATTAAATTCATTTATTCCACAGCCAGTGCATAATTGCCATAAAACAGTTAAACCTCAGTGGTAACTTTCCACAAGGCCATCTAACAGCCAATTTATGGCAAGTTCTACTTTTGCATATAAGAAAAAAAAGAGTTAGTGCCAACACCTATGAAATTTGTGACAGTTCTAGGGAAATGACATTTCCTTAGACATGCACTTCTTTAAAAAAAAAAAGTATCTCTGGACTCATGCTTGTACATCTCACTAAATGAAAGTGGCCTGGGAATGTTCAAACATATTGCTCTCTTGCTGCCTGAAATCTCTAAACTGTTTGGGTTTTTGGTTTGGTTTTTTTTTGTTGCTGTTTTCTTCCCCCCAGTTGTTTTTAACCTTGGCTTGTAAGCTGCAAGTGTCAGTCATAACTTTCCATAACTCTTCTCATAGAAACAGTTTAAGAAGTTGGAGAGCAGTGACCTGAGCTCTCTCTCCAAAGCATTAACTGAGCATGAGGCTAAAGTCCTGCAACAGATACTTACTTAATACCATTACTTCTGACACCTCTCAGTAATTTTCTAATTAAAACGTGTGGCTGAGACACTCAGAGGCTCAAGCCTCATTTTATGCAGAAGCAAGATAAGGTGACTGTGGAATTATCTCAGAGTTTCAAATCAAAAGCCATCAGTGCAGCACATGAAAAAGCTATTATGCATCAAGCTGTCTTAATGCCCTTTGAAAGCCCTCACAAAACTATGCGACTCAGAATTGTTCACTTACAGAACTTATCTCTTTCAATACAAAGCAGCTACAGGAACTGCAACACACAAACTTAATTTACAGGGTCATACTCAAAACTGACTGAAAAAGACTGTCCTAGTGCTCTTTAAGAGAATGGCAGCACTATGCTGTCACAATTGCTATCATCTGCTAGATAAATAATGCCTAAGCATCAGAGAAAGGGGGTTCTAGTTTATAGGTTCTGAAGTTAACAAGAGGATTTTATACCATAAACAAGTCTGAGTCTTGTCCCACGAGATCGACCTTCTGACATGGACCCTAAGAGCCTGGATTCAGCTACACCACTTCCCTTCCTTTATCTGATTTTACACAGCAGGATGAAATGTTATAAATAAAAAGGCAACCTAAAAACCTGCTATAATCAATTCTCATCACAATTCATACTGTTAGAAGAGCCTCAAACACTCTTTGATAAATCTGGTTACTTGGATAAACCACGAAGAAAAGGAGAAAACCTGGGAAAATCCACATCATGCCGGAATACTTACACAGTAGCTTTTTGAGTTTGAGTCCTACTAAAGACAGGCCTTCTTAATTTCTTCCACAAGTCCCATGAAATGCAAAAACTACCGTTCCCATTCCTGCTACATATCACTTAGCTTTCATTCCATCTTCAAAGGACTAGAGAATGTAGTTTGACTTCCATATCTCATTACCTCCATCTACTGGTAAGAGTTGCTGCTTGTAAGGAAAAACACGACCTCTATCTCACATACTTTACCATTTTTTAAAATTAATTTCATAAATATTGATAAAGAAACAAGTGAGACAGGAGAATACAAGCAATTCAACTCAAAAAACCTGAAGGCACAGACTAGCTGATACACCTCCCACTACCAGTTTCTAATGTCTAGAATGTATCTACCCCTACCAGTATATGAGATTTCCCTTTGAATTGGAACTTGACAGCAGGAGTCAGCCAAAGGTATGGTTTCTTAATTGTTTTCAGCCCAGGAGTCAATTTAAGAGATCAATGTGATTTAACATTAAGCTTCACAGCCTTTACTGGTAACACATTAGGCATGTTTCTCCCCATACAGTATCACCTATATCTCAGTTCCTTTGTAAACAGGAAAAGCACCATTAGCCTCCAAAGTTCTTACAACTTGTTTTCCATGGTAATCCACATATGGTTTACATTCCTGAAATTACTCAGAACTTAATTCTTTTCGTTCCAGATACTACATTTCCTGAACTGATGAACAAAACACATTAAACGAAACTAAGCATGCTAACCTGCTAAGGCTTCAGTAGCATCATACTAGAAATAACTAGTCAATATAGCTACTTGCCCACGCTCAGTTCTATTACTGGTCACTGAAGCGATAGACAATTTCACAGCCATGACATAAGAATAAGCCAATGCATACTTTTTTTTTTTTTTTAAGTTACAAGCAAGTATCATGGTATTTACTTATTCTGCTTAATTCAAAACCTAAGTTAGGTTGTAAAATGCCGTTCACAGTGCCTTCTTTACTCTATTGAAGAGGGCAGATTTAGGCTGGATACAAGGAGGCAATTTTTCCCATCAAGGGTGGTGAAACCCTGGCCCAGGTTGCCCAGAGAGGTGGTCGATGCCCCGTCCCTGGAAACATCCCAGGTCAGGTTGAACGGAGCTCTGAGCAACCTGCGCTGGTTGGAGATGTCCCTGCTCACTGCAGGGGGGTTGGACTAGATGGCCTTCAAAGGTCCCTTCCAACCCAGAGTCTGTGATTCTATGGTTTGAAAAAACTTCCTTGCATCTTTCCTGGACTAGCACAAACACAGAACCTCTCCGGGGCCCAAGCACAGCTGGCAGCTGTGCTTCAACACGCAGCCTCCATTCCTTCACACACAGCTACAAAGCACTCAGCCACATGCCTCCTTCAAACCAGCTCTTCAAGAGTTAAAAGAAGTTAACAAGAAACTAAATAACCCACTACAAGTCAGTCACAATAAAAAAAAAATATTTTTAATACTTAATGAGACAGGTGGACTCTGAAATCTTGCTTCCACTACATTAACTCTTACTAGATGCGATCTTCATATGCGCCTGGAAGGTTTCCTTATATTCAGCTGTTCTTTAAGTATTAGCTTATTTTAAGACATCAAAACTATTTGGTCCAATACAAAAAAATTGCATGCTTTATTCCCCCCCCCCCCCGATACTTTTATGCAATTTATTCTACTGCTCCTCATAACCAATTCTCAGAGATGTCAGTAACCAGAAGGGGGCAACATTTTAAATAGTATCTAAAAAACAATACCAAATTTTATCAATTGTCAAGCTGACATGCTTATTCTTCCCAAGTAAAAATCACCAGGTTGTCTCAAAGCTCCTCACTTGTAGCCTCACATAGCAATCTTCCATTTCCTCTTTCAACTTACAGATCCAGGAATTCCAATACGTAACTTGATCACAAAACTTCTTTTAAGCAGTGAATTCAGTATTTCACCACCACTGCAGTACCCTGCTATGATGCTTCACTCCAAGCACAGCAACTGCTCTGTCAAAACACCGATGTTAGCTTAGAGGAAATGACTGCATTCATTCTCTCATGCACTACATTTAAGTTAAAAAATAAGACCTTTTCTGAAGCACTTCAGATGATCTATTTAACATACCAAGCTCCTAAACTAGACTCAACATAGCTGCTCCTGAATGAGGTATTTTTCATGCAACATGCTTAATTTTCACTCTAAAGCCAAAATGACAATCCACTTATGGGAAATGCAAGGTCTTCTCATCTCATGATAAATACATAGAATTAGTTGTTGTTTGAAATTCAGCAAGCAAAACATGCTCTGATCTATCCATTTCAAGACAGCACTGTTCACCGATCCGCAAGCAGGAGTCACAAAATTCTCTAAGAGACTGCTGCTATGGTGATGCCTCTTCAAGAGCAAACGGTGTCCAAAAAAAAAAATCACTGTGGAGAACCATGGCAAAAAGCTCCTCTGGCTTTTAAATAGTCTGTTCCAATTTGGAGAGCAGGAGAGAAGCGTTACCATAATGGAAAAACAGTTTCAGACTCTACACAAGAGAAAATTTTAATGCTTGCAAAGAAAGTTTAACCTGACATTCACCTGACTCGTTTATTTTTCCTAACATGGATGCTAACAGGTTACATTACTTGCATTTTTAAAACGAAAAAAATAGGTTTTGCATTTTTAGGCAAACCCATTTAGTGGGATTCATTCACTGAACATTTCAGTTATAATTAAAAAAAGATAAAAACCACAGAGCTTGAAAAGCTCATACACACTGGACACATTTGAAGGAAAAAATACTGTTGTTAAAAAGTCTGATTATTATTTTCAGCTGCTGCTCAACACCTGGCAGCACTTACATCTGAGAATGAACTTGTGCCTATGAGCTTGTTCATGCAGTGCTATGCTTGATCAAATCAGCTCTAACTTTGACCTACACAAAATAAAAGCCTGGCTCAGGTTTCACGCTGCCATGCCTGCGCAGCACCGTTTGCGTTGGTGCTAGCTATGACAAGGCACCCAGCGAAGCAGAGAGGTGAAGCAAGATACACATTGCTCAAGGCTCACGGGAAACCTGCAGGCCATGGGAAAAGTGTTTCATCATCTGGAATTGGCTCCTTTTCTAAGCAAGTATCTGAAGGCATTCAGTACAATTAATGCTCGCCTGAAAATTGCATAAGAAATATTTTCAACTGGGATTGATCTGGGTTTGAGCATTCAAGGACATGATGCTTGACATTCTGATATGGTATCAGAATCTTCCAAGATTTTAGCCCAGTTTTCCTGAGAGCTAAGCATTTACTACGTTAAGGCAGGCTCATTTCTTCAAATTCTTCAGTTTTACACATGCACCGAGTTATAAAATATTTTTAAGATATGCCATAAAAAAAAGCAAATTTCACTTCACAACTGAGGAGATTCAGCGGAAAGAAAAAAGGTCAAAATTTCAGAAGAGAAAAGCAGGCCAAAAAAAAAGAGGAGTCAAAAATTAAGTCACAGTGTGACTTAATTGGCTATAACCAATTTCTTAATGCTTCGTCCCAGTCTCATCTAACCTCACTAATCCAGTAGGAAAATCTGAATACAAACTGTCCTTTTGTAGCCTGGCATTATGCCAACTTATCCATACCAAGACTTTGGGACATCAAGTTTCACATTTTTTCAAGTATGTCTGGATAAGCCACCCCTTCAGGGCAATTAATAAAGCAGCTCTTTCAGGCAATAAAAGATCATGAACCAAAAAGATCCAAGATCAAACGGCTCAGTTTTGTATTTGTACAACCCCACTCAGATGTTTTGCCAGAATTGTACTTCCTGTGCAGAGGCTGCTTTAAGCAAAACATTTGCACAGACTTAAAGCTTAGAAGGCAGGGCAAGTGCCTATTAATAAAAAAGCTTTTAATTTATCTTACCCTAAAAAAATTAAATATGTAATTATTTCTACAATCATATATTAATTGACTGATGAACTATAACTATGCATTTTTAGCATAAGTAGCATCTCAGACATCGCTATGAGGACTATCTACCTCGCTTCAAACACTACTCCACAGCTTCATTACTGAGGTGGCTGACTCCCCAGCACATGAATGAACATGAGAACGCTGATAAGTAATAAGAGAACAAGAGATAAATAGAGAAAAATAAGAGAATATTTACTTCCTCCTTTGAGTTTCTCTTGCAATTACCACTCATTTAATAATCAAATAAGTAGTTCCATAAAAACCACTATGTCAGATACCAATCTTGATGAATAGGGGTTTTCACTAATTTGGAAATTATTTTTTATTCTTCACTCCCCTATCAGCATTTTATCTTGTTCTTCATTTATTAAACTGAAGTACTGATAGTGCCATAATACTTATCAATTGTTTTGGTCACCACTATAAGGTATAAAACTACCACCAAGAAACTTCTCTGGTCAAGTTCACCATAAAAATATGAACTCTTTTATCATGAACCTCAGCATCAACAGTTTAGGTCAGGTGTCACACTACCATCCTCACTGGTTTTATAAACTCCCAGCTGGGTCAAACAACACATTACAAACCAGAGCTTGAGAAGGTCAACAGAAACTGCCTGTCCAAGCACTATTGCTTGAGGTTTCTGGCTAAATCCTGACTTCAGTGCTAAAGATTCGCTGAGTAACCTCAAGTGCTATTTTATAGTATTTTAAGCATGGACTTACCTTCAGGTTCTTTAACATAGATTGTCCCTATAAGCACATACTTTTTCCCCCCAAAAAAACACACACTCAACATGGCGGGAGTTCACAATCAGAACACAGATGGATTTTTCGTGTTACACGTAGCACATACCTTATTTATAAATCTCTTTGCCTGCTATACAGCATACCCACTCTTCCGACTAGAGAAAACCAAGTTTAAAAGACAGTATTGCACTTCCCATCAAGCTGTGTTCCCGATTAGATGACACACCAAAAAAAAAAAAAAAACAGATCTTCAAGGCCTAGAACCAGTATAAAGGGTTACGAAATTCCCACCCCCCGGTAATTAGCAAATTACCTTCTTCAATACCATCTTCCTGGAAGATCTTAGCCTCACTTGCCAGTTGTCTCTGGAGTTTCACCGCAGTAATACCACGGGAAACTCTCCCCTGAGCATTCTTCTGCTTCCAAGTGTCATTATTGGTATTACAGTTCCTCATATACAGACTACTTCTGCATTTACCGACATACTAACGTTTACTGCCAATTAACCTCCCATATCCCAAGTTATAGAAGGTCGTACTTGAGGACATCCAAATGATAGGACTCCACAAAATTCAACTGAAAATAGATGCATTAGCCCTTGTGTTCACTTCCTTAACCACGATTAGTACATGTCCTGATTGTGGCAGGGGTAAACACTGCTTACGTAAAGATTCTCAGTCTAACATAATTCTTCCCTATGTAAGAGATGATTCACAACAGGAATCAATATTTTGCCTTAAGAGATCCTGACAACACTTATGGCTTCTCTTCTGCACAGGTACAACCCACTAATCCAGAATGATCTGCCCGCCACACAACATTTACCTTGCTACTCTGTTCTACCAATAGACACTACTCACATCAATATTGCCCAGTTAGGGAAAAAAAAGCCAGCATGACCATTCCCGCGCCCATCTCCTCTGTCAAGATATATCTGTTATGAATATTGCTAATCACAGTAGAAACAACCCTGCTCCAAACTTAAGTGCAAAGTTTCATCTATATTCACACAAGCAATTAGAATTTTAACATTAAGCATGCTTATTAAAAACACTTTGACAAACTGGAATGTTCTTTCTCTCATTAAAGAGCTTCTTCTCTTTAGTTTACCGCACAATTCCCAGCACACAAGTACTTTCAGTTAATCACTGAAGTCCCTGCAAAAATGAAATGCTCCAATTATTCTCAATAGCCTGAGCATTCAGAAGTTTATCAAAATTTCTCTTATCCACTTCCAAAGCCAGGATGCTTTTAGCAGCTTGACAATATTACTTTGATACAGCAGAGTTCATAAAAACCCCAGTTCATTTGTAACTCCAGTACTTACATTTGAGACCAAACATTAGGGCTGCCTCTGTTAAATCCTTTTCTAGCAAGCATCTATCACCTACATAATACAAAACAAATGGAACCCCCCCACTCGGACATTTCAGCTCCTACTACGGAAACTTCTGAAAGTTAAAAAAATCCTTAAAATAAGTCACTCGCTCTCTCCTAAACCCTGTTGTTGAACTTACTCATCAAGTTCTCTAGGTCACAAGATACAGTAAGAGCTACATTGACAAGAAGCTGATGAACATCAGGAAAATCTTACAGCCCCGTATCTCAGAGACTCTTCTGAAAGCTGATATCGGATTGCATTATCTAGCTGCACTACCAAACACAGTAAGTAGTATAAGCATGTATTTATATTCACCAGGAGCCCAGCAAAGCACTGTTAACAGCATTAGAGTGCCAATGGGTTTAGTTCTACTTTTTTTCTTCTTGTGTATTAATCATACACAACTAACAAATGTTGTTTTGACTGGTACCAAGCACAGCTGAGTTAATATTTGCAGAATTTAATGAGTACTTACTGCCAACAGTAGAAAAGTTTAACAGTCTGAGTTTTGGATTTATTGGGGGGTTTTCTGTTGTCACTGCTGCTACTTTTTTTTTTTAAACCCAACAGTTTCCCTATTTTTGTCTTCATGAACAGGTCACTTGAAGCAAAAGCATGAAATTCTGTGTATTATCAGATCCCTCAGCATACAGCAAGCACTGCCCATGATCACTACCCCAGCATTTACTTCAACCAGTTGCTGCTGGAATAACAATAATATTTATGAGGCTTACAACTCATCTTAACCCCCAGAAAATGGAATTCCTTCACATCGATACTCCTTAAAGGAAAAAAAAAAAAAAGGAGTTAAGAGCCTCCAAAGCAAAAAGCTCAATTTTTTTGTTAGACTTACAGATGGAGTTTATTCATCATTAACGACAAACTTTTATCACATCACCGCATCATTATTCACTAGTTTAAGCAAACATTCAGAAAAAAAGATCTTCAGACATTACCAAGTCTTAACTATTGCCACTACATTTAGAACTGCAGATATTTTCCATATAAAAGATTTCTATAAAGAAGCCCAAACTTCAACATCACTACAAGATTGCTTCTGCTGCATAAGGAATAGTGAAATCATAGCACACAAGAGAGAAGCTCTGCCAGCCAAGTTTTTTGTTTTGTCGTTTTCTAACTATCTAATGGCAAAGTATAAGGACATTAAACTAACCTCAGAGTTGCTTAGACCACACAAATAACATCAGGGACTTAAGTAACTCTTCACTGCAAATACTAAGACTCTGCTATTGACAGTTATTTAACCAACTAAACCTCATTTTTTAAAAATATTCCCTTGCAACAGAATCACTGGAATATGCAGAATTGAGCTGGAGACACACACCAAAATGAGTATTTCACTTTTTTCAAGTACTTCAGAAAAGATACTTTTATCTGTACATTAATGTACATTTCTCCTAACACACTAACCTTAAAGCACACAATTTTCAGCATCCAAAATTAAGTCAGACTAAGTCAGTCAGGTACAGACCAAGAGTTTCAAATTCTTCTCCATCCAGTCCCACAAGTGACCCAACTGTCAGACTGTACCACTTAAATGAACAATGATTATTTCTCCTCCACCCCGATCAGAATATGACAGCTTTTTTTCCTTGGAAAGCAATCATTTACAATTTAAGTAACTTTTGTCAAGCATCAATACTTGGGAGAAAAAACAACAACACCCCCTCATACAAAAAGGATCTTTAACAGATTCTGATATACACCGTGTGCTCATTTTAGGTCTACCAGGGGAAGAAGTTGCTACCATTACAGCTATGCCATGATTCAGCACACATAGCTTACAAGGATTTGTTACAGAATACCTTTACCTAAACCGCTCTAATAATGCTCAGCTGACAGGACCAAAGCCTGGCCTAAAGAGAAACAACCTGTTTTCATTACTCTGCATAACTGACTATGGACAACTTGTTATCAGCACTGGGGAACTGACATAAACCAGCTACAGAATCAAGACTAATAAGATACTACAGCACCATATAATCAGCTACTATATATCACAGTCACCTAAGTACCAAAAATCCACAACTAAAACTGCTGCATCTTGTGGCTACAGTATATACAAGATGCCCCTAAATAGAGTACAAAAAAGTAAACAGCTTTGAGCAAGTGGGGATTTTACCATGTAAATGCAGTATTTTTCTCACTCGATCAAAAAAAAAAAAAGTCCTATGAACAAACAGTTCTTTTGAAACATTTCAGCAGATAGTGTATTTTCTCCTTTTCCCAAGCTATTCCACATAAAGTGTCTTCAGAATGGTTCTGTAGCTCTTTACTGTCACAGAAGTCTGACTATTTTCAAAGTATTTTTCAGAATGCGAGGAAGAGAAATCAGCTGTGAATAAACTTCTCTTGGTTGGGGAGTTAAGGAAAGCAAAGGTGAGCGTGTCAAGCAGGAAGATTACAGGATCCACAGACTGAAAACAAGTTTGTCTTTCCATGATTTTCCTCAAACTGTAACCATCACGTTTTGAAGCCTGTGACAGATTCAGGGTTCAATTTTGCTTGTGTCTACTTGCATTGAAAGTCTTTTTGTATATACAAGTCACACTGAGGTGGTACTCACAGATTTTTGCTAAAGCTTTAAAAATAACTTCGTAGGCAGGAAAAATCCTAACAGGATCAGGCAGTGAATGTCTACCTCACTAATGCATTTATTCCAAACAAAAACAAGCATCCTGGGAAAATGCAATCCAGTTTCGGATCCCTAAAAATTATCTATTGGTACAGAGCTAACAGACATGAAAAGGAAGCACTAAGTAAATCTGTAAATGAAGATTTGGTCTCTCAATAGCTATATTGCAATAGGAAGATAAGGAATTCATCTGATCTCTTTTACTCACACCCTCTCCAAATCAGACTCTCAGAAATAGAGCAGGTCATGAATTTTCTGTAAGGAGAATTGTACAAGCCTATCAAATATTAAAAAGCACTGCAGATGTCTGCAGTCCTTTCTAAAAGCCTTCTCCAGACAAGCAAAAGAGGACACGTGAATTAATTAAATTAACTGTTTCCAAACATTCCACTCGTACAAACCATTACCTTTCTTCAGATGTTTTTAACTGAAAATGAGTCTGTTCCTCCAGGGTTTTCAGAGCAGAGCTCCTTTATAACTATTAACAGAGTGTTTGCTTACCCAGGCTTTCAAAAGACTTCAGAAACATACTGCTCGCTGTACAACCTTAAGCAATAGTTCCATCCCACGCAAACTTTTCTGAAAACCTCTGATCCCAGAGTGCACATCAGCCACATCTTTAGGTTATCACTTCCACAAGCAAAAACTTAAATATAAACATCGAATTACATGCACTGTCCGAAGACCTTCTTAAAGTTATCAGGAATGAACATGAATCACTTCAGCTTATTGAATTACTGTATCTACCCCACAATACACTTAATGGGTTTTCTTCAATTAAATGTCTTTCCACCAAACCCATCTCCATTCCACAGTGGCACTAGCTGAGTACCGAGAGGACTGAATTTTTTTCAGATATAGCTGCAAGGTACCTGTCTGAATAATTCTGAAAAGATGAACTTACTGCATTCCAAGCAATCCCTCATTAGTGCATTACTTGAAAATCAGTCTTAAGATGCCTGTTTTGAAATAGGAAATGTGCTCAAAGGCACTATTTTCAGAACAGAAATTGTACCGAAAGCTAGAAAACATCATACCCGTATCTGACATGCCATCTTCTTCCAGCTCCTTTGCAATGAATAACATCCTTCCCAGAAATCCACTTGAGCACTACCTATATGCACATATGCTGGTTCAAACACATAGTCAAGACTTTAAATGAACTTGTCAGAGAAGCATGGAGCTCTTCCAAGGTCATAACTTCAGCCATCCAAAGATACGCAGCTCCTTTTACATTATACTGTAATGTAGTAGGCAATAATTTTTTCCTCTTGCGTAAGAGGAAGAATTCCCAGTTCCTGCTGTTCCCACCCACAGTCTTGACCACGAAGGAACAGCCTGCAGTCACCCTGTAGCCTTACTGCGTGCCCACCCTCAACTCTCCGATGAGCTGACCCAAGAGGCTAGCAGATCACAGCTCCTCAAAGGCTTCTGAAAATAGGCAGTCAGCTGCTGTCGGAGTCCATGCGCTCAATATCCAACGCCGCTCATCAAGTCCCACGTGTAAGACCTCCTATTTACTTAACGCGACAGCCAGACGGGTTTATATTGCACTCGATATCTGCTGGTGAAAGGCTGCCTGCTATCAATTTCATTCTTGGCCTGATAACCAGAGTGAAAAAACACCCTTTTTTTAGCATAACTTTGCATGTCAGCTGTCATTCCTTCAGACTTTAGCAGAAAGGGGGCTGTTTCAGGCTCAAGGGGCAGCCAAGCACGTTAAAAACGGTGCAGACACCACTCAAATTTTACCAGCACTACTGCAAAAGACTGTTACGAATGCGCTCTCCTCACACTGACTTGACACATAATTGGGATTGAAAATTGGCACTGACACTTTTGCATCTAACAAATTTGTTAATTGAATCAGTTTTCAATTAATCAGATTATCACTGCAGCTGTGAATATATATTCTTAGGAACCTTACTCTTGGACTGTGACCTACTGTTATCTTGCACTGTTGTAGAAATTTACTCTGTCAAACAATCCAGTACAAAGTCCATGTCATTGTATCTACTTAAATACAAATCCACACTTAAATAAGGGCAATAAGCCCTCAACAGGTACTTTTCAGGTGTCAGTCAAGTTTCATTCAAGTAATTACAGCCTCTTTCTCACTGGAACAACTGTTGATGTTTGCAAAGTCTCAAAATTCCTGAAGCCCTAACAGACAAGCCTAGCCTGCAACTTCCCATTTTATGAACATGAAATCCAGGCATGTACATAAAGTCAGAATCACTGAGGCGCAGACTAGCCAGCCTATACTAGCTGCAATATGGATGTTTCATTAACATTCACTACTAATTGGTTTGGCTACGAAACTCCAATCAAGCTAATCCATTTTTATGATTTGCAAGTTTTTTGACTTTTACCACCTGTACTTTACCTTTCCTAGACAGAGAAAGCTTTATCACTACTTCCATCTTTCCAGTTTTAGTCCTGACTCCTGTACATGCCTCAGATGATTTAAAGTGGAACAGAGAGGATCAGAAACAGAGTACTAATTGGGAAGGATTGAGGGGTACAATACAATCTAAAGCAGAAGCCATATTCCAGTTACTTCATAATTAAATCTCTTATCTAAGTCCCTTCTTTTTTTCCTTTGTCCCTCTAATTCTTAGCATGATTCTCATAGAAATTACAGCTCAATTTATAAAGCGTATGCATCATCCTTTAAGAACTAGTTCTGTAGTACATGGCAAGAAAGTAAAATTTAACCTTGGTTATAGCCTATGTGCCACTACAAATAAGCCATCTTAACTCACAAAAATGAATACAGAGATCCCACAGCCTTCTGTTTATTCACTCCTCAGATTATGAATGCCCCGCAGATTCTTTTCTAACATAACCCACAGTTATGTTAGAATAGCATACTACATCCGAGTTGCCATCTCCATTTACAATATTTTAAGATACACTAACCAAGAAATATACTCATCGCTTTCCACCAATCTCTACAGCACAAAACACCTATAGTAGTTTTACATTTGTTAGATTAATTAGATGAAACTCAATAAGCCAACTTATGTAAGAAAATAAGCTCAGTACAGTTCTTCAGTCTCTTTCTTCTCATGCAGCTTCTACTTATCCAGGCATTAATGGTTCAAGTTTGGCTTTTTAGTTCTGTAGTAGGAGAGTCATGTCAAGAGGTTTATTGACTCAGAGCTTCTATTTATTTCCAGCTGGAAGTGTGTTAAAAATGTTGTGTTTTCACCCATTTTAGGATTTTCAACTTACTCCTAAATCATGACCAGCTGGTTAATTTTCAACCCTTTAGCAAGTATTACATCAGGAGTGTATTGCTTAATAGATTTTCAGCAGTCATGGCCAACCATCTAAGGTTTTATTCAGTTTTATAATTATCTGAAGTCTAAGTCTAACTAGGTCTAAACATCCCAATACTTCTTTTTTTCAGTTCTATACATTCCTTAAGAAAACCACTTGTGCCTTTCCAAGTGTAAGACACCAACTTCTTTGCATTAGTTACCAGTTAAGGAAGTTAATTCCTACTTGCTGGAACAATTTTATAGCCAATTGTTAGAACATTACATTCTTAGCCAACTCAAAGCAATTAAGTCCTCATCATTGCTTGACAGGCTGTTCCTTTATCATAATCTGAAAATGCAATTCAGCTATTACTCAGCATTGTATACCAACTCCTCCGGTTCTTTGCTGTTTTTTGTTGATGCAGGGCTAACCCTTTAGCAACAGCTTCAGTTCTACATATCCCCCATCCTTACAGAAAAGCTTTCTTTTCAGTTTTTAATACAAGATATGACAAACAATTTGGGACCAACTATATCAAGTTTTCAGTTATCTTACTTTTACACATCAACTGTGTTCCTGCTACTCAAACGGCACGTAGCTCTGAGTTCAAACAACAGGCAGTCGCACTTTTCTGGTTTAGGCCCAAAGCTAAGTCTGAATTAAACCACGGGCTTGTTTGGAGATCTACTTTGCAAGTGCATTTCCAGCCAGGGTCTCCAAGCCTCGCTTCAGACAGATGCCTTCAATGTGAGGTAAACCACAAAACGCACACAGTCATGAACTGAGCAGTTTATCCTCAAAATGCTTCAGGTTTTAAGAGTGACCTAAGTCAACTTTACTAGCAGAATTGAGCAAACTTCTGAACCACCACCCCCATCAGGATTGCATCTTAGGCAAATGGTTAGTACAATGCTTTCTGTATATTTATCTTTTTACTACCAAAGCTGCAATCTGACCTTTTAAAAGCTGCTGATACTTAACAGGAGTACTAGATAAACAGATATATCCTTGTGTTTTATTCCAAAATGGTATGATGTTGCTTTACATGTTTTCCAAAAATAAGCATTCTTATTGATGCAGGGTCAGCTCACAATGTTAGTAATCATGCTAATGCTTGCAAGCAAGCTTTTCCAAGCACATGCAGTACCGTACTTAACAGGGGAAGTCTATGGAAGCCACAGATGGGCTTTTTCCATAGACCCTTTCCTCACCATCCTGGCTTACGCTTCAAGTCAGTATTTCAAACACAGTTTTCATCTACCAGCGATTGTTATGCTAAAATCTAAGTGCTAGCACAGCTCTATTTTCAAAATTGCCTGACAGAGGATGCCTCAAAGCAGCCTGTCAAAGAAATTCCCCCACAACATTAACAAACAAAGAGATATTGGAGAGGTGGTTGATATCATTTTGGTTTTTTTAATATCAGGACAAGCCCAGTGAGACAGATCTAGATCATTACAAACTATAAAATATACTGCTATTTCCAAAGCCCACTGAAACTTGGACTAGTTTCCTGGTGTCTTTACTTTATAACAAAATGTTCACCAATAAAAGCAAAAGACAGCAAAGACACTAGAAGACACACAAAGCCTGAATTCAACTGGGTTGGTCAATTTAAGGTAAGTTGAGCTGCTGAACCAAATCCTGCCCCCACCAGAATCTACTCTTAACAGCAACAATTCCTAGTAGTTTCAGGTGTTTTTTGTATTTCTGCATTCCCTCCCTACACATAAACCAACACATGCTAATCACCACCTTCGCCACCAGCATAGAGCTAGAGAATGCACTAAGAAAATTTGCCTTCAGTAATTCACCTCCCCCACTAAACTCCTGAGCTGGGTGGCTGCAGATGCACCTCACTTTTCTCCTCCCATGCAAAACCAAAGTACCTTTCTGAATGTGTTTATTAGCTTGGACATCTGCCCAGCTCCTGCTTCAGTTTTCTGTTTATTGTCTGCTCTTCCACACAAATAAAAGCACTAATAAAAGCCTGAAATGTCCTAAAGATCTTTTTGGAGAACCTCCATCCATCTCCATCATTAGCTATTAGTAAAGGAGGCATGTGACAAGGAAGCTCATTAGAAGGTTCTTCTAAGAAGGAGAGGGTAATCAATAAGGTAGTGGCAATCAGTTCCTTCAACACTTCACAACAGGGAGAATCACAGGCAGTGTATCGCATGGGCAGCAAGGCAGAGTCCCTTCACAATTTTTCATTCAGGACACTGCCTGAGTTTCAGATCAAAAATTAGACACAGCTGATGTGTAAACAAAAAAGCAAACTCATTTTCAAGCAGCCACCTTCAACATAACCAACTTACTTGTAACAAAGCAAAAGGTAACAAGCTCTTATTGGCAAGTCCTAAAATACGCAGAGACATGAAATTCTTATTGTCAACCTTTTCACCTATTAGTACACTCCTTTAGTATAAAGCATAAGCTGAAAGTATTAATTCAAGCTTGAGTATCAGCCCATGGACTTTTTTTTTAACTGTATTTACCAATTTTTAAAAACAAGCATCTGACATTCTTCCATACTAGTTCTTATTGCTCTTAGGCAAAGATTTAATAATAATTAGCCCAATTGTGTCAGTCCTGAAAAACAAACCACCAAAAACGCCCAGCCAAGCCCCAGTTACAGTAGTATGGGACTCCCCTGGTAGCTTGACTTCTGGCAGTTCACATAGGCTGCTCGAAGTCAATGTAAATTCTTTCCACTGCAGAGTTACTAGGCCAAAGTCAAAATGCTTTTCTTCCCGCTCAGCCACAATAGCTTGCTCTTCATCCCTTTCCCAGAAATGTGATCAAGTAATTCTCATAACTGCACAGAGAATGGAAGAAGATCCACTTGCTCTACAATATTTATTATTGCAGTTATTATCTTGCAACAGTTACAGACAAGTAAGCCTCTGACAAAGGCCTAAAACACATCACTGTTTCACTAAAAACCTTCTCCAAGCTACTCAGTTACAATTGTTCTTAGATATGACTTAACAGCAAAGGAATTCTGCAGATCCACAAGACCTGATTAAATAAAAGTTAGCTCCAGTAGCAGCCAGCAGGAAAATCAGATTGATCACTGCCTCTGATCAGCATCGAGATCACAGTCCATAGGCACCTCTGGTTTCTAAACAGGGTTCTGAAGGTGTCCAACTTCGTTATGGCTTTGTATGGTAAAGCCTGGTGAACTTCCATAGTATTATAGTTCAGACAATAAACAAACAACTCTTACTGTTCCATACTGTGTCCTATCCATCTGGCCAAGTCCACAAATCAGAGCCAGAGTTCTAGTTCCGAATGAAATACTTCTGCCAGAAAACACTTCTTTTTCTGCTGACAAACAAGCATCAGACCTATTAGCTTGCTAAATACTTCTCAGAAATAATGTAGTATTTTGCAGATTTCTTTGTGAAGATCATCACCACAAGTGATTACAGAATCAAGCATTTGATCAGACTTAAGCATTCAATACACAGTCAGTCTATAGTCAATGACTATAGTCAGTCACCATTTACAAATACCTATGGTAACCTGTCATTCTCCTAGATAGAAAAGAATAATAAAAAAAAAAAAAATCTTTTGAACAGCTAGTATTTCCCCTCTAGGTACCTTGAGAAAAAGGTTACCTTAAATTATTTGACAAATCATGAGTATCAGAGGCAGTTGCCTATGGCTGCAGACCTCACTTAGAGGAATCACAGAATCACTAAGGTTGGAAAGGACCTTCAAGATCATCAAGTCCAACCATTAATCCAGGGCCACCATGTCCCCTAAACCATGCACCACATCCACACGTTTTTTGAACACTTCCAGAGATGGTGACTCCACCAGCTCCCTGGAGCAGCACCCTGCCATACCTACCCTTTCCTCACTCAGCTTTGGCTGACACTCAGATCACATTTAAACCAGGAGAAACATTTATAATTCAGCTCATGCCATTAGGAAAACTATCTCATTTCAGAGGCTTCCTGGAAGTAGCTCAACCATTTCTAGTCCCCACACAGGTAGCAAGTTCCTCTTTCAAGCAGGTACTTTTCTGTAACATAAGGTAAAGATTGTGAGCATTTTCCCCCCGCTTCAAGGAAAACCTTTGAAAACCAGCTGGAAGTTTGTTTGTTTTTGTTTTTTTTTTTAAATAAAGGCTTTAACATTCAGTTTATAGAGAGGTGAGGACTTCCAGCCGTTACACCCACCGCAAATGGCATGGGTGTAACAAAAGCCCAGCACAGAGAGCCCAGTTAAGGTTGCTGCAAACAGAAGAGGGCACAATTATCAGGACAATCAAAACGTCAAAGCCATTCACCAAGGAGCGGTGGAGACAAACTCTTGATTCAAGCTTTAAATATCAAGATCAATCAGCTTACATAAGAAATTAACTCCAGTATCTGTGGTGACTGGAGACCTCAATCAACAGACCACTTGAAGCTAAGGCTTTAGACAGTTGAGTACACCAGGGGAAACCACTTCACATGTCCAACTCGCAGAGCTTCCCATTGTCAATGCCACACAGATGCACACGCCAGGAGACAGTCACCTGCTTTTTGTATCACTGAGCCACTCTTGACCTTTGATGGCGAGATCCAACCTTCAATGCGCAGCTGTTCATCCACCGTGGGACAGCAGGACACAGGTTCATGACATCTCCAGCTAGCAGATTTAACAAAACTAAGAGAAACCTAAACACACTCAAATCAACTGCGTTAGCCCTTCACCCTGTCTTCGGCTCACCCTTTCAAATTACCGAGTTGCCTGTCAGGGGCAGTTCTTCACATCAATCCTTTCCTGTTCACTCCCAGCTTGAAATAAACCTCCATGACAAAAAAAAAGAAAAAAGGTAAGTTGTACTCTAAACATCACATAAAACCTGGGCTACTATCAAGAACTTTAAACCACCCCCCTGCAAAGCTGTTAAGTTTTGTAATTGCAGTAATACAGGCGATAGTTGTTCTAGCCAGCTTACATAAAAAGCTAACAGTGCCATAACCCAAGCAGGAATCGCTCAAAATTTTTTGCCAACATAAACCAGTAGCAACCTGGTAGCTACTACTGGATGTAGTATATATACGACCAGTACAGCTGCTACTGGCATGTCAAGAACATATGTTCAAAAATTCACAGCAGCAGTTAATAGCATACATTTTAACAGGCCAGCACTCCCTAGCAGTATGACAGAATGAGCTTTCATTAAGCCTTACCTAGAAATTAAGACCCAAGTCATCTGGAGGATGCTTTAATTTAATAGAGAAGAGCATTCTTTACTGAACTGCTCAGGAGCGATACTAGTTTCTAGCAATGCTCATCTGTCAATATGCACACAAACTGACAAAGTTACTTCGCCAATAAGACTTTCATAATACCGTTTGTTAAAGCAGCAGATAAGGTATTCTACTCATACTTCCAAGCCATTTTTCCATTTCCAGAAGTTACTAAGCAAAAGGTAACAATAAGAGACAGAAAATATAAATTAAGAACTCCTGCAAATCTTGGGCCTGCCTTCAAATCTGTTTTTAAAACCAGTACAGCCACACTGGCTATCAAAAAAAAGAAGAAATTACAAAACTTAACTAATAGGTACCTGGGAAAGAGTCAATAACATGTATTAACAGATTTGTCTCAGATGTCGATCACATTCCAAAGGACACAAACTCTGCAAGAGAAAACTTCCTCCTGCTTGCATACTCTGAATGTCCAACAGTAACACATTAGTTAGAAATCAGATTACCTTGTATTTGGCAATACACAGAACTTTGAACAAAGTTTACAACTCTTCCACCATCACATTTCTGAGCTATGATGCTTTTAGAGTTTACTGTGAGTTTTAGAATATCAACATGATAACCGCAGGTTTTAGGAAGGCCACAGCCAGAACAACTAGATGGAAAAAGACTTCACAGAAATGCAGTACAAGAATACAGTATTTGTAGCAGACATACCACAGTTAGTTGTATGATTTACCTCCACTGAGCACTTTTACAGTTAAAAAAAAGATCAATACGTATTTGTAAAATAAGGTAAATCAAGCTTCCAAGTGTTCCTAGCCTTATTTCAAGTAAAACAGCAAAGGAAACTCACTGATCTACCCTACCACCCTATTGACTGCGCATTCTGCACAAACACTTAAAAGTTGCTAAGCCCCATACATTTCAGCAGGAAGTCCACACAAAACCAGCCAATTCCAAGTTCTAGATGATTATTATACTTTACTTATTCCCTGCAGCTACAGTCACCTTTAAACGATGCCCACTTACACCGAAACAACCCCTTAAGGCAATTCACACTGACTGGAACGGTGTCCGGCATCCTCTGGGCACACAGAGCAATTCCTCCGTGTTCTGTGGTGCCACTGCCTTGATAACTGGCTGTTTATTTCCCAGGCAATATCATTCCATATCAGGAGTTTGTATTTGCAAAAAATTCAGGATACACAGACAGCTTAATTACTAATAAAAGAAAGGTTCCTATTACCTTAAAAATAAAGGTAAAAATATATATAAAAGCTTAAGATCTGGGTTTTGAACAGTCTTACTGCTCTAACTATAATATATCTACAGTCAGTTAGCAGACTACTGAAAGACTACAAGATCAGGTTAGCTAGGAAAAAGGAATTATTATGACACATGAGAAGGTTGATCTATGCTGGCCCATTAGCTTATTATTAGCCCATTAGCCCATTTTTCATGCAGTAAGATTTCCTGACAAGCGCTTCCGTGGAAAGTGTATGTTGGCAGAATTCTCATCTGTACAGCACTGCATGGTCTTCCACCCTCACTGACAGAAGGCAGCATTTCCAGAGCAGTCCAATTTTGTAGTATGAACAAATGAGGGGAAAGGGACTGAGTGCAACGAGACCCAGTCAAACACCCTCGGTACTCAGGCACTCAAAATTTACGACAAATAAATATTTTCCAGAAAATGCCAATTGTCCAAAGCAAAACTTAATTGAATGTTTTGGCCACCAGTTGTTCCTGCAAGTGCTGCAATTATCTCAACATTAACCAATTACCACAGTCAACCGATAATTAACCAATTAATTATACTGTACAAAGTAGGCAACACCCAGCAGCATTAACATAAGGCAACAGTTCAACTTCAGGAATGTGCTTCTCATATCATTCAAGCCTAGGACACAGTATATACTTACCAAGTTTTAGAAATCCTCCTTTCTTCACTATAGCAAGTGTCCAGTTTGCACCAACTGCCCCTTTCGTACTCCCCATCATTCAGGGTGCCTGTTCCCAACTCACAAGTCCCCGACAACTTGATCATCCTCCAAACAAGAAACAGCTGTAGACATTCAAGGTCCATCAAAAGATTAGAGTGATCATGGCTTAGAAGTACTCAAGACTTCCTTTCCTTAATATCTGCAGACATCAACAGATACTTACGAAAGTCACAGACACTCAAGACAGCAGTAACTGCAACTGAGCCTCACTGTGTTCGGCTCAAAATCCCAACCATCTAGCCAGCATAAATGGACTGTGCTGTATCATCTTTCAGCACTTTTTTGCATGATAAATTTCTTCTTGCTGAAACAAAAATTGCGTTTAGCTGTATGACTTGCATGCAATTCTCTAACGGTATTTTAACTTGCACATAACAAACGAAAACCAATCATAAGGATGATGCATAATAGCCTTTTTGCAAGATAAACTAAAACCTTAGACTGTTCATCATACAAGCAACTCGGGTTCAGCATATTTACGATCAGTCGCAGATAAAGGGAACATGCATATACCTCCCACAGAAACAGGCCGAAGTTCACTGAAGCCTAGAGATTACTTTACAGCCTACTGATCAGTTCAGTTGCAATAACTTCTGCGCAGCACTCTGCTACCTTCCCCCTGAAGGAAGACAAGGTTTCAGGGGATTGCTGCCCCCCACGAAACAGAACCAACAGCCCTCTGACACCCTAACAAGCTGGCCCAGACCTCACAGTGCAATCCCACACCCATTCCTGCAACAGCTCTGAAGCTCAAAGTCTTATGCGAGCTTATTTAGCTTGCTATCCTAGTAAAACAATTACTTATTTTTACACCAAGCTGGTTTCCAAAGGGCTAGAACCTGCCAAAGGGGCTGGTAAGGTAGAAGGGTTCTCCTCTTCCAGCAAAAGCACATTAATCATTACAGGCTCACCCCACTCTTGAGCTATACTTTCAGAAGACAGTGAAAATCTACATGCTTTTTTAGCAAGCTTATACTTCGCTGCTCCGCTTTACCAAAAGCGTTTCACATTCCTAGGATTATTTTCAGCCAGTTCTGAACTGGGAATCAAGAAGCATTTCACCTCATTTTGAATTTGACTCGAATGGAAGTTGTAATAATTCTAAGGCACAAAGGAGCACAAAAATATAACCCTCAGATTACACACTTAGCTTGCCTGACTAACCTCAAGAGGCTTTACCCTGCATGGGTTTTTAAAGGAATTAAAAAAAGCTTCCCCCCCCAAAGACTCTCATAGTACCACAGCAAGTTTATTCATTATTAATCAGGCCTCATCTGCTCCATACACCATTTCCATAACATCAGCAAACAGCTGCCACACATTACAACACAGCAGCAAATACTGAATCTTTTTCTCAACATAAAGCTTTCACCTCCTAAAGAGTAAACATGAAGCACAAGTGAGAATGTTTTCTTTCTTTTTATGCAAGCCAGTTTAGCACTGGATGAAGAACACCATGTGACAGTAAACCTCCTATGTAAACATGAAAATCCTCTCTTCCACTTTGAAATTTCAGAGTTCTTTACCCAGTTTCAGCTCGATTTGACCGGAGGAGGAGTCTGGAGAACAAAATGCCTAGAAGGTACAGAGAAGAATGCTTAAACTGGTCTTCCAGCTGGAGGAACAGATTCCCCATGTGCCGGGCTCCCTGGGCCTGCTGCTGGCCACTCGGCACACACGCCTGCACGCCAGCACACAAGTAGCTTGGTCGCAGCGCAGGCTGCCTCTCTTTCCACGGGCAGCTTGGCTTGCTGCCGTGGTTTAGCCCCAGTCGGCAACTACGCACCACACAGCCGCTCGCTCACTCCCCCCTCCCCCAGGGGGATAGGAGAGAAAATTGGGAAAAAACTCGTGGGTTGAGATAAAAGCAATTTAATAGGACAACAAGAGAGAAGGAAACAAGAATGATAATGATATGATAATAAATGTAAATATAAAAAATATACGAATATACTAAATATAAACAATAATGATAATATAATAATAATAATAATAATAATAATAATAATACAGACAGAGAAATGTAGAAGGAAAGTGATGCCCAATACAGCGATTGCTCACCATTCGGTATCGATAGCCCGTCCCCGAGCAGCGATTCCCGCCCCCCGGCCAACTCCAGTTTACGTACTGGGCATGACGTTGTATGGTAGGGAATATCCCTTTGGCCAGCCTGGGTCAGCTGTCCTGGCCATGTCCCCTCCAGCTCCCCATGCACCCCCAGCCTGCTCGCTGGCCGGCCAGCACAGGAAAAGCTGGACTGTCCTTGACTACTCAGCAACAACTCAAAACATCAGCACCTTATCAACATTTTCTCATCCCAAATCCAAAACACAGCCTCACACTGGCTTCTGTGAAGAAAACCAGCTCTATCCTGGCCGAAACCAGAACACTTGCAGACAAAGCGCCCGAGAGTGGATGAAAAGCACAGGATCGCTGGCGTCTTTACGGCGAAGCTCTATAGGAGGAGGACAGAAGCACAGGAAACCAGGCGTCGACTGTTCTACCGTTCAACAAACCTAAAAGCGTGAAGTTATTGCTTCGCTTACCCACTGAAACCATTTCGTTTGGGCTAATTTGTGTCACTAAATAGGGTCAGAAGTAGATTTGATTGTGAATCTCAATTATTTCAATATCATACCACAATTTGTCAAGGTACTTCATATACTCCTCCTTACAAACACTCCCCTGTCACATTTTACTTGAATGCAATAGAAATAAAAGCAACTTGCTTTACTGTCACTGTTCTTTTCAGGAAACTAATACCCTACTTTATTTTTAAACACTTAAAAAAATATCAACTGCAAATTTATACATTTCCTGACAAGTAGCTGGAAGACACAAAGTGAACAAGTGCCTTGGCTACTTGTAGTTAAAAGTATTTGCTTTTAAATCAGATGCTCATTATGACACCATATATATAAATGTCTGAATACAGAACTCAGTCTTCAAGTTGGCTCTCACGGAGACCAACAGCAGAATGAGGCCCAGCATCAAAGCCCTTCATAAAGTCCAAGCAGATGAAAGTGGTAATCTAGAAGCTTTTGGAATACTCTAAAGTTTACTCATTTTAGTTTATACCTCAAAGGCTCCAGGAATACCTGCTGGTCTTTGAGCATTATCAGACTTTAGCTTCTTTTTATTTCCAAAAGCCAACAGCCTGCAAGCACCCGAAAAATTTGCTAGAGTAAAACCAACGTACACTGAGGCCTCTATATTCCAGCCATCACCTACATTTCAATGGCCTGTTTGCCCTGCCTGTAGGCAAACGCTAGGAAAAAAATTTTTCTTTCAAGTTAGCAAACCACTAACTATCCCATACCTCAAGTGTATTTAGCTATCTTGACCATTAAAATAAATTTTTACAGCCTCATAGGAAATCAGTTACTTTCAAGCACTCTCTCCTCAAGTAACGATTCTGCATCTCACATTTTTCATCAGCATCAAAGTTTCTAGTTGTCCACCTTCCCGAGGAGAAGATGAAACCTTATACAGTTTTCTCCTACACAACTCCCATGTATCCAAATTCCATTTGTTTTCCCTTACTTTTTTTTTGTGCTCAAAACAACTACTTCTGTATAGAAACTGTTTTGGCAGCCGCTTCTAGCTCCAGGACCAGTAGTACCCACAGAATGGGCTTTCAGATCACTTTTATGTGAGGAAGCCGTGCTTACGGAATAGCTTGGTCACAGCATCGAACACGCAAAACCCACGTAGGATGCCAACAAATGAGCCACTATACAGATTCAGCATTTTCAAGACACTTACTAGACTATCTTCTAAGACTCAAATTTGATGTTCTGCTTTAAAAAACGGAACTATAATTAGACAAAAGGCTAACCACCACCGGTTTTTATTTGAATCTGTACAGGATGGTACTACTTCAGTAGTTTGACAATACAAAACCCAAAGGACAGTTCATAAATCAGTAGTATCATGTTGCCATCTCTGCTGCTTTGCCAGAGCTTTAAGGAAATTTAAATCAAGTTTCTTCAAGTTTAAGCCCACTGCACTTATTCTTGAGTTTAGCTTTTTGTACTTTAATTTTTCAACAAGTGCCTGTTAAGCATACAGGTAACAGCTTTTCTTCTATGCAGGCATGATCCTCAGAGACCCACCAAACACCCTAAGAACACAAGCGTGGCTAACAGAAATCAACCCAACTAGACAAAGACTCACAAGACAGTAGAGGGTTCTTCTGGCATCCTGTCACTATCCGCAGTGAAACCTGCACCTTAATCACTGTCTGGCGAATGCTCCCCTGAGGTCCATAAATATTCTCTCTCTGCTGACATACCTAGCCATGAACTGCCTTTTTACTGACTCTATTAATAAAGTTAAGAGGGAAACGAGACTGAAATGGAGAGAATAGTTCATATTTGTGTTACCTACTGTCTTTGCAAACAAAACTGTTCCAGAATTTGCAGGAAAACACATCTTAAAATTCATCACATTTAAAACTACAGTACTTTCTCTACATACTCGAGCCAGCTTCAGTCTAGTTAGCTTAGCTATTAGCAACGCTGACAGCGTGCAACATCAACACGGACTAAGCATCCCATACGCAGACCCTAAACGATTTCCACAATCTGCACCGAGGCCTCTGCATTAACATTTGCATCCAAGCTGAATAGCTGCGTGCCAGCTCCAATATCCATACATGCACAAAGTCACATTTACAACCATTTATACAGCTATGTTCATACCTGGTTTTAGCATTTTTTTTCCACCACCACTTCGCTGATCCTGTTTTAAAAAGATCTAATCCTATTTGTAACTGCAGCTATTTATCAGTATTTGATTTACCTGATGTGTCACCACTGATCAGCTTTTATCAAATATCACCACTCAGCAGGTAAGCAATATTCTCATCTGCTATGTAGAGATATATTATGAAAACTACACAAAAACAGCTGCAGAATATCAGATAATCCAGGCGAAATATATCAACATTGGACAGTAACACAGGTTCCTCTGATAGCACCTTTCACTGAAATTCAGGACTACCGGGCAACTTCTAAAACGCCTCACTTCAGTGTTGCTTTCTTCCAAGATAATGATATTTGTATTCAAGTTTCTAGCAGGTAGCTGGCTCAGCCCGAGTAAGCCACCCTATTTACATACTAATTTAAAAAAATCTGAAACAATGCCAGTAAGCTACCTTGCTGTTTAGAAATTCTAGCAAAATTGGTTTTTTCCCCATTTATCTACTAGAGTTCTTTTAAAAAGCTATTAGACTGGCCCAGTTAGCAAATCAAGAGAGATATTTGAACATTAATTTTAATAGCATGTCATTACCTAACATGAAGTGATCACTAAAAAGTACAAGTATGTCCCTTTTACGTCACTGAACTCTTGCTGTTGACAGCCTACATTCAAGTTACACTCAAACACCAGTATTTAAATGCTTTTTTCCACTCCAAATTGACTAACTTCTTTCAGCTGTCTGAGCCTCCTTTCAGTACTTACTTACTTGCTCCCACAGCAAGTCTCAAATTAGAAAACTTTGTATTCATTTAAGTGTCTAAACCAGCTTGGCACATTAAGTTTGAGGTAGATTAACGTACATTTTGTCAAACACCCATCTGTCAGGATCTTTAATGCATGAAGATACTTGGATTTCACCATAATACACATTGACTGACAGACCTGCAGCTACAGAAGACATTCTGCCCAGCTACCCCATTCCCATAGACAGCAGCCTATACAACTCTCAAAACTGAAGAATTAGCTATTACTCACCTCTCCTCAAACAAGTCTCACCTTCTTTAAGTGAAGATAGAAGTTATTTCTTTACACTCCTGCATTCCATAACCTGACATTAAGATTTCCCCTATCAGCTCTGAAATACAAGAAGTTTCCACCTTACATTAGAGTTGCTTGGTTTGCCCAGTAAATAAAATACTTAAGATACATTTCCTTTACCAGAATCTGAGACGGTCAATGTAACTTAACACCATTGCATGAATTATCCCCAATTTTACTTGTATGTTTTACCCATTGCAGTTTCTGCTGCACGGACACCAATTCAAATGGCGTATCACATCTTCTGTTACCTAAAACTGCTCTATCAAGTACCGTACCTATTCTGCTCTTACCATGCAAATACTAGTAATGATCCAGTTGAGGAATTAAAAAAAAACAAACAAGCATGCTCTGGAAAAGTATTTTCTAGAGGTTGTTTAAATACCACGAACAACAATGAGACCACATTAAAGTCATTGCAGTTTCCCTGTAACATTACAGTCATTAAGAGGGACCAGTGTTCAGTACCTACCACTTAGAAGCAAAACAGGGGCCCCGACTTGTTTATGTTTGTACTCCGACCAGTTTTAAAAACCATGTAATTTTAAAAGCTTTTGTCAGACAATTTAGAGAGGATTAGCTAGTGAGCAATTAGTACATGCAGTTCACATCAACTACCACATCAATTAGCATCATAAATCAAATCAGCACCACTCTGAGTTCACTCTATTACACAGGAAGCAAGATGTTCCAGTAAGCAAAACATCCCCGGAGAAGTACTGTCTTTTTATAAGTCACATAGGTCTCCTGACTTCAGCTAAAATACTAGCTTTAAAACGCATTATGTAATTATCAAGGCAGATACCCGCTATGAATATTTGTGCAGCTAACCTGGCTAGCACTGTTAGCCAGATGATTAACACACATCACTTACTTGCCTCTCAGAGGTTATACACCTATGTATTCAGTGCATCTTTTGCCTCAAAGCAAGTTGTGCCCTTTTGGTCAGCTCCACCTTAACTCAAATTTCATTTTTCAAGGTAAGACAATAGCAAGATCCTTCCATCCATGAACTAATGTATTGTTCTACATCTAGATACTATTAAATCCCACTGTCTCATAGCGGTGAAGTATTTTTGAAGCTTAATTAATGCAGGTTAAAATTAGAAACTTATTTTGCATGAGAAAAGTAATGAAAAGGGACTAAATAGATGAGTTGCCACAGGGTACAGGAATATTTTTCCACAGCTTGTTTCTATTCCTCCCTGCTTTCACTTACTCAACTCCAAGGGTGAACCTACAGATTCTTGTTCAACTAACAGAACTGCCACAGAGAAGTGATAAACTACTGAAGTCCCACATGCACTAAGGCTGCAGCTATAGATTGCCTTCATTATTCAAAGCATACCAGTAGCATCGGCAATTTTTACAATTTCATACAACGCAAAGCGGCTACCCATCACTGTCAGCATCCTGTGTAGAGGGATCAGAAGCTTGCCCAGAGACCCACAGAAATCTTTCAACCCCAAGCTCAAACAGCAATCTAAAACAAATTTTCTAGGAGCAACATACTTTGAAAGAGAACTGTTACTCAGCTTCATTCATAGTACCAAAAAAAGAAAATAATCTTATCAAGACTTTAGGGTGTATTGAAAATACTAACAACGCATTAGCATTGAAGCATTTTTAACACCTACTACATCATTGATTTGATGGTCATGAAAGGAAAGAAACATTTTCCTTCACTGTCATTATTTATTAGTTTTGATAACTGACACTTGTACCCTTGGCAATACAGCCAGTAATACCTTCTAGCCAGAAACAGAGATTAATAACTAAATTATTTGCAGCTGCTTTATCAGAATTCTCACTATCAGATGCCCGTATCTCTTAAGATTTTCCAAGCTATCATTGTAGTTTTAGTGCTGAACAAGTTATCAAATAAGAGATATACAGCCCATCTTTCTCTCAAGAACCTAATGCCTGTTTTATCATATGCCTCTAACAGTAGCTAGAGCAGCAGATACGAAGCTGTATCTCCATTTAGTCATCACGCACAGCTTCTACCTCTCACTTTTGCCTATTTCTTATCAGGCCCAATTCGTCGCATTCTTCTAAGAGCGCACAACATTTGCCTGAGCAGAATTGTCTACCAAATCTACAAGTGATCGTGAGCAATACAACCACGACAGTATACTGTGACAGAAGTATCAGTTATTATTTAATCATGAAGCGCTTAGTCACTAAAGCCTAACTCATACCCTCACATTAGGTTTACAAAAGGAGAGACAGCAATATTCAAATGTAAGAATCCAACATGAGCTCAATTACTCCTTCATACCATTCGAATTCGAACACTACTAAAGGCTTAGTTTTCGAGAGACCTTGTGTGTCCTGCACAGTCAGCTCGACATTTTGAAAGCAATACAGGTAATTTAGTAGGTCACAGACAAGAAATGCTGTAGGTTCCTACTGCTATAGTAGGCTTTCTGCTTCTCACCGCATCAGTGTGTTACAACAGCACGCTCATCAACTTCATTACCCCAGCCCAGAGGCACTGCAGTTTTGATCGGAGATGCCTGCTAACTATTCCAGGCCTTAAGGCCTGCGCTCCACCCAACGTTGACTCCATGGAGAGGAACAGGCTCTGACAGCACGGAATGCAGAAGTATATTGATGATTTTATTCCTGCGCTAGATGGCCATTTCAGTATCCCAAGATCACTGGGTTCACACGTATCAGACTCCGCTAAAAGCACAGGCCACCCTACGCTCAAATGTAACTACTTTGATGTGTCATTAGCGGGAAATGACATCTGCTGTCCAGTACCATGCTGCGGTCACCCTAAGAACAACTATTCTGTATACGAGTTGTCTTTCACTAATGAAATGTTCCATAAGAAATGTAAAAACGCAAAGCAAGCATATTCAAATAGGCAGCTGAAGTCTAACATCCAATATGTCTTCCTGCTACACTCGCTTTCCACCTTCATACAAATTCGTATACCAGCCACCTCCTTACTTAAGGTCCTGAGACACCTTTCTCGGGCGACTGACTGAATGATGCAAAAACCTTCCTTTTGGTTCACAACTAGTTAACCCAGCTATGCAAGCGTTTGCAAGGTTAAGTGGTGTACATTGAAACGACTGCTGTCCCGGCACCATGCTTTTAGCATATTTCCTCTAGAGAACACAGTTGCTGCGATACCTGAAAGACAGGCTTGCTGGCTGCTCTCCTGAGCAGGGGAAGCTGAAGCAGTAAGATAATGGGAATCTCACATCCATACGCTACTAATTCTGTCTAACAAAGTCGTGAGAGTAAGTTAGAGGATGCTACAAAACCCTGCAACAGCGATTACCGTGCTGTGCCCGCCTTCTGGTTATGTTACTGAAAAATAGAGTTGCACAGCATAGATATAGTGGTATAAATTCATAGAAAATTTGCTAATAGGAAGAACTTCACCTGCAGCTTTAGTTTAAGAGAAAAGGTAAGTGCTACCAAGTTCAACTCAAAGTGAATTTTCCTACAGATTTCAAGTTAAATTGTGTCAAGCATTGATTTGGTCTAGGCTATAAACATTCCTTCAGTCCCTTCAAAATGATGAAAAAGAAAAATTTGCATCTCAAGTTTCTTATAAATAAATACAAAGTACAAAGCAATACAGCTAAAGCTATAGATCCAATTCCTGCGCCAAGAGTGACTTTGCTTGCCTGTATTTTTCTTAAGTACAGAAGGTGAAATTACCAAACAAAATAGCTGTCCGATCATTAGGTTTACATTCAGTATCCAACTATGTAAACAAATAAAGCTACTAAACAAAGACACTGAAATTACACATCTCACACACACCAACACTGTATTTTTAGTACTTCCTTAAGTGGTTAACTGAAGCTTACTTAAACAATAAGAAAAATGAAAAAACCAAGTCATTCACTGGGTTAGAAATGCACTGCCATCTTAACAGCTTTTCATTTGTACCATTACACAGGTTCCAAATATGATATTAGTCTGAATCCTGAAATGGCATTAATAAGGTTGAATGTGCAAACAGCGATTGAGTAACACATCTGCTTCCATCCACCTTGGGAAAAAAAAAAAAGACATTAAATACTTTCAGAGGGCTTTGGAATTGCCATCTGTCCACAACGGACTCGCTACCAGCAAGGGAACCTAACAACCCTTCTGTTTCCACCTTGGAATTCGACATTGAAAACAAGCTAAGAAGTTGATCCTCAGTAGCCAAAAAATGTTTAAATGAGATGGCACCGCTACTTCATTTCTAACATGAGTCACAAGATTCATGCAGTATTTAGACCCTGATCCCAATTACAACAAATTAATTGCAAACAAGTTCAGATCAAAAGCTCTGTCCAGAAGGCTGAGTAGTAGTTGAAAAGTCTTTCCATACAGACAGCAGAGAATAAAAGTGTTCCTAATTTTATAATATCCTTTTAAAAGTTGAACCTCATGACTCAAACAGCTATTCACTGCCCTGTACCCGCAGGCTGGAGAGTTTATGACTGCAGTTGAACTGTATCTTCTCACTGCATTTAAATGTTAAGTCTTCTAGGACAGCAACAAGGCTCAATACCTACCACTTACAATCCCAAAATATATGAACATGACTAGTTGCTAGTAGAGTGCTAAGTATAACATGACAAATGAGTGAAATGCCTGATAACTAGCAAAATAGATAATCGTAAGTTATCACTTTCGTTTTGACTGTTTCCATTAGACTCTCTCCAGTACGCCCATGTCCCTCTTGTCGTGGGCAGCCCAGAATGGGACAGAGGTACTCCAAACATGGCCTCACCAGTGCTGAGTAGGAATATGTACTTAAAAAAAAAAAAAAAAACAAACATATTAAAAAAAACCAAAACAGCTCCAAAACACACCCCACCAAGGCCAGGCATGGGGGGGGGGGGGGGGGGGGGGGGCGGATGACACCCAGGCGCCTGGACCAAGCTGCTCTCCCACAGGAGCAGGCACAACTCATCACACCAGTGCTCTCAGCCTGGGAAAGGGGACTGTCCCCTAACCAAATTGATCTGAGCCTCCTGCTCCGAGTCTGTGTGCCACTATTTGGCATCTTTGCCCTTCGCCCTCTGTTCTTCTGACTCATGCCCGGGCAGTGGCCCGAGGGGCACCCGCTCACCCTCGCCATGGGGCTACATGCGTACAGCTCTCTCTTCCCCATATAGAGATGGCATCCAGGAAGCTGTATTTGAGTCCTAATGGTACAGAATTCCCACAAGCCTTCAAATCCAAAATTAGCAGCATCTCACAACTTGTCCATGTCTGGCACCATCTTTGCTCAATTATTTCATGGTAGGAGGACAAGTAAGAACACAAAAGAGAAGTTTAGCCACAGTTCTCCCTCCGTATAGGTGACATGAAGTACAAACAAGGGCTTGAAGGTAGTCAAGGACAAAACCTAATATTACAGATGACAAATCTCCGATTCCCACAGACATTAGAATTATCAAAACTATTTTATACAATACTTTCTCAGACCAGAGGAGTTTACCCACTGCAGATTGCCACGTAATCATTTTAGATTTTTTCCACAAATGATGTAAAACCATGCGTATGAAGGTCAGAAAGAATACCCTTAACATAAAAACTAACAATTGCAGAAACAGATGTTTTAAATGCCCTGTCAGCAGAAGGTCACACAGTTGAGATGCAAATGAGTTCTCCATTTCAGCTACTACGATTTTTGGAGCTTATAATTACCTTTTCATCAAAGGTTTGCCAAAAATATCAACACTGCCACTTCACCTTGCTTATTGGTAAGGACAAAACCAATTCCCATTGTGATGCAGTAGGGAACAGAATATTCCTGAGGTTTGGGGAGAAGCTGTTCATCTGCCTGGCACTATTTCCAACCTCCATCATTCTCCCCCCAAAATGGGTTTTCTGGTTTCACTTATAAATGTCAGACTACAGTATTTTTTTTAAGCGCATCTGTTAATATTTGCCATTTATAAAATACATCGTATTCCCACATCAGTTTTCACCACATGATCCAAGATTCAAACCACCTCCTTCAGATGGCGAAGTTAAGACTAAAACTATGGATACCTCAAGCTTCAGACAATATACATTACTAGAAAATAAATCTTGTGAAGACGCTTGAGCACCTATGTCACCTTTCAGAAACTGCAGTTGCCATTTAATACTTTGCCAAGTACAATGCAGAACACAAACACAGCAGCCAGCATTACAAGGTGTGTTTCCTTTTCCCCAGTGCCTGAGATCAGCCAAAGGAATCAAATGCCCAATCTGCTGCATTGCTGAGTGCCCCCTTTTCCTAGGGAGTAAGACTCATTTGCCAATTTAAATAGAAATAAGAACAGTGATCTGTATACACAGCAGCATGAACTCTTGTTTCAGCATTATTGCATGCTGCTTTAAACTAATCCCCCAAAGCAAACGGTGGGAGAAGCCCGGCACACTCCCTGAAAAACATAAAGCCTCACAACACATTTGTTCCAACAATATCAGCTGATCCACAGCATGTTTCCATCTTTGCCTCAGGAAAAAAGTTATCTTCAAAAGTTAATGGTTTAAGGCTTTCCTCTAAATTTGTAACTGCCATGCACTCACTCAAAACACATCTGGTATTTAATCATGCAGCTTTTGCTGAGAATAGCGACGCAGCATACAACTTAAAAATAAGAAGGCACAGTCACTTGGACTCGGAATAAGACATTCCAGTAACTTGGGACACAACTACCAAACCCAACTCTTAGTTCCCCATACAAGTTAAGGACAAGCATTTGCATTTTCTTGGTTACTCATACACTGAAGTCTACTACCTTCCACATGAAAAAAGAAACATCTTTCCATTTTGATACTAGCCCCCAAAACTAAAGATGTACTGCATTTCATCAATTTGTGCACACTGAAGGTCTACAAACAGCCAGACAGAACGCCACCTTTTAGCTAGCTTAACGCACAACTCTGTGCACAAAGTCACACATGTGCAACGAACAGAAAAAGGAATTAAGACATTTGTTCCAAACATATTGCTCTGGTTCTTACAGGCGATGATCATTGCCCAAGTCCATGCAAGCTCAGAATTTACCTAGATGCAGTTATGCACTAGACATAGTTAACATGTTCAGATTCCCCACGGCTGAATCGCACAAACCTAATCCCCCAGCAAACAAATAAAAAAGCACCTTCCCAGCACGCTCTATTGTTGCTCTCTCTCCCAGAAATCTGAAACAAGATGGCCGTTTGGAGCATCCCTTTTATTATTTCAAATTACATAGTTTGATCCACAGTTCAAAAAGGCACAAGGATAACAAAAGCTTGAACAGAGCAATGAAGGTTTCACGATACAATTGTCTTCCGCAATACCTGAGGTTTTTTCAGCTTTGGTCATTTACGCCTAAATAAATACCTGATCTATACCATCATTCCTTTGATGTATTGAAGTAATACAGCATATGCCCTAAGTTCCCTCAGCAAGAGCTTGGTTTAATTATTTATTTGCACAGAGGTCCCCAGATGCTAGATCTAAGTCTGTTTCAACAAAAGAGCCAAGTATAAAAAGAGCGACTGGTATTCAAATAGTTTTCAGACTATCATCGTTTCCAAGTTGCAGCTCTGATATAGTTATTTGCCACCTCTTGTACTACAATCAGCTTTTGCTCCTCATCATGAGACATTTGTACACCTGCAGGAAGGCTCACATTATTAAGAGGATGCTACTATACAGCAGTGATTTACCCTCATCTTATCACTAAGCTGGCAAGTTAAAGAGAAGTCTCCTATTTTCAATTAATAATGACATTCCTTCCATGGTAGGAAGCCAAAGAAGGTTGATCGTTGATGTGCCTGCCATTTTTCTATCATCAAGTTGGAGAGAACAAGTACATTATACAGGAAAAACAGCTGTAGTCTTCTATTTCACAACAGAAAACAATGCTTTTACAGTACATTCATTTTTCAACTCATTTAGCTCAGACTTCAATAGCAACAGAAGTGTTAAAATACTATTGTTACCTCACCTCCAAAATCGAGTATAACTTCTCCTATAAGATAGTTCTACTGAACTTGCCCCCCCCCCCCCAGCATACTTGATAGCAGCATTTAAGTTACAGGGCTCCAAGAAAAGAATGGCCACAACTGGTAGTAACACCAAAATGGAGTCCCGCATCAGTTAACAACAGATGTCTGAGGCATATGCCCTTCAAGAGTTTTAGCTAAACACTAAATTACTTAATTTTCAAGAAACAGTACCTTTAAAAGTGATAGAAGAACAAAAGTCAAGGTTTATACTTTATATCATTTTCTCCCACTCCCCCACCCCGCCGTGCACTGTCATCTTTGCACTGCCCCGAACAAGCAATTTTCAAGTGTACACATCTCGTATTTTCTCTAAGACTTAGATTGAAGCCCCATGACATACCCAATAATCATAATTTCAAAACTCAAAGTAGCATTCAAAACACACATTTCAATTATTTTAACAGAAAAATTAGAAAAGAAATAACAAAATCAGCTGGAACATGGCAATTCATAACTGAATGTCTGGTATGGCATCCAATTAAAGCAACAGCTTCCCCTTCTATTAAAAAAGAAATAAATAAAATCAGATTTCCTATTCATTCAGAGAGCGGAAATGAATAATAAAAAAAGCATGCACAGACTACAGGGAACATCTTCCAATTACTTGAAAGCCACACCGAGGCTGGTATCTTCAGCCTCATCACTACTAGCAAAGCAAAGCCTTAAAGGATTCAAGATACTTCCCAGTTAAGAAAATATGCTCAAACCCTATAGTGAAGCAGAATCTGTTTTGATGGGCTTGCCACTATGTAAAAGGATAGCAAACTATTTCAGATGCTCAACACTTGCTGCATTAGCATCTGTTAGCATTAAGTATATTAGCAAAAGTGTTTTGACAGACTATTAGCCAAGACAACATTGACATTCTTAAATTGGCTTAAAATTCTTCCATGAAGGAGCAGAAATTAAAATCTTCACTGTCTTTCCTTGGTTTTGCATCATTCTTAAAGTTTTATAGCAATATAATGCTAGTTTCAGTCTGGATGACAGAAACTGGAACTGACATATTCAGCTCTTACCTACCCTTACAAATCTACACACACCCCCCCCCACACACACACCCCCCTTAAGACCACCATAACCTTGAAACCAACAAATTAAAGACTGATCAAGTCAACCTTTGCTTTCTTCTCTCCATTTCTAAGCACACAATATACATGAGAGAAGAACTGTTTCATATTGATCAAGTACCAATGCATCTATGGGTGGAACTAAGCTTGTGAGCTACAGAACATGTGAAGACATTTTTTACTACAGTTAACAGCCTAAATGACAGCATCTAAAATTGTTTGGTTTCTTAGCATGATTTTCATTCAAAGAAAACTAAATGGAAGCATATGCTTGGAAACTGTTGACTTTGCCACTTCGTGAAATGCAAAAACCTCAAAAGTAACCAATTTTTAGCATTTTTATCCAATGAGGAAAAGCTAATTCATATCACACAGAACGGTTTTACTCACTATGACATCTAACTTAGAATAATACAAGGAAGCAAACGCATGCAGAAAAGTATCAGCGTGTCAATTTAGGACCCAACTTTGGAATGTTTAATAGTTGCTCTCTTAGGATTAGATACAACTCATGTACTTGAACGTAAAGAACTGCTGCTGCTGAAAGGCCAGTTTTAATTGCACATTATTTCAACAGTCATCAGCACAGCAAGTGTGTCCAGACACTCCTGTAATAGAACTCAAAGCCTAAAAAGAAAGAATTTACATTGCCAATAAAATCCAAAGTGTTAAGAAGACAGTGCCACTCCACACCCAGTAAAGATAGTGGAAATAATTAATAGCGTCTCTATTGCACTGAAATAAGTCTCAAATTGCTTTAGATTCCGACTACGTTTTCCTCCAGATCTGTCAAACCTCTCAAGCAGAAAAGGATTGTTTGAGCTGTTGAAGGAGCACACATTGGTTAGAGTTATGGTTTAAAGCTGCCTGAACTAATGAGACTATATTCTTTTCTTTAAAGGGTACAGTTCTCCTTTGGCTGGAAGAAACTATTTCAGTAAAAAGTTACTTAATATTTTCTCGTGCCAGCCACATGCCAACTGCACCATGATTCCTCGCCGCCAGTGAAAAAGCTGAGTACTTCAAACTCAAACGGTTTTCTGATATTTGGGAAGTACCATTATAACACTAAACTCTTCGCAACAAAATTGGACTGCAACGGGCACAAAACAAATGACTGTTTCCAAGTTCTTCCTACATGCAATATGTCATTACCACATACATTTAAAAGCTGGTATCAGTGAGAAACAGCCAGATAAAGGAGGTTTACCAAAAATACAACCCGGTAGAGTCGTAATCTAGAGGAGAGGGGAGTTGTTTTTTTTAAATATATGCAATTTTTCACATTCAGAGTTAGTTGAAGAGTCCTCAGAACAGAAAAGACCTAAAATATATACTTTTTATAGTTAAATCTTTCCCATGAATCAGATCTACTGGTTTCATGACTCAGTACCCAATGTAAGTTAGACAGCAAATTGTCTAGGAAAATTTTACTCATCAGCTCTGCTTTTGGAACACATTTGCAGGCTGCTATTTTGGTTTTAAAGTCTTTGTGATTGACAAATGAACTGAGCTACAGTTAAGTAACACAAATCATTAATACATGAAAAGACTAACATAACTCACATGCTATGAGGATAACTACATACAGTACTTCACATCCTCCTCCCACTTCAACACAAACTTGGCTGCATCGCCATATCCCAAGCATCTTAGTCGATAAACACATTTAGACTATCTAAACATGTATTAATTACCACAAAAAAAACTTCTGCTGAAGGCATCCTCTATCCCACAGAACTCCAAACACGAGCAGCACTGAGTGCCTGTGCTGTACCCTTTCCACCATAGAAGTTTCCATCTCTTCAGTGAAAGAGGAGAGCAGAGGGGAAGGACTCCCAGGAGGGGACAACCCAGACTCCAAGAAGCCAATGACCAGACACCATAATTTCAATGCAGTGACCAATACAACTGAGAATATGCACAAAGCTCTACCACATACTTAATCCCCAGCTTAGTCTCTGCATCCAGCTATGTTCTTTAATAAGTGGCAGGCACTGCCAGTCTCAGTGACTCACTGTACAAGACACTGAAGAGGGTTTTTCTGCTCTCCCCTCCCAAATGTTAACAGTATTAAACATTATGTCTCTCTATTGAAGCTGCATTGCTTAAGAGTCAGACAAATAACACAGTCTTTCAAGTAGAAATCTCAACAGCAGCTTTTCCAGCAGGACTTTACTACATGTAATTTAAGGACAAGACAGGCCAACACCACAAGATGGTTTTAAGCAGCCTTTCTATTCCAGCTGCTGTACATCAAACTCTCCTAGCATGAATCCCTTCCAAAATAGTGGCAGATTATTTCAATTGCAACAGCACACAATGCAAAGCTTATTAAATTATCATGCAAAACAACTCAAAAATTTCTTCTTAAAAATACATGTTCTTGGCCCATACGCTTTGCTTTTTTTTTTTTTAACTCCAGTGACAGTTGAGAAAATATCTGCGAAGTTCCCAACATTGACAATTTTTTCTTGTTTTGCACATCCTAAGCAGTTCAAGAGTCTCTGCAGTGCTCCTTCGCAGACAGACGCATGCAAATCCAGGCTTAGAAGACTGTTATCTCCATCTTGCCTCCCAACCTGTTTTTACACCGCTGCACAGGCAGACTACCGCTCCGTAACCCGGCTGTACACCTTGTTTACCCACTCAACACCACTAAACCAGAAGCCCGTACTTTAAGCCTCTCCATCAGAAACTGCACGGAGCACGAAAGGTAAAAAAAAAAAATACAGAAAGCAACTCATTTTCTCCTACCTTCCGGCCAGCAAAGCGAGCATCATCCTCCCTACCCGAACCCACTCCTCTGCCGGCACAGCGGCGGCGGGCAAGCGGCAAAAACAACTTCTCCTCGCAGCGCCCACTGCCCCTTCCCACCCGCGCCCTCAGCAAATTCACCTCCCGCCTGGCTGCAAAGGAAGCCCACGCCGAGGGGCCAGCCTGGCCCTTCAGCGCTGGGGGGGCTGACGGGGACCAGGCCAAGACACCCCCTCCCCAAAACAAAAAGCGCCTGCGGCGGGGGGTGGAGGAAGGGCAGGCAGCCGCGGGGTGCAGGCGGCTGCCCCCAGCGAGCCACGAGAGCCCCGCACGCAGGGCCGTGGGTCTGGGGTGGGGGGAGCGGGGCCCCCCCGCCGCCTGTCCCCCCCCATCCCCCGTGACGGAGCCGCCGGCTCACCTTCGATGGCGATGACGTGCTCGCGGATCTGGTTCTGCAGCACCGGCTCCTCCACCCGCTCCAGCAGCTCGTAGATGGAGTAGATGTTGGGGTGCACCGACTCGAAGCGTTGGATCTCGGCCCGGATGGCTGCCGAGTTGGCCAGCTGCTGCTGGTAGTTCATGGCGCGGCCGCTCCCCTCCGCCGCCCACTCCGGCCCGGCGCCTTCCCGCTCCCCTCCCCGCACCGAGACCCCCGCGCAGGCCGGCGGGGGGAGGCGGGGCGCGCAGCGGGGAGGGGAGCGAGCGAGCCCCGGCCGCTGCCGCCGCCTCACTCACCGGACTCCCGGCCGCGGGCCGGGCCGGCAGCAATCCTTCGCCTCGCAGCCCGCAAGGGGCGCCGCCGCCGCTCTCCGCCCGCTGTCACTTCATCGCGGCGGCGGGGCAGGGCAAGCCGGCCGCCCGCGGCCCCATGGAGGCGACGGAGCGCCGCTGAGCTCCCGGCCGGGCCCCCCACCCCCTCCTGCCGCCGGCTCACCTCTGCGGCAGCGGCCGGTCCCGCCGCCCGCCAACAACCGGCCCCCCCCCCCCCCTCAGACTCACGCCTCCGCTCTCACCGGGACAGCCCCCCCTCCCGCGCACTCGCCCCGCTACGTCCTTCTCCTCTGCCCGCTTCACGCTCACGCAGGCCGCGCCCCCGCGTTACGTCACCGCGCAGGACACGGGCCACGCCCCGCACACCTCGCCGGCGCCGTGCCTGCCGCGCGGCATGCTGGTAAATGTAGTCCGGCGGGGGGGAGGGGCGGGGCGCGTCGCGCTGAGGTAGTGAGGGGTCGCGCTCGGCCGCGGCGCGATGGCGGTGGGCCCGGTCGCTCATCCGCTTCGCCTCAGGGCGAGTGTCCTCTTGGCCGCCTCCGCGGAGGCCCGGAACGCGGTGCTTGCCCGGCGGGTGGTCCCGTGCGCTCAGCAGGCAAGTGGAGGGAGACCCCCGGCGCGGGGGACAGGCCGCGGCGTGGGCCGGCCGGCGCCCTCGGGGCCTGGCGGCGGGCTGGCCGGCCAGGCCCTCACCCTGAGCACCGCTGCCGAGCTCCGCAGGGCCACCGGCGTGCTGGAAAGGATCAAATTCGGAAGTTTGTGCATAAAGTGCTCTACCCACGTTACGTACAGATGTAGTGGTGGCACTAGCTGTGTTGGTGCTCGCAAGGCACTAACTTGTGCCAAGTCTTCACAAAATGAGAGCTGTATCTCGCCGTACAGCCCTGAAAATACACCGCCTTGCCTAGAAGGCTTTGTCAGGACCCCAACCGAAGACGCAGCATTGTTGAAAACAGCAGCGTTCTCAGTCAGAAAGCCTGGAATAGGTACCATAAATACCTCATTTACTCTAGTAAATTATGGTGTAACGAAGCATTGCTGTTCTTAGCATAAAACAAGTGGTATTAACTGTATCATTTGCAAGCCAGCTATACGCAGAGTTAGGGATTCACCTCGATTAATCCCTTTTTAGGATCAATATTTTATGGATTTAAACTCCAAAGCCATAAAATGTGGAGCAAACTTTAATACACAAAAGAATTGAGCTCGAAATCATCTTGGTAAGGGATAACTGTAAAGGAAAACTGTATCCACCTATTCTACATATAGGTACCACAGCTACAAACAGAATAATTCCAATATTTTTGTTCCCCCAAAAAAACCCCGAAGTGTCATTGTTTGGATATTCAGCTCTGGCCTGGCATGGCTGAGAAGCAGCTACGCACCCTTCTTGCTCCTGTTGTTTACATTACATTACCTGCAACTACCTTTTTCGTGTTTTTAAAACGTTTTATCTTTTTGAGTCATCTTTGTCTTGAGTGTTGTCTGCTTGGTAATGATAGGTCTTAAGGACAAGAGAGGTAAAGGTTTTTGAAAACTGAATGTATTTATCAAATTCATTGATATATATTAAAAAATTCAAACATCTTTTGTTTCTATTTTTTTAATAAGGTCTGGGAATGTAAGTGGTGCATATTATGTGATTTCCAGGGTGGAAATAGCTGTTCTGCTACTGTAACTGAATTCTTAACATAAAGAGCTTAAGAGAAATAAAGCTTGGTAAGCTTGGCGGCAAGAGGAAGAATGGGGGTATCATAAAACGTAGCGCTTAATTGTGTCATGAGCAATAGCACTTAGGGTCGTACCAGGCATTCATTCTTTGGCTTATCTGCTGATGCTCTGTTGTAGGTCTTGTAAACCCATGGTGACCTGACAGAGCTGAATGAAGGCTGCAGGGACATCCTTCAATTAATGGCTGTGGTGCTGCTGCTACCAGTCACCTCTGAGTGAATTCTGTCACATCATGAGCTATTATGCCTGAGGTAAGCAGTTGTTACCAATTTATGTTGTAAACATAGTAACTAGTATCTGATATTTAAATAGTCCCAGTAACACTTGGGCATTAACCTTCTTGATCCAATGGCTCACATCAAAAACCAAACTATAGCAGTGACAAAGGAAGCTGTGATATGAGGCTGAGCTTTTTTGATACTCCTGAATGTGTTACTTGAAGAACAGGCATACCTAGTTAACAGCAAATAACCTTCACCCTCACGTGAATATGAAATGAAACATCTTTATGTCAGCAAGGGGACAGGGATGGGGCTGAGGGACCTCTGGAGCTCGACCTCCCCGTCTGGTCAGTGCCTGTGAATTCCACCAGAAATAACTTCTGAGAATGTTATCTGCAGATGGGAACACGGTGGGGACACAGTAGAGGGGGAGGGAGGACATGACATGGTAGCTTGTCACCACATCCCCAGGGTGTCAGCAGTGGTGACTTCCCCTGACCCCTTGCAGGTGGGGAAGCTGCAACCAGTAAAAGTGAGATGATTTTTTCAATTACCAGAGAGCTTGTTTTTCCACAGATAGTCATTTACTGCAAATTTTCCCATTCCAATCATCAGGTAGGGAAGTCTCTCATTCCAGCTGAGGGACTAAAAGTTGTCTTCTGCTCATTTGAACAGTTGAGGGGGAGAGGGAAAATATGGTCATTAGATACTTGTGTCTTCTCCCCTCTTCCTTCTCAACAGGGATTTGTATAATTTTTATTAGCTTTCTCGGTTTTATTTTCTGATTCTGGTAGGAAACACTTTAAGTGGACAAAAAAAATACCAGAACAGCAGGAAGAATATAGTCTCTGCTTCCATTTGTGAGTACCACTCAGGGTATTAATGAAGATAAAAACTTGTGAAACATAAGAGGATTTTTGCTTTCATTCACCTTAAACTGTTTGAATAAGCTAATGATATATAGAAAGCTAATAAATGGAAGCCGTAATTCTCTATTTTTCCTCCTGATCTGGAGCAGAAGTATTACCTCACATTACTTACCTTTCCAGAAAATGCCGAAGTGAGGAGCAGAGCAAAGAGTTAGGCAATAGCCTCTGTTGTATGTGGGGCTGATTGTTTCCACTGCTGCCGTACACTTTGTGTTCTTCCAGTTCTAAAATTCATGGGAGGCTAAGATGTGGAAAACAACTCCCAGAGTAGTCTCAGCTGTAAATGAATGCAACTACTACACACAAATAATTGCAGCATTAAAACCCTGTGTTAATATAAAGCCTTTTTGTAATATGCTGATCCATAGATCTGTGAAGCTTTTGGTACCCTGAGTTTTTACTACATAATAGCTTGCATATAAGCTTTGTAAAATTACAGCAAAACATAAGCTACTGTTGCAACTTACCTAGATTTCGTCGTGTAAGCAGGCGGTAATAGTAAGTAGTATTTTCCTCTGCTTGCAGCTGAGATTAGCCTGAAATGCTGCTTGTGATGCACGGAGTGATGATGAATACATCTCTCCACTCTTAAACTTTTTTCTAGAGAGTCTGGCATCTGAAGTGCTCCATCATGTGCTTTAATGTGAATTGGCAAAGAGAATGACTTTGGCACCACTGCTGGCAGCATTAACGAAACTATATTTATTTTTCTTTGGTCTGGGTCATGTCTAACTTGGGCACTTCACAGCTTTTCTGGGTCTGCTTTTGTCAAAGGCAAGGTGACCACTGAAGTTGGTGCTCGTCTCTGATCTGGGGAGGTCATGAGACCCAGACAGTTTTTACCAGTCTAGAAGGGCTGATGGGCTTTAGGTAAAGCATACAGAGTGGTCCCAGGCCCCATGTAGGTTAGCCTTCTGTCACTGGTTTTCCTCTCTGAGAGTGAAAGCTTTCCAAGGGTGAAGCTTCCCACTGCACCGTGCTCCCATGCAGTTGCTTCCGTGTTTAGGTCTATAACAAAGTTCCATCTGTGCTGACCTCCTACTCTCCTCCTCCCCATCTGGCAAATCCACTCATTGCCGTGACTACAGAAAGCTAAATCGGATGGTTTCATTATGATCTCAGTACTCGATTCCTTGAAGTTATTCAGTAACTGGAAAGCAGCATTGAATCAACATCTCAAACAGCTCTAGCTCCTAGCAGATGACTGGCCTTATCGACTTCATACTAATCCCAGTCTGTCCACCATGCCCTAACTCTACATAAAGTGTTGGAAAGAATTTTGAGGATAGGCAATTTATGAACTTGTACTTAAGGCATATAGACAATTATATTTTGCTTGTGGAGCTGAGCACAAACATTTCAGTAAAAACAGGCGGCAGAGTTTGACCTTAATGGAAGTATGATTGTAGAAAAGTTCCACAGAAAAGTTGCAAGTGGGGTTCACAGTCCTTGAAGCTGATGTTTAGATACAGATCTTGGAAATGGAGAAATGTCCTGGAATTTCATTTAAACACTCACTATTACCTTCCTCTAATGCTTTGTTACGACATGGTGGAGCATGCTTTCCTGACTGCTGAAATGAGAATTAGGCAGGACTAGCTTTTAGTTACTAAACCAGTAGCGGAAATGTTGATCGGGCAGTGGGAGGGGAAGAGTTGAAGCATCCTATCCTAATCTGTACCAGGATTTAATATAAATACACTCAAATATCACAGACAGCTAGACACAGAGGCTCATTTGCAGACCTAGCAGAAAGGGGATTAACTGAGAACAGAAGGACTCCTGGACCATCCAAAAGAAGTCTAGCTGATAGCTGTACACAACATTTCACTTAACTTGGGCTGTTTCAGTGTCTGTTCCTGATCTCAAACCCCATCTGTTCATGTGATTACTGTTGGTATGGGAAGTGTTTTGTTTAATATGCAGGGTGTGTCTGGAAAAATACAGGAGAGACAGTGTTAGAGATGCATCTTTGTGCCTACTAATACTGACATTGCCATATAGGCTGATATCAGACTCATATAGAAAACAGATATAGAAACATAAAGTTTTCCTGAATTATCTTTGTCATATTCTGCAGTGAAATGCCAGCATAAAAACTTAAATAGGTTAAGCTTCCTCTGGTAACAAATAGTGATGAAATTCTCTTATTTTAGTGGGTAAAGATTTGGGTCAGTCAGTTACTATTACAGAGTGATTAGATTGCTCAAGAGGCTTTGAAACAAATGTAACTAATGAATTAACCTCATTCACAGAGTGCGAAATCTGTTCTAGGAGAAATGCCAACTAGTTCAAACAATACTAATTATGGAGTAGCAACAGCAAGCGGTTGTCAAAGCCATAGCTCATTCCTCAGTGTTCCTGTCATAACTGGGAAAATGCTTGTTCTGTACCAAATCTGCTTGAAAGAAAGTGGGATGGCGAAAGCAACCTCCATTTCTGAAGGTGGGAGCATAAATCAAATCCTTTGAAAGGTCAAATAATCCTGCTTTAAGGGTCTTTGACTCAGAAGTGAAATACATACTAGCATTCTGCTGCAGAGCAACGAACTAGCAAAAACTGTGTGTGTTCACCATATGGGGAAAGGTGTCCTAGAGTCACCTCTCAATTCTAGCCCCAGGGACTTGGATTTTCACTAACCTGAAATTTTCTGAAATGTTGAAATGAACCATCAGTTAAACTGGTCAAGTTTTGTCTCCTTGTTAACCTAAGTTTCACTATAAAACCATTTACAATACTTACAGATTTTCAAAACTATTATCTTCATTAAACCAAAGACATTGTTCGGAGTTGTGCTGCAGCTTTGCTCAGGCTGACAATGATCTGAGTTTTGTTTTTAAAGCAGGGACTTAAAATGTTTACAGTAAAAATAAATGGCTTCTTCAGATTAAGAAAGAAAGAAAGATGGCTTTAAATCCTAAGTTCTACCCGTACTATCCAAAGCTTAGACAGCTTCATTTCAGCAGAGACTTGAGTCATATGCAGTAAAAAAACTTGTCCAATTGCAGGTTATGTGATATGGGTACCCCTGAGTCAGGAGTCAGCTCTAACATCCTGAATTTTATAGCAGGGCGAATCCAGTGACACCTTCATATGCCAGTTCTGAGATACTCAGCACTTTATTGAGCTCTTATCGTGGCTAAATATGATTACACTGAAAGTATCTCTAAGCTTGTTGCTGTTGTCACTTTCTTGACAGAGAATCAATATTTGATTCACCACATAATTCCATGTTAAGCTCAGATCTCACTTCAGCTGTGGCATGCTGACAGGGCTTTAAAAGTTATGGAAAATTGTAGGCTCCATTCTTACCTTTGAACTTTCAGCCACATGCTGTTGATTTCATGCTGAAAAACCACAGGAGAGGTCACATCAGGTTAGTTCAAACCAATCTTTTAGAACAATTACCTCAATTTTTAATAACATGTTACATGCATAATGCTATAACATCCAGTGATAAGAAATGAAGAAACAGGATGAGAAATTGATATAGTAAAGTCAAAACAACTAGGTCTGGCAAAATTGTGACCCGGACACTATGGTGGAAGGACCTGTAGGTAACCATCATGGAAGATCATGTCATAGTGCTGAGATACTGAGTACACTCCATTAGTGAAGGTCTAAAGAGCAGTATGGATCTTTCTGGTGTGAGAGAGGTAGTGATGATCTGCCTTTGTTCTTCCCTGTCCCTCTCCAGAAAAGGAAAGTAGCAAAGGAGTCTACAGACTTTGTGCTGCCACAAATGTTCCCTTCGGTCTGAAGGCAAGACAGAAATCAGAACCACGAGTCCCACGCTGATAAAGATTCCATGTGACTTATTTTAAGAGCATGACATTGTGCAAGTGGCTAACCCAACATCCCTTAATGTAGATCCTAGGTGACTGATTGCACAGTTTAAATAGCAACTTGAAATATACAGCAGCAGAACATAGCTATGCATCTCAGTATTTGTCTGGTAGGAAAGCAAAATGTTTTCTGTGGTGTTATGGGGTGTGAGACATTACTAATCAGTAAAGGGATGCAAAAGAGCCTGAAAACAAAGCTGAGGATGGTAGTCAGGGCTGATCATGGTACTTCCCTACGTTTCAGATGAGAAACTTGTTCTTTTCGCCTTTGACACTTGTGTGTGCTGTGGCAAGGAAGGTGCTACCTGTGAATACTAACATCAGAAAAACAGCCAGCAGTAGACTGTAACTTGAGAAGGGAATAGCAGGCGCTCGATTGTAGCTGTGGAATAGGCTGCTTGGCCAAGAAGAAGAGTGCAGTCAGGCAACACCAAATTCTGTGGGAAGATGTGGTGGGTGTGTAGAATTGCTCACTTTAATGCTTGTGCTCTCAGGATGGCTATGGAATCCCAGCGGCAACATCTGGAGTACACCCTGCTGCTTGTTACAAACAAGTCTGGCTGTGTATCAGTAGTTATACTGATGGTCTTTATTCATGTATGTATTTGACATCAACATAACTTGAAATTGCCTTTCTTTGGAACTTGCCCTTCAAAATCAGTGATATTTACCTGGCATAGTAACTCCGGCCCTTCAGCTTTCCCATGTGAGAAATTCCCTCATGGGATGACTTGCATGCTGTAGCAGCACAGTCGGCCCCTCGTCCTCAGCAGACAGTATTCCTGAACACTGCACGGTGTCAGAAAGGGGTCCCCAAAGGTCCATCACCTGTCATCTAGGACATGGTCGCCACAGAAACCAGTGGGATTTACTGTGCATCTCTGTTAGTTCTTCAAGCTGCTTAACAGCTCACTGATAACAACTCACATTTTTGCAGCTCAAGGAGTGTCATGGCAGAGATGAGGCTCCCATGGCCTGCTTGCACTGCAGTGCGGTCTGTGGAAAGACCCCAGGAAAAATTTCTTGGAAAGGGTCTGGTACTCGCTGCTTGTATGCATCAATTGTATGCCTGCTTTCTGTAGCTGTAGCTTCCGCATAAAGATGTAATAAAATCCCGTGGGCTATTTGTTTAGAGACAAGGCACGTTTCCACCGTTACATTTTGCTTATGGTTTGACCAGGTTTGTCTGACCTAGTTCTGTTTCTGTTCATAAACTGGGCTTAATGGTGAAGTCCTGGAAATGATCCCAGCTGCTAAAGCCAGGCTATTCCCTCTGCAGTAATTAATTGCAGTTCAAAAGCCCTTCACCAGCTATGTATCATAACATTAACATAAAAAAAAGAAGTTCTCTGGGATTCTAAGCTTTGAACAAGCTTCTTACGGTGGCGAGACTTATATTCAATATCACAAGGGCACCATGGGACCCTGCTCATCAGTTGCTTGCTACTAAGTACATACTGAACTGGAAAATCTCTTTCCTGTGTACCCATTACAGAATTGTTATCACAGAATAAAATGACATTTTGGATTATTTTTACTAAGCTGGGTGTGATTTTTCATTCCAGTGTAACTTTCCATCATTTGCAAAAAAAGAATTTGGGAACAAGTACAATATATTGAAACTTGATAACCAATAATAATTTGAATACCATGAGGCTCCTGGAGACTGCTCAGCAATTATTACAGACAGGGAGAATCATTAGCTCTAACCTTCTAGCAAAGAGGCAACTTTTGGTTGAACTAAGGGTACCTAAATCACACACATTACATCTAAATCATGTAAAGGACATAGAAAACAGGACATTTCTTTACTATGTAGCATTAGCTTCATCCAGAAATGCTTTGGACTTGTCCAAATCTCAGGTCATCTTCCATGAACCTGTACATTAATTTAATGGTTCGGTAAGTTAAAACTGCACAAGGGACCTGAGGTCCTAAACTTTAAAAGCTTCCCTAGCTCTTACAGTTTGAAATGCATATTTCCTAGTTGTGCTTGCTGTTAGCAATATGCAACCTGCAACTCAAAATGTTGTGTCTGATCCTCCTTAACAGTTGAACTCTGTCTCAATGTGTATCATTTAGTACACACACCTTTAACAGAGAGAACAGGAGATTACTGTAAAATCTATTGATTCTACTGCTTTATAAAAAGCAAGAGGTTTGAATTCCCCTGGAACAACTATTCATGTGCTTAAATTAGCTATTGACTATGAATTGTAGAGGAATCTCCTTCTGGCATTGCAGTTCCTGTGATGGTTCCTTTGAGATTTCCTGGACGTAAACTGTGTCAGCTGCACTTGCTTCCAGCTTACCGAGAAGCATGGAGCTAACGCCACGAGCTGGTACAGAGTTCAAACGGGGAGCTGCTAGGTACCTGCCCTGGGGAGGAAAGATTTTCTGAAATGTTGAAGTTCAGGGAGAGTAAGCTGCTCCTAGTCAAGGTGCACAACTCGAGGTACGTGTTTGATATCACTGAAGACCAACTTAATCAACATAGTTTCCAGCAAAGGCCAGAAAGCCTGTGTGAAGAGTACTTCTTCACATGGATAGAAGTGACTAGGATGGAAGTAGCTACTTCAGAAATTGCAATGAATCCTCCCCTGCATATTTTATGTCCCCTTCTCCAAAACAAATTGCATCGTTTCTTTTATGTCTAGTTCTAGCCTCTCAGCAGCATTACTTGTTGTTCATTAGCTCGTGTGTAACCATTGAAACAAGCCGTAGGATATGATTTTAAAGCCTCATGTTACAGAAGATTAATACAGCTTTTTTGTTGAGAGGGTCTGATCCCTGGCCCCGAGGCCTTCCATTGCGGAGTGCTCAGAGGCACCAGAAATGGATCCTTCCGGAGTGAGGCCCTGTGTAAAATGGAGCTGTCTTGCTCTCTGCTAGTAGGAAGGCAAATAATACAGATGACCTTGCTAGTGTGCTTAGGAGGGGAAGGAATATATTTTGTTTGGGTTGTATTGCATGTTAAAGGAGACAAAGTCACTGGAAGTGAAGAGGAATGCAAGAGTTTGAAAAATAAGTAGGATCAGAGCCTTAAGGAGCTGTTTAGCAGTCAAAAACACTGCCATCAGCTCTATACTGAAAAGGGAAGCTTCCAAAAGCTGGACATAGGTGCTGCTTCTGTAACTGCCCCAATAATCAGCTGAAGACTGATGCCAGGACTCATGTATGGGCTCAGATGTATTTTGTCTGCTGGAAAACGTTTCCTCTACTTTGTAGAGGCTGCTTAGATCCCTTCTGCTGGTACCTGCCTTGGTGAGGAAGGATTTTCTGAATCCTTTCCTGACAACCTGGAGAGGGAAAGTCTGGCCAACATCTGAAGATGGACAGTGTGTTAAAAGGAGAGTTCAAGTGAGGTTCAGTAGCTTTCAAAAGAGATCTTGGGTATTTTAAGCAGAACACTTCATTTGAAGTCAAAAGACTGAATTGTGACACCCTTCAAAGAAAACTAAGTTGTTACTTTTAGGACAGTTCCTGTGGCACTGTCGTGTCCTTGAAAGTGTTCCTAAGGCAGCAAAACTACCACACAGCTGCAGTGTGGAATGGGTTGCTTTCAAAACATACAAAGCTGAAACACCTCAAAGCTTAGCCTTGTCTTATCTTGTCTACCGTTTCCACTTGTGTCACTACTTTGAAATGCAAGATAAAATGTAGACTTAGGTGTCCGTGAACTCAACCGACTTGAGGAAACTACAGATGTGATGGACCTGCATTTTGCAGGCAGGGGGCTAGGATGCAGGCACGTTTCTACCCTTTGTCCTTGGTTCAATACAGCATGCAACAGACTGCTATTGACCCAGATCTCAAGGGTCAAAAAACAGGGAAGTTTTGGCACTAGTTTTCCAAATAGTAGGCTGGATGTGGATGAAGTAAGATGAAAATATATCGTGGATTCTTTTCAGTCATCACCTGAGCTGTTACAAGTATGACTGCGATACTGAATCCTTGGGCCCTCAGCTGAATTTTGATGACCTGTGTGGGAAGTGTTTAAAACTGTTTAAAACTACCAGTACATACTCCTCAGTGCTCCAGACAAGGCTGCAAAGTCTCAGTTGCATCAGAAAGGTTTAAAGTCAAATTAGCCATCATAATATTTAATAAAGCAAGTGAAAAAATTCTGCTGTGGTCTCCAGTAGCAGCACTTCAGGTATACTGTCTTGAGAACTGTAAACGCTTATTTGTGTTTTTATCTATTCACTACTTGATTTGAAAAAGGTGTAGTAGACCTTTAAATATTCCCTGAGCAATTTTGAGGGGCCCTGTACTGTTAAGCTATATGTAACCTGGGATAGAGTACTCTCAAAACTGAGGTAAACTATTGCAGCAGTGGTTCTTGTTTCTTAGCCTGGAAAATGGAATGGAAAACTCATTCTTTGTACAGCTGACAAACACATGTGCACATCTGCTGGAGCTATGCATGCTAAATAGACCTGGAATTGCAGTTGCCTTGCAGAACATGAAGTCTGGATGGCAAGTGGTTATCTAACATGAAATACTTGGCAGAAGTCTCAAAAGTTAATTTCAGCTCTATACTTAGTTTTTTAAGGGAAACAGGTTTAATTGGAAGCTAATACTTTTGTTAGAAGTATCATGCTCAAAAGGGAAAAAATATTACTGTTTTTTAAGGAATAGCATAGATTCTGTAGGTGCAAGTTATGGTCTGTTGGATTTAACAGAGGTAAAATCTCAAGCAAGGGCTTCAGGATACTGGTTATCAATGCCAAGCCAAATTGCATGTATCAAGGACTTCGCTTCATGGCTCTCACATCTAAACAAACTTGTGACTTGAGTTAAGAATGTACTCAAAGGATGTACCAGTCCTGCCCATAAACTTGGTTGTCTGATGCCAATCTGAATAACTTCCATGGACGGGAATGATTGATTTCATGGCCCGAGACTCCACCTTTGGGGAGAGTTGTCAAAGTTCTGTCTGGGTTGGGTGCAGGGTAAGGATTAGCCTCTTTGGTTGCAAAGCTTAGAGGGCAAACTGTTCTGCAAATACTCACACTGTTTTTTGGGTTACTGCTCTAGGAGCCAGGTTAGTCACGAAGGATCACTGTTAAGGTATCGAGGTCTGCTAGTGGATAGAAAGACAGTGAAGAACACAGCTTCAATAGTGATTGGAATTACATACTAGTTTTGCATTCTTTACTGAGTAAATTGTCTGTTCTTGGCAGAGTGGAGGACCTGGACTTTTCTCTAGGGTTATGGCTGGGATCTATCAAATGTTACAGTACTCATGGCAGCCTGTTCTTTCTTGGGTGCCTAATCTCACACAGAAAGCATGATATGTATCTTAAATCTTGTGAAAACAATACCAAGAGGAAGTGTGCCTCTAAGAGAAAATGGGGAAACGACTGGGAAGGCCAGAGTAAAGTGAAGCAACTTCATAACCAAAACAGCATTACAGCATTGCAAAGAAATATAGGGAAGTGGAGAGCCACTTCCCAGAAAAATTTCCCTCTGTAACAGTCAATACATTTACTATGGCAAGAATGAGCAGTTTAACAGTGACTTGGAGCTTCCCCTATCGCAGTAATCAAAACAAAGATGTAATAGAGTTGTTGGTTCCTCTAAACAGTCGGTATAGAAACCTTTCAAAGGGATTTTTTATTGCATAGCAGCCGGGGCAAGCACCACTGCCTCTGATGTTAGAAGCAACACCAGAATCAGTTTGGAAGTGTAGTATTTAGTGGGAAATGGGGCAGTTAAATACAAGAATTGATCACATTTGTCTAATGGCTATCTTTGTAACAGGACCAATAAAAGGCAATCAGTAACACCCTGTTCCTGCAGGAGACTCCAGGGGCTGTGTATGACCACCTTCTGGTTCAGACCCCATACCTGCTCTGGAGAGATGTTCGAAACTTGATCCAAAATTCTGGTTCAGTGTTTAGATGTTTGTGGGAAGCACTCAGAGCAGAACAACGTGAAAGCTGTGTAATAGATGGGTTGGTTCTGGAACTGGAAGGATAAAATGTGGCACACGTGGACTTGCAGCATTCCAAAGGTTATGAACTCTCAGCTGGAATGCATCTCTTATGTATCAACTGGCACATGAATGCACCAGGAAAGGAGTCTGGCCTGTTGTGGCCACTGGCACAGGGCACTGGGCTAGCATTTGCCTTTGGAAGGTGAGTTGTCTTCTTTTGCTAGGCAGCTGGGTGACAGTAAGCAGGTATTTTTCTGTGTAAAAAGGGTATACTGAAATCACTTGTGAAGTGTTTCAAAATGTAATGAGAGTCAAATCCGAGATGCCTATCAGATAGAAGTGCATCTGACTTGTTGCTGAATGGTATAGGGTGCAGGGATAATCAGGTTAAATATCATTAATCATATTGAAATATGTGGCAAGGGTATGGGCAATGTAAGGAATGAAACAAACTTGGGTTTTTTCCAAGTGGGGGATACTAACAGGCTTGCATCCTGCTTCCACCTCAGCCTCCTGGGACAGATTGTCTGTAAATAATCAAATGCTTGCTTGGATATGTAGAAAGGGCTCAATATTCAAATTGTATGGCACATGGGTGTTGTAAATCAGCATAACTTGAAGGAAGAAAATGAACTGTAAACGTGCTAAAAGTGCTCTAAGCTACTCTCAGCTGCTTCAAAGTATTTGTGTAACAGCAATAGAAACAGGGCATCATTGTAAAGAAAATCAGCCCAGCAACGGTCAAATTATGCTTAGTAATGAGTATAAAATAAAAGAAGGTGCTGAAGAAGTGCAAAGTGGGGAATAATTCAGTATGCACATGATGGAGCAGGATGTCTTGGCCCTGAAGAGGTTAATTCTTCAGTAAGAGGTTACTGGCTATCTGGCAACTGGGGTTAACAGAGATCTTGTGGGGTTTCTATAACTAATGCTAGCATTAAAGTAATGGCCAACTTTGAGTCCTGCTTTTATCCATGATGCAGTAAGCTTTAATAAAATCATGAATTTGTCAGAGATCTCAGACTTTATTAATTATCTGAAAAATAGTAATAATTTGCATAATGCATATGATGGAAGAGCACCTTTTGTGTCTTGCCAGCATCTTTCCATTGCTTTAACCTGCTGTTTGAAGTAAGAAGACACTGGAGTTCATAGTGCCAGTTGATATGATCAGTCCCAGCATAAACTTCACTGGGGTGTCAGTCCTGATGCTGATACTTCAGCATTTGTCTGATTGGAATAAACTGTAAAAATGTGTTAAAAGTTGACTGGATCAGTTCTAGACAAGCTAATGATGAACTCGTGAGCGAATCGTTATCTTCATGAATTAGACTTTAGACTTCAGCTCTCTCAGTTGAAAGAAAGAAAACATCCCAACATTTTACATCAGCTCTTGCTCTGGGAGAAACAGTTTCTCTCGTCTCATGTAAACTGCTTGCAGGTATCTAGTGTACAATATCCTTGCAAAGATAGAAAAGGAAATAAAATAACTATTTAAGAATTCCACATCCTTAGGTGTTTTTTTATGGGAGATTTTCTTGCAAGAAAGTCTGTTGTGAGGACACCATTTTAAGCCTGAAAACAATGGGTTTGGAGACTACTGAAATTTTGCCAGAGAAAGCTTTCTCTAAACATGGCCTAAGCTTGGTGAAGGTTCTCCTTGGTTTTAACCAGGTGTTACATTTCATCTGCTTAGCACTGGCAGCTGTACTGCTACAGCTCAATTGCATATTTCCTGCAAAGCAACCGGAGAAAACCCATTTTTTTGTTAGAAATGACTAGGTGTAATTGGTTCATGTTGACACTAGTGAACGGGCTGATGAACTATGAACCTATACTATTCTTAACAATCTATCTCCTTTTCATCCTGGTAACGTGCGAGGTAGAGCTATCAGGGCCCTGAGGGTACTAATAGTCCGCAATGGCTTTGAGCAGCCTTGCCTAGGGCCTCTTTTCCCACACCTCTGGCTATGGACCCAGGAGCCCATTCAAGCTCAGTCCAGGGCCCTCACTCACTTCCTCACTCCGTTGGTAGAATGCTGGTCTCCAGCGCATCCATGTCTGTGCCAAGTCCCGTGCCTGGCCATGGACCCTGGTGATCTTGACTCCAACATATTGATTGGCTTTCTTGCTTGACCCTGGACCTGTCTTATCGGTATGGACCAGCCTGGTGGTCATTGGGCTGTGTCTGATGCACGTTACCCTCATTGGGCTCCAGCCTAACCTGTGGCTTGACTTCCCAGCTTGGCCTCAGACCTGCCTCATTGCCACAAATGTATCTGGACATTTGGACTAATTGCTGACCCCTGGTAAGAGCCTGGCAGGACAGCACTGGCAAAAACCCATTCCATTGCAGGGATTATTCTTTTTTTCAAATCTGGCTCCATGCTCTTTCCTGATAAAGCTTTATGGCACATGTAAACCAAGAAGCTAGCCTGGTTAATTTTCAGTGTTTCCAGTGAAGAGCTTACTGATGTCAGCAAAGTTTGCCACCATATTTTTTTTTTAGCTTCTTCCAAATTGTTTGAGGCAAGGGAAGTGAGGACTGAGCTAAGCAGTTGAACCACTAAGGTTGCAGCCATGCTGCCTAGACGGGAAAACAGCGGAAGCGATTCAGTGTCGTCACCTCCTGCATTTACCCGCTCTTAATTTTCATGTGTAGTGAGCTCTTTTCAGACAATTTAGCATTCTGAAATGAGCTTTTGGTTAGTTCTATGGAAACATGAGCTGTGTGGCAACTAAGCACAAAAAGGGAATTGAACAGAACATTATGCTACTTTGCATAAATCCATAGTACCTGTGCATTTGAATACTGCATGTGGTATCTAATGGGAGGAATGGAAAGAGCTCAGAAAGATAAGTGAAGCTATAGATCTGCTTCTGGTTTTTGTTTTTGGTCTTTTAAGTTGGGACTTCTTAGGTAAGTTACTAATACAGAAAACCGTATCTGAGCTGAAGCTGGTTGGGGCTGGGGGAGTCATGATGTGATTCCTTTCAGGCAACTTACCTTGGCCGTACTGAAATAGTATGTGAGACTGGACTACCCTTTTCTGTGACCTGGTAAGGTGGTTAGTGACACAGTGAAATACTGCTGAGCACTTTTAAGGAGTTATAATACAATGACTATTTCTCAGTGTTAGGTTCAGTCCTGATTAACTTGGGTTGGTCAAGGGAATGGACAGTCATGCCTGTTTAAAACTTGGCAACATGCAGCTTGCCATCACTAGTTAGGAGGACATACTAATTTTCTGAAAACGGAACTCTAACCGCATCTAGAGAAAAGTATGCACTATAGAAAAAATATACACGTAGTCTCTAGCACTCTGATAAACTCATTCTGCCTGATTAAGCATACAGTGACATTTGACTGACCTTGTCAGCTGGAGGGGTGAATGGATAAAATAAATGAGCTTTCAGTCTCTGACTGAACATATTTAATATGCTGGGTAGGAGGTCAGTGTGACTCATCCTTTCCATTTGCTGGATGGCCTGGTATTTGTAGAGAAAAATCTGTCCTTCTGTTGAATGCTTCCAAGAGATGTAATGCTTCTTGGTACTTGAATCCACTGCAGGTGCCTTTCCAAACTGATACCCAGTTTCTGTAAAACTGCCACACCTTAGCATGGTGCTCTGAATGTGATTTAGTGTGAGTATTGTGGTTTGGCAAGGGGCAAGGATCCCCCCGTACCATAAAGGCAGGAGCTGACTGCGTTCTTTTAACGTGCCATGGGCCACTGCAGCTTGAGAGTGCTGGATCCTAATGTCCAGATTATGGAGTTGCTTCTAGAAGGTACCCTAACTCACTCCTTATCTGAATAACACTGCCCTGATTGTGGAAAGTGGCACGTGGCTTTTGTGCTGAACCAAACACTGCATCTAATTTAATGAGACTGCCTGATACCAGACTTGAAGAAGGCCAGCAGGCTCAGGTCTAACACTGTCCAGGTAACAGCAAACTCTGGGAAGAAACAGTAATCAACTCTTCTTGCCTCACTGAGAGCATGCCTCAGTTTAATAACCTGCTTCTAAAAACAGGCCCCTGAGGAAACAGTGTGCTGTACATGGAGATCTCTATAGGAGTTTAATTAGGTGGTGTCCTTTGAGAAACATACTTGCTTTTTCTCAAGTCTCTTTAAGAACTGGGCCTCTGCTTCCTAATTATGATGTTCTTTTTGACAGGGACAGCTAAATAATTATGATCTAAGCTGGGTGAATGAATGCAATAAAGTGATGTTCTTAAATGCAATCAGCCACCCATTGCTCTGACAAAAAGTGTGATAATGTAATAACACAACCTTGCAAGAGATCGACATGAATGTAAGAATGCTGCAAAACGTTTGCAGAAGTTTGCCTAGGAACTAATCAAGTTAGCTTTACCTTGTAAGTTGATAGAAGTCCTCCATGTTCCAGCTGAAGCTTTCAGTGATTTCTAAATGAGTGTGACATAAGTGAGCAGAAACCTAATCAGTAATTGATAGATCTAGTTGCATGTCCCTGTCACCACGCTGTCTCCGATACACAGACCGGATTGAGCCACTGAGCCCTTAGTGCAGTTTCTAAGTAGCTTTAACTGTACTGCAGTGCTGTGAGAGGCCTCATTATGCTAACAGTTATGAAAGTTGAACCCCCAAAGTGAGAAAGTAGTGCAATAATAAAGTAAATCTATCCAGCACCCTGGCCATTATTAGCTCGCATAGGAAGGCTAAATGCAAAAAAGAGATGGAGGATTACTGTGTGCAAATGGATAATTTAATTTTTTTTCCCAGCTGTCTAGACAGCTAGACAAATGCCAGGTTAATTTTTCAAGACACTGACTGCAAGATGCTTTAACACTTCATTCTTTATCATGGGTGCAATCTGCCCAGATGTCTGGTAGTTATTGATCCTATATCCAACAGACTCGAAGGTTTTTCAAGGTTATACCAACTTGATAAGGTAAAAAATATCCTTGTCCAAGATTACAGTGAGTTTGGTATGTTTCTAAGTTGATGAACAAAATATAACGGTGATGAACAAAATATAAAGGTGCCTGAGGTTGTGAAGTTAATATAGGAGCAATGAAACCCTTGAACTGAATGACAGCTGTAAGTCCACATCTCCTTGCACTAATATAAGTGTTCTCGGACTTAAAACTTAGAAGTGAAACAGAAGGAGAGTTCAGAAAAATTGTAATACTCAAGATTAATGTATAAAACTACTACATTTGAAATGAGAGTATAGAGAAACATGGATATATTCTCATAGCTGTGCAACTCAACTGTCCCACCCTTCTCCCTCCCAATTCTGGTGTTCTTGGGAATCTTCTCCAATCTGGTGCATGAAGAAGTGTTTTCTAGGTGCGAGAGCAAACACCAGACTTCACCAATATGTTTCTCTGCGCCTTGTGTCTGTTACTTCGATGCCCTGCTGCAGCTAGCAAAGGCTGCAGTCCTATTCAGCTCTTAGTTTCTTCCTCTGACAGACTCCACCAAGCCCTAACCGGAGTCGTAGTATGTGAAATTCAAAAGGTGCCTGCTGGGGAAAGCCTTTCCAGGACAAAAACCCAGTATAGTCCATGCTACTTTGCTTGAGAGGGTTGTGTTTGGACTGAGCAATGGCATTTGGCACAATATCATGGAGCAGGAGGCAGTGGCACTGGAGACATATGATGGATAACAAGCTTGTGACCCAGAGCAGTTGCTCGCGTCAGACCTGTGGAAATTCATACAGTGTATGATTAACACTTGCTATCAAGCAGAATCTTAAAAAGCTGTTCACAGAGAGGGAAGGAAAGCTTATAGTGGTTCACAATGATAGCTCTTACAAAGAACTTGCTATCCAGCGCTTCATGTGAAACCATCTGCCACACTGAGAGAGCACAATGGAGCAGCATTGTAATTCCTAACGTGGGCCGTGACCTGCAGTGTAGCAGATAGAAACTTGGGTATGACACTCCTTTTATGCGTCTGGGATTGTTACCCCTACAGAGTCCATAAGCGAAATTTAAATGTGCGCTGTCAGTGATTTTTTGCCCAGCCTCAGGGTGTAACAAGTGAAGCTGCTTCATGGCCTACTGCAGAAGCCAAGATGCTTCCCTAGCAGCTTCCAAGAGTCCCAGGCTGTATTCTCTGCTCGTGCCCTTTCCAGAATTAATGAGGAGGACTTAGATGTGATGCATTATTGCATCTTGAACATTAGAGAGCTGATTGGCACCAGAAGATTTCCCCCTTGGGTATATCATCTATGCAGAGAAGCAGTAAAGCACAGACTTCTACACATTTAGCAGCATAAATAGTGACAGCACCCAGGTTTGGTACGAGAGGGAGCACCAGTTCTGGTTTGCTGAAGCATCAAATTGGAAGACGGAACTGGATACTGTGTGCTGGAAATAATTAGCTGATCGGCTTTTATGCTATACTTGAAATTTGTTTTCACTGTTCAAGCAAAACCACTCCACTGTCCTTACACAAAAAGAAAACTAATACTTGAGTGCAGAGAAAGTAACCCTGAATACAAGTTTATTTATTAACAGAGTGCAGTACAAGCATAGGAACATAGTAGTGTGACCTGGTGAGCTGAAAAGCTTGTCATGTAATCTTTTCTGCAGCTAACACTCCTTAATGCTCCAGTGTAGTCTAGTCTGTATATGTTTCCATTTAAATTTTCTATCAATTTCCTTGCACAAGTTCAGCACTGAGCATCTTTTATGTGAAATGCCAGCTGACTTCGCTAGTGATTGGTCACATCTCTGTTACTTTATGTTCAGCCATACATTCCTTCAGCCTCGGACCCTGTTGCTTGCTTCCATTCTCTTTAGGGTGCCCAGTTTGCATTTTAGCTTGAGTTTTGACTGCTGTTGTGTTCCCTGAACTGCTAATAACAGCTATGTGCTGGAAGAGCTGACTTGTATTGCAGCTCTGCTTTTTTGGCAGGAGAGACTTTCTTGGTTGGGGGGAACCCCAGAATTTTGTTTCTAAATAATCAAGGAATAATGAATATCCCAAGTAGAAGTCTGCCCTGGGTTCAGTGAGAGCCAGGAATTTACTCATATTAAGTGAAGTAGTGTTTATTCTCGGGAGTCAGGAAACAGCTTTATCTTCTGTAAAAGATACTTGAGAGACGTGAGCAGGAAGTCTAATCTACTGTATGGGAATGCTATGGTGGTAGTCAACATAGCTTAAATCTGGCTGGCAGGCCTGTCTTGTAACCACATGACTAGTTTCTTTCCCTTTTTAAGATGGATTAGCAAGTAAAGCTACTAAGGGTGTATTCACGCACTCAAAATTTTCTGAGAAATTACTGTGTTTCATGAGCACATCTGTTATCCACATTGGTGGGACAGTTTGTCCAACTGCAACTGCCTTTTTCTTCTGGATTTTGGCAATACCCATTTCTAGGGTATTTATATAAAAACTTTGTTTGCTATGGACATGCCAGCTTCAGTCTAACTGTACACCAAACAGCGATTCGTGGCAATCAATTATTTAGTCACAATTTCACTCAGATGTTTTTGATTGCAGTGAAAAGACAGTTTTCGAATGAAATGGACCGATGCTGAGTTTTGGTAGACTTAGGAGTCGGAGCACAAAATTCTGTCTTTTCCAGCCGTTTTCCCCTGAAATCCTGAGTATTGTCTTTTTAATTGTCTCAGAAACAGTGACTCCTCTCTGAATGGGACCTTCACAGCTGACAACCCTGCCTGTGAAATCTCTTTACTGCTCTTCAAATACTTCTAATTCATTTCCCACAACCATATGGTTGTCATGAGGATTTAACCTCTATTCTCAGCGGGGCTTTCATTTCCACAGGCAAATGAGAAGCTTGCCATATACTATCCTGGCAAATATAGCCACCACAGATTCGTTACATCATCAGAAAAGATGCAAGCTGCTTTCTGAGAAATAAAATTACTAAAAGGCTAGAGCATGTGGAAAATGCAAAAAAATGCTTCAGAAGAAAACTGAAATGAGCTTCCGCCAAAGCCAGCAAGATTCTTTGGTAAATGGTGGAAACTACTACACAATTTTGGTAATGATGGTTCAAATGTAGGAAGTCAAACGCATCGTCATTCCCTGGGTCTATTGCTATCTAGTTTCTTAAGGCTGCATCTCATTTTTAAAAGGCAGTATGATACCTACTGCTCTGAACGCTGTGGCAATAGCTGAGCTTTAGCCATCATATCAAAGGCTTGAGGCAGAGATAAGTCACTTAATATTTTTATCTCATCAGGCACCTGTTTGTTAAGTGACCCTCACGCTGAGAGCGCTTTTCCAAATTTGCATTATCCCACCCTGACTGATGAGTTTATAGCTGATGTGGGGAAAGGAAATGCCATTGTGCCAAAATGAAATTAATTTCGTAAGTCAACTCAGCCCATATTTTCTTTTGCTCCTTCACACCAGCTCCCCTTAATATTCAGTTTCATATGCTGGTTTTCAGATCAGGCTAAGACAAACTGTCAGCGTGAAGTGCTGCATGTACAGGAAGGGAATATTCTCGTAGTGGTAGCTGTGGTGGCAGCCGCAGATTTCCAAGAATATATTACATAGTAGGCATGTTGTACCATTGATGTCTTCTCTGAGCTCTGTAAATAGTGGACTGAACCATTACAGACAGCTACTCCCCCACAAAGCTAGTATTGGTTAGGTTAAAGCAATGCTAATTTAGTTTCTATATAATAAGGTTTCTTTCTTTACTATTTGAAGTCAATGAGCTTTACAAAATTCTGCGCATGGTAGTTTGCAGCTAAATTCAAATACATAGGGCAAAATAATATAAATGTGTTACTGAAACTTAAATTTAAGAATAAGCAAACCAAACTGATTAGACTGAAAAAGGAATTATCTCCAAAGGCACAATGCATTTTGTGCTGATTCCATTAAGGACTTTATGACTTTAGATATGGCTAAAGCATAATGCTTTTACATGGAGGAACAGCATGATGGATGATGATTTTTAGAAGTGAAATAGCAGTGCTGCTCTTCAGCTGAGCTTGGAGTTGCTTACCAGCTTTTCTCTTGAGGCTTAATTAAAAAGAATATACTGTCCATCTTCACATGGAAATACTTGCATACTAGAAACATCGATTTGCTTTGATGCTACTGATTGGTGCTTAAAAAGCAGATGTATCCAGGTGTCATACTTGTATTTAATGCAACTGATTATCATAAATACTGCTGCTTTCTTACATCTCATGAATCTCAGCTTTACAGGTATCCAGGTGTCATACTTTTATTTAGTATCACTGATTATCATAAATACTGCTGCTTGCTTATATCTCATGAATCTGAGCGTTATGGCCCTGGGAAGCTGCAGGAGTTGCCTCAGTTTATGGACACGGAAGGACGGCATACCCAAAACAACAAGTTGTTCAGTGTTGTCTGTCATTGCAAAGGAATTCCTCTGCCCACTCCTTCCTGTTGCCTTCTGGATGTGAGATGGTCCTGTGAGATTGCTGTTAGCTCCTCATGACAATGCTGAGTTTTCCAACTCCCCTAATGCTATGATACAACCATGTACAAATACAGCATGGCACCAAGAAAAATAATGAAATTGTGACCAAGGTGGCAAGGGTGAAGATGATGATGATTCTGCAGAGCATGTTTTAGGAGGTAGGATGTGTAAGCACACGGTGATGACCTTTGCCACCCCCGTTCCCTTGGTCCTCAGGGCTACCGGCGTGTTGAAGTGATGTCAGGATGCAGCACACTGCCTGCAGGCAGATTCTTCCTGTGAAGAGTAAAACCTGGGACTCCAAGGCCAAAGTGTGAGCCTGGAAGGTACAAGGAATATGTGTGTCAACATGAAGGGAGCAACAAGCAGGAGAAGTAGGTGAGGGAGAAAATACGATTTAATATAGCATAAAGCAGCCAGAGCAGAACATGTGAGGACTGTGGAAGTGAGGCAGGCAGCTTGTAACCTGGTATGCCTTTCCTGGTGCCCTGCTATGGCTGTGCGGACTGCAAACTCTTTATGGCAATATCTGACATGTCTGTTCCACTTTCACATACTCCAGGAGTTTTAACCCTCTTTGACCTTAGAGTAATAAAGGTAAACAAGCTGATAAAGCTGAGGATGGACATGACAGAATTTCAATGTAGAAAAAAAGACGCTTTAACTCTTAACTTTGGTTGAAATGTATTTGTAGGACGAAATATTTGCAGATTAGCTTCAGTATGAGTGTTCTATTTCTTCAGTGAATACAGCCTTTACTTGACTGCAAGAAAGCTATAGCTTTTTGTATCTCTTCCAAGTAACAATTAAATGTATAGCTGGTACATATGCGTTAGTGAAGCATCAGTGCCAGCTCAGCAGCAAATTAGTGACTTATTTCTGTTGCTGAAAAGGCTGGAAGACTGCTCATTCTTATAAGATGTCTGTTGTCGTATTTGTGCTAAGCCAGTATAACCAACCTGTTTTGTCATTGTCTACTCTTTGGGATGATTCTGCTTCTGAAAGTTTAGACTTAGAAAGTGACTATTTCTGGAAGAGATTTATGTTTATTTGGAATAAACATCAGGTGAGAGCAAGAAAGACTTGGTCCATCAGACAGAGAATTACGAACAGTGGTTCAGATGTTCATGCTTTGAGTTGGTCATATCAGGGAGTCTTCAACTAGTTAAATTCTTTAGGCAAATGTAGTAAGGAACTGCCATTTCAGTTGTGTTAGTACCTCTGTTAATATATAGAGATCATGAAAATGTTGAATAACTACTGTTGTAGTTGTATCTGCAGAAAAACACAGCTAAAACATAGATCAATGATTAATTTCTGGCAGTTGTGCATAATATATTTATTTTTATATATTATGTTGTAAACACTTCAAAACCAGAGTTTTCATGTCCTCTCCAGGATACAGCTTCAATCAGCTCTGCTAACAGAAGTCCTTTTCTGCTGGTGTTGTAGGAAATAGAACTTAATGGCTTCAAACCAAGTAATGGAAAAGTATTTACCATAATAAACCTTAGGTCATCACCAACATTTGCTATACGCTACTGGCATTTAGGACGGATGAAGGTTTTTTGCCATTGTAGTAAACAAGATTCAGAGTATCTTGAGAATAACAGAGGTACAGCCTCATGGCTTGGTAATTGCTAATAGGGGATTACCTTCCCTTCTTTAAGCTCTAGGAAGGGATTCCCACTCAAAGCTGTTGCAGCCAGATAATTTGTACATCTTCCAATCTACTGCTCATCCTTTGGCTAAGAAATTATGTAAAAGAAGATATGTTGTCTCTGCCCCAGTTTTCCCTGCTGCATTTTAAGTGCTATGAGCAAACAGGGATGCGGTAAACTGTTTCCTTGAACTTCATATTACAATTTGAGGTCCATGGAGCCAGAGCAAGTTTGCCTTGGGAGCAGAACTACTATTTTTCAGTCCTGAGCATTCACTAAAGACTTCCTCTGTATTCCTGACTGAGTGTGACATTTGGAGTGGAAAAGCACGATTATATCTGCTCAGATCTTTTCAGATGCATCTAGTGTAATTGCCAAATTGAATCTTGTGATAACTTAAGTGCTTGATTTATTGTAGCCAGCCTGTGAGATTTCTAATGAAGTTGCATAATGCTAGGCTGCTGTACAAAGCCTGGTATCTGCAATTACATGAGACTATCTCTTTTCCAGTAGGAAAGGTGGTTGTAGAGACATTTGAAATGTGGCCTGAGGGAACACTACTGGCTAAAAAGGAGGAGCTGATTTTTTTTGTTATTCTGGGAGGCTGAGCATATGGTGCAGCACAAGGCCAAACAAGTTTCTCCCTGTGCTTTGCCAACCTGTCTTAGTGTTCGCTGCAGTCTTCTCCCCCCTCCTTGGCAGGCAAAAGTTTTGCATGCCTCTTTTCCAACTAATTAGATACAGCATTAAGACATTGCCTTTCCTTATAAACCTGGCTTTATCAAACGTGTTAGGAAGTCATGGCCCAGTGGCCATGTGGGCAGTCTAATGCATGTATTACAAACAGGCAGATGCCTTTCATTTCACTCCTTGCACTGCCCTTGGTCGACCCTATTCCTCTATTTTTCCACAATATTATCAACTGTGGTATGTAAATTATCTTCACAAAGTGCTAACACTGGCTTCCGCTCCACTGTTTCCTCTCTGTTGTATGGTTGTTTGAGCTCAAAGATGAAGAAAGCATTTGTGCTAGAATAAAATTAATTGGCAAGGAAAACCGATTTGAGCCTTGATTAGAGCCAAGACCGTTCAACAGAAACTCTTTACTAAGGAAACCTTTATATTTCCTTGGCATTAACTTTATCTGGAAGGTTGGATCTGGCTGACAATGAATTATTCTGTTGCAATTCTGTGAGACTGAAGCATGACACAAGCTCATGAGACAAATCCTATGAAATTAAGAGCATGTGAAAGTCTAAAAAGGAGGAAATACAGCGATGTAGCAGTGGATTGGTAATTAATCTGATCAGATTTTCAGGCACTGAGTTAATACTTTGTGGTGGAGAGTTGATACTTCCAGTGGAGAACTCAATCGCTTAACTGTGTTTAGGTGGATTATGCCGATGCTGGGTGCTCAGCACAAGGCAAAATCTCAAACCTCCAGGCAAATATGCACTTTCGGATGCTTTTCTCCACAGCTTCAATGTCTTTAATCTCCAGTGCAAATGGCTTGCTCAGTTTTCTAATAGTACAGCTCAAATATATTAGTAATTTGGTGTTGAGACAGCACGGTTACTGCCCTTGTCATTTTAATTAGAGTACCACAGATGCGTTGGGAGACAAATTATTTGTCACTCTAAAAAATGAATCGAAATGCTTGCTTGTGCAGAAAGAATCAAGGTCTGCGGTCCATGTCTGGTGTTGCATAGACTTTGCAGACAAGAAGCAGCTCTCTCTTGAGAGAGCGCGTCCAGCTCTCCAGTTGAGCTGGATGCAGGCAGCTTACCCAGCAAAGAGAGGGCTATCTGACAGTTACAGCACCACTGGTTCCACTCTGATTAGCCCGATTTTACTTAAATTTAGGTATCAGTTGTGACTAATGCAGTGGATTTGGGCAATAGCTTGTTATGACTTTCATGTTTCATCCTTCTAACTGGAATATAGTGCACTGTGTATCTGAGTCTAGCAACATCCTATTAGAAATGTATACAAGAAATTAATTATTCAAGCTTGTTATGATGAGCCTGAAATTTTTTGCAGCCCAGTACTGTAAAAGAAAAGATTTATAATTCCTTGGTGGAAAGTAGGTGTTTTAATATCTGCATATTGTATAAAAATGTACTCCAGCAATAATGCCCCACTTCTCTTGTGTTACGCTACTGGCATTCTCCTTTTGTCCTTGACATGAGCAGCAAGGCATAGTCCTGTTAAATAACACCTCCATCCTGAACAAAAGATTATGGGATTTTGATGCTACAAAATGGTAATGGATCCAAACTCTCTTAGCATGCTGTTGCCATCTAAAATTGAGATCAAATACTTCTCTCCAATTATTTTCTTGCATTCCAACTGTGTAATTTTGGGCTCAGAAGGAACTTTAAAATATATCTAACCAAATAGCATTGTTCATTTTCCATCTTATCTGTTTCAGCAGGACAGTCTGATTAGTTTTCTGTAGTGGTTATGCTTCTTTCACACTTTAAAATATAACACATTGCAAAGTTTCCTTCCCTCTCTCACGGGATAAGGTAAATGGGCACTTCTGTTCTGCAGAATGTGCCCGTCTGTGAACCCATCAGGTTGTGCATGGGACAGACTCAGTCACTAGCACGACATCACATGTAATGTACCAGTCCAAGTTCTCAACAGAAATGAGGCATAATCCCTTTTAGTAGCTATACCATGTACCAAAATTACTTTAGTTTCAGCAAGGTTAAACCTGAAATGGGTTTGGTCCCTCTTAGATTCAAGGCAGGACCTTAAATATACCTAAATCAATCCCTTTACAGAGCTGAGGAATGGCCTCTTGGGTACTCTCCCCTCTGACCCAGGGTTGTAGGCTGAAAAGCCATGAAAAACAGGGTTTGTAGCCATAGCTGATACTTCGGAGGTTGTGATAATGCCCCAAGCAGTGGGGTAGCAATTCTGGCAGCTGACTCGAGAGAAGGTGTGAGTTTGCACTGAACAGCTGGTGGAGACAGACTCTGCTGTTCGCTTGGAGTTATAATGTCTGTAATAGGACTTACTAACATTCAAGATGAAAAATCATTACTTCTAGAACATAGCTTTTATTGTCTAATACTTATGGTATCAGCTATCATGTAATGTGAACCTTGAGAGAAATGCTTTTGTAAGGAAGAATTCCACTTTAGCTTTAGTCAGGCTAACTTGCACCACCTAACTTACTGAACAGGTTTAGAGAGTCAGAAGTCTCTTGTTTCACTGATTCCTACAGCAAGTATTTGACATACTTTGCAGCTATAAACAGGGCATTAAAAAACTCCAGCATGAAATCTGGCATTATTACATAAGCCAAATCTGAATTAACTACAGGCACACATTATCTCCTTCCTGGGAGGGAAGAGAGGTGCCTCACTAGAATGGTGTATTACCTTAGTTAAGAATAGTTAAGAACACAGGGATGGCCCACTGGTTAAATCAAGCGTCCATCCAGCTCTATATGACATCAGCCAGCTGGAGATTATGAAGGAATTTATAAGGATAAAAAAAAAAGAACCAAGTTCTTCATAAAGAGAGTGGTCAAAGCCTCAAATGGGTTTCTGAGATAGGCTATGAATTTCCATCCTTGGAGCTACTCAGAATTTAAACTAGATAAAGTCCTGAGCAATCCAATCTAACTTTGAAATTAGCCTGGTCTTGGGCAAGGAGCGAGAGTCCTTGGACCAGGTGGCCTCCAAAGGTCTCTTCTGCCCTAAATTAACTTATGATTGTCGTCTCCCTAATCTCCAGTTATCTGTGGCAGGTGGGGCTTCCTGAACCACATGTATTTAGTAGCCCTTCATTTTTTAATTATCTCCTATGAATTCATCCATGGTCTTTTTTAATATCTTTTTTTAAACCACGACAATCTATAAACATCTGTTACCCACAGTATTTTGGAGCAAAGTGTTCCACAGTTTGTCTATGCTGCTAGCTGCTGCCTTCAGTTTGCATTGAAACTGCTTGTTTCTTGTGATGCCTTCTACCTCCTGTGTTGTAAAATACAATAAATGTCACATGTGATTTTATAGACCGCTTAGAACTGGGAGAGTTCCCTATTCTTCCTAGGAAGAGGAAGCTGGTCCTCAGGCAGAGATGGATGATCCTGTTTACCATCCTCAGAGGCCTGGTATGCTACAAATAGTTGTGGAGGCAGACTACATGCTTGGGTTGTGCAGCCCAAAAGTAACTTGGTGTTCTTGGCTATCTGAATAGCATGGCTTGTCCTTGCTCGTACTGAATGGTTTCAAACATGCCATGGATGACGATAGCTGTCTTCAGTTGGCCAAACCCTCAGGTAAAATGTCCAGAGCTTGTTTATCTTGCATCTTAATTATCCTGTGAGACATATTGTGCAGTTCTTTCCCTGATTCTGTCTGGTCTTCTAAAGACTTTCAAGTTGTGTGACAAAGGTTATGTCATGGACCAAATGTATTCCTTGGGTCAATGCCCAGGAAGCCAAGTCTGGCACATCCTGCCCTTTATTTGCATGAAGAAATTGAGAAGTTAAAATGAGGAATTGTCTTTTATGCAAGACACACAGGAATTTTCATCCAATATCAATAAAAACGGAAAGATTATATTCTGATTCATCTTCTGTGTGCGAAAGGAGAAAATCAAAAGACAAGAGGATGGCTTGTGCTGGCTTTGTTTTCCTCATGCAGGAAGTGCTGGAGTTGGGCATTGCATTAACAGACCTGTTAATAAAATATTCCATAACAGCCAGAGCAGCTCATGCTTAATGGAAAAACATGAAATGTTCCATTGGGATACAATTGCCCTTTATGCAAGATGCATTTCTTCTCTCTCCCTTTTGTTCAAGGAATCTTACTTGGAACAAAAAAAAGCTTGTCCCTTCAGATGTCCTCTGTTCGTGCTGCTTACTCCCCAAAGCAGAATCATAATCCCTTGTTTGGACGACATAATCAGTTACACAAATATCAGTTGAGATAGCACAGACAGATTATAGCTTCCAGCAGGATGAGGGAGGATGGGTCAAGCTTTAAATACCTCTGCCTTTATGCAACTGTTTTTCCTAAGGATAAAGAAAGAGGAATATAAACAAGAATTCTTCAGGCAGATGGCCTTTAGTAACCTCTCCACAAGGCTTCGGCAGCTTGTAAATAATAAGTGGTCCAGAGAGCAAGCCCTGACTGAAAGGACTTTCCAGACCTGGGTGCGGAAAGCCTTGTTGCACAGCTGAGGGGAAAGATGCTATTGGAAAACTGAATGCTCTTGGAAAAATAAAGGCAGATAATTAACAGTAAAGGGTGAAAGCCAGTGTAGAAGACAAAATTCTTGCTCAGTTTTAAACTGTAGTTGACAGCTGACACTTGCGGCTGTTTAGTGCAATGGTTGTGAACTTGGGAACAGGGAGGATACTTTTAGGAGCTATACACTGCAGGTTGCTTCGTTTTCTCATTTGATGTGACATGGAGGTGTCCTGCCCTTGGTGTAGGTCATGCTTCTGTTTCCTTAGGGATTTTGCTAAACTTGTAATGAAAAAGGGAAGTTTGACCTGTTGTGATTTAAGTATCGGGTGCAAGGTAATGTGTGACAGGCACCTGTTTCTAATCCAGATCCATAGACAGATCCTTGAGAGTCCCTACAAATCCAGCCTATGTTTCTCCATATATAAGCTTCAGACTTTGCATGACTGAGCTCAAAAACTGAAAGGTTGAAATCCTTCCCTGATGAATATTTTCAAGAACTGTCATCTTCCAAACTAAGTTAGGGGATGCTAAAGCTGTACAAATTGGAATCACTATTGCTGTTGATGCAATGGTATGAATAAAGTCTCCAGAGAGCTCTTTAAAGATTTCTCTTAGACTGTACTAGACCTGGTACATCTCAAAACTGGCTCCCTCAGTTCCTATCTGTTCATTTAACAATACAGTTGGCTGCTATCCACATATATTTATACAAGGCAAATAGAAAGACTTTTTCTAGGCTGTGAGAAGTCTGCAGGTAGAGGAGATAATATGGAGAGGCGGGTTTTGGTTAACATGAAGAGTATTGAAATAGTGTGGACAGAGGTCTGGAAATGCTTCTTCAGCCAGCAGCAGATGCTAATGCAAAGCAGGTAACTTGCCCAAATGTCTGCTTTGGGTGGGATCACCATATATTAGTGGTTTTTTTGTATCCTCAGATTCCTAGCTGGGAAAGGACGTTGTTCAAGACTTCCCAATGAACTCACTTCTGTCTTGGTTATCTAGCAGTTGTTTAAGCCAGCAGTTTTGGTCACTTGTACAGCAAACAGTGCAGGTAAAATTCATACTTACATCGTACTGAGACCTTCATCTCCTAAGTCTAGCACGTTAGGCATTGATGCATTTTAGTCAGAAATAAATACCATAAGCAGCCTGATTTTACTTGTGCTATCAGACAACTATTTTTGTAAGATGTTTGAGGGCCTTTTGCTGCATAGGATTTGGAGACAACTCCTGCCTCTTTAATACTGGATCTGAGATACTGTGTGCAGAGCTGTGAATCACAGCTAACCATTTCAGGTACTTAAACTGGGTAGGAAAACTGCAGCTAATTAATCATTGCCTTCTTGGAATGATTGTCAATTTGGAGGAGAATTAAATGTATAAACGCACAGAGAGTAAGATGACCATTTTTGCAAAGTGTTTCCATACTTGGTTGAAAAACCGTAGTGAGTAAAGATGCTTATTTTCCCAGAAAAACACAATAATAATTAAAAAGCTAGGTTTGACTGCATTAGCCTGAGTCTTTGTGAGATGTAATTCTAAATTCGCCTTTACCTTTAGCATGCCACAGTGAAAACTGGGCATTTGGGGAAGAGATTATGAGAAATGAATTAGGAAACTTGCCTGGCAAAGCTTTTTTCACCTTTTACCAACACACGTGTAAGTTGTGTAGGCTGCGTGCCCAGTGTGGGTGTAAGGCTTAGTTATGATTCAGCTAAATGGAATGTAAATGAAGTCTCCGATAATGAAATGAGTGGGAACATTGTGGACTTTCGTTAACTTCATACTGTAAAAAAGATAATTCAAAGAGCTGCTTCCAACTCTTGAAAGATAGTTTTCAAAAACTTGATTAGAGACGGATAGCACTGGGGCTTTTGTTCAACTTAAACCTTCGATGAGAAATGTCTGTAGAATCCTCTTATCCTTGGTGCTAAGCATGATTTGAGAAGCGAAATCTTGAGTGTCTGAAAGACACAGACAAATTGAATTTAACACAGAAAGGTTGCCAATAGCTGGAGTTAGGCACTGTCTCTGAGCTGAAGAGCTATTGGAAGTGGTACTAATTTTTAGTAAAACCAGTATTCCAGCAATGACACTTCAGCCAAGGGCCAAAAAGAATAGAGAACAAAGTGGGATGGTGCAAATTAACTACGGGTCAGCTGGGCTAACTCACCACCCTCATAGTTCTGAACCAGTGAGTAGGAATTTAGCCGTGAGCCAACAGCAGCACACTCGTTAGATGTGTACTTCCACATGCTTCTAAAAATGACCTAATGCTGCAGGTGGCCTTGCAATTGTCCATAACTGCACTTCATCAGATTTTAGGAAAAAACCCATCTTTAAAAACTGAAGCAATCAACTCTTTACTGTCCCCCACTGTTTTATGAACTGCAGTTTGTGTGCTGAGCAGGTAGAATAATGCAAACAAAACAGTACATCATGTGAGGACTGATTGTGTAGTCCAAACTGAATTGTAGCACCTCCAAACTTGCAGTATTTACTTAAAATACATTTGCTGAAAGAATCACCAGAAAACATCAGGATAATCGTGTGTGTTACACTGCCAATGGGATGCTGATGAGGAGAGGGTATAAAATGAATATAAATATAATTGTAGGTGACAGGAAGAGGCATGTGAGCCTCAGGTAATTTTGCAGAGCCAATCCAGAGTAGTGAGCAGTGTTGAAAATTAGCTATTCCAATAGCAGATTGTTTGCACAGACCTTTTTTTTTTCCTGGAGGAGGAGAAGCTGGTTGTTTTCAAAGACAACAGGGCAGATTAGAGGCTGGAGGACAAGCTGTGGCCAATTTCAGGAACGTAGCTGCCAAGGTTCCTGCCCCATGCACAAGTGCTACAAGCCTGGGCAATGACAGGAGAGCAAAAACTATGGCAGGGTGTGCAAGGTGAAGGATCTGTCATACAGGAGCCCCAACCAGCAGGGAAGCAGCCGTGGGGCTGTAAGAGCTACTGGAGCAGAGCAACATGCCATGTGCAACCCCCATGGGGGCAACAAGGAAAATTGTGACAGCAGTAGGAAGATACTTGGAAATTAAATGAGAAGATAGTCCTCCGCAAAGTAAAGTGAGAATAGAAGGTAAATGCTTCCTTGCAAGTTCTCTGTTGTGCTCACATACACAACAATATGCAAACATGGGCAGTATGCAATACCTGTGGTCCTGAAATAATTTACATATATGAAAGGTAGAGGTCTTACCGGGAACAGAGTTCTGGTAGTCTCTGTATTTGTGTTACGTTACAGGCATGAGCCATTAGATAAGGTTGAAGAATCTGGCCTTCACTTCATGAAAACCTGGAAAAATAATTATGTTCTTTCCTTTGTGGGTAATAGCTCAACAGAGCAGTAGCTTACAGCATGCTGCTGGCTCTTCTAGCTGTGATTTACTCTTCTGCAGCATTTCAATATGCTCCTGGCTGTCAGCCTTGGGACTGGCTAATGCATTTACACTCTGAGTATGCCTGTCTTAAAGCTCATGTTACAGCACATGTCCTATTAAATAGGAGTGAAACTGCCTGAAAATTAGTCTGATGTCAGGAAGTTTGTCCTTATGTTTAGGTGCTACTAGACTGTACTAAAGTGCTGCCTAATCAAACTGAAGTGATCAAATTCAAATTCTGTGGCACTGGTATTTGTGAACTAAAATTTAGAAGTCACAAATGGAACTGGCTGGAGAAAGCCCAACTGACTAGAAACAGAGTCTGGGACAAGACAGAGTCGAGGTTGTTTCCTTGAGCTGAGAAAATGGCCAAGCCACAGCTGCTAGTCTTGTCTGGAGCAGACAGCTGCAGAAAAAATTTTGCTGTGCAGCAAAAGGGCAAATATTAGGATGCCGTAAGACCCAATTGTAATTTGGCTTGCATAGCTGAACTCTGTGTATAGAGTGTTCAGCTCTTGCCCTCCCCTTGTACCAGCATTATTCTTAGGGGTGAAGCAAGAGCAGCATTTGCCCTGCTGGGAAGCAACCGTGAAGCTCCTGATTTTATAGTTGAATGATAAAGTACTCATTAATATTATACTACAATCCCTGTGTGGAGGCTGTCACCTAACATCTACATGGCAACAGGAGCAACAAGACTGGGTCTCAGTGCCAACCTTCAGTAAGTTAAGTGAATTAAAGAAATACGCATGAGCAAAAAAAACTGCTGTAGGTATTAAATAATTATTAATATAAATAATATTAAAATACTGGTATCTCCAGTAGGAGATGTGACTCTGAAGAGCGATTAGATAGATAGATGAAAAGATAATGGCCTGCTCTGCTTTTGGCTTGCAACGTAAGAAAATAAATCTTAGACTCTTGTGGGTCATGCCTATGTAAAAGAATTAAATGGATCTAAGCTGGACTAGCATAAGCTAAACACTTGCTTAAGGGAGCGTCACTGCGTGGATGCAAGAGAACCCCGTTACAGGAGAGATTATTTTGAAGCAAGTAATGCTGTGATTTGCAAGTGCCTTTTAAAAAGTAAAATGTTGGTGTGCAAGCTCTGATGGTGGGTAACCACATGGAAGCACAAGTATCTCAGTGCAGGATCTGCTGCTCCAGTGATCCCCATTGGTCAGCATTCATACACTTCAGCAGAGCCGTGCTGGGAAACGGATCTGGGCAGGCAGCAGATACAGGAATTGAGTATAAATCTGCAAGTCTCATTACCTCAGTACCCATAGAATAAAATCATTAGGTCCTTAAAATACATTTTTTTCATCAAAACCAGTGGTCGATTAACAAAATATTAAAACTTAGGAAGAGTATGAAACTTTAGACATGCTCTTAACATAGTATGTGTTCCTCATGCTATTTTTCTTTTTTTTCTTTTTTTTCTTTCTTTTTCTTTTTGGCACTAGAATAAGGTCTTAATAATCAAAACTGCCCCAATGTTTTCTTCCTGTGGATTTCTGAGAGCAGCCGGATCTGGAGGTTAAACAATTGCAGCTTTTGAAAAGGGAAAGGGTTGTGAGTACCAGTGTCATGATGCACAGCCGGAAAAGAATTTTTTGCAACAAAAAGATCTGTTAATGAATTCTGAGTATTTATAGCTCTGTGAGCTTTCCTGCAGAGTTTGTCTCCATGGGAAGTTATTAGCTCAAAAGTGGGCTTAGTCACAAGACGCTTATAGGGAATATTTCTATTTATAATATTCTCATTTCAGTAGCTGGTGCTGCTATGACATGATTATTTACTAGTTGAGGTGTCCAGTACTGCTCAGGTCAAAATTTATTCCTTTAGATATACCTGTCTTAACGGGGAAAGAGCTATGCAACCGTGACAGGCAGAGGAACGCATGCTATGGGAGGGTGGGATGGAAGAGGAGAGAGAGAGCTGTTGAAGCCCTATTGCTTGCCCGGTAATCCTGTACTTACACTGAGCAGAAAACCAGGGGTTCCCATGGCACAGGAAGTGGAATAATGGAAAATGTATCAGGGCTAATGGTGTGCATGTTATTTTTTCATCCATTCACTGTTTTATCTGATCGGTGGTTTCTGAAGCAAACATGCCTTTTGCAGTGCAGGGTGAACGGGGTGTACATATGTCAGCACAGTAGAACAGCTTGGAGCGTGAACTGATATTAAGACCATTCACGCATGAGGTAATTTGTTTTATAACAGCAGCAGAAAGCCTGCTTATGCATCGGTGAGGTGCAGCAGCCTGGTAGCCATCAGGGAATTAAAATATGATTGTTGACTGGGTATGCTAATAAATATGAACCTACGCCCAGATGGATTTTATTGGGTTTATGGCCATGCAGAACCTCCCTGTTTGTTGCCACTTCCACAATGCTGAGAAGCAGCACATGAATCTTTCAGCTCTTTTTCCAAGCATCTTTGTGCAGAAAGTTGTGTCTGAAGAAGTTGTACCTCTTTCCCGCAGTTGGAGTTCTTGGTGTGGACCTGGCTACATTGCTACGGCTGGAATGCACCCACGCTAGCCCGCAAGCGGCAGCTGCGGCTCACTTGATACGATGGTTTACGCTATTCGGAGCTATTCGGGGTTTGACAATGCCCTTCAGGCATCGGCAAAGGGGGAGGGAGGAGAGAAAGGGAGGAGAACGGACAATGAAGCATTGAGCCTGGGTAGCATTGATGAATAAGCAAAACTTGATTCTTCCATCTTAATTCTGGTTTTAGCACCCTGTTTTTATGTGCCTTCTTGCACCCAAAGCCACGTGGCCAGCAGGTTGAGGGAGGGGATTCTGCCCCTCTGCCCCGCTCTGGGGAGACCCCCCTGCAGGGCTGCGTCCAGCTCTGCAGCCCTCGGCACAGGAGAGACATGGACCTGTTGGAGCGGGGCCAGAGGAGGCCCCAGCAACGCTCCGAGGGCTGGAACAGCTCTGCTGGGAGGACAGGCTGGGAGAGCTGGGGGGGTTCAGCCTGGAGCAGAGAAGGCTCCGGAGAGACCTTACTGCAGCCTGCCGCTACCTAACGGGGGCTTAGAAGAAAGATGAAGACAGACTTTTAGTAGGGCCTGTTGCGACAGGACAAGGGGTAACGCTTTTAAAGTAAAAGAGAGTAGATTTTGACTAGATCTAAGGAAGCAATTTTTCCCAAGGAGGGTGGTGAAACCCTGGCCCAGGTTGCCCAGAGAGGTGGTCGATGCCCCATCCCTGGAAACATCCCAGGTCAGGTTGGACGAGGCTCTGAGCAACCTGCTCTAGTTGGAAATGTCCCTGCTCACTGCAGGGGGGTTGGACTAGATGGCCTTGAAAGGTCCCTTCCAACCCAAACTATTCTGTGATTCTATGATTCTAGGATTCTGCGGGCTTTTTTAAGGTTTCTCAGTGAGATTTGACTTAGATGACGGCCTTAAGATCCAGCCTTGCTAGAAGCTGCTCTTCTAGAGCAGCTGTCAGTACCAGCACATCAGGAAAGTTGTGGTTTAATTTTGAGTGCCAGTAATATTCGTTGCTGTTTTACTGAATGGAAGAAGTTACTTGTTCTTTTCACAGGGTGCAATGCCACTGTCATTTCCTAGTCACTGAAGGTCATGCCCAAGAGGATTTCAAACTAGATTGACTTTAATTATAGCTGAAGACTAAAAGTGAAATTGAAGTGTTGAAGCCCATTAGGGAGAATGGGGAATGTAGGCATAGGTTTGTGTAGTGTTGCTGTGAGGTCAAATGATGCTGATGTGCAAGTGTGCTGTCAGTAGCAATGTGCTAGAGTTCCCTTCCCAAAAAAAACCCCGGCCATATCCAGGACAAGCCAGGAACCCAGATGAACCCCAGCACAAGCAGTGCTCTTAACCAATGGGGAGCAGTCCCACAGGGACTAAACACTGAGGCAGTGCTGGATGCCCAGAACAGGATCCAGCAAAAGCCCAAGGCAAGGTGAGGTGATAGACCAGGGATGGAGTACAACTCGGGGGTCAGGAGCAAGATGGGACCAGAGACAGTGCTGGTGACAAGCTACCTGCACACTGGAGAGAGGTGTACCTACCATGTAGCTCAGGCCAGGACTTGGCAACCAAGGATGAGCTGAAGTGGAGCACCTTGGGCCATGGGCAGGGCTGCAGGTAGGTACCCACTGCACAGGGCAATTAGGGCCCATTGGTACCCTGAGGGAACTGAAAGATTATCAGCAGAAACCCTTCTACCTGAAGCTGAAGTCACGAAACATATTGGACTTCTTACAAGGTTTAGGATGTTATTGCGTCATTCATTCTTGTCAAAATAAGGACAATTTACTGTGTGTCCTTTTTTCCTCTCATACAGGAAGCTATAAACTCTGACTCAGCACTCTGCATTCAGAGAGTTTATCACTTAGTGCTTAGGCTGCCTTAGCAAATGCAGAATCAATGAAGGTTGCAGTATCAGGCTCCCCTCAAATCCAGCTCCTAGCAGCCTCTGTCGACTGTGGTTAAAGCCATTAGTCAAGTTCCTTTACCAAAAGCTCTGTAATGCCACTCATTTACTGTCACTGGGTGTTATTAACTGTTGCTCGGGACCCCTAAGGGTGTATTTTTCTTCTATTAAATATGCTAAATGGCATTCCAGGCAACACTTCAGGAAGCTGAGGTTGACTTGAGTTCTTGATTGGTGCCTCAGCACTGTGATTCATAAAACCACAGCAGTTCAGCTAAAGCCTACCCTGCAGTGCCTGAGTTTTATGCCATCAAATCTCTCAAAATTCTGTTCATGAACCTGAGATACTCCAATGCTAACATGTCCATTTGAAATGAGTTTCACTGAAATGTTCATGAAAGTCTGTAACTTGATGTTACTCCTGATGGTGTTTCATTCTTTCAAGACCAGAAGAAACTTGCTACCATGTGAATGTGTCTTCCCAAACATCTCCATCTCCGTATCCTAAGTGTGGGGAGAAGTCTGCCAATCCACAGAAAACCATGCTGTGTCAACCCTGATAATGAAGAGGCAACAGCTCCAAACAAAACAAGGCAGTGACAAATTTTTAGTGCTGTTATAAACTGCTTTGAAATGAAGCATGTCAATGCCTTATGTGGAAAACTAAAATGATGCAAAAAGGACTCAGGACCTGGCAGTATTTCATAGTTTTTTACACTCATCCCACATGGAAGTGGCTTTATTTCTAGTTACACATGCAGGTTTTTACCCCTCAGCCTTACTGGTGTCTTATGTTGACATCAGCAGGAGCCTTCATCAAATACATTTGTCTTCACAGTGATACTTTTTATAGGATTGGGCTGCTTGCCACTCAAGGAAATTGTAGTTTCAGAGGAGTTCAAGTGGTTCCTCAGTATAATTCATTCCCTGAGAAGATTAAGAAAAGCTTAAATCTGGCAGCATGACTATTTGCCTGCAAGAAGCAATGCACATTTCTTACCCGATCTGACAGAAGAAAACTAAGACTCATTTGGGTTTTAATGAAAAACAGAATGTCACTAAATATAAACCCAAACTTTAGCTGTGCTCTGCAGAGGCGAAACATCTCAGTGGAACCTTTAGATCGCTGCCGTTCTTTGCCCTGTTCAACCTTCAGCTCACCAGAGCAGGACTGTATGAGCATGCAGACGAGCGGCAGCAATATTTATTTCCTCTGATGAGGAAGCTATGAAATGTTCCCTTGCTGAATCACAGTTAAGATGTGCATGGAGGAGCCTGGGGCAGGAAACATCAGACAATTCATACTATTGTTTTCCAAGAGAGGTTGAAGCTATAAGTGAAAGCGGATATACAGCAGCTTCCGAGATCTGTCCCGTCAAAGCTTCTGGAGACTGCTGACCCTTTCATTTGTGCAATGCACAAGTTGTCCAAAGCCAGTTGTGCAAAGCAGGAGGAGTTGTGCAAAGCAGGAGGAGTTAGGGCACAAATGTCAAGTGCTCCTCTCTTGCATGCGGTTACTTGTCAACAGAGGAATATCTGTATGGCTAAAGGGCAACTACTTAGTTATCAGTCAATCTAAAGGAGCAGGCTTGTACTAACAGCTGATGTTTTGTAACTATTACCAACTATGAATTAAAAATCTGGTTATAAACGCCTGAGAGCTTAAGTAACTTGTTAGCTTTATGATATTGAATGTTTGATATTACAGACAATCAGATGCCTCCAGAAATAGATAGTGGTATTGAACTTCTACTTGTCCAAATCTTATCAGATGCATTGAAAGGAAGAAGTATTTTTCTGTACTATTCCACACTTTTATGTGCTTTTGCTCCTTTTTTGGTTGGAACTGGAAATTTAGTCAGAGGTTTGTCCTTTTTTTCCCTGCAGAAGTTGTTCAGCTTTTAAACGCTATGAAAGACAGTGGTGTGTGCTGCAACAGGGTGCTGCCTGAGCCTTTCCCCGATATTTTGAGGAAGCGAGGTCATTGTTTGCTTAGCTGACAGCTTGAGGAATGGAGCCGGGCTCTCCAAAAGCCAAATTAACACTTCAGGTGGTAATGGCAACCTAATAAAATTGGATCTTAACTGTTTGTAGGCTGGAATAAAACAGTATGGGAAGAATATTTTCTACTAGTAAGGGACTGGTATTTCAATCTGAGCTTTTGTCTAAGCATGCACAGAGGTAAAACTGGACAAAGAACATGAATAAAAACTGTTTAGTAGGTGCCAATAAAACTAGTCACTAACTGAAGACTGCCTGCTGCTTCCGGCCAAATCCTGTAACTGGCTGGAAAGAGACCTCAAGCAGAGTCAGGACCCTTCCTCCGCCTCTGCGGCAGAGGGTGCTGATTGAAGTCAGTGTGTGTTCTACCCCGATGGCAGCACTTCTCCTGGAACACATGAGCTGCTATAATAAGTTTACCCTACTTGGACTTAGCAGCGTAAACCTTTAGTACCCTTTTGTAATCCTGGTTGTGCAGCTTTGTCCTATATGGCTAACCTGGCAGGGGTACTTGAAAAAATGGGAAACTTGTGACTAAGTGTAACGTGAGCCCCTGAAGCGTGTGCATAGTTCCTCAAGGGTTAACGTTTGAGGCCCTTGCAGTACTTTGTTTGAATAGTTTTCTTGGCAGAAGTGACTATCAGTACACCAGGCTTGGAAGTATTGATTTAACTGTGTGACTGTTATCTTGAAGTTTTTAAAGACCTAGCCTCCTGTCTCACACTCTCTGATCCTCACATAAAGGCATGCTTCCCTGTGAGCCAGCTGAGAACTAAGCCCCAAAACTGCTTTGTAGAGTCACTTTTCCTCGCTCTGAGCAGGACTCGCCATGTGTTCGTGGCTAAGGATTTGCACTTGCTCCACTCTCAATCTCCAAGGGTCTCAACTCAACTTTTTGACTTTTAGTTGCAGATTTGTAGTCTGAGGGCAGGTCAGTGTGGAAACTTCATTCTCAAAAGGGAAAGCTGACATGAAAATGTCACTTCGGTGAATAGAAGAAAAGTTTAGGGGAAGTGTTTCTTAATTATCAGTAATAATCTTTGAAGTGCAAAGCTGAATGACTAAAGGTCTCAAAATGAATGTGTTGAGCCATCTTAAGCATATCAGTTTTCTCATGATCATAGTTCATCGTCAGCAAGACAGAGCCATACTCTGTTCTGCTTAGATCCACTACCACCACCTCTTTGTGTGGGCTTGTACTTGCCAGTACTCTTCCAGAGCAGCTTCCTTTTCTTTTGCCTGCGAAGACCTCTTTCTGCACTGGTGTGTATATACCACTGGTGGATGGTGTTTAAACATCTGCAGTTGGCGGCTCAGATGCAGCTCCAAGTGCCATATCACAGAACAGAGCCAAATTCATGCCTGACCTGAGAGTGGAGTTAAATAGTTCTGCTCTGGGAATCAGTTCAGCATAGGACCAGGCTGTGTTCAAGTCTTGATTGCTTCGCTGTTTAAAAAAAAAAAAACAAAAGTGCAGTAAACTGGGCTGAAGTGTAACTGTAAACGGTTGAGCTATGAGTGCTTGGTACAGAGCACTACAAACCTCATAATAACTTTCATAACTCATGTTTTGTCCCTTCCTTCCGCAGAGGTTAAACTGATGCACATTTTCTCTTTCTTGGCATTAAGATAACAGAATCAAGCAGTTTGTGGACTGTGCAGGAAAAGAGTGACCTGGTTATTGTACTTTATTTTCAAAAACTCTGACAGCTAAGGATTCTTACATACTGTGAGTTCATGAATACTTAATATGTAAATGTGATCAAATCTCCATAAGCTCCAGCATTCGCGCTAGTGCAACTAAGGCTAATGCCATATGGGACAAAACTGCGGCAGAAGTTAGGACATGGTGGGCTATTTGACTGCTTACGGCTGGCAAGCCCCCAGTCTCACGGGCGTCAGGGGCTTCAACCCGTGTGATAGTAAGTATAAGCAAATAAAAACATTTGTCCCAAGTTTGAAGTAGTTTGAGCTTGTGGCCTGGGAAGAGGAAAAAGCCTTGTATTGTCAATTCAGATTGCATAAGGGAACTTATAAAAACTGATGGGAGTTAACGTGACACATCAGGCTGTTACAATCTGCACTGCAGGAAGGCACTCGCTGCTCACACAGTACTGCCAACTGTCTCTGGATCATTCAAAGGTTTTTCTTACAGCCCAAGCTCTCTCGATGGGGTTCAAAGAAGCTGCTGAGCCGTGAACGATTCAGGTTAAGGTGACCCTAGTGTTACAGTTCATAGTCCCAATGTTTAGGCTATTTTTATCTCGTTACCTATCTGTGCAAAGCATGTGGCTTTCTAGGTGTACTTGTGCAACATGCTCTGGAGGTTACATATATTAACTTGAGTGAGTCTTTACAGGCAACACTGGCTGACATAAATAACAGCCCAGAAGCTGTTCATGTGTTTGACCTGACTTGCGATGAGGCAGGTGGAGGGGTTGAGGGCCTACTGGCAGTTGAATAACTGGTTCACTGCATAAATTTCATAAATTGGTGAAAAGACATAGATTCTTGAGTAGTCACTTAGGCTTCCTGTAACTGTTGTTAGCCTGATAGCTTGAAGTTGATACATATGATCTCAAAAATGTTAAATAAGTATTTCCTTATTTGTGTGGTGCAAAAATGTTGCTTTTACTTGGAGGGAAAGGATATACACAAGAGCTAGCAAAAGCTGAAGCCTGCTTTCCAATACTTAGTCTCTGCCGCAGGAGGATCGAGTGTAGACAACAATTCCACAGTACAGTTTTTGGTACAGTTTGAGAACTCCTTGGTACCATTCACCTCGGGGCAAAACTAGGCAGAAATGTTTGCTGGGAAGCTTTCTGCATGCATGGTGGGAGAGGAGATGCTGTTTGCTACTACCTAAATTTATCTGCTTGCTGTATCCTCAGCTTTGACTTTTCCAGGTTGATGTGGGCATTAGCCTTTAAAAAGGGAAATATCTAAGACAGGGAGTAGGAGTGTGTTGGAGGATGATGATAGCAGATAGAGGAAGGAATATGTTAGATCGCTACTGTCCTCTATAAAGGAGGATTCCGTAAGGTAATACAGGACCAACAGTGTGCATTGCAGCTGGGAGGACATGAAAGGCTGCGGCAATCACGTGTAAGGAACGTTCTGGGAGCAAATGACTTAGCCACGCTCTAAGCTGAGATGGTTTTGTCTCTAGTACTTTTGCTTTTACAATTCAGCACTTCAAAGTGCAAGAAATGTGAAGTACAACTTTCCAATGCAAGTCTGTGCATCCTGGGAATATGGATAAAGGATTGCCTTTGTGGATTTCCAGTGAAAATACTTCTAGGGACTTGAACCATCCAAGCAAATCTTTCAAGTCAGCTGAGGGGCTAAGGTCCCATAGTACTGTATGGTGCAGCATGCAGAGAGGAAGGGGTTTGCCAAGAATAAAACAGGGAACAGAAGAACAAAAGTATTGTCCTTGCTCTCAAGACAGGCTAGCCAGTATCTCAGACATGAACCAGGAATGGGAGGTGCAAAAGTGAAGCTACCATCCCACTAACGAAGTGGAATGGATGGTAAATGGAAGGAAGAGTCCAAAATGAGACTAAACTGAGCGCTCAGGTTGGACTGCAGTCTTAGCAAGTTTTTGCTTCCATCCCTTCAGGAAGTACTTGAATCAGCAGGTATTAATGACTCGGAAAACAGAGCTAGAAAGGGCATGGTATCTGGGAAGGGGGAGGAAAGAATAGGTAGTTATTAGTAACGAGGCAGGATAACTAGCATTGTAGTGAGCAGATCAGGTTTAAAGGGTAAATTTTCCTTTTCGAACACTGACTATTTTCACTGTTTATCAATTACTTACTGAAAAACCAGAATTCAGTTTCAATGAGGAAGGACTGGAACATGTCCCCTTACTGCTTGCCCGAAGCAGCTCCAGGGCAGGTGTGCTGGTTGGAAAGAGCACGCTGATAAGCTGCTGGAATGACAGAAGTATCTAGAAAAATCAGTTTAGGCTTCTGTGCAAAAGACGTTGATGGTATGGAAGGCAGCAGAAAGAAAGACGAGGTGTAGCTGGAGGAGAAGTGCAGGCACAAACTAATCTGTATGAGGATGGCAGACCGGGCCCCAAGCAACAGAGACAGATTTCCTGTAATGTGGACTTCTGTTCTTGCTATTTAGTTTGTTAAATGCAAATTTACATGTTTCACTGCCAAGAGATCTGAGTTTTTTGAACAGGAGGACATGACTAATAAAGCAGTTTGAGAGACAGAGGTTAGAAGGCAGGTCAGACCAGGTCATGGGTAAAATCTGAAGACAAACTGAGATTCAGCAGAGGAGAGTTGGAGAAGGAAGAATGACCAACAGGAAATGAAGCTACAACAATAAACCTTATCCTGAAAAATGCCAGATTGTTTTTCATTCCAGTAGGAATATCTGCCTTGATTCCCAGAGTAGGACTCCATTTGGTGGGATAGTAAAGAAAACAAATAGTTCTCTGGGGAAAATATGACGTGCCAGATGTCCAGACACTGGGTGAAGTGCTGTGCTCTTCCTGCTGAAGTCAGATTTAAAATACATGAAATTTAGATTTCTTGGACTAAAGATATGGAATGACAAATGACTCCTACAGACCAGAGAAAAACATATGCACCATCCCGTGCCGGTGAAGTCAGACAGGGCTAGAGCCCCGTGGCACCGACATTTCTCCAGCTCCCTAGGCTTGGTTACAATGTGTGTTGTTCACTGTGGTCCAGTTCCTGCAGCTTTCTCCACTGAATTAGAGGTGTGATGGAGAGAACAGAGTCTGCTTCATGCAAATGTGACTCATACACCAGCTGGTAACTATCCATATCTGCTCTGAGAAAGAAAATATTTGCTAGAGAAGAGGAGTCATGAAACTGAAGAAGAAGAGGGAGAGAGCTGCTTGTAGTTCCCAGTGCTCCCTTGAGACCAAGGTTTACATCCTTCATCTCTTGATGTAGCAGGCCTCACAGCCTGTGGTTTCCTTGGGCTGATACTGGTGTAACATATGCTTTTTTGGAGAATAATAGTTATGTGTTAGCTTGTGTATAATAGTTACGGCTCACTGAATTTTAACAGCGTCGTCAGCCAGAGCACGAAGCTCATTAAACCGCACATTCCCCTGGTAAAAACTTTGTTCAGAAATTACCTTGTTGCCTCACTTACAGCAGAAAAACACAAGATTCATCAGTAAAGGTATATAGCACAACAGCATTTTTGGATATCGCCTGGGTCAGTACTAAATGCATTCAAAGATACTAAGACAAGTATATTATAGACATTGATGGCCAGCCATCGATGCTCTTTCCATGTGTTTTGAGGATTACGTTTTGATCACTAAGTGTTGGATTAAGGACCAAGGTTGGCATGTGAAGATGTTTGGATGCATTTAATAATAATTAGGAGCAATAATCTGTACTTACACCTATGGTAGGAGATCTAACTTGCGGTTCTTTTGAAAGAATGTGAGAAATTATTCTCTTTTTCAAATCCCAGTCAAGAGTTAAAGGCTCGAGCAGCTAGCTTTGACTTGAGAAAGTCATTGTACTTCCTGGTAGGTGACAATCTTTTTGTCTCAAAAAGATTATCTGGAGGAGAAGGGGAGGTGGAACTAGCCTCCATTGCCCATTTGGTCACTGTCAGCAATGTAAAATGAGGAAATCTGAGCTTCCAGGCTAACAAATGATTTAACTATCTAGGCTTTAGAAGGAAGGCTGCTTGGTTTGTTTTGCCAACTTTCTATGTATTAGAAATATAAAACATCATGTGACAGTACTTTTACAGAAAACTGAGTCATTTCTTTTTGCTTGCCAGTCATCTCTGGTGACTTTATAGTCTTTGCAGATACAGAGTGCCATTGGGAGGATTAAGTCATGATTTGCCAATCTCTGACACAAACTAAAATGTATGCAAAGACTTTTGGGTCTGAGACTTACAGGATATCATGCCAGGACATGGCAAAGAAGCTCTAGGAAGATGGAAATGCTTGCGGTTTTATTAAGAAATGTAAGGAATGTGGAGTATTTCACTTCAATAAATGTCAATCTCTAGCTTCCAGCTCACTATTGCTGAGACAATTTCCTCTTACTTGAGCAGAAGGCTGGAAGGATAACAACCAAGCTAGAAAATGTTGGCTATGAGCCTCTGTCATGAAATGGAGGAAAATAACATATCGATGTTTTTTTCTTTCCAGTAATTCCATCTTCTTCAAGATACTGACACAAGAGTAGAAATCCTGGTTAGCAGTAGAAAATAAAGGTGCCTTAGCCTTTCAGAGGCCTAAGTTCACCCTGAATAAGAAGGCAGCACATATTGCCGCAGGGTGCTTACCACACAGAAGGTCAACAGCAAAATATACAGAAAAGGGCCAAAACTCTGCAAATGCATTAGTTGCATAAGCAACTTCAGCAGAAGAGCTAGGGACAAAATGGTTGGAGGAGAGGGGAAGTGTATAGAGGGAGGAAGGAGAGAGGCGGAGGGATGGCGCTGAAGTACCGGATAAGCTGAATTCTTTCCCCATTGATATTTGCAGCCACAAAGATGAGTACTTTGTTCTGAAAGAGCTGTGTCAACCCAATAGATATTTCCCTAGGTCAGGGTGTCCTTCCCCAGCTACTCTCTGGGAAGTTTTCTGTAGTTGTCATCCATGGCCAGAATTAAGTCCTCTCATCTGTTCTCACTGCTTACCTATTGCTGGCTCTTGCTGGCAGAGCCAAGTATCTACTGGATGCCTACCTGACTGGTGAATGGGGACATGCCTCCATGGTCACCACATGTTGCAGAAGTAGCTGCCTAATGTGAATGGTTGGGGTTTTGGCCTTCACTGCAGTCAACTGGAGTTTGCAGCTCTGTGGCCAAACAATACCCAGACAGTGAAGGACATTTTAATACCAAATCCATGAACAAATCAATTTACTGCAGTAAGCTACTTAGTGGGCCCATCTGGTAGCAGCTAATTTACAGACTGGGCCATCTGCCACTGTCACAAGCTAGGAAGACTAGAAAAGTTACCCAACATAGCCAACAGTCTAGCTTTGTTTTCATTTTTTTTCTCAATGCTGTGTTTTGTTTTGCTGCTAACTGACAGGAGCGGCAGCAGTTTTCTGTTCTGAAATCCAGAGTTCTCAAACCTTGGATAATCTTGTGCGTCTGGGAGATGCTGCTGCTGTGACTCAGCAGTTGTCTCTGGGTATGTTTATGCAGCATTCAAGCTGCTGACAGCAGGATGGTTTGGGAAGCTGTGTTTCTACCCAGCGCGATGCATATTTTAGCTTGGCGTGACAGGATATGTGGAAAACGTATTTTAAATGTATTTTATTAGAGCTTTACTCGTCTCGAGTTGCAGAATGCCTTCTGCTGTAATGGAAACAAAGAGGTAAGGCTGCATTTTATGATTTAGGCTCTGCGATATGGTCAACAAATCTATTAAGAGCTGCAGATTTGTTCCCTGTTTGAGTTGTTTTTGAACATGTGTGGGGAGAGATGAAGGTAGACTGCAAATTCTTCAGAAGAGGTCAGCTCCAAAGAGTGACGTTTCTGCATTCTTTGCAAAATGTGCCATGTCAATGAGGGGTCAGTCAAGTACTGCTGGTGCTCAGGAGGCCATGACAACCTTAGAGCACAGCTACCCGTGTCTGGAATAGGACGTGTCCCCTGGCCCCATGGCAACGCTGCCATTGTGTTCCTCAAGGTGGGCAGCACTTGCCAGTGTCTTCCTTCAAATGAGAATGCAAACCAGCCACCAGCTGCAACTGTAAGAGTGTTTGTTAGCACTTCTCTGATGTTGTGCCTGTGCAATCTGAATGCTTAGTCAAGGCCAGTTTAATTTCTTCTCTTACTGTGTGGCGTCCGTCCCCGTGAATGCTCATCTGCTCTAGTTGGGCACTCTCCCCTGCATGAGTGAGCTAACGGTTGTTTTTGTTCAAGGTCTACATGACTAGGTCTGATCATCTGCTCTTGGCAGATGCCAACTCTCACAGTGTTTATAACTTGGGTACGATTTTCTATTTGAAGATGATGTGGTGAAGCTGAGCTAAATGTCTTATTACAGTAGAAAATTCTGATTAGGAAATACTGAATACAGTTTTCCTTTGAGAATATATTTATGTGCCCTTCAAAAAGGGTTGGAATTTAATCCATGCTTGGTTAGTGCTAACTGGATAATGTTTTAGGTTCTGGCAACCTGAGCGGTAGAAGTGGTGGCATATAGGATTTACATATTCTTCAACTGTTAGCTGTACAGATGGTGAAAACCGAATCAGCGCAATACACCCAACACTGACCTTCCGAAGGTTTGACCCTGAAAATTCCTTTGGACTTCCCTGGATTAAGATGGCAGGTCATCCTAAGAGGGGAAGAAAGCAACAACAAAGCACTGCAAAACCAGCTTTTCTGTTGACAAGGCAAAGACCCAAAGCCTTTCCTTACTTCATGAGACTAATGGTGTTCTGCCTGTTGGGACAAAGGCTTTCTACTGGAAGTTTGGGGCTGCGATTTCTTTTTCATCTGAGCATGCATTTCCTCACTTACTGTGATTGAATGTGTTATCCTTAGGGGGCACATTAATTGAATTCTCTATCAGACTCTGCCTTAGGAACTGGGAGGGCCCGGACGAAAGACTACCAATAGGGGTTCTGTGGCTAATGTGATTAAAAATTATTTGGCTGCAGAAGAGAGAATGTTGTTGTTCTCCATTGTATTTCTCTGCAAAGAGATAACACTGATGCTGACTACAGAAGCTACAGGTCATAACATGTTTCATTTAAACAGCTATGAAAAGAAACTTGCAGTAGAGCCGCTCACTGGGAATTTAGTAAATAAGTTATTACCATAGCTCAGTATAATCCCAAGGATATCTCTTCATGTACTCTTCCTGGAACTCAAGCTATCAAAAAATTAAGCTGGGAAGTTGTTGTGTTAAGAGCAGATTAGGTCTGAAAGGCAGAATTATCTTTTTTTATGATGGAATTTGGGTGCTGAGCACTGATCTGTTTTGTCCTCGCAAAGCTCGTACGTCAATGCTGCTAGACTATTTTACAGCTGGGGACTAGAGGCTCAAATGAAATAACCAGCCCAAGGTTACCCTGGGTTTCCTTACAATGGTTTTGGTGGGTACTGTGCTCATTAACCTCTCGTTATCTCTTCCCTGCTGGAGTTGTAACGAACACGATGGCTATTTGTGCGATAGGAGAGATCCTCCAGGTGCAGCTGTTTGGGTTAATGCAGCTGTGAAGACACCAGCTTTGCCCCAGCTGTGTCTTGTTTCTCTCAAGGCTGTAAATGAGGCTGAAGTGCTGCATAGGGGAAGGGAAAGGATTTTATTGTGTAAGAGGAGCCCCTAGTCCTGAAACCTCCTGATTTTCTGGTGTTGTAGTCTATCTCCTGTCTCACACAGGAGTCTGAGGGTGGGGTTCATATATCTGCTGTTATAGGATGCTCCTGGAGGGCCCCCCTGGTCAGATGCTGAGTTCCCCTGGGTTTTGGTTGTTGGGAGACCTGAGGGGCTCCAGGGTTTTGTGATGCTCTGCTGACCCTGCTAGAAGATGCTTTAATATTTGTGATTTAGACCTGAATATGAAGGCTGCAAGGCAGGTATACATCCCTGTAAGCCTGAGCGCTGTAAGACTATAAAATGCCTTTTTTGGGGGTTTAGTCTGTTTTATTGAAGTCTGTCATTTTGTTTTTGCCCGCTTTGGTCGGGAGTGCACTCCTGGGAGAGGCACTATACCTCCTGCAGTGTTTGAACCTGCCACATCACAGGAGCTGTGATTTCCTTCTTTGATTCTACAGCTCTTCCACCTCTCTGATTGTACACTGTGAGTATGGCATTGCTGAAACACTAAAATACTGCAAATAAGTCTCAGTGACTTAATCAGTGTACTAAAGCAAAGAGTTGGTTGTAGATACCATAGTGGATTTTCCATCTCTGAACGGCTACCCAAAGCTTATAGCTTTGCAATGTGTATAATGTGGAAATAGTTATGAGAGGGGCTTCAGCCTCATTTGTGTGGGCTCTGCAAAGAGAATGGACCAACATAATGTCCTTATATTTCTTGCTCTGGAAGATACTCCATAGGCAAAGCAAGCTCCTCTGTCTTCAGAGTAAGTTAATCACCGATTTATTTTCATGGCTATTGCTTTCCTTATTGTAAGTTTCTTTGCTTAGTAAAATTTCAGGTGTGTCTTTAACCAATGTTTTTCACCAATCAATTCAAAGCTTTGTTTCCTTGTTTTACGGAAGGTGTAAAATCTTGCCATGTGTAAAGTATGCTGAAAAGTCTTGAGCAGAGATGTATGCAAGCTGTGTAACTTCAGCTTCTGAACTGCAGGGGGTTTTAAACAGTGAGGGGAAAGATCTTTGTGAGAGGTGAAATGTACCTTTAAAAACTGCTGAAGAAAACAAGTACTTTTCCTCACCTAGACTCATGCTGAGTCTAGGTCCCTTTGTTTTTTTGAGAATTATTGCTGCCTCTTTGTCACTACCCCTGTGTGTTTCAGCTTGTAAAATAACCATGTAGAAACTCAAGGGATTGGCAGTGCAATAGTCTTAATAAGTTTGAATAACATATTGCGTGTTGTCTTTGAGTTGGCCAACAGTTTCTTACTTTGCTCGTTCCTTTGATGCAGGGAAGAGAAAAGTGCCAGCTGGCAATGCTTGGCTTTCGGGTACTTGGAACGTCCCGTTAGAGTTTTCCTTTTTCTTGCCTTAGGAAGTGGCTTTAACTTAGTCTAACAAAGAATTCCAGGATCTTCCTGAGGCCTGAAACTTTGTTGGACCTGGACTGCTGTGAGTAGAAATGGACATCTTGGAGGCAAGAGTGTGTACAGTGGGTAATGGACAATCTCTCCATTATTTATATTATCTTCATCCAAGGATTAGCAATTGCTTGTTTTCTCTGAACTGGACACTTTGAGATGCTTGGGGTGCCTGTCTAGAGGCTGTGGTATTGTTAAGCTATTACTGCTGCCTGCAGTGGAGCTGCGTGCGAATGACTAGGAGACAGGGCTCAGTTGAAGAGAGCCAAATTGGAAAGCTGTCACTGCATTGGTCAAATAGTCTTTTTCAAAATAAATCTGTTATAACACGGCTTTTCCAGGCTCCTAAATACAGCCATCTCTTGGGGGTGCCAAGGCTTCGTTTTTCAGAGGCAATGAGCTGAACTGTAGTAAAGTTTAGAGATCGGAGAACATTTCACCCAAGTGCAGTAGAAAAACGTAGTGAAATGACTTATTTTAGGGTTGGTGTTAAATCTCGAAATGAAATAGTTTGACTTAAGTAATGCGGTGTTTTAATAAAGAAAGAAGTAGGTACTGTGGTTTTGTTTGTTATTGCATTGAATAAATCTTTCAAGTTGCCTGCAGAAACAGGGACAGAACAGAAGGCAAGCTGACTTTCCTATTTCTAGGCTCAACAACATATCAAGGCTTTAAGACTGGCTACTGCTTGCAGCATGAGAAAAGGTGGTCCTTCCATCCTTTCCCAGCAAAATAACATTGTCATGCCCCTAAAGGGACAATTTTAGCTCTAGTGTATTTGAGCTCAACTGTCATGAATTTGAGTGGGAGTCTGTGTATTGAGGTTTATCTTAGTCCTTGCTGAATCCTTGTTGGGGGCATTTGTTTGACAGAACCCATTTTCTGTAATGTAATCTTCTTCACCCCTCTTGCCAGGGTTTCCTACAGAAGCCTTATGCAAAGGTAAGCCTCTGGCTGGTGTTGCTCGGAGGCTACTGATCGCCCACATGCCTGAAAAGGGATGTGTGTCTATGCCATGATATCTTCAAGAGCTTTGAGTTCACAGATGTCTATGCTTGTGGCCCCAAGCTGTTGAAGGATGCACGAGTCTGCACAGTTGTGATCTGAATATCTGCTTGCACTGGCTCAAGCAGCCTGGGGAAGTGCCATGGAAGAGCGCTGGAGTGTGGGGCCCAGATGCAGCTAGCACCTCAGCCCAGCACGGAAGAGCTGTCTCTTGGCAGGGGCAGCGAAGCACAGCCTGTGTCTAGACTTGCACCCAGACATGGGCGACTGCGGTCAGGTTGACAGGATGGCGTACGCTTGGGCTCGGTAAGACTCAAGTGAGTTTTTTCAGGTACTTGGACACTGCGTTTTGCATGCTCTTTGCTTTTTGAATAGCACAAACACCTCTCTGCAGGTTCCTCTGTTCTGCTGCCGCTCCACGTGATGGCCCTGATAACATCAGTGTTAGTTTCTGGATGCGATTAATAATCTGCTTTTATGACACTTATGTAAGAGCTGTGAAGAGGAATCATCTTTTGACGGCAGGCTGGTGTTGTCAAGCCTTTGGCTTGGTCACATGCTGAGGGGTGGGGCGGCATCTGGCAGTAGGAAAGAAGATCCTTTTTTTTCCTCTGTATAATGAATACGATTATTTCTTCATAATTAAGCTTTGGTTTAGCTTGGGGTTTTCTGATGTAAGATTAGTCCAATTTTTGTGTTCTTAGACTTTTTCTAGGGAACTTTGAAGTATGGTTTAAAACCAAGTCTGATTTTTTTTCCACTCAACTGTCAGTCAGTTGACTACATGATGAATGCCTTGAACTCCCAATAAAAAGTTGTTTTTTTTTTTTTTTCTTGGTGCTGTTTCTGTTCAGCTTTTTAAAAAAAGGAACTTAGTGAGCTCTACTGACTCAAGTTATGCACTGTCTTGTGTGAGAATGCAGCACTCTACTTGCCTGGCTATGGTCAAGGCTACTGGTCAGGACTTGTAAGGTAAGACTTATGAAATAAACCCAAAACCTCTGGAAGTACCAGACGGTGTCCCTTGTATTAGGCAATTAAGGAAGTTGCAATGAAGTCAGTTAAGCTTGCTTGCTGTGACACCTGATACATATCCAGTATTGCTTAACTGAAGAACTGTGAACCAGCCACAGATAGCATTTGGAAACAAATAGGAGTGAAAAAGGATCTATCCTTTAGACACATCAAACTTGCCTTGTTCAAACAAGGGTGTTTCTGAATCATAGCCATTTCATCAGAATTTTTTTTTTTATGAGCGGAGCCAGTGTGCAACGTCATCTCTGGTGTTGCCCACACACAAGTGTCCAAAGCTGAACCAGATGCTGCTCAAGGCAAGCTGACTTATCTGCTTCCCTCAGCTCTTCAGGGAGGTTATGTATCTGAGCTCTGAGAAACACACATCAAAAGCTGAGCTGCAGATAATCAACATTCCTGTCCAGTGAGGAGGAGGAGAAGATAAATTCAATGTTACTGGCATTTCCAGTCACAGAGAGGACTGGGTGAGGGTTTGGGTGAGATTTGCCAGCTGTTCCCTGGTCGGTGAATGAGGGCAGCATGGGCTGCAGAAGTTTCCCACATGAACTAGAGTTCAGCCCTGGTCCTAGCTCGGGATCTTTGTGGTAAGTGGTGGGACAGTATCACTATATGAGTTTTGCCTGCTGTCCCAGACATCCTCGCTTTATACTATTTAGGTTGAAAGGGATCATCTAGTCCAAACCTCCTGCTGAAGGAGGGTCACTGAGGACTTGCCCAGTGTGGTGGGGCAACCCCTTGTGTCCAGCTGGGATATGAACATCCCCACTGGTGGAGACTCCACAACCTCTCTGGGCAGCCTGTTCCAGGGTTTGACCACTCTCGTGGTCAAAAACCATGGGGGTTTTTTGCATTCAGATGGCATTTTACATGTTTCAGTTTGTGCCCATTGCTTCTTGCCCATCACTGGGCACTTAAGAAGGAGGCAGGCTCCTAATTCCCTCCCATCAAGTCCTTAGACACATTGATACGATCATCCCTGAGCCCTCCCTTCTCCAGGCTGAGCAGTCCCAGCTCTCTCAGCCTCTCACATTAGACTATTTGTTGCATGCATAAAGCTAGACTTCCTGTATCAGAGAAAAAATATATGTAATGGAAGGGAAAGGGAGAAAACTACTGAATATAGGTCTTGTGAGTGATGTGCTTTCCAGTGATGGGCTGTAGTGGGGCACAATGCATTTGTTTTACAAAGAAGTAGCTAGGTAAAGAACGGTAGGGAAGGTGAGTGCTGGGTGAATAAAAGGCCACAAGGAGATGTAAATTCAGATACTGGCAAGGGTGAGAACTTGTTCTGGATAAATAAATGGGTAGAAAATACTATTTGTCCAAAACTGTAAACTCAGAGATGGCTACTTTTAGATTTGCTATGATTATTTTTTTCAATGGGTTATTTTGACTGTAGTGATTTGGAGATGTGAGCTGGTAATAGATGCGTAAGACCCGGCAGTCAACCCTTCTTTGCAGCGCAGAGGTGCAGTTCATAACACTACCAGCCAAGTCTTTGGGGAAAGGAGGACTTTACGGGACGGTTTGCGATAACTTGGGCCTGTGACCGAACTCCAGTGTATAGCAGCTGAGAGCTTGCAAACCTGGGAAAACCAGAGATTAGGTTTTAAAAAACCACTGGGGATGCGAGTACCTCTGGATGTGTTTTCCCCGTCAAAATTGTACCTGTGATGGCATTCACAAAACTGTACTGCTATAGAGGTTCTTTTCCACCGGCTCGTATCTTCACTAACTCATTCCTGTAGATAATTCTGTGTTGCTGGGAGGCCATACTCTGAAACTTTCTCCGAAGAGGCTGAGTGCTAGCAGGTCCTGCTAATGTTAAACATACATTTGATAATGAATGTGATCACGCTTCAGGAAGACGTAGCAACAAAAGTGAGCAGCAAAGGTCTTGCTTTGCTGACAAGTCACCTTCATGTGCGGTCACTGAACACGGGGTTGTGCTGATCCTGTGAAGAAAACCAAACGGCCCTTGACGTACCTTCTTAGTATGTAGCACTGCAAAATAACCGACCTTCCCTGTTTTAGCTATGTGTTCCCCAAACCAAGGGTGCAAAAATCACTCCAGGTGAGGTTGCTTTGAGGCTTCTGTTTGCAAATGTAATGTCCCCCAGTAACCTGTAAGTCTGGTCCTTGCAATGACGGTAGCATTGGTATGGTATTCTGCTTGTGCTGCTCATCCTATTTCCCCTCAACAGATTCTTTCAGGCTTTCCTACAGGAGGGTGTTACATGCCCAAATAAACTATCAAGATCAGTGGATTTGATCATCAACACTTTATTTTTAATGCAGGGAACAGAAACTTTACTTGCCAGAGCTCTCTTCTGCCTTCAGTTTAACCTGTGATCTCTGGAGCATTGATGTAATTTGACATCCCTCAAAGCTTTAATTTCTCTTTAGCTACTATGTTGTGACATTGCTGTCCAGTGACAAGTGTTGTACTCTCCTGTGAACTAAGTGGCTTCTGATGAAACCTTTAGTCATACATTGACAAGCGGGCTTGGATTTTTTTAATTTCCCTCCATTGACTACCAGATGGCACTAGAAAACACAGGGAAAAGCATGATAAAACATAGAATGATCTGCAGTGCCACTGAAAGAATACTAGAGAATGATGTTACTACGGTGCTGCCTCCATGACCATAACCTTTGTGCCGAGATTGAGCTGTAAACCAAATAATGTCAGTAGAGGTTACTATGAATGCAGCCTAAACCATGCTCAGATGGAGGGTTGAAGCTGAAATGACACCGTGTTAGTCTTCAGGAGGGTGCGTGTGCGCTGCAGAACATCGCGGCAGGTTTTTGAGAGCAAAGCTGTCGCTGCTGACGTGCCTCTCTCCCCGCCGCAGACCCGTCTTCGCATCTGGGAGCCAGCAGTCGCATGCGGGGTGGCCGGTCTGAGCAGGAGCACCTTGCGTACGGCTGGGAGCGAGACCTTGTGGGCTGGGGGCTGTAGCTTGAATTCTGCTTGCTGGTATGTGTCCTAGCAAGTACTGATTAGCTGTTGCATAGAAGTTGTCATGGTTTGTGTATTTACAGCCTCTGATCGTGTTTCAGATGAGCTTTAAGAGTAGAGTCGGCTATCTCAAACCTGCCATTTGAAAGCAATGTTATATTTAGCTGTTTTTTATTACTAGCAACTTCAGGAGTTGAAATTGGACCTTGGGGCTTCAAAGCAGCTGCTCGGTTAAGGAAGCATTGCTGAATAAAAGCTCCCTGCGCCGCTACCCTCCCCCTGCTTTTCTACACTACCAGCAGTGTCAGCCCAGCAGCAAGGAAGGGAAGTTGGCCTTGAAGTGAATCTAAAGAGGAAAGAGAGTGAGGAGAGGTGGAGTTAGACAGCTAAATGCAATAGCAGCCGGCGGTGTGGGAAGATGAGAAAGCAGAAGCAAAGAGACTGATGCTTGAATCTCTGTGTGGGTGAGCTCTGCGGAGCAAGGTCTGAATAGAGGGGAGGACCAAGGAGTTTAAAGACTGAAAACACTCGGTGAAAAGGCAGTGATTACTCCTTTTTCTTTCTGGAATAACAATCAAAGGAAAAAGGTAAGGGGGACAAGGAGGAAGTACGTGAAATCCATGCCAAATTCCACTTAAACAAGGGACTGTGAAACAGGAGGATGCCCTGAAATCTTGTTGGTGTAATGCAGGAAGCAAAGAACAACAAACCTGCCTACAGTAGTCTCAAATGCTTGGTACTCCTATTTCACTATATTCTTATTTTGGTTGTGTAACTCTGTGCTCTAAGCTGTCACTGGCAATGCTTGTTTTTAATCCTTAGTGCAGCCTGAGTGTTACAGCCTTTCAGAGTATGAAAGTAACTGGCCAATACAATTAATTTTTTCTTTCTGACTTTGTTAACTTTTTTTTTTTTGTAAGATGAGACTAGCAGAAACCTGGACACAACAGGACGACATTTACTTTCTGTAGCACTCCTGGCTTCAGTAGAGAACACTGTGGCTTTTAGCCAAGTCTAACACATTCAAGTTGAATTCCACAGATTTTAAGCAGCTTGAGGTAAATAAATCAGTACCAACTCTTAAATGCACTAAGTAGTCCATCTCAAAGGTCACTTTGAACTGCTGTGAGTAACTTGACTGCAGCTTCGAAGTTGAAAGTTTGTACAAAGGTAAACAAAATCAGGGGAAAACCTTGTTTATGCTTTCTAGGGTAGTGCCATAGCCAGTCTGCAGTGCCATTTTTGTCCAAGTGCCACTGCTATATGTGCAGTCAGTCCCCTGCAACCGCTAATGGCCCTTACCTTTCAGTTAGGGAGCATTTCTCCCTCCCTGCGTTCCGAACTAGAAGAAGGTGGAGCAGAAGAGCAGTTCACTCAGCTTTTCTGCAGTGATTGAAGGGGATATTTAATATGGTGTCTTGTGCCTCTGCCAGCGTCTTGCCACAAAGACATTAATTTTATCTGAGATACGCAAGGCTAGTAATAGGGTTGGGGTTGAGTGGTTGTTGGAAGAGGGTGGTCAATGGGACAGGGACGTTCTCTTGCCGCGCTGCAAGGCGGCTGCGAGTGCAGCCCCTCCAGTCCAGCTGTATCTGCCCCCGGTTACCAAACCCATAACTGTTTTGGTAGTCCTGGGTAACCGTGCCACTTTGCTTACCCGATCTTTCCTTTGGCAATGCTAACGGACCAGTGACTCACTAGAAAAAACACAAAACTCTCTTCTAAGTGTTTTCGGAATTTAGCGTGCCTCTGAATTACGTTGTTCTGCCAGCCGAGGACTGCGAAGCTGTTAATAGGAAAGGGCTAAACCTCACTGTTCCTGTTTTGATCACTTTTACTGAGGACTGGAGAAAGACAAGGCTGGTGTTTAGAAGTCAAAGGGACCGGGCTCTTAAACTGTGCAGAATTTATTAAGCTGCTGAGTGTCACATCATTTTGAAGAAGGGTCCTGGCTTTTCAGCTGTCCCTCAGTCTACTAATGACCGGCTGGTAAGACCTGAGAAGGTTGTAAGAGCTAGAGTGGGAATTTGACTCAGAGAGTTGCCCAGAGAGTTGTGGTGAACGGTGTTAAATCCGGCTGGCGGCCGGTCACAAGTGGTGTTCCCCAGGGCTCAGTTCTGGGGCCGGTCTTGTTCAATAACTTTATGGATGATCTGGATGAGGGAATTGAGTGCTCCCTCAGTAAGTTTGCAGATGACACCAAGTTGGGCGGGAGTGTTGATCTGCTGGAGGGTAGGAGGGCTCTGCAGAGGGATCTGGACAGGCTGGATCGATGGGCAGAGGCCAACTGTGTGAGGTTTAATAAGGCCAAGTGCAGGGTCCTGCACTTGGGTGAAAACAACCCCATGCAACGCTACAGGCTTGGGGAGGAGTGGCTAGAGAGCAGCCCGGCGGAAAGGGACCTGGGGGTGCTGGTTGACAGCCGGCTGAACATGAGCCGGCAGTGTGCCCAGGTGGCCAAGAAGGCCAACAGCGTCCTGGCCTGTATCAGGAATAGTGTGGCCAGCAGGAGTAGGGAAGTGATCGTGCCCCTGTACTCGGCACTGGTGAGGCTGCACCTTGAATCCTGTGTTCAGTTTTGGGCCCCTCACTACGAGAAGGACGTTGAGGTGCTGGAGCGTGTCCAGAGAAGGGCAACGAAGCTGGTGAGGGGTCTGGAGCACAAGTCTGATGAGGAGTGGCTGAGGGAACTGGGGCTGTTTAGTCTGAAGAAGAGGAGGCTGAGAGGAGGCCTTATTGCTCTCTACAACTACCTGAAAGGGGGTTGTGGCGACGAGGGTGTTGGTCTCTTCTCCCAACTAACTAGTGATAGGACAAGAGGAAATGGCCTCAAGTTGCGCCAGGGGAGGTTTAGATTGGATATTAGGAAAAATTTCTTCACTGAGAGAGTGGTCAGGCATTGGAACAGGCTGCCCAGGGAGGTGGTGGAGTCGCCATCTCTGGAAGTGTTCAAAAACCGTGTGGATGTGGCGCTTCAGGACATGGTTTAGGGGACATGGTGGCGCTGGATTAATGGTTGGACTTGATGATCTTGAAGGTCCTTTCCAACCTAGTGATTCTGTGATTCTGTGACTCTAGATCTGCCAGCTGGAGAGTGGTGAGGAGTGCGTGTATGGGGCTCTGCATGACCTAACCGAGCTGAAGCTCTTCCTTAGTCTAGCTGCAGCTTTATTTTTTTCTCCTTTTGATGATGAGCTCTATTTTCAGAGGAGCTTGCTGTTTATCATGATTTCTGTGTTTGGGCAGGTGGCCGGCGCAGTGAGCCCACACATACTGCTCTCTTCTTGCCTCTTGGAGTCCATGTGTAGTAGGTCTCTAGGAGTATAGCAACACTGCCGTAAGAGAAACTTTCAACCTGCTGAAATCGTAGGCTTAATTTCAATGTGGCTGGCTCAAAAGCAGAACAGCTTTCTTTCTGCTTTGTCTTCTGGCACGAGGCCAGGCTTCCCCAGCTTCCTGCGGTGGTTGTGGTGGCTTTCTGAATGATAGAATAAATCCACCTTCCCCCCTGGCTCAGCTCTCCCTTGAGGGACTCATGAAAGCCCTGGTCTCAGAGGCACATGAGAAGCCTTAAAAATGCATAAGAGTATCAAAGTGTGACGTGACAGAATAAGCTACATAATCAGATTTTTGGTTTTATCTGGGCTTTTTGTACAGAAAAGGCTGCATATGACATTCTGTGCCGCAATCTGGACTGTGACCTCCTCTTTTGCCTCTTTTTCTATTTATTTAGCACGTAACAAATGTTTCTCTTTGGCCTAACTGGCATGCAAAAACTTTTGGAGGCCAGATGAGAAGTCAAAGTGACTCTTCAAGTTGCAAAGGCCTGAAATAAATGGTGTTGCTAGCAAGGATACCCTGTTGTCTTAAAAAAATATCAAAGAGGTACCGAATGAGAAATGGGGAATAAATCAGCTTGCCTGAGAAGGTTTCGTGAGTTAGTAGTTCAAAAGATTCTGGATTGGATGTTCGTGATATCTCTTGTGGCTTTGTATTTCTATGATACCATAAAAAAACCATATGAGTAGGCTGGGTGGAGTATGCAGGTGATAATGGCCATTAGCAAGCTTGGCTGATTTAAAAAAAAAAAAAAAAAAAGATTGTGATGGATGAGGCTTTATGGTAAGGGGACCGAGACCAAGGATATAGACCTCCAAAACATGTTCTCTTTGCTGATAACTTCCTGATAATGCTGGATAGGACAGAGTGAAGTGCTGCCTCTTCTAGAGGTATCAGTAGCAAGGAGGTATGTTTTGTGCCGGAGGATTTGAAATTTTATGCAGTCCAGAGAGTTGCAGCTGTGAATAGGACTCACATTTACTTGCCCATGAGGTTTCAAAAGCAGATGGTGAGAAGGTGAAAAGGTGATTCTGACAAAGGCGGAGGTTTTGCAGCCTTAGAGATCAATTTTCTTAAAAAAATTAGCAGTGTGAAGGGGCACAAAATTTAGGATGCACTAATGTTTTGTGCCATCTGTGACTTATTAGGTGATAATAGTGATGAGAACAACGAGCATCTGATAGCTTATTGCCTCAGACAGCCTGGGGAAGGGTAAATCCAGGTTCATACATCTGTGCTTTGCTGTAGCTTTTTCTAGGGAGGATCCTAGAAGCTGTATCCTTTGAGGGAGCAAAGAATGAATATACAATGCTGCTTCTAGTTGAACTTTTTTGTGAAAATATGGCCTTTACAGGGAACACACAAAAATAGCAGCCAACCCTTTCCAGCTGTAAGGGCATCTGGCTGTACTACGTTCAGCTTTGAAGCTCACCTGTTGCTGTAGCCTCTCCAAAGAGGTTAAAACGCTTCTGTAATAGAAGTGACCTGAGAAACGGGGTTCACTACTGCGTTCCCCACCACTAGGCAGGTGCTTGGTGTCTGAGGCACTTCAGTGAGTTGTCCTAAATAGATTCCTGAAGTTCTTCTCTGATGCCAATGTGGCAGAAGGCTGCAGTTCCCATGCCGGTTTTGTGTCCCTGGCTCTCAGACCCTCGCAGCTTGAGCGGTGTGTGGTGTAGACCCCAGCTTTGGCTGCGGGGGCTGCCGTGCAGCGGTGAGCACCGCACACCCTTTCCTACGCCTTCCCTTCTCCTCTAGCTGCTGCTGGGTTAGATACGTTGGCGGTAGCTGTTCACCCTGTCTGTGGCTTACTTTTTGGGCCATTTTATTTGGCAAAGCTCTACCAAGGTGTATAGAAATGTAGCTGGCTACAGCTCACCTTTGCAAGCTTTTGCTTCAGTTGGAAAAAATGCATTTACTCTCCAGCTCTCCCGAGCTGAATGTTTTCTTCAGAAATGTGGAACGAGTTCTACTTTTGGCTGAAGCCTGAGTTAGTCTATAATAGAAATTAGGCAGCTGCCCAAAAGTCTGCCAAGGGGCAAAACTTACTTCTTGTCCTTAAAGCTTTTAACAAACAAGATGGGTAGGTAAGTCCATGACCACCTGGGCCCCCTCTGCTACAGACACTGTGCAGCAGACTGATGTGGGCATCAAAATCCTGAAGGAGTTCAGTTTCCTCTGAACCAGTCTGCTGGTTTACAAGTGGCCTACTTGAAAATACAGCCAGTGATGTAATTATTGTCAGGAAACAACTCGCCTTCTGTTGCTTAATTATATTTTTTGTGTATACTTAGTCCATTTAAAAAGAACTGTGTTGGATGGCGCACTGTGTTTCCCCTTAATTACTGTTGTATGGTAATTGCCATGTAATTAGACTGTTATGAATGTAATAGGCGTGTATTATTGTGGGGCAGTGATTTATGGAATGTAAGCATGTTTAAAAAGTGTTCTACATGTTCTTCACACAGGATTGCTAAGCTGGTCTTTCACTGCTATGCAGTGTTTCAATTTTACTTTGTTTGAGGTCTTCTGTAATAACACTACTTCAATATCCAGTCAATATACTGGAAATTACACTGGCTGGTTGTGGTGAGGTATCTAAAGATCTTCATCATGCTTGCAGAATAAAAAAATTGCTAATGCAGAAATAAATCAAGCATACTAATACCCAGGTTGAAGGACTTCTGGTAGGAGTATTTTTGTACTGATGTGTGCTACAAGGTGCTTAGTGTATGTTGGTTAAAAAAAAAAGTTGGTTAGTAATCCTACTGCTGAAAGGATGTAGGTTCAATCAAATGTTAGTGCCTCACCTGTGCACACAGGAGTAGTGACTCTTTATGTAATCCTTTCCTTCTGTTAGCTTACACTTAGCTTTGCCAGGGCACTTCTGAAAATTAAATTTACCCTACAGGACAAAGTACCTCTGGGGATTAACTTTGTATGAATTAGTTTTGTAAGTAGGTGGTGACCCCAAAGGGGCAACAGAAAAGGTCTTGAATCCTTTACGTGTGACCCTGTGGTACCAGAAGCTGTTAGGTACAGACATGAGGTGGATTAAAATGCTAGCAACAGTTGAGCGTGCTGAGCACTGCAGCATCCAGTTGCTTGCAGATGGAAATTCAGAAACACAATTTGTGTGTCGCTAACCCTACTCTTGGTTCAAGAGTTAAAGAATGTGTTTGTGGTGGGTTGTTTTTTTTCTCCAGGGTGTTTACTCATATAACTTGCTGTGTGACTCGCCTGCTGTTAACAGGCTTTACACCTCTGCCCTGTTTTACCATGTGTCTGGTGATGGGATCGCCTATCCTTTTTTTTTTTTTTGGTGTATTTTCTTTTTCAGCATCTCTTTGGCAGGATGTCACTCAGTGCAGATGTGGAGCCAGGGATGATCCTAACTTATGTCAGTTATGCAGTTACATACTGTCATCTTCCGTTTTTCTTATACATCGTATGGTCCCAGGCTGCAGTCCTGTGCCTCCCTGTAGCTGGGAGAAGAAAGAACATGAGCAGTCCAGCAGCGGCAATGCAAGGGCAGCAAGGTTCGTGAGAGAACAGAGTATCAGACTGTTGTAGTGCAACACAAAAGGAAAGGTATTACAGAAAATAGGAGGGACAGAACCCCTATTTCATCACAGGCTATACATGGCTTTTAGAAGCGCTAGGACACTGCATTGTAGGGACAACTAAAAACTGTAGGCCATGTCTAAAAACTAGTCATCAAAACAGCAATGCTTGCCCTTGCTACCCTGGTGATTGCAGAGGAAATCACGAGAGATCCATGGCTGATGAAGTAAGTTGCAAAGAGGAGAAGTACCCCCTTGGCAAGACCTTTTGCAGTAAGTACTATATGATGACTGATTCTAAGTTGCCTGGGAAAGGCTTTCTGAGCAGCATAGTTTCTGGAATTAAGATTATTTTCATCCTTCTGGATTTCTGTGGCACATCTTGTGCAAATGAAAGTTGTATCAGGAAAAATCTTGGGTTTTGTGCTTCTGCTAATGCACAAATGCTACTCCTCCCATATATTCCCAAACTTAGCAAAACTGAAGTGACAGGACAAAACTCAGCTCTGTCTGTTTCTAATGGGACTAAACCATGTAGGGAAACACATTTTTATCCTGAATTAAATTTGCATGTGGACTTTGGTTCACTGCTATGCACAAAGAGTGAAACTGGCTGTGAAGAGGACAAAGAGCTCACCACAGACACATGCAATTGCTTTGACATGCTGCACAGCGAGGGCAATGGCTTTGCTGAAACTTGGCCAGACAGCTGCATCACTTGTTTTTCTGTGAACATGCAACTAATATAATTCTTTATAAGCCTTCATGTAGCTGTACTGCTATTTTTATAGTTTTTTATTCACATCTCAGGCACCAGGCAGATAATACATGCAAGTCCCATGCTCATTGTCCTGGCAGCTGCACACAGCTATGTTTGGAGCAGAGTGGACTATAGCAAGGGATCCTTGCCAGTATGGTCACTGTTTTCCTGCCTCCTACCCTTGTCAGGCCGCCTACTCGCTGTTTTGCATCTTCCCTGTACCCTGATTTTTGTCTCTTGTTGGAAATGAGACAGCAAGGCTTGATTAAGTAATTTTACACCTTCTTTTTAATAATTTTTTTTTTCCTTGAGACTTGTATTTCGTCGTCTCTGGGATTCTGCCCCAGGATACACATGCACAGCTTGTCTGTTGTGGTTGGCAGAGACCAGCCTCCACAGTTTTGTAAGCCAGCATCTCTTGTACAAGTTTTGCAGAAGAGATGAACCGAGCCTTGTAGGATGCTGAGCTGCCAACATAGCCAAGTACTCCCCCCCCGCCCCAGGCTGGGGAAGTAGCTGCTTTTTTTTTTTACGTTTAGCCGAACTACTCGCTTGTGCAATGTGCTCCCATCTGAGGATGAGAGCAGGTAATCCCTTACAGATGTAGGAGCAATGCTCGTTTCACTGATAAGCCAATGTGCCAGCTACTGTTTGTGGCCAGCGGTACGCATGCAGTATCACTGCTCCTCTCCTGGGCAGAGCCCAGAATAAAACCCCAGAGTGGCTGTTGCTTCTGGTACATCTTACTTAAGGCCTTTAACAAGCCTTCTTCCCTGGGGAAAACATTTTTTTTCCAAGGTGTTCATCAAGCAAAGTATCTGCTTTCTCCAGTTCTCCATTATCTTCACCTGGGGTGGGTTAACTTTAGCTGGCAACCAAGCCACTCTCACTCCCCCCTCCTCAGCAGGACAAGGGAGAAAAGATGAAAAAGCTCATGGGGCTAGATAATGACAGAGAGATCGCTCCCCAATTAGCCATGGGTAAACCAGACTCAACTTGGGGGAGGTTCATTTATTGATAATTAAAAATAGAGTAGCATAGTAAGAAATAAAACCTACCCTTCAGAAGCTATGGGGAAACAATCTTCCTTTTCTCTTCCCACCCCTTGCTAACAATCGGAAAACCTGAGGCTCTCCCCTATACCTGAATAAACCACTAATCTCCACGTCCAATATTTTACTCCTCTTCTAGTGATGCCAAACTAGTACTCTGAAGAGGGCAAAATGCTGCTAAGATGCCTCATTTACACTCACGGGAGTCTATATTGGCCACAATTAATTATGGCTAGTTACCATAAGTGACTTTAAAGCAACATCTTTAAGGCCGAGAGCACTTTGAGCTTGCACGAGCACCTGGCACCTGTAGTTCTATGTACTTCTATCTGAGAACCGATTGTTTCTTCTGTAGTATGTATTTTGTGGACTGGATGTTCTGCCAGTGGTGGGTCAGTCGTAGATTCTCTAGTGACTGTTTTCTGTGCTGTGATTATGGCAGTTTGTGTGGGAGTGGCAGAAAATAGCAGCTGTTTAACATGAGATGATTTGTTCAGCTGCAGTGTCAAGAAGTCTTAGTGGTGGGCTCAAGTTGATGAAAAAGGGGGTTTTCACACAGAGATGAAATGAGTGGGAAGAGGGAGTAGAGAGTATTTTGCAAATAATCATTTGTCTGTTCCCTCTAGAAACTGAAGACTTTGTTTAAATAGTATCCCTCCCACAACATACTTGCTACAGTAAATACTATGCTATGAAAAGTAATGCCTTCAGAGATGAGTGTGGTTGCCCAGAGACTTGGCTATTCTGGTCAGCTGTCTTTAAACAAGACTCCAGCCTGTGATGCTCCTTGCTAGTAGTTCCAATCTTCTGTTTACGGTATGATCTCAATCTTTTGTCATGGAAATAAAAATAAAGATGAGAGGAGTAAGAAAGAAACAGCTGTTGGCTCTACACTTGTGTTCATTTTGATCCTTGCATCCTGCTGGTCATCTTGATTCAGCCCTCTGTCTCCAATACAAGTATCAAGCTTTCTCAAACTCACTTATACAGGTTTTTTCAATGAACTTCGCAGATAGTTTGCAAATATTTGTTAATGTTGGAGTGAACCTGTTAAGCTGGGGGTTTATTACCTGCGCTCCTCTGAATTGCAAGTTGCAGTTTCTGGCTCATGTAGTTTATATCAGTTTAATAGTATACACAACTGTACAATTGCACCTTTCTGACATTGTGAAATTATTCTTAGATGTTGTCTTCCATAGGGTAAGTGATGCAGGTGTATCTCCACAGTCTGCAAGGTTGCCTGTTTGGCTTGATTGCTTTCTTCATATCTAAAAGGTCCTACAATATCCTTTTAGGAAGATGATGGTGGTCCAATATAACCTGTGTAGGTATGCCTTAAATATCTAACCCTTGGAAACTGAGTGTGGTTGCTTCACAATGAAATGGTCAGGGTGGATAAGGCTCCATGTGGAATTCAACAGCAGACAAACAGGGGTGGCTTGATTCTCATGGGTGCCCTAATTCTCATGGGTGTCCTAACCTGTCTTTACCTGTTGTATTTGAAGTTGGGATGTTGCTCCTACAAGTTGTTGCCCAGGCAGATGTTTCATTGTGGTCTGGAATGACTCTTCCACATCTGTGTTTGCACATAGTTACCTACCTGCAGGGTGAAGAGCACTTTCCGAAGCAGGTCTCAGTCTCTTTGTGTCTCTTCATTTCCTGGTATGTGCTCTGCGATGCTCACAACAGATTTGTCATATCTGCATCTCTGCAGAAAGGAGGCTGCACTTCAAAGCCTAACTTTGATGGTACTTTGTGCTTCATGGTCATTTTTCCAGGAAGGGCACAGGGGATTGATTTGGCTCAGAGGTCCTTTGGCAGCTAGGGAGCATCCTTGCATCAGCACATGCTATGGGAGATTCAGCAAGAGAGAACAACCTGGCCTTGTTTCTACTGTAACTGCTGCTGTTGCTTGCTAAAAAATACTGTATAAAAAATTAACCTTGTTTTGATCATCTGAAGAGGACCCCTCATATTTGGGATAGAGGTGTCTCTACCTGCTCCAATGCCATCTTCTTTCTAGTCCCAAATATTAAAATTAAGTATGCCAAATAGGTCATGTGCAGCTGAATCAAACATTTTTTTTTATAAGCCTTCAATGTGAATTGAAGCTGTATGCCTTTGAAACAGTTATCTGGGCTTTATATTGCTCCCCCTCTCACTCTCTTCCAGTTATTTGCAGTTCGCGTGGCACCCAGCTGATGAGTCTGCAAGTGTTATTCAGGAATCATTGAAATACTAAAAGAGAGCTTCGTTAGCTATTTTGCCCCAAAATGATTTCTGTTCTATGAGCTCAGAACAGAAGGTGCTGATGGAGTGAATTTGAAAACTAGGTCTTGCCACGTTCACAGGGATTTGCTCCCTGGAGGTGAGTGGGTTTTGAAGCAGCATGTGTGTGTATTTGACACTAAAACAGCTCATTTGTTGGTTTCCCCTTGCCTTCACAAATAATTAGTTTAAACCTTCTCAGGAAGCATTGATGATCTAGTTTAACTGAATAGGGCTTTTTTCAGGCTGGAAGAAAACAAAAATCTTGGCTATAAGATGATGACATGCCTGCAGAAAAGCACTGATCTGAAGCAGTTTGAAATTTGAGGTTAATGCAGCTCCATCAGGCTTCTGGAAATACTTTTCTCTTTACCTAAGAACGAGGAAGATGAACTCAAAAGAGATCCTTTAACAAAAAGCATTATCCCTAAGCTATGAATCCTAGAACAGTTTGGGTTGGAAAGGACCTTTCAAGGCTATCTAGTCCACCCCCCCGCCATGAGCAGGGACATCTCTAACCAGAGCAGGTTGCTCAGAGCCTCGTCCAACCTGACCTGGGGTGTTTCCAGGGATGGGGCACTGACCACCTCTCTGGGCAGCCTGGGGCAGGGTTTCACCACCCTCCCTGTGAAAAATTTATTCCTTGTATCTAGTCTGAATCTCCCCTCTTCTACTTTAAAACCATTACCCTTTGTCCTGTTGCTACAGGCCCTGCTGAAAAGTCTGTCCCCCCCTTTATTCTAAGCCCCCTTTTAAGCACTGGCGGCTGCAGGAAGGTCTCCCCGGAGCCTTCTCTGCTCCAGGCTGAGCCCCCCCAGCTCTCCCAGCCTGTCCTCCCAGCAGAGCTGTTCCAGCCCTCGGAGCATTGCTGGGGCCTCCTGTGGCCCCGCTCCAGCAGGTCCGTGTCTCTCCTGTGCCGAGGGCTCCAGAGCTGGACGCAGCCCTGCAGGGGGTTCTCCCCAGAGCGGGGCAGAGGGGCAGAATCCCCTCCCTCAACCTGCTGGCCACATGGCTTTGGGGGCAGCCCAGGACACGGTTGGCTTCTGGGCTGGGAGCGCACGTTGCCGGCTCGTGTCCAGCTTTTCGCCAGGGCTGCTCTCCATCCTTTCAACCCCCAGCCTGTAGTGATATTGCTATCTAGACAAGTGATTTTTAAAAACAGAAAAATCTAGACAATTTATAAGCTGATATATAGGACCTGTCGGCAAAAGTAGCTGCACTTTAATTTGGATTGCACAGCATGCAGTCACTGTGCTTCTGAGTTGGACCAGGTACTGGACCAGGGTTTTGAAGCAGGACCATCTCACTGGTATGGTTCAGTAGGCTCTGAGCAGGCCATTATGGTGTTAGCCATGGATGCTCAGAACTGGGCAACAAGCAGTATAGATCCAACAAGAGAAGCTGCTCCATTGTAGTATGCTCCAAATGACAGCCAACTAGTAGGATTTTTTTTTAAATAGCCAATATAATGTAGCTTAGCTGACAGCATGATAACAGGCGTATCAATTAGTTGGCTCAAACAAGCTGTTTGGATAAATGGATAGCAGCATTTTATTTAAATATGAGTTGTAAGTATTGACCAAACCGCATACAGGCTGCCCAGTAGTCACATTAGAACTGTATTCATGTAAGTGGATTCTAAATCGGAGTCATCAGATCCACAGGAAAGGCTAAGGTTTTCGTTGTTCAGCAGCACAAACACTACTAAACTATGTCAGCCTTCCTTGCAAGCATGTAATTATTTGATTATTTTGTGGGTTTTTTGTTTGTTTGTTTGTTTTTAAATCTGTATAGGTTGTTCACTTAAACCTGTGACCACAAGTTTGTGAACTCCTACAGTCTGTTGTGAGTGCATGGTCTTTGGGGATTTTGCTTATGTTTTCTCCTAACAGAAAAGCTTGCTTGGTGAACAGCTAAAACGAGAAACTGCAGTGGGAGCGCTGTCTGTAGAAGGAGGAAGCCAGCTATGATGAGGTCTGAATAGTCTCATCTCACTGGATATATGCCGAGCTGGAGGTCAGAGTGCGTATTGTGACGCAAAGGGAAGCGGGCAGGGGAGCTCACGCTGCAGGGGTAAGGGCACTGACTAACCCTGTCTGCCTGGCTCTCCTCTTCCAGCACAGTGTTCCTTGGGGATTTAAACATGCATCTGATATTTGACCAGATCTTGTTTTAATGATGTCTGGGCCAAGTTAGACAAAGGTATTTCTCTGGCCCAGGAATTCCTATGAAATTCCTTACTGGGTCAACTTTTTGTCCCTGTGCTAAACCTAGAGGCTGACTTCTACAAAGGGCCAACTGGCTTAGGGGGATTTTGACAGCACTGGCACAGCTTGGATTTGGAGTTCAGTACTAAGAAATATTTTAAGTCCTGTATCAGAAGTGATTTGAGTAGGGCTCAGTATTATATCACTTAACCTCTGTACCCTGGCAAGCATAAATCCTCTTCTTCATCTCTTATGGGCCTCAATTGTTATAAATAATGGTGGCCAAGCGGAGCATTTTTTCATTGACGTGCACTAATGGGTAATAAAGTAGGTGGGGGGAGTGAGCTCTGAGTAACGCTATGCCCAAGCCAGAGGGAAGAAGCGATTTTTAATCTGCTTTTAGATGTGAAAAGCAGATGCCGGTTTGGCTCCTGTATGTTACAGTTTCAGGGCACAGCTGAATAAAAAACACACTACAATTGCTTACCTTCTTTCCCTGGTATACATGGGCCACAATCCTTTAGCCTGCAGGTAGGAAGTAGAGTATCCAGTGTGCCTCTCATATGTGGCTATATGGGAAAAAAAAAAGGGGGGGGAAAAAAAAGGAAAAAAAGGTCTATTTAGCACTGCCTGGCCATCCTGTGCTCAGCACTGATTTTACACAATGGAGTTTGTTGTACTTCAGCACAGGCGAAGGCTTAGCTGGATCTGTTGTAGCCTCTGTCAATTAATTCTGTTCCTGGGTGTTTAAGGTGGATCTTTCTCCTGTAAATGTGAGTGAACTGTCTGTCTTAATGTATTTTTCTATACGAGGAGAGACTGACCTTTACTCCTCACTTCAGCCAGAGCACATGGATATGACAATTATACGAAACTTTATAGTCTGCTTCGGCACACTCCAGCAGTGTGCCTAAATGTGGCTAAGCACAAATAACTGCTCTTGATGTAACAACTCTGAGTAATCCCTGTGCAAGCTGGACTCGCAGTGGGTAGGCTTGATGTCTTACAGGCAGAAGCGACTGGGAGCCTGGCTGTAAGGAAGAACTCGTAGTGGCTAAAACATGGTGGGATGCACTGCTTGTCCCACTGCCTAGTAGTGCTCTCTTCTGGTTTGTAAGATGGTGGTAAACTCCTTTTCTCATTAGTTTCATATCCTGTTTTTAGGTGGAGAGATAGTTAGGTCAGGGTTTGGTGTTTGTTTTTTTTACTTGCACTGTGCAGATGCATATAAGCATTCTCAGGGAGCTGGGGCACTGGTCTGCTGTGTTGTCCTCCATCAGTTTTAGTTTTTAGTGACTATGCAAGAGTGATGAAATGTGACAACTGGTCTCCAGCTTGCTCTCTGCCTCTTGGTCTTCCTCCTTCATGTGATCTACTTCTTGAACTCATAGCTGAAATGCTCAGGAACTTGCTGTCATGCATTTGTGCATGATTCCCACCATGATTCCCATCCCTTAGCAAGTGTAAATGCTTAGTAGTTAAAGCAGAAAGCTTGAACATGTTGAAGTGAAAGGGACTTGAAATGTTTCTACTCTTGCCTACCAAGGCAATTTAAATAGGACCAGGATCTAATCATATCCTTCACTTACAGGTGCAAACCTACAGCTCTAAGGAGTATGACTCTTGTGGTTTATTACAGACTGTCCAAAAAAACCTTTGGACTGTCTACAAGGGAAGTCCTCTCAGCCAATGCCTCTGTGAGTGCCTTCCTTGCAGTGTGTATCCTAAGCAGCTGGAAGGCTACACCATCAAGAAACTATTGTTTGTAGTAATGAAGCATGGATATTTCAGTCTTGGAAACCTGTGAGAAGGGAGACCCTGCTGCCATCTCGATAAGCTGAGCTGTTTGGCCAGAGTGCAGTGCATTTGGTGAAACATGTAGCAATCTGTTGAGCTTGTCCTCCAACAGGCTAAGAATAAAATAGAGGATTGGAAAGAAATCCACGTGGTTTCTCATACAGATTTATTGTGACTTTCATTTGGTGATCCTGGGACTTGCAAAGAAAAATGTAATTGGATTTCCAAGGAAGGCAGAGGATGAGGGAAGCAAAGGAAGCCTGTCTGGGAGAATCTACTCCAGTGTTATATTGCAAGGCCATACAGGAGGTAGTTCGAGTGAAGACACAAAGGGGTTGGTTCTCTTTCAGAACTAGTTTAAACAGCCTTGACTCAGGATTTGTGACCTAGAAGATAAGCATCTTTCTGGGTGAGAATTGCTGTCCTGGACCGGAAAGCTTAGACTGATCTCTGTGGAGAACAAAACATCTCAAGAACTTTCTGAAGTGGCTTCTGGCAACACTTCACTGGCAGGTTCTTAATTCAAGTAGTAGGCACGTTGGCATAGGTGAGCATGACTTGATCCTCCCCAAGGCAGGCATGTGACCCTTTACCAAAAGTAGTGAAAAGACTGGCTAAAACAGCAGGGACTCAGTGAAGGAGAACAAAGATAATGGCAACTGTGTGAAGCAAACAAGGTAAGAACAAGCACAGACTGATCTGCCTGAGGAATTCAGGCTGCCTTGGTGGCTGCCTGCCACTGGGGTGTGATGGTATGTGGGCAAACAGCTGCCTGGAATGTGTCAGCCTTTGTTACTACCTCAGAGCAGAGACACAGGCTCTGAAGATGTGACCGACTGACAGAGATGGCAATGTTGAATAGCTCTGAGCCTAAAAGCCCTCTTTTCCTGACTGAAGGACCGTCTTCTGCTGGGAACATCCTCTGCTTCTTAACTCTCGTGGGGTCAATTGCCTAGGGAGCTTCATGACCCCAGGAGTACAAGTATTCTACAGATGTAGGCTCTTTTAGGTTGAGTCTAAGCTACTGTGCAAGTTGAGGAGGATGTCAATGACTTGCTAGGTAGTAGAAAATGAGGTTAGAAACTGCAGAGCAGATCTGATGCACCTGGAAGGGCTTGAGCTTCTGAGATGCCATTGCAGTGTGCTGTGCCTTGCCCTGTGGAGGAAGTTCTCTGGAAGGATGGCTAAGAGTACAGATTTTAAATTCCCATTTCTACAGACATGCAGTGACACTGAATCTGAGCTTAAAAGCTTCTCTTTTGCAAGCTGCATTCATTCTTGGAATGTGTTAAAACAGGAGGTCTCAACTTTTAATGTTTCCAAAGTAGACACAAGATCATCCATGCAAATATAACATCTTTGAGGCAGAGCTGTGTTTTTGTGGTGGAGCATCACAGGAAGTAGCAGGCTGCTCTCTAACTGGAGTGGTAGTTTCCCTTAACTTGCAATCCTCTTTTTATCTTTCTTCAGTCCTCACTCAAGCCTATCTGTAGTATGTCGCTGCATTCTACAAAAATAGACTCGCTTCCTCTACTCTTAAGTATGATGAGTCTGCTGACAGCAGTGTTATCAGCTGGTTTGTAGTTGGTCTTTGTTAAACCAAGGCGCTAAGACCCTTTGATTCATCTCTTTGACTACAGTGAAAGGCTTAAAACAGCAGGCTCCAAAGCTCTGCACTGGATTTGTTTGTAAATGTAGACACTTAATGGTGAAAAAAGGTATGCCATCACTTCAGAGCCTGAAGAAGAGTGTCTCAACCTATGCCCTCAGCACTTTCAAACCATAATTAAGAGTTCAGGCATGTTTGGCTGAGGAAGCTTGTTAGCCTGGCAGGGGAGGGGGATTGTTTTCCCTGTAATGTGAAAGATTGAGTCCTAATTACCTAGTTGAACATTTGGTGTCATGCATGCTGAGTGATTGAATGCAGTGGCTGAAGATATAATTTCACTTTGGGGATCACTGTAATTGCTTGGCCAGTGAAGTACCTGATCCTGTCACGTTTTGCTGCAGGGAGACGTTCAAATCCTGGAGATCCTAGTGTCTTTTCTGCAGCGTGGGAAGGAAATGAAAAGCAAAACAGCAAAACTGCTTGTTTCATGCATTCCTGGGCAGTGCTTGCTACCGCAGTATCCCGGCGCCATCCCAGCAATGTGTTAGGGGACGTGAGTAGCATCTGTCACATGCTGTGTGTTCTTTCATCCTCGTCCCAGGGGCGAATGCTGTGCAATGACTTTATTTCAAATGTGCATGCCTTTATACATTTGTTAAAGACAGGAGGGTTACAGAAATGCATGTTCATCCATAGACAAAGCTGCTCTCAGAACTGTGATGGGCATATTGAATGGTGCTGCTTTTTGCTGGAGGAGGATAGTTTTGTGGCTACTTTTACTCTAATAATTTTAACTTAATTTTGCGTAGATTTGGTCTGTGGTGCAGAGGAGAATTCAGCCTGCCAGAAAAGGAGAGGTGTATAGTTGGGTTTATAGTTTAAAGAGCTATTGTAATAAGATTTGGGGGTGAATAATTTCCATTGAAGGGGGCTATATTTCACTGTAGCTATTGAAAGGCCTTCTTTTGTTGCCTGCTGTCAGATGCACTTTGACAAGCTTTTGCACTGAATTTCCTGGAGCCATCCCTGGCCCATCCCCTCTCGCTTCACAACCATTACATTAGTGGGATGGGAAGATATTAAGGCAAATCCCCGCTAGGCTGGCAGGTTGCCTGACAGCTGACCCCAGCCAGAAGGAGCACTGCCCTGGGGATTTAATTGGCTTGTTCCAACAGAGTGGCTGTCAGGCGAGATCGATCACTGTGAGCTAGAGAGTTCAGCAGTTCATCCTGTAAGATGGTCCCATGAAGGCATGCTAACGTAGCCTCGTCTGCGCTCCCTTCAGGTGCTAAAGCGCTTCCTGGGAAGAGCGCCTTAAGAAGCAATCTCGAGCTTTTGGCCCCATCAACCCCATTTGAACAACATGTGTGGAGATGGTGGCAGCAGGGACCAGGGTTTCTGAGATGGAAATTATGTCCATTTGGAAATGACTGCCTTTGGCAAGTAGAAGGGTTTAATTTAGGGATGGTCTGAGGCAATTCTTCTATACTAAAGTGCAGCTTAAACTAAAGAGATGCTAACTGAAGCATGCTGAGGTTGAAAAACTTGTGTCAGTGAGTAGTCAGAGCAGGGGATGAGCTAGGAGCCAAGGGTGACCCCAGCGAGGCAGTGCTCTCACCCCCAGGCTGTGGTCCCACAGCCTCTGAACATGGCGGGGTACTACCTGCTAAAACAGGGTCTATTGACAGCCTCCGACAAGGTGAGGGGACGAACTGGGTCCAACCAGTTCAGAAGATGGGGTCAGAGACAAGGCTGGACACAGCGAGACAATGTGGGTCCAAGAGGTTCATCCAGAAGATGTACTGGAGACAGGCACACACCTTTGCTATAACTCTGGTCAGGACTACGTACCCTGGTTTGAGTGGAGATCCTGGCCTGTGGGTGGAAGTCCCAGGTGGGGCTGCTGAGGGCAAGGGAGGACTGACACTGAACTTAAATGTTCATTCTTCTGAGGTTAATGGATCTCCACCATGTGAGGAAGGTGGCTATTGCAGGTTCTTCCTGTTGTGTAAATTCTTTTGGAACAGGCTAATTAGCAAAGGTGTAGCACAGAAGCACTGACATGCGGGGGAATCCCTATCACAACTGCAGTGATCTTGGAAAATCAGTACTAAAGATCTGTATCTTTGGAATCATAGAATCGTTTAGGTTGGAGAAGACCTTTAAGATCATAAAGTCCAACTGTTAACCTAGCACTGCCAAGTTCACTGCTAAACCATGTCCCTAAGCACCACATCTACACATCTTTTGAAGACCTCCAGGGATGGTGACTCTACCATATCCCTTGGGCAGCCTGTTCCAATGCCTGACAACCCTTTCGGTGAAGAAATTTTTCCTGATACCCAATCTAACCTCCCCTGGTGCAACTTGAGGCCATTGTGTCTTGTTCTGTCGCTTGTTACTTGGGAGAAGACACTGACACCCACGTGACTACAACCCCCGTTCAGGTAGCTGTAGAAAGCCGTAAGGTCTCCCCTCAGCCTCCTCTTCTCCAGACTAAACCACCCCAGTTCCCTCAGCCGCTCCTCGCAAGACTTGTTCTCCAGACCCCTCACCAGCTCCGTTGCCCTTCTCTGGACACGCTCCAGCACCTCAATGCCCTTCTGGTAGTGAGGGGCCCAACACTGAACACAGGATTCGAGGTGCGGCCTCACCAAGTGCTGAGCACAGGGGCACAATCGCTTCCCTGCTCCTGCTGGCCACACTATTGCTGATACAGGCCAGGACGCTGTTGGCCTTCTTGGCCACCTGGGCACACTGCTGGGTCATGTTCAGCTGGCTGTCAACCAGCACCCCCAGGTCCCTTTCCGCTGGGCAGCTCTCCAGCCACTCCTCCCCAAGCCTGGACTGTTGCATGAGGCTGTTGTGACCCAAGTGCAGGACCTGGCACTTGGCCTTGTTGAACCTCACACAGCTGACCTCAGCCCATGGATTCAGCCTGTCCAGATCCCTCTGCAGAGCCCTCCTGCCCTCCAGCAGACCAACACTCCCACCCAACTTGGTGTCATCTGCAAACTTACTGAGGGAACACTTGATAATTAGTGGTTTATTTTTAAATGTTTTTTCTGGGCTGGAAGTTTTTCAGAGCCTGTGGTACCAACATTTACGTGGGAAGCTCAGGGATTAAATATAAAATTAAATGCTAGTCCAGACTGTCTTAATTTAAAAAATAAAAAATGTAAAGTATGTAAAAAGGTAATGATGCCTGTCTTACTGTACTGGGTCTGGACAATTTTCTTCACAGCAGCCTGCATGGTGCTGTGTTTTGGATTTGTGGCTAATGCAGTGTTGATAAGACAGCAGCGTTTTGGCTGTTGCTGAGCGGTGCTTGCACAGTGTTGAAGATTTCTTTTTCTTGCTCTGCCCATGCCAGTGAGTAGGTGGGGAGTGGGTGAGAAACTGGGAGAGGACACAGCCAGGACATCTGACCTGAACCAACCAAAGGGTTATTCCATGCAGTATGATGTTGTGCTCAGCAATAAAAGCTAAAGGAAACTAGGAGCAAGGGGGATGTTCATGGTTATGGCGTTTGCCTTACCAGGTAAGTTACATCTGCTGAGGCTGTGCTTCCCAGGAAGCGGCTAAACATTTGCCTGCAGACAGAGAGTAGTGAATAAATTCCTTATTTTGCTTTCCTTGAGCATGTGGTGTTGGCTTCGCCTCTTAAAGTGTCTTTATCTCCATCCATGAGCCATCACAGGCTGGCTGAGGTTGGAAGGGACCTTCGGAGGTCGTGTTGTCCAATGCCACTGTGGTTCCTCTATCGGTGAGCTCTGGGTGTCCATCTCGGGACAGGAGCTGCTTGTCAGGCTGCTGTGCAAGGCCATGAGAGCTGGGTTTTCACAGAACAGCTGTGCTAATTAGATGGCTGGTGCCAGGTTTCTTTCATTTCTTGGAAGATCTGTTTCCTTGGTAAAACAAATGAAGCCGGAGGCATTTGAGTAATCACTTTGCTTAATTTTTTACAGATAAAACTCTTTCATAGGTAACAATGTGCATCTAAGAATTTATATAGTTCTGTATTGCTTGCTTCATACCAGAGAAAAACAGAGCCAGGATTACCTGCTGTACATCCCTTCAGCTGTTTTTAGTTGTGCTAATGACCATCTACCAGAGTCTGATCTTGGATGCAAGCTAAATTCTTCTGTGCATGTTTGCTGTAAACAAGGTACTTGTTATCAGGGAAGTTAGAAAGAGGCATGCTTGATACTGAAGGGAATGAATGTTTGCTGAAAGATAAAAACACAGCAGTAGCTTTTTTCTGTTCCTAGAGTAAGAGAAAAATCTTACTGCTGTGCATCAAAACTTTAACTGTATTAGCTAGTACATGTGAATTATTTGGGGCAGTGTGTGTATGGGGTCTGTGTGTGTGGTTCTGGATGTATAGTATTGTCAGCATCCTGCTTTTAGCGTTCTCAAAGCTTAGTTTGGTATGCTGTCCACAACAACCATGAGCATCTTGGAGAATAAAAAATCCTGAATTAAATGCAGCTCTGCTAGTGAAGCCTTAACTCTAGGTGAAAACTTAAAAAGAAAAAAGTGACAAAAGAGAGAGAAAGGATTCTTATAAAACGGAATGGTGTATTAAGGAAGTTCAAGGAGGGAGGAGAGAAAGAAGAGATTGCCTTATGGCATAATTTTTGATGAGTGGAGTATTTGAGGGGAGTACTGGCATAGCCACCTGAAAAGAAAGAGCAGCCCCTGGACTGGGAGGTTCACTCTCTCTATTTTTTCTTTCATTTGGGGAAGCAGGAATTGCTACAGTGGCTGGACTAGCCTTAAACCCAGGACAGTGCCAGGGAGACCTTTGTGGGGCAAAAGGGGACAGATGGGACATCTGTCTGGAGCTCACTTTGTTATAAATGGTACCTCTCTGTGTCTCAGTCTCAAAACTGAAGGCTAGACCACACTCACTCCTGGCCTCTTGCCACAGGAGGATGGACTCCTCTTTCAGTCCAAAGAAATCCCTTTATTTAAGCAACTTTCATAAAAAATAGAGTGAAAGCTTTCATGTCCTTGTTTTTCACTTGGTATCAGTGGGTTCTCTGTAGACTATTTTGATGGAGAGAAGGGGGGGGCGTCGAAACAGCGTATGCTGAACTAGCTAGCTGGTCTTTCTTCATGCTGCGCTGGAAAGGCGTAATACAGTGTAATTTGAGTTGAAATTACTGAAGGTGCTCACAGCTGAACAGTGAAGCAGTTGCTAATCCTTTCAGGTCTTTGCTCAAAGCAGAAACTAAACATTGCTAGCACCAGTGGTGTGTGTGGGGATTCTGCCTCTTCCTAATGTCTGGTTACATTTTTTTCACTTGCATGAAAAAGCAGCCTAGCAAATTAGAAACACTCGGTAGGCATTATGCTGCTCTTAATTATGTAGGAGCACAGGCGCTATTCACAACAGTAATGGGAAAACTACCAAAGCAAATGCAGCAGACAAATGCCAAATTAAGGTCTCTGCTCTTGAACGTAACTAAATTTGCAGGTTGGTACTGTACACTGCAAGCGTGGGGGTCCAGGCTTCCCTGAATAGTCCCTTAGCTTTATCTAGTGTATGCAATCCTAGGATGAAGAGTGTATTTGCAAGTGGATTCATACACGAGCTAGAAGCTAGGGGTATGTATAATTAGAGTCTGCTTGGAGGTTTGGTGGCAGGCTTCTGGATTTCTGTTCTCCCCCAAGGAGAATGTGAATTGCTTCTGTTGCACCGGACCTGCGCAGAAGTGGATGCATACGTTGCTGTCACGGTGCCACTCTGGCTTTGTAAATTACACATCTTGTGGCTTTAAATTGGTCCAGGCTCCTGGAGTTGCTCTTTGTCAGCCTGTTCACGCAGCTTACCCAGGTTCACAGCCTTGAGATGTCAGGAGGGGAGTGCCAACGGCCTGCTCCTGAATTTTGGCGGAGGGTGAGACCCAAGAGGTAATGAGAGCGCAATCACTACACAATACCTTTGCATAAGCCATTTGGACCACGTCATTTCTGACTTGTGCATGTTTGTTCTTCCTGTAGCACTTGGGTTATTGCTCAACTACATGTTACTTAAATCCTAGGAGCTCTTGGATCTTTTGATCCTAAAATGAGGCCTCAGCACGTGCTTGCTATTGTCTGTCAAGGATTGTTTGGCTTATGGCACGAAGGTAGCCACTTTTACAATCGTCACTGTACAATCATGGCATGGGTCAATTTTCTCACTCGCTGATGTAGGCTCCATTTGCATTTTGTGGCTGAGGTCCATAGCAGAGAGTATTGCCTGGACGTAGTCCTGGCAATTTATTTTCATTATAGCAGTACCTGCCAGCATTTCTTTAACATGAGGCCTCCGCAGTGGAATGTACTTTCTGCATTACCTATCTGTAATGAGACTTAAAGTGTGAATGAAATCCACTTTAATTGCTAAAACGTCTCATGGCGAGCTAATGGGTGAACATGTGTTAGAATTGAGGTGCCTGTGTCTCTAGAATCCAGCTGGGCACAGGCACCAAGTCATTTTTTGAATGGAAAGCATGAAGCAACTTTTAATTAAAAGCAACTAACTCTGATAATCCTGAATGCTCAGATTGCTTTTCTGTAGGTACCAGGGTATATGTATCATTACAGAGTCCCGTGGGCTTTGGATGCAGTGGATCTTATCCAGGTGAATGGAAGCTGGCATGAGGTGGTAGCTCAAATCCTGAAAAATGAGATTTGTCTTGAATACAAGTGAAAAGGCAGACGTAGCTTGTTTGTGTTTTAATTCAGAATATGCATCCATATATTTCTGGGTTATATATGGAAAAAAAAAAAGGCAGTGGAGAATGCAGTGCGATAAAGCAGGCTAGCCAACGACAGCTAACTTTACTGCCTGTCTAGCCCTCACAATTCCAGGGGATATTTGCAAGTTTGTCTCTGGCTACCATGAAGGAACCCGAGTCCAGGTTCATATAGCCAAGATGAAATGTTTTGCTGGATTTGCTCTCGAATGGCATGCATTTTGTGTGCCATTACCAGCCCCAGCTGATTGGGGCGCTGGATTGTGCAAGGCTTCTGTCGTCAGAGAGAGGAGCTCTGCGCCCTTGGGAAAGAAAGCCGTATTTTTAGAATTGGAAACACTATATATTGCTTGAGTATGGTCCATCTTTGAGACTGAGATACCCAAAATCTCTCAGAAGGTAACAGTACACCTGCTTAATTCCTCCCGAGCTGGCCAGGTAGTGCTGATTGGGAAGACCCAATGCAATGGTCTCTCACGATGGGTGGATGAAAGTCGCTTTGTCTCTGATGACATGGAGTAGGGTAAACTGACCCTGTGTGACCGAAGCAGCCCCTAATGTTGGGTGTAGGCTCTCGGATTTGAGGTCTGGTTCCATTTTCATCTCGGACCGTTAGGCTCCTAATGTGAGCAGCTGTAACATCAGTTTCAAAGAAAGTAGGTGCGACTGGCATCTGGTTTCTGTTTTGGCCTCTGATAACATCATATTACTGCTGGATTTTTAAAATACTTCTCAGAAAGTAATATGGCTGTGTATACTTAAATTTTCTTTCTCCTTCTGGGCAAAGGGAATAAAAAAAAAAAATTAAAAAGCTGAAAATCCCTCACCACATGGAACAAGAAAGCTCTGCAGAAATCCTTTTTGCCCTTCAGAAGTACAAGTGGACTGGAAAGTGTCTAGTTTTAGATTTGAAAGGAGAGCACTAAACAGACATGATTATTATTTTAAGCAGCTTTCTATGTATTTTCTCTGCTTAGTTATTGCTGTCACTGCTCTACATGCATGGAAATTCCCCTGTATTAAAGTGCAGATGGGAAGCAGTTGTCAAACTGCTTTTTGTGCTTTGGAAAAGCATCTCTCCCAGGGTACTTGTTAGACAAGCTCAGAGAGGACCTTGTGCTTTCAAAGCCTTATATATGACCAGAAGGCTTGGTATTTCAAGAAGTACTTTCTTGTGGGGTAAACTGGGAGAATTAAAGGGGCTCAATAATAGCTCTGTGGGGACACAGAGCACTTGCTGCTCAAGCCACAACTGCCTGTGGGACAAAGCTAAACCCTGCTTCAACCCGAGCCTCCTACAAGGGAAAAAACAACGTGCTTTTTTGGCACCCATATGTCTGTTCTGCTGCCTTTTCTCCCCATTCGCAGGGTCTGTTTGTCACTGCTGCTCCTAGTTCAGCACGAATGGTTTTGTGCAGCTCTTGAGGAAGACCACGTAGTGTGAGGAAGTATCAATCTCCCAGGCCCTTGCAAGTGTGCGAGCTGCCAGTATCTAGGAGATGAAGTAAGTTTTGAAACCCTAACTGCTTTCCTTAGCTGACCCATTGGGCAAGCCTCCCAAAACCTCTCTGGAATAGATTCTGAGCCGAAAGAGATGGACTTCTCGCAGCTGCTGCAAGCTTTGTGTTTTCTGTGGCGGGTAACTGATTCGGGAGGGAGGAGGCTGAAGTGGCAATAAGGTTTTTGTGGCTGCTGGGGAGATCCGGTGGGATATGAAACAAATGACACCCATTGTTGAGATGGAAACCGGAGTTTTCTGAACTGATGTCTCCTGCAGTTTGTGCAGAGCTACTTTGGCAAAGCCATGGACTTCCTCATTTTAGTGCAAATAAATTGCTCTGTATTTAGCTTGTTTCCTTCTCTTCTGCTTTGCTTACCCTCAGACAGCTTCCTGGAGAGGGCTTCTAGGTGGGGCAGCAGAGGGCATGGCTCTGAAATACGGGCATGCCGCTGTGCTAGGCATGATGTAGGGTGGTAGGGCTAGTGATTGCCTGGGACTGAACACGGGAGCCCTCAGCTGGAGGGGCTCACTCTAAGTGGCTTCCTATGAAGCTCTCATTTTCCCCCAGTGGCTCTTCAGCTGGGAGGAAAAGACTGTTTTTTCTGCTGACATAAAGTCTATGTGGTGTCGTGCTTGTCATCTGTTAGCTCCACTGCTGTTTCATATATTTCAAGCTCACATTCTGGTTTCTTAAAAGCAAGCGGAGCAGTTGAGATGACAGTGCAGTATTGCTTAATGTTATGTTTGCTGTAGCTGGCTTCACAGAAAACCTTGTTGCTTAGTTATCTGTGATTGAGGAAATGCTTTCCTTCTTTTCCACAGGCGAGACTTGCTAGCGTTTCTGCTGGCAACCTGGATTAAAGCTGTAACTTCACCCAGAAATACCACCTAGCCACAGGGTCTTGTTTTAGTCCAGTTAGTAATCCTGCAAGTGCCAAAGTTTAATGCAAATTCAAGCAGGTCCTGACTGAGTTGCGTCTTGTTCTTGGGCAGGACAGAGACCCCCCAGACAGATCAGTCATGTATGTGCATGCTGTATCTGGCTCTGCTCAGACATCCGCGAAGCAAACTCCTCACTGTATGCACTTTCTGCTTTGGCCATTTTTTGTTCTGTAATTTCTGATCTTGCAAAACACACATTCTAATAGTGTTGCCCTTGGATATCCTGTTATAAATGTATGTTACCTCTATATAGATAACTGTGTGTTGATCTTATTTCTGTTTTGGACAAACTTACGGAGTCTAGAGCGCAAGTCTTATGAGGAGCGGCTGAGGGAACTGGCGGTGTTTAGCATGGAGAAAAGGAGGCGGAGGGGAGACATCATCGTTCTCTACAACCACCTGAAAAGAGGTTGTAGCAAGGTGGGTGTCAGTCTCTTCTGAGTAACTAGTGATAGGATGAGAGGAAATGGCCTCAAGTTGCACCAAGAGAGGTTTAGACTGAATATCAGGAAAAATTTCTTCCCTGGGAGAGTGGTCAAACACTGGAACAGGCTGCCCAGGGAGGTGGTGGAGTCACCATCACTGGAGGTATTCAAAAAACATGTAGATGTGGTGCTTAGGCACACGGTTTAGTGGTGGACGTGGCAGTGCTAGGTTAACAAGTTGGACTCTACGCTCTTCAAGGTCTTTTCCAACCTAAACAATTCTATGATTCGCCTTTCCTTAGCTTATGGCACTTTTTTTGAGAAAAGGTTTTCTGTAAGTAGGAAAAGATCGACATGCTGCTTCTAGGACTGACTGTGCCACAGGACAAAAATAGTTGTCATTAATATCGCAAACACATTTTTTACCAGAGGATGGCAGTGTGAAAGGGTTTGCATTTACTGTATCTGGGAAGGGGAATGCCTTTTGTCTCAGCTGGGGAAGAAAAATGCCATCTGCTTCGCAGGCGAGCACATGTACCCAAATAGCTCCACCTTCAGCCAAATCAGGTGTTGGACAAATCAGAAAAATACAGTTTGAGGCTTGTGGGTTAAATGAAATTAAGCATAAGGACTGCCAGACCAGTGACCTTCTCTGACACACAGTGTTCTCTCTGAATAAAAATAATCCACTGAAGGAATTATAGTTTTTGTAATAACACAAAGTGTATGCATGTGGGGGGAGAGCTAAATGTATGTAAGACCATCAAGCTTTTGGAACTGTAACTAAAGCACCTGCTTCAGATAACACCATTCAAAAGAGTTCAACTAGCAAATCTGTGGTCCTCTTACGGTAGTAATTCATAAGGAAGCAATAATGCAAAATACATATTTTTTCTATGTAAATGTGTTCCTCCAGGTTGTGTTGGTACAACCTTTAGAATATGGAAATCTTCATTGCCTACTTCTCCATTCAGCTTGTAGAGCTGGCATATATCTAGGCAAGAGAGGCTGAAATATGTATTCAATCTGCTTTTATTACCAGGCGGAGTAAGTAATTACAGACAGCACACAGTGGTCTGTAAGTACTAGATCAATGCCTTGCCTATACTACCATGTGCAGTTGCAAACAAACCCAGCCGGTTTTCTTACAGCAAATAAGGAACTGTACTCCAGCACAGTGTTGGAGCTCCAGCTGTTGGCCAGTCCCCTGTTACTTGCTCTTACGTGGGCCCAGGGGAAATTTGGATCACCAGGCTGCCAGGGCTGGCTGTTTGGCTGTCACAGTTTGGCTTTGGGACAGCATCCTGCCCTGCCTTTCCTCTGTGGGCTGTGGTAGTCCGTGAGTGCGCCCACGGGGCTGCAGGCAACGGTGTCTGTGGAAAGCCCCAGACAAGTGAGGGGATGGCCCTGATCCATCCAGGGGGATGGACCTTCTGGGAGTCCAGACAGGAGCAGCAGGAGTTGGGGCTGTAGGTAGGCAAGGTTGCAGCATGGGTACAAGGGGCCACCTGAGAGGTGAAGCCAGAGGCAGGGCTGGAGCCCACCTGTTCTGTAGCCCAGGCCAAGACTGGATGCCCCATGCCGAGCTGAAAGGGAACCCCTGGGCCGTGAGCAGGACTGCAGGTAGAGGCCCCTGATGAGGCTACTGAGGACGATTAAGGCCTGTTGGTACCATCAGGGTCCTGCTAGTTTGTAGTGTGTGGATCTCTGTGGTTCTGCACTTGGCCAACCTCTTCCTTCCAATGGTATCCTCACTGATTTTTTTTCCTCTATGCTGATGCTACTTGTAAAGCTTGCTGCTCCCCGAGCTTCTAAGAATGGGAAACGTTTTCACAGATAAAAATTGATTAGGCAGTGAAGTCCTGGTTTCTGACTGTCCATATGGAAGTAAGGTTCTCAGTATCACTTGGAAAATCGAGGACAAGATATAACAGGCAACCTTTTTTCTGTTGCTAACGTAGGTCAGCACCCTAATTTAATGAAGTCTGAGATTTCTCTGAGCTTAGTGTTTTGACAGTAGATAGTCTTTTGAGGGCAAAGCTCCTCAGCTGAAGATGCTTTTGAGTTTATCTGCTATGGCTAGGACTCTCAGCTGAAGATCATTGTTGCAGAAATAAATCCAGGTTTACCAAGTGAATTGTACTGTGTGATTTGGCATCTGACAGCTGAGACCTGGCCCAAAACTCACCTCCTTGGCTACCTTCTCATCTAATCCTTAGCTGGTCATCTTTTATAATTGGATCAAACAGAATACACAAAATACAGAGCTGAGACAAAATTCCAGCCTGACAATAGATCACAGAAGCCTCTTCTCAAACACTGGTGGTTGCCTGTATATCTTCTGCCAAATTTATTGTGCTGGGGACTTCTGACGTTTTGCCTGTGATGTACTGCACAGCTCGATGCCCTGAGATGAGACACCTTAAAAGCAACAGTAAGCTTTCTCAGAACTCAGCAGGGCTTTGTGCTCATGAATAAAATATTTCCTTCCTTGTTTTATTTATGCATTTTCTGAGTTGAGACATGAGTGGTGTCAGGAGCAAAACCAGGAGACTCTTCTGTGAAATAAAAACAGGTTTTATATCTATGGCTGTCAAATATTTGGTGTTGACACTAGGCTGAAATTATGCACACCGTGTAGATGAAAGTACCTGTTGCACGCAGGACTGTGCAAGCAGTGGCACATAAAGCTGTTACTTTGCCACAGGCTTGACCAGTTCAAGTCAAGCTCCATCTGTTTCTAGGCTTTTTTGGGTTGAGTTGGGGTTGAGCTTTCTGCTGTCACTTGGGCTGTGTTTTCTGTCCTTTCTCTTGCATGTGGCCCCGGGGTCCACTGGAAGACACGCAGAGACCCCTGGGATGCTAGTCAGGCAGTGGTGAGAAGCTTCTTGCCTGGAGGGGGCCACTGCTGTTCCCCAGCGAGTAAAGCACCCTCAATGGAGCGCTGGGTTAGGGAGCACTCTAACTGGGCATAAATGAATCCATGAGCCTTGATGGGATGCACCCACGAGCGCTGAGGCTGGTGTCATTGTGAGGCCACTCTTGCCTTTGGAAGGTCATGATGACTGGGAGAGGTTCCTGAGGACCGGAAGGGAGTAAGCATCTCTCCCATCTTCAAGAAGGAGGATCTGGAGGACTACAGGCTGATCTGCTTCACCTCAATCCCTGGCAAGGTGATGGAACTACCTCCGGAAACTGTTTCCAGGTGCATAAAGGGCAAGAAAGGGAGTGGGGGGAGTAGTATAGTAATCATTAATTACCTAGATGATGGGACACAGCATTTCTTCAGTGCATTCACAGACAATCGAAAACCTGTCAGGAATGACTGGTACACCAGATGAGTTTGCTGCTGTTCAGAGGGAGCTTGACAGGCTGGAGAATGGGGCAGAGAAGAATCTTGGAAGTTCAACAAAGAGAAATGCGGAGTCCTGCCCCTGGGGAGGAATAATGCAGTGCAGCAGTGCTCACTGGGGGCTGACGGGTTGGAGAGCATCATTGCGGAGAAGGACTCAGAGGTCCTGCTGGACAATAAGCTGTGCAGGAGCCAGCAATGTGCCCTTTCAGCAAAGAAAGTCAACAGCCCTCCAGGGCTGTACCAGGAGCGTTGCCAGCAGGTCAAGGAAGGTGATGTGTCTCATCTCGGGGTCTACAGTGAAAGCAGGATCCTGCTGTTGCTGAGCTCTGTCCCTGGGCTCAGCTGGGAGGGACAAGGCCATGCAGGGCAGGATGGGGAGCTCCAGGAGGTTGGAGAAGAAAGGGCTGGATGCAGGGCAGATACCATGAGCTGTTCTTGACCCACGAGAAAACAATGCTGATGGTGCTGTCATCCTGAAAGTGAGGGAGAGGCTCAGGTGGGGTGGAACAGGGGCTCGCTCTCTTGCCTGTGACTGCAAAGCCATTAGAGCAACCCCAAACCTCTGTGCTTTACACTGAAACTGGGGGGGCACTGCAGGAGCCCAAGGGCAAAAAGGATTGCTGTGAAGGCACCAAAAGGCGTATGGAGGGACGTGGGGATCATGAGGAAGGGACCGGTCACTGTGACTAAGGCTGGCGGGTAATACAGGAACTCTGAGGGTCAAGAAAAGCAACATGAAGGTCTGTGTGGATCATTTGTGTCTCTCTGCAAACCTTCTACTAACCTTGGATCTTGACCTTACTAAGCCACAACCGCTAGCCTGGGCAGTGGGACAGGATAAAGCTACCAGCAGAGGGGCCGTTTCTTGCTGTGGGAGCAAACCAGCAGTTCCCCAGCTGCAGTGTGGATGCTTCCTGCTGACCCTTGCTGGTACCCAGGGCACTGTGCCTACTCTGCAGCTGCAGATCTGCAGGTAAGGTGGGAACCTCTCTTGTTGGCAGAAGTCACCAGCTTCCAGCTTGCTCCTTTAGGACAGCCCACCCCGCAATCTGGGGCCTGGGCATCGTCCTCTTTCCTGGGAGCTCCCTGGGCCCAGACCTGTGCTGTGCCGAGGGTACTTGTAGACATCTGTACCAGAGACTGTGTTCCCATTCCCTGACCCCCTTTTTTAAATTTACATTGCTGTTTACTTTTAGTTTACAGTGATGCTTACTAGTACTATTTTTAAACTGATTTTGGATTGCCTGTAAAAACAGTGGTGTTTTCTCTAGGAACTTTAATATAGCCACAGCTATGTACGTATAAAGTCTTTCTCTGTAATTAAGAATAAATAATAAATCTGCAGGTTTGGCAAGATGCAAAACTTTGTATTTCTCTGCTTTTTGAAAAGATGGAAGAGCACAAAAGTCCTTTTGAAATGCTGGGGAGCTGTTTGTTCCTCGGTGCGAACCTGCATTTTGTGTACTGCAGAAAACTTGATGGGTGTGTTCTAGTGTCTGTTCTGACTGAGCTGTAGCCTTAATCTCTGAAATCTGCTTGAGCAATCATTTACTTTTAAATTTGGAGTTATTCTTGTGGCCCTGGATGGCAGGGAGGGTGTGTGGAAGGAACAAGGTCACTGTGCTAGAAGTTGCCCAGTTCCAGGAAGTGCAGCTCCACTGAAGTCCTCGTGGAGATACCGCTCAGTACTCATACTGGGTGGGTTCCCAGTGCTCTGATATGGGTTTTCTTGTTCTCATTCCTCTTGCAGAGCAAAGAGCTCGTTCAGGTCTTTTATTAGTGTGACCTCTGATGTCTATCACATCAAAAAGAAGGAGGCTCTACCCAGTCATATCAGAGTTAAGAAATTAGGCATAGAACCATCTCATCTACATCCCCTGCAGTCGGAAGCAACCCTAATACAGGCAATATGTTGAAAGATAATACGTTACAAATGTCTCTTCCTTCTCCCTAGGTTTTTCAGAAAGGTTAAAAGGGGCTGGCAACTTGCAGGGAGAAAAGTGTGGGATATGCAGCAGTGCAGGGTTTCTCTTTGAAAGCGTGGCCTAAAAAAGGACCCCAAAAGAAGCAATTCTATGCATGGTGTCAGGGCCACAGAGCATGGGAGAGACTTCTTAAGGAAGGCTGGAGCAATTGCAGTCACAGTGGAGAAGGGTAATTTTCGTTGTTCTTGGCTTGCTTTGTGCTGTTGTAGACCACTTAAATCCAAAGTGCTTTTGTGTGTGTTGAACGGACTTTCTGCAGCAATCCTGACCTGAAGAGATGGAGGAGCTAGCGATCTACGTAGTATTTAGCCTGTGCCGCTCTATGCCATGTGTAAGCATGGCCTTCAAGCCGTGTTGTGCTCTGCAGATCCCTTGGCTGTGTTGTAATGGCCACCTCCTTGTAAGAGAGGAGCCTGCGGGCAGCTGCTACCCGGTACTGGAGATGATACTGTCTGTCTGACCTCGCCTTTATCTCCCAGCGAGCAAGAAGTTCTCATGCGACTGTCATTTCTGTCTGACTCTAGAAACAATGAGTAGAGTTTTCTTGAAAGAAAAATCTTATACTACCTCAAATAACTGAAATGGAAGAATATCTTCTATGGATTGGGTCTGCCCAGCATTCAGCACATGGCTTGGAGGCCTGTTTGATGCTCCAACACTTGCAGTTCCCAGCACCTAAAGGAAATACAATTATCTATACTATTCTCTCCTTACAGTGTTAGCTCTAATAAATAGCTTTTTTAATGATACCTTACAGTTCTAGCCCCTGAGAATGTATTTTAATGTTGAAGGACACATCAACAAAACACAGTGTTCCCACAGGGGAAGTACCTTCATTAGTATGCTTCCCTGCTAGAATTGTATTATATTTAGAACTTATATAATGAAAGAGTAGAAACAACCCGAATATGGGATTAATGTCTAATATTGTACCACCAAAATGAATGTCAAATGAATATATCAATATGACAAGAATCTTAATATATTTCTCCTTTTGTTGTATTTACCAAATTTTGAGGAAGCTTTTATTGAGCTAAACAGTGACTTGGGGTACAAAGCAGCTTAACTGAAAATCCAAATTACAATTAGCTTACTGCTTGGCAATTCTGATGCCCCTGTAGAATAGCTTCTTAAATGTTCCTGTGGAATAGCTCCTTAAACATATATATATATATACACATATATATATATATGTACACACACACATTGCATTCAGTGCAGATAAGGGCTTTTTAAAAACAAACAAACAAAACCAAAACCCACCAAAAAACCCAAAACAAAACAAAAAAACCTGAAAGACACAAAAAGCCAAAACCAACCAACCAAACCCCACAACAGGCTTGTTTTTAAGGGATGCTGCTTGTTGGAGTTTTGCTACATGTTTAACTACCTCCAACGGTGTGTCTGCGAGGACTTCTACAGCGAAAATTTTGCATTGTCTGTTCTGAATCCATACTGTTAGTGCAGCGTCTGAGCCACTAATTATTCAGGTAATGTAAAGGCAGCAGCATGTTTCCCTGCATGGTTGTTATTGCTGTAAGCAATGTTTGCTGTGTGTCCATGCTCACAGTGCTCCTCATCTGGCTTCTCTTCTTAGTTCTGGGACATCTAGTGGCAGAAAGGAGACTGGATCTTGGAAGTCAAAACAGTACATAGAAAAGAGATTCCCCTCTAAAGAAAAGAGGGCACTGAAACCTTCATTTTCTCCTCCTGTCGGGTTTATAAGGTTGAAAGAATTGTGTGGGTTTTAAGTATTGGTACTTGAAAACAGTTCTGGCTCTTAGTCACAAAAGCAGTTTGTGTGGAAGCAGCAAGGACAAACTGCAACTTTTGTTAGTGCTGCTCTGTTGAGAAGTAGCTTCAAGGCTTGCTGAAATAGTTTTACCTGAATAAGATTGCTCTTTGTTCCAGCTTAGCTCTGTCTCATTTATGACACCCAACTGCTCCTTCTGGAAAGTGTTTATACCTTTTATTTTACATTGGTGACATTTTTCTCTCCAGTATATCCTACTGCTGGCCATAAGGGTTTAGGAGCAGATGTGGGGCTCCTCAGCAGCTGGAGCAGGCTGCAGCATGGCTGTAAGCCTTGTGGCAATGCAGGTGAGTAACAGGGCAGGAAAAGCTCTCCTCCTCACAAGTCTTCCTATACCTGCAGGCTATTCAATATATTGTTGGATAGCCTCTGCTGGAAATACTTTGCAGAAAGAAGCTCAGGCTTTTAACAGGTATGACATGGGATGGGATGTCTCCCTTTTCCCTTCTGTTTCCCTCTTTCCAGACCTGGATACCAAGAAATTTCATGGGCATCGTTCAGCTGCTCCTCTTCTTTCTTATGGCTCTATAAGAATAATTGTGGAAACAGTGGAATGTTCTTAAATATTCTTTTTTTCTGTTCTCTTTTTTTTTTTTAAACTCTTTACTCCTCTTGGCAAAGCCCATGGCACCCATCTTCTTTGACAGTTGGAAAGACTAATCTGAACTTCCAGTGCAATAGCAGCCTTGGATATTTCGTAGCAGAATCAGATCTGTAGAATAATGTAACTGCCCTTAAATGTCCACTTTAATGGTGTAGGTTTTATCACCTTTCTAGTACATGACCTGATTGAGGTTTTTTCTTTTTTTCCATTATGTTCTGTACTCTTAAGGGCACAGAATCCATTTAGAAAGCAAATTGGTACTCCTCTGACCCTAAGTTTTGGGGGTTTATGCAACAGGGCCCTAATGGAAAGATTAGCTGAAAATTCTCTAGGCATTTCTGAGCTCTATCAGTAGGTTTCTGCACTTCAAATATCTGAAGAAGGTCACAACTCTTCCCTTTGCAACCGGCACATGCCACACAACACCACTGAATGTAGACTGATGTGCACTGGGGTGCTAGGCAGCCTCTTCAGGGAGGATGGAAGAGCTGGGAGCCTGGTGAGGCTCTCTTGTGCCTTAACCCAGATAGGCTTCTAAGGTCCGCACAGACACACACTCACTCCCTTTCCCCCTCAGCAGGATGGCGAACAAAATAGGAGGAGCAAAAGATTCCCCTTCTTTTTCTTTGCCTACCATGATGCTATGTGGTGTAGACTATCCTTTTGGTCAGTTCAGGTCAGTTGTCCTGGTTGTGTCCCCTTCCAACTTCTTCTGTATGTCCAACCTACTCATTGAAGGGGCAGAGTTGGAAAAAGAGAAAGCCTTGATGAGGGCACTGCTCAGCAATACCCAAAACACTGGTGTGTTGTCAACACTGTTACAGTCCCAAATGCAAAAGACAGTGGTATATGGGCTGCTGTAAAGAAGATTAACTCTATCCCAGTCAGACGCAGTGCAGGCTCTGAGGTGATCCAGCCACTCCAGCGGCATTCAGCAGAGCTAGTATCACTGGTTGCTTAACTGTGCAGGAACAAGGTGCGAGGTGCCAGAGCTGTGGAAGGCGGGATGTCCATGAGTGAAGCTGTCTGTCTCCAGCTTGATATTCAAGGGTTCTTACCACCCAAGAGAAGTTGAAGAAACAGTTAGGTCCATTCTTGTTACTCTTTTCCAGTTCTGTAAGAGGGGACTTTGAAAAAGCAATTGCAGGACGTGAGCAGAGGTTGTCTGAGGGGAAAGGGAGAGACCTGCATGTAGGAAAGAGGTGTGCCTGGGAGATGGCAGGCTTGTAGGAGCAGAGTGCTTGGGTGTCTTCATGGTACTTGCACAGTTTGGTGCTCCATGCTCAGCTGGGAAAGTACATAGGGAATGGCAGCTTTTTTCTTCATCCTGGTGGTAAAGTGTTGACTTGCTGTAGGTGTGACTTCTGGTGGTGGAAAGGCATGTGTCTCTTGGTGGCCTGGACCTGATACAGCACAGCCATTCTGCTCCATGCCTGGCTGGTGAGCTAGTGTGCCTTCTGAGAGGTGAGCTCCAAACTGCATGGCTGAGGTGCACCCTACAAATCATGTGCTGTCATTTCCAGCTGGTGTGAAGTCCTGCAGACCATACTTGGGAGCCCAAGGAGCAGCGGATTTTTCTATGTATTGTTCTGCAACTTTACTGTCCCGAACCAGGACAGTTGGACTTTAATTCATACTTGTCACGTGAAAGCGGAGCCAAGATATCTTTGCTACTGACAAGAATCTTCTGATTTAGAAGCCCTGGGCTTTCATGGTATCCTGCATTTTAGGTGGTACATTAAAGGAACCAGGCAACTCTCCTTGATGCAGTTGTTGTGCATAGCTTACGTGTGTTTGGGAGCTAGCGTTTCTCTTCCTAGCCCATCTTCTACTGCACATATGCAGTCCCGCAAGGGTATTCCCATCTCTCAGTCTGAGCATGTTTTGTGGCTGTGTTGTATCGTTTGAGCATTGAGTGCTTATGGGTAAGGATGAGGGGGAAGGCCAATGAGGCAGATATCTTGCTGGGAGTCTGTTACAGACCACCCAACCAGGACGAAAAGACGGATGAGACATTCTATAAGCGACTGGCAGAAGTCTCGCATTCGCTGGCCCTTGTTCTTGTGGGGGACTTCGATCTACCGGACATCTGCTGGAAGTATAACACAGCAGAGAGGAAACAATATGGGAGGTTCCTGGAGTGTGTGGAGGATAACTCCCTGACACAGCTGGTGAGTGAGCCCACCAGGGGAGGTGCCTTGCTGGACCTGCTGTTTACAAACAGAGAAGGACTGGTGGGAGATGTCAGAGGCTGTCTTGGGCTTAGCGATCACGACATGATAGAATTCTCAGTTGTGAGGGAAGTAAGGAGAGGGGTCAGCAGAACTGCTACCATGGACTTCTGGAGGGCAGACTTTGGCCTGTTCAGGTCACTGGTTGAGAGAGTCCCTTGGGAGACAGTCCTGAAGGACAAAGGGGTCCAGGAAGGCTGGACAGCCTTCCAAGAAGGAAATCTTAAAGGCGCAGGAGCAGGCGGTCCCCATGTACCGTAAGAAGAGCTGGCAGGGAAGGCGACCAGCCTGGCTGAACCGGGAGATTTTGCTGGGACTCAGGGAAAAGAGGAGAGTTTATCACCTCTGGAAGAAGGGGCAGGAAACTCACGAAGAGTACAAGGATAGCTCAATTCTTTTGCATCCAAAGTTATGGCACCTGACCTGTCCCAGGTTCAGCAGTGTTGTCACAGGTTTTACACAGCTGAGGTTTCTTGGGCTCCTGTCTTTAGGGTTTCTCCTGTATTACCAGCAAAGGGGGAAAGTAAGCAGATGGGAGAAACTCTTGGCCCTTCAAATGAATCTCTAGTCTAATGGCATTTATGGCAGTGCTGCTGTTACCAGTATGACAGTCAGCAGGCACCTTTTCCTCTGAAGTAAGGGAGCTTGAGGCACTTAGAATATGAGGTTTTGTAATTAGCACTGTGAATGTATGTCCTTTTTTACGCTAGGAAGCTTAAGATTTGTTGACATGAACAGCAAATTAGCTTCAGGCATCATTCAGGTCGTTAATTTCATTTTCTCATCTCTGAGACATCCTTGGCTTTGGACATACTGGGTAGTCTTCCCAATAGCCAGTCTAGCTTCCTCTCCATGTTTTCCACCTTGTAACCCTCCACCTTGTACCTGGTTGTGCACATACAAATCTAAACTGTATGGTACTGCGGCATCTTCTGACGAAAGGAGGGAGTGCTTTTCCTGGAGACCCTTTTGGGGCAAGTGTTTCTTCCCTTTATAAGCCTGTAGTGGACTGTTGCCTCTGTGTCATACGTAGCAAAACTAGGAAAAAGACATCTTTCTGCCTACCTGAAGCAGTTGGGTTGTCTTCTGCTTTCATGTTTGAGGCAATCTTGTCACACAGTTGCCTGGATAAAGCAGCATCCCTCCTCTACAGATGTCCGTGGACTTCTCTACAGAAATGTCTGCTAGAATACTTCTGTAGATCTCCATAATTGTCATGTTGTCCATCTTTCAGGAGCCATCTTTCTATAGAGTCTGGCAGATTGCACTGTCTTCCCCTGTTCTTTCAGGCCTGCTCCTTACACTTTCCGTAAGCTGTTCTTTGTTTTTGAGAAGTCCATCAAAAGGCTTCATTAAACTGCTTCTTGGAGCCTTTCAGATCCTTCTTCTAATTGTTGTTTGCTGTTTGTTTATGAGATTATGACCATTCAAGGTGACTGAGTTTGTAAACAGATGTCATGCAGAAAGTGTCATCAGTTTGTTGATTATTTTTTTTGTGTGCTTAAATCCCTCCATCCAATAGTTTATCATTCTGAATGGGTAATAGTTCATGACTGCACATCCCCATTAAGATGGTGCACAATAAATGGTGGCAGTGGATGGCAAGTTCAGGTTCTGCATATGATTCTGATATGGCACGTTTCCGGTAGTTGAAAGACCAAAGACTTGAATGAGTTTGAGATGTGTTGTGCCCTTCTGAACATCTTCCTGTTGTCTGATGTGCTGATATCCAGGAATATCTGCAAGTCTACCAGTTGTGTTTCAAGATCATCCAAACTGTAGTTCAGAAGCCTTGTTTGAAAAGGAGCTCTAGATGCATGTGTATCGGGGAAAGCCTATATGAGGGACATGACTTGAACACTGGTTTTTGAGAGGGGAACCTTGAAATTTTGGTAGCTTATCTCTACTAGTCATGCATATTTCTGCTAGCAGCATCTCCTCCTTGCCACCTGCCAGCACTCAGACAGAAGCTGTATTTCAAGTGTGGTTCTGACTAGCAGCTCTTGGTTTTTCTACTGAATCTTTTTCAAAAGTGGAGCCTAGTCCCATGAAACCTTAAGAACTCTGCTAATGTGTCGCTGTCACGTACGCAGCTCCCTTGCTTGTGCCTCAGGTTTGTACGAGACTGTAAAGGTAGAGAGAGGAGAAAGCGCTGAGATAGAGGCTGCGGTGGACTCGGTGGGTGTTTTGTTGTATGATTAGAGAGGAATAGTTAATAAATGAAGTGATGAGTAAGGTAACTTCTCCTTACACAACTCTGGCGACTGGTGGGGACGAGTGTCTATCTACTGTGAGGCTGATGCGTATGTAAGCCTGCTGCGCTCAAGAAGTCCCTGGGCTAGAGAACGGCAGGATTTAATGCAATAGCTTACATTTCTTTTGGCTGCAACAGTGGTGCAGTTGGGAATCTGGTCAGCCTTACAGTTCTGATAACTGCAACAAGTCTGTAGAACAGATTATGGGCTCTGTGAGAGGAGGACCTGCTCTTTCTAGCCCTGGAAATCCAAGCTCCTGTGAAGAGAAATGCCTGCCTCTTCTGCCGGGATGTGTCTCTGCATGTGTCTGCATTCGTGCTGACTCTGCGCTGTGTATGTGTACACTTGCTCCTAGTTTTCCTCCATTGCCCCTAAAATTGTGACAACTGGACGCATTAGCAAGGGGATTTCCATGACTGGCAGCGGGAGAGGCAGTACAGCAAGTAAGAGGGATGTTGGAGCTGACAACTGGGAAGGGAGCGGATTTGGGTAACAAAAAAGGTCAGCGCAGTTGCTGCTGTGCTCAAAACTTGCTTTAGAGATGGACTTGATTTTCAGATACCAAGTGTTAAGTTGGTCCTTTCACCATTTAACCTCGTCTTCTGTGTGATGGAAAATTACTGCCCTCATGTTCTCTCTTTGTCCTGTTGTAATACTAAACACTCTGAGAGATGCTTATCCATGCTGTTAATGTGTAGTAATGGGATTGCTATTTTAAAAATCGATACAAATATCACACTAAAAAAGAAGGGCTTATAGATTAGTCTGTCAAGAGCTGTTTTAATAGATCTGTCTGACATTCGAGACACTTTCCCTAAAAGTACTCTTTCAGTTTCAAATTGCTTTTTAAATGTTGCTGGTTGCAGATTCCAGGCTAGCTAATACAAGTTGTTAGAGTGAAAAACCTTTCTCTGCAGTTTCAGAGAAGCTGTAAATCATAAATGTTTTCATTATTTTTTCAATTGATCAAGAATGTGTTCCCTCACAAATTAGGGAGCGGCAGCTTCAAACACATGCTTTATTTTTGTGGTTTCAGCCATCTGGTAGACTGGAGAAGCTGGAGAGTTGAAGAGGATGTGAAAGTTTAGAACAAATCTTTCTAATACTGCCACTTGCAGTGTGAAAAGCTGAATGATGGTGACTTGATTGAGACTCTTTTTGAGATGCAAAAAATTGCTAGCAGATGGCATATGTGTTTATAATCTAGGTATTTGAAATAGTCTTTAACATCCTTTTTATATTTTAACAATATTTATTACCCTTCTCATTTCCTTCCCCAGCTCTGTGTAGAATGCCTCCATGACCCTTGTCGGTCAGCGTACTTGCAGCCTTCCTTTTCCTATGATTCCTAAAGGCCTATTAATTACCAAAAATTGTAGTTATTCATCAAATTCAGAGCCATGTCTTTGGGGTGTGTATGTGCTGGTGAGAGTCGGAGACAAAAAAAAAGTTACAGTGCCAATAGCTTGACGACTTGCAAATCTTTGAGTAATTACTGCTATTATTGCTCAGTCCAGGACTTAGCACTGCTCTGAGAAGTACGAGAGTTGGTACATGCAAGAAATTGATTCAGGGGCATATTTGACTTGACTCCATCTTAACATCTGCTGCACTTTCCACTTTGCAAACAGAGAGGAACAAGGACGGAGCACAACTGCTCCCTTCCCCTTAGAATCCTCAGCATCAGTGGCAAGCAAGTAGATAAATGGAGGGAAGGAGGAAAATAAAAGGTGACAGACATTCAGTGCTGCAGTGGGTCATTCTTCGCTCCTTTGGAGAGTCTCCATTATGAGACTGAATAGAAAGTTTTGCTTCTTTGTGACCATCTTTGTCCTGTAGCAGGTATAAATACGTTTCACTAGGGACTGGTGGGCTTCTTGGTGCCTTGGTGGATCAGGACACTCCAGTGAAAGACTGGGTGGTTGCTGCACTTCGATACAGCTAGCAGATTTTGTGATACGCTCGGTTACCTTTGGAGGTCGAATAAATGGAGCCATCCTGCTGGTTTATGTGCTCAGATTATTTTTACCTATGTAACATATCGGGATGTTTTATCTTTAATTCAGCATTTGTGGAGGGTTGCTATAAAGCACTGTTTACCATTGGATCTGCGTGGAATGGCTACCTGATCTAGGCTTTCCCAAATAATCTATAATGCCCAGTTCTATGCTTTATTTTTAAGAAGTCTTCACAGCACACAGCTCTCAGCATGACCCAGACAAAGACTCCACAACTGCTTTGAGGTCCTCAAACTTTAATCAGTGTAAACTGGATGTTCAAACTTTGCGTAGTGGCAGTAAGAATCACAAAGCTGGAGTGTTTGGTGGTAAGTGCAGTGAAATGTCCAAAGAACAGATTTGGCCCTAAGCGTCCACAGGGCAATGGGAAGGTGAAACACCTGGGTGTAATGGCAGGAATCCATTGAACCTTGGCAAATTTGGCAATCTTTGAAAGACTTGCAATTGTAAAACCAGTCCGTTTTAATACCCTTACTCTTATTCAGAAACAGTTGTCTAACATTAGTCCAGAAGCAGTGTTATGTAATTTCACAGTTCTTGATATTTGCATTACTTGATATTTCTTGATACTTTGATATTGATATTTCTTGATACTTTGCTTTAGGAAGCATAGCAATTTCTGCAAAATTCGGTAAACACTCATTTAAAACATCTCTCTGGTTTAAAGAGCCCAGAGAACTTCATCCTTGTCATTGTAAAGTATTTTTTTAGTTAACAGGCTTACTGTCGGGTTTAGTGGCCTGGAAGGTAGCTAAGTCAAATGGCTGATTTACCTAAAGGCCAAGTCCACCCTCAGGCAGACCAAGGACAGGCCTAAAGGTCTTAATGCTTGGTGTCGCAAGCAGGAAGGTTAATCCCAGCAAACTTCTTTCCCCCATGTTTTTATTGATCGCCTGTTCTTCTCCACCAGTTTTCTGATTCTCCTCATTCACACTGGTCCCTGCCAGTCGCTGGGTTTTGGGACACACATCACTCCTGCCTCATGTTTCTAGTGCTGGAATTGGTGCCTGTGGTTCCTGGCCAGCCCATCCATTAGTGTGGCTGGGGAGGTTTGGTTCTTGTCATTGACTCCATGGTGGTTTTGTCAGGTCTGTGTCTGTAGATTTTGTTTCTGTTTTCCCCCTTTATCCCTTGGTTTCCCAGTTGATGGGGTCCCTGATCAGAAAACTCTGCTGGAGTAAACATTCTCACACTCTCACGTGCCCTCAGCAATTGGTGTTACTGTCCAGGTTTGCTCATTTTTAAATTTTTTTTCTCTTTTCTAATTGTCCCTGTCCGTCACACTCTCACAGGGCTGCTGGTAATTCTCTCCCTCCCTGGTCATTCCTAGTTTAAAACCCTCTTTACCAATTCCCCTGCCCTACTGGTAAAAATACTGTTGCCCCATTTAGCTTCTGCATGGGAGAGAGGGGATCTACTGCTATCTGCAGATATTGTCCCACGGTCATAGAAACAAAACCCACCATCTCCATGATCGGTTATTGACCTGCATATCAGTGCCCCCCTCCTTTGTGCCCTTTCTCATAGAATGATACAATTGCTTCAGCTGGAAAAGTCCTTTAAGATCATCGAAGTCCAACTGTTAACCCAGCACTGCCAAGTCTACCACTAAACCACATCCCTAAGTACCACATCTACACGTCTCTTAAATCTCTCCAGCGATGGTGACTCCACCACCTCCCTGGTCAGCCTGTTCCAATGCTTGACCACTCTTTCGGTGAAGAAATTTTTCCTAATACCCAATTTAAACCTCCCCTGGTGCAACTTGAGGCCATTTCCTCTTGTCCTATTGCTGGTTACTTGGGAGAAGAGACCAACACCCACCTCACCACAACGCCCTTTCAGGTAGTTGTAGAGAGCCATAAGGTCTCCCCTCAGCCTCCTCTTCTCCAGGCTGAACAACCCCAGTTCCCTCAGCTGCTCCTCATCAGACTTCTGCTCCAGACCCCTCCCCAGCTTCGTTGCCCTTCTCTGGACACGCTCCAGCACCCTGTCCTTCTTGTAGTGAGGGGCCCAACACTGAACACAAGATTCGAGGTGTGGCCTCACCAGTGCGGAGCACAGGGGCATGATCACTTCCCTACTCCTGCTGGCCACACTATTACTGATACAGGCCAGGGCGCTGTTGGCCTTCTTGGCCACCTGGGCACACTGCCGGCTCATGTTCAGCCGGATGTCAACCAGCACCCCCAGGTCCTTTTCCGCCGGGCAGCTCTCCAGCCACTCCTCCCCAAGCCTGGACTGTTGCATGGGGTTGTTGTGAGCCAAGTGCAGGACCCGGCACTTGGCCTTGTTGAACCTCACACAGTTGGCTGTGGCCCATCGATCCAGCCTGTCCAGATCCCTCTGCAGAGCCCTCCTACCCTCCAGCAGATCAATACTCCTGCCCAACTTGGTGTCATCTGCAAACTTACTGAGGGTGCACTTGATCCCCTTGTCCAGTTTGTTGATAAAGATACTGAACAGAACTGTCCCCAGTACTGAGCCCTGGGGAACACCACTTGTGACTGGCCACCAACTGGATTAAACTCCATTCACCACAACTCTTTGCGCTTGGCCATCCAGCCAGTTTTTCACCCATCAAAGAGCATGCCTGTCCAAGCCAGAAGCAGCCGCTTCTCCTCACCAGCAGGACAGAGAACACCACCTGGGTCCCCATGCCCCTGACTGCTGCCCCCAGAGCTCTGTACTCAGTCAGGTGGCCCAGATCCTTCTTGAAGGCGTCTGGCTCCTCTTCAACTTTGAGGGTGGTGAACTTTCTCTATTAAAGTGTTCTAGTTGTAGAATGAATTACAGTGATAAGAAACATCAGGAGAGTATCGAAGGGAACTGCATTGCCCCCAAGATTGTAGCTGACAAATTTCTGATGGATCAGGATAGATATAGCACTGAATAAATGGAACACCAGACTATAGCATGCCTAAACCTACTTGCTGCCTTTAATAGGAAATTTCCAGTCCTGGGACTCGTGAGTCATCTTTAAGCTTGTGCCTATAGCGTACTGGAGGAAGAATGAGTGAATGCTTTCTACTGCTGACTTGTTAAAACTGTGCTGGAAGAAAGGCAAGTGTGACCAGACTTGGAGAAATTAGAAACAGCAATGTGTAGGCTGTACGTAATACCAGTGCCTTCCAGAGAGTCATTTATTGTCAGAATTGATGGTATCTGTTCAGACTAGGCAGAGTAAGAGGGGTGTTTCTGGTCCCCTTTTTTGCTGCTGGTTGTAGCTGCAGCTAGAGGCTGGTTTTGGTGAAAGTGATGCTTTGTATTCTTCTCCGCTCTTGAGTGTGAAATCCGGGGAATGTCTCAGAAGCAGCAACGTCTACAAAAGCAGCTCTCCAGGAGCGTAACTACAGACGGGTTGTGCACTTCACCTTTGTGCCTGACCTTAGACTTATGTTGCTCATCCCCTTAAAGCCTGCGAAGCTGCCCACCTCCCCAGGCACCAAGCCTTATGCTCTTTGGAAAACAATGACATGTGTAAGTGAGTGGATCAAATTCATGGTTTACTCTAACATGCTTATTTTTCATTATAATGCTTCATGACGGACATAAAACTACCTCTATAAAGAACAGACTGCTTAACGCTTTTAAACGTATATGCTTGGCAGCGTCAACTGATTAATAATTAAAATAATGGTCAATGAAAGAAATATACCTTTGCTAATCTGTTATTACTTGGAAGCTTCTTCATACATTTTCCATGACAGTCTTTTCCTTGTAAAGACTCAAAAAGTATATTTAGTGTTTGTTTGCTTTCAACTATGGTTTTCAGCGGATATGGACTGAAACAGCATCTGAATCAGTCTGACCTCAGCCTCCCGGGGACTTTTTTCCATTGACTGTATCTTTTCTTCCTCGCCTCTCCCTGTGTGCTGAAATTCTTGTCAGACCTGCTAGCTCTGTCTATTAATGTTGCCTTTAGTGCTTCTTAAAGACTCCTTAGGTCAAAACTTTTCTGAACGTTCCCGTCTTGGTGGACAGTTCTTGCTGACTTTGACCTGAGCTAAATTTCTTGGAAGCAGTTTCCTCCCTTCCTCCTACTTTTCTCAAACTGACTTTCCAGCAGCAGCTGTGCTGAGAACAGAATACTAAGTAATGCAAAGCATTTTAGAGGGCTCAAAGAGTCCGTTCTTCTGTGTGAAGACCACTCAAACTGGATAATTCAGTCAGGTTTTCCCACCTCGAGCCTGGAGTGTGACTGCTTTTTTTTTCTCTTTGGACTTGGCAAGGGTTCTTGTATTCTTTGTCTCCTCTGCATTCCCTGCTACGTACTTCTTATTTCAGCAAGTTTGATTGAATCCAGCTTTTCTGTTGCAAAACATAGAAGTGTCCTTGGCTTCTCATCACTATGTTTTTAGAAAACAATGTATTCGGAGCAATGTGGGGTGAATGATGCAGCTGATTTGAGATGCTTGTAGCTCTGAAATCCAATTCCTTAAGCAAAGGGTCCCTGTAGATACAAGGTACGGTACTTGCTAAAACAGGAGCTCGCTGACCCAAAGCCAAGTGTTGGAGGGTGGTTTGTGAAGTCGTCCCTTTCCTGGGTTAGCTTGTGAAACATGCAGGGCTTCTCAGGCTGATGAGCAGGGAGTTAATCTGATTTATTTATTTTTTCATTCATCAGGCCTGCTCAGGAGTCACCACGTTGTAAATAGAGCTGCTGGCAAGTGAGGTGTCAACACGCAATGTGCTCGTGTCCCTATACAGTACCTTGAAAGACACAGTTTTTACTGTGTGTACTGGGAAGTGTCCCGGGGAGTCTGTAAGGAAATGGGTCAGGCTGCTGTCTGCCAGCATCGAAGAAATTGGTTTCTCTGCCTCAGAGAGCCTAATGTTCTCTCTCTCCTGTGCCTGTCGGCCTCAGATGAGCTGTAAGTCTAGCTTTTTGCTCGTGTTGTCTTTCTGATTATTGGAATCCTAGAGCATCTTGGGGCAGGTTACAGCTTCCCGCAAAATGTACCGTGGAATTGTGTTGTTATACGGAAGGGCTTGAGAAGGATGCACGTTGGGGTTCCTCCAGACAGTGGCTGAATTGAGGAAAAATAAAATTAATAAGAAATACCAGTGTCTTTGACAGTCCTGCTGTCTTACAACTGCTGCGTTTGCACCTGGGCTATTTCCCACAGGTACTGCAGACTGGTGAGTGAATTTAGCTTGTGCCCACATCTGTTCTGTGCTGTTGGATACTGTGCTGTCCACTATCTGCTACCACAAGTGCAGTTTTCACAAAGTTGAGGCACCCTAAGTTTACCACGCTGGATGATCTGCGTTCCCAACCACCCTTGCCAGCTGAACGATTCCCCTGGCACTCCTTTCATATTACCTGCATGCGATTGAGGACTGCGGTCCCTTTTTGTTCTGCGGCAGCAGGAGGACAGAAACAGAAGGCATCAGGATGTGGACAAGTTCTCCGGTCAGGGGTTGGTAATAGGCAGTGTGTTCCTCAAAGCTGCCAAGTTTGTATGTGGGTTAGTTAGCGAGGGGTTAGCGAGTTAGAGATGTGCAGGAATAGGTCAATGGACACAAGCTGGAACACAAATGTGGACACAAGCTGGAACAAAGGAAATTGCAAGTAGACAGTAGAGCAAAAAGAATCAGCCTGAGTGGTCAAACACTAGAAAAAGGGTCTTTAAAGGTTGTAGGATTTTATGTTCTTTGAGATATTAAGCCATGTGTAGTTCAGTCCTGATTTATCTGGACCTCTAGAGGTACCTTCCCACTTACATGACTCTGATACTGTGATTTCTATGGATTAAAGGCATTTTACCTAAGATGCTGTATCTGGATATTTGATTAAGTGTATATTGGGGGGGAGGGGGGTATAATCAAATGACCCCCGGTGATGAGCACAGTTGCCTGCATAGTGGTATGAAGCTTGAATAGATGTACAAGGTTTGCATGTTACATCGTTTCTAGAGAATGGAGACTGAAATAGTCACAAGCATATGTTCATCTCGACCGAATACAAGTAGATTAATTTGCCAGCATATTTTAGTAATATGTCTCTGTAAAACCAGATGTACTTTTTCACCACAGCAGTTTCTTTTGATTAAATTAAAATTTGTGAAAGCTTTTTCTTCCGTGTTACCACTTGTCTTTGTGCCATATAGCATTGATTTATGTATATGATCTTAGTGCATGCAAAATAAGGTGTATGAATATTTATGCATTTAAAAAACCCTCGAAATAGAAAACCGTGTTGTTCAGCGTGTCTTGGTTATGAACTTTGCAACAGTGAGTGATACCAGTTAATACTAAGGCTAATATTCTGAATCTTACAACAATGTTACAATAAGCCTTAAAAAAGTGAATGAACTTAGTATTTTTATTAAACGTTTTGGGTATATTCAAATATACTTTATTACTGATGTATTAGTGCTTCCTTTTAAAGAAGGTAGTTTTGATTAAGTTTAGTTTCGATGCAAATGTGAAAAGAATTTATTACTACGTTCAATTTTTGGTGCTTTTTTTTTTTTACTTTTGAAAGCTTTCATTTCTGAGGCCGTATCATAAAGAATTGCCTATTGAATTGCCTAAGAAATACCTACTGCAAATGCAGTAGACTTCCTTGTGATAGTCATCAACTGGATTATTCTGGGTTAATGCACATTTTTATTTAGATCCTAGTTAAATTCAAAGAAATTTGTGTAGCTGTAGCACAGCTAAGCTTGTGAGCCTACTGCATTGAAACTGGTGGGAGTAAGTCTTCAATTGACTAGTGTGTTTGAGGCTGGGGGCTTGCTTGTTTTGGTTTACTTTAAGCTGATCTAAAGTGTCCTAAGCTTTTAATCTCATCTTCTCTCTCCTCTCCTCATTTTTGAAGCTTGATGAACACTTTCTCAGAACATTTCCATCAAATTAAGTGCATAAAAGCCTGAGGTGCACAATTGCTAGTCACTCTGAACATTCATAAGCTGAAAATTACATAATTATTTTTGGTGGATTTCTTTTATTTTGAAGGCTTTTACAGAAAGAATCTGACAGTGTTCTGTTCATACCTATTAATATTTCACACCAAAATGCACTTTTAAAGCTTTCTGGGCTAACGTGCATATCAGAATGATTTCACCCATTGTTCTCCAAATGCAGTACACTCTCACACTGAAAGTAAATACAAGTGTCTACATTTAGGAATCTAAATTGTTAAAAAGGATTTTTAATGCTTGTGAAACAGCAGGATAGGTAATAAGAGAGAGTAGGACCGCAGCTTTGTGTTCTGTCATAAAACCCAGCTTTCAAGATCCCATAACACCAAGTCTGTGCATCTCTGCAAGGTCACGCTTATGTTTGTCTAGGAGACTGTCTTCTTCAAGTGAGACCAGCTGGACACTCAAACTGATAAGAGGTGCTTTGAATAGATTTAGACTCTGTCAGTAATCCCTTTTTCAACAGTTCAAATATCTGTAATTGCCAAAATATTGCCATCTTACACTAGGTTTAGTGTGCCATTTAGTGTGTCACTGTAGACTTGATAGAATAATCTGTTACAGATCTTGGAAAGGTAAATAACTAAAATAACCCAAAATTGCTTTCAGTAATTAATATGAAATCCTCGTGACTTGAGCAGCTAGCCGAAAATATGCTATTCTACAAGGTTTTCCATTCAAAATGAGTAAGAATCACTGGAGCTGTGTATCTTTTATGAAACTTCGTTTATCTCCAGCAATGCACCTGCCTTCCTCCTGAATATAGGAAGAAATGAGTAACCAGAAAGTGTTGCCTGTTCACAGAACCAAGAACAACTCTTGAGCAGTTGTCTCCACAGAGGAGTACTCTTTAGGTTTTTCCAGGATCCTTAAAGATCCAAACCCCAAAGAAACTCTGCTATCTGTTGCCAAAGTTGTACTGTAATGGGACTTATCACACCCATGCTTCAGGTTTGAGCAGTTTTGTTGACCTTTCTTGGAATGAAGAATACCTTCTGCAGCTCCTCAGTTACTGAGTTTTAATATAACCCAGAACTTGAGCCAACAAATTGCCTGTATTATCTTTAAAGGAAAGAGACTTATTGTAGTGGCTGGGAGGTGCATCCCAGTAACCAAGCGATATGTGGCCCACAGACAGAAATAGGAGTCAGATCTCTCTTTGTTTAAAAAATGGAGGGGGGGTGGGGGAGGAAGTCTATCCTTGTCCGTTTGCTTGATTTGAAGTTTCCTCCGCTTTATCTCAAGGTTTTTGTGGGGTGCCTGTTGCTAGTGTATTGACCTGCCATCCATGTAGCAGCTTCAGATGTTCTCCTTGGCCAGAGCTGGGAAATGGTAAAAGACATAAACCGGGAACTTCTCACCTTTGCTGAGAACAGCTGGGCATTTAAGGAGCCAAGCGAGGTAGAGAGACTAAGGGCATGGAGTTGAAATGGCAGATAATTACCTTTATTTCTCCCCAGGTTTGTTGTGCTCATGCTAATTGTGTTCAAGGTACTTTTGAGGATGAGAAGTGCTAAAGTATTATCTCATAGTTCACATATAATAATTTTCATTGCTTTCTCCCTCCTCTTCTAATGCTGTTGAGAAATGCAGTTTCTAAGCTGGAAACATGATGAAACAGTTTTGTTCTCCCTGGTGGTTATGAATCCAAAATCACAACATAAAAAGGGTAAGGAGCCACACAAGCTGTTACCCCTTCTCAAGGTGAGTTTCTGCAGTTTGGATAAAAAGGGAAAAAGTGGGTTGTTACAGCAAGCAATAAAAGGGGGTACAGAAGGCAGGTCATACACCGTAAATGAACTTCTATGTGCAGCTGCCTTGGTGCCTGTTTCCTGCTCAGAAACAGGATCAGTGTTAACAGCTTGTAGCCAAAGCAAAATAAATCCAGAGGGATGTCTATCATAGAAATGTTCTTTGTGAATCTCCATGTTGTAACACTTTGTTTTAGCTTCTGTAACTAGTAAGTACCTTGGCTGTTCTATGACAGTATTTGGCATTTTGTTCTCTCTGGTGATCCATGGGGAGAATTTAGACTAGGGAAGGATGGTGATTGGCACTCAACAGAATAAGTACTTTGCCTTTTTGCCTGTTTGATCCATCATGCTTTGATAGTGCTGCAAAACCCATCTGTATTTTTGCTTGGGCTCTTCTCTGAGTTTTAGGTGGGAACAGATGACCCAAGCCATTGAATTCTGTGCTGGCTAGGCTGTGAAACCCCATATACAAACCTCCAGTAAGACACTGTCTTTAAACAGGGTGCTAATAATGTGTTTCTTAAAGCTTAGCCAAAACAACCTTGTTGCTAAAAAAAGTATTTCATGGCCAGTAGTGTTTTTAATGCTGTCAGCCCATGACAGTCTCCTTGGCATTAGAAATTTTGCTTGGTGTAGTGAAGTGAGACTAACTTAGTTAAAAAACCAACCAACCAAACAAAAAAAACCCAAACCACAAAACAAACTTTACAAGAGAATTAATGTATTGGTTAGCTGCACAGGTGCACTATCAATTCTGCCTTCACCGATAAAAAGCCCCTCTTAAGCTCTCATAGGTCCTGGGATAGAAAGTGATTTACTGCCAACCACTGAAATGAATCCCATAGTACCTGGCTTTCTGCACAGCGGAGCCTGTAGGGTTCAGAAATCGCTGTAGCTCTTCAGGCACTATTTGCCTTAGATCTGCCCTCTTGCTTTATATTTTTTTTTTAAAGGATCCTAAGGTTTATTTGTGTGCAGAAGCATCTTTCTTCCTTACAGTCTCTTTTCTGCTCTCAGTACAATGGAAAATGTTTTCATATCTATGTGAATTTGCATTTCTTAGTAATACAGGTGCTTGCTGTATTTTGATTCCTGCCTAGGTAATGACACTGTCTGGATGCTGATCCTGGGGATGAGGGCTCTTACTTCATGGATCCTAGAAACACAGCTCTCTGGCCAGGATCCATCGTAGCGCCTTTTCTATTGTTCACAAATGTTCACCTCTACTTATTCACCTCTATCCAGTGGAGACAAACCCGATTTTGCTGGAATACAGTAAATAGTAGTGAATTTGCTGTCACTTGGTATAATTACTGTAGGTTTGGAATACTTGCATGTGTATTCTTAGACCAAGAATGCAGGAATGCTGGGAAGTGTGAATGATTGCCAATGGAGGAGCTCTTGTCTTTGGAACATATTGATCATCTTTGCCCAGGTGGACTAAAAACTTCTGGACACATTCAGAGCACATCTCTGACTTATGCTTGGGGTGTCCAATTTCTTACCTGAGGTATGGGGGGATTTGCTACACTTGAGAACCATAAAGTGGTTCTGTTTGCTCTCCAGGTTCACTATGCGTAATAGGGCCAGGCAGAAGGGTTTGTTCCCCAACTCTGCAGCTACTTTTTTAAAGGGATGATTGAGCTCTCCATTTATGTACCCATTAGTTTCCCTTCTTGAGCATTATCAGCCCGACTGGTTTCACAGGGCAGTGACTAAGGGGCTTACTGCAGGTATAAACCACAGTAAAGATTTATGTTCAGTACTTCAGTAATGTTGATGCATGACCATATTGCTACTGTCTGCCCCTGAAAACTCTGTTCTTGTGAAATATGGTGACAGAAGATGTACAGAAGCGATTTAGCTCCCTCTCAGGATTAGCTGCAAGTCTTTGATATGTTCCTGTATGTTTCTTAGGAGTAGTGGATCATTTGGATGAGTTATGTCTTTGGGCTGAACACACATGTGGTAGAGGCAGGCAGGATGGTGGTCCCTCCTGACTTAAAAGCTCCCTGGCGTATGCTCTTCTAGGAAGAGTTTCTCTCATGGAAGGTATGCTTGCATTCTACACTGTTGTGTCTGGGTTGAGTGAGGAAATGAAATAAAACTTTTTGCGTCCATTTGGCAGTGCACAGTAAACAAAATGCCAACTGCAGTAGCCTCCAGTGGTTTAAACTCTTAACTGCTTTTAACTATCAGCTTAATCATAGAATCAAAGAATCACGGAATCGTTAAGGATGGAAAAGACCTCTAAGATCATCAAGTCCAACCATCAACCCAACACCACCATGCCCATTAAACCGTGTCCTGAAGTGCCATGTCTACACGTTTTTTGAACGCCTCCAGTGATGGTGATTCCACTGCTTCCCTGTTCCAATGCTTGACAACCCTTTGAGTGCAGAAATGACTGCATACTGGGGACAGACTCCTATGTACATCCTTCCCTCTGTTTGGTTTCCAAGGGGAGAAAAGCCCAGAGTTGGGCGAGCGAAGGGATCCCAGTGCATGGCAGCAGGTTCTTTAGTCTGGATGCTCTGGGGTCACGCTTCAGAACGCACTTTTGCACCGTGTAGAGACACCCCTCATTACCAGGTAAACCACACTGTGAGCTTTTCATCATCAACACCAACACGAAACACCTCAGCTTGTTTTTAATGATTGTGTTTTCAACAACAGATCTTTAATTACAATGTGTACGTGTTTTGTTTCGGGCCTTTTGAGCAGTATGGCCTTTGTTCTTTCCCTCTGCTGCTCTGGGATTGCTTATGGATTAGAAGCTTCTGCCCTCCGGAGCTGGATGTATTTTCTCCTTGCGTGCTCATCCACTGCAATGCAAAGTAAAAGAAGATTCTCGAGGGGTGCTTGAGCTGGTGGGGTGGTGACATCTATCCAAAGTGGGTGACGAAAAGGATGCGGAAGGTTCTCCAGCAGCACACCAGATAGCTCTGCTTTCTACCTGCAGAGTGAGCTGGGAACAATTTGGCTCTCCCAGGAGTCACTGGGAATATCCCAGCAACAGAAATAACTCTTACTCAAGTGAATAGCTTTAAGGAAAAGGCAGAAGGAAACCAGATTACTTTATGCCAATGAGTGTCAGACAAAACAGTAAGGAACTGAGGGCAAGTTTTTTGTTGGGTGAAAATACCAGTTGTTGTAAAATCCTCTGTTGTGCTCACCAGTGTTTCAATGACCTTGTAGTAAATTAGATTAATAGGTGTTGGTTTTAAAACTGTTTCATTATCTTTTGAGACATTATAATCTAATCATTTATTCCCACAAACATTTTCTTATACTTCTGGCTTTTTAATAGTACTGTCGATTGCCTAAATGTAGCTGCAGTGTTGTTTTCAGTCTCTGCAGTGTGTTGGCAGCAGGTGGGGCAGAAGCATGGCTGTTCTCTTCCATATAACCTGCAACTGGTATCTCCTGCGCCCTGCCGCAGCTATGCCTGCCTTCGTTATTAATCGGTGAATAATCCTGCCAGCGCTTGCTCCTGTGCATTATCTCTTCCTCCGTGCCCTCCCTTAGAAGGAAAGCATGACACGGATTGAAAAAGGTGGGGCTTTGCGAGCTGAAGTATATCAGAACCTTCCTCTTTGAGTAATGATTTCAGTAGGATTGCCAGGGCATATTCTGGAGACTTTGGTAAGTGCTCCACGCTGGTACGTGATGAGGCAGTGTTTTTTCTCTACTTAGAAGTATGTAATATACTTTTAATATGCTGAAATTGAGGTAGCTGTGCATCTGAAGTTTGGCAACACCTTTTCTTTTTGGAAGCTTTCACATAAAGCCAGTTGCTAGAATTCTGTTAATGCAAATAGTGGTTAGATTTATCTGAAACCTTCCTGAGAATGGGAGCTGGTCTTGCTTTTTCAGTTGCAGACAAGTTTTTAAAAGCCTGTTTATTAAAGTGTTTTTAGAACTAGTTATTTTTTGTCACTTTTCTCTTTTTTTTATTATTAGTCACTTCCAGGCTGAAGAATTCCTTGGAATATGCTCCTTCAAGTGCTGTGGAAGTCATAGTAACAGTCTTTATACAGAGAGGATTATTCTGGTGTTCATCTAATGGTTATTACTCAAAATGTGTTAGCGCAAAGTTATGCTTTAATGTACTAGTCTGTGCTTTAAAAAAAACCTTCCTGTAATATTTAATGGGTTGGCAATGTGATGGAAAATGAACTGCATGTGCGTGTTATGTAGACTGTGGCTGTGTCGCACCTTTTAAAGTATGTACGATGGCTGTGTTATTTCTAACACTCATGGAGTGTTAATGAGCTTCGCTCACAGACGTCAGCTGAACGCTGAGGTAGGATTGCAGCTCTTCAAAACTTGAATTTAAAAATAAGTCCAAGGTTTTCAGGGTTCCTTTGCGCTCTCGCTAACTATTTTCAGTTTGTTTGCAGCACGTTCATTCTTATCAATTATTTACAAATGCAGTGAGACAAACTTGAAATCCTTTAGTTGCGTTGAATGAATAATTTAATGCCCTTGTTTCCTTTTAATCTTCTCTGTGCATTTATGTCCATAGTCACTTTTCCGGTATTAACTTATTAAATCAACAAGTAAAACTGCCAATAAATATGTTGCATAGATCCACACCAAAATGTATTTCCCCCTGTGGAACTTTTATCTTGAATTACAGCTTTAAAAATGTTTTTGCACCAAACATCAATCATATGGAATTATAAGAATTGCTTTCTGGGTTATTAGGAAATACGTCTCCTAATGCACAGTTGCCAGTCTTACTCAGTTAAATAAGTAATATGGTGGAGGGGGGGTGTGAGTGTGGTGTTTTGCTTTGTTTTCAGCAATCTGGTGTTTTTATGGACACCATTCTCTCAGCCCTGGTCTTGGCTGTTACCAAAGCTAGCATTTCACAGGAGCAGGATGACTGCTTTGTGGCTGTAGCCACCTAAATTCCTCTGGCAGTGTGTCTTTGTAGAAAAAGAACTGCTAGAGCTTTGATAATTGCTTCTCTGCTCTAGCTCATGCCTGGAAACCAGCCTTGCACTTGGTAAAATGTGCGAAACTTGTGTCCTGCCCAGGGAGGGAAGGAGGGATCCTAAAATGTTTGGGGTGCTGAGTGACACCTGTCCTAACCCCAGCGCCAAGGTTAGCTGTTGTCTTGTAGCTTGCTTGTCCTGTTTGGAAATGCAGTGCAAGAGCCACCAGTTTTTTGATGGAGGACTTCTTCACCAGGACTTTCTTGATCTGCTCTGAAGTTAGGGTCATGCAGGGAAGGGAGCTGTTACCTGCAGGATGCTGGAATTATTTGATGTTTGGAGGGTTTGTGAAAAGCCAGGCAGGCCTATAGACAGAGAAGGGATGGTTCCATACTTAAGGAAGGTAAAGCCAGGCTGTATTTGACCAGAATGTATAGCGTGACTGTAAAGCCAGAACCACTGTGTTTGGCCTTGCATCTGGCAGTGAACGAGTGATGCTAGCCAAGTCCCGAAATGATTCACTGGTGGTTCCTTAGACCTCACTTCATGGGTGCTCAACACGAGGCTACGCTGGCCCTGAAATGGTCTTGGGGATGTAATGAGCAGAAATGGTAGTTTGGCTGCTCTTGGCAATCTTCTAGGGCTTTGCATTCCTTCAATGGAGCCCTTCCCCTTGGGCTAGTGGAGATGGGAGGTCACTAGTGCGGGCACACACACCACACTCTCAGGGTTCACGAGCACACATGTATTCACAGATCCCTCGAGCACCAGCACAGCCCCTCTGTCTGCCCAGCACCCCTGCCTGGATAGTTAAGAAATAACTTAAGAAGGTAGGAGACACTGCACTGATCAGTCCCAGGGCTCAGCCAGACAAGCACACTGGCCCCATTTCACGTGCAAAGGGCCCCTTTTATCCCTTCTTCTGCCTGTTCCTCTGTTGTTCCTCCCTGTCTGCCTTCCCCTCCTCAGCTGACAGGGTTCCACCGGCTCCCCTCCAACACCCTTGAACCTCAGGCTTGCATCCTTATCAGCTGCAAAGTCCCAGTTTGCGTGAAGCTTCTTGCTAACCCATCAATTGCTGTCACTGAGGAGGTGTTTTTTCTTGTCATTGTCTCCATGATGCTTGCTTGCCAGGTTTGAGCCTCTGTGTATTTTGTGTACAGCTTCCCTCTTTTCCCGAGTATACCATTTGACAAGCCTGCCCCATCACGTAACCTCGCTGGAATAAACATTCCTACATTCTACATACCCTTATCAATTTGTGTGGTTGACCAGGTTTGGCTCTCATCACTCCCTTTCTTACTGTCTCTTAGTCTGGTTTTTCCTCTCTGCATGTTCTTGTTTATGGTTTCCTCTTTTTTCTTATCCCTTTTGGCTTTGAAAAGGCCCTTGAGCAGATACCCTTAAAGGAACAGATGCTCCATCCTTCCACAGAACCCTGCAGTTCCTGGGCAAATAAAGGCGTGCTTCTCTTCTGGAGATCTGAACAGGGCATGACCAGAGCGGTGGCCTCTTTGGAGGTCAGTTTGTTCTACTGTTTTGTGGTTATGAGCTGTTTTAGTAAATTTGCTACAAAATCTTTTCCTGAATCTGGTGCAAAGCTTGCAGAGCGCTTTGGGAAGTGCTAGAATTTTTAACACAAAGGAGATTACGAACTTCAGAGCAAGAGTGTGCTCTACTTTTTTCTGCAGCTTCCGCTTGAGAAAAAGCGTAACACCCTTCTGCAGTGCTGAAAAAGGAAATCAATTGGTCTGAGGCAGATCCACTGTCTGAAGCCTTGAGCAAGTGCGTATAGCCTGATGTTTACCTGCAGCTGAGAAGAGTTCCCATGTGGAAGGCTTAGGCCAGCACAACTGTAGCTCCCTGGTACATGTTTTGAGAAAACACTTTTGGATCAGTATTTCAAAGTTGACCTTTGAGGGAGAGATCGTGATGGGAGATGTGAAGAGATTATACGTTGTTGGGTTTCAAAGGAAGGGTTTTTTTTGTTGTTACTCCTGTGGGCTGAGAATCCTGCGTACCCATGGAGAGGGTCTGTGGGAGGTGGTATGGTGCTTAGAAACTCAGGTGCCTGTGGAGTCCAAACGAAATGTAACTAAAGGGCCAGACCATGTACCAGGTTTTCAGTTTGTGCCTGACTTGCGGTATTATGTGATTCTCCCACGGCAGGCAAGCTAGGTCGGTGTCATCTCGGGAGGCCTGAGATGAGATATAAGCTGTTTATTCTGTTTTTATGTTTTGTGGAGGGTAATAATAGCCTTCCTTCTTTTTTCTGCAGGGAGCCATACCTTTGGAATAGGCTCTTCTCTCTGGGGAACAAGAATGCCAGCTCTGAAATGTAACAGCTCTCCCTTATAACACCCATGTGTTCTTCTAAGATTTTGGTGAACGCTGGTGTATCCACTGGTGCTTGTTCTATGTGATCAAATGAAAGCCTGTGCCTGAGTTGAATGCAGGTACCTCTTCAGGCATCCTGTTTTCATAGAACACTAAATCAGTGCAGAAATGAGACTTAACTTCAAAAGTTGGGGTCAACTGCACTGTACCAGTTACTCAGGTTGCAATATAATCATAGAATCATTTAGGTTGGAAAAGACCTTTAAGATCATAAAGTCTAACCATAAACTTAACACTGCCTAGTCCACCACTAAACTGTGTCTTTAAAAGACCTCCAGGGACGGTGACTCAACCACTTCCCTGGGCAGCCTGTTCCAAGCCTGACCACCCTTTTGGTGAAAAAAATTTTTCCTAATACCCAATCTAAACCTCCCTGGCGCAACTTGAGGCTGTTTCCTCTTGTCCTAGTGCTTGCTGCTTGGGAGAAGGCACTGGCACCCACCTCTCTCCAACCTCCTTTCAGGTAGTTATGGAGAGCCATAAGATCTCCCCTCAGCTGCTTCTTCTTCAGACTGAACACCCCTGGTTCCCTCAGCCGTTCCTCGTGAGACTTGTGCTCCAGACCCCTCACCAGCTGCGTTGCCCTTCTCTGGACACACTCCAGCACCTCAGTGTCCTTCTTGGAGTGAGGGGCCCAACACTGAACACAAGATTCGAGGTGTGGCCTCACCAGTGCGGAGCACAGGGGCACGATCCCTGCTCTGCTCCTGCTGGCCACACTAGTGCTGATACAGGCCAGGATGCTGTTGGCCTTCTTGGCCACCTGGGCACACTGCCGGCTCATGTTCAGCCGGCTGTCAACCAGCACCCCCAGGTCCCTTTCTGCCGGGCAGCTCTCCAGCCACTCCTCCCTAAGCCTGTAGCATTGCATGGGGTTGTTGTGGCCACAGTGCAGGACCTGGCACTGAGCTCTGTTGAACCTCACACAGTTGGCTGTGGCCCATTGATCCAGCCTGTCCTGTAGAGCCCTCCTGCCCTCCAGCAGATCAACACTCCCGTCCAACTTGGTGTCATCTGCAGACTTACTGAGGGAGCACTCGATCCCCTCATCCAGATTGTTGATAAAGATACTGAACAGAACTGTCCCCAGAACTGAGCCCTGGGGAACACCACTTGTGACTGGCCACCAGCTAGCTTGAACTCCATTCACACAACTCTTTGGGCTTGGCCATCCAGCCATGATGAAATGCACTTTCCAGCCTTTTGCCTTTTCTTGGGTTTAAATTATTTGTACTGCATGCAGGTGGGAAGGAGAGAGAGGGCTTTTTCCATGCTCTCCCACCACTTATGAGTGAGAGTGATTGGGATCTCGGGCATGTTGAAGAATTTGGGGGAAGTAGCTGTGGACTTCTACCATGTAAACAACACTGAGTCAATCGTGCTCCCTCTCAACATGAAATGTTTTCCAAAGTATTTTGAAAATAACTGTAAAGTACAAATATACAAGTTTTTGTGGAAACTTGCCTTTTCTTTCCTGCTTTGGGGTTTGCTCACATCATGCCCCATCGTTCTATTTATGACTACAGCTTCCCGCTGCCTGTGCAACTCCTACTTTGTCGTGTCCCAAGTAAAGTGTTTCACACTTGCTAGTTTTTGGGTCTTGGAAACTATATATTTATGCAGGGATGCTTCATGAGAGCTGGAGCATGCGTGCTCCTGTGTCTGGGAGGAATGCTTTTTGCCATGCAGTGGTAGTTATCACCTGAGAGCATGCCCAGTGTACACAGGGGAGGAAAAGGCAGAAGAGAAAACGGTGTTGGAAGGAGAAGTAGAATTTGAGCTCAGCATGTTAGCTGGCTGGCAGCCTTCCTTTCAGGAAGAGACCTTTTCCAGTATTATTTGGCAAAGAAATGTAAAGGGAATTGAAGTATTAGCTGTTAGCTAATAAATAAACAAAACTTTGTTTTGTGCCTGGATGCAAATGAAGCGATGCTCCTTCAAGCACATTATGGTCCGTACAGGTATCTGCTCTACAGGGCAACTGAAGTGTATTTGCTTCCAAAGGTGACCTGTTAACTTTTGGATCCAACAAACTTTAAATCCACTTACTCTTCAGGTCATGCATGTTGACTATCCTTGTTCCAGGGGTGGACATAGACCTGAGGGATCTGTGTTGAGGTGCTGCATCTACTCTGGGCTTCTGGCATACTGCCAGACCAGCTTCTTTCTACACGGCAGTTTTGCTCTGTGATTGAAGTGTTTCTTCTTAATATCCCCTTTAATTTGTAAACACACTAGATTAGGGACTGCTCATTGTATGCAAATGTTGAATAGCACAAGTCCTTGCACACCTATCGGAGATGGAAAGGGAAAGAGAGTTAAGATATGGCAATGAATTGAATGGGATGGCATATAAGGTATGTTCCTTTTTCCAAGCATGTTAGAGTTCTTTTGGGAGTGGGGAAAGAAAGTGGAAAGTCTCTTTGTGGTATGAAAAAAGGGAAAGTATCTTCCCTGAATGTTAGTTTCATGTTTTAGGAATCAATGCGCTTCCCAATTCTTTATGCTGGATTCAAACAGCCTCTCCCTTGCCTTCCTAGGACACTAAGTGTCCTTGCTTGTTTTTTATGTGGTGGAAGAAATGACCATTGCTCCTTCCTCTTCTCTTCCACCACGTTCTTTCAGGTTTCGATGGGCACCATGCGACACCGAAGAAATGGCAATTTTGAGAGTTCCAGACTCCTGTATTCCAGCATGTCTCGCAGCATAGATGTGTCCTGCAGTGATGCCGTGAGTATCTGGTACATCCTTGATACACTTGGGGGTTGTCTTGGGAGTGGGCCAAGGTGGTTATGAATTAGGTCATATCAGGAGAAGGATGATTGATATATCAGTTTTCCCTTTATAGAGAAGTTTTCCTAGCCAGTGACCCTTCCAGCAGTAGCGATGCTTTGTTGGCATGGTAAAAGTTGAAGGATGCACTGCATTCCTTTTGATCCCCGTAACTCTTTGTTGTCCGTTCTTGGTCACTTCTGGTTTTAAATCCCTTTTCACATTTCAGTTAGAGACAAATCCTCTGTCTTTATAAAGAACAACCCCAATCTCTTCACTCAACTTGATGGTAAAGGCAGACAACATATAATTATGTTGAACGTCCCTTTCAATCCTTAATGATTTGCTGATCGCAGCGATTGTCTGGCAGATTTCTTGCTTCTGATGGGCTTGCGAGAGGCCTAATGACTAGCTCTTAGGTCTTTAGCAAGTGGTTCCCCCTCCCTTTTATTTTTTTGGTCTTTGCATCCTTGTGGCTTTTACTGGCTAATTATATTCCCTTCCATTTTCTTTGTTTTGGATATTACACTTTTTATGCTTTTCTACCTGGAATAACTTCTTTTAACTGCTGTTTAACTGCAAGTGTTCTGTCAAAATGGTAACCTAAACTATAGCTCTATGTCTTCCATTTTCATCCCAAGCTAAATCTTGGCTTGCAAATCCAAGCTGTGCTTAAAAACAAAACAAAAACCACCCCAAACCTTCAAACCTTTATCAGCAAGTGAGAATTTTTTTTTTTTTGCTTTCCTAGCTTTCAGAGGCAGATTAGGAAGGAATTTGCATTTCCCAAGTTTGAAAGCTTCCCCTGCGCTTGTGGAGTCTCAAGGTTAATATGAGAGTTAATGGTTAAACAAGCCAAATGGAGAGACTTTGCATTCCTCTCGGCTCACATAAAGCATGACTGTTTTGTTCAAGTTGTTCAGGTCTCCTGCTGGGGTCTTTTTGTGTCAAATTAAAATAACCCCTACCCAAGAGGACGTTAATGTTGTTTTTTTTTCCCCGGGGAAGAAACAGTGTTTGCCATAGTCTTTCAAGCAGTATCTGGACCACTTAAGCACTATTTAAAAAATATTGTCAGTACTCTAAGTGATTCAGCATGCAAATGGAAATGCTCTGTAATCTACAGATGCCTGTATTGTGGCACTGAATTCAAATAAGACATTTTCGATGTGGGTCTTTTGGATTAAAACCTGAAATTAAAATAGGCTCTCCAGCAGCTCCTAGCACATCAAATCTGTTTTGCTGTTCAAAGTTTTTTCTTCTGGAGGGGGAAGCCGTACCTTTTGCCTCTTTAGTATATATTGTGCTTGATATAAAAATACTGATATCGCATATTTTTTGGAATGCCTATTTGTGATTTTTAGTAGTCTTCTGTGTCCTGTCAACTCCCCTCAGTGCTTTCTGGTTGCCTCTCACCATCCACTTTGAAAAAGGAGACTTGTTGCAGCAGTTTTCTTTGTGTTTAACCGGGCTGTGCTGTTACAGAAGTTTCTTCTGTTTTATGAGTTATCGGAAGTAAACTTTTTTAAAAAATTATTTTCAAGGATTTGGTCAACTTCATCCAAGAAAACTTTAAGAAGAGAGAATGTGTCTTTTTTACAAAAGACACCAAGTCAACGTAAGCAGACATTTTTCTCTTGTTTTACAGGCATGGGGAATTGGGAACTGAGGCTATTTCTGCCTGCGAAGCCGTGTGGCAGGGGTTGGGCAGGGAGCAAAATTTTTGGCGTTTTGTTAAGAGTCTGAATCCAGCAATGCAGCCTCACCTCAGTCTTGCTTGTGCAGCTCCTTTCCTTGTCACTGCTTGTTTGGCTCGTTTGTATATGCCTGGGCTTTTCTACAGTCATGGTTAAAAAAGCTGGAAGTCTAATGGTCAGCCAGGCACCCTGGGGTGCTTCTCCCAGCTCTAGACCAGTGCTTTCTGAACCACTTGATTGCACACCCCATCAGCAAAACATTTTTGAGCATTACCCGCAATATATGTTTGTTTACAGACTATGTACATCTACTAGTGTACTAATATTCTGCAGAATATAAAACATACACAAAAAAGAGCAATTAAAAAAAGGATTAAATAAACGCTATTTTTATTCTTTTAGAAGTCTCATCTGATTCAGTTTCAGCTGCTCTAGAGTCTCAGGAGTTTGTGTAAAAACTGGAAACACATCCATTTGAGTTGCTCCACAACTAACTTGCTGCAAAAGTAGGGGTCTGACCTTCACGCTGACTCTGTCAGCATGCCTTCCAGCAGCTCTGTTAAGGGGATTTAACATCAAATACCCTGTTTCAAACATAATCATGGCAATACATAAGTGCTTTTAAGGATTCAGTTCCAGGACTGGTATTGGTGTATAACAATGTATGGATGTGTCGGGCTTTGCATACTTTAAATTCTCCTTTTAAACCCAAATCACAAATTCCATGCACAAGCCTTTGCAGCAGAGAGATATAGCCGCTAGGTTTTGCTCAGGCTGATGTTCTCTTAATACAGGCTATTATACATGCTCCGTATTCAGGGACAAGTACTTATGCAATGTAAGTTTGAGGACCATAACATTACTTTTGGTTTTCTTGGTGTTTCTGTAATCTGAGGAGAAAAGTGATCGAATGAATGCAGCTGCAGAAGTCCTAATATAGAGCTCTGAGGGATCTCAGTAACTCCATTCTCCTCTGAAGCAGGGAGGAAAAATGCCTTGGAGAGAGGAAGGGAAATGAGTCTCATTTCAGAAAGTCTTACTTAGGGTCCTCTTCAGCCATCTGAAATGGGATGTCTGGCAAAGGACCAACAAAAGATGGAGAGATGGTTCTTAGCAGCTTCTCTACCTGCAAGCCCACTGGGAAAGGCTTGCACGCCATACTTCTTAAGTTGCTGGGTTTTTGTCTATTTTAGGGTAAGCTGGTTTTATATGCAAGCTACAGCTGAGTAGAAGAAACCATGTAAGGTTTCTCTTGTTCAGAGAGGCATGCTGTGATTTACCTTTGCAGCAGTCTTCACAGGAGAGCATTGCTCCATCTCCTATGTGCAGTCTGGAGGCTAACTATAAAGGTCACTGTAGGCACACAAATTAATGTACTCCTCTTAATCCTTTTTGGCTGATGCATTCCCTCCCCCCCCGCCCCGCTATATTGCTGAATTGCACAGTACTGTTAAAAGCGTTCTTCCTCTTGCTTTGTCTCCCCATCTACTTTTTTTTTGCTGTTAGCAAAATTAACGTTGTGCAAGTGTTCACCTGATGTTGCTTGTTACCTTAGAGTGTGGGGGCCACACTTGCTCCCTCCTATTGCTGCTGATGCTGCTTATTGCTCTTGGTTTCCTGTGCTTATCGGACAGTCCCCTCAAAAGCAAGGACCCCATCTTGAGGAAGCAGGGATGTAGGCTATGGATAAGGTTTCATGGTCTGTGCTGCACCTTTTCCTAGAAAAAGAATTCCCCTAGCTTTCCCAACTAGACCTGCACAACTCAAGTACAGAGTCTTCCTCCCCTTGATGCAATTTCAGTGTTGGTGAAGAGGGCATCGGTAGTGACCGCACACCATGCCGTGAAGCGGACAGGGGTGCTGGTGGGGCAAGTGTGCTAGGGACACAGAAAACTGCCTGCAAAATCTGCTCAGAGACCAGACATCCATTCTGTCTTGATGTGAATATGTCTTGGGTGTGCTTAGACACCAGTTAGGCCCTGGGTTTCCATGGAAGATTATTACATTTAGTAGTGAGTTCTGGTTCATTTTCTTCATCTGTGTGCAGAGTTGTAGGGTTTCAAATGAAGCTCCTGGTGACCCAGCTTGGTTTGTGATAATGTAAGAGGCCACATAGGTAAGGGCCATCCAGGAGTGTCAGCTCATCTCTCAGCACAGACTGGTTCCTGAGGTGTACTCCGCTCCATTGCCCGGAGCTAGGCAGAAGCAGACTGTGGGAGGAGGAAGCATGACTAGGTGCTGGTCTCAGCTGAGAGTTGGTTCCTCTTAGCTGTTCTCTTGTCAGGTGGCAAATCCAAGTAGAGTCCCAGGCACAATGGGGTCCATAGCTCCACCTGCTTGCTTGGCTTGTTGTGTTTGTACAACCGTGATCCCAGACTTTGCAGTTGATGTCATTGCTATGCTAGGCACCCTATATTCTACTGGCTCCAGGTTTGCTGCAGAATAACACTTCTTGGAAATGTCCTGACTGAGCAGAGGTTTTGAAGGTGGTTTCAGCTGTGAAAAATTTCTGTCTCTTGTTAAACTTATCAAAGCTTACTTTTCTCTGCTCAGGATGATAACCATGGGGTTTTGTGCCTATTCACTTGTCTTTCAGGGGCAACTTATGTAAATGTGGATACCCTGAAAATCAACACATAGAGGGTACTCAGGTTAACACCAATGAAAAATGGAATTACAAGAAGCACACTAAAGAACTTCCTACTGACGCCTTTGGGGACATTCAGTTTGAAAACATGGGAAAAAGAGGAAAGGTAAGTGATTGTATTAAGGGTATGCGTCAGGCCCCTGCTGGATGTGCCGTATTCAGAGTCCTGAATCCAGCGCCAATGGAAGCCCCTGAAACGCAGGGAAGGTGAAGCTAAAGTAGATTTTATTCTCATGGGAATGGGAGGAGTTAGGCTACAAAGGATACAAGCTGATTTCTCAAGCCCTGCTAATAGGTAACAAAGAATAATTTCTTCCGTGTTGTTTGTTTCATAGGCCAATGATGGGAATCAAAAGAGATGATCTGTTTCCAGGCATGGCAGAAGAATGGGTGAATGTGGGTGATGCTCAGTTATTGTTTTTCTTTTTTTCTTGTAGGTAGTTTTATTGTAATTGCCCTGTAATACAATTCTGAAGGTCTTGGGCTGGGAGGAAGTAATTTTAAACTAGATCTGTCTCTCACTGGGACTCTGTACCCTGACTATATCAGTGTGCAGTTACAGTGGCCATTTTGTAGTCCCCGTCTGTACTGAAATGTCATGGTGTTGAGGAGCAACTTAGTGAAAGTTACTTTACTGGTGAAACCAACATGATAAGCTCCAGTGCCTGAATGATCAAGCCCCTGATAAAGATGCTTTGTTCCTGACTGTCTGACTTGAACGCCAAGACAAGGCTGGTTTTCGGAGCGTTGCACCTTTCTAGTGTGGACTAACTTATGCTTTGGAAAGAAAATGGTGTGAGAGTGCACACCAGTGTAACTCTTGGGACAGGAGCATGTGTAACATGCTTTGCCTTTGAAGGCACAGCAGGATCCATGACTATAGGGATTTCATATCTTTAGGGGTGTAAGACCTTTCTTCAGAGGATCTGTACTCTTCCGTGCAGGAGCTGCACCTACCTGCTTGATACTCCATGAAAAAAATCACTCGTGCTTCGTGATGGCTTTAACATTGCACAGTATGTCATTCAACGCTTGCCTACAGAGCTTGGTGACCTATATTCCCTTCCTCCCTAGCTGCTCTATGTGCAGATCATTGCAGTCTGCAGATATACAGTGCTCCTTTCCATACAGTTGTATCTTATGCCTTGGATTGGACACTCTGAAGGATGTTGTGAGATGTTGGAAATGGGGCTTGTATGCCCTGTACCCTCATAGAGTAATTTTGTTTGGAAGGGCTCTCCAGAGTTCTCTAGCCAAAACTCTTGCTCAAAGCATATCTGCATAGACCAGCTTGCTCAGGCCCATAACCAATTGAACATTGAGTATTTCCATGGGTGGAGATCCTACAATGACGGTGGATTTGATGGGGATGTAAGGTATCAGTGGAACTTTAGAGGGTTTATTCTGTTTCGTTTTTTTTTAGCCTGTGTTTTTACTTGGTGTGGGGACAAGTGGAGGGATGGAAAGAAGAGAATAGCTGGTGCTGCTGTTTCCAATGATTTATACTGATACTGTGTGAGGAGTCACATGTGGCTGAGCTCATCTGCCTCTTCTAAATGACTGATATTTACTGCCAGTGCAGCTTGCTTGAGACAATCAAAATAAATGAGGAAAATCAAAGCATGCTATGTAAATTAATTGGGTTTGTTTTATGCAAAGCAGCAGAAACGAGGCATCTGGGTGGGAAGTAAGACTGAAGGTTTTGAACCACGCTTAAACAGATCCAAGTACTTCACACATTTGTTGATATGCATATTTTAGCTTCATGCTGCTGTGTTTTAAGCTGCTGTGTACCTTTACTGAATGAAGAAATGATTTGCTCTATTGCAAAACTTCTGAGCTGTCAGAGCTTAAATGTTCTTTCCTCACGCTGTGTCCCCCTTCCTACCCTGGAAGTTGGTTTGGGTGCCCATAGGTTTTTTCGTGAGGACTCTTAAGGCCACTGTGCATGTTTCAGAGCATACTTTGTTCAAATGCTGTTTGCAAGTCTGCTAATCCATCCAATCAGCACGTTGGCTGGAGTTACATCTCTAGTCCGTATTCTCATTCCCTATATTGCAAGGTACCTGCTGGTCTTAAGCATTGCAAAATGTTTTCTCTTGATCTTCTGCACAGTGGGGAGAACTTCAAACCCAAGGTAACGTAAGAGTTACAGACTATTATCAATGAGGGATGGGAAGTTTTATACCCCTCATTGTATTTGTTAGGATAGATGAGTCCTAAAAAGTCCTGAGCAGAAATATTAGATGTGAACACACCAATAAAATCTGTACATTTAGTGAATCCTGCTTGCACTCTTATTTTTGCAGTGTTGCTCAGATTCTGTAACATCCAAGGACGTGGCAGTTGCTGTGTTTTATGTTCTGGTAGCCCGCAATCTGGAAAAAATGCTTCTCCTGAATACCGTTCTGAGATCAGCTGCTGAAATACTTGGCATCGCCTGTGTTTGAGGGTTGGATCGGTGATGGTTGGGGTGCACCAGCCGGCTGTACCAGGAGATGGCACCGTTGTACTTCGGAGAAAGAAAGTGGCTGAACCGAGGGGTTCACCTGCTTCAGTGGAGCCCGCAAAGGGCTCTGGAGGTAGCAAGTGTCAGATGTATAGTTGCTGGTACATCGAATAAAACCTAGGTGTAACTGAAGTGTTTGCAGTTATACACCGTGATGATGCATGAGAGAACGAGATAAGCAGCATGGGCAAGGCAGCTTCAGCATCTTTTATTTGGTACTTGCTTTATACAGGTGAAAACGACTTGGATAGATGAAAACAACTGGAAACCTTAACTGTTGCTGGAACAAAGGTAGTCATACAGGTACACAGTACTTGTGTAAAGTAACTTGCTCTGTAAACCCTACTGATAACACAGACTTGCTGTGGGGATGGCTTACCGGTTCTGTGGAGCAGTTAATGTTTCTGGCAGGCTCCCCTCCCCTGTGAGGCAGCCTTCTCCTGAAAAACACCCAGGGCTTCATGTGGCTGATGCTTCTGAGAGCAGAAGCTGTGGGAGTCCCTTAGGTCTCCTGTGTAGGGCTGGAGCCTGCTAGGCTTCCTCTGTGATGTGCTGTTCTGAGCCAGATGCAATAACTACTCCTGGGAACCTATCATGGAACAGATGAATGTGTTCTTTACTTCAAGTTAAATGCCTCTCAAGATAGGACATTTCTTCCCCAAATGAATCCCCTGGTTTTGCTCTCCTGTGAATACTGAGCGATCTATACAAAATCCACTGTGATTCAAGTCCAAGTTACTCCTTTTCATCCCCTGGTATGGGTTGGGTAGCCATGGCTGTCTCCCAAAAGTCCATCACACTAAACAGTGATGAAGTTGCAAAGGGGCTGTTAAATAGCATAGCAAAACAGCCAGAGAGCTTTTTACATAAATGGAGAGATGGCAGGTCCACCTGAAGCCAGTTTATCCATCTTGTGTGCTTTATGGCATCCTCGTACAGTGTTCAAGCTTTACTACAAGTTTGATAAAGTTGTGATGTGTTAACTGAAGATGCTGTTATGGGTATATTTTATGATAGGGACACCATGCTCATGGGAGCCTGGAATTTGTAGCTATTCACATTAAAGCTTTAATAGTATGATCAAAATAAGACTGTAATTATTAGCAGTTCACTTACAACAATGCTACTACTAATCCATAATCCAAGCTATAAGTAGCTTTGTTAGAGTTAAAATTGTTATACCGTAAACTTCCTCAGTGTTGTGTTCATCTGAATCCCAGGGTCAGTCTTGGGAGTCTTGCCTGCCTTCCTCTAGTGGAAGGAGGGTTTGGAAGCTTTATGCTGATTCCTGAGGTCTTTGGAGGGACAATTTCTGTACCGATCATGGGGATCCCATCCTCCTTTGTCCTGGTGTGCCTGGAGTTATTTCTATAGATTTATCTCAAGACAGTCTGCTTATGCTCTTTCTTTTCAGTGGTTCTGAATTAGACAGTTCTTTTGGTTTTATTTATTTCTAAAAATAATTCTACCTGATTCACAAAGTTGCACTCAAATAGTGACCATTATTGGCCATTGTGGTTTGTTTTTACTAGCTGAGACCTCTGTCGTTTGGTGCCTGCATTCTTCCATGCCACCTTTTATTCTGGTCAGAAATTGTTCAGTCCGTACAGACTAACTATTTGTTACTGTTATAACCTAAAGCAAATCAAATGTAGACAATAGTTATTACACTGCTAGACAGCTGCTATCACAACTATACTCAGCTCAGGCCAAAGAGATCCTGAGAATCTGTACTCTCAGTTCAGTACAAAACCTGTGGAATTTTACTAATAATGGCAAAACCCATATTTCTGGGGCTACGCAATTTAGCTTCTGCCAAATTAAAAACATGTGTGGCAGAACATGATAGTGCAACCTGAGCACCGCACTACCGCCTGACCCCGCCGCCCAGCATGCTGGAGGTGCAGTTTGCAGTTTTGGGCTGAGCCTGGAAATGGTGGAACTGGGAGATCTTAGGGCCAGCAGTTATGTTTTTCACTATGCTGCGGGTCTGACACTAGCACTTCTGCTTGCAGTAAGACTGTGCCTTATCTCCAGATGTGAGATCTGTCAAGAGAGGAGATCACCTTGCAAGTTCTAGTAATGGGTGTTTGGTTGTAAGGGGAGGATAAAGATACTTTAGAGTAAGAAACAAAGAGTTAAGCTCTGGTTCATCATCACTTTACCCTTTGTCTACCTGATGTTGGAATAAGAGTGTACATTAGAGGAAAATAATGCAATTCCTGGTCTGTTCCCAGCTGTCACTATTTATCTCTTGTGTATTTGTTTCTCCTCTTTTCTCTCACCCAAGTACATCCGTTTATCATGCGACACAGACTCCGAGACACTCTATGATCTCATGACCCAGCACTGGCACCTGAAAACCCCTAACCTTGTCATCTCTGTCACTGGGGGTGCAAAGAACTTTGCACTCAAGCCCCGGATGCGCAAGATATTCAGCAGGTTGATCTACATTGCCCAGTCCAAAGGTAAAAACCTGCGTATGTGTCTGTATTATTTTATTGCTGCATAATATTTTTGGAGAGGTAGCAGCTCGAAGGATCAGCAGGGAAGTAGAGTATTCGGTTTGCTTCTGCTTGGCTGGTTCACTTGGGGCAAATGTGACCTAACCGTTTGGAAGTCACAGAGTCGAGAGCTAGTCATCAGGGTGCCCATGATAACATGAGGTTAATTGTGTAGCATATCCTTCGTGTTTAACTGAAGAATAAATGCCTCTTCTGAGGTAAGGTCTTGAGATGGGATTGAGTTGTTGTGTTTTAAAGGTAATGCATTAGAAGGGTGAGTATTCCACTACATTTTCCCCGGTTATTGCATGTTGTCCCCAGGGGCCTGGATTTTCACAGGAGGCACGCATTACGGGCTGATGAAGTACATCGGGGAGGTGGTCAGAGACAACACCATCAGTCGGAGCTCAGAGGAGAATGTGGTGGCTATTGGCATAGCAGCCTGGGGCATGATTTCCAACCGAGAGAGTCTGATCCGCAGTGGTGATAATGACGTAAGAAATGCATGTGGGTTGGTGGGGAAACAAAGAGGAGGCTTGGCTGTCAATTCTACACATTGTGTCCCAGACTGACCACTGCTCTCAGCAGTAACAGTGTCCGTGCTAGGCTGATGCTATCAGCGATGTGAAGACTGACTTGGGCGGTCAGTCAAGCTCTGCTTGTACGTTGTGGTAAAGCAGAGCTCAGCAAAATGCTTTCCAGGGCAATGTTAATGTAGAAGCATGTCTGTCTACTTAGCCTGATCTACTGTGTCCTAAACAATTCAACCTGGGATCAGCTTTTCCTCAGTGTAGGCAGCAGTGAGAAGAAACATCAGGCACTCTTCTCAGAACAGGAGGAAACTAAAGTCTTCTCAAGTTTGAGATGGTCACATGTGTCAGGCCTGGTGGGGGGACCAGGATGTGTTTTTAGCTATGGGCTTAGCATGTCTGTGTGGAAGTTCAGCTGCTCCAATTTCGTATCTGACAGAGAATTAGGGAATAACCCCTTCCACGGTTATTTTAGCTGCTGTGAAATCCCTACGCAGTAGCCTGTAGTGGGGATTCACACCTGAGTAAGACACGTACGTGCTGCTGCTGTAACGGATCTTGCTTATCGCTACTGTTGTCCTGTCTGTCAGATAACCTTGTATTTTGTCCACTAGATGTTACAGAACATGTCTAAAAACCATCCTGCTAGATAAAGAAAAGCAGTTTAATTTACTGAGGGTTCTAAGGAGGTTTGAGGGTTGAACTAGATGGTCTCAGGAGGTCCCTTCCAACCTAAAAAATTCTATGATTCTGTGATGTTTTGAAGGAACTTTGCCACAGATTTAATGTTTCTGGTGGCTGAAGGAAGCATGCGTTGCTTAACGGGATCTCTGACTAAACTGTTGCAAGTAACTCCCACTGCTCCCTTGGCTGCGGTGAAGTTTTGAGAGGATCACCTCACGTCAGGCTGCTCTTGCAAAGAAAAACTTGCCCTGCAAATGATTACGCTGTGATCTTGTGTGGGGTTTCTCTCACTGTCTTTTGTTGCTGTTGGGACAGCCATGAGCGATGAGTCAGGACATCAGACTCCTAAGGAGGAATAGTTGGTGGCTAAGGGTTCAGCTGTCACTGGCTTGTCCTTGAAGGCCTGTGCGTGCTCTGCCCTTGGATCTCTGTTAAGCGCTGTGCTTGTGCTTCTAGGGGTACTACTTGGCCCACTACATAATGGATGATCTCAAGAGAGACCCCCTGTATTGCCTGGATAATAATCACACCCATCTCTTACTGGTTGATAATGGCACCCATGGGCACCCGACGATAGAAGCAAAAGTACGAACTCAGTTAGAAAAGTACATTTCGGAGCGGGTTATCCCAGGTAGGTGTGGGCATCAGGTTGCAGACCTCCTTCTCCTTAGTCCTTGCACGCTTTAGGGCTGATACATGGTGATTTTCCAGGAACAAAAGAGTTGTGGTAGCATCCCTTGGATGCCGAGCTGGAAGGGATGTGTTAACTGTGTTGCATCTTGAGCACTTTCAGGAGCAACCGGGCTTCTTCAGAGCAATACCCCTCCCCTCATCTTCCTTTCTGTATGTGAGAATAGTCCTTTGTGGGACACAGCAAATGTTCCGTTTCAGCTATACAGCCCATCCCTCCCTCCCTTCCTGCTGGGCTCACTGTTGGAAGCTGACCCATCTACATATTTCCCACCTGGCACTGAATTCCAGGTAGCTGAAGCACAACTACACAGGAGCTGAAACTAGGCTTTTTCCAAAATTTTCATTTGTGAGAGTGATTGATCCATCTGAAACCTGCTCCTAAAAAATTTCTCTTTCCGATCCTTTGCCTAAAAAGGAAAACAATCAAAAGCCTTGTCAGGAAATCCTTAGTTGAAGAGTTTGGGTTTTTTTACTGTGTACCTTAGCTGAAGCATAATTGCTGTTTGTCATGACGAAACACCCCGAATCATTATGAAACTTGCTATGTCTCTTAAACACTAGCTCCTAGATTTATGGAATTCTTACCTTTCCTCTAAAATTGAAAATGTGAAGTCAGAGGTTCTGAATCTTCAACCTGTGATAAGAATCTTGCGTCTAAACTCAAAATGGTCAAAGCAGTAGGTAAATAGAATAAAATCACATGTTTTGGGGACTTTGCAGTTAGTAAAAATTATGACTGTGAGGAGATAAAACACATCTGGTGGAGAAGGGTGTCTGAAGCCAGCTATGCAGTGTTAGGCAAAACTGAGTTTCATTAAAACCAGGAAAAGCTGTTAATAGATTGGGCAAAATCAACAGCAAACTAGTATTGGAGTGTCTGCATGAGCTGCTTGGAAATTCTTTCATTGTACTCAGGAAAAATAAGTTGTTCAAATTGCATTAATGGACTGAATCTTTCTCCCTTTTTCTTTTGACTTGTTTCACAGAATCTAATTATGGTGGGAAGATTCCAATTGTGTGTTTTGCCCAAGGTGGAGGGAAAGAGACTTTGAAAGTAAGTTTGTTTCTTTTATGTATTTCCAGGAGTGACAGTAGGGACATTGGTCTAATATTCAAGACAGATTACTCCATAAACCACGTGATAAAGTAGCCAGTCCTATTATTTACTGAAGGTTGCCCAGCACTTGCTATAAAAAGACCTTGCTGGCAATTGCATTTAAGCTGGCAATTGCATTTAAGCTTACAAAGTTTGTTTCAGTTAAAGTTTTCTGTGCAAAGTTTCTACCTCAGGCTGACATCCTGGAAAACTTTTGGCTGAGACAGTTCACTTGTCTCAATTTTTCCATAACAAATCCAGCACAACAATGTTTTTCTTATGTTTATTTGAGCAGCAATCAGAAGAGTCTTCATCGGCCATGTATCTCTTGATCCTTTTTGTACAAATTTGCCTAAACTTATGTTTGGGAAAACTTGGCTTGCCCATGTTCAGTGGGGATTAGTGCTTTCTTGTAATATACAGGGAAGATCAGCTTGTGCTGGAGATGCTCCAGCTCAGAGCTTGCTCTAAACTGACTTTTGACAGCAGCAGTGAGGACGTGATGGCTCTGACTAGCAGCGAGAGGAGGTCCGTAGCCTGGGATGAAGGAGCTGGGAAAGGGTCTGGGTTTTGCAAGAGGGTAGGGTTCAATGAAAGGAGTATGTCGGTGTCTGAGTCGGCAAAACTGAAGCAGGGTGATGTTACTAATGATCTCCTTTGAAGAGGTGATCTTGGTACTCTGTGTTCTGACCAGAGCTATGTTGTTAATTTTGGGGCTAATTGAGGTTCTACCTGTCAGAATGACAAACAATGTGAATTCAAAGCACAGTCTCTGTTACCATTTCATTGCTAACGTTAATCAATTAGTCTGAACCACTCTAATTTCAGATCATTATCCCAGCCTCCCTGTACGTTTGCTGGGTGTTTTGGTTCCATTCACATGATTAATTTTCACTTTGTCCACAGAGAGATTGTAGGTGAATACAGATGCTGAGTTCGCTTTGTTAATCAGAGGTCCCAAGATGAAATGAAAGCATCCATTCAGGTTTTGGAGCAAAGCTTTACTGAAAGTGACATGTTGAATTGCCCATTTCTCCTTTTAGTTCCAAATTACCAGTGTTTAAGAGAGGATTTGGTCATCACAGAAGGAGCTGTTTCTATACGCCATGTGGTGTAGTGACTTGGGCAGCCTTGTGATTACAGGGATATTATGGAGACCTCAAACCCACTGTTAAGAAATGATACACAACACAGACTTACTAGCTATCTAATCAGAATGGATTAAAGCCTTGTTAAATCAAATGCATAATTCCTAGCAAGAGGTTCCTCTGAAAAGTAACTGGATAATAGTTCAGTTAAGGGTTCATGTCAGTGTCTTGGCTATTTATCGGTGTTACTAGTACACAGAGACATTTGTGTCTGCCTTCTCGCTCATTTGTAGGTGAAGCCATTTTCTCAAAGAGTAAATTGAGTCTCTGATCGGCCCAAAGTGACACGGCAGGTTCTGTGCTGTGGATGTCTGTCCTTGCCTTAATCTTAGCAGTGTTGGCCAGGAAAGACTCCTTTCTCAGCTTCTGTGACTGGTGCATGAAGACAGGAATTCGCTTTAGCAGAGGAGAAGTAAACTTGTTTCAAGCTTCTGTTTTAAACTTCCTGTGATGTAAAACATCCACTTTAGCTGGGCCCTTCTTAAGAAGACCACTTTGATCTAGCTGTCAAGAAAAAATATCTTGTTTTTGTCATGGTCCCATTGTCCAAATGACAGGAATAACGTGCTCACAGTTTTGATGACTCAAAGCTGATTTTGAGTCAATCAGAGTTGAATTTTTTTTTTTTTTGGTTGGTTGGTTTTTTTTGTTCTCATGAAGCTTTCTCTTCAGGTAGGTAGTAGATGTTCTGTCTTTCCAGTGGCTGACCATAACTTGCACTGACTCCTTTTGTACAACTTGCTGGCAGACAGCTTCTGTTCTGGTGACTGTTCTCAATGGTAGTGATGCAAATTAAGTCATTTTCTCCTGTTACGGTCTTTGCAACAGGAAGGCTAATGGTCCTTCCACTGTTATTTCAGCACCCTTTTTTTTTTTTTCTTGCTGACAAGCTGTGTACAACATTGCTATGTGAGAAATCACCTAAGTAGCTACTTGGAGACATTCAGTAACATTGGAGTTCAAAATTCTTATGGTGTAACAGAAGTGATCTCTGTCTAAAAGACTGCAGCTTGCATCTCCAGCAAATGAAGCCAGAGCCTTGCGCTCAGCTGTGGTGTTAGTTGAACAACGCTGTGCCATAAAACAGCTGTGACTGTAGCTAGGCAGTGTTGTAATGTGTCCTGAGTGCCATTTCTGCTTGGCAATTTTCCTGATCTGCTAATCAGCTCTAAAATTTGCCAGACGGTGATTTCTGTCCCTCAGTTTCTGTGGGACTCTTCACAGCCCTCTTTAATTAGTTGAATGCTGTTTTAAAGAGTTAGCACAAGTTATCAGTGGGTAGGAATAAAAATACTGCTCTGGACTGTGGGTTTCTGTTTTACTCACTTAAGTCAAACCTAAAATCTCTAGGCTTTCTCAATGAATAGTAGGCTCTAATGACACAGTCATGCTTCAAGTGGTCAACTCCCCCTCTCTGGCTCCCCAGTCTATCAACGTGGCCATCAAGAGTAAGATTCCCTGTGTTGTGGTGGAAGGCTCTGGCCGGATCGCTGACGTTATCGCTAGCTTGATGGAGGCAGAAGGCACTCTTGCTTCTTCATGTGTCAAGGAGAGCTTGCTCAGGTATCTGCCTCGCACCATTTCAAGGCTCTCGGAAGAGGAGACTGAAAGCTGGATCAAATGGGTAAGAGTATGCGACTGCAGAGAGCTATGGCGCTGAAAGTAGGAGAAGGGTGGAGGAAACAGGAGGTCAGGAGCAGCCAGTGACTTCCAAATCAGGGATGTTGCTCTCTGGTGATTCCTATAGGATGTAAAGGGCTCCTTGCCTTGACATATCCCTGAGGTGTGCATTTAATGGGATTTGAAAAAGAAAAATTCCGAACTCTTCTGTTTTACAGGGATTGGAACAAAAGGCATGGGGGATCATGCTGATTTGGAAAGGCAGCACGTGTCTCAGTTTAGGTCTGGGCACAGGAGAGCTAAGGCCAGATGTTTTTTAACGGTCTGCTCCCTGGATGCTTGCAATTCCTGCTGGATGTGTCTTTCGGCTGATGTGCTGGTTGGTGTTGCAGTTCCTGGAGAAATTGGATATTTGCTGAATTGGGCCTCATGCTGCTAAATCCTGCTGGATTGCTCAGGGACAAAGGGTCATTGCTGCTACCCCATGGCCTTCCAAATTGTAGCAATTTAAATTCAGGATTCTCTCATTTGTTCCAAAAGTTCTTGTCTTTCTTTCTGCATCCCTTAAAGATACTGGGCAAGACAGATTTCCCATATGGACTAGGAGTGGGATGTTTAGGACTAGAGGCTTACTGGGTCAGTATTTCGCCACAGCAGCATCTCCACCGGGACTCTGTTAGCGTTGACTTACTAGTACTGTGCACGTGGGATGCAGTTGAAGGTACAACATCGTACATACACCAGCAAATTCTTCTTTTGCTTTTCTATGCCTCTTTGACCAGAGGCAGAGCCTTCAGATGTAGTCACTGTTGTGATCCCACATGTAACTGTTTATTATGAGAGAGTTTTCTGGAGACTGGGAAAACCGGAGAAGTGACGAGAGCACCTGCTGCCTTGGGTTGCATGGGCCAGTCTCAGGAAACTCTTGCAACTCTTTGGTTACCTGACCTTTGGATGGACCTGGTTTTAGATCTACTTCTGTTCTTAATAGAGACAGAAGAAAATGGAGCTCCAGAAAAATCTTAATGTTCTGTTATTTTTTTAGAAGTCTTAGTTCCAACAACACTTCAGCTCACTGAACAATCCATTAACTTGAGCTAATTGACTTTCTCAATTAACTGCCCAATGCTTTATCCTGGGGTCTGATTCTGTTTTCCTCTCTTGCTTAATTATCTCCTACCCCTGCTCACAGGGGGGAGCAGGGAGTGGGAACTGATTGCATGTTCAAACCTCAGTCGAAGTTCATAATGGGGGATGGAAAATGTTATATTGCTTCCTGTACGCTGAAGGCCCCTTCTCTCAGCTTTTTTCCCCCCTTCACTTTTTTTTTTTCTTAATGAATGTACCATTGCAAATTGTTTGCAGGCCCCAGAGAGGAATTCAGACACTGAAACTTCCATCTGTATTTTCTTTTATATGAGCCAAACAAAGCTTGTGCTATTGAAGTTTCAGGAGCTATTGTTACTGGTAAGGTCTGAGTCAAAGCTCTTGGTCAGAGCTTGGCAGAGCAAGTCTCGGGGCAACCTGCAAGTTCCACTGGGCAACCTGCCCCACTTGACCTTATTTTGAGTAGTGGGCTTGGACTAGCTCTCCAGAGCTGTCTTCCAACCTCAACAATTTTCTACTTCTATAATAAGAAGCTTACAGGAAAAAGGGCAGAAATGGAGCATGGCCTTTTGCAGAGACAGTCCTGCAGAAACTGAGTCTGAACTTGCACTTTGACCCTGGGGGCTATGGTGTCCCAACCTGAAGAGGAAGAACTGCCTTCTGAGCAGACCATGAGCCTCTGGTTTCCAGCAGGAGCTCTTCACTGGGGAATGTGGAGGTGCTGAAGGCAGTTTTCCCTGTTTGGGAAACATGGCCACAATCTTCACAATTTCTGCTGAGCTGCCTTGGAACATACCTCATCCTGCAGTCAAGAACGGCGAAGATTATTTGTTTTCTATGTCCTAGAATGAAATTAACTTCATGAGGCTTGGTTATGTGAGAAATGATCTCCATTTTTGAGAAAGCACAAGATAGTAGAAGCTGGTCTGTAATACACTGATAGACTTTTGTTGAAACTTGGGCTGTCACAATCTGTTTTTTCTTGGAGTAGTTTCTGTTACTGAGATTGTATCTTTTTGGTTATGGTGTTCTGCATATAGGGAATCACAGTTATTTGCTGTGTGTTCAGAGGATAATTAATCTTGTACTTTGGTGACTTTAAAATAAATCTCATTATCTACTTCTATCTGGACTTGATTAAATTTTAACTGTACGTGGAAATAGGACTCATGAGAAGCAGCTCTGCTGCAATGTGAGGAGAAATTTCCTTTAAAAGATGCTCTAGATGAACTGCTAAACAGCCTAGATTGCTTTGAAATGGAACTTTTCCTTTTTGTAGATCAAAGAAGTCCTTGAGAACCCTCACTTACTGACAGTTATCAAAATAGAAGAGGCTGGAGATGAAATTGTGAGCAATGCCATTTCTTTTGCTCTGTACAAAGGCAAGTAATTGTTTTTCTGTGTCTTGTGTTTTAATAGATGGAAGAAGATGGCTATATATTTTCTCAAGAATATCCTTCCCTAGAGTAGTGCCATTTCTCTGGAGTTTAAGCTCCTGACACAGTGTGGAGCTTGTCTTCATCTGCAGTGGTGTGGACAGCCCGCAGCAGCATTATGGGATCTCTTAGTGGGTGAGATCAGAATGCGGTCCAGATAATCGAGATGGCATTCAGCAGAGCTTTGGAGATGCTGGGATAGCGTCTCTGAGAGTAACATGCCAGTATGAAACACGACAGGGAGTTGGTCAGGAAGCTGAGCAACCCTAGTGACTTGCTAATGTGAGTAATTCAGATCAGGGCTCTCTACTACTCCAGAGTAGTGAAGGTTGTTGGGCAGACCTAATTTTCTTGTCCGTGCACGGAGAGAGCCCATAAGCCTTGCAGCTTCTCATAACACTTCTTGTGTCGGGCTCCGTTGGGAATCCTGCAGAATTTCTTCTGTGTAGAGTATGCAGGACACTGAGGAGTCTGAAGGAAACGTTGTGCTGATTTTGGTTGATGATGTGCCCCTAGCAGCTTGTTTGTCGCCCATCTTGGACCATAACTATGTGTCTAAGGCTCCAGCATCCTCTGAAACCTAATCAAGATGATGTGCAGGAATCTGGAGAAAGACACTTGATAGGGGTCTTGTTGGGTCGAGTGTGAAAAGCAGAGATGAATAAGAATGCCAAGAAGCTCTTCTGTCTCTAGCCTTTTACCTAGAGGATTGTTCCTCTGCAGCTTTCAGCACCAATGAACATGATAGAGATAACTGGAACGGGCAGCTAAAGCTGCTGCTGGAGTGGAACCAGTTGGACCTGGCCAGTGATGAGATCTTCACCAATGACCGAAACTGGGAGGTACAGACCACTTCTGTCTGAGTACAGTGACACGGGACAGGGGATCAGTGGGAAGAGAGACATCGTAAGAGCAGCCACTATCTCAGCACCCTAACCTCTGTAATGATAAGTAAGAGTGTCTTCTCCTCCTTGTACTGACACCACTGATTGCAAAGGTTATCTGCCCTTGCCAGAAGTACTCTAGACCACCCAACAAAGGCAACTGCATACAGAAAAAACTGATTCTGATGAAAATGTGGGAGCATGAAGGAAAGTGTGGCAGTAAGCCACATATGTCAGGCCCTTAGGTAAGCTTTACATGTCTTGCATGCTCCCTAATATTTGCTTTTCCATTTTTCCCTAGTCTGCTGACCTTCAGGACGTCATGTTCACAGCCCTAGTGAAAGACAGGCCCAAATTTGTCCGCCTCTTCCTGGAAAATGGCTTGAATCTGAAGAAGTTCCTTACCACAGAGGTCCTTAGAGAGCTGTACACCAACAACTTCAGCAGCCTGGTCTTCAAGAACCTGCATATTGCAAAGAACTCCTATAATGATGCACTCCTCACATTTGTGTGGAAGATGGTTGAAGAGTTCCGAAGAGGTCTCAAAAGAGATGACAAAAATAGCAAGGATGAGATGGAGATAAATCTTTCAGTAAGTGATGAACAGGTTGATTCCACTGTGCATCCCCTGAAAGAAAAAAACCAAAAATTATGTTTTGTTTCTGTTACAGCAGGATTTGCTTTAATAGTCTCAGTCTTGTTTTACATTTAACGTACTGTCCCATTTTACAAATGCATGTAAGGGTTGTTTAACTATAAGAAAAATGGCTGAGTTTATTTGGGTGTTGAGTTAAAATATTTTCTATCAGAGCAATCGATGCTCTAGTTATGTTGTAATTTATACCAATGTAAATTCAGAGTCGGATACAGAGGTGCCACCTGGGCATGAGGAATTCGGACTCTTATATTTTGGTACAGACCCTTGCATGTTAAACCTTGCTTGTTGCAAGGGTAAGTCAAGCACCTTCTGACCTTTATTTCATTGCCAGGTAGAACCAGACTTCTTAGTTATCACAGCAGAGTAGGTCCAAACATCAGATCCACATCTGAGTTTCAAAACTGGAGCTTGGGCATCGGATAGGAAAATTTTGAAATCCGTTGTTGACTTTGGAGATGCAGTGCCACAGATGTGACATTCAGGGGAAGCTTGATTTGAAAATGCTCGTTAGCTTTGAGAATATCCACTAAAGGTTCTGGTTCTTAAAAGTTTTGTTGCTCAGGAGTAGTTTTGTGATGACTTTGCCATCCCCAGGTGCTCATTGCTCTAATGCAAAGAAGATGGTGGTATAGAAATTGCTCTCTGTTTAAGTTTTTGTGGAGTTCAGGGTCTTGCTTAAACACAAAAGGCATATCGATATAAAGTTAGTATTCCTTTTAGAGAATGTTAATCTGTGTTCTCTAAATACAAAGTCAAGCTGTGAATGAAGCTATCTGAACTGCATGGATTAAAGCAGAAAGTGACTTTGACCCAAATGTCCTTTAATGCCAACTTCAGGAAAAACAGGGAAGCTGATTCTTCCACATCAAATAGGAAAATACAAAGCTTTAATATAAACATAAAATGTAACCTAACTTACACTAGTGTGTGACAAGTGCCAGATAGCCAAGAGAGAGGATCGGTGGGCTGGCTGTAAAAGGAAGAAAATACGAAAACAGGAGAGTGGCAGGCTGGGATTTGTTCCAGTTGAAAACAGTTTGGTGAGCTTAGGTCTGAGGAGTTGTTCTTCCTTTCAGGATGAGTGTCCTATCACAAAGCACCCGTTGCAAGTTCTGTTTATTTGGTCAGTTCTTCAGAACAAGAAAGAGTTGTCTAAAGTCATTTGGGAGCAAGTAAGTTGAATTCTCCTTTATTCCTCTTTGCAAACAGTACAGTAGTGTTCCTTGTCTTTGGTCTGTAGGCCTTTGAAGGCTCTGGATCTGTCTTCAAACACAAAACCACAAGAGATAATTGCTAGATGACTCTGTAAGTAGGTTTAATATTACCCATTTTGTGTTTGGGTGTGGATTTCATACTTCCGTAATGTCACGTGTGAGTCAGCAGTCCAAGCTAGCATTTACCTATAGTGCTATGTTCTCATCTGTGCTCAAGCTTGGATGCTGAGTTCCCACCCATTCCACAATATGGATGTGTTCTGATCACAGGTATTTGACTGAAATCCACTTCTAATTTTGATTTGACGGTACATTTAGTGATGACTGTAGCAAATACGTAATTTGCAGGCTGTAAATGTGAGATTGATGCAAGCAAAGCTAATGGATGCCCCTGCTCACATTGGTCTTCGTGTCTGAAATCAGAGTGCTTACTCTCTGCACGTGTAGGTGTTCTGAATGGAATGGACTAACGTAGTCTGGGCAGTTCTGGGTACACCCAACTGGTCCAGACTGGTGGACAGTGAAAATGGTAGTGTAGCTCGTGACAGAGCAGACCTTCTTTGTGAATCTTCAGCTGGAGATGCAAAGCTGATATATAAGTATTAAACACAAGACCTTTGTCAGGCTGCTCTCAAGGTTGTTATCGAACCCGTACACTGGTTTTACCATTCGTTTTGTGGAACTGGATCTTCATTTCCTAGTCTTGACTGGAAACTGAGCAGCTGCAAAAAAAAAGGCACATTTTTAAAGACTGTGTCACGTTCCCTTTGCAGAGAGCTTTGCATGACTTAACTTTCTCTCTCCATAGACCAGAGGTTGCACTTTGGCAGCCCTGGGAGCCAGTAAGCTCCTGAAAAGCATGGCAAAGGTGAAGAATGATATAAATGCTGCTGGTGAGTCTGAGGAACTCGCTAATGAGTATGAGACAAGAGCAGTAGGTAAGTGCCTTCTTTAAGTCCTTTAGAAATTTAATAGGAGGGGTCAGAGATCAGGAAATGGTTTCCTTTCTTGGAACGTTACTGGTTTTAATGATCTCCAGGTCTGATGTATAGCAATGATTGTGTAGTGATGTTTTTATTTTCTGCAAAGGAAATCTGATAACGTGCTGGTTTTGTTCAGCAAAATGCCAGGCCTGAAATGCTGCCCAGAAATCCAGCCTGATTTTGAAAGAAGAGAAATGACATCTCAAAAGGAAGTAGAAAGCAAGCTTTATTTAGAAAACTAGATAGCCAATATTAAATGTTTCCCTTCAATGTCAAAATGTGGTTTTACTGCTTGGAAATCTCTTCCACACCATCTGTTCCCAGTAGCAACTGTGTGTCCTGTCTGAACAGCTTGCCTCCAAGAGTGGATGTTGTGGGGGTTTTTCTGGGTGGAGAATTTCTTTCATTGGGAATTAAGCTACCTAGCTCTAATGGCGAGGCTGAAGAAGAAGGGTGCCCAGAAATAGGAAGGAGAATATAGAATAAGAGAAGCTTTCTGCATGAGTTGGGAATAAGCCACCTTTCAAATTTGCGGGAGTACTTTTGGGGAGTGAGAGCAAATTGCAGGTAACAAGTGGATTGAATTCCTGAATTCTGAACTGCAAAATCATGTACCGTCCTTATTCCAAGATGACAAGCAATACTGTCACTCACTGAGAATGCAGATCTCGCTCAAGTTTTTTTCTTTTGTGTGTGATCTTCAGTTTCTTCATTTTCAAGGATTGTCAGTGATTCAGAATTGAGCTCTGCATCTCATGGGCTGGAGTGACCTAATAGTTTCTTATTTAATGAGGGTAATGAGTGACCAGAGAGCAGGGGGATGTTGGTTTGTTGGTTTTTTTTTTTTTTTTAGGACTTCTATTTTCTGGAGCCATAATGCTGACATTTCCGCGGTGTCTAGTTATTCTGCAAATTATTCAGAGAAACACACAAATGAAAGTCAGTACAGTTGGCAGATACCAGAGCAGGGATTAATTCGTAGCACTCACAACTTGACAAAGTCAAGCTTATCTGTGGTGCCCCCAGTGGTGCAGGACCTTGGTTCCTAAACTTGGAAGGAGATACAACACAGTGTTGCATTCTGGGGCTTTATTACAGGCTATGGCCTTGTTCTCTTGCCTGGTGCAGAAAACAGTGGATCTCTACCTGCATTGCTGCCCAGCAATTTGCTGTCACCACCCTAAGTTGGATTAGGTGGCAGCTGAAGAGTCATAGCCTTGCAGGTTGAACAGGAAACCATAGGAACATTGCTGGAAAGGGCTTCTGGAGGCCTCTAGTCCAATCTTCTCGTTGTGGTGGTGGTACCATCAGGACTAAATCAGGTCAGGCATGGCTTCATTTAGCCAAATCTTGAAAATCTCCGCAGATGGATATTGTTTTATTGCTCCTGAAAGCAGACCATGTTCGTCCCTTTTCTGGGACTTAATGGAGACTAGATTGACCTGTTGAGCTTGAGCCTTATTTTTATTTGTGTGTGTATCAGCAGAGCTATTTCACTATCTGCTAAGGAGTGGCGCAAAGCCACACTGAAAGTATCTTGCTTGTTACCAGAAAGTATCTCCTACGTCACAAGGCGAAAACTGCTTAAAGAGACTTTCTTAAAGATCTCTACATCCCTCAGGCCTGGTTATTTAGCAAGACACTGAGAAGTGAACAGGTCCCATTGAAGTCTGTCTATCAAGATCTATCTGCATATTGCAGTGTATGTGGTAACACCAGCTGAAATTATTGCTGTATGTGTGCACCCCTGCAGCTACGGTAACACGGCTGTTTGTGAATTGCCTGGGAAAATGCGCTGTTGGAGAGAAGAGCTTCTAGTGGAGGCTGGTGTGTTTTATAAGAGGCTGGACCGCTCTTCAGGGCAGTTGTGCTCTGTCACACATACACCGACAGAAGGGCCTTCGAGTGGGAAATGTCCAGAGCTGGAAAAAGATTTCTTTTTTCACTCTGTGTGCATTGTTAATGGCAAAAATCTATGGGCAGAATAAGATGCTCGTGGCTTTTCTAAAACAACTCTGTTTGCCATGCATTTCCCCATGAAAAAAGCATCAGATTCTGCCCTTATTGTTCAACCCTGCTGTTAATATGGGACTGCTGAGATTGACTCCAAGTCATTAGATCAGTGCTAAATGACTGAAAAGAAGATGAAACAAGCAGATATATAGAGTCATTTGAGTAGGAGAAGTTAATATTTTTTACTCTGTTTTTTAGTGCAAACACTCAACTTAATGCTCTCTCTGTGTGAGTTGATTTAGTATTAGAGTTTTCCATCCAGACATGAATTCTGTATGAAAGCTTAATACGTGCAAGTGGGGTTGTAAAGCAACGCACACATCATTTTACCGTGCTGAAAACGTGGAAAGAGTTTTTGTATCTGCATGCTTTAATATTACAAATATTATACTCTGGAAGTCACTGAAGATAATTGCACCCAAGTTGGTGGGAAGTTGGAGCTCAGTGTGGCACTACCTCTTTCCTCCAGAGCTGTTCACCGAGTGCTACAGCAATGACGAAGACCTAGCTGAGCAACTACTGACTTATTCCTGTGAAGCCTGGGGAGGGAGCAACTGTCTGGAACTAGCAGTGGAAGCTAAAGACCAGCAATTCATTGCACAGCCAGGGGTGCAGGTAATGGCCGTGAAAAGAAAGTGCACAGATTAGCGTAACTCTTGTGATCTGGGCAGGTTAAAGAAAACCCTGAATATTCTTGCTGTGAAAATGCTACATCCACGCGAACAGTCTGTGAAAGGCCAATGCTCAGACACTGTCCTCGTGGAAGTGAGAGCCTCTGGGTGAGGTTTCGCAGCCCTGTGAACGCTGAGCTTTGCACGACGGCAGCGTAGCTGTGTCCTGCAGCATGCTCACCAAACCGGTGTCTGCAGCGCTGTGAAATGCATCCCAGAGAGCACTGACTGTGGCTGGTGGGCCAACAGGGTGTGTGGCTCCTCTCCATGAAATAGGAGGTGGCTGATTTGCCCCCAAATGCTAAGTCAGGAGGGGAAGACTTGATTTAGAGCTGTAAATCATAATGAGCTGGATGATCGAACTGCCTGAAGTGACTTTGCCCTTGGCACAGCTCCCATGTATGCACAGTGTGGATGTACTGCCCGGTGTGAAGTGCCTTATAAATCAGGTTGAGCCCTGCTTGGCCTCACTTTGCACTCCTCGTCATGGAGACTGGCAGATGGCTGGACTAAGGAACCAGCGCACTGTTACTGGTGCAGAAAGCTTTCTGTATTGTTGAAACGGGAATGCCAGTTATTTTGATTGAAAGCTCCAAAGTTTTGGGGTTTTGTACTAAATCAAATGTCTTTCAATAGCATTCCTAGGTTATTTTGTTGCTGTTAGAACAAATAGGAATATTTTCTTCTCCCCTACAGAATTTCCTTTCCAAGCAGTGGTATGGAGAGATTTCAAGAGATACTAAGAACTGGAAGATTATACTGTGTCTGTTCTTTTTCCCTTTAATAGGCTGTGGTTTCATCTCATTCAGGTAATAAACTGTCTTCTCATTAGCAGAAGCGAAGCAAGTCAATTAATCATGGCATCATAGGGCAATTCAGGCTGGAAGGGACCTCTGGAGATCATCTGGTCCAACCTCCTGCTCAAAGCAGGGTCAGCTAGAGCAGGTTGCCCAGGACTGTGTCCAGTTGGGTTTGAGTATCTCCAAGGATGGAGACTCCACAGCCACTCGGGGAACCTGTTCCAGCGTTCAGTCACTCTCAAATACAGATATTTAATGGCTAAATGGGCTTTTGACAGATCGTATCCTCACTCTATCTGGAGTTAAGATATGCCAATTTACTTGTGTGCCTGAAGTCAGTGGATGCAGAATGGCATTACCTTTAAAGTGTTAGACTGTGCTAGACTTTGCACCTTTCTCATTTTCACTTTGATGAAGAGCACAAATATTTCCAGGCATAAAAGTTATGCTTTGAGACCTTTTCCCTCTTTTAATTCCTCAGGAAAAAGCCTGTGGAGAAGAGTAAGAAACTCTTCTTGTATTATGTGTCTTTCTTCACCTCCCCCTTTGTGGTCTTCTCCTGGAATGTCATCTTCTACATCGCTTTCCTGCTGCTCTTCGCCTACGTGTTGCTTATGGATTTCCAGAAGGAACCTACCGTCCTGGAGATAATCCTTTATGTGCTGGTCTTCATTCTTCTTTGTGATGAAGTGAGACAAGTAGGCAGCGCTTGCAAACCAAAAACATTTAGTGCTAGATTAAAAACCTTGTGGTTTTTTCCCTCCTAGTAGTGTAAGGCAGTGCAGACTGCATCTACGTTAGAGGGGAACCACTTCTTGGGAGATATGTTCAGGCAACTCGAAGCACAATGAATATTTCCCCCCACTCCCTGATGTGCAAGTCCTGCCTGTGCCCCAATAGGTGCAGTGTCCATGCAACAAGAGGAATGTGTATTGACTTTGAGGCTGTGTAGATAATCTGATGCCAGTGAGATATTTCTCAGGAATGCTTGGCTTGGATTGCCAAAGCAGTTGAGAATAGGTTGGATTTAACATGTTTATCTGGGTGTGTACCTCTAGATCAAGTGATTTCTGCCTCTCTTCTCCACATCCCACCCCCCCCCTTTTTTTTTTTACCAATGAGCAACATATAATGATGTTTTTCTGTTTATCTTTTAATCATAAATACAGTTTTTGTTAGTTTCACCTAGTCCCAAGGACCGGCTTTGGACTTTCTGCATTGCTTGTGCTGGTGTGGTGTGGTTAACAGCGTACAGGGCTGCCTTTATAGCCAGCTGCATAGCTGATACTCTTCTCACTTCATATGTAAGGGGACATATGAAATATATTGTTTTTCAGGCGAGCTGGTCTGTACCAGTCAGCGTTCAGAAAAGTGGAAAGGTGCTGGGGAAATCAGAAGAGAAATGGGTGTGTGATTTCAACGCAGTGCTGCTTTCTGATTGTCCTGTAAGGCATCAGTCTCCACATGAGTGTGGGTGATCTGCAGGATCAGACCACCCTGCAATAACATTTCTTGCATGAGCTCAAATGACGTTGCTGAGTGTTGATATTACTGTGCTTAACTTGCTGTGTGGTCTTTCTTTTTTGATAGTCAAGGTGGTACCCTGCTTAAGGCAACTTTACTTGCTAAAGAAAATGGGGGAAAAAGTAAAAGACTCTGTTGCAATGAAAACGCTAATGGAGTGTTTGTTTCTGCTGATTTAGGTTCTGGTGTCTCTGGACCTGTCCTTGCACTTCCCGTGTATACCCAGCAAAAGTCCTGGGGAAAGACTTAGGGATAGAAACCTTTTTTCCTACTAATGTCACTATTTCTCACTACCCTGAGTAGGTAGAACAGCTTCAGGTCCCAGTCATCTCATTAATAGCTGGTGGCCAGACTGTTCCAATTTGACTGTGGGAGTGGAGGCATCTAAACCAGAGAATTTTTTGATGATTTAAAGTTACCTTAGGCCAGTGTCCTGGCCTCAAACTTACTTTACTAAGGAGCAGACTGCAGAGTAGTGTCCCAGTCCTCTAAGCTTCTCAGGAAAAATTCTCCCTGGCTTCCTCCAAGATAGATTGTGTGTGCATTGGTCTAACTCTGCAGTCAAAATAGTATTTGTGTCCTTAAATTTAAAAAAGAAAAAAAAAGAGGGATGGCTCAGATTCTGTTTTCACATCAGAGGACAAGGAAGAGTAACGTTGCCTGGGGTCCCATTGTAGCTGCTGCAGGCAGATAACTAGTTTTGGGGAAAGCTCAGCCCTCTAATCAGAGTGGTGTGTCTGTGGAAGTGACAGCTACTAGACATTGTTCCAAATTTAAAGCAGATTGTTTCAAAGTTCAGGAGAACTGAACTGTACCTGAACCGTAAGCCACGGGCTCAGCCCTGTGTTGATTTCTGATGGTCCTAGAGATTTTTAACTAGCTGGAGCTACTCTCTCATATCCTGTTTAGAGCTGTCATGGCAATAGTGAAATCGGAGATGCCTTTTTCCTGCTATCTTCTTAGCCACATGGATGTAGTCTCCAGCCAGGTGAGTGGGTAGACCTGTGGGGTGAGCAGGAAAACCCCGTTTTCTCAAATGGAGAAGGAACCTGGACAGAACCTCTGTGCATGTTAACTCCTGGCAGTGGAAACTGCTTGATATTTGAAGGACTGAACTGTGCTGCAGTCTTGGTTGGTCTCACTCGTTTACATACATCTGCCTCCATTTTCTCTCTGTTTCCGCTTTAGACCAAAACCTGTTTCCATTCCCCCATCCACAATTGTGCCCTCAATAGAAGAGGCATCAGGCTTAAACCTGCTACATTTAATACAGCTATAGCGCGGTGATATGCTTATTGCTTTGTGAAAGACCTTTGGACGATATGTGCCTAGCTGTTCACATAAAACACCGCTTCACTGTCATGTATAGCAAGAAAACTTATGTTTGATTTAGGGATTTACTAGATAGAGACAACCCGACATTATGAGTGTCAGACATGTTGTCCCCACTCAGTGCCTTTGGTACCTTAAGTAGTAAGAAAGTTGGGTGTGGGTCCCAAGATGCTGAAATAGTGTCTGGTAATATCGTGAGCCTGACACCCTGCTAGCTGCCACAACTCTCCATCTTCAGCAATGCATCCCCTCGTGAAGAAAATGCAACAATTGTACAACTGGAATAGCAAAGTCGGGCGCTCCACTTACAGCTGTTTCTGCATGTAGAAGAAAACTCCCCTTGATGTCCATTTCCCGTAATAGTATCGAGAGCAGAACTGCCTTCCTTGGATACGCCAGTTAGAGATTCACTCATCAGTACTCCACTAAGCTTTGATTATTTCAGTGAAAATTAAAAAGAATTATGATCAGGGACTCAGTCTATTTCTTCAGGTCTGGTGGAGGTTTCTCCTGGTTAAGCTTCTTGTCCTAATGAGTCACCTCTGAATTGGATCCAGAAGTTGATTCTTGCACAAACTTTGGATCCAGGGTGCAGTACCAGTCAGCTGAGAAGGGGCAGAGATTCTCACTAGACTTGCAATTCAGAAATAGAGAGCCAAGTAATTAAAAGAATAAATTAAATCTGCATCTTTGGTCAAAAGCATGTGCATGTAGCCGGGGACAGATTACTGAATGAGCTCTGTGAAGAAAGAGAAGCCAGAATACTTCAACTGCCCCAAAACAGTGACCCTCCTGCCTCCCCGCAGTGTTTCATCTGCTCTTAGGGGGTCACACCAAGACTCCCTTGACCCCTTTGGCAGCAGTTCTGCTGGAGCATACCATGATCTACCCTGAGGTCCCCTGGCAGCATATGCATACATGTGGGAGCACTAAGTACATCAGTCTCGGCTCTTGGCAGGACTGTTCCTTCCTCTCCCCATGCAGAAGCACCCGTGTGGTTGGGTTATGTCCTTTGAGCCCAGCAACACGCACTGTGGTGGAATGCTTGTGTCACCCACGTGCTGAACTGGTCCCAGTGCAAGAACATTAGCTTAGGACATCTGGACTGCAGGAGAAAATGTGTTAAGGTGCTCTGAACATAGAAAATCTTGACCCATAGTCCTATTAGAAGTTAATGGTAAAAACATGTTTCCCATTGCCAGATTTCTGGCATTGCTGGATATATTAAAAAATAAAATATATTGAAAATATAATTTGAGGGGGAAATTAAAAGCAATCTGAACTCTGGTGTACCTATTATGTGTGACAAAAAATTAATTTGGCAAGGAAGCAATCCTTACTATTGCAGTGGGTGGAATATTTACCCATGAGGACATCCAGTGGGGAGAGATGAGGGGAAGATGGATCACTGTGTAACTGGCCAGTGACAGCTGTGGTTACTTTGTGCTCTTTTTCCTTCCCAGTGGTACATGAACGGCAGTAAGTATTTCTCAGATCTGTGGAATGTTATGGATACACTAGCAATCTTCTACTTCATAGCAGGCATTGTGTTCAGGTGAGTAGTATCCTTTCTTGTGGCCCTGTTGCGGCTTTGCTTCCCTTCTGGGTTTTGACTACAATCTGTAATGAGATTTTTCGGAAATGATGTGTTCGTGAAATTCCCTGTTCTCTGTGAAGGCCCCAAGCACTGCCAAGTCTTGACTCTAAATCTGTAAAAGCAAATTAAAAAATAAATTAAAGTGATTAAGGAACATCTGCATGCAATATTTTCTCTTTTTGGTTTAATGTAAGTTGAGTCTATCCCTGGAGACAAAGGTGGCTTTCCTAAACTCGGATCTTTGTAGGCCAGCAGGACAGCCCTTCCTAATGTTTAGGTTTGGATGAGCATATTTAGAAAATGATGATTGAAATAGGCTTACATTTCATGACAATGCCTTCAAGGCAGGCTATATAGAGCTTATCAGACAAAGTTGCAGAGTTAATATCTCAGAGAGTCAGAAGTTCTTTGGGATTTTCCCTGGCTCCTATTATTGGCTGTTTAGTGTGGTAATCTGGATTCTCTGAGCTTTAGTGTGTTCTGTTTAAGGGGACTGTAATTGTACCTACAATGGTCTAACAGAACATCATTAGCTCACATAAGCTGTTCTACATGAATGGGTGAGTTAACATCCATGACAAAGGAATGATAAAAACACATTTTACAGTGTAATTGTTCAGCTGTAACTTGGTTCTTGTTGCCTCAGTGCAGCGCAGCAGTCATTGCACTGTGATGTTTTTGGAGGGCTGTGGGAATAGCTAAAGGTACGAGATGTCTTTGCTGTTAACGGTTTTAGAGGGGAAGGGGAGATACAGTGATGAAGTAGCTAAGATAGGAAGGGTGAAAACAAGGTGTGCATTAACCAGTTCTACCACTTGTCATCAGGTGGGACTGGGTGGGAGGGGGCATGGGGCCCTGGGTAGCCGTGTTCTGTTTTTCCAGTTGCTCACTTTCTACTCCCCATTTCAATGTATTTTTACCTGACTTCTGCATGCTTTACCCAACGCTTCTCTTCATTTTTCTTTTACTGTCTCCATCAGGCTTCGCTCATCTGATGAAAGCTCTTGGTATTCTGGGAGAGTCATTTTCTGTTTGGACTACATAGTTTTTACTCTGAGGCTGATCCATATTTTCACAGTTAGCAGGAATCTAGGACCCAAAATTATTATGCTGCAGAGGATGGTAAGATTCTGGCAGCTATTCGAGAGAGTCTAGATAAATGATGCGACACTTTTCTTTTTTCCTCAAGAGTGAAAATCCCCAGCGTTCTGATGATGGCAGCAAGTTCTCTCCTCCTCTTAAATCTGTTAAACAGGATTAATTAAGATTTAAATAGGACCTAATTAAGAGCAGGGCCTTTTTCTCTCCCTCTGCACAGGGAGAAAATAAAGATCAGGCTGAAGAACAGAAAAGGGAATTTGCTTCCTGGTAGCTTTTTTCTTACATCTTAGAAGTTTCAGTGGTTTATTCCATCACTCTTGTTGCTCACATAAGCGTTCCCCAAACAAGACGATGATGATAAATGGTACAGGAAGAGGATTTCTCTCTTCCACTGCACCATCACACAAGGAACTGGAGAATTGGGCGGTGAGGAGCCTCTCATGGAGTGGCCAGGCTAATTCTACCCTTCGTAGCTGGAGGGGATGTTTGCTAGCAGACTGGGAAAGGTAATAGGAAGAGAGGGGGGTTCCATATGATACAGATGTGGCTTACTGTAGGTGCGGGAATGAGGAGCGTGGGAGGGCTGCAGTATGTCTGCTTGAATTTGTGCGTGTCACTTGGAGCCGATTTTGTACATGGAATTTAAAACCCAGCTGTGTGGTGTCGAGGGGAGTAACAGCGTGGTCTGCAGCTTACCCAGGAAGCCTTTTTTTTGCCATGTACCACCGCTGTAAAGCTGAAGTCTAGAGATTACGTCGTCCTAGGGTCCCTTAGGGTATGGAAGCAACAACACAGGATTGTTTCCTGTACATCTTTCTCTTGTTTGGCCTTCTGCAAAAGGGATGAATCTTTGAGTAAGTCTAAAAATAAAGGTGTTTGGGGCTAGTGGAAGGGCAGATCTTGCTGGAGGTGGGTCTGCAACAAATGGGGAAGCTCAACTGGGATATTGCCAATTCATGAAAGTGTCAGCCAGTGTCTGGACTATAAATGCTGCTTTGAAGTCATCTGGAGTGGCATTTTCAGAAGTGGTGGCTGCTTTCACCTGACACTGGGCTGCAGGGTCTGCAGCTACAGTTGTTGCATGTGTCTTTGTATGTGGATCTGGCTTTTGTGGGTGGAGCCTGTCTGATACCGGGGAGATATTGTATGTTCCAAAATATGCCTTGGTTTTATGGTTGTGTAAACATTTTTGGAGTTCCCCGAGTGGGAGTGGTCAATTATTTGTGTATGTGTGTTGGTGACTATAAAGTTATGGAGCAGTGATCTGAAAACTTGCATTAAAATGGTGCTAGCTTGTGTAGGCTTTTCTAATATTTGTTCTCCAACCTAATATCAGATCAAGGAGAAAAAAAGCCACGTGTGGCTTGCAACAGGCATGCAGCGGGGCACTGATGCGTTTGCTTGTTGTCCTTTTTCAGATGATAGATGTCTTCTTCTTCCTCTTCCTCTTTGCTGTGTGGATGGTGGCTTTTGGTGTGGCCAGACAAGGCATCCTAAGGAAGAATGAGCACCGTTGGGAGTGGATATTTCGATCCGTCATCTACGAGCCGTACCTGGCTATGTTTGGCCATTACCCTGATGATGTTGACGGTAGTTATCTTCCATGGGAATCTCTCCCGGGTGGGTGGAAGGCTCTGTCCTTTCAGTGGTTGTCCAGTCCTGTGTTGATCCCTTTCCTCCAAGCAGCAACAAGGCAAGGTTTTATGTCTGATGAGGAGTCAGGGAAGGAGGAGGTCACGTGTATTGTGGTCAGTGGCAGTACCTGGGGCTGGAACCAACAGAAGGAGGGAGAGAAGGCTCACTAGTTGCTCTCTTGCTTTCTTCCTCTGAGGTACCACCTACAACTTTGACCGCTGCACCTTTTCTGGGAACGAGTCCAAGCCCTTGTGCGTGGAGCTGGATGCCAACAACCAGCCCCGCTTCCCAGAGTGGATTACCATTCCCCTTGTCTGCATTTACATGCTCTCAACAAACATCCTCCTCGTGAACCTGCTCGTGGCCATGTTTGGGTACGTAATAAAGGAGAGATCACTTGCTTCTGATCCCTGTATCAATATCCCTCTGAGAAAGGGAATGAAGTCCTGGAAAACAGCAGGAAGCTAGCCCTTGGACCCTGCCTGGGTATTTTGCAGAGGAATTGCAGGGAGTAGTCTGGACAGGGTTCCTAGCTAGAACCAGACCTGTCACATTGAGGGTGTGCTGTGGGAAGTTGAACAAAGGCAAGGTTATTCAGCATTTCTCACAGCAGTCTGATCAGAACTGGTACAAAGTCCTGGGGATGGATTGCCGCCAGTCCTTTTACTACTTCTCTAAGCATCCTTTGCACAGTGGGCTTAGTACAGATCCCTGTGTTCGCACAGGGGGTGATAGCTGGGTCAGTGCTTTACCAAGTATGAGTTGCTGCACAGCTGACCTTGCCAGACTGAATAAATGAGTTGTTATTGTCTTTTTATGACACTATGGTTTTATTAACCAGAACTGCTGCGTGGTGGTGATGGGTCTGTTACTGCTCCGGTGGACCTCCTATTTATTGTTCTGACTTGTACCACAGGCAATGGGCCGCATCTCCTTGGGACATACAAAAAGATATTGTCTTGAAAAATGCCATCGCTTCTGTTTTCATATGGTAACTTATCTGTCTGTGGGTCTACCGGTCAGGAGGCCTATTTGGGCATCTTGTGAGGTGTTACACCATGCAGATGGCTCAGACACCTGAAATGTGGTGCTGGCAACTGCTTACTGTATCATATAGCCAGCACTGATTTGCCAAATAAAAATGGTGGCTGTTGCGCACATTATCTAATATACGTTGACCGCGTTGGGACCAGCAAGAGCAGGGAAAATTTTCCTCAACTCCTTCCATAAATTTTTGTTGTTTACACTGACACAGGGTTGAGTTAATAATGGGAAGACCTTCATATCAGACTTCAGGAGTGTGTTGCCCTCCTGTCTCACTTCTGACTTGTGAATACAGTTGGATTGGTGCTGTGGCTCTGTTCTCCTTCCCAGCTCTGCTTCTTTTCTGCTTTATGCTCCCTTGCAGCATAACAAAAATACTTACAACCCCTGGGCATCATTCTTGAGGTCCGCTATGTTTATTTTTGTGTTTTTTTGGTGGTACCTTGGCAGTGACAGGCTTGGCAGGAATTTCCTTTGGCAACAAGAGTATTTACAGGAACTGCTGAGAACTCTCGGTTTGCCTCAGAGGATCTTCCCTCCAAATGACAGTGCCAGTTTTTCCTGGCCTGAGATGAGACTTATTAGTGTAATGAGTTGAGAACGCCTCAGCTTTGGGAACTGCTCTCCCCTCTGCTCTGAACCTTTCTTCCCATGCTGAGCTGGACTCCAAAGAGAGTCAGAAATGTGATTTTTGGCAAGGCAGCTAGGACTGGTGCAGCATATCTATTTATTGTACATGTGTTTTCCTAACCTGCACAGGACCTGGGGACAGGAAACAATGATTGTACTGCCTAGAAAGGGTGAAAGCAATTCACGTTAATCAAGGAAAGTATAACAGGAAGCCAGCTCTACCCTAGAAGCCTTTGATATTTGTTAGAACACTTATTTTAACAGCACCTAATGGTAAATGCTCTGGTTTATACAGTTATGCTGGTGAAAACCTGGTTTTTGCCAGTTCAGCTTATTTTGTGGAAGGACCCGCAATGAATTCTTTAACGACACTCTCGGAGCTTTGCATAGTTCATTCTGACAGTAGCTTGAACATCTTAACCAAGCAGGAGCGCTGGGTTATACTGAAGTCAGGAAGCCCAGTGGGCAAACAGCGATCCGAGATGGTTTTTTCTTGATCCAGTTAGAAACGTGTGAACTCTGTGATGGCTCCTCCTATGAGTAGAGTGTACATGCCTATGTCTAATAATGCTGATGTCTATTAGGCACTAGTCCAATCAATGTCTCTGTATGTTGTAATTACAATTTTATATTAATTTTAGCAACAGCATATCCCACTTTTTCTTTGCATGCGGTATGCATTAGCTGAAAAGGGTGAATATTACATTTTAGATACTTCCGAAATTCAGGATTTATCTTCTAAAACAGAAGATAATTTCCACCAGGTGAAGGTTTTAGCTTATCTCATGTAAAGGTCCGTTAGGATCTTAACACAGGCATTTTGGAAGCAGCCATCTGCTATTTAATGTCAGCAATGAAAGGTCAGGCACTCTGTGAGCTGTTTGCTCCTGTGGTGGTTGTTTTGCTGGATTCGTACAGGGCTTAGTACAGTAGGTTTGACCCGTGCCTGGAGCATTCTTAATGCCTCTACTAAAAATCTCAGGAGCTTTTCATTTTTTGCAAATGTTCTATTTTTAGGGGTTTTTTTTTTGCTTAGAAAGAAGTTAGCTGATGAATTAATGAGAGAGAGTATCTTGCAAAGAAGCATCCTGTTCTTGTGTGTCTAGGCGGGAAGAAAATTGCCTAGAGCTAAGGTAGTGAAAGTACGTGGAGTATTTTCTCCCTGTTCCTATTTTTTCCAGTTTATTTGTAACATCAGGGATGTTTTTTCTACTGTCTTCGTTCCTCCTGTTTTTAAATTTCTCTGTAAAAGGGAGGACAAACTCTATTACCTCCTAATCAGCAAAAATTACCTGTTCCAGCATGATTTTAGAAAAACATGCGCTGGTATAACAAAGAGAAACGCTCGGATGGAGGTCTTTGGTGAATAACTAACGCTGTATGTATTTTCTCTTTCTTCACCTGTTAGTTACACTGTTGGATCAGTACAAGAGAACAACGACCAGGTGTGGAAGTTCCAGCGTTACTTCTTGGTCCAAGAATACTGCAGTCGCTTGACTATCCCCTTCCCATTCGTGATCTTTGCCTACATATTCATGGTGATGAGGAAATGTTTCAAATGCTGCTGTAAGAAAGAAAGTGAAGAGCCATCTATTTGTTGTGAGTTGGATTATTCCTTACTGCCTAAAAGTCAGCTGTGTGGCAGGTGCATTGCAACTCTTCCTTGGCACACTGTGCTTAAACCAGGCAGTTAGTGTTTTGGTGGGAAATTTTCAAGGGCAGTGTAGACGTTGGAGGAGGTGGTTGTACTGGAAATGAAGAGCAGCTCATTCGTGTTCTCTATTGAATGCAAATCCAGTATCTTGCTGGAAATCTCTTGAGTAAGATTCAAATCAAAAACCCTGGCTGCTTCTCAGCCGTAATCTTCATTCAGTACTCAAGGTGCGCTCTCTCTGGGATATGGGGAATTACACTCCTAACTCCTTACGCTAAAACTCTAATTGAGCATTGCTATGATCCCTGCCCCTCAGCAAGCTTTGGTTTTGGTCTGTTAGAGAGGTTTTATGTTCTACCATGAGACCTGCTGTACTTGAGTGCTGTGCGGAGTTACCCAGTGCTTTCTTGTCCAAGCCATTTTGAGGCAGAATTACCTTGTGTATGTAAATCAATTACATCTTCAAATTAATCCTATCAGTTTAGGGCTGCCTATGCTGCTTCCTAGCTTTGAAAAGTTGGGGGTTTTTTTATGTATTAGAGCTCTGAATAAATTCATCCAGAGCCTGCAGCAGCTGAAAAATCATCTTCATGGCCTGCATGAAAAATGTGAACCATCCCATTTGTCATTAACATCTGGTAGTGCATCCCTCCTGCACTGTTACCCAGTGGCAGAGATCCCTGATCTCACATGCTCTAAATGCTCTAGGTGACTAGTACAAGAGGTGGTTTTAGCTTCTGCTTGCCACTCAGCCTTCTGGAATTGCTTTTTTTTTGTCCTTCCATTACAATCTCCCAGCTAATACAGCTAGTCGCTGCTAGGGCAGCCTAGTAGAGCACAATTGTCTTCAGAGGCTCTTCTGCCTGAGAAGAGAGAGTCTCCTGGCCCTCTGGGCATGGCCAAATGGGCAAACTGCCTCAAAAATGCAGGAGTGGCTGTGTCAGTCCTCTAGCTATTTCCCCTTTATTTACTCTGTCAGAGAGCACAGATAGGAATTGTTTTAACAAGCTTTTCCCTCCAACAAATGGAGTGTTTTCTTTTTTTTTAAGTGCCATTCAGAAACAGATGAGAGAGGATAAGTTAATTGACAGACCTATTCCCATCCATCAACAACCTGACTGTTGCCCTGCAGCACCGGCTGGATTTGTTGTTAGTTTAGGAGAAAGATGCCTGCTTTGGGGTATAAAATTCCTTTGCGCTGACTAAATTGTTTTGGCTGTCCAAATCACTGTTTGGTTTCCTTGCTGGGGAGGTGGTTTAACGGCAGATACTTCTGCCCAAGTGTGATGCACAGTTGGCGTTGCAGTTCTAAAGGCAAAGGGAAGAATTAATTAGAGCCAGAATATCATTCTGGTTGGGCTGGTGACAGGAGCTGAGGACTGCATGGAGAAAGCACACTAATGTGTCGACTATTGTAAAATCCTGGCTTCCCCACTGAACTTGATGGAAATGGTTGGGATTTGGGTGCTTATGTGCTTGCCGGTATCTGGGAGAACAACTGAGGCTGTATGAGGTCAGAGGAGCACCGGGTGGGGGAAATGGGACTTCAGTCATTTGCCAGCTGTGGTCTTCTTTTGTCTCGGCTAATTTTTTTAATTAAAACCCATTTAAAACGTGGTTTGTGCTGTCCTGTTGGAACAGGATAAAATGCAGAAGTACTACCCTGGAGGACGTTGGTGCCTCAAAGTCATTTGCTGTGTCACTCTAATTTACAGCACCAACAGGAGATACTTTATAGAGAAGGCAATGCTTCATCATTTTGAGATGTTTTAGTTCAATGATAAGTCATACAACATGGTTCTTAACATGTGTTACTCTTCATGATCCAATATGGGATAAAGTAGAAACGAATGGAAAGCTCAAACCCAGATGGGAACTTTCTGGAACATCCTATGCCTGTTGAAGCGGCTGCCATTTCACAAAGCACTTGTGTTAACCCAGCCTCAAAAAATTCCAGAAAGACACTTAGAGCTTGTTAGGGTTTTTTGTTCATATTTTCTTTTTTTAACCAAGTCCAGTTGCCAGGAGCATACAGTAAAATGCATTGATGTCGTGTTTATCGAAGCTGTGTCACAGGTGGGAAGTGGGGCTGCGAGTGCTCTGGATGCAGGGAAAGGAATCTTCAGCCTCTGAATCCAAGCACTAACCCAGCCTTTTTGCAATTTAACATTCAAAAGACAAATTAACTGAACCTAGCATTGTTGTTTTTCTTCACATACGTTTCTCAGGCTCAAAAAATGAAGACAATGAAATTCTGGCATGGGAAGCTGTCATGAAGGAAAATTACCTTGTCAAAATCAATACCAAAGCAAATGATTCATCAGAAGAGTACGTCTGCCCTTCTTTGTCTTCAGTCTCTTAACTTTCTGTTGAATATTTTTAGTGGAGTCAAGTTTTCAGCAGCTCTAAGTGTTTGCAGACTAATAGGTAGATAAATAAAATCATAAATGTGCCATTTCTTTTTATTTTCTTAAGTAAAATGATGGCTTTTTTTGTCAGGTGCTGCAGGCTGTCTTCAGAAATAGTTGATTGGGCTAGTAAAATACTAATGGCGATATTGCAAGGGCTATAATGGCATAGCTGGGTTGATGTATTAAACACAACTTGTTCCAAGTATCTGTCACACTGTTTCTCAAATGATTTCACTTTTCTGTACTTCAGTCTTTCCATTTTACCACCAGAGGAGAAAATGTCTTCCTACAGTGTTCTGAGGTCTCATTGTGGAAACCAGTGCTATAGCTGACTAGTTGTGTAACATTATGCAGTTAGCAGAGAATGTTTAGTGTTAGACCTGGAGTATTAAGCATTCCCACAGCATCAATCTCTATGGAGGTCTGTACTTAGCAGCGTGAGTAGGAAAGACTTCGGGAGAGGGGAAGATGTTATTTGGAGTGATGGTATTTGAAGGTTGCAGACTTGGACTGCTCTGACTGCCAGATCATGACACTTTATTTTTGGGATCTCTCTCACGGTTTTCAGAGTAATAGTGTAAGAGGAAAGAGAAATATAAAGAAAGCTAGAAAAGAGCAAGCAACAGTAACCTGCTCTGTATGATGCCTTAATTTTGTAACTAGCTTCCAGTAGCTTGAGTATTTCCCTAAATCAAGTGTAAGGGAAGAACTGATAAGAATGGGGAGGAAAGACCAGACTCTTCCATGCCCCTTTGCCCCTGCTGAGGACATTGTTGTCCACAAGTAAGTGTTTGTTAAGACTACCCAGAGGCACTCAGCATTCAATAAGAAGCCAAGCAAATACAAAAAAATAGCTTTTATACTGGAAGCAGAAGAGTCTTGACAAGGAAAATGGAATAATGCAGCACTAACAGTAATTCGTATGTTAGTTAATATACTTGTAATAGAAACGATGCCAAACCACCTGCAGCCCTGCCTTCCTGGAAGGATGAAAGGCTGGTGTTCCCAAACAGGGGGGTCTGCAGACAATCTGTTTCCTAACTGACCTCTGAGTACATGCAAAGAGGGCAGTTTTCCGACAATTTTGGACTCTGTAGTTGCCCTTAGCTCCACTCTTTGGCCAAAGGCAAGGACTAGATCTCTCGGCTCCAGCTAGACTTCTGCAAAGTGGTTCTGCAGTGTGCAAAGCGGGGAGGGGCGTTAGCCAGGGCTTCTCGAATACCTGGGCTCAGTCTTCACCTCCATGTTCTCTTTCCATTTTCAGGATGGTGCATCGATTTAGACAACTGGATGCAAAGGTACTTGTGTTTCAGACTTCTCTGGGGGATGTGCTGAAGTTTCAGACTTCTCTGGGGGATGTTTCAGACTTCTCTGGTAAAGCAGGCAGTGGTCCACAAGGAAAATAAGCATCAGGGAGTCATGTCAGTCTTTGTTACTATTGCCAGGACCCCATTTTAATTGGGCTTTTTTAATGTGCTCCTTCGCACCTTTGATTCCATATGTAGCTTCGTATTGTGCTGGAAAATGAAGTAGAAAGATGCTTGCTTAGCATTGAAGAAGTGTTTCTCAGTATTCGTTATCGGATGGAATAGAAGGAAAAATAGCTTCTATCTTATAAAACTGCAATATTCTGTTATGCCACAAGCCTGTGGAACACTAATGGGAGGAAGGGGTATTACACACTTAGAGTGTGCCCTTCTCAAACATCTGTTCTAGCAAGTTTAGCCTCTAGTGCTGATGGCATGAGGTAATTAATCCTACTGTTTTGTGTTCGTTTAACTTCTGCTTATAAAATGAAGTGGCAGTTTAGATATATTGTGGAAAGCCTGGTGATGCTTCAGATGGCACAGGCAACACCTGCTAGGTAAACAAGGATACTCCATACATATTGCAGGGTAGGAGGACCTTTAATTACGATTAAAATGACCAATTCTGATCTGATTCACAGAAACATCCTGTGTTGAAGCAATTTAAAGGTACCAATCTGCTAGAGAGCACATCATTGTCAGAATTGCCATACAAGTACACCTTTTGTGACCGTGATACTGAGAAGACCTTCATAATGGGTATTTTTTGAGGTCTTGATTGAATTACACATTTTTCCTCTGAAGTGGGGAGTTGCTTTGGTGTGGAGAACTGACTTTTAAAAAGTCCAAGGCCCAGATATACTTCAAACTGTTTCTTTTGAATGCTGTCAAATAATTCAGATTACAAAATAATAGCTTGCTTTCAAGACTGAAATGCAAATGGTGAGCAACCAAGTATGTGTCTAGTGATGCTCCTCTTGAAACTGAAAGGAAATAAGATAACTTTAATTCTGTAGTGAAAAGTAATACCCAAACCATACCTCTTATTCTGTGAGGGAATACCTTACAGCAGGCTGTTTTATCTGTTCGTGCCTTGAGCTTTAATGACAGAAATGTACTGAGGCCAGTGCTTATGAGAGCTTGAGCGCAAGGCGCTCCAGGGATATCTCGCTGCCTTTCGCTTGAGATGACGTCCTAAAACAAGTCTGAGGGTGTCATTGAGTCCTAGGCATGAGCCTTGATCATGGGGTAGACTTTCCTTTAAACCTGATGTGGATGTTCTGAGGAATAATGGACTTTGATCATGACCTGGGCAGGGTTTAAAGGCAGCTCCGTGTGTCAGAGTGAATGCTCCACAAAACCCCACTGATCTGCAGTCTCTGCTTTGAAGGAGCACACGGAGATGCAGTATGGATGGGAGCTTGTAGCTGTCATAATGCCTGTTAACTAGGTGAAACACATATGCATTAGGGCTCACTGCTTTAATTGCATTGATGAAAACTGTAATTGGGAGTGTCCTTTCAAGCGCTGTTGCATTTCGTCTAATATTTGGAGAGGCAATTACTCGTTACTCATATTACTTACTAGCATTGCTTTCCTCTGAAAAGCAATGTTAAAACTGCTTCATTTGCCACCACAGTGTGACTACTGAATACAAAAAGCAGTCAGTTACTGCTTCTGAAGTAGCCACAGGGTAGCCAGGAGTTCAGGTAAGGGGTTTTATGCCTGTTGTTGCTGATGTTATACAGTATTTTCTGGGGTATGTATGTTCTAGGGTATTTTAAGGTACTTACTATTGCTTGCTTGTTTTGTTCTCTTCCTTCTCCTTCATCCCAAGCTGTGATCATCTGTTGGAATGAGTTAGATTGACATTATATAAATAAAGCTGCTTTTTTTTTTTTTTTTTTAATTTTTAAGCTCTCTGATTTGAAAGGCCTGCTGAAAGAAGTTTCCATCAAAATCAAATGAATGCAGCTGAAAGCCAAGAGCAGCCACCTGAGCAGGGTAAGCCCTCTTTAAATCCATTCTCTGACTTGGATAAGTTTTCAGCATCTGTGATGTTAAATTGGTATGTCTCTGGAAGAAGAGTTAGTATTAATTATTGATGCTTGTATTGATATTGTCTAATATCGTAAAAGAAATAAGAGCTAAATTCCCGTCCTCATTTGTTTTTTCTGAAAAATACAGTTTTCCATCTGGTGTTTCTAACAATTTTTGGCAGGATTTAAAATATCTTATTTTGCTCCCTTGCCTTTGAAAAACTGTGAATAACCCAAAGTTATTTTAGTTGTCTTTGTGCTGGAGGTCCGCTGGAAAATTAAGAGCGGCTGTGCTGGGTCCTTTGCAGTTGGTTCATTTTAACTCTGAAGAACATAAAAACCAAATAGCAAAGACAGAATTGTGGGTAGGAATAAGGTTTATTTTCCCTTTGTCAAAGTGGGGCATTATGGCAGATCCCTTCCTGTGTTAAATGATAAACTGCAGAGTGAAGAGGGCTGACCCAAAGTCTCCAGAGCTGCAGTTCAGTGTCTAGTCATGAGCCTTGTGTCCTTTTTCATCAAGTTCTGCAGAAGAACTGGGTTGGAGCCACAGGTACCGGTGGGATGTGAAACTCAGGCAGAATATTGATGGATGCAGAGAATTCTTGTCATCTTTGAAGAGAGCAGGTTAAGCAGTGTAATTGTTGACAAGGATAATCTGGCACGACTTCATCAGCCTGGACATCAGAGCCTGTCTCCTTCTCCCACAGAAGGTTTTTCTGCAAGATAGCTGTGCCAAACGTACTTGAATCAGTTCTTTCACCATTTTTCCGAGGATAACTTCACATTTGCTTGACCTGAAGTTCAGTTCAGTTATGAATGACTTGCAACCACCTAATAAAATCTACAAGGATCACCAGTTACTGGGCATTTTCTTGGATGCAGTAAACTCCGAGTCACCTAGAGGATAGGCTGTTGAATAACGGAACCCTGGAGGTCATCTAATCTGTCCCTGCTCAAAGCAGCACCGGCTCAGATCAAAGGTAGCTGTGGCTTGGCTGAAAAATAGGTTGCAATTCAGTGAGAACAAATGCAAATTTCACAGTTACCTGGGAATTACTGGCTACACAGGCAGAAAATGGGGGGGGGGGGAGGGGCAGAATCTGATGAAACAGCAGTTCTGCAGAAAGGTGTCTGAAATAGAATATTAAATAGCTGGTGTTTTGTTGTCTGAGAGCTGTATGCGGTAATCCTCCTGCTGCTTATAGGGCAAGGAATCCTCTGTTGCGTACAGCATCCAGTGTTAGCACTAAGCTTCAAGGAAGGTGATGGAGTGGCTGAAGAGTGTTCGGAACAGCGACGAGAGAAAATGCAAGTCAGAACAGCATAATCTGTAGAAAGGAGCAAATGAATTACGGCTAGCTAGCCTGGGAAAGAAGATACCTGTTTATGATGGAGCTTGTGGAAATGACCTCTCATTATATACAATCAGTCCCTTGGAAAAAATGGAGTCCTTTTCCAGTTTATGCCTGGTAAACTGTCTAGATGGCATTTCGGTTGTGGTCAAACTGTTTGGCGTGTGAGCTGTCCTGACTCTGAAGCTGATCCTTGGCAGTCCACAGTACTAACGTCCCGGTGTGAACAGAGAGGTTAGTGTCTCACGGGAAGCAGATGTGTGTATTATGCTATCTCATCTGAAAGGGAGTACTTGCATCTGCGCTGACCATCTTCGATAGGAGATGCTGGATTGGCCGTTCCAGGTGCTTTGCATGCAGGTGTTTCTTTTGCTTTCACTTCCCAACACCTACTATCTCCGCTACTCCACTAAGACACCATGTTCTGGATGGGTGCTGCAAAGAGCTTCTTGATCCCGAGTGTTGCACGAGACATCCAATTTTCTGAGCTGATGTCACGAGGATGAAAGCAAAATGTTGGGGTGTGCTGGGAGCTCTACTCTAAAATTTTTTCTTTCGTTCATGCAGGTACTGATTCATCAAGAATAATTTCTCAGAGCTGGCAGTAACCACCAAGCAAATGGTAACTGATCCACCAGAGTGTCAGTGTCTCAGCAGGAATTACTAGGATGATTTTTTTTTTTTTTTGATAGAACAGCCCTTTCGGCTTGTTGCAAGATGATAGTAAAACATTAAGACGACTGTTTATCTCCTGGCAGAACTCCCACGTTACCCAAGCTCTCCTTTTTCCTCATCTCCCCTGTTGTTCAATGGCAGCAATTAGTCTTGTCAGCTGCTGTTAAAAAGCACTCCTAATTCCAAGAGTTGTGCTGCTGCTGCCAAAATCACTTTGCTTTTCAATTTCACTCAAAGGCGCCTGTTCATGGGTTTCCTTTAGCCACTAATTTCTTGTCTTAATGAATCAATCTTCCTGCCTCTCCGTCGTGTAGTAGCCAGATCTAGCTTGTTACTTGCACGGTCTGCCTGTCAGACCTGCTAAAGTCTGTGATCCTGGCATGCCAAAATACAATGCATTTCAGCATCATCCCATGTAGGAAAGACAGCCTTTGGTCCAACCCTGCACCCACGTCTTGGACTCTACGTGAACAGTGTGGACTTCTTCCCACTCTACCTGGAACTGTGCAGCAATGCAGAAGCTCATCTATTACAACCCTGCATGGGAGAGACTTAATTCATCTAGAAAGTGTTTCTGAAAGCCTCGTGTGCAATCCTTGCTTGTTTCTTTAGTGATAATTTGTATACTTGGAGCATTGCAATTCATTTACTTTTTTTCAAATGTCTGTTTGCATTTTGAAATGGAGAAGAGACTGTTGGCCAGCTTTAAATACTGTGACAATTGCTATGGTGAGACTGCTCTTTCTGTCTAAAATAGCAGCTGAATCTTGTGGCATTTTATGTGGTATAACTGGATGCGTTACCAGCTGAAGGGAAACTACTACAAATGGCATTTATTTACCTTGAAAGCATTGTATCCGTCTTCATCCCCAGTGTCTAGGAGCTATCTCCCAAGATGTTTGAATTTGTAGGTTTAGATGTTTTCCTTTTGCTGACGATGGCTGCCATAGTCCGTCCACTTTACCATGGCTTGCAGCTAGTCTGAGGGTGCTCAGGCAGAATATATGGGTGCCACATGAGGTCTCCAGATGAGTAATTAGGGAGATGGAGGGGGACCTTCTGCTGAAGCAGAACACTCCCCACTCCCCATGTGAGTCACCTTCACCAGTGGAAATACACCCACCTGCTGCCTGGGTAGACACCAAAGCCTGTGCACAGGCCTGACTCTGTGCACAAGAGCATGTTCCAGTCCCTGTCTGCTGTGAAAACATGTTGGTCCAAGATGGTGAAGACAAGATGAGACTGTTTTGTGTGTTGTGGTGTTTCCTGAAGTACAGGATATGAAGCACTGTTGTATGTAGGGACTGTCTCTACTTAGGATGCTGCTGATTGAGGTGCAGTTTACTGACTGAGGAGGCCAGCACATGCACGCACTGTTTACTGGAGCTGCTGTCTGTCTGTCTTTGTAGCTGAAAATGGAATAGTTTTACATGGAAAACTGTGGTAAGGCGTTACCAGAAAGGTTGCTGTTCTTTTGCTGCTTCACACTCCCTGACTGTACTGTATGCTGTGCATTACATGATCCTGGAGGATACAGCACTACCAATAGCAGCGTTATTTGTTACATGTGGAAATATTTGTGTTTTCCTGTTAAAAAGTTTATAAAGGGCTCACGCTTTCATTGACTTCCAGGGCAGTTAGTTTGCATCATAAATTATTGAGATAAGTTGCCTTTCTAGAAATTATTTTTTCCTATGTCATTTGTAAGCCTTGAATGTGAAAATTGTGCTTTTAGTTCATTCCTTTCGTATATAAAACCTGCAGTGTACTTGCCAGCAGTTCTAGTGATCTGTTCTCTTGTAAAACGGTGAATGTAACTTTGAACCGTGTTCTGAAAAACCACAACCCTGGAGTCTGCCCCTGCTCACTGCTGCAGCCTGTCACCGACAGCCTGCATGCCACACAGGCTCCCTTCCCTCGGACATGTGGCCCCGTGGGTTCTTCTCCAGGCTCCTCTCCCTTCCGGATCCCTGGGGTGCCGACGGAGCCCCGGCCCAGCTGGGAGCACCCAGCCCCTGCTCCCTCCAAAGCCCGGCACCAGCCGGCTGCTGGCTGAGGATTGTGGCTGTCCTGGCTGAGGAGGCCAGTCCTGGGCGCAGGGACCGCCCGGCCAAGGGGGAGAGCCTGTGCCAACCCTTCCCTCCATCCCCTTGCGCTCTCTCCAGCTGGCAGAGCGCAGCAGCAGACGAGTACCTGCGCCAGTCCCTGCGCTACCTGCAGAGCTCGCAGGAGTCCATGCGGGAGGCGGCCGTCAGGTTCATTGGTAAGCTACGATCCCCGGGGGTCCCTCCCTGCCCCGCTGCAGCTCGGCCCCAGCCCCGGCTGCTGCACCAGCAGCTGGGTTCGGCCCAGAGGCTGCGGAGCCCCGACTGGCCGACGCGGGGCCAGGGCGCCCATGGGGCTCCCTGCCGCCCTCACCCACCCCTGCCCTTGGGCGTCACGTGTGGGGAAGGTCCTGGGCTCAGCCCTGCCAAGGGCCGGAAAGCGTGTTGCTGGGCTGATGTGGGGCAGCCGCGCTGCTGAGGCTGGCGGGGTTTGCGATGGGCTGTGTGTTCCTAGGGCTGGCCGGGCGGCACACGAGGGGTCAGCAGGAGAAGCTCCAGACCATCTACGAGGGTGAGTGTGGGCAGCGGGGTGTCAGCAGGGGCTGGCGGGAGGAGGAAAGACCCGGGGAAGGGAGCTGCACTCCCTGCCCTGGCCAGGGAGGGCTCTGCTCCCTGCGCGGACAAGGGCCGGCGTGGGCAGAGTAGACAGAGGTTTCAGGGCCACGTGAAGAGTTGGTGGCCAGCATCTTCCCCCTGATGCCTCTGGCCCCTGCTCCCTCCTGGCCGTGGGAAGAGCTGGGTGGAGTGGCCCTGGCAGGAGGGGTTCCCTCTGGGTCCCTCCAGATCCAGGCTCTGAGCTCAGCTCTGTTCCTCTCTGTCCCGGCCCTTTAGGCATAAAGGATGACACCAGCTGCTCCATATCAAACGTGGTGGTTCAAACCCTGTTTGTCCTAAAGACTGCGGAGAGAAAGTCATCTGGATTTAGACTAGCAGTGCTCCAGAGGACGTGGAGGAGGAGACGACCTTCTCTTCCCCTTCACCAGCTTTCTGTGCTGCTGGAACTCTGCGCAGAGCTGATCCTGGGCACAGCGGAGCCTGTTGGGGAGGCTGGGTGGCTGCTGGCCTCTCTGCCCGTCCTCTTCGCCTGCTCCCAGGTCATCCCTCCGCTTGGCCTTCCACAAATAATGAGTCCAGCTTCTTCACCTTACCTGTGTGTCTTTTCTTTGTGGAAAAGATATTGTGGAAAATGTGGTCCCTGAAGCACACTGGCCCTGGTTCTGCCTTTCTTTTGCCCCCTGTGCTGTATGCAGAGATGGAGAGGAACAAGGGCAGTTCACGGTGGAAAGGTCCTCCAGTAGGGTCAATCCCTGTTCTGAAGGTCCTGTCACCTTCACAGACACAAGAGGCTCTTTCTCCATCTGGCCTGGATCTCAGTGCTGCAGAGGAGAAAGCTGGCAACGGATTTTGGGAGAATTGCCTTCTTCACACAGGGGCAGATGGGTTGGGGTGCTGAGCAAAGGGATGTTGGCCTTGGAGAAGGGAGTCCTAGAGCTTTATTCCTGCTGTTCCTTGCTGAGAATAACTGCTATTTCATCTCCTGCCCACTCCTCCACCAGCTGGTTGGGGCCATCATCTCAGGCGGCAGCTGGAGCCGCAGAGAGCATTCATTGCCCGGGAGCCCAGCTAGGCTGGTGGCTCCTGGCCCCTTCCTCAGCCCCTGCCTTGCTGCTGCAGGGATCAGCAGAGGGCAGGGCTGTCTCAGAGTTCTCAGGAGACAGGGCCTACCCCTGAGCAGCGGCCACCCCAGGTCCCCAGGGCAGCTCCACAGAGACGAAACCTTTCCCGGTGCAACTTGTACCCATTGCCCCTTGTCTGCTTGGGAAGGGAGGGCCTGCATCCTCTTTGTGATGACCCTTTAAGTTCTGTGATGAGGTGTGTATCCCCCAAACCTTCTCATCTGGTGGCCACCCAGACAGAGCTTTCTGTCAAGGGAGCTACTCTCCAGGTGGACGGCTGCAGAAACTGCACCCTTCCTCCTGGCTGGAGGAGAGCTTCTGGAGCCTCCTTCTGCTCCACCTTGCAAGGTGTGCTTGGGTGGAGGAGCTGCAGGAGGCAGTTAGCAGGTTATGCTGTATTAGGGAGAATGAACAAGAAATAAGAGTATTAGTCAAGGCTTTGTGAGAAGAAATGCTAGGGCCCTTTGGCATCGATGTCCAAGGACCACCAGACAAAGAGCTTCGACTGCAAACAGACGGCACCTTGGAGAAGGAGGTGCCATGGTCTCTGGTGGCCTGTGGAACCAGGATATCATCACTTCACTCCTCTTCCTCATATGGTACCAACCAGCAAAAGATTTGAAGCCTTGGCACCAGCCAAAACCAATGAACAAGATTCCCAGGAAGAAACGGCACCGGCAGCACATACTGAAAGCTGCAAAAGGAAGCATCGAGTGCTAGTAGTGGATGACTCCCTGCTGAGAGGCACTGAGGCACCTCTCTCTTGGCCTGATGTATGGTCAAGGGAAGTTTGCTGCTTGCCAGGAGTCAAGATCTGGGATGTCACAGAGAGACTGCAACAACTGGTAAAAAAGCATAGACTGTTGTCCCCTACTTCTTTTTCCATGTCAGCCAACAGAACCTTGTCTTCCAATGTGACTTCAGTTACTCGGTCATCTGTTGGGAAAGCAATACAGCTCTGTACAAGCCATCCAGGAGGTTCCTGGAATGCATTGAGGACTGTGTCCTGCTACAGATGCTGGACATGCTGACTAGGAACAGTGCATTGCTAGATTTATTGCTCACAAACCATGAAGACTTACTCGACAACATAACCACCCATGTTATCCTTGGATACAGCAACCACAGCATTGCAAAGTTCAAGATCTTGCTGAGCACACTGAAGACCAGTACTAGGATGAAGACCCTGGATCTCAGAAGAGCCAACTTCAATAAGCTCAGAGCCCAGCTGCAAGGGATTCCATGGGAAGCATCCACAGGGGGCAAAGGAGCTTGTGAATGCTGGGAGTTATTCAAGAACAGCCTCCTGAAAGCACAGAACAGTCCATCCCCTACAAAGGGAAAGGACAGAACAAGAGACCACCCTGGCTTAACAATGAGTTTTGGGTATGCTTAAAAGCAAAACAAGAAGCATACTGGCTGTGAAAAGGCAGTCAGATAGCTATTGAGGACTAAAGAACCTTGCTAAGCCATGCAGAGGTGCAATCAGGAAGGCTAAGGCTCAGCTACAAAATTGGCCAAAGATGTCAAGAACAAGAGAGGGTTCTTCAGACGCATGAGCAGTAAGCAGAAACACAGGAAAGATGTAGACCCCTTACTAAACATGGCAGGGAAGCTAGTCACTAATAATGCTGTAAAGACAGACATTCCCAATGCCTTCTTTGTCTTTACCGGCATAGCTGGACCCTGGATTGCAAGATCAAGCGCATGTGTCGACCCACCAGTCACTATGGGAAGGGCTGGTCTGCGGGCTCTTGTAAGGACTAGACAAATAAAATAGATAAACCCACATAAATGTGTGGGCCTGGGCAGAATCCGCCCCACTGCATCTGAGCCAGGTTGTGCTCCATCGTCCAAAGACTGTTCAGAGCAAACATGAAAAACGCTATATAGCACGGCCAAGAGTCCTGGACATTGCTTAAAAGAGCCTCCTGTAGGAACAGGAATCTGGTCTCTCACTGAGAACAGGCTGGTTTTGCTCTCATGGTTGGAGGCAGGAGTTCAGAGCTGTGAAGAAGACAGCAGCCATCTTGTGTTTGCAGCGGGCCTGGGGCTTTAAGTCTGAACCTACACCTGGGAACACACTTGGAGAAATAAGAGCTTGAGTGCCTGTTCTGAAAAGACCATGAGTAATTCAGTCTTGCCAGGCTTTCTTAAGCGTGTGTTTGTTCTCCCCAAGAAAATTACTTATTTTACTAATTTAAAAAGACAAGTAAATCCCTTTGGGGCAAAAGGGGATTACTTCCCAAGGAACGTGCTTCCCAAAAAGTTCCTAGTGAGTTAGGTACAAATGTCTCTCTTGGATCTCGCTGTGGTCCTTTCACTCTCCTGGCCCGTTGCACTTCAGAGAGGGGCAGGGGAGAAGTTGCTGCTGAGAAAATCAGTCTTGGGTTCTCCCTGCAGCGCCAGAGCCCAACCCTAAACATGGTCCGTCCCAAGCGCCCGCTGGCAGGGTCTGTTACCCCCCTTTCAGCTGAGGTCTGAGTGGGAGCATCAGCAAGGGGGGCACACCACCCCTGTCGCAATGAAAGAAATCCTGCCGGGTGGAGTGTCTGCTTTGTTGTCGGTGAATTGTTCAACATTAAATGCGTTGTCGAGGTGGCTGGCTAGCTCTTGGGTGGCGGCCAGTGCCACACAGCAGCGAGCGCTGTGAAGGAAAAAGCCTTTACCTGCACGCTTACGCACATCTCGCCTATTTAGGCTGCTTTAATCCATGGCAATATGCATTTGCCTGGCTTTTGCTGCTGTGCCCCAAGAGGTGATGGATCTATCCTGCTCTTTACTCCCTTTGCACTCTCATCTAAGCTGGGAACGCATAAATTTAGCGCCATGGTGTTCTAGCGCCTGATCTCTCCAGGCCTGTGCTGCCTCTTCTGTGGAGATGGAGGTGGTTGCAGACAGATGGAGAGTTGGTCACAGCCTCGTCCTTGGTGGCCCAGGGCCAACGCAGAGCTGAGGTGCATGGGCCGTGCACCTTGGAGAGTCCTCCTCTGGTGGCACCAGCTGATCTTCACATGTCACTGACCTCAGGAGAGGGTTGGAAGGTTTGGCTCCCAAAGCTCCCTGCTAATTGGCCCTTGCTGTGCCTCTTGGAGAGAATGAGGTAGGCGGTTTTGGCAGCTGTTGCCACTGGACATTAGCAGACTTTAAAATCAGGGCACGTTCTTGAACAAGCATAACTCAGACATCTTGAGAGGAGCTGGATGCTCTCTGCTGTTCTCTGTTGGCGTGCGAGGGTTTGCCTGGTTTCAGGATGACACTAGACTGTTGTGCGGGTGTGTGAGGGGGTACTACGTGTACACAAGTTGGCCTTTAGATGGCCGGTCCTGTCACCCTGGGTCCCAGCAAAACCTCCTAGTGGTCCTCCGTCCACCTGTGGGTGGCTGGTCAAGACTGGGCTCTCCTGGAAATTGAGGCAGCTGATTTTAAGCTTGCATGGATACCTACACGTCAAGCACAACGATGTTCCTTCAGATATCCTGCAGAATATACCTGTCCTGCTGGGTCTTCCCTGCCCTTCCACACCTCGTGGGACAAATTGCTTTCCCGTGGAAACGTCCTGCATCTGTCCGCAGGGGTGGGGGTCCTGGCACGGGATGGAGAACCGCAGATACCTCACGGCCCACGGCTGATGTTGGAGGCTGCAGGGGAGTGGGCACCTCCTGAGGCTGTGCTCCTCGGTCAGGAGGGACGCGTGCACCGCTGGAGCCTGCCGTAGGAACCTCAGCACGAAAGCGGTGCCGGGGTGTTGTGAATGAGCCGGTCTGTATTTCCTCGCGGAGGAGGTGGCTTGCCCTGGCTGGTTTTTGCCCCTGGCTGTCTCCTGCTTTTCCATTATTAATTTGATTTAAAACATTGATAGGAGACTGTCTCAAGGCGACTTTGTGTAGTTATTTTCCTGCATCCCCAGTGTAAGCGAGTAGTAGCTCTTGCTTTGTGTCATTCCTATTCTTTTTTTCCGTAGGATGTTAATGTATTTCCAATAACAACATTGTAAAACTGTCATCTAAGAAACATGTAAATCTCATAATCTCCCCGTTGATTTATGATATGAGTTTTCTGCTATCAGGAAATCTCTCTTGTGAAAAGGGATATTAATGAGGTCATATAAGATGCCTCTTTTTTTTTTTTTTTAAAGAGGTTTTTTCTTAAAAGATGTATATTTGCGCTTCATGGTAAATAGCTGAAAAATGTTGTGGTTTATCTGCAACGTGGGCTTGGTCTGGGAGGCACTAAAATGACATACAGTTAAAAATACTGGCTCAAGCACAGATAGACAAGTAAGTGAAGGCTGAAAGTATTCTGCTTCCTAGGCTGGTGCCTGGTATGCAGGTATTGTGAAAAAAGATTTATGCAGTTCAGAAATTAATCATAGGCTGTAATTAAACCTTGACTGCAATAAATTTGCTTTCTGTGAAATCTCAGATTTGTAAGTTCAGGATTGTTTCAGCAGGAGCAAAAAGGCAGAATGAGGTTGTAACCACGGGGCTGCAGCAGGACTGCTAGAGGTGAAGTGTTTCTTGGTTTCTAGAAGAAACCCTTTGCTCCCTTTTGGCTGGAGTGCAGCCAGTCGCTAAAAGAAAGGGCCAATTTGTAATAAATAATTTATTCACAAACTTCATCTTTCTTTCCTTTTCTGCTCGCAAAATAGTGAGTAAATAGACATTATTTCTAAGAGGTTTTGTTTGGATAGTAGAATTTTTTTTTCTTTGCGGTTGCCATCGGTGTAGAATTTAACTATGAAGTATTCAGGATGTTTGTGCAGTGTTTTCTACTTTGCTTGTGTACGTGTGCTGGTGGGGTCCTAGTACTTACGCTGGAGTGTAACTGTAAAACCTAATCACCTGTAAATACTTGCTGATGGGCTTAGATTGGGAACACTTGATAGCTGACTCCCACAAATGTCTTCTTCGGGAAACCTTGAACACACGAAGCATTCCTACCTTGCTGGAGGTGTACTTCTGTAGAATTATTTGCTTTGGATGACTTTTGCTCTAAGTCCTGCGACAGCGTATTTCCCTTAAGGCCTTACCTCTTGCAGTTTGGGAATCTCCGCTTAAAAGCAAGAAATAACCCAAAAGCTTGCTGCAAGCCCATAAAATAGTCAGTGAGACATAAACTTGAACTATAAAACAACTGAAACATCCACGTGTTCCCCAACACTCTTTTGGTCACTAATCTGAAACGCAGCGCTGTGCCGGCTGCGATGAAGAATACTTCACTCTATCCCAGCCAAACCCAGTACAGCAAGTTATGATTTGGAACAGCTAGCTGGACGTTTAAATAAACTCGACAAAATAATGCTACACCTAGGAAGAGACCGCGAGCGATGAAACGGAGAATGCACTTGGAAAGGGTTACTCGGTTTGGCTGGAAGCAGAGCTGAAGAGGGTGGTGAATGATGCTTGAAGATGCTGACAGATGCTCGCAGATGAACTTTTGTGAGTCTATTGCGGAATCAAAGCAAGCATTTAAAGGGTTTCCTCCAAGCGCAAGTTGATGGAAGAAGCGTTGCAGTAACTCTGCGAAGCAGGGAGGATCAGTTAGCTTTTGCAGAGCAAAAAGGGAACGCAGGTTCAATTCCTGTTCCCGTCGTGCTGCCACAGGAGATGGGGTTTTAAGCTTTGCGATGCACCTACAAGGGGGGTTGATGAAAACAGTAGAACTACAAGAAGTTAAGATAGTGCTGCGAAGTCTCTGTCTCGGAAGAGGGGTGACTGAGCCTACTCTACTATGCCTACCGACTGTGATCAACCAGGATCTACTCTGGGTCCCCGGGTGGGCCACAGGCTACAGGTACCGCGCAGGATTAGTGCTCTGTGCTCCGGCTGCGAACGGGCTAGCAGCCAGGACACTTGCCTCCCCACTGTGGCTAACGATCTCGGCAACGGGTGGGCCGGAGGAGGCTGTAGCACAGGTAGAAGATGGCAGCTGGGACTGGTGTGTATTGATGTCAATAGGGAATCTCTGAATGAACGAGGCTTGCCAGGGCTGAGCTGTGCTCCTGGTGGGGAAAATGTAACGTGAAAAATGAAAAGTAAATTTTAGACTGCTTGGAATTCACCTTTGCTGTAAGGAGAACATGACCAGCTGTGGGCTGTCTCCTGAAGGGTCTGGGTTTGGGGTGTGTCTGGGGGAGGAGAGGTCTTATCCTAGCTTTGGGCTGTAATTCTGCTGTAAAATGTGAGCTTAGGTAGTGTGGCTCGAATAATGAGATTGGGCTGATAATGCCTATTCTGAGAGCAGCGTACTTGGAATCAGAATTGATTCAGCTGTGTGGTCCTCAGCAATTCATAGGAAAAAAGCGTCAGCAGACGTGCAAGAAAAGTTCCTTTTAGGCTGTTTCATTTAAGCAGTTGTCAAATACCCAAGCACGGCCCTTGAATGAATTCATAAAACGAATTGCTCCAAGTCATTAAATGAGTCCTACTTAAAAAAAAAAAAATTAAAAAATACACCACTTAGCTGTATCTTTTCAACAGAGAGGACACAGGTGCTCATGCCACGTCCAATCTGGGAGAGCAGGGTCTGTGTTGTGCTCGGTGCCACGAGGAAGGGGTGATTAGGACAAGGCTTGGTGGTGGGACCCAGAGTAGGTCAGATAGAGCAGAAGGAGCTACCAAGCTGTTCCTGAGTTTCGTGTCCACTCCCAAGTGGGCTTCTGCTGAGTGCTTGCCTGGAGGTACGTGCGCAGGTTGGGAACCCGATTTTTATGTTTGAGGGCTTCCCCTCAAGAGGTGGGTTTGCAGAGGACCTCATCGTGTGGTGTGCGCTCACCACGGGACTGGCATGCCGTGGTGCTCCGTCCCTGTACGTCTTACCTTGATCCTTCTGCTACTATTTGCACTTATTTGTTCTCTATAATCTCAGGCAAACAACTTCTGCAGTCGGTTTCTCTGCCTCTTAGTGTGATCACAACTGAGCTGTTTCTAGGAGTGTCTCTAAAGAGCGTGAGGGCTGCCTGTGTCCCTGGTTTTGACTTTTTTTTTTTTAACACAAACTGTGGCTACGCACCATCTGCGGAACCAGGACCAGAATTGATTTCTTGGGTTCTTCTTTTCTTCATTATATTGAGCTCACCCCTGTACAGTCCAACCTCAGGCGGCAGAATGGTGCCTTTCAGCATCTGAAAGTCTTTGTGGTTTCATGTGTACCTTGAGACTTCTGGATCCCTTCCTAAAAGCCGGGCTGCTGCTGTGCAGGACATGAGACAAAACAGTGCCTGGAATTGCCTGTTTGGCTAATTCTTGTTTTTGCTGCTCACGACTAAAGTAATTATCTAAAATACATGCTGATTTAAAGCTTGAGCTCACCGCTAGTGACTTTTATCTAATGTCTAAAACCTTGTGTAACTACTCAGAGACTCTAAAAAACAGAAATGAAAATGACAGCTTTAGTATTTAAGGATCCTTGAAATTTGTTTGGCTTACTGATTTTTCTGGTTATAGATCTTAACGCCTCTGTGAAATTAAAAGAATATTCTACTTCTTTTTTTTATTGAGAGAAAGATTACAACTTGAAGAACTAACTCTTAAAAAAAAATCAATTCATGCTAAAAATTTATGATTCGTGTTCCTCTGATTACGCACCTTCTCGTGACTTGCAGCCAGAAACAACCCTTTGTGTGCTGAATTACACCGACGCTGAGGCTGAAATAGCATTAAAAGAAAATGCTGGTAATTTGACTGCATGCCTGAAAGGCTGAGCCCACTTCAGCAGCGCAAGCCACTTTCAATAAACGGCAGCATCAGGCTCACGAGGGATGGGGTGTGACACTGGTGGCTGCACTTGGCAGCTGATGGCTTCAAATATTTTGCCTGGTTTCCCCTGGGATTTCAAGATTTACCAGGGCTTGGTTTGACCGGTGGTTGCAAGTAGCTTGCACTAAGAATACAGAAGGATGTAACAGCTGAACTATCTGAGAATGTGCCCTAGGGATAGGGAGAAAATCTTGAAAATTATCAGTATGGTCAGCAAAACTTATTAAAAGCAATAAAAATTAAAAAGAGACATAGCTCTTTGGCTTTTCAGGTAACAATCTTTGGGTCTGGAGGTAGTGTTTGCCTTGCATCAGCTACAAAGTTGTGCCAGTGACCCCCATAAGAGCTATTACTGCTGACCTGGCAGGCACAGGAAATATAGATATTTAAAGTTTCAAAGGTCCAAAGCAATGAAGTGAGACCTCTGAGATGCTGGTGCAGGCTGTGATGTTTCAGAACAAGCACCCAGTGTGTGTTATGGAGGTTCTGTTTGCTGTAATGTGTGCTTTGGGTTGCTTCACTCTCAAAGTCCACTTCCAGCAACTGCGGTAGAAACCGTGTAGGTTTAGGTCGCGTTGGTTAGAGCAGCGTGTACGGGGCGCCTCAGAAGCACGGAGCAAAAGGGTTTAGGCACTGCCTCTGCACGCCTGCTGAAATGTTTCCTTTAGCCTTTGTGAAATTCCTGTTAAAGACATCAGTTCCAATGGTTTTCAGTATTGACGTAGAACAGCTCGGTGAGTTCTCCTGGAGCATCTGCAAACCTTGCAGAGTGTGAAACTGCCACGGTATAAACTCCAGACTTACGAAATGCAGCTGGTTTCATCCTTAATACCGTAGGTGTGGGAATCTGAGGTGACACTACATTGACTTCACTTTACTCTCCTTTCGACCATCACATCTTCAAGTGCTTTACAGTGGAAAAGGGTTGAGAAAGGCAGCCAGCATGGCAGAGGGTACCATCTTAGGAGAGCGTGAGAGCAATTAGAGGAATTGGAAGGATAAAGACTTATTCTCCATCCCAGGCGGTCAAGAGCTGGAGAACGTTCAGCAGCCCCCAGGAGGTGTCTGGACTGGCTGTATGATCGTCTGCTAGTTTCTCAAGGGACAGGTAGGCAAGATCTGAAGGGAATCCAGGCTGAGTCTCTGTTGGTGAGGACATGGTGGCGCTGGATTAATGGTTGGACTTGATGATCTTGAAGGTCCTTTCCAACCTTAGTGATTCTGTGATGTCTCTGAACTATGGATCAGGTCACAAAGCCTCTGTTAGTCTGAGCAAAATCTAGAAGCCTTCTTCCTATCTGTATCTGCTGATGTCAATACAATGGTTAGTCTTCTGCATGTGTGAGGAAGAAGTTACTCATGGAGAAGAACTTTCAGGGAGAGCCTTTTGGTTTTGCCAATGCCATGACGTGAGAGCTATAGGGGAAAAAAAGAACATGTTGTTTTGCCGTTAGTCACGTTTTCTTTTATCTGAAGGGACATCATTAACTTTCATCTGTCATCTGACTGTCCAGGAAACAAGGGATCAGGAATAGCTCCTTGATGCCTGGGATGCTGTTTCACCTGTTTTCAGAAAACAGACATGTGATGATGCTGGGCCATTTACATTTTAAATTAAAAGACATCTTGTAGTTACCAAAATTTCACTCACAAAGAGAAATTACTGTTCTCCCAGTTGTCTGGGAACAGAGCTGACTTGATTGCTGGGAGTGAAAGTGGTCTGAAAATAGTCATCTAACAGAAGCTCTTTAATTTCTTCTTTTCTGAAATGGTGCATATCTGTGCTGTGTAGATTAAGCTGCATACAACCCCCCTCCCTCTGCCTCAAGGTGCTTGGCATCTGGAACTTGCTAGTAGTAGAGTCAAAGTTTTGCCCTTAAATTGTGAAGAGTGCCCCTCGAGTTTCAAGAAGTTTTGTATTTTGGGGGGTTTAACTATAACATTTGTGCTTTCTAAAAAGATGTGTATGTATGTGCAAGCTCTTCCTAAAAGTCGTCTCAAAGTTCTTCAGTCTGGTTAATCGGGGGGGATAAAAATGTTATCCTGATCAGGGACGTTGTGAGCTCTGTTGCTGCTGCTGCAGCCAGGAGCCTTCATAAAGCTGCAGACGAAATTTGTGGCTTCTCCCCAGTGCTGTGTGGTGTCTGGGTTGTCTTCCCGTGAAAGCTTGTATAATTCCCAAGGATGTGGAAGGCAGCAGGCAACATGGCAGAAACGCTTATTGTCTCATTTTTTGCACCTTCTCCATTTTGTTCTGCCCTGGTTTTGGTTCTGAGGCAAAGGCTTCACCTTTTGTCACTTCTCCGTGTGCCATGGCACCATTCACCAAAATGGCTTGTAGCACCTAGTAATTCGTGGCAGGGTCCTTACTGGCAAATGCTGGGAGCTGGTCTCTAGAGGAAGGGGAGGATGCATTGCTCTTCCAAGAACGTGTTGTCCTCGGTCTGCATGGCCATGCCTGCTGTTTCCTTAAGCATAAGTGAAACAACAACTTTCTGTTTTGAATGTGGCAATAAATGAAGAGTCTCTTGAGTTCAGGAATTTGACCTCGGAGGCCTTCTGCAAAGTATTGAATTTCAGGTTGAAGTCCAGTCGCTCTTCACAAGTTTAGTGGTGTTGCCTAGCCTGAAGCTTCAGTTACAGTTTCCAGTCCAAAGTAGACCTCAGACCTCTTCAGAAACCCAGAACTTGGGGCACTTTGACTCTGAAACTGTAAAATTGGTTCCACTGCTTAGATCTACTGAAAGCAGAGGTTTCCCAAGAATGCTTCTTTTCAAGCCCTTGTCCCAAAGGAAAATACCCCATCCTTCTCCTGTTGGCTGTGCCCATTAGCACTAGGCAGGTGCTACTCATGGAGATACATCACCTGTGAGTAGAGACAACACTGCACCCTGCTCAGACTTGCCTTTCCTCCTACCAGCACATGCCTGAGCCTGTTTTCTTCACAGACTTTATCTTCTCCCTGTTCCCATCCTGCTCACCCCCAGTTTCTACCTCTTGCCCAGGTCCTGTCTCTGGGTTGAGCACCCTCAACCCAGATGCACCTCTGACATGGACAGTGGATGAAACCAATTTTGCTGTAACATTGAATCTACTGGAGTGTATAATGTATCTGTGGAGAGATAGGAGAAATATTTACCAAGTTCATTACAGACTTAATGAGCCAGGATTCAGAGAGGTGGAATAGCAAACATCTCCGTTCTCTGGATGCTGCAAAGCCAAGCCAGAGCTCTGCAGAGGAATTTTCATTTCATTAAAAAATTTTATTTTCTAGCCCCACTCAGCATTACTGCTGGCAGCATTTCCTAGTAGCTAGTCTAAGAGGAAAATCTTTAAACCCTGCAGTTGGTTCAATAGTTAAAATTACTATTGGACCAGCTACAACATTCTGGCTCGGCAGTTAGGAAGCAGCTTGACATATTCAGGTTCTGGTGGAATATTAACTGGTCCCAGCATATGAGAGGCAGATGGTTCCTTTTCTACGGGTGAAGTCGAAAGCTGAATGTTACCCAAACTACCGCAGCAAGTTGGTGGTGAAGCATGCCGAAAAACAATAAGGATCCTGGGGCTCCGAATGCCAAGTTCTTTCCATTCAAGTGGTTAGAGCCGTCTCGTTTCTTGTGTTCCATTACCGCAGCAGCAGCACGACTGATTGCAGAGAAACCACTGTAGAAGCAGGTCGAACAGCGTATTGGAAGGTTTCCTCCTTCATCTGAGGGTGCATGGTCTTGGCTCAGGTTGCAGAAAGATCAAGCATAGCACAACAGAGACTGTTCTTGAGAATCTCCAGCTCAGTTTAAATCCTCCACGTTGTGCTTTGGCATGGTTGTAGGCATGGAAGAATATCAGGGGCCTCCCCGTGGCACAGACAGCAGTCAAGGAGAGCTGGGAAGCAGGAAGGGCAGACCCTGCTACAGATGAGCATGTCCGAGAGCCAGGAGAGAGCGTCTTCAGCTGCAGTGAACAAGGAGAATGGAGGTACAGAAGAGGGCTCTGGCTTTTGACTGGGCAAAGTTTCAATCGGCGTTTTTGATCACGTTCCCAATGCTGAAATCCAACTTGGCTGCTAAAAAATGCCCACCCCTTTTTTGGAAAATGCACCCACACCCACCTCTCTCAAAGCAGGGCTTGGGTGGGATGGCACGCACGTGGTGTGGCACTAGCCAGTAAGGTGGCCCCGGCGAGGTTCCTGTTTGGCGCCGTGTCTGCTCGTCCCCCCCAGGCACGGCTTGTTCCTAGCACAGTCTGTGCTCATGGGCAGCTCTACCAACTGGCACACAAACTCTTTCCTGGGGCGTACCATGGCTCAACAGGTTCCTTTTGTAGGATCTCGCAGCATCAATGGGGAATGAATCCAGTGGCCATCAAAGCCCACACCTGGGCGGTTGTTTCTCTTGTGTCTTAGAAGTGCAATGCCTTTATGGGTCTTTGCCTTCGAGCACTTGCAGTACGAGTGGTACTTACCCGACTCCATCTGTCACCCGAGGAGTCAGTTCTCCCCACCGTGCAACCTTGTGATCGGCTGCTGTCCTGCAATCTCACAACCTAACAACCGGAAGCAACTTTATCCTCTTCCTTATTAAATCTGAGCCCTGGTACTTTGCATGCTCCCGTGTCTTTCCTTGAGTGCTTTTCATTTGGGAAGTTCTTAAAATGACCCCGTGCCACGTAATTCACGTGAACTGCGATTTGAAGGTTAACGGAGGAGTGTCACACACGGGATCTTCAAAACGGATATGACTAGACACATCTCTGCTTTGTGAACAGTCAGCAATGGATGAACTTGTTTGAAGGCAGCAGTTTCCCTCCCAGATCCCATGGAGAGCCTTTAAGCACTTAAAACCCAGGTGCATCTCTGAACCTTATGACAAGTGTTTTAGTGGCTCCATTGCGGGGGGGTGTGGTAGAGTGGTAAGATACGTTGCCCGTATCTGGAAAGGAAGGCTCGCAAGTGCCGAGTGCCATGTGGTGGGGAGGGTGTAGCGAACGTCTGGCCCCGTTGCGGTCTGACTTCTATTAGCTCAGAGCTGAGGTGTCACGTCCAGCTTGTCCCTCTCATTCCTTATGATGTTTTCAGAACTGCTGTCAGGCCCTAATTTTCCAAAAATCCTATTAATTTCTGTGTTGAAACTGAAGCCTGAGCATCAGGGGGAGCTGACAGGGGAAAGCACATGTCCACAGCCGCTCACTTGTTTGGATAGCTGGGCTCAGGCTTGGCAAGAGTCGCAATGTGGGAGCTCTTCTGGCGTGTGCCCAATAGCAGAGGTCCCAGGAGCTTGCAAGGCAAACAGACCGGGGTGTCCCAAGGGTCTGCCGTGTGCCTCGTGCCTGGGAGGCTGCTGTTGGGTGCTTTGGTCTGCAGGGTGGTGGTGTCGGGCGGGTCCGCGCAGGTGGATTCCCATTCCGTGCTGGGGAATCATCCCCTCCTCGGGGAACGCCTGCTTGTAAGTGCTTCCAGTTGCTGCCGAGACATAAAAGTGCTGGGTCCGGTGCTAGGGAAGGAGTTCACTCACCACGTGGAAAACTAATGGCTAAAAGTGAGCAAAATAACTAGATTCTGCCTTTGGCTATGGAGATACCGCGAATTCAGTGTTCCCTTTTAGTTGCAATCCTGGGAAGAAGACACTGCAGCCCATCTCTTATCAGAGAACTACTGCTAAATGGAGAAAAGCTGACAGCAAATATTTACTCTCAGATCAATTCTGTTTAAAGTGCAATGTTTGTAGCGGAGCTTGGACACAGGAAGGTCAGATGTAGGATCAAGGCTACATTTATATAAAGACAGAGGAATATGTACGGGAAACCCTTGCTTAGAAAGGGAAAGGACCAGAGAATTTTGAAAGTCACGCTATGAGGATCTTAATTTTTGTCCTCGCACTGAGCGTTTTCTCGTGTTCAGGTAAGTTGCTCAGAACGGAACCACGTCGTCTTTCTTATGGTGCTTCTGGGAGGAAAAGGACAAGACCATGCTGAACTTCTAATGGAACTGTGCCTCCATCTCAGGGTTTCCTGTGTACGACTATGAACTCCCTGTCACAGAAGAGGCTCTCAATGCTTCCATTGCGAGGATCAATTCCCAGTCATGGGGGACAAACCTGTATGGTGTTGTCAGGAGCCATGTCACAAGAGTAAGTGTGCAGCCAACGGAGATCCTTTACCTGAAATATGCTTTGCTGTGCGGGAAAACTCTTTTTCACCCAACCCTGGCAACACATATTTAGTTGGAGTTTTCTGATGTTGCTTGGAAGAGGGTGGATTTGGGGCATTACCTGAAGCTCTGGCTTTAGGAACCCAAATATCCTTTGTATGCTGGTTTGTAATTAAAAATACTCTAGGAGTTTGAATTTTCCACCCCTAGAATAAAAATCTTTGAGGAATCTCTTGTAAGATTCTGTTCAAAACCGGTGTCTTTAAATACCTCCAGCTAACTGCTTTGCTTTGGGCATGAAGTAACCTGGTTCATCTGAAGGTCTCAGCTGACCACCTGCATTCCTAATTAAATGCCACCACAAATGCATTCAGGATTCTTTCTCCAATCTGTGTTTACATCATCTGTCCCTACACACCAATTCTGCTTTAAATCTACTAGCGTTTAAATGCATGCAGGAAACCCTTATCTGTTTTCATTTGTGTTGCTAAGAATTATATTGGTTACCCGGAATTAAGGAGTTAAAGCTTCCTAATTTAAAATTAGCATGTCCATGTTCCTGAACATCCTCAGAAACATTCTGTTTCTATAGCTCTATCAAGCGTGCATGTATCAAGTCTTCTGCAAGTATGAATGACAAGATGACTTTTGGATTCATCTAGTTGGGGGGAAAAAAATGCTTGAAAGCAGTGGGGGTTTTGTTGTTTGGTTTGGTTTTTTGGTTTCTTTTGAGTCTCCCATCTTCAGCTAAAACATTGATTAGACTGTGAGAGGGAGAAAAGAAAGTCCTAATGCATCAACAAAAGGAACCAAACTCTCTAAAGCTTGCAGTGTGGCATGGCCACTGCCCATTGAGGCACCTGAGCTGACAAGGAGCGACCCTATAAACTGCTTTAATTCAATTGCTTGCGGTTGTGTGATTTACTTTCCAAGCTGTGTATTTGCAGTAGACTTCCCAGCAGTCTAGATACCCACAGCAGAGCTGTTAGCACCCTGGTGCCCACAGAAGAGGGGGTAGCACACAGGGGTAATGCTATGCTTATTTACCTTTGACTTATTTACCTTTTTATTTACCTTTGACAGCTTTAGTTCCCCCCAGCCGACACTGAGAAGTGGGATGATCCCACTGTGGCTGTGGGGTTTCGAGTGAAACCCCTGTGGAAGCTGTTCTGTGTTGCTGCTACCAAATCTGCCTAAGGGAGTAACTCCTGAGCACAATAAAATATCTTTTCTCACACGGAGTAATCTGCTCTAACTTGAGCACTGACCCGTAATGCCCTTATGTCTTGCTTCTGCTTGACAAAGAAGCAAGGTTGCCATGTAGTGGGCATGGAAGAACGACGGGCACTAATTATATGTTGTGTTGACTTTCCTTTTACCAGGTTGACATGTGGAACAGCGATGCTTATAGACTAGAGCTGCAGTTCAGCATTCGTGAAACTGTGTGCACGAAAGCTTCCGGGAGAGACCCGTTCACATGTGACTTCAAATTAGGCCCTTTTGTGGTAAGTGTCTCTGGTGTGGACGTGAACCCCCTGCTCCGTGCAGGAGCTTCTCAGGACATGTTGAAACAGTACCGGGTGCTGAAGAATGACTGGCCTCCTGAAAACAAAACCAAACCCAAACCAATACAACCTACAGCATGGAGTGAGTGTGAGGTGGGAAGGGTCAGTGCTGGGAAAGTCTTCTGCCTGGGCAGTGGGGAATACAGGAACTGCTCTGAGTTGAAAAGAGGATGCGTGTCTCGGAGCAGCACATAGTGAAAGTTGCTTGTGTCCTTCGGGACCAAATCCTGGAAAGAAGGTACAGCGTTTTTTCTAAGGTAAGAGTGTTGGAAAAAAAATGATGTTTGGCATGCTTTTGTCTGTCATGCATCTAGGCACCGTAGAAAGGTTTATCTCCCTATGTAGTGCAGATTCCTGCTCTGTGCTGGCAGCGCTAATCTTTTTCAGATTTTCAACTCTCTTCAGCCTGAGATAAACACAGATCAGGCTCTTGCTGTGCTCTGGTTCTGAGAAGACCAGCTTTGGTGTAGGAGTAACATCATCTTTGAATCTGGACTTCTCTGTGCGGTTATTTTTGACAAAACATGGCTCCCATTGCAAGTTTCGGAGTGGTTGTGTCCTAACTGCTTGCACAAATCTTACAAAGCATGTGGAGCAGCTCTTCAGTCCCTCTGTGCGATGATGCCATACCGTGTGTCAGACTTCCACAAAGATTATATCTGGTTCTTTGTGCTGCTCCAAGCTGAGCTCTTCTCGCCTCTTTTTCCTCTGTGAATAGCTGCCAAATTTATCTGTCCTTCCTGGAAACAGTCTTTAGGGAAGAAGAGGGATTCTGGGAAGGTGCTTGAACAGATGGAGCAAAGGCTTTCCTCATAGATTACGAGTCATGCTACTCCCTCGGGATGTAGTTTACCCCTCAAAGAAGGGCAAGTAGACGTCTCTGAGTATCACTACTCTTGAGCTAAGCAGGTTGTGTGCGCACGTAGATGGGACAACATGGAATGGATGGTTGTTGCTACGTTTTCTTTAAAAACGCAAGGGTTGGCTGCTGCAAGGTTATCACTGTATCCTAAACAGACACCATCCCTCTTCTTTCCTTCTTGGAGCAATGCGGTATGAAAGATAGTATGAAGATCTCTGTCTTTCAAACTTGGGTGCAGGTTTTGATGGAGCATCTGTCAAATCATAGTGACAACTTCTTTCAAGGTAGTTTAACTTTTAGAGCTGTAGCTGCCATCAGCATCTTCTGTTTGCACTTGGTGATGTGCATCAAACCAGAACCATGAAAAGGATTATGAGATTTTTCTTCTACCTCAAGCAGGCTCAAGGCTTCATACAGCTAACATGCAATTGTGAAGCAATAACTTGTGTGTAGTCATATGCTGCCAGAACATATACGTCTGGCCGCAGTCTGCTCCAATAAATTTGTTAGGTGTATAATCCTGCTTGAGTTTCTTCCTTCAGGAATTTGTTTTATAAATCCCTGTACATCTTCCCACCCTCAGTGAATATCCCATGAGAGGGTTTGTACTGTAGCTTCGCTCTATGAGATTTGCTCTATTTTCACCTGTTACAGCCAACCACTTTCTGCAGAAGTGTTGTGGAAGTCTCCGGTGAGCTGATCTCGAACGTTATCGTGCAATGTCATCGCGGCACATCCAGCTCCGAATCGATGAGCAGCGAGGAGGTAAGGAAGGGGAAAAATGATTTTTGCTGCCTGGGGGAGCGAAAATTCTGCTCATCCTCTTTTAAGCAGCAGTCAGGTGTGTATGTGTGAACTGCGGCTCCTGTTGCAGTTGGAGGTTTTGATCAGAAAACCAAATGTGGTTTGAAATCCAGCTGTCTCCTGTAATGCTTCACTTGCCATCAGCTGAGAGGTTTGACCTTGCTTGACGGATGCCTGGGGAGAGTGCGAATCTCTGCGGCAGTCTGGCACATCCACCAACTCCCACCACTCTTTCTTCGTTGACATATAGAGTATGTGCCTGGAGAACAGCGACTGGAACATCTTAGACTGAAACAAATACCGATGACTGTGGCTCTGTTACCAAACCCAGCTCTCAGCTGAGCATGTCATCACAGGAGAGCTGAAGAACATGTGCTCTACTGAGATTTGTGTTCCCTTTTTGAGCTTTTGCTTGGTTTTTAAGGTGTGATTAAATGCCGACCCAACTTGTGAATTCCTGCTAGCTGTTTTCAAACCATACCAGTGTCCAGTTTTTCCGTGAGCTGGCACTTGAACCTGGGTGCCTGCACTTACAACACAGATCTAGAGTGGGTGTTGTGCATTGCGCATTATATGCAGGGAACAAAGATAGTTTCACAAGCAAGGTGCCAGAGGATATGGACAGCTTTTATTATTGGAAAGTGCAAGTGGCTGAGTGAATAACTTGAAGCAAATAGGATTCTGTGTCACCTTCTCTTGGTTTGAATTGCCAAATTAACTTTTAATTTTTTTTTTTTTTTTGGTTCAGAATCTCTATTCAGAGCTAGCTAGTGAATGCACCACAGGAAGTCTTGATCTGCAGAGCAGAAAGACTGCATGTGAAGTACGGAAATATGTAACATAGCCTTGGATGTTCATTCTGTCCTCAGTGGGTTAAACATAACTCTTGTTTAATAGGGCATTCAGTATAAACACTTGCTTTTACAAGCAGACATCTTCCTGCAAGTCGTCTTTAACCATCACTTAAAATTCAGTAACTGCTGCCAATATTCCTGCTGGGGAATATATTTCCTGCAATGTTAATAAGGAATAAATGCCAAAGGGAATTATTGCACATGAAAAGGAAAGTATTCCTTTCTGCAGAGGGCTGCGGCAAGTGTGCCGTAGCTCTTGCTCTAGAGCTCTAACTCTAGCCTGAGCCTAGGCTCTAACCTCAGCCTGGCTGATGCGGTGTGGTGTAGCTGTGGTGGATGGCGTTGATGTAGCTCCTGTAGTGTTGGTGGCAGTTGGATAGGAGAAGGAATTGTGATTAGCGGAGGCTGGGATGATATTACTTGGATAGAGACCAACGAAAGAAGAGGATAGAGAGTTTTTAAAAGAGTAATTAGGGATAAATGAGTCAAAGGGATGCCCTGTGTGACTGCAACAGACTAACTCTGCTCTCCAGGCTCTGCTCTCCTGGCTGTATCTGCGCTACAGGAAGGTCAGGTAAAGCGTTAAGTACGAAAGATCTTGACCTGAGAGCCTACCTGCAACTGCAGACTTCCTTAGCAACATCACTGCTTTGCAGTAGTATTCAGCAGTAATCTTGTTTTCAGAGAAATTAATCATGAAGTTTGGAATTACTTCAGTGATCACATAGTACCTGAGGAAATGAAGGAGAGGCAGACTTCTTGACTTCTTTTTAAAGAAACGCCTTTAATTTACAGATGATGCGTATGCCGATAATGAACCCCAACAGGCAAGGCAGCAGGCGCAGGGAAGGTAAGCCATTTCTGCCGTGCTGGGCTGTCCTGGCACGTGTTTGCCTTTGGGATCATGTTTGGACCGTCTGAAGGTCATCTGTCTGTGGGAGAAGAAAATATGGAAGACCAGCAGTTTGCTCAGGTCGTGGCCAGCTGCTTTTTCCTTTGCAGAGGGGTGTCTCACTGAGGAAGCGGCGAGGGCATTAGGCTGCGAAGTAGGGCAATGCTGGGGTTTGTGTACGCATTTTCTGGATTGCCCGATTTGTGCTCTCATAAGCAGTAGTTGGGTGCATCCTTGAGGTTCTCCTGATGTTGTGCGGAATGCTGAATGAACACATGTTTGAAAGCATATCACGCTCATGTACGTCTCCATGTTCTTTTTTTAAAAGATGTATTTGCTCCTGAAGCCTTCCCTTCGAGGGGAAGAGGCGGCAGCCGTGGAAACTGGCACAAACCCAGCTATTTCAGCTCTGGCAAGATTGAATAATATGGTTTGGGTGAGTACAATTCCAAGTGTAGCTTTTATGCACCCTAGGTCTGCAGGTTTTGCGGCAGGATGGGAAAGGGACTGCTCAGGATAAAGGACCTCTTTGGGAAGGTGGTTCCTGGCTGCGAGCGTGTTAAAAGCCACATCACTCTAGGCATTTGTAGGACTTGCTTCTGGGGAAATTCAGTGACACAAACAGCACTATCGGCACTATCGACAAATGTTGATGGAGTGGCAGTCTCTGGTTGCCTCACAGAACAGGGGTCTGACCAGTTGTCAAGGCAGCAGAAGGTGTTTTTGATTTTCCTCTTGTTGCTTCACTCATAGGAAGACATCCCAACTACAGAGCTCACGGCTTTCGTTCACTCTACAGTAGTCCATTCCACATACTCATGCAAACACCAGTGTCCTGGTGTGCAGGTAGTGTGAATGGTGTGCAAGAAAATCAATCTGCTGGCCTGAGCTTAGCACAGGGCTCAAGCCTTAAGCTACAGTTCCACCTTTTTGCCTCCATCTCTCTTGGCTGGCAGAGACATGTTTCCTTCTAACGTTTCATGGATACTTTGGACCTTATCCAAACTGGTTGCCCTTAGCAGGGGTGTATCACTTGGCTGTGGGATCCGGGATCTGGAACGTGCCCTGGCTGTGTATTGGCAAAGAAACAGGTGAGTTGTCAGGTGCCCCAGTCCTTCAGCAAGTCACCCACCATCTTTTTGCTGGTGCTCTCCTCCCACCCATGGCTTGTTGTGTCTGTTTATATTGCAAACTCTTGGAGGAATGGCCATGTCTTTGCGCTGAGCCTAATGCAACAGGGCCCCGAGGCTGCACAGTTCAGCAAACAAAAAACAAATATGGTAGTAAGGTATCTGAGAGAACGAACATGTAGTTTACCCAGGGCAAATGTTTGTTGCAGAGAAGCTGTGACGGAGATATTTGGACCCCAATTAATGGGTATGATAATGAAAAGCACTCGTCATCTGTTGGAGCTGGCAAGGCCTATCCTACACAAACCACCTTTGCTGACCTACTTCTGAGGCTCTATGTGGGAGCAGCTCTAATTGCTGCTGATATTTTACCTGCCGTCTCATGGAGTTAATCTAAAGGGAAGTGGTTTTGAAAGAGTTTTAGCAACAGAGAATGGAGATCATTCTTTGGCATGCTAAACAGTTTTAAAGTAGTTGGGAAAGGCAGAGGAAATTACTTAGCACTGTGTCTTTGTGATTAAAAAGATTTCGCACGCTCGCTTGGGTACATATCATTAGCAGGTCTCTGTCCCCGTGGAGTGCCAGAGCTGAACGCTCCGTGTGCATGGAGCTCAATTCAGGCCTGCCGCGTGGCACAAGACAGTTTTAGATGTAATTTAGCACCGATGACTCACCAAAAACTAACACATGTTACTCATAAGCATATCCGTGGTAAACCTATATGTGCTGAAGGAGACATACCCCCTACTCTCCTAGAAACTAGATATGAAAGGAAAGCACAGTCATTCTGCTAGGTCAGGTCTTTGTTTGTAACAATGTTTTCATTAAATCCATATGCTATTTTAGTTTATCCATGAGCCAGTAAAGGTGATAGGCTGTTTTAATCACTGCCTTTCCTCTTGTAAGAATCTCTAACTTTTCTAAATGTCTTTGAACCTCTTAAGCGTATTGCAGTGGCATTGTGGTGCACACTCTGCGTCCTTCTGGGTACCTTTAATCCGGGGAGGTAGTGTGGAAAGACCGAGGCTTACTGAGTGTAAGGTTGACTTTCTGTTCCAGAGAAGAGAGGGACAAATTTTGTAAATGCCTGACCGTCGTTGGCTTCCGAGAACCAAACTGTCTCAGTCTGGCTGGATGACTTTGGGTTGAGCCTTCTTCAACCAATCTTCCAGAAAAGTTGTGGGGAAGGAGATCTCTGTGCTTGAAATGGGGAGACATCCTTTGCTTTGCTTTTGGAAAATGCCAGGTATCTGAAATTAATTCTTTGGCTCTCGGGAGGAGCTATCCCCATTAAGCAGTAATCGCAAATGTTTTGTGTTCCTGTATCTAATGTCTAACAAATCTCTAAACCAGAAGCAAGCTTTCTTCTTGAAAGAGAACATGAAACAAATGGGAAGAAATTTATGGTTCTTGAAATCCTGCGCTGTTTGTGTTTTAATGCTTTCTGCTTGCTCTTGGAGATGGGTTGCAAAAGTCGTTTATGGAGCTGTGTTTCATACCGGTGTCCTAGGTTTTGGACATCTCAGAGGCAGATACATCAGGACATTAAGGGATAATTTCAAAGCCCCTCAAAACTACTTGATTTTCTTATTTTTATCAATTTGACTTCTTATTAGCTGTAAAGTCTGGAGAGAAGTCTTACTTCTCAATTTCACCTGTATCCAGAATTAGAGGGGTTCATCCACAGGTTTAATTTGGAGCCACACGTATCCAAATCATTTCATGTGTCTGAGGCCAGGGAAAGTTATTCACGGCTTTTTTTCCCTGCGTTTTGGCACTTGTGTGATCATGGCTGGCATTATTTCAAGCCGTACTGTGATGGCAGCATTTGGCGGGGCATGGGAAATATGTGCTGTGTTTTGAGATGGCAGTAGCTCAGCTGGCTTAGCTTAGCTGAGAATATTTTGGGGGAGGCTGGGGAAACAGCAATTTAATAATAGAAGACTTTCATCTCTTCCTCAAAGAACTTGTTGACAGGCAAAGCTAGACAAGTTCAGGTAAGAAATGAAATGTGATTCTTTTTTTTTACACAACCGTATGGGTAACTGACTGCTGCAAAAATTACTAAGGCAAGTGGCTGACAGAATTTTTCATGCTGGATTTTATATTTTTCTGAACTAGATCTTCTTATCTTTTTGGCTACAGGAATTATTTCAGGGGAGTCCTGTGCCTGACTCTATGCAAGACGCTAGGCTAAATGATCTCACTGGTGCTTTGTGGCTCTCTTTATTTATCAGAATGTGCTAAATATTCAAGAGGAAAAAAAATCAATGCAATTATTATATAAAGAAGAACTTTTTCAAGTCTGCAGTCATCAGACCCACCGGTCTGCTGGTGCCTGCAGGAGTTAGCAAATTGCTTATGAAAGAACCACATCAATGATTAATGAGCTTACTGCAGTGACAAGTCTTAATCAGATTTTCTGGATTTATTTCCTAATGCATCTCCAGATCTGGGGAGATTGTAAAATTCACGTGTCATGCTGTGGACTAGTCTTTCCAACAAATAGCTCAGGCACATGAGCGAGCGACAGCAGAAGAGCCAGCAGCTGTACAACAGCGGGGTAACAACCTGAGCCTGCAACAAGTGTCAAGGTCATTACTTAGCTTGGCCTGCCAGGTATGCGCAGAGCTTGTTGGAGCTGTGTGGGTTGCTGCAGTATCAGCAAAGGGCACGTCAAGCCCTGCAGTCAATCCCTGGTTGAAACTCTTGGGGAGGAGGGACTCCTGCTCTGAAAGGATGCTGTCAGCACACACACAGTATGAAAGGCTTTTTGAGTGTGCACAGGTATGTAGAATTATGGGTTCCATGAAGCTGGAATCTGCTTTACGGGGTTTGTGGCTCTGAATTGCAAAGCGGAGCCTTAAAAATGGCTCAAACTCACCTAACACCTTGAACCCCAGAAAGCAAAAGAAAAGGGCTCTGGTGCTCTCCTCTTCCAAAATCAACTGCTTAAGGCAGTTGCCTTTTGTGCAGGGTGGAGTCCGACCTATGACTTATGTCTGGAGTCTCACCAGCAGTGCTTCATTTCCTTGAACAGGAAAATTAAGAAGAAAGGTCCTGCCTTTGCTTGCAATATATATATGTAGCTTGTGAATACTGATTTTTCTCTTCCTGTCATTAATCACACAAGGGAAGTGTTTTTTAACAATCAGATTCCTTCTGCATCAAGCCAAGGGGCTGTGATTTCCTCCTTGAGTTTTCTACATTTTCTTAAAATGACTCCCTGGCCGAGTTCTCACCTGGCATGGCTCACTGCTGGCAGGAGCATGGTGGTGGCAGTTGTTACAAGCTGATTTGCAGCCTTGCAGAAGCAGGAGTGAATAGACTGGCATCCTTGAATATGAGGGTCGGGGTTTTTTTCGATGGAATAACAACTGGCAACATAGGGCCTCTTCTGCTTATGCCCAGGAAATCTAGCATCCAACCTTCAGAGTGAAATGGATGCTTGTTCGTCTGTCTTCTCTAAAAATAATAATGGAGTAGAGTACATGGGAAGAAGAGCTTTTATCCCCGGTGTCCTCATTAAGAAGCTGCTTGGTTTTGGTTTCAATTTTGTATTCTCATGGCTTCCTATAATTCTGTCCTTGTGTTTTCCTCTCTGTTCACCCACCCCACCTTTGGAGTTCTCAGAAAGCAGCTTTATTGCTTTCTGGGGAAAAAAGTGAAGCATCAGAGGGGAAGAAAACCCCTGCAGAATGGGATCTGTTGCATAGTGCATAGCTTTGAGAGTGAGAGCTAGAGGAATTTATTGCTTAGGCAATGTGGAGGAAATGACAGGCTGCCATTATATTCCTCCTGCCTTGGAATCTGTCTGTGATAGCTGAGTCCGTGGCATCAACTGGCATCTGTGATACGCTGTGGCAGAGAAGACAGCATGATTTCATCTGTTCAGAGGTGAAGAACCGAAACTGAAACAGACCCAGGCAGGACCTTCCCTGCTGCTCAGGTCTGATCGTGGTGCGGGGATGAAGCCAAGGTGTTAGAGCAAAGAGGAGAACCGCTGTGACAGTCTCTTCTTGCTATTCTGAACAGCAGTGATTTTTGCCTTGCCCTTTGTCCACCTCTTCTAGATCTGTTTTGAAGGATTACACCCACCGCTGCGCTGAGGAAATTGTTCATGCTTCTGGAAGATGCAAAGCTTGGATGATTCCTTAGACTTCACTATGTCTTTAAGGCCTGATTGCAAGACCCTTAATCTAATTGGTGGAGAAAAGTAACAGGACTTCACTGGAGGAACAAAAGGGTCACTCAGCTGCCTTCCAGCCTACGGCTCCACGTTGCATTTTGCAAGCACTAGAAATGAGCTTGTCAAAGAATCATGCAGGTTGGGAGGGACCTCCGAAGCCCAACCCCTGCTCAAAGCAGGGCCAGGTTCATGAGGCTACGTAGCTGAGATTTGAATATCCCATGATATAGATCCCTCATCCTTTCAGGACTCCAGGTTCAGCGTTGGAGCACTCTTGGGGGGAAGATTTTTCCCTTAAACTGAGCTGGAATTTCCCATGTTCCCACTTGCTCCTGTTGCTTCCCTTGGCCTACATCCCTTACCTCCAGGGCTGGGCAGGACCCAGGTGCTCCTGGACAAGGGGCTCTCAGAGGGTTGCTATATCTGTCACTACCACATGTGTGGACACTCCTTTCTGGCACAAATCTATGCCTAAAATTCTACTAACAAAATTGTCATACAGAAAAATTTCAGGTTGCCATGGTGACAAACTTGCTGAAGAAACAGTGTAGGCTACAGACCGCTGTAGAAGCAGCCACATGTTCTCTTAGAAAAACATACCTCAAATTCCTTGTGCATATTGTAGCTCTTAATTCAGATACGTTTCTCAGAAGACCATCCACCAGCTTACAACCTCAACTGTCCCTGCCAATATGTGTTGACTTGTCCCCCGTGTTACGTATTTCACTGTTGTTAATTTTTCTAGCAATCTGGTTCTTTTTTGTCTTGTTTACACTAACTATTGATTGACGTGACATTTTTGCACATGTGAAGTGCTTTGCATATACAGGTTTCTTTTTACGGATTCCTCGCGGTGCGATTCTGACGCTAAACAAATTAATAAGCGACTCAGTGAAGCTGAATGCATTTTTTTCTGAGGCCGCGGACGTTTGGTTAGTTCTGTGAAGTATGAGACAAATTTTGAGCTATGACATTTCTCCCCCCTCCCTTTTTTTAAAGTAGATTGGAGAATGAGAAGAATCAAGAATCTAGCAAGAAAGAACCCGATGCCATTTTCTTTTTCATGGAAGACTATTCTGTGATGAAGTGACAGTCTTTCCCTAAATTTACTTTCCGCTGTAATGTCAAATGGCCGTTGGATGAGCTCATGAGGTGCTAACTGTGTGCACTTGTCCCTCGACAGCTGCCTTCTGATGTGTTAGAGCTCGCTGCGAGGACTCTCAGACAACCCGGTGTAACTGTGTCCGGTATGGGTTGTACCGTCTCATAATGATGCTATTAAAGGAACATTATTCCATCTGTTTGTTCTGCAGTTGCTCTCTGGTTGCTTGTAATTTTCTGTAATGCTCGTAGCTAACTATTGATTCACTCAAAGTAATAAAGGCACTTAATTCCTTTCTCTCTGGGGCGGGCAAGGTGTCTTGCTACAAATCCAAAGGTGTGAGTTTTAGCCCACCAGCAATCTAGCTTTAATGGGTACTTGACCACTGATGTGGAGGGCTGAGGGAAGCTAATGACAGTGATTGTCAGATACTAATAGCTTTTGGAGCAAGGCCAGGTTAGAGCAGACCTTTGATGTGTTCCTCTCCTGGGAAACAGATCTTTTCAGTCCTGTCCCTTTCTCCCCTCTCCAGAGCTCCCCCTGCTCTTTGGAGGAAGGGGAAGGTTACTGTGCAGTTTTGAGGTGGATTTTGTTTGTCCTTTTTAAGGCTTTACCACCAAGTTTGCTCTTTGGTTACGGTGTAGGCTGGTATTAGGGCTGTGCTTCTATGCACACGTTGTTCACCTAACTGCAGTTGTGACCACACGGGACATATGCAGGTCATCTGTAAATAGGCAACGGAAGCTCTTTCTACAGAAGCAGTCATGTAGGACTGTCTTTTGTACAGAGTGAAGAGGTGTTCCATTTGTTTCTGAACATGCACCAGTCTATGGGACTGGATGAGATGCATCCCAGAGTCCTGAGGGAACTGGCTGGTGTAGTTGCCAGGCCACCCTCCAAGATACTGGAAAAGTCCTGGCAGTCAGGTGAAGTCCCTGGAGACTGGAAAAAGGGAAACATTGCACCCATTTTTAAAAAAGGTAGCAAGGAAGATGCAGGGAACTACCGACCCGTCAGCCTCCCCTCTGTGCCTGGCAAGATCATGGAACAGATCCTCCTAGAAGCTATGCTGATGCACGTGGAGGATGGGGAGGTGATTCGAGACACCCAGCATGGCTTCACCAAGGGCAAGTCCTGCCTGACCAACCTGGGGGCCTTCTACGATGGAGTGACCACATCAGTGTACAAGGGAAGAGCTACCAATGTCATCCATCTGGACTTCTGTAAGGCCTTTGACACGGTCCCCCACAATATCCTTATCTCTAAACTGGAGAGATATGGATTTGATGGGTGGACTGTTGCGTGGATGAGGAATTAGTTGGATGGTCACACCCAGAGGGTGGTTGTCAATGGCTCAATGTCCAGATGGAGGTCTGTGACGAGTGGTGTCCCTCAGGGGTCCGTACTGGAACAAGTACTCTTTAATATCTGCATCAATGGCACAGACAGTGGGATCGAGGGCACCCTCAGCAAGTTTGCAGATGACACTAAGCTGAGTGGTGCAGGTGACACGCCTGAGGGAGGGGCTGCCATCCAGAGGGACCTGGACAGGCTCAAGGAATGGGCCCATGTGAACCTCATGAGGTCGAACAAGACCAAGTGCAGGGTCTTGGGTTGGGGCAACCCCCAGTATCAGTACAGGCTGGGGGATGAAGGGATGGAGAGCAGCCCCATGGAGAAGGACTTGGGGGTCCTGGTGGATGAAAAGCTGGCCATGAGCCGGCAATGCGCACTCATAGCCCAGAAGCCAACCGTGTCCTGGGCTGCACCCAAAACCACGTGGCCAGCAGGTGGGCATTCTTCCCCTCTGCCCCGCTCTGGGGAGACCCCCCTGCAGGGCTGCGTCCAGCTCTGGAGCCCTCGGCACAGGAGAGACACGGACCTGCTGGAGCAGGGCCAGAGGAGGCCCCAGCAATGCTCTGAGGGCTGGAACAGCTCTGCTGGGAGGACAGGCTGGGAGAGCTGGGGGGGCTCAGCCTGGAGCAGAGAAGGCTCCAGGGAGACCTTAGTGCCACTGCCAGGGCTTAACGGGGGCCTGTGAGAAAGATGGGGACAGACTTGTTAGCAAGGCCTGTAGCGATAGGACAAGGGGAAATGATTTTAAGCTAAAAGAGGGGAGATTTAGACTAGATACATGGAAGACATTTTCCACTATGAGGATGGTGAAACCCTGGCCCAGGTTGCCCAGAGAGGTGGTTGATGCCCCATCCCTGGAAACACCCCAGGTCAGGCTGGACGGGGCTCTGAGCAACCTGCTCGAGTTGAAGATGTCCCTGCTCATGGCAGGGGGTTGGACTAGATGGCCTTGAAAGGTCCCTTCCAGCCCAAACTGTTCTATGATTCTGTATAGGTGGGGTAAGAGTGAAGGTTCATCCCTGCGCTGGGTTGGTCATGCTGGTGCCAGGATCAGCAGGGTTATAAGGACTGAGCTCCGCTGCGGTGCGGGTCGTCGCTCCCAACTGAGCTGCAGACCCTGCTTCAAACTGTGCACTGGAGACTCTTGTTGCAGCTGATTTCTTTGGATTACTTGGTTCTCTGCATGTTACCTGATCCAAGATCCCAGTGAAATAGTTTTTCTCTTACCAAGCACTTGATGAAGCATGGCACTGCTTCTGGTTGCCATGGAAAAAAACGAGGTGAGGACTTTGCAGTTTTGGGACCAAATGTGCTTTTCTCCTTGTGTTCCTCTATGCCTTTCCTTCCCTGTTTACAGCTCCGTTTTTCTGGTACAAGGGCGAAGAGGCCTCTGGGGAAGAGGTGCCTGTTGCCTGAGCACTGGAGATCCAGATAGGTGTTTTCTGCATGCTCATGATGAATTTGTGCCAAGCTGGATCAAAGCAACAGATGTGTTTTCTGAGACAGAACAAGTCAAATTAGTTGGCTATCTGGTGGAATACAACAGTGCCATTTAGTGCCAAAGAAATCCTTAAGACACATGGACATCATAGAGCTGTCGTCTTTAGCTAAAAGCATCAGCTGGGTTTTAAAATCTATTTCCATCCCTTCATTCCCACCACAGAGCCCACTGGCTTGGTTTGCAGTTTTGCTGCTGCACTCCCTAGTACTCAGCTGCTGTACTCATGGGAGCTGGAGAATTGATCGTTGGCTTTTCGTCAGTTATGCAACTGTCTGTCCTTTCAAACTAAACTGATTTTTCTCTCTAAAACAACTCTCCCACCCAGTTTGACTCTCAGTTCATTTTCCCTACTGACTGCAGCAAGGTAACCTGATTTGTAGGGATTTCTCTCTTGTAAGTGTGACAGCATGTAGTCAGAGGAGCCCTTGACGATTACCCATAGCAGGAGTGGAGAGCAGAAGGGAGTGGAAGGTGCTGATTAGGTGTAGAGGTCCAGCAGAAGAAGGGCTGTTTTCCTTTCTCATGGTGCGTTTGCTTTGCCTGTGTCAACAGGACTGGGAAAATCACCTCTTCTTTTGTTCCTTCCTTTGTTTCCACAGCTCTTGGGACCCAGCACACTTGCATAATCTGTTTCTCTGCTGCAGTCAATTAATTTTTGCTGAGCATCTTCTTCCTAATAGGCGTGACTTCACACCTTTGTGCTGATTTTAGGTAGAACCACGACTCTTCATTCAAAAGCTGGTGGAAAGAAAGCGTAGCTGCTTTCTGAAACTCCTGAGCAAAACCAACGGTGGCCTTTGTCTTCTCATGTAGATATGTATGTCTTCCTGTCCTAGACAAGGGCATGGGTGAGCAGAAGAACTTCTTGGACTGTTCCTCTAAGACCTGACTTTTTCTCCTGGAAGGGATGAGGTGGGTTGATACAGCTTCAATTGTGCTTATACTCTTCCTATTTCACTCTTGCTTTTCCCAGTTCCCAACAGACAGTGCTGTTGGCCTAAAAGCAGTCTTGTTTTGCTGGCTGAGAGTAGTGGCAGGCCTCTGCATCAGCTGAAGAGGAGGGGAGCATGTTCACTACAAAATCCTTATATCGAGGCTCTGTATGTCTGGGAGAGAAGAGACCACTGAGTTTGATAGTGGGTCTTTCAAGACCTGAATAAGAAAACTTGTCTTTGAGCTAAGGGCGGGCTAGTGATGCTGGAATGACGAACAGAGCCTGTCCGTTGCTCTTTCGGGTGCAGTGTGCTTGGGGAAACAACCATCTGTGAAGCAAGCAAGAGGGGAGCACCGCTTTCCTTCAGGAGGCTACTTTCATCATCATTAGTTTACCTTATCTGCCCTCTGCAGACAGAAGTTCAGTGGCGGGGATCTGTCCCTGCAGCGATTTCCATCGCTCACGGGATACGCGGCCAGTACATTGTCACTAGCAATGCCTGGACGTTTAGATTATTATACATACATAGTTATTGTCTGAGCTAAAAAAATCTTACTACTGTTAAAGAGTGAAAACTGGGGTTGCCTCTGACCCCCAGCTGTGACCCTTGTATAGAAAAGATCTTCTGATCTCCTAGCATTGCTAACACAGTTGTCCCACAAGCAAAAACTTCTCAGAAGGCAGGACTTTGCAGTCATGTCACTTGGGAATGAGGACAGGAGCGTGTCTGCAGGCAAGCACCATTGTAGCGCATACGTGGGCTGTACCATCTCCTTTTGATAGACACAGTGAATGCAGTGAAAGGCCAGGCCTCTCCAGTATGCCTGGGACACCTCTATGCTAATCACACCTGCACTTCTCTTAAAAAAAAAAGGCAAAGAAAACTCTTTTTTTTTTTTTTCCCCACCAGTAAAATGGATTACAAGTACTTTAAGCTCCTTGCTGCATGTGTGCAAGTACCTTCACACCTAGAAGCTGATGTGGCATCTGCTGTACAGATGTTTATCTGGCGCTGGGGAGCAGTATTTTCTTTGTCCGCATTACTCAAGTCTTTTGCGGTCTCAAATCGCTGACTCGAGCACTTGTTGCTCCAACATACCGATGATAGTTGCTACGGATGTTCCCTTCCAACTCCCATGTTTGGGAGTTTGGACTGAAATAGCACTACCGCATCCAAGAGCAAATCTCTCCTCACTGTGACTGAAGCCTGAAATCCTGGTTCTGTTCGTATTCAGCCACGTCCTCACACTTACGGACTCCCAGCCTCCAAGCACACTGCCAGGCTCCAAAACTGCCTTTCTTGGAGGGAGCAAGCTCAAATGGAGACTTGTCATCAAACCCTTTTTGCACTCCTGCGCTGAGAAATACTTTGATTCGTTATCCATTTGCGTGCTGTGTTCTCCATGGCCACTCTCCTGGAGCTGTGAGTTACAGTAGCTTTGCTAAGCGAGAACCAGGGCTTCGTTAGGTGAGATACCGCCTTCCTTCTGTGTTGGACGAGGGACATCGGCATCCTGCGTTCAGCGCGGAAAGGAGGAATGCTGCGAAGAGCAAGATGCAGAGCACTACACCCAGGAGGAGGCAGGCTCTGTTAAGCGGGCCACTGGTTTTGTTGTTGGATTTTGCTTGGAGAGTGAAGATCTATGCAGCAGCAGGGACAGGGAGGGAGCTTTGCCCGCACCGCTTAGAGACACTACTTGCAGTGGGAGGAACGTGCAGCATAGAAGTTCTCCTCTTGTAGACTTTGAGGTTGTTCAGAATCCCTGAGACAGAAAAAAAGGGAGCTATGTCTGAAGGGAGACAGCGAAACCATGAGGTATTAGACTGGGGCTTGCTCCATACAGGGATTCATGGCAGTTTGTTTGAGCCTTGCCTCACTAGAAGGTAGAAATGTAGTCACCCTTTCAGTGCAGAGCATCTGCAGTAGTTGTAGGATGAGGAAAGAAGCGAGGACTTATATTGATTTGGACTCGTACAATAATTTGGGAACAAGTAGGAGTAACTGCAGCTGCCCGCTGCGGCTGGGGCGGCGTCGGGAGATCCGTCCCCGCACACGGAGAGCGTGTCCTACGCAGACCTTCAGCACCTCAGTTTGTCCCTATGGCAGGAGGGAAACTGCTGACTTCTTACTCTCTATGAAAAGGTAGTAAAACCTGCATTCATGGCAGAATCAGTCATTTTATATGCATTTTCTCTTTTTTTGTTTGCATCCCGACACTTTTTAAGCTTGCAATGCCTAAGCGGGAATTCCCATGGTGTGGTATGGATGAAGGACACCACCGTACAGTGGTGTTGCAGAAAAACTGGGCCCAGTTCCCTTCTTGCCCTTCTGTCAATGCTTGGGGAAACACGGCAGTATTTGGGCTCCAGGGTGCCACAGCGTTTCGGTCCCCAGACCCTCTCTTTGCCATCGCGCCACGGGTGCTCAGTGGTAACTGGTGCATATAGTGCTTGACGCTGGTATGGTTTGTGCTACCATGGGAAGCGTGCTGGTGCTTTGGTAGCCCCAACCAATGGGTAGAGCTACCAGCGACTAAGAGGGGTACAGTGCTATGTGAAACTAGTCTAAAAATTTTCTCAAAGGGCAGAGATCATCTCGAGTGAAAGCTGGATGGAGCCTAGCCCATGTTAGAAAGAAGGTTATTGCTCATCCTGAAGGAATGTGGAGATTTCCTGGCATACACCCTCCTGTCAGCAACCTAATCTCAGGTGGGTGACAAACTGGACTGACCCCTGGATGATCTCTCCGCAATGAAGGATAGGCCTTAATTGCCAAACCCGTGTCCTGATTCAGAGTAGTGAGGTGTTGGGATCAGGACCTGAGCGTTTCCCAGTCTTGACTCTACCGTAGAACGTGCAGTTGTTGGTATGTCTGCAAGTGCAAGTTCAGCATGGAGGCTTGGGAGTGTTTTAAGGAGACATCCTGCTGTGCTAAGGGTGGAGAACATCCTTCGTGGCCAAATTAGCCAGTAGCTAACGCTGAGCATCAGCATTACTGCTAGGGCTGTTTGTGAGCGTGGCTGGCCACTTCTGCTCCTGCTTCCCACTGGTGGCGATGCCCACTAGGTGTCAGAATTGAATAAATGCAAATGCTGGCACAGGGGAGACAGGATCCCAGTTTTCAAATTACTCTGCTTTTTTTTTTCTGGTCTGCTTGCAATAAAATGACTTTTGGGGAAGGAGGATCTGTTTGTTTAAATGGTTAGGGGAACAGGGGACAAGGAGGAGAAATAACAGAGAGAAAAAAGTCCTGGCCAGGTTAGAGTGCTTGTTTTACACGTGGGAGCCTAGAGCTTAAATTCAGGCACAAGGATGATTTTGCTTTTTACTCGTAGGGACAGTAGAATTTTCTCCCTCCTGCATGACAAATTTATCTTTTTTGATAAAATGGCTTTTAATCAAATTTCCCAGCCATCCCTTGCCTTGGACTACCGGCTGTAAGGTACCTTTGGTAAGAGGAAAGCTAGAGAAATGCTGGTTGTGGAGAGGATTTAACTTTATTGTTGTAGTTACTAGTGCAGTGAGTTTAATATAGAGCCGTAGGACTTGGAGATTTTCTCGTACGGGTTGGTGGAGGTTTCTGCAGTCTGTAGAGGCATCTACAGACCCCTTATCGCTACTAACCTTGAGCTCTTTGTACTCCTGCTGCAATACCTCAGAGCTGCTCACGTATCCTCTCCTTCTGAGTATCCCTGTTTGCTGCCTGTCCCCCTCAGCCCTGCTCCTAGCTCTCCTCTCATTCAAGAGCTCAGCTCATTCACTGCAGCTGATTAACATTAGCAAGGACATCATAATGGCTCTGAAGATTAGTTGCACTAAATAATGCTTGCAGAACCAGGAAGAAATTTGCTGCTGTCTGACACTTCACGGCTGCCACTGCATTTTCTCCTTTCAGACTTTTTACTGGCTTTAAAATCCTCTTTTTTTTTTCCCCTCTTCTCAGGACAAATTGTTGCCTCGGTCCCACGGTGCAGCGGGGACTCTGCAGGAAACAGAGCATCATCGGATCACTGAAACCTCAGACTGGTTTTCTTGAATGAGCGTCTGTGCATACTGCTGGTGGGATTTGGTGATTCAGCAATCAGAGCTGCCAGGTGAAGACCCAAGAAGGTCTTCCCGTCAGCTCTTGGCCAAGGGGACGTGTTCTTGTAGTTTTCTTCCTGTGGCATTGGTGGGGAAAGCTCATTCTCCTTTATGATGTTCTTACATGCCTTGCTGGCTGATGGTCTCAGCCAAGGGTGGCTCAAAACATCTCTCATGGAAGGAAGCACTATGTTGAGTGACTTGTTGAATGTGCTTGTCTTGGCCTTAGCTGGTTCTTCTCTTCCCAGAATGTGATGTTCCTTTCTCACTTACCTTGGGTTTTCTTCATACTGTCTCTGTCTCACGTGCTTGGTGAAACAAGAAGTTACCATCAGCGATGTTTGCAGCACTTCAGAGTCCAGCCCTGATTTTGTTACTTCTTTCTGACTGAGCTGTAAGTCTGAATCTTTAGAAGCAGCCAAACAAAACGTTTTTCTGGGTATGAGGAAGCAGCAAACTAGGAGTCAGTCCTTTACCGAGAGGCTAATAGCATTAGGAGAACACTTTTCTATCTTTTTTTTTTTTCTCAGTTTGTTGCTCTAGTCCTGTTTGATTCCTACCAGATTTGTTGATCACGAAGTACTTAGGCACGTGTCCCTCCCCATCTTCCAAATAGTGTTTGTTTTTCAGAGTTTGATACTGAAGCCAGATCCAGCTGTGCGTATCTGCCTTGATTGTTGACATGTGTGGCAGCAGCTTCAATCCAGGCAACATCAGATGCCTGATAGCGCACTTGGCAATCCTCCATGTGGTGAAAGCTTCCGAAAAGGTGCTGGTGGTGTGTCTATGGGCGTTGCTTGTTCTCTGTGACAAGCAGGGAGTCTGTGCTAGAAAACCAGTGTTAGACCGGTGCTAGAAAGGGAAGCTTAAAACATGAGTCTCAACTCTTTGAAGGCTGTCAGGCTTCTGGAATTGATCTAGATGTTCACTGCAGATTAAGTTGGAGGGAGGTGAAGCTGGAAGAAGTGGAGAGCAAGAAGGAAATTGGGATTTCTTGTTGGCCCTACAGACCGAACTGGTTTAGGGCATTAGCTATCTGTGAGACGGAGTTGAAGAAGGAGACCACCAGGAAAACCGCAGTGCCTGGCAGGATCCCAGGGATTACAGGCCATGATTAATGAGAACTTAAAAAGAATCTTATGTGCTTTTGGAGACTGAATCTTTTTCTGAGCAGTGGGGAGGTGCTGCTGGCTAAGCCTCCTGATCTGGAATGAATAATGGAGAAAAAAATAACAGCCTCCCAAATTGAAGGCTGTTGGTTTAAATGAAAAAAAAGCCCTTATAAAAAATAGGCACTATGCAGAGGACTGGGGGCCAGAAACATTTAAATCTGGAAATATTAAAGCAGTAAGCCTCATGTCCACACCAAGCATATCAATTGATATGATCTTGAAAGTGTGCTCGGAGTATAGCAATGTGGTGGCGTCTCGCCAGTGCTGTTTCTGCAGAGGAAAGTGCAGAAGCGTTTGGGATGCGTCAGGAAAGTAGAGGTCTGATCTAGACTTCCCAAAACCCTTCCACGGGCCTTCCTAAAGAGAATACTAGAGGAGTGAAATGGGCATGACGCAAGGTGAAGAAGTGTCACAGCTCAAAAACCGTCACGGACAAAATTACAGAGTGAGTGGACGGCACTCAACGAGTGCAGCTGGTGCAGAGCTGGTTGTTGCCGACAACCTCTGAGACCGTGGTGAATAGTTTTGTTGATGCCCTTACAAGCATCAGGCTTCTAGAAAAGGGCTACATGACACCTGTGGGTTACTGAGGTGGGGCAGGGAAGGCCCAACCATTTTTTCTGTGCCTGCTTTAAAGGTCTTTAATTTTCCTTCTTATTTGAATACTGAAGGCAGTCTTGTTCAACGGTGAGAAATCTCCATTGAGCAGGCCTGCCAGATATTGTGTGAGATCTAGAGGGGGAAAAAACCCAGAAAACTCTGGGCCGGTCTTGGATGCAGGGACTACTAGGGATATTTTTATACCTTTCCTGCTTAGTGGAATGGTCTTGCAGGGTATTTTGATGGGAAGAAGCACTGACTATAGGAAATGCTAGAACTGACTGCAAAAGCCTTTGACCTGTTTGGTTTTCCAAGTGGGTTAAAAACTGTTTTATTGATTGCAAGCTTTTTATCCTCTTGGAAGGAACTGAAACAAACACTTTTCCATGGAATTGTTCTGAGCTTCTTGAGCTCCTAAATGCTTTTAAAGGAGTGCCAGGTCCTGATGGTGAATTTTCTGGGACAGGCAGTATCAAAAGATAACTCAGGCCCCACATCATTTTTCCTAGGAGGAATAAAATGTTCCAAATAGATGAGGTTATTACATCGAGACACAAGAACAGGAGCAGCGTTTGAAGCCTGCCTCTTTCAAAGGGTTTGTGCATCTGCAATGTGTTCAGTGAACCAGAACACAGCCTTTTCTCCGGAAAGCTTGCAGGCCAAGTCTGCAAATACACTTTCTGAAGTGGGGGTGTTTGGGGAAAGACCAGAAGTGCATGGTTGGGTGCTGTTCGCCCGTGGTTCGAAGAGTGTCACAGGTTTAGTTCTTTCACTGAAAGAGGATGGAACAAAAGCCTGAAGCTGAAACATTAAGCCTTGGCTCTCTGCCCCAATTGCATGACTGAATCTTCTTTAAAATGACTATTCATTATGACTATTTCATAATGAAATGACTATTTTGTTGCTATCTGCCTTTGCACAACCGGCTACGTTCTGACACTTCGGAATTTCTTGTCCCTTTCTGGCTGAAACAGCTGTGCAAAAAGTTGCCAATAATCTAGTTTCCCTAAAAATCCTATTTTTAGGAGAACTTACTATTTATTGAAAATGTTGCAGGGTCCCACTGTGAACAAAAGCACAGGTACTCAGTGTGGGCGCTCATGCCTGTCGTCAATTGACATTTGCGGTGTTGGCTCTCCTGGAGAAGAGCAACTTGGAGCAGAGGGCTGGAGTTCCATAGGGACACGCTGGTGGGCTGGAGTCTGCTGCCGGCGACGCAGGAGACTCCATCTGTTTTGTATTCGTACCCATGCTCTGATGACACTCCAGCTCTGCAGGGGCTTCAAAAGCCAAAGTGCCCAGGAGCCTGGCTTATAGGCGTGGAGTGTGATCTCTGCAATGTGCACCTCTGAGCAGCCAGAGAAATTGCAAGATGCAGGTCTAGGGTAGACTAGAGTCTAGTCTAGAAATTGCAAGACTCAGGCCTAGACTCTTTGTCTAGGGTACTTGAATGCCAGGGCATCAAGTCCTGCTATTCATTTAAGGTTAAGGCATCTGTGTGTTAGTGGGTTTTTCCAACCTTGAGTGCTCTTGGATCTGCCATAGAGCAGCGGTGGAAGGAAGTGGGCTTGTTCCACCTAGGAGCTGTCGGAGCCAAGGACCAATTTGGCAAAGGAAGGGGTTTCTCATTCTCGTTCTTGTGCCTCTTCTTTCCTTCTAGAGAGAAGGATCTGTTTTTCACAGAAGAGATCTGTGTTTGCATGGAAGAGCTGCTTTTCAGATCCCAACTAAAGGAAGGCATGAAGGCTTTCTCTGCTCGTATGTGTGGTTTGCCCAAGTGGGAAATCTACTCTTTAGCAGCCCACGACATATGGCAGAGTTCAGTAAAGGCTAAGCTGAAAACCTTGTAAGCACTTTCTCTTGTCCTTCTCCAAATGTCTTATCTCTTACCTGCCATCCCTGGGTGTATGACGTAACTGCTGTGCTGCCGATGTCCTGAAAATACACCTCCCCAGCCCCTAATGTGTTAAAAAATATTGCAGCTACTCATTACAGAGTTGGGAAATGATGTTCTGAATGGCTGAGCCTAGCGCGGGCCAACACTCTTTGCCAGTTTCCCTTGCACTAATCCCATATAACGTAACCACAGGACATGCTGTTGCATGAAAACACTTTGCAATTATTCGGGACCCGTAGATACTTGCTAGTGTGGAGTGCTGCCCGGTTTGTGGTTACTTGCTCTTTTGAGTCCACTTTTAGAGTAGAATTAAACAAGTCAGCCACCATCTGGTTCCAAAACACTGAGTTTAGCAAAAACAATAAGAAGAGTCTGGCTCCTCTCTTTTCTCCCCCCTCATCCTACTCTTCACTGATCAGGGACAGCCAGTTCAAATGTGCAAGTAAAATGCAAGCTGAAAACATGAAAGGCAGGGAGACAAGGCGGCTCTGAAACTAGGTTAGAGATGAAACGAGCCTGAAATTTGGCAGCTGTAGGCAAGGCTGGGTGGCCCTAGGGAAATGGCTCAAAATGATTGATGAAATAAATGATTAATGAAATGGTGTGATTAGCCTATCACGGGATTGCATTACTGTTTGGATCCCAAAGACAGAAACTGAGAGGAGCCATGTGGGTGTGAATGATGCGGAGGAGAGAGTGCAAGAGCAGCATCCCCCAGAAGGCAAGTAGATCTCTCAAAGGCAACCTCACGCTGGCTGTATTGCACCTCCGCGGGGCCTAAAACATGCCCCTCGCAACTACCCTGTTGAGTGGATTGACTCATCATTTGGTATTGGGATTTACCATCTGCACAGCGATCCTTTCTCTGTTCAGGTGGCTCCAAAAGAAAGCATTTCATTTTACACAGTGGTATTTGCTCTTACCCTCGCTGCCATCCACCGAACACGTGGGCAGAGCAGGTTTTTTTGGTGTGTATTGGGTCTCCTGGGCTTCCAAAGGCTTTCTGGATAGGGGCAGTAGCAACCTTGGGGGTTCAGATCTCGTTCTGCTTTTTCCTGGCAGATACTTATGTCAGGAAAGCAGAATGTTGGTGTGAGTTGTTCAAACAGCAGCTAATCTGTCATACTGATAGTTGTGTCAGTGCAGTCTAAAGAAGAGATCGATCTATGTTTACACCCCCCCCTCCCCGCCAACTTCTTGGAGATGGAAGATTTCAGAGCTTGGAGAGTGGCTTGTGGGAACTCGTTGCATCTGCCGTTAGATTAATAGATTCAGATTTTGGAATGACATAACTATGCCCCCAAGGGTTTTTTTTGCTAGTTAAAAACACAAATACATCACTGTTGCTGTAATCCAAATGTTTACAGTGCAAAATACTGCCAATCAAACTCTTGTTCATTAGGAGTCAGCTTGAAGAACCAGTCTCTTTGGACCCATCACATGACTTCTATATTTCCAGAACTGCAGACACATGCATTGGCTTTCCATGGCTAGCGTGTCCTAACAAATGGCTACCTCCTACTGTACAAGCTTACAGCAAAAGCCGTACTGGGAAGATACCGTTTCTCCCAGACATTGCAGCACCTTCTGGCCACTTAATGGCGACTGACTGGGATGGCTGGAGACTAAATATGTATGTGCTTGTACACACATACACGTATATGTATATGTAGATAGAAATGTGGTTGTCTTTGATATCTAGAAGATTATCTTCTCCCCCTTTGCTGCGCAGTTCTTCAGCTGTTGTTGATTAGGAGCCCGTCGTATAGAAAGCATACAGTATAGAAATGTCAGATTTCTTCACCTTTTGCTTTCTGATATAAGCGACTTCTTCAGCACAGCCTAGCAGCTGAGGTGGTGTTCCGAGCAATGCAGGTCTGGGCTCTGTTCCTGCTTTTGCTGCTAAATAAAGAGGCAGCTAACTTTGCAGCCCAGTATTGACTCCAAGAGCTTCACAGGGAAAAACAGCTCTGTATGAAGGTCATTTTTATTTCTCCAAGGGCAATAAACGTACAAGGAATGGGTTGTCAAAGGACTAGAAGTTGGATTTTTAAGCAGTCCCAAATTTAGTTCTGGGTAGTTGTGCTGCAGAGATGAGGTGTGCTCAGTCTTTCGTAACTGCGCGGGTGGAGAGCTTGTAGTGTTGGTTACTCGCTCGGCTAAGATGTAAGCTCTGGTCTGACTTGGAGAAAGGTTAAGGAAAAAAAAAAGTATTTCTGTGTGTCTGTCCTTTGCTCATTTTTTTCTTCTTCTCAGCAGCAAGACCGCGTTTTGGGGAACGCACTCTCTTTAAAAGGCTTGGATGGGACTCTTGGGCTGGGTGACATCACCATTTAAATGCTGAGGTGGGTTTCAGGCACTTGTTAATTTGGCAAGCACAAAGTCATGAGCCAGTGAATTTGGCTGACCTTCTGCGAGGCATTGACATCAGGAGATAAGGACCTCTTGTGAAACCATTGAGGTGTTGCACAAGAGCCGTTGCCTTCTCTTGCTCCTGCTGACACCAAGGCTGTTTGGGTGGCCCCTTTACAAAACTTTGTGGGACTTTTGTGAGCAATTACCCATATTGGTTTACCTCTGAGGAAACTTACTGTGATTCCTGCCGTACACTTAGGCTATGTTATGGTTAAATAGCGGTGGGGCACTGCGGCTATGCTTCTTTTTGGCTGAACATCAAGAGGCACGCATCCAAATGTCAAGTTTTTTCCCATGTACACAATCTAAATCTTTTTTAAATGAAAGGATTAAAACAAGGAAGCAGAAATGAGATCTCAGGGTGGTCACTCCATGTAGTCTGCGCTGTCCTTGATGCTGCAGAGGAGTTGTGTGACTTACTTTTGTCCTCAGGAAAGCCAGACCTTGCAGGCTTTCCTTTGCTGCAAAGGTGTTCCTTGCTGAAACAACCAGGTAACTGCCTTCAACTGAAACCTCCAGGGCATGGAAAGTTACCAAATGCCATGTCATCAAGACCAACAGTCTAATGTTGGATTGCTGTCTTGCCCTGCTGAGTAGGCTGGAAAGCCCTTGAGTCCAAAGATCTCTAAGATGTGTCGCCATCACGAGACAGAGAGAGAAAAAAGAGCTGTAAAGAAGCCAAATGCACTGGCGTCTTCTTGGATGGTACCCGTAGAGAGTTTGTGACACAAGAAAGCCATCTTTCTTCCTTTTTTCCAGGACTACTTTCCTTCAAGGTCTTAGAAGCTGGGAAGCGTTTGGAGAAATGTTATAGCCCGATTTCTTGCTCTCAGACTCATCTGCAACCATCCACTGGCTTCCGCAAGGGCACATCTTGCAGGCTTACTGGCGTGCTGGGAATACAGCGGGTAACGCTCAGCTGCTCTTCATGCTCCTTTCCATGCCTGTCCTCCTTTCATTCTGCTGGATATGACATGCCCATCTCGGGGCACTGGGAATCCTGACAGTTGCTGAATTCGGTTTCAGAAGCAGGACTGTACTTGCGACTTGGTGTTTCTTGGAGTAAAGTGAAGGATTGAAAAAAAAAATTGTTTTTTTTAAAGGATATTTTATAAGAAGAAAATCATGCAGAGCAAAATAAAACGGCATACTGAAAGAGACTGACAGGGTGGTTTCATCAGCTGCTTGCTCTCACAATAAGCGTATACTTTTTTATCAAAAAAACCCCAGAAGCTTTTCCAAGTGAAAGGTGTCTTCACTGCAGCATGCTGCACCTTGTCTTGTCTTGGTGTAAGTGAAAGGCAGTGAATGACTGCTCCCCGGAAAGCGGCAGCAAACGAGCCAGTTCTGCTGCCTGCAGATTCCCAGGTAAAAGGTGTTGTGCAAATATCAGAAGAGTATCTCAAGACTTGAAAAATCAACTGCCATTGCTTTCACCTTACATGAAATAATATGCGGGGGGTGGGGGGGTAAGATAGGACAGACAAAAACTGAGCTCCGAGCCAAAGGCAGGCCTACCTCCGGAAGTGGTTTTCTGATCGAGGGGTCCCTTTCTCGCCACATGTGGTAGGTTGACCTTGGCCAGCTGCCAGACACCCTCCCAGATGCTCGTGCGCTGCTCCTCCTTGGCAGGACAGGGGAAGAAAATAAGATGGAAAAGCTCATGGGTCAAGATAAAGACAGGGAGATCGTTTACCAGTTACTGTCGTGGGCCTTGGGGAAAATTAATTTAATTTCTTGCCAATTAAAATATATTTGGGTAGGGAGAAACAAAGACAAAACTTAAAACACCACCTTCTCCCCACCCCCCTTTTTTGCAAACTCAACTTGGCTCCTTCATTCCCTACTCCTCTGCCTCCCCTGGCCCCCGAGGCGCTGGGGATGGTTGTGGTCAACTTGTAACAGCTCTTCTCTGCTGCTCCTTCCTCCTCACGCTTTTGCCCTGCTCCAGTGTTGATCATTCCCACAGGCCACTGTCCTTCAGGATAAACTTGCCTCTACGTGGGCTTCAGTTCCTTCAGGCAATATCCAGCTGCGCTGGCGTGGGGTCCTCCATGGACTGCAGTGTGAACACGTGCTCCACCAAGGCCCCCTCCGTGGCCTGCAGGGAATTACCTGCTCCCCTGTGGTCTCTCGATGGGCTGCACCTTTTCGCCCTCCTTATTCTCTGGCCCTGGTGTTCACATGCTTTTTTTCCTCACTCCTCGCTGCTCTCTGACATTTTTTTGCCCATTTGTGAATATGTCATCCCAGAGGCACCACCAGCTCTGCCGACGGGCTGAGCTGTGTCCGGCAGCGGGTCGAGTGCCTTGCCGCTTACACCCAATACACCGTAGCTGCAATAATTGCTTCAGTGCAAGATTCCCCATTGCACCTGCATCAGTGACGGCCTCTCAGCCTTACTGAAATGGTTTTGCATGTCAGCCTCTGTCGCGTTGTTGACCCAGACGACGTGCTCTTACAATTGCGCTTGCTGGGTACTGGGTAGAGGCCAGTAGAGCAGCTACAACGGCGGAGAATGATGGTCTGAGACATCAGAAATCTGGACGGTGGGCAAATGAATCTGTCCTTGGGGCTTTAATTTCTAAGTCCAATGCAGGAAACAACGTTGACCTTCTCTTGTGAAATATTTGGGGCTTAATTGATAACTGTTCTAATTGAGGGTGTAGTGAGATTGCCAAGTTACTTAAAATTCCTACTTCCCTGTTCGTTCTGGCCTTGCAATGTATTCTTTAATAAATGCTTTACAACACTGAGAATTAAAGACAATTTAATAGGTTGTCACTTCAAGTTTATGTTACTTTAGCATTTGCATAACTGCATTCATGATTTTGGCACTTAACCAGAAGCCACCGCAGAAGTTCTAGCTTCTTGGCTCACCCAGCAACAGAAAGCAGGGTTGGGGGTAGATTGCAAGGGTTGGTTTTCTTGTGGGGTGAGCAGGAGCGTTCTCCATGCTGGTAGAAATAGGCTGCTTTTAGTTCAGCCAGGCTGGCGGAGCTGAAGCAAACTCAGATCTGCGGTCCTCCCACTTCTCCTCTTTCCTGGCAGCTCGTACAGCAGTAACAGCTGCTGATGGGCCTTAGCTGTACGAGCTGCTGCTTCGGTCCAGGCGGCTGAGATCTTGTTCCAGAACAGAAAAAATCTGGGCCCAATCCATCATCTGTGTTAAATGCCCCCACGTCGCATCATAGCGCGTTGAGCTGGATGGCTCATTGAACGAAACCTCCAAGTCTCTGCAACTCGCCAGTACGTCAGTTGGGTATCTGGAGTAAAGAACCTTTTTGCCCTCCTCCTGCTTTTGTTGTTCCCCATGAGCCGTCAGCCACGTTTTCTCAGGAAAATGTGGTTTAAGAACACAGTCTGCGATATCTTGGATATAGACCTAGCTTTTGGTTTGGAAGGAGATTTTTGGATATGCCAGTCAGAACTGTCTGAGGTTCCTTTTCCAAAAGATTTGTAAACGCCTAAAATAACCACACAGTGCCCTGATTTAAAATCAGAAAACGCATAGAACAAAAACCAGGCATATGCAATGCAAGATGCACACTCTGGGCATCTCAAATTGCACAAAGGTTTCAAAAGCATATTAGACAGCAGAAAAAACAATTTGTAATTACTTCTTGGTGGAGCCTGGATGAGACCACAGAGTGCTCAGCTTGTCAGTAGTACTGCTGAAATAACAGGGAGTAGAATACCAGGAAAATGCTGGAGGCAAAGTCAACTGGGAGTTTTCATAGCCAGAGTCCAAAAGAAGCTGGACTCCAAACAGTGACGCAGGGGTACGTCTGTCTCTCAGAGCCTGAGATGCCTTCTGCCTGCCAGAAGATGATGAAAAAAGACCTCGGTGACGGAACGGATGTTGAGCTCCTGTTCATGCAGATTTTCTCATCTGTAATTGTCCCAAGATCTCCTTTGTAAGCTGGTTTCTAAACCTTAGAGAAGAACTTCTTTCCCAAAGCCCTGACTACCCAGCCGTGAGCTTTAGAAGCGTACAGCCCTCTTTCCCCCGTCCCTGTTATCTCTTGCTATGCTGCATTGCTATTGATGTAACTAGTCTTATCTAGGTTATTCTAAAATCCACAGTAATCATTTTTATTTGGTCTTCTGATGCAAATGTATAGGTACTTTTCTTACTGTAAGGCAGATTCCTTAAACTCTTCTAGTTGCTAGCTTATTTCTAGGAGACAGCGGGTGCCCAGTCAGAACACCGCTGATAGAGCCCATTTGTAGTCTTGTTTCCTGACAATTTTCCCACCTGTGAAAAATCTTTCCGAGAGCTCTTTTAAAACCAGTCCTTTTATTTTTGGAGACACTTTAGCTTAATCTCGCCCTCAAAATATCCTGCTGAGCCGATATCAGATTCAATACTCTTCAAGAAGTTTGGTGGGGGTTTTTTTGCTGGGTGGAAACTTGACACTTCACTTTGCACCAGCTGTGACGAAGGAGATTTCTTAGGATTTCCACAGGAAAATTCTCCCTGCTAATGTGTTAGGAGGATGGTAATAGCAACTGTGAATTGGTGGTGTCGCCGGAGGCTCCTGGAATTCAGAGAGTAAGGGCAGAGCGAGGCAAGGGAAGGTGAAGCCAGCAGTTGGAGGAACGTGGAGAAGGAAAACAAGAATACCCTTTCGTCATGCCAAATGTAAACGAAGGCTGAGCATCGCTGGCATCCAGCTGAAAAGCGGAAATGAATGAGCTAATGAGATGCTGAAATGAATGTGGCGTGCAAGAATGCCGCTGATCCAGAGCCGCTCACGGGGCAGGGATGGGAAGCTGGTGAAAGTTGAAGTGAGGTGACAGTTTTGGAAACAGCTCCCACCTTATCGTTTGAGCACGCGTGCAAAGCCTTTGCCGAAATAGAGAGGCTTGAAGCGTGTATCCTACCTTGCCTGTGTGTGTTTGCTGCTGTTTGTGTTCTCTGGTTTTAAATTATTCAGGCTGACTGGAATAGCAGCTTGTTAAACAAGGAGCCTGTTAGAAAGCGAGATGTGCTTGGAAGGAGGCAGAGGGAGAGGACGGCTGGAGCTGTGTTGGCTCCTTAAAACGGCTTTGATCCTGACCTTGGTACAAGGACATGGGGTGGAATTGTGAAGGTCCAAGGCTGTCCACATCCTTGCCACAGCCTTCCCCCATTTGCTCCCCTGGAGCAATCAATGCCCGTCTCTAGCAGAAACCACTGCTGCTGCAGTGTTACCACTCCTGCCCATCCAGAAATCACAGAATCATTAAGGTTGGAAAAGACCTTTAAGATCACCAAGCCCAACTGTCAACCCAACACCACCATGCCCGCTAAACCATGTCCTGAAGCGCCACATCCACACGTTTTTTGAACACCTCCAGTGATGGCGACTCCACCACCTCCCTGGGCAGCCTGTTCCAATGCTTGACCACTCTCTCGGTGAAGAAGTGTTTCCTAATACCCAGTCTAAACCTCCCCTGGAGCAACTTGAGGCCATTTCCTCTCGTCCTATCGCTGGTTACTTGGGAGAAGAGACCAACACCCACCTCACCACAACCCCCTTTCAGGTAGTTGTAGAGAGCGATAAGGTCTCCTCTCAGCTTCCTCTTCTCCAGACTGGACACCCCCAGTTCCCTCAGCCGCTCCTCATAAGACTTGTGCTCCAGACCCCTTGGTTCCTGTTTCATTACCCTGTGAATGACTTAAGCAGACAATACAGTTTGACCCATGGCTCACAAACTTCAGAAGTAGATGAGCCTAAATGTGTGTGTTTAACTTTCTCTGCATTCATCAGAGTTAAAAACTGAACAGTCTCGCATGAAAGTGGAAATTTTGTTGATTGCTTGAGTCAGAAGTGGAGAGAAGGACCCTCTCTTCCCCTCACCCTTCCTTAACTGTCAATGAGAGACCGTGATTGTAACAGTGTGAACAGTGGCATTTACTTCGGCGTTGCCAACCAGGGCTGCTAGGACTCACTTTTTCCAATATTTAGTTCAGCCTGTGACCTGAGAAAGGATCTGCTGTGCTCGCAGGAGGATTTGGGCTATATGCGTAGTGTGTCTGCTTGACCTTGGTTGCATGTGGGTGTGGGATGTGGCTTGGGAGACGCTGTGGAAGCCCTGTGTTTGGAAAACTGCCGCTCACCATCTCGGTGAGAGTCGATGGCAGTGAGCATCAGCTGCTGGTCTCCAACTGCACAGTAGCAGCGTCTCTTATTTCCAGCCTTTTCACACCAAATGTGTGCAGCAATGGGTGGGTTTCGGGTCTGACCTAGTACAGCCCCCAGAAGTCTCCTGCCATAGTTAATTTTCTCCACGCTCTTCATAGCATTAACAGTCTGTTTAAATAGTGGTCGTGTCTCAAACTTTTGGGGGTGGATGATAGAGGCTACTGTAAATGGTGTGACTTCAGGAAATAGCTGGGACAGAGATGGAAGAATACCACTAGAGCTATCAAGTATACGGGTTGTCTGTCTTCAGCAACCTTCAGGATTTTTCTGCCCCAAGATAAATTTTTATCTTGGAGTGTGCATCAGTTGTAGCCTTAAAAAAGCAAGCAAACCCACAAAATCTGAGTCATCGCTCCTGGCCTTCGGTCATCTCCTGCTAAGGCCAATACGAGTGGCTGTCGGATGGGGCAAAACATCCCTTGCATCTACCAGCCCTGCTGCTCAGTTTAGTCCTGTTGGGAGGTTCAGGGATGTACGGGGAGGCTGCCAGGGCTCCCCATCCTCCTGGCAGGAGACTTTCTGTAAAGTGTCAAGATCATACGGAGAGTAACCATGCATACAGAAGTTTCTGAAATTCCTGTTTCACCCTTTAATTAGTTCATTTCCCAGAATTGTTTTCACCACGCAGCGATGTAGCACTTAAAACTTACCTCTGCAAAACCAGGCTTGTTTCCCTCTCTATAAACCAAGAAACGCTAGGACTTTGCAATGCAAGCCAGTAATGGTGGTGTGGTGGCAGAGATGCTGATTCCTGTGGACAAACCCAACACCATCCTATGCTGACATGCCTGGCTCATGTCTGACTGTGAAGGATGAGTCAAGCCAAGCTTTAACCAGCTGTAATACTTATCATTACTCTTATCTGGAAATGCTGTTGAGGGGTGACTGTCAAATATCCATTACAGTCCCAATTCCACTTCAGCTTTCTGAAAGCAAATCACTTTTTGCCACATGTAAACTCTCTACTTTGGGTTATGTGACTGAATGTGGATTTTCCAGTAAGTCACAGTGAAGTGGAAAAAAAGCTACCCTAGTTTTACACTTCAAACTTGACTAGCAATTCCAAAATCAGGGTCAGCTTTGCTGCCTGTCGCTTTTCAGCCAAGGTGATAAAATGTGCTTGGCCAGGGATTTTGAAAGCTTTCTTTGCAGCAGGAATGGTGGGAACGTGGATTCTGCAGGACCCGAATGCCGAGCAGCCTGCAAGGGGTCTTGAAATAATCTTTGATATGCTAGGGCTCCTTCTACTTGAAAGGTTGCAAAATCTTCCTGAGACATCAACCTGTTTTGTTTGGGTTTTTTGGGGGTTTTTTGTTTTTAAGATTAAGCTTGCTTTGCGAACCTGCTGTGCCGATCTTTAAGGCAGTGCAGTTTTTCCAAGCGGAACTTGGCAAGCAGGCAGGATGCTGTATGCTCTTGTCACCTTGTGTGGGCTGTAACAAATCCCAGTGGGAGTTGCATGCTTAAGGCATGGATCCCCAAAGAGCATTGAACAAAGTCAGCTCATGGTCCACAAATCCTTCTTTCCTACCTAGGAAAAGCACTTGCTGAGTAGAAACCTCTGGACTACATGCCTAAGTCCAGCCTTTCCCACAGTTTTCAGTAAGAGTTTTGGAGATCCTTGTTCTTTCCTTCATTTCATTCAATATTGAGACCTTTGCCTCCTACAGTTGTCTTCTAGTGTGGTACCTCGCAAATGATGGGAAGATGTTTTGTGTGTCCCGTGGGTGTTTTGGCAGACAGTAACCAGGGTTTTGATATCATTTGCAGCAGGTTTCCAAGAGACATCACTAAGGAAAGAACAAAACTCAGCATCCCTGGCGCTCTTTGTGTCCTTTCAAATTAATTTAGCACCAAAATGATAGTATCTACTGAGGACCTGGGTGGGATGAGATTAACGTGGCCACCTATCTGTGTACCTGAAGAATGACACCTCTGTAATGCAAGTGGCTAGAGATGCTTTTCCACTTGCCAAATAATTGTTTAATGCTCTGACTTGCTCCTCAAATTAGAGCTTTATATTAGGTGCACTACTTATGAAGTATTAATTAACAGCAATAACCAATTGCACGGTAAGATAATTATTTTGCCCAATAACAAAACACTTTCCAGGAACTCTCAACTTTTACATCAACTCTAGCTTGCCCCTGGTTTTCCTGCTGCTTTCTCTCCAACTTGACAGCTACCAGTGGCTTTGTAGAGGCTTTTTCGTGTGAATGTTTGTGGTCACGCTTCTGTGATGATTGCTCCTCTGAGCTAATACAACTGCGAGTCTTCCCCAAGGTCTTTCCGAGGCCGTTCACGCAACTTGGAGTCTGTAGCTGTTGGGTATTTCAAATACGCATAAGCTGTTGCCGTACTTCTGGGCTATTTATTTCCTACTCAACTGTCTGTTTTGTGGTGGATTTTTTCTTTGTCGTCTTTTTTATTTATTTGGGAGGTTGTGAAATTCTCACTGGAAAAGAGCAAGTGGAGAATCTTAACTCTGCCCATCCCTGACTCAATATATGGGCTTGAACAAGTCATCTAACCTGGCTGGGCTTGAGGCTGTGTCAACAAATACAGCTCTGTGTCAACAAACTGGAAAGCACTAATTGAAAGCACTGTAGTTAGAAAAATATGTCCTGGGAGATTTTTCAGAATGCTTCCTATATTTTAACAGCAATGCCAATGGGATGTACGGTACCTTATAGGAATAACTGCAAGAAATCCTAGATGGAAAAGCAGAGGCACAACTGTTGTAATCTTAACAAAATAGCAGTAGGGAGCATTGCCGAGAGCTGTCTGCGAGCGAGGATCCAACGCGTGCCAGATCCGGGCTTCAAGATGATGGCTCGGCTCTAGCCATGTCTGCCTTTCTGTGCCGCTTTCTTCAGTGTCTCACCTGGTGGTAACTCTGCTGAGGTTTTCTCCAGTGTAGAGAAGCTGCCAAGTGGACATTTTTAGCTTATTTATTAAAATACTAGGAAGAGGATTTATAATTTTTTTTTTTTTTGATGCAGCATTCTGATACCTTCCAGTGATACAGCTTACACCATGGAAATGGAAATGCAAACTTGGAGCTTCGTGTGAGCTTTTGAACTGCTAGGGACGTCTGTTGTTAGTGCCATGGGCAGGCTCTGGAACAGACAGCGCTGCTGACAGCAGACGGGAGAAGATCTGTCCGGGCAGCGTTAATCAGAGTCTTTGGCAGGCTGGGTATTTGAAGCCAAGCACAGATGGCTGCCCATTCTGCAGTCGCTCCATTCAAGTAGGAACTTGCCATTATTTGTAGCTTGGTGGTATCTTGTGAATCTATCTCATTTTAGCACGTTTTATGTCTTATGCTCTCTCCAGGCAAGGACTGCCATAGTTCTCCTCTACAGTGACACTGAACCAGCAGCTCCGATTTGATTCCCCACTGCACTTCCCTCCCATGTTGGGGTAGGATGTGGGTCCTTGTGGCTGGCATCCCATCCCATTTAAATGTCTTTTATTTGAAGGGGCTCTGCTTAACAAGAGAAACAGATCTCTCTCAGCTTGAGTAATACTTGTGTATCTCCTTTCATCCCAATCAAAATATCACTGGGAACTTGGTTAGGAGGAAATGTAATGCACATCATCGATGAAAATATTCTTTAACAGCTTTGCATCTGGAAATGATCCTAGAAATACTATTGTTTATTGACAATAATTAACAGAAGCTCTTTACATAGTCATTAACATACCTGACTGAGGCCTCTCTAATAATCAGCTGTGTTAATGCTTTCATCAGGGTAACAAAGGAGGCAAGTCAAATCTCACAGCACATTTTCAGTGTCTCTAACAGAAGTGTAACTGCGAAGGTCATCATCTCTGTTGCCTAATCGAACGGTGCTATAACGTCAGCGAGGCACTTCAGAGCTTTCCTGGTGTTAAGACCCTACATGGACAATGAAGGTCTCGGCCAGCTCCTCCACGACTCCCACGTCATCGTCACCCAGGTTAGTTTTAATTCACTGGCACCTGTTGGGATAACCCTTAATGTCCTTTGTTGCTTCCCAGGTGGAAGTAGTTTGTTTTAGCCCAACAGCTGCTCTTCAAATACAGATGAATCGTTTATTGATCCCTTTGTGATAAGCGATTAGAACTGGGTGCAGGTGCCCAGGAGCTGGCCCGGGGTGGGGGGGCTGCAGGGGGGGTCTCTGTGAAGGTCCCAGCTGTCTCCAATGGACCCATCGCAGGGCACAGCCGAGCCCATCAGCCACAGGTGGGGCACCTCTGGGAAAATGGTATTTAAGCAAGGGCAACCACACCAGAGAGCAGTAAGGGCTGGAGGGGTGGGGAGTGAGGGGGTGTGAAAAAAGCTAATATATTAGCGGCCTGTGTGTAAGGAACAAGGGTTTGGTGAGATAGCTTTACTGCAGAGTTTCTAGGTGCTGGTAACTTGTTCAACTGAAACTACCTAAAGAGCATGTATATGTGTAAGCTCTGTACTTGTGTGTTTACAAAGTACCTGATGTAAGGATGCTGTTCTGTAAGGGCGATCTTCTTCATTGGTACTAAAATGCTGATCTCCTTTTGTAAAGGTAAGTTTGTGCGTGTATGTGTATATGCCTCTGTGTGTGCATGTAAAATGAAATTAAGCAGAGAGGGTTTGCTTGCTGATGAAAATCAGTGTCTATAAATAATTCTACTGTTAAATGCTTGCCTGTGCCCTGCAGGGTTGTCAGTTGATGCTTTCTGTCGGTTCAGCACTTGAACAGGAGTCTTAGGAGCGAGCGTGACGTTCTGAGTGGTGGCTAACTCGCTGTCCCTAGCCCAGGGTGGTATTGCGTATGGTCCTTGTATCAAAGCCCAGCTGTGGCAGAGCGGCAGAAAATATCCCCTGCTGCTTAAAATCTGGGAGGGCTGAGGGAGGAGTTCCTCGGAGCGCTGTGTTTGAGACCCCGGCTCCCCGCAGGGTCTGCGTGCGGCACATCTGGGCAGCAGTTCCCCTGCAACCGGGGAAGCTCATTCCCGTGCTCCGTGTTCACGTTTTGCCAAACGATGCCCTTTCCTGTTGGAATGGTTACTTGGATGAGATGCTTAAAGAATCCTCGAGGATTCTCCCGGTACTTCTGGAATGAATAGAGGATATCTGCTGGAAAAAGCAGGGTGCGGGTTATTTCGTAGCGTGGTATTTCTTCAGTCAAAAGCATCGCTTTTGCAGGCAATTACACCGTGCTAGCAGACAAATTGCAGTGAGCAGTTGATAAAATACATAATTAATGAGCACTGGCTACCACAGCGCTGATTCTGTTCAAAATAAGCTCACATTCCACACTTGCTTTTCTAAATACTAATGAGTCTGCCATTAGTAGAATCGAATGTCATTTAGACGTATATAGCCTAGGGGAAAAGTACAGTCTTCAGCTGTTTAGTACCTGTCCCAGTCTGTTTTCAGGGATATGTTGATTTTGGCCTTCTGGGCACAAAGTAGTAAGAATAAAAACTTTCTCCTCTATTCTATTGAAAATGCTGAACAAATTTGTATCGGGTGAATACCTAAAGCATGAAATGGAGGGAGATGCCTATGTGAGCTGGTTGTCTTTGATATCGGTGTCTCCTCCCCATTGCTTTCCTCCCTCCTTAAGGAAATAGCTGGAGACCTTTGTGTCTTGCCTGGAGACCTCTCTTTCCCAGCCAGATAGCAGTGCAGGTGGTGGGCTAGGAGGATTAGAAAGGCTTTGAGCTCCCCATGGAAAGAGGGAGAGTAGTGCTGAAGAACCTTTACCATTAGAGCCTTGGGGGGGGGAGATAGCCACCAGGCTCTTGACCTGAAGAAGGAAAGCCAAGCAGCGCAGGAGGCAGCGTAGAGAAGGAAATACCGCTTTCTGTGCTGGAGTCAGCAGCAGAGAACATCACCTCTCCTTTCTCCTGTGTCTTGCAATGAGTGCCTTCGTAATTGAAGCTGCTAACTGCAGGACAAAATCTTCCTTGGCCTTATGGACTTTCTGTGGCATTTCTTGCTCGGGAACCTCTACTTGAGGCTGAGCAAATAATCAAGCCATAATACAGGGAAAAAACTTCAGAGCTTCAGCCAGTGGTAGGAATGAGCCCTGTCTTGTTTCATCGGTGACAACAGCCGAAGTGGACAAAGGTGGTGGCTGTGGTGTTTTTAAGCAGTACCAGCTGGTCCTGCGAAGCACCCAGGAGATACTATAGATGTTTACGTACCTTGCCTGTTGCTAAGGTGCTGTGTTGCCTCCTTCTCCCCAAAGAAATCTTGTTTTGTCCCCACAAATGGCCATGAGAAAACTGTTGGGCTGGGAAAGAGGGATTTTGAAACGAATCTGCAAATGCTCTTGTGTTTAAGACTCTTTTTACAGCAGCTTGACATGGTGGAGTGGCACTCTCTAAGCTAGCAGACACTTGCCAGAAACTTGTTTAAACTCCTTGTACAGTGTTTTCTGAGGAGGGTCGCGTGCAGCATCTTGCAAAAGGCAAGCTCAAACACCGAGGCAAGGCTCGGGAAACCACGGAGAGCTGTGTTACTGCTTCACTGTGTAGAAGTTTTTGGATTCCCCTTCTTTGGCTCGCACTTCCTAGACCACATAAAATAATGTCTGGGCTTTGAAATGGCAGCAACGATGACTTCAGCGGTATGTTGGCAGAGCAGATAGGGCTGTGTGAGACTGCACTGAGATCAGGCAGGTATGTGCAGACCTGGAGGGTGAGGCTGGTGGTAACTGAACCAGAGCCACTAAGGTCATTAACATAACATTAATTTTTATAGGACTCTTCTCCCTCTTGCCTTCTGCTAGAGGAGTAGGGATGAGCCCTGTCTACAGCTGCTTACTCTTAACCACTCAAGAGGTATCTGGAGGTGAAGTCGTCTGCCCTATTTTTCACGCTACAGAAGCAGTGTCATTCTGGCCAGTGGGAGGCCCCATTCACAAAGCGGGTGTTGGGATGCTGTGGGAAGAAGAGATGCTTGTGAGTCTAGCATCTGGTTTGTGTTTTTTATTTCGCTTGTTTTTTTCTGCTAGCACTACTGCAAGTGGCCCAGCCCACTGAAATGGCTGGGCTAGCAAGGAAAACCTTGAGTTTTATCAAACCTAAGGTTGCCAGAAGAACCGATGTGTTGAGGGAAGACCCCCTTGCCGTCAGCGCTTGGGCAGAGGCTTGTTTCCTTGCTGGCATGTTCAGTGATCAGAGTAAGTGAGTGTGTTTGGAAGATGAGCAGTGACGACACTGATCTGCTGCAGGGAACTAGCTGAGCCTATAATGTAAGGCTGTCCAGGCTTTGGCTCTCCTGGTTGTTGAGGCTGGCATCAGAGGACTAATTGCCTGCAGAAATCTGCAAGCAATCACAAATTAGCCCTGGCTGCTCAGGTAACTGGGAGAATATTCATGAAGCAATCAAAGCTGAGAAAAGGTCAGCTGGGAAAGTTTAATTGGTGAAAATGAAGGGAACCTCAGCAGCCAGCTCAAGTAGGGTTAAGAATCACAGTGTGATTAGATGCTCACATCTGTCAAGCCAGAGCAGGGTTTTTAATCTTCAAACCAGCCTTCAGATTAGCTCTGCCCTGGCAGAGATGCTGTAACTTTATTTTTTTTTTATCTAATTGAGTGAGACGGTTGCCTAAAGTGGGGCAAGAACATATCCTCCCTGTTGGGGAGGGCAGAGCATTTTCCCGACTTTCAGGTCTTGGAGACTGTGTCTTTTAGGAAATCAATATATGCCTAAGGAGGCTCAATTTTTCTAATAAAAACCTACTTCACTTCTTCCTACTTCTTCAGTCTACTGCAGGCGTTTATCTTTGGCCTGCTGCCGGTCCTCTTGGTAAGAGAAGCTGGCTATGCCTATCTTGTGTAGCTGTGTTAGGAGCCAAATAAATTCAGGTGCTGGGAGATGTCCTGTGAGGGTACACGTGCCAACTCATGTCATGAAGACATACGTCGTCACTTAAATGCTGTAACTTCTGTTTACCGGTGAGCTAAGGTGCAGTTAGGCCAGGACAGAGACACCCAGGAGATGCCTTCTCATGGGTAGGAGGTCCTGGGGGCATCTGAGGTGGCATAGGAAAGGGGTGTGAGATGAGAAGCAGCCTGTTGAAAATAAGAAACCCAGCTCTGGATGGGAGCAGAAGTGGAAAAGTAATGTCAATTTGGGTCTCGGTGAGCTTTTGGAGATTTTTTACTTTGACGCCCTGCTTTGGGACAAGCAACCCATGGGTCTGAAACTCAAGAAGCAATATCCCTATTCACCTGCCTTTTATTTTTAAATCCCTGTTCACCTGGTTATTTTTTAAGCTTTAAACAATCTTTCAGGTGGAGTGGAGCATGCAGTGTGGGCATAAGCACCTGGCTGCCTCCCGCAGGCTTTCACATGTTGGCAAAGGTTTTAATATTCCTTTAGTATCCCAGTCCCTTTATAGTCTAATGCGGTTTGCAGGGTGTGAAAGAAAACCCAGCTTCGTGGCAGGATTCAGAGGGAAAATAATGAATTGTGGTCTGTTTCAAATAATTGAAATGTTCAGATATTTAGTGATCTATCAAAGTGTATGAGCGTAAAATGGCACTGTCCAGTTTGTTTTAGAGCTAGAGTCTGAGCACTGTAGTATAAAATTATAACCCATGAATTAATCACAAGAAAGTTAACTGTATCTAGGTCAAATTCACATCTGAACCTCCATGAAACTTTTGCTTCATTCAGCTTTTTCAGAATTATCTGTACTTTCTGGTGCCTCGAGGGAGGAAAAACCCCTTTGATTTAAAAAAAAAAAAAGGGGGGGGAGGGAGGAGCCATTTATTCTGGTTTCTCTTTAACTTCTCCTCCCTGCCTCATTTTTAAAGTAGAAAGCTTTTTATTTTAAAAAGGAGGGGAAAAAAAAAATTGTTTTATGTATGTTTTTTGCTGAAGGTTGCTCAAATTCAACCAGTCCTATTGTGGCCATAAAGGAGCCATAAAATTTCATTACTGCTTTTCCACAGAAACCAATTCAAGTGTCCAAGGCTTAGTCTTGTGGCTTAAAGATCTTTCTCCAGAACTGCTGTGTGCCTCTTTTCTATCCCTCTGTGGCTGCCAGGTTCAGGTCACACTTACTGAAGTATTTCTTTTGGGATTGGAAACAACTAAAACTGTCAAAAATTAGAGGTTCTGTTTTTGGGTTAGCTCTAAACTTTGGCTTCACGTTCGTGAGCGTCCCACCTCACAGGTTACTGTGAGGTTGGTTGTATTCTTCCTCATTTTCATTTTTACAGAGACGGAGCTCTGTTGACATCTAATATTCTGTTTCTAGCTGAAGATCTGAAGGGTTGTTGCGTTATTGTGTGTAGTGGGTTTTTTCCTGTGGTAGACACTACTAAAGTGTCATCTTTTGCTGACGCTTCCCTGGTGAGGTCCAGCCTCAGGGCTCTGTTAGAGAGACTGAAGTACTGGGCTGCAATTAGTCTTACATTTTCTCCAGGGAGATTTTAAACTGGATGCCTGTGTCAGGAAATGGAGCTATTCTTTGCATGAAATAATGTAGTTTGTTTTGTTTCAAGTATTTGCACTTGTTTCCCCTCTGAATTCCTTTCCTCCTTCTCTGACATCTGCAGCTGGTTTCCAGTCAGCCCTTGGTGACCTTGGGCGTGTTGAGAAAATGGAGTTGGACCTGCTCGTGTTTTGGCATGACCTTGGGTGGGCTGGCTGTCCATCTGCAGGGCTTGGCTGGAGCTGCAGTCCTGCAAACCTGTGTGCAGCTACAGAAGCCTCCAGCCTGTCCCTAGGAGACCTTGGTGAAGAGGCATTGTCTTGGTGTAGCTTGTTCTGGCTGTAGAAACAGAGAGGGTTTAACACGTATCTACAAACGGAGAATGTCAAAGCTCATGTGGATACCATACGCCCAGCACTGCTGGTTTTGGGGTCTACTCCTGCATTAAAGTCAGTCCCTACTTGATCTCCAGTGGAATCGGAGGGCAGCAGCAGATGCCCCCATAAGCACTGGAACAAGACCGTTTCCTTCTTGCTAGGAATACTGTGTGGGAATGTAGGTATTTATTTTGGAGGTTGCAGTAACGCGTTGTAGTTCTTGCCTTCCCTTCCCCAGCTATCGTGCAGGCACAGCAATTCACTCTCTGCACTAGGGAACAGTGGGATGAAATATACGGGACACGGTAAATGGTACAAAAATCATATTCCACTCCTACTAGTGATTGCTCTTCATTAATAGGCCTTCCAAGAGCTTTAAAGATAAAGTGGCCATAAAAATAAAAAACAAAGTTCAGGTTTTTTTAGCTTTTCCCTCTTATGTTAAAGGTCTTAACATCAGATTCCTTTGAAAATGTAAAATCTCTTCAGGTTTGAGGCACTAGGAATAGTTCCCATAGATCTTCTACCTTTTAGACAACGTGCATACAGAAAACTGGAGTCTGAGAGAGAGTTGAGAATATTTTAAGGCATCCTCTTGGTAAGTGATGTCTGGGATGTGCTGAGGCGGGGTGAACTCCTGGACCCACGAAGCTGGGGCGAGATCCGGCGCGCGGCAGTTCTTTGGTATATTTGTGACTGCGAGAAGAAAACCGGTGTGCCTCAGTTTTGGCAGCACCGCACCGGCGTGAGTCGTAACGCAACGTTGCGAACCCGAAACGCTGCGGAAGGGCACGCGCTGCTAGGCTGGAGCCTCTTTACGGCGGCTTGCTTCCCCAGCCGTACGCGAAGCCCAGCGCGGCGTCCGGCGTTTCTGCCGCGTGCCGGTCGAATGCCTTTGGCAGCTGTGCAGCTGAGCCGGCGTCGCCAGCTCGCACTGGCAGCACCTGAGAGCTTACGGCAGCCTTGGCTTGGTTCAGTCAAACTCCAGCTGCTTCTGCAGCTACTTTCAGCCTGGTCCCAGCCTGCGTAGTTTCAAACTCCTGCTTCTAGCAGTGCCGGAGGAGAGGAAGAAGTACGACCCCACAGTCCTCGGGAAAGCTTTCATCAGTGTCGCAGGAGTTACTAGCGGTGGGTCAACTCATCTTCCTCTTCCTCCCCTGTTGTCCTGTGATTTGCCTTTTGACCTGAACGCGCAGCTGAGCTTGAAAAGGTGACATCGATTTTTTAAATTTTTTTTTTTTCCCCAGCCTGGCAGAAAAGAAGCACTTCTGCTCCACTGGCCTTCTTTGGCCACTTACCTCCTGCACGCTGCCGCAGCGAGGCGAAATGCGCGGTGTAGGCTGTTCTGTGCTTTTGCTCCTGCTCCTTGCATTTGTCAGGAGCAATTAAGCTCCTGCTTTCACAGAATCGCTAAGGTTGGAAAAGACCTTTAACATCATCAAGTCCAACCATCAACCCAACACCACCATGCCCACTGAACCATGTCCTGAAGCACCACGTCCACATGTTTTTTTGAACACTTCCAGTGATGGTGATTCTACCACTTCCCTCCTCCTGTCTCTTATGGATCTCTGTTTTGAGAAGCCCAGGGGCTGATTTTTCTTAGCATTATTGCTAAAGGAAAGAAAAAACAAAAAACCAAAAGGAAAAAAAACCCAACCCAAAACCCAAACCTTGGGCAGGGTGGTGGGATATACTTGTGTGCTGACTCTAATGGTGTGACTCTTAGCCATGCAACTGGCCACACAAAAACTCTGGCTTAAAAATACCTATTTACTATTTCCAGAGGCTGCAGCTTGACTCAGCCTATACGTTGACCTGACCGTTCTGCCTGGCCTTTAAACTCAATCGCCGCACCGAGGATTGCTTCAGTCGCTTGACCGGCGCAATGAGCCCTGATCCTTTCCCTCTGAAAACATCCTCTTCTCGCCTCCCCAAGCAATTACTAGTCTCCCCCGGCGCAGCCGCGCCAGAGCAGCGGCACCGCGGCGGGACGGTGGCGGCCGCTTCGTTTACCTGCTGGAGGCTCAGTTAAACTCGAGAGGATCCTGGTGAAATTGCTTCTTGTTCTCGCGTGTAATTACGCAGCCAAGTGCTCGTCGGGAGCCCTTTGAGGCCGCTAGCAAGCGCCGCCGGGCGGCACAAGCGGAGGTTCGAGCCTGGGTGTCCCGCGCGTGCTGGAAGCGAGTTGCCGCTTCGCCTGGCGAGCATCTGTGCTTTTTACTCCTGCTGGTTGCAGACGGGGCCACTCGCGTCTCCCGGGTGGCCCGTGGGCAACCGTGCGGCTCGTAATCAGAATAGACCCTTCTGACAGCCGTAGTCTGACTAAATCTCTCTTCCTCGCCAGCTTTCCGTTCTCCTCCTGCTTTCCCCAGTGACTTGCCCTCTCGCCACCACCAAGAAAACAGATTTATTTTTGAATGTGTAGCTAAGCTGGCAGCGATGTGACACCTCCTCGGCTCCCGCTTGGTGTAACTGCAGGAATGAAGAACTGCTTTTTCTTTCTGGTCCCAGGAATATTTGAGCTTCCCATGACTCTTCAGTAGAACTTGATCTGTGGGTAGTTGTCACCAGGTGTTTGCGTCTGACCTGAGGAGGTTTTTATTGCTCTGGAGTGGTAACTACAATGGGAAACTGAAACCCCCAGCACACGAGTCCCGGCTCATCCCTTGTCGCAAGGGCAGAGAGGTTTGTTTCTGTGGGGAAACCAAGGACCGAGGAGGCCTCAGTGGGGTCTCCACGAGGGAGCTAGTGGCTTGGCAAGGTTGCTTTCAGTCTCTGCAGCCCCAACCCTTGCCCTGAAGGTGCACCTAATCCTGGAACTTGCATTTCAAGAACAGATGAGTGTTTGCTGGTTTAGATACGCTTGTTTTCTCTGCCTTCGGGAGGTGCAAGACCACCTGTGCTTGCACTCCTTGTGCTCCCCTAAAAAAAAAAAACACCCAAGAAACCCCCCCATGCACTTCCAGTTCAGGGGAGCGCTTGGTTTTCTACAAAAGCTCATGGGCACTTCTAGGTCTGTAAGTCTTGTTGTTTCCTTGGGGTGACTGGGAGAACATGATCCCTGTGGAGAGGCTCTGCCTTCTCTTTGGTAGCACTCCTTGCTCTTCAGTCCAACTTCTGGAGGTCTATGGCCACCTGTACAAGGGCTTGACCCATGGTGGGAACCTGCGCTTTTGAGCGTTGGGTAAGTCTGAGCGGGAGATGCACTCTCCCTGTTCTTCCCGAGTCACGCGCTGCCCGAGGGTGCTGTCGGGAAGCCGCTGGGGTGTGTGGAGCGGGCGCTGGATGGGCAGTGAGGGACATACGCCTGGAAAGCCAGCGCTTCCCGCTGCCAGAGCCATTCCCCGCAGACCACCTCTGCTTGCTGAGACGGGTGACCACCTGCCCTTTTGACTGCATTTGCTAGCAGGTTTCTGCGATTTTTTTTTTTTCTTCCTCTGGCCTCCCACATAGAAAATAATTCTTTCAACATGCAGATGGCGGCTCCCTTTGCAAAGGGGCAGGCATGTGCATAAGGCTGTATTTTTACTTTATTCATAGAAGGTGTGTATGTGTCACAGGGTGTTACACTCAGTATTATATTAAAAATAGCTACTGTGAAGCTTCTAATTCTCACCTTTTTGCTTGCACTCCTGATTTCAGAGTAATTAGTGATTTACAGTGTAAAACTTCTCTGTGGTTGGGAGAGCTTTCTATGAAATGTCTACAGCTTTCTTCTAAAACAGGGTTCGGTGTTTTCAGGAGGTGATCATGAAGAGGCTTGACTTATTCTAAAACTGCCAGAGTGGACACTGGACAACTATATCCTGGGTTGAATGCTGATGATGAACTAATCCAGACTTAGTCCGGAGTGAATGGCAGTATTGTGGGTGCATAATTGGACGCTCTGGTCATGAGTGGGAGAAGTGGCAAAATCCCCCAGTAGAGAGTCGAACTGCCAAAAGTTGGCATTAGGAAAAGTGTCGTTTTTTGGTCTTCTAGCCTTTCTCCCATTATTTGTGCACCATGAGTGGCCTTCTGCCCAGAATGCTGCAGCATTTGGATGGGCTGTATTTCAGGGCTGTTGGTCTGTAGGGAGAAGACATGAAATGGGAGGAAGAACAGAGAGAAAAATTAGTTGTGTTTGTGTGGTTTTTTTTTTAAAGCAGTATAACTTCCCCTTTCCTCCTGCATTTTTGTCCCACTTCATCTCATGATTATTAGGAGCCTCCTTGCAGCAGAAACTTGACTTGGTCCCATTAAAAAACCACCCAAAAACCAAATGCCTCGGACCGAACTCGTCATGCTCCTTCTATGCTGGACCAGCAGCAAGGTACTAATCCCTTAGCCCGACAGACTACGGACCAGTCTGCACATCCTTGGGACTAAGTGTGAGTGGCAACCATGTGGGCAATGAGCAAGCTGCCAGTACTTGGTCCGTGGTTGTCCTCAGCAGGTAGCTTGGCGTCTGCAGCAAGACCCCCATGGTAAGTGTCGTGTGTGTCCCGATTCAGTGGTTAGCTGGGGCCGTGACCTCTGGATACAAGAGCTGACAAGACACTCTGGAGCTGTCGCTGTGGCTATCGTGTCAATGTATGCGTAAAGTCTAGCATCACTGTTACCATGAAGTTATTAATGGAAATCATCACCCTCATTTAGTAGCTGCCATCACTTAGTAGATTAACCTTTATCAAGCAACTTTGCTGTGCCAGCTGCATGGCAAAGTAATTACTTTTAATAGAATCTGCCCTTGATTTAAAGCCACAGGGGAGGCAATTAAATTTAACAAAGGCAAAAGCTGTGACTTATAAATGAAGATGGATGGCTTTTGTTATCTGTTTCATAAATTTTACTGTGTACAAGTATTAGAAAATATTCAGTCATCTCATATTTTGGGGGTTTTAAAATGTGATATTAGACTCTCTTTCTCTGAGGATGAATTGAATGTCATCCAGTACTAGCTCTGGGATTTGGCTCAGAAATAGAGCTTAGGGTGTCATTTACACTCAAGTTGACTTGCAGGGGGCTTTGAACTTGAGCTGCCACTTGCTTCTTCAACCTTTGGCAGTTGTGTTCAGTGTGAAGAGTGGACTTATGATTTCTTGGATCACCTGATCTCTTCCCTACATCTAGCTTATAAGGTAGCATTTTTCTTTAAACCAAGAAGCACCCTATACTAGTCTATGTGACTATAGACACTTTCCATTAAGGTGGTACCAGGAAAAAAGAGCTGGTCAGCGTGTATCATACATAGTTTTACGATGGCCTTGAATATGTTAGTTTGAGCAACAGATGCTGTATGCATTTCTGTTCTAAACTTATGGTGGTGTCCGAGCTCTTGGGGAGAAAAAATCTGTCCAAATTCTTCCTTTTAAACAACTACGGTGTTTGCTTGGAAAGCTTGGCCTGTCTATGGATTGGCATTGTGCCTGTTGAGAGATGGGCAAGAGAAGACCTTTTGGGTTTTTTTTGATTGAGGTGGAATCAGATACACTTGTCATCTGGGGAACAGTTTCTTCTGTGTGGGAGATGGAGATCGTGGTTGTAAGAGTCTTTGTGGGCTTGTATAGCAAGGTGGATCTTTAGCGTCAGTCACGTTAACATACTTGGCCGAAACGAACTTCTTGCACTACTGGGCTGTTTTGGAGGGATCTTAAAAGTTGGTGTGGTTTTTGTTGTGGGGTTTTTTTTGAGGTTTTCATGAGTGAGATGAAGGCTGTGATAAATGCATAGTCATCCAGATTTCAGTGACTGGACAATGGAAATCTGCTTGTGCGTAGGTGTGGACGGTCCCTGCACGTGGAGTGAGCGCGGTGGTGGTACCTTGTCATGGCGCTGCTCATGCTGCAGTATCCCCCTGCCTCGCTGAGCCCCCAGTACCTTTAGCTAAGCTTGATTGACTGCAAGAGAATCCAAAACGTCCAACAACATAGATCAGGCTGCCAAAACAAGTTCAAAACTGGGTTGTAATAGTATGGTAGTGAGAGTATGGTACTAGAACGACTCCTGGTGAGAGCATGCCAACATTGCGTTAGGACATTTTGTAAGAACCGTTAGGAGAACAGTTTTAGGAGAAATGCTTGCCAGGACACTTCAAAGTGGAAGGCATCCTGCTGTGGGGCAGGTAGGTGCTCGGTAGCATTGTGTGGTCTCTTGCAGACCTTGATGTCAGAAACCAAAAATACAATTGTTTCTTTTTTCTTCAGTTTAGCTCTGCCAGATTTGGCTTGGTTTAGGTGTAGATAGAGCCATGTGTCCTGCCTAGACCTCCAGCCAGACTTCTCCCCTTCCTCCACCACCCAGCTGAGAAGTAGCTGCCTAGCCAGCGGCACCCCTCTGCCTGTACGAGCACTTAACCTCAGCCTAAGGTGCATGGTGTCCCCTCACCGTCTTACTTGCCGACGGCTGTTTCCAGGGGACTGGGGCTAAAGAAGAGGCTCCTCGCAGCTCCTTGGAGCAACCGTGTGCCAGAATCCTTCAGGAGACCTATGGAGCCATAGGGTTGCGTATGGGAGGCATCTCCTAAGCTGCAGTGTTAGCAGCACAGCATCTGCTGGAGTTAGTTGTTTCAAATGCAACAACAAGAAAAAAAAGGGCATTTAAGGCTGCTTTAACTATCTTTTGTAGAAAAGGGTATGCACACGTTTCTGAGCAGCTCCCAAAAGCAGCTATAGCCTGGCAGGGAGCAGCTGCCCGTGCATGTGCAAGGCCGATTAAGATTCAGTGCCGCTTCAAAGCTTTCGCTTAGCCTCAAAACAGGCTTCTAAAAAGCAGGAGAAAAACCAACTTGTATTAAAAAGCAGCTTCCGAATCAGAATTGTTTGTCCCCCTCAGAAGAGGCGAGAGCTGACTCTGTCTTCCTAAAGCCCTCCAGAGCATCGCTAATCCCGCTGCAAGTCTGTCCTGCGCTGGAGCCAGCCTCATAGATGGGTGCGAGGTGGCTTGGTCTGCTGCTAAACTTCTGTTTGGTGCTGGGTCAAATGGATATTGATGATTTTTTTTTTTCTTTTTTTCCTTATGTTTCTACTTGGGGTAGAGCTCTGGGTGAACTTCACACCATGTGCTCTGCTAGCCTGAGGGCAGGCAAGCCTGCTCGTTTCAGGGTGTGCGTGTGTTTTTAAAGGTAAAACAAACAGCCCTCTGCAAGAGAGGTGGCTGCTGGAATGCCAGGTGATTTTTACAGGACTTAAAAACAAACAGCAGGTGGGTATGCAGAGGAAGGCCCCAGTGTCTCTGAGCTGGGTGGATGTTCAGCATGCAAGGGGTTGGAGTCCAGTTACAGCCTCTCTGCAAGTTCCCAACACCCAGGAAGAGCTTAAACGGTTACGTAGATGCGAGAAAAGAATGAGCTTTACCATGAACATGTTAACAAAGACCTTTTTGCTAGGAGGGACAATATATTGATGTAAGAATACTGTATCTTATGCGTGCAGTGGAAATTAATCTGGATTAATTTGATGAAACTAAACATGATTAAAGTCAGTCTTTGGGATTCAGAGTAGCTTTTTATTTGATTTTAGTTTAATTGGCTTACAGGAGTTAAGTGGCTGTTCTTGAAAGGGTGTTCATACCAGTGCTGTCCATGGAAGCCTATGCTCTGAACAAACCCTCCGCTGTCTCTCCTTTAGAGTTGACTGTGAACGGAGCTGTATCGACAGCGTTGGACCGCGTCAATGAGGAGACCTGCCCCGCGGGCTGGCGCTCAGCCGGGATGCTGTACGAGGTGACCGCTGCAGACAACGCATTCCTCCGCAGCGGGAGCACAGGAGATGTTCTCGGTGCCCCGACGCGGGGAGGTCATCTCCTCTACGCCTTCGGTTTAACGAGTGCGGAAAAAAGTCTACGGCGCCGTCAACAGCTTAGAGAAGGAAAAGAGAATTCTGTGTTTGTATTCCCTTCTGCCAGGAGAACAAAGAGCCCAAACTCACCATTGCATGCTGGAGATCAAAAGCACTTCTGCATTTTATAACCAGCCCCAGGGATTTATTGCTGTAAGAATCTCTGACAAGCTGGGGCTTCAGGATTCCCGAGGGGTTTATGTGCACAAATGACAACATTCCCCGGAGTAAATATTAAAGCGAGCTGAGGTTTTGAAAAGGATATAAGCCTTCATGTCTGGGGCTCTGCCACCTGTAACTGCCCGTGCATAAGCAGACTGATGGGAATTCTCCATGCACAAGACACCAGCCTCTCGAAACGAGAAGGGCTGGGATGGACTGCGGCTGCTGGTGGGACTGGGGACCACATGGGCTGGTTGCCCAAGCCTGGATGGCAGTGTCCGTCAGTCGGCACAGCTTGTGCTGGATCTCGCCCAAAATGGTCCTTTCCAGCCTGAAGGTCATGGTTTGTGGCCCGAAGGGAATGGGAGGAACCCGTGGCTTTGTAGCACATTGGCTGCGGGGTGGTCTCTCTTCAGTGTCTGAAATGTGGGGCTCGTCCTTCGGCACCAGCATGTCAGAGCTGGCTCGATGCCTTTCAGCAGCTTGAGCAACACTGAATTTTGCTGCCCTAAGGCTGGATGACCAGGCTGGTTCTGTCCCAGAAAGGGAGGGAAGGCCCTGGAGACCCAAGCTTGTGGCTCTTGTAGCTACCCAAGGAGAGAAAGGTGTTTGTGGGTGGAGGGGGCTGTTCTGTGTTGTGCATCTTCAGTCTCTTGCGCATCTGCTGCGTGTGCAGCAATGCCCTTGGCTGTGCCGCAGCTCTGAAGAAGCACAGTAGTTCAGGGACTGGGGCTTTCTGGCAATGTTTGCTGACACCCTTCCTAACTTCCCTGCCAGCGGTCTGCTGTCCTCTCCCTATAACAACTGCCTCCAAGGGCAGTCCATGAGACTTCACGCTCCTGCAGGCTCGGCTGTAACAGGTAGGCACCCGCTGTTGGCACTGCCGTGGTGCAGAGGAATTGGTAGGGAGTGCAGAAAGCCAGGAACCTCTTTTTGTGCCAGGCGTATGTCACCCAAGGCAAGGGAGCACTGGAGATATAGCTCCCTACTGAAAAATCTTCACGTCACGCGGAGTACATGTGTGCAGGTCTTCTGCATGCAGGGGCAGAGGTTTGCTTTTGAAAATGACCTTGATAGAGTCTTCTCTCTGCTGTGGGTCTGTTCTCATGCCATGCCTCACTCTAAGTTACTTTGGGTTTTCCCCCCTTTTTTCCCTAGAAAAGCTCTAAATGGGTCTATATTTGGAACAGGCTGCACGCTGGCTGACAGCAAATAATGATATTAATAGGGCCCCCTGATACCTATCGGGATTCTTCCATTTCTAATGCTCTGCAGCTTGAAGCTTGGAAGAAGGTTCGTGGGGTTTTTTCCTTCCGCCAAGTGATGACCACCTCTTGGTGTAGGGTAATTGAATTTGAGTCAGACAAGACCTTCCCTCAAAGGTGAGTTTGCTGCAAAAGCTGTGCAGTGATGGGGAAGTTTAACCCTTCATCCTCCCCAAGTCTTTCCCAGGCAGAAATCATGTTATTTCTCCGTGGCGGAGATGGCTCTTTGCCATGAGCACCCAGTACGGCTTAGGTTGCTGACCTGGCTGAGACAGAAAGCAAGTGTTGTATGAAAGGTTAGAGGAGCAAATTCCCTTCCTGTGGGATGAAGCTCCTCTCCTTAACCAGCAGCCCACGAGGTGCTGCGTCCTAGAGCTGTGGACTGCTGTACCTTGGAGCTTGCTGTACGTGATGGGGTAGGAGCTGACGGACCAGAGCAGCGGTCCTGCACCTGGCAGCCTGCAGCCCCCCAGGGGCTTGAAAGGGCTCTTCCTCCTTTACTTTATCCCCTGCTGCCCCAGGGAGTTTGAGGAAGGGTTGAGGGATGCTTCTGTCTGAGTCCCGTTTCCTATCAAATTTAAGGGTTGATCCTTGGTGCTTTGGGTTGACCCTTTTTCTTTGCAGCCACTGTCAGGGATGGAGGTTGCTGTCGCGAATGGCTGTCTCCTGTCAGCTCTCCTAGGATGCTGGAGGGGTCTGGTCTCCCTGGGTGCACAAAGTACAATTTTGCTGTTCCGTCCCCCATGTCTGCTCTGCTCGGTCTATGTGGAAACCTGCTTCCTCCGCCAGTTTTGACCTACAGCCACAGCCGGTGAAAGCAGAGTCAATGTTTCTGGTTCTTAATAGTTCCCAAATGAGCTGGTTCTCTACTGAAACTTCTCCTGTGGCAATATAACTTCTTCTTTTGTCTTTTTGTGGTCAGCACGCCATGGCCAAATGGCTGCCGGTGCTTTCTGAGGACGGACGGTTTGACAGATCATGCTAGCTCCGTATTTCCAGGGATGATAGGGCTTCAGCTCAGCTGTGGACCATTGCAAGCTGAATCTCTTCAGAGCTCTTTGCGGTGGCCTGTTAGCTGTTTGCTCTGCAAAGCGCTGACTTAAATAGCTGTTGAGTTAGGCTGACAGCAGGTTCTTGCAAATGAGGGGAAGACAAAACTGATGCTTTAAAGAAGCGTTGTTGTATGTGGGAAGCTTTCCTGTGTTGTGATTATCTGCTTCAGCACATTATTGCAGCTGTTGTTGCCTTTTCAGCACGTGTGAAAGGTTGCAAAAATATATCCGTTCTCTGCTGTGTGCTTTACTTTGCACCTGGAAGAGGGAGATGCCATGGTGGGTAGAATTAACAGCGTCGACTGTTGAATGCTGCCATTTTAACATTGCAACAGATTATTGCATTTAAGTAGATGGGATAAATATTAATTAAAATACTTGGTCGGAAAGACTTGTAGAAGGACTGGAAAATCAATTGCATTCCTCTAAGGAGCTTTCTTGTTGAGATTTGTTTTTAATTCTTTGTAAATCTTGGTGTCGTGCTGTGCTTGCTTCTACACCGCTGTATCTCAAAGCAACTGCCCCATAAAACACCACAGAGGTGGGGTTGGGGAGCAGTGAATTTCAGTGGGAGAATTTAACATGCATTACATATCCAAAAACCTCACTATTTCATTTTATGTCTTGATGGAGAAATGAGTATACAGCCAAACACTGTCTTGGGAGGGGGAAAGGCACAGAGTTATCAGCTGCTGATGCACGGATGAATTTGACTTGCTGTATGATGACTAGAATAGAAGAACTCACCTCATCCTCTTGCATTCATGGTATAAAGGCATCAGAGAAACTGGGTATTACTTGTCAGGAGCTGAGAAACTGTGATGCTGATGATAAACTGCAGGAGTTAGGGGTCTGTCAGTAGCATTCCCAGGACAAGCAGGGTAACAGGGACAGTAATTCAGGATTCATTCTCTTAGTTGTCTTTTTGGTAAGAATCACAGAATAGTTTGGGCTGGAAGGGACCTTTCCAGGCCATCTAGTCCAACCCTCCTGCCATGAGCAGGGACATCCTCAACTAGAGCAGGTTGCTCAGAGCCCCGTCCAGCCTGACCTGGGATGTTCCCAGGGACGGGGCATCTACCACCTCTCTGGGCAACCTGGGCCAGGGTTTCACCACCCTAAGACGCAAGAGATCCCCAAAAAGCTGCTGCTGCCTCTGAACTACTCTTTGTTCTCTTGGGGAACTGCCATCACCAAGGATGGAGTTGAGTGCCTACCAGCAATGCCTGTGAGCAGGAATTGTAAGAGTTGGTGCAGTGAGCGGGGAGCCAGTCAGCTCTCTAACAAAATGCCGAGGAGGGGTGTATTTCTGGGAAGCCTTCCTCTTACATCCTTCTCTCTGTGCCACGGCACCCATTGGACTTGGCCAAGGCTCTGCCCTTCCCACTGGGGACTTTTCCACTCTTTGCCCCTTCCCCAAGGACCTGCCTGGCCACCCTCCAGCTGTTCAAAGATGGGGGGGCTTGTACTGCCTGAGGGCTTTAATGGAAATGCTTTGTCTCACATGGCTTCTGTGTTGTTATTGAAGTCATCGGGGATATTCTGCAATTAGCTGGAAGCTGAATGCATTGCGTGGTGAATGTCACTATGATGAGATAATTAGCGCAAGCACCTCAAACTCATCAGCACAATCCTTCGTGACAGATGCCTCATCTGAGGCACGTTGGATGTGCCCCTCAGTTTCAGGAGATCTGCCACCTGCCTCCAGCTATGAGATCAGACTGCTGGCTCTGTGTAGTGGTCAAAGAAAAGCCAGTTCTGCGCTTCCTTTACCTCTGAACATGGGTGCCTAAAATAAAAGTTGGGTGAGCATGTTTATGTTCCTCCTGCTAGGAGTGCTTGCTTCTTCCTTGACCTTTCTCTTTGCAAAGCACTTTTGAAAACAATTTTTTTAGGGAATGGATCAGGCCTTTTCTCTGGGAAGATTGGAAGCGGGTGTAGCTGTGTAGCTCCCTGGTCTTCATTTCATGTCTGGCAGACCAGCATTAGAAACTACTCTAAAACTTTCTTTGACAGCCAATTTGGCAGAGCGGCACCTGAGTAGGTTTAATCTCTCTGTCTTCCACCTGAAGCCACTGTGTGTCTTGAGGTTTTTTTTGTTTTCCCTGTCCTGTCCCTTTTTTTTTAACTGCTTCCACATTTTCTTAGTAAGCAGATATCCTGAATTAGAGATCATGACAAGTATGTATTTATCTTTTTCTCCTGGCTGCCCTGCTATGGGTGCTCATGATGCAGACCTTATTGTTGCATTGCTGACATCTTTAATCATAGTTATCATGCACTTGGAAAGCTTTGTGTGCTGAATAAGTTTGTGGGTCTTTGTGCCACAAGCCACAGTGACTGTGCGTTTCTACTTGAAATAGTGTGTCATCATCTTGCTATCCTACAGCCTTCTGCCTGGGGGTGATGGGGTACTCTTTTCCTGAAAGAAGGCACAACACATGGCTCTGCCGTTTAAATTTGCCTAGCACAGTCTCTAGCCTCAGCATAATGTGACCTTTTACACCTGGGAGAAGTCCAACCTGCAAGGAAAGACTTTTTGCAGTAGCAGAGGATGTGAGTGTAGAGTTGGAGAGCAATAGGTGATTGCAAGTAAATCTACTGAAGCCAAAAGATGTTGCTGCTCTTGCTCAGAAGTCATCACTCCTCTCTGATGCCCGGTGGCCAATGTGGGACCATCCTTGCCTGCATGCAAAGAAAAAGGTGTACTTGTCTGACATGTTTAAGGGATTTTTTTTTTCTTTTGCATTGTAACAAATTTATGGTAATTCTACATATAATTCTCTGGGACAAATGTTTTAAGATGTGCTGCCTGTTAATAGAGAAGCTTGGTCTTTATACGTAACAACGTTATGGGTCACGTCCAGGAATAACTGCACCCCTGTTTCTTCTTCAAATGAATGAATGTGGTTAAGAGGCTGAACACTGCATGGCTTTGTAGAAAAACACTTGCTAAGCTTTCTGGGAGTAAACATCTTTGACAGTGTTACTGAAATAGAATTTAAAAAAAAAACAACTGGAGTAGAAGAGATAAGTGCACTTTAAACAAGCTTGTAGATGAAAGAGATGATCAAGCTCATAGACAACTTGCATAATACAAATTGAGTAGTAAGGGCATGTGCAGTAACTTTTTTCTACAAGTCATTAAAGCAATAGACCTCCTTGATGTCATTGGCTCTTTATGTGAGGAGACAGTAGGTGGTCTTTCTGGAGACGAACAATGAAGCACCAAACATATAACTGCAGTAACAGCATAATGAGAGAGACCTGAAGGAAAAAGGAGAGTGTCTTTGCTGTATTCTCTTCGCTCTTTTTCTTGACTCTACAGTGGAAAATCTTCAGGCCAGGAGGGTGTCTAAATTGCAGTTCTGAAGCTGCTAAGGAATCTAGTTTGATCCCTTGGACAACATAAGTTACAGCCCACCCATCACTGAGTAAAGTCTGCAGCAAGACAGGATGTGATTGCAGCGAGGGTGGCTCATGAGTGTAGAGGCTGTGAGTGATTTTTAAAGCGGACTCTAGCATATGCTGTTCTTGGGAGAGGGGCAAATAAATTTTCCTCTGCTTGTAACAAAGTCTGTCCTAGGATGACGTGGGCAACAGGGTCGTCCCTGCTGGAAATGCTTAAATGTGAGACGGGGTGTTTTGGGGTGAATAATGTTTGGCGTCACAGTCTGATGTGTGGAAGGCTTTGAGTTTGTATTTTTGCAATGAGTCTGTGGCTGGCAGCATTTCAGTACCCTTCCAAAACAAGAGACCAGAGCGACCAGCTCAATGCATCCCGAAAATGCAGCTAGGTTTAAGGTATGCTCTCCGTGTGCCTGCTGCAGAGTCCACAAGAACATGAGTAAGTTTTGGAAACGTGCATCTTCCAGAGACATGGTAGATATGCCTGAATTACCTGTGGAGGTTATCCTGATTATCAATGGGATGTTTCATTCTAGTTGTAGCATGCCTCATGTCAGTTGTGCCAAGTCTAGCGCATGGGGCCAAATATTTTTAAGTTTTCCTTTGTCGTTTCTGGTGCTTCTCCAGAGCATGTCTTCAGTTGTTCCTTTACAGCTGTGGGACACTTGTGGCCCAGCTACCAAGACCTGGGCTCAGTTTTTATGGGGATATTCTTTTACAGTTGATTCTTTTGGGAACCTGCGGTACCCCGGTCTTTAACAGCTGTCTGCCAAATAGGAACTCTCCATCCTGGGAGATCCAGACTCAGAAGCCACTCTAAAACTTTAAACCACGCTTCTCTGCTGTGGTATATTAGCTTGATGAATCTATGAGAACTTTTTTTTTTCCCTCTGACACGCAGAGCTTTTGCTTTTTTCTTAGTGTTGTTTCTTTTGAGCTGATGTAGTTGTCTGTCTTTCCTTCAGCTAGTTCTGCTTGGGTTCACTTTTGCATCTTTAAATCTGCTGGCAAGAGTCTTTTTGTAAAGTTGGAGTCTCTCTGCAGATCAGCATTATTTAGAGATAAGATACTATGATACTATCTGATCAGTTCACTATTAGTATATTGGCTGGACTTTTTTTTTTAAGCTAAAGCCAGCATTTTTCTAAGAATATTCCTACTTGAATGGAAGTATCAAAGGATTTCTGATTGCTCTTGGAATGACTATGACACAGTGTTATCTTAGATTGGTCTTAAGCTTCAGAGGAAGCAAAGTAGATTCACAGTGAAATCAGTTTGATGGTTAAGAAAGAAGATCTTGCACCTGACAAGCTCACAAGTCCCATGAACGTGCTGGGGTTCCCTGGTCTGTCACCCTGGCTCTAATGAAAGGCTGGAAAGCAGGAGAGAAGGCAGTCTTGACGATGTAACTGTCTTGCAGTTGTGCAGCTTTACCGGGATGGTTGGAATTGCTTTACTGTGCAGAGCTTGTCCCTGTATAGATGCATCTTAAGCCAGATAACTCACAGTCTAGGTAGCTTCTGTGATGAATGTATGAGTCCTTGCTTTGGTCAATTGTCTCTCTGGTGGGTTTTTCCCCTACTAAAGGGTGGCTGAAACCTAAAATTATTTTCTGTCTGGTGATGGCTAGCTGCATACAGGGGAACTGGCTGTTGTGGCACAGAGTCCAGCCCAGGGTTTATGACCAAGTTCTTGTTAAGGTTTCACGTGCTGTGTGCTGGGAATATCTGTAACTGCCATCTTCCAGCACAGGCACCTCTTTTACATAGCCTGGACAGCTCGGTCTGACTGGCCGTTGTCAAACTTGTGCCTTGAGGTTCTGCTAGAGCGCATTGTAGATGTCAAGCAGCGGAAAATAAAGCACAGGTTTGAGATGACTTGCTCTGGTGTGGGTTTTCTTATCTCTGAGATGTCATCAACACATATTTTTCCCTAGTCTTGCATTTTCCTTTATTGAGCTTCTATCTGATGGCTTTTGCTGCTGCTTTGTATTGAGAAAATCTTCAATATAATAATTCCGTCTCTTCTTCCTATCAATGTGTGCTCTATCAGCGATGCCCTTTAACATTGCTATTCTGCAGCTTGTTTTCCAGGTCTCCCAATAACTCATAAAGTTCTTCTCCAAACTTTGTCACTCTCGGGCATGGCTTCCTTGGGACAGTTATGCCATGGGGCGGGGAAAGAGAGCTGTCTCTTCCTTGTGCTGAGGTTATGTGTGAAATGACTAAAAACTCTTTTAGCTAGGGAGCTTTATGGAGAACTTGGTTTTGGCTGACGATTTACACCTGTGTGTTCTTCTGTTATGGTGGCTAGGACAGTCTCACTTTGTGAGAAAGGTCTGCTTTTCTAGTTCCTATAGATATGACCTTATCTGGCTGTATTTGAACTTGCTGCTGTCTAGCAGTCTGATCTCTTTGAAATTGTTCTTGCTATTTAGCCTTTTCCAATGGTTTCCATTGTCTGCAAACTCAGCTGTACCTTGGTTTTGGTTATCATAACACAGGTTAATCCCACAAGATTCCCTGGACATATTCCTTGCAAGTACGAATTCCCTGTTGATCATTAAACTTTGAGACCTGTTGATTAACCAATTTAAATTTGTTCTGTGGCTTATGTTAGCATTAGTGTTGTAACATAATAGTAACTGAAAAGATGATACCTGACTCTGTCATTCTTCCCAGACCTTTGATGCTCAGAACAACATGAGAAATCTCAATCAAACTTATAAGAACTTAGAAAATACATGTTATCCTAATAGAACTCGTGTAATTAATGTCAATAAATACTACCATCCTTTAAACACTTATTAATTTGGTTTCATCCTAACTACTGCAGTGTATCCAGGATTGATTCTGAGAATCTATAAAACCTTGAACTGAAGACCACATGAAAAATGTAATCTTCCAGTTATCTTAGGACTACCTTTGTTCAAAGGCTTTTCAAGAGCCAATCTGAACAGTCCAGAGGATTCTTTTTTGGAAAGATTCCCAACTTATCTGATCTTAGTAGTTTTCATTTAACATTACTGCATGGAATGGAAAGGTTTTCAACATGACTTGAATGCTTCCTTTAGCCTGGTTTTCTAAGGATATATGTGGTTAAGCTGTCTCCTTTCCTTATACACTAATAGCTTTCAAAACCATTGTCAAGTCAAAATTAGTTAGAAAAGTTGTTTTCTCCAAGACATGAATGTCTTTCCGGTGTTGTGAACCTGGGCTCCTGTGTAGAGGAGGAAAACCTTATCAAGTAACTTTCACAGAGGGGAACTGTGGTGTGGGCTCACCATTGAGATGCACTTTCCCACACAATGTAACCCAAAGTGGGTTTGGGCATGCTCCAAGCATGAGAGACATTAGGCAGACTCTCTTTAGATCTCTGCAGAATTCAACCATGAGACTGAAATCCATCGCTACTAGTTTCTTAAGCTAAGGGGGAAGCAGAGGGAGATTTCTATCAGTAGATAAGACCTTGCTGGAGAACTGCAAGAATTTTAGGGGAACGTGGAGCTGGAGCAGACTTGCCTGTTTACCCTTCTGAGAGAGTGGAGGGGAAATTAGCAGAAGAGGTGGCTTCCTGATTACTAAGCCACAACGAAGATTAAGATAGGAGGTTGCTGGGAGAACCTACCAGCTCTTTTTTCTCCATGAAATAGACTGGGAAAAAGAAATGCAAAGAAATTCAGAGGTTCTTAACTGGGAGCTGCTTTGGCCAGAGAAAGACACCTTTGTGGTGGAGACCTTTAGGAGTTTCTGATGGAGATAGCAAGAAACTGCTGAGAGATGGAGATAGCAAGAAACTGCTGAGAGATGGAGATAGCAAGAAACTGCTGAGAGATGGAGATAGCAAGAAACTGCTGAGAGATGGATTTTCGACACAAAGGCTTAATAAATGCTTGAGCTGTACCTCAGACCTGTCAATGTTGGGGGGGGGGTGTTTCTCTGTGGACTTTCTTGAAAAGCTGGGAGTGTTTGTATGTGGTGTACCAGGCTTGGGACCCTGAGGCTGTGGTGCAGAAAGTGAGTTTGGTTCCTACCAAGAAATTGCATGGTGTTTGTGGGATGGAAATGACCCCAAAGTAAGTAGAAAACCTGTGGCTGTTCTTTGGAGGGTGCGAAAGGCACAGAGCATGGTGGCTATTCCCAGGGATGTCAGCCAAAAGGAGGTAAGGTAGAAGGCAATGCCTGTGCCTTTTCTCAAATGCAGAACAAGTAATTAATCTCTGTAGTATTCTTGGCATACCAGAAATAGCACTGCTATTGCTAGGATTCTTTAAGCTCATGTGAAGTCGGCTGGACGTTGGATTACTGGAGTTCCCCTCCCTTCCCAATGAATATAAACTAGGAATGAAATAACTGATTTGCATCAAATCCTTCCTTACTTTTCCCTCCCTTCATGAAGATTACATGTCTCACATCACTTACACTGGTCTTTCATCCCTAGGCTTTTTAAAACACCAGTCTTCCTTGAATGATGATATTTGTGGTTATCTAGCATTTTTTTTTTAGGGAAAATATCTTCACTTTGACTTTTGTTAACTTCTCTCAACTTTTTTCCCTTGACTATGTTCAGCCTGAAATTTTCCCCTTTGAACACGTAAGCCGGTATTTCATTAGTTTGGCATTTGCTTTGTCTGTGCGTTAAAAGATTAGCGTGATGGCTTGCGCTGAAGCAAAGGCTGCCTTTCAGTTCAGCTGTCTTCCCGTATTTCTCTGCCCAGACAAAGGTCTGCGTTGGCATGGCTCTGCAGGGGGGCCAGCCTTAGAGATGCTTCTGGTAAATTCTGAAAAATCTTTAGATAAGACTTCTAGTTCTGGGGAGGCTTTGGAAATGTCGGGATGAATCACTCGGACTGCTCCCCTGGTAAGAATTTACTTTGCATTTTGCAGAAAAGGAGCTTAATGACCCTCCCGTCAGTTCAGGAGCAGACGGAGCTCTGCTCTCCCTACGCGCTGGTGGTAATGTCCCTCCAGCCACCCGTGACTCCCGCAGATAATGCTGTCGCAGAGCACCCCTCCCTTTCCCAAACAGGTTATGAACGCTGACTACTCTTAAATATTCCAATCATGTAAATTCCTCCCGGAAGGCTTCAGTGATACCAACTACGTCAGATTTATGCTCTGTAAATGAGCAGTTCCCGTTTCTCTTGTTTACTACCCAGGTTTCTCGCATCAGTGTAGAGGCGATTACAGAATTTTGTCTCATCCCTTGGTGACTTGATTAATGTTGTTCTTGACATCTTGGTTTCTTTGTGCTGAATGAATAGTCATTTGTTGTCTCGTCTCTTCCTCCTCCTTCCCCTCCCCTCCCCACCTCCTCTTTTTATTCCTTGCTTCTCACTATTTAAAAATCTTCCTTCCTCCCTCAAGCAGCTTGACAGTCCTCTAGAAGGGCCCACGAGCCCAGCCTGTCCTCCACAACCCCACACCAGCGTGTCTTTGCGCAGGACGAGTTACCGGCAGGTTGCTGGAACCTTCCTCCTGTTTTCTTCTGTTCAAATTACTTCGCAGGGTGCAGTCACATGCGATGCAGTACCCCGTGCTGATCTTGGCATTTTAAACTGCTTGGAGAACTCCAGCCAGTTTTTGGTATGCACTTATCATAGAATAATTTGGGTTGGAAGGGACCTTTTAAAGGTCACAGAGTCCAAGCCCCCTGCAATGAGCAGGGACATCTTCGACTAGATTCAGGAACGTCTTCAACTTGACCAATACTAGAAATGTTTCCATTGCTCTTTACAACCTCCTCCAATTTTTTATTTTGCTGGTTTGTAACTTAGTGGTTGAGATTTTATGTTTTTTTTAACACCTGAACTGGCTTCTGACCCAAGCGAACTGCTGCTTTTAAAAGATTTCTCTGGAGAAATCCTCCCTCTAAACGCATACAGGTAGTCAGAGCAGCCTTGATCTTAACGCACCACTGAATTATGACCAGAAACTAGGGCAAGCATAGAAATAGGAGCTCTCGCTTCAGCCAGGGAGCACAGAACCCAGTTGGAGGCTGCCTTGCTTGAAATGCTATGCAGGTCTGCGGCTAGAGATGAGTAACCTGCTGAGTGATGCTTGAAGGACGTTTTCGGACCCGCACTGTGACTATGGTTGGCTGACATGCAGGGAGATGCAGATAGCTTGGTCTTGCAGCTGGTTGCCATTTCAGGATGATGTCCTGAAGTATGGATGGAGCGGTTCAGGGGAGGACAGATTCGTGGGAGAAGGAGGCTGGTGGAAGCATTTGTGAATCCAAGGTGATAAAGCCTAAAATAGCTGCTTTTAATAGGTGGATTTGGCTGGATACTGCCTGGAGGAGAAACACTGGCAGATAAGGAGGTCCTGGGTCCAGAGCCCTCAGAAGGGCAAGAATATCTCGGTATCCATATGGAACAGCTTGGTTTTGCTGTTTTTCTTGTGGCAAGAATGCTTGTCAGGAGAGAGGGACTGGTTTTGCTGTTACCTGACCTCTTTGCTCACTTTTTCTCTCCAGGCCCACATGGCTTAGAGCCATCTGTGCTGGAAGATTTGTAGGGTTCCCTTTTCTTTGGTAGAAAACTGACTGAGGTGGGACATGGGAATTGTTGAGTAGGTCCTATGGATTGAAAACCTTCTAGGCATCCCTCTTGCTCCATAAGGACACAAGATCTTCATCTGTGTTTTGAGATTTTAACTCTAGTCCCCCCACTTCAGTGGGGAGGATTGTTCATAGAAAAGCCTGGTATGGCTGCCCCTGTTCCTTGCAAGAACCTGAAGTCAGAAGTCTGTAAATGCTGCTCTGCGTCCGGGCATCTGCTCCTCTGTTCCTTCCTGTCAAAGTAGCTATATGTAAGAGATGAAGCCTTTGAAGACCTCTTAAAGAATGGATTGGCTGCTTCATTGGAGCTATCAGAAATACTCATGATACAGGACCATGATTTTCACTTCGGCAAACCAATCCAGCCAGACCAGTGGTGAAGCAATCCAACCCGATGGGAGAACAGTTGCTGTTTTGCTCTCTGACAAATGGTGCACGTTAATCCTAAGCTAATACAAGGCTTGTTGTGTCTCAACATCTGGGTGTAAACTTCAGACACGTATTTCCAGGGAGTAAACACCTCCTGAACTGATGATTTCTGAGCTAGAAACACAAATTAAGATGTCCCTCTCCAGATGGTCCACTATTGCCCTTCTCACCAGTGGGAAAGAGTAAATGCCTGCAATTCCTATCCCAGAGCCCTTCTTTTATAGTCTTGTGTCTATCATGTAGCTGGAGTCAACCTCCTGCTGCATCGCTGTTTCCCTAGAGATCTCCCTGATCCTTGCCAACTCTTACTGCTGGTGCCATCACAGCCTAAAGAGGATGGATCTGGGGAAGAACCAACTGGTCAAATGCAACCCCTTCTGTATCTTTACAATCTCTTTTTCCTAGCTTGTGCTCTGGCAGATGATTGCTCAGAGCCTTTCTGGTGCAGAGATCTGGCGACATAAATTCCAGGCGGGCACACTTACTTCCCTCAGACCATGATAATGGAGAAATGATTCACAGTTATAGCTTTGGGAAGAGACGTGCTCAGCATTCATCCCACGACACCCCTGCCTTTCTCCCGCAGAGTCCTTGGGAAAAACAAGGCTCCTTCCATGTGCTGTTGGAGGACTGCGGCAGCTCGTGCTGCCTGGAAGTCCTGGGAGAGTGATCAGCCTGTAGAAGCTAATGAAGGCGAGTGCAGTACATCTCCTCTCCCTGGTTGCGTTTTTGGTTCGCTGCTTTGAGAAACTCACTTTTCTCTTTTTCCTCAAGCCTGGCAAATATTTGCTGAGTGGTGTTTTCCATTTGAGGTAGCTGCTCTGCTTGCTCCATGCTCATTGTCGCTGTTTTGCACCCGTGTTTGGCGTAGGCACGGTTCATAGTGCAGCATGGGGGGAGCAGAGCGTGCCTTTGGGGGCTCCAGATGTGTTCCGGGAGCGTGGGGAGTGGGAAGAGCAGCACACCTTTGGGTCAGGCAGGTAGCTGTCGAATACCATCTTGTTTGTGCCCACTCTGGTACTTAGGTGCAGGGGAGGATGGAGAAGCTCCTGTCTGTGGTGGGGAGCTGCTCTAGGAACAGCACCAGGCTGCAAGACTGAGAAGGTTGTGGGTCTCATCCCACCTGGTGTCTCTCCTGACTGCAGAAAACTGGTACCATCCACAGAGAACTTCATAACTAAAGAGTCTGAATGAACGAGCTCAGGATAACCGTGCTGCTTGTCTTTGCCACCCTTGAATAAATCCTTCCCTGATTTCCTACTGACTCCACTCTTTTTCCATGCCTGCAAGTCCGTACAGAGAAGAGACCAGAAGCACCCCATCCATGTGAAGCTGTCATCTGTAACGAGCTGTGAAAGACCATCTATCAGAGCCCAAGTTTTGTTAGCTCTCAGCTCACAAAACTCTTACCTGCCTGTACCTTGCAGGCCTGTTCCCAACAGAGGAGGAGGACTCAGCACTGAATCTGGCTGTTGTGATACCATCCTAAAGGAGAGACTAAAAATAACTCGGTGGATTTGTAGAAAATCATGTGTTGCTTAAGCATCCTTTCGAGTTTTTCTCCTTTTTTTTTTTTCTTGTTGAGAAATTGTCTCTGCTGAGACCTTGAGAGATGTTATAGCAGTGACCCTCCGGGGCAGGAAATCGAGCATCCTACTGAACAAGCATTACCAGGGCTAGCATGTAGGCAAGTACATCCCTGCTAGCCAGGGAGGCGCAGGGGACGGGATGCTCCCGACGCCTGGGGCTCCGGCTTTGGATGGCTAGGGAGCCTGGACCTCGGATCTAAACTCTCGAGCCCTTTTCCCAGGTTATGGGGATATTGCACAGTGTTTTGACAGCTGAAACAGCCTGGAAATAATGAGCTGGAAGCAATGTTTTTCTCTCGTGGCCTCTTTCCATTTGATGAACAAGATGTATCATTTAGCAACCGAGGCCAGGTCTGTTTGCTCGGGGCCGTTGTTTATTCAGGGAGTGCGAGTGGAGCTCTTCTCACAGGGTCTCTTTCCAGCTTTTTCATAGTGTTGACAGGTGAATATTTTCCCACACGGCTTCAGCAGAGAGGACAAGCACCCAGCAAGTGTGGCTCAGATTTGACTGGTGTGATCATTTGGATCACAATACTTCTCCATTTTTATATGTTTCTAGGGTAGTGTTTCTAGAGTTGTGGGTTTTTTTGTTTCTAGAGCTTTCTAGAAGCTGATAAGATGTGCAGGTTTTCCTGCTCTGCAATTTAAATTCTGTTATCTTTATTTTTATTGTATGTAGCAGTCATTCAGCAATATTTTCCATTTGGATGGCTCGTTTATTCTTTTTATGGAAGTTCAGAGGTATCTTGTGGAAATCACCACAAGAGAGCGCAGTGATTTTCAGTTACTTAGGTTACACCCATTCACACATGGGTTTGCCTCAAGTCAATAACAAGAGTTGACAAGAACTGGAATACAAGACCTTATTGGCCATGGATGTATGGTAAATGCCTGGGGAATTAGAACAATGGTAGGAAAAAATACAGGGTCTGTGATTGTTGTGGTTCTTCCTGAGACCTTAACCTCCTCATCACACACCTACCTGTCTTTTCATCAATAATTGCTATGACACAAGATACAAGCCAAGGATTGTGAATTATTGCTGAGGTGGAGGGAGATGCACAACCAGCTATAGCGTACAGAGTTTTGCTCCAGCCTCAGCAGCCTCATGCCATCCAGAGGACACAATGGGGTCAAAAACCAGGGGAACACTGTCTGTGTGGGAGCACGGAAGTCTACAATGGAGCTGCTGGAGCAGCAGGACTTGGGCCGGGGTTGTATATGTGCTCTCAAATCTGTGGGTGCTGCTTCAGACCTCAACAGGTGCTTGTGGTTTTGTCAGTAAAGTGTGTGAGGTGAGGAGGGTGGAGAGGACCTTCTCTGCCTTCCAAAGGAAGGGAGGATGTTTATGGCTGGGCAAGTCCAAGCTGCATTTAACTGCCTTGGTCTTAGCACTACATGCAGATCACAAGGGAACAGGCACAGCAGACTCTGCCTCACAAAGGCGTATTTCCAGAAAACAAATGTGTGAAGAGGAATGGAGCCTCGGGATGCGTGAAGCAGGCACGAACTGTTCCCCCAAAGGCTGATGGAGAGAAGCCCCTGATGGGTAACCTCATGGTGCAAGGACCACACTGTTTGGAAGGCAAGGACCACGCTGCTCTGATGAGCCTCTCCGATACGACTACTGCGAAGTCAACTAAAACTTCCCGGTCTCGGTAGCAATTTGGCTGTATGGGCAATTAACGTGGGGGAGGAGATGGTTATTGGTGCGTTCTCTGTTGTCTCTGTCCTCGTGTTGCTCCCCCATGGCAGCAGAAGCCTTGCTGGTGGAACAGTCTGCTGGAAAGCTGGTGATGTTTGGCTTGTTCATAAGCAGTCCCCAAGGCCGTAATCCTGCAGGCTGTAGGTCTCTTCTCTTTGGACAACAACCTTACGTGGGTGTGTAAAAGGAAGAGGCTGGGGGTAAGCCTAGTGGGTGTGGGGAACACCGAACGCAAAGGGCAGTAATCAGCTGGGTATATTCAGAAAGTCATCTGGAAAAAAAAACCCAACCGTTGTATAAATTGTAGTCCCGAAATATCCTAATTAGGAGTTCTGAATTATCTCAGTAGGATCACGATTAAAATAGTCAAGACAACCAGGAAAGGAAGCATGTCTCCCCTTCCTCCTTCAGGCTGCCTGACTTTTTCTTTTATTGCAACCTCTCAAAGGTGTTTTACTCCTGAAACACGGGGCTACTTGTTCCCTTTGGGAACACGCTTATATTTTGGTGTTCTCCCAGGCTGTGTTGGTTAATCGCAGAGAAGAGATTCCCCGGCGCTTCTGTGTGGTTCAGAGGCCCACACGTAGTCATGCAGCGGGCTCTTCATCTGCACCGTGCGCTGAATTCTGAGCATCACTCTCAAAGAAAATAAAAATAAATGCAGCTGTATTCGGTGGAAAGCAGCAGCAGCTTTGGCTGTAACGGGGAAGCGCCTGGTTGTGGTTTAACTCCGGCTGTTGCGCAGAGCAGCGTATCGGCGATTGCACTGCCAGGCTGAGCACAGGGTTTTGGGTTGGTTTTTTCTTTTCCTGCATCACAGGGATGTCTTTTGCTCCTGCAACCGTCCAGCAGCCAAGGCAGGGAGCAGAGCTTCCTTGCAGAAGCTTGGTATGAGCCTGTCCTCCAAGGGCAGTGTGGGTGCTACGTGGAGATGGGCTTCAGGGAGGGTGGAGGGAACAGGCTCCCACCTTCCAAGGCAGCAAACTCTATCCTGCTACTCATCCTTTTTCAAATTAATGATGGGCTGATTTTAAAATTAATGAAACTGGTGTCATACTGAGCCTGGGGAACAAGGTGAGCCAAAGTCACAGGGACTCGGGATGTCTACGTGGGACTTCTTAAGTTGCTAGGGTTCCCCAGTGGCTGTGCTCCTATCTGTTTTTGTCGCTGCTGTCGGAAGCTGTCCCAACCCAGGGGCTTCTGCGGAGACCTCGGCTCATGGCTCTGGGGCTGTAGCGTCTGGGCTGGTTCTGCACGGATCCGCAGCACGTTGGCCTCAGCTCCGCTGGAGAGCAGGTGAAGCCGCTCTTGGTGCGGACTTGCCTGTGCAATACGGGAGTCGTGCTCACACTGTGCTGTGCCGGGGCTGCTGCCCGCGGCCCAAATCCCCTGACCTTGGGCGACAGCCGCCTGGGTCTCCGAACAGCTAGCTCACGGAGGAAATGCCAGCAGATGGTGCTCCAGAACACGCGCTAGCCAGGAGGTGGAGATTGTGGAGAAGAAGAAGAACCGCTTGTCCTGACCCTCCAGCAGTGCCCGTTTTCCTGGAAAGCTTTCCCTTCCCGTGACCCTGCTTCCAGAGGACCGTGCAGAGAGTGGTGGACTCTGTTGCGACTCCGTCCTTGTGAACTTGCCTGCAGGCCAGACCACTCAACGGTGGGGTTGGAGTTGCGCTCCATCTGTTCAGCGGATGGTCCTCTGCGCGTCCTTCCAGGCGCAGGAGCTCTCCAGGCACAGGAGCTCGCTTGCGGAGCCACAGGCATCCTGCTGCTGGGCTCTCATCAACTCCTCCGTGTCTTAAGAGCTTTTGCCTGGTGGGAAAAATCACTTGAAGCTTGCTTGTCTTGGTTTGTTTTGGCGTTGGGTTTTTTTGTTTTATGAGGAGTGGAAAAATAAGCTGGGCTTACAGAAGGGTGAGTCAGACAAACAGGACGGAGTTTGCAGGATTGCTTGCCTATCGGCTACCACAATCTGCCCCATCGCTGGGCTGTTTCCTGTTCTTACAAGTCTTTGAAGGCAGATCTTTGTCTTTGTCCTGCTACAGACTCCTGCTCTGACAGCTGCACAAAAGAGAAACTTATAAGTGACAGAGAAGCAGCTATGAAAACTGCAGAGCTGCTCTTCATAGAGAAAACTACGTGTAACTGCGTCTATACAAATACTGTTTGAGAATGTCAGGATATTTGCATAATCAGTAACTTCCATGCGGTAATTCTTGGCTTCGGATTGCTTATTTCATAATATCACTCATGCTGGGAGTGATTTCACAGCAAGATATCCTTCTGGATTTTCTTGTGGGGAATATTAAAGCTCTTTCCCCCCCCCCCCCCCCAAAGGCTCTTTGCCCCTGACAGACGCTGAAAGAGCGGGATCTGCTGGTGGGTTGCCTTGTGCCGAGTCGGGACTCCAGTCAAGGAGCAATGGCAACACGACCTCGCTGGAGCTGTTTAAAGGTTGACAAGTCATAAGGACTAGAGCTAGTCTGCCGTGTGTTCTGAACACAACCGAAGCAGCTCCAGCTGCTCCCTAGCAGCGTTTCAAAATGATGCTGATGTAAGATGATCCATGTCACGACATGAATTTTTGGGACAAATCTGGCATGCCTTTCTCTTACAAGTCCTTGTGTTTAATTTTAATGTTTTTTTTCCCCGTGGGAAAAGGACTTGGTCCTCTTCAGAGCAACTTGTGCAGAAGCAGGAGCCCACGTTTGCATGAACGAATGGGTCTGTACTAGTTCTCAGCTGTTGTCCCTGGAGCCTGCAAGCTGCTGTGGGCTCTTCCAGGTTCAAACCGCAGTAGATAACCAGGCAGTCTGCCTTGCTGTCTGCCCACAGCAGCCTGCTGCAATGAAGCTTTGTGCTGGAACACGGAGGAGGAGGTTTCTGTTTCAGTCTGATTTGCTCTTTGTTGGGGGATGCCAAGGGTTACCGCCTTTTTGCTGAGACTGGTGATAGTTTTGTTGATGCTTATCTCTTTAATGTCATCTCTGGTGCTTTACAGCAAAACCTCGTTTCCAGATTAGACCTGCCATCACATAGTTGTCATTTATCTGGGTTTAAGGGAAAGTTACCAAAGTGTTTTGAAATGCCCAGCTTTTTGCAAGCAAGCTCTCCATCCCGAAAGTAAGTAGGGGAGACCTTCTAGCCTTACTCCAAGGCTTTCCCCCTGCCCTTAATGGGCAGTGTGACATCTGCCTGAAGGTGCTGGGCACCCCTTCTCTGCAGCCTTGCCACTCTCCTGGTGGGACAACTCTTCCAGCTGCGCAAATGATAAGTTGTTTCCCACGTGGGCCACAGGCCTTCAAGGGATTGTAAAGTCATTATTGGGGAAGCTGTTGTGATTTCCGCCCTTCAGGCCGTTGAAGTTGTCTCTGGGGTAGGGAGAGATGCGTAAACCGGGGGGCAGAGCCTCTACATCAGCAATGTTGAAAGGCTAAATGCAATGAGTCCTTTGCAGGACACAATGGATGGTAGCTTAATTTGCAGTAACTGCATGCAGCTAAGGGAATTCGTATTACGCCATACTCTCCCCTATCAGAACTATTTGTTGGCTTTGGTTGCATCAACTATACTGTCTGCATTTCACAGCTGGCTTTACAGGGGTGGGCTAATGCCTCGGCTCATATCTCCTTTCCTATCTATGGCTGATTTCTCCAGATGAACTTACCTGTCCCCACATACAGGGAGGGCAATGGTTAACTTGTTCCATCAACTGTTATGGTGTTCATCACCATTCTTTTATCATCTGGAGTGGATTTTTCCTGGAGAGGGCCCTCTTCATTGGCCATGGAGTGTGGATGGGTAATGCCAAGCCCTTTAGGAGCTCCTTGAAGAGGGAGTTATTCCTTCCTTGGCACCAGTGGGGATGGGAGGGAGCTGCATGACTCAAAGTGAATTCCAGAGGCTGAAGTTAATTCCCAATATGAAATTTTCCCTCTTGCTTAGAAACCTTTGCTTCTCATGGAGTGTTTTGCCTGCAAAGGGCTGAATGCATCATATTGACTTGAATGTACTTGATTCCACAAATCAGCACCTGCTCAACAAAGTCCCAGAATGAGCCACTACATGTGATTTATTTTTGGGTGCAGAATAAGGGATCCATTCAAGTTGAGCTGATTTGCAAGGATAAACTTAAGTGGGAGAATAACACTGACTCAGCTCAGCACTCCTCAGATGAATTCAGCACTAACCTCCGTTAATGATTTAGTGCAACCATTGAAAACATGGTAAATCCACTGTTGAAGAAAATTCTGATGTCCTGGCTGACTTTGCCTCTAGGCGTGAAGTGTCACGCTTTTGAACAGTTTGTCTTTTTATGTCTCGCCATTGATAACTACACTGGCTGGTAGATTGGCAAGTTGAATGCATGAAGATCAAAGAGCTAGTGCATGTTTTCTCTTCTTAAGAACCCCGTTCAAGATATGGCAGATCTGGTTCTACTTTTTCCATCTCGGTGATATGCCATTGCTGGGAATTGGATGGTCACAGAATAGTTGAGATTGGAAGGGACCTCCAGAGGTCATCTGATCCAATGCCCCTTGCTCAAGCTGGGTGACCCTCAGCCAGTTGCCCAGAACCATGTCCAGCTGGCTTTTGAATATCTCCAAGGAGAGACCCAACAACCTCCCTTGGCAACCTGTTGCAGTGCTCAGTCACCCTTAGAGTAAAAAAAGTGTTTCCTAATATTCAGAGTGAACCTCCTGTGTTTCAGTTTACACATTGTCCTGCTGACAATATGTTGTCTAATGCAGCCCAGGATACCATTAGCCATCTTTGCCACGATGACACACTGCTATCTCATGTTCGACTTGGTGTTGACCAGCACCCCCAGGTCTTTTTCTGCAAAATTCCTTTCTGGATGCTCAGCCCCCAGCATATCTTATGGGAGAGAGTGTCAAAAACCTTGCTTGAAGCCCATGTAGACAATATCCACTGCTCTAGCCTTGTCTCTCAGGCCAGTCATTTCACTGTAGGAGTTTATCATGCTGGTCAAGCATGACTTCCCTCTGGTGAAGCCATGCTGCCTACTCTTGATGATGTTCTTGCCCTTATGTTTTATTTTATAAATTTCAAAGGGGGCTTATGCACTTGAGTATTCAAAATAAATAGTTTTGGCTGCTTTAAAACAATTATCTTCTTTCAGTGAGCAGTCTTCATAGAAAATGCTGTTGTAGACAAGCCATTAGGGAAGGGGATGAAATGCTCTGGGGCTCAGTTATGAAGAGACCAGTCCTTCAATTGCTGGTCCCTGCTCCCCTCCTGTGTAGCCCCTTCTGCAGGGAAATCCAGCTTTCCTGTGAAATTAGCCATGAAGTGTCAGAAACTGGTATCTGTGCCTTTCTGGGGATTTGAAGTGTCTGGGATACATCAGAGGCTCTCCTTGGAGCAGGGCTGCAAGGTTTGCTGGTACAAATGCACCCGGGTATCGTTACGTCCACACTGAACCGGGCAATTGGAGCTGCTGAGTAGTTTCCCCCTTGCAGATTTCTAACAGCAGCTAATACAAGGGATGCCCAGCCTGGTCGAAGCGATGGAGTCCTAAAGGCTAATGCCAGGTAGTGTTAGTATCTCTGGAAGCGCTGCTGTGAGCTTATGTGCCTGCTGTTAGGTGTGAGGTGTGCTCTGTTGATGTATGGATACCATAGCTGGAGTACCTGCTCCTTCGGGGAAGCGATGCCAAGAATAGAGTTGCCTCTTTGTTTTGCATGAGCAGTTGTGGTGCTCAGATTTTTTTTATTCTCCCCGCCCCTCAATTTTGGCCTGACCTTAAAAAGGAACAGGGTCTTTCCTCCTGGTTACGCATACAAGTATGATGAGCAGCGAGGCTGTGGGATGGAGAAGCTTGTGCCCGCTGGCTCTTGGGAGGTGGATTTCACTGCCCGTGCCTCAGAGCAGATGCTGCTGCCTGTGGCATTAGGCAGCTGACTGGGTTTGTAACAAAACCAAAAAAAAGCAGCGTTTAAATCTTTGATGTGCCTTGCCTGCCCTTGCACCAAGCTTCGTACATCTGTTGCGCTGCAGGGCCCAGATCTGATCCACGGTGGACATTCAGGATTTAGTTTCTTTAGATCCTGGCTCTAGCTGTGCTGACAAATCTGGCTGTTATTTGGCCTGGCTGGGCTGACGTGATCTATTCGAGTCGGGGTCACCGCTACTGCGATGCCTCCAGCCCGCGTGTTGGGGCAGGGGCAGCCGTGCCTGCCTGGTAGACCCAGCTCTGCAGCTACGGGGTCAAAGCCAGGAGCATCGGGCGCTGTGTGTTAGCGTGAATTATTCCCTGTGTATGCGGGGGACACACGTGGGCAACACCCCGTCTTGGGCAAAACGAGTTTGCATTTAATTCCGAGAGAGGGGCACCCAACGGAGCCGCTCGCCTGCGTCCTGCCCTTCCACTCCTGGACTTTTTTCTTGTCACTGGAGTTTTATTTCAGGGTCCTTAAGCACAAGGCTGTTTTCTTTCCTTAAGAAACTCTTAAGCCAGCTCAAAAGGCAAGGATAAGCTCCCCAAAAGGCAGTGGCATTTCTTCTTTTGACCAATATTTCTTGTTTCTTCTTTTTTAATTCTTTTGAATTACTGGCTGGAGCAAAATCTAAGTAGAGAAGGTGGCAGGAGAGCCCCATGGGTGTGTTTCCATGCATGGAACAGCTTGTTTAGCACTTCCCCAGGTGTTGGGAGAGACCACAGAGTGGTTGCTTTCATTGTCTTGGATGCTGGTGTGACATGTTCTGTGAGACCTCATGGTCCTTGCGTTGCCTGTTGAAATATGAATTTATAGCCATGCTCTGGAGTAGACAGGGGAAATGATGGGCTGCTCATCACCCCTGCTTCCCTCTCCAGGGATGCTGGCAGACTCCTAGGGCTGTTACCTGTTTGTTGGTGGCTTTTTCAACACACCTGCACTTACCTGAAATGATGCCTGCCAAAACAGTGACCCTCCATGAACACGTGCGGCACAGGTGACACCAGTACCCTATACCACTGGTCCCAAACCCTCTCTAATCCCTGCCCAGTGCTGTGCTCAGCAACGCTGCATGCGAGAGGGGAGAGCAAATGTGGTGTGACTTGGGGCGAGGATCGTGTCTGTTGTGACTTAGGAAGGACTGTGGTAAATATTTTGATGCTAGCTATGTTTTATGATCATATAGATTCAAAGTAAGTAACGCCTGGTACTTGGGGAGAAAATACGGCTCAGAACTTCTCCTTTTTCAGCGTGACAGAGGTGAGGTGCTTGGTCACGCAGTAGAACAGATGCTTGGTTGGTACCAGTGCCCGGTCCAGAAGCGAGCAGCAGGGCTGAGATGCTGCGGTCGCAGTGGCTTCACGACAGCTTGTCAAGGTAAGGGAAGATGCTCCAGTTGTGCAGGGCAGTTGCGTTGTGGAAAGAGGCTGTGTGGACTTTGAAGACCTGCTTTCCGAGAGGTGAGGCGCCTGTAGCAGTTGAGTTGGAGAGATTTCAACCATGGCTATATTCGCTGCGATGGGTCGCTTGGACCTCAGGAGATGCGACAGGGCTCTGCTCACCATTCGCTGAACACCGTGATCTGCCGGCTTTGAATAGTCTGCTCTTCCAACGGTCTGCTCTTCCCCCAGGAAGCCCCAAAATATGCGGCATCTGTCCCCAGTCTTTTGCTCTTTAAGCACTCATGGAGCAGCTCTCTTCAGGCACCCCTGTGCCAGACCCTGCATGAAACAGGCAGTTCCCACACCAAGGGCCTGCATCGGGGTTGCGTAGGGCAGTGCATCCCCGTGCTCTTGTGTTTTTGCATGCGTTTGTGAGAAAAACATCTCTGCTCTGAGAAAAAAATGAGTCCTAGCCTTCCCATGGGGTCTCCTTGGGTACTTCTGCATGTGTCCTGTTACTTGGAGTGACCTATCATCAAGGCCTATTAAGTCTTGATGACTGCTCTCCTTTAATTCTGGATAACAAACTTCTTTCCCCAAAACCTCTGTGTGTGTGTGAGCATAAGCCAGGACTCTGTCAGGGGAAAAAAAACCAAAACTGCTCTGGGTCGTTAGAGCTTCTCTTCTTCACATGAGGACACCTTGTATGCATTGTACTTCTGAGTTTCTGAGCTGAGGTAGGTGAAAATAGCCCAGTTGGGTGGGGGCATGACTACATTTCTGGGGACATTCTGAGAGCACTCCAGTGCCTCTGACGTTCAGCCTCTTCTATGCACTCGGTCTCTTTGTCACTGGCTTTCTGGGTGCCGTGTTGCACATGTATACTGTGTTGGCCTTCATAAAATCTAGTTTCATTTGAAGCCAGAAGCAGAGGAGAGTTGAGGTTGTTAGGACCCAGGCTCTGGGATGCAGTAGGTGGCTTTGACACAGACAGAAGGCAGTAACCTGCTCAGCAGGACCTTCTGGAGAGTAAACCAAGATGTTCTACAGCAGGCGTGAAGATGCCTTCGCTGGCCGCCCAACCGTGCGCTTCGCTTACCTGGCTCATGAGGTATAACCTGGCTTGCAAAACTCTCCTAACAACAGGTAGGAGCATCTGTTACGTGTGGTTGAATCTCTGTGGAGTTCAAGTCCTCTCTGGGAGCGAGAGATGTTGGTTATGGTCTGAGAGCTAATAGCCTGGCTTTGTTCGTGTGAGACAGCACAGAGGAAACGCTGCATTTGGATTCTGGCTCGAGTATGTAATGCACATTTGGAAAATGAATTGTGATTTATGATGAAGCTTGTACAACCCAGCGTGACTGCGCTGTTTGGCTGCCTGCGTACATACTCATCTCCTAGGGTTTCTTTACAACTTCTCAATGTTTTATTTCATGGCTCCACGTTCCCCTGCTGAGCCTGTCAACCTGGAAATTAGGCTCTGAGGGGGCTTAGCCAACCAAAGGCAACTGATGCCATTCCCAGCCCATTTCAAACAGTCTGCTGGTCACCACACGCTTTTACTACAGCCCTCGTAAACTAGGTCTTAGCTTGCAGCAGCCTCGGAGGAAGGGGTGCCTCCTCTGTTGTATGGAGGATCCCTTGCCTGGGTTTGGAGTGAAGTGAATGAGCCCATCTCTATGTGCCTGACTTGGCTGTGACCAGCACGCAAGGCAAGCTCTTGGGCTCTTTCAGACTCGTATGGTTCTGCCTTGATCTGTGCCATGTCCTTGTTCTGGCAGGCTTGCTGTCTTGTATCCAGCCTGAAATACTCATGGGCCAACTTCTCCTAAGAGAGACCAGAAATCTGGGTCACTGCTTATGGGCTGAAGTGTGGAATTAAGTAGCACTTGTTTGATAAGCTTTCTCCCTGTAATGAGAAAACATCCTGGTGTGATGTGAAAGGTGCCTTTGAAGCCTCAAGAGATTCTGGAGGGAGGGGAAAAAAAAAGGGGGGGAAATCTAATCCTAAATTTAATTGGCATTAAGAAGCTGTCTTTTGTGTATTAAAGTTCTGCACCAGCATGGTAGTGGTGCTGTGATTATTGCAGGAACGAGCAAGAATTCCTGTGTGTTCAGTTTGCCATCAGCCACGGACTTGTGTGTCAGTTCCCTCTAATTATACAGATCAGTAGTTTTCCTTGGGGATTGATCATATTTCAACGCAAAGGCACTCAAGGTGCGTTTATGACGACTTACCCATAAAGTGATGTAGCCTCCTTTTACAGAAGCACCCTTGGTTGAGCTAAACTTCTGCATGTTCTTGGGTCTCGGTGCACCCTCCGAGAAGACAGCTGCAGCTCAGAAAGAGAGCACGGAGGGAACTTTCTTCCAAAGAAAACCTGGCTGTTGCCTTTCATGGGAAGCCAAGCCTACAGCCGTAACTTCTTGAACTTCAATACTCCGTTGCTGTCCTTGCCCAAGGTCCAGGTTTGGCTAACGTGCTTTTGACTGTTGACTATTAGAGTCAGTATCCTCCAGATTGAGGCCAAGAAGTTTTCCCTTCCTCTTGAAATCTGCACCATTCTTGTTCCTTTGTAAGCGTGTAGAGTGTCCGGCTAAGTTAAACGTACCTTTTCAGAAGTTTCAGGCGGTGCTTTGTAGAAAGGCGTGAATGAGGACTCTGCAGTGTGAGTTCACTAGAGCACATAGAATGTTTGCAATTCCCCAGTCGTCACTGGGGTCAACGCTAATTCAGGATCCTAAACTAGAGGCCAGGTTTTAAAAGCTTGTGTGTGCAAAAAATAGTACTCATTTTTTATCATCATATCCACCATCTGACAGCTGAATTGTTTATCCAGTGGGAAAAAAGCTGTCGTTTTTATAGCCAGCTATAGCAAATGTGAACTGACTATAAACAGGGCAGCCTTAAGGTATCAGAAGTTTTATTTCTGTGCTCTAAGTCAAGAGGGATTATGGAGATGAGTGGGTTTTAAGACTGCACAGTGTAGAAGCAGAATGCGTGAGGATGGAAGAATATCTACAAATTGCAGTGATCGAGTATCTCAAAACAAAGCTAGCGCTTCCTTTACTCATGCACAGGGATTTTATTGCAGTTTTACTGCAGGAAAACTGCTCTGATTTTCCTGCAGGACCTCTACCATAATTTTCTTGGCTCTTGCTGTGACATTTCCAGCTCCTGAATAGCTTCAGAAATTAATTCACTATGATTTGACATCCTCGCCTTCAGAAGGGTGCTGCGAACCAGGATATCCTATTTAATATGACTATATTAAACAGTTTGTTAACAATGGAAGTGCTTAAATTTCACTGTTTTTTCTTAAATTTTATTTTTTTAAATTTTAAAAGTAAAATTTTTAAAAATTATTTTTTAACTGATAACTGCTCTTTCAGGTAGAAAAGCACTTTTCAGATTTTATCATCCAACAAAAATTTCTCTTCCAGAAAATCGTTTTGGTATAAGTCTAGGTAGGAAGTACAAGACCCTCACTCCTTGATTTTGCAGAACTCTTACTTCTTTTTGTCTGGCATAGTATTTTGAATGGTGGTCTTTACGCTATGTTTCTGCAAGTGTAGATGTCTATACAACTCCACTGTAAGACTGGGGTTCTACATGTGCTTTAATGTTCCATCAGGGACCAGGAGATGTGTCAAGGTAGAGCTGAGTAGGCTTACAGGTTTGAATCTCGGCATCTGAAAGACAAGGCAGTATGTCTGGGTGGTTCTTTTTTTAGAGAAAAGGTAGATGAATGCAAGTAGCAGGGGTGATGTGGAAAACTGGGATGGGAGGAAGAAGTGAAGACCTGCACATCCAACTCCTGACCCTGCTGGTGGAAGGGAAAGCTGGGCACAGCATCTTCTGCCCGGGGAAGACCTGCACCAGCATCCCTCACTGCCACCATTGCTTGGACAAGGAGGCGATGGGGCTGCAGCTCCTGCCTAGGTTTTTGGTTGCCCTGGGCGTTTTGTGTGCGCTAGGCTGGAAGGAGAGGTTATGGATGTTCAGTTAGCTGGTTCTTCCCTTGCCCTATTTCCTGAAGAAGGTCAATGTCCAGAGGCTTCCATGCCCTTGTGCAGCCTAGCATGTCTTTTTGAGGACTAAAGCAGTGTTTTGAGGTTGTGTTTAAGACTACTGGCCTCAAAACCCTCTGAGATCTTAAAACATTGGTGGTGCTCCCTAGAAAGGCAGACAGAGATGATATGGGCGAAAGGCCCTTACGCTGTTCTGCCTTGCAGCAGCATCCTTCTGACTTTGCAGGCCTCTTCCGAGTAGGGATGACTACAGATACTAATAGATGAAGCTCTGCATCTTGGATCTTCAACACCAATGATGTGTCTGTTTCAAAGTAGGACCCCACAGCACCTCTCTTGAGCCCTGTTCAAACCGTGGTGCTGTATTGACGACCTAGATGAGGGAATCGAGTGCTCCCTCAGTAAGTTTGCAGATGACACCAAGCTGGGTGGGAGTGTTGATCTGCTGGAGGGTAGGAGGGCTCTGCAGAGGGATCTGCACAGGCTGGATCGATGGGCAGAGGCCAACTGTATGAGGCTTAATAAGGCCAAGTGCAGGGTCCTGCACTTAGGTCACAACAACCCCATGCAACGCTACAGGCTTGGGGAGGAGTGGCTGGAGAGCAGCCCGGCGGAAAGGGACCTGGGAGTGCTGGTTGACAGCTGGCTGAACATGAGCCGGCAGTGTGCCCAGGTGGCCAAGAAGGCCAACAGCGTCCTGGCCTGTATCAGGAATAGTGTGGCCAGCAGGAGTAGGGAAGTGATTGTACTCGGCACTGGTGAGGCCGCACCTCGAATACTGTGTTCAGTTTTGGGCCCCTCACTACGAGAAGGACGTTGAGGTGCTGGAGCGTGTCCAGAGAAGGGCAACGAAGCTGGGGAGGGGTCTGGAGCACAAGTCTGATGAGGAGCAGCTGAGGGAACTGGGGTTGTTTAGTCTGGAGAAGAGGAGGCTGAGAGGAGACCTTATTGCTCTCCAAAACTACCTGAAAGGGGGCTGTGGCGACGAGGGTGTTGGTCTCTTCTCCCAACTAACTAGTGATAGGACGAGAGGAAATGGCCTCAAGTTGCGCCAGGGGAGGTTTAGATTGGATATTAGGAAAAATTTCTTCACTGAGAGAGTGGTCAGGCATTGGAACAGGCTGACCAGGGAGGTGGTGGAGTCGCCATCTCTGGAAGTGTTCAAAAACCGTGTGGATGTGGCGCTTCAGGACATGGTTTAGGGGACATGGTGGTGCTGGATTAATGGTTGGACTTGATGATCTTGAAGGTCCTTTTCAACCTAGTGATTCTGTGTGATTTCCTGCCTGTGCTGCAGAAGGTGACACGCTTTGGAGTTGTGCTGGTGTTCAACCAGCTATCTTAGCCTTTCCTCTGCTACCGAGCCTATAGCTTTGAACTCCACCCCCAGCTTACTTTCTGTGCACGAGGAGTACAGCTTCAGTGAGTGAGGCTACTCCGAGTCTCGTTAATTTAGGCACAATTCTGCTGAGCGATACTCCTCCTTGCATTGGTTTTACTGTACATTCTATCATGAAACACTGCAGGCTACACCCATTAAGCAGCACTCTCTAAAATACGGTATTTGAAGGTAGTGAAAGACACGCACGTCTTAACGTCTGTCCTAGAAGGAGCTGAAAAAGCCATTGTCTGCTGGTAGCTCTCATGCTGTCAGCAAGCAGAGGGCTGGTCTCGGGTGCCGGACCTTCACTAATCACACAGCCCAGCTGCGTTGGGCGCTGTGATAGCACACATGCCCTCGGTATAACACCCCGTGTCGCTCTGTAGCAGCCTTGGGTCTGCTGGACCCAAATCTAGAGCACGCTGCACCGTCATGAGGTCCCCGGGATGCCACCGCCCAGCTCTAGAGCATCTCCTCTCATGCCTCGCTGCAAAGGACACCACGCGCTCATCCATCGCTGCTGACTGACTCCCCACGGGACTAAAACAGGCTGGGTGTCCCTTGGCCAGGCATAAATCCCTCTCCGCTCCCGCTGTGAAAGCAGCCGTCAACAGCAAGGAACTCTGCGGGGTCTTGCCGCTGGCTGCCCCAGCGTTGCTGCCCAGCGTGGAACGCCGAAGGACCTCTGTTGCGTTTCCGCTCTAGTGGCTTCAAACAAAGAGACCTTTGTGTTTGTGCTTTGCGTCTTTATTTTAATGAAGGCACGTTTTTGCCCACGCTGCAGTCGGGAGACTAGCAAAGAGCAAGCACAATGAGAGCAAATGGGCCAGGTCCTCCCTCCCGGATCGCGTTTAAGGGCAATAAATAAACAGAGGCTGTTAAATGCTTAACGCGCCAGAGAGCATCTTGCCAGCTTGGCTCCAGAGGAGGCTTTTCCCTCCTGCAGGTCTAGGGAGTCGGCTGAGGGGACAGGAGAGTTTCACAGCACTGTTCACGGGCCTTAAATGCTACCAGCGTTGTCACTGCTGTGCTTAAATGTAGCTCTCGCTAATGAGACGGAGCTACGCTTCCTCCAGATGCGCCTTTTTCTCTGTGCCACAAATCCATGGTGCTGCTTGGGGCTGACGACAAGGTCTGATCGGGGGCACTCGCGTCCTCGCTGGGATGATGCATGGTCTAATCAAGCCTGTTCCTCCCGAGAGTGACCCTGGTTAAGCAAAGTCCAACCCGAGCGCTGGCAGGTGGTTCTAGGATGTTGGAGCAAAACCTGAACCGGCTCCGGCGTTTTGCAACTTCTGAGTCACTCGAGGCGTGCTGAGGCAGTGAAACCCTCAGATGAAGAGTAGCAGGGTTATAATTTTCACTAAAAGGCACATTTGCTGTTGTGACACTCTTCAGCTGGCTTAAAACTAATTCAGCTAAGTTGAATTTAAAACCAGGCAGAGTCTCAATGCAGGCTGCCTTTGGGGAGGCTTTAAGGTAGACCAGCCTTTCTGCGTGGACCTGCTTTCAAAACATCTCAAACCAGCCTGGACCAGAGCGTGTTTTCCTTGCGTTCACATAACTTGGATCGGGGGGGAATCAAGGTTTTGATCTTTTACTGGTGCTTTAGTAGCATTAGCTAGTGTACTACTAGGTGTTTATGGGTTTAAACTTCTCGAGTTAAGATGAAATGTAAGGTGGCCTGATGTTACAGCAGATGACTTAGATTTTTATATCGAGTATTGGGCCATGGTTCAAGTGCTGCTTACTGTTATGTCCCATTTTCATGAGCTCCGGTATGAATGAGGGATGATGGAATTGGGACAACAGAGGGGAAAAGGTCAGGAATAGAGGAGTGGTGGAATGCACATAAAGAAAGAAGGTGGTTGTCAACCTTATCTCACAGAAAGAGAGGAAGACATCTACGGGCTTCAGCAGGATCAGTAATGAGCAAGTAATGTTGGAAAAAGTTCTGCAGGTGAAATACTTTGTGGCTGGGGGCATGTCCCGGCTGTCAGCACTCGCAAGGATTGGGTGTGTTGACAAAACTAAACTAATCCTGAGAACAGCTGAGGAAGGTGCTCCAAAACATGTACTTTTCACCTAAGCGACGAGAAAACTCATCCAGCACAGTGATGGCACCATGGAGGGACTGGTAGACACCAAGAGCAACCTTCAGGTCCATTTCCAGTCAAAATGGGGACCTTTGGAAAAGCGTCATTGTGCGGGAACACTGTTTAAGTGTGTCTCCTATCTACTAAAAGCTAGCAAAGCACTCAGCTAGCCCTGCCATCCCACTGAGAGGTGAAGGGTGCTTTATAGTGAAAGTTAAAGCCCCACGGTCCTGTACTTTGACTTGGCATGTGTCAGTGATTTCTTTGTGCTGCTAATAGCTTAATTAATCCCTTTTATTTTTCCTGTGCTGTACAGAGCCGCCTGTTCAGTAATTGTGTAACTGCTCTGCTGCTTTCCGATGGACGGATACCTGCCAGCAGTGGTGTATAATCCTCCCCCAGCACCAGGCGCATTGTCCCAGGCCGTCCCTGTCGGCACTAGGGAGTTGCTGGGTGAAGAGGGGGCACGTGGTTTTCCTGCTTGTGAAAAGCAGACGACGCATTTGCATCCTGGAGGTATTGCTGGAACCTGAAACGGCTGCCTGGAGGTGTGGCAGGGCTCTCTGCCCGGCTGCAGGTTGGTTTGTCTTGGGGACACAGCCTGAAATCTAGGCTGGCTCTGGGAAACCGTGTGTGGGCTCCTCTGCCTCCACATCTTCCTACGCAGGAACCCAGGGACACGATATGGGGGGAACGAGAGCACTTTGTGGCTGGGGAACCCCCTGCTCGGGTGCTTTCTAGTTCTCCCTGAGGAACCAGTCTCATGTCATAGATAGGGCATGTTGCTGAGAACTGGAGGAGTGGGACAAAGCTTGAGAAACCCCGCTTGGCCCTTCATATCTTCTGTACAACAGGGATATGCCGAGAGCTACTCCTGCATTGAGCTACGCGTTGGTGGTTCGTGTTCAGCAGCATCTGGGAACCTACAGGTAACTGGGCTCTGGAGCTGTAAAGCCTTTTGAGCAGCTCTCTTGTGCGAAGGCATGTACAGGTGTAGCGTGAATGCTCCTGCACGTGTGTGGTTAGTAGGTGTGAATTTTAGGTGGTCCAAGGAGAGCTCAGACCTAGACGTTTGTTTTTCTTCTTGAGGTGGCAAATGAGCTGCTACCCTCACAGGCTGGAACGGTAGCTTGGGCGCAGCTTCTTGGGGACACATCAAAGCCAAGAAGGCTTGTATCGGAGGGAAGAGCGGGCTGTGTTCAGTGTGGGCTTGTTAAGTACAACCACTTCAAATGTATCCGTGTTTTTTGGTGCTAAACCAAGACAGACAGATTAGCATCTCCTTGCCAGTTTGCAACGACGGACTTTGCGCTGGGGAGCACACCGCCAGACCACCCTTTTCTATTTAACGCCCGTGGCAATTTCCCTGGCCTTCAGGAAGCGAGACGGGCAAGCTGAACAGTGTCATTGCTCTGGAGGTTACCAAGGCACTTTCTCCTCCCCACTGAAAACTGTTACGAAGGCTGTGCTGTAACTAAAGCTTCTCGTAAAAGCCAGGCCAAATAGTTCTTCGAGGTGTCTACCATGCTTATGAGTGAAGGTCAGCCATGAATTTTCTGCTTCAGAGCCAGGCTGCATATTAATCATATGCAGCTCTATATCTTTTTGTCCTGCTTTTCTTCCAGCTCTTTATTCCCAGGGTCTTTAGGCAGCTGCTGTTCCCGTGCGATGGGAGTAGTCATGCCAAAAACATTTCTGTGCCATCAGAGCTGTAATCTCTTCCTCACCCAAGCATTCCATTCTGTACTTGCCATTCACACCAGGCCAGATCTGGGAGCATCCCACCTTCTATGTGTCATGGAAGAAACCACCCCCTTTCTCCTGCAGCTCTGTAAGAGCTCTTCCCTGCTTTCGCTGCTGCCTGAATGCTACAGACTCCTGCTCAAGGGTGGGGGACGTGGGCTACGGTGAAGCTCTGATGAGCCCCGTTTTCTCTGCAAACCCTTGAGTACCTTTCTTTGCACGACTTTCCAGCCTCGCCCAAGCCTTTGACCTAAGTGACGCAGCTGCGAGGAGACAAACCTCACTTTGACGCAGCGGGGTCACCTTCCTTGCCAGCCAAAGGCCATCGTCACCCGCGTGCTGAGCCCACCGTGCCGGTGAATGCATGAGCGCTGACCACCCACTCTCCGGGTGTGGGAGTCACGGTTTGCTGCCGTGACTGGGCTTGTGTGTGCGTGGCCTCATCCAACTTGTTTAGCTGGCACTAATCGACTAAGAGGCAGCAGGAGCTTCCCCGTGTCATTCTCCAGGAATCTTTGGTTCTCTTGCTATCCGGTTCCTCCACTGTCCCCCAGACTGTTGGGGGATGTGAATTTGGGGGATGTTGGTTGTACTTGTGGGCTGTTGTCCTTGATGCCTTCTGCACTATAAATTGATGGGTGTTTTCCACTGTCTTCAGAGTTGGCAAGGTCTCACTGTTATGCCTTCAGAGCCATAAACCTTTGATGCCGTATGTGAAAATAAATAACCCCGGTGAGGCCCGGGGTTAAACCCGAGAAGGCGAACTTGCTGGAGCTGTAAGTGTGGTCAGTGGCGCATACCAAAGGTAGCCCCAGGTTAGGCCATGAGTTGAAAAAGGTACAGGACGTAGTACAGAGCACACGCCTGACCTCTGCTAATGAACAGGAGAGTCCTTTGTCAAGGGTGGGATTGTTGCACTGGTTCTGAAATGCAGCCACAAACGCATCTCAGCATTTGCAGCCTCCTCGGAGCTGCGACACTCTCTCAATAAAAAGGAGTTCCTCTGGTGCTATGAGGACTAAAGGGTTGAGCCAGCCCCAAGCTATCTGGAGCTGCTGTTCCGTAGACTCTCTTCTCCTTCTCCTCCCATCCCCTCATCCTGCACACTTCCCCAGCACTTCAGCCTCTTACTCGTTTATTATCCCATGTTTCCTCGTGTGTATGCCGGGGAAAACAAATGCATGGTGCATACCATGGTTCTGCAAGAGAATTGCCGACTCTCCCCCGCTCCATGTTCCCAGCTCTGCTGGAGTTGCTGTAGCGGGGGGAACAAGTTACCCTGAACCTTGCAAGAGGCTTTGGAAATCTAGTGCTGTTATTGTTTATTTTTGTAATAATAGCTTTCCTGCTGACTTGCAGCATCCCTTCAGGACTCCCTGTTGGCAGCAAGTCTTGGTAGCCTGTCCCAGGGGCAGCAAGTGGGTGTTGATGGACCACAGCGCTTCCGCAGATCCACGGGGCTCCTCAGGATACGAAGGGGTAGAGTTGAAATTAGGGGCATGTCAGGTCTAGGTGGGGCTTGGTAAGTGCCTGTGGGGCTAAAGTGCAGAGAAGACAAAGGTGGGCTGCTGCCACCTTCACTTCAGTCCCCATTCAGAGACTGTTCTACCTCTCTCCTGTCGTTAAACCCCAGGCAAAGGGAAAATGGTTGGTCAGAAGGGGTTCCCGAGGTCATTATGGGTTGTATCTCTTGCCAGGTGATCTGCATGCAGCACAGGAACACTGGGAAAGGGTGACGTGGTGCAATGACATGCTTCCTGCTGCCACTGCTTTCATTACACGTGGTCCTTGGGACAGGCATCTTCTCAGTGTTGCTCTATGATGTCCAGATGTTCCAGTAGAACCAGCCTGCTGGGGAGGTCTCAGGTAGGCTGGCTTGGAGAACTGGCAGTCTAATTGATATGGGGGAAGGTGGACTACAACCCACTGATGGGGAAACTGGACCACTTATCAGAAATGCTTTTGCAGAGACAACTCCTGCTTCTCTTGAACCAATCCCCCAGGCACGGGCTCTCTTGGTGAGCTGGGCAGCCAGGAGACGGGGAACAGGCTACTGTTCGCTCTTGGGTGATGTGATGGGCAAAGGGAACTCTGCAGAGTTCTTCAGGAAGCTTTCTTCTTAAGTTCTCATGCACCTGCAGCTGAGTCTGTCTGTCTGCTTGTGCTCATCCAATGTCTATAGTTTTGTGTGTATGAGATCGAGGGAGGTTAACAGTAGAGAAATGATGTGCACTTGAGCCGTTATGCTAGAGTTAACTGAATCTTCTCCCTATGGAAAATGCCTTTTTAACCAGATAGAAAGTTTGAAGAATTGATTCCTCATTGACTTCTGACCCCCACACAGACACTGAAATAGCGTATTAAGTGGGGAGAGAGGAATATCCCTCCTTGCAAAACTTAATGTAGTCCTCTCCCCTCTGGCAGTTGATGGGGAGGGGCAGAGTTTGCCTTAGCTCAGAGCCACGCAGTGAAAGCATTTCTTTCATCCTCCGGCAGGGCTGTAGAGAAGCTGTGGTTGTGAGGCTGTGCTCATGGCCAGAATACATGTTCTGCTCTCCGCAGGTACTGCTGCACGCACAGATGCCCTTAGTGGCCAACGGGCCTGTGAATGCACCGAAGGTCCTCCCGAGAAGGGACTAAGCGTCCTGGGATTTGGGAATGCAGCTGTGTATGGAGCCACTGCCCCTTGAAACCCAAATTTACATCCCCTGGCCGTGGGGAGTCGATACGGGGGTCTGCTGTTGGTGACCGGGGAGGAAGAGCTGCTGTCGCTACTGAAATGCAGGTCAGGCTCTGCCTGAGCCTAGGGAGGAGACGGCTGACAGACCGGGGTGGCTGCATCTCGTTAAAACGCATCTCGTTAAAAGTCAGCTGGGAAAAAACTGTCCAGGATTAGACAGATTTTGCAGGTCAGCTTAGTCTGTCGTGTAGCCTGCTTGAAGCCAAAGTGCAGGCGAACGTGTCTCTTGGCCGTGGAGGGGAGGGGTGGTGCTACCAAACACCCGGAGCCGGGGTCCGTGCGTCTGTTAACACCTCCAGCAACAGGCAGAGCTACCTGGAGGTGGTGTCAACGCGCCTTCCCTGGCGCCTGACCCTCACTAGAAAACTGTTTGTGGTGGTAGAGAGGGCAGGAGCCAGCGTGAAGCCTGATTTAACAGCTTCCCTAAGAACTTCCAGGGAAGGGGTGAGATTCGTGCTTCTCGGGCAGGAGGGAGCAGGGAGGGCAGGCAGAGTCCATCTCTGTCCCACCGTGTCGCGTTCCTGCGGAGGCACGGTGGGAGCCAGCGGGACAAAGCTTCAGCCGGCAGCTTGACTGCAAAGGCAGCAGATCAAACAGTGCGGGCTTCAAACAGAGAGGGGAATTTTTATTTTTTCATTGTTTCAAAACCTTTTCTCCTGCCTCCCCGCTGGGGATGTACGCATGCAGCAGCGTGGGAGATGGAAGAGAGCTCTTCAGTGACGCTTGCTGGCAGGAAATCTCGTGGACCGGGTCCTTCTGCCTTTCTACAGTCCTCTTCAGTTACGGACCCCAGCTCCAGCAGCGTGGGTTGAAAGCAGAGGTGACATTCTGGAAATAGCTTGTGCCGTGCTTCCCTTCCACAAGCGTGAGACTGGCCGCCCAGTCGCAGGGACCCTACCAACACGTAACTGAGCTCTGCATCCGTCGCCGTGTCTTGGAGAGATTTGCTCTCGGCAACAAACATGGGTTCCCTGGCAAGAATTTAATGCTCAACTTTTTTTTTTTTTTTTTAAGAGTACAGCAGGCCAGAAAGGAGGGGCAAAACCCCAAAACTTAAAGTCTCACTGGAGGCTGCTGTGGGATATGGTTCTTTGGTGCTTACTAAGCTTCTGGTGTCTGTGCTGGCTGGTGACCTCCACATGTGGTGTCCCCGCAGCTGGGAAAGCAGCAACACTCCACTCAAGTCCTTGAGCTTGGTTGGAAAGAGCCTCCTAGGTTACTGGGTTGGAAGCAAGCATGTTTGACACCTACATGGGACATATTTTAGCTAGAGCTTGGGTTACGAGACCAACATCAGCAAGATGAAGTTGATGAGCATTGCTGGGTTGTTAAACCATTGCCTCTGACAAACTGCAGAGTCATTTTCTTCCTGCCATTCTCCCTGTGAGCCCATACCTGAAAAGGCCTTAGATGAAAGTTGCTTCAGCCTCAGCAGGGGAGTTTTAAGAGTTGCCAGTCCTGGGGAGAGGAACGCGGATGGTTTCCGAGTCTTGGGACCTGGATCTGTCACTGGTCTCCTAATTGATTTTGGTCTTGTTATGCTGCTGTTGTGGCTCAGCTCACTTCCCTGGCTGATTTCTTTTCTATGGTCTAGGCCCATTTTGAGATCTCTGGGTAAAAAAGTGTATTTCTGTTACTCATTTCATGGAAGTTTGAAGTCGTGAGTAAGGACTAAGCTTATATACAGGCAGCGCTTTCATGGAGAGCCGGAGTCATCTGCTCTGCAGACCAGATTCAAAGGGTCCTCCCACATTCCTCCCGTTCTTGGCTGAGCCAGCCGAAGTAGCAGAGAAGACCCCCCTCAGTGCCCCTCTGCTGCCAGCCCCTGAAACAGGAGAAAAATGCCATAATAAGCACTTGACTGGGGAACCGACAACCCTGTATTAAAAACTTGTCTTTTAACGGTACCTGCCACTTCATCTTCCAGCTATGCATAGAAAAGGAAACTGCATTAAAAGGTAGAGCCACTAAAGAGTGACATTTATAGCAGGAGAGAAAGAGAAAATGACTCATTCACTGAAGCCTAAGGGCAAATTCAGTAGCTTCTGCATCTCAGCCAGCTCTGTTAGTTGACTTTAAAAGAATCCTCTTAAACTCCCATTCCGTTTTTCAATACAGTGATTCTCCTATGCCGATTGACTCGTTTCCTGGAAATCTGTGAGCAAATGCAGCCTTCCTGGTGGTGTGTATCCAGGACAATTGTTTAGCTGAAAGTGTGTTTTGCCTGCACTTTGTGGGGTGGGAAAGGTTGTTCTTCATCACCAGCCTTGAATGAAGGTGGAATAATGGGTGAAAACGCTAACACTCAAGCCTTTTTGTCGCTCCAAGGAGCAATAGGTATTATTTCTGGTTCTTATGTCAGGTTTTGGGGGGTTTTTTTGTTTTTGTTTTTTAAAATTTTTACTAAAGCCCTCCTACAAACTTTGAGGTTTTGCTTAGGAGAGTGAGCTAGACATGAGATCCCTCCATGCCCACTGCCTTGCTGTTGAGCTGCATAGTTGAGTTGTGTTGGTGCACAGACTGGCTTTGAATGAAGAGCTGGAATGACTCTCATGGTTTTGAGATGCTGACAATATCTTGGTGACTATGGGGTTGGGACCCTCCAAGTAGTGTTCTTTGTGGTGGGGCTGGATGGCATAGTTTTGTCCTGGATGCAAGGAACGACTTTTAGTTCAGTGTAAGGAAAGGGCTGGGGGCAAGCTCATCTTCTCTGAAGATGAATTGAGCCTCAACAGGGATGGAGCTCCTGCTTCATTTTTCCATCGAAGCTCAGTTGCCTGATGGCCAGGCCTGCAGGGCATGTGGCAGTAGCCGGTCCCTATAAGTGGGTTGAAAAATTAAGGTTATTGTATTGGAAGTTGTCAGCTGCATCTGAGTTTGGTGGTGGAGTCACATTTTGGGGGAAAAGAAAAGCAGCTTGGGATCCCTTCTGTTGTGTAGAGGAGATGAAGGCTGCTTGATCCCACAGGGAGAGGAGGCTTGCGGGAGCTCAAGAAGGAACAGTCTGAAAAGAACAAACTTTTTTTTTCTAACGTTGAAAATTGACTCCTTGGAGGAGCGATTCTGTATAATGGTGTATGTGGGATTACGTAGAGAAATGGCGGCAGGGCTGAACGGGGAGTTTGGGCTGACATACCGCATCTGCATGGTATCCTACTGACGGTTACTCCTTGCGGAACACAGCCGTTCCCCTTCTCGTGCTGTCCTGGTTGTAGACTGGCAGGAGGCAAGAGGTCTGACCCAGGGTCTGAAAGCTCACACCGAAAAGCAGCTGGTTTCTGACACAGAGAAAAATACAGGATGTCTGTGTTTGGGACAGATGCTCCCTCGTGGTGCAAGATTGCGTTTTTAACCGTCGCAGTAGCCACGTGGTGATGGAATATTTCCAGTTCAGAGATGCCTGGTCTCAGCTGGTGTAAATCAGCGTGGATTCTTCCAAGGCTGCGATGGCTAGTAACAGCTTAGGTCCTGGCTTATGGTCCGTGCGCTCTTTGCATGTGTACAGGAAAAAAAATGAGTAACACTTTTTTTGGAAAACATGTTCTGCAGCTATGCCAGGGGTTCTCGTGCTGCTGAGCAAGAGCAGACGAGCTGTCGGGGTGAGGTGTGTTCCCCATCCAACAGTCCAGCTCGGTGCCCGCTACCGTTGCGTCTTGGTCCCTCACCCTCTTCTAAGCTGCAGGCTGGAGAACTCTAACCACATGGGTGGCTCTTGCGGTGGTGCTAAAGCAAATGTGAAGTGAAGATCAGTAGGAAGTGGTGCCGCTTTGTATGGAAAAACCTTCATTTCACTGCCTGCTTGTAGCAAACACAAACCTCCCAGTCTGTGCTCTGCTCCAAGCCCCCTCCTGCCTCTCCCCATCCCTGCCCTTGTCTCTCTGCTGAGGTGAAGCGACTACGCAGTAAATCTACTAAAATATTAATGCGGAAGACCGAAGCCCTCCACTAAAAAGTGTGACCCAGAGAAGAGGTCATTTGTCTGCAGATAGTTAAATCAATACATTGCTGAATCACTCTGCAAATTGAATGGGTTGCTGGGGAGAGGGAGCCCTGTGCAGTGTTCGCTGTTGGGTTCTCTCAAGCCTTGCTGATGCTAACGACTTGGAGCAGGCAGCACCCATCGGCAGCTCAAGGGGACCCTGCACGAGGATGATGTCTAGGAGAGCCCCAAACTCATGGTCTGTTCTGGAGCTGCACAAGAGCCTGTGCCTCGCTCCTCTCCAGCAGGAAAGGCAATCTTCCCTCCCTGATGGCTTAATGCAGCTGTGCAGCCCCTCTGGGATCGTACAAGGGGTCCTCCCCACCTTGGCTGTATTGCTTTGCCCCTTGGGTCACGCTCTGTCCCATGAGCGCCGCTGCTGCATGCGTGTTCAGTCCTCAACAGGGCTGAGCCTGGTGCAGGCTCCCCCAGATACACGGCATATTTCATTATCTCCAGGCGTTCAGGCTAACCTCTGGGCAGCCCCACAATGATGGGTCATCAGATTTTTAGCCCTCAGGTATTTCCAGACTGTTATCTCCTTTAATCATAACTTGGCTGAGCAAACCTTACTGAACTCCGTGAATCCGTCCACATAAATCAATCCCTCCAGACCCCGGTTGTGTGTTGTTAATCAGCTTTGAGCTTGCTCTGGTTTGTCAGGCTTTCTGGGAATGTCCTGCCGCAAGCTCAGTGCAATCCAGATGCCATTACCAGGGTCCTATGGAGGGGAAGGATTAACCCCCCCCACGCACACACGGACTGCGGTCCGTCTCTGCACAACTGCATCGGCCTTTTGTTTTTCCTGCCGTATTGCCGTGCTGTGTGACAGATCCGGGGTAATCCGTCAATGAGTCGTGCTTCACATAGGGCAGAAGTGATGTTCAGAGGTGGTCCAAAGGGAAGGAGCGCTCTGCCTTGTACAGCTGAGTAGCAGAAGGCAGCAAGGGTGGCCCTGGTTGACGTCGCTGCTTGAAGGTCCCGATGGGCAAGATTTGGGGCCACATTTCTGCACCTGGGTCATGGGGTTGCTAAATTTCCTTTGGGATGAAGTGCCTTGCAGGTGAGGGGTCAGCAACAGGAACTTGGAGCCAGGACTTGTGCGATACACGTGATCCAGCAAGACAAGGGCTGATGTTGTCGAAGAATGGACAAAGACGGAAGCTTGTCTGTAGGGAGCTGCCACAAATGCAAGGCAAACGCAACCCTCCTAGCTAGGGACGGGTGTAGGAATACGCCTGTGCTGCCAGCACACAGGCAGTGTGATCTGCTCTGGAGAGCCAGCCAGCACCCTGATACACCTGGGTCCATGGGTAAGTCTGGTCTTGCTAAAACAACGGCTCTAACGTGTCCTGCGTGTAGCCAAGCCCAACGGGTCTCTGCCAAGCGCTTGAGTGAGGGTACCCAGGAAAAAGGTGAGTCTGCTGGAGACACACCAGCCTCCCCCAAACCTCTGCATCAGCAGAGATGTCTGAGACAAAATGCAGAAAAAAAACCAGGTAATGTAGCTACTGAGATGAAGAGGGATACAGATATTGAAGAAATATGATAGTCCAAGTCTAAAGTCCTCAGGAATGGCTGCTTGGCGTGGTTATTAGGGAAGCAGGTGGAATGTAACAGCCTCTGCGACTCTGCTGTCGCTGAGCCGGGGAGAATACGCTGGCTGGGCTTTAGTTCAGCACTGTGCGTGCAAACTACGGGCAAACGCGATGGCACGAGAAAAATAGCTCTGTCCTGATAGATTTAACATATGCACTGGGTGCGAGGGAGCACACTTGTGGAGGGAAGCAGAGCTCCAGGTTAGGGCAGCGTGGTTGACCAGGCATAACTTGTGCCTTGAACTTGGCTAAACTGGGCTGGTGGCAATGAAGGATGTGGGAGTCCCAAACTAGGCAGAGTCTCCTCTGTCTTGGAGAGAAACAGCATAACTAAAGCTTCCTGGCATCTAATTAATTTTCATTGACTCTCCATGAACAATTATCAGTGCAGAGGGCTGTTAACTTAATCTTTGATACCAAGGCTTGTGGAAGGGAATATGAGCCTCTTCGTTCCCTTCAGCAGGCTGGGGGTCTGGCCACCAAGATCGGGGCAAGAATTTAGCATCTGGAGCCATGGATCTTCTCACAACGCAACTAGATTTTGTGAATACAACCATTCATCTCTCTCTCGTGTTTCACCCAACTGTTTATACTCTGGCTGCCAAAGCTCCGTTCCTTTTCCCCGAGATGCTTTAAAAAGGGATCTATTATCTCTGCTGTTTTGTTGCATCAGGGGTTTTGTTTCTCTAACTAGTGCCCTTGCCTTCATCTGCCTCTTGTAACAAGACTCACTGCTGATCTGAAATCCCTCTCTCGTGTCCCCACACTAAAACCTTCCCTGCAGCTCGGCTGCGTTTGCTTTACAGCTTAGTTCAGGCAGCAAGCCGAAAACCTCAATGAATTGTTTGTTGGAAAAAGTTCAGCATTTTTGTTGTCCAGCTCCTGAAAATTCAAGTAAATCCCATTCCTGAGGAAGCTGGGCTTAATGGAGGGTGGCAGAGAGGCTTCTTGCACCCTCTTGCTCGCGTGCGCACACCGGCGTGCGAAGGACAGGATCTGGAGGCAGTTTGCAGCGCAGCACTGATCCAGAGCAAGGAGCCTGCTAGGTCCTTCCCAAGCCATGGGGCTTCACTGTTGACTCTGTGTCAGGATTTATCCCCCTCACTCTACAAAACCGGACTGGATACGTCTCAGAAAAGGCTTTTTCTGCGCTATTAATCTTCCCTAACAGGTGAAAGATTTTGAACTGCCTTCTACAGCCCGACCCATGTCTGTCCAGAGCTTGGGAGAGCAAAGCCAGATGAAGTTTTTAAAGGCTTATTTGTGCCTGAATTAAAGACCTGGAGCTCTGTGAATCCCTGAACTGAGCCCCACCGCTGGGGTGGGGAAGCACAGGGGATCTGAGGTCCTACTGATGACTGCGATTTGTGCGCTTCATGTGGAATCCCTTTAAACTGGCCCTAAAAATGTGTGTGCATGCGTCGCGGGGCAGGGTTGGGGAGGATATTGGGATTTTTTTTTAAAAAAAGAGAGTAGTTTTCCTCGCTATGTGTTTCTAAGCACAAGATAATCCTTTTCCAGCTATGCTGGTCTTGGGAAGGACCTAGGCTCTCTTCTGCTTTTGAATGTACGGGTCTCTTCACTGTCTCCTCCGATTAGGCAGCTAAAGACGGGAGCCGGACGAGGGCAGCCCGCTCGCGGGCAGAGCCCAGCGGAGCTTTCGGGTGCTGCGGCTCCCTGGGACCGTCCCGTACGGGTGTCGTCAACCTGCCAACAAGCAGATCCATCCCCACCGTAGGGTGCCACGGCAGTATGGGGGCTATAGGTTCCTGCAATGGGTTTGCTGCCTGGCAGGCTGGACCCTGGTGCAGGTTAGGGAAAGAGGCGGCGGATGTCAAGGGGGAAAAGCCTCTTTGCCAGGACCTCACACCTCCCTTGTTGGTCTAACAAAGCCCGTGCTCAAGGGAGCACAAACCCACCCCTTCCCAGGGTTGCTTGTCCTTGCTTTCCCCAATTCATTCTTTGTTTTTTGTTCCTGAGCTGTAACACAGGCAAGAAAGGAGCCCACACCAGGATCCCTGGAGGCAAGCAAGCTATTGTCCCTGAAACAAAGGAACCTTTCCTCAAATGTACCGGAAATGTGAGAGCCTTTACTTCATCCTGGACCAGGCTTCCTGGTGTTTTCCAGGATGCTTGTCTGGTCTGACAGCTCTGAAATTTAGGCTTCTAACTTTTGTTGATTCCCCCTAGTAAGGCTTCGAGATCTGAGAAAGCCCTCAGGACCAGAAAATGTTTAGGCAGAAATGGCAAGCTGTGCGGCCCCTGTCCCCACTCCTCAAAAAAAGCGATGCCGCTGCATTTGGCGGGGCTCAGGACCAGGATGGAGCAGGAAACCAGAGCGGGTTTCCTCCGTTCAACAGGAGAGAAACAGTCACATCCAGAGCACGGAGTGAGCAGCACATGTCGAGATGGAAGGGGGATGCTCACGTACTGCGTGATCTAGGAACAGAAACACCAGATGGATTGCGGAGAGCTATGGCAGGACTTCCCCTACCTTCATCAGCACCTTTAGAAGTTTCTGTATTTCTGCTTTTCTCCTCAAAAGGCGGAGGAAAGGAATGCCTCAAGTCATCGAACAGGTTAAATTCCTGACAGAATGTTTTTTTCTGTACACTGTCGCCTACTTATCTTGTGTCTTTGCTGTACTCCTGTACCTCAGACTGGCCCACAGAGAAAACGGAGATGCTCAGACACAGCGTGCAGTTATCTCCTCCACGCTGCATGGCCATGCAGACCACCTTGGAGACTGCTGGGCAGCAGAAAGAGCTGCTCGAAGCCTCCTGGGAGGGTCCAGAATCGCAACTGGAAATGAATGCGGATGCTGCCGCTGCCTGCTCACGTTATCCCAACAATCCCAAACTGCGGAGAGCTTTTTCTTCCGAGGAGATACTGGCATCCCTCCAGGCACGGGGGGACCAGATGGAGCAGTAACACAGCTAAAATCGGGGGGGGGGGAGGGGAGTATCTGTTAAGGAGCTGGCTGGAAAAATAAGATCACGTAAAGCAGCTGTTGCTGCGAGAAACAGTTTTGTTGTCGATTCCAGAAAAGGGCAGTATGGGGGCTGATGTGAAAAATCGGCCGCGAAGACCAGATGTGTTTAGACTGTATTTTGAAAGTTAGTGGGTCAAATCTAGATACACCGAGGGGCGTGGGGGGGGGGGTGTCTGTCTGCTGAGCAGCAGAACATCTCGCTGCCTGGCTTTCTCAGAGACGCTCCTCTGGGCCAGTTGGTGGAGGCTCAGGGAGGCAGCACCTTCACCTCCGAAGCCTTCGGCATTCCGGATGGTGAATTTCTCCTGATGCGTCTTCCCCGACGCGTTACTGGAGCCGACTCTTCTGCGCGGCAGTTCTCCGTGACGCAGATGCGGGAAGACACATCGTCGGGTAACCGTTGATATAAAAGTGACCTGACACGGGTTGGCCCTGTGTTGAGATTTCACAGCTGCCAAAGCCCTGGTGGCATCTTTGACCCGTGGCCATTGACCCCCTTACCCGCTGCGTTGCCCCGGCCAAGTTGAACCGCCAGCAGTGGACGCTGCCTTGCCCAGTCCATGTCGTCGTCCCACTGAGATGAAGCAGGAGCTCTTGCCTCGCATTTTCTGGTCATGTATTTGCTTCTTTGGACAGCCATGGCGATGGAGGCTGGTGTGACAGGCGTTGCGCAAATAACACGAGGCAGTCTGCGTCCTGGGGGACTTGGTATAAACTCAGCAAGCGTGCGCTCTGAAAGGCATCCCGGGCACAGAATTCCCCTTAACACCATCAAACGCTGCTGCTGTTTAGTGCTTTGAAAACTGATCTCACTCTGAGGAGCGGTGTTGAGAGGGGGAGGGAAAAAAATCGGGGAGAGGGCAGGATTAGCGAGTAGAGAGAGCCATTGCCGCTCTTTGAGGACAGGAACCCAAGTGGCCCGGTTACACCGGTACTTTCTGAATTTCTTTCTGAATTTCTTTCTGAATTTGTGCCTCAGCTGCTGTTGCAGGAGTGCACCGGAATTTATTTTCCTTCCTGTAACGTGCTGGTGTGTTTTATGCAGGACTTTCTATGTGGATGTGAAGAACGCACAACAAGAAACTTCAGATTCAAGGCAATCCCTAGCCACGATGCTAGGAGGGACTGGGGCTTAGAGCAGACCTGAAGGATGTTGTTTTCCCCTTTGGGTGGACATAACCACCCAGCAGATCGTGCATACGATGAGCAAAGCTGTAGCTCACGAGCACAACACGTTAGCTTATGTAATTATGCCGTGGTGCCATTGGCACAGGAGCGTGGATTTATGTTCTGGCAAACGTCTAAAACGGCGAGTGTAGGAATTCCGTCTCCTTGGTGACAAAACCAACCAATGGAAAACATACCAAAAGAAAAAAAAAAAAAGTAGCTAAAACAGTCTACGGACCCTGCTTTTATTTTCAGAGTGGAGGGCAGTGAATTAGCCTGTTTTTTATCTGCTTTTATATCCGTGGCTGGATAGCAAAGGATGCCTAGCTTAATTGCTTGCATGTTCAAGACGGACAAGCATCCTTAAAAAAGAGGGCTCTAGTTTGCCAAAGACAAAGATGAGCAAGAAATCTAGGCGAAGGGGACAAGTAACAAGATAATCCTTCAGCTCTTAGCCGCCTGGTTCATATCTGAAAATGCAGCCAGTTGTGAGCAAAAAGCTGCTTGATGCCCTAAGTGGTACGAGTTGCCTTTTTCCTTGAAAACAGATAACTGGTTTCATCGGAGATTGCGCTATGAGTTGACATTAATGGGTAAACCCTCATGGGTTTTCAGAGCGGATGGCAGACTGAGTGGAAGGACTGACCCCTCAGCTGGGGCTTGGGAAGGTAGCAGCCTCTCGAACAGCTCCTTGCAGCTCCCCATGGTCTCACCACCGTCCTGAGGGGTGACCTCTGGCTATGGGCGGGAGGTAAGCGTGCCCAGTACAGCTTCTGCTTTCTCTTGTCTTTCTGTCCCGTGTAGAAGCAACCCAAGTCATTCCAAAACAGAATTGCCTATCCCAGGAGCATCCCTGGAGGAGGATTAAATCGCCAGCTAGCTGTAATGATAGACCTTCCTTCTCCTGAGGGGAGAAGATGCCAGCACAGCCCCTGCGTGAGCAAGGAAAACTGTGAAATGTTCTGCATGCTCAGCTGCTCTCTGAGTGACCTTGGGCACCGTCCTCACCACACAGTCTCCATCCCTGACTTCACAATAACAATGCTGAGTTTTGGTATAAAGTATTTTTTGCCCTTCCTGCAGGGCCCCAGATGAAACAAGCCTTAACAAGATTAAATGGCTGCCATCTGTGTAGGAGTGTCCCCCTCCAGAGACACGTGAGCCTTTGTAGTCCATGATGATCTGCAGAGAAGAGGGAGCTGCTCTTTTACAAAGACATCTGAGCCCCTCAGAGAAGAGACAGATCTTAAGACAGCGGATGTCATCACCTTCCCAACATGGTGCACCATCTAGTGTCAAGCCAGACCTGGCTTTGGGCAGCTGCAGCAGAGGGTGGATGGCCAAACCGTGATTTTACGGAATGGTGGTGGTCCCTTACCAGCACAGATTTTCACGAATGGCAGCGAGGGGTCTTTGACACTTGGGAGCATCTTATGGTGAGTGTTTGGCTCATTGGGCTGCCAGTCGGGGGTATAGGGTTTGAGAGCAAGCTTTTACAACCTGCTAAGAGCAAAGCATTCCAACAGCGGTGTGTTTCTGACAGCCTAGGTATAGGATTTGTTTGTACCTGGTGCTTTTAGTTTAGAGGCTGTGAAAGCCAGGACTACTCTGCTCAGTGCTTTCTGGAGGTGGCCACATCTTCAGACCACTGCTGGGCTGAAAGCCACCTGCGTGCCCAGAGTGCAGCACCATGTTCTCAGCAAGCTTTGCCGAGAAACAAATGCCTTGATAATGCCAAATCAAAACATTTTTTGCTTCAGCTCAACAGGCTGAAAAGAAAGATTAGGTTTCCCAGGTGGAAAATTTCCCACAGAAAATATTGGAGCCCTGTTTTCTTTCCAATTAATGAATGTTGTGACCCTCTCTCCCCAAGTTATTCTAGTAATGCCCCAGGATCCTAATTAAGACTGAGCCCAGTGGCTCTTGGCATTGTGCAAACACATGGGAAGACTCCAGCCCTTCTCTAGAAAGCTTCTCATCTAGTTTGGTTTAGGCAAATGAATCCATTCAAGCTTCCCCCCCTCCCACTTTTTCAACAGTGCTACAATGGAGGCTTTCATCTCTACCTCTTGTGTGTATTCCAGTGTCATGCCCTCTGCTTTCAAAGGCTTAGGTTTGCCTTTAATTGTGTTGGGGGCCTTTGTCTCTAAGCCTTTAATAATGGATTTTTTTTCTCCTCTGCCAAAAGAAGAATTTTGTTTCTTTGCTGTCTTTTCTTCTAAAGATAAAGTGATAGTTCCTTCTTCTCCGTGAGATTTACAAAGCTTATCTTTTAATTTTCAAGAGCCAAACAGCAAGGCGGGGGGGGGGCGGGGAATGAAACGTCATCGTGCCTTTTAAACACTGTCGCTGGGAGAAGGCTTAATGATCTAGAAATACATAAACTGCACGCTCCTAGGGTTGCTTCGATTTAATTATGCTAAACTGCTGCTCTTGACGGAGACCTGCCAAAGGATGGAGTTGAGGGGGCAAAGTCAGCACTTTCTTACAAGCCTGGCCCCGCCGAAGCCCCAGCTTTGCCATTCAGAGGGTGGGGGGATGCCGGAGCAGCGCATCCACCCACCGCCGTGCCGTACCCCTGAATCTGTGGCAGGTCCCCAGCTGCTGCACGGCGCTGAGACCATCTCTCCTGTCCGAGGCTCTGGATGTGGCCGCAGAGAGCAGAGAGTCATGCACGGGTATTTTTGGGAGGGGGATTTGAAAGTGCTCGGTGCTGGCGGTAGGTCACAGCCCTGGTACATGGTGCTGTTCCCAGCAGACGCTCCTACCTCAGGGGTCTGGGTTGGGGTTGAGTGTCCTTGGTAGCAACGTCAAACCCTTCTAGGGGTGAGGGCCATGCCCCACCTGAGGAGCTGCCCTTCAGCAGGACACAGAGAACCTCTCTCTATATTTTGTACCGGGGATATCGGTGGCAGGAGACTGAGGCGAGAGGCTGTCAGGCACTTTGCTTCCATGGGAGAAAATAATCTGCGGTCATCTTGACTGCAGGGCGTTGACCTGAGCCCACCTTCGAGTATTAGAAACCAGAAGCAAAGATGGATCCCCATGTTCCTTCTGCTCTAAACTCAACGTTGTTGTGTTGCAACACATGGCTTGGAGGGTTTGCCTTGGCATTGGGGAGGACAGTCTTGGGAGCGCAACCAAGGCTCTGTGGGACGAGGTGGAACGAGCGGCTCCTCCAAGCTATATGCTCTTCTGCCGGTGCCAGCGTGTGGCTGTTGTGCAGGTCTGGAGAGGGATTGTCTTTCCACTGAATGATGCAATAAGTGGACTAAACAGTTTCATGTCAACTGGACTCTGCTGGCTTACCCTGGCTGAGGAGCTGGTGCTAGACCAGGTCTTCCTTTTGTGTTGGCCGATAGTCGAATTTGTTCGATGAGTTTTGTTCAGAGTATGACAATTTGGAACAGGAGGCGTCGTTTTGCAGCTTGTTTGTGGTCACTGCAATGGGAGAGCTAGCCTTGAAACGAGTTACAGCAGAGAAAAATAGTGCTTTCCAGGTGGTAGGAAGCAACGCTGTTCTGAAACCTGGGTTTGGGGCTGTCTCTCACAAAAGCAAAGTTTCTCATGAGCAGGAAGCTCCTCAGCTGCTGGCTGCACAGTGTTCCTAGAGACCCTGAGGGTGTTAACCCAGGGAGGGAATCCAGGGCTGAACGTGGGATCACGGAGGCTTCGTGCCGTGCGCTGCTGGGCGCAGCAGGAGGGAATCAGCCACCTTCCTACATGCGGCTTGTTTTAACGTCGTGCGTAGACGGTGAATATACGTCTGGGTTCCTTCAGCAAGACCTTGCAGCTGCTCCTGACTCCGTCTAGGCTCTGATGCTGTGGTGAGCAGCGTGGCATCAATCTTTAGGCAAACAACTGAATATTGTCACCTCATTTGGTAAATGAGAAAAATAGGTTTCCCGGAAGATGCCTTTCACTTTAATTATTAAATAAATAAGAAAACAGCCTTGTGCCTAGCTGAGCTGGCAGCTTACGACGAGAGATCCCAGCGAAGCCAACGCGAGCAGCTAGCTGTTGGGTTTCCAGCCTGTTCTCTGCTCCTCTAGTGTGAGTCTGGGAGCTCTGCACTGTGCAGGGGGTAACAGGAACCAGAGGGACAGGCGCCGCGGCCGAGTTCCTTTCTTGTCCTTGGATGGGCAAAATAAGGTCCAGACCCCTCAGAGTGGTGGTCTGCTGCCCGCCATCGGGAGCTGGGGCTTCCTGCTGTCCAGGAGACCGCTGCAGGGACAAGTCACTTCAACTCAGACGGAGTTCGTGGGAAACGAACAAAAGACTCGCCTCCGCGTCCTCTGGCGAGAGGCTGTTCACGTCGGGAGCAAAGAGGAGGAGAGCTGTCTGCAGGCAGAGGAGCCCAGAGCTGGGACGTTCAAGGCACAAGCTGTTGCCTTGGCAGAAGCCAGCGTGTCCCTGGGAGTTGGCGTTGGGTTGGAAGGGGAGCCAGTGGTGACAGACCAGATGGGGGTGCTAGCAAGCCACGGGACGCCCGATGCTCCTGCCAAATCCTTCATAGCTTTATTTGGGAGAGTTCAGCTCTTTATTCCGCTTCTTCCCTTTCCAAGTTAGAAGCACGGAGGAGCTATGTGTCAAACCCCGTGCTGTCTCTCCGTCTCGGTGGCACTGTAGCCACAGGGGTGTTTCTTGCTGAGCTTGGTGTGTTCACACTTACTGGGGTAGCAAACTACTCCCATGCCTCCAGGGGAGAGAGCCAGCATGTCTCATCCTCCCAACCAGTGCCTCGTGCAGTACAATATCCCCTCAGTCCTGAAAAGGCTTCAGATTTTAATCCCAAAATAGACATTTCAACAAAATTCCCTATATTTTTTTTTTTAATTAACATCTGAAAGATGCTGCTTTCGTTTCAGGCAGAGGGAACTCATTTTGAAACCGCAAGAGCCGCCGTGAAATGGGATTGTCGTCCGCCAGGGAGCCCCAGTGCCTACGTGCCTCGCAGCAATCGTGATGAATTCTCATCCCAGCCTGGCACATGAGTTATGCAGTGCCACTTGTGAATGTTGGGAAGTTGGCCAAAATCCTTGTTTAGCAGCGTAGGCTGCGTTTGCAACTCCATGATGACTCCGTGGCGGTTTTAGTGCTCGGGCTTGTGACACTTAAATCAGACGGCAATGTCTAGCAAATAACACACGCTCCCACCAAGGCTCGGTTTGGTTTTTTTCCTCATCTCGCTGTGCACAAGTACTTTTTTTTTTTTAATTTCCTTCTCCTGACGCCCTGTCTCCCTTTGCATTTTTCTTCCATTCCCATGCACATACCGGCCAGTACAAGACCACCCAAACCTTCGGTCTTTTCCAGTGGCGGTCCCAGATTGAGACATCAAGTCTACCTGAGCAAATCAGCAAGGATTGTTCCTCTCTGCAATCGTCTCTTCATGCTTTTGGTGAAGCACCTCTTTTCCACTGGCCTGACCTCCAGAACCCCCTTCTAGGTGACGTGAGGAGGAGAAGCAAGCTCTCGTCAGCAGCTGGCGCAGGCGTTCGCTGCAGGGCCGGGGCAGGCAGGCGGTGCCTCCCAAAACCAGCACCCTCACCTCCTCGTGCCAAGCAGCTGACCACGCAGAGCACTGCGTCCCAGCCAAGCAGCTTGTACTCGTGCAGGCTTCCGGCTTTGAAAACTATAAAAATCTCACAGAGAAAGAAAGGATCGGGAAACCTACAGCGACCGTAATTCGTATGCTCTCCCATACGCTCGGCTTCCCGGTGTATTTGCTTTCTGGGCTCCCGGCGGAGGCTGCAGAGACCAAAGCAGCCTGACGGGGAACTAGGTAATTTCAGGGTAACTGAAGGCTACCCATCCTCTCCCCCTTGCCCTTCCCTGGTTGCTGATGGTAGGCAGCATTGGAGAGCCCAGAGGAAGACCAGCGGGTCTTCAGGCATGCAGCATGTGTGTTTTTTGCGGGAAGGTGCAGGCTCAAATGCATACTCAAGGAGCGGGGTGGCGCTTCTGGGAGCAGATACCCCGAAACGCTGGTCTTGCAGGAGGTGTGTTTACCTACCGCCGAGCTGTTCAGCATCGCTGGTCTCTGGGAGAGGCACAGCCTGTTCAGAGAGCGAGGTCTGTGACCGCTAGAAAATGCTTGTCATGCTGGGAATGGACACAACACCGCAGATTTAATGAAGCAGCATCAGTACGTGAAAGAAAAATAGGAATGGAAGGGAATTGGAGGGGGGGGGAGTAATTTCTCCTTTTTTTTTTTTTAAGAGGGGAAGAATTATTTTGGTATTTTAATGGTTATTGACAGTTAGCTTGGTAAAAGAGCAACATCTTAGCAATAGGCCCTAAGTTATTCTACCAAATAGGATTTTTTCTCCTGCTGTCTCCCTTTTTTCCACGTTTGCAGAGCAGCAAGTGATTCTCACTCCCAGGCCGGGTGTTTTGTCACCGCGGGTGCAGATGATGTGGGCAAGGACGCCGCAATTTTGTCACCCGGCTGAACCTCGCACAGAGCAGCGGCTGGCCATCGCTCAGGGATGGAGTCTGATGTTCCCTGTCTTGGCCATCAAGGCAGACCCTCATCTGCCAGCATCGCCGTAGGCTTTTCACCCCAAAACGCAAGGTAATCACCTTTTAGATGGGACTTGGAGGTATGAAGCTGGGATCCACAATCTTGTTTGAATGTCAGCCTGTATCGCATCAAGACAGATCAGAAAGCATCAGGCTGGCTTATGAGGGCAGCACCCCCCCATAGCCGCGCATATGAATGCGAAGAGGAAATGTTATTTCTATGGTGACACATCCTTGAGAGCACCTAATCTGGATTTATTGAGGTCGTAAAACTGACTTAGCACTGCGGTACCTAGACTGTAGGATAAATAGAAGTCTTCTATTTATAATGCTGCCAATCTGGCACCGCTCACAAGCACTAAAAATAAAACTTTTTGCAAAGCAAGTCGAATTAATGGGCGCTCTTTTTGCATTGCCTTTGAACCAGCCCCTGATCCTGTGGCATGCTGCACACTGTCGGTGTTTGGCAGAAATTCTGCACAATGTTGCTGAAACGCGACCTCTTTCGAGGGCTGGGCAGCCCCATCCCAGCAGCACTGCTCCTCCTTTCCCTTTGGATTGTCCAACTGTGTCTGCTTGTAGACCCTCTGCAAGCCTGGGGCAGGAATTATTAGCCCTGATAATCAAACTATGCAAGCGAAGCCCAGGAAAAAGGGAGTTTGCTGTGCTGGATCTGCCTGACACACACTTTGGGTCCCAATGTGCGGGGCTGGATCGCTTCGTCTCTTCTCCCAAGTAACCAGCTATAGAACGAGAGGAAATGGCCTCAAGGTGCACCAGGGGAGGTTTAGACTGGATATTAGGAAAAATTTCTTTACGGAGAGAGTGGTCAAGCATTGGAACAGGCTTCCCAGGGTGGTGGTGGAGTCACCATCGCTGGAAGTGTTCAAAAAATGTGAGGACGTGGCGCTTCAGGACATGGTTTAGTGGGCATGGGGCATTGGGTTGGTGGTTGGACTTAAAAGTCTTTTCCAACCTTAGCGATTCTGTGATTCAAGCTAGCACAGGTCGCACCCTCCTCTCCTGCTAAGCTGGTGTGAGCATGCAGCCGGAGTGTTTTGCAGTGAGAAAGCTGCTTTAAAAGCTGAGCTGCTTTCAAGCTGCTCTTCTCTCTGCCCAGCCCAGCCTGGTCTACCTGTGTTCTCAACATGAGCAACCAGGGCCACTTGCCACTCTGCTGCCGGCACCGAAGCAGAGGGGATGCCTCAGCCACAAAGGCAGAGCCTAAACTGACACGGCTGCTCCTCAGAGCAAAGTGACCCCGGTCTGGTCAGGCTGGCACAGTCCTGGCCAGGTAGACCTGGATTAACTTATAATGTGATCTGCTTAAGCTGCAGATAAACCCACCACGGACCTTCTTTCCCAGCACTGAAGCCAGCCTCACCTTCCAACTATACTGAGTTTGATACCAAACCTGTATTTTTTTTTTTTTTTTAGAAAACATTTTTTTAATATAAAACCTTTGTACTATTTTAACTCACACATGTAAAATCTGTATTTCTAGTGGATAGAGCTTTCCCCTGCTAGCCCACCTGGCACAGCAGACGGGTCCCAGACCTTCTTCCCTGCTTGGGATGTAATGTTGAATAACTTTCTTCTCTTTAACGGGAAAGCAGACACCTGGATTTAACACTGTTGTGGACAGGATCATCTTTTGCTCTGCCCCAAATACACCTGGGAGGAGGCTGGTGGCCAAAGGGCAAGACATTTCTAATGGTGGAGAACCTGAGGGGGATCAGAGGGAGAAAAAAACTTTATCAAAGATGCATGGTAAAACCCTGCCATGCCAGATGTTGTGACAACACTGGCCGGGCTTCCCTTACAATGTTTTCTGGTTTTGCATTTACTTTCAAAGCAGATGGGGCTCTCCTTTCCTGTGGTTTCCAGCTACCGAGGTCTATGAACATCGCCCCGTTGGATCTAGCTGCTCTCCACGTGGCTTTGCTGGAGAGGCAGGAAAGGGGGACCAGGTGCCAAAGCTGGTCATCCACCAGCTCTCCCCTCAATACGCCTGGCTTCAAGAAGTGACCTACAAGAGAAGAGCAGCTTCTCGCTGACCAGCTGCGAGCCAGGGCTGCCAGGAACCCTGGGGTCCCTTTGATGTCCTCCCAGCACAGGCTAGCGAGCGGCGTCCAGCCCACACCAAAGCGCTGCACTGCTGGTTGGGCTGGCAGGGCTGTGTGGGAACGTCACTGTCATGCTGGGATGGGGAGCACTCGGTGGGGAGCTCTGCCGGGGTCCTGGAACACAGGAGAAGGCCCTGACCACCAAAACCTCGCATCGAGCACCAACTTGCGTTCAAAGGAGCATTTCTTGCTTCAAGAAGGGATGTTTTCTCAAGTCATGATTCCTTCCCGTAGGAAACCTTTACGGCAGAGCTGGCGCAGTTTGAGTTGGGGTGTGGGCGTCAGGTGTGACGCAACGCGGCGTGGAAGCAACAGGCTTTCGCGTTCCCTTAAACTCGTGATCAGGTTTGTTGGCTTTTTGTTTTGGCTTTTCCTACCTGTGACTTCGCTCTGTTTGGAAAGAGCGTGTGCTAGACAGACACAGAGGAGAAATCCCTCCCAAGCCTCCTGTCCCAAACGGTACCAAACAAGAGTATCATTAAGTACAATGGGTCTGGGAAGGACGAGAAGAAGCTGGCCCAAAATACCGCATTACACAGCAACTTACGGGTGAGGCTGGGGGCTTGGAGGGTACCAGCAGCAAGATGCCTGCCTACCTGATGGCCCTGTGGAAGGTCACGCAAAGCGAGGCCACCCAAAATCCGAGGCGTAGCAGGTTGACAAGGAGCAGCAGCCCTGTGAAATGTTCCTGGCCCGTTAGCAACGAGGTGCCAAGCCCTGGCGTGCCCCGAGCAGCGCGTCGGTGCGCACGCGAGATGTTCCGCTGGCAGAGCTGCCCGAATTGCCTTGCCCGGCGCCTGTGTCTTCGCATCTTAAAGCAGTCAGAAAACGGGTGTCGCAAAACATACAAACTGTGCAGCAGCAAGCGCAGGCGAAGGGGGTTTTAAGGGTTTTTGTAGGGTACTGTGGCCAAACGTGTGTGGCTCTGGGGCTGGGATCCTCAGGGATAGCAGGTGAGCCTAAATATTGATGGGGCTAATGCAGACAGGGACGAGATCAGTAAAACCCGAGGTGGGATGAAGGCAACGTTCTCGGGGGTTGCAGCCACCCGGGAGCGGAGCTGCCTGCAGAAGGTTCGTGCCCAGGGAGCGGGGCAGCCCTTGCCAGGTAGGCAGCTTGGTGGCAAATTGCACAGTTGGGCAGTCTTGGAGGAGAAAGCCAGAAGGCCAAGTAATTCCAGCACAGTAAGTGCAGTTAAGCACTGCCATATGGCTTCTTTTGCAGGGGAAGAAGCACGCTGGGAGTGGAGCCATCCCCACCGCTTTTACTTTAAAATGAACTTTCTGATTCTTCTCCTGCAAGTAGTGGAAAAACTTGATGGCCTGAGGGGGTCACACGAGTTGGCAAGGTAATTTCAGAGAGCCCTGGGAAAATGAGCCACAGGGAGTGCGAGAATCCCCCACGGGTATTATCTGGTCTTTTTCTGCCCCAAATACACCTGGGAGGAGGCTGGTGGCAAAAGGGCAAGGTATTTCTAATGGTGGAGAACCTGAGGTGGATCAGAGAAGGGGGCGGAAAAAACTTTATCAAGGATGGGTGGCAAAACCCTGCTGTGCCAGATGTCGAGCAGGGAGGAAGTGGCTGCTGCTGGCCAAAGAGTGGTTTGACCTGTTAGAAACTTTTGCAACCAGTAAAAACACATCTGCACGGTTTTATTTCCTGCAGGGTGTTTGATGCAAGTCAAGAGGAGACTAGGAAAGTGTTTTCCAGCAAGGGCAGGAGAGAAAATAGTAGGATTTTCTGCTTCACTTAATAAATCCATTGCTTTTGTCCCCAGTGTTCCCATTAGTTAGCCTGCCTTAACTCTTGCACCTCTGCTAACCTCTCTGGCGTGGGGTTGCCAATGCAGGCAGAAACCAGACTTGCTGACAAAAGTTTGCTTGAGTACGTCTGTCTCCCTGCAGATGAGAACGCAAGGCAGCCCACTTGGGGACCGGCCGAAAATGAGAGCCTGGATACCAGCGGGACAGGGAAACGGTGGCTTTCGGAAGTGGTCAATCCTCAGGGACCATTTCTTAGCAGAGAGGAGGAGAGTGTTTGGGAGAGGCTCTTTTTTGGCATCCGTTTGCTGCAGCAGGCTCAGAAGAAAGGATGGGGGATGTAGCAGAGACAGCCGGTGGGTGGGAGGAGGGAGGATGCGGCGCTTCGCAGCAGGGCAGCAAGCAGCGCGCACGTTCGCAAGGCTGGGAATATTCGGGGCTGAACGATGGAATTTGCTTATTTGTAGCAACCGAGATTTCACTGGCAGGGGAAGGCTGCTTCTCCCCCACACCAGGCCCCTTCCAGAACCAAACCCCGGCACTGCTAACAGTCCACTGCAATAGCTCGTTGTCTGTTGGCTTTTTTCTTAAAACCTCAGCTCTGAAATCGTATAATAGCATGAGAATGTCCGCTTCAGTCTTTTCAAAAGGGTCTCTTTTTAAAAAGCTTTGTAACCAACCCCGCTGGTCAAGAAGGAAGCTTTGAAACCATGAAAGCCCAGACGACAGAAGGAAACAAACAACTGTGAACAATTTAAAAACAAAACAAAACCAACCAAAAAACAAAACAAAACAAAAAACCTCCAACAAGCCACCCGTCTTCTGGGGCCGTTCGCGGTGCTTGGACACACGTGACCGGCAGGATTGCACCTCCAGACCACCGCTGCTGTTGGAAGGAACGTCGCCATCTCAAGCAGCGCACGTGAGCCGCGATGGTTAAAAGCTTGCCTCCGGTCTGCTTCTCACTCCAAAACCCGCCGTTCGTGCTGCCTGTAAAAATCGCCACCTCCCGGCATCTCTGCTGTCGGCACGGTCCCTTGCCAGGAGCCTTTGCACTGTTGCGGCTCTCAAGGCAGAGGTGGGACCTGCACAGGCTTTCCCCATGGAACCATGTCCACATCAAGCTCTCCCGCGGCATCGCTTTGCATCGTGCTTGCGTGCAGTTTCCAAAACATGTAGCTCCTCTGCCACCGAGTCTTTTTTTTTTTTTCTTTTTCCTGCTGACATGAACATTTCTGAACGCCTCTGAGGTGGAGCGTCCCCTCTTGCAGCATGGGCTGTGAGCAGGAGTTGCAGCAGGGGAACAGGGAAAGCACAGCTGAAAAGCAGAGACTGGGGTCCAGTGACAAGAGCGATGATTATACGAACGAAATATGTGGTCTTTTCTTTAGCCCGCTGCCTGGCCTCTGCAGCTGCTGTTGCAGGCCAGTAATGCCTTGGGTTTGCTGGAGATGTTTCTTACGTACCGCTGACCACTTCAGGACATGGTTTAGTGGGCATGGTGGTGTTGGGTTGGCTGTTGGACCTGATGATCTTGGAGGTCTTTTCCAACATTTATGATTCTGTGATTGAACTGACCTCTCCTTTCTTCAGCAGCCTCAGTCTCTTCACGGCCAGGGCTTTACTTTGGCATGTTTTCCTGGGTTTGCTGGCTCTTGAATCAAGCTGAGCTGGTGCAGAGACTCTCTCCAAAACCGTACCCTGCGTACGTGGACTGTTATGGTCTTGCCAAAGGACTCAGTGGCTTTCTGTGCTGCTGACCGAGTCATTAGTGGCTATAATAATTACAGGGGAGTGCTTGAACTTCAGGGGAGGCCTAACAGGATCTAAATTTGTGGGACTGGGCAGGTTTCTTCCTCTTTTAAATTGTCCTTGGTGGCTTTTGGTTAAAGCAGTGGGAGAGCTACAATGAGTGGTTTGGTAGCTAGCGTTGGAGGTGTCATGATGTCTGTGTGTTTATGTCCTTCTCTACTACGGCTGACCATCTCTGATAGGACTCTTGACAGACGCCAGGAAGGGTACATGGTGCTGTTGGTAAATAGTCCATCTGCCGCACGTGGTGGGAAAAAGAGCAGATGATGGAAGGTGCCTTTGCGTTTCCTGGAAGTGTGTGTAACCTGCATTCGTTGGCTTGGTCTCTTCAGGCTGGGGCAAAGTGCAGAGCTGTTGAGCCAAGCCGGAGAGGAGCCGGGTGGCTACAGTGCTCAGAGGAGGAAGGCAGAAAGGCTACCTTTGTTTTTAGCACAGTAATTTCATGGGGCTGTTTCTTTTTCCTCCCACCCTGGCTCCAGGCAGTTTTAATGCAGACAGGCACTACATCACCCACTACGCAAACAGAAGGGAGGAGGGAGGGATGCCAGACCAGTCTGGCGTGCAGGGATGCAGTGGCTCAGCTGTGCTGGTGGCATGCAGCGAAAGTGAGGCCTTCTCCCCAGGGTCAAGTCTTGGTTATGCGGAGGCAGCAGGGAGGTTCTCTGCTTGGTTGTGTCCCCCATTAGATCCCTGTGAACCCTGCATGTAAAAGCAGTGTCAGGTTCTGGGATGTTGGTCCCAGAGGGACTGCAGTGCCCATCCAAGCAACACCGAAGGTGGTCCTTCCTTGTAAGGGAAGAAGCAGTTAAGTGCTTCTTAAGAAGAAGAAGCACTTAAAAAGAAAAAATACTTAAGTATTTCTTTGAGTTACACGTAGGATACAGAGCTCTAGCTCTTGCCTACACAAGGTTGGGGCGTTTAGTATCTCTCTGAGCTCCCCGTCCCACCAGAGCATGTGTTTCATACAGCTGAGGCCCCCGTAACATGTTTTCCCTTGATCCTTTTGCCCTTTGCTTAGGGAGAGCTTCATGCAGAATCACACACGGAATCATTAAGGTTGGACAAGACCTTTAAGATCACCAAGTCCAATCGTCAACCCAACACCACCATGCCCACTAAATCACATCCTTGATGGCTTTGCTGCCATCTCTGTCTGGCAAAGACGACAGAGCAAGTTTTTCTTTTTGGGAGGGAAGATTGGGTTGCAGTCATCCCAGACGCAGACCTTTCTCCTCAAAACAGCTGGCGAGGTGCAGGGACCCACCCTGAGAGCACTCCCTCCTGCCGCTGGCCCCGCTCTGCCATCCGTCGTTAAGAACCTGTAATGCAATTCCCACACGGCTCCGTGGGATGGGAACAGATGATGCCAAGCCAAAGGCTAGGCAGGCAATTTTGCTTGGTGTTGTAATGCGGGCACGCCGGTGCCTGTGCTTTGCAGGCATGTTATTAATATTCACAACCTCCAAAAAATTGCTGCTCTTGCCCCAGCTGCTGTTTGCTGGTAGGAGCTGTTTGGAATCCACATCGCCTTTCTTTATAGCCTCTAGCCACACATCTTCTGTCAACTGGATCCTCCCCGACTGAAGGCACAGAGCCAGCAAAACCTCCTTGGAAACTCAAACACTGGCAGCCCACGGCAATGGTTTCATTTTCTGTCCTGCTGGGCAGCGGGGAGCAGGGTCTGCTCCTGGAAAAACCCCCTTCCAGACCATTTCAGGTGCCGCCAGGTGACTTCGTGCCCCTTTCACCGGGAGGTTTCCACCTGCCTTTGCGTGCGTGCTGCACTCGTCCTGCAGGTAGGACGTGGAAACCGAGGCAGAGGTGGGGACAGTGGAGCAAGTGGTTCCTCCAGGTCACCGTCCAAGCAGCAGCTCGGATGAGTCCTTTCCCAGCAGACAGCAAGCTGGCCGTAGGAGCTCTCCTTTCTCCGGTGGTGGCCGGGCATCTGAACGCAGGCTTGAGCGGCTGTCTCGCGAGTAACTCTGCAATGAGCTGTGCGGTCACGAGAATAGATCTCGCAAATCATCTTCTTCCGTGGTGGAAATATCCCGCTTATTTTTATCCTTGTTTCCTGTCTGTTAGCCAGTTAATTATCCCTCAGAGGACTTTAAGTCTCTTTTGGGAAGGAAACTTGGCAAATGCTGCCTGAATGTCCTTGTCCATTTAAATGAGAACAGAGGATTCAGTTTTAGTACCTTCTGGAGGAAAAGTTGTGGGGTGGTGGTGTGGTGGTTTTTTGTGGTTTGTTTTTTTTTTTTTTTTTTTTTTTTTGTGAGACACTGTGGTTGTTTTTTCCCCCGACTGTGACAAGCTGCCAATAACAGAGCTTTCCTCTCTGGATCTTCCCTGCCGCAACGCACATGCACGCAGCCGTCTCCGCAGAGGGAGCGCGAAGAGGAGGCACTTCTGCCCCAGCATGTCAGCATGTTAAACGGGTGGACATCCAGGCTTGCTCCGAAGCCGCTGGTGCCACCGCGCCGCATCCCCTCTGCTCTCCCCGACCATCCGCCTCTTTAACAGACACCCTCAAGGGAGCGTTTGACAACGCAAACCGGTTTTGTTGCCTCATGTCCTGGTCCCATGGTCCCCAGTTCTCCGCTTGCAGAGTGACCCTATTAATTCAGAACGGGGGGGCTCACCATGCATTGCTTGGGAAAAGTCACAGCCAGATCTCTTGTTTAGCGTTCCCATCGTGGTAAGGGAACCTGTCCGACCTCCTGAAGCTGTGGGGTCAAGTGGGAACACAGGAAAGTGCTGGCAGCAAACCCGCTGCAACCCTCACCTGCTTCCAAAACCACAGCTGGTGGATGGTAGAGATCAGCTGGATTAGTCTCGAGCCATTTGTGGATACTGTTTTCATGCAAATATATAGGGAAAGTTGGGTTATCCTTTTAGGTTGCTGGCACCGCAATGGAAGAGGGTGCTCCCAAGAGCATGGCCACTCACTGTGTGTGAAGTTCCCCAGCAGGCATGGCTCGGAGCTGCCAGACTTGCTGCCGTGCCTTCCCCGAGCTCATACGTGTGCCGCAAGAGCGCACGTATGAATGGGGCCAAGCCAAGGACACCGAGCCTGTTAGATTTATCCTCCATGCTCAAGTTGTGTGCTAGAAGGGACCGGGGAAGGAGTGTGCATTTCAACGCTTACAAAAGTCCATGCCAGGTGAGACGGCTGGTTTGTAGTATGTAACCACTGCAGTCTCTGCATCCTGAACTCAAATGGCCTCTCTGGATCAAGCCCCAGGGAAAAGCTGGCAGTGCACTACTGGAATTGCCCTCTCGGATCTTACTACTGCCTGTATGAAATACACTTGAGGGGTAGAGGAAAACCTCTTGGCCTGGGCATTTCTTTAGTGCTTGCATGATTTCTGTTTCGAGACCCTTGTACAAAGCAGAGGAAGTTTCTTTGTCTAGGAGGCACCTCAAATATCGACTTTGGGTGTCCTCTCCCCCATCCTGACTCATCTGTATTGCTTCCCGAGAAGACATGGCCTTTTCCTAGGTTCCAGGTTGGTGGAACTTCCCATAAAGCTAGGAACGACAGCAGCCCTTGACTTCTAATTGTTTTGGCTCTCCTGTGACTTCACCAGACATTTAATGCACCAAATTTTGCCTAGGGCAATTCCTTCCCTGTCTCCAGAAATTATTTCCACTGTTGTCTGACACCGAGGCACAGATAGACAGGGCTTGGAAGCCAACCAAGTTATTGCACCTTCACAGGTTACTGAGTGTAGCTGAATCAGAGCAGTAGGATGTGCATGTGCTGTTGTTAGTCTGTGGGATGTGTGAGGCAGAAAGTGCTCTTGGTCCTTCATCTGCATTGCCTTACGTGGAGCACAGCAGTCGTATATGTCCCAGAAAGCTCACGCAAAGCAGTGCATGCATTTTTAAAAGGTCATCATCTCTCTTTTGCCTCTAATATGCTGAGTTAGCATCTCTCTGTCTAGCAGGAGTTCCTGCTGAGAGCTGTGAGTGATCAGTGAAGAGCAATAAGTGATGCCTGAGGAAGGACCCAGCAGTGACCCTTCTGAGATACCCTAGATGCTGGTGGGGTGACAGTGGTGTGACAGCGGTGTGACAGCATCCATCTCCCGTGACGCATTCCTGGGAAATTATCTCTTAGCAAGAATGCTGGAGGTCTTGCATTTGCTTGCTCTGGTATGAAACCTCCAGTCCTGCAATGTCCAGTCATGCTTCTCTCCCTCTCCCCTTTCCAAGGGATGTCTGCAGTGGCCCCATGTGCTCGCACAGTCAGGGGGGAGAACTTGCACCCCACAAGTCTATCAGCTGTATGCTGTCGATGGGAGGATGGTGTGAACTCTCAAGCTGAACAGCTTGCTTAGGCATGTTCTGCATTATGCCTGTGGGCGTTACTCTATGTACCTGTGCTTAAATACGCCTCTGTTAGATGTCACTGGTGTAGTCTTGGAGGGTTTGGGGTGAGGAATTCTGGTTCCAGGGAAATCAGTGGTGCTGTTGACTTCCAAGTTGACTTCCTTTGCTCCCTGAAACACATGACCCTCCTGTCCTTGCAAGGCAGGGCTAGTTTTCTTAGAAACAGTAATCCGCGTTATTGCTCATCACTGGTATCACTACCCTGAGCCAGATTTGTTTTGATTTTTAGCTGAGTTTTGGGCCTGTTCTAATTTGGACTAGGTGACATTGGCTCTGCCAGAGATGTTCTTCACACAAGAATGCGTCACCGGGCATTTGTGCCAAAGGCATGGGACCCATTAATTTCCTTTCCATTTATAGACCCAGCTGCATGCTCCTTTTTTAAAAGCAAAGAGCTCGTTAATGTAGAATTTTCTTCCCCAAATGTAGAAGTGTTGCTGATTCCTACAGATCCATGTACACAGAGGTGCTTCCACCCGCCTCCGTAGTCTAAGACATGGACAGATGTCCTGTTCAAGACCCAACCCCTTGTACCTAGCTCCTCTGACCTACTGGCAGGACTCCTTAGACAGAAGGAGTGATTTTAGTCAAGGTAAGCTATGGCAGTGTTTTGAGTGAGTGCTCATGTGAATAGCTCAGCTGAACATCTAAGTGATATTGCAAGCTTAAATAGATGAAGCCAAAGTAACTTGTCACCTTTTAAATAAGTGATTTTTTTTCTTTCTAATGAAGTGAACAAGCCTGAGCGTTACTACAGAAATTTCAAGTGGGTGGGAAACAGGATGAAAGAGAGTCAACAGGATGAACAGCACTGCTCAAGGATTCATTTTGGAACCTGTCTTCGTTAATATCTTTCTTAATGAGCTGGGCACACATGGAGGAGTGTATGGATCACTTCTGCAGATGAGACAGTAGAGAGCATTGCCAATGTGGAAGAGGACCTGAATGTCATGCAGGAAGGATGGAGTGACCTTGGGGACTGTTAGAAGAAGCAGTGTGAGATCTCGTAACTCAGGTAGCGTGTTTGGATCTATTAATAAAACTTCTCCCATTTGCTAGACTCTCATCCATGTGAATTACCAGAGGAAGAGGAAGTGGGGTAGTAACTAACTGCAGGATGACTATAGGCGCAGGCGGATGTTGCTAGGGCAATCCTAAGAGATGTGTTTAGCAGAAAGGGAAGTATTGCTGCCTGCATGCGAGGCTTTGGTTAGACCTTGTAGCTCAGGAAGAGCAAACTGCCAGTAGAAGTGGTGTGGAGGAGCAGAGAGTGGAGAGCCTGTCCTACAAGGGCATGCTAAACAGTGGTCTTGTGGAAATAGGAAACTGAATGCGGGTACAGTTCTGCCCCTCATCTGCCCCCCTGGCAAAGGGCAGCACATTAGGACACTGTGCCCCAGGACAGGTGAGCACGGGCTCTTTCCCATCCTTCTAGTGAGGATGTTAACGTTGCCAAGAAAGTGCTGTATCTGTGCACAGCTATTCCCACCCAGAACAGCTACTGCCCCGGTGTAAAGGCATGCCTAAGGCGGGCTGAAGACTGGCAAGAAAGAGAAGATGGCATCCTGATGGATCCACTTTACCAGCGCGACGTCTGTGCCTGCATGTGTGCACTTGTCTGCGTGCACGTAAATCTCTTCTAACAATCTTAGCTGGCTCCGTTTCCAGCCTTTCTAAACCTGTAGGCCCTCTGCTAGCTGCCTTCCCAGCTTGCCACGCAGGAGCATCATCAAGGCTATCTAGGCAAGGAAATGATCCTACATGGCTTTTGTGGAGTAGCGTAATAACCGGAGTAATTAACTCACGTAACTCCTAATGTGAGCGCTCCCAGGGCCAGAAGCAAGCGCCTTCATGGTCTAATGCCCCACCACCGCGGCACTGGTTGAACTGCTCCCCGTAGGAGGCTTAGGCTTGGGGCTGCTCAGCGGGACTACTGTTTGCCTTTGGGAGGGAGGGGATAGGAAGAGGGTAAGAAGCGCGCTCTTAGCGGGCTGCCTGCTTGGGAATGGTGTACTTGCAGCTTCGCAAGTCCCTCTGCCCCATGGCTTTTCCTGAACCCGGCCTGGGATGTGCCCTGGCATAGGGCTCGCTCCCAATGCCAAGCTCTGAGCGCAGATGACTTTCCGTAGCAAAGCAATGAGCTCTTTGGACCTAGCAGAACATACAGAGCACATCTTGCTTTTCCAGGGAGGCTGATCTGCTCTGGAACGGGACGTACTAACTGGCATTACTCCCGAGCTCTTTGTGCTCAGCGCCCATACCTCAACCTGCAGCAACCAAGGTTAACGCTGGCAAGCAAAGGCATCCTTGACGTGTTTGTGAAACCCCTATGGGCAGGCACTAGCTAATGAATCTGTAAAGAAAAGTTGTTCTCAGCAAAACTAAACCAAGCCTTGCTGAGGGCCCACAAAGCAGAATCGTGGTCTCTTGTTACTTCTGAGTGGTTGGAGGGAGGATGTAGTTTTTGCAACGTGCAGGCACCAGATATTGTATTTAGTTCAAAGGCTGTAATGTAAATATCTTTTTTTTTTCCACCAGGGTTGTTAACATAATCAAATATTTACAGCACACGTTGGCAAATATAGGCTTGATATTAAAGTAATTCACCCCTGGCGTGTACCATTTAATATGATTATTCTTTAGAGTAATCAAGCCTCCTTTGCCCAAACTGAACTGGGGTTTCAGGAACGCACCGAGCTGGCGGTTGCTTTGGGCGGCCAATGGATGGTGGGAGCATCACGGCCTCAAGGGGACAAGTGAGGTCTCTTGGAGCAGTCACCTTGGCTGGCTGCATGGTGACTGTGCCTGAGCAGTGCAGGGCCAGCATCTTTCCCAAACCTTGGCTGTCCTGCACTGCTCAGCTCCAGCTCAGAAAGCAGGATGCAGCTGGATCTATGTGGCCAATGGACACCTCCAAGTAGAGTAGACCATGTAATGGTGAACTCTTGGTGGCCTCCAAGCACTAGGAGAGGTGAAAGCAGCGGGAGGCTACTCCGCAAAAAGCTTCCTGGCTGCCAGCTGGTGCCGACACCAAACACTCTGCCATGTGGCCAAATGAGAGGTGATGCCCGCACAGGCAGAGCTGGGAGCTTTTCACTCCTCTGGCTCTGGAAGGATTAGGGAGAGGAGAAACTTTGCACGTCAGAAGCTGGCTCTCACTCTCTGGCAGATTTTAGGAAGAGCTTTGCTAGCAGCTGCTTCTGGAAGAGGCCGAGGGATCGTTGTCCTTCAGGATACGTGGCTAAATGGTGCATTGCTCCAAGACATGTGTTGATTGATCTTACTAAGGCAAGGCGTGAAAAACAGTGCTGTAATCTGCCCTGGATGGATAGAGTGCTCGTATGGTCAACAGGTCGTGAGTTTTGTGAGATCTCACATTTATTCCTGCTGGTTCTGGCATCAAGAGACATAGGAATCACAGAATCATTAAGGTTGGAAAAGGCCTTTAAGATTATCAGGTCCAACCATCAACCCAACACCACCATGCCCCCTAAACCATGTCCTGAAGTGCCACATCTACATGTTTTTTGAATACTTCCAGCGATGGTGAATGGAGTAGAATGAAACCTCCTGGCAATGGAAGCATCTGGATTCTAAGCTTGGGATGACACAGCTGTACAGATGTGGTCAGGCTGCACCCCAAGGCACAGGCATTAGGGGAAAGCTGAGTTTCTTGAGGTCTTCCTTGAGCGTGCCTGCTTTTAAGCCCACATCCCAGCTATGGGTACCTTTCTGCTTGCTACAGGATCGTGGGGAGATAACGTCACCGCTGCTTCTCTGCATGACTGCGTCCTTGAGTTCAGGCTCACACACCCTACAAGCTGCCGCCAGTGGCTTTTGTAGGCAGTTTTGGGATGAGCGTGTGGGTCCTTGCTCTCTTCAAGCGGCGAGTCCTGGAACGAGTGTTGCTTCCCTTCAGCAGCTCAGCTCTGGGTGACTTGATTATTCGGAGATACAATGGTTTTTATGGCAAAGTGACATCCCGCTGCCGAGAAGCTGACCGGCGTCCCCGTGCAGCCCTGGCTGAGCTGGGCAGGTGTCCCATGGCTTTCACCAGTCTCCCCCAGTTTCTGTGCCAGAGATGCTCTCCATCCGTGTTCCTGCCCACCGCCTGCCTCGTCCTTTCGCCTGGGGGGACTCGTCTCCCTGGCTCTGTGAGCGACAGCGAGCACGTCCCACGTGCTGCCCCGAGCCATCGGTGAGCTGCTGCCCTCTCGCAGCAAGACTGCGACGGGTCCAGCACGTGGCAGAGTGGTGGGCAGCACCACGGCCTGGACGGGACCTCACGGCCAGGGAGGAATAAAGCTACTGTTTCCAGGCAGGTGCCTCTTCCCTGCCTCCAACCCAGGCTCTGCCCTTCTCCCATGCGGCGTTGATGCTGCTTCTCCCCCATTTCTCTGCTGGAGGGGAAGCGTGGAGGGGATGCCAAGAAGCAGGCTTGTGACTGTGACACGCTTCTTGTTAGTCGGCGGCGATCCTCTCGGGCCTCAAACGGGCCGAGGCCATGAGCCCTGGCCTCAAACACGCCAAGGCCGTGAGCCCGTGCCTCCAAAGGGGAGGGGAGGGGAAGGCGGCTCCAGCTCAGTGGGCACGCTGAGGCTGACTCTGCTCCCGAGGTGGTGTTTCGGTTTTCAGGGAGATATTTAGACGTGGGCTGGAGGTGCTGAGGGGAGCTGGGAGCCAGACGGCGTCTGTGGGAGAGCAGGGATTAGGAGGGGGAGGCCTGGTCCCACGCTGAGCGCTGGCTGACGGCCATACGTTCTCTGCGCGGTGGTGACTAACGGGTTGTAAAGGACCCAGCGAGAGTCCTGCCCATAGCCTGCGCTTCTCCGTGGCCTTCCAGGCTTGGGGGAACAGCAGAGCATGGAGGGCTAAGCAGTGCCCTCAGTGTCCCAGGGACTTGGTAATTACATTTGCAGTCTTGGTTTCTTGGTCTCCTCGGTGAAGACACTGGACCATATCCCTCCCTGAAGTTCCTCAGCAGGATGAGTGCCATAGGCGTTTTTGAGATCTCTAGCTTGTTTCTGGCTTCCCACAGTGCAAAAATCTTCTGGCAGGCAGTGCTCTCTGGTGACACTGTCCCCAAGTGAAACGGTTGTGGCAGGAGCGGGTGAGCAAAGCTGCAAGTGGAGTACGGACAGAGCAGAAGAGTCGCTGCAGATCTGTGCTCCGATGCACCTGAGGAGCTACACGGTGCATTGAGAGGGCTGGTTGCTTGCACCCGATGTGCCATTCACACCAGGTGAAGGTGGTTCGTTGGTGCCTTTCCAGATAACGGTAACACATCCACGCTGAGCTACGAGGTGGAATACTTGGTGACCTTGGCGGGGGGGGTAAAGGATGATGAATCGTCTGTGTATTTCCTCTGGCCTCCACACCACTTCTCTCCTGAGGCTTTCAGCACTGATGATAACGAATCTTCCCTCATTATCATTTTCTTCAGTGGGATCTCAGACTGTTTGAAGCCATTTCAACCTTAGTTGAGCTTTTGAGGGTGATGGGAGGAGAGGAGACAGTTGCAGATTTCAAGTCAACTTGTACTGTCCCGCAGCTCAGTCATGCTCATGCCTCTCGCCCAAGAGCGTGCCTGTAGGAAGCCAAGCCTTCAAAGAGGAGCATGCTGGCTTGTGCCTTGTGGGGCGGGAAAGAAATGTCTGTCCCTCGTGGTGACATGAGGCTGCAGGGCTATAATGGAGAGGACTTGACTGAGCTCTGCGAACAAGGCTGGCTCCAACCTCAGATGACTGCTGAAAACGCAGTACCTGAGACACAAGAACACGGCCAACACCATGGTCACACCTTGTCTGTTGTAAGATGTTCATCCTGCAACCCCTGCTGAGCTGCAAAGCAGGAAAAGCCTGCGCCAGGCACTTACAGCCCTCCATTGCGCTAGCCCTTGGGATTGCTGTCTCCAGGTTTTGGCTTCCAGTTACAGCTTGGATTTTCTCCTGAGCAGACCTTATGTCTCTGCCTTGAGTTTATCCAGCTGTTATCAACATATGTGCTTGCTTGGTGACTCATGCCTTGTTCCCTAACCACATCCCCTTCTCTCTTGTTGCCCCCACCCACCACAACTGAGTCACTTGGCCTCCTGTCACAAGCCAGGAGGCTCTTCCTTCAGTCATGCGTATAGACACGAGTCTATAGGCCGAGTCTGACGTAAGCTCCTCCTGACTTCCTTTTTCAAAGGAGGCTACCGCATAGGAGCTTGCTGGCTATTAACGGGCTGGTTCTGACGTGCCCGCATTCAGTACACACTGCCTAGACCGGATCTACCCAGCCTCTTTTGCTCCCTGTGCATGCAGAGGGAATGCTTTAGCACAGTGTTGCCCTCTCTACTGCTCTCCAGTTCCCCAGAGGGACCAGTCCAGCCCTAAATGGTAAGTGGAGATTACTCAACAGCCATGGGCAGCACTCCCCAGTCTTGGCTGGCTTGGCAGAAGTAAGACATGGATCATGGAGGTTGGAAGCTGAGAACACCTGGCGCTCAAAAACCTTTCCCATCTTCTGACCCTCCAGTAGGCCACGGGAAGTGACTTTATAGTTTTATCCCAGGACCTGGTAGCTGAAGAGTAGCTCAGCCTAACTGCCACCAAGCCCCATCTTTTACAAGCTTCACCTCCCAAGCATCATGTTTATGCATGGTATGGAACGCAGCCACCACTGTCTTGCTTTGAAGGTCTGCCACACAGCCAGAAGGGTTCGGGTCTGTGGTAAACGCATCAGACCAAGCTGGTATTCAAGCTGGGTGTGTATTGGTAGCTATTTTCCTTAATGCTTCCTGTCTATGGTCAGCAGCTCCGTCAGTCATGCTAAGCTTTTGCTAGATGTTTTCTTCATCAACGGACAAACATAGAGGGTTTTCTTTACCACCACCCCTTTATGCCAAAGCTTGTTCGTTTCCAACTTAAACTAATTGCCCAGGACTGTCATTTTTATGAAGTGCAGATTCAGTGGGGGAGGAGCTGCATTCTCCAAATTCTCCCTGCAGATCTGATCCATCACCTGGCTTCTTTCCCAGTGTCAGCATCATCAGTTAAAGAGCATTTTCAGCTGCTCAAGGAGGGTATTTTTGCACAAGGGAAACGTTGGGAATTGAGGTGCTTATTTCCTTGCGCCCGCTGATGAGAGAGCTGCTGTGGGCACCGTAATTTAGGGCTATCCCTGTCCCTCTCAACCACATTAGATGAGGTGCTGATGCAATGTTTCATCTTCCCAGTACCTTTGTGAAACAATGAGATGTAACTTCCCAGGGTGGGATGACCACACTCGAGATAAAAACATAACCATATGTCTCTCTTCATATAGAGACAATCTATAGGAATGTTGCACTGGTATAAAACAGGGTGAATTTTTACATGGGTGTCCTGTGGTGATTGCCCTGGATTTGGGGTAAGATATACTGTCAAAAAACAACACCCAGAACTTTTCCTTGGAACAGGAGCGTGGTGTGGGTGCAATCCTGGGCTGGGAAGAGCTGGATCAAACCCTAGGCCGTCTGCTTTAGTCATCCTGAGTGAGCAGATGTGGCCGCTGCCTACCCTGAGGTCAGACACGGTGGAGGAGGAAGATGGGTATCTGGCCGCTCATGTTACTGACGACTCAAATGTAGTAATATCCCCATGCACACCCCACCAAAATCTTTCAGACAAGCTTGGAAACCTTTGGATGCCATCTGCCTGATGGGGTGGGCTGGTTCACTGCCCTTGTCCCCTCCCTTGGGTGGTGTAGAGCTTCCTGCAGGAAAGCTGTGGCAGGTCAGAGAGCTGGATCCCCATCACCCACCCACCCTCCCCAATGGCCCTTCTTGTGTGCTGGGACCACTGGTTAGGAGCACTGACTGTAGACACAGGACCTGGATGAACGCTTTGTCCTGTCCCTGATTTATGCCCGAAGAAAATCCTCCTGATGTAAACACCTTCCCACCGGGAAAGTGAGGCTAATTACCGTGTTGCTGCCTGATTTACTTCGTTCTGACATGCTCCCTTTGCTGCCTCCATTTTTCTTCTGTGGCATTCATGTTTTGCTAGTCCATTCGTAGCTGCAACTTTTCCTCTCTCCCTCCTCGCTCTCCTTTGATCTCCCATTTTACCTTTTCGGTTCCCCTGCTGCACCTCGCAGGCTTGCGAGTTCCCCTCCTGGCAGTCCTCCCCGCCAGCCTGCGGGCCTGGCTTCTCCCTTGGACTGGAAGGGTTTTCCAGATGTGTGCACGAGTTGGTGCAAATACCTCCTCATCACTGCCAGAAACAGCTAGACTTGTCCCTCCCGCAGAAGAAGAAAGAAGAAATCCAATGGTTTGGTTTCCTGCTGGAGGAATATAATCGCTCCCAAAAGCAGTTGTTTAACTCCAGAAACTATGTAAGATGACATAGGGGTTGGATGTTCCAAAATTTTTGGAGACTTGACAGAAATGCAGTTGTGGTAAACCAGTCATTGCTCAGAAATGTCTTTTGTTTTACGGGTGGGTTGTTTGGTGGGGGTTTTTTTCCCTCTTTCTCCTCAGCTTCCCTTATAATTAGGTGCTGCAGGCTCAAAGGGCAGGGCTTGCTTGCAGCAGGGGCCTTCCCCAGGCACGGACGCCGACTGACTGTGAGCTCAGGTCCATCTCACCCCTGCTGCAGGCTACTGGAGTGATTGCTGGCCTTCAGGGTGAACCTCGCTGTCCATGTCCTGGCACGCAGGGAGATATGCCACATCCCTGTTACCATCAGGGGACAATGCTCAGAAGTGAACATCAAGGTCCACTAAGTGCCCAAGTCCCCTCCGCCTTTTGTGCTGTTTAGAGACCCAGGTCCCCTTGGTTTCAAAGTGACTGAGTTGCCCGTGATTCATGCAAACCCTGAAGCAGAGCAAGGGAATAAATCCCAATTTCTCACGTCCCCAGCTGGTGCCATACCCTCTCCTGAACTCTCTCCTCACCTCACAGCGTATCACGTCTCTGGAGAGCAGAACGTATGTGGAGGAACATGCCGGGTCAAGATTTCTCCAGGACAGCGACAAGTCCGGCACCGTTACCTGGTAGCCCAGTTCTCAGCACGGCAGGCACACTGCCTGTGCCTGAAGAAGGGACCTGAATGTAGGGCATTTGGACAGGCAATAGCTGGAAATCCTGTGCCACTCACTTCTGCTGCTTGCTTCATGGCAGGAAGAAGGTTGTGGAGTGTAATCACAGCCTGGTGCAGCACGGCTCAGAAGGCGAGGACAAGCCTAGCTAGGGTATGCAGAGAGCTTTCTTCTCAGTTCAAAGGAAGGAGCAACGAAGCCCGTCTGTGCCACGTCAGAGCTGGGAGTAGCGGAGGCTACAGCTGAAGGCAGCCAGTTGTGTGGCAACACCTGCGGTGTGCAGCGGTGGTGGAGAGGTTTGTAGATGGGGTTGGGTGGATTTGGTCTTCTAGGAAGCCAGAAATGCTGCAGCATGTGTGATGCTGGAGGAAGCAGAGAGAAGATGTTCACAGAATCATAGATTCGTTAAGGTTGGAAAAGACCTTTAAAACCATCGAGTCCAACCGTCAACCCAACACCACCATGCCCACTAATTCCCACGTTCATGGGAACAAAACTTGCTTGCAGGGTGAGTGTGGGGATTTTGGAGCAGGGAACTTCCTGCTGACGTGCTTCTGCTGGGTATAACTGCACATGCAAGTTCTCTGTAAAAAAAGGAAACTGGTGGGAAGAACCCTGCCTGGTGCTTTGCAGACCAACTCAGCAAGGTCTGGGTTTGGCTCAAGCCACCGGCCATCAATACAGTCTCTTCTTACCCTGGAGTCCCTCAAGTTCCGGCAGTGGGAGTGTAAACGTTTTGAGGTAGTTTCCTACAGATGTGCTGGGCAGGCTGGGCTTGCTTAGCTTCCAAGATCAGGGCACTGAATTCATCATGGTTGAGAGCCTCAGGTAAATCAGGGCAATTTTCTTCTCCCTGGGCTGTGAAGGACCATGCTTTAGCTTTTGCCTGAATATTTTCAAAGGGGAGCAGAGCAGTCCTCTGGGGAAGGCAGTAGCAAGTGCACTGTAAATGATAACGGTCCTTCACGAGGACCCAGCAAATTAAAGAGAGAACATGACAGTAACTCTCAAGCCAGCACCCTGAGCTGGACTCTGAGGTTTGGGGAGATGCAGGCATGCCCACACCCAGATATTCCTGCTTCTGACTTACCCCGCTGCCCAGATCCTGGCAGGGGATCCTGCCTTTGCATCCAGCTCTGCACTAGTAAAGCACCTGGGCGTTCGGGGTGTGTGCCCACGAGGCTGGTCTGTCCAGGAGTAGCAGAGGCTGGCTGTGCCTGGCACTGGTCTTCTCTTGCCCGGGGCAGTGGGGACAAGCTGGGACAGGGCTGGGTCGCAGGAGGCAGGATGGGTCACGTATGGCCAAAGAGCATCACCGTACCTGAGCCAAACGAGTGCGGCGCCTTGCAGCCGGGAGAGCAGTGCTGGCCCCAGACTGACGGAGCTTTATTCTTATTTCTGTTTGCAAACCTGGAGCAGTTCTTAAAGCTGAGTTTTTCCAACCCCCTCCGGCCTTCAGCTTCTGTTCCTGCCTGTTGCCTGCCTCCTCTGAAGACACTGGACACCGGACCAGCTCCGATACCTCCTCCAGGTCTGTTTGTGAGCCAAACACTGGGCTCTGTAGCAGGGAAATCCCTGTTTAACCACAGACAGGCAGCGCTGCGTGTGGGATTCCCCAGAGAGGCTCAAAGAAATGCTCCCTCCAGGCTGCTCTCATCATGCAACAGGCTCAGAAAAAGCTTGAGAGGGGCCAGCAACAAAATACGAGGTCTTTGGTCTTGGCGCGGCTTTCTCGCAGCCTTCAGCTTACGGGAAGAGCCAGGAAATGCCCCGAGGCTGGGGATTTCCTTCAGCTGAAGCTGCTGTAGGCAGCTGCCTGCAGAGGACCTTCCTCAGAGCTGGGGTGATGACCAGCTGGGGCAGGCAGGAGACCTCCCGCAGCAGGAGCACCAAGCCACAGCTCTGGGCAGTGCGGCATCACGGATGGGAGGCTCTTTCCGTGCCAGGGTAGCGGGATGGTTCATTGCACCTGCGTTTATTGCAGCCACAAGTCTCTTCCCCCCAGTTTGGTGGTGTCACTGGGCTAGTGACATCCCCTGGGGACATTTCTATGGGATGCACCCACCACCAGCAGCGAGTGGCCAGGGATGCTGGCTGGGACACTCAGTGAGATGCCAGAACTGCTTTCTCCCCTTCTCCCTGGGGATTCGGAGTCCTTGCTGAGGCTTTGAGGAACAGAATGGGATGCCCCAGCCCTGCCTTTCTCCCAGCGTCAGGACTTTCTGCGGGAGCAACCGCTTGCCAGCTTGCTGCGTTGCAGGCTCGCCCGGGGCTCCTGTACAAAGCTCCCTTTCACCTTGGAGCATCCGGAAAATATAATGGGGCAGCAATTACTGGGGCGGGTGCAAGCTTGGGCCTGGGAGATAGGTGGCGGACAGCCAATTATTGTTAATTAGGCATGTTGCTGATGGCTAACCTGGGCTTTTGCTGCTGTACAGGAATTTGTTTGCACCAGCGAGGCTTTGTGGCTGGCTGAGCCCTGAGAGGCTGCTGAGAGCCATAGTCCAGGCATGCTTGGGTCAGGGTCAAGCCAGAAAGGCTCAGACCAAAACCTCACGCTGAGCTGATCCCACTCAGATTTCAGGCCAGGCTTAGCCTGCGTGCTTTCCCTGAGACAGAGATGAGGCACCGGGCCAGGCTGCTCTCCTTTTTAGAGGGATGGGGTTACGCATCCCTGCCCTGCCAGGCTGGTCCCTCAGGCTGCTGGTCCCTCATCCTCAGCTCCTGCTGCTCCATCATGGACCGAGGACCGTTGAGAGAGGGACTGATTGTGTTCCAAAGTGATGCCTACCCCACGCCATCCCAGCTTGTCCTGCACTGTATGCGGGAGTGCATATGATGCTACTCCATTTCATAAGGGGGGGGGGGGGCTGTTCCGTGCTCCCCACGCAGCTGGGGAGAGCCTGAAAACCTGGAGTGAGACCCCACCCTGCTCATGGGATGGTGTGAGAGCAGGGTGCCAGGACCCCTTTGCCAGTGCAGGATGGGACCTGGCCACCCGCAGCACACTCCTTCAGCAGATCCCTGTCTCGGTCAACGTATTTGCTGGGTTGCAAAATGGAAGGAGACGTGGAACTTCTCCCAGGTGGAAAGCGACCCGGAGCTCAGGTTTTCACTGCCACCTCCTGCCTCTGCGGGATAAAGCCAGAGCTCCTGCCCTTCCCTTCCCCACCAGACAACCACGGGCAGCCCTTTGTCCACAAATATGAGGGTGTACAGCCTCGGGGGAGTCCTGGCCCGTGCTCCTTTGGCTAAAACCCGGGAGAAGGCAAAACAAGACAGAGCAGGGGTGGAAGAGCACTGCATTGCCTTTCTGTGGCAGAGCAGGAGCAAGAGGGTCCAGGCTGCCAGCCTGGAGAGAGCAGCCAGATGCCCAGCGCTGCAGCCTGCTCGGGAAATGGTCTTTTCGTTAGGCAGCTCTACGCGGCTCTAATTAAATTACGGGATTAGAGCCATCTCATTCCTCACTCATCCGGCGCCAAACGCTTCTTCCAAGGGAGTGCCCTCCATTAAAGGGAAAACTGCCCGCGCAGCGCTCTGCACCGGCTCATCAAGGGAGCTCAGGCTGCCACAGCGTCACTCCTCGATTGCGCTGCATTGCAGACGGGCTGTCTGGAGCGGCGGCGTTCGTACGTGGCCTCCATCTTCCTCTGGTCCTCGGCCACGGGCCTTTCAGAAAGGTTTTGGGTTGGTTAATCCCCTGCTTGCCGCCTTTAGCTGTGTGCAAGTCTGCGCAGGGCCTGAGCGCCGTGCAGAGCAGAAAACCCATGGTACGTTCTCGCCCAAGGGTCTGAAGAGCAGCGCAGCCTTGCTGTGCAAGACGCTCTGTAAATATTGCGAGGCCTGCAGCTGATGGGAAGGGAGGATAAGAGCGCGGAGGTATCATCTGACCTGCCAGTGGAGCTGGGAGCAAGGCTTCACCCTCTAGGAAGCACAGCCAACCTTAAAAAAAAAAATAGATCACAGCAGCCAGCGGAAGAGGAAGCCGCGAGATGCAAAACGGAGTTCCCTTGAATTTTCTTTTGTTGCCTGTAGTTCTTGTTGACAGCTGATATAAATTTCCCGTCCCAGGGCAGACCTGGGCTGTGCCTGGGGATCAGAGATTTGGGCGGATTCTGAGCGTACACTTTGGCACTGTTTTTCCCTTTTCTTGATTCACAGAGAAGTTGTCAGGGAGACCTAGCACTGAAGGGAAGGCTCCTCTCCTTCCACCGGGCTCCTTGCACCATGAGTTATCACCAGGCTCCGGGCAGCCGGGTGACCTGCAGCTTGTTGAACCAAAGTCCCCTTGGGCATGGCCCACGTACGGAAAAGCAGGGTCAAACCACCCTACATGGTGATCCCTCTGTGCTCTCCAACTTATTAGGCGTAAAACAGTAATTAAAGCTTGCTCCTTTCACCAGCCAGAGAAGTGTAGGTGGTCGGATCATGAAAACACCTCCTGTGGTGCAAAGCATGGTCCTGGGGAGGACCAGTCGGAGGAATACAGCTCTTTGAAACATTCCTGCTATGTTGTTTGCAAGGTCCCACTTCCCAGCGGGTTCCTTCTTGCAGGTTGCAAGGCCTGATGCTGCCGCCCTGCGCGCACAACCCAGCTGGAGGGAAGGACTGCAGGCATCTTCCAGCATGAGCGACTGTCTCTTCTTTGCAAGGCAGGCACCAAATTTCTCGTGCCCTTTGCGATGCTGCATCCCCCCCTGTCCCCCCCCCGCTGCTGACCGAACACCGCCATTTTGGGGTCGTTAGAGTAGATAAAACTCAAGTTTCCCTCGCTCATTGTTCAGCGTGAAAGCCCATCAAAGGTCTTCTTGGTCGTGCTGCTGCCACAGGGTCCGTGGCATGAATTTAACCTCAGCTGTCTCCCCCATTCAATCACTGAGCTGTATAATTACTCCCGGATAAGTAATTTTTCCCATCTTCCACCTTCTTGGCTGGAGGGGTAGCACATCTTCGTTTTAATATCCTGCCTTCTCTCCCGGACAAGCTCTCAATCTCTCCTGCTTTTGTAGTTCAATAAAATGGAGAAAATCCTGCTTGAAAAGAAGCATTTTCCCACAAATTGAGTTTGTCCTTGAGATGGTCAAACTACAGCTGGACACAGCCATGAGCAACTGGATCTGGCTGGGCCTGCCTTGAGCAGGGGTTTGGACCAGTGGCCTCTGGAGGTCCTTTCAAACTATATTACTCTGGTTCTCTGATTCCTGCCTCCTGCAGAGCCACATTGCTCCTCTTCCTCCCCCCTCCCCTGTTCTGCTGGTCCTCAGCAAGGACCCGACTCGTGAGCGAACCCGCTAACCCCGGCGTGGGAAAGGGCATCCCCTGACGCTGCTGAGATCCCAACCCGCATGCGGAGAGCAGGAGGGGAGCCTTCAAGCTTCAGAGCCAGGACCAAATATTTACCCTGTGCGTGGTATGTCACGGGCAATTAAGGTAGCCGAGCCAAAAGCAGAGCGGTGAGAGAAGCTGTTTGCATTTCAAACCGGACCAGCAAGTGCATATTAAGTTACCTGTATGCTAGATAGTATTTAGCCATAAATCTTATTAACAGTGCTCTGCAGTAATGCAGATGTGAAGGAAGGGAAATAAAAGGAAATAAAATGAGGAGGGGATGGGTTTGGAATGATAAAGAAGAAAGGAGGCAAACCGTGGCTGATCGCTCGGTTTGCAGCCGCGGGTTTTTATAGGAAGGGCTTCAGCTCTGTGAGGAAATCAGCTGGAACAGGTCTGGCAGGATAGCTCTCCAAGTGAGAGCTCTTCTTGCAGAATACCAATGATTTGCATCCAAAATAAAGTGGCTAGAAGCAGCTATTTCAGCAGCTCTCCCTGCACTAAGGCAGGAGCGGGGAGGTGGAGAAAGCAGAGTATAACCCAACACCTGCCTTGGAGAAGAGGAGCGAGCCGTCAGGGTTGAGGACAGATCTTCGTGCTACCTTGCCTTTGTGTCAGAAGAGCTGGGGTTTGGTTTTCATTTGCTGCTTTGCTTCGTCACCCTGCCTCTGATACGGGGACAGCAATCTGCCCCCGTATCCCAAACCCAGATGGGTTTGTGACACCCCCCCCGGGAAAGCGTGTTGAGGAAGGCTCTGGGAAGGGCTGGGAGCGATGAGGAAGAGAAAAACCGCTGTTTGCAGAGGGCTGTGGGTTTCACAGGCTGTCTGTGCCCGCGCCGGGGCTCTCCCAGCCACACAGCCCCGTGCCGACGCTTTATGCTCTTGCTGCTGGTCGCCAGAAGCCATTAACTAGCAAATGGAGCGAGGACAAAAGGCTAGCGTGAATTACGGCCTCACAGGAGGATGCCCGCGGTCCTTCCCTACCCTTCCGCAGCCTGAAGGACTTGGCGCGGGGTTTATCGGGTGCCCAGGCCACCCTGCAGCCCTGTGGCACTGGCAGACGCCATGCCGTGGGCTGCGCGGTATCGGTGCCCGTTCCTGCGGCTGGCCGGCAGGTATCGACGTTACAGGCATGCCCTGGTTTGCTGCAGCCCCGCTGGCCAGCAAATTCCAGCCTTCGTTGTTAATCTTGGCCAGAGATTCACCTGGCTCATTTGAGGAGGAGCCACGCTGGACAGTTTCTCTTCTCCGAGCCGGGCGCCGTGCCACGCGCCGAGCCGTCGCGCTGCCAGGAGCAGCAGGTCCTGGCAGGGGCTGGGACAGTGCCGCTTGCCCAGCAAGAAGCTTCCCATCAGCCAGGCACCGTGGCAGCCTCCAAGCACCCCTCCTCAAAGGCTGGCTGCCGTGCGTGCCTTTTTCCCTCCTCGGGCGCGGGCTGGCGATGGGAGGAATCACGCCTCGGGCATGCCGCTTCCCGAGGAGCGTGGGAGAGGGTTTTGCAGGCAGCAAGGCAGCACCCGGAGGCAGGTTTCCCGCTCCCCACACTCGGCTTCCCAGCGGTGCTTGTCCCCAGGCTCCAGCCCTGCCATTGCACCAGCAGCACCAGCTTGGTCAGGGGCCCCGTGTGCTTGTTGCGCAGGGGCTCAGCAAATGCAAGCCACAGCTCCGTCTCTCCTCTCCCCTCTCCCAAATGGGAAAGAGGGGCCACAGAGAGCTGCTGCAAAGTTGCTGCTCTGCAGGAGAGCCGTCAGGACACGTCCATTCATGCCAGGAGAGGACTTGGTCACGGCAGCCAGGAGTGCTTTAAGCAAACTGAGGTGATGCCCAGATCCACAGTGGCCATCTGTTTCCTGCAGGACAGGGTATCCTTCCAGGGCAGTGGAACAACCATGCCATATCAAGCCCTTTGCTTCTGGTTATCAGCTGGTGACAAGGGCTGGTGGCAGGAGGAGAGCCAGGATTTAAAAGCTGTGATCTCAGCTCTGCTCTGCTGCTTGTTTCTGGGTCATGTATGAGGCCATGCAGAGCTTATTTTCAGAGTCTGGCTTAAGAAGTGGCTGACATCTGACGAATTTATCCCTGGGAGAGCCAGAGATCACGGCATTCACTGCTAATAGCACTAGAAAATATTTCAGAAAGCCTTCCCTGCCAGCGTCCTGTTCCTTTCCAAACCTTGCCCCTGCCTCAGCCTGGTGTGCGTGCTGCCCGCGGTGAAGCAAAGCCAAAGCGAAGCCTTCCAGATCTCCCCAAATACACTGGCGTGGCCACGGTCAGCTCTTGCTTTGGTAGCCCAAGCTGCCCATGTGGCTGCCATGGACGAAAACATGCCGGACCATCAGCCAGGCTGCGTCGCTGGTCCTGGCTGACAAAAAGCCCTTGGGGCCGGCAGATTCCGACGTTTCGGTTTCCTGCTGCGTGACTCAGCGCGCAGGCTGGAGCAAGGCACCGGTTTGGAAAACCGGCGTGGAACAGTGCAGTTGCTGCTAGTTCCTTGTGCAGAGGGTGAACGTGCTCCCCTTTCTTTGCCCGGTGCTGGAGTGGCCCACTGGCTGGACCAGTGCTGAGCGACGCTCCCGTGCCGCGCACAGATTGCGTGTCCGTGGGGGAAGCGGCTGACTGGGGTGGCTGGAGAGAGATGATTCTTTGCAGTGCTCTGCGGGAGCCTGCTACTAAACCCCACTGTCACGGCGCGCCGGTCGCAGCACATTAAATAGGAGGGTCACCTGGGCATCTCCTGCCGGGGCCCTTGCCGGAGCACGGCCATCGTGCCGGTGTACGCCTTGTAGCTCTTTACTAGCTCAGCTTCGGACTACGGATAAATCTCTGTGGCGTCTCTCCTCCCGCGGCCAGTGGTGGCCACGGGCGTCCCAGCACCTTGCTTGTTCACCAACCGTGTTGCTCCGTGGTGAGGAGCCGCAGGGGCATCTGCGGGGACCGTGGCTGGGGATGTGCCCAGGCAGGGACCCCCTCCTCTCTCCATCACGCTCCTGATGAACAGACCAGGCTCCTCCTGTACTAGTTTCTCCCTTGGGTAGGATTTTTTCCAATCTTGAGGGCTTGGAAGTTGACTGTGCTGAAAACCTGGGTAAAGAGCAAGTTAGGAAAGCATCTTTTAAAGTGTTTTGTTGACGCATTTACCCTATTTTTGTCAAGCCTGAGGGAGCCGATACGCAACTGAAAACAGTTTCAGTTGTTTTTAAGTTCCTTGAGGGCTGCTCTAGGCAGGCATCTTCAGGAAAGCCGATCTGAATTGACTTCCAAATTAGAGTAATTAAACCAAATGAAGTCTTTGCAGGGAAGAGCCCCCGGATGGATGATGCACTCAGCTCAGGGCAGCTCTCAGATTGCGGTGGGGATGAGATTATTTACCACTTTCACCTAAAACTTCTCCCTCCTTTCCACCTGCCATGAGGTAGCAGCATGCGCCTGGGACGTCCCTGGTCATCGTGACATGCTTTCGGTGTACGCTCTGGTTTCTGGCTTCTACTTGTGCTTGCCTGGTCTCTCTCGGAATTAGTGGTGCCAATTCAATCCAGTTTACCTCACTTTGAATCACAGCTGTGTTAATCCCTCGTAAGCACATCCACACAGAGGTTTAACACAATTTAACTGGCAAGCTGCACATTTAATAGCGGCTAATGTTTCTGGGGTTCCCTGTGCAGGACATCTTGCCGTCTGATGGCCACAGCCAGCAGCCACACTTCTACAGCGCTTGTCTGTGTGGGTTGAAATCTTGGTCCAGAGTCAAGGCTTGAATAATTCCTGCTGCCATATTCCCTGTGGTCCTGAGAAAGACCTGACCCATGGTCTTGGTTGACAAGACCCATCATCTCAGATCCAAGACAAGACCCATCGTCTCAAAGCCAGTGGGCTTGGATCCAAGACACACCGTGTACTGGGGCAATCCTCGCTGAGCAAGCCCGCTATTGCAGGTCTTTGGACTTGGGGAGATTTGTGGGCTCACATCCCAAGGGTCTGGGAGAAGCAACAAAGAAATACCAATCTGTGCAGGTTATGCTGCAATCGTATAGCCACGTCCCTTCAGAAGAGGTCTGTGTCTCCCGTGCAAAACTTCTTCAGGGTCTGCAGGCAGGTAAAAAGCAGGCTTGCAGAGAGGACAAGGCATTTTGAGGTAGCACCTAGCTTCCCCCCAGCCCCAACCAGCTGTTCATCCCATCCAGTGTCTGCAGTGCATGAGCAAGCTCCAGTGCCCTCCAGATGAGCTTGCAGGTTGTTCAGAAGATCACTTCACTGGCAGAAATTGTGGGGATTTGCTGGCTGTTGCAGTGGATTTAAACAGTAAGTGGCTGAACTGGAACCAGATTGGTGTTGCTGTCTGACTTCTAGATCTGCAGTTTGAATGCATGGAGACAAGCGTTGCGTGGCATTTGGCTTGCAAGATGTTAGAGAGAGTCAGTGTTCCCCTACCCCCTGGGGGCTCAGGGTATGCGTTTGGGAGCCGGGTGGAATTTGGAGTCCTTCTGACACTGAAAATTCTGAAGTGTTGGTTTCTTTACTCATCAGAAACAGAAGCCAACCTCAGAGCTTCATGCAGGACAGATCTGCAAGCTGACCCAGAGCAGAACAAGGAGAAGAAAGTACTAAATGGGGCAAGAACTGCCAATTTCACAACAATTATCAAGAATTAGTGAATTGAAACATTCCCTAAGGATTGGGAAAAACTCAAAGGAGTTGTCACTGCTCTTTGACCTGGAAGTCAGAGGTCATGTCTCTCCTTGGGGATGTTTCTGTCCCTCTGACCAGTTTCTGATCTTTCTCGAAGAGGTCTTCAACCCCAGGTGAGAGGGAAAGGGGCCTTCCCATGCCTCACTTCTTCTTGCCTATGCCACTGTTGCTTTCCCTCACAAATTGTCACCGTCACCGTGCGTAGTAGAGGTGTCTGCTTGTGTTTCGGTGCCACACACTGGCACCCCAGCCCACCAGGAGCTCTGATGCACTGTGTTTTATCAGTCCTCTGCACACTTCACGTTCTTGGCCGAGTTGGCCAGAGCAACACCTTAGGGAGGGACAGTGTGTAGGAAGTGAAAGCTCACTGCCTGCCAAGTGTTGGCCATCAAAGTGGGCTCTTGCTCCCAGATTAACCGCTGCCGCCTTGTAAAGCCTGGAATTGACTTCTAACAAAAGCAGTGGCTGCAGAGAGTAGCTGTTGGCAGCAGTGGGTCAGACCCCCAGTGGGGGGGAGCTGATCCTGTTGAACTGCTTTCCAGCCGCTTCAGCCCAGATCCTCTCACCTCACGAGGGTGTAGCAGCCAATGGCCAAAATTATCTGCAATTCTGCTGCAGATAATCCACCTCTGGGAGCCAGGAGCATGGCTGGTGGGCAACGTCCTGCTTGCAGCCTGTCTGTAGCGATGGAGTTGAAGGAGGGTGTGTTTCTCCTCAGTGGATAGAGACCAAGCCAAGCAGAAAACCCCTGGGGGCTCTCGATGAGCCTCCAAGTATCTGATGGGAGCAGCTATGAGTGGGGTCTGAGGGTAGGTGGAAACAATGCCTCGTTCCTGCATGGTAGCCACGGACACCCTGGCGTCATCTCAGGGTCCCTTCAGAGCCACCATCACTCCCATGGACCTGAAAGGAAAGCTTCCAACGCTCCCCACTTGCAGGGGAGGTCAGAGGGGCAGGAGAAATCGTTTGGTGCATGGTTGCATTGGCTTTGAAGTCTCTGGCTTTGCTGGAGGACTCTCGGTAGACCTCATGGAGTGGTTTTGCAGAATGGAAAATGGTCACAGGCTGGAGGCAAAGCATTCTCCTTTCTTCTCCATCTCTCTATTTTTTTAAGCAGGCTGTGAAGCCCTCTCCTGAGCACTTGGATTGCTGTTGTCTTGGGTTTGTTTTATGGTACTTTCACTGCTATTTTGGGGACGAAATGTGATAAAAGGGAAGAGGAAGGAAAGGTTTCTTTTTCTGTTCTTTTTTCTTAAAGCCAGAAATGAGAAAATGGAAAATATAAAACAACATGAAACTGCCCCAATTCTTTCAAAATAGCTCCTTGCCAATTTCCACTCTCAATTACAGATTTTGTGCCTCATCAAAAAAAAAAAAAAGAAAAAAAGTAAACTGCATATCTCCTGTAGAAATACAGGGGCATTTTGCTTTGTCCACACTGGCTTGGGTACTGACCTAGAGATATGGTGAGATTTTCCTTTGACTTTGGCAGTTTTGAAAGACCCATTGTTCCTTAACAGCGATCCCTTATGCTGACATGCACATTTTCTGTGCATCTGTCAACAGGGGAGGGGGAAATTATTGAAATGGGTAATAAAGGAGATGAAAACAATCTGTGCTGGTCTCTGGGTAATAACCAGCTGACATTAAGCCTAGTCCAGCTGATAACAGTTAATAATAAATGGACATTAATTAAAGCTAAATTACAGGGGAAGGTGCGGGCTTGGCTCTCAATCCAATTAGACCCCTGTAATTCATAACGGAGAAAGTCTGTCCAGCCTGTGAATAAATGATCAAAGGCTAACAAAGTCAACAGCAGGGCTGTCTAATAGTTTAGATGATGCCTCGATAGGGAAGAGGCCAGAGGAGGATTAACAGATAACTGCGGCCGGACGGTTCGTTGGGTTTGCCATGCAGCCTGCCAGCGTGGTGGTGCACGCGTGAGACCCCAGAGTGGAACTATGGTGCGGCTCCAGAAGTTTTTGGGATGAGCCCAAAGGGAGGGTATGGACCCGATGGAAGGAAGATAGCCCCTCACGTGAGCCCCTCACGGCGACAACCTGAGGGAAAGGGCCCTAGGGAAGCCTGTTGGGTCTCTAGATGGTGGGCACCAATGGGTTTTAGACAACCATTGGTGACATGCCATTAAAAGACAACAAAGAACAAGCAAGGTGCTGATGGCTGTGGTCAAAAGCCTCCGCTGCATCTCAAAGACAGTGTCATGCCCACAATGACATTTACTTTGCCATTTAAACAGGGTTGTCCCTGGAGATGATTTCCATCTAGTCTTGCCCTTCAGCTCCCAAGCGAGGAGCAGATCCCGTCCAAGCAGCCCCACACAGAGGCAGGAGGAGTAGCCAAGCCAGCAAGTTTTGAGGGCCTGGGAATTATGATTGTAAAAACATGGCTTTACCAGGGCTGAAGGGAAGCACCTACAGCCACCCCCTCTTCCTGGCCACGCCTGGGGCCAAGCTGGCTCCCAGCTCTTCTGGCAGCACAGCCACCCCAGGGAGCCTTGCAGCACAGTGTTGTGAAGGATGCTGCATTGTGCGTGAAGCAGGGGGAGATGACAGCTTCTTGCTTCACTGCCAGAAGCAAAACTGAGGCTGGTACCAGCTCAGACCTGACTGCGATGAGCCATGTGAGGAAGGAAGAGTCAGAGGAGTCACTGATGTCCTCAGAGTTGACAAGACCATTGACATGGGAGCAGTTGCTCACTGGGAACTGAGGATGTGATCCAAGAAGAAGCTGCAGGTGGAGTACAATATGCCACCATCTCTGGCAGCATCAGTAGCGCTGACAAACTGAGGACAACAGGCCATGAGGTGGCTGAGGGTCATTGGCCAGTGAATGCTGGAAATATTCATCTGAACCAACAGCCTTGGAGCTGGTTCTGAACCAAGACCTCCCCCACACTTGGGGACAAAAAACTCAGTTTTAAACCTCATGGTGTTTAAAGAAGCTTTACCAACATGCCATCTTCCAAAGGCCTCAGAACGACCAGCTAGAAGGAAAAATACATTTTGGAAGCTTAGGGTGTTTGAGGCGTACTCAGACCCTCAGATATGTCCCACAAATGATCTTCAAATGCTACACAGCATCAATGATACTCTGAAAATGCTGTTCTGGTCCAAAGAAACTCCACATGTTTTCTGCCTGTTTCTCCTATGTCTTGTCTGCAGAGCAGCTGATCCAGATGTGCTATTCGAGATTAAAGGCAATGTTCTCACTCGGGGATAAATGTGGGGGTTTGTGGGGTTTTTTTTGTTTAATGTAATGAAGAGAACGCATTTTTGCATTTTGGCTCAGTACAGCTTCGCGTTACAAGTATCCTCAGAGGTAAGTCAGAAGGATGCTCTAGTTTAGACTTGCACCCTATGTAATTACCCACCAGGTGTAGGCTGGTCCTTGTGGCACCCATGTGAAGCGTAAGCTGGAGGACGGCTGACCCAGCTGAGGCGTCGGGGCTTGCTGGGACCAGATGAGTGCCAGCAGCTTGCACTGACCCTGGTGGTTGGGGCCAGGGTAAAGAAGCTGGCGAAGTTTAGTCTCCTTTGCACAGCTTTGTCAGAAGCAGCCAGTTACTGACTTGGAACGGTACTTCCTAAACGGCACGGCCCCTGCTTTCCAGGCCAGCGTCTGCGTGTGTCTGCACGCCGGGCAGCTGCGTACAAAGGACACTCCACACGTACCGTGCTGGTGGGCAAGGGTGGGTTTGCTGCAGCATGGCCATGTTGACTTCAAGAAGCAGCAAGAGGGAACCTGACTCCCCAGATACTAATGCAGTCATGAAGAATGAGCTGAGGCCAGAAATATTTTGATTATCCTTTTCCAAACAAACCCATGTTTGCAGAGGCTTGATCTTTCCACGTTTCTAGGTGCCAGACCTGGGCGTGCTGACAGCAAGAGCAATTTTGGGGGGATGCTCAGTTGAGGCTTAATAGTCCCAGGAAGAAACCAAAGTCCTCGGTAGTGCAATGGACTGAGCTTCCCCACAATTCCCCCCAGTGGACTGGCACCTTCAGCACCCAGACCTGATGTGAACATCTGCTGAAGGCACTGCTTATAGCACATGCCTCTGATTTGAATTTCCTTCTAAATGAAGTATCAGTATTAAAGACTTCAGCATGATTATGGGGCCCTGTTGTGTAGGAAATTGCCTTCAATCCATTCATCTGTATCTGAGATGATTTCTTTCCCTTCCTGACCTCCAGAGATTATTCTGCTATGGCAGGAGGAATAAAAATAGCCGAACAGATGAGCTGGTCTCCCTGACAGTACAAATACTTCCAAGTGCTTATAGTGCAGAGAAAATGAAGCTTGTAGCAGGAAACAGAGGGAATCCCTATACAAAAGAAGGAAATTTGGGAAGAATGACTAATCTAGGAGAGGAAACTAGGTGCGGTGGCCTGCTGTTAGCAAGGCAAGCGGCTCTCAAAGCACCAAGCCAATGTGCGCGTCGTGCAGGGCACGATGCCCCAGCACAGCTGATTGCTCCTGGTGGAGCAGGGCTGCTGGGATCTCCCGGGGGTTTCAGAGACGGAGGCTCTGAGGACTCGAGTACTCCATCGGAAGAAAGGAGCGGGATGAGATTCGAAAATGCCTCTAAAATGCCATCCTGGGAGCTGCTTACTCCTGAATGTCAGCAAGGTGATTTAGGAAGTAAGCCCGATTTAATCTTCCAGTGCTGGAAACTTTTGCTTTTGGGAGGAGTGATGACTGAGAGAGAGCATGCTGGCTCCTGTAGCCTCCTGTGGGTGCCTGCTGTGCGATGTGATCTTCTTGTTGCAAGAAATGCCTCTCGGAGACAACAAAGAGCCCACAATAAGCAAATATGCTTCTGATCCATTTTGCCCTTTCCATCCATCTCCCATGTCATGTTAGCAGAGCTGCCCTCCTTTCCCAGGGCTACTCACCCTCGGCAATTCCTGGGGAGGGGAGATGTGGGGCTTCAGCTTTGGCTTTAACCTTTAGCTACCAAGATTATGCAGGGGAATAGTTTGACCTCTTCGTGAACGAGGGCTCGTACTTTAGAGGTGACTGGGCTACAGCACTCACAGGACTCAGGGGAAGTGAGAGAACAGATAAGAAAATAAGGAGGAGCTGAAAAAGAGGCGAGACTCAGAAAAGCCCTCACTATCGCTTCTACCTCGAGCAAAAGACCGAGCATCATTGCTTGAGGCCTGGATAGGGAGAGATTGAAAAATAAGCCACTAAGCTTCCTGTCATCTGCAGGTTTGTTCTGCCAAGATGTGAGCTCATCAGGTGGAACAAATCCATCAAGACCCTCCCCTCCACAGCCTGTGCCTGACCTCATGCCTTTTAGAGAGCAGCGTCCCACAGGCTCGGTGGGTGTCACGCTCTTGAGCGTAGACACTGGAGAATTTGCAATGCTATAGGCACTTCCCCGTGGCCTTGCACAGCGCTGGTGACCCACTATCAACTTGGTCACTGCCAATCCTTCCTCTGGGCACTCCTACCTGTGTGCAACGCTGGTCTGAATCCATTTCAACCCTATCCACCCAAAGCTTGCCGTCACTGCCTTCAGGGTGCGCTTGGGTGCTTCAGCAGAGCTCTCCAGCATAAGTTTGAGTCAACAGCCTCAGACCCCATCATCGTCCTGTACATTGCCCTGTGGCAGTTTCAAAGACCTTGACCATGCATTGAGCAACCCTGGGATTTGTAATGCCAGAGTTGCTGCTACAGTATGCGAAGACTTGAGTCAGGTCACAGCAGGCTCCATGGCTCCACTTCAGTGATGGATGGATATGTCATACCCCACACTAGAGGTTATCTAGGCTATTTGTGTTATTCTAGGCATCTATGTTATCTCGGTATTTGGTATCCAGCCCTCTCCATGATCCTGGATAGTGGAGGATTGGTTTTATCCCCACAGCCTTCAAACTTCAACTTTTAGCTGCTCCTTTTCTCCTCTCCATCCCATGCTGCTTCTGCCCCAATCTGCATCTTGCCCGATTTCATCGTATCCACCAAAAAGTGGTGTAAGACTTTCCTTTAGCCTGCTAAATTATCACAAAACCAGAGCACAGCATTCAGAGCTTTTTGTTGAACGAGCTGACAAAAGCTGGGAGGCAGCCTGGTCTGTGGGAGTGCGCTTTGAACAGAGAGTTGCAGTGGTCCTTGCAGCCACTGGGACCTGCGGTTGTTATCCTTACCCGCAGGTCCCAGTCCCCAGCTTTGCTTGAATCCAACCAAGGGGAAAAAGGAGATGAGGCACAGTGGGAACCCATGGAGGAAGGGAGATGGGCTTGTGATGTTCATTCCTCTCTATTCTATTTTATGCATCCTAAAATCCATTTCCCCATATCTTTTAGGGGGTTCATTCAAGGCTGCGGATGGCAAACAGGCTTGGGTAGTTGCTGCCCTTCAGCCTCTTAGAGGTAGAAGCCCTTTGTAGGCAGCATCTTCAAAGGGAAATGTTGCCTCTTTTTCAAACAGATGGCCCTCTGCCCCCAGGAGATCTTTCCCAAAGGGACAGGGTGCCCGCCGCATGGTCACAGGCCAGGCAATGGGCATGAATATGTGGGCTGGAGCAGAGGCACCAGGGGTGCCTGGATCCATTTGGGTTTCACCACTGTGGTTGGATTCTTTGGTATCTCATGAGTGATTCATGCTTGGGCCTTTCTTTGTGGCAGGGGTTTTTGTAACAGCTTTCTCTGATGTATAATAAGAGCTGAGCGAGTGATGAATTCTTCCCTCACTCAGGATATTTATAGCGTTTTTCTTTCTTCTCAAGCGAGTCACCTATTTTCACAAGGCTCGTAGGCGCTTCATGTCAGTGAGGCTTCAGCTCCTCTGCCAAATCTGGGGGAGACTGGCCAAAGGGTTCAAAAGTTTCTCAGGACTGGGACGGCGGACTGGCTGGGGGCACGTGAGTTCCCCATTGCACAAGCCTTGCATCTTAAGAAATCAAGCTAAAAGCCGGGAGACTACACAGTGGTCCCCCTCCCTTTATTTTGGGAGGCACCAAGGGTCACATTTCCCACCTGCTTCTCCACAGGCAAGCAGGCTAACGTTTTGTTTCTCAGTTTGCACTGGAGCTGGGTTTTGGTTGTTGCTGGGTTCAGTATTTTGGTGGGGAAAACTAGGATTATGTTGGTATCGTCTCCTCCAGGGTGCAAGAGCTCTGACCATACCAGGTAGGATGAGTTCCAGAGCATCTGGTGTGGGTTTATTATAGCTCTCCTGCTTACTCAGAATGGATGTGGACCAGCATGGATTTCTTTTCACCGAGGGCTTATTCCACACTCTCGGTAAGCAAGTACAGCTATCTGACTCCTTCTGTGTCCCAAAAACATGTGTCTGGATACCTGTTTTCACCTGGAGGGCTCAAGAAAGGGGAGCAGGTCACCAGCTAAGTCGCCAAGATGTTCATCCGTCTCCCTTAAACCACTGTGTTGTAGTCTCGGGCACAGAGCTGGAGCCGCAGGAATGAATGCTTGCACAACGGAGCTCGGAGCCTAAGGGAGGTCTCCTGTCTAAGCAGAAAAATATGACAGGTTTTAAAATACTTCAGGGGCATTTGTAACTTTCTCCAAGGAGAGTGTTGTGTCTTCCGCTGCACCAGTGGATACAGACTGCCATCTCCCATTATGGGAATAATATGAGATAAAATGCAATAAAACTGAGAGCAAAACATATTCTGAGGGCTTTTTCCATCTGTACCTATTCCAGCTGCTTCTGTTTGGTTTTTTTTTTACCGTGTTTTCATTTTTTTTTCATTTCTTTTTTTTTTTTAATACCACCAGTGGAAAACGAGAAGACTTTCCCCCCACCATGGGTGCTTTTTGCTCCCTTTACCCCGGCCAGGCTCAGAGGTCTCCCCAGCATCTCTCCCTCTGCGGATGCTGCCGCTGTGATGGTGCTGCCTGTGCTCTACATCCCCCATCTCTGGATGCAGCCCAGGTTGGCCCCACATCCCCCCTCCCGCTGCCTGGGGGGCAGACGGGCTGCCTTGTACCATCCTCCGGCCGCTCTGCGCACTTGTGCCCTCCTCCTCTTCCCACAACCTGATTTATTGGGTTTATCTTTCCCTTTTACAGCCGCCCTTCGCTGCGCCTGGTTGCAGTGACCTCTGGTCCCTGCATAGCTCGCATTCCTCTGGGGGGGCCACGGCCCACCGGGAAGGGCTTTCTCCTTCCCTGGGCCACTCCAGATGAGATCAACCGGGTCCCTCGGCTGTGTCCGTCCATGCGGGCATCCAGCCCTATGCTTTCTCCGCCCCAAGTGCTTGCCCTGGGCAAAGGCCAGGTGGCTGGGGGATGATGCGGGTCTCCGGGGAGGATGCTCTGTCTTCGAGCTAGTGCTCCACAGGGTAAAGAAAGCAACAGCAGGGTCTGCCCCTGCCCTGGGGACATGCTGCTCCTCCTGTCCAGCCTACCTTGTCTGTCTGTCTGCCTCCCTGAAGCTGGAGACATGTGGTGCCGGACCTCCCTGGGGCTGGCATGTGTGATGGGGTTAGGGAGAGGTCATCCCCCTGACACCGAGACAGTAATCTTCGTTTTATTGGTCTCGTCAGGTCTTCTCTTTCCCTTTCCAGCCCCCTTGCAGGGTCTAAGCAGGTACAGCGATGCTGAACATGGGGATCACTCCATATCAAGGGTCACGCCTGGCAGAGCCAGGGCTACTCAGACAACAGGGGCTGGAGAACATCCCAAACTGCGGAGAGCGGTCCTGCGTGTCAACGCGTGTTGGCAGCTCTCGCCGGGGCAGGAGCCTTCTTCCCACCCTACCCAACAGGGCAGGGTGAACAAGCCACACGTCTGACACGCTCCCTTCAGCCACAGCTCACCCCCCGTGTTACGAAAAGGAACCATTTCGGAGGTGGACCAGACCCACTGATTCCTGCATCCCGTGCGGTAGTGGCGATTATCCTTCCCCGGCGTCTTGCTGTCCAGCTCCGTGAGCTGAGGCACATTCCCGAGGAGCGATAAGCAAGGGCTCGGGCTGGGACTGAGCCGGGGATGGATCAGTCCTGCTGTCCCTGCTTCCCCTTCCCTCCATCGATCCCGGCGGGGAGGCCAGAGGCGGTGGCTGATGGGCTGAGGGTGAGCAAGGAGGGAAGCTCATCTCTTTGCGTCGACTCTGGGAATTGCACTTGGCTGGGACTTAAGTCTCCCAGATGAGAGTGAAACGGTCGCCGGAGGTTTAATTAGGTCTGCAGGCGGAGGCACAGCGGGGTGGCAGAGCCCCCGCCGCTCCCCAACACCCCACTGCAACGCTTACAACCAGTGAGATAAACCGATGAGCTGCTGGGGGCACAGGGGCCCAGGGCTTTTGCTGTTTTGCGTCTTGGCTTTTTCATTGCACAACTTTTACCCAAGACGAAGCCAAACTCATGTCTGATATCTCTGATGCCGTGAATGAGCAGTCCATGTTCGTAGGTTGGCTGGGATGGATCTTACCAGACCCTCATATCTGACATGGGTTTCCAACCAGCCTCCCACAGTCTGTGTTGTTTAAGGGCTCGGATTCCTTTTTTCCTTTGAAAAGAGGAAGCAGAGCATGTGACATGGTGTTTGACTCTGCAGTATTAACTTTTGGGTTTTCATGGCTCTCCGTCCCGTTCCCAGGACAGCGATTACAGTTACTTATTACAGACACAGTCTTGGGGTGCATCTCTTTGCAGCAGAGTGCTTCAGGGTGGGGACAAGATCAAACCTTTGGGAAAGCTGGGTTTTATCTCCAGCTCTGCGGGCGGCTTGCTGTTTGACTCGTGGGTGGAAAACCCCAGCCTTCTGGGGCTTGGTCACTGCAGTCATCCTCTGTTTTCTCCAGATGACTTACCTAGCCTTAGTCATGCACGACGTCAGGAAGGCTTTGCATGCAACTTCGGCATAACTGACTATAAAAAGGGACAAAAGCACTTCCAGAAGGCAGAGTTAAACAGGCTAAAGCCTCCCAGAGAGAGTTAAAATTTCCCGTGTCATCTAGCAGGACAGCCAAATCCACAAGGACACGTCGTGCCAGGGGCCAGAAGGGACTTGCCACGTCCGACGAGAGAGAGCGGCTTGCTGTGCGGCCGGACGCTGGCAGAGCGCTGAGCCTCTGCATCTCTGCTCAGCGTGTGGGTGCAGACCGCGGGCCGCGCCGTGGCTTGCAGGAAAGCTAGGGAATTTGGTTTTCTGGAAAACAGAAAGCTGTGACTGCACCAAGAATGTGCGCGTAGAAGGGGCTCCTTTAAATCCTCAGATTAAAATAGATAGATAGATAGATAGATAGATAGATAGATAGATAGATAGATAGATAAATAGATGGATGATAGATAAAATCATGAGTCAGGCTGTTGCAAAATCCTGAAAGTGGCATAAAACACATGAGTTGTTAGTTACTTTTTAGAGTTTGTTTTTATTTAATGCTAAGTCCTGGTTTCTTTTCATCCGCCGTCTCACCTGGGAGGCTGCGAGTTCCCCTTTTCCTTCCGGCATCTGAGAGGGAAGGTGGGGCTCCTCAGTGGGAAAAGTTACCTCCAGGACATGGAGCTTTTGCTAAACCGCTAAATACCACCAACCTCCCGATAAAATTACCAGGAGCGGCAATGGTGTGGACGAGCTGGTAAGGGAAGGTAAGCAGCAGAGTCCTGCAAAAGCGCTGACTGGGATGGATTCTGCAAAGCCGCCTAAAAATCCTCATGGCCAAGGGCTTGTGTGCCAGAAAACATCTGTGCAGCCCAGGGAGAAAACACAGCCCCCTGCGGCTACCCAAAAAGACATTGCGTTTTGCCGAGCATCACGCTGGAAATCTTCGCTCCAGGAATCAATCGCCAGCGCAGCTGGTCAGGAGAGGGTCTGGCTGGAGGTGTTTGGGACGGGAGTGTGACGCGAAGCGCCTGAAATGCTGGAACCCTAAATCTGAGGGTTTAGATTTTAGCTGAAATGTTAGCGTTTGAAATAACTGGCAGCCAGGTTATGAGATGACCCGGCCTACGTGACTGATACGCAGTGATGATTGATAGCAAACCTTATTGCCAGACCTTTCACCGCACGTAATTACATATCAGCAAATACCCTGAAGTGATTAATTAAAAGCCTGACATGCCCGATGGAGGCTCAGGGAGCCCCCCTTCCCCTCGATCATTTTTCTTTCCTGGGAAGGAGTTGTCGGCTAATTTTGTTTATAATTGGGGATGATTGAGTCCATGTTCTGAGAAGACCATGGACTGAGAGTTGTGACTGCACAGAGAGGAGCTCCTGAGAAGGGCTGACTCCGAAGCTGTCGGGTTTCCCAGACTGTGGGGCATCTCTGCTTCGTTTTCTTTCAACAGAGCTAATTTTTGGGGATGTGAGAACGATCAGACTGATTCAAACAAATCTCTATTTTGGATGCTGTCGCAATAACCCTTGTGATGGAGATGAAATACCTTCCCAGCTCCTGGCTGTCCTGTTGCCGGTCAGGGGGGTGGGAAGGGGAATGATGGCGGATGATGGAGGGGCTGAAGGCTTCTTGGTGATGCCACGTGGTGTGTTTTCCAGTCCTCTGGCAGGGAGACCAGCTGAGGGGGGTGTAAACACACCTACAGCACGGTGGCACGGGCATTTCGGCAAAGCCAGAAAAGCTCTGTTGGAATGAAGTCCCATGGTGACTGGACCAAGAATCTTGACCAAGCCCTGAGGCTTGCTCTAAGTCTTCCTCCTTTCTCATCTTGCGAATGGCTGCCACGTGGCTTTCCTGTGTTTTGGCTGATGTGGTTCTTGATGCTGTAACCGTGGATTTTCTTGGTTTCACCCATAGTAATTTAAGTTCATATTTTTTCCTCCTCCTCCCACCCTGCTCTAAGTTCATGTCTGATGACCAGCATAGCCTGGGAAATGTGATTGTGATTGATTTTGTTGCCTGAAGCCTGTGTCAATTTGAGATTCTGCCAGTGTTTTGTTTTGTAAGTCGTTTTCTTTTTAATTCTTCCACAGTTAGGACTTGCTGCTTTCCCTCAAAGGTGTTAGGCTTGGTCTGAGCACTCTAGGCTTAAAACTGAATTTTTCACTCTGTCCCACATTCTGTTCTCTTGCCACACTTGCTGCAGACAGCCCAGCTCAGAGACTTTGCTGCAGCCCAGCCAGGGCTCTGCGAGGATCCTGGAGTTTAATTCCCTGCTCTTCCCATTTTCCCCAATGACTAAGAGCCACGTCTTAGCTCAGCCGAAAGAGAAGCATCAGGGCAGGGAAGGGATTCCCCTGCTCCTCCTGCCCTCAAGAGCCAGAGGCTTGAGATGTCACCCTCGAGCTGCTGCAAATGATCTTCCATACCTTGGTCGTCCCCAGGGAGGTGAGAGGACCCCGAAGCAAGACCTTGGGCCATCAAGTCAACCTGAAAATCATCCGGAAAAGCACACAAGGCCTGGAGCAACCCACCAGAAACTGTGTCCCCTGTGGCAAGTTGAAAGATGGACAACGAGGGACCAAACCTGCAGGGGACAGGATTTAAATGGCTTGCTGTCTCCCCTACAGCTTGTACATGTCCAGAGCTTGTTTGTGAGCAATTAACGCAGTTGTCTTAAGCAGCGCCGTGGAGAGCACGATTAAGTAATTAATAGTAATTAAAGGCATGTTATCCACGGGCGCGTTGTCCGTGCCCAGCCTGCTCAGCCCTGTGCTGTCAGCTGCCCTACACCAGCTTGCCCGAGCAAGGGCTGAAGCCAAGGGGAAAGAGCCCGGGCGGGCTGTAAGCCGTGCGTCGCTGCGGGCCACACTTGCCCTCTGCCTTGGCCCCATGGGGTGTCCCCGGGGAAGCCTCCCCGCTGTCACCCACCACCCAGAACGGACGAGCTGCAGCAGGACTCTGCTCCCAACCGCGGCGCCCGGGGAAGGAGGGGAGAGGTGTCCACCCGTGCGTGCCCGAGGCTCACCTTGTTTCGATGAAGTGGCGTCTTAAAAAATTTAATTAAAAAATTAAAATCAGAATGCAACTTCCCACTAGTTTTAGCTCATAGCTGCACCATGCAACCTGGTCAACTTAGCGAGACGCCGTCTTTGCAGAGCTCCTGCTCCATCCTATTTCACTCGGTAAAGACACAACCCTTAGACCTTTTTGCCGTAAGTGTGGGGTCTGTCTTAAGGGGACGTTTCAAGCAGGGACAGTAAACCAACCTCGCTCCCATCCTATCCCCACCTCTGCTAGTGGCAAGTGGTGAGGATGGGAGGAGAGAAAACCTCCGTGTGGGTTGGTTTGTTTTTCCGAGTGACCCAGTCAACAGCAAAGCCAAGACAGGGCACGATGGAGCGAGGAATTCACGGTTAACCTCTCTTTGCTTTGAAAAGAAACAATTGGTCCCTTTTGAGATGGAGAGGGGGAAAAAAAAAATCTGAGCTTTTTAGAAATTTCCCTGAATTATTTGCTAAATCAAGACTTGAAGTTCTACCAAGAAGAGTATCTTTTTAAGCGGATTTACCTTTTCAGCTCTAACCACCGCTGGTCCCCCTTGCCTTCAGCTATGTTTTGCCAGCAGGAGTAGATTTTTCACGGACTGCCCTTAGCAGTGTCCTGGGAGCTCACATCAAGAGGAGATGCACTGAGGTCTCTGTTTCCTACTTTCAAACCCCTTCCCCTTCCTTTTCGGCATTCCCCCCCTGCTGCAAAGAGTAGCTGAGCTGTAGTTCTTCAATTATTTTTGTGCCTTTGCCCCATTCAATCATCGCAGGACGTTATACAGAACCGAGAACTGAATCTGCCTCTCGAAGTCTCACCACAAAGTGTAAGGCTCCCAGGCATTTTCCTGCAGTCAAAAATCTCCTGACGTGTCATGTATTAAATCTGTTTCTTGGAGATGCTTTTCTGCCATGATACTTTTTCACAAGCTATATATTTGCCCGTGCTAGGGCGTCTCAAAAAAAAAGAAGTGTCAGGGCTTCTGGCTTATGCCCGCACAACGAGGTTTCTTGAGAGTGAGTCACTGCCCTTGCGAAGCTGGAGCTGGATTTCTGCGCTCTTCCCGGGGACCTGCCTATGGAGAAAAGCTAGTCCAGGCTATGCAAGGATGCAAAAGAATACAGGTTTTAAGGTAAAACTGGGGGGAAAAAGTCTTCACCCCGCCCCTATTTAGGCGTCGCATCCACAGCGGATTGCGTTCAAGCAAAAAGGAGGGTTCTGCTTCCAGAGTCGGAGGAAGGTCCCTGCGTAAATCAGTCCCCCTGAGATAATCAGGGATAGCTATTCTGGGTAAGGCAAAGCCTCGGGAGCAGCACTGAGGGGAATGAGAAGACAAACTCCTTTTTCCTCGTGCTCTCCGTCTCATTATTATCTACACATAAATAATTCACATTCTTTGCAAGACGAGTCTTGTCTTGACTGAAGGAGTTCAGGTCATTAGAAACCCAACAATTTTCTGCATATTTCACGATAAAAGAAGCTGCAACGGGGCAGGAGGTTGGGAGCAGGGGGAAAAGGGATACGACTTCTTCTGCCGCGATTCACTTCAGGATGTGGTTTAGTCACTTCAGGACACGGTTTAGTGGGCTTGGTGGTGTTGGGTTGATGGTTGGACTTGATGATCGTAAAGGTCTTTTACAACCTTAATGATTCTGTGATTCTGTAACTTCTGGTCCTGAGAATTTCCTGAGATTTCTGGGCTACAGATACCAGAGACTCCTGGATATCCAGCTAGAAAAAAGCCACAACATGGAAAAGATGCGAGGACCTTCCAGTGAGGCCAGAGGACACATGCGTGTCGGGGTGGGATGCTCTTGGGGAGCACCACCCCGCTGAGAGGAGCGGTGGTGGGGAGCGCACGCTCCCCTTGTGCCCTGTTCAGATTTCAAGGTAGATTGTGTTACATACATCTAATAACAGAACATGCCTTAAAAAATTTCCAGTAAAGAGCCATCTCAAAGCAAACATGACCCATTCCAGAAATGTTATTTCAGCATTATCCAAATGCTCAAGGTCACTGCGGCTTGCTTCTTTTTCACACCCGTAGTGGCATTTTGCCATCAGCATTTCCATGAAATGGCTCATTTTTGATGATTTCTCGTTCTTTGGATGGCAAGGGAGAAGGAGCACTGGATGGTTTCCAGGCAGCTCCATTACAGGTGCCAACATTTTGCACGGGGCCTCTCTCACCCTGGTTTATTGATCACCAAGACATGACCTTGCAGGGCTGAGTTTGCCTGGGAGCAGGCAATGTCGGGGTCTGGATGGCCACCCCCATGCTGCCTCTGTGGGCAGCTCTGCTGCGGCACTCCCAGGTCAGGGCTTAGTGGAAATTTGGGTCTGTCCCTATCTACCCAGGCAAATGGGCCCTGAAATATGCCTCACCTTGCCCAGCTCATCCAAAGCATCCCTGCCACCTCCAGCTCTCTGATGGGCCCTCAGCCTGAGTCTGAAGGATATTCTGGGTTTCACCTTCCGCCCTCCCTGGTTTCAGAGCAAAAAGAGGACACAGTTTAGTGGGGACATAGAGAGGTTCTTCCCCATCCCACAGGATTGTGGCTTAGAGAGCTGCGATTGCCTCTGTAAACACATCCACGCCCAGCGGGGAGGAGAGCTGTTTGGGCTAAGGGACAACTCCGGCACAGGGGCAAATGGGCACAAAATAGTTGGGAAAAGTTGTGGGCTGGAAATGAAATGGCTCCCAGGCACCAGAAGACATATCCTCTTTACGAGGGGCAGGCAGAGCCATGGTTCAGCCGGCAGGCAAGAAGGCTTCTTGAAGGGGTTGGAGTTGGTGAGCCCCACACCAGACCTCAGTCCCACCAGTTGGCAGAGAACAAGCCAGCTCAGTGCTGGGATGAGGTGGGAGCCTCCTCCCTGTCCTCAGTGCCATCAGGCACGCGCTGGAGCGTGATGGAGGAGAGCTGCGATGGCAGGTCCTTCAGCCGTTGGTGAAGACGAGGCTCTTCCCACTCCAACTCGTGTTTGAAGCCAGCCCAAAGTTTCTCTCTCCCAACACGTGCTCGGGTTGTCGTGCCAGCCGGCTGTCCCCGCTGCGACACTGGCACACAGTTGCCTGCTGGGGCTGAAACCCTGGGGAAAAAGAGGTTCTGGTGACACAAGAGCTAATGGAAAACCTGCAGTATGAGAGGTCTCCTGGTGCTCTCCCTGTGTGCAATTGTATCACAGAATCACAGAATCACTAGGTTGGAAAGGACCTTTAAGATCATCAAGTCCAACCATTAATCCAGAACCACCATGTCCCCTAAACCATGTCCTGAAGCGCCACATCCACACGTTTTTTGAACACTTCCAGGGATGGCGACTCCACCACCTCCCTGGGCAGCCTGTTCCAATGCCTGACCACCCTCTCAGTGAAGAAATTTTTCCTAATATCCAATCTAAACCTCCCCTGGCGCAACTTGAGGCCATTTCCTCTTGTCCTATCACTAGTTACTTGGGAGAAGAGACCAACACCCTCATCGCCACAACCCCCTTTCAGGTAGTTGTAGAGAGCAATAAGGTCTCCCCTCAGCCTCCTCTTCTCCAGACTAAACACCCCCAGTTCCCTCAGCCGCTCCTCATAAGACATGTGCTCCAGACCCCTCACCAGCTTCGTTGCCCTTCTCTGGACACACTCCAGCACCTCAACATCCTTCTTGTAGTGAGGGGCCCAAAACTGAACACAGTATTCAAGGTGCGGCCTCACCAGTGCCGAGTACAGGGGCACAATCACTTCCCTACTCCTGCTGGTCACACTATTACTGATACAGGCCAGGACGCTGTTGGCCTTCTTGGCCACCTGGGCACACTGCCAGCTCATGTTCAGCCGGCTGTCAACCAGCACCCCCAGGTCCCTTTCCGCCGGGCTGCTCTCCAGCCACTCCTCCCCAAGCCTGTAGCATTGCATGGGGTTGTTGTGGCCAAAGTGCAGGACCCTGCACTTGGCCTTATTAAACTTCATACAGTTGGCCTCTGCCCATCGATCCAGCCTGTCCAGATCCCTCTGCAGAGCCCTCCTACCCTCCAGCAGATCAACACTCCCACCCAGCTTGGTGTCATCTGCAAACTTACTGAGGGAGCACTCAATTCCCTCATCCAGATCATCAATAAAGATATTGAACAAGACTGGTCCCAGAACCGAGCCCTGGGGAACACCACTCGTGACCGGCCGCCAGCCGGATTTAACGCCATTCACCACAACTCTCTGGGCTCGGCCATCCAGCCAGTTCCTCACCCAGCGAAGAGTAAACCTGTCTAAGCCACTAGCCGCCAGTTTCTCCAGGAGAATGCTGTGGGAGACGCTGTCAAAGGCTTTACTAAAGTCCAGGTAGACAACGTCCACAGCCTTTCCCTCATCCACTAGGCGGGTCACCTGGTCATAGAAGGAGATCAGGTTGGTCAAGCAGGACCTGCATTTCATGAACCCATGCTGGCTGGGCCTGATCCTTTGGCTGTTCTGCAGATGCCCTGTGAGCACTCTCAAAACCAACCGCTCCATAATCTTCCCTGGAACAGAGGTCAGGCTGACAGGCCTGTAGTTCCCAGGATCCTCCTTCCGGCCTTTCTTGTAGACGGGCGTCACATTGGCAAGCCTCCAGTCTTCTGGGACCTCCCCTGTTAACCAGGACTGCTGATAAACGATGGAGAGTGGCTTGGCAAGCTCCTCCACCAGCTCTCTCAGTACTCTTGGGTGGATCCCATCAGGCCCCATAGACTTGTGGGTGACCAGGTGGCTTAGCATGTCCTTGACTGCTTCCTCCTGGATTATGAGGAGTACATTGTGCTCTCCATCCCCGTCTTCCAGCTCAGGGGGCTGAATATCCTGTGGATACCTGGAGTGGCTATTAAAGACTGAGGCGAAGAAGGCATTAAGTACCTCAGCCTTGTCCTCGTCCTTGGAGACAATGTTCCCCGCCATATCCAGTAGGGGATGGAGATTCTCCTTGACTCTCTTTTTGTTGTTAATATATTTGTAAAAACATTTTTTATTATCCTTTACGACTGTGGCCAGACTGAGCTCTAGCTGGGCTTTTGCCTTTCTAATTTTGTCCCTGCTTGACCTAACGAGATCTTTGTACTCTTCATGAGTTGCCTTCCCCTTCTTCCAGAGGTGATAAACTCTCCTCTTTTCCCTGAGTCCCAGCAAAATCTCCCTGTTCAGCCAGGCCGGTCGCCTTCCCCGCCAGCTCTTCTTACGGCACATGGGGACCACCTGCTCCTGCGCCTTTAAGATTTCCTTCTTGAAGACTGTCCAGCCTTCCTGGACCCCTTTGTCCTTCAGGACTGTCTCCCAAGGGACTCTCTCAACCAGTGACCTGAACAGGCCAAAGTCTGCCCTCCGGAAGTCCATGATAGCAGTTTTGCTGACCCCTCTCCTTACTTCCCTCACAATCGAGAATTCTATCATGTCATGGTCGCTAAGCCCAAGACAGCCTCCGACCACCACATCTCTCACCAGTCCCTCTCTGTTTGTAAACAGCAGGTCCAGCAAGGCACCTCCCCTGGTGGGCTCACTCACCAGCTGCATCAGGAAGTTATCCTCCACACACTCCAGGAACCTCCTAGACTGTTTCCTCTCTGCCGTGTTATACTTCCAGCAGATGTCCAGTAGATCGAAGTCCCCCACAAGAACAAGGGCCAGCGAATGCGAGACCTCCGCCAGTCGCTTATAGAATGTCTCATCCGTCTCTTCATCCTGGTTGGGTGGCCTGTAACAGACTCCCAGCAGGATGTCTGCCTCATTGGCCTTCCCCCTCATCCTTACCCACAAGCACTCTACTTGGTCTTCACAATCTTCGATTTCTATGCAATCAAAACACTCCCTAACATACAGAGCCACCCCACCACCTCTCCTTCCCATTCTATCCCTTCGGAAGAGCTTATAGCCATCCATTGCAGCACTCCAGTCATGAGAAGCATCCCACCATGTTTCTGTGATGGCAACTACGTCATAGCTGTCGCGCTGCACAATGGCTTCCAGCTCCTCCTGTTTGGTGCCCATGCTGCGTGCATTGGTGTAGATGCACCTGAGCCGGGCTATAGATTTCAACTCTGGCACGTTGAACCTACCCCTAGGTTCAAAGGTTGTAGATATAAAACAGAGCATGAATCGGATATATTCATCCATACATACATATATGTACATAAAAAACCAAAACCACACCCAGGACATTGCAAGTAATTACGGATAAAGAACTTGACTCTTGCTGCGGTCTCAGCAGACAGAGCCCCACCTTCTCCCTCCCATCTTTCTGCCTCACTCTCGCCGTTACCTAGCTAAAAATAAAGGAGCCTTGGGCACCCAAGTCTCCCATGGGCAACCGTGTGATAACCATCAAGCCTTGGCGGTAGCAACCCCTAAGGAGGGGTGGGGAGCGGCAGCCTGCGTCTGTCCCTGCATTTGCTGCCTCAAGAGGCACCTGGGCTCCAGCCCTGCAGCAAGGCTGGTGTGGGGAGGAGGTGGGGGACAAGGACGTTGCTCATGGACCCCAAGCCCTCTTCTCCCAGGCTGTCCCTCATCCAGGGATAAGCCAATTTTTAGCTTAAAACGAGCCAGTACGAGCTCTGCTCAGCTCAGAGCATCCTCGGAGGTTACAAACCCTCAGGCCACAGCGATAAAGCCCCAGCAGGGCTCACTTTTCCCAAACCAGCCCCTTCAGTGACCTCCCGGGGGGTTTATGGCCTCCTCATGCTCCATCGCTCTCTTCAAACACATTGTCACACCAGGACTTCCTCGCCCGAGGTTTAATAAACAGTTTTATCTCCCCGACGCTCCTCAACATGCTTTACTCCGTCAAGTTTTGTGGGGGCGGGGAGGAGGGGGCCCCAGGTGGGTTATTATTTGTCCTGCATGAGGTTTTGCAGCTGATGAGGGACGACTCATCGTGGGACTCTTTGCATCACACCCTTGTGATGAAAAGATGAGGATGGGCAGCACCTTAGGAGAGGCCGGGCTGGGTGGGAAGACGTCTGCCTTTGGTGCCAAAAGCTGCAGGCAAAACTGGCAGGGGATGAGTTTAAACCATCCTTGCTCCATTCCCAGTTTGAGATGCTCCAGAGCTGCTGGAAGTCCCGGAAGAAATGCAGCAGGTCACAGGGCTGGGCGAGAGACATCAGCAGGTTCTCCCCAGCTCTCCGGGACCACCAGATGCCACGGCCACCCTTGGCCATGCGTGGGAGACAGAGAACCGTGCATGGGGAAGGCTAAAGGCCATTTCTTCTGGAGATGTGGCCGTCGCTAGTTAGTTTGGGTGGGGAACGACCGAGCGCACGCTCCAAGAGTAGCGTATGGGTGGTGGGTTGTGGTTTTTTTTTCTTTTTTTTTCCCCCACAACTTGTCGGCCCCAACCAGCTCTAACAGATCCCTCCTTCTCGGTAATCAGGCGGTTTCCAAGGCTGGCTGGGAAAGAGCACGGTCCATCCTGGGAGGATGCGGTGGGCAAGAAAACCTCGCAAAGCCTTGCCACCCCCCACCTCCTGCCTGCGGACATTTTAAACGAGCCGAAGGACGGGGAAGTTGCCAAAGAGCTGAAAGGGCCCCCGTGTTAGAGAGAGCAAGCGGCAAGGGAGGGGGCTTTCCCGGCGCTGTTCAAACATTAACCAGCACAACAATTGCCCTGTGTTCCCGTTTCCCCTGGCCACGCCGGTCTTTCCCCTCTGCGTGGGTGGACCTGCAGGGTCCCCAGATGCCTCCAGCCCTGGAGACGCTGGCACGGTGCGGCAGGACCCTCCATGCCGTCCGTTCTGCCCGCAGGACTTCATTACCTGTAGCTGCCGGGGAGCCCGCAAGCGTGGGGTTGGGCGTGTGGAGCGGGTTATTAACTTCCCTCCTGCAGCCGTAACTTGGAAGGCACGGCTGGAGGGTTTCAGAGAGCCACAGCTCATAAAATAAAATTCAGCTGGGTGCTGAGCCGAGGCACTCGGCCCCAGTGTAGCTCTTCTGCCCACAGGGCAAGCGGGAGTAGCTTGCCTCCAACCCAAGCACCGCTCAATCCCCTTCCCCACCACATTAAGGGGGACAATCCTGCACATTTATCATCTTTAGTACAGGGATCTGAGTATCACAGCAGCACCACCAATTTCTTTTATTAGCCTCGGGAGTAAGAAAAACGCTGGCAACCTTCTTTTACACCTGTGGAAAAGAAGCCTGGGGGCACCTAAAGTGATGTGACCAGGGTTAGGCAGGAGCCAGTGGCAGAGACTGAAGAACTGCGTTGAGACACAGCTTTGTGTCCCGTTCTCTTCCCGGCAGTGAAATACAGACTTGAAAGCAAGGCCAGGTGGGATCAGGAGCTTCGGGTGCTCCTGTCTGCCTGGACACCAACTTTTGGGAATACTCCAGCCCCAGCACCAGGGGATCACAAGAAACTTTGCAAGCTGACAGTAGCCCACTCCAGCTGCAAGATTTAGGTACCATTTGGGCTGAAGTAATAAAAATTATAATTAATAATATAATCTGTGAGTTGATGAAGAGCTGGGTGAGATGATCTTTGCCTCCCATGCTCCAGTGTCTGCAAGCAGCCTGTCCTCCCAGCGCCCCGTGGCCATGGGCTCAGCAGCACTTCTCGCAAACTCCCCTCGCGCTGCAGCATTTTTGCAGGCCATGAGATGCCATTAGTCAAGACTGTCAGGGAAGGAGGATGAGGGGATCATTAGGCACGTGGGATTATTTCTTTCGGCTGGGTATAGCTCCAGCATAAACACCTGGGAGATTTATGGGCTTCATAACTCACCTTCCCCCAGTATTTTAATGTAGTTGCGGGAGAGTTGCTCTTTGTTGTACGTTTTCCTCCCTTAAAACTCACTCAAATATCTGAGGGAAGCAAATACAAGCTAAGCTGAAGTAAACAGTATGGTTTATTAGAGCAAATATTCCCAGGCTGTGCTCTCCATATTCCCTAGTCATCACGAACTATCCTCAATAAGAACATGTTTGCCCTGAAATGTTTCAATTTTGCTCTAGCAGGCAAGCTTCACTTTTTTTTTTTTTTTTTAACATGATATGTGTGTAAAGTGCCAAGTGTCCTGCAGACCCGACTCACAGCAGTGGCCTTTTGCCGCTCAGACAAAAAGTACGTGTGATTTGGGGTAATTCACTTTGAAAAAGCTCTTGGACAGAGCTGAATGAATGAAAACAAAGCAAACAGGGCCCCAGGGGATTCTTTTTTTTTTCTCCCAGTAACCGTTTATGGTCCATTTCAAAGAGATGGTCATGCTCACCCCACCCAAACTTTGACCAGAAGTCCCTTGCGCCGTGCAAAGAAATAGCTCTCTTTGCATTGCACCACGCTTCCAGCATTCTGCACTCCACGAATCACATTAACCAAGATGATCCTTTTAAAGATACTTGCTTAGGAACAGATCCCATTTGAAATGAAGCAGAGGGATTTAGCTTCAACGGCGGGAAAAGAGGGAGAAGGACCTGCGTAGCTGAGACACCGAGAGACAAGGCAGAGGGAGAACTTGCAGAAGAGGGGCTGCAGGGATCCTGGGGTGAAGGAGATGTCCTGAAGCTCCGTGCAGGAAAACGTGGGACATGCTGAACCGTAGGAGGGGTGTTTGAAGCACCCTTGTCAGCGAGAGCAAGAGGAGATCGCCCAGGAGCCCTCCGCCGGTGGCTTTTGCGTCAGGGACGTGCAAGGGAGAGGCTGTGGGACGTGCTGGTAGCTCCTCTCTCCGCTTATTTCTGTCCCGACCCCATCTCCCGCTGCCCCAGGCTGGACCCCAGCCCTGCTCCATGCCCTTCTTGCCTTTTGTGCCCTTTGATGGGAAGGGCCGCAGGTCCCTCACCGGCTCCTAGCCCAGGCGTGCGGAGAGCTGATGCAGCCGAGAGACCAGCGGCTTCCTCCCCGCTTTCGCCCCCGGCCGGTCCCGTGCAGGGGCAGCACCCTCGGGCACTGCCTGGGCTCCACAGGCCACGAGGGTCCCCAGATACCGGGCTGGGGACCACGGCTCCCGCGTCGCCCGCTGTTTCGCTCAACTGCCGGCTCGAGGAGACGTTACGGCACCGTAAATCACGGCCAGCGCCTTGCTCCCGGGCGCCTCAAGGTCAGCGAGCTCCTTGTGCGACGTTTTCATGACAACTGGCCTAAACACACAAAAACCCCTGCTGACAGAAGCACTCTGCGGCCGGGAGGAGAGGCTGTGTGGCTCGGAGGAGGATGTCCGTCCTTGCAGCTCGAGGCAGAAGGAGCTTTGCTTGCAAGAAGGCACAACCCCCCCCCCCCCCCCCGCTTTCCCGCAAGCCAGTGGCTTTAGCAGCGAGATAAACCCAGACACCCCAGCTCAGCCCCCCTGCTCACAGGGCTGGGGGGCAGATCCAGTTGTGCAGTCGCGCACACACACACAGGGAGTTGCAAATCCCACAGCCCAAACCCTTCTGGCTGTTTCTCTTCCTCCATCACAGGAACAGGGACGGTTCCCCCCGTTAAAGCGGGAGGAGGAACCGCCCCCCCAGCTCCATGCGGGGGACAGCAGGTCACCCTGTGTGTCCAAGGGGGACAAGTCCCAGCCCCCTTGGGCACAGATAAGGCCGTACAGGGACACAATGTCAGTGTGCACGACTCCATGCCAGCAGAAAAACCCCCATACGTCGGCTCCTGCCAGGTGGGGTCGGTGAGGATGAGTCCCTTCGCGCTGAAGGCGGAGGCAGGCACCGCAGCGTCTGCTCCCGGGCTTTCAGATCCGTGAAACGCAGGCCAGGAGAAACACGCCATGTCCACCCGCCGCCCGGAAAACGGGGCTGGAGGCGCAAAGGGAAACGATGGTCAGAAGCATCTTCGGAAGCGCTGGACCGGACCACGCTGCCCGCCGTGCCGCCCGCGTCGCGGAGAGACGGGAACCCGCCGGCGATGCTCTGTGCGAGGAGGGAGCCAGCGGGGAGCGGCACCTTTCAGAGCGATCCATGCCGTCACGAGGCAGCTGAGCACTCAGCAACTCGATCCTTGAATGCCACAGACCACCGTCCAGCCCTGCTGCAAGTGATTTCCGGGCATGGACCAACCGCCTCGATGGCAGCTCAGGAACTGCATCACCGGGTAAGCCTTTAGCTTCATTTCCAGGTCCTGCAACCCCTCAGAGCCCTGCGGCCCTGATCCTGCAAAGCAGGCAGCGTGTCCTCTCACCCGGGCGCCGTGCATCCTGGAAACCGGGGGGGTCACCTGGGAAGCAGAGGCGAGCCTAGCGCAAACCTCGAGCGGGATCAAGTGCTCGCGAGCCCTGCCAAATCCCGCTGTCACCCCTCGGGCTCATCATTTCCTCTCCGCCTGCCGTGTCATCATTTTAAAAAGAAAGAAAAAGTCATTTACCAGCCGGGCTCCGGCTCTTCCTTCTCCGAAACTCCACCCTGTGTTTCCTGCGCCAGCAGACCCCCAGGAGCAGAGGCTCTGCAGCATCCTCGTCCCCGCTGCCCACCCGCTGCTTTCACCCCTGCAGACCTGGCTCTCAGCCACCGCAGCGGCTTGCCCGAGGCCACGCGTTCAAAAAAGCCGTACCGAGCAAAACCCGAGACGTTCTCGCTCCCTCCTCTAAGTGCCGTGCGCAGGGTGATGGCCTCCTTCATATAGATTTAAAATAAAAAGAGGTGAGGGAAGGAAACACCCACACCAAACAGTATTCTCCCCTTTCACGGGCAGCAGCAGAGGCGCGGAGAAATTAAGTGACCTGCAAAAGAGCTCCAGATTTCATTAACTGTAAAAATTATCGATGTTCCCCACGTCCTAGAGGGACAGGCTGCCATGCGACGTGCCGCTGGGGTGCAGAGTGATCCTGAGCAGGCCACTTCTCCGTCCCCATGCCCGCGTCTCCTCTCCCTGGAGAGGCAGCAGCAACCTCCTTCGCAACGCGCAACGAGAACCCACTGTAAAATGCAGCACAGATACTGAGAAATAAGCAGAAGAACGCTTTTTTTTTTTTTTATCAGGCCCTTTCATTGTATAAATAATTTATTTCAGTTCACAGCATTATGTCTGCATCTTTTTTGGAGAAAAAAAAAAAAAAAACAACCAAAAACCAACAAGAGGAACAGAGACTGACAGACAATGGCCAGGGTAGGACCCGGGCAGCAGGATATCCAACGCTGATGGGAACACTGGGAAGGTACCTGGGGCAATGAGACCGGTACCTCGTGACATCTGCTAAAAAAGAAAAGGTCATTCAAAAGTATTTAGAGAAGACGTACAACCTTGCAAGAAAGCCCAGCTCGTTTTCGGAGCAACAACCCAGGCAGTTTGCCTTCAACTGTTCTGCTGAGGCACCGCTTCTTCTAGCTCACCGTAGGCGACGCACTTCTTCATACAGGAAAAAAAATCGGCGTACGGTCGTGAACCGCTACAGAAATACCACAGAAGCCATTAGCTACTAATTGGAAAAGTCTTTTTTAATTATTGCAGAAAGCAGAGTTGGTGGGAACGGCACCGCCGCAGCGTCCCACCTGGCCCGGCTGAGCCTTCAAGCGCGCGCCGCCAGCTCAGCGCGCGCTGAAGCGCTCTGCCGAAAACCAGCCACTTCTCCAAGGGGATGCTCAGCTGGGCTGGGTGTAACAAACTCCCAAGGAAGGACCGAGCTCCCTAAATGCACACCACCAGCCCTTCCATGGCCGCGTTTGCCAAACCAAGACCTAGGTCTCGACAGCAAGGAGGCAAAACCCACAACTAGTATCCTGCACGTGTCGTTTTTAAAACCTGATCGCTTTTGAGCTGGTGGGGAAAAACACGGCTTTACATTTCGCCTCTAAAATGGGTCGCTCTCCAAAAAAGGGTTAATGCATGTGGCTTCTGTGGTGCCAAAAATAATTTTTTTTTTCCCCCCCCCACTCTCGACAGCAAGTACCAAAGTGTTGGAGGTGAAGACAAAGCAAAGAAAACCCAAGGAAGCGGGAACAGAGCCACCTGAACTGATGGGACCAGCCCACTCGGTGCACAAGTCGGGACTCGCGTTGGGAACTCGAATCCCGCAAGAAGAGAAATACTACTCGGCTGCAACATTTGTTTCCTAACACACAAAAAAAAAAAACAACCACCCCACAAAAAAACCAAAACACCCCATGCTATTTGGAAGGTGCCGCGCTCATCGCTGCAAGGGGAAAATCAACTCCCTGAATCCCAAAGGGCATTTTTCTTTTGTCTGCTCGGTGGTTTCTCCTTGGCTGCTCTGGGAAGGGGTTTTCAAAGGGGAAGGCTGGTGTAAAATCACCAGAAACACCCGCCAGACTGCGGGGCTCAAAATTCAGGATATTGGATCGCCCCCCACCTGAGGGCTGCCTGCTCCTGCTCCGTGGGCAGCGTGGAAAGCCGGAACCCTGGTTTTCTCCTCCAGGTCCCAGGCCAAAACACAGAAAACAAATGGCTTGTGGTCCCCAGGACCTCAGTCCCATCCAGGTACCAAAATGTTCACCCGCCGCAGGATGCAGCGGGGCCTGACCCTGCCCCGGGCGCCCAGCAGGCAGAGGTAGCCCATGCGGCTACTGCTGGCAGCGAGGGGCTCTCTGCTTTGAATCGGGTTTAAATCTTTATTAAAAAAAATAACATCCCCCTCCCCATTACCTCCCCCAAGTCTCTTTACACCCTGCCATTTTCCCGGCGCTGCCGAGTCCCTTTCCAGCAGAGATTTTGCAAGCTCTGGCCAACTCAGTGGGCAGCGCTGGCGTCCGTCCGTCCGTCCGTCCGTCCTGCCATGACCCCGCTAAAAGCGCTGCCCTGACCTCCTGCACCGACTGCGGAGCAGCTCGGTGACCGGTACCACGAAGTTTACTTTTTTTGTTTGTTTGTTTTTATTAAGTAACCCCCAGTTTGGGTCGCCCTAACTTGGAGCTAAGTAGCACCTCGGGCACAGTAAAGACCTGCTCGGGGCTTTGCTTCAGGAGAGCCTGAAGTGAGCCTTTGGGAAGGGGGACTCCTGGACTAGCCCACCCCTACCCTCCAAACGCTTCCAGCAGCGTTCAGTTCACCCAACCTCCCCCCTTTTTTTTTATATTTTTTGCCCCCCCCCCTTTTTTTTTTTTTAAGCAAACAGCTTAAAGCTCAGCACCAGGCAGCAGCAGCTAAGCACCCCCGGCCGCCGCAGCCCTACAACCCCTCTCCGGGCTGAGGGCTGCCTGTCCTTGCTCTGCACCCATAAAACCCCAGCCGGGGGGTGTTTGTCCCCTTACCCATCACCCCCCCCCCCGACATTTTGTGCTGATCCAACCCACACACACATCGCTTTCGACACCCCTTCCCACCGCCACACGCGGGGAGGGGGGATGCGGGGATGCCTCCCCCCACCTCCCCGCTGACCTTGCCGAGCCCGGGCGCTGCCTTTAACCCCCCTCAAAGCATCCGTACCCACCCCCATCCCAAAATGCACACGTTAAAGATCCAGCATCACGCTGGGCTTCTCCCAAATGCACTTCAACAGGGTCCTGCCCTGTTCGCCCCTCGCACACAAAAGCTCGGTGGTCCCCAAGGAGGTCCCCAGGGGGTCCCCAGGGGGTGCCCAGCCCGGCCCGGGGGGCTCAGGGTGGTCCACGGAAAGGGGCGGTGGGAAGAAGGGTGAGAGCCGGGATCTGGGCTTGGCTGGCAGGAACGGCTTTGTTATCACCACTATTGTCTTTTCATTTGGAAGGGGGGCGGGGGGGAACCAAAAAAAAAAAAAAAGAGGGAAAAATTACTAATCACACTTAAAGCAAAAAGAATCGCTTTGGTTCTCTCCCTCTCCCCCCTCGGTTCCTTTGTCTGCTTCCCCATCCCTCCCCGCGGGGCTGGGGGGGGGCTTCTACCGCTTCTTCTTCTGCTTGAGGGACTTCCTCCGCTTCAGGATCATCTCGTAGAGCTTGTCCATGCCCTCCGTCAGCCCCTCGCCGATGATGGCGCAGGCGGGCTGGATGTGGTAGGTGGTGGAGGGGGTCAGCTCGTGGAGGGCTAGTTGCTTCTCGATTTCGGCCACCGGCAGGGACTTGGGCAGGTCCTGCTTGTTGGCGATGACCAGTAGCGGGGTACCCTGGTTCTCGGCGAATTTGGTCACCTTGTGCAGCTCTGTTTTGGCCTCCTCCAGCCGGTCCACGTCCACCGAGTCCACCACGTAGATGATGCCATCGGTACAGCGGCTGTAGGACTTCCAAAGCGGGCGTAGCTTCTCCTGACCACCCACGTCCCAAAAGTGGCAGCTGATGCCCTTGGCCGTCCCGTTGCTCAACCGGATCTTCTCCGTGTTGAAGCCGATGGTGGGCACGGTGTTGACGAACTCGTTGAACTTCAACCGGTAGAGCACCGTGGTCTTCCCCGCCGAGTCCAGGCCCAGCATGACGATGTGCAGGGACTGGAAAGCGGAGATGTTGGAGGAGATGTTCCCCATGGCCACGGGCTCACGCCGCCCTCACAGCCCCGCGCCCATCCCCGCGCCTCCGGCCCGCAGGGGGCACGGCTCGGGGCGAGCCAGGCTGGGCGCGGAGCAGGCAGCGGGCGGGCGGGCAGGCAGCAAGCAGCGGGCAGGCAGCGGGCGGGCAGGCAGCGGGCAGGCAGCGCGGGGACTGCCGCCCCCCGCCCCGCCCGGGAGGAGGGGCCGCGCCGCCGCCTTCCGCCGGCTCCGCCCCGCCCTGCCTGCACCGGCACCTGCCCGTCCCCGCTCCTGCCTGCACCGCCGGGGAGGCGCCGGGTCTTTTAGCTGCAGCGCCTCATTGCCCGGGGCCAGCCCCGCCGCGGGGCTGGGGGTCCCCTGGGAGCGAGCGGATCCCTTGGCTTTTCATCGTCACCGGCCACGGAAATCTTAATAAAATCCCTCAAAACAGCAGCAGGCCAAGGCATTACCCGATGCACGGGGACCTTCTGCCTGCAGCGTCTGTAACGCCCGGCTGGGGGAACCGGGGTTTGCGGTCCAGGCACCGGCGATGAGCGGAGAGCGGGAGAGCGATGCTCTCCTCCCGGAAAGGCTACCAGCTCCGGACTCACCGCCCCCCAAGCCTGGTGCTGGGACACGGAGAAGTGGCCTCAAGTTACTCCAGGGGAGGTTTAGACTGGATATTAGGAAAAATCTCTTTACGGAGAGAGTGGTCAAGCTTTGGAACAGGCTGCCCAGGGAGGTGGTGGAGTCACCATCCCCGGAGGTGTTCAAAAAACGTGTGGACGTGGCACTTCGGGACGTGGTTTAGTGGGCATGGTGGTGTTGGGTTGACAGTTGGACTTGATGCTCTTAAAGGTCTTTTCCGACCTTAGTGATTCTGTGATTCAGTTCTATCTGCATCCCCTGGGGAGGTTGTCACAGTCTCATGAAGCCAAGAGCTGCCGGGAGGAGAAAACCTCCCCTGCGCTGGATCCAGGGCCGGGGGACACTAACGTTCATCACTGCTGTTAATGTTTCTTGCACCTCAGACTTGATAAATGCTGTGAACACCCTCATCCCGTGTCAAAGCCCCTGAGGCCCCCGTGGCCGGCCAGCCCCCAGGGCCCAGCACGGCTCAGCGCCCCAAGCCGTGCGGCTGCTGGCCCAGCTACTCCTCCTTGAAGCCCCTTCCAGGCCAGCGTGGGGACAGGAAAGCCACCTCCGCTGCCTGCTCTGGGGAAGGCCTGCCCTGCTCTTTGCCGTTGCATTTATTTATTTCCAAAGAGCAGCAGCAGGCTTGTTCCTACAACATTACCCATCCCCTCTTTTACAGCATTTGTAAAATAAATATCGACTGTATCTGACAGCTTAACTGGAAAGCCCCAGAGAAAGAAGTGTACTGCAGAAGACAGATACTGCTTTTAATTTAAGATGCTTTCACCACGCAGCGTGCAATGAGGATTGTCAGGCTGGAGTGGGATCATTTCTCATATTCATATTTCATCCCGAGGATGCGTGTTGCGGCTTTGCATGGAGATAAGACTGTCTGCTAACACATGCCATCATTAAAAATACAGGCTGCTCGCTGTGACAGTCTCCGGAGGTGACACTGGGCGCAGTTTTGATGGAAATCACCCTGTGGTGACAACGTGAAAAGTGCACGGAGCTCTGTCCCCCTCAGCGTGCAGCTGGGAGAAATGGTCCTTGGCACGTGCGAGGCCTCCGCGCTCTGCACAGCCGTTCAAAAAAGCGAGGCACAAATGTCGTACGGGCTGGAAAATGAAACTTTTTTGTGCACCAGGGTTGTCCTGATCAGCTGGCCTGTGAGCTGCCATGGGTTCGGGCTTTTCTCCGCCACCATGCGAAGATAAAGAGCTTCTGAGAGCAAGTGGAGAAAGTTGTGAGTGATCACCTGACTCCGGGAGCTGGAGCATTAAAGGAAAAAAAAGCCAGAAATAGAAGAAGAGGGTCGTAGCTGTGAGTGGTGTCACCAGCAGATCCAGCACTGCTCTCCTCTCTTCTGCCTGAACTGCTCCAGCAAAAGGTTTCTTCAGCGCTGCTGGGAAGGATGATCCCAAGGGAAGTGCAGCCCCGGCTGCCCCCAGAATCGGTGGCTGATCTCTTTGAAATAGGTTCCTGTTTTAGGAATTTGCCTTGGGGCTGTGCGCCCATGCTCAGATCCAGGTCCAGCACGGGAGATGATGCTGTGTCAGCCCTCGGTGGTGTGGCCGGGGAATTCCCCCTCTCCCCTCCATCACTTCTAACCCTCTCCCTCCCTCCTCCTTCATCCCCACTGCTGAAGACAGCTTTGAGCCTCAAGTCCAAAGGCTTCCTTTTCTAAACAGGCCACCAAAATGTCTTTCCCCCCGCCAGCCAGAGTCCAAAGGAGAGACTTCCCTCCTCTGCACCCCTCCTTTTTTCACCCCAGCGTTGATTGTGAGTTATAAATAAAGGCGAGATTAGATAGACAGGCTGATCAAACCTAGGGGATGTCCTAAAAAAACGGCTTTCTATCAGATGATCCCAAGGGGATGGAGATAAACAGGAGCGTTGCAGTGGTGAATTATGCTGCAGCTAATGCCAGCTATCCATAAATAAGCTGTTAAGACCTCTGCTGAATATTAAGCGCAGAAATAACAGTGTTAATCGCAGCTGAGAGGTGTCTGCCAAGTCCATTCAGTGGCAAATTTAGGGAGAGGAAACCCATCTTTTCCATGAGCACCCCTCCCACCCCTCCACCGCCCCCCCCCCCCCGCTTTTTCTATCCCCCCTCCCCGCCTTTTCCCTCACATCAAGGTTAAGCAGCCAAGGTTAAAGCCAGCATTAGCATCTAAATGTGTGTCTGTGAGCATCTGACAAAGGCACCGCTCGCTGGTCCCCAACATTTCGCTCCGGCAGCGAGAGGACTATTGCTGCCATAGTAACTGTTTTCAGACATGGCAATTATTTCTTCCCAGCCCACCCCTCCCACCCCATCTCCCTTCCCTCAGCTCATCTTGCGCTTCAAAGTACCTTTTTTCATTATTTTGGGGGGTGAAACACAAAGGGCCGGAGCCCGCCCACATCCACCAGCGCCCTGCCCAGAGACGACGGAGGGATGCTTCCCGCGCTTCCACGGCCCGCTCGCGGATTATCCGTAACAGTGACTTTTAATCTGCATCCAGTACGCTCTTTATCACCCGGGCAAAGGGAAACCTTGGAGCAGCAGCTCTTGCCAGCGGTTTCTGGCAAATCTGGTGATTTGGGGAAGGGGAAATTGGTTTGCAGAGAGAATCCCAACTCCTGGAGCGTGCAGGCTCCTCTCACCCTCCCTTGCCCCTTCCTTCTTTATAGCATCACTCGTCTTAGCCTGCTCCCTTTTGTTTCTGCATTAAAAGCAGAGACACCAACCCAAAGAAAGTTAACAGGCGAGGACTGTAATTAGGGCTGCCCCCGTTCTCGGGGATCGCTGAGGCTAATTAATAGCATCCCCGGGACGCGGGAACAGTGCGAAGGCTGTGCTGAGAGCCAGAACTCCGACAGCCGCCTCTCCAATAGCTGATGGTGGGCCAAGGCACGGGACCGGCGTCTCCAGCCGGTTTCGGGGGGCTGCTCCCCTCTTCTGCCAGGGTTTCACGGATGAGCTCTGCCCGAGCGGCAGCTTTCCTGGCCCCGCGTGGGCTGGGAGAGGCAGCGCTGGCTGATAGGGTGTGGGCAAGTTTCATCCCAGTCTGTGAGCCCTGACGGCGGGGGAAAGCCTGGAAAACCCTTGGGGAGGCGTTTTGGGGACAGTTGCACCTTGCGCCTGTCGTGGTCAGCATCCTTTTGTTAGGCCACTCTCCTTCCCACGTTCATCCACTCTTTTCCTCTCCAAGGGCCTTCCAGCCCACACTGGGTAAGGAGGCCAGGGAACGCAGGATCATTAAGGGCTGGATAGCCTACGAGTCCCATAGGAGCCTTTCGGATATTAACCCTGAGGGAAGAGAGCATGGCGGGTTTAATGGGACTCCTTCCTCCCGGGAAAGGCAGTGCTTTATCCTGCAGAAGCAGCGTGATACAGCTAGGCGTCACAGAATCACAGAACCATTAAGGTTGGAAAAGACCCCTAAGATCATCAAGCCCAACCGTCAACCCAACGCCCCCATGCCCACTAAACCATGTCCCAAAGTGCCACGTCCACACGTTTTCTGAACACCTCCGGGGATGGTGACTCCACCACCTCCCTGGGCAGCCTGTTCCAATGCTTGACCACTCTCTCCATAAAGAAATTTTTCCTAATATTCAATCTAAACCTCCTCTGGGGCAACTTGAGGCCGTTTCCTTGGGAGAAGAGGCCAACACCCACCTCACCACAACCCCCTTTCAGGTAGTTGTAGAGAACATCCCCACTGAAAGGGGTAATGGGGGAGAGCAAAGGGGCACAGGGGAATAACGAGAGAGTGAGAGACAGATACGGAATATTTCACACGAGATTATTCCTCCAAGCCTTCAATTCACACCAGTTTCTTGAGTGGTTTCTGGAGACAGCCTCACTTGGGTGTTTTTCTGTGCTTTGTCTCACCCACTCATGCTCAACCCTGTGCTGGGAGGGTCCGTGTCCCGTGGAGTGAGGCCCTCCATCCCTGCCTGCTCCTGCCCATTTGAGCCTGCAGGCTCTTGGGGACAAGGGGGTCTTGTGGATCAGAAGAACACACTCCTGAGATGTCTCCAGGAGCACCTGGGTGGATGTGTGGAGGGAGGGAGGGAGGGAGGGATGGATAAAAGCAGCATCACAGTGGAGAAACACCTGAATCCACAGAGCTCCTAATGCAGGAGTGAGAAATAATCCGTTCATCTGCAGCACAGCAGCTCAGCTCCACTTCCTGACCTCAGATGACTCCTCAGGTCAAGCCAAGCCCTTCAAGGACCAGCTTAAAGCCGCCTTTACAGCCTCATCCCCAGGAAATGCTACAACAGCCACAAACTGGGGAAGAACAAAATCTGCCTTTGAAGGCAGTTGATGTGAAAACAGCCTTACCAAGGCAGCACCAAGCCCATCTAGCCCAGCATCGTGTCTGTAAGCAGCCAGGAGAGGAGGCAGTTGGAGGAGCATAGGACCAGGGCAGGTGTGTAGCACAATTTTTGGTGTTTTTTTTTTCCTCCATGAATTCGTACTAAAGCTGCCACTATGCAGCTTTACGAGCTTTTAGCCTTCTCAGCATCCTGGGGCAGAATGCCACAGCTTACCTACTTTTTGTTGGATAAAGAGGAATCTCCTCGGTGTGAAACTGCCTGGAAATGTCCTCTGCAAACTCACACAGACCAAGTACAGCCTTGCAGGTTAAAGCGAGGCGAGCACAAGGGTTTTCTGGTGGGTTAGACTGGGATTTTCACCCCAAAACCCCACTCTTTTCGTGCTATGCTTGCATCGCAAGCCTGACTCTGCCTGTCACTTTCCCCCCCCCCAATCCATGAAATCCAGCAGGAGGAACTTGAGCAGGCAGAGGCAAAAGCAGCGAGCTCTCTGCCTTTGTCCCCACCGTTTGCTGGGACGACAGACGCTGATTTCGCACGCCGAGTGCCGCATCCCGCCGCCGCAGCCGAGTGCACCGGGAGGGCACGCGAAGCTGCCTCACACCGGATCAGCCAAAACCTCGCGTGAATTTCTCCCTTAAGATCTACAGTTCGGCTTGGCCGCTTCCTAACCGACCGCTTGGGTGCTTGGAATAAAATCCCGTGTGCGGAGGGTGAGGAAAGTTAGGATGTCCTCTGAGCGTTTTAGGGGGGGAGGTTTCGGCAGCCTTAGGGTTTATCTCCCGCATCTGGGACTGCGGGCACCTAACCTGGACGCTGCTGGCAGGGGTGCTTCGCTGGTCCCTCGTCCCTGAGCACCTTCTGGCCCCCCCGGGGCCGTGGCTGCTGGGCAAAGCAGAGCTGCCCCTTCTTGCAGGAGGGAAAGAAAAGCCTGGGGAAGCCCAAGCCAGAGCTGGGGGAGTCACCCACAGGGACCCCGGAGGAAAAGAGGTGTTATTCGGGAACAGATACTCCATCCCCTCATCTCTTCTGCGCCAAGGATGGGTGGGTGAAATGTCTCCTGGGCGGAGGGCAGGGGAGGAGCAACACTTTTCTCCCATCTGGACGAGCCGTGATACCAGACCCCCAACACCCTTCGCCCCGAGCGAGGGGTTATTCCTGGAGGGGAATAACCCCTCGCCCCTCCCTGGCTTCCAGCTGGGTAAATAACTGCTCTGAAGGACTGCTTTTGTGCTCGCAGCCATCCTGGGGCCAGAGGAGAGGAGACCGAACCCCTGCTGGTTTCATTACACCTCGCTGGTTTTGGAGACAAAGCACAGATCTCTTCGGTGTAGCCGAGGAAAAATTGGGGGGGGGGGGGGGGCGGGGAAGTGCCTGCACCCTCCTGGACCTGTCCCTGGCAGGGTGTCCTATGCTGGGGTTACATCCCGAACACCCCCGCGACCGATCAGTGTGGTTGGGGAGGAAATTTGGCCTTGAAGGGCTCTTTTGGAGCTGCCCGATAATGCAGTGGCCTGGAAACTCGAAGGGAGGCTAAAACACTTCCACGTAGGAGGAAGGACGCTGGATCCGGGAGGGTTAAACCCGCACAAGGTATGATGTGTTCAGGTTCAGGTTTGTCTGCACATGGTCACACATCCCTCCCTCATTCCTGTCCCGAATAACGCTCGGTCTCAGCCACTTCCCTACCCTGGTGTAACTCCTGCCTAAGGCTGTGAGCGGTTTTGCTTTGCAGAAGGAGTCAGAGCTGCAGATTTTGCCCTATAATTTTTCCGTGACTCCTTTTCAGAATTAAAAAAAAAATTAAAAAAAAGTGGATTAGCCTTGATGCCAGTGATAAGCAGGAGGCTTAGAAAAACCCTCCATTTCCCAGCACCCATTCCCAGGGCAGTAAATCTTGGAGCCTACCGAGCTGCAAGCACGGCAAAGAGCGTGAAAGCACAGGGCTGGCGGAGATTTAGGGCTCATGAATCACCCAGTGCTCTCCAGCAGCACGCCAGCATCTCAGATCACCTCCTCGGGTGATTTGCACCACAAATTTCTGCTTAGCCCCCCGAAATGTCAGAGCACTTTATTTGCTGCCCTGTCCTTTAGTTGTTTTTCTTGTGGTTTTTTTCCCTTAAAGGAGCTGCTCTATGGCCAGAGGGGAAAATCCTGCTCTGGGCTGATTTACCTGTGCTTAGCCGAAGTGCAGTTGTTTACAGCTACTTTAGTCAGCCTGATTTAGAGAAAAAATGCGCCAGGATCATGCAGGAGGTCAGATCTCAGCTACTAATCCACACCTGACTAATGCACGCCAGCCTTTCCCTCCAGCCAGCCCCAAACTTCTCCTGTACCAACCGCTTAAATAAACCAAAGCCTCACGTCTGGAGGGATGAGACTAGTCCAGGGCTGGCTGGCGTGGGACAGGGAGCATCCCCGCTATCCCCCGGGCACTGTGGGCAGCACGGGGGGAGAGGACACCCCAGTTTCTGGCAAGGGGACGCTGCCCCCAGGAAAGGAGGGCAGCCCACCCGGACGATGCGTGCTGGGAGATGGACATGAGGAGCAGGATGGGTCAACCTTGGGAAGGTCACCACGGGGGTGCGTGACCTGAGGAGGAGTCTTGGGTCCCCTAGCTTTGTTGGTCAAACCGTGGGGGGTCCATGGTGATGCTTGTGGGATTCAGTAGCCAGAGGCTACTGAAGAAGAAAGAAACCCTGTGGCCCCCGAGGGCTGGTGCTGCTGGTGTCCTGGTCTTGGCTGCACATTTCTGCTCCGGCCAGTACCTCTGTTTGCTGGGCTGGAGAAGGAAATCTGAGCTAAAAGCTGCCCTCTTTTGGCCTTTTAAATTTACTAACATAAATTCCTCTAGCTGGCTGGGGAAGTGGACTAAGAGCCTGGGAAAGGAATTTCTCACAGCATCCCAGGCAGCCAGCACTTCACCACCCTGGTGCCAGGCGAGGGGTGGGCACGGAAAGCATCTTCCCCCGCTCGAGCTTCACAGGTGGAGCCTGTCGACACAGAAGGACGAAGCCCAGACTGATGCAGGGGGTCTCTGTGGCAACAGATTAATCCAGGTCACCTCCATCCCCGATCAGTGCTCAGCCACCAAACCGTCCTGCCCTGGGGCTCAGGCTCCAGCTGCGCCAGCAGCCGCTGCCAGCACTTGGCATTTGTTATCTGCTTTTCCCTTCCCGAGGTCATCTAAAATACATGGTCTTGTGTGGATAACCTACCCAGGGGCAAAAACTCCTTTAACGGCACGGTTTTGGATTGCTTTTCCCACAGCGCTGGGTTATTTCCGAAGGAGGGTGCGTGCTTGTGCTTACTGGCAAGCGAAGGGCTTGCACGGCAATGCCTCCCGCGCAGTCAGGGCCTCCCCTTGCGTGAATTCTCCACTGGGATGCTCTCCAGTTGCCAGGCAGACAGCAGTGGTGGGCACCTACGTGACGGTCACAGTGCTGGCATCTTGCTGTCCCTTCCACAGACGTAGCAGCTGAGCCAAGGCGTGCCTCCTCCGTCCGCACAGCGCTGCGAAGGAGCCCTGTTTGATACCAAACAAATACCCCGTGGCACAGCAGCATCCCCCCCCGTGCTCCTTGGCAGCGGAACCAAAACCCGTCCAAGGGGGTCAGGGCCCAAAGGACCTCCCAGAGATGCTGGTGAAGAGCGACGGCTGCGGGTGGCACGGCTCTCCGTCCTGCTTTTCAGAAAACCAAAGCCAATAAAATGAAAGCAACCTGATTGAACCAGCCTGAGAAGGTTCCACAAGACTGGCAAAAGCTGTTTTCTAGGGCCACCTGCTGATGGCCTGGAGACAAGCCTTCCTTTTGGATTTCGGGGGCCCAAAGGAGCCTAGCGGCTCGAGGGACAGCGGTCTGGCAAAGCACTGACCCTTCCCACCCCTTCCCATCAGATTTTGAGCCTAATCCGAGCGTACATCATTGCCCGGGGAAGTGTGTGTTTCCATGCTCTACCCATTTAATGTGCAGCTTGGCTCCCGGATGCTTTTATTCAGGCGTTGGGTCGGTAGAAACGAAAAGCTGGTGCGCAGAACAAAAAAGCAAAGCGATGCGAGTTGACCCGTGGGGAGTTTTGTTTGGTGCTGAGAAAGGCAGCAGCTCTTTCACCCTAAGAGGAATTGGCCTGTGGGGCTCCTTGGAATGGGAGAGCCAAAACTAGGGTGTAAATCAGCAAGGATTTGAGCAGCAAAGAGCAAAAACCCCACACGTGCTGTGGAGGGGAAGGGGGCTGAGCTGTCCTGTCTCCTGGGAGCAAGCAAGCGACCACGCTGGCAGCACCCAGAGCACCCAAACCATCTCGTTAAGCTTTGTCCGCTCGTCCTTCACCCAGCTGACAGCCTTTTCCCACCAGCCACCTCCCACCCAACCCGAGTTGTGTTTTCCCCATGGCATTCTCATGTTTTTGCTGCCGTGAAGCTGTCCCATGTCCCCATCGGTCCCCACCCACGCTGGCTGTCCCTGGGCACGAAGAGCCGACCAGACGGGCTGTGCCACACGTACTTGGCTTTGACTGCTCAGCTTCTCAGCTCCTTGCGTTGCTCCTCCTTATTCTTCTGCAGTTAAGAGGCCAAGGGGAGGGAGGGACTCAACTCACTGCACCCAGTAAGGTCCTCACTGGTGTGGGAGCAGCGGTAACCCACCAACGGGTGCTGGGACTCCATCGGTTCCGGCCGCGGGGTCTCTGCCAGGTGCCCGTCCCTGCTGCCAGCGCTGCAGGAGGCTGCTTCTCGGGGATGATCTCCACAAGCAGAGATCAACCCAGCCCCGGCTTTCGAGAAGGGGAACGGACGAACCACCCAACCGCATCCTCCTCAGAAAGCGGACCTTTCCATTCCAAGCACCCACCGGTCCTCAGAGCAACCATGCAGCGTCATGAAGCTGGGCGGAAGAAGGGTTATTCGCATTTATAGAGCCCGATTTGTAAAGGCTGAGGGCAAAAAACCCCAACCACCCCATCCCCTATGCAGCGAGGGAAGGTTTGCCTTCCACTGCTGCAGCTCCACCTCGGTGGGACGCTTGCTCTTGTGCCCTTCTGTCACTAGAGGGAAGCGTTTGACTGCTGGATGGAGCTGGTGCCCACAGAGTGTCCGCTGTCCCCGCTCGGCTTCCCCCCGCAGAGTGGGGCTGCCCCACCGCCGGGATCGCTGGGACAAGCAGGAGGGCATGTCCAGTCCCGAAGGTCCTGGCCACCTTGCACTTTCCTGGTTCGGACGGCAGTTTCATTTTAGGGGTCAATCCTGGATCAGGTCCCGTTCAACATCTTTGTTAACGAGCTGGATGACGGGGCAGAGTGTACCCTCAGCAGATCTGCAGATGACACCAAACTGGGATGAGTGGCTGATACACCGGAGGGTCGTGCTGCTGTCCAGAGGGACCTCGACAAGCTGGAGAAATGGGTCGACAGGAACCTCATGAAGTTCAAGAAGGAGAAGTGCAAAGTCCTACACCTGGGGAGGAACAGCCCCAGGTAGCAGGACGTGCTGGGGGTCACCGGGGTAGAAAGCAGCTCGGCAGAAAAGGATCTGGGAGTCCTGATGGACATCAGGTTGCACATGAGCCAGCAGCGTGCCCATGCTGCAAAGACAGCTAATGGCATGTCCTGGGCTGCGTTAGGTAGAGTATGGCCAGCAAGTCGAGGGAGGTGATCCTTCCCCTCTGCTCAGCACTGGTGAGACCACACCTGGAGTGCTGGGTCCAGTGCTGGGCTCCCCAGCATGAGAGAGGCACGGACTTACTCAAGAGAGTTCAACAAACGGCCATGAAGGCGATGAAGGGCCTGGAGCATCTCTCCTACGAAGAAAGGCTGAGGGACCTTGGACTGTTTAGAGAAGAGAAGCCTCGGGGGGCTCTTACCAATCCATATACTCAATATATGTATCAATATATATAAATCAAACATATATTAATATATAAATACCTGCCAGGAGGGTGCAAAGAGGACAGAGCCAGGTGCTTTTCAGTGGTGCCCAGTGACCAGAGGCCATGGGCACACACTAAAACACAGAAGGGTCCCTCTGAACATCAGGAAATGCTTTCTCGCTGTGAGGGTGTCTGAGCACTGGCACAGGTCTCTCAGGAAGGTTGTGGAGTCTCCATCCCTGGAGATATTCAAAAGCCACCACCATGGTCCCAGGTGGCCCTGCTTGAGCAGGGGGGCTGGACCAGAGGACCTCTGGAGGTCCCTTCCAAGCTCAGCCAGCCTGTGATTCTGCGATTGACGCGTGGCTTCCCTCGCCCTAGCGTGGTTCGGCGGAGCGAACGTCACCCACGTGCCTCAGGCTGAGTCTTTGCCGCTCTTGCTACCATCTTGCTGCCTTAGACCCTCGCCCAGCACACACCCCCAATCCAAAATGGGTTAAAAACAGTTAACCCGGAGCCTGCTGCATCCCTGGAGACCAAGCCCGATCTGGGAGACAGAAGACAGAAAAAAACCCGCCGAAGATAGAAAATTGCTGCTATTAAATGATTCCTTAAATAAATTCAGCTTCCCTTCTTATGCATTCAGGTCTTGTTTAAGTTTTCCTGTAGATTGGGGATGCAGAAGCAGCAATTTAGATTGAGGAGATTAATTAATTAGTGTCAGGCACAGGGAACCCATTCACCAAATGCGAATGCTCCAGAGAATTTAGAGTTGTTTCAGGCTTTTTTTTCCCCCTTTCTTTCCAAAGATGAATATTTCTAAGAGGTTTGTTATCTACCGTCAATCTGTGTCAATAAAGCAAGAAGCCAGGTCTTCTGAAACACAGATAGCGTCACCGCTATTTCTTACTGTATTTCTTACAGTAATTTATATTTTTCTCTTTAAATCCTGGGAGAATTGATTAATTGTTAATCTTCGCTTTTCTTGTAAAAAAACCCTTACTTTTAGAAAAAAATCTGACGGTTGTCAAGCTAGTTGCAGAACAGAGAGGGAAGAACCACGAATAGTGAATGAACCTTCATGATTTTTAAGAAATCGAGCCAGGACCTTGGGGTGTTTGATGTTGTCAGTGTTGCTAGCCCCGCAGGAGGGCGTACGATGGCATTTTCAAGAGAGTTTGGCCAGGAATTTGCGCTGAACATGAACATAAATCAGTCCACAGGGCTTTTTTTCTTAGCCTGGGAAAAAAAACCCACACCACTGAATCCTGCGAAACACCTTTCTCCTGTTAAATAAGGAAAAAACCCCAGTGTGAATCGTGACCATAACCCGTTGAGGGTCTGGGAGCCAGGTCCTGGGAACCCCAGGAGCTCGCCCAGAGCCATTCCCACCAGCGAGAGTGGGAATTATCAATTTATTAATCGTGGAGGTAAGGTTTTGGTGACGGGGAGGGATGCTGCGGTGCCCGACGGGGGCCAGCTCTCATTTTCCAGGCTCTCACCTCACCTGACAAATATAACGAGGCTCAGCACGGATAAATAGAAGTGACTGCTATTTTCTCATGAAGCTTTAGACAGGTGATGAAAGCCATTTTACATGGCCTGCCCTGCACTGCTCCACCCGGCAGCGAGAGAAGTCCCTGCCCGTGTGGCCACAGCAAGTGGTCCCAGGGGCAAGATATGTCCATCACCCTGATATCCTTCTCCTGAAAATGTTTCTTGGTGTATTTTCCCAACTGTGCTGCCGTGGGACCCTGTGTGTTTTCAGCCTCTCCTCTGCAAACACCTACCTGGGGACATCTGGTGCAGCATGATGGTGGCTCTGCCCTTACTTCTGCCTCTCACTGAGTGCCTGCGACTCAGGCCACTGCTGGGCTCACACGATGGTTTTCCAGATTTGGAAAGACTTTAACTCTTTTGGTGGATATTCCAGTGGCCAAAATACATGACGATGGCAGGGAAGACGGTGGCAGGAATGAGTGATACATCTCCCAAGCACTCTTGTTCCTCCAACCGTTTTCAGCTCCCCTTGAGCCCAGGGGACATTTCAGCATCCACCATCTACTTCCATGAGGAGCTGCACCCTGGAGGAGCCACCTCCTCTTGTCTGAGCTGAGCTTCGCCCCCACCAGCTTCATCTGATTCCTCCCTGGGAACATCCAGTCTGTCTGGAGGAGAAGGCAGCATCTTCCCCCCTGAGAAAGGGCAGCGGAACAGACCCAAAAGCCCTGTCCTTCAAAAGGACACATCTAAATTGCCCGTAGAGGAGGAGCTGGGAGCCCAGGTTTGCTACTGTGAAGATGGGAGCTCCTGAGCCATTTCCAGCTGCCACAACAGGAAAGAAAGGCAGCAGTCTCCCAGGAAAGCTGGCTCCCCGGGGGCTGCCTCCCAAATTTCAGGGATTAGGCTGCAGAGGGGAACGTATGTTGAGTTTTATCCAAATACCCAGCATAGTCTGGCATGTGACGTGGTCTGGCATCTGCTCTTCTGGAAATGGGAGCGCATCCCGTGTGGGTCGCTGGGATGTGAGATTTGGGTTGGAAAGACGATGTCACTCTGAGTCGTCCTCTCTGATGTGCTGCTTGCCAAGACGCTGGTCCCTGCATGAAGATACTGCCAGCATCCCCTCTTTGCCCTGCTGCACTCTAAGTCCTGCCTGTGGGTAGCCGGCTCCATCAACAGCCGTCTTGGCGGAGCCGGGCTGCTGCGGTACGGGATGTCCCCAGCACACCTACAAGTTGACCTTGAAGGCAACATTTTGGACATGGCCTCCAACAGCAGCAGTGTTCGAGCTGATCATTGCAGGCAGCAAGGGCGGTGGGGAAGAAGCACGGGCGCAGGTTCCCTGGGGTATCGTCCCGCATCACAGCCGCTGGAAGCTTTCTCCTCCCCAGAAAGGGACATACTAGCGGTGCGAGCTAAAGATGAAAGTGTGCTCTAGGAGCTTTCTTGTCAAAAGAGATAAATGTCCCAGCCTGTGTAGCAGGGAGAAATGGAAACGGCTTGACCTCCCTCATTAGCATCACTTAGACTAGAGGAAAGAAGCTCTAAAAAGTAGCCTGGTGATTTGTTCTCCTTTAAAAATGTCCCTGTCATCACGCTCCATTATTTATACCAGCAGCACTGCTGGCACTGAGCCTAGTCTGGGAAGAAAAATAATACGGAGATGTCCCCTCCTCTTTCTGCCGCTTTCCCTTCCTTCCCTCCGAAGGAGACTTGGGTCTGCGTTGGCTGGTGTGACAAAAGCCCTGCCTGGGTTCCTCCCAGGGCCGTCCCATCCTTTGATGTGACACTCATCAAATGAGTCAATGACCTTTGGGACTCGCTGCCTGGGGGTACGGGACACGTTATGGGGCGCAGGGGAAGGGCATCTTGGGATTGCCCAGGATTTCTGGGATGCTTAGGCCAGGAAGGGGTTGGCTGGGTCTGGGGGCACAGAGCTGTGGCAGCCTTCACCCCACTCGTGCTGCTGGATTCAGGGCGCTGTGTTTCTCTTCCTAAGCCGCATCCATCACCCCCACCTCTTCCACCAGCCCCAGGCCAGTGCTCACAAAACCATGATTTTTGAGGTTGTTGGTTTTAAAATTTGCTTTTCTGACTTTGACTTTTGCTTCTGTTCTGTTAGTGGCAGTTCAGGCAACAGTGGCAGTCACTGCTGTTTAACCCTAAAACTTGTAAACCTGAGAAACCTGAACTTGACATTTTGTAGGGGTTTGACTCTAGGGCTTGGAGCTCCAAGAAAAAAAAAAATCACAAAAACTCACAAAATGTCACCCACCAACTATGTTCAAAGACCGGGCAAAATTAAGGACAGGTGCTTCAAGTTTTTGTGGAAAACACAAAAATCCTCATTTTTATATACATTTTTAAACAAAGGGGAAACACACCACCCTTTCCCCAACTCCTCTTCACTCCCCATCCCACTCTGAGCATCTTCACTGTTAATCCCCATCCATCTCAGCCTAACTTCTGGGTCTTTGACAAGTCTGCTGCTTGTCCCACGTGCAAAAGTCCAGCTCTGATTTTCGGTAGAGGCCACCAGAGCCATTGGGACCAGTTAGTTTTCCTCCTGCACTTTCTCAGCCCTCCGGAGCCAGCTGTGACTCAGCTGCTGCAATCAGGAAACAACAGGGAACGGCAGGAACACCCGTGGGGAAATACCTAAAGAATCATTATTTCTCTTTAAAAACGCTTTTACTGCAACCTGCTCGCCAGCACGAATGACTGTCACCCAGCCAAGTCCCAAACTGCACTCCCTCATTTTCAAAGCATTAAAAAACATATCACCTTGTCATCTGCTCTGGCTGGGCTTTGGAGAGCTGCAGAGGTTTCCAAAAGCTCGTTTTGCTTGCACCTTTGCAAGGTCTCGGGGCATCCGTGCCAGCCGTGAAGGGGAGTTTGGAAGAGGGAGGAGCTGCCCACAGGGACATCATTGCACATAAAGGTGGCAGAAGATGGGGTGGGTTCAACCCCACGGCGGCATGAAAGCACCATGCCACAATTTTGAGCATCTCTGCATGCCTCTCAACCCTCTGCAGAAAGGGGGCAAGCAGGGGTCTGGAGCAAACCCCAGGCAAGGGGTCAATGGCAGCAGTCGGCTGTGTCTGAGGCATGGCTCACGTCCTGGGGGCTGATGCTGGCGTTGATTGCCTCCAGAAGCACGGAGCAGGGGCTACCAGACCTGCACACACGAAGGGGCCATTTGGGAGCAGCAGATTTTGGCGAGTCCTTGGCTCTGTCTCCCCAAGAGTTGTCCACCGACCTCTAGGGCAAACTAAAGAGGGATGTGCGACCACTAAGACATTTGGCTGGGAGGGGAGGCGATACCTCGCGGCAGGCAGCCCTCCTGCCATTCATTGCGCATGACAATCCCACGGCCGTGCCCCCCTTTCCCGCCTGTGGGAGGTCTGGATGCTTTTGCCCCCTCTCAGCCACTGATGGGTACGGGGAGCTGCGCCGCGTGCGGGGAGCTGGGGTGGGGGCGGTCACTGAGGACCCCCGACCCTCCTGGAACACCGTTGCCACCATCTCACCCAGGGCACCCCAGGCGTGGGATGAGCAGGGGGCTGGAGCCCAGGGCACGCGAGGGGAGGTGGAGGGCAGTCCCTGTGCCCAAGGGGCAGCAGAATGGCACAGTGGAGCAACCCCCAGGAAAGGGGCCCTTAGCCCCCCCGCTCTCCTCCGTCTCCCACATCAGGGCATCTTTCAGGCCACAGGCCCCCCAACTCCCAAAACAGCCACATTTGGCCACCGGCATCGCCATCACAGTGGCCTCCTGATGTCACAAGCCACCTCACTGCCTTCTGTTCCGGGCTCTGTAAATAGAATCACAGAATGACAGAACAGTGCTGCAAGCTCGGGAGATGCATTGAAGCTGGGCACGGTGTTTGCTGGGGAAAATACCAGCCGTGGCCTGCCCGGCAGCCTTACGTCCTCAGCTTGGACGCGCCGTGGGAAAGAGGGGTCCGTCGCTCCCCATCCGCCTCTCCCAGCGGCTGTGACGTCTGTGGCCCCTCCGCGTCTCCCTCGGGAGCCTTCCCCGAGGTGAGCCCTATCTCCTCACCTTTTCCAGGCGAGGAGACATTCAGCCCAGGTCTCATCCTTTCGGCTTCCCTCCTTGCTACCTTCCCTCTTCCCACTTTTTCCCCTTGGTCTTCTCCTGCCTCTTGCAAAAACCATCCTCCCCGCCTGCGCTACCTGTGGCCCTTCCTGGTGCACGTCAGGGCACCAGCATCCCTTCCTTCCTTCCATTTATGATGCTCCTCCTAATCTTGAGACATAAATCTGGGCTCCACCTCTTTGAAAACCCTTTTCTCAGGGTGCTACCGGCTCCCCACGTGTAGGGCTGCGCAGGAGAGCTGTCGCCAGCACGTGGTGGAGGAAGAGCGACGTCACAGGGACAACCACGCTGGGAATGTCTCCACGGCCGCAAATCGAGATTTCTCCAAAGAAATGGTGCTTTGCGTTGAACGTGGCCCAGGAAAATCCTGGTTTGGCCATTCAGAAGCAACCTTCCTCCAAAACCGGGAAAGGCTCCTCTCTCACTGCCCGCCTGCCCGAGAAGAGCTGCTTTCCGTGGCTTGGCTCAACATTATGGCTCTCCTTGCTTGAGGGCGTTTGTCTTTCACCCTGCCGCATTCTTCTCCAGGATCTTTGTCTCAGAGGCGTAAACGTCTCCTCACGCTCGATTCAGCCTTGCCCCGATGCTTTTACTGCTTCAGCCACTGCCAGGAGGTGGTCAACCCCCACCGCGGTCTTTGCTCCTTAACCTTGGTGGCCCACCAGGTTACTTCCACCGCGGCACCCGTGCTCTGGTCGGCGCGTGGAGAGGTACCTGCAGCTCCCTTGTGTCGCACAAAGCTGCGTCAGAAGCTGGTGGGAGGACCGTCTGCCCGTGGGCTGCGGCAATCGGCAGCGGAGGGTTGCGGATGGAGGTCTCTGCAAAAGCCCGAGCTTGAGGACGGCGGTGAGGATGGATGTTGCTCTCGCTTGCTTTTCCCCTGAAATCAGAGCTGCTTTTTATTTACCTTGTGACGACTGGCTCCTAGGCAGCCAGGCTTTAACACATACTAATGAACAAAACAAGTGTTTTCCCCCAGAAGCATCACGTGTTTTCCCAGACTTTCCTGCAGCTCAGCCAGAGGGATAACATCAAAGTAGTACAATTTAATGAACCTGCTCCGCTACAGTGTACAGCGTGATTTACCAGCTGCTACGCAGAAAAAACCACCACCACTACTATTGAGACTTTTCAGTATATTCCTCTGATTTTATGAAGTTAAAACTTACTGCCAGCCATTTGACGCGTGGAAAGAATGTGAGAGATGGAACGATAAAACAGCGATTCATCCCATGCTAGGAGGTTTATTGAAGAAAAACAAAACAAAAAACTGAGTTTTCAGCTACGTCTGGAAAAAGGAGGAAAAAAACCCGTTCTGTTTTAAAAGATTCCTTACGTGCCAGAAAGTCAGGCTGCATGGGCTCAAACACAGGTCGTTAGGAGGAAGCGCGGATACCCGTGCATGACTGTACACCATCTCCTCTGGCTGCAGAGTGCATCCCAGACCCCGCTTCACCGGCTGTCCCCGACTGTCTGCAGGTCTCTTCACCATTTCATAAAGTCCAGTTTTGAAGGCTAGGAAGGAGAGCCAGCCATCCCTCACCCGGGGCTATTGCCCAGACAACACAGGTGATTAACTCAGCAGCTAGTCGAAACCTCTGATGGGTGACCCTGCCAAACCCGTGCTGTGCACCGGGATGTCTACGCTCTAGCTCAGGTGATCATCTAGCCGGAGCAAAAGAATGTAGCATGCCGCTGGTTTCCCAGTTTCTTTGCCAGAGGTGAACCCCAACCATCCTTGGTGTCTCTTCTCGTGAAATTTAACAAGGACGAGTGTAGAGCTCTGCACCCGGGGAGAAACAACCCCATGCACCAGTACAGGTTAGGGGTTCACCTGCTGGAAAGCAGCTGCATGGAGAAGGACCTTGGAGTCCTCGTAGACAATAAGTTCTCCATGGGACAGCAATGTGCCCTGGTGGCCAAGAGGGCCAATGGTGTCCTGGGGTGCATTAAGAAGAGTCTGACCAGCAGGTCAAGAGAGGTTACACCCCCCCTCTACTCTGTGCTGGTGAGGCCTCATGTGGAGTGTTGTGTCCAGTTCTGGGCTCCCCAGTTCACGAGAGACAGGGAACTTTTGGAGACGGTCCAACGGAAGTCTATGAGGATGATTAAGGGACTGGAACATCTCTCGTATGAGGAAAGGCTGAGAGACCTGGGGTTGTTTAGTCTGGTGAAGGCTGAGAGGGGACCTTACCAGTGTCTATAAATATTTGCAGGGTGGCTGTCAGGAGGATGGAGCCAGTCTCTTTTCAGTAGAGCCCAGTGACAGGACAAGGGGCCATGGTCATAAACTGCAGCACAGGAAGCTCCACCTCAACATGAGGAGAAACTTCTTTACTGTGAGGGTGACGGAGCACTGGAACAGGCTGCCCAGAGGGGTTGTGGAGTCTCCTTCTCTGGAGACCTTCCAAACCCGACTGGACATGTTCCTGTGCACCCTGCCCTGGGTGATCCTGCCTTGGCAGGGGGGTTGGACCAGATGATCTTCAGAGGTCACTTCCAACCCCTACCATTCTGTGATTCTCCCTGGTGCCAGCCCGTGGAGCAGCTATTGCAAAGAGGCTGGAGAGAAGGGGTTCACACATCTTTCCCCATCTGGGGGCTGAACTTTCTGCATCAGCGTCAGTTTGGGACACCTTTGGTGCTATGAGTGTTTCAGCATTTGACAGGTGACCCTAGCATTTCACCACACGGCGCTTTTATGGCAGGACAATAAATCTCTGCTAGGTTTGGGTTGTCTGTTGGCCTCGGGGTTGTAAGTGCCTGCAGCACACAACTGACTGGCATCAGCATGGATGGGGCGTGGGGTTATATGGCCTTGCTCTCCTGGTCACGACTGGGCTCTTAAATATCCATTGAACTCTGAAAAGGTAGGGTTTTCTTCCAGCATGGCACTGCGTCCTGGGAGGCCACCAGCAGTTGTCCTTGCTGCTCCGGAGGAGATGGACTAAAGGAGAGCTCAGGACAATCATGGCCGCTGATGAGCGACAGATAAATGTCCCTGTTTGAAGACAGCAAACATTTGGCAACGCCACATCTTTCCAGAGACGTGGTCGCAGTGCTGAAGCAGCCTGATTTCAAGAGGAAACCGTGACGGCTTGCTTTATAACAGCAACAATAACTGAAGAGCCCCAAAGGATGCAGCCCATCTCCTACACAACCAGAGCATGTGAGAGCGGAGAGGGAAGCTTTAATTACACAGCAGTTTCCATGACAACCCCCAATATCAAATGGCCGAGCACAAGGGCTTTCTCTTCTTCTTGGTCTCATTTGCCTCTGGAGCAATTAGGCCAGGATAAGATCCCAGCTGCATTTCAGCGTGGCTTGCAGGCAGAGAAGACAGCCTGATGCCTCCTTCCCCCTACACACCAAGCTCCATTCAGAGAGGGGCCTAAGGAGCCTGCTTTTTATTTCCATTGCAGCTGCTAATTAGCTGCCTTGACGATAAATCCTTCCAGGTGCTGTGGGCACAGCCAAGAGAGGCATTTTTCTCTGCAAGGGTCTCTGGGAGCTCAGCCTGAGCAGATGCCACCACTGCAGTGACACACACAGGAGCATCCCCCCAACACGTGGCTTCACCCCTCACTGGAGGCTGAACCTCACCCTTCAGTGGGACCATCGCCATGAAGATCTGGGTCCTCTGGCCAGGAGAGGACCTTGGACTTGCTAATGCACCAGTGATGAGCTGAGGAGCAGCGGGTCTCACAAAGCCAGGATGGGTTAGCGACATGCTGCTGGAGAAGAAGTAAAGAACAAGCCAGGATCTCATCTCTGCCACCCCTGGAGGATGTTCCCGGTTTGTTTAGTCCCCTGGCATTTTGCTCACCCTTTCTGACAGGTTTAAGAGGAGTTGGGTTGCATGTGTTTCTTTGTCCAAGCCCTGCTCTCATCCCAGCTGATGGAAGTCCATTGCTACAGTCGAGGTCAAAGGGGTTCTCATTTGCTTCTGATTTTTGCTTCATGAGGAAGAGCATGACTTGGGGTGAAGGGGGGCAGGAACACGTGTATAATTAAGTTGTCCTTCACTCTGGCATGGGAAAAGCAGGCAGCAGGGGTCCACTGGGCAGCAGGCAGCCCTCAGCAACTGCTTGCTTCATCCAAAGAAATCACGGGTCCTAACATGACATTTTAGAGTAAGAGGGGAGGAGGCGGAAGACGTCAAGGTGGTGTCCAGCTGAAAGCATTGTTCTCTTTTTCTCCAGGGCCATGTGAATAGCAAAACATTAATATTTGCTTTTCCATTTCCCTTTGGGCCCCATTGTTTGAGGGCTTAGTCCGGAGACAACTTTCCAGCTCACCTCTGTTTACTCTGAGTGCCGGCGTTGCTCAGCCCTTTGCTGAGCCTTTCCCTTCCTTATATTGGCTCGGTGGGAAGGAAAGGCTTGCTAATTCTTCCCAACATGAGAAGACTTATTGTCCCTCTTGACTGCCGTTCAAGAACAGCTGGTTTTGTTGTATTGTGGAGCTGTGTATTTTCTTTTTAACGGCTCAGCACTACTTAAAAGGCAGGTCTGGCCCGAGCACGTCTGCCAAATCAAATGGTTGGCTTGCTGTGAAACTCGGCCTAAGACTTTAAGTGGGAAGAGGTCCAACAACAGAGCAGGTCAAAAATCCTGCTTGGCCCAGATGTCTGTTTCTCGGTTCAAGATTTCTGACAGCAAACCCACCATTTTTAGTAGTGACTGCGTGAACTTCTAGTACATGGCTCCTTCAGAGCGCACTGCGTTTTCTGCTTGCATTGAAATGAGCTAATCTCAACTTGAAACAGATTTTTATAAAAAAAAAAAGACTTGCAGGGACTTTTTTTGATGCATTAAGTATGTCAGCCAGAGGTTTTTATTCCTCCTCTTTCTCTTAAACTCTGCCAACCCTGGTCTTTGCGGGTGGCACTTGAAGAGCAGATGGGATCTTCACGAGGAAGACATGTAGCGCTGCCTCTTACCTGTAGTTTTTGCATCTTAAAACCCAGCAAGCCGGTGGCTTTTACAGGCTTATTAAGAATTGCTTCCAGTCTATCTGACTCCACTTTTTGTTCCCAGTTTGTAAGAGCAAGGGCACGGCAAGAGGTGCCAAGACCTGCATCTTGCTGAGCCCCCCATGCCCCTCTGCTGCCTCATGCCCCCAAAAGCAAGGGTTTCCCCTCGGCTGGAGGAACGTGAAGCAGACAACGGTGTCGTTAGGGCTGCTGAGTGTTTTGCAGGAGGGATGGCAATCCGAGCTTGGGCAGCGGTGGCCTGTGTTGTCTCCCACGTGGATCTGCCGGCTGGTGGAGGACCGCAACGGCCGGGCAGGACTCCTCCTCCAAGCATTGGAACAGGCTGCCCAGGGAGGTGGTGGAGTCGCCATCTCTGGAAGTGTTCAAAAGACGTGTGGATGTGGCGCTTCAGGACATGGTTTAGGGAACATGGTGGCGCTGGATTAATGGTTGGACTTGATGATCTTGAAGGTCCTTTCCAACCTTAATGATTCTGTGACTCTGTGATACTGAATAAGGTGAGCACCGCAGCTCACAGCCTGCCAGGTTCACAACCACCGTGCCAGCTAGCAGATGAATCGCTCTACAAACACCAGACATGCCTGAGGGGGGCACGAATCTCCGCGCCCTTGCTTGCACTCAAGAGAGGCCGGGCTCTGCCCCGGTGGTTCGCATCTGCTCCTCGGCTTCGCCCATGCCTGCACGTCAGGAGTGTCGTCCCTCCGGGGCCAGAAGGGCTGCAAAAGAGAGGGGAAGTCCCCTGGTCCTGCAGCATGGAGCCAAACCTGCAGCACACGTGGATTGCCATCTTTGCGGCACTGGCACCAAGAGAGCATCGCCTGTGGTCCCAGTGCAGGACACGTCCCAGTCAGTATCTCCCATTAGCTCAACGGAGGGCTGGGGAAGCCAAAGGGGCATCTCAAGCTCAAACTAAACACCACGTCTGTGTTCACTGCATGCATTAAGAACCACAATTGCAGGTGCTCATGCGGTCAGGTTGGCTTGACCCTGCTTCCCGGAAAGGTCCTTGCTGGCATTTCTTATCAACGGGAAGCGAGGAAAGCCTCCCTCCTTCCCCTCGCCCAGGCTATGGCATCTGCCGGTCTTTTTGAAGCAATTCAATGCCTTTTTGCTCCTTCAGATTGGCTTTATTGCTCCGTGTCACCCCCTGACTGGGCAGCTTTCATGCCTCCTTAGGCCAGCGATGGGTTTGCTGAGCAGAGTTCCGGTTTTCTCCATCAGCAAGAGACCCAACCCTACCACGGAGATGTTAAACTCGGCCACGGGGGACTGAGTTGTGTGAGCACAAGGCGGGGGGTGAGGAAGAGAAGAGTGGGGTCCAAGGGCAAAGTGGTGATGCTATCTGCTTCGTTAGTGCCATGTGTGCTGTGTGCCTAGGCTGGCTCCAGGGCCCAGAAGCAACCCAATCCCAGAAGCAAGAGCAGCAACTCAACGCCCTCCATCCTGGGGGTGAATGGCCCTGAAGGGTGAGCTTGGAGGCCTGGACCAAAAGGCAGGTGGCATCCGTGGCATCCTGATCTACTGCTTCCGCGGTGCCGTGACTGTGAACTGTGCCTTGAAAGACAGGTGGGGTCACAGCAGAAAGGTGGGGACACAGCAGAAGATGCTAACACATCAGCAGGGAGAGACTGCAAAAGCTTCACTCCAAATTCACAGCCTACCCCAAAAGCAGACGTACGCACTAGGTTCTGTGTCTGCCGTGAGGTATTTGAGATGCAATCCTATTACTGAGGGTAAGGCAGGATCCAGCCCATGCATAGCACCTTGGTTAATTAAGACTAGCTTTAAGCCTTCTCAGATAAGGTGCCTGGTAATCTGGTCAAGGAGCCAGGCAACTGGTTTCTTTTGGATGCGACTCTATATCCAGAACTTACTGGGAACCAGTGTCACCAGCAACCCAGGGCAGATGCAGAGCAAGCATCTGCTATGTGCTAGCATCACCAGCAACTCATCGCAGAGCAAGCCACGCTATGTGCTAGCTCCGCCTGGGTGAAGGCTTGCAAGACCCGAGGTGTCTGCTTGAAACTCGTGATGAAACGAGGCGGGTGAGGATATTTTTGTGTGCGTGACGTGGATACAAATGGCCGGTCCTCACCTCCTCTGACCTCCTCGAGTAGAAAGGCAGGTGACTGGCAGGTTTGTGTGCAAACGTGCTGGGCTGGAGCGAAAGGTTACTGAAGTGAAGGAGAATCAAAGGCAGCCATCCTGAAGCCAACAGCGGACTTACAGGAGGTCTCGCAGCCCTGATTTACCGCTGCCATCATGATGCTTGCCATTTTATGTTAAATGTAGCTCCTTGAGCTAAGTGGGAATCACAGCTTCTGCTAAAAGAGACTTCTGCGTCTCACACGGGAGAAAGAAAGCACAGAAAACTTAGACTTGGAACAGAAAGCAAATAAAATTGTAATACTTTAGCTTTTTAATAAGTACAACTGTATTTAAGCTCCTTGCATAATTTTGCAGTCGTTGGAGAGCGTGAAAGCTCAGAGCTTGTGACAGCAACTGGTACTGACACGCTGCATGCAGAAATTGGCCTTTTGACTCTATGAGGATATTGAAGATGTTCTGGTAAATATTTACATTTTTTAATCTGCAGTGCTAATCAGAGCTGAGATTATTTAACGCACAAGACTTTATTAAAATAAACTCTGCACTGATTGCTTGCTTTCTGCATTTGCTATTTTTTCCCCTACTGTCCAGATGCCAGGGAAGCTGGGGTTTTTATCGAGGTTAGATTTGCTGGAGTACTGCAGTTGCTGCTATCTGCCATAGTAGTATGAAAGGACTTGGCCCTCAGGGGCAGATGTTATTGCACAACGAGATGTCACCCTAATCTTTCTTGATGCTGAAATTAGTTAACAATGGGAATCTTGGAATAGAAATTATTCTGCGGGTTTTTTCTTCTCTGAAGCCGTTGTTTATTAGAAAAAGGTGTCTTTGTTGTGAAGAGAAGGCAGCGCATACGAGCGCTCTTGGCCTTGTTTCAGCCGATTCTTCAAGGTCACGCATGGCTCCGCACGCTTCCCCTGCAGCCCAGGGAAAGGCTCCTTTGGGCCCGCGCCCGCAGAATCGGCCCGCGGTCATCACCCTTCGAGCACGGTGCGCAGGAGATGAGAAGTCATCGCAGAGCCCTGGGGCTGTCTGATAACTGCTCTCCAGGCCGAATTGCACACCCTCCGACCCTGCAATGGCTGTCCAGGGGAAGGATTTGCATCCCTGAACTGGTAAATAATCAACGTGGACACGTCTGTGCTCTTCCCTGGTTCTTGTAAACTTGCTTGGCAGCGATGAAGGTGTCCTATGACGCTCTTACCTGGGCTTGACTTGGTCATTCAGCTCTAAGAGGAGCCCAGCTACGTCTGTGAGAAATCTCCTACCCGAAGGAAAGGGTTGGGTGATTCTTTCCGCTTCCTTGCTTTGCAAGTTGAAAATTAAGCCCAGCCTGGGTTTGTGCAGCAGACCGTCCCCGAACGGTGCCTGCATTTTTTGGGGTGGGTTGACCAACGAGGAGCTCTGAAGGGTCAGGGAAGAGACCGTTCTAAAAGCAAGCGGAGCTTCCTAAATGCCCCCTGAAAGTTGGGATATCTGAGTGGGGCCAGCGACCGTCGCAACAACCTGTCCCTCGTTTCGCCCCTTGCACAGCAGGATTTGCGAGAGGGTGAAGCAAAGGCTGCGTGCCCTGAGCTGAGAAAACCAAGGACAAATAATTGCAGAGTCTAGCGGTGAGGACAGAATAAATGAGCTATTTAAAAATCAAAGCGGGACTCAGCACTGCAGCTCCAACAGTGCTGCCTGTGTCCCGAGGTCAGGGGGCTGTGGGCTCTCTCGTGCCTTGAGGTATCTTTGTCTTTGCTTTTTAAGATCAGCCTGGCAGAGTTTGCAGCTTGTCCGGGCGTATTCTTTCAGCGTTTCTGCGTTTAGGCTCTGGGCAGAGGCGAGAAGCCCTCAGTTCATCCTTAAGGGAAAAAAAGCATCACACTTTGCTGTTTAACGTCACTTTTCCCTAACGACGGTCCCGTAAGAAATAAGGGCAGTGCCACCAGGGCTTACTGCTGCTGAACCCTCAAACCGGCTGGAGAGGGAAAGCATCACCAGCATGCCCCTGAATGAGGGATACCTAGGAAAAAAATAATCTTCTGGTATCCTGTGTGGAAGAAACCAAATTGTTGCTGTCATCTGTCCCCACCAGCGTCGAGCTGTCTTGTAGGAAATGCTTGCCCGTCTTTTCAAGTCTGTCAGCCAGTTTTGACCTTGACAGAAACCATACTGAGTCTTGGTTTGTCACCAGACGGGGTGAGAAAGGAGGTAGGGGAAGAAATTCAGTTAAGCACGGTGGGAATGAAGGCGGTGTGAGAAACGGGGAGAAAACCGTACCGCCACGGGGTGAGCGGCTGGAGGGTGAAGCGGTGTCGCGAGACCCGTGGGCTGTGCCGCATTAATGATGTTAATAAGCAGGGAGGGGTGATGAGTGAATTATACCGAACTGATCGGGGTCGGCTGGGGACACGCGAGGGCAGCGCTGCCCCAGACGATGCCGTGCCTGGGGACAGGTTGGGCTTTGAGGGGGTAACTTGCAGCCGCCTTCATCAGCAGCTTGAACGGATGGAGACATCAGCCTGGAGGCTTTTCTCCTTGCAGCAGTGACTTTAACGTCTGCGACAGTCTAATGCTGAGCTTACAGATTCCTTTTCAGCAAAGTAGCTCGGGAACCGCTTTGCAGTTACGCATTGAGTTCTGGGGAAATGGGTCCCTTCCTACCACCAAATTGCATTTGGGATCGGGGAACTCTCTTTCGGACTCTGGATAAACCCCTTGCCTGGCTGAAATGGCAATCAGCCTGCCCGGCACAGTGTAAAACAGCACAGTGGAAAGAAAACAGAGCCACCTCCGGAGGGGCTGGCCCCAGAGTCTCCGGAAACGCGATGCCCTCCTGAGCCTTCTCAGATGCAGGAGATGCTAGAGAGGTCTTTCAGCGAGGTGCACAGGGGTAAGGGGCTGAGCATCGGAGGGGAGGACTGTGTTCCTTGGCTGATGGGACATCCATGCAGCCGGGCACCCCAAGCACGTGCTCCTCGGCGGTGGCCCCTGTGTGAACACGGAGGATGGGGCAGAGCCACCAGCCAGGCTGGGATCTGCTGTGCTGGTGGCACTGGGGAGAAACGGGCACTGCTGGTGATCCCTTCCTCACAGAGCATCTAACCCAGGCTGGGTGCGCAGTGCTTTCAACGCTGCTTTTTTCTCACCCTAATGGGTGCTGAGGGCCATGAGCTCTGATGAGAGCGGGTAATGAGTTCCCCGTGCCTGGGGGGAAGGCTTGAATCGCCAGCCCCAGGTCCCTGCCGGTGACATGCCCCTGCGCGGCTCCAGGGCTGCTGCTCCTTTTGGAGCACTGCGGAGGACATGCAGGGGAGCCAGACCGAAACCATGACTGATGCCGTCCTTGCTCCCTTCGTCCAGCCCTTCTTTCTTATCTTCACAGCAGAGGGTAGATTCCCTTAATGAACGCAAACTTGCCTCGTATTGCCTGATACGATACCGATCGCTCTCCATCCCCGCAGTTGTTCTCTGCTGAAGTCAGCTTTCTGCTCCGGCTGCCGGGCTGGGGAGAGCTGCGGCGCTTATTCACCGCTTAATTAATCTCTGCCGCAGCCTGCGAAGCCCCCTGAGATGCACAGGTAAGGCTGCGTGGCTCTCAGACTCACGCTGGGCTGCCAGGCTCTGCAAAAGAAGGTAGTATCTCTCTAGATTATGTCATTTTTTCCAAAGAACCTCTTCCTGTATGTATGGACTTGTGAAAATTACTTAAAGGAAGCTGACAGTTCCCAGAGAAAAATTGAAGAGGAAAAGCAGAGTAGATTAATTCTTCCACAGTCCCAAGTCAATGGGGAGGAACGTGCAGAGGTAATTCAAAGCATCGTTAACTTCATTATTGATAACTGTCTGCCAGGGATGGGAGGGATGGGGCTGGTAGCAATGAAATGGAGCCCCACCTGTCTTGAGTGGGTCCACAAGCGATAAATCTGGCATCCGCGTGGCTCTTGGCACATCTAGGCTTATGCTGGGCAAGGCACTGATGGCACAAAGCGGGGGTCAAAGGCCCCTGAGAGCAGGCGGGGGATGCTGGTTACAGGAGCTTCAGGACTGTGGGAGATGCCAACCCATGTGGTCACGGGCAGCTGAAGTCCTGGTGAAGTATTTAGGAGGTCAGACTGCCAGGGAAAGGGGCCAGATCCAGTGGCTCGAGTGGAATGACCCAGACCCAGCCAGCAGCATGACTGAGCCTCTGTCCCATGGGTTTTCTTACTGGTCTTTCTGAAAGAGTTGCTTTCAGAGACTTGCCTAAGATGTAGAAGATCCTGGTGGCACCAACAGAGATGTGGTCCAGTCAGCAGTGGAAGCTGGGGCACTGGTGGGGCTGATGCCCCCCGTTTGCATCGAGCATCTTTCCGCTCTGGTGACAAGAGGCATCCAACCCCTCGGGAGCGACTCGGACCCGGAGCAAGGCGGGTGCCTGCAGAATTGGAAGGGGGAGGATCAGGAGCACCATGCCACGGGGGCTGCATGAATGCTGCCAAAAGCTGTTGAAAAAGAAGCGGCTGATTTGCGCTGTGCCGCCGTATCCGCTTGCACACACCTGCACCGGCACACAAAGGGACGAGGCTGCTTTTCTGCCAGTGTAAAGAATTTCAGGCTGTGAACTAGCAATTATCTCTGAGACACTGCCAGCCCAGTTATGTTCCCGGTCAACTCCAAACACAGCTTGGCCTCTATCCAATGTCTTTCCCTCTCCCTGTCCACAAAGAGCTCGGTGCCCTTCTGTTGCGGGCGTCCACGGGATGTAGAGGCCTGGATTAAGGAGAAATTAGATTAACTTAATTGCAGTCATAGTAGAAGCTGCTACCCAGGCTGCTGTGACCACCAGGAGCTTTAGGCCAGCTGGAGGCTGAGCAAAGCCACGGAGAAAATTAACTGCATCTCCCAATGCTTTTGTGTGACTTCTGAAGCAATGCACATGGCCATACTTAGACCTTCACTTACTCTGTCTGGGGCTGATCCCTGCAGCCCCAGGGTGTATAGAGAGGGACCACAGAGGGGAACGAGGCTCTTGGGTATCTTGGGGTGATCTGTGCTGAAAATAGTGCTGGGGAGACACTGAGCTGCAGTAGCTCAGATTTTGGCTTGTGGGTTCTTGTAGGGCTAGCAAAAGGCATCTCCGTAGTCAATGGATGGTCGAGTTTTTAGGAGCTTGCCTAAAAACACAGGTGATCTGGATTCCCTAATAGCAAAATACTCAGCGTGAGCTTTATAATGGGTGCGTTGGCTCTTTCAGTGATGGGGGCATGCCAGGGCAGAGAGAATGCGAGCAAACCAGATGCAAACCTCCTAGCTTTGGCTGAGCTCAGCCATTTGAGAGGAAGGATGATGGCACAGAGGCTAGTTAGCGTGAGACTTGTGAGACCCAGATCCTGCTCCCTGTGCTTCCGTTGACCGTGGTGAGGCATTCAGTCAGCACTCGTACTGCGTCTCCTTTGGGATACGTTGATCAGGGAGCGTGTTCAGGCCTCCCCCGTCCCTGCTTCCACATTATGGCTATGAGGAGCCCAGCTCGGACACTTCCAAGACATCAGCTGTTGGACGCTGTTGAAAGTCCCCGTGGGCTCTGCAGTGGAGCACTCACGCAAGCAGGCTGGCACCAAGACAAAAGAGTAGGGCTAGAGTTTTGTGCCAAGCCACATGCTCACCTAAAACCTTCACTCTGAGCCCAGGTGGACTTGAGGTGAACATCACCTTAGGCCTGCTCTCCTGCAGCGCTGTGGACTGGTCTTGGTCTCTGAGGAGACACAGCCTTTGCACGATGTGCTACCACCCCGAACCAAGAAGGCGAAACACCTCCCTATTTTCAAAGCTGAGAAGGGAACCTCTTTCAGAAATGCTGCGAACAGAGCTTATGGGTTACCCATGGGCGTTGACATGACTCCTCATGGCATTTCCCAACCCCTCTAGCTGGGAGCACCCCTGTCCATCCTAGTTTCTGGCAGGTTTGTACCCAGGCGTTGCTGTATCCCGCCTTGCTGCGTGGCACTTGGTGCCATGCAGGTCCTACGGTGTGGCGTGCGAAGCTGCCAGACACGCTCTTTGATTGGCAAGGTCCATTTCTGCTCTCCGTCTCAGGCCAACGTCGAGCACCATGGGTGGATGAGCAAACTTCTGGGCATCGGGAAGAGGAAGCGGGAGCTGTTTGTCTTGTGCGTGGCTCATTTAACCGGGCAGGTCACGCATGGCAGTCAGTGAAAGTGGTGCCTTTTAATCTTCTGATCTCTGCCCCTGCCTTGAGCAGCTTTGCCATCTGCTCAGACGCAATGTCAGGTGACGATGCATGTCCCAGCAAAGTGTTTCTCCAAAGCTCCTCTCCTCTCTCTAGATCTACCGAGCAGCTCAGAAAAAGCCGCTGTGCAGCACTTGTGACACCGAGCCAGGTACCAATTGCAAAATTATTTACTGGGCTCGGAGCTGACCTTTTTAGGTAATCAATCACATGTGAAACACGACTTTTTTTGTCTTGATTTCCCTTGGAGAATTTGGTGCTCAAGTGGTTTTATCCTTCAGCGGTGTTCAGTTTTGCTGTCAGCTTAAGGTGGAAGTCCTCCAGTTTTCCTTGGGTATTTCACAGGCGGTTCTGCTTATTTGGAAGCATTAGTGACTTGAGAGAAAGAAAACTGAAGGTGCATTTCCACAGGTAAGCTGAAGCTGTAACAGCCACAGATACTTAAAAAAAACCCCAAACCAACCAAAACTTAACTACAGAACAAGCTATTCTAGGCAAGACTAATTGCAGAAGGTTTCTTGAACTCAGATCATGACAAGAGTGCTTGGGTCTTGTGTTGCTTCTGCCATCAGCAGGTCTCAAAGCACTTTGCAAAGGAAATCAGTGTATTTTCCACTAATTAATGCAGGAGAAGGTGACTGCTCAAAACACCAATGGAGACGTGGACTTGATCCTGCACCTGCTTGTGTCCCCAGGATTGTGCCCCAGCACGGTGAGGATTTATCCTTCTCCCTTTCAGCTTCGTATCTCCCATGGGTTTGTACGTGTGGTCATATCTGTGCGTGCTCAGCTGCCTGCCTGATCCCAGGAAGGCAGGACACCTGCATTTTGTCCCTGGAAATATTTTTGGAAATAAGCCCATCAGCCACGGAGGCGAGGGTGTGGTCTGGCTGAAATCTAACTAAAATACGGCCTTTTTTTTTTTTTTTTTGTGTCTCAGGAATGAATCTTTTGGGGTTCAGTGGTTTAAGCTGACGTGCTATTAATTCCAAGTTCTCCTTAGCAAGGAGGAGTTGATGATTACTGTGCAAGGCCAGGTGATGTTTGAAATAGGACCTGTGCTGTCATTGTAACCGAATCTTGGCTGCTCGGGAAGCCTTGGCTGGCTGCTGAGTCCGTGCTGAATGGGTCTTGCAATACAAATATTTGCCTGTGGATAGATGCCTTATTATTAATTTAAAGTCTGACATAAATCATGAGCTCAGAAATGCAGACTTAAGCTTCACAGACAAAAATAGATGTGGCCTCTTGCATGAGGAGCCGTTCCGATTCCGCTTCCATAATTGGATCATGCTGAAATGGATACCTTAAATTTAGTTACAAAAGGCTAACAAGAAAAAAATGCCAACAATTTATCACGGCCATGGTGCTATATTTAAAGCTGTCAGCATTTCCAGGATATAAAGCGATTATAAATCCTAGCGATTTGTAACCGGCTATAGGAATCTGCCTTCATGCTGACATTTAACATTCGCGTTCTCCATGCTGGAAGCCCTTGATTCAGCAACGTAATTAAGGCTTCACCTCCTTTTCAGTGTAGGAACAGCCCCGCTGCCGTTACAGGCTTAAATGTAGGCGTATACTTAAATGCACTGTTGAATCAAGGTCCAAATGCTTAATCTATTTCTCTCAGTAATCATCACCTGGCTGTTGATTTGGAGTTAGACCTAGCAAAATGCTGCTCTCGTGTTTCATTTAACTGAAAGAAAGCACTGCCCGGTCCTGTTTTGAGTCTGAGCTTGTGGCAGCTCATTAGCCAACAGACGAGAAGAGCAGCAGTCAAAAAACTGCGTTAAATGCAGTCCTCCGTGAACCTTTCCTACCAATGGCTTGCACAGGAGCCTTTAGGAAAAGGCACACAATAATCCATAGTTTATTATCTCTTAAATCCCCTGAGCCTGCTGGCATCATCGGCCCAGTGCCATGCCTCCAAAAACTTGGAAGTGGACAGGCATGGAATGACCGTCCTGAGAAGGTTTCTTCCAGGTCTTCCCTAGCTCATGCCCTGAAGCAAGGGAGTTTACCTTATTTTAAGAACTCATTTAGAGCTGAATCTTGCAACCTCTGGTAACGTCGTGGTCCTCTTCTCACCGGTTTGGTTACGGACTTTTCCATGGATAAAAGCAGTAGAATATGTGTTAATTGAAATTCAAATACGCCCGTCCTCGATTCTGCTGCCTGTTAAGATTTCAAAACAGCCTTGATTTCCTAAAGCGTCCCCTTTTCTTGGGTTATGCCAAAGCCAGGTTTGTACACCAGAGCACCTCTGATCTGCTGGAACCAAGAGCCGATGCCAGCTCTCCATCCCTTCTTATCAAAGACAGAAATGGAGCACTGGTGTCTCCTAAGAAGTTCCACTATTTGTTATTAAATAATATTTTTACCTTCGCTTGCTGTTCACCTCAGGTGAAAGAGATATTTTAGCTGCTCAAGAGCCATACAATAGAAAGACGTTTGCTTGAATTACGATACAGATAATCCTGAGAGAGCCTGGCATTTGGAAAATTGGCCCAGAAATAAGGCACAGAGCAATGCTTCTGCCTGTGGCTCTGCTTTCCTTTGTGCTTTCATTTCCTACCTTCATTCTTTTTCCCTTAAGTAATGTCAAGCCTCTGGAATGTACTTATTTATTAGCAGAGTAAAGAACAATAAGCAAAAAAATGCAATAAAAACCGAAATTGCTTCTAAACCTCCCTTGCCAAGAATGTGAATCCTTCAGGAAACTAATACATAGCTCATACAAGCCATAGCTCAGGAAATCACTGAAGAATGCGAGTTGTCCCTTTGGAGTAAAGAGCACTCCTGCTGAGGTATGTGCTGGGGAAGCGGGGCCTCAAATCCCGCATCTGTCCAGACGATGCTCCCATGGTCATCTGGGGGTCCTATTTTTGCAGCCCAAAAGCTCTTTGTTTGCTCGCTTCAAAGACAGGACAGCCGAGGTGGCCATGAAGACTGAATTTCCCCCGTGGCTGGAGGTCCAACCATGCTGCAGCCCGTGCCTAACGGCAGCTAGCGTGAGGAAGGGGCTTGCTGCAGTTATCTCGGTGCTGTTGCATTGCACGTGGCCATGCAGAAGACCGGGTTGTCCACAGCAGCCCCAGTCTGGATGCAGGTGAGATTCGCTCGATCTCAGGATGGATGGAGAGACTCCCTTGGCGTTGAGGGACCGGCTGTACCTGCTCTAGCACCTTGGGAAACGCTACATCTCCCAGAAACTGTGCTTGTATTCGTCCCCCAGTGGGGCTGCAGCCAGCCAAAGTGTTTTATTCCAGCATCCAGAGCTCGAGTGAGGTGTGAAGAGGATGGATAACAAAAAGCCCGGGAGAGAGAAGATGCAATCATTTTAAATGGCTTCCATCTGTCTGCTCCTGTTGCCCGCCACAGGGATCAGATTTATCTGGCATTATCGCAACGCCAGGTACCCGCTCTGCCGCCGGCGAGCCATCCGGGACGGGACGGAGCGGATGCCGTCACCCTCCTCCCCGGTCCTACCGCTGACGATGCTTTGGGCACCTGCCCGGGCCGCTCTCCGTCACTTACGGTGTTTCGGCCCTGGTTGCCAGGCTTCCTGCGCGATTAAATTTACACCTCCCAAGAGAGGTTTTTTCAGGCAAAAACCCTCCTGCAGCGACGACTGAGCAGCGGGAAAGAGGGAGGTCAAGGGTAGCCCAAGCTCAGCCCCGCTCTTGCTGAAGCTGGAGAGAGCGTCGCCTTGTCCATCCTCTTGCCCAAGCTAGCTGGCACGTGCTGCCACCAGGCATCTCAGAGAGGTTTTGGAAGAGGGCCTTGCCTCCAGACAAACAGGGAGGAACCCCAGCCGGTGGGATTTAGGGGCGCGAGGAGAGACAGGCTGCCTCCCCCAGCTGGTAACCACGATGATTCCCTCTCTCCAGGTAATTCAGCTCTTGTGCACCCCGCTCCCACTTCAAGAGCCATTCCAGGCTGTGCTGGCCACGTGGGCTTCCCACCCAGCGCTCACCACCGGAATGGGGTTCAAGAGACACCCCCCCCCCCCCAGGGCACCCTGTCACCGGCATCGCCCGGGCAGACGCGGGTGCTGGGTGCGCTGGGAGGGACGCGGAGAGCTGCAAAAGGCGTTGGGTGGTCTTTCATGGCAGCCTGCCTTCGAGAGGCTAATCGCACGCTTCAAGCGGCTCCGAGGGTGTGGATTTCCCTCGGAATTACTTTCCGAGGGAGAGGTTTCGGCAATTAGTATTTCCCAAAGCCGGGTAACTGTCAGAAAGGAGGGAAATAAGTCTGCAAATGTGTTGAGTTCGCTTCTGCACTGGCAGGGGGTAATGCCAAAAGGATGGGGACCATTTTCGGAGGGAGCAAGAGGCACATCGGTGTGTGAGCGGTGAAGATCAGGCAGGGGATGGGCAGAGGCGGTGGTCTGCTCACCGACGGACCACTCCCCACTGCTGCCTGTGCCCTGGGTTTCTTTTCTGCGCTGCCGGTTTCGAACAGCAGGCAGGAACGGGAGAGGCAGGCAGAGTTTAATTCCTGCAGAATGGTGGTAGGTGATAGTTTGCACAGGTAGTTCTCACCTGGAAGCTTCATTTTAAATGGAAAACCGGGGTCTGTGAGGTTCTTGTCTGTCTAGCAACTGGCACAAGTATTAGTGGAGGGGAAAGGGAGCCAAACCAGCAAATTGCAAGTGCCTTGAAGTAAAAAATGTTCTTGTTCTTCAGCCCAAACCTAAAACACATCAGCAAAAAAATGAATGGTAGCATTTAACGGGAACTGTAGCCTTATTTTTCCGCCTTCCTTACAGGCCTAAAGCAGACCACATCTCCCATGTCATGTGTCGACCATGACGTTCAGCTCCTCCTTTGCAGGCAGTAAGGTCATCTGCTGCCGCCGTATGCAGTGCCACTATGTCCGATACTGTCACCCAGGAAGGATCCTGGGTCTCTGGAGGAGAGCGGGACCGTGGCATGTTGCAGTGGGAGGTATGAACCCAACGACCTCCCTTCTCCGGCTTTGGAGCCCTGCTGCAGTGGCAAGGGAGGTGGACATGCTTGCGGCAGCAGCATCCTTGCTGTACCTACCCCCAGGTCCTGCCACTCGCACAGAGGGCCACCCTATGGCCAACTGGAGAGTCAGGGGAACGTCGGGGAGCCAACTCAGCAAGTATCAAAGCAGACTTCAAAAAGCTGATGTCTGGGGTAAGGCTGAGAGGAAGACAGAAAGGCCTCCAGGCCACCCCTCACTGGGAGCCGGTGCTCTCATGGCATCCTGCACCTCACTGAGCACTCGTTTCTTAGCAGGTATTAAAACCTCTGCCCCAAATATCAACAATTCGCCGTTGATAGACACTCCATAGTGAAATCAATTTCCTTTGACACCTCTCTTTGCAAAAAACCCCAAAGTAACAGCTTCCCTTTCCCCTCCACTCCTGACTTGCTGGCTCCTTTTGAAATCTGGGATTGCCAGCATGACTCACGCAAGGTGCGAACAGAGGAACGGAGGAAGGGACTGCTTTTGATGTCTCAGTCAAATTTATGTTCCTAATAATCGTTCCTTGGACAGAGTAAAGAAGACTTAGTCAAGCAAACATCCCAGCTGCGGGGTTAATAGCTGTGAGAAACGTCTTCCTCCCTCTGCTAAAACATCAAGTGTGTAGTTAACGGCAAACTTTATTAAAGTCATTACGCAGAGGTTGCACGTGCCGCTCACGGGTTTGAACCAGCGGGAGAGGCTGCTACTTCTGGTGGGACACGGTTTGAACGGCTACGATATTCGGTCGTGTCACCGACTGCGGTGTGCTGGCGGGCATGAAACCCTGCCGTGCATTAGCCCTGGGCTCAGCCCAGGCAGGGGACCGCACTCAGCCTGGGTAGCCACCATCCTTGGTCAGCGAGGCCAGCACGGCGGCTTCACACATGCCACAGCGTGCTCATGCCTTCTGCTATGGGAACTGTAAAACGGAGACATGTGCTATGATCTGAGTTTTATCTCCCAAACCATCCAGGTAATGCAGCATTGCGGCGCAGCCAGCCGGATGAGGAGGTTGGGCTGAACTTACAGCAGAGTAGGAGCAAGCCAAGTGGCTGATGATACACTCTGGGGAGTTATGAAACCTGCTTCTAGAAGGACCTTTCCACCATAAAAATAGCATTCAAGATCCAACTTCAAAGTGAGGTTGCTTGGCACTGCTTTGGCTATCTCCACACGGCTCTGTGGGCTCCTGCCTGTAGAGACTTCAGAGCTGAGCTTTGAAGTTGCCCACCCTCCTCCCACGTGCCTGCTCTCACTTCGACCTTCCTTACACAAAAATAGCTCCTTTCAGTCACAGAAAATATCAAAGGTGTCAGACAATAGCTGGGTCCCTGTTCTCATTTAAGTCAGTGGGAACTCTGCCATGGTCTGGAGAAGAATGTGATTAGACCAGCAGGGCTCTATGACAGACCTCTTGCCCTAGAAGCGTTAGGACCACTGACAATAAGCTGTGGTGGCTCAGGAGATTACCAATAAGATGGTGGGGGACCCCTTTCCTCTTGGGGACACACGGGCAAATCCAGCCTCCATTTGGTGGCCTGGGGGACAGGAGCTGTAAGCGAGTTCCTAGCACATAGAGATTGCAGCAGAGCACAGGTCTCCAAAATGAGTGTTAATGAGCTGGCGAGAGCCAGAGCTGCAGCAACAAGGCTATCCCAACCTACAGGATCTACACCACCCAACTGACAGGTCCTACACCTTCCCAACCTATGTGTCTTTCTCCATCCAACCCACAAGTCCTACACCTTCCCAACCTACATGACCTTCTCCATCCAACCCACAGCTCCCACACCCATCATTAGAGTTACACGGGTGTTGTCAGCTCACATGACTTTTCTGTGTGCCTAACCCTATGTGATGTTTACTGAAGGCCCCAGATTCCACAGTCATGTGAATAGGAAACAGTCTCCACGCTCATTTTTTTAAAGCCTTTTGGGGAGATTGCTATCACATATTGGGAACGCTTTACTTCCTCATCATGAGACAGATACTGTGAAAGCCAAGCATGTCTAAAATTTTTACTAGTTTTTGGGGGTTTGAGGTTTTTGCTGGGTTAAAAAAAATATTAGCTCTCCTCACAGACCTTACCTTACCCATGACCTTGGAGTATCACAGCCACAACAGCTCTGCCACTAGAAAAAAATCATCTTTTAAGCCTGCGGCTGGAAATATCACTCCCAATCTAACTGCCAATTTCCCTGCTGGAGCTCAGCTCCATCAGAAGAAACTTGCAGTGGTGTTTCAGTTCACAACCTTCTCTACAGGCAGCACAGTTCAACATTAGAGACGACGAGACAAAAATAAGTGGAGGAAGCTAGACACGGGAACATAATCAAAGGCATTAAACCTTTTAAGACACCGACTGTCCTAATATTTACAGAGTCCTTCCAAAGCCAGGAGACTTCTTATGGACTTCAGAGACTCAGTGCTGCTCTGTTCTTGTTTATGGCCCCAATGCCAAAGAAAATTGAGGGGCTGATAAACACCGCGCACCCCGCCACGCTCTGTCAATGGACGTCTTCCTTGGAATTAAGTGCCTAAACAACATAAAAGTATTTTCATTCTGCTCTATGTGCTCATCTGTCTCCTGAACAGTTATTTTCAGATTTATACAGGAATACAAACTCAATAGGACTTGTTTTTTTCCTGCTTTTCCATCAAGATGCAGTGCCAGCCCATGTGCGAAGTGTCTTGCTCTGGCACAGCATTGTCCTCATGTGTTCGTCTTGTAATTGCCTCTGGTGTGGGAATTTGCTCGTCTGAATTCAGAGCATGCTCCAGCTGACCAAGGAATGGCTCCCCTCAGAAAAGTGGACTTATTTAAGGGAAGCTTTCACTTGCAGCCGCTTGATGTTCAGTCTCATTGGGTGCCTGGACCCTGATTAGAGAAGGGAATTGTGGACCAGGAGCAGGAAGCTGGCAGGACTCACAAATACAGGTTCACCCCGGGGTTGCAATCTTCTGGGTTGATGCCACATCAGCGCGGTGATTAGTGGCTTCAATCCTACTGGTTGGCTATAATGGAATAGGAGCCCTCTAACTGTGTGTTAATTAGAGCTAATTGCTCACCAGGAAGGAACTCGGGCCTTCCCAGCTGGTGGTGGAGAGCAGCGATAGCGGAGCGCTCCTAGATGAAGGAGGAGCCCCTCAAAGCAGGACTTCTGCGAGGGGTGATACTTGGCACGAGGCTTTGCAAGCGACGTGGAGGCGAAGAGAGGCTGGGGGGAGGCAGCGGGAGCTGGGATACGTGGTGGGAAGAGAGGACGGACACGCAGATGCCTGGCACCAAATTGCATGAAGCAACTGCAAGCAGGAGTGGAGCGGGGCTGCGTCTTCGGAAGAGAAAGGAAACGCGCCCAGCAGAACCGACAGCCTGAAAGCGAGCGCCAGCCGTGCCCCAGCTCAGGGTGAACGCGTGGGGTCGGGGGTTCGGCTCTCCGTGGGTTTGTTGTTGCAGGGAGGAATGCGAGCAATTTCTTGGCACTCTCTCTCCCCGGGATATTAGCATTATAAAGGCAGTTGCTGAGAAGCAGTAGTTCAGATACGCTGCTGTTGGCTTCCTTCACCCTCTCCAGGGGTCCTGGGTCTGCTCCGTTCTTTTCCAGCTACTATTAGCCTAAGGGTGATTTGGTTGCTCCACACTTTTCACATCCAAAGCACCCCAAAAAGAGCTGAGGAGGACGGCTGGCAACATCCCCACTCGGCACTGCAAAACCTCCCGCTCGCCCTTTCTCCGCAGGAGGCATGAAACCTGAAGCTTGCAGGAAAGGGTCTCTTGGCAAGGACAAAACAACAGATTGATGCTTTCTTTCCTCTCCCGACCCGTACGAAGGGATCCCAAATGGGTCTTTGTGTCTTTTCTGGCTCTAGTTCACATTAGGTATTTAAGCCTAATGAGCCTGTGATCATATCCAGGGCACTCGGGGATGCACAGAGAATCTAAACCCCAAGAACGGGTATTTTTAAGGCACAAATGTGGATAGAGTCAAGGGGGATATCTGCCCCTGTGGAAAGTTTGGACCCTGACTACTGTATGTTTTTTTCAGGGAAAAAAACCCCCTCTGTGCCTCCTTTTACAGCAAGATGTAAACCTTTACTGCTTGTCAAGCAACCTCAGTACCCCTGTCCTTTCTGGGAAAAGGAGCTTTATTGTCATTACAGCAGATTCACCCGAGCACTTCAGGGCTCCAGTGATGCTGGGCACAAATTCGTGCCCTCAGTCATTTTTAGCAGCACATTGGAAAAGGGTTCTCGTCGCTCCCGTCGCAGCCATACAAACGGCGGCTGCTCTGGGAAATCACACCGCAATCGAAACGGAGTTGGAAGAAGCAGTTGTTCGTGATCCCAAACCCTTCGGGGACACCGCTTCCAATCCAGATTAGATTAAATTGAACCAAAAAGCTTCCAGATTGTGCAGTTGTAAAGTAGCCAAGAATTAATGAGTTTTCATGATCCCAGGTCCCCACTGCAATTTCTTTTCCATCCCTCTGGCTGCCCACACGCATTGAACAATGAACGTGTCCTGTTTTGGGGACCATCAGGAGACGAGGGAATGTTTATAAACTGAAAATTGCCCTTTGGGCCATTGGAAAGGCGTTTTGTCTTCACCAGGAAAGACTGCCGTAGCAGAAATAGAAGCCGGCAGCCGCTACCACACTGTGTGGGCTCCAGCAACCAGGGCAGAGATGGAGCAGCTACATCCTTCTCCAAGCCTCTGCCACTGGGAGAAGCGCTTTTAAGCACTGAACTAATTACTTAAAAATTGACCCGTTGGTTTTTGCATGTACGGTTAACTCAGAAGCACGGAGAGAATCTCAATCATAAAGACCTGTGTGGAGGTTGCATTTCAACAGAGACACAGCCAGGGTTTAAAAGTAAGACTTTGAAAGCAAAGCACGTGCCAAGCTTGTTGGGAGGTGGCAGGGCAGCCCTGGGACCTGCTCGGGGGTAGGGAAGGACAAGGGTGATGAACAACCGAGCAAACCTTACCTCCTTGACTGCCGAGCGAGCCCACAGACCTCGCTGGGCGTGCAGAGGTTGGAACAACGGGGAAATGGAGTGGCCACCAGCATCGCCACGTTGGCTTTGCCACCAGTTCTGGCTTATCCACCCGTGCTGCGGATGGGAAGCAGCCCCGCAGGCATCTCCTCCGAGTCTGACAACGTCTAAATGCTTCCAGGTGGGAGCGACTCCTCTGTCAGCAGCACGCCCGGGTCCTGGAGGTGGAGCAAGAAGTCCTCTCTGTCCAGAGGCTGTTTGGCTGAGTTGTGTCTCGGGTGGGCGGGCAGGTTGGGCTTCGCTGCAGAGAACTGCCAAAACTCTTGCGCGCAACGCCGCGAGTCCCGGAGAAATGAGCGTCGCCGCGAAGCATCGTTGCCAGGAGCGGCGTTTCCACCCATCCAGCACCCGGCGGAGCAGAGCTGGACCTCGGTTTAGGCGAATCTCCCACCCGGCCTCTGGCGCAGGCACCCCAGACGCTGACCTCGAGCCCGGCCATCAGAAGCCGCATTTGCTCCGGCCTCCACCCCACCCCACGCAGCTCCTGCTCCAGCAGGGCAGGTGCCATGTCAGGGAGGTGACCACAGCTTCTCCCCCTCCAGCCACAAAGTTCTGGAGCCAGGCTGCCCAGGGAGGTGGTGGAGTCGCCATCTCTGGAAGTGTTCAAAAGACGTGTGGATGTGGCGCTTCAGGATATGGTTTAGGGAACATGGTGGCGCTGGATTAATGGTTGGACTTGATGATCTTGAAGGTCCTTTCCAACCTTAGTGATTCTGTGATTCTGTGAAACACCCCGGATGTTCTTCACTTCCTTCTTGGCTGCAGGTGGAGCTTCACCCACGTTCCACCTGAACAGGTGGAGGAAGAGCTCCTAGCCGCATCCTTTGCACCAAGATGCCTTGAATCCCATGGACCCTGTTCCTTGTTTTCCTCACAAAACTGGCTGGAGCCCTGCTTCCCTTCGGCAGGCTCCCCGGCTTCGTCTCCAGCCCTGCACGGAGGAAAGGAGCTGCAGAGCTGTTGCATGGGTTGTCCAAGCCCCGCGGCCCTGGAGGTGGGGTTGCAGCAGGTAGGTGGGAAGCCACGCGTGGAGCTGCGCGGGCCGGGCAGCGCACAGGGCGATGCTGCTGGGAGGGGAGCTGGCCCATCCTTCCCCAGCAGCCGGAGCAGCCCAGGAGCTTTCTGTCCTCCTTGGAGGGCAGGGCTGGAGAAAAAGGTGACTCCGAGCTTCGAGGTGCTGGTGCGGTCCGCACCGCGGCCACCCCTGCAAGCACCTCCTGCTGAATCCTCACTTGCCTTCTGCAGATCCACAGCCGTGCATCTGCTCCCCACGGGTGGAGAGCGAGGCTGAAATGGCCAGGAACAAAATGAAGCTGGTGCAAATGAGAGCAGACCGTGGCCACCCGCAGGGTTAGGCTCTGGGGGGAAGCTGGAAGCCCCTGGGGTGATGCATGAGCCTACAGGTATGAGCAGAAGATGTAGCCTCCAGTGAATAGGTGTCAAAGAAGATGCGCAAGGCGTCAGGTCTTTCCCCATGGTGTCCCAGCCCTCTGTCTGGAGGCAGAGGAGAGGCACGGCAGCACCCAAGGGTGCTGCGAGGCACCTGGCAGGGTTGGGATGGGGGGCCCTGGGGGAACGGGGCTTATTCTGGAGCAGGAATAAGCAGCCCCATGGTGTGGTCTGGATTGGAATAAATGGATCCCCCCACGGGTAAATACTTGTGCGCCGGGGGAAGAGGGTGTGAATGGGATTTGCTCCTCTAAGAGGCTTAGAGCGGCTTTGGAAAAGCCTGTCTGGGGTGTGAGCCCTTACTCCAACATAGGGTACTGTGCTGAAGGGACAGAGCAGGACCATGCCACCTTTCTGACTTTAAGTTAGAACCTTTTTAAAAGGGTCATTTTCAAAAGAGAGGATTAGGCAAATAGGTTTTGTGCACAGCAGCCCTCTGATGCTACTTATGTCTATTGGCAAACCAGGATCGCCTCATGACATCTTTCCCTGTATTTTGTAAAATAGGTTGAGTTTCTTGGGGCTGATGTCTATCAGAAGACCAGGAGGCCCAGAGACCAAGGATGGGTGACGTGCTGGAGCTTTTTGGCAGCCACAGATGTCAGAGATGGAGATCTGAATCTCAGCCACGGTGTGCGGAGGCTCGGTCCAGCCGCCTTGATGGAGACTTGCACTACATGAGTGTTGCTGTCAGCATTTTCTTCCATGATTACAGCTTTGCTGGCAGACCAAAGCGTTCCCGATTTCTCAAAAGTGGCCAAAAATGTGGCAAGTTCAGTTTCTCTGGGCCACTCTTCCAAAAAAATGGGTAAAAATCTGTAGAGTTTTATGCACTCCGTAAATGATATACCAGGCTTGCCTAACAAAGAGCAAGCAGTTTTATGGATAGTGACGCGAATGTTAATAATAAATTAGTTAGAAAGTCCAGTGAAGCATGACACTAATCAGGAAAGGTGATCACACCTACACTTTAAAGTATGTGATTGCCCCTGAATCACCCGAATTTGCTGCTCAGCAACGGCTGGCGCAGCAGACCCTGCAGCGGGAGGAAGGCTGCTCATTGCTAAGGGGATGTTGTGAGTTTGACAGGTCTGATGACTGCCTCTTGAGACCCTTTTGCAAAACCCTGGGACTAATGAAAATGCCACTCGAGCAAGATGCGGTATTTAGGGATGTAAAATATGGAGCTGAATTGCTTTTTCAGGATTGTTTAGTCTGGAGAAGAGGAGGCTGAGGGGGGACCTTATCGCTCTCTACAACTACCTGAAAGGGGGTTGTGGTGAGGTGGGTGTTGGTCTCTTCTCCCAAGTAACCAGCCATAGGACGAGAGGAAACGGCCTCAAATTGCCCCAGAGGAGGTTTAGACTGGATATTAGGAAAAATTTCTTTACTGGGAGAGTGGTCAAGCATTGGAACAGGCTGCCCAGGGAGGTGGTGGAGTCACCATCCCTGGAGGTGTTCAGAAAACATGTAGACGTGGGACATCGGCACATGGTTTAGTGGGCACGGTGGTGTTGGGTTGACAGTTGGACTTGATGATCTTAGAGGTCTTTTCCAACCTTAATGATTCTGTGATTCTATGAAAGTGAGTGGTCCACAGCTGGTACGGGCATCTGAAAGGCCATTGTGACTTTTGCCGGGTCTGGAAGGGATATCTCATTCTCTGTCCAAGCAAGCTCACAGCTCCTTTTTGGGGCTGGGCAAATCTACCAGGAGACGTGGATCCGTCAGCCTGGTGGTCCAGCTTGTCCCAGATGTGTTGGACTCAATGGCTGAGATCCTAGAGAGTGACCAGCGACCCTGAGGAGCAAAAGTCCTGTTCTCTGCTGTTAGGTTTGGTGGGAGAGAGGAAGGGGGTAATACGCTTTAAAGTAAGTGTGTATATAAATATAAATACACAGTTTAAAAAATATGTAATATGCATATAGATATAAAATGGTATTTGCATAACAAGTAACACTTAATATATGTTTCAATGAGCATATTCTAAAGGCCCACAAGCTCTCACTGTACTAACCACAAAATGGGACAGGCCTAAACTTTCCTTTCCTATTATCTGTGTTGCTCCTGTTGATTTTGAGCAAGTCAGACTTGACTATTCTTATGCAGTCTGAAGCAAATAAAGAAAATAACAGTGAAGTGAAACATGCCATTAATCTGTAGGCAAACTGGCTACAAGCTTCTGACTCTGCAAATGATTTACTGGAATCTTTAACGTAGTCTGCATGGGTGAATTATGGGCAGCAAAACTGGGAACAGCATTTGGCGTTGAAAACGGGAATAAGGATAGAGTATTTCTGTAGCCATTTTCCTATCAGATCTATGCTTTTCCCAAGTTTTACAATGCTTGGACATAACTCCTGATACACTTTTTAAATGGTGTTTTCATCCCAAATTAAGACTGCACTGTAAAAACATCTGCGACAAGCCTATCTCATCACAGCTGCTACAACACCACGTTAGTTTTGCCACTACCAGTGCGCTGAGTTATCCATCTGGGGTGGACTGGGAGGGCTACAGGCTTTTCACATCACTGGTGCGGTCCTACCTGAAGTTCTTCACTTTCTGAAAAGCTGAGATGTGCAGAAAGAGCCATCTGCTTCTGCTCAGGCAGGAGAGCCATCTGCGGGGAACCAAATGATTCAGCTTACGTTTCTAATTCTTTTAAGTAAATAATGAATGCACATGACACCTCCTTCCTGCTCAGCTGCGCTTTTCACGAGGCATGAAGATGAAGCCATCAAGCAAAACGGAACAGTTTGTCGTATAAATGTTTATCTGCCACCTCCTGCCCGCTCCCCGCCCCCAGAGCAGAAAAAACCCAGATTTGGACCCAAATCAAAAGAGTTGGTGGAGTTGGGTCCAAATGGGCCTGATGCCTCCTCCACCAGACTGTGGCTCCAAAGGAAGGTCCTTGAGCTTGGGTTGATGTTGTGCCTCCGGAGCCCATCAGGGGAGATGGAGAAATGCAGCTGGACCTGCTCAGGGACAACATCTTGGGCTCCAGCAATGCCTGCCTGCTGCTGGTGCCTTAAAGCCGTGTGTCAAGTTGAGTTTCCCAAGGCTGCGAGTTAAATTTCTTATGGCTACCCTGAAAAAAACGTTAGCCTCCATCACAGAACCACAAAATCATTAAGGTTGGAAAAGATCTTTAAGATCATCAAGTCCAACCATCAACCCAACACCACCACGTCCCCTAAACCATGCCCTGAAGTGCCACATCTACATGTTTTCTGAACACCTCCAGGGGTGGTGACTCCACCACCTCCCTGGGCAGCCTGTTCCGATGCTTGACCAAAGCATTTATATTCTTTATATGACCAAAGTATTTATATTCAATACCACTTCAGGGGTACTGAAGCCCGATTTGGGAGGACCCATGCCAGTTCTTCCCATCAGGATGAAAGCCAGCAGGCAGACTCCCTCCACTCTGGTGCCCGGCTGCTGCCAACGTCTGTCCTTGCTGACCTTGCACTTTGCTGAGAAACCACCAGCCCTGACCTACGAGTCCTCCTGCCCTTTCTCTGGGTCAGAAATCACAACAAACAGCCTCAAGGTTTTAGGAGCTCCAGCATCCTCTGGGAAAACTTCTCCCCGCTCCCCCAGCACCCAGCTCCCACCCTCACGGCGCTGGCTTCACTGTCCGAGCGTAAGGTACAGCTTTGTAGTGTTAAAAGCCGTGATCAAAGTAAGTCCGTGCTTTCCTGTTTGTCCCAGCTCCTGACGAGCACGAGAGCTGCTGTGACCAGATAGGAGTGGGGAACGTGCTCTCGGGGAGGGAGGTGAAAGCCTTTTGAACTGAGGGCTGCGTGGAGTAAAAAGCACGTCTGTTGTTTCCCCAGCCCTCCCACCTCCTGCAAAGCCTTCGGGCTGGGAGAACCTCCCTCGACCCAAAAGCTTTGCCGTTAAGAAAGGAGTCGAAGAGTAACACTTGGATGCTCAGAGATCTGTGTCAGCATAACCTTGGCTCTTCTCAAAGCCCAGGAAGAAACAGCTCCTACAAAAGCAGTAGCGCTGGTTCTGTCGGTTCATCTCGGTTTGGGCAGGAGCGTTTGGGGTACGGGTCTGCTTATGGTTTTTAAGGCTGTGTTCCTGTGCCAGCTGAAAGCCAGGAGGGGATGCACCAGCATCATACAGCCCGATGCAGGACAGCCAGCCTCTCTGTCCCGTCTCTCCCTGCATTGCCCTCTAAGCTCCAGAGCCTGTTGTGGGCTAAACTGTCCTTCCCTACCTGAGAGGACGCTTTAGGATCCAGGTTACTCTGTTTCCAGGCTTTTCATTACTGATTTGCCTTTGCCCAGCCAGCTAGAGACAAATCCAGCCCCACCGACCCCAATGAGCTTCAATCAGGGGTGAGTTTGGCCCGAGATGTTTCTATCATGAAGTTGTCAAAACCAATTTCCTCTGATCGAACTGACTTGAAATCCCAGCGGAGGCAATTAATCTGCTGCGGGATGCTGGATATAACGGCAAATAAACATCAGAGGCAGGAAACCCTGGCTGGAGATGAGAAATCTTGTCCTGTGATGAGCGGTTATGAACCTTTCTTATCTTACCTGTTTGGGTTTCGTAACGAGAAGCCTGAGACGGCAGCGGTGGCTCACGCCGAGGAGCCTGTCCCCGAGCCCCCGCCGGGTGTGGGGGTATCCCGGGGGTGGCAGATGGACCGACGGCTGGGGATGCTGTGGGGGGACGGCCAGCCCTGCCCCGCCGCAGGGTGGCCGCGTGACGCCGCGTGGCAAGACCCACGTCTCTTCCAGGGTGGAAGACGGGATCTCCGCATCCCTGGGGCTGACTGCTGGCTCCAGCGAGCTCCATGCACATGCATGCTCCCCAATGTGTTTCTCACGAAGGATGAGGCGGGGACGGAACGTGCCAGCTTTAAAGCCACGGTGGATTTAACAGTAGACACTTTATCTGCCGCCAACGTGCCAGCAAACGCCTGTGGGAACGTGCCAGCCCTGGCCAAGGTCATTCCTACGGAGCTCTCGCTTGTATGGCCATGCTGACTGCCGTTTTGGGGCGCAGCAGTGGGATACACTGGCACCAGAGCCAGCAGTGAAACGTCTTCATTCCCTTCACCTCCTGCTCATGTTGCCCTTAATGGTAGCACCTCCACTTGCCAGAGCCCTAGGACCCCTCTGAGGGCCACCTGTGACCACTGTTCCAGGCATACGGTTCATCTCCATGCCATGCAAGACCCCACCACCTCCAAGCCATGCTACACCTCTGGAAACGGGGTGATTTTTTCTCCTATTTGCCTAGAGTAGGCGCTACATGTCTGCTGAGTGAACTAACCCATGCGGATGAACCCATTCCACCAAGCTCCCATGGGAAACTGGTGGCAGAACCAGAACTGGCCACCCCGTCCCCTGACTCCCATCCCTGCACTGCATCGCTGGTGGCTGGCATTGCAGCAGCGAGGAGGAAATGCTGGAGCTTAAGTGATTTAGCTTGGGGAGCGAGTAAAATCTGCTTATATGGGCTAATTGAGAGCGAATGATTCCTTAATTAGAAATTATAGAATTGCCCCCTAACGTACAAGGAGGAACAGGACCAACGCATTGAGGAACTGAGGGCTATTTTTGTGGCTGCTGTCGATTTTCCTTCAGAGATGCTCTTGCCAATTAACTTTTCATGACGTAAATTTGTTTGCCTTAAAATATCCAGTTAGCAGCATTTTCAGATACATTATTTAAGGCCTGAAAATAAATATTGGATGCTCAGGCTGTGCTTTGTGAAAGCTCGGAGAGGCTTGCCTTCTCACTCAATTATTGATCGTGCTTTCCGCTGCGTTGGAGATGCTCCTGCATGCACAGGGGAAAACCCTGGCTTGTTTTCTTGCTCGTTCTATTTCTCAAAGTCTCTAAAAACTCATCCAGCAATGGATTTGGGATGTTTATCACAGCAGAGAATTCATTTCCGATGCTAAGGTCCCATCAGGGAGCTGCCAGCCCCAGGTATTTCTCGCCGCAGGCACTGACGATGGGCTAACGTATTTTTGTTTAAAGGGGGAAATGCCAGTGATGGCACAACACATTTCCATCGCCACCGGGAAAGATGAGCGTTGCACATTTCCTAGCTGGATGAGTGCAGAAGAGCTACCAAAGCTCAGCTTCTTCAGCAGCCGAGACTGCCTGCACAGTCTGATGAATGCTTTTCTCACATTAGGGACTTTCACGCCTCTCTTGATGTGGGCTTTCTGATGTTTAATAAGGTATGAGCATCTCATGCGATTTTTTGCCTCGCTGAGAACATTTACAGGTTCTTTCTTCTCAAGGCAGATGTTATTTGGTATAAAATTTTGTCGGGACGCATTTTTATCCTTGGAATTGCCATGCTGATGTCAGATTGGATTGCAGTTAGCCCCGGAGGCTCCTCAGGGAGAAGAGCAGCCCGCCAGCCAGCGTGATGGCTTGGACCTCACCTTCTGCAAGCATCAGGAGAGAGGAGTGGTGAAAGCTCGTAGTGGTTGAGTAGCCACGAGTCAATGAGAGCCAGGAGGAGGAATTGCACAAATTTCGCCTCTGGAAGATTGCAAATGGGTTCGCAGGGATGTTTGGGGGATGCAGTCCCTGGGCTGGCAGGCTCTCAGCCCTTGCGAGATGCCAGCGCCCAAGAAGCGTTTGCCCTTGGCTTCGTGTCAGGAGATCTGCCAAAAATTGGCTGGTGGAAAACCGGTTCGCCCGGCTGTCTTGCTTTGCAGCCGGAGTCTCGACAGAAGTGGCATGTCCACAGGGAAGGTTTCCACACCCCGTGAAACACCGCGACACACAGCAAGCTGCTCTGACAGATGCTTTTTGAGCAATGGGAGCCCCAGCATCACCCAAGATGGGTCCAAGCGTTGTCAGAGGCAAAAATAACGCGGGACCTGTTTCGGAAGGGTTGCAGAGGGGAATTCGCTTTGCATCCCTGCTCCTTCCTGCACGGCGAATCGCAGCCACCGAGCTCGAAAACGCTGCGGACTCATGGCCCTAATGAATATTGCAAACAAGCTGGCAGCCACCAGACAGGCTCCAGCTACGGGCCTGACTGCCAGCAGGTCTGCAAAGTCCTCTTCGTGCCAAGGCTGGCCGTCGAAGCCAGAGGGAATTTCTCCGTCGACTTCAGAGAAACCAGCGTTTTGCCCCAAAGCCCTGTTTCTTCCGTCTGCCACTCGCCTGCGACGCTGGCCCCAGCGCAGACCACGGGACGAATGGACCACACGAGCCCCGAGTCCTTCCCACCCCGTGCCCGCCAGGACATAACCGGCCGCATCGACGCTGCCTCTGTCTGCCTCAACAACCTCCAGCCCCGATTTTTCCCCTTTTTAAATGGGAACGACGGCATTCACGCCGGTGGCGGTTCCTCTGATGGATGCTGAGGGGGAGCTCAGCTTTTGGGCTGGCGTTGCCCGATTGCCGCCGTTATCGCAGTGAAGGGCACGGCTTCTTAACATCCGTGCAAATAATCGCATGGCACTGGCAACTAAATGAGAGCCCAGCGCTTGCCAGCTGGAAAAGAGGAGAACTGGGCATTTCTTTGCCCTAGAAAGGGAGTGTGAATAAAGGACTTATAAAAGAGGGAGTGCAAAAAAAAAAAAACAAACATAGACCCGAGTGCTTTCTGTTCTCCTTTACACGCTTATAAGAAAGCAATTGAGGCTCAGCGCACGCATTTATTAAACAAAACAAAACAAAATTCTTGTGACTTCGTTTCTTTCCAGGGCAGTCGAGCAAGCTGCTCGATACGCCGTGACCTTGAAACATAATGAAGCATTGAAAAGCAAATCCGGCGGTACAGAAGGGAAGTGTGTTTCCCCATGCAAGAGGAGGTATTGAGGTCCACGGCAGAAAGAGCCAAGCGGTTATCTCTGAGGGCTTAAATCTCATCCAGGCAGCGCTTTTTACAAGACCCTCTTTGTTAAGAGAGCGACAAGCGGTGCAACGCGCGGAGGGCTCCGCAGAACAGTACCTGGCGCCGCGGCCGCGCGTCTGACGTTCGACATCGTTTTACGACGACGTCACCGACTTGCGTTGCTCTTGGCCCTCGTCGGTGTGTAATAACCCCGAGGGCAGGCACCCGCGCGCCCGGCAGCGCTGACCGTTGCAGATCACCGCCGCGGCGATGCCCGCGGGGGCTGCGGCAGGGAGGGGGGCAGAGGACGCCTTGCGCACGTGGGAGGGGGTTTGGACGTGGTTGTGGGTTTAAAGTCCAGCCAGGGTGCCGGGGGCTAAGGAGCTGGTCCGTCACGCGCCGGCGCCGCTCGTTTGCTCCCTCTTCCCCGGCAATAAACGCCCCCGGTTTTACCCCAGAGGCAGTTTTGGGTAGCTGGGGTGAGAGACCTGCGAAGGTAGCCAAGCAGGCAAGGTGGAGAAGACGGGGGAAAGGGGCTGCGGGGCAGGAGCCCCCGGGCAGCGAGCGCTTGGGTGAGGGTGCCAGCAGGGACATTTCTTCAAACACAGGGTGGCCAGAGTTAAGAAAAAGAGAAAGGATGGCGAGTCTGTGGGTATCTGGTGTAGTAGAGTCCCGGGTGCCCTCTGGGTCCTGGCTGTGCTCAGCATCTCCAGGATGAGACCCCACAGAGCCCCACCTGCACCTTTGGAGACAGCTTTGCTGAGGAAGCTTAGGAGGTTCATCGCCTTGACCAAAAACCTAACACCAACATGGCAAGCCACGATACCTGGAGCAGAAATGCAGACCTTCAGGTGATGTAGGCTTCAACCTCCCTTTGACCTCGTTTATAACACACTTGGGATGGATGCACATTTCCTCCTAGAGGGAATTTTCTGCTCCGGTCTTTGGGATGAGGGGAAAACCTTCCAACCTCCCTTGAAAAGCAGCTGGAGAAATGCGGCCCCATCCGGCCCGGTGCTCTGGAGGAAAGCCAAGGGCACAGCACGAGGCGTGCAGGGGCTGCCAAACACACCGGGAGGGGATCGTGCGTCGCTGGCTTGAACAGGATGCTGAGAGGAGTTTGTGGGAGAGAGCGTCTCTTGATGGGGCAGCTGCCTTCACGTTAATTACTAATTAGTTACTAAATTAGTAGAGTCACTATCAGCACCACCCTTACATCCAGGAGATACTACACAGACGATCAGCATCTCCAGCTGGGTGAGCAATCACTGAAAATACCCTGAATTACGGGCACGCTGGCAAATATTAGCACCGCGCCCTGGCCTGTGCTAAACGGCCAAAATGGGGATGGTGTGTCCCCACCTGACGCAGCGGCTGGGGAAATGCAGTCATGCAGACTTCAGCCCGAGCGAAGCTGCCCAGGAGAAAATGCTAACTGCCAAGGTCGGGACGGTTTTTGGTAAATAAGACTCAGGGACTGCAGGTAGGAAAAGGAGGACGAGAAGGAGGGACGTCCCTCCCGCATAGCGGGACAGCAAGGAAAAAAATAGCGTCCATCGACCATGTGAATGGAGGAGAAAGCGCGGTGCTGGCCCTCGGCGCCCAGTGTTTGCTTTGGGAAGATAACGTTGCCATAAATCATCACCGCGCGTCCTCTGCCTGCTGCTGTAATGCCGCTGATGGGGCGCGTGCCCCGGCAGATCTTGCTCCGGCCCTCGTTACCGCATGATCGATGGCGCTCAACTCTTCTGGGTTTCTGGGATAACTCCTCATTCCCATTTTCCTGTGTCTCTAAAGGCCTGGGAATTACTATCTTTTCCCTTATCTTTTGAGACCCGAGCCCTCTGCAAGGAGGACAGCAGATAGCCAAAAGTGTTAATACTTTTATCCTCTCCTTTTATCCCCAGACACTCACACCCAGCGTCCCTGGGATGAATTTGCAGAAGAAACGCTGCTTTCTTTGGGTTTGCCCTGGATTTCTACCGGGTGCATTCAGCCCTTGGGTTCAAATCTGATTTAAGCTGCTGATGTGCACTAGAAATTAAGACTGATGGCTGCAGCACAGCATCTTCTGAATGTCTGTCCCTAAGCCACTCTGGGTGTCCGGTGGGGAGACCCGGGATCTCCTGCTGCTTGCATCAAGGTGGAGGTGACCGTGGGTAGCTCTTCCGACAGATCATCACATTAAGTGGGGCTAACGACGTGAACCAGCTGCTCCGAACACGCGCTGGTGCAATCATCAATTCAATTAACCACATTGATTAATACAGGTGCTCGGCAAACGTCATAAACGAGGCTGCCTATCGCCGAACATGGGACAGTACTGTGCCTTACGCTATTTAAACGAGGAAACGGTCCCCTGTTTTATCACGGTGCTGCCTGGAGGGTGGAAGGGGTCTGGCAGTGATTCTGTGGAAGGAACTAAGTGGTGGGTGCATCACTTGGCAGCACCGTTAAAAGGCTCTTGCTCCCCGTGTCTTTGCCCCAGAGAAGATCTTTAGAGGTGTAGGGGGAAATCTGGGAGTCAGCGGCCAAAACTGGTGGAGAAAGGACTGCTTTGAGCCTCCGAGGGACACAGGAAGGCAGCCTAGGAGGACATTGCGCTGAAGACTGAAGTCCTCCTCCTTGGCTGCAAATCGGGGCTTTCTGCTCCTCTGACTCTCTCCTGCAAGCTCTGGGCTGATCCAGACCCACGGAAACCCGCTGGAGCCTCTTCACTGACTGCGGCAGTCCTTGCAAATCCCATAATCCAGCTGAATCTGCTGGTTTGCTGAGGGTGGAGGGAGTAGGTTGGAACCCATCTCGTGCCTCAACCTCATTTCAAGGTTCACGGCAACGCATCGATAATCGTGCCCTTTCGCACGCCTCCTCTGCTAGGCAGGGATATTTGTCCATCTACAAAGTCATCACAAAGGGTAGTAATTTCCCCCTGCCCATTATCTTGGCGCTTTCTTCCCTAACGATGATAAACCAGACTCATCTTGGTGGTTCATTTTGGATAGAGCTGTCGCTGAGCCTTGGCATTTTTTTGCAGCTTCCGTCATTCTGTTGCCAGGAGAATCTCCATCGTGAACAAAAGCCGTTTTATTTTGTGCGGTCGGACTTCGGGGAGGGAAAGAAACTCTCTACGGGAAACCGCAGCGTTAACTCGTGGGTCGCGAGTCTCGCCGTTGCCATCGGCCGGCCAGGGCAGGGGCGCGGACGGGGGATTGCTTGGCTTATAGCGAAAGGGTGCCGAGGAAAAATGACGAGTGCTGTTTACTGGAAATGGTTGGTTATAATAAAGGGGTTTGCCACGTGGAGTAGTTTTGCAGGAGGAGGGGGGCTGAGGATGCGAGCTCCCCAGAGCCCGTCCCTCCGCACGGGGCAGAGCGAGCAGCGGGCAGGAGTCGCGGCGTCTGTCACGCGGTGGCAAGGAGGGGGGGATGCGACGGGGCAGGCAGGGCGTGCGAGGCTGCTGCGAAACCGCGGGCGGCGGCGGGGTGGAAGGGTGCCATAGATTTTTACCCCGAGGACTGGAGAAATCGCAGGGCGCGGCAGCCGCTCCGTGCCCGTGCCGGAGACCGCTCCTTTCCCAGGGTCGGTAACGTGGTAAGAGCGAGGGTGAAGGATGGGGAAGGCGCTCAGACGCTGTTTGATGGAGGCAGGGGAGCAGGCGCTGGGTCCTCTCTTCTCTGTCGCCTTTGCCTCTTCGCCTTCTTTTCTTCATGCGTTCACTCGGTCGACGTCAGGCAGCCAAAGAAATTAAAAGCCGCTCCGGAAGCCGTGTCATTTGCCTTGCGCACTTCCTCATCAGGCTTAAAAACACTAATCCCTGTTATTAGTAGGAAGCGATCGTTACCTGCCGGGTGTTTACCGTCACCTTACAAACACCGGGCGCGAGGGCTGAGCGGTTTGCGCAGTGGTCACGGGTGATTTCCAGCCCCTCCATTCCGCAACCTTCCGTCCCCTTTGGCATCAAGGCGGCCCCAAATTTATGGAGGGAGGGGGTACTCACCTGCTGCAGCGCAACGGTTACCCCAGCGAACGCGTCCGGGGGATGCTGTGCCCGGAGCCTCGAGGAAAAACAAAAGTAGAGGCCAGGTTTTGCAAATACAGCGTAGGAAATGGCTGCTTTCGCCTTCAGCCATTGCAACGGACGGAGATCTCGCCTAACGTTCACGGCGTGTGGCCGAGGAAGGAACGGCAAAAAATCCTCCAGACACCAGTGACAAAAACAAATCGGGTCAACGCGTGCTCGAAGCGGAGACGGGTGTCGGAGGAGTAAATCTGCCCTGCTTTCATTACAGCTCAGCGTAATCTAATTCAGAAAATGAAGCAGAAAAAAATCCATTTGGGGCGTCTGGCAGAAGGAAGACGATGCTTTGTTTGCCCGTTCGAAATGCAATGAGACTTATTTATTAGAAACTTTTGTGGGTAATTGGTTTTGAAAGGAGAAAGTTGTATGTGCAAAATAAATTTCGCCTGAATCTTTTATTTACTTTGTCCTAAGTCATAAAACCCGAGTACCCCGAACAAGCGGAGTTCAAACGCCTGTAAGTGCCGCCTGTAGCGATATAAAATAAAAAATAAAGAGCCGCTGCTTCCCGGGAAGGCAGCGATAGCTCTGCCACCCGCAACGTCTTGGTATGACATGAACCAAGGGGGACATCAGACACCACCAGGTATCCCTATCCCTTATCCCTATCCCTATCCCACCGCTGCATCCGCAGGAGCATCCTTCGGCGTCTTCAGCCCCGGCGAGGGGTTTGGGGCTGCTCAGACCCGGGCTCGTCGTCGGGGCAGCTCGTTTCGGTGTTTTCCTCCAAGACAAGCAGAGGTCCAGCATCTCGCCGCAATTTCAAAGGCAGCGTCCTGAGCAAAGGGGAGCCCTTTGCTTTCCGAAAGAGCCGGATACGCCCAAGTGTCTGAGCACAGGTACGTCACCCCAGACCAGCCCTTCTCCTAAGCGCTATTGAGGCAAACGGAGACAATTCCCACCCCGTTTGGCGCAACTGCTTGAGAAATGCCACAAGGCCAATGGGCAGAGAAAGCCTCGAAGTGAACTTCAACGTGGAATTCCTGCCAGGTTAATTCCCAGCACCGTACAAAAGCCTGAGCTCGTTAGGGCAGCCTGTCCGGGTCTAATTGCTTCTCCGGTATCGCTTCCCGGCAAGGGGAAACGGGAACGGCACGCGTCCAAAGGCGGGGCGGCTCTGCCGCCGGTGCCGGCGCACCCGGCTCTCCGCGGTCACAGCCGGGGCTGAGGGGATGCGGCGGCCGCAGGCAGCTGCGGGCGGGAGAGGCAGGAGCCCGGGGACAGCCCGCGCCCGCTGGAAGGATGCTGGGGGAGCATCTTCTTCCCTACCCACGGATTTCGGTCCCCCGCCACGTACAGCACCCACCCTGCGACCCAAACCACCCCGCGGCCCCTCGTCGCTCTGAGCGTGTTCGGGGCGTTGCAAAACGCTTGTTGCAAACCAGAGAGGGGGACGAGATGCGGGCGGGGTGCTCGTCCCTCCACCCCAGGCTCGTCCGGACCTTCCCCACCAGCGACGTCTCTCCGGTGCATCCTCAGCACACGGAAAGCGGCTCCCAGGACGGGTGGCGGCCGTGGCGCAGGAATTGCCGATTTTCCATTAAGCCGGCAATTTGGAGTTCAAGTTCAGTTTTACCGCCCGGAGGTGCGGGTTTACCACCGAGGGATCATGAGGCTGGCGGAGCTGGAAGTCCAGATGCACGCCCGCCTCCTCCAGCCCGGCAGCCTGCTCATCGGAAAAAGACGCTTTTGTCCCCAAAAGCCACCGGAGGTGTCAGGCTGGGATGATCCAGAGATTGTCGTTTCTCAGGGCATCAGCTGTTTAGGAAATTATTAAAAGGAGGAAGAATAAACCGGGGTTTGGGTGGCAGAGAAAAAAAGGCGATTCAAACTTTGTCGGGGACGGGAGAGGACAGTGTGATTTAGCTCTGACAGGGACTAATTCATTTAAGAGCAAAGCAGGATGGATAAATTTTGTGAAACATCCGCTGGTTGGCACCGGCAGCTCTTTCGACAGCGAGATTCGATGCTTTAATATTTCTAATATAAAAACATTTAATGAGACAAGTCATTCTGGACTTTGCAGTATCGGAAAGACAGGAAATCAGAGGAAGGATGCGAGAGACGCCCAAATAGGCAGCTCAACACTGTTAACGAGAGTTTTGCACCACACGTGCGGGAGCACCTCGGTCAGGGTGCCCCAGGCTTGGTGCCGGGGCGCAGACGGGAGCAGCACCCCGGGACCCGCACGGCACCCGCCACCGGCTCGGGAGCAGCACCCAGCCCCGGCCTCGCCGGCAGCGGCGGGTGCCACCTGAGCCCTTTCCACCAGCAAAGCGCGACGGAAATGCCCTGTTGCAATTACGAGAATTTATCTAGCTGCAAATCCAATTTGCAATCAGACCCGCTTGCCCCAATATTTCTTGCCCAGCTGCTTGTTCCCGGGGGAGTTGCAACATGAGATGGCCACCGGGAGGGCACCCGTGGGTACCATCTCAGCTGCACGTTGCATCCCACCCCGCCGACGTTTGCTGCTCCCGGTACCCCGTTTCCTCAGCCAGCGGCCCCGCTGAGCCGCGAAACCCCAGCCAGCGCCGGGATGCTTCGTTAGCCCGTGGGCTTTTAACGAGCCCAAAGCCTTTTGTTGGCTTTGGCTGCCTGGCGGCCGGAGCCAGAAGCCACCTTCTCGAACGGGCGTCTCGAACCGGGCCGCACAAGGCGTTGCTTGGCCGGGAAGGCAGGTTGGGGTTTAGCTGTGGTGTTTTCCGCCATGTTTCTGCCCTCCCGCAGGGAATTCCCGCCCTTCCTGCCGCGGGGGAATTTTTGCTCCGCTCTTGGGCCGGGGCGGCCACGCGGCCCAGCACAGCGAGCTTCGCGCCGAGCAGGCGGCACGGGCCGCAGCACGCGGCCCCGCTCGCTTGGCCAAAAATGCACGAAAACGCAAAAAAATACACCTTCCCCCCCCCCCCCCGATGAAAGGTAAATTGCCCAGCCTGCACGGGCTGCACACACACCGCCCCCCCCCGCAAATGAAGGGCCCACGCTCTCGCCCCCTCCCTCGTGGAAGGACACGCCCCCCCCCTCGTGGAAGGACACGCCCCCCCCCCTCCACGCGCAGCTGGCACACGCCCAGCCCCGCACGCGCGCGCCCCCGCCCCTTTTTTGCACGCGGCCGCGCTCTCCCCCTCGCCCCCCCGCCCGCCGACGGCCTCGGCTCCCGCCGGCGGCCCCGCCCCCCCTGACGTCAAGCGCGTTGGCGCGGGGTGGGCGGCGCGCGCGCGCGCGCGGCCCGTGCCCGGCGGTGGAGGCGCGAGCCGGGAGCGGAGCGGAGCTAAGCGGAGAGGAGCGAGAGCGGGTTCGGGTCCCGGTCCCGGTCTCAGGTAAAGGGCCGCGCTGCCGGCGGCGGGAGGGGAGTTGCGGGGGAGCACCGCCGGCGCGGGGCGACTCCCGCGTCCTCCGCGGCTCCGCCGGGGGCTGCCGGTGCCGCCCCGCCGCCGGGGAAAAGTTTTGCGGCGGCGGCGCCGGCCGGGCGAGCGAGTCAGCGGCGGGAGTCGTGCCCCCCCCCCCGCCCGCCACCCTCGCCCGCCACCCTCGCCCTCCTTCCCGGCTGGGAGGCGGTGTCCGAGCTCGGGCAGCCCGGCTCGGCGGCTGCGGCCGCCCCGGCCGGGTGGCGTTAGGGCGTGGGGTGCTCCGTGGCCGGCTGCGCCGTGCGGGTGTGCAACGCCAGTGAGCGTGCAGCCTGTGTGCGTGTGCAAGCGCGTGCGGCGTGCGTGTGCAGCGCTCCGTGCCTCTGCAGCCCCGCGCCGGCGGCAGCGGGGGTGCCCCCCCCCCCCCCCCCCCGCAGTGCCCCCTCTGCCCCACCGACACGTCTGCTGCGAGACACTTCTGCTCGCCCCCTCGGCGTCGCGCCCTTTAGGGCCGCTTGCCCACCTGCCTGCCCGTTAGCCACCACGCAAGCCCTTCGCATTGGCGAGCCCGGCCCCGTTGGCACTGCCGGGAGGGGAGAGGGACGACGGGGCCCAGGTCCCAGGCTTGGCACCCCAGCACCCAGCGGGGACCCCTGGGCAGCGGGCGCCCGCCGAGGGCCTTCCCGTTCCCTCGCGCGCCTGGCCCGTAAACTTGCGGCGATGTCTGCGGAGGAGGCCGGGCTGCGCTGTTCTTCCTTTTCTCATCGGCCACGGGTGCGACGTTCCTTGGGAATTTGGGACTTATTTTTTTTTTCAGCAGCGTTGCACCGGCCGTGCCTTGGCATTTATTTTCCTGGAGGGTTTTTGCCCGTTCAGGGCTCGCCGAGGCCGTGGGGTCGCTGACCTTTTTGCTCCTTGGTCGCCCTCGGGGGGGGTCCGTTTTGCGGGCAGGGGATGCCGTTGGCGGCCGCGGCTGCAGCCCGCTTGCTAGAAACTTCCGCTCGCCCCCTCGGCGTCACGCCCTTTAGGACCGCTTGCCCACCTACGGACCCGTTAGCCACCACGCAAGCCCTTCGTGTTCGTGAGCCCGGCCCCACCAGCCCCACCCCACCAGCAGGACAGCGTTCGGCTGGAGGGCTGGACCCGCGCAGGAGGTGCGCGATGAGGAAGGCACGAACCACTGGTGACGTGTTGCACCCGTGGGCTCGGGTTACCCCCATTTTGGGGGTTTTTTGGGGGCTACGAGGGCAGCTCAGCGGAGCTTAACGCCCGGGACGGCGGCGGCCGCGATGCGGTTTTTGCGCCTCTGCCTTGGGTCAGCCATGTCGCGTCGGAGCCTGCTATGGACCCAGAGGTGTGAAAGTGCGCGGGATGCAAGAGCGCGCGGATGCCGCGCGCAGCATCCGTGCTCTGGCCGGGGGGGATGCTGAGGAAGCCCGTGTGACGCCCGCCCCCGCCCCCCCAGCCTGCCTTTCCTGGCTCACGCTACCCGAGAGAGGCAATAATTAAGTTATAGCCGTTAACGAGCAGAGCGGCAGTTTGGGGAGAAGTCGAAGGGGAACGCGCGTCGTGTCGACATCCGTGTCTAGATCGCGGAACGTCCCCCTCCGCTCTGGAAGTAGGACTCATCCTCCACGTCCCAGTGCCTAGCTGCAGCAACGGGATGCCTAGATTTGTCTAAAACCAAACAAAAAAGCCCCTGATACTGAGAATAACGTGCTCCTGGGATGTCTTGTAGCTCTGAATTTGCATCTCGTCCTGGCTCTTGCTCCTGCGTGGCAGTGTCAGTACTGGGTCCCCTCGCCCAGCGCCTCCGGTAGTACCTTTTCTTTCCTTTTTCTCTATTTTTCTCCTATTCTCTCACCCTTCCCTGCAGTCGGACGCTCGCTGTGCCCTTCCGAAGGCGAGCCGGTGCCCCACGCCAGGGACCCGCAGTCCCCGCTGAGAGCCCATCCTCCCGGGTGGGGTTTTTTGGGGTGTTTTTTTTTTTTGGCTGGAAAAGGCGCCAGTTTTCCCGGTATGTATTTCCAAAATAACTCCGGTCGGACCGTGGAAGAGAGTGTGCCTTTCAAAAATAGCAGCGTCGTTACTTTTAATCAAATAAAGCCGGAGCAGCACGGTGCTGCGTGGAGTGATTGCAGCCGTTGCTTGCCTCTGTGCTTGACATCCTAATTATGTTTTCATTTTAATGAGAAGAAAACTATTTGCGAAGCAAAATATTTATTTTAGCCTGGTGGGGTTGCTCAGAAGAGCTTGTATCTATGTTAAGGAGGTGGTTTAGACACTGCATTTTATTTTAATTTTTTTTTTTTTTCAATGAGAGAAACATTTAAATACAGCAAGAAGCTTTTCATCGCATGTCTGTGCGAAGGGAGCTACCAGCGGCAGAGGTCAGGACGTGAAGGGGAATTTGCATCCTCCTTATTCTTATTTTCAAGAGGTTTGAAAGTTGCATCGCCTTTGTGGCGATTTCTGACGGCTGCTGAAACAGAAATAGATGCAAATAACCTCGCCTCGGAGTCTCCCGAGGTTTGGCACCTGCCTTTGCTCTCCTCTCCCAAATTCATTCTGAAAATACCCGAGCTTTGCCCACTGCCCCGCAGGCTCGCCGGGTGATGCTTAAGGAGGTGGGATGGATTTCCAGCGGGTCGGAGCTTTGCTGTCCTTGCGAAGGGTGTGCTTTGGGTCAGCAGGGCCGGCCGTCACCTTGCGCGGGTGGCCCTTTGGCTGGGGGTTCGGGCACCCGCCGTCGTCACGGAGGGGTGCCCGCAGCGGTGGAGGGCCGGACGTCTCTTCCCCGTTGGCTGTGGATGGCAACTCTTGGAGGAGTCTTGTAGCCGGAGGTTGACTTCCCTAGTGACCAGCGACGAGCCGGGCTTGAAAGAGGGGGATCGACCTGCTGGGAGCTCCGTTTGTGCTTGTTAACCGCGAGCCAGGCTGGTGGGTTTGTTCTATGCCGGTGGGATTTGGCGCGTGCTCGCGAGGGACGGCCTGGGGTGGGAGGCGATGGCTGCAGCGAGGCGTTCCTCGAGAGCACGGTGCCGCCGGCTGCTGCCCGGGATGCTGGGGACGATGCCCGGCTGCGGTACGGGCAGCGCCAGCTGACGGACCCATCCGGGCTGCTGCCTCCAATTTGCAGGAGGAGGTTTTGGCTTAAAAAGCGCGAAAACGAGCGCGCTGAGGACGCCGCGCCGGCGCTCGCTTCTCGCCAGCCGAGGGGCCGGCGCGCGGGCACAGGGCCGCCATCGTTAGAGGACGTGGAAAGCGCCGAGCACGCGGACCTCTCGGCGCCGGCACGGGGGCAAACCTGCCGCCCGCCGCGGACGTGACTGGGAAGCAAAGCCCGGAGGGGGCAGCTGGAACCTTGGGGCGTGCTGGGGGGCACGAGGTCGCTCCTCGCGGGGGCGGGGGGTCTGATTTTTCTCCCTGAAGGGTTGGTATGGGGATGCAAGGACAGCCTTGCTTCTTAATTGCGAAGCTGCGGGGTCTGTTAAATGCAGAAAGGCGAATTGCAACCCGAGCTCCCTTTGCGGCTGTAAATAATGTTTGGGTTTTTTTTTTTTTTTTTTAATAAAATAAATAAGGAGAAAGCACTTGCAGGGCTTGTAACGTGGGAGCAGGTCCTCCAGTGGGCACATGCATGTCCTGACAAGCCCCTTTCCTTCCAGCGCAGCGCCTTGGCTTTCTAAACGAAGCGGAGAGACTTGCTCCCAGCAGGTCAGATGGTCACATCTGGTTTTCTTTTAACGCTCGAGCCACATTCCAGTAAAGCCAAAACCACCTGCAGAACCATGCTGAGGGATAATTTTTGAGGGTACCTGTGGCATCCATCCCCTCCCGGGGTCCTCGTTGCAACCCGGGGTCCTTAGTTTCTCCCGGTGGTCCTTAGAGTCAAACGACTTAAGCGTATTTTTGCTCCCTCGGGCTCGTAAAGAAAAGCGTGGGAGCGTGGAGAGGGGTGTGTACTGACGGCTGACAGCAGCGGGGGAAATGAAGGAGCGCACGGGATCCCTTTGCTGCTCCAGGTGGTTTGCCGGTCCGGCCGGCAGCCACGCTGCCCTGCGCGTGTTGATGGTCTTTCCCGGGGACAGTCAGTTGTTAATGGGTCAAAGAGATGACCGTAAAACTTCCAACTCTCTTTCATCCCATCCTTGGATTTATATTTTTTTCCCCCTCTGCTGGGAAGGTTGACGTTTCGGGTGGGTTGCCTGTTTTTTTCGTGGTTTTTTGTGGGGTTTTTTTTTTTTGGAAGAAATCACTGGTGTCCCACAAGCAGCATCTGCTGTCTTTAATCCCAGTTTTTGCTGGAAACCTAACGCTGCCTATGGGCTGGCCCCTCTGCCGCTCCTCCGTTACCGAACCCCTTGGCCAGTCCCCACCGCCACCCGTGCGAAATATTTCTATTTTTAACCTGCTGATCTCATTTGGATTTGTGCAAGGGTTTATTTTCGGTGCCGAGAGGTCGTCATTCCCAGCTGGTGCATCAAGGGGCTTGCTGGGGCGCCTGTTACCGGAGGAAGAAAAGCAATTGCGAGTCCTGGGGCTAAACGTTCCCGCGTGCTCCTACGTGGAGAGATGCTCCCGCTCTGCTGGGGCGAGACGTTGCTTCAGACCCAGCAGCAGGAAAGCGGCGCGCGTTGCGTCCCGTCTCCTCTTGGCCGGCGACGGCTGGGCTGACGCACGCCGTCTGCACGTGCCAGGCGATGGATGTGCCAGCAGCTTCGTAGCCTCAAACCTGTGCTTATTGGCGGCTGAGTCACCTTTTTTTTTTTTAAAAAAAAAAAAAACAAAAAACACACCAAACTTCTGTGTTTCTTCATCACCCGGGCGCTTTTGCGCAAATTGGAGGGATGGTAATGCACGGGTTTGCAGCCCTGTTAAATGAATGGGAGACAGCTGCAATAATATTAATATTCTAATAATAATAATAATGTGAAAGCCTTTCCTTTTCACAGTTCTCTGCAGGCTCTGAAGTTGCTTCCTCTGCCCCGCGGGAGGGTTGCCCTGGGGAGCGTCCCATCATTTTCAGGAGGGGAGACCGCCGCCGCGACGCAAAACCAGATGTTTTCTCGCTGACTCCAGGAAAACACCCTTCCGACGCAGCAAAGGAAGGCGGCTGTGGTACGTCGTCGTTCGGCTGGGTCGCTCCTCACGTGCCGCGGAGGAGCCCCGCGCCAAGCTCCGGCGTCCCTCGCCCCGGCTCGCTCTCCGGCGGTGAATCCGGCGGCCGCCCTTCTCCCCTCGTGCCCGGCCGGCCTGACCGCGCCGCCCGGATGACGTGCTTGCGGGTCGTCCTTCAGGGGGGCCGAGGCGTTCGCGTGGCGGGTGGCCTCGTTTGAACGAGGCTGGCTTGTTTCCTTAGGAAAGGCTTTTTTTTGGAGCCAAATGATGGTGCGCGCCCAGCTTGGTCAACGCAAGGGCAAGGCGGGCGACGTTTTACGGTCCCTGCTGCCACCCAGCTCGGTGAGGGCTTTGCGGGCTTCGTTGCCAGTTGTGACGGTGGCCCACGGCGCGTCCCGCTTGGGGCACGATGGCATTTGCACCGGCGGAGCGTTGGGGCTTGGCTTGGGGGGCGGGGGGAGCGCGAGCTGTGTTACGTTGAGTTGACTTTGGGCTCGGTCTGCGGGTGGGTTCGGTGGGACCTCTTGGCTGCGGGCTGGCACCGGTGCAGACGTGGCTTCGGCAAGCGCCGGGGTGGGCTGGGAGCATCCGTCGGTTTGCTCGGCGCAGTGGGAGACGGTGCTGGAGTTGTCCATCTAGAAAACGTCTCCACCGGGTAAAGGGTGGAGGAAGGAAGCAAAAAGAGCAGGAATTGGAATAACCAACGCGGTGGTCGCACGGGGAATTGAGACTTTCAAAGTCTCCTGGGTCTCGCACGCCCCCGGGAGTAAAAAATAATCTATTTGAGCTTGGGTCGCGTCTTTGTGGGAGACGTTAAAGCTTTGATTCCCGCCTTACGCCCCGCTGCTGCGCCGTCGTCTTCGTTCGCATCCGTTCCCAGAGCAGCCGGCGGGGACGCGGGTCCCTCGGCGCGAGGGCTACCGCAGCTATAATTAAACAAAGAGAAACTTTTTTTTATTTTTTTTTATTTTTTTGCAACTGATCCGGCTTCCGGAAAATGGCAGCTAGCTGAAGGCAGGGAAACAAAACAAGCCTTCGCCCGGCCAGAAAAAGCGTCCTCACCTCTGTGGCATTTCCTTGCTTTCTTCCCCCGCCTCGCCAGCCTCCCCCCGCCAGCCCCTCGCATCCTGGCCGCCGCATTGAAAACCTGCCATCAGATTAGCGGTGCCGGGGTGGGGTTGCTCTCCGCCGGCATGAAAAGTGTTTCCCAGCCGACGGCGTGCATCCAAACCGAGCCTTGGAAATTGCTCTTCCCTCTCCCCAAAACCTCCTGCCCCAAACCCCTCCATGCTTTTTTTTTTTTTTGTACCCGCTCCCGCCTGCTCACAAAAACCATCATTAGCGGATTTTTTTTCTGCTTTTGGTGCATATTGAGCTCTTAAAGTCCGTAAGAAAGCGCAGGGAGCATTTCCTAATCCACGTGGCCTGGGAGCAACCGGTCTTTTGCAATTCCCCGGGTTTGGAGTTAGGAAAAAAGGAGATTGGGGGGGGGCGGGGGGGTGTCGCATCCCGATGCAACGGGATGATTTGATGCATCAATCTCGCCTTCCTGAGCGCTGGCTCCTCCTCGCCTATGGAGACCGTCGGCTGCGGATCCGTCGGAGCAGCCTCTGGATGCGCGCTGCCTCCGTAGGCGTTCGTCGCCCCTTTGCTGGGACGGAGGAGGACAAGTAGGTTTCTGGGGAAGGGCAATGAAAGCGCAGGGTTCCCAGCAATGGGGTGGGTTGGTTTTTTGTTGTGTGGGTTTTGGGTTGTGGTGTGTTTTTTTTTTTTTTTTTTTTCCCCCTGTTTTGTTTTTACCCGATACCAGCTTGCCAGGACACGTCCCCTTCCCAGCTCTTTATGTCACCAAAACAGCAGTGGCCACAAAGCAAGCTTTTCTTTTGGCTTCTGCGAGCGTTTTGCTCGGTTTTCTCCGGGCAAGGGCCGCGGACAAAGTATTTGCTGTCCCTTGGGGATGGCGATTACCTCGTCGGCAAAACAAATAGCCCTCGCTGCCGGCTCCGGCCTTGACCATCTTATTGTGTCCTAAGAGTTACGGGCAGCCTTGCTTGCTTCCCGGAGCTTATCATGTCTGCTCTGCACCGGACCAGGGGAAAGATGCTCTGGGATTGGGACATCAGGGTGGTGGGTCTCCTCCCGTGCATCCACCCTTGCCCGGGTCTTCTCCATGCGGAGTCCGTCCTGCTCAGCCCGGAGGTGAAAAATACATGGAAGGCTTGTTGGGGTTTTTTTGGGGTTTTTTTTTTTTTTTCCCCTGGGTTTGGATTTTGTAAGCCGCTTGGAGCTGGCAACCGCTGCCGAGAAACAGCTCGATGCCATCAGTAAGTGCTTCCACGTAATTTTTCCCCTCTCCTGCTGCTCCCGAGGTGTGGCCCGTGCTCCCTGGAGAGAGCTCAGAGCCGCTCCGGAGCGGCGCGCCTGAAAGTTAATTGCTGCCGAAAAACACTTTAATTAACTCAATTAGCCAGACGGTCCATCTGGACTCTCGCGGCGCCTGGTGAGATCCCGTGAAACAAGGTCACAACTCCACCCCGGCGACCGGGGACACACGGACGCGCTTCAAGCCCCCGGGGGACCTGCCGCGGTCACCGCTGCATCCCCGCGCTCGGACCTGCAGGGGATGGGGCGTGTTTTTCCAGCAGGTGCGTAAAAATTGGGTGAGCAGGGCTTGCTTTATTTTGTGTGTGTGTGTGTGTGTGTGTGTGTGTGTGTGTGTTTGCTCCTCTGCCTGATTTTTAGCACCTTGCCCCACAGCGTGACAGCTCTGCGGCTCCTCGGAGCTACGACTGGCCGGAGCAGCTGGTGCTTCTCCATCTCCCGCTCTGCCTATGGATAGGGACTGTTAAAATGTTCCCCAAATCCAAGATGCAGGACATGACTGGGCATGGAAACAGTGAGGGGGAAAAAAAAACAGAACCCCCCCCCAAAAACCCCCAACCTTTAGCCCAGCACGCTATTTGAGCAGAGGAATGCAGGGCCCTGCAGCGGGGATTTGGGGAGGGCGAGCGTTTAACCCCCTCTCTGCAATTACCCTGCAGCAGGGCTGACCTTTCCTTTACCTCCGGGTGTTGACCTGTGTTTTAAACCCTCTCCCTGTAAGCGTCCCGGAGGAAATCTGCTGGCTGCCCTGCTGCTCGGCCGTGATGGGAAGCCCCACGCAGGCAGGCGGGGATGCGTCCTTTAGGTATCGGGGAGGGGTGCGTGTGCTGAAGGGTTTGGGTACCAGCGGATAATGCTGAGGGGAAACTGAGGCACGGAGCGTCAGCGTGGCCTGGGGTCGTGCAGCAGCGTGATCTGAGGGTCAAACTCTGGCCTCTGCAGTCGCGGCGCTCGTGCCTCCAAAAACGGGCTGTAAAATCGCTTCAAAAGTGCATTTTGGGGCTGGGGGGGACACACACATAAATCACTGTGTCCAGATTGCCCTGCAGTCAGGCAGGATAAAAGGAATAAAAATATTTGCAGTTTGGCCTAATTTTTAAGGTTCGTGACCGGAAAGCGGCAGTGCCGGTGCTGGGTCAGATGGTCCCCTCGCTCGGGGGGGGGGGGGGGCATTTTGCGTTGGGAAGGGGCGCGCGGTTCCCGGCTTTGAGGCAATTCAGCTCGCGAAAGCAGGGCAGAGGGTCCTTCCTGGCGGGGGGTGGCTGGCAGGGACGTGTATGTGCAGAGCATCTTCCTTCGGGGCGAGCATCCCTCGCCCGGCTGCCCGGGGCTGCGGGATCCCCCCCGGAGACATCCCAGCTCGCCCCCGGGTCCCGGGCAGCGCGAAGGCGGAGGGGTCTGAGCATCAGCCCGATTTCTTTCTCCTGCGGACGGGACGCGTGGGGACCCGGAGGTCGAAGCCTAACCCTTCGAATGCCTCCGTAGTGCTGCAAACGCTTCTTCCTCCCTTTTGCCTTTCGCTGTGAAATCCCCTTCCCGCACTAAAAATGTGAGTAATGTTGAAGAAATTTGGGATGAGGCCCAGCGAACGATCGGATATCCGGCTGAGCACGTCTCTGAACCCTAGAGCTCCCAAATGAATAATGTGTGCAGAAGTAACAGCAGGTTTTTGAAGGATTGTATTTTATCTTGGCGCTTCGCTTTCTCTCTCTTAAAACTTCAGTCTGCAAAACTCGGAAATGGCTTCTTTTTATCACCTCGGTGCATTTGTTTTATGCTGAAGTACTAACGCGTTGTTAGTTGTCCTGTTGAAAATGGAGCTGGCAGTCGTAAGCACTAAAAAAAAAAAGGGGGGGGGGAAAAAAAAAAGCTGGCTGTCTTGTGAATGCACATGATGTGTTTTGGTTGATAGTCTTTACATGCGCTCTGCGGGCTGTAAATGTTGTTTACTGGGATCCTGCATGGAAAAAAAAGCTGGATTCGGCGTAAAAGCGGAGAGTTGGGAGGCTGAAATGCCGGTGGGTGTTGCTCTTGGTAATGATGAGTGGCAGTGCCCGTTTCTCTTTTGATTTTTCTTTCCTCTTTCTGGACAGTGCCAAAAAGAGTTTGCATTTCTTTCCTGTTGATCGAGTACTCGTGGTGTTTGTCTAAATATAAATCTGTCCTAGTGCGTCAGCTATGCCTGGGATTTCACTTCTTTTATGTGCCACTTCAAGCAAGTTTTAATTAAAAAAAAAAAAAAATTCCATCTGCATTGGTTTGATATTTAGGTTCTCTTTTCTCATCAAGAGCATGTCTAATTCTGGCCTGACCCTGGCCCTTTGACAGCAAAGTCCTTCAGGCTGCTTGTGGGCATCAGCTGGCCGTGCTGGAGAGCAACCCTCAGCTCCTGGAAAGCTCTTGCTGCCGCCTCTGCTTGTCCTTGCAGAGCTGCCCCACCACCGGCACCAAGATCTGCTGTGCTTCTGGACGTGAGTGGCGTTGAGATATGGAAGAGCTTGATCCTACGGGGCAGAAAATGTGGGGTGTTGCTGTGGAGGACGCTGAGAAAAGGAGGGGATGTCTAGGGGAGATGGTGAAGATGGCCATGGATGGTGCCCTGCCATGTTGGTTGTACCTGGAATTGTCTTCTCCAGCCAAGAGCCTGCTGCTTGTAGATCCCAACCTGTGCTTTAGATATGGAGCCAAAATTAAAATACACACATCACCATGGTTATCAAAGCAGCCTTGAAGCGGAGCTCGTGGTGGATTTGAAGTTGCTTTCCACAGAAGTCGATGAATGGAGCAGCTTCTTTGCTGCACGTGGCTGATGTTCAGCTGACCCAAGGCATCTGTCCTTGAATATATGGGGCTTTTTAACCTGATTTTAGTCCATCCTTTCTAAAATGAGACATTCTTCTAGAGACAGTGGTCAAGCTTTGGGCTTTTCCATATCCCCCTGGTTGGCTGTTGGCAACAGCTTTGTCTTTTTTCCCCTCTAACGTGGGCATTTTTGTGTTGGTCTGAGACAACCCCATGCCACGGCCGATAACGCTTCACCCTTAATTCAAACTGCAATGGTCCAAAATTCAGTGGTGCGGTCTGTTACCACAGAAAGCTCGACGGGGGTGAATGGAGCACCCGGCTCTCGGGCTCGATCAGGGAGGCTCTGAGGTTCCTTGGGGCCTCGTGTCTTGGGCTGGAGAAGCGAGGGCAGGTACATCTCACAGCCTCACCTGGGGCTGGCTTCTCGGAGGTGGCATAGAGGGAATAACTTGCCCAGTGGATATATTCCCTCCGTGGTGGCTTAGAGTTGCACATTTTTAGGGGATGCCACAGGGGAGGGTGTCTTGTGCTTGCAAGAAGTGCAGTGCAGAAAGTTGCAGGAACTGGCTCCACTCAACCACAAAAACTCTGTCTTAAGCAGGGAAAGATCTACCACTGCTTTAAGATGACGTTGAGGTGTCATTTTATTTTGCCTGTTGACTAACGCTGCAAAAAAACCCCGTGTCCACGATTCAGCCCCACTTTGCCCAGCAATGAGAGTGATTTTTGAGCAAAGGCGAGATTTTGCCAAGTTGATGGAAATGACCATTTCTCTGCCCAAGTGGCTCGCCAAAGAGAGGCATCTTTCCGCAAAATGGGTCACCCCGGAGAAGGTTTTGTCCTGGCGCGGAGAAGCAGCCTGTCTCCGACGTTGCACTCGCTGGAGGTTGCGGTCTCCTGTCCTACCACGTTAATTTTGAGAGTGTCCAGGCAAGGGCCTCATGTGTTTTTTTAACTGATGTAAAACTAAACAGTTCAAAGTGCGTAACTTTGTTTGCAGATAAACCTTTCCAATAAATGCTCGGGTCTTAAAATGATGAAATTGGTTTCTTATCAGCCATCTGACCCACGATGATGCGATCGAGCAGCTTTTAACCTGGCGAGACCGAAACAACAAACTCTGAAGTACAGACGGATGGGGTGGGTGGTGTTATTTTGGGTTTCTCCCTTCATGGCACTGTTGATGTTATGGAAAGTGCTCGGAGCCAATGCTCGGATGATATCTGGCATCCCTCACCCCCAGGTTGCGTTCCTCGTAGTTAACTTGCAGGTTGCACGAAGCCTCCGTGCAGTTTAATGGGCTTTAATTTCAGGGGTAGCTAATTAAACAAGCAGGCGTGGTGTTTGCTCTTGTGTTGAATAAACACTGGCCTGTTTTGGTTTGTCTCAAAACACCCTCCTGGCTGGCAGAGGTGGGTGCCTGCACCTGGAAAGGTAATTCTCACCGTGGACAAGCTCTGATCTAAACTAAGGCAAGGACTTTGCAGCCGAAAACCGCCTGAAATTAGCCACGTGGTCTTTTGCGCAGACGTAACGAGTCTGGTGTTAAAAGCATGCTCTGAATTGCAGCAGGAGCGCTTTCTGGGATGGGTATCCAACTTATTGGTGAGATCAAATCGAAAGACCAGGGTTTGTTTTGTTTGTTTTTTTTTGCAGCAAGTCCTAAGCCACGGTCAGGGCTGGAGCAGATGCCTGCCCTCGCGTCCGCCTCTTGCTGCACGCCTCCCGAATGGCATCGTCGCCTGGGGGTTTGCTCTCCGGGTATCGTACTGCTCCCAGCGAGCTTGCCTTCTTTCCAGCACGGGTTTGTGGACCAGGGATTGGGTCAAACGTGGAGCATCCCGTGGCGTGAGCAACCCCCAGTCCAGTTTAATCCCACATGTTGCTTTCCTATGAGAAGACCATCAGTTCCAGCAAACGGTTAAGCTGCTTAAGCCTAGGTATTATGGGGAACCTGGTTTGGAAATGTTTACCAAGGACAATTGCTCAAAAAAAACCCCCCGCTGTTTTGAGGAAATTCATTGCAATGTGCTGATTGCAGTTGTTTCTGCCTAACTCAGGCTCGTGACGGTTTTTGGCTCCTGTCAGCGTTTTCAGCGTAGCTGAAGGTGTCATGTCATCCGCCAACAGATCAGTACCTGGACTAGTCAGCAAGGTGTGTGAGAACATTAAATCAAGGGTAAGCTTTTGCACGAGGTCATCACTCAAATGAGTTCTTCAGTTTGATAATCTAAAGAGGTTTTATTCATTAACGAGAGAACCCGGCTGCGAGGTGGTGGCTGCTCGGTGCCTGTGGGCATGCTCAAGCAGTGAGCTGGGAACAAAACCCCTCTTTTTTTTTTTTTCCCCCCCTAAAATAGACCTCCCGACCGAGGTCAGGAGCAAGTGCAGCTGACCTAGGGGCTGCGGCCATGTCCTGGCTACCTGCTTACGAAGTCACCTTTTGGGTGACCCATGGGTGGCTGCTGTGCGCCCATCCTGCCCACGGCATCTGCGTCCTGAATGCAGCACCCTATTTTTAAATGGTGAGCAGCTCGGGTAAGTCCAGAGGACCATGCAGGGACCGATTTTTTTCAGCCTTTGAAGTTCTTTGTGCGAGGAAGTGGTCAGTGTGGGGAGGATAGGAAGACGTGGAATCCTTGGGCAGGGGGAGCTGCATGGAGTTGGCTATATGTTGGTCTACAGGCAGATTGGAGCTAGCTCATCTCTGGTGGGCTAGCTCATCTCTGGAGCTTTTTGTTGTCCTCTCGGTGTGTCGCTGCATCAGTTATGGTGCCGGCCTCCACATCCAGCAGTGCAAGTGACTTTCCTGTGCCTGCCCTTCTCTGGTCACGCTGGTGCGACTGGTTTCCCAACATTGCAGCTGGGAACAAAGAGAGCGCGTGGCTCTGCGCATTGCACCAGCAATTCAGCTGAGGACAGCTACTTCTTTCCGTCGGACAAAGATGAAATTAGTGAAGGGTGATGGAGACGGGGCTCTGAAGTGTTGATGCAGTTAAAGCTCTGTCATCATCTCCACTTGGGGGAAGCACAGCTTCTCAGGGACTCGGTTGCTTCAGCTTTTGACAGCTCTTGAAGTCCAAATTAGCATCCAAATTATCTAAGTCAGGAGACACTGCTGGGACTGTAGCCCTGATAGTAGCATGATAGTTGCTCCAAGATTGTCTCAGTGAAAGCTTTTTACTGTGCTTGAAGTTTTTGTTGCCCTGGTTAATTTGGTGTCTTGCGATGGGGAGGAGGGGTTTGGGTTGCCTCCCTCAAGTGTACTAGGTCTTAATGAGTTGTTTCTTGCAGCACCCATGGAGGCAGGAAATAAGTTCCCCTCCTTTCCTTTTCCGTGGCTGCCCTTAGCCTGCCCTTTGTGGATATTGCCCTAAAATCTCATGGGGGGGACCATGAGGAGCCATCTCTTCCACAACAGCATCACATGGGGAGCAGTGTATATGGTTTCTCCTGGTGATGGCCCTAGGTGGGGCCACAGCATGGTGTCCATACCGTTCCTTCGTCAACTGAGAGCGTGTCACCAGCTGAAGAGCTTTGCCCAGCATCCCTGCTCCGGACCAGCTCCTGCAGACGTCTGTGCCAAGGTGCAGATGTGCCCTTAGATTAACCCACCGATGAGTCTGCAGTGCTTAAAAAAGAAAATGAGAGACTTTCCTCCTCTTCCAAAGCAGAGGATGATGAGCGTGAGCCACGGGTGTGTGTCAGACAAGGCTGTTTCTTCTTCAAAAGTGTGTCCCTCTGGCCAGTGGCTGGATTGCGCATCCCGCAGGAGCCGTCTTACTTTGGCCATTGGCTGAGCTCTTGGGCTCCTGAAGAACTTTGGAGGGGCTGCAAGGGCTTGGAGGAAGAAGGTGTTCTCTCTAAGGGTTTTAAACTTGAGTTTGCAGCTTTTACATTTAACCCATGGGAGCTCGGAGCTGGATGTGATACTGGGTTTTCACGCTTTCGTTGGTCCCTGTGGGGACTTGGCTGGAACAAACACCTTGACCCTGGTGGAGGAGAGTCCATTCACAGCTCCCTGTTAAAAAATAATTCAAAAACACCTTTGGGACTTCCCCATGTGAATTAGGAAGTGTTTTTCTTCTTGGAAGAACATTGAGCAGGCAGTAGGGAGAGAGGGGATCAGGACTGAACTCTGCCTCTTCTGATATGGGCTAGTGGACATCCGAAGAAGCTGCTGAGAGCCTGTTCCTGATGGGGGTGGGTTTTCTACCAGCCAGGCAGCAGATGCCTGGAGTTCCTTGTCGAAGGATGTTGTGGAGGCCAAAAGTGTACGTGGGTTTAAGGGAAGACTTGAACAAGTCCTCTCCTGGACAGGAGGTCCAGCTGAGCTTGCAAAACGGGCAGTGAACCTCTGTTGAGGTCTCTTCTCTGTTGAGGTGCTCTCCTTTGGTCACATTCCATCACCACGAGATGTTTGGGCAGATGCTACCTTTTTTTTTTTATTAGTTTTGTGGGACGGAGCAGTCTTCTTAAGATGTGCCAGGAGGTACCCCTCTTTCTGTGCCGGGGTTTCTGCAGCATTGGCTGCACCAAGGATTGTGCCACTGGAGACATCCCTCTGCCTTGTGTTTTTGGGGATGCCAGAGGGGGCGACTCGTCTTGCAGCCCATGAAACCTTGGAAGCAAGTACAACTTTATTTACTACCCTGATATATTATCAGGACTCGTGTGCATGTAATGGTTTTATTGCTGGAAAGCATCTCTGTTGGGTAGTGGGACCTGGGCTGTCAGCCTAGGAGCACCCTTTTTATGGCCCTGTAAAACACATGAGGGTTCCTGCCATGTACAGCACTGCTGGCACCTTCCAACGCTGGCAAGCTTTTTAAACTTTTGCCATGCTGGCACCATTTTCAGTGATTTTTGGGAGGACTTTGAAGTTTCTTTGAACGCTCGAGGGTGGTACCTGCATCTCTGGGATCCTCCTGTGCCCTTGGCAGTCAGCACACTGGTGCTGCTCTCTGCTTTATGCCAAGACATTAGTGGACATGGTGGTGTTGGGTTGATGGTTGGACTTGATAGACTTAAAGGTCTTTTCCAACCTTAATGATTCCGTGATTCTGTGATATCCAGCGTTCCTTACCGTCAGCAGCTCTCGAGCTGTACCCGACCCAGTCTCGCTGGCTTCTGCAGTGCCTTCTCCTGACTTGGTGGCTGATTGCATGGGTCACGGGTGACCGAAATCAGTGGGGGTGAGTGCTGGGCTGGAGCCCGTGCTTGGCAGCAGTAGGAGGTCCTGCAAGGAAAGCCCTCTTCCCCCACCCCCAAAGACTAATCTATATTTGAGTCACTTGAAAGGCAGCGCTGGACTCGTGTTCCCGAGCATGTTGCTATAAAAGGAAGCTTTCCCGTCCTTCCTACTTCGTTTGCGAAGGGTGACGTCCCCATCAGGGAGGCTCTGATGGACACCAGGTGCCATCAGACACCCGCAACACTTGCTCAGTCATAATTACTGGTTTTTTTCCCTCCCTCCCTTCTACCTCTGCCCCATCAAACCTGCCACGTGTGGCTTGTGCTCGCCTGGCAGCAGGCTCAGCTGGCAGGAGCAGAGCCAAGCTTAAGCTTGCAGGCAGGATTTTTTCCGTAAGGCTTGGTGTGGGCTGGAGAGGCCAGCGCCGCACGGGGCTGTGCTCTTCAGCCGTCTCTGTTGCCGTTGCGATGCCCAAGCAGTGCATCGTGCTTGCCATGCACAACGGGGATCGGGCCCAAAGCAAACCCCTGAGAGATGAGGGTGCTGTGGGAGGGCTGGGAGGCTCTGATATTTCTGCAAGTCCCTTCTCGTTCGCTATAGAAGGGACTAAAGCAATGTGTTTTCTGTTCTGGCGCATTGGTGGCTCTAGGGCTTGTTCCGGGACGTACATGAATTCACGTTAACGTGCTCTTTCTGGTACAAAGAGCTTGTGCTTTGTGTTGTCTTAAGGGGTGGTTTACCTTTGGTTGGGTTGTTGGGTTTTTTTTGGAAGATGAAAGTATTGGCTTTGCAAATACAAGTGGTGAAGTAGGAGATAAGAGAAAGGCGACAAGGTCAGGAATCACTGGAGTATGCGTCATTGCTGGCATCGAGCGTGCAAAATGCTTGGCCCAGGTTTCTTGAGGGGAAAAAAAACAAGAGCAGGCAGCTCTTCCCCACCCATCTTCACCAGCAAGGCTCAAACTGCCTTACTGAAGAGGTCAGGATCACAGGGAGCAAGGTGCTTTGTCTCCAGGATACAGGAGAAGGTGGAAGAATCATCCCACGCTCCCTCCTAACCAAAACCCATTGTTCTCTGCTGGCACTCAACTACCGCCAAATGTTTGGAGACTCTTAGAGGAGTCCCATGGCCAGAAGACATCTCCCTGTGCTGCAGGGCATCTCCATGGTGTCCTGCAGGGGTTCAGCTGGGCGGACTGGTGGATGGGGCAGATGCCAGGCCACTTGGTGGGGGTAAGTGATGGGGTTGCACAAGTCAAGGTGGTCTTTCCCAGTGCTGCATGTGCCCTGAGAGGACCTTGGACCATGCTGCCCTCGTGATTGCTTGCAGAAAGTGATGGATACACCACGTGGCCACTCGTGGAAGTAGGAAGTCGGCCACGAACCCATCCTTCTGGGACTGACCTGAGAGATGAGCTGCAAGAGCGTCCATCTGTCCACCTTGTCGCCAAGGGTGGCAAGAGGATGCCAGCAGTTTCAAAAGCCATCCCTCTCGCAGGAGGCTGCAGAGGGCCTGGCTGGGTCCGCGCTGACGTTACGCATTCAGAGGATGCTGTGTTCTTCACCTCCCGCTACGTGCTGGAGGATCTGTTAATAGAAGCGTGGAAAAAACGGGCACATCTCTACATTTTTTTCTGCTGGGTGGAAGTGTGTTGAGCAACTTAATCCCAATGGCCAAGGTTGTGTCACAGCATAGTCATGAGAAAGCTCTTGAAGGTGAAGAATCTGCAGGACAAAAGTTCCTAAATTAGACTGTTTGCTAAAATGTGGCAATTTTAGCAAAAAAGAAAAAATCCATTACATATTGCAGTGACGGAATCTGGTTTGTATTGGTGCTCCTGGGCACATCTGCTGGCTCTCCCTGAGCTCATCAGCTCCTTCAGGGCCAGCGTGTCCCCTGGGTTTCCAGGAGGAGTCTGTTCTCTGACTGCTTGCATGGTCTTGAATTACTTAAGGTTTTGTGACTGTGATAAAAGCAACATTTTCAGTAAATTCGTTGTGTAGGATGAATGCGCTCTGTGGGTAGTGCTGTGGCTCTGGGAAACGAATTTCTAGCTACAAAGAATTAAATTCTCTTGTAGTTAAGCAAAGCTGGCTGTGTTTAAAAGAAACCTCCAACAACACTTCTGTGTTTGGAGGAGAGCTGGGGGAGCTTGACTTTGGAGAAGGAAAGGGCAAATTAAAAGCCATTAGCAACAAGTGCCTGGAGTTGGTCTTGGCTTCGGCGTGGGAAGAGGAGGATGAGTGATTGATCAGAAGCTCTTTCTTCTCTTCTCATTCTTCAGTTTGTGGCCAAGGGTAGGTGGAAGATTTCTCCTGAACTTACACGATGGGCTTTGGGTTTGGTGGGCTTTTTATGCATTTCCCAGGGAGAACAGGCATGGAGGTGTGGTAGTTATTGCAAGGTTCACCTCTTACATCATGGCGGCTCCTGTTCCTGATGCTTCCCATGGACACGTGCGTGCCATGGGGGGATGGACCCTGCAGCTCCCTGGCTTGGCCAAGCTCCAGGGAGGACTGGGAGGTGTGGGATGGGTTGGGACATGCCTTGGTCCTCCCCACCTCCTTTTGCTGGTGGCACGCACCGTGTACTGCCCTAGCTTTGGCTGCACATGGAAGGACCTGGCTCTATCTCCAGGCCCAATGGTGCTTGGTACTGCCTGGCCCCACCAGCCCTCTTGGGTCTTATCAGCCCAAATTCTTGGCAGTCAGGGGTTTTCCATCATTGAGGCTTTTGGACGGGTCTCCCACCTACCCGTGCTGCAGACAGTGCTTGCTGGAGAAGACCTCCCCTTGGCCAGCAGCAGATCCTGCTTCCCGCCCTTGGGCTCTGCATTTTCAGGTGTTCCCATGTTTTTCTTGCATTTCTTTGCTTGCGGACACGGGGCTTACGCTGCTGGTGAGTATTTTTCCTGGGATTGCTTTTCTCCGCTAACCCCGTTCAGCATGGCCGGATGCCTGTGCTACGGTCTTTGATTTATAGCTCGGTATCCGGGCAGAGGTGAGTCTGTACCGTCACCCCATTGGGACCAGCTTGAGCTGGGAGCACTGGGGAGGAGGGGGCTCTGCTGCCGGCCCCACCATCCCACCGTGGAGCCTCTGCCGGGGGTTCTCGGGGGGCTCCCCTGGGCTTTTGGGGCTGGGTGGGGAAAGCCTGTGGTTGGGTTTCCAGGCTAAGCCGTCCCAGAGAGTTTGCAGAAGTTATTTTTAACCTTTTCCGTGCCACTGCATGCCGGGAAGTGCTGCTGGTAGAAATCAGCTGAACACCGTGCTTGGAGACGCTGCAGGAAAAAGACCTTTGGGGTTTTTTTGAATAGGTTTCAGTAGGTTTTTTTAATTAGGTGTTAGATTGTCATCAGCCCTGGACCCTCCCCAAACTTCCTGCGGTTCCGTGCCCGGTAGAGAGGAGATCCAGGAGTAGGCAGGGCACTTACCCAAGACCCTGGAGATCCTGCTGACTGCTCCTCAGCTTGCTCAGGACGGCTTCCGTTGCCTTGAGAAGTGGCCGAGGGGAGCACGGCTGCGTCTGGTCTGCACGTCCCATCTGTCCCTCCCCAAAACCCGTGTTCGTAGCCCCGGCTAATGCAAAGCTAAATCTGAGCTCTGCGAGTTGCCGACGGCCCCATCGTTGCCCTGAGGGGTGACCCACGGACGGGCGTCCCCGGGGAGCAGAAGCCCAGCAGACGGGGAAGGGAGGAGACGCAGCCGCTGCGTGCCCCCACGCGGTGCCAGCGCAGGGTTTTGGAAAGAGGAGCGACGCAGCGGTGCCGCGGGGTGAGTACCACGGAGCCCCGACCCGGGCGGCTGCTGCCTGCGTGCTGCCTGCGTGCTGCCTGCTGGATTCCTTGGGGTTGGGGAAAGCAGGCAGCAGGTCCTCCTGGCTTGCACGGTTGGGATTTTATCCCGCAGTATTGCCTTTCCCTCGGCGGGGGGGGGTTGGGGGGACCTGGTGTGAAAAGCAGGTCGCGGGACGAGGTGCCGTCACCGGCTTGCTCACCGGCTTCCCGCTCCCCCCACCCCGTTCGGTTCTGATGCTGTTCATGGCTTTGGGCAAACAGATGGGACTGGGTTTTTCCCAGTCTATATTTAATCCTGGTCTATATTTAAAGCGCTTTCAGAGGAGTCAGCAGACCATTGTCTCAGCCCTGGCTGCAGAAGTGATTTCCAAACAAATCACGCCCCGTCCACCCTTGTTTCCCCCACCCTGCTCCCGCCTGTCCCCTTTTGTTCTCACGCAGCCTGAGTTTGAAGGCTCATCCTTGCTGGTTGTCTGTCCTGCCTCTGCACTCAGAAGCACCTTGGGTCCGTCCCCAGGGACCGTCAGCTCCAAAACGGAGCTCCCACCCCGAGTCCAGCCGCGGCGGGGGGCTTGCACCCATCCTTTTTTGTGTGTGTGTGAGAGCGTTGCTGCATCTAGAAGGGACTGAGTCGCACCCAACATGCTGCTTTCTCTCTCTCGAGAGAGAGAAAATACCTTTTTGTAATCCCTCATTTGGATGTACCTTCTTGCTGCCTTTTGAGACCGCGGGGTACGTGTAGGGGGGGATTTTTCCAGCTGTTTCTTCACGCAACCACATCTGTCCAGACCTTTAGCATAAAGCTTCCCCTACAGTGACATAAATACAGGACGGGGGAGCATCCCTGTAGATGCCGGGCGCTGCGAGGCGTGTGGATATGTTGCTGAGAGTTGGTGTGCAGCTGTAACGATCGAGATCAAAAATTACTTGGCACTAGACTTCCAGGCAGGTGTTTTAAATTATATTCATGATTCGCACTTTGATTTACAGGAGAATCTGGTTTCTTTCTTGCTTTGTGCGGTGCTCGCCAAGCGGGGTGACCTTTGGGCTGTCGAGGTGTTTTTGTTTAACAGGGCTGTGTGCGAGCGTCGCTAAAACGGGTGAAAACTTCGCCGCTTGAGCTATTTCCGCGACGACGCTGCGCACCTCGTGCTGGATTTTGTGCCTGTGGAGCCGTGGAGGGCTTGAACCTTCCAGCTAGAGAGAAGAAAAATAAAAAACACCCTGCCTGGTGTCCGCAGGGTCTCTTTAGGGGGTCAAAGTGTTTAGGGGCTTGCGTGGCAGCTGGAAAATGCGCGGTCCCAAACGGTGCCTCGCATTGAGAAGCAGCGCCTGGTGCGCTGCAAAGGGCTGAGCTGGGTGGGCGCGGAACCACGCGGGCTAACCGGCACGTCTTTCCTCCCTTCCCACTGACTGCCTGGTGCTTTTTCTTGCTGCTGGTGGCAGCTCCCAAGTCCCTGGGAGTCTTACCTGGCGCGGCTCTGATAAGCGCAGTCTTGACTCGAAGCCTGGTTTCTCCGTATTTAATGCCTGCCAAGCCCTCTCCCCGTGGCCCGCTCCCAGCAGGACCCGAAAGAACGCTCTCCTCGAAGGGAAAAGTGGTTGCACGCAAGTTCTCCCTTCCCTTTTCTGGCTGGAGCCCGGTGCATCCCTTCCAGCTAACCGCATTCCCAGAATACCAGCCCGGGGGATGGCTTGGGAAGCGTTTCAAGCAAGCTGGAGTATCTCCTGCGCAGGCTCTCCCCGGCAAATTTCCTCTTGCTGCATTCCAGAAAAGGGCACCGACTCCTTCGGGGCTTGCTTGCTGCTCCTCGCCGTGCCGGCGGAGAGAGTCGCGCTGGCGTAGTACCAGCCGGCTGCAGCCAAAGCAATGGGCCCTTCTCTTCACGCTTCCAGCAGCTCCATATTCCCACCTAAGGAATCTGGGTCTGGGGGTTATTTTCTGCTTGATCTGATTTTTTAAGCGGGGTGGGGTGGGGGGGAATTGCATGGGAGGGAGAGAAAGGAAAAACAGGGAGAAGGGAAAAAGGGTGTTAGGAGTGGATGAAAAGCTGTTTGGGTTGCTGAGCTCAAGCAGGGGGTTTGGATATAAGTTATAATTGCACAGGGCTTTATTTTTAAGAGCTGTTGGTGTTTTGTAGGCAGGCTGGAGTCTTGGGGCAGGTGTATAGGGAGCAGGCTGTAGGGATGTCTGCAGGGATGCCGGATGGCAGGGTTTACCGGGATAGTGCCAGGTACGCCTGCTCCTTGGTGCAAACCTGGAGGAGCAAAGCATGGCTCGGGCTCTGCCTTTCCTTCAGCTTGTGGAGGGGTGCTGGGCTTGCCGGCTCCTGGCCTGTCTGGCCACCCTCCAAGCCGCAGAGAACGCGGGTGACACCAGAGGAGGTCTTACCAGCGCCTGCATCGGCGGCTACGCCGGCGGTTGAAGTGCCGGCGCGTTCTGTGGGCAGCGGGATGTGGGTTAATTTTCCTCTCGGCTCCGGTGTGCTGCTCCAGCTGCTCTTCCACAGGGTTTCTGGCAGTGTCGTTGCAAGTGTTTTTGGAAAAAAGAAGGAAAAATCCCATTATTTATATTTTTTCCTTTTGGAAACTTGTCTCACCACCACCATCATCATGCCTGTACTGGCTCCGCGCCGCAGCTCGAGCGAAGCTGGGCAGTTGGTGCAAGAAGGGACGTTTCTCTGCCCGATGCCTGCCCAGCTGGCCAGGCGAGGGGAGGGATGCGGGGAGCAAGCGGGAAGAGCCAATCCCCATCCCCGGAGATGCTGGCGCTGCAGTGGGAAGCAGCGATGACCCAGTTGAACGTCCAAAAAGCCTGGTCCTGTGGGCCCTCCGCGCTCGCTCGCCACTGCCCCGGGCTCCTGCAGCATCTGAGCGCTTGCTGGTTTTATAAATACGTGTTACAGCAACGCGCAAATGCCCTGAGAGCTCTTACGAAATGGGGAGAAGGACCAATTTATGAGCCTGGGAGCAACGTATCCCCAAGTAACTCGTAAAGGCAAGAAGAATGCTGTTAAGGGGCATGGTGGCCAGCAGTAGCATTGTGCAAGACCAGGCTCTCCTCACCATCCAAAGCCCTTCATGACGTGTAGGCACTGCCATGCTTGTTAGGAGCACCCAGGTTATCTTTCGCGATACTTTAAGGAGACTGTGAGGATGTTCTCCTTATCAGCACTGCAGGGTTGGCACACGCTCGGGGAGAGCGTTGTCAGGGTCCAGCAGGAGCAGGGCAGTGATCGTGCCCCATACTGGGCACTGGTGAGGCTGCACCTCGAATCCTGTGTTCTGTGTTGGGCCTTTTGCTCCAAGAAGGACGTTGAGGTGCTGGAGCGTGTCCAGAGAAGGGCAACAGAGCTGGTCAGGGGTCTGGAGAACAAGTTTGATGAGGAGCGGCTGAGGGAACTGGGAGAACTCTTCTCCAGTCTGGCGAAGAGGAGGCTGAGGGGAGACCTTATGGCTCTCCACAACTACCTGAAAGGGGGTTGTGGTGACGTGGGTGTTGGTCTCTTCTCCCAAGTAACCAGCGATAGAATGAGAGGAAATGGCCTCAAGTTGCCCCAGGGGAGGTTTAGACTGGATATTAGGAAAAATTTCTTTATTGGGAGAGTGGTCAAGCATTGGAACAGGCTGCCCAGGGAGGTGGTGGAGTCACCATCACTGGAAGTGTTCAAAAAACGTGTGGACATGGCACTTTGGGACATGGTTTAGTGGGCATGGTGGTGTTGGGTTGACAGTTGGACTTGGTGATCCTAGAGGTCTTCTCCAACCTTAATGATTCTGTGATTCTGTCAGTGCGTGGGTGGCATGGTGGGACCTGGAGCCTTTGCTAATGTGCTGGGGTTTGTTTCTGTCTCCCAGGCTGGTTCCCCAAGGTGACGGCGGGGTCCCCGTAGCCGGCTTTGCTCGCGGAGAGGCCATGGCCACCTAGTGTCCCCCGGGACCGGCGGGGTCGGTGGGCCGGAGATGGCAGCGCAGAGGATCCGGGCGGCCAATTCGGGCGGCCTGCCACGGTGCAAGTCAGAGGGGACGCTCATCGACCTCGGCGAGGGCTTCGCCGAGACCAGCCTCTGCGATGTCAAAGGTGCGGAGGGATGGGTGGGATGGGTTGGGATGATGCCCCCTCCTCAGTTTGGGTGCACCCTCTCACCCTGGGGTCCACGAGGGCATTGGTTATTAATTAGCAGACAGCAGCTGATGGGGGAAGAGGAGCAAGCGCTGACGAGCGCGTCCACATGTGCAAGGACGGGCATGGACCTGACACCAAGAGATCCATCAGCCAAGAGAGGTGACAGCAGCAAGGCGATCGCAAGGGTTTCTTTTCCCTGTCCCCAGAACTGGAAGTTTGCATGTTGCTTGAATAATCCTTTTTCTTCCTTTTATTGCTTTTTCTTCAGCTGTATTTGCCTTACTGAGCATAAAAGCCATGTTCAGGTGCGAGGGGAATTACTGTTCCCCCAGCAGAAACAGATCCCAAGAAATAAGTCCAGGTGGAAGTTAGCGTGCCCCCAGGGCCTTTAAAAATAAACATGCACAAAAGCGATTGCGTAGCAAGAACAGACCCGAACATCAAACTTTCTTGCTGCAAATTAGATTGTTTTAACGTGAAAATAGGAATTACTCACATTCTCTAAGGATTTTGCCTGTTCCAGCGCGTCCCTGTTAACGCTGCCGCCGGACCGGCTGCGTGCATAGCTTGGGGGGTGGACGCGGGGACAGCCGCTCGCCCCTCTGATCCGAAGGGATGGGGAGATGGAAGATGCCCCATCCCGCAGACAGCTCTGGGTTAACGGTGGCTTCCTACCACGGTGGCAAAACAGTTTCCATACAGAGTTTATATATAGTTTTAACGCTGAATAAATGTCCTCGCGACTTTCTCTACCTGCTGGTAGAGGAAGTGGATTAACGACAGGTTGTTTAGGATGTGTGCAAAAACTCTTCTTAATATTTTGATGCCCAGAGTATCTATTTAAAGACTTCTGTTTGCTCCTCTGTGCCTTCCCTTGCGTTGAGGTTTCTGTGTCTGAGAAGTGCTGCCAGCCGGCAGCTAATGACCGCAGGGATGCGCAGTCTGATCTGCCATCCCTTCACCTCCAGGATTTTAGGGGCTTCTTGTGTTTCTTAAATCCCCCTTTTCCCTCCAGAGGGCTCTCGAGCCTATTGAAGCAGGTGCTATCCCAGTTCTCTTGCAGCTCCGTATTGGTGAAAATGAATCTCTCCTTGTTTTCTTAGGTCTGTCTGGCGAGATAACACACATTTGAATGTTGATGTAGCATCACCTGAAGCTTGTTTCTGCCACTTTTTACAGAAATAGGACCTAAAAGCGAAAGCAAACCCAATAAATATGGTGACAGAGTGAGCATCTGCAGGCTTGACCCAGCTCTTTCGCATGTAATTGGGATCCCTTGCCAAATTGACTTTCAGCTGGTGCTGCTGAAAGGGAGGTTGGAGGTGCTGCTTGGTCCACGGCAGCGCCGCAGCAAGGCGATGCTCTGCTTTCTCAGCGTTCAAACTACACCACCTTCTTTAGAACTGGAGTTATTTTTTGTTGAGGAGCTTTGGAATGCAGATGCTACGTAAGGGGAGTGAGATGCTGATTTTTTTGGCCGGTGTGACTTGAAAAAGTAGGAGTATGATGTGCCCTTAGTTGTTTCTTGTACTGAAACATAAGATGTTTCACGCTGGCACGATGGCGGAGCGACAGCATTTTTAGCCTGTGCTTAAAGTTACTTTGGGTTTGCATTACCTTGGGTTATCGTGTAATCTCTTGGCAGAGGAGGCATTCACCAGCAGCAGCACAGGGAACTATTTGCATGGAGAGCACAATGGTAGGGCTAAAGAGCTGGTGGCCGAAGATCTTGAGATACCGCTGAGCAAATTAGTAGGGTAATGGCTGTGTAACCTCTTCCTATGTAGCAGTTGTTGAGAAGCCCCTCCTAAATTAACTTTTGTTATTTTAAATGTGGGCATTTAAGGGGATGCTTGTGATTCTGGCAGGTGCCCGTAGGTGCTTAGGTCCCGACACGTAGGAGCTTAGATCCCAACACGCCGGGTAAAAAGGAGAGCTCATAAGAAGCGACTCCAATTCCATCAAAACTCCCTCCAGTACGTATCCTTGTCCGTCATTCATCAGGGAGTGGAGGGAGGCTGTGGGACGCTGGTGTCTCGTACAGCAGTGGCTGCATGAGGCCCTACGTCAAGAGGGAGGCTTGTTGCTAACAACAGTTGACTGCATTGGGAGGAGAGCCGCTTTCTCCGTGCCTACCTCGCTACCGCGGCAGGGTGCCAGGCTGATGCCGTTCCTGTCCTGGCTCCCGCTGCTCTTCCCAGCTGTGGCGATGCAGATCGTGAACCCTTTGAGGAAGAGGAACGTGCATGTATCAGAAGCAGAGGAGGGAGGAGTTTTGTTTAAAATTTTAGAGGGGGGGGAAAAAAAAAAATCCCTGCCGGTTTGAGAGGTTGTAAAAGTACCGTACTTCACTGCTTAAAGTAGTGTGGATTGCCGACCTGAAGTAAATGATTGCAAGTCAGCTGTGACTCTTGGTGGATTGCTTACAGTGCTGTTTTCTTCTTGGTTTTGCAGTGCCTTCTCCTAGTGCCTTGCTGGTTGACAATCCCACATCCTTTGGAAATGCGAAGGAAGTAATAGCAATCAAAGATTACTGTCCGACTAATTTCACCACGTTGAAGTTCTCCAAGGGAGACCACCTTTATGTCTTAGACACGTCGGGAGGTGAGTGGTGGTACGCTCACAACACCACGGAAATGGGTTACATCCCTTCCTCCTACGTCCAGCCTGTAAACTACCGCAACTCTTCCTTAACGGACAGCGGGATGATCGACAATCTACTAGAGAGCCCTGACGAGGGCGTCAAGGAGTTAGACCTGCTTGGAGAATGGACTGATGTGAAAAGAAACTCTGTGAAAACCTACAATAACAACCCGTTCTTGAACGGAGTCCAGACGAACCCATTTCTGAATGGGAATTTGCAAACAGTGCCCAGCTCGGACAAAGAGTCCAACTCCAACGTCGCCGTTGACTTGCTACTCTTCGACACGGGGGCTCCTACTTCAGCTGTTTCCAGTTCGGCCGCTAATAGCAGCCTGGGTAACATTTTTGACGAATTTCCATCCACAAACAGGCTGGATATGGAACAGCCTGTGAAAAGGGACAATCCCTTCTTCAGAAGTAAGCGTTCCTACAGTTTGTCTGAACTGTCTGTTCTTCAGGCCAAGTCAGATGCTCCAGAATCGTCGGGTTTCTTCAGTGGTTTGAAGTCTCCCACCCCTGAGCAGTTCCAGAGCCGGGAAGATTTTAGGACCGCGTGGCTGAACCACAGGAAGCTGGCTCGGTCTTGCCATGACTTGGATTTGCTTGGTCAAAATCCTGGCTGGGGTCAGACGCAACCGGTGGAGACCAACATTGTCTGCAAGCTGGATAGCTCTGGTGGAGCCGTTCAGCTTCCAGACACCAACATCAGCATCCACGTGCCAGAGGGCCACGTGTGCCCTGGGGAAACGCAGCAGATCTCGATGAAAGCGATGCTGGATCCACCGCTGGAGCTGAACAGTGACAAGTGCAGCACCATCAGCCCGGTCCTGCAGATCAAACTCAGCAATATGGAAGTGAAAACCTACATCATTCTGGAGATGAAAGTGTCGGCAGAGGTCAAGAATGACATCATGAGCAAGAGTTTAGTAGGGCTGCAGTGCCTGCGGAGCGACATGAAAGAGGGGCCATACACACCGATGCAGCTGAGCTATTCATATGGGGACACGATCCAGGTGCAGCTGGAGAACCTGGAGCCTTGTATGTACATCGCAGCCGTAGCCCAGGGACAGAATATCCTCTACCCTTACACTGTTTGGGATTACATCAGCAAGAAGATCACGGTTGGCGTCTACGGCCCAAAACACATTCACCCTTCCTTTAAAACCGTCGTGGCCATGTTCGGGCATGAATGCGCACCCAAGACTCTCCTGGTGAATGAGGTCACAAGGCAGTCCCACAGCCCCGCTCCTGTCGCCCTGCAGCTCTGGGGTAAGCATCAGTTTGCTCTGTCCCGGCCTCAGGACCTCAAGCTCTGCATGTTCTCCAACATGACCAACTACGAGGTGAAAGCTAGTGAGCAAGCCAAAATTATTCGGGGCTTCCAGATGAAGCTGGGCAAGGTCAGCCGCCTTATCTTCCCCATCACGTCCCACGACCCCAACGAGCTCTCAGACTTCACTCTAAGGATACAGGTCAAGGATGACAAGGATGCCATTTTGACCCAGTTCTGCGTCCAGACACCACAACCACCTCCGAAAAGTGCCATCAAACCGATGGGGCAGAGGCGGTTCCTCAAGAAGAACGAGGTTGGAAAGATCATCCTTTCACCTCTGGCTGCCACCGCCAAGTATCCAGTTTTTCAGGACCGACCAGTGTTGAGCTTGAAGTACGGCAAGCTGCTGAAGACGGTGGTGAGGCAAAGCAAGAACCACTATTTGCTGGAGTACAAGAAAGGAGACATCATAGCCCTCCTCAGTGAGGAGAAGATCAGGTTAAAAGGGCAGCTGTGGACCAAGGAGTGGTATATTGGTTACTACCAGGGAAAAATAGGCCTCGTGCACACCAAAAACGTGCTGGTGGTTGGGAAGGTCAAGCCCAGCTACTTCTCTGGGCCAGATCTCACCACCAGCTTGTTGCTCGAGCAGATCCTGAGGCCCTGCAAATTCCTTACCTACATCTACGCCTCTGTGAGGACTCTGCTCATGGAGAACCTTAGCAGCTGGCGGTCCTTCGCCGATGCGCTGGGGTACTTGAACTTGCCGCTCACATTTTTCTGCCGAGCAGAGTTGGACAGCGAGCCAGAGCGAGTGGCCTCTGTCTTGGAGAAGCTAAAGGAAGACTGCAATAACACCGAGAACAAGGAGAGGAAATCTTTCCAGAAGGAGCTGATGACGGTGAGTCTGAGGGTGTCTTTAATTCTCTGCCGTGCAGAGTGATTAGGGTGAACGGGGTGTGGAAGCTTCCTAATTCAGTCTGTGGAAAATGAAGTTCATCTTTAAGGTCTTCTGCAAGCTGCTTGGCACAGCCAGGTGGAAGTTCAGGTTGTGCGTGTTGGTGGGCTCCTGGTTTAATGGAATCAGGGCCATAAATGAGGGACACGCTGGGTGAAATACCATCGGTACACGTCGTGTGAGGGCAGCCAACAGGCTTGCTTTGGAAGGTAGCTAATCTGAAGCCTATCAAGACCAAGGTGATCTTGGTCTAGGGTTTTCATGGCACTCAACTGGTCCCTGCTGCTGGGTATTTACGTTTCAGGCTTCGACGATGCACGCTTCAAGGAGTTACCCAAGAGCTGCTGGGCTCCACAACCCCAGTGTCAAAGCGTGCATCGTTGAAGGCAATACCGATGGAAAACTGGAAAAAGGGCAAGAAACAGAAAAGCTTTTCCTATATGGATTGGGGTAGGTGAGCCATCTCTCAGGTCATGTACTTTCGCATCCCTAGGTATGTCAAAGCATGCGGGAGCGGGGTTTTACAGCTGCTGTGAAGAATGATGCTACACTTTTACCTTCATGAAACGACGACAAATTCCTCTCTAATAATGCCTGGTTATGTCTGCCCCATTTCTCTTCGAGTGGCAGCTAAACCAAGGGCACCTCTGAGCTGGGATGCTTTACGTCCAACCGTGGATGGCGGTTGCAGATTGAAATGCGTGGCTTGTTTCTGTCCTAAAGTGTGTTTGGGGGAGTGCAGCCTTCAAGTATTTCTAGGATGCCGCTAAGATATCTCTTATGAGAAATCATCTTCATGATAATTTCTAGCATTTCGTAGGAAGCAAGCCAAACTAAATACAGGACGAAATGTCTGGAAGAGATTTGCAGCTCTCACCTCTGAACAGTCTCTCCCGGAGAAGCACGATAACCGAGTTAGAGCCAATCATGTGGTTTAAAATGCCAATCGAATTAAGGAATAGCGAGAGCTTCGCTTGGTGGCAATGGGTGCAGGCAGTAGCATGCAGAATGAAATTACCCATGCCTGGGTAGAGAGGGCTGGAGCCGAAGGAATTACTTAATTTCCTAAACCCCTTTTAATATGCAAGGGGAAAACTTGAGGATTGAGTATGAGGTGTAAGGCATTATGAAGAGTACAGAGCCCTCCGTTACTCATGGAGACGTTTTCCAGCGAGTTCCCGGTGCCTGGGTACCACTTTGTGGCCCGTGGGGCAATGTTTTAGCTTCGGCTTTTGGCAAAATGCAGGCGCCAGGTCATGCCACCGACGCTGCTTCTGTTGGGGGGTGGTTCTGCCCGTGGGACGCAGTTGTCTCTCTTCTTTCTGGGGCCATCCAGGAAGGGAAAACACCCACCGTGGTAGCCAAGGCTGGTGTCTGGCCCCGCGGTTCCCCCCAGGGAGGGTTTGCCGATTTAATCGTTAGCCTCGGCGAACGTCGGGGTGAGATCTGCGCTCCTCTTGCTGGATGCTTCCAAGGGCTTCTTGCCGTTGGCCTTATTTTGCAAACCTGTAAGCGCCTCTTTTATCTATTCCCTTTGTCTCCAGGGGTCCCAGGCAGCCTCGTGGTTGTGGGAAGTCTATGCCAGACCTCAGCGGGGAGACGAAGGGAAAGATAAGGCTCTTTGGGGCAGCTAACTCGGGGCGAGGGCTGTAAGCTGCAGGAAAACATCCCGCTCCCCGAGGGGTGCTGGAGTGCGGAGTCCCAGAGCGGGTTTTATTTTCCTTGTTTGACTAGAGGCTAATAATGAGCGTTGGCTCTGTTCCCTATTCTTTGTGAGCCTGAGCCCGTCGATAAAGGATGAGCTCCCTTCCTGGTGGAAGATGCTGTTTCTTCTAAACCTCGTGCTGCTGTCAAATCTCCCTTAGCTTACGGAGAAATTAGATTGAGCCTGTTTTTAAAAAAAAAAATAAAATAAAAAGATGTTTCAGGGGATGACAACGGAGCAGTAATGTATTTTATTGTGTTCAAATCTGATTTTATTTGTAACAAATGGACTCACTTGCTGGCGTCTGCTGGCAAGAAGAACCAGTTGGATTAAGCTCTGATCTGGCCGTTTCCTCTTAAAAGTTGGTTGTCTCCTCTCAAAGGGAGGAGGGAGAAGTAGTAACCAGGTGAATCTGACTTCAGTGTTGAGTACACAAAATGGCAGAGCCGAGCAGCAGCAGCCAAGCATGGAAAAGCCTGATCATGACGACTAGTTAATAAGTAATCTGCATTTAATTATTATTTTCTCTAATCCAGCCCTAGCAGCGGTGTGTGAAGGTAACTGGGGGAATGTTGCTCAGAAGCTGAGTCATCACATCAGAGTGAGAAACCTACCTCTCCCCTCCCTCTTTGCCCATCGAAAGCAGGCAGCACACGGATGGTCTTGCTAAAAAAGCCTGGGCACAGGTGCAAGAAGACCTTGTCGCAGCTGGGCCACCGGTTCCTGGCCATGCAGTGGCCGCACTACCTGGTCCGTGGGAGCTGGGGTTGGACCTGTGATGAGACGCAGGGTTTCCCTCTTTCTCTGGATTTTCGATACGGTATTTTTTTATAGAGCCTCGCGTTTATCATCCTTTCCAGCAGACACTGTTGGGAAAAACATGGGTCTTCTGGGAGTGCCGTGGGGCATGTCAGCAGAGCACTGCAGAAACTATGAGCTTTTTCTTCTCCAGGCTACTCCTAAAGATCATACAGAAGGCACCTGATGTTGTTTCAGAAGTGATGCCTTAAGCCCCCTGAGACCCAGCCGGGCACCATGCTCAGGGACATGGCCCCACAGCCCACAGAGCCTGTGCCTAGCTGTGTTAGGTTTAAAAAAAAAAAAAAAAAAAAAAAAAAATTTATATTTAAGATGGTGAGCGCATAGCGCAGTATTTAGAGTGCGTAAGACTGGTGATTTCAGGGGTGCTGACGGCCAAAAGAAGGGATGTTTAATGCCTAAAGCAAGTGTTATTTTGGGGAGTGCTCGTACAGAGCCGAGTCGTTCAGGCTAAAACCCTGACTCTTATCCCGGAGAGGACGATGGAGGCAGGAGCCTGTGCACGAGCATCTTCTCGCCCCGGGGGTCTCACTGGCCCCTTTCTCCCCGTGTCTGAGGAGGTCCCAGGTGGGAGCCGCGGCATGGTGCCACCCCGGGCGCATGCCCTGCCGGCCACGCTTGGGTCGCATCCCTGCCCAGGCACGCGTCCCCGCAGGGGGGGTGATTAATAACACTTGGACCCCCTGGGGGTGCTTTCCGATTTAAACGCTATTATTTAAAAAAAAAAAAAAAAAAAAAAAATTAATCATTAATTTAAAAAGTCCATTTCCGTAACAGCTTCCTTGCGGGTCTTGCCCCACGCTTGGTGGGCACATGTGAACTTGGCGATGCTTTTCGCTCCTGGGGCAAAGGAGAAAGGGTTTTACTCCTTTAGTTTGGCCAAAAATGGGGAAGAACCAAGAACTCGGGTGGCTCCTCCGCAGGGCGTGGGGCTCGGGGCTGGACTGTGAAGGTTGCGGTGATGGGCACAGGCGGGGTGGCCGTGCACCTGCGGGCGGTTTTTGGGGTTGCCTGTTCCTTCTGGCTTGGCTTGCTCCCTTTCCAGCTGCTGGTTTCCATCATTAGAGGATGGGAAATGGGATGCTGCGTTTCGGAGCCGGGATGCAAATTCAGTCTCCGCTGGATGTCTTTTAAGTAGAGGCGTTTCTGCGCCGCTTTGAACTGGGATTTGAATAGCAAACCATCTCCTTCGCTGTGTGTTTGTCCGGTGGAGCAGGCTCGGGGCCGCTCCGGGGTTAATAAATGCTTTGCAGGGCGCTGGCAAGGCACAGCCCAGGTCACGTCTGGGTACCGAGGGATGGAGACGGGGTGGCTGTACCCAGCTCTCTGGGGAGGCTTGTCCAGGGCGAGGGAGGAGGAATGGAAAGAAAACCGTAGTGTAATCCCAAAAGCACCTGCTGGAGGATTAAGTCTGTTGTGAGCCCTGCTAATCCCGGCCGGGCAGTCGGGGCTTCCAGGAGCACCCGCGCGCCTTTTGTGTATTTCTGTGACACAGGGAACGAGTTGTGCCCAGGCCAAAAAAAGCACGTCACTGTTACCACTAATATTCCCCCTTTGGCTCCGACCTTAGCGGCCTTGTGTCCTTCTTTGCACCCCATCCCGCCCTGCTGCCCCATGTCCCATCACCTCTGCCCGCTCCTCCGTGTTTTCCCCAGCCCCTTAGTGTGCACGTTGAGCCTCCCCAGCTCAAATCACCGGGGGCAGAGTGCAGGAAATATGTGTTTCCGTGGCCATCAGTAGGTTTCAGAGTTAATGTGCAGCGCCGCGGGAAGCAACCCATCTCTTCCAAAGCTGTTGCTTTGAGTGGCTATACAGTTCTCGATTACGTGGCCTCCCAGCTGCTTTACTTGAGGCCATTTTCTTGTTTACTTCGAGCAGCAGAAGAGGAACAGGAGAATCTGCCTCCTGCAGCTCTATTCTTCTTAACCCCTGCAGCGCAGTTTGCTCCCGGTGGCCTCCTCCGCTTCCCGGGGACCCGCTCAGCCTCCGGCAAGAGATGAGAGCGGCTCATTTAGCCCGCTTTGCTAAACACCGGGTTGTTTCGGGGTTCGCACGCGGGTGATCGAGCCGCCTGGAAAAGCAGGTTTGAGGATGCTAAATCTGCTCTTCCTTAGGACCGTCCGAATCCTTGGCCTGCAGAGGGGAAGGGGATGAAGCTGGGGGCTGGGTGGTAAGGTAGCGTTGATGGAGAGGAGGCGGCTATGGCACAGGTGTGAGATCTAAATGCTTCTTAATGCCTTTTTTTTTAAAAAAAAAAAAACAAAAAACAAAACCTCTTTTAAATGTATTTTCCTTGCTCGCTTAGCAGGAGGGTTTATTACTTCTCTCCTAGTACAGGAAACCAGTGTAAGCACTCGAGGAGCAAACAAAGGCTGGTCTGCAGCTGTAATTAGATTCAAGCCCAGCTTTAAGCTGGAAACAGATAAGGGAAAAATCAACATGCATTTGCTTTGCAAATTGCTGGAGTGGTTTCAGATGTTCCCATCTTCCCTCAGCTGTCCCTGCGAAACAGCCTATGCGCGGATTTAACCCTTCGCCTGCTCCAGAGCTAAACCAGCCGGGGTTTGCCCAGCCCCCCGTGCCAGGAGAGGGTAGCAGGACCCACGGCAGCAGAAAGCGGGCAGACTCTGCCCGTGTGTGGACCACCACAACACCCGTGGTTCCCGTAATAACCACTCCCGCGCTGTTGTGAAGGTGTGGGTGGTGTTCCCCACGGGGACACGTGTGCCAGCGTGGTTCCTTGGGCGCTCGCTGGTGTTCAGCATCCCTCGGGGGGCTTGTCCCCTTCGCCCCTGAGCTGCGGCTTGCTTTTATTGAAGTGGGACCCCCCTGTTGAAACACAGACCCCTTGGTGATCACCCATCCCGGAGCCACCACCCTGAGTCTGCTGGTGCCACCACTCTGGACCCGGCCGTAGGAAAACGAGAGGCTCGCTCGGCAAGCTATCACCCAAGGCATAGCCTGGGGTCTGTGTGCTTGGTTCCCATGTTTTAAAAAGGTTCATTTTGTAACATAGGCCACCTTTCTGTCGCCGCTTGAGGTTTGAGGTGGGATTTGCCCAGGGACTGGGCTTGCTGCTGGGGCGGTTGCGGTCCACGGGCTCTGGCAGAGGATGAGGGAGCCCTGGTGAGAGGGATGTTGATTCTGTCAGTGGGATGCTGTCCTCTGATAACTGCCACTTAAACCCTCCCTTTCCTGGGCTGCATTTTTCCCTACTGCAACTTGCTTTCCCCTTGGAGCAGATGTTAATGTGATTTGGGACCTAAAGACAGGAGCTGACACTGCTCACTCATTTTTTTTTTTTTTTTTCCTGGCTGAGTTATCCCTAGCTAGGAAACGCTGACCCCCGCAGTTCCTCTTCCCCGCGTCTTCAAAACCGTTTGCAGAAACTCTCAGCTTTTAGCTCGATAAATGGCGCAGGAGGAGGTGGTTTCTGATCTGGCACGGGAAGGCGGAGGGGCGGTGAGAGGAGCGAGAACGCCGTAAACCAAGCGATGGTCCTGCAGTGCTGCCAGCCGGCCCTTCGCTTGGGTCTCGTGCCAGCCCGTCTCCTCCCGAGGCTCATACCCAGGTTTCATCCCGAAATGTTCCGGCTGGCCCATACCCACCCATCCGCGCTGCAGGACGGTGCTCCTCCGGGCTCGGGGAGGCAAGCTGCGCGGACCGCGTGGGGTTACTTACCTTGATCAAAGGCATCTGTTTTTTTCCCAGCCCCTGGGATGCTTTAAACTGCTTATGGCAGTGCCTGAACATCTTGAGGGGTTGCCTGGAGAATGAGGCCACGTTGGCCAGCCCAGGCTGCGAGCCTCGTCAAACAGGGCGCTTCGTTCAATTAATGGGATTACTCCTCTGGCGAGCCTGGTGGCCTAATTTCACCGGCTGTCGCTAGAAAGGGGGTGGGAGGATTTTTGGGGTGGATTCTTGAGGGGCTTCCCTGCATGGTCCCCTGGATCACCTGCCATCTACAGCCTGCCGTGACTTTCCGGTTTGGTTTTCACCGCTGTCCCTCAGGCTCTGCTGAAAATGGACTGCCAGGGGCTGGTCGTCCGGCTTATCCAGGACTTCGTGCTGCTGACCACGGCCGTGGAGGTGGCCCAGCGCTGGAGGGAGCTGGCCGAGAAGCTTGCCAAAGTCTCCAAGCAGCAGATGGATGCCTACGAGGCCCCGCACCGGGACAAGACAGGGGCAGTGGACAGCGAGGTGAGAGCGGATGAGCCTCAGTCTCCATGGGTCCCATAGGGTTGCAGACACCTCCAGAGCACATTCTTCTGAAACACCTTTGGGGAATGAAAGGGATCTGGGGAAACTGGGGGTGTTTTTCCCCAGGAATGTGTTTGTTCTGGGATGGAGGGGTGTTGGGGATTGTTGGGGTGTTTGGTGTTGGAGCTGGCCACCCAGCTCGGCTCTGATCTCCTCTCCCCTCTGCCCCATCACCGCAGGCCATGTGGAAGCCAGCGTACGACTTCCTTCTCACCTGGAGCAGCCAGATGGGCGACAGCTACCGTGACGTGATCCAGGAGTTGCACACCGGGCTGGACAAGATGAAGAACCCCATCACCAAACGCTGGAAGCATCTCACGGGCACTCTGATCCTAGTCAACTCCTTGGACATGTTGCGGGCAGCTGCCTTCAGCCCGCAAGACCACGAGGATTTTGCCATCTAGCTCCCGGGCCGAGGTTTTTGTCCACATCTCGTTTTTTTGGGTTTTTTTTCCTGTGCTTTTTTCCCCTCTTTTTTAAGCAGTTGACTTTAAGAAGCGGAGGTTGCTCTCCCTGGGTTTTAAGAGGCCAAAGTTTGCAAGTTCTCCACCAGGACTGGAAATCAGCAGGCGACATCCCTCCTTGATGGGAAGAGCATCCAGAAGGGGATGGCTTTTCATACGGCATTGATACCAGTTAAAACTATTTCTTACTAAAAAACTTTAAAAGGGGGAAGGGGAGGTGGGGAGGGATCACAAAAGCGATCACATTTTTTTAGGCATTTACAAATAAAAGTCTAATTTTTGTAAGGAGCAGTAAAGGTTGTAACCACTTTGGGGGGAAGCTGTGACTGTTTTTTACGTTGTAGAAACCACTTTTAAATTACAGTTTTTGAGATGGAACGTGAGTCATGTAAATACGTATTTAAAGAGGAAGCACAGTAAATGCCCTCCCCCACCGCCACGGCCAGGCTTTGGCGAACTCCCAGTCGTGACTGTAAAGCACCGCATGAACTTGGGATGTCCTGAGCCCAGCAAGCATCTTACACCAAAAAGGAGCTTTTTGTTTGTTTGGTTGTTTTTTTTGCTGTTCACGGGCCCCGTGAGCCGTTTGGTTGATTTTTGGTTTATTTTCACGTCTCTGCAAACATGCGTTTTCCTCATTTGCAGACAGGGAGATGCTCGTTGCCCGCTTTCGGATGCGTGGGTACCGTTTTGAAGCAGAAGAAGCGGTCACTGCCCCTTGCGTTTCATCCCGCCCGGGTGCTGTAGGACACCTCTGGAAGAAGCTGGAGGTTTGGGCTTCAGCAGAGACCTCTTTGGGAGGATAGACCAGGAGGATGGTGAGAGTGCCTCACCCTTGCCATGGCAGCAAACTGCTTGGGGCTGCTCCTCTCCAGATGCTCCTGCTCTGGGGAAGAGGCCAGAAAAGGGAAGGGAATTGTTGTCATCCATACATCCCTTTAGCCACCAAAAAAAAACCAACCCTCCCCCCCCCAAAAAAAAACAAACCAAAAATGAAGGAAAAGAGAAAATGTTTCTCCTAATTCGAAATCTGAGCTCACTGGAGATGCTCCGGATGTCCTACACGACTTAACGCTCCTTGCCCTTGATTTCAGAGGGCTTCGAGTAGGGCTCTTCAAGGCTCCTGAAGTCCAGTTTAACTTGTAAATAGTCTTTGCTATAAACCTGGTGCCATCAAGCTAAATATTTGCAGCACCAAGTGCCTGTATTTTTTTCCCTGTTCGTTTTATAGCCGAGTCTTTTGAATGACCCCCCGCTCCTCCTCCTTCTCCCCAGCTTTCACATATTTTACATGGGAGGGAAATATTTTTGCACAGAAAGACTATTTTAAGTGTAAAGTCTCTTTATAGTGAAATGCTGCTACCACAGAAAGGTTAGTTGTTAAAGGATTATTTTCTTTCAGGTTAATCAAAAAAAGCCCCAACAAACCAACCCAAAACAAAGAATGGGAAAGGCATCCAGCAGATTGTGCCAGCACAGTGGCCTCGGGAGGGAACGATCTCCCTTTCTTCTTCCCAAAATCACCTCCCCAGCAACAATCACTCCTGCTGGACCTCACAAGAAGTTAATAGCACCTTAAATTTCTCCTCAGGGGCTTCAAGGAGTTTCCTATGCAACTGAACGTAGCGCAGAGAGGGTCCATCAGCAGCCGAGCCCGCTACGTGTCCCCTTCCCCTTTTTCCCTGAGGCACCTTAAGAGCACATTTTTCCACGCACGAGCAAAAATCTCCACTGCAGTGAGGAATACCTCCCACGAGAGCATGCCTGCAGGCAGAGGGACGGCTTTCTCCGGGGCCTTTACCCAAATCTTGGCTTTCACCGACCTCCGAAGCGGCACGTGCCGTAGGAGGGGTCGGTCCTACGCGGGGTCTGAGGCTCTGCGGAACAGCCGCACTGGGGACCCCCGAGGGTGTCAGCAGCAGGGGAGGGCAGGAGTTTGAGCCTCCCGTGTTTCAGTGATGTCCCTGAAAAATTTTAGCTTTTTTTTTTTTTTTTAACCCCCCCTTGTTTTTTCTAACTACCTCAGGTACTCCGTATACCCAGCGTAACATTTCAGCAGCAGCCTAAAACGTGCCGTGCTCAGCTCGTCGACGGCGTGTGCCCTCCCTGAGACCCGCGGGAGCACAGCCGGCACATTTTGGGGCCCGTGGGGTAACCACTGTATTAATTTGTCCCTGTCCTCAGTCCAAAACCCAGTCCCTCCTCACGTGCCCGGACAGGCATGTGTCCTTCAGATGCCTTCTGCCTACTAAACATCAAGCCCTTCTCCAAAAGCTCCATCTGGGCTTTGCATCGCCACCCTTCGTGCAGTAACTGGTTGTTGTACTTACCGTTTAATGTTCCTTTTTTCTTTTTTTAAAGAAAAATTTTTGAAAACAAAATACTATGATTAAAGCTGTTACTATTCCAGTGCTCCTGAGTAGACATCATCTACTGTTGTCTCTTCATCTCAAAGTAGTGTGGATGCATGGGATTCGTTTTTAGTGGGTTTTCCACCGTGCGAACGGCACGTTTCTTGCAGCGCGTTTCCACACCTAGAGTTAGAGGTCCTCCGGGTCTGAGCTCCATCTGATCCTCCTTCCCCGTGCCTTTCCTTCCTGCCCTCTCCGGGGACAGGTTGGTGGAAACTATCTGGCCCCCCGAGCTGCTGCTTACACTCAAGCACTAGGTAAGAAACTTTTGTGAAGCGGGAGAAGATTTGGTTGCAGGATTTGTTTTGGTGCAGAGATGTTCTTCTGGCTGTTTTCTGAACGGAGGGGAAAAAAAAAAAAAAAGGTTGTATTTGGCCAAGGCTGTGGTGGTGCTCCTGGTATCAATGGAGTTCAGATTTCGAGCCATGGCAGTGAAATATTCAGATATTTGGCTGTGGTTTCAGTTTGCCAAAGGCAAAGAGGAGACACGATGGTTTGATTTCATCTTTGGTAAACGCATCTTGTGGTCCGGCAGCGGGAGGCACGTCCGGGCTGCTGAGCCAGGACCGCCGCATCTCGTGGGTGGCCAGGAGGATGCGTTGCACAGGAGGACATGCCTGGACCTTGGTTGGCACCCGTTGCTCCACCCGTGCCTGGGTGGGTGTCACTGTGTCCTCTCCTGAATGCCTCAGTCCCTCCTTCCAAGGAGGGTGAGCTTGCAGGAGGATGCACGCCGGTGGCTAATGAGCACATGGAGCTGGGTGCCAGACCCTGCTGATACCCGGCCATCTCGCTCATGCAAAGAGGCTGGAAATTTCCTTCTCGACATAACGTGACTTGATTTCCAAAGCAAAACCGAGGTCCAGCCTAGGAAAAGATGAAGAGAGCAGGGGGGAAAATAGGAAAATATAAGACAGTAACCTTTTTGTGGAACTCGTGAGCTAAGGAAGGTACCAAACACCCCTTTGCATTGTCAAAGGGAATGAGCAAACAAGTGTTTCTTCCCAGACTCTTCCGGGGGTGATGCACCAGGAGCCAGCTCTTGGCTCTCCTCCTCCTGTCTCCTGATCTCAGCAGTCCCTTGTTTCCCAAGCAGATATTTTTCCACCTAACCCATTTAATTTTTCATCCGTACCTCCAGGAGGGTGTTGGTCTCCAGAGCAGGGTGACGGACATCACCACCAGCTTGCTCCTCCAGCCCAGCCTCGCTCAGCCCTTGCTGCATCATCCCTGCTCGGTTCAGTACCCGGACCGGGGGCTGGCACGGGATTTGGGCTGCGGTTCAGATGCCGCCCAGGCTCTTGGGGCTTCAGACAACTCATGACCCCAGGGGAAGCTCCTTGGAGAGAGCAGGGTGAGCACTGCTGCAGCCCGAAGTCTCGGTCGCAGCTGTCAGAGAGCGGCTGTGACGTGGCCGGCATTTGGGCTTTAAAACTGCGCATTTGGGGCGAAGTTGTAATTGGGAGGATGATGCAGTTGAGCCACTATTTTACTCACTGCTGCTGCTTCTCATCCCCCTTGTTTCCCACAGATGCTTTCCCAGAAGGGCTCGTTGCTCACTCCGTGCAGATACACACGCTTTGAGATGTGCGTGAACTGAGAAGAAAAACGGGAATAATGATCCCGAATTAGGTTACACGTGTGGATCCTAATAACGACGGCTTGCTTCCTTAAAACCCACAAGTGGCTGTGTATCCCATCGCCGGCCTTTCTTTTCCCTCACTTCCAACTGCTAGCCAGTCTCTGCTGGTAAGAAGGTCTCAACTCAGCTGCCCGTCCTTACTTGTTTCCTTTCCTTTGTGAAGTTGGTTGGTGCCAGTAACCCATGGCTGGGGCGGTGGTTGATGTTGGGAGCTCAACAGGTACAGGTCCTCCAGCACAGGTACGCCCAGTGAGAAAGCAAAAAGGGAAGCATGGGTGAGATGATGTCCAACTGGTGGTCAGCTGTGGTGTTTTCGGAACTATTTCTGAATTATTTGCATAAAGGGTTGGTTTCTGCTGGGGTTATTGGTCCCCTCCTGACTTGCCCCAGCACTGCAGGTTCATCGCTGGGATGGGTGCAGATGATGCCCCACCACGGATGCTCTGCCATGTGCCTCCTCGCTCCTGCATGGTCAGGGCAGGAAGGGCACCAGCCATCTTGATTTGAGCAGTTACCCATTAGCTGCTTCACTGCTGACTGACTCCCTCTAATATTTCAACTTCATGGAAATGATTTGGCTTTTTTTCCTCAGGCCAATCAAGGGAGCGACCTGCTTCAGCACAGGTCACCTTGGAAATGCATTTGTACCATTTTCTCCTCTGCTTCAGCCATCAAAATTGAATGATTGTCTTGCATCAGCTCAGCTTGACGCTAAATGACTGAAGAATATAAGTCCGAAGGGGAGGAGAAAGAAAAGTCACCTCTGGGTTATCAGTGTCTGTACAGAAAAGCTGCTGTGTCTATGATTTTTGCTTTGTCCTTGCCAGCTCTGTGTCTCGACGCCCAGCGCAGTTTGCAACGAAAACTAGAGTCTGTGATTAAAGACCCTGGAGGTCTCTAGGCATCTGTTTTCATCCCTAGAAATCCCTGCTGAAAATCAATTGCTTTGCTTCCCTCCTAGCTCTCAATTAAATGCTTGTTGTGGATTATTTGCTGTCAGGACACCCCGATCTTGCAGTATGAGGAGCCAGCTGTGAGTGCTTAGAGGAGGGGAGTTGGTTAAAGGGCTGCTCCTAGGTCTTCCTCTTGTTGGCAGGTTGCTTTTGCCAGGAGGAGGCCATCGTTCCCAGGGCTGTCTCCCATGTCTGCCCTCCTCTGATGGCCGTATCCTCCACGCCAGCTGGGGCGCGATGGTTTGCTTTGTGGAAGACCACGGTAGGAAACACCTTCAGCGAGGAACATGATGCATCGCTTGGACTTTGGCCCTGGGAGCTGGGCTTCGCCGGCATCCCGGGCACATCTGGCTCGGCAGTCCTGTGCCAGGTTTGGGTTTCCTTGTCTGCTGGACTCTTAGAACCTTCCCATCTTAATAACCCAAGCCAACTTAATCGGGCTTGATCCCTCATGAAACGTGGGCTCGGGTGACCGTAAATTAATGGAGATGGTCGTTGTCCGTGGAAGCGTAACTCCCATTGCGCATCCGTGGCCTGACCTGCTCATGCCTCCTATCGAAAGCCCTTTTTTTTTTTTTTTTTTTTTGATAACGAGCTTCACACGAGGCATCCCCTGGGGCTCGCCTCTTCGCAGCTCCACGGGCTTAATCCATTGGTGAAATTCAGGGACTTCCAAGCAGCAAATGACACATTTGGGCCCTTTTATTATAAGGGGAGGAGGGGGAAGCTGAATATAAAGGCATGTTTTTCCTAAAGGCTGTGTGCGGAGGAGCCTGGCCAAAAGACAGGCAAGCGTCACTCACTGAGCAGTCAGTTCTGCGAGGGGTGGCTGATCGCGTGATTTGGGGCGGAAGGACCCTGAGGTCCCACGTGAAGAGGAAGGAGCCTCTGGCTGGGGAGACGAACGTGTTATTTTTGTTGCTGTTTAGCAGTCTTGCTCGGTATCAGGAGTGCCGCCGGTTGTGGTTTTCCCTTCCTCCCCCCTGCCCATCACCGAATCCACCCCGCGGCATCCCTCGTGGTATGCTGAAATCATCTCGGACCCACCCCTCCAAGGAGTTCGGACCAACCGTTTGTCGCCAAACCTCAAAGGACAGTCCCACCCTCTCTTCAGCAGCCCCCGGAAGATAAGAAACCTTGGGTTCCTGCCCTGCTTTGATTACCCCCCACCGAGCGTTAATTAAAGCTTCCAGCAGACGCTTTGCGACGTTGCGTCGGGCACAAAGCGAGTCGCTGGGATGCGGTCCGGTCCCTCACTGGGAGAGCACGATGAGCCAGAGAGGGATGCTTGGTAACATATACAGCTTCCTTGGCTCTGCCCCAGCAAAGGGGGGACCGTATGTGCCCCCTCCCCAAGATAATCTAGGCTGGTAGCATTTGAGGGAAGAAATCCGCTCCGTTTGTTCCGGCTGGCTTTTGAAGAGAGGTCACACGGTCAGATAAGCTGGCCAGTATCTGCCTGGGGGGGATTGGGGATTTGCTGATGCCTGAGCAGCCCGTGCTGATGACTTGCTTTTATCATCCTAAGCAATCAGATCTGGCATATGAAACCTTTCCCCCATCCTCAACAGAAACGGAATTGATGCTGGGAGCACTCGCTAGTACCTGTCAAAGCAGAATTGTGCCCCGTAGGCAGGGCAGGAGTTCGCTCTGGCAAAGACGAGGTTGGAGACAGCAAAACCTCTCCTGGAAATACCAGCACCCCGAGCTGGCTCAGATGGTGAGAAAACGTTTGTGGATGGAGATTTCATCTTCTCTTTCCTTTGTAAGCCTGTTTCAGTCCCGGCAGCCTGCGGCACTGTCAGCAGCAGGGTTATGGACCAAGCTATGGCTTAAATGCCAAAGCCGGAGCAGTTTACTCCCTCTCGGGTTCAGCAGGGCGCATTCCTCCCCGGGGAGGGGAGAGGCTGTCCTGCGTTTTGTGCCTGGTTCACTTTGGCAATTGCTTTCCCCAGGTTGCATCACGCTTACCTATAAATAACTGACTCCTAAAAACACTTCTGCAGGTGATAATTAATTGGAGAGCTGCGTGGCTGCTCCAGCTAAAAGTACCTGGCTTGCTAGTGGCGGCTCCCTGCCATCCTTGAGGCAGGACTGGGGACCAGAGCCGGCCATCACACGGCATGTCACGGGATGGGACGTCTCCAGCGCCGTCTGCGGGGTAGAGCTCGCCCACTGGGATGCTGCAGGGAGCAGAGCCTGCTTTGGGATAGCTCTGGAAAACGATGTGGGGCCGAGGCATGGCATGGAGGGCTGCATGGTGCCACCCGTATCAGCGTTAACCCCCGCGCTGCTCCCCAGGCTTTCAGGGAGGAGGGCAGGGCGCTGGAGCATCGCCGTCATCACGTCTGCAGCCCCAGAGCAGCTTTGTTTCTGGGGGCAGGTGGTTTTGGGATGATTTTTTTCTTTGGTTTTATTTTTTCAAATGAGGCTGGTGCTGCTCCTGGCAGGTCGGCAACCCTCATCCACACTCCTCGGGGAAGTGGGCATTCACGCCACATTTGCTCATCTTTCAGTGCTTTCCCACTGTGGGAAACAAGGTTGAAAGGGGGTTTGGGAACTCCGGTGGAACCCCCCAAACTGGGGTCCTGGCTGGCTGCCGGCAGCAGTAAGTAAATACTTACTTTTTACAAAGCCACCCCAAAGATAAATCTTTAAAAAAACAAGGTAAGCAGTTGAAGGTCTGAGCACGAGCATCCGAGCGGGAGCGTGCGGGGAGAGGCAGCACCGGGCACCCACCTGCGGGTGCCCAGCCCTGGGAGCCCTGCACAGTAGAGGAGGAGGAGGGGGTGCCCGTTTGCAGGTCGCTGCTGTTCCTTTCTCTGCCTTTGAATAATGAACATCTTTAACTTCTCAGCGTGTCTTGCAAGGGGGCAAGTCCCCTTCTGAGCACTCCATCCCTGTGGGCCAGGGCTCTCCTTGGACCCACACACCCAACAGCCGCCCAGAGCTCCCGTGGCAGTGGCAGAACCTCGCCGTTGTCCTTGGGGACCGGAGGGCTGGGGTGAGGCTGCAAGAAACCCTGTGGCTGCAGAAAAATGTCAGTAATTCCTGTCATTTCCCGCGGTCCGGCTGGTGGGAAGCAGCGAGAGATGCTGACTGCATCCTCCCACTGGAGCCAGGGCTGCTGTGTCCCCCAGGACACCCCCATCCCGAAGCCAAAGAGGCTCTTGCCTGTGTTTTGCAGCCAAGGCGGTCTGAGGGTCACCAGAAGAGCCAGGAGCAGCGCTGGCTTGCGCTGCTGGTTTTTTTTTCCAGCCTTACTGTTGTAAGCCTGGATGCTAAAATCCAGGCAGAAATAAAATAAACACTAAAAAATTCCCTGGGCTGGAGCAGAAAGCAACAGCCCTCTTCTCCTTTCGCAGCTCCAAAGGGGTGTTATGTGAGCCTGCCGTGATCTGAGAGGCTGCTGGAGGTGTTTGTGCCTCTCCTTTCCCCAAGGGCAGCGAAGGGATTTTGGCTGCTGTCGTGTGGCAGGCGTTTAAAAGCAGAGATTTGGAGGGTTTGCTGGAAACCCTGGGGTGATGTAGAGCCTGCATAGCTCACAGAGAGGAGCGATGGCTGGCTCTGCCTCAGTTTCCCCTTTTGGGAAGTGACCCAGTCTCAGCTCTGTTGCTTAGAAATGCATCGTGGTCGATGATTTCTCCTTCTCCCAGTAAGGGAGCTTAAGGGTCAGCTCTGTATGGCTCCCAGTTAAGAGGCAAGAGGAGGGGACGGCATCCCCAGCGTAACCCTTCCCTTGAGAAGGGTTGGGAAGGTTGTGTTGCAGTGATGCTGCAGCCCCTCCGGCTTCCTCCTCTGCACCAAAGCTGCTTGTCCCACGCAGTTTGGCCCCTAATTCCCTCTGAAAATCATCTCTGTGCAGCAGGGTCCATATTCCTGGATAAACAAGTCTGCTGTTGACTTCAAACCAACCTACCTGGGCTGGCGTGGCAGGGAAGGATGGCCTTTTCCCGGCTCCCTCCCGTCAGTGATATTGTAGTGTCCTCTGCTGGGCACAGCTGAAACTGGACACGATGTGACGGTTGTCCAGTCCTGGCTCCACATGTCCGCTCGGGCCCCGTTCTCCTCCTTTCTCTGGTGAACCAAGGGAAAATAAAGAGGAGGATAAACCAGTTGAGGCTAAGGAAAGCAAAGGGAAAAGGAGAGGAAGAGGTTACCTGGTTTCTGCTGCTGTTTTGCTTCGGTTGTTTTAGAGATCTTTCAGAAATGAAAGATGGGCATTTTGCATCCTCCTCCCTTGCTCTTAGCTCCTTTCCTCCACATACACAAGAGTTTTTGGAAAAAAAACCCCAAACCCAAGCAGTTGCAATAGGGATTTTTTTTTTTTTTTAATTCTGTTCATCTGATGTGAAATCAAAGGGTTTTTCTCTTGTCCACGCAGAGAAAGTCACTGGCTCAATCCAGAGCCTGTGGGCAGCAGGGTACTCAGACGACACCTCCATAAGGACTTTTTAAAGCGCTTTTTGCATCAGACAGCTGCTGGAAGTCAGCCCCATACTCAGAGATGACTGAAACCACGGTGGCTGGCAGTGTGATGGGCGCTGCGAGGTCTTGCTGGGTGTCATTGCCAGAGGCACAGATGCACTGCTGTCACCTGGCCGCAGCCGGGACCTGTGGGGACAGCCAGAGCTGTCGCTTCAGGAACACGAGGAGCCACGAAAGCTGCGTTTGAAAAGCAGGTGAACTCTTACGCACAGCGGGGACTCGACATGTCCCAAAGAAGGGTTTCCTTCTGTTTACCAGGGGCAGGAGGAGGGGAGGGAAAGGCAGAGATTGAAAAGCAACAGTTGGCATCGGTTCTGGACGGGTTGCAGGTGGTGTGAATGCCCACGAGGATCGGGCACTGCCACGGGGTCAGGCTGGGGAGGAGAGGGACTATCTTCTTGAACCTAAAAGTACCTGCTTTTTCAAACAGCAGCAGAAAATAACAGCACCAGGTACTTAGCAGGACACCTGTGCCGCCATGATGTACGGAGATGCCCCAGTCTGTTTTGAGCCCTGAATATTATATTTAAGGTCTTTTCTGGCTTTTTCTGTACATAGTAGTGGGGACTGTGGCAGCCTCGGGATGTAACCAGCAAGGACCAAGTCACCATGCGGTGAGACAGCAATGCTGAGAAGTGGCTTTTGAGCACTGCGGTGGCTTTCACACCGTGGGGCATTGAATCTTTCCCTTCTCCAGCTCTATCTCCGTGATCGAACAAGCATCCAGCCCTATACCTCTCAAGTCAGAAAACACAAGAGCCATTATTGTTAGCATTGGCGATTTATTTCCAGGGCTGGGGTTTGGGTCTTTACCTGAACATCGCTTACAAAGAGTAAATTAGTTGAGTTTTATAAACATTGCTTACAAAGGTCTCATCACCCAACAGGTAAGCTCCAGATACAGCACTCTGCCTGATGGGGAGCTTGGGTGAAACACCAATGGCTTTACAACAACCGCCCTGCTGAAAGCTTAATTTTGTTCAAGGCATTGTAAACACACACAAAACCCATTTAAGATGTGCATCCAGCTTGGCTTATGACAGGTATTGTCAGCGTATAATATTTGCCTCTTCTATAACAACAGCTATACAAAGATTTCAAAGGGCTTGATAAACCTGATACTAGAGCAAATGGTTCTCTTAAAGCCCTTGAAGCAAAGTCTCATGAAATCCCTATATATCTCCATTGCATATAGAGGTTAAAAAAATGTCACCATGAGTCCTTGGTACACCAAGGCATGGAAGCCAGGAGCCTCGGGCTTCACACTAATATATCTTCCCAAGTGACTGAAGCACTCCTATACAAATTATTTTTAACAACTGATTCTTAATTAAAAGCAAAAATTATATCAGTGAAACAACCCCTCCCATGGTGATAGTTTAAAGGAATGCTATTATTCCTTGACTGAAAGTCAGCAATTATTTTAGTGACATTTGAGATGTTTTCTGATCCTTCTGGACTGGAGCAGAGGCCTTCTCTCCTACCACTGGTTTCATCTGCTAGTGGGACTTTGATTTGGTTGGCTTTCTTGTTCTTCCCTTCTTACAGCAGCACCTGCGGCAGCAGAATAGGCAGCACTTCAGAGAAATGAAGAGGGAGAGGAACACCACGGCGAGGAGGAAGGCGATGACGTCCAGGGAGTGGTACTGGATCCAGTTCAAGTCGTGAGCAGCAGGTCGCAGGTGTGGGGCCCCTTTGTGTCTCATTACAAACTCCACCCAGTGCACGGCCAGGTCCAGGGGGTGAATGGGTCTGTCAAGGTGAAGGTCTGAGAGACGCTTGATGTTCTCTTTGTACCTGCCAAGAAAAGATGTTGGGTGTTTTCAGTGACTTGTGCTGCTGGGACTGTGTCCCCAGGAAAAAGAGATGCAGTGTCAGTTGTTTGATGGCCCACTGGGGGCTGCTCTGGTGGTGTTTCCCCAACACCACCACCCCATGAGAATGATAATGGCTAATTATCTAAGAAGGATAAAGGATAATTATGAGCCCAGAAAACTGCTGTTGTCAATGACAAATGCAGGAGGAGAGAGAAATTATTATTATTAGTAGTATTAGAAAATTAGAAAATTTATTAGACTATTACCGTTAGTATTAGAGAAAAAAGAAAAAGCAAAAGCTTGGTTTCAGCTGTCAGCAAAATCTCTGCAGTGAAGGATGAAGATATCTGGCTGAAATGTGAGACTGGATGTTGAAAAGCTGTCCAGCTATAGAACAAGATGCAGTAGTAGTAGTATTGCTGTAAGAACAATGGTTAGGAAGCAATGGCAATAAGGGGCCATTTCTCAGAAACATGATGGAGAAGAGGTTGCCAAGGACTGAGAAGTCCTAATGACAAGAGCTGGGAAGAGGAGGGTATGTCTTAAAGCTCTGCTTTGCTGTGATGCCTTAAAACACCTTGGGCATGCTGACTGCAATACTATGATACCTGCCGTAGTTCCCTGTGCTGCCTCAGCGCATATTCCTCCTGTTCTGTGCTGGGACTGTCCAGCCTTGCTGAGCCAGGCAGCAGCTGGCTGTGCTCATACAGGTCCTTATGAGCACGAAGGGGGAAAAAAATGACTAAGAAAACTGCTCTGCAAAATAAATGAGTGATAATAGCTCTGTTTAGTAAACCCTGCCAGCTGGAAGGCAATGCTTCCTGACGCAGTACAGCCTCTGGACGACACCGAGGCACTGCCACTTGTCTCCTTCCTCCTGCTGCTCTGCAGACAGCATCTCTGGGCAAGCCTCACGCAAAGAAAATCAGGCAGGCAGGCTGAGCCTTTCAACCTTTTCAGGCTCCCCACTGACTCATGTCACCACTGATTTGGGGAACAAAATCAGCCTGCCACATCTCCCTTCACCGATAACCCTTTTCTACCACATTGTGTCAAAGGCCTCGACATCACTACCTGGTAAATTTGCTTTAAGCAGGGGACACATCTTTTTCAACTCGATTTTTTTCATTGCACTTATACCGCATCTTCTCCAATACCTGCATCCTCTCCTATCAGCCAGTTCTTGTCAGCTAATGATTATAATCCCAGGCAGTGAAAAGTACGGTCCTGCTACAAGGACAGGACGAGGTTAACCGGGGGCAAGCATCAGCTTCTCAATGATGTAACTTTGATATAAGAAGGCATATAAGAACAGATTAGTATTCCAGAAGCTAGAGTGCTGGCATTACAGAAAAGTAGAAGGTGAAAGGCTGTGATTCTATTACTGACTTTTTATCATTAATAACTGCTTTCAGGGCAGTGGATATGTCCTTCGAAGTCATTTTGAGTATGTTCAGTGTCAGTCCTGCTCCCCGTGACTCTATTCGCTTGGCGTTGTCCATCTGGTCTCCAAATAAAGGCATTAGTACCATTGGCACCGCATTGCATATGCCCTCGTAAACACCATGTGAGCCTCCATGGGTAATAAAGGCACGAGTCTTAGGGTGAGCTGTGGAGGAAAGAGAGACTTGCTTAGCTATATTTGATTTGTTAAGTCACAGTAACACATCCCTGGGGAAAAACTTGCACAAAAATGGCACTGGTAGGTATAAATCGAGAACTTTGGGCTGTCATGTGCATCATTACTTATAGACAGACTTAGGTGCAGAGAACAGGACTTTACAAGGGTTGTACAATGAACCTTGGGTTGTAGAGCTCTGTGTTGGCTTGGGCAATCTCTGGAAAGTCTCGAATAATCCTCTAAAGTTTCTCAGATTTTAGGATGAAATCAAAGCCAAGTGAGGTTAAAGAGGATGTTACCATTGCTTTCTTTTTTATCATGTCTTTTATTTGCTGGTTTTGCAGATCTCCCACAGCCAAGCCCTGTCGTCTAGCCAACAAATGCACTCCTGGCAATAGCACATACAATTTTACCACTTGAAAAGTCCAATGACTTGTCTGGAAATGCTCACTCGGGGTCCTTTAACTTTCTTTTCCGTCCAGTAGACAAAACATGACAAAAACCCATGGCTGGGTGTTGAGGCTGGCTAGTCAGAGATAAAGACAGACCCCCATTTTTGACACTAAGAGGTAGTCAAGTGTGTTGGAACACCTTTCCAGACAGTGTTGTTTTATAATTCGGGAATTTTGAAGTTTTAATTGGATAAGTTTCTAAAAGATGAGCTCTGGTTCAAACAGCAAAGGCTGTAAGGAAGTCTTGTGACCCACAGTGATATAGGGAGTCAGCACAGATTATGCTAATGGGGCCTTACAACAGCATTATCAGACTAAAAAAACCACGCTGGTACCACTCAAGGTATCTCAGACCTACCTAGAAGATCATTCTGTGGCAGCCATTTGACAAGCTTTATGTTCTTCGGCAGGTTGGCGGGCACCTCTCCTGTGTATCGCCACAAAACCTTTCAAGAGAAGTAAACACAATGTGAGTTCTCAGAAGCCAGCCTCTTGTTGCTCCTCAGTGGGTTTGAAAAGCACAGCTAAATCATCCGTGGTGCACAAAACCTGTCTTGTCATGCAGGGGAGCTGGGGCAATAGTTTCTTCTGGCATCAGGAGAAAGAAAGGAGGACCAAGAACACTGAAAGCCAAAGGTAATCACATACTGTATTTGAAAACAAGTCTTGAATTGCTGTGCTGGAAGGGGAAGAGGGAAACCATACCGTCTGAGGGACTGATCCCAAGGCTTCTGCGATTTCTGTGGCTTTCTTGATAGGAATCTGGGAGACCATAGAGCCCAGTGAGAAGACAACAATGCCATGTTCTCCAGAGGCATTCACAATAGCTTCAAATTCCTGCCAACACAAAGCGCGTCCTTAGTCAAAGTCCCTTCCACGTCATACGCTGCAATTTCTGTCACATTCCCACAAAACTCTCTGGAAAGGCAATAAAATGAACACTCAACACAACAAAATTATGATCAAGAAAATTAGTTATTGTGGTGGTTTAACCCATCAGGCAGCTGAACACTCTGTAGCCGTTCGCTTACTCCCCCCCGCCCCATGGGGGGATGAGGGAGAGAATCAGGAAAAAGTAAAATTTGCGGGTTGAGATAAAGAGAGTTTAATAGAACAGAAAAGGAAGGGAAAATAATAATAATAATGATAAAAGAATATACAAAATAAGTGATGCATAATGCAATTGCTCACCACCCACCGACCAAAGCCCAGCCCTTTCCCAAGCCATGGCCCCTCCCTGGCCAACTCTCCCAGTTTACATACTGGGCATGCCATTGTATGGTATGGAATATCCCTTTGGCCAGCTTGGGTCAGCTGTCCTGGCTGTGTCCCCTCCAGCTCCCCGGGCACCCCCAGCCTCCTCACTGGCAGGCCAGCATGAGAAGCTGGACAGTCCTTGACTGCTCAGCAACAACTGAAAACATCAGCATGTTATCAACATTATTTTCATCCCAGATCCAAACCACAGGGCTATACCAGCCATCAGGAAGAAAATTAACTCTATCCCAGCCGAAACCAGGACAGTTTTCTATATGAAAATGAGTCCCAGGGGGAAAAAATGGGCACAGGTGGATGAACAAAGTTATGGAGGTGTGTGAGTGTTTGCAGAATTGAAGCCCGATCCGAGAGTCATGAGACATGAGAGAAAATTCACTTTAAAATAGTCATGTTGTAAAAGCCTGCCTGCTCAAAGACATCAGTTTCTGTGCAGTAAAAAAGATGCTGTACCAATTAAGGAGATAATTCATCATCATACTTTTCCTGGCAACCAATCCCCAGGTGAATACACTGTGGTTTATTTTCACATTTATTGCAAGTCAGATACTCTGGCTTTAGAGTTGATGCTGCTCTTTTCAAACCATGCAGCTGCAAGAGAGAATTAAGATTTTGAAAAGTGTTCTGACAGCAGAAAGCTCTAATTTCTAATACTGGGTCTGCTTTGGGTATGATAATATTGAACCACTCCCTTTTTTTATCTGTTTTGTTAGTTAGATTTAAATAATTTTATTTAAATAAAAGAAGGACTAGGAGATCTGTCACTGGAATCCAAGAACAAAAGGATTCTGATGAAGCATAAAAACAGCTGATGGCTGAAGCAAAAATCCTGTGGCATAGAAAAATATTTGCTAAAGCCAGGGAAGGAAAGACAAAACTGGAGGGAATTGCTGTGGGCATCAGAGTTAAATGAGTGGAAGAAAATTAACTAAATGTTCCCATAAGTCTGGCAATTGAAATGTTATCTTTAGGGTCTGAGGGGATAACTAAGACTGACCCTCTTAGTTTACACTCTGTTACGTATTTTTGTGCCTGACGAGAGTGCTGTGGCCCTTGGCATGGGCTGGATCCCAAACAGAAGGAGCCATCGAAGGTTTGGCGATAGCTGCATGCTGAGTGGCAGACGTGATGCTCTCCTAGGGGCAAAGAAGGTGAAATGTAACTCTTAGTTTCAGGGCTTGGTTCTCTCTTACCAGATTTCTCTGAAGACAGGCTCTCTAAGGCATCATAGATGTTTGGTTGGGAACTTGGGCCTCAGTTCTGTATAAACTTACAGACATCTGGGAACTGCAAAAATCCTCCCCAAATTACAGATGTGCTTTTGGTACAAAATTCTTTGGCAGTTCCTGATGCACTGGAACAGATACGGCTATTTCAGGGCATATTTAGCCTATTTATTTTCTGTGGGACCAGTCACATGAGTTTTACTCTGTTCTTTAAATGTTTTTGGGAGCCAAGGTCTGACTTTCTGCTCAGAAATGCCACTACCATTATGAAACTTTTTGTAGCCCTTCTTTGGGAATAGGTAGGTTATTTTACTAAAGTCTTTTTAACCAGCAGCTGCTTGTATCGGTGGGTGCTACACACGACCTTTATGAAATACCTGCAATAGACAATCACTGAAAAATAAAGAGAAAGCACTCAGATTTAGGAGGATTTCTTAGTGGAAAGTGGCAGATATCCCATATTTAGGAAGTTTGGCATAGTTCAAGCAAAATACAGTTGCAGTCCAGATCTGGGACAGAGTATTTTACACAAAAGATGGAGGTCTCTTGCTGCTTCACTGGGTGGTGGGAACTTCATTCAGGTCTGCTGCTATCTGAAATTCCTGCAGAAATGGTCCGCTGGTCAAGGGCGGAAGACTAGCATGATTTGGCCTGCTGCATTACCCCAGCTAAGCACCAAGTCTTGTCAACAGGTATACAAAATTAAATTACTGGAAATAGGCTGGCAGAAAATATTGAGGGAAAAGCCTAGCTTTTCGTGCACGCTTGTCTGGCAGTGTGGAGGTCTCCCACAAAATAACTTACTTCTCATTGCACAGGGGATGCAGAGGTGCAAAGTGCTTTCCTAGCCACTTCCACCTCGCTTTCTCCTGTTACTATTTGTTACTCTCGGCAGCTCCATCTCATGGTGAGAGCAAGCAGTGTAGCCATAGCTAAACGGGGAAAAAAAGGTAACTAACCTGTGATAAAGCTTTTTCCTGAGTGCAGCTTATGCCTCCAGTCAAGACCATATTAGGCATTAGGGGCCTGGGGTACTCAAACACAAAGTCATATTTCATGAGCCAAATAGACGCATGGCTGAACAATTCAAGCACTGTTGCTTCTTGTTGGAGGAATTCTTTGATCAAAGGATCATACGGTGAATAAAGCAAGCTGCAAGCCAAGGAACTGCTCAGGCTAGCTATGAGATTGCCCGTGCGCTGGAGGAATGTCATGCGGTCCGTGTAGCGAGTGAAGAACCTAGGAACGTAAGAAGGAGGATTTGGGCAGAGGGTAGCGTGGAATTCTAGGCTGCATGGCAGTCCCCGTACGAGGTACACAGAAGGCAGTGAGAGATGTTCGGCCACTATCTGTCCACAGGGAAAAAAAGGATCCATAAAGACAGCATCAAATTTGCTTTCTTCAAGGTATTTGATCAGCTCTTTGTTAGACAGAAGACGTTTGCATGAATCAAAGAACATGGTTGTAATATTTGCCATTTTTGAGAATTTTTCCAAGAAGGGTTGAGGTGTGAAACTCCTATAGCCTAGCTTTTTAAATTCTGTCTCCACATACTCCTTGGTGTAAGGCACAGAGTATGTTTTCACGGTATAATGCACTGATGAATCTATCCGCAAACTTATCTCTGGCGCAACCACCACGATTTCATGTCCCTTCTGTCTGAGCCGCTCCACAACTGGACGCATGCTGAGCCAGTGGCTGCCATCAATAGGTACAACCAAAAGCTTTCCACCTTCAGAAAAAGTCCACAGGAGCAGGAAAAACACAACCCAGGAGGCAAGAGAATTAAATCCTGGATTTGAAGAAGACATTTTCCTTGTGCTGTCAGCGAAGTTTTAAACGACCACAAAACTATTGCAGGGGATAAGGAGTGAATCGTGGGGTACTTTGCACTTTAATCTTACCTTAGTTAAGTGTTTAATTTTTAATGGACTGTATGTTTGTGGGCAGAAATGAGGGTAATTTTTAACTGTGGGTAAAGGTTGGGTTTATCATCTGTGCACACAGTGAAGGCTTTAAGCAACTGGGCACTGCAAGGTGAAGTTGAATGCGTGAATTAACATTAGCGGATTCAAATGCTCAAGCAAGAAGTGTGAAGCAATTGGCCATGCGTCGCACTGAAATGCTGAACAGTTATGAATGGGAGGTAACACCTGACCAAGCCATCACTATCTTATTAACATCCAGTTAATGATGAACTCCCTGCCTTAAGTCTGCTCAGCTGATTGGACATAAAACTTGGAACAAAAGTCTGACCTTTGGGTTACCTTGCACTCTCAGGGTCTAAACAAGAAGCAATGATTGACAGAGATTTGATATACAGTGGGTTGATAAGGATTATCTTCAGATTTACTTCTATATTGTACCAGTTATCAAAGTGAAAGCCCTGAGTCTACAGTAGTAGACCTGACACAAGCTTGGCAATAACTTCTGCTGTTGCAACACCACCACGGTCTGAAAAACAGAACAAATGACTGATATCTGCACTATTTGCATAGCCCACTAGGGAGATTTAAACAAACTAGGGAGGGAGGGTAGATACGATCCTGAAGGCTTCTTTTTTCTAATCATCCTCTTATATGCTATCTTACATTGCTGCTTACACAAATTCAGAGGCAAAAGAGCTCCCTCTACCATTTTTGATTGCATACTCCTGGTTTTGGGGTATGCATACACATTATCAGTCTCTTTGGCACACTGTAAGTGCCTGGGTATATACACAGAGTTAGTTCCACGTTGCCATTTTTCATGCAATCAGGTCTCCTGCAATTAATCGGTATTCCCAAACTGCTAGGGATATTAAAACGTATGACCTGGAATTACTTTGTCATTTATCTAGATATAACATATGTGCCATGATTGTCTAATATTATGGTGTTATGCTTACAACAAGATAAGTTATACCTAGTTAGATACATCACTTAGCCAACTTCGCCTAAGCTCTCCTGGAGAGAAACCCTTCACCTGCTTGCAGTGGAAGTCTTGTGATCACCTATCAGAGCCCGAGATTCCTACTTCCAAATCATGCCATCCTGGTGTTTGATCACACATTGGCTCAAGCACAGATACTACTATAGGGAGCACTTAAAAAAGCAAATCTTAAGCAATCACTAGTAAATGCTGTACTACCCTCAACGTAAACAATGACAAACCTTTGATAATGGCTGCTTCTGCTCACAGTTGATGCCTCCAACATAGACCATATTTGGCATTATTGGGCGTGGATACTCAAAAACAAAGTCATATCTCATGAGCCAAATGGATGCTTTGCTAAACAGTTCCAGTACTGTTACTTCTCTGTGAAGAAATTCAGAAGCTAAGTTGTTGTATTTTAAATAAAATAGATAGCAAAACAAATGCTCTGAAAACCCAGCCAGGAGGTTCTTCACACGCTCCGTAAATGTCATGTGATCTGAATTGGATGTGAAAGTCCTCGGCACGTAAGAAAAAGGACTGGGACACTGGTTGGCTTTGTAGTCTAAGGTACATGGAAGACCACGCATGAAGTACACTGAAGGGAGAGAGAGATGTTCAGCAACAATTGGTCCACAAGGCAACACAGGATCCATCATAACGGCATCAAATTTACTGTCCTGGAGGTACTTCATTAGTTCTTCATCATGTAAGAGATGCCGACAAGTAGAAGAGAACATGTTGGTCAGTTCTGATATATTGCTGAGTAAAATTGTAATTTTTTCTAGAAAGGGAGGGTTATCAAAAATTCTTTCACCGATTGAATGGTAGTATCTATCCACAAACGCCTGTGTGTAAGGCACAGTATATGTTTTGATGGTGAAAGACTGTGAGGTTTTCATGAGCAAAGTGGCTTCAGGAATCACCGCAACAATTTCGTGCCCCCTTTCCCAGAGCCTCTCCAGAACCAGACGCATGCTCAGCCAGTGGCTTCCATCCTGAGGCACAACCAAGAGCTTCCCACCTTCTGCCAAACTCCAGAAAGAAAGAAAAAGAACAAGCCCAGTGTATATCTGGTACCTCCACATAACTGTCATGGGGCTGTCAGCAGGAAAAGAAATGAACTGTTCCTTCTTACTTCTTCCAAGCAGTATATGAAAGAAAAAAATAGTTGTACCTCATTTATAACTTGATGGTCGTTAATCTTTACCTTTACAAAATGTTTGCTAAAATGGGTTGTTGGAGTTCAAAGATAGATCATGGTGATAAAAAAAGTGATAAAAGCAAATGGTGATAAAAGCATGGATAAGAGTGCTATCAAGGGATCTAAAGCAAGATGCATTTCCATGCATTTACGTTATCTTAAATGATTCGATACCATTAGCAGAGTCTTTGATTAGCAGAGGTAACAGTTGTTTGTAAAGGGATTTTTCTGTATCAGGGTTGTTTGAAGTGAGTCACTGTGCACTTGACTGTCCTGTGCCAGATTAAAGTCAGGAGTACTGCTTCCCCATTTCATGGCCACTGAGCTTCTCCAGAGAGCTTATAATACAAGAAGCGTGTTGCACTATTGACATGACAGACTTAAACCGCCAACCTTCTCTCTTACACCTTTGCTTAGAAAGGTGCCTGGAGTTCACACATGATGTTCTACATGGTAAGCAGGAGTTGGCACGCCAAGCAGTGGCATCACCAAAGTTTGGGTAACATATTAACCAAACAGTTTTTATATAAAAAATGATACAACAGAATATGCAGTTCTTGCTCAAGAGAGGCCGTAAGAGTTCATAGGTGAGTGGCTTGAGGCCAAACATCTTTTTGAAAGCAGTGATGCAGCAGAATATGTGGTCCTTGCTCAAGAGGGGCCATAAGAGTTCATAGGTGAGAGGCTATGGGCCAAACAGTTTTGAAAGTTCTTAATAACAGTTACTTTTCAAAAGAAGTTAATAAGGCTTGGCTGTGGTATGAGCAAAGGGAAGCCCACACCTGTGTCCTGTGGTTACCAGAAGGGGAGAACTGAGTTTCTCAGCTGCTTCTGCATGTGCTATGGTAAGATATTTAAGGCAAAAAAAACCCCAAACCAGACTGGAAGTCCTGTTCTCTATAACACTCGACTGGAGCCTACAGCCATTTAATGGGGAGTAACTATGATGATGGAGCCAAACTTTTCTGGGTAGCAGTAAATAGTACAATCAGGGACACAAATGGCAGTTTGAGCGATTCAGGACTGGACATTCTGAAAAAGCTTTTTATATCTGAGATTTTGACGGTTTGCCTGTATAACAGCATGGCTGATGTGCTCTGATGTGGAAGACAGTCCCACTCCGAGGACTTGTTTAAATATCTAAATCAGGCTGATTTGAATGGGATTTAAGTGCCTAATTTTTCTTGAGAACCTGGGTTGAAGCTGCAGCAAATGATGCAATGGAAACTCAATGGGTAGATGGGTGAATTAAATAGGCACCTATAAACAAAACGATGTCCTTGGATAGCAAGAACATGCAAAGGCACATGAAAATTTTTAAGATAAACCTAGAAAAGCAGATATATGCAGTTTGTGCTTAAAAGAAGTGCCTGACCAAGCAGTTCTCATCTGCCATCAAGGCATATTTCATGGAAAGGGAAAAGGTGGATTGCATGTTTACAAAAGCAAAACAAGATATAGGAATGGTAGCTGAACAAGAGCAATTGCTGGTTGGAGAAGAGAGACTGTTTTAGATCCCCAACCAAGCACACCTGATCGGAGACAGCTCTGAATGGTTTCTTCATACAGCCTGGACAAGTTGGCTTGGAGCAGGTAGGAGTGATGAGGAATGTGGTTCATGAAATGTCTACCTTTGCCAAAGGCACCTAGATGTGATAAGGACATTCCAAGGCTAATTCTAAGTGTGTCCTAAAAAGTTTATTTTTTATAAGAGGTTCTCCGTTGTGGCATGTTAAGAAAAGTGATTCTCATAAGCCATTCTCTAGACAGCAAGCAGGATTGTAACGTCTAAGGAAACTACATTAAAGAGGAAGGAATTTCAGACATCAGTACAGTCCCATTCTACAGCCCATTTAAGCAAAACTTTCTCTCTAGCTGACAGTGAGGTGATATTAAAAGACCAAAAACTAAAAGAGGGGGACAGAAGGTATTCTCACATGCCAGAGAGTTAGCTGCAGTACCAATGTGTGCATTTTCACATTTCAGCGGAAAAGATCTCTCAGTAAAAAGGCAATGCAGCTTTACATATGCTCTAAGGTGGCAGTATACACTCAGGTAGTTGCCCCAGAGTTGCAGACCTACTGTTACCCTATGCTAATCTCATATTTGAGATATAGTCACTTCCATGTAATCTTCAAGTTCTGCTAACATTTCAGCCAAACACGTATTATCTGTGTAACACTAACACATGATGCTATAGAACAACATGAAAAAGGTGAAAAACAAAAAACACCTTAAGGCACATTCATAAGAGTTTAAAAGTTGTGTCGCTGGATTTTGAGCAACACACAAAACCATTTCACGTGTATATGAGTCCTGAGACTGAAGTCCACTAGCCAAACAGCAAGTTCAGCCCATTTCAAAGGGAAGGGTGAAAAGACATATCAGGACAAAGTAAAGCTAAAGTACCGAGTTGAGTGCCAAGGTTGTATGCTGGAAATGGTACAGCAAATATCCCCAGTTAGGGGAATCCATGATTACCTCTTTTGTAAGACTACAAATCCTGGCAGTCAGAATGTACCTCTTATTAACCACTCAAATCCTTTTTAAAATCATAGGTTTTGTCTACAAAAAAAATAAAGATCTGCTGGTGTTGAGAGGCAGATTTTTTTTTTTTTGTGCATGGTGTGAAAAAGTACTCCCTTTTGTTTGCTTTGAGCTTGCTGCCACCTCATTTCAGTGTTAGTCATAGGTCAAGTATTGGGAGAAACTGCATATCAGTTCCCCTTTCACTTTTGCTACACTTTTCAGGATTTTATAGACCTCTGTCACGGATCCTCTGTTGTAGTTCTTTTCATAGGTTTAACTATACGGTTTATTCCACCTCTGCTTTTCTAGACTGAGTGCCAAGTTTGAATCCTCTTTAAAATGCTTCATTTTTACTGTGTGAGATTCAGCTTTTTCTGAAAAATAAGCCCTATTTCACTGTTTTGCAAAGTGAGCATCTGAAAAACTTACTTAACAGTCATTACTGAAAATAGAAGCTATGATGTTATTCTGCAAACCACAAAGTATATTTGAATACACATTTAAAGAATCCAACAGTCATTTTATAAGAATTAAGTAACCTAACTTATACTTTATTTTTATGATGCCAGTTGATACTTTAAATAAGGAGCATCACTGGCCTGGGATATGCAAAAAGAATGCCACAATGGAGAAATGGGCCAACAGGAGCATCATGAAGGTCAGCAAAGGCAAAAGCAAAGTTCTGCCGCTGGGGTGGGATAACCCCATGCCACGGGACAGGCTGCACTCCAGCTGGACAGACAGCAGCTCTGCAGAAAATGACCCAAGGTCCTTGTGGACAAAAAGTCAATGAGTCAACACTGAATATGAGTCAACAGTGTGCCCTTGCAGCCACAGAGGCAAGAGCATCCTGGGCTGTGCGAGTAAGAATGTAGCCAGCAGATGGAGAGAGCAGATCCTTCTCCTCTGTTCAGCACTTGGGAAACATCTGAAGACATGTGGGTACCTGTCCAGTTTTGGACTCTCCAGTACAAAACAGACATTGATGTGCTGGAACAAATACAGCAAAAGCCAAGTAGATAGTTAGGACCTGGGGAGCATGATGCACAAAAAGGGGCTGAGAAAGATGAGCTTGCTCAAGATTCAGAAGAGAAGGCTAACAGGAGATCTTTAACTACCTTAACAGATGGGCATAAAGACAAAGCTGTACTCTTCCGAGAGAGTGACAGTGATAGGACACGAGGCAACAGACAAAAGCTGCAACATGGAAAATTCTAATTGGATATAATAATAAATTGGATATAATAAAATGTTTTCACTATAAGGGTCACAGGAGATACTCAAAACTTGGCAAGACATAGAATGGAACAACCTGAACTGACAGGACCTGCTTTGACTAGGAGGTTGGCCGAGAGGCCTGCAAATGACCTTCCAACCTAAGTATCTTATGAGTCTATGACAATTCAAAACATAGCGAATCCTTCTTTAAAGAAACGACAGGATCGTAGAGGAAATCAGTAATGACAAGTGGACCACAGGATGAGCAAAGTTCTCCTCAAATGAAAATCTGCCTTGCACCACATCAACAGTCCTGAGCAAAAGTGGTCAAGCTTTGGTCGTGGTCAAACATTGGAACAGGCTGCCCAGGGAGGTGGTGGAATCACCATCACTGGAAGTGTTCAAAAAACATGTGGATGTGGTGCTTCAGGACATGGTTTAGGGGACATGGTGGTGTTGGGTTAACGGTTGGACTTGATGATCTTGAAGTTCCTTTCCAACCTTAATGATTCTGTGAAAGAGACCCTGAACAACCTGCAAAAATATCAAAGCTGGCTTTGAGCAGAGGCACATGACCAATGGGGAATTTCCCAGAGCTAAATTAATTTACAACACTTTTGCCATTTTTATACTGTGATATTCATATACCTTCATGGAAAGGAGTCCTGGCACCTCTTTGCAAAGGAAAAGTAGTTTGAAATGCTTTTACCCACAGAAAGAAACATTTCTAACAAAATCCATGTTACAACTTTTTAGAGTGTGTAAAAGCCTGCAAGAATGACAAGAAAAAACAGAGTACGACCCACCTCAGGTAGCTTCTTGTGAACACAGTTTACTCCACTAACCATAATCATGTTGGGCATCAATGGTCTGGGATAGTGTAAAACAAAGTCTAGCTTCATGAGCCAAATAGAAGCCTGGTGTAAGAGATCTGGCACAGTCACATCAAAACTTGCAGAAAACTTGCATCTTAGATCCCAGAAACCAGCTTTATGTCTATGGACATTTCACACACAGCAGAAACACAGTATGAGAAGCAGTGTCTACAAGATCAATGAGAGAAGAAGGTTCACAAAGCAAACAAAATGTTGCCATGGACTCTTGCTGCTGCAGCAAGTCAAGAGATGAACCTGCCATAGGAAACAGGTTGTTCTCCTACCTGTGAACAATGAGAGAAGACCCACAAGCACAGAGTCATCTTCTAAGTAAAGACAAATGTGAAAGAGCAAACTCAGGGTTTCATAGGTGACTATAAACAGTGCTCTCATGGATATCAAAACATCTTATGCCCTTCCCACAATCTTCTCTTTATCCTAGCTTTAGCAAAGAAGTTGTATTCATCAGTTGGTGGCAGGAGGTCTTTGTGGGGAGGTTTCTGAGCAAAGTGATCACATTCAGATCCTCCACAAATCTATGTGGACTTCAAGCAGAGCTATGCCCATTCAAAACACCACTTCCATTTTTATACTGTGATACTCGAGATATCTTCACTGAAATGAGTACTGGCACCTCTTGGCAAAGGAAAAGTAGTCTGAAGTAGTTTACTATCACTCAGTTAAAGAGACCTTTCTAAGAAAATCTGTGATACAAAGTTCTCTAGTGAACACAGGAGCTTGAGAACAAAAATCAGGCATGACTCACCTGAGTAAGCTTCCTGTGAGCGCAGTTTAATCCTCCAATTATGACCATGTTGGGCATCAATGGTCTAGGATAGTGGAACACGAAGTCTAATCGCAGAAGCCAAATGGAGGCGTTGCGTAGGAGATCTAACACAGTCACATCCCGCTGAAGGAACTCAGAAGCCAGTTTTGCATATGGTTGAAAAAGAAACTCACAGAGAAAATAACATGGGATGTCAAAGATTAGATTCTTCACCCGCTGGAAAAAGTTCATGCGGTCTGTATGCTCTGTAAATATCCTGGGGACATAAGAAGGAGGACTGGGACACTGAGTGGCTTCAAATTCTAAACCACATGGTATTTGCTGCAAGAGAAATATGGAAGGGACTGAAAGATGCTCAGCCAGTATCTGCCCACAGGGTAGTATGGGGTCTGTAAGGACAGCATCAAACTTGCTCTCCTCAAGATATCTGACAAGCTCTTTGTTGTACAGTAAGTGCACACAGGAAGACAGGAACATGGCAGATCCTTTTTTTAACCGTTTATAAATTCTAATAACTCTTTCCAGAAAAGATCCTTCTTTGAATACATCCTGTGAAAATGCTTGGAAATTTACATCCAGCTCTTCCTGCGTGAAAGGGACTGGGTACATTTTCATTATAAAATTCTTTGTTGGCTTTATGTACAAACTGATTTCAGGTGCAACAACGACTATTTCATGTCCCTTCTGCCTGAGACCATCCAACACGTCCCGCATGCTGAGCCAACGACTCCCATCCACTGGCACCACCAGCAGCTTCCCACCAGCAGCCGAACTGAGCACGGACAGGAGCAGAACCAGTGTTGCTGTGACTTGCGGATGAGCACTAAACACCGAGGCCATTTCTGCAGAAATCTGGTGAGTGCTGCCCGGAAAGAATATCCCCAGCTCTATGCTTTTAAGCATTCTGTGCTGTGGTTCTCCAGATGATCTTTAGACTTATTTGCTTTGCGGTAAATGTATAATCATGGACAAAGATAGAATAAGAGGTGTTAAAGTTCAACCAATTTGGCAGACAGTAATCAGAGCAGCAGCTAGACCGGGAAACACCCTCTTCTGCATTGGAGGAATGCTGGGATTTAAGGAAAGGAGGGATCCTTCAACAAGTGGTCTACTCAAAAGTGCCTATTAACAGATCATTAATTTTCCAAACAAGACTTTTCAGTTTAAGAAAATTTCTCCCCTCCTGCCAGTCCAAATAATTTTCTATTTGTAAAAGATTAGAAAAATATTAATGCTTCACATGGGAAATGGTCTGGTTTCTTTACCCTTCTGCTATCTTGACACTGTAATGAAAATGGAAAATTTGCTATCAAAGTTCATTTCCCTGAAAGGCCTCTTTTTGGAAGGATGAAGTAGAGGCTTGAAGGAGGAAGGACAAGGGCATGGTTTTTGCCAGATATATTTAAAACTGGATTAGCAACTCAGAAATACCATTCTGGATCAGGCTGGGGAGAGCATGCCCCTGGGCCATGAAAGCAAACACCACTAATGCACAGATAGGATTTGCAGACAATCAGCCCTAATTATGAAAATTATTGCACAAATAATTTTGACCATACAGTCATTTGCTATGGAAGTTGATAGTATGTAACTGAATTTTTTTAAGGATATTTACCGAACTACCATGTCTCTAGGTACACCCTTTGTAGGGAAACTTTTCAGAAGGCAGCGTAAGCTGTTATAGATGGCTCAGTGCTGGCTAGCAGCTAAGAAAACCTCCAGCAATTTTGCAGAAAATTGCATAAGGAATCCTTGCGGTGAAAGGATAAGCCTAGACTGACAAAGCAACCAGAACATTACCTGCCGACTGACGCATTATGCCACTTCATTTCTAAATTACGGAAGGATGGTTCTATTAACCGAAATGATTCATTGTTTTTAAAAATCAATTGTGACAGTCAAACAAATAGTTTCAGGTAATAATACCAATCTGGCAAACATAGGCAGCAGGCCTGCCTGCTAAGATGGGGATCACCCTCACTAAATGGGTGTGTGCCTCGTTAGCAAGAGTGCAGTGATAAACTACTTCCACCTAGCCCAAAGAAAACAATTGTGTAAGCAAAAATGCTTAGATCCTGCTAACACTATAGAAGAGTACCTGCAAGAGTGGGAGAGAATTAAAAACAACCCAGTTTTTCACCTATTTTCTTTGTCTTTACAGTATACCTTGCGGCACATGTAAATTACACAAACTCATGTATACAAATATATACACAGACAGCATTTGCAAACAGCCTTTTCCCTTCACACCTGAACATATTTTATCAAGGAGATCACTGACCTGAGATAATGGCTTTTTCTTTCCGCAGTTTATGCCTCCAATGAAAACTATGTTGGGCATCACTGGCATGGGATACTCGAAAACAAAATCCATTCTTTTAAGCCAAATGGATCCATGGCTTAAGAGCTCCTTCATTGATACTGATCTGTGGAGAATATCTGAGGCCAGAAGTTCAAATGGCAAATAGGCAAAATTGCAAAGAAAGGATTCTGCTGATTTCAGAAATAAGTTTTCCACGCGCTGGACAAACATCATATGGTCCGAGTTGTCTGTAAATGTTCTTGGGACATACGAAGGGGGGTCTGGACACTGGGTAGCCTGCAAATCAAAACTGCAGGGGAGTCCCCGTAAAAAGAAAACAGATGGAACAGAGAGATGCAGAGCCAGTATTTGTCCACATGGTACAACAGGATCTGTGAGAACAGCATCAAATTTACTCCCTTCAAGGTATTGCATCAGGTCCTTATTGTGCAGTAAACTGGTACAGGAAGAGACGTAGAGGCTAGAGATGACTTGAACTTTTTCATAAAGCGCAGTAATTCTTTGGAGAAAAGGTCTTCTCTCAAAAAGATCATTTGCAAATGAATGCATGCTTGCTCCCAGTTCTTCCCTCGTTAAAGGCACTGGATACGTTTTGAGAGTGTAATATTCAGATGCCTTCACATTCAAGTTTACTTCTGGTGCGACGACAACAATTTCATGCTCTTTCTGGCTGAGGGCCACCAGCACTGAGCGCATGCTGAGCCAGTGACTCCCATCCATTGGCACCACCAACAGCTTTCCACCATCAGCCAAGCAAAACAGAGACAGGAAAACCAAAACCCCCGCAGAAACCAAGTAACTGTATTTACTTACATGAGCCATGTTCCTAGAAATCCAAAGTCTGTTCATCTGCCCTGACCTAACAGATTTTAAGTAGACTCACAGCCTCCAACCAGATTCTCACATTCCCCCTTAACGATCTGGCTTTTCCAGCAAAACCAGTCACTAGTAACCATTCAAGGCATTGATGAATCATTTCAGGAACGTGATAAATCAACTTGGGTTGGGCAGAACAGGGCTTGGTATCTGATGCTCCCTTGGGATGGGTCCTTTCTGATTGATTGCCTGTGCTGATTGATGTTAGATTGAAAATAAAATCAGACTTTGCCAAAATAAAATCCCAAGTTTTTGAGTAAGTGCTGGCACTTGGAAGTAACTGGGCTTGCTGAAAGCAGGCGCTAAAATGCTTTTTTGCTTTCTGTCTTTTCTTTCTTTTTGCTAAGTATTTTACAGCTGTTCTGAAATGCTTGTGGAGTTTATGTTTAAAATTATAAAAGTATACCACTATACAATATCTGCACAATATCTGTGCAAATCCTAAGGAGGAGTCTCTGTGATTTACATACAGCTCAGCACTGGACCCAGGTACAACATCAAGTACAAATTTACTACAATAAGCAACACTGCAGCAGAGGTTTACATGAGTGAAGGAAAATCACTGAATCCATGCTGTCATGCACAAGACACTGTTCTCATCCTGACCTGTCTCTCTGTGCCTCTCTCGATCATTTCCTTCTTCCAGGAGCAACAGGAAGGAAAAGCCACTCAGTTTGCCTCGTACCTAATTAAACACAGGAAAGCCTGGACAGAAGTAGCCAGTTACAGCCCTCTTGTTTCAGGCGAGGAATTGACTTTAAATGGTAAGAGGTGGTGTTATTACTTCAGCTGAAAAAGTAGAAGTCAGATACCATGTCTGAGTACTTGTGATAAACTTGTCAACCTGCAGGATTATATTTTGTTGTTAGATGCAACAGTGTGATTCAGAGGCATAGTTGTAAGACAAGAAGAAATCAGGACTCAAGAATGAGTACCTCTGAAATAAATATTGCTGCTGGACTATGTTCTCTGGCCCCTGAGCAAGATGAAAGTGAGAGTGAGCTCTGTCTTCAGAGGAAAGTCTGATTTTAACCTTGAGCTGCCACATGGCCTCCCCAGCAAGCAGGATACTGTTTTCCCAGAGGATCTGCCTGGGTTTGTCCCTGAGGAGCCATTAAGCAGCTCTGATGGACAGAACAGATAGGAAAAAGCATTACCCTGATAAAAGTGGTCATGTGGGGGGTTGACAGGCAATTTGAAAGAGATTTTTGTGAAAATGCAAGATAGGAACACTAGCAGCTCAACAGAACTAAACAGTATTTTCAATGGGCAATGTCAGGTGAAGCACCGGAAGGAGTCAAGCAAAGCCTGAGGGCAGTTAAGGTTGCCTCTGGGGAAGATGTGCCAGGCTTGTAAAATGCAAATCTATTTTCTTGTGAAGCTTCACTCATTCGTGTTCACAAAGGCCTATGAATTTGAGGGAAGAGTAAGAGTGGTGATAGGCAGGAGGAATCCATTCTCTAAGACTCAGGGAAGGCTGGCAAGTGAAAAAAAAGTTCCAGGGAAGAATAGAGTTAAGTCTCTTTATCTTTAAGTAACGTTCAGTAAGGATAAAACTTTATCCTTTCTGGGAAACAATGTGATTTATTGCTGAAATGGCTGGATGACACTAACTACAGATTCATCATCTGCAGAGGAGAAGCTGCTTCCTCCTATTTCTCTTTTTCCACTTAATCTCTGGCATCACATGAGGCTGTTCTACTTACAGCACAAGCAAGCAAGAATATACACCACATGCAGCGACGAGATAACATACATCACAGGCACGCCTTTCTCAAGTACATTTTAAACCACAGATGCCCAAGCAACCACCCATCCACACTTCCCTGTCCAAACTGGATGTCTCCTAAAAATGCAGCTGAGAATTCAGCTGTCTAGTTTTTGTGATAGAAGCTGCTGTTAAGCCAAAATCTTCACCGCAAAATATTAGCCTTCAACTCAAACAGAAGACTGCTGCTACAGAAAAGAGCACGTAATGCTATTGCACATAACCCAGTGAGTTACTTTTCTGACTGGATAAGCAGCTAATGCTCTTGAAGAAATATTCTACTACCTCTTATGTATGTGGGACACAGAATTTTTGGAAGAGATGTTATAATTCACCTGCCCTTTTTGCATTAATTTCTGGATGAGGTGGTGTTTGCATACCTGACTGCAGCTGGAATTAAATACAACATAGCATGTGATCCCTTCACCAAACAAAATCCCCATGTTGGGCAGACCCAAGAAAAAGAGGTGGAATCACATCTTGTTCTCCTGGTCTACTCTACCACTCAGTTTTTCATGTGGATTGGCTATACAGAAAGTGTTAATCTAAATTACCTCTTTAGATAAGAAATGTCCATATCAAACACATATTAGACCTCACCCAGATTGTGCAGGTGTGTGACTGCCAGAACTTTTCCTTTATTATACCTTTCTCCAGCCAGTCACTGGCCTGACATAATGGTTTCTTCTGTCCACAGTTTATGCCTCCAGTGAAAATCATATTGGGCATTACAGGCATGGGATAGTCAAAGTCAACTCTCTTCAGCCAAATGGATCTGTCACTTAAAAGCTGTGTAACCGTCATTGGCTTTTGGAGCAAGTCTGAGGCCAGGCTTTCAAATGATGAAAGGACCATACTGCAGGTGAAAGACTCTGAAAAGCTGATGAGGAAGTTCTTTACTCTCTAAGGAAATGTCACATGATCTATATTGAGTGAGAGCGTTGGTAGGGCATAGGATGGTGGGTCCGGACCCTGAGCAGCGTGAATGTCTATAGCACACGGGGCACCCTGCAAGAAGAAAATAGTAGGGATAGAAAAGTGCAAAGCAATTATCTGTCCACAGGGTGTCAGAGGATCTGTAAAGATGGCATCACGTTTACTTTCTCTGATGTATTTCATCATCTCTTTGTTGTGCAGTAAGGAACTGCAGGAAGCTTGAAACATAGCAAAGCTCTTTCTGAAATGATCCCAGCTATTCAAAAGTCTGATCAGGAAAGGCTGCTCGCTAAACAAGTTTGCACTAAATAAGCGCATAAATTCTTCCATCTCTTCCTTTTTAAAAGGTACAGGATATGTTTTCAGTTCATATACCATGGAGGAATCTATCAGCATTTGGCTGTCTGGTGCAATAACAACTGTTTCATGGCTTCTCTTGCTCATCTCAGCTAGGGCTTCCTTCACACTGAGCCAGTGCCTGCTCTCGATTGGGATCACCAGCAGATTCCCAGCCGTGGCAGGACTCAGGCAGCACAAGAAGGGCAGCAGCACTGCCACCAGCATGTTGTGACAGACAGGACAGGAACCCATGCACGAGAGAGTCCAGGGGTGGCTCGCAAGTTTTTTGTAGCTCTGCTCCACCTACGCAAACACACCACTTGGCAATGCTTTCTAATGATACATCTGCCCTTTTGACTTGCCTCATGTTTCAGGTGATGACAGGTTTGCACCCAATGGAGTCAATGGTAGGTGATTAATGATTACAAAAGGTTGAGATGAGGTTTGCATTTCAAAAGCGGGTTTGCATGAGCGTGAGAAAAGTGTGTCACCTATCATACACTTTGCTCACCCAAGCTTATACAACAACTCAATGCCTCAGCCTTCTCTTCTTCTTCCCATAGTAGGACCACAGCCTCATGACACTTCTTATCATCAGCAATCCAGCAACATTTACTGAAAAAACGCTGTAAAGGTGCATGGGAATCCATGAAAGAAATGCATACACAGAGTAGATGGACAGAAACACTGCTGACCCCACATGGTAGTACTGGGTCTATAAACAGCATGATAAAATGACACTTTTCCACCTAGTGTTGGAGTTCTCTATGCCACTGAAGGCTGACAGAGTTGTCCCAGAGTGTAGTAATTTGGTATTTTTGGTATTTTCTTTTCTAATGAAGCTGAGGCAAGTTGTACAGTGAAACATAACTTAAAGATAAACATGAGAAATCAATGCTAAAGTACCTGGTTTTTGCTTTTTGTTTGTAATAGCTAAAACCATTTGGTACAACTGAGAAAAATTAATTATTTTTTTCATTGATGCAAACATACGTGTTTTTGAAGTTGAGTAGCCAGCAGAAGATCTTTCTCCATCTCTGCATATAACTTCCATCTAACCTCTTACCTATCGGGTATAAAACTAAGTTGCAAAACAGCAGTTCACTATTGTACCTCAGATAACATTCATCAACTTACAAGTTCATGGCCAGTGTCAGTTCAGTTCATGGCTGAAACAGTTCATCAACTCTGTGGGTCCAGATCCTTCTTGGTTGTAGATTGCTGGGTTTTTAAATGTTGGTGATAACCTCTCACCATAAAAGTTTAAAAGTAGGTGGCTGGGCAGGTGCCTTTGGGATACAGTTTGCTCCTCCAAAACATTCAGGGCTCTACATCACTGGTGGAGCTTTCTTTCATGTGCAGCTTCTGCATGCTTGTTTTCAAGCCTGTTGGGAAAGCTTTAACCTTACTGAGAACCTGCCCTCCAGAAAGAGCAGCCAGCTCCATCACCTGCACTGTCTCCGTATCAGTAGTTTACAACATAGGATTAATTTTATGGGAATTTTCAAACATCTGAGGAGAAAGGTGATGCACAGAAACAGACCTGCTCATACCTGTTGCTCATAACCTCTGAACACTAGAAGATGTGTTCAAGCTAGATGAAGACAGACAGTCATGCATGTCTCACGTGGGGCATTTACATCCCATCTGCTTGGGTCTTTAATATCTGATCAGCAATCTTTCCTACTCCTGACTCCATGTCCTTTTGGAAGACCCCTTGTGAGCAAGTGCTACTCCTTTTCCTTCATTCAAACATACATAACCAGTTAGAGTGAACCAAGTGGCACCAGAGACCATCCTGGTAAGAGGATTGGCTTTTCCACTTCCAACACAAGCACTAAACATACTTATCTGGACAAAAGGGGAGGATATTAGGGCTGCCTTCTACACTACTCTGTCTCAGGGGTACTCACAATTTGCACTACTTGAATATTCTTTTCCTGCTTTCAATCTGCTATAGAATATGCTGTACTTGATTCACAGACCTGACTGGTACCCAAAAACCTGAACGGGAATTTACAGCAGACATCCATGCCCAGAATTATTTAAAACCTAATTAAATAACCTATAAAAGAAGGGGAGGATACAATTTTAAAAGGCTTTCTTTTTGGGCTTAGATATTGACACCTTGACATCTAAATGAATCAATCTGGCAGATGGATGTGACAGAAGAAGAACTGATGAACAGCTAAAATTTTAAGTCCTATAACCTTCAATGTGGATGAATGAAGAATGGATATATGGAAGTATGGATGGACAGCCCATGAGACAGCTGGGAGGGGAGGACACCATGGGGCAGACAGAGACCAGACTGTACTTATGGGTGTTCCTCAGGCTTCTCTTTCAGAGCAATATAGCCAAGTCCTCCAAGCCTGGCTTTGGTTGCAGGGACAGCTCTTATGGAGATGGACATGAAATGAGAAACTTAGATGAAATAGAAGGTAGCAAGTCTGGCTCCTGTTGAGGACAAAAGTTTACAACTCACCAAAATTCAGGTGAGCTTCAGTTCAACAAAAGAGCTTTTCATTTGCATAAAAGTTACATGTCACTTAAATTCTCGTATCTGATAAGGCTTTGGGTTTGCCAGGGTATGATATCATCTAAATGCTGGATACTAGGAAATAACATTTCTGCATCATGCAGATTTTTTCATTAGCTTTTTATCTTTAAATACCAATGTGTTGTCAGCTAGGTTTTGATGTAAGGATGCTTAAATGTGTATGTTCTCGCCTTTTCAATAAAAAAAAATAAAATCTTATACCTGAGACAGATTTTTCTTCTGATCACTGTTTATCCCTCCAACAAAAAACATGTTTGGCATCACTGGACTCAGGAACCCAAAGACAAAACCATATCTCATTAGCCAAACAGATCCACAACTTAGAAGGTCTGTAGCTGTCAGGTTTTTTTGAAAAAGCTCATAGGCAAGTTTTTCAAATTGAGTGAATATAGGCTTACAATAAATGAACTCCAGCATACAGACCAGCACATTCTTCACACATTGAACAAATGTCATTATTTATTATTATTGATTGAATTATTTAGGAAGAGTCTGGGGACATGAGAAGGAGGGTTTGGACACTGGGTAGCTGTCCTGGTTTCAGCCAGGATAGAGTTAATTTTCTCCATAAAAGCTAGTGTGAGACTGTGTTTTGGATTTGGGATGAGAAAATGTTGATAACGTCCTGATGTTTTGAGTTTGTTGCTAAGTAGTCAAGGACAGTCCAGCTTCTCGTGCTGGCCTGCCAGCGAGAAGGCTGGGAGTGCACGGGAAGCTGGAGGGGACACAGCCAGGACAGCTGACCCAGGCTGGCCAAAGGGATATTCCATACCATACAACGTCACGCTCAGTATATAAAGCTAGGACGAAGAGGAAGGAAGGGGTAGAAGGACGTTCGGAGTGATGGCATCTGTCTTTCCAAGAAACCGTTACGCATGATGGAGCCCTGCTTCCCTGGAGATGGCTGAACCCCTGCCTGCCCATGGGGAGCAGTGAATGAATTCCTTGTTTTGCTTTGCTTGAGTGCGCGGCTTTTGCTTTACCTATTAAACTGTCTTTATCTCAAACCATGACTTTCCTCACTTTTACTCCTCTGGTTCTCTCCCCCGTCCCACCGTGAGGGAGTGAGCGAGCGGCTGCGTGGGGCTTAGTTGCTGGCTGGGGCTAAACCACGACAGTAGGTTCAGAATCCATACCGCAAGGAAATCCCCACAAAAAGTAGACAGAAGGAAATGAAAGCTACTCAGCAATTATTGGTCCACACATCAGAACTGGATCCATGAAAACCACATCAAATTTGCTCTCTTGCAAATATTGATTTGTGCAAAAGTCTCTTACAGTTGGTGAAGAAGAACCTGGAAATTTCTAAAATGCTTTGATACATTGTAATAATAATACTCAAACCAAATTGTTCAATAAAATGAATATTAATGAAAGACCCTCACAGGGAGGCACAAGCTGTCCCTAGAGTTCATGTTTCCTGAAGGAGGAACTGATTGCTGGGCTGTTATAAAAAAACCTAGGTGGCTTGGGTTTCCAAAGAAAGCTCTACTAGGGTGGTGTGACCCCTTGTTTGCTGGCATTTGCTGCTGTCCTCTGGAAACCTGCAGTGAACTGAGGCCCTCAGGGCTTTGCTGGACGAATGTTTTGTCTTTATGCAAGCAAAAGCAATGCCAGACCAAAGTCTTTTGGGTGGTGCTAAGGAAGAGGCCCATGTGAAGAAAAGAACTGATGCAAAACCATCAGCAGCACAATTTTTTTCTTCTTCTTTCCTTTTATAAGTGGTGGTGGGATTCCCAGCACCTTCATTATGGAGAAACAAACCCCTACAGCCTTAGGCAATGGGGTTTGTCTCAGTAGACCCCCAAAGGGTGCTAGCGCTGCTCTGCATAGCTCCACACTGACGTGAAGGAACCACTTTTAGACATGGTGAATCCATTTCTAGAGAGGGACAAATATGGGGGAGTGAGAGGTGGGAGGCAGTTTTGTAAGACACAGACTGAAGGTGTGAGACTGAACAGATTTACGAATAATTCTGATTAAATGCTGAAGATTTGGAGATAAAGAGAGTATTGCAAGTGGTGTGACAGGAAGTGACAAACTCCATTTGGAACTTGCTGCTTGGTGTATTTTTTTCTCTGCACTTGGAAATGACCTTCGATAGCAAAATCAGTTGGCTGAAAACAGCCAACACAAAGTTCATCTGCCAGTCTCTATATGAGCACAAGTCTCTTGCTAGTATGGCTACGCTTTCTCACGGACACAAAAGACTCCCTACTTTTTGTACCAGGCCATCAGGGCAAAAACTATGGAAAAGGTGAGGCAGCAACAGGAAGGACAGAATTCAAAAGAGAAAGAAATTAGAGGTAAACAGAGAACAAACAGACATAGAAAGGATGAAGTTCTTAGGTTAGCACATAACCAGTTGAGGTCAGATCTAACTGGGGTAATTATTATTCAGAAAACTAACAGACTGGCTCATTTTTTAAAATAACATGGTAGCTTTACATGTGTTTGTCGTGCATTATCCAGTAGCAAAGGGCACCTGGACCCTTTTTCAGGTTTGAAGGGTGTGGTGCTCATTACCAACTCCTATTGTACGTGCAGAGGAGCACCGCAGAGTAGTTTGTGGAATACAGGCCTCAAAGAGTGAGAACTATGTGCCAGCTCCTGGTATCTGGGAGGAAAGTCTTCCCCACTGGATACTGAAGGGCAGATATTTTATGTTAAACAAAGCTGAAGCTTGGTGGCTCAAGACTGCAGATTTATTTTCCTTCCAGGAGTATCTCTCACCATAAGGCTCCTGTGGGTTACTCCAGGGTGTCTCTTTGAGCTGGCAAGGAGCATTGCTGTGATGGAGCAGCGTCATGCTCTGGGGAGTTGAGCCATAACCATGTTGAGGGGTTTGGGTGCAGGTGTGCTTACCCCTCACCCAATGATTGCTTCAGCTGGAAAAGGTACTAAAACTCTCTCAAACTGCTTATCTCTGAGTTGGATTGTTTGTCATGTGTGGATTTCCTCTAACCTGAGCAGCAAGCACCACACTAAGGGAAGAGGATAGCGAGTGGCTACTTGTTACATGAGCAGAACTAAAACTCGAACTAAACACAAACGCTTGTTGAGGCAGCCTGGAAGTGTTGGTCTCATCTACTGGATTTGTTTTCCTGTTGTTAGATGAAATTACTCACTCCCTTTTGCTCTGGGTCTTGCCAAGTAGGAACAGGTTGCTCAAATGCACAAGTAATGGTGTAATTTGATTTCCCAGGTTTTTGGATGATGGATTAGGTTTATACATGGAGGAATCCTTGAACCTTTTTTTTTTTTTTTTTTTTTTTTTTTGGTGGGGGGGATGCTAAACAGTGTCAGGCAAAAGGATTAGGGTAAAATGCAGGTTGGTAACTGCTGACGTGAACCTGCCTGGTTCCCCCCTGACATTTTACATAGCTACAGAGATATACTGGCATTCACCTCCACAAGATAAGATAGTATGTAGTTTGGCTAGCTGATTTCAGACAAAAAACATCCCATAAAACTAAGGATATGTTGACTGCAAGTTGGAAAGTAACCTTCCTCTATGTCTTTGCAGTAGCAAGAAGCTGCAGGCAGGTAAGCAAATCACAGAACACAGATCATTTCTAGAGCAGCTCTCTCCTAAGCAGTGAATAGAAATCAGATGAAAAGGATCATATGTGATCCTGAAATTAATGACTGTATCCTAACAGAAAGACAGGTGACATTTAAGGCTGCCCAGGTAACTGTAATTGGAACATTTCCTAACTTTTGTAAGGCAATGTGTTTGATATTTGTAAATTTAATACTCTTATAGCCTTTCTAGATTTTTGTGCATAGACCTCTGTCAAATACTGTACCTTTAGACTCATGTTACAGAAGGTGTTCTAATTTAACCAGAAGACAAACTTCCCACGGAAAGGGAAACTAAGGCAGTAGTTCCATTTGATATAAGGGAATTTTTGTTGAAAGAAGTGTGTTTTACAGCTTTCTTAAATATCTCTTCTTCAAAATATGGGAGGCACAAGGATGTAGACAAAAGCAAACTGAAGAGGACAGTAAGAGGAACTGTTTGGTTAGAGCAGCCATTTCAGGTTGATACACACTGTGCACTGAAGGTATACAATGCATAATGGTTAAATTTCCTTTTTCAAAATTAGCACTGTTTTTACTTGCCTGATGTTGTGTATTTTCCCATTGCAATATAAGGCAGATGAACAGTATTGTCAGCTTTAAAGGTGCTTGACATCCTTTACAAAAGCATAATAAACAGATGCTAATGTATCAGGCTGCTCTGAACTGTCAGTACGTTCATCAACACCTTGAATATTGCATGAAAAAAGCAAACAGAGTGATGATGACTGCTTCAGTGCTGAAAATGAAGAGTTCCCCTATAGCTGTACTAATATTAGCTACCTATGTTAGCAAATTAATAGTACCCACAGACATGACAGGATCCTTTCTGAGGCCATCCAAATTGATGCTTGGGTTGTGCAGGGATTGAAAAGTGTGTCTCTGTGTACCAGGTACGTGTGCGCGCTTTGGTGCTGCTTACTGTATTCTCTGGCTTCTTGCCAGAGTCTTTGAATTCCACTTTAATTGCATATTTCAAAGCACCAGTTAGAAATGCCTCTTTATCAAAGCTCCCCAGATGCTCTGGCAGAAGGGTTTCAAAACAGGACCTGTTTTCTTAATTCTTGTGCAGGAGGGACAAACCACAGGGTCTTTATTCAGTTATACTTCTCCTTTACTTAACTACCTACTTAAATCCTACTTAAGTTAAATTTTAATGTTTATGTTAACCAGTGGTTTAAATAAGTAATGGATGTTTTAGGATATTAAAAACAGGAACAACTTTGAAAGCTTGCTATAGCTTGCATTTCTGAACTTTGCTTTGATCAAATCGTATGAACTTTGTTTTTGCGAGCTGCCAAAAAAAGCAACTTTGCATTAATTTTGGCTAAAAATGAGATTCATTAAAGTGTCTCCGGGCTCACAGTCCAACTCCATTTGCGATGTCCCCCTAATGAGGGACCACTTACCATGCCAGTCTTCAGGTACGTCTGGAGTCATTAAAGGATGATGCTGGCACAGGACCTCTGCTCAGCCAGGATATTGGGTCTGATTTCCTGCAAGCCTTGTATTAAACCTCCGGGCACACTGAGACTTGGCAACTGGATTTATGTGTCTGTTAATGAATATGTGATTGATACTGAGATGGATGGCTAGGCAAAGTGCAGGGCAAGAGGAAATCCAGCCTGAGGCAGCCAGTGTGGTTATCTTAGTCAATTAATTAGAGCAGTTTGGGTTCCCCCAGGCCCAGTTCTGTGGTTGCATGTTTGCCCACTCCCTCTGAGACAGCAGGCTATGGGCGATGCTTACGGCTCAGGAGAGTCAGGGAACTTGCGATTTAATTCCCAGCTCTGTGCTGTATAAGACACACATGCCCAGTTCTGCAAAAGCATGAGCTCCTCAGCACCCTGATGCCTTCAGCTCCAGAGCAGGTACTCCACAGGATCGTGTCGGATACGGCAGAAAGAAGCCCTCTTCTGGAATGAGGCCCCAATGTCTGATTTCTCTGCCTGTGGTGTAACAGAAAGATCTGTGTCTTAAGCTCCTTGTCTGAGAAAATAAACCACATTTTGAATCTCCTGTTCTCTCTCCCTTTCCTAGTTGTCCTAACTTTTTGTTTTCTTGTCTGTTGCGCAATGGGCTGCTGGGTTTCAACGAATTATCTATTCTTATCATATGTTTATATTTCTGAACAGTAATGATCAACCCAGGGCTTACCACTGTGTGTGGATAGGTAGATATTTTTTCCCCCATCTGACTCACTTCACATTTGTTTACACTCTACTGCATTATTGCCTTGTTGCTGGGCACTGTTCAAAGTGAAATAGGGGAAATTCCTTTGCTGTCTGCAGAAAACATGGCTAGCAAAGGTGGACTGAAGATAGGAAGAATACACAAGGTGGGGTTTTTTTCAGGTTTGGAACATATGATTTCCACCAAATGATAAACGTCAGTGTGAAGATGGGAGATGTCAGGCATAAAATGAGGGCAGGGTGGCTCTACCCTTGTAGCAAGCTTACAAATTGCAGCTCTGAGACCTTCAAGATATAGAAGGAAAGGCTTATGTCATGCAGCTAGCAAGAATTTGCCTCTTAAATCTCAAACTATGAAGTGCCACAGTCTGGAGCCTCATGTGAGAGAATGCCTTATTTATAATATTATTCAAATATTCTAATTTATAATATTATTCTTTATTTGCCTTATTCTTTATTAAGTCTAGTGGACTCTGCATAAGCCTGTCAGAGTGTTAAAAAAATTTGAAAGAAGAAAAAGAGAAAACCTTCATCTCAAAGATATTGTACTGCAGTTGTGCAGTGATACTGTGTGACCACAATTCAGAAGTGAGGGCATAATTTCATAGGGAAGAGATTTGTGTCCTGATTTGTGCCTGGAGAGAAATGTATAGTGCTATTAATTATTTTAAAGACCATATGGTAACTATCAAAATAGATTTAAATTTCTAGATTAGCTTTAAAAACCCTGCAGAACAATTCTGGTAAAAGCAAATGTCAAGAAATAGGTAATCTGAGTTTTGCATACAAGTGTCTTTCACCAAATACACTATTTTAGGTTAATTCTTCCCATTTCAACATGACATTTATGTTTCATCATGATCTACAAACAGAAATAACATAGGCAGCCAGTTTGGAAACCATATGTCACAAAAACGCAACCAAAGCAAATTAACCGATTTTGCTGAGCCTAGAGACTCAGAGCATGATCTTTGAGTTTTTGGTCAGGTGAAAGAAACATATGTCAGACTCCATGAAAATGAAATCAAAACTGTGGCTGGCTGGTGAATAAGATATAGTCACTAAGGACAGCAATTTGTAGCTGGCAGATGAAGTCCATCTTTTGTTGGACTTATCAGAAAATCCTCATGAATTCAAATAAGTCATCTGCCTCCATCAAGGTAATTTGATTTCAGCCTGTGGAAAACAACTGCCAAAACCTGGTTGTATTAAATCATTACCAGAAAAAAAAAAATTCAACAGCACTAAATGTCCAGAAATAATCACATTTCATTGTAAAATATATAATCTGGAGAAAAAAGAACATACCTTAGACAGTGGTTTCCTCTGAGCACAGTTTATACCTCCAATAAAGACCATATTGGGCATCACTGGTCTGACATAGTCAAACACAAAGTCAAATCTCAGAAGCCAAATGGAAGCAGAATTCAGGAGGTCTAGCAGGGATACATCTCTCTGAAGAACTTCAGAGGAAAACTTTATCATGTCTTCATAGAAACTGTTACAGTACCCAAGCTCCAGAAGGGCAACCAGTGCATTTTCCACTCTCTGGAAAAAAGTCATGTGGTCAGAGTTGAAGGTAAATAGTCTTGGGGTGTAGGACAGAGGACTTGGGCACTGTGTTGCTTCATAGTGTAAGTTGCACGGAAATCCTCTCATGAAGAACACAGATGGAAGAGAAAAATAATTAGCAAGCATCGCTCCACACATAAAAATGGGGTCTGCTAGGACAGCATCAAAGCTGGTTTGATTCAGGTACTGCAGGGTCTCCTTGCTGCTGAACAAGTTCTTGCACTGAACAAAGAACATATGGAAAATATGCACTGAGCTGTTGTACAGTGCTAGAACGTTCAGTGGGAAAGACAGGTCCTTCAGGTGAGTGGCGACATATTCATGAAAGGCATTATCCAGCTCTTCTAGTGTGTAAGACACTGGGTAGGTTTTCACCGTGTATGCCTGTGTCGTTCCCATCTGCCAGCTTACTTCTGGTATAACCACCACCACTTCGTGTCCTCTCCTGGTGAGCTTTTCAACCACTTGTCGCATGCTAAGCCAGTGGCTTCCATCCATGGGCACCACCAGGAGTTTCCCGCCATCTGAGAGGCCGGGAAGGAGGAGGATAAAAATCCAGGCACAGCAAAGCTGCAAAGTCATGTTCCTGTGGTCAGAGTACAGGCTGTGAAAAGAGTCTTCTCCTTCAGGCAGTAGCTTGAAGATGCTTTTGAAGGAAGCCAGTGGGTTTATCTGTTGAGTTGTGCTGCTTTGTCATAATCTTCTAGTTAATGATTTGCTGCTTTGGGTTGTAGGTTGGTTTGTTGTTGGTTTGTTGGGGGTTTTTTTCTCATTACTTGTAAAGCCAAATGCGGTGACCCTTTCTCATGCTGAGTTGTTGGAGTTCCTCAGTGTTCAATGGAGAACTAGCTCCTCAACATGCTAGTCAGATTTCATAGGACTTCTCTCTTGATCGTTGGTGTGTCCTGTCTTACCCCTTGGCCAGGGCCAAGGAAGGCAAGTCTGGTGCAAACAACTCCAACACTACAGTAACAAATGAAAATAGCCTCAACAAATTTCATCGTGGTTGGAGACATGGATGTTCAGATAATTTCTCTGAGGACAGAACAGGAGACCCTTGGGCTAAGGCGACAGGGCAGATGAACCAACTCTTCTGAGCTAGCAGGAATCTCCACAGTCTCCAACAACACCAAGAAGAGACACTGGGAGAGGCTGACCTGGCAGAGATCTGTGAGGCTGAAGGCCAGATTCTTGCTTCAGAGCAGTAGTGCGGATGTTTCACAGCCTACACGATGGCCCTCAGGCAGTTGAAAACTCCTCATCACTTGCCTGTACATCAAGTAGAGGTGAGACATAAGACATGTACGAAATGTGTTTTAACGACTACTATTCCCTGTGTGGCTTGGACCATTCAGTGGAGACTCAGGCTTGAGCCCCGGCATTGGACCTGACTTAGCTAATGAGCAGTTTCAGCGCAAGTGTGGGTTTGCAAGAGCTTCACAGCATTGCTTTTGATGTTGCTGAAAAGATTAGATGCCTAAATAGCACCATGACGTGGAAAAATAATGAAATGTAGGGTATTTAGAGCCATGCAGCCTCTGTCCCTCACGCACACAATTTCTCTTCTCTCCCTTCTGTACCATGGTCAATGCAATGAAATTAATTACGTATCATTTTCTGCACATTTTCCTATGAGCCTTTTTACTTCTTTTTCCCACTTTACCAATGTTCGTAAATTTTTGCTTGTGTAGAGAAACTACTAAGTGGTAAAAAGCATTTTTCTTTCAGGCACTTGGTAACTTTTCAGAAAACAAAATATTTCAGCTTCAGAGCACAGGGAGAAGCTCTGAGGTAAAAATGAGAATAAGAATATTTTATGTTATTATAAACTGGGAGGGGAAAAAAGATTATTAATACCTAAAACATGTTTTCCAGATTTATATAAAATGCCCTTAAAAATGATCATTGGGAAGATGACCAGTTTATTAAACAGCATTTTTTATTCATGAAAAGGTGGATTTATTTATTTTGTGATGGCACACTCTCATTTGCTGAAGAGGGGTAAAGCAGAGAGCTTGTAGGGAAATGTCCTGCCTTCGCCAGCAAGACAAATTTGCCGCCCAAACCTCACAACACCCTTCACATGAAGAAAGTGGGTGCAAAGGCAAGCACAGGATGGGTAAGGTTAATCAGTACCTTAGAGGCATTTCTGACTGAGCGTTTTCCAGTGACTGCCTCAGTTGGTTATCAGGCAGGGGTTTCCTGATAAGGTAAAATTTACTGGGTTCAACAGAGTGTGAGATAAAGTTGCCTACCTCTTACCCATGGTCACCCATGCAAGAAGACAGTGGGAACTTTGAATTTGGGTAAGAAGCTGCATAGCTGGGGAATGCCAGCGGAGGAATGGACAACCTCAAGGGAGGGGGACTGTGCTGGAAGGCTGTAGCGGGAAGGAGGGCCATTGTGTCAGCACAGCCACTGCCTGTGGCTCTGTGGCCCTGCAGGCATGATGTGCATCATCACAGCGGACTGTAGTGAGACTCACTGTTGGTAGCAAATGAGGGGCCAGCTGGGTCATTCTAGGCTTGGTGGCAGCATGAGGAAGGCAGCTGTGAACGCCTGCTTGTTTCAAACAGGGAGCTAGTCTTCTCTGATTGTGGGCCAGGTTCATCTGTATTTGCAATCCCAATGCTGGTACGAGCCCTGGCTATGCTTGATGGGGCCATGCGATGCCTGGGAGGGAACTGGACCAGGAGGGGTGGGTGGAGAAGCAGCCCCAGCCTCCATGCAAGCCTTCCTTGCAGCAGAGGCCCTTGTGCTACAAGGCTGGTACAGAGAGCTTCATCCCTGGCTATGTTTTTCAGAAGGCTTCAGCAGGGCGTGTCCCTGGTGGTGGTCTGCAAGATTTGGGTGATGGCGGAGCTGTGCTGCCCTCCTCCCCGCCCCCCCGCGCCAGGTCCACCACCCAGCAGAAGCAAGGCCGGGCCCCCTGCAGGCCCTCAGGCTGGCGAGGCGCCGCAGGCCGTAGGGTCTCCATGGCAACCCTTGCCCCCTGACCCCCGCGGCGGGGAGGTGTCACCAGCAGGCTGACTCCCACCATGGCGAGAAACTACAACCCCCAGAAGGCATTGCGGGTAGCCCTGACCTCCCAGAAGGCAGTGCGGCTCCCTCTCTGCCGGCGCGGCGGCGCTCTGGCGCCGCACTACTACTCCCAGCAGGCTGTGCGCACCCGCCCACCCCTGGGGTCGCCTTGCCGGTCTGTCGTCGATTCGCATCGGCGCCCGTGCCCGGCAGCTCCTTCCCGCCCCTTGCAGGAGGCGGAGCGAGGTGGGCTTGGCCAGGTGCGTAGCGGGGTGAAGTTCCGGGGACGCCGGCGGTCTTCAGCTCCCAGCGTGCTCTGCGCGGTGCCACAACAAACATGGCGGCGGCCGCGGGGCCGTGGCCCGGCTCCAGGTGCTGCCTCTGAGCGGTGAGTCGGGCTAGGTGGCGGCGGGCCTTGTCCCGATAGCTCTGGCGCTGTGGGCGGCAGGCCCAGGGCAGCGGTCCTCGTCCTCTCTTCGGTACCGGTGAGACAGCGTCTGCAGACTGGGCCCGGCTCTGTGGGGGTTCCGAGGCTGGAGCACATGGAAGGTGGAGAGAGGCAGAGGGAGCCGGGTGAGTTCAGCCTGAAGAAAGGGAAGGTGAGGTGGAGAGTGTACTGCTGTCGGGAGGGCATAGATGCGGCCTGGCTCTTGTAGGAGTTGCACTGGGGGAGGATGAGAGGTGCCAGACCCAAGTTACCGCACGGGAGGTTCCCATCAGAGATATAAGGAATATGAAGCAGGGACTTTGAGGGAGTTTGGGATCTCCTTTCATGGAGGTAGCCCTCAGCACAGGAAGGACATAGACCTGTGGGAGCAGGGCCAGAGGAGGCCACAAAAATGCTAAGAGGGGTGGAACAGCTCTGCTGTGAGGACAGGCTGAGAGAGTTGGGGTTGTTCAGCCTGGAGAAGAGAAGGCTCCAGGGAGACCTTAGGGCAGCCTGCCAGGGTTTAAAGGGGGCTGATAAGAAAGATGGGGACGGAGTTTTTAGCAGGGCCTGTTGCGATAGGACAAGGGGTAACGGTTTTAAACTGTAAGAGGAGAGATTCAGACTAGATCTAGGGAAGAAATTTTTCACAGGGAGGGTGGTGAAACCCTGGCCCAGGTTGCCCAATGGGGTGGTGGATGCCCTATCCGTGGAAGCATCCCAGGTCAGGTTGGACGGGGCTCTGAGCACCCTGATCTCATTGAAGATGTCCCTGCTTACTGCAGGGGGCTTGGACTAGATGGCTTTGAAAGGTCCCTTCCAACCCAAACCATTCTATGATTCCAACTTTGAAAGGGCAAGGCCCTTATAAGAGATGTGATCTAAGTGGGCCCAGCTTTGTGAGAGGGTTGGGCCTAAAACATCATCCAGAGATTTGTTCTAATCTATATTATTGTGTGTTTTTTATGGGAAGAATGCGGCTAGCAGCCCTGTGCTTTGAGGATCCAGAAGTAAGGAGCGAGGGAGGATTTGGCACTGTCCTGCTGAAGTGCTTCACTGGAGTGGTGGGTGGGTACAGCAGGCTGTCGGTAAGGTAATTGCTGTCTCCTAGATATTTGCCTTTTTAAATGCAAGCAACCAACCTATTAGGAGTAAGTTGTTGTGCATTCACATGAGAAAAATAGACCATAATCGTTAGATGGCTAAATGCTAAAGTGCAGCAGGCCTGACTGAAAAATAAATGAAGGCTGAGAGGCAGTTTGGAAAGAGTGCAAAACCTGGCTATTATGGCTTGAAGCATGGGAAGTGGGACCTTTACAGGTTTTTGGTTTGTGGGTTTTTTGGTGGTTTTTTTTAGGTGATCAAGGTATGAGAGCTGCTTTCAGACGAAAAAAACCTAGTGCAAAGAGATGAAAATGATTTCTTTCTTGTCTGTGTTCTCTAGCCACATAATTTTATTTTGTGGCAATTTATAAGGGGATATCTATTGTATGATGTGCTGAAGAAGCATTAAAGAACAAACAGGGTGAATGTTGCCACACTGCTTCATAGTCAGCTGCTCTGAGCACAGCCTTTTGCCTGAAAACTGCTCTGCTGTGGGAAGGACTAAAATGGGCTTAATGTAACTTAGTGTTTATTAAGAGTTATAGAACTCTTTTTATAAAGAGTTTTAGGGGATGCCTGATGAACTACTGATTGGTTGAATGGGGAGCTGTCAGCTACGTTCGGATTTTCAAAAGGTGTTCAATGAAGTTTGACACTGAAAGCTCTTAAAGAAATTAAGCTGACATGGGTTATGAAAGTTGTTGCTTGATTAAATAATTAGCTAAAAGATAGGAAACGAAGCATCAGCTGTCAGAGAGAGGAGTGAGGAGGAATTTCCTTGTATTTTTGCTAGGACCTGCGTTCAGCATATCATAAACTATCAGAAATAAAGAGTGAATGCTGAGATGATTAAATTTTTTGTGAAATCCACAGGTATATTACAGTAAAGAAATGTGCTATCAGTGAAGCTTTAAAGTTTTTATGCTAATGGACAGCTGAAGGAAACAATAGCAGATAATATTTATTGTAGGTGAGTGCAAAGAGGTGTAGCATGGGGCCAAGATGATCACAGCTTTACGGTTGTATATATTACACATGTGTTTCTGTAAAGTGCATAGGTAGTGGTGGGGTATGAAGTGAACATACAGGAGTGAGATCTTGCGGTAATAATAAACGTTGCTTTAAAAAAAGAGTTGTTTAGTGTTCAGCAGTTGCACAAAAAGAGAACAAACTGGAACATTATTATTTAGCTATAGAAGGCCACGGTTTGCGTGCATCTTGAGCGTTGTAGGCAGATGTGGTCCTCTGATCTCAGAAACAGATAAAGGAGAGGCTTAAGGGATTCAGAGGAGGTAGATAAGGATAATCGAAGCTAGGGGACAAGTTCAGTTGCAGGGATGAATACGTCTTTGTGGAAGCTTCTGTCTGGAAAAGATGTTTGAGTGGAACATGGCAAGATCTGTAAAATTGCAAATGGAATGAAGGTAGATAGGAGAATGATTATTCACTGATCCAGTGTAACTCCTTGATTACTCACTGCCAATACAAGAGCTACAGCATACTAAATGAAATTGTGGGCTGTACAAGATGAAAGGGAACTAACTTTGGGAGTCCTGGTACGTGCTAAAAGGCCACAAGGCTTCCAAAAAGGACTGAAAAGAATTCCCTGAAGAATCAGTTTGCTGTTGAGTTTCTGGCTCTCAAACATCTGGAAGCAGAGATAATATTTTCATAAAATATCACTGTATTTTTGACCATTTATTACACTCTTCCCATCTGAACTGGCCAATACAGAGGCAGGTTACTAGTGCATGCGGATTTGTTGAGAGACAGTGCAAGGATTTTGATGAGTTTGAGAGGCCTTACATACCATTCTTGCACGAAACTGGGCAACTTGAGCAGTAGTTAATTATAGGTGTTTAGAAGGACCTATTTATTTTACTATGCACATGTTTGCTTATGCAAAATTCAAATGTGATGTATTTGATTCTAGTTAAAAGTTTATTCAGACCTGTGCTAACATAAATGCTTTTAATTCACCCTTCTTTTTGTTGTATTAGTGCACACTTTTGTATGGATCTGACATTCATTTTTAGAATGAATAGAATAAAATGAAAAAAGTTACAAATTCTTTAGTCAGGGCTGAAAGGTTCATCTTGGAGGATTAGAGGTGAATGGATGCAATTGTATTTTTTATAGTAAATAGATAATTTTATATTTTTTTAAGGACTGTTTTGCCTTCACAATGTTTGGAGACTTATTTGAAGAGGATTTTTCCTTTATTTCAAACAATCATTGTGGAAAAGGGAAGAAAGCAAAGCCCAGAGATTCTGAGCCTCCATCTCCCAGGGATTTCACCAACCTAAGTGGTATCAAAAATCAGGGTGGGACCTGCTACCTCAATTCCCTTCTGCAGACTCTGCTTTTCACACCCGAATTTAGAGGTAATGTGTTCAAAACCTTCTTAAACTAATGTTGGGATTAATATTTTACAGTCACTTGCATTTCTAGTTATTTATTAAGAGAAACGCAACCACAAACGCAGATTGTTTTCAGGAACAGTTTATTTCCATTCACTTCATATAAGTTATTACAGAATACTCAGAGCTATTGGTCTGTGGAATTAGTATTGTCACTTCTGCACAAAACTAAGTATTCCAAACATTACATTTTCTTACAGGTAGACAGTCTACAGTTTGAGTAAATAAGAGAGGTTATTGCTGTCCATAAAGTGTCATTCATTTTTTAATGCAACCACTACAATTCCTAAAAAAATGAGATATTTTGCCATCTAAACAGTGTCATGCTTACCTATGCTTTGTTGTTACAGCTTGAACCAGTTGTAAGGATGAATGATGTTCAAAAATGTTGTTTAATGTCTTAATTTGCTAAAAAGAATAGCATCATAATGCTTGACAGTTAAAATACAATACTCCAAAATAAAATCTTTAAAGAGGAGACATTATCTTTTTTTAAATAAGGCATTTTTCTTTACATTTACAGAGGCCCTGTTCTCTCTAGGACCTGAAGAACTTGGGACTCTGGATGATAGCAGTAAGCCAGATGCAAAGGTATTTAAACTTTTCTTGTCATTAGTCACTGCTGAATGTTGATTCTGAAGAATATTGCTTAAATTTGCATAAAACTACTTATGAGAATGAATGAAATCCTAACTTCGACACCGAAAGGCAGTTTGGTTGGCTGATACTTGATTTTGCACACAGATGTAAATTTTCAGTGCCATAAGCTTTTGCTTCAGAAGTAAGATATTGAGCCTGTTTCTGCTGAAACTGATGACAGAGATGATTTTGCCTTCAAGGAGAGCAGGAACAGTCCCAAAGTCTGTACAGTCCTTTTTTAGACTTTTCTCTTCTGTAAAGCTACAGTGCTATGACTTATTTGTCACCAGGAAAAAAAGATGGTACATGTATGCGGCCGAGATGACTGCACTGAGGCTGTCTGAAGGTTTAACAGCCCACCTATGTGCAAGATGATTTGGGACTGGAATTTAATCCTTGTTTAAAAAGTGCTTACTAAAATTGACTACAGAATTTCGTTCTTCAGTTCTTGGATTGAAGTGACACACCTGGTTGCTTGGAAATTTGTTTTTGTTTGTCAGTCAAAGATAACAAGCTTGGACAGCTACCTGTATTTGACATCAACTGTTCTCCTTCCAGTCTTATTCCACCCCACCACCAAGCCCTTTACTAAGCAAGGAGTAGCACATGTTAAATCTGTATGTCATGATGTCTTGTAGCTGACTCGTTAAGAGTTTAGTATTATGAAAAATATCAGAGAAAGTTATCCTTTTTTACTATGATGATGGTTTAATTTTAATCCGTACAGTTTTGCTTTATCAGTAAAGGTATGTTCCATGACTATATCTGGCTGAGTAAGGTCAGGCACTGTAGGTTTTTGGGAATCAAGTCTGAATGATGTTTTAGTGTGACTTGAGTAACCTGTGTTACGGAAGCCATAGACAGTGGTGGTTTATTACAAGCTTTGTACTAAATTATTTTTCTTTTTATTTAAATGATCGGTTTGAAGTCTCTTTCTGATCTGTTGGGTTTTTTGTTTGTGTGGGGTTTTTTTATATATTTCTAGGTTCGAATAATTCCATTACAACTTCAACGGTTATTTGCTCAGCTTCTGCTCTTGGACCAGCAGGCTGCATCTACAACAGACCTTACTGAGAGCTTCGGGTGGAACAGCCATGAGGTACAAATCACTGTCAATGGCACCATCATTGATAAACCTTTTCCTGAACGGAAAAGATTTATTTGTTTTTGAAGTGTGACATTTAAGAAATATCTTAAAATACTTCAAGCTGTGGAGATAGCATTGAATTGGGTCCACCTATGGTTGCATACTGTTGTAGCTCCACATGAAGTACATGCCAATTGTTTTCAGCAAGCAGCAGAAGAAAATTGTTCTGTTAAATACAATTTCAGTAGCTTTTCCTTTTTACAGGAACTTTTTTCCAACAGTAATTAGGGTTCTTGTCGTTCAAATACTTAGATTCTTACCTAAACTGAACTGTGTAACTCATCTTAGAGTTTAGTCTAAATCTATCCAAGTGAAAGTGTCTTGTATTGGTTATAGTTTATGTACTTGTAGCTACTCAGAGAGCATAACTAAATTAAGAATAACAAATAATAATAAAGGTAGTAATTTACTTCTCAAGGTAGTAAATACATGGGTAGCCATAGAGGCAACTGTCTCTCAACATTTAATATATGTTGTTGTTAAGCAATAAGCAATGCAGACAGCACTATTTTATATCTTAAAGTGTTTGGGTTTTTTTTGTCATGCAGGAAATGAGGCAGCATGATGTGCAAGAATTAAATCGGATTCTGTTCAGTGCTTTGGAAACTTCCCTTGTGGGGACTTCAGGTCATGACCTTATTAATCGATTGTACCATGGGATTGTTGTCAACCAGATTGTTTGTAAAGAATGCAAGAATATCAGTGAGAGACAGGTAAAGCCAGAGGATTTTCCAGGATAGGTTTCTGTTCAGTCTGTTGAAGATACTTTAAATATTCTTTTTTTTAAACTCCAAAAATAATGACCTCTTTATTGAGTGTCACTGGTTGCCTTGTTGAATCTACTTATTGTGTTGTATTGGTTAGGGCGCTGCAGACTTGAAAGCATGTGAAAATTATACATGACTTTGTTATGAAGTCTTGGCTGGCATTTTCTAAGCCACCTACATCAGGCTGTGACTCAGAGCTGAAAAAACAACTGCTATTGCATTTTCACCATCAGCAAGCATTGCTTTCAGTAAATGTAGTTAGAGCGCTGAACAGTGGGGTAGCAACAGTAAAACGTATCTTTACATTCTTTTACTGCTCTTGTAATGTAAAAAAAATTTCTTTTTTTAATTAATTTCTCTTATGTGGATATATGGGGTTTGTTTGTCATGTTCCCCCTGCCCCCCAATCAATGGTGAAAGCAAAATGGTGCCCATATCTGCTGTGGTGAATGGGATGAGTATCTTTCTAATGTACGATGAACTTACACCGCTTATATTACCATATTTTTTTGTTGTACTTCCTGCGTAGGAAGATTTCTTAGACCTAACAGTGGCGGTAAAAGGTGTTGCTGGCTTGGAGGAGGCCCTGTGGAACATGTATGTAGAAGAAGAGTACTTTGAAAATGAGAACTTGTATCGATGTGGAGCCTGTGATAAACTTGTTGAAGCTTCGAAGGTAATGCATTGGTGATTCTTAGTGTTCAGTTTGCTGACATTTAGCAGCTTGTTTACATCGCTGTGTCTGCCGTCTAACTCTGAAATAAAAAGATCCTTATCTTTAATCAGACTGTATATAACAAGAGGATGCCAAAATCTGACCTGTTTTTTTTAAACCTCAGCAACTCTGTCAAGAAGAGCTCATGTGACTCCTTTCTTGACTTGAATGTTGTTGCAGTCTTTCATCTAGCCGGTGGTGAATGGGATGGCATGTAGTTTCAAGAGTATTGCCTCTTTCGCACACCTCTACTGCCCTTAGCTTTGGGCATTTCAGAGGACAGGCTAAAAGATAAGCTAGAGCATAAAGAAAAAATAAACAGGTCCATGTAATGAAGAAAATAATTGAAATTCTCTCCTGAAGAACCCAAATGGGAGAGAAAAATAATGAACTGTTACTCTGCAGAAGGCAATGGGTTCCGTTGATCCAGGTGTTGCATTGTTTCCCTAATGCTGAACAGGTTCTTGCACCTTAGTAGGTGTTTTCAATATGTTCTGTAGTGCTAGAGCCTTCAGGTGAATAAGAAGTATTCATACAAGGAACCATCCAGCTCTTCTAGTGTGTAAGACCCTGGGTAGGTTTTCACCGTGTGTGCCGGTGTCATTCCCATCTGTCAGCTTACCTCTGGTATAACCACCACAACTTCGTGTCCTCTCCTGGTGAGCTTTTCAACCACTTGTCACATGCTAAGCCAGTGATGCCCATCCATGGGCACCACCAGGAGTTTCCCTCCATCTGAGAGGCTGAGAAGGAGGAGGATAAAAATCCAGGCACAGCAAAGCTGCAAAGTCATGTTCGTGTGGTCAGAGTACAGACTGTGAAAGAGTCTTCTCCTTCAGGCGGTAGCTTGAAGACGCTTTTGAAGGAAGCCAGTGGGTTTATCTGTTGAGTTGTGCTGCTTTGTCATAATCTAGTGAATGATTTGCTGCTTTGAACTGTCCTCAGCTGTAGGTGAGAACTGTTGGTTTCGAGTTGTTCTTTTAAAAATTACTTGTAAAGATAAATGCAGTAACCCTTTCCTGAGCCAAGTCATTGGAGCTCCTCAGTGTTTGACTAAGAACTGTTGACATTAAGCCTGGGGCGTTTATTAAGAGTGATCCCCAGGAGCTCAGGGACATCCAGGATAGAGTACTCCTTTGTCTACCTGGTTTCCTGCCTTCACCTTTGGGTGCCTTGGGAAAGCTTCAGATGCTTGATACTTGTTGACATTGGTATCCTGCAGAGGACCCCTGTACATGACCCCGAGTGCTTTGTTGAATGGTGGTGTGGCTGATCACATTGGTCACTGTCTCTGTGCCAGTGCACCCTACAGCATCCTTGTGCTGACAGCTTGTCCCTGTCTGGCTTTTGACAGTTTGGACTGGTTTCTCCATAACAATTGAATTTATTAAGACTTTTTATGTGTCTTGTCATCTTTCCCCTTAACCAGGGTCCCAGAAGGGCAGTCAGGTGAGAGCTCTGTAGAGGTGTAGGTCTCTGAATTGCATTTTTCCAGAATGGTACAAAGTGATGTTTGGTTTTCTTCTATGCTAATTTTTCATGTTACAATTTTTTTTTAATGAAAGTTGCTCTTTTTTCCTGTTATTCCCTCTATTTTTTGTAAAGGGGAAACGGACATAGACAGCTATTAGTTCACTGTGATGTATTATGCTCTCTTAACAACTGTGAAGCTCTTTGGCCTACTGCGGTGACTGTCTTCTGTGGCAGGATGAGCGCAATCCAAACCTTGCAGCACCCTTAGTGTGGAAGGGAGAGGGTGCAAAGGCAAGCTGAGGACAGGCAAAGTTAATCAGTGACTTGGAAGTTCATGAACATTTGCCAGTGCCTCACGCGGCTTGGTTATAAGGGCTTGTTTGAGTTAAACTTTGCTGGGTTCAAGGGGGTGCAAGAGAACAGTTGCTTACCTCTCAAATGTGGTCATCCATACAAAAAGACAGCGGGAACTCTGAACTCGGGTAAGAAGACATATAGCGGGGGGGTGCCAGAGTATGAATGGACAACCTCAAGAAAAAAAGGCTGTAGGGGGAAGGAGGGATGTTGTGTCAGCACAGCTGCTGCCTGTGGCTCTGTGGCCCTGCAGGCCCGGTGTGCGTGATCGCAGCAGGCTATAGTGAGAGTCAACGCTGGCAGCAAGTGAGGTGCCAGCTGGGTCACTCTAGGCTTGGTGGCAGCATTGGGAAGGCAGCTGCCTAACAATGCGACTACCTTCCCACACCTAACCTGTTTCAAAGACAAGATGGTCCATACCTACCCACTCCATTCCTCCCTGCCTTCAGTACTCTGTGGGTCTTTGGGTGTTATTCTTCCCCCTTTTTTGTCTTGGCCTCTACATATATTAGTAGTTGAAGAATCTCATGTTCCAGAACCTCATCAAATTTTAATTGTACGGTCTGATTTTCACCCTAAACTTGGAAGAACATGCAAAATCTTTTGTGCCATTAAGCTCTGCAATTCAGTCCTCACAATTGACACAAATGAAATACCTAATTCAGAAGGCTTCTTAAACTGTATGTGTGTTTCTGGAAGGCTCTCTGGTGTGGCTTCGCAAATGGAGAGTTGTGCGGAGACATTGGAAAGGTTCACTGGAAAGGACGCTCAGAGAAGTGTGTCTGTTGAATCTACGCTTCCATTCAGAGGTGATACAAGATGCTTGGTTTTGCTTCATACCAGAGTTCCTGATGTGCTCACTTACCAAGTTGTTCCATCTTGATTAATATTCTTCCTTACTAAAATGGATTATGTTGGCTTTCCTGCCTTGAACGTCCTTTCCTATATAAATGGAGAATTTTAAGTCTTGCTTTGTTGTTCTGTGGCTGGCTGTAGGATCTTCCAGGGTACACCTACCCTATGCTACTCAGGCACAGCATTGTGCTCATCGTAGCCCACAGATCTTAGTCAAGGCCCTTTTCTTCAAGCAGCTTGGCAGATCTTAAGCAAAATGCCACTGTGATATATTCTGGTGACATTTTTCAGACCATTTCTGCTGCATTTGAAGGCAGCCCAACAGTCACTCAGCAGCAGGCTGCAAAATACATGTGGGGGTGATCTCTTTCTGGACAAAATACACCTGTCAGAGCTGGTTATCATAGAGTGGTTTGGGTTGGAAGAGGCCTTAAAGATGATCTAGTTCTGACCCCCTTGCCGTGGGCAGGGACACCTTCCACTAGACCAAGCTGCTCAAAGCCCCATCCATCCTGACCTTGTACAGTTCCAGGGATGGGGCATCCACAACTTGTCTGGGAAGCCTGTGCCAGTGCCTCACGACCCTCATAGTGAAGAATTTATTCCTTATATCTAATCTAAATTTACCCTCTTTCAGTTTAAAGCCATAACCCTGTGTCCTATCACTATATGCCCTTGTAAAAAGTCCCTCTCTAGCTTTCTTGTAGGCCCCCTCAGGTACTGAAGGCTGCTGTAAGCTCTCCCCGGAGCCTTCTCTTCTCCAGGCTGAACAACTGCAACTCTCTCAGCCTGTCCTCGTAGGAGAGGTGTTCCATCCCTCTGATCATCTCCATGGCCCTCCTCTGGACCCACTCCAACAGGTCTGTGTCTCTCCTGTGGTGAGGGCTCCAGAGCTGGATGCAGCACTGCAGAGGGGTCTCACCAGCATGGAGCAGAGGGGCAGAATCCCCTCCCTCGACCTGCTGGCCACACTGCTTTGGATGCCAGCCAGGATATGGTTGGCTTTCTGGGCTGCAAGTGCACATTGCCGGCTCCTGCTGAGCTTCTCATCAACCAGTGCTCCCAAGCCCTTCTCTTCAGGGCTGCTCTCAATATGTTCTCTGACAGGTAGTATAACTTCTGACTTCCACATTTGAAAACATTGTGCCTGTACGAGCCCTGACCTGTACTTGGGGTCATACAACCCCAAAGAACTGTAAGACTCCTCAGTGGTCATTGGAATAAACCAAAGGTGAAGTACAAATGCTGTGCTTGGAGGAGGTGTCCAGGATGGGCTGAAAGAGTAATAGCCCCAGCCTGAGTTGATGTCCTTTCCTTGCAGCAGAAGCAAGTGTGTAGGCTATGTTTGTAGGTTGAGCTTCGTTCATAGCTTTTCTTTTTGAGTGGCTTTGGGCCCTATGCCAGATGCTGAGTGCCCCGCTGTTCATCTGGGAATGGCAAAGCTACCACGAAGCTGTGTCCTCTTCTGAAGTGCCTGCTTTTCAGCAGCAGTTGAGTGTTTGTGCTTATTTCTCTGGGCTCCCAGGGTCTGTGTGGCAGATGCTGAGGAAGGGGCCGAGAGCAAGTTGCTGGGAAGATGCTGTAGTATAACTTCATGTGTAAGCACAAACCCAGGGCTTTGAAACTGTTGCTTCTTAGTATAAAATTCAAGAAAATCCTCTCTCAAAGAACATGTGGACTATGGAAATGTAATTGCTGACTAGAATTTCAGCAATGTCCTTCTTTGTTTTCTGTAGGAGAATAAAGTATGGCAGTGATTGCCATTCAGGGGAAGGAATCAAGAGATTGCTTTTAGGATGTTCAGTTGGTAGGGGAATTGAGAATTAAGGAAGACATTGTAAAAATGAAAACACTGGTCATGTCTACCTGGTTGTAACAAAGCTTTGTTGGAAAATAAAAAGTTGACCATAGCAAGGTGGAAGCACTATTCTGTTATAACTGTATGCTTACAGTTTTGTTTTTTTTTTTTTTTAAATCATTTTACAGTCTGCTAAACTACGCAAGTTGCCACCTTTTCTCACCATTTCTCTCCTGAGATTTAACTTTGACTTCGAGAAGTGTGAACGATACAAGGAAACGAGCTGCTATACATTCCCTATCCAGATAAATCTGAGGCCTTTTTGTGAGCAGGTTTGTACTGTTACATTTGTTAAAGTTTCTATATAGTCTGCAGAGAACCGCTATCTCAAGAACCAGTTATCTCTTATTCTGCATTTTGTCAGAGAAACTTTGTGGGGTTTTCTTCTGTCCCTAAATCCCAATTTTTGGAATTCCAATTTGTTTCCAAAAGACCACTTTCTAACTGAGTGAGAAATACCTTATAGCCATGCGAGGGGAAAGGGTATAATAATGACCTAAACATTAATCTGACATTTGTTTGAAAGGAAGATGATCACCTGGAAATAGAAATTAAATTTGTTTTTGTATCGTCATTGTCTGATAACATAATGTATAAATTTAGCTATGTATGTTTTATGTGGCTGTAGTTACTTAATTTTTCTTAGAAATCTGTCTTTGCATTCGTATGTATGTATTTTTACTATAAACTGAGCTATACCAGTGCTTGATGACAATGTTTGATCCTTAAAATATATAAAGAATATATGTAATAGAGGCACTGTTACGGAAAAAGACGTTTTTCTTGAAATGTTGCAATGCAAGCTTGGAAATTTCTCAGTGTTTGCATTTGAGGAAGCCTCTTTTTTTTTTTTTTTTTCCAGTTGGTTTGTGTATATGTGTGTTACTTGTTTTTTCTCTAGTTTTTTAAATAAAACAACCTGTTTGTTCATAACTAGGCTTAAACTGTTCTATTATTTGCATGAGTATTTAGAATCGTAGAATCACAGAATCATTAAGGTTGGAAAAGACCCTTAAGAACAGCAAGTCCAACTGTCAACCCGACACCACCACGCCCACTAAACCATGTCCCAAAGTGCCACGTCTACGCTTTTTTTTTTTTAACACCTCCAGTGATGGTGACCACTTCCCTGGGCAGCCATTTCATTATTTTAAATTTTGAATTTCCAATATTGTTCACAATCATGCTTAAAAAGTTGCTTAATAAGCCTGTGCCTTGGTCTGTGGGTGTGTCAGTCCATACCTGTGTTCCTCAGCCCTGAAAAGCCATTTCAATCTTGCACGTGCGAATGCACACTGAGAAATATCCAAAGGTATGCTGATGGTGTAAAACTGTCCTTGTGTGAAAGACTTATTGATATATGTTATTGTTATTATTACTGTTTTTTCTTTTTAAAGACTGAAATGGATGATTCAGAGTACGTGTATGAGCTCTTCTCTGTTATTATACATAAAGGTGGCTGCTATGGAGGACACTATCATGTTTATATCAAAGATGTGGATGAATTAGGAAACTGGCAATTAGAAGTAAGACTGAAAGGTTTTTCTGCCTTCTTGATATGTCTCATTTTTCAGAAAAGTATTAAGAGCTAGAGGATGAAATGTACACACAAACTAATGAATATTTTAGTGAGGCATTTGGTCTCTTACCTCATTGAGAAGGCTAGTTTTCCACAGTATGCGATCTCTATGAAGAATTTTTAGCAAATTTTAGCTTTCCTATCTGCTGAACTATCTCACATTATTGGGCTCCCTTTTTCTTTCCCAGATGAAATAATATCTTTGCTCAAGACTAGCACAGTCATTTTAAGGGATGACTCTGGCTGGCTATTTGTAAATAACACAAATGTCTCTTCTGTTAAAAAAAACTGATAGTCGATACTCTGCATGACAATATAGAGTCCGTAGCAGCTGGCAGAGACAGCTTATCAGAACTTCTTTCGCACTTTGAAATTGTGCATGCTAATGTTAGTAATTGAAAACCACTAGTTGTGTGCGAAACAACAGTATTTGTGAGTCTTTTATTTTTCTTATACAGGAAGAAGAGGATAGACTGATTGAAGATAAGGCTTTAAGAGACACTGAAAATGCCAATGAAGTAGAAAATCCGATGGCAGTGTTGAAAGGGATTTTATCAGAGGTATGGTATGTAAGGATTTTATTGCTTTGATTTTGATATTCAGGAACCTAGCAGAAGGGGTTAGTGTATGCAAGAGTGGGCAGGTTTCAGATTACAGAACTCTTCTGAACTTATTGTGAACCATATAAAACTTGGAACTTAGCCTGACTAATACTAATAGTGGCTCTTCATACAGAAAACATCCCTTTTTGAATATTTCTTAAGTTGCTTGCCAAAGCTGTTGCAAAAGGTGATGTTACATTGCCTTATTAACAAACAGGAATGATAAGCACTTCAGAATGGCTTCTTTGTGTTGATCGCTTGATTTTTGTAGCCTTTGTTATCTTAGTTTTTAATTCCTCTGCAGGAAAAATCTAAACAGATTCCTGTGGATCAATTAGGGCAGAAATTATTGGAGAAAAAAGGGGTATCCTGGAATAAGAAGTACCGAAAACAATATGGAGGATTACGAAAGGTAATATGCCTGTATGTTAATTTGGTTTTTACTGTTAAGAAAACTTTACATTTATATTCCTATTGAATAGTCAGTAGGATGGTAACTGAAAATACTGGCACTTGGACTAGCAAGATAAGGCATGTGTAAGAGAGGTTTGTAAGATAAAGTAATACACTGGGGAACACGGACAAAATTCTCAAGGGGTTGTCTGCTTGAAAATGTTTATCTTTTTTTTTTTTTTTCCCTACCTATACAGTTGACCTATAAAAGAATTAACCTTACCTACTTAACCTTGTTTCACTTGTGTCTGTGGATGAAACTGCAACAACGCCACTACCATTTAAACATGTGTTGTGGTTTAGTCCCAGCCAGCAGCTAAGCCCCACGCAGCCGCTCGCTCACTCCCCCACGGTGGGACGGGGGAGAGAACCGAAGGAGTAAAAGTGAGGAAAGTCATGGTTTGAGATAAAGACAGTTTAATAGGTAAAGCAAAAGCCGTGCACGCAAGCAAAGCAAAACAAGGAATTCATTCACTGCTCCCCATGGGCAGGCAGGGGTTCAGCCATCTCCAGGGAAGCAGGGCTCCATCACGCGTAACGGTTTCTTGGAAAGACAGATGCCATCACTCCGAACGTCCTTCTACCCCTTCCTTCTTCTTCGTCCCAGCTTTATATACTGAGCATGATGTTGTATGGTATGGAATATCCCTTTGGCCAGCGTGGATCAGCTGTCCTGGCTGTGTCCCCTCCAGCTTCCCGTGCACTCCCAGCCTTCTCGCTGGCAGGCCAGCACGAGAAGCTGGACCGTCCTTGACTACTTAGCAACAAACTCAAAACATCAGCATGTTATCAACATTTTCTCATCCCAAATCCAAAACACAGTCTCACACTACCTTCTGTGAAGAAAATTAACTCTATCCTGGCTGAAACCAGGAGAACATGGAAGCACTGATGAGAATTAAAGATGAAATATAGTACTTCTTCACAGTCATAACAGAAACAAGGTTTTGAAAACATAGGCCACTTCTTGGTTGATTAGGGCATGTCCATAAAATTAATACTTCCAGGAAAATCTTGTTTTGTGAGTTGTTTACTGTGGTTTTTTTTAATGCTGTAAGGAAAATACTTTAGTATTTGTGTTATAGACATGTGGAAAATTCATGTTTGACTGTTTTTTGAATGGAGCTGACAATGTAGTTTTCACAATCGTTGTTTAAAAGTAGTTGTGAAATCTGAATGCGAGTCTCACTTTCACAAGTGCTGGATCTGTACCAAAAGCATGTTGATCAATGCAGGACTTGCCTTACTGAAACAACTGTAAATTGTTTTACACTTTTGAAGTAGCAAATGAGGTTTTGATTAAGATTAAAACTGAAATTCAGATTTTGGGGAGTTGTTCTTGTTTATTGTGGTTTGTTTAGTTGGGGGGGGGTTGGGGTTTTGTGTGTGGTTTTTTTTTTTTTTTGAGGGGGTTGGGTGTGTTTCGTAGTTTTGTGGGGGATTGGAGGGCGGTTGGTGTCATCCCCATGCCCCCATCCCTCAATAGCCACAATTTTGTTTTGTGTAACGTGGACACCAAGCTTGTTTGAAGTATCTACATGCTGCTGAAATGAAAGTAGAGAACAGAGTAAATAAGCTGAGCAAAACGGAGCGAGTAGATTTTAAGTTCTTAAGATGCCACAATGGGCAGCATTAATTTGGGTAAGGTACAACCCAGCAGACCAGAATTGAGCTGAAGATCCCTGTCTGATAAATACAGAAGGGAGTACTTCTGCAGAGAGTAGGGAGCGGGAAAGTACCAATGTTAGAGCGCTAAACTAGTTGGGAGGGTTCTCTGTGTGTCTGAAAAAGCAGAAGCTTCTTGGTTGCCTATAGAGCATCACTTCTTATGCTACCTTTCCAGGGACAGAGAGAGTATGCACTTGTGAGAAGTGTTTTAAAAGGTCTCCAGTGTCTCAAGCAATCCTTGAAATTCAGGAGTTAGTCTGATTTAATTCTTCATGACGCATGTATGATGAAAACAATTCTTTTGCAATTTCTTGCATGAAAGTTTGAAGTTTCATAAGAAATTAAGCCAGCAACAGCATATAAAAGATGAGACAGATAAGTGGTGGTAGGAAAATGACATTTTTCTGTCTAAACTGAGGAAATACATGAGGAAGCATCATTAAAAAAAACAAGTTTGAAGGGATGGGGTCTGTGTGTCAATTTGAGGATGAATCAGGTGAAGTAGCTAATGCAGGCTGCTATATCTAAAACTGGGTATCTTCTTCATCGTATCCTTGCTTTCCTTTTAGTATTTGCAGAATCATCCTCAGATATTTCAGTTCAGTCCTGATGAAAATAAAGTTGGTCTGAAAGGAAAACACAAGCTCCCATTTAAGTCAGATTCTCAAGGACAAGATCTCCAAAGCCCTCCTCAGAAGAATGACGTCCAGTGGAATTCAGAAAAAAAACCTACTGGGCTAAGAGACAGTTCTGCTGGTTGCCATTGGTTTGATCTGAATGATTCAAAAGTCCAGCCGATCAAGGAGAAGGATATTGAGAAACAATTTCAGGGTAAAGAGAGTGCCTACATGCTGTTTTATCGAAAATCTCAGTTAAAAAGACCGCCTGAAGGTACACAAAGCTCATCTTGATATTTTGGGGGCCTCCTTCATTGACAGTTTGTTTACTGGAGGGCAAAGGCTCTTGGGCCTTTCTGTCCTTTCCAAGAGTTGAAGATAACAGTTTTCTTTCTAGTGATCATTTGAAAAAAGGGTTAACTGAAGGTACAAGGAGATTACCTCCAATGAGCTAGTGACCAGTTAATTGGCTATAGCTGACACTAACTTTTTTCTAGTACACTTCACAAATACTAGCAGAACATCTCTTACTGAAACAAATAAAAATTGTTGCTAACAGCATTCATGTATCTGTTTCCCGTAGGGAAAGACTGACGGGAAGAAGTAAAAGCACTTGTTTTTTCTTTGTATCATCTTGCAGTTTAATTTTCTCTATTATGAAAGGATGCAACATTATTGCTATGAATTTTCGATGATTACTGTGCTGTAATGTCTCATCTTGATCACTTTTCTTGTTTGCCGAAACACATTTTAAGTAGCTGAGGCCAAACTAGCCTATATTATTTGTTGCAGCACGAGGAAATCCAAGGTACCAAATTCCTGAACACCTTCTGAATGAAATGAATGCTGCTAATACTGAGCTGCAAAAAAAGAGGTATATAATGTAACTGTACTGATTCTTAAACAGCATTCTTAATCTGCAGGTCTCCAAAGTGATTTAAAATGAAAGAAACTCATTGAGTAGAGCCAGATACTAAAATGATTCAATGTCAGAGAGGTTGATTGAGGAATACAACTTGTATGCCCAGATCCTGCCTTCAGCTGGTTCCCTGCCTCCCTGTTAGTGGTGTAACTAGCCATTCTACAGAATTTCAAGGGAAACTTACTTACAGTTTAAAATTGTACCATTTTTTTGTTGAAAATCATGGCAATTCTGGAAGGAGAATGGAATACATTATCTTAATTATGTTTATAGAGGGAGTTCTCTCTTGGGAGAAGGGGGAATGACTTGCTTTACTCTGAAACAACAGATAAATGGCATCCTTTGCCAGAATCATGGAGGAAGGAGCTAGTGGTATTCAGGTTGGTTAAAACTTTTCCTTCTGTTGAGGAACACACAGAACTGATAAGAAGCCTGAATTGCAGTTAAGCTATCAAAATACAGACACGCACGTGAGAGACGCAAGTCTTGTGTGATACCTCTGTACTGTGCAAGTTTCACTCCTTTATTTTTTAAATGTTGTATTTGCTGCTACATTTAGCTAATAGGACTGGAAACGGATATAAAGGAGGAAGGCATGGCTGTGTCTGTCCTGACTCAGTTTCTGTACGGTTTTTCTGTCTTTGCGTTTCAACAGAGTACACAGCCTGAAAAGTACCCTACAGTCTCCACACTCCTAAAGATGAAGTTTGTAATTCTGTTTAGAAAGGTAGAAGCAAGGTGTAGAAACGCACAGAACATACTGTTATAGTGCTTACATGGAGGATGTCTGCGCTAGCTCAGTATTGTACAACGCGTTCCAGGACAACTGCACAGAAGCATCTCTGAGATAAGCTAGCCATTTGTCGGTGTTAAATTCACCGGTTTATTATTGTGTTATTCTTTCAAAGAGCGGAATGTGACTCAGCAAACAATGGCATTGATTTACATCTCCATTTGAGCTCATGTTATAAATTTCACAATGGGGCTTTGCATCCTTCACTTACTTGGAAAGAGAGTGTTGTGGATTTGACTATTGATAGAAGAAAAACGCTAGGAGACCTTCGACAATCAGTATTCCAGGTATTTGCTATATTAAATGAACTCAAAGACTTCATTTTTATTTGAGCCACAACAACATTTACAAATGTATTTATGCCGCAATTTTTATCTCAGTGAGACATTTTCAACAGTAAATGTCCATTTAGGGGTCCAAAAACTATATGAGTTTACACAGAAGGAAACATTGGTTTGAGGTCTGTTCTCGAGGTATTGAAGAAGCCAGAAAATCGATGAAACTTGAACTATGTAGACTTCAAAGCTCATAAGCTAGTTGTTTATATTTGGGCAGCATGTACATGGGCATGGATTGACACTTTGCAGAACTCCAGGCTTATTCTTAACATTTCAGTTTGTGACAGATTTGTCTGTGTATTTCAAGGAGCTAGCTGGCCTTCAAAGGAAATAATCAGAGTAGTTTAAGAAAAAAGAAAATTGGTTAAAAGAAATATTTAGCTTAACTACTGAATGTAATGTCTTTGTATTTATTCTCTTATTACGTTAAAGGAATGTGACAATTTGTAAAATGCTTTTTCATAGATATCTAAATCAAAGCTAACTTAGTGTCAGGAAACACTGTTTGCTTTTCCTGTACCTCACAACCTTTGGTTAGTGTCCACTTAAAACTTTATTTTCGTCTATCTGGTGACTAGTCTGAAAGACCAAGTCCTAACTGTTTGACTGTTTCCTGTGGTACTAGCCTTGTTGAAATAAATAGCTGTGACTTGTTAAGTGTCACCAAGTGAGCTTGGTAGCCAGGCTGTAACAGCTTTCAGCAAAATTGTAATTTTGAGTGATTGAGTTATTGCTTGCTGGTGTTTTATATAAATTTTTTTTTTTTTTTCATTCTTCCCAATAAGATGTTGGAATCTTGGGAAGGAGACATGATTCTCAGTATTGCCAAGCCTTTACCAGCAGGACTGCATCTTTACCAGATACTTGATGGTAAGTATATTACATGCAAGGCTTCCATGTTATTTATATGTTGTATCTACTGCAGACATCGAAGATTTCATATATAAAACATCTTGGAGACTTGTATTATTGAACACTCTTCAAACTCAAACCTACATGCAGGTCTGCTGCTGTTGAGTTATTTAGGACACTCATAGTGAAATGAAGGGTTTTAAGACTTTTATACGTAATCTTTGTTGTGAAGTGCAGTAAGACTGCTGATCTTATGCAAGTTAGATACATTTGCTGACAAAAACATACCAGTCTCTATTTTGACCTTGATTTGTTTATCATAGTATTTACCTAGTTGGTAGAGGAGAGGATAGAAGAGAGGAGCCAGGGTGATATCAAAGAAAAGTGTAGATTAGACTTAAGGTGAAGTAGGAATTTTTTAACGGAAAATGCTTACATAAAGAGTACATCAATTTATTAAGAGTACATTAGTATTTTAAAGTCATGAGTTCTATCTCCAGCTTTGTATTGCTGGAGATTGCTAGGCAATTCTGTTAGTCATCAAAAGCCTATTCAGCCTTTTAAAAATTTTATGGTCTTTGTGGTCTGTTTCAGAAAATTAGGGTTCTACCAGAACATAACCCAACTTCCTGTGATGTTGACATCAAAATACAGAGGCACTCATAGCTGCTGTAAATATTCCTCCACGTGCTAGTACAGTTCTTTAAATGACAATGACTTTTTAAAAAAATCTGAATCTGTCTTACAGTAGGAAGGTAAAAGAAACTGCAGCATAGGCGTTAGTATTTCAAAGGATGGGCTTGGAATGTACAGTACGTAACTCGTTTATTAAATCCAGCCTTTTTAGTTGAAATCCATTGATTCATTGTTAAATCTCATGTAGATAATCCTGACCAAGCAGCTTTGCCAAGTGCTGACTTGGGCCTTGGTTTGCAAGGGAAATTGAGTTCAAACTTTTGTGCTGCGGCCCTCTTTACTCGGTGAGAGTGCTGTAGGAGTGTGTACCCCCTTGTGTTGCTCTTGCTACATAAGTGAACCTTAACTTACCCACCGTAAATGCTGACCACACAGCAGCTTTTGTAATGATACACTTGAGCCACAGTAGAATGTGCCAGCATATTTCAGTTTACCAGCTGACCCTGGTTGTCTGTTTTGTGGGAGGCGAGAACTTCATGATTTGCTCCTTTTTAGGAGATGAACTGACACTGGATGGCATTGGGCTGGCTGATGGAGCAGACATCTTTGTGTGGAATGGGAAAGAGGTAAAAGAACTAAATACTCTCTCTCCTTTTCAGTTCTGAAGAGATAAGATGCAATCACCAGACACTTTTTTGGAAATGTCAATCTGTTCTGCAGATGTGCTGCTGACATATACCAACGTTGGCTTTGGGGATGCCTCTTCAGCCTCATCTAGGATACTATGTTTTTACAGCTTGTCTGTAAAAGTACATCTTGAGTGATGTACAATGTGCTGCTTGATAAAATTAGAATTAAACTACGTAGAATGTGATATGGTCTGATTGGTGCCTGTAGATATCCAATGCCAATTACATTGGAGTATATTCTGAAAGCATCTGGTCCCTCTTGGAAGGAGATCAGTTGTTGCAATAACAAAAACTTATGCCCTGTAGTGAATCATTTCACATATAAGATTAGACCTGTCAGTGACTACTTCTGTGTATGGTCTTCCTGCAATACTGTACTCCTTTTCTAGTGTTGCATCTTCCTTAGCGCTTCTGCTTAACTTTCAAACACTTCCCTCAGTGGTTATGTAACACAGCATTTTATTCCATCTCTGTAATGGAATAAAATATTACTTTTAAAAGACTTTTGTTGTAAAAGTATGCATTTTCTTTCTGATTTATCAGAAAAACCCAAGACCAAAAGAAAACATCTAATAACAGAGTCATTCTTGTCTTGATTGTACTTTTGGTATGGTCTATGGGACTCCAGCTCCCTGCATGATTAAATTGCCTTCAGCAAGGAACTGTATTCTTTGCCTAGGTTGAATATCAGAAAGGCTGTGTTTTAAAATCTAACTCTTTTGATCCGCCTCAGTCACACTTTTGGGTAGTTCTTTAATATCCTGAGGGACTAAATTCCTCTATTCTTGATCTGATGGAGACCAAGTGTTCACTGGTTTCCCAGCTACTGTTACCAATATATTTACTATACATGCAGACTTGGAACAGACCTTAAAGTTGCGCTTTCTCTTCCCAACGCCTGTGAGTTACTCTAGTTGTTGAGTAGGCATTTGGTGAATGGTGCTTTATTTCTAATGAGAAGAGAGGGTCCATCTTTTTGTCCCAATAATTTTATTGTTGTCACTTATTGCTGTCCAGTCTCGTCTGTCTTTTATTGATCACCATTGTGTAAATCTTGCATTCCTTACTTCAGGTTGGTGGTACAAAGGTGATGACAGGCCTTGATCATGAACCTGTGGTCGTAAACGTTCTTCGTTTAGCAGAGTATAACGAAGGAGGGAAGGGTCAGCATTTCACAGAATCGCAGCACGTCTTCTCACGCAGCACAAAACTGGGTGATCTGTGCAGAGCCTTAGCACCGTCAGGAGGAATCATTCTGAAGAATGGCTCAGGACCAGACAAAGAAGCCAAGAACTGGGAAGTTTTTCTTGAAGAAGATATGAAGGAAACAGTCAAAAGTGTTGGCCTGATGGATGGATGCTCAGTACTAATCTTAGACAGCCATGACCAGAGGTAACCATTTTGATTACAAGTATAATTAAACAAAAAAGCAATTTTGGCAAAATCTGTTTAGTTAAAATTATGCTAGCTATATATATATATTCTTTTAATACATCTTTTATTCAAGATAATGTAATCTTAAGTTTTGGAGATCAGGTACTTACCAACTATTAGACATTTCTTTGCTTTTGAAGTGCAGATACAGTCACATCCTTTGACTTACACTTGTAAAGGGAAAAACCTGGTGAGAACAACTTGTACCCAGTGTCCTGGTGCATTTTTGGCATAACCTGAATTTCTGAGGTTTGAGTTGTGTGGTTCTCCAAGGGGCTTGGTGGGGTGAGAGAACAGAGCAGTATCAGAAGAGTATGCAGCTCTGCTGAATCTCCCCGTTGAATCTAAAGTTGCCAGGGGCAAATTTCTGGCCTCGTTTCACTCTCCAGTGCATAGCCCTCAGGTTAGGTTCCTGTTTTGAGAGACATGTATATGTGCATGTTATGTAAATTCTGACTTCCTTGTTGAAACAGTACTGAAAAATTGAGATTAAATGAAGCAGTGAGAGGACTCTTCACCAAGAACTGTGTTTATATACAGTAGCAGAGAGACAATCTCAAATTTTAGTTATGACTAGGTATTCTTTTACAGTATTTTTTCCAGAAGCCTTAAATCCGGACGCAGAAGGTGACTTAGACTCTTGACATGCCTTCAGAAGCTCAAGTCCCATTGAAAGCCACTTACCAAAACATAGTTTCTACTGGTTTACTCGGTACCCAGCCCAGAGGTGCCAGGATGCTGCCTGAGACCTCTGACTCTTACTCTGTGACATGCCATCGCTATTAATGACCTAGGTGTTAGTGGTTTATTTCAGAGCTTTGGTATTTAGTGATCGAGCCCAGACAATGTGTAATTTTCCTGTCTTTCACCATCTTTGCACTTTTCATTTTTACAGCTTCGTGAATGTGTCAAGTGGCAATTTGACTGCATTTACATATGACATCAGCTGGCTCCAAGTTAAAAACTTCTGCAGAACGGATGATGAAGAGAAACATGTTAAAATTACTGCCACTATTGAAACAGTAAGAAATCTGATTGTTCAGGGATATAACACAGGCTGTTTCCCTTAAAAGCTTGCCAGTGCACTTGGGCCAGTTAATGAGGAGTGCATTTAGCCTCAGGGATGAAGTTTATAGGTGATGAAAATAGTGTGCAAGTCAGAGTTACTGTTATTGGAATACTTTTGACTGCTGTGTAATAAGACCAATGCTGATAACTTACACCAGTGCAGTCTATATTAGTGTGTTTTAGTGTGAAACAGTTTTGGTTTTGGACCATCCTGTCAATGTGTGTTTGAGGCTATGTCAGTAAACAAAAGCCAGAAGAGGAGGAAAGTATTATTTCTTGTTTTCAACATAGGATAGGAAAATATGCTGGTTTTCCCCAAGGGGTGGACTTCTCTGGTACCTTTTCTGCTCTTTAAATTATTTCCTGTTGCAGAAAATATGAAGTACTACTAAGTTTTGCTCACAAAATTACTGTTTGTGAAATATTTAGTCTTTTGACAAATCCAAAAATTAAATACCACTTTCTTTTCTTTGGAATACTATTTTTAAGGAAAATTTCCACAAATGTATTATGATATCAGTGCATTTATTTGTTACGTATATTTGGTATGATAATGTTAAAGAAATGTTCTCAGCTGTGTGTAGTGTTAACAGAACATAACCAGGACACATTTCAAGTGAAGGCTGCCTTTTGCTGACTGGCATTTGAACAGCACATCTGGCATTCTACATTAGAAGTGTTAATATTGCGTTCTTTTAGGTGATGTCAGATATCAAAATGAAAGCAATACGGGAGCTTCAGCTAGAGGAGGAGCTAGGTAAGTGTTAAGCTGCTTTACTTTTAGATCTGGTAATGTTAGAATTTACTGGCTGGCTTCCTGCTTTTTGCATCACTATTCAAAACAGCAAATCCATTGCTGTTAGGAGGTTTTTTGGGGAAGAAAGAGAGTGCAAAGGAGTTAAAATTAGATTAATTTTGAATAAAACTATGATTTCCTGGCTTAAATCAGTGTAAGCCTTGATTAAAATACATTTTATGAGGCTCTTATTTTACAGAAGCTATTTGTGTAGGAATGATCATGTCATCTTACTAAAGTATTACGCTAAGAATTAAAGAAGATTTTTTTTTTACCTTATTCCTTTCTTTAAGACACTCCAGTATTCTTTCGTTAAAGCTTTTGTTGATGTCTTTACCTTTTGAAGCACTTGGTCAGTTTTAGAGTATTTTACGGATTGTGGCTAGCAGCTGGCTTCAACAAAAAACTATTGTTTCACTGAAAGGATAAAAACTAAGACTGTTCACGAAGTCTCTAGGAATCTCTCTCCAATTGTACTTTTGATGTAATACCTCCAGAGGGAAGCCTCCAAGATAAAGCTGTTATTGTCATTAATCTTAAACATGTTATCTGTCTAAACTTCTGAGCCAAATTTCTTCTCGTTTGAATTACTTAATACATCTGTCTCTCTTTCCTACCCTTTTTGTTACAGCAAATGACAGCTGTCTTAGACCTGTTAGTGGAAATGGGAAACTTCTTTCTCCAGGTAAATTTATTTATTTAATCATCACTCTGTAAGAAGTTCAGTTGGGAAACTTTGTTACCCTTTGCCCTTTCCTGGGAGAAGTACACACACATAACTCCACTAATTTTCAGGCTTAACTGAAGCATTTGTAGATTTGGTGGGTTTTTTTTTTTTCAGTTTTAGTGTTTATTAACAGTACCAATACAAAACTAGAGGGTAAACTTAAATGTTCAGCTTAGTTTTATTACTTGCATTTCTAATGAGTAAAACTAATTAGCATACCTGCTGCTCTTTATTGACCACTGGCCATGTGCTTCAAGACTGTGGGAATTAACAGAAGGTTCTGTTTCCCATACTTATTTTATAAATTGAAAAGTCTCTAAATGATCTGTTTTGAATCATATTTAATACATTACAGAGCAACTTTCTAGATGTTCCAGGAAGCAGAGTCATTGTTCCATGTCTTTCTAACTTACATTTCCTGAAACAAAATGGACTAAATGTGTTTCTATGAAACTTAGAATCTTTGGGTTGGAAGGGGCCTTTCAAGGCCATCTAGTCCAACCACCCCTGCCATAAGCATAGGAACATCTTCAACTAGAGCAGGTTGCTCAGAGCCCCGTCCCACCTGACGTGGAATGTTTCTAGGAATGGGGCATCTACCACCTCTCTGGGCAGCCTGGGCCAGTGGTTCACCACCCTCATTGTGAAAAATTTCTTCCTTATATCTATCCTCTTTTAGTTTAAAACCATTACCCCTTGTCCTATCGCAACAGACCCTGCTAAAAGGTCTGTCCCCATCTTCTAATGCCCCCATTCCTTCAGCTTGTCTGGATGGCATCCCGTCCCTCAGGCATGTCAACTGCACCACCTCAGCATGGTGTCATCTGCAAACTTGCTGACGGTGCACTCGATCCCACTGTCTCTGTCATTGATGAAGATAGTAAAGAGTACTGGTCCCAGTACGGACCCATGAGGGACACCGCTCGTCACAGACCTCCATCTGGACATTGAGCCTCTGGGTGTGTCCATCCAGCCAATTCCTCACCCACTAAATAGTCTACCCATCAAATCCATCTCTCTCCAATGTAGAAAGAAGGCTGTTGTTGGGGACCATGTCAAAGGCCTTGCAGAAGTCCAGATAGATGACATCAGTAGCTCTTCCCTTGTCTGCTGATGGGGTCACTCCATCGTAGAAGGCTGCTAGGTTGGTCAGGCAGGACTTGCTCTTGGTGAAGCCATGCTGGGTGTCTCGAATCACCTCCCTGTCCTCCATGTGCCTCAGCATAGCTTCTAGGAGGATCTGTTCCATGATCTTGCTAGGCACAGAGGGGAGGCTGACGCGTTGGTAGTTCCCTGCATCTTCCTTGCTACCTTTTTTAAAAATGAGTGCAATGTTTCCCTTTTTCCAGTCTCCAGAGACTTCACCTGACTGCCAGGACTTTTCCAATATCATGGAGAGTGGCTTGGCCAGTTCCAACACCAGCCAGTTCCCTCAGGACTCTGGGATGCATCTCATCTGGTCCCATAGACTTGTGCATGTTCAGGTTCCTCAGGTGGTCTTGAACCTGATCTTCTTACAGTGGGAGGGACTTTACTCCTCCAGTCCCTGTCTTGCAGTCCATCCACTTGGGAGGTGTGGGAAGAAAAGTGAAGACTGCCAGTGAAGACTGAGGAGACAAAGAAGTTTTTGAGTACCTCAGCCTTCTCCTCATCTGTTGTTACCAATTTGTTACAAGTATTGATGTGCAAGGGTGGATTTCAGAACACCTCGAGCAGCAAACTTGAGTCCTGTGGTAATGGAGGAAGCACTGTTAGGTTCCTGTTTACTGTGAGAAGACCGCTTGTGTCCGCAGTTTTGAAGCACACTGAATAATGTGTGGATTTGTGCTTCCATAAGAGTGGAGAAATGTGTGCATGCCATAGCCTGCTCCTTGATTTGGATGAGCGTGTGATGCCACCTGTCACTATATAACAGCTCCTGATGGCCAATGTTGAGCAGAAAAGGACCCCCAGCTTTGCTTTTGCTATTGTTGAGGCAGTGGTGAGAAACCGAGTGGGTCAACGTTATGCTTGCTGGGAAACATTTTCTGTGTCTGCTATTTTCTAATATATTGCATTAGTAAAACACTGACAAGAAGCCAAGGAGAGATTAATTCCCCTCCATTCAGCGCTTGTCAGACAACATCTGGAGTACTGTGTCCATTTTTGGGGGCTCCCCAGCACGAGAAAGAAGCCTTTGCAAACTAGACCCAGTCCAGAGGAGAGCACCCAGGATGGTCTGGGAGCTGGAACATAGGAGAGAGGTAGGAAGCTGGGTTTTTCCAGCCTGAGGAAGAGGCTTGCGGGGAGGAAAGGTAATTGCCATCTTTAAGTCCCTAACGTGGACCTGTAGAGAAGGCAGAGCGAGATTCTTCTCAGAGGAGCACATTGAAAGGATTAGAGGCAGCAGACAGAAGATTCAGCAAGGGAAATTCTACCACTTGATATGGTGAGGGTGGAAAGGGAACTCACACTGGAAGTACAGTAGACATGGAGCCCTAGGAAGCTGGGGGATATCCATCCCTGGAATTATTCAGAGCTTGACTGGGAAAAGCCCAGAGTGAACTGATCTGACTTCAGAGATGGTTCTGCTTTGAGCAGGGGTTTGGAACAGACAACCTGCAAAGGTCCCTTCCAACCTAAATTCTTCTGTCACCCCATATACCAGGAGTGGTGGGGAGGAACCTTTATACAAATACTGCTTTGCTTTAGTCATAGGAGGCTTACAGGCTCTAAACAGCAGTATAATTGAATGGATATTTTCAGGAGGCATCAGCTTATGATGTTCTTTGTGGTTTTTTGTCCTCCCTGAAGTGCCTGAGGATTATACTGTCAAGGAAGCGGAACTGAAAATGGGAAGCTTGCTAGGTCTGTGTCGTGGGAAAGCTCCAACTTCCACTCAGGTATAGTAGTGCTAAAGGGCCTCATGCTACTCTTATGCTTGGTTTACATTTCCCAGTATTTCATGTAGTCCTCTTTTTACTCTTGTAATGGTTGTAAATGGCATGAAAAAAATGATCAGAGACACTGAGAATTACACATATCAGCATGAAGGCTCACACCATTTATCTTGGTTGCAGAAGGCCAAGAGCATATACATGACCAGTTAATGTAGCTCATTTGACAAATGGTAAATCATTTATCATTCATCTGTTTGTGGTTGTCCAACTTCTGTGCTCTGGTGTATGTAAACTTTTGTATAGAGCATAAAATAAGAAAAGGGAGATACTGCTCTTGATATCTACAAGTTGTAAATATGCAAGGGAAAAAAAAATAGTATATTTCTAAAGATCACAGTGCTAGCAGGTTTTCTCTCACTTGCAGTAGACTAAGTGCATGTGCAACTGGTTAATGAAGCTTTACTGATGGCCATAACTCAATTGCATGTGCTCCTCTGTTTGTCCTGCTTAGATTGTTTGCTTTAGCCCAAAGGAGTTTCAGTGCTGTCTGACGGATGGCAGGCTTGCGATAGCTGCTATACATGTGCAGGGGTGTTATTTCACAGTATTTCCATGCTTAAATATGTATTCTGATAACTTATACTTGTGTTTTTAGCTCTTCTTATATTTTATTGTCGGGAGTGACCAAAACGCAAGCCCTGAGATGGAGATAGTTGTGGAAGAGAATGCATCTGTCAAAGAGGTGAGTTCAGCTGCTTTTAAAAGCTTTTCTCGTGCCTGGGTTGGGTCTGCTGCTCCTGGAGAGCTTTGCCCTATACCCGTGTGTCACTTCAGGTCACTAGAAGACATTGAGGCAAAGGAAGTGTTTCGAAAGGCCACGGGGAAGAATGCCTTGATCTTTCACCAAGTAGTAAAGAGACATCCTTGTTTTTTCCCAAGGATGAATATAGCCCGACTGCTTTGCGCATGACTAGCCGCTCTTCTTATACACAGCAGTATATATGTACACAATCATGGCAGAGCCTGCCACAGTTCTCTTCTAGTTCATCAGACTCTGAATGCACAGAACTGGAGTGAGGGGAGTCAGGAGGAACTGTGCAAAGAGCGCAGGAAGCAGTTCTTAGTACTGCCAATCCAGACTTCTGGCACAGAGTACCAACGTCTATGAGTTGTGGCTGGGAAGTGTTGAGTTTGCAGGTTTAATTTCTAAAAGGCGCATCTTCAAACTCTGAGACAGAATTTGTTCAAGTAAAGCAACAAACTGACAGCACAGATTTTTTTTTAACAGTTTATATAAGCTGACTCACCTGGCATAGTAAATTTCTTGCCTGAAAACAGTCTCATACTTGAAGGTTTTAATATATAGCTCAAATACACCCTGTCTATGTAATTATATTGTTTTTAGAAATTGACCAAGAATCACACGTTCAGTCTTTATGTTAGAAAATTCTGGTGTAGATTTGCTGAAAACTTCATATTTCCCAACCTATGCATTGAGACAAGTCTCACTGTATGTTTGTTTTTTTCAGTGTCTAAATTTAATGCTGGAAAAATCTGGATTATCAGGTTAGTTGTATTGTATTGTTATTTGACTTTTTTTTTAAAAGGGATTTCAAGATTTCTAAGACAGCTCTGGCTACCCTAAAACTTATAAGTCGTAAGTTTGCTACAGTGATCTATGTGTCATTGTAATGGGAGGAGGGGAAAGAATTATAAACTTGCTGTCTTGCTCTAATAAAAGCTGTCTGTGCAGTTGCTCTTGAAAATAATTTTCAAGCTTTCTGTTTAATCAAAATATTGCAAAATCCACGGTTCCTAGACTATTTGCTTGGATGCAGGTGGGGCTGTGTGGCTGCTTTGATGAGATTTTTCTATTGTAGTGGGAACCACTGCATGGGATTAACTGTAAAAAGTAATTCTTGGTGGCTTTGCAAAAACAAGTTATTCAAAATGAGATCACAGTTTGGCCATTATTTAGGAATTTGAGTGGTAGCAGTTACTCATTACTAAGCTTTTATGTGTGGATTAAGGAGGAGATGTAGGCAGCACTGGCATGACACACGAATTTCCTGGCTGAACATGTCTTTCCATTGATGCTGATGGGGAGGAAGGAGGAGAAGAGACTTGGAGTGCCATTATTTTCCAAATTTCATTCTAAACATTCATTGAATACTGAATTTGTGTTACATTGAAGTGATGGCTGCAAATTCAGCCACGCTCCAAAAACCATAAAAGTTGAACCTGGAAGACATTACTGTCAGAATATACATTGAGTAGCCCAAATGAAAATTAAATATTATGCTCTTGTGTACATGTACATATGAGTTGAAGTAGCTAATAACGTCTTGAAATAAACTTAACCTTTTTCATTTCCCTATAGTGTGGGTTTACTGCCAGGAAACAATGGCTCTGTTTTTATTCCTTTATTTTATATTACAATTTTTGAACAATTGAATTTGGCCTTGTGTGGAGAGTCATGATCTGACTGCTGTCATTCAAAGAAATGTCAGACTTCAGTGGATTTTGAAGTTCTTGTTTAAGATGACTGCAAGGTGGTGTTGTCCACACACCGCCCCCCCCCAAATTTATTGATGAGATTCCTTCAAGCTTGGGCCTTTTATGAAAGTCAAATTTTGTACCTTGCAAACAATAAAGTGCATTTTTATCAGTGGGTCAAATGAAAAAGTTCAGTTGTATTTGCTCCTTCTGTACCTGCTGCACTTTATATACAGGTGCTAAATCCAAAGTATTGTCGTTTCTGGACTACACAGTCTTTTTTTTCCAGCATGAAGTCTCCCGGTAGACAGTCGGGAAGGGGAAGTTGGATTTTTCCTTAGTGTAGTTTTCGTGTTAATGAGCCTATCATTGACTCAAATGGCAAATTGTCGTGGGAATTCCTTTGCTGTTCCCTTAAACCGGGGAAATTAATTAGGTAGGTGAGGAAGAGACATTTATGCAAATAAGAGAAGACCATTTCCAAACAGCAAAGTGTTCCTCTAGGGTCTTGGGACGTTCATGAAGGTGGTACTTCATTCAGTTTGTCAGAGTTGTGTTTAAAAAACAAACAAAAACAAGCAAAAGAATCCCTTAATGCTTATTGAGAGTTTTGTAATGTGTTTTTGAAACAGCTTTGTTGGCTAATTAGTTTTTCATATGTATGTTTTTGGCAGGTGACAACTGGCATTTGAGAAGGATCGACTGGTGCTATGAAGCAGGGGAAGCGTTAAGTCAGGAAGTAAGAGGATGCTATTTTTGACTTGAATCATGGAGTAGTTTATTTACTCCATTTTTCTGCAGAGACTTTCCCTGAAGGGAGCTGCATTAAAGCAAATAGGTGGTGTTTTTGCATGTGCTACATTAGTACACACCCTGTTTTATTTTCACAGGACCTTATGGAGACAATGTTGGGATACCTATGGTTAAAATGCCAGTCTTGGGCACCTGCCTCTTATTTTCGGGGACTAGGATTAAGCCATATCCACACATTTTTTTCTAAAGTTTGGGTTTACCATGCATTAAAGAGACATTCTCAAAGAAGCGTGAGGTGTCAGTTGGTGAGATGTGGAGGTGCAGAGGAAACCACAGCTCAACAGGATGCTCTGGGAGGACTCCTGCAGAGCAGAGTCCTCTAGGTGCAGCACTTGTGTGCTGCTGCAAAGCTGCTAAATGGCTGTTTCTGTGCCCTTTGGTGGAAGAGCAAAAACCTTGGACCTTTGGCACGCATGACTTAAAAACCCGCTAACACACACATTAGGAAACAAAGAACGTGTAGACTGACAAGAATGATGTGCTTTCTCTTCCTACAGAATGCCACTCTGAAGGAGCTAAATGTTTGCAGGGGAGATACTTTGGTTATAACTGAAGGAAAGCTTCCACCAAAGGTAAAACAAGAGAGATGGTGTTCTTTAGTCAGTTGACAGTGTCTGGAGACTTGAATATGATAGTAGTTTCTTTTTTTTTTCTCTTGCTTATATTAAAAATACTTCCATCAGAAAATTTCTGGTTAGCAATAATAAGTAATGCTTTCTGTAGTTTCACAGGGTTTTTTTTTATTTCAGTCAACATTTCTGATATTCTTTTTCTATATTTATTCTTTCAACTTCTGTAGTAAAACACTTGCCCATTGCAGCTTCTTTGCCTAGAAGTGTGTTAAGGTTGACAGATCTGGAGGAAATGGGTATTTCTGGCATGCAAGGTTCTTGTGAAGGCACAAGTCCTGTACTACTACTTCCTCACAAAATCATAAAAATAGAGGAAAATGTTTGCCTTCAGTTCAGATTTGTACTGAGGATCATGTTTGGAAATGGAGGACCCCACTGGGAGACCCTCTTGTCAGTGATGGTTATACAAATGGATGCTTTGCTAACAGACCTCAAGCAATGTTGGAAGGGACTTTTAAAGATCACCTAGTTCCAATCTTTCACTAGATCAGGTTGCTCAGAGCCCTGTCTAACCTGACCTTGACCACTTGCAGGGATGGGGCATCCACAACTTGTCTGGGCAGCTTGCCCCAGGGTCTCACCACCCTCATGACCAGAGGCAGTTCCCTTAACCTGCCCTCATGCGCTGAGTGTCCCGGCCTCTCACCATCTTGAATGTCCTGGACTGGGCCCACACCCCACCCATCAGTGTCTGTCCTGGGCTGAGGAGACCAGGAGGGGACAGAGGAATCCAGATGCAGTTGCCAGAGTACCAAATAAGAGAGGAGGAAAGCATCCTTTCTGTTCTTTTTCTTGGTTTATTGGGGTTTTTAAATTAGGCAATAAACAATCTTGAAAGGAACTCCTAATGAAGCAGCTAGAAGGGACCTTATTGCTGACAGCCAGCACTTCTTCCTGGCAGACTTGTGGTCTTCTCCAGAGGAACAGCTGTCTCTCTCAATTCTTTGCTCGATCTGTCACTGTTCTTCATGCACAGCTGTGGAGCGTCTGGCTTCATCTTAGATTCATAGAATAGTTTGGATTGGAAGGGGCCTTTTAAGGTCATCTAGTCCAACCCCCTGCACTGAGCAGGGACATCTTCAACTACAGCAAGTTGCTCAGAGCCCTGTCCAACCTGACTAGGGATGTTTCCAGGTATGGGCCATCTACCATCTCTCAGGGCAACCTCAAGGTGAAAAATTTCACCACCCTCAAGGTGAAAAATTTCTTCCTTAGATCTAGTCTAAATCTATGTCTTAGTTTAAAACCATCACCCCTTGTCCTGTTGCTACAGGCCATGCTAAAAAGTCTGTCCCCATCTTTCTTCTAAGCCCCTTTCAGCCCTGGCAGCTGCAGTAAGGTCTCCCTGGAGCCTTCTCTGCTCCAGGCTGAACCCCCCCAGCTCTCCCAGCCTGTCCTCCCAGCAGAGCTGTTCCAGCCCTCAGAGCATTGCTGGGGCCTCCTCTGGCCGCGCTCCAACAGGTCCATGTCTCTCCTGTGCTGAGAGCTCCAGAGCTGGATGCAGTACTACAGGTGGGGTCTCATCTGCAACCACCCTTATCCTTAGAGTGAAGGAACCCCACCTCCAGGCCCCAGGGACTCCTGTGGCGTTGGCACAGCAGCCTGACGGAAGCTATGTTGTCTGGTCCCCTTTTCTTGGGGCTCAGAGCAGGGGAGATGGCACCCTTCAGGAAGGGTGCAGCAGGGGTAGGGGAGGGCTCAGAATAATTGCTGATTGCCCAGAGGTGGAATGGGTGAGCCCGCAGGATGGACAGCTGTGGAGGCTGGGCCTCCCAGCTAACACCGGGTGCAGAAGCCAGACCCATGGTAGGATGCTGGCCGGGTACTCCTGCGCTGCCATTGGCGTGGTGTCATGGAAGGGAGCTCTGGCACGGTGTAGTGATGCCGTGGTAGCCATGCTGTAGATGGATCCACTTCCATCGGCTCTTCTTGATCTTCGAGTGGATCCAGCTCCATGGACTCCACTCAATCAGCCGCATGAGCAATGACCATTGCTACCATGCAGCTGATGGTGCCTCCCCTCTGGCACTGCCTCCTCTTCCTCCATCCTTTCTGCAGCCATCTCTCTTCTCTCTGACTCAAAGGTGGGCAGCTACCTGCCTTGCTGCTGTGGGTCCTCTTGGTGCCAAGTATTCTTGGCATGAGAGGACCTGTGGTGTGAAAGATGCCCTAATGTGGGAGAAGGACAGTGGGGGGGCTAAGAGCCCCTTTCCTGGGGGTTGCTCCCCTGTGCTATTCTGCTGCCCCTGGGCACAGGGACTGCCCTCCACCTCCCTTCGTGTGCCCTGGGCTCCAGCCCCCTGCTTATCCCACGCCTGGGGTGCCCTGGATGAGATGGTGGCAACGGTGTTCCAGGAGGGTCGGGAGTCCTCAGTGACTGCCCCCACCCCAGCTCCCTGCATGTGGCACAGCTCCCCGTACCCATCAGTGGCTGAGAGGGAGCAAAAGCATCCAGACCTCCCACAGGCAGGAAAGGGGGGCACAGCTGCCCTGCGGAAGGTCTCCCAGCACTCCCTAAAAGAATTGCCGATTGGCAAGTGTTGCGTGGGCCCTTCTTCCCTGTCCTCCTGTCTCTGAAGCATGCAGAGGTGCCATCTCTTCTGCACTGACCCCAAGGGAGAGGGGAGGAGAGGGCCTGGCATCCTTGGGGCTGTGGTGCTGGCGTGACACGAGGAGCTTGTTGGAAGGATTTTTTGCAAGTGAACATCTTCAAAAAAAACATCAGTCAGGCCCTCGACAAACTTGGGAGGCATGTTGCCCAAGAGGTATCTTATAAGGATAGTTGCATGGGCAGTTATGGGAGGCCACCAATACTGATGATTCCTGTAGCCATGTTAGAGGAGTAGTTACAGTCCTAATTTACTTTGGCAGCTGTGGTATGCCTGTCTCCATGTCCATCAGCCCCTTCCCTCTGAACTTGTGTTTTCACATAGTTTGTGTTTTCATGCAAGTCGTGCATTTGTGATTCTCACACCGAAGCTTTTCTGCAGAGACATAGTGGTGTTACAAGATTTCCCGTTTATCCAACAAATTTTGGAGCTCTTCACAAATATTGTTTGTGAAGCATCTGATCTTTATGGATTACATAAAGCTCAAATTTTTGCCCTGCATAGGCAAAAATCTCATATAAGTGGCTGTCTTCATACCCTAGAACATTTTCCTCAGACTGTGACCCAGCTATGGCTGTGGAGGGGAAGGAGGGAAGTAAGCACAGTTGCTGTCTTAATGAGCAAATACAAATGGCATGGAAAAACATGGATCTGTACCTCTGCTCTATCCCCTGAAGTATTAGGACGTTGTAAGTTGAAACAGAAGGCTAAGAGACAGTGCAAGAACTAGTGAGCAGACAATATGGATCTTAGCAAGTCCATGGTGAATACAGCTTCATAAAGGAAAACCAGATATTTTTAATATGTTTGTTCTCAGAAGGAATAAAAGTAGGGTAAGAGCTTATGGCAGCAGTTGCAGTGGGTGTTGACAGCCCAGTTCAGAGCTGCACTTGAAAGAAAGCAACGAAGCAAGCGTCTCCAGCTCAGGAAAGGAGTATCAACTTAGTGTCCCTTCCTGGCCATGCAGAGCAGGTAAGAAAATCAGGAGTTCCTGAAATGGCAGAGCAGCATTGCAGTTGGTGAGCTTAGATGAATCTAGCTTCCTCCTGCAAGGTCATATCTGTGTCCAAAGCTTCAGACAACAGCATCACTCAGTTGCATCTGTAATGTTAGATGCCATGACAGCAGAGCCAGGATGGTGATGTTAGGTTGCATGAGGCTGGATTGTTTTCTCTCTTGTCCCTGTAAAAGTAGGAGGTGAGAGTTGATGTTGTGTGGTTTTAAATGAATGTCGGTGCCTTTACAAAATACTCAGATTTGAGCTGAGTATTTTCCTTCTTCCTGAAATTGAAGGTAAAATTTTACATTGCACTGGAACACATAAGGTACCCAGTGCTTTCTGTTCACTTTTCAGGGTTTCCTGAAAATACCCATCTGGTGGTTCAAGTCTTCAAGTCATATGAAACATGGAGAGAATGCCCAAGACCAAGTGAATGGGATGGCCTACAAGATGGATGCTTTGCAGGTGTCTCCTGCAGGAGGTAAGCTTGATCACTTTTTGAAAGGAATCGTATGGCTTGATTGTCTGTGGTTGCACTGAGGACTTTGAGTCAAAACCAAAGTTTTTAATCCAAAGCCTTAAAATCTTTCTGAAGCTGAAAAGTGACTGTACAAGTTTCAGCAAGTTTATGGTGAAAGGAGCCACGTAGGAGATAGATGCAATTTTTTACAAGGCCGTGAATGCTGGATGGTACCGTTCTGATGTTCCTCAGCTATATTAGGTCAAGGGTAAGACCTCCACTAAATTTTGAAGCAGGGACCCTTTACTTGTCAATAAATAAAACGGCTTCTCCATACCTGAAGGCAGTGTCAGTATTGTAAAGCTTCTACTAGATGAGCATACAGGTGATTGGCTTCAAATGCCAGACTGCTAGTATCACATTTAATTTACTTCAGGCTATGTTGCTTTTTGAGAACCTGTAAAAGGAGTGATGAGCAAATCTTACATCAAATAAAAGACATTACATACAGTATTTTAACCTGTGTTTGTTTTTCTAAAGGTCAAGTTCAAATCAGAAACCAGCTAGGGTAGGAAAATCAAGTGAGGGTTGAGAAAGAAGAGAATGAAGTAGGGACAACTGCAAATTGGAAAACGGGAAACAAACCTGTTTTCGTTTTCTACCAAAAAAAAAAAATATTCTTCCTTTGCTACTGATTTGTGGTGCAGAGCAGGACCACTCTCCTTTTAGAAGGTTTATTTGCGTTTTTCTCCTTTTCTCTCAAACTTTTTCTATTTTCTCCCTGATGATTTCAGTAACGTAGGTAAGAGCAGATTTAACTTTCCTTGCAACATGCTCTACGTTTCAGAGTCATAACCAATAATTCTATTTACCAGTGTGAGTAACTGGTCTTATGTTTTAAAATTCGCAGTATAGGATCAGTTGGAACTCTTCCTGTTTGGCAACTGACAGAATGTATTTTATCAACTGTATATTATGTTTCTTTAACTGCTCTCCAAAAAAATTGAGGTCAGGTCCCTTCTCACCTTGAAGTGACTGTTATCTCTTGGGATGATAAACAAAGTCATGTTGACTCTTCTGTTGTTTCTTTCTTCCTTCCCCTCCTTTTCCCCCTCATCTAAAGATTCACCAGAAGGCATCCACACAGACATGGATCTTTGTTATGCTGGCAGTATAGAAATAGCAGGAGAAGCTTCTTTGGAAGATCTGAAGATGCAGGTTAGATGTTCTCCTGTATTGGAAATGTACAGCAACACTGTGATTAATGGAGCTCTATTAATACATATTTTCTATTTCCTTTTCCCTTGTCTCCAGTATGTTCTGATATGGCATTTGCTTATATGCCATGTTCAGTGGTAAGTACCAAGAGGCAGTTGGAGCATGTAGCTCAGATACTTCCTTAGTATGTCCCCTGCAGTTGCCATTCTACCTGTCATGTGTCCTGACCTGCAAAAGCCTTGTTGCACTTCATCTGGAACTTTGGCTTGCAGCCCTATCTTTATTTCACGATGTAAAAGTTATTCATGAGAAGCACACACATACGAGCACTTCCTAAAAAGCCACTTTCCATTTCCACATTGTTCCTGTATTAGTTTTCTGCGTCCTTTATTTATTATTTTTGTATGTTTAATGAATAAAGAATTTGCTTTTGGTGCACAGAAGGTCATGTTGTCATTCAGGAAGGTATAGCTTAGTTTCTTTGGCCAGAAACTAAGGTGCCTGTTTATGCTTTTTTTTTTTTAACCATAAAAGTATGATTTTAATACACTGCAAAAAAAAAAAAATCACCAAAACCCACACTCCCCCCAAGAAAAAAGACAAAAACCCAGCCAAAAAAACTATCCCAAAACCACAAAACGACATAAACCAATCCTGTCATAAGGCTCTTTATTGTTTAGCCAGTTGGTTGTTCTGCTTAAACTGCATGGGGAAGAATATCTCATCTGATTTGATCCATACCAACACTTAGTCTTTTGGGTATGACTTCAGTTTCAGTCTCTGGCAACCTACCGCTATGAAAAAGCTGACCCTTTGCATCTTGTGAACAAGGAGAAGTGTCTTAGCATGGAAAGAGTATTGTGTCCTTGGTAAGGACTTAAAGGAGCTTGCTGAACACCTGGCTAGAGATCGGGGTGATGGTTCTGTCAGCCTCATTTCCTCCCAGTTGTACAATTTTTGGTTAAAAAGATTTGGTACTTTGGAAACTTTAGTCAAGTTGAGAAATGTTGGGAGGGAGTGAAGTCCAACTTGCTTTGAGGTTGAAAAGTGATTACGTTGATCATAGCCACTACATGTAAGTCACAAAGAACAGCTGGTGTGCAATAAATCTAAATACCTTGCCCTATTTCTGATTGCTTCAGTATTGCATTGAGAATTAATAAAGTGGTTTTCTTTTTTTCCAAGGAGACTGGCTGCTAAAATTACTGAAGAAATGGTTTCTTTTTTCAGGCTATGACCTTACCGTGCTGCCAGGAACAGGTTGTCCCACTGCCCTCCTTTCTCAGAGCATGGACAGTGGACAGTAAGCGCCCAGGCAAGCTTTTGAGAAACAACAAGCAGCAACTCAAGTACGTTTCTTATTGAACGCTCGAGCAGCGTTCCATCAGCCTGACTGTTGACTGGGTTGTGGGATGGGCTGGTGGGGAAGTAGATCAGCTCAAGTCAAATGTCTGCAGAAAGCTCGTTTCTGGTTACTTCAGTTGTTTGCCGAACACGTTTGTTTTTTAACTCGAGAGCTGTGGAAGGGAGAAGTGTGAGCTTAAGTAGAATACCATGCTTATTCTGCTAAGCTTTATTTTAGGTGTTTTTAACTGCAGTTGTACTTTTCTGAGTTTTTCATTTTTGTCCCGATAGCCTCTTGCTTTGGTTTTCCAGATAAGCGCAGGTCTACTTGACTACATCAGTGATTTTTCTACTCAGGAACTTAGAATATATGACTGTAAATGCATATAATCTTTGTTTTGTTTTCAGTGACTATAAGCTGGGTGCCAGAGTGGAAATCTGCATCGAACCTTTGCAAAAAGAAGAGCATTTGGGGTAAGGTCTCAAGATAGCTATTTCTTACAGTAATGCATTTGAGATAAGATTTAATTGAGCAGCTTTTAACTTAAATACTGTATGTCAGGATTACAAATATCAGGATAGAGAATACTTTGGAGCTTATTTTTTGTTTTCCACAAACCAAAATAAGGGAGTGAAAACTGGGAATTATGGATTCTGAAAGCATGATTCACAAGAACAGTCTATTTTCTCTTCCTGATGACAGCCCGCATGAATTGCTGCTTCGAGTCCAGATGGGCATACCAGGGGAGAGGGACTACTACGACTCCATGGATTTGGTTTGGGATATCTCCAAAGAATGCACAACCTGGGCACTGAGGCAACGAGTGGCTGCTCACTATTGTCTCCCTGTAGATAAAATTGAAATAGCCAAATACTTCCCTGAAAAATTTGAGTGGCTGCCAATATCTAGCTGGGTAAGATCTGGAATGACAGAATGCGAACGTTGTTTGGAGAGAAGTATGTGTTGGTTTGTGCTGTGGTTTTTGAGCAAAAGTATTTAAGCAGATTTCCGAAATCTGCCGTGTATGAATCTTCTGCTTTAATTTTATTCAGACACAGCAGATTTCAAAGAGGAAAAGGAAGAAAAAACAGGAGAGTTTACAGTCAGCACCTTACCACCTGAAAGATGGAGATATCATTGGGGTGAAGGTAAATTAATTTGACTAATTGTTGTACAAGGATGAGGTTCAGGGACTATCCCCTTTGCAGTATCATAATTTCTTCCTGGTTTTCCTGCATCCTGCTGCATCTCTGTGAAAGCACTGGTATGTGGATTTGGACACATCTACTGTGTGCAGATAGGAAATTTGTTGCCATTGGTGCTTTTTCTTCTTTTTCTCCTGTTCTTTATCAACCTGATGGAAGTTTCATGCTTCTCCCCGTAGATCTCGGTACTGGCACTAGAGGGCAATACCTTGGAGGCTCTCATGCAGCTCAGCCAGTGCAGGCAGGCAGTTTCTGCTCTACACTTGAACGCTATCCAGAAGGAACTGGATTTTTTTCCTTGCCCTCATTTTATTGACTGTATTTTTTTTCCAACTCGGAGTAAAATCCAAGAACGGTGCCTTTAAAAATCATATTGTAAATTTAGACCCATTACATTTTCCGAAGTATTATTACAGATCTATGTCATTATTTAAAAAAGAATTACAGAGCAGTATATTGGGCTCTGAATTAGCAATAAAGCTTATTTGGGAGACCTCTGAAGGAACATACTCGCTGGGTTTTAAAGCAGTAGGCAATAATTCTGATGTCCTGATGTATTGGACCATGGAGAGGAATCTCTGAATAAGCCAAATTCACTGTTAAATGCAAATACTAAAGGGAGGAGTGGAAAAACTTTTCTGACTTTTTGAATCTTTTCTGCTTAGTTAACCTGAAGTTAATTGCTGTAAAACTAGTTAGAGGAAATGCTCTGAAAACTGTGTAAACTGAGCAACATGTGGGAAATGGTTTAAGCTTATAATTTTCATCTACCAAATCCTTTTTCACAACAGAATCTTCTCCTTGATGACACTAAAGACTTCAGCACAGTGAGAGATGACATTGGAAAAGAGAAACAAAGGCAGCTTGCATTAGAAAAAAAGAAAAGGTATCGAGTATTTACATTTATTTTTCTTTAGAAACACGCAAACTGTTCTTTGGATAGCTTGTTTTGGGACAGTGCTAGCTGGGTGCTCTCAGGGCACACAATGCCAATACTCCTGAAGGAAGTGCTTGGGTAACTCAAACTCCTGGCTTTAAGGGCCATGTTCTTACACCGTGCAAGAGTTTTTTCTTTTGCAACGCATTTGTCCCTGCCTTTGGAGATGGAAAATGAACTCCTTGGCTGCATCAGCCCTGCACAGGTTGTAAGTGTGAGCGTGCAATGTCATTCTTACAACTAAGTGGAAATGGTGTTCTGGTCAGGCTCATGCTGCGGTTGGTGCTAAGGCTCAACATTAATACTCAGCATCTTAATTTTTTTTCTTTTTAATAGTCGGCAAGCCGAACGCTTACAGGACCATGTTTTCTCTGAGGAGAAGCTAAATATTAAGCACCGTAAACCAGAAGTGGCTCTTTCTATCAGTGTGGGTGTTTTCAGATAGCACCCGGAGATGATTTGCTGACCAGACCATACCACTGACGTGCTAAACTGGAATGGAGTACCTCAACTGGGCCAGCAAGAGGGTCTTTCCCGAAGTGTCCTCAAGAATCACTGAGAAAAACTGGATTTAGGATGACTCTGATTTTTTTCTTCTAATCTCTCTTGGGGAAGTGCATTTTTTAGCATCCGATAATGTGGTACTTATTCTCAGGCTAGGTAAACGCACTTTATCCATGAGAAGACCGATTAATATATCGTGTAACCCTTTGGTGACTGTTTTGTAATCACCTTAAATGCTTTTTGGTTTTTTTGGTCAGATGCTGATGTCTTGCACCATCACTACAGAGTTTGCTGAGTTTTTTCATGCAGTCATAATCACCTCTTTTTAGGATTTTTTTTTTTTTCCCATCTCTGATCACTGAAGTTACTAGTGATACCAGAATTGGCTCTTGTCTCTTTATTAAAGAAACCTAAGTTTGCAGTAGCTCAGATTTCAGGAATGAAGGAAATGTGGAAATCTCTGGATGAAATGTACTAAATTAGCTCAAAAAAGAGCAAGTTCAGAATCTGTCAAGCTCTAAAACCTGAAGATCTTTTGTGATATGGAACAAGAGTGCGGTAACCCTATATTTTGATGTTTTTAGGGCCTTTTTGTTGTCCAGAAGCTTCATTAACAAACAAAAGTGATGGAAAAAATTGGCAGATCTGATGTTTGGTCTTAAGTGGGTTTTATTATACTCAGGAAAAAGGCTTGTATTTATTTTTACTACTCTTATTCAGAGGACTTTCCTTCATTTCTTATCTTTCCATTCGTTCTGCTATTTTCTGTTACATTTGAGAAAAAGAAAATATTTCTCTTGGTGCCACAAAGCTGATTTACAGTCTCCGTAATGGAAGGGGACGTATGTGGCTGACTACGAGCTGAACTCAGTATCGGAGGTTCTTCAGTAAAATGTTTACCGAATGCTTGTGAGATTGGATCTCAACATTGAGGACACACATAACTGGCTGATGAGAGACCATAATTTTCTTACCCCTGAGGCTGGGAATCGGGGTTTACTAGAAGCTGATGTTTCAGCATCTTTATCAAAACCTTTCTAACACTTACAATACTTAAACTGTGTTTCCCCCACTGTATGTGACTATTCATAACTTAATTTCCCATCACGTTCAGAATTTCCTTTGAGCACAGCTAGTACTGACAGATTAACCCAAACTCTTAATGGTGTTAATTGTTTATAACCAAATTCTAAACACATTTTGAATGATGAGGTGAAAATGGAATGGTGGAAGATAACGCACAAGTGTTTCTGTGCAGCACGTGTTTGCCTTTTACAGCCGGGAGCTGGTGCAAACAGATTCCCGTCTCGAGTGAAGTCTGCTGTCGGACACACTGTGGAGCCTTGTGGAGCTGCACAAATGTCCGGAAGCCTGTTCCGAAATGAGCAAAGCGATTGTTGAAAAATAGCTTTTGAACATAGCCTGAAGTATCCTTAATTAAAACTGTGCTAATGAGAGGACAAAATACAACAAATACGAAAATACAAGTAATTTTTGGGGGCTACCGTAAACGTTTAACCTGTTTTGAGTATGTGTAGTCAATTGTGTAGAAGAAGATGCCAGTGCAGCAGACTACTACTGTTTCGGCTAATGTGAGAACATCTCTCACATACCTTTTAGAGGTTAACTATAATCTGGTATTTCAGACAGCTTCAAGATAAAAACTGACACTGCTATCGGGGGGGGCGGGGGGGAAGTCAAAAGCACCTTGAAGTTTATGATTAGTATTTATTTCTTTGCATATCTTGAAAATTCAGCGGGTGCTTCTGTGCTTTCTTAGGCTGATTCTCTCAAGCAGGGGTTGTTTTAATTTCCTCACTGTTTCGGTTGTAGGTAGGCTTCACTTAGATCTTGAAATCCTGGTTTTACGGATAGATTTTTCTGCCTGTGAGGTGAACGCAGCCAGAGTTGCTTTCCCCGTCTTATTTTGTGTCGCTGCCTTCTGCATCAACAAGTGTTCTTGCGAGTCAGGGTTTACAGAGGTGGTCGCACATGCCGATTGTGAAGGTAAAGCGAGAAAGGTTTTGTGTTTGCAGATTGTTCCCTGGCGTTGCGCACACTTTGCTGTCACTTTAATCCCTCCCGTTCCTTGCTGGACAGCCGTGCTGAGCTCAGCCTTCCCACCTACCTTTAATAACTCTGGTCTCTTCTTGAAAACACAAAGTTTGGAGAAATTTAAATATGGATTACATGTACTAACGGGGGGATTTTTAGCACGTGCCTTTGTTAAAGTGTAATGTAGCAGCGCCTGCACTGAACCAATCTTGGATTATTTCTGATGCTGGCTCAAAATGCATAATTTTTTCTTGAAACTCTTTTGTGGGTCATTCCACAATGAGGGGTTTCACTAAAAATGGGGGTGGGGAGAGGCAACACCTTTTTAAATGGAGTCTTTGTGATTCCACAGTTTATGATGGTTATATTCCAAAGCCTGGAAAAGCTTTCATCTTTATTTTTCAAGTGTTCTTCACAAAATAAAAAGTCATTTCTCTATGTCTATTTGATTTGTCTGTGCATATCTCGCCCATACGTTGATTTGGAATGACATGAATTGCTTTCTCACATTGGATGGGGTTCAACCTTCATTAAGTTTTAATTTTCAAATCTTTTCCTAAGACATCTTTCCCGTCCCTCTGTGAGAAGTTTCCCCAAGCCGGCTGGGGTCGCACTGTGCAAAGACCTGGTTTGGAGGACTGGGATTTTGATGCAAGTTAAAGATTTTTAGCTTATTTTTTTTCCCCCATTTTCACCAAGCATGGTCTAGTATTCACTTCCCATTATTTCAACTCCTCGTTTGTGAACAGATTAATAAATCTGGTCTATTTTTCAAGGGAACTGGTATAAATCACCTAGAGGGTTGTGGCTTTGCACAGAGTAAGGAACACGGGTTGCAAAGGAATGATTGTCCTTCCTGTCCGTTCCCAGTGCCATCCCTGTCAAAGAGCAGATGTTCAGCTCTGGGAGTCGTCTTATGAGAAAATTGTGTGTTTTTTATTTTTCTTTTCCTCATAACTCATTCCAGTTTGCTGAATTGATTATGGAACAGGAGGGAACGGCCCGTTCAAAAAGTGAAGTCATTCTCGCTCCCTTTAATTCTCCCCCAGCCGCCACCGAACGGAGCCCTTGCGCCCCGGAGGGCCTTGCAGACGGCGCTGCCGCCGACTTTGCCGGGGACCGAGGGGTTCATCTTCAGCCCTTGCCATATCCAGGAGGGAGCAATGCCAAGCTGAGTTTGCAAATGAGCTTTAGAGAGACCAAGAATTGAGAGCTCCCAGCCCTCCAGTCAGTGGAGCTAACTTATTTTTCTGTCTCCTGGCTGACCCTTGGGTCAGCGGAGGTAAATGCAATGATACAGCTCTTTCCATAGATCTTTCTTGCCGCTGGGTGGCGGAGGCCTGTCAGCTGTGTTTATTGAATTGAGTTTGCATTGCAAACTGCTGCTGCTCCTGTCTGATCGAGGCGTTCGTGCCTTTTAAGCATCGATCTTGCTAGTTTGTGGGTTTCTTGCTAAGAGAGTATCAGCTTTACGGTTAACAAATCTATGAATTCCTACAGTACAAAGCTTTTCCGTAAACTTTAACCATGCAGATTTTGCTTCTGGGGGTTGTATTCAGATGGTGATCGGTAAGGCTTAAACATGTGCTTTTGCTAAAATTTCCTTGCTAATCACTGGGGAGAAATGCTGTTTAGAAGAAAGAAAACAAAACTGGCCTTAGGCTGTTCTTGCTTCCTCACTGACAAGTTTTACTGGAGTTAAGGAACTGTTACTTCTCCCAGGGATTAACCGCGTTTAATTTCCTGCGTGCGTTCACTCCACGGTAGCATCCCAGCCCGGGGCAGGCGTCGCTCACCGGGCCCTGCAGGGCTTCTGCCCCGCCAGGCTGGCAGCCCCCTGACGCGGGTGCCTCCCCGGACGCTCCCAGCTCCTGTGGCATCACTCGGCTCGTCGCCGTCCTCCTGGAACTGCTCCCTTATTTCAGTTTCCCCACTGTTTCGGTTGTAGGTAGGCTTCACTTGAATCTTGAAATCCTGGTTTCATGGACAGGTTTTTCTGACTGAGAGGTGAACACAGCCAATTGCTTTCTCCATCTTATTTTGCATCAAGTGTTGTTGCAAGCCAGGGTTTGCAGAGATGGTCGCAACATGCCGATGGCGAAGGTAAGCCTTCCAGCCCTCCTGTCTCTGCTGGGTAACCCCCGAGTTGCTCCTCTCCCCGGTTCCTCTATTTGCCCTTTTCTTTGCCTCTTCTGCGCCTTCTCCTGGGGGCTTAGTCTGCTGCAGGCCTTGTCTTCAAATTCTTTTAATCCCTTTTTTCCCTGGTGATCGCAGGGAATCACTGATCGCTTCTGAACGCACTCATGATCTCCCGTGTTTCGGGCAGAAGCTGCTGAGACTGCCGTGTGATTCCGCTGCTGTAGCTGTCTCCTCCGGCTGCCGTTGCTGGCCAGAGCCATGTTTTGGACTGTGAGCCCCCACCAGCAGCCTGTGCTTATGGAACAGCTCCCAGGTGACTTCTGTAAGTTATACCTGTGTTCTTAATGCCTTAAGAAGTTTAACTCTCCTCCTGCCCACCAGCCCTTGTGCTCGTAAGGAGAAAGGGATTTGTTAGCTAGTGCCGTTTGTTTTGTTCCCGTTGGACGCTCCTGGCAGGCGCAGGCTGTGATGGGGTTGGGGTTTTTTTTCCTCATGGTAAGTAGGTACAACCACTATAGTTTCTGTTAAACTGGCACCCCTTTGGGTTCCGTAATAAATGTCTAACTTGGCTGATAAATTTGGTGTTATGGTGGAAAGAAGACATCCGTAGCTATAATGTACGCACGGGGCGTATCGTCCTTTTGGGTGGTGTACAGGACTGTTAAAGCTTCCCCAGTCAAAGTCTACTTGCAGGGATTTACAAATTCTTGATTTTCGTATCAGTGTGCACGGCTGGAGGCTGAACGAGCTTGGTTAACGGCCAGGTTGTGGTAAGAGGGACTTGCGCAGTGCTGCGGAGGTTTTTCTTTATTATGGCCGTGCCCATAAAATAATGTAGAGAACAAGGAAAGGAAATCTGGAAAGGAAATGGGCTGAGCCTTTATTTTTGTTGTTTGAATTATACGGCAAAAGTTCGAACAAATAATAATAAAACAATTTTTTGACATTCACATTAGTAAGCATGGCAATTCAGAAAGCAATAAAAATACAAAACCTCTTTTAATATAGGCTACATTTGCATGCTTTTGTTTCTTACTATACTGAAAGGTTTTCAAACTAAAAGACTTTTGGCTTAAAAAGGGGGGAAAAAAAAAAAGAAATTGTGCTGTGGAAAAATCACTGCAACAAGTAAAAAAAATGGATCATCAAGTCCAACCATCAACCCAACACCCCCATGCCCACTAAACCATGTCCTGAAGCGCCACGTCTACATGTTTTTTGAACGCAATCTAAGTATCCTTTTCAGAATGATGCTAACTGGGGTAAAGAAGAGTTTGTAAACACTAGCAAAACAAATTCTTCTCTATTCATGGTAATCGCAAAGCCCTTAGATAAACTGCTACTTAAAATTATCAGTGGGTGGTGCCTCATTCCGGGTATCCCTTGCACTGTGGGCTGTTCCGAGTTCTCATGAGCGTGGCTTCTCCGCAAGAGGCCTGCGAGGACAGCACACGCATGCTGCGCCGTGTCTCTCAGTGCACCTGTGGCTCTTGCCTCGGGCCCCCTGTGTGGATCGGTGCTGCCCCGTGCTCAGAGCTCTGCATGCAGAAGCAGCTTCGCTTGTCTCATGTTGTCGATCACTGCGGAGAAAGCACTGAAGATGCTAAAGGTGACAGGGAAGATTCCTACAGCTACACAGCTTAAAATCGGACATTAAAGCCACTCTGGATAGCTAGACCTCTAAAAAGCCTTTAAAAACACATATTTTTTTAATTTGAGTAGTTTTGACTAGTTATTCTGTCTCAGCAACAGATTTTGACTGCAATTAGCGATTGGCTTCTAGAAAATATGTAGCCACTGGTTTGGGAGAAGATTTTTTTCTTCTCTTGGACTATTTTGCTAACTCCTCTTGCTAGCAGCAGTCTCTGTAATGCTGTGTTTTAATCGGTGCTGCATTAGAGTGCCATTAGAAGACACCAGTTCATCTGATGGAGTTTGTGGGTGGAACAGATGCGCTTTTCCGTATTCTGCAGGCATCCCATAAGGCTCAAAGCTTTGTCTGAGTGTCAGGCAAAGGTCTGTGCACTGCTGAAGTGGCAGAACTAGAAGCAAAGGACCGCGAACCCAAATGACAGCATTGCTGTGAGTCTGCTTGTCTGTGGCAAGGGGTTGGTTTTGTCACTCACAGCTTCTGAATCTGCCTCATCCCAACTCGTCGTGATCTGGGGATCGAGACCTCAGAAAAATGCAATCCTCTAAGTGCTATTAAAGCAGGCAGCCAGGAGAGGGGAGTGCAGAGACACCAACCCTTAGGAATTAATTCCAGCCCTCGCAGAATATGGATTTTTACTTTGCTTACCCCTAGGGCAAGAAGTATTGGAACAGCTTCTGCAGTTCGGATTATGAAGCAGAGCCGCAGCACACTCACGTCTGCAAATGCCTTGAACCAAAGTGGTGGGGGTTTGAGGCCCAACTTAGGTGGCATTTGGAAACTACTAGCAGCGTTCAGACACTGAGGACAAATCTCCCCATGCTTTCCTCCCCTGTTCTTCAGAAATATTCAGCAATGTTGGTTTTTTTCCCCAGAAGGCGCTTAGACTAAACTTACTTCATTCATGTTTATAAAGGGCTTTGAGCAAATTTTACTGCAGAAATAGATACAGCGTTTGTCAAGATTCTCTTACACCCTCTTCCTTTAACCACATTTGTCTTGTATAAACTTGGGATAGCCAAAAAGGCATCAAAACAGTGTCCATTTGACTCACAGATCGAAATATCTTCTGGTTCGTAAGTATACATCCTGTTCCCATATTTGCCAGTTAGATCAGCTCGAACTGTCATTGAAGGATCTTGAGGGGGAAAAAGTACACGATATTAGCAACTGTGGCTCTGTGGAGTGGGGCGGTGGTGAATAATTTTGTGAGGATAAAAGCCTTTTAAAATGGTGTTGATTGGCCTTTTCACGGCTGGAAAGGCGCATCTGGAAGCACCAGGCTCTCGGCAGCTGTAAGTTAATGAAGTCTACTTCTGAGAACCCATCATGAGCAGATCCTTTACATACAAGCCTTGTCTGGTGACTCAAGATTATCGCCCATTGTCCCCTTCCTACCCAGCAGTTTGATGGTAAGTAAGACCAAACTCTTAAAAGATATATGTTACCAGTTAATAAGTAATGTGCTGTTCATTTCCACTAGTGGAATAAGACTGTTGTGGTCCTCTTTTTTTTTTTTTTTTTTTTTAAAAAAGGTAGTGGTTTTGGGTGCCAGACTTGAGCTCCAATTGCTAAACAATTTGGGTTTTTCCAGTTAAGCTGTTCCTTTTGAAAGCCTGAGTTAAAGAGCTTTAGTGCTCAAAAGAATAAGATCTATTACTGAGAGCAATGTGAATTTAATGGGGACTGTATAGGAAAAACGCTGCGCTGCTTATTCCCCTGACCCCAGAGACTCACCCACAAAGAGGATTCGAGGAACGTAATGGCCATCGGGCGCCATGTTGTCATCGCTGCTGGGATGCTGTCGGAGTTAGGTAGCCTTTTAGTGACAGGTAACTGAGTGCTAGAAATGGACTGAATCAACTGAACTTGCCTCATCTACCAACAACTAACAATTCTGGTATGATCAAATATGGAGTTTTCCTGTTCTGTCCAAGTTGTACCATGCTAGATGCTTGGGGATGAGGACAGAAACCCCAGGCAAGTAACTCAGAAAGCCTGATGACTGGGTATTTTTCCCTTGTATCAGCATATTACCTGTGGTTGGAGTATACAATATTCCCATACCAATGAGTATGTGTATGTGTGTATGGAAGTGTCTCCTTGCCCTCTCTCCAAGAAGGAACTGTGCTGGTGTTCTGCAAACTCTGTTGTACATCCCCAGAGAAGTGGGAGAAAAAAAAGAATTTCAAATACAGCTTCAAAGCCGTACAAAGTGAATCTATTTCTACTTTTAATATGGTTTATTTCCACTCTCCAGTAAATATTTTGATTAATATTTTAAAAATACAAACTTACCACCAGATTGAGCATGATAAAGTCCTCCTGAGCCATCTGCTGGATCTCTGGGCTAGAGGCAAATGCTTTCCTTAAAGCTAAAAGAAAGAAATGCATTATTTGGGTGGAAAAAAAAAATCTAGATTTCATGGTTTTGCAGCATCTTCTATTGATTCTAAATACACCACTAAACGACTGGCACTACTTTCTGATGTGCACACGCCACACAAAGTTTGGAGGACTTGGTTCTTGTAAAGTAAGATGCGAAAGACATTTAGTCCTTGAGAAACTGAAACACTTGTGTACAGACAAACTTCCTTCCCGGTGGCTGAACAGGTCATGAATGCACATGGCTTGGTTTTATTCGGCTGTCTGTGGCCCTGTGCTACAGAGCGTAGGAGTCGTCCCCACAATTTAGGCTGTATGCATTTGGGGTAGCAATTTACAGAAGTTTCATAAGAAATGGTGGGGCCAGACCTCCCTGACAAACCTCGCTTTGCTCTCGATAACCTAGGAGGTTATCAAGTGAGTAGTCTGACACACTCTTTGGCAGGACACCACGTAAGAGTAAGAGGAAAGTGTATAAAACAGTTCGCAGCAGATGCTTTTGCAGGCCAGAAGATGATTTGAACTTTCCAGTGCTGTAAACTATTGCACTTCTAAGGTTCTTGTCTGCAGATGAAAATATGCTGCTAAAGGCACGTTGCAGTCCCTGTGGATCAGTGAATATGAGGCTATAAAGATAATTTGACAGGAGATCAGGGGTAGGGAAGAGGATAAAGGAGGAGAGCTTGGTGTCTACCTGTCTGTTTTGTAGCCGTGTATCTCTGCCAGGGAAGATTTGAGCTACAGCATGTTACTGCCCCAAAAAACTTCACAACTGTTCTATTCCCCAACTCTTCTCAAGGGTCCCCAGGGGATTTAGTGTGCTGGAAAGTTAATGCAAGTGCTCAAATGCTTTGTAAGGAATGAGCACTGACAAATTTGGATCCCCCAGGTATTTTGGAAGGGTTTGCTTTGCTCACCTTGGCTGTAAGGACACTCTTCCAAGTGGTGAATAACCATCAGCGGCTTCTTGCTGAAATGACATTGCAGGAAAGGAGTGGGGAGGTAATTCAAGACTGTTTTACAGACAGCACTCGCAAAGAGTTAAGCCACTGAGTTGCTCCAAGAATATATTTACATGGTGATGAGTAGTAGCAACCGGGCTAGTAGAGAGGTGTGGACACGGTCACGTACAGAGGGGTGTATCACTGAGAAGGCAACACTGGAGGCATGGCAAGGGCGTTTGCTCATCTCCCAAAAGCTGAGCTCTCACTAAAATCTTCAGCCTCCGTACCATACCGCAAAATACAACTTGTATCTTGCTTGCAAGTCTGAGCATCATGTTAGAGCCTAGCTTTGTTCTGTGCAATTAAACATATGAACGGGCATAACAAAAATGAAGGATTACCTGTGTTTTGATCGTGCTAAACCTTCTTCGTATGTCTGCACCCATTCAATGTCATCTCCCCAGCCTGTTGAGAGCACCCTTAGTTAATTTTTCCGTCAGTATGGATGAGGATGTTCTGCTGAACAGGGAGCTGGAGCCACACGTGTAATTGGGTGGCACAAACTAGGCACCCTCCCTCAGGGTGTCCAGACCCTCAAGGTATTTGTGGGTATCGTGAGAGTCCTGAGCAGAAAGGTGCAAAGAAACAGCTGATAGGGAAGGGGGGTGAAACCCCAGCCTTGCTAGGGCTGAGGTGGGGGATTAGCATTACAGGCATTTCCAGCTGCTCGAAAGCTGGAGCCCAGAGTTCCTCCCTGAACCGGTCCAGCCTCCCAAAGAGCCAAGCCAGGCTTGCTGCTTGTGTATGGCTTCCTGCAGTAAGGGACTGCTTGACAGGCTGGGGGCTAGGGAGGGTAGGGATGCAAGAGTGGTTTTGGCCTGAGATGCTTGGATCTTACTTGTTGGAGCAAAGCCTGGACCTGAGCCTGGAGCCCCTTCCAACTGACATGGCACCCTGCTCATGCCCTGCATCACCCAAAGGAGCCCCCAGGGAGGAAGATGATGTGCCTGCTGCCTGTGCCTGGCCTGGCTTTGCTGGCAGGAAAGCAGGCAGAGGAAGGGTTGAGCTGCCTGCAGCTTGACTGTGTGACTGTGGTCTCCTGCGTACACAGCATGCCTTTGTAGGGGTGGGAGCTGCTGGTGTGGCTGCCTATTGAGCTCAGCCTCTGCAAAGCTGATCCAGCAGCTAGTGTAACAGCCTGGCTTTTGGCTCTGTCCCCAGCCCAGGTTTGGAGCAAAGCATCTGTACCTGTTCCCAAGCACAGAGCGAGAGGACTTCTCTCCTGCTGAACGCACCAGTGCTCTTGGCCACGGTGGAAATGGCACCCGTGAAAGGTAGTTTTGGGCTTCTGCTTCTCAACTGGAACACAGTGAGGAAATCTCCCAGCCGCTGCTCTCAGACATTTCTCTGCTTGGATATACGTGTGGGGGTGCGCACTAGTCGCTGTGACGGAGGGAAACACAGCTTCAGGGCTGCCTCAAGCATTCCATTCACTCACCTCGAGAGAGAGTCTGCGGGGTCCGTATCTGAGCTGGGATTTCTTCCTCTCCATGAGGGAGCTTCAGGATCTTTTTCTGTCCAGAGACCATTACACCATTGCAGAGGAGGAGGAAACACAGTAACGGAAAGGCAGGCATGCTTCTGGCTGGCAACAACTGAGAGAGAAAGGATCAACTCAGGCAGGCAGAACTTGACAGATACCCAAAGTTACAGGCAAAGAAAAGAGAGAGAGAGAGGCACATGAAACGTTTATCTCCCTGTCAAAAATGGGCTGACTTCAAGATTGACATGAACAGAAACTTGGGGAGCCTCTGGAGTGACTCTGAAAGTTCGTCTCACTGGCTTGTCTCATCAAGAAAAACCAGCTGTATCTGCCTGCACTTGCCTCCGCAGCTTGCCTTGCCACTGAATTCCAACATTTTTTTGCTTGTTTCCTACCACTCATTGAGATACAGAGATAAGCTCCTCGATCCGCTATGAAGTGGCCTATATTTTCAGCCAAGCATGGATCAGCCATAGCTCCAGTTAGGTTTGATGGGAGATAAGGTGCCAGAGAAGCAATGCCAATTAGATCATCTCTATCTGAAGGCCTGAATGCCCTTGGAGCCTGGGTGATTTGGAAAATGCAGGCTGAAATAGTCATGGGGCAGCATCATGGGACCCCCCTGTTCCATAAGCAGCCCCTTTCATCACATGAGATCTCTAAGTATTTTAGTTGTTTTGGCCAAGCAGTCCTCCTCACTTGGGTACATTTCAGTGGTGTAATAACCAGCAACCACGTCTAGCAAAAGCCCACCCACAAAGAGCAGGTACGCTGGCAGAAAAGAAATGGCCGGTCCTCCTCAGAGAGAAGACAGTCTCATAAAGAGCCATTTACTTGGAACCAGTCTCTCACCTGGGAGCTCCTGCTGATGCCTCGACAGGGGTGTCCTTGCTGCAGCCTCTCCCCGCTGGCCAAGGTAAGGCGAGGTCTCTTTATACCTCTGTATTTGCACAATAGCTGGGTATGGACGTCAGCTGAAATTCCAGGATATCCTGCTCCTGCCAAGATGCGGAATAACCTTTTTACAAAAGCTTTCTTCAATCAGCCCAGCAACATGCATGTTTTTAATCAAGGTATATTGATTTAAGCAAGCATTCATGCAGAGTTGTGCTAGATGCACCTACCGCCCTGGGAGTGGACTGTGGGTCTCCAGGTACAGTGAAGTCTCCCAAAGTCAAACTGAGAGATACAGAGAGGATGCATACACATCTCTTGACACCTTTCACACCAAGAGTGATGCAGAATTCATGGCGCTTAGAATAGGTTTAGCACATTTCTGTAAGAAAAAAAAAAACCTAAAGAAAATAAGAAATCACAATGTAAACAATGTGGCATGGACAGAACCATTCCACAGTAACAGGGAACAGCAGCATAATGAGAGGGCCATGCAAGGACAAGAGGCATTAACTCTATGGGATAAACAGGACTTGTGTCACAGCCTAAGGAGATGGTCTTCTCCCACCATAAATTTTAAGGAAATAATCACTAACTTTCCATGGAAAGCTGCTGCTCTTTCAAGTGAAAAAGACCAACATTTCCATTGTGGAACCAACCTGTTAGGAATTCCAAGCTCTGCTTCTATACGCAGTCATGTTGTGGTCTTCATTTCTATCTGCTCTGTTGTGCTGAGTAAGAGAAGGGCTCCTCGTGAGGACCTCCCTCTGGTGTCCCATAGGGTGGGTGTTAGTGTATCATATTGTGGTTTTGTGTCCAGAGAAGGGCAACGAAGACGGTGAGGGGTCTGGAGAACAAGTCTGATGAGGAGTGGCTGAGGGAACTGGAGGTGTTCAGTCTGGAGAAGAGGAGGCTGAGGGGAGACCTCATCGCTCTCTACAACTACCTGAAAGGGGGTTGTGGTGAGATGGGTGTTGGTCTCTTCTCCCAACTAACCAGTGACAGGACGAGAGGAAATGGCCTCAAGTTGTGCCATGGGAGGTTTAGACTGGATATTAGGAAAAATTTCTTCACTGAAAGAGTGGTCAGACATTGGAACAGGCTGCCCAGGGAGGTGGTAGAGTCACCATCACTGGAAGTGTTCAAAAGATATGTAGACGTGGCACTTCAGGACATGGTTTAGTGGGCATGGTGGTGTTGGGTTGACAGTTGGGCTTGATGATATTAGAGGTCTGATTCTGTGATATGGGCCCAGGAGGTCACGGTTGGGTTTGAGAAGAGCTGGAAATAGTGTTCCCTGTGTTTCCAATGCATGGTTACTCAAGCAGAAGAATGCTTGTTCTGATGCTGTTTTGGGTGAATGCCTTTCCTCAGCACTTTCTACAGAAAAAACATTTGTCTGTATCTAAGGTCCAGCAGGACTTGGACTTTCAACTTCAGTGCTTGCTTCTGTTGCCTGAACGACACAGGACAACAGCCCTGGGCTGTTTCCCAGCTAGACCTTGGGGCTGGCAATAGCTGCGCTCACAGAAGAGCGGCATCTTCATCTTTGGAGTCCTCAGTGCAAAAGGAGGGGTTGGAGCCGGCACAGCTCATGGGAGAGGAGAGACCCCTTCCTTCCTTTGACTTGCCCTCTGTTCTCACCTCCGTGTACCTTTTCATTGAGCCAGTGAACCAGGTCCCAGGTGTGGAGGGTCATATCTTGAACCAGAACGGTACTGCATGAAATCTGGATATAAATTGCACGGGGAGGTTAGAGTTGTGCAAAGGAAGATGGATAGTCACTTCACTAAAATTCAAAAGCTCTGCTTATTTGCAAAACTAGACTAGTAAAAACGCAAGTATGCTGCCGTGCTCTGAATGACAAGCTTTTCTGATTACAAAAGAAATAAAAGCCAGCATGGACAGCTTTACCAGAGGTTGGGGGGTGGCTCCAGAGAACGAAGTGACACTTTGTAGAGACCCAACTCTCCTGAAAGCTACTGCTTTCAATTTCTGTTAAGGCAGGGCAAATTGAATAGATCCACACTGTAACTGCGGGCATGATATATTACATGGCTTCAGTAGATCCAGAGGGAACCATCTCTCCTGATAAAAGAAATCTGATTGTGCACCGTATACCCATTAACTGGAAAAATATTTTTATGTGATCTAACAGAATAAATCAAACAAGGCTTTGCATTAACACTCCTTGGAGTAAACATGTTGCAGCTTCCAGGCTGCTTATGGTGGTTTGGGTCTTACCCAATACACCAGACAACTGGCCAAACCAGATTTATGCTAGGGTCCTGAACGGTCCCTCCATTACACACCTTAAGCAGGTAAAGATAAGAAAACCAAAATATTTTTAAAAGTTTTGTATAAAATCTGTACTTAGATACTTCCTGTTGGTTTCGATCATTTATCTAGGAAACCACACACCTCTGTTTGTCTAGTCATTATCGCCACATAAAATGCATTTAAGGTGTGTTTTATCAATTGATTGCTTTCATAGCTGTAAAAATAATTCACAAAAGTAATTCACCTCATGTCTCCCTTGCCTTCCACAACGCAGCGCTCCTGAGACGTGTCTCGCGAGCTGGGTTGTTGCTGGATGGCAGAGGCAGGGCAATAGAGCCTCCGCGGAGCTGGAAGTCCTGCAAACAGGTCTCATGGCAAGCAGCCAGGAAATGAAACAAATAGCGGGGGCCATGCCAAGCCCCAGAAGAGGTATGTAAGAGGCCAGGACCTCAGCTGGCAGAAAAAAGGTTTGCTGAGTTTCATCCTGTATTTAAAAAACTAAAAAGGTGAAGAAGGTGCCTACGCCTGTACTTGTCACCAGGTAAGCTGGTACAAAGAAGTTCTCTCTGCCATAGACTTTATCCGCTTGCACATGGTTCAGATTTTGAAGCGGAGTGTGTTTTGAAGTGTGAAGTTGCTTCCACACTTTCACAAGAGATGCTAAGCGCTTTAAAATGTCTGCCCACTTCGTTACAGTACCAGATTGGAGCCAAGCAGTCACTACCATCTGCCAGTGCGTTGACTGGTGGGATGGAGCCCAGCTGCCTTGGAGAAGAGGGAATACGCGCTGGATATCTCACCAGCACACAGGGGAAAGGAGAAGAGTAGGTTCAAGCAATTGGTGTCTGAACCTGGATTTTGCAATCTGCAAGTCCAAAGTTTCATGGAATAAAATGACTTCTTCTGATTGTAAACGCTGGCTTAGCAATGCAGAGTTTGCAATGGGGAGGAATACCCCTGGTGTCAAATGCCAGTTTCATTCTCCTTTCCAGACTGTGTAGGTTCCCTGTCATTGACTTTTTTCTTGCAATTAGGATTGAACAATACATGAAAATGAGAAATCAGTAGCCCCAGAGCTATAGTCACCAATTTCTTCATGGCTTACTGGTGGGAGGACAGCTAATTGATATGACACGGAGCACACTGAAAATCTCAATGGTTTTCATATTGCAGGTGTTGGGCTTGCGCAATTACAAGGACAAGGGAACTGCGTAAGTGGTCCCGGGTGGGAGCTCTGCTCACTGTGAAGTGCTATCCTTGGAGCCTGCTTTCTGAACATTCATAAGGTGACACCACATCCAAGTGCCTCTGGTACATCCATGCCAAGTGAAAACGGTTTGTGCTATTAAAGCAGCAGGGAAGAGAGGGCACCATCACAACCCTTAGTTTTCCATGTCAAGGTTAAAAAATGGCCAGTGTAGCATAGAGTGTGGATTCACTTGTCTGAATTTATTTGTCACATAAACCCGGGCTGCTGGTGGAGCATGGTTGTTCCCAACCCAAGTGTGTGTGTATAGATGAGGCCCCATGGTAAGGGGAGGTTTGGCAAGTAAATTCTTGCCATTGTCAGGAGAACCTAGCTCAAGACTTTAGACTGGATACCAATCTTCTGAATAATTTTGGAAAATAGAGACTATATTTGTGGTGAATAGTAAATATATGTAAATAGGCCTTCTTGTAAAAGAATATAAGCTGCACTCAGGGAGTACAATACACAGTTGTCGAACTCTTGTAACTTTGGTGACCACACTTCTCATGTGGACATGCTGTCTGGCAAAGCTGGTATCAGTTCTGGAGTTGGTGGCAATAGGATAGGAAAGAGATCCTTCCCAGAGTAAAGCATATCCAGAGATGCAGGCAGTATGGACTTCTACAGAACTCTATGGCAGCTATAGGCTATTTTAAAATCTACTTTTTTTCCAGGCATCTTGCAGAACCTGCTAATCAAATATTTCAGGCCTGTGCAGCATCAAAATACAGTTCAAACCATCTAGGAGCAAAGATGTGCAGCACAGCAGTAGTTTGTGTTTCACCAGTTTCCTGCCGATCTTCAAAAGCATACTGTCCTCACAGTGATTTGAACTATACATCTGATATGTTTACCTGATGGGCTGGGAGTAATTTTGACAGTTGATAATAATCCAAAATGTGTGGGACTGCTGGACAAAATTCCAAATTCCACATTGACTAGCAGCTCAAAAGGCAAAACATGGCTTTTAAGGGGTGGTAGTAATTTAAAAGGCAAACAAACCCACAGCTGTTTAAAGGAGGAGAGGGGATTAGAGAGTTCAAGGGCATGTTGTGAGCGGAAGGCTGTCTCCCGAGCAAATGCCATTGTTTCTATGTCTCGGGCTCTTTCTGTGGACTTGATTTGGTTGCTCTTCTTGATGTTAGGCTAAGGGGTACTGTGTAAATGTTTATTTCTGCCGGAGGAACTGATTTTAATGTAAACCTCCCAAATCCTATCCCATAGAGATGTTTGGAGAAATCCCCACTTGGTTTAGAATTCTGCACAATTCCCAACTGTTTGGTTTCCTGTTACCTTTTTAAAAAGTCTTAAAACTGAGAAACCCAGTGAAACACAAAAACCTGCTAATATTTATCACAGTGAGTGACAAAAATCCTGTTCTAAGATAATGTAGTCTGTATGTCCTTCCATGTTACTTATGTCCTGATACTGGTATCCTCAGGTCTGAACTAGACATGTCTTTGGTGGAAACAGACAGCGGCTGCTTTCTGTTCTCAAGCTGCATCTGTGTCTTACAGCAGTGTTTGGTAGCGCAGCTGGTAGGGGTTATGTGCACTTAAGCTACTGAGTTCGTAAGATTATTTGAGACTGGAGATAGCATCCTGCTGTTTGTGATATGCAAAAAGAAGCAGACGTAGGGAGCTTTACATTCCTGCTGCTGGGTAATTAAACCTTGACTATTTGGCCAGCAATATGTACCATGGTGCTGTCTTGCTGCTTTCCAGCCCTTGTCTGCAAAGAAGTTCTGCTGTATTAAGCCAAACCAGTGGCTGCTAAGGTCAGAGTCCCTTCCTCTGAGAGGAGGCAAACCTTGGAGGAAAAAATAGTGTGCTTTGACTTCTATTCCTGCTTGCGATGGTGGTGAAGTGCTCAAAACAGTAAGATTCTCTGCCACCCTTTTGGTGTTAGGATGGTTTTTGGCACGTCAGAGGTCTGTGAATCTTCTCTTGATCCATTTGGTACACTGCTTTGTCTCTTATTGATGCTGTGTGGTCAGCTGAATTTCCTACTGACATCTTCAGGAGGCTTAGTCTCATCTTGCCCGATATCTGTGAACGATTCTAGTCCAAGGTCCTCAAAAAGACTTGGTCTCCAGACTAAACTTAAAGCTATCTGCTTTATGGTCCTCTTTCAATTCCGATGCCTCCCTTTAGGTCCGCAGGGATTTGTGGAGACTTTGTGGGTTGCTAGCTTTTGGTTCTTCAGTTAAATTGAACTGTGCTTCCTCGGGGTACTACCTCTTCAGCAAAGTGTGCATGCCAAAAGTAAAATTTAACAAAACCCCTGAGATTCCTTCTCAGGCATCTCAGACGCTTCATGGAAAGCTGGTGGCAGAAATCCAGATAAACCACGTGATTTCAAAATAAACAACCCTCTTCCCCAGAGCAGCTTCTTCCCACTCTTCTTGCTTCCTCTGAGGCTTCTTCTAATGCCCTTGGATGTAGAAGCTGTCAACACCTCCCCCTCTTCCCAGGCTCACCAGATCCTGTAGTCACAGCCTGTCTGGGAACCTCATCAACCCACCAGTGTGTTGGGCTGGGGAAAGACAGAAATCACTTCCCTGCAATCACCTGCTCTCAGGAACCCAGGTGTAATTACCCTGGCAGTGTGGAAGCTGTCTCCTTCCCTTCCTCTGCTGAAAAAAAGAACTCCTTTCCTTGCTGAACTAATACCAGATAAATGTGCTTTGTAATATGTCTCTTTTTGTTCCTAAATCTGATTAATTCTTCTAAGCTTGTTTAGCAAGGCAGGTGAGCTGTAGGTTGAAGCACAGCAGCACAGCCTCCACGCAGCCCTGTTGAAGTTCAGCTTTCAAACATCAATGGTTACAACTGGCCAAGCAGAAAAGCAGCATTTTCGTTCTCAGGTTCCCGGGAGATCGGCAGTGGTGTGGAGGACCTGTGCCAGGTTTACTGCTTGTCACTGAGAGCTTGCGATGGGGCAAGGGGGAATGGGCCTGCAGGAGTGAGGACGGTGCTGGGGGTCCTGTGCTGTTCTTTTATGGCCGTGGCTTTGCTTTGCTAGGGAGCGTGACATGCGATCAGGCAATCCTGACGCTGGCTCCTTCTCCCCATCACTCTTACTTTCTACTTTACTGCAAGAACGAATGAAAAAACCCCACCAAAAGATACAACTGAAGTTTCTGAGCACTGTTTATCAGCTGATTATTCAAACAAGGGGCAGGGGTGTGACTAGCTCTGTGGGACAAGAGGCCTTGGGGCTAATTCCAGGGACTCTTCCCCCAGGGCGACGGCCGGGCCTAACCGGGCCGCGGGGCCGGTTGCTAGGGCCGCGTTGAGCCTAGCAACCGCCGATCCCGACTCTGCGCTTGCGCAGTGAGGCGCCCTGCGCCGCGGGGCAGGCCGGGAATGCTCGGAGCCGCCGGTGGCGAGGCGGCGGCGCGGTCCCGCCGCCGCTATGAACGAGGCGGTGGTGCGGCGGACACAGGAGTCCTTGGGCCGAGTGATCCGCAAGCCGCCGCTGACGGACCGGCTGCTGAGTAAGCCGCCCTTCCGCTACCTGCACGACGTGATCACCGAGGTGGGCCGGGAAACGGCCTGCGGGCCCGCTCCGCTGTTGCTAGGCAACAGGGCCTCCCTGCGGACTCGGACGCCCCCTGGCGGGCGGGGGTGTGGCTGCCTCGGAGGCGGGGGGAGAGGGGGAGCCCCAGGCGCGGGGCTGTGGGGGGCTCTGCCGGGGGACACCCGGGGCCTGAGCGCTCCCTCGCCCGGGAGGCGGGACCCCGTCACCTTCCCGGGGCCTGCGCAGGGCCGGGTGGCGCAGGCAGGTCGCTGCTGCAGGGGGTGTGCTCCGAGCGGCAAGTAAACCTCGGGGTTTTAGGGTAATGCGTAAATCTGAGGGGTTTGTAGGGCGGTTAAGACCAGACGAGGGGGTCTGACACTTTTCTTCAGTCTGCTGTGCATTTGGTCTTTAGTGAAACCTGCTAGTAGCTTATTTTTCCATCTCCCGTTAAAGAAACCCCAACACTCAGTCTTAATTTTTTTACACACACTGAGCTGCTGCTTTTATATATAGTCACGTGTAAAGCAGTCAATTAGGGAATAACGCAGAGCCGCGTTTAAAATGCATACGCTGGTGTTTACGTTGTGAATCTTCCGGATTTACCAGCCATCAAGGTTATAGATGGAATTGAATAGATAGGGAGGCCTGAGCCGTAAGCAAGAATTAAGTTTTGTCGTTCCAGAGCATGTTCAGAGACAGCGGACCTCTGAACCTGCTCTAGAAGTAGTTCTAAACAAGGTATCACCTCTGAAAGCAAATAAGGCCAACATATTTCCTGTTGCCACACGAGCTTTACTGACCAGAGGCCTTCAAGTGTTCTTAATTTACTCCTTTTTCTTCTGTTCTAAAGGTAATTAGAGTGACAGGTTTTATGAAAGGGCTGTACACGGATTTCGAATTGAGATCAGATAACGTTAAGGTGGGTATGACACTTCCTTATTTATTTAGCTTTACTATTAGTATTTTTTGAAACTTGCTACAAGGTACTTTTGGTCTTTTCTGTGTTCAGCGTCAAGGACCTGTCATTAGTTTTGTGAAGAAATTGTAAAAAGGTGTTGCCTTTTGTTGGTTATATTAAGCAACACATGGGGTGAACACCTACAGATTGCACACAAACAAGCTGACGTGTGTAAAGAACTAATTCGCTACAGATTTCAAAACAGTGAGGGTTAATCTGTGACCAGCTCTAGGTTTCCAAAATACTGTTGTATTACAGAAGAGAATAATAATTTTGTGTCAAGATTGCCTTGAAGTAGTTAAGCACTGTTAATAATCACAAACGCTAGAAATCCACGTACAGCTTTTTAAAGAGTCTTGTGGTCTCACAGTGGAATGTATGGATGTACGGTTTAATACTTACTGCTTTATATATGTGTATGTATACCCGCATACATTTATATCCACACTGTATACATATATACAGTAAATAATCTTCCTTAATATCTTAGGACTTGCCAAGGCATTTGTCTAGTAAGTGTATTCCACAATAGGCTTACTACAGTGTACAAGTGGCTAATTACTGAAAGAGGAGGTTAAAATGCTATTACTGAAAAATGCTTTTCTTAAGTACAAGGGTAACTTTAGCCTCTGTTTGCCGCTCTTCTATTGTCTCCCTCTTTGCTGAGCTGATGCTGATTTCAGCTACTGACTCGATTGAAAACTTTGGTTGCTTATTCATGGCCAATAACGCAGTGTTTGTGTGTTGCTAGTTACAGCTACATCCTTGGTGATTGTTTGACATAGCAACTGAAAGTATGAGGTCTATGAGCCTGTCTTGTCACCCATACAGTCAATCGTATGGATGCTTTATGCGCTTGCAGCTAATTATTGATCTGATATGTACATTTGTTTCTGTCACTGTCCTTGTTGTTGGGATAACTAAAATACAAATTAGTTATGCAATGGATTGTTGTCTTTGTTGGTACTGCCCCTGCTGAAGCTTGTCAACAGTTTCTATGATGAAGAGTAGCTTAGCCTGTGCTGCCTCGTCTTGGGAGAGCACCATGCATTTTATTTCTGGATCGAAAAAGCAGATTTCTTAGCAGCTCCTGAGTAGGTCTTTGTTTGTACCTGCAATACACCTCTTCTACAAGGCTTGTGTGAAGTTGCACCAATCTTGAGTACCTCTCTGAGAATTTCTTTCACAGTCCATGGATCATGGTTTTCAAAAGTTCAAGCAGAGGAGATCAAAATGCAGTAGTGTGGGGCAAAATGTCTCTAGCTTGTCTTCCTCTTTTCAAAAATTGGTCAGGAGAAAGACTTGGCTCTCCCAGGATGCTTCCTTACTGTGATTTCTGTTGGAGTTGTAGAAAATCAGGAGATTATTCTTTACAAAGAGACCAAAACTATCTGCTAGAGTTTCAGAGCAGCAGCCAGAATTGATGTTGTGAATAGCTGTATACATTTCTATGCAAGGGTGATCTGTTTTATGTAACTCTGGGAAATGATACTCATCTGGTGTGATGATCTGGCAGTAGATGCACAGACCTGGAATGGGCAGGATGCTTTCAGGAAAAAAAAAAGGTTTGTACACACTCTGAAATAGTCCCAGTGCTGTAGTCCACAGTCTGCTTGCTGTGGGCTGGGAAAAATTGACGGTTGCTCTTTGGAAGCTGGCCCTGCTGTGCTGTTGCAGATCACTAGGTGCATAGACTGAAGTTAGGAAAGCCCAAAGCCTGTGGTCCAGCCTCTGTGGTGGCTGGGGCTGGCTCCCGGCCTGGACATCCCCATACATGTTACACAGCGTCATGCACATATACATGCAGCAACTGCTTTCCTGTCTAGTTTCAACTCACCTCTCCCACCTGGACATGTCAGTGAGGCCCTGAAGTCCCCACTGTTTCTTCTGTGCTACCTTTTATGTCTCCACTGTTGGGATAATACCTGCTGCTTGGATAGCTGGTCCCTTCCTCCCGCATAGAAAGGTGCAGGAGGCAGGCTGGAGGCAACCCACGAGCCAAATGTGGCCTGCAGAACATGCACGTGGACCTCACTGAGTTCTAGATTGTTTCAGGGATGGATAATCATAGCAATCAATGGGAGGCAGATGTAAGGGGAATTTAAAGCATGAGGATTCCTTAATTGTTGAGACCGCTCTGAAATAAATACACCTCTTCTACCAGCTACGTTGGACGATATTGCTGTCTGTGTGTTTATCAGAAAGGTTCATCTTGTTAGGTCTTGTAAAAAGTTGTTCTTTTATAAATGGAAACATTGGTTGTCAGGCTTGCTCTTTTAATCTTTTAGATCAGCTTTATATATACACGCACACACAAAAAGTCTTAATACTTATATATGTACAAAGTCCTACAACTTGAAATAGGGGAGATACCTTTTTTGAAATCTACCCAATAAAGAATATTTTATTAAGTTCTCAGCACTGTTTCAGGTGCTTGTTTCTATTTTGGTAGAATTTTATTTACTGATGCAGGTGGGAGCTGTAGATTTCTCTTTGGGTTCATGAGGATTTTTTATATGAACAGAACACACTGATAACGTAACTGCTGAAATTGATGAGGACGTAGGAGAAAATTTTGGATCTTTATTTGAAAACTTGTTTGGTTTAGAAGAGTGTCCTGTCCCCTTCCCTAAATTAATAGATTGCATATGTCCTTGGAAGGTTGGACAACTATTTTAATAGAAGAAGGTTGCAGCATTTCCTTCCTTTCCTTTTTTTATTTTTGAATGCAGGGAGCACTGGTGAGGGTGAAGTGCTCCTGATGTTAATGGAGACAATCTGAAAATCCCAGTTATGTGGCAGTTGTTTGTTTTAATCCTTTTGGAAGAGTCAAAGACGGGAAGTACCCTGACTCTGGAGACTGTCTTCCCACGCGTTTAACTATCACTTACGTGCTTGCAGCAGAACTCAGTTCTTGTTTATGAAGAGTGGCTCTGGGACTTGAGATAACAGATGAACAGCTCTGTTAAGCTCCAATGCCACAGGGATAGCTAGTGCTACCAAATGGCCTGTAAAGAGTGTTGGCCTTGCTCAGCTGAGGAAATGCTGGCTTCTGTTGCCTTCCTCTGTATCGATACGTCTGTCAAATTAGATCCAGGTCATTCTGGATCTGTGCACCTGAGCTACTCAGGCTGTAAGTGCAGTGCAAAATCAGGTGTTTTACTGGATAACTACAACTGCTCCTTTTCTGAATTAACCGAAATAGCAGAGGTCTGCTTTTCAGCTATCAGTTTGAATGCTGTCGTTTATATTCTTTTGAACCGATGCCTATTAAAACACGCATACCAAATTCTTCTCACATGGGTTTACTTTTTAACAGGCTAGTAAATATACTTTCTTTATCTCCACTCATGACTGTAAAGGATGAGTGAGTAGACTTCTGTGCCGGGGCTGGTAAATATTCCTTGAATTTTATTATGTTTTATTAATAAAAAACTTTTTTTTGCCCTCTGAGTACTCTGCAGCTGCAGAGACTTCACACCATGATTTCATCCTCTGGGCCAGGAACCCTCCAGTAAAATTTTACTTGATAGGGGTTGGTTTATTTTGTCTTTTTTTTTTTTCTTATGATTTTGCATAATCATCAAAAGCCATCATCTCTACTGAAGGGCACTTGGGGAAAGTTGTTTGTAAAGTATAATTATAAAACTAAAACACATCTGTTAATTGCGGAGATAAAAATATGTCCCTGTATCCCTTTCCCACCATCTTTTGTATGTTTTCTTTACTCACTGTTAAGTCTGGTTTGTAAAGTATGCGTACAAGCATGTAAGTGCCATGACTTTGTGACTTCTATGCTGAAAAATACTCAGGGCAAGAACTGTCCTTCTGAGCAGTATCTGCTGTTAACAGTCCTGTTATAGCTCTTTAGTGATCCTTTTGGTAATACTTGCAGTCATTTCCTAAACAAAACTTAATCTTCTTTAACATGTAATGCTTGAAAATAGAGTGCCAAGGGTCTTATAGTGGTCTTAAAATGAACTGGACCTAAATGATAAACGTATTTAAAAAGATAAAGTTATATTTTCACTTTGGCCATTGCAGTTCAATGTTCATCCATTATCAAAGCTGTAATTTCTTAATCAGAAATAAATAGGTAACTATAAATAAGGGCAGCCCTCTTCTCTGACCTTACAAACAGCCTGCTGCTCTTGTTGTACCAATGCTTTTTGCAACTGTTCTTCTCATCAGAATTTTTCTATTCTTTAGGTGGTGTGTGGAATTATTTTGGAGTCTCAGTATTATTTCTTAATTACTCTTTTACCAGGATAAAGATGCCAAAATCAGCTTCCTTCAGAAGGCAATTGATGCTGTTGTAATGGTGACAGGGGAGCCACTGTCAATAAAACCAGCACGTGTTGTGGCTGGACACGAACCTGAAAAAACCAATGAATTTCTTCAGGCAATCGGGAAGTGTTGCTTAAATAAAGTATGACATTACTATATATATTTTATACACATAGTGATATATTATCAGAGCTTGTTTGTAAGAGGCGTTATTGACACTCGTCTGCTATTTTTAATTACACAAGATACATGTTGGGTCACCATTTAGAATAATAACAACAAATAGATGGTATATGCTCCTAAGCAGAGTTTGAGCCAGGTCCCCATTCAAATACGTTCTGGGTATTTTAGTGCTTTTAATGTATACTCTTTTTTATTTTTCGCCTTATTCATTGGTCATTTAATAACATTTATTAAGTTTGAAGAACAATATAAAGCTTCAGAACTTATAAAACTTTGGGATGCAGACACATTAATTATATGACCAGGTGCTACCACCTTTTACTTTATTTCCTTTAAAATTTCAGTCAAATATCTAATTCTGTAATTAAAGTAATTTTTCCAATTTGTTGCTTTTTTCCTTCTTTTACTTTTTTGAATATGGAAAAGTAGCAAAAGAGGAATTTGATAATCTGTTAAAAATAACTTCGGGGCAGTTCTTAAAATAATTGTTACATTCTTAAAATAATTATTGCATTCTTAAAATAATTGTTGCATTGAAAGTAATGGGGATCCTTTGTAGGTGTCAGATTTTTGAAACACAAAGGTGTCATCTGAACCCCTTCAATTAATGAGTGTGAAGAAATTGTGTATAACTAGCTGTGAAATACTACAGTGTTTACAGGCTGTCTGCAAGTTTAGTTTGGATTATCTTTGTCTGATAATCTACTAATTTACATTTATGTTATTTTGTTTTCATTAGCTGAGTGCTATGAGCTGCTGCTTTATGAATTGCTAGAGATCAGGATGGGGGAACTTGATAAACATATGTACAGAGACTGGATGAGTTTGAAAATGTTCTTGATGGAACAGCTTTGTAGAGCGTTGTGATGAGATGTAATATCCAGAGGATATAGTCTGCCTGTTTGAGCTAAGATAATTAGCCCCTTGGCTTTTATTGTGAAACATAAGCTTGATGTGCATTGGGAGAAAGATTTCCTTCAGTCTCTAGCTTGATACTTCTAGTGCTGAGCTCAGCACACTTCTTGGAGTTACGTAGTTCAGGCAAGTGTTGCTAATGTGCAGAAGTTAGTGTCCAAATGTGAAAACCCACAAAAATTCATAGTTTTGCATTTACAAACCAGGAGAAAATCAGGAGTCAACCTCTAGGGCAATATCAGTTATAGTAATCTAAAAACTGTTCCTGTTTCAGGAAGAATTCCCCAGCAATGAAAAAAAGATTTTTTTTTTTTTTCTTTTTTCTGTTAAAGTAGTCAAACTCTTTGCCTCTTGGACATGAAAACATGACATTAACTTGCTGTCTTAAATGGTGAAATTAGTGACTGCTTGTCATCTTAACAACTGAACTAGATGCAGAAGCTTTTTAAACACTGTAACTGCAACTTGTTGAAAGTCATTCTTAATGAACTTTTCTTCAGTGACTGTTTGCTGACTGACCAAGTGTTAGGTGCAAGTGGAGCAGCCTAAAAGCAGATGCAGATACAATACAGTGTGGTTTTAAATGTGTTTAACCAATCTAGCAGTTGTGGTGTAAGGATTTGGCAGTCATTTACCTTACTATCATTTTGAAAAATATTTTGGTTGTTGCAATGAGAATTGTTATTGTGCTATAATACATAAAAAGCACCATATATTTATATAGCTGTGGCACATATAATCAAATTATTACAAGAATTACAAGGGGATGTTTGACACAAAAAAGCATTTTTACTCCTGTGAAAGAATGTTTCTGGAAGAGCAGAAATAGAAGCTTTATATAAACCCCCCACACACACTCTGCCCCCGCCCCCCCAACAAGTCATGTTGATTACATGTTGATAAGAAGAAAAGAGATATTTAATAAAACAATTTACTCATTTCAATTATGTTTTTCTATACCTTGCAGCTGTCCAGCGATGTTGCTGTAAAAAGAATATTAGCTGGGGAAAGAGCTGATGCTAAAGGGAAACCTCCGTCCTCTAGATCTCGAGATAAGGAAAGCCGAGAATCCAAAACAGAAGAACAGAAAAGCCATAGGGATAAAGAGGTAGGCATTTGCAACTTTTGTGGGTACAGGGGCTAATGCTCTTTATGGTGGGGTGGTTTTTTTTAGCTTGCATTTTTGTCTATGGAAAGTAACTGCATGATAGAGTTGCCGTGTGTTTGAGTTAGTCTTCGGTTTTTACTTTCTCTTTTAGGGTAGAAGAGAGACTGAAATTAAAGACAGAAGCTCAAGCAGAGACAGAAAACCCAAAGGAGATTTGAAAGAGAGTGAAGAAAGAGAAAAAGAAAGTGATAAACAGAATGATAATGAAGAAAGGCACAAAGACCCTGAAAGAGACACTTTTAAGGAAGGAGAAAAACAAGAAAAGGAAAGAAACAAAAGCAGAACAACCAAGCAAGAAAGAGAAACAGAAAAAAACAAGGGAAAAGGAGACATAGAACGAGAAGATGATCTCGAGCGCGATAAAGGACAGGAAAGAGAGAAAAAAAGTGAAGGAGGAAGAGAAAAGGACAGACTGAAAGGAAGAGACAAAGATAAGGCTAGGGACAGAGAACGAGAGAAAGACAGAGATAGAGGAAAAGATCGGGAAAGGGATAGACAAAGGGACAGAGAAAAAAATGGGGAGCATTTAAGAGAACATGGAAAGGATAAAGCAGAGAAGAAGGTAATTGAAATCTCACTTCCGACAACGATGACTTTTGGCATGCTGTGGTAGGGACTGAACACTTGTTATAATGACCTTGCATGTTTGCGTTCTCTACAATTAAGTACTTTCTGTAACACCAATTACTCTAATGAAATGAAAGTGTCGGTGTGGATTTGATCGGGTAAGAGTGTGACTGAGGCCATGTGTGTAACTTCATGTCTCTGTCATGATACATCTTGACTTGAGCCATCGGACTCATCTGACTGTGCTTCCTGAACTGTTAATAAGCAGTTTATTTTCTGAACTCTGCATGTCTGAATTCTCCTGATCACATTACATTATGTTTGGCAGAGTGGGGTGGCAGTGACTGTTGGAACTGTGTACTTCTATCATACTTCTAGCCTCATGTCTCTTCCCAGTATTGCATGCTGTTGTTGCAGCCATAGCCAGTTTTTGGGGAAGACGGGGCTGGAGGGAGTTCTTTTGGGCCATAACTAGTCATTAATATCTCTCTTGAGCTTACTACTTCTGTAACGGGACACACAGGATGCAGTTGTACATTTGTATTTTTTAAATCTGGCTTTCTGAGTAAGCTGCTTGCTTCCACCTTGATTTTTTTTTTTTTTTCCTTGAAACAACTGTTGGGAAACCCATCTAGCTTCTTGCAAGGGTGCTGTATTTGCAGTGGACTCTGCGCATCATGTCATGTCTTTGAGAAGGGACACATCCACCCTTTCCCCATACTTCAGACCTCTCAGTGTAAAGTCCTAAACTGTCTTAAGAGCCACCTCTTCATTGCCCTTCATTTTGTTGTTCTTTTTATCTTCTCCCTTCCTTCTCTGAATATTTCCTGTTCTTCTTTTCTGTTCTGTTGCATGCTGGTTCATGGTAGAAATTTGGGATTGATGGGCATCAAAGGTGCTTCTGTTAGGGGGTAGTTTAATTTTGTTAGATGTGAGAAAGCACTTCTGTCAGTACCTGTCTGCTGGCCTTAAGGATTCTTACCTTCCTGTTGTTATTCAGAAAGAACAATGTTTAACTGTCGATTTTGCTCTGTTAGCCTCCTATGCAGGGGAGGCAAGGTGAAGAGGGCAGGTAAATGGATAATAATACAGTTGTAATGTGCTCAGCTCTACTCTATACTCATTTTCCCTTTCATGTTATTCAGGTAAGTAGCTCGCTTCTCAGCTCGCTGAATCTAAAGCAATTAATTTCTTTTCAGTCCGCAGATTCTGAGGAATCCATGCTCAGAAAAATGCAGAGGCCCACTAAAGACATCAAGTGCCAGCCAGATAATGAGGTTAGTACAGAACGTCTGGGAAAGTGAATATTGAAAGTGTTGCATTTTAGAAAGATCTGTGAGTCTGCATGAAAGCAATGTAGTATTGAAAGGTACGTAGATGACAAGTTTTTAGGGCTGTAAAAAAGATGCTTCTCTGTGTTTTGGTGGGTTTGTTTGTTTGTTTGTTTGTTCTTAAGTTGCTCTGAACTTGGACAAAAAAAAGTCTATTTGGTTTATTTCACTTTCCATTGATATGTAGGTTGCTTCAGAAAAAACATTTATTTGTTCAAAGTTTTCCGTAGTTTTCTGTTTATTCCTCTGAATCTTTCCAGGAAAACTGTTAGGTTGTTGGTGTTTTTTTGTACTTTAATAGAAGTTGCTGTTTTGGAAAGAAAATGAGTCCAATGTTGTGTCTGGGCCTGTGTTTGCAGCTGGATGATGGTAGGGCAAAATAGCCGCTCACTGATTGCCTCTGAACAGTAGCCGTTGCTTGTGATACCATTGTGTCTGCATCTGCTGCTTCTTGATGACCTGAGGCAATCTGGGGAATTATGGAGCCATATGGCTAAATGTTTAAAGAGTGAGACTTCAATATATTAACTTAAAGCAGCTCAGGCTAGGAAAAAAATAGGCAGGATCCCAAGTCTAGCAAGAGTCGCTGTTGAGAGTCTATGGGCCACTGACATCATTGTGTCTTCTACATGAGATGACAAATTTATAGCTATTCTTTGACTGAAATCCAACCAAACTTTTTAAATTATTGGCACTTGGATGGAGAGCTTATAAAATAGTTTTTAGCCTGAAGCAAATGTTCATAGCCAAGTTAAACTTCCTGCAAATTTGGTCTCTAATGGAAATTCTGAGCCTCATCCCAAACTATCGTAGTGCTCTTGGGCACCACAATAATACACTGGGGCAGTAAAGTTTCATTTCCCGTCTTAAGTGCTTTTGGGACTGATTCCAAGGCATGTGGGTTTATTACCTTAAATCTAGATGACATGCTTTTCCTCTACTTGCTTGCGTAACAGTAGACGCTGCTTAGTTTTTAGGTGATGAAAACACACACTTTAGACCAGTGAATGACAAATGGTCATCATCTTAAGTCTGTGGAAGAGAGGAATGAAATGAAAATGTTCCCAATGAATTTTTAGAGCTGAAGAGCTAAGATAGCTGCACAAAGTGATTTAGAGGAAATTCCAGCATGAAATGAATTCTAAAGGACTGGAGTTGATCATCTTGTCCTGGAGAGTAGTTTTGCAGCAGGGTATTGCCCTTATTTCCAGGGATTTACTCTGATTTAAACTACTGTAAGTCCATTTATGTCACGTGGCAGTGAAACACGTGTATTAAAAAGGGAAACAGTTAATGTCTTTATACACATGAAGAGTATTGACTCATAGTTTGTAGTCTCTGCTGCATAATTAATAAATCTTCAGCACCTAACTTTTAGCTTTTTGTAAATATAATACAAGTGAAACAATTTGAAGCAGCCCCTCTCAGGCAATGGTGGATATGCCAATACCTAACATGTCACTCGCTCTTTTCTGCCCTGAGGATTAACCTCTTCTTTTCTGGCTTGCTCCTTGTCATGCTCACTTACCCAGTTGCCTTGGCTCCTAGTCCTGCTCTCTTTATCCTCATGCTCCTAGCCACGGCTTCTCTTTCTTTCCAAGCTTAGTCTTACGTGGCTTCCTGGTGTTATGAGCTATTTGTCTTCCACTTGATTTTCATTTTGTTTCTTCCCTATTTGAATTAGGCCTTTTCTTCAGACACTCTGCTTGGCAGCATAAGAACATGGAAACAGTGGAGGGGGGAAAAACAGTGGGGAAATGGGAACTTTTATTTCACTTGAAATGTCTGTGGAATTTCAGGCTGAATGGCTTCTGTGCTGCATTTACTTTAGAAAACAAATTAAATTTTTTTTTTTTTTAAATATATTCTACATGTGCCACAAAGCTATCACTTAAAGCTTAGTTTCTGGCTATGCTCCTATGAGATTAGGAGTCTACATAAGATTCTAAATGTATTCATGTACGTCTTAATTTTTCTTGCTGCTAATTATCAGAGGCAAGCTTTAAAAAGCTACTTATATTTTGACAGGTTGACTTTTTTTTAAAAAAAAAGTATTTTTCTGGTGCTAAAGAAACTCTGTATACTAGTAATGTAATAGTCATCACATGAGTATCTATAATTTTCTGGAACTAAAAGAAAGCAAATATAAGTAGGAGTTAAGAAGAGACATTTGGCTAACACATGGCAATCAGAAGATGACTATTTGCTGCTTCAAGGCTAGCTGTTGCATACCACACTGTTTGTGATCAGAGCGAGTTGAGTTGTATTCTGTTAGCTCTCAGTCCATCTCAGGTAAAAGTCTTGTATAAAAGGGCCGCTCCGTACCATGACTGATTGACCTTCTAAATAATAAGGATAACTTTGTGTTTTGACAAAAGGTGATTGAGGTCGTAGAGCTTCTGAGCGTATGGTGCTGTTTATCTGAAAGTGGCTGCAGAACAGGTATGTCATTTACCCCTAAGGCCAAACACGTTGGAAAAGTCTCTTCCATTTTACAGATGGCTGCGGAAACTCTTGGCTAAAGCTTTTTGTAATATCCTGTCACTTTTGGCCACTTCTGTAATGACTTTTATTTTTGCCCTACAAACTGTATTGCTCTGGAACTGGTCACTTGAACCAGCCTCTAAGTCATATCTAATGAACTTCTATTTCTGTTGGAACTCATCTCGACTATATAATGAAACAACTACAGAATGAAAAAAAGGCGTAACTGCCCTAGGAGCAGCAGAGAGAATTGTTCCATGGAAATCTGCTGGACATGGCTCAAATATTTTTGTTCTGGTGCTGTGAATGACCCTCTCTTTTTGGTGTCAGTTATTCATAACTGGCTCATGTAATAGAAATCCATCATTAAAACTTATGTTTTAAAAAGCATGATTTTTCTAATAGTTCTTTTTGCATTTGAAAGGTTTTAATTGGCAGAAGCTACCACCTATAGAACACCACCTTGGGAGCCTTCATTTGAGGAGAACCTAACTGATCGCTATTTTCCTAAAAAGTTTTATCACCACAGCAGTCAAAGTGACCTTAGCAAATAGAGATCTTTCCTTGTTGCTGTTGCACACTAATAAATTATGCTTGTTAATAATGATAACTGTTTTAGGAATAAATACTGGGAATAAAGACAATTTGAGGGAAAGAGCAAAGAAAGTCTTTGAGGGATACATAGCTTGCTGTACAAGCATTAGAAATGAGCTGAGGAATAGTCTGTTGCACAAAATTAAAAAGCATATTTATATATGTAGTTTTATTTATATAAAACTTCTGTATTTATGTACATACTATTTACATTACATGTGCAAATATACCTCCCTATGGCACTGTGGATCCAATTAGAAGAGAAGTCATCCAAAACATTGTGGAGGGATGATTGAGTTAGATTCCTATTCACAGACTTAATTCTTCTTTGTCATTAGCGAACTATCGGTGGATCTGATGAATTAGAGGGGGCGGAAATCCCAGTTGGCCTGTTTGTGATCAGAGTGAGTTGAGTTGTATTCTGTTAGCTCTCAGTCCAACTCGGGTAAAAGTTGACTTTGTTGAGTTGCGCCCTCCCTTGCTCGGGTGGGAGCATTTTTTCTGCCTTTGACTGTTGATGCGCAGAGTGGCCGTGGCTAGAGGAGGTGGGTGTTAAGCACGTACCGAATTAGTAGAAAAGTCACTGATAGAAACTGTTTGTGACATCCTTTCATGAATGTAGAGGTTGGTTGTTGCATGGGAGAGGGGAGGAATTAGGAGTTTGGCAGGATGTGTTTTTCAAAGCATATTCCTCTTCTTGACCTGCTGAAACATTAGAAGTCATTGTTTTCTTATGTCTTAAAGTAATAGTCAACCTGTTTGAAGGTTAATAATGAGGACAAAGCAGCAGATTGGACGGTTTACAGCAGGCTGCTGTATTCCTCTCCGAATAGAAACATAGTTGCTTAAAACTGGGGAGTGTGCATACATCCATCTAGGATTCCACTTTAATAGTTTTTTTCCAGGGTGATGTGAGATGAAGTGCAAGATATCTTTTTAATGGCTCCAGTGCCTGCTTTTCAAAGCCTCGGAGCCTGAATCTGTAAGAACAAGAATAACCTATTTTATCTCCCTTTGGAAAGAGTCAGATGATAAACATTGTGGGATTTTTGTTTTTGTGTGCTACCATAGTGATTATATTTTAGCTTTTACTTTGCACCTGCTGCCAATGTGCACATGTGGCTCTGAAAACGTTAAGCGGTGTTTGTGGTCACCACCTGACCTAAATAAATGACTGAATCCGCTCCTGCAGCAGCCTCAGCACCTATTCTCAACTCCTTCCCCACCTGTGCTAATAATTACATCACCCCAAGAGCTGCTGAAGTTTGAGTGTACCAGATGTGGCCTGCGGGCTCATAGAGCCAGGCTCTGATGGTACATAAGCTGTACTTTTGCTCCTTGCATAGTGTGATTGTGAAAGATGGTCATAATTAAGATGAACTAAGATTAAGATGAACCACTTCAATATTAACGATGCATTTTGGACTTCTGTCGATGTTTCTTTATAACATGCCAGTATTTCCAAAATAGTGAAACAAAAAATATCGGTAGCTCTGGTTGTTGGTCCAAATAATACTTGTAATAATCCAGTGAAGATAGTATAAATCAAAACTAGTTTACGTCAAAGCAGGACCATGTACTGTCCATCTGGCTATATTGTTGTGAAGCATAGGATGCAGGGCTTTCTTTTGGCTGATTGAATACCTGAAATTCTGAGTGTGCACATTGTATTACAGACATGGAGGTGAAGGAGATGTAATTTCTAAAGGACGTAAACTTAATTGTTGAAGCTGACTCTTGCGTAAACTTCTTCCTTTCCTTCAAAGCACCTCCAAACAGTTCAACTTCTCACAGTTTATTGCATACTGTGACAAGAATTTCTTTTGGGCTCGTGGTGCATTATAGCATATAAAAAAGTGACACTTGCCTTCAAAGCAAACTTACCACCATGTTCCTGACGTGTAAACTTCATTCCCCTCTTTCATGTCGCTGTCTCTCTGGGGCCAGCGGGTACATTGTTGTACGCTTGCAGAGGTGGCATGTTTCTCTTGCATGGTCACCTGAAGTAGTTTGACTAAAAATACTTACAAGTATCCTATATTTTTAAACATCTTGTAGTGTTATTTTCCATTACAACATGCCTGATCCATTGTCCTATATACAAGATATTACGGAAAATGAAAGTTTTACATTGTGCAATTTGACAATTTTCTCTTACAGGTTATTGGAACATATAATGTTAACATTTGCTTAGAAATGGAAGAATCTGTAATTCTCATTACTGTTATCGATACAGTCATTATCAGCAGGGTTGGTAATAAATGTTGGATGCAAACTGCATGGACTGTTGATTCACACAAACTTCAAAAAAGCAGATAAGGAGGAAATCCTGTGAGGTGCTAAATGTATTTCAGGATTTTGAACGAGATGCAGAGAGAGAGCATAGAAACATAAAATAGTATTCTATACATCACCTGTACTTCATCTGTTGTGTTCAGAGGTGGTTGCTTCCTCTTTAGCAACAGATGTCGCTAGCGAAGTCAGGGAGTTACGTAAAAAGACAGGAAAGTTATTGGAAGCATGAACGGCTTGTTGGAAGCGACTGGTTGATTAGTATGTACAGTACTGTACAAAGTGTGTGCATGCATAGTGGGCCAGATCCTGCTGCTGGCTCCATCCTCCGGTCTACACACAAGCAGAAGTCATTAATGTTGGAAAAGACCCTTAAGATCATCGAGTCCAGCCATTAACCTAACACTACCAAGTCCACTGCTACCAAGCCTGTCCCTTCTGCTAGCCAAGATTGGTGTAAGAGGACGTACTGCCTCCTTCCCACCCTGATCCCATACCCAGGGGTTTTGTTGGGCTGGCAGGAGTCCTCCTTTACACCTTGCACCTTCTCTGGAGGCATTTGGGTCCCAGCCGTGCTTCATGTAGTGTGAGTAGTAAGTCTGTAGCATACCCTACCTAGAGTAGTGGTAGCTTTCATGGACCTGCCTCTCTGCCTGCTCTTGCCAGGATGATGTTTCAGGCTTTTTTGTAGGGCAAAAGCACTTGTAGCTGCCATCAGCCTCTCTAGTGCTACTCCTTCGCACACAGGGGACCTTATAATCCAGGTGGCCTTGTCTTCTGGGACTGGTGTTGATCTTGGCTCACAAGAGGCTGCTGCTTATGCATGTCTTTTCCCAAGCTCCAGCCAAGTGGACCTGGCTGATTTAACTTGACCCTTTCCAAGGATGTATGACCGTTGAAACATGTAACGTAGAGCCTTTTGCAGAACGTATTGTCAGTCAGGTGTTCTTGACTTCAGGCAGTGCAAGCTATATCCAGAAAAAACAAAATAATTCTCATGTGTGCTTGCCTGCTTTCATTTCCTGGCGTCTCTGAATCACTTTTGGAGTAAGGTCAGAGTCCTTGGAAGTGTCCTGAGTTTTATTCCAGTTTGATCTTTTCCACTTTTGAACTCTTACCCTCCTTCCTGTACCAGTTGCACCTTCAGATCATCCATTGCTTGTTTGCGGGACTTTCTGGCAGCACCCATGTTTTAGTTTGTCCAGGATCTCTGTCCAGGAAAGTTGCCATTTGAGTAAAGGACTATGCAAGTATAGCAGCACAGTTTTTTAGTCTTTGCTTCTATTTTGGAATTAAATTTAAAAAACTTCCCAGAAGGTTAAAGAGGAACTGTGTATCTGATGTAGCTGAAACATAAAGGTGATTGTAAGCATCTTACTCCTTTCAGTAGCTGACTGGTAGCTAAATGTTGTGTCCAAAGACCAGCAAGCGGCATTATAGATGCTCTACGGGTTTCACAAGATTGCTGTGCCTTTGATACTCTTAGTTCGCATGTGGAAGTTGTCCTTGCAATAATGAAATTTGATCATATAGATTCATTTAAAAGAAAATAGCTAGCAGGTATTCAGGAAAAATACCTGGAGACTTTGAGGAAAATAGACTTGACATATGCTTAATCATATATGTGTGGGTCTGTTTCGTGAGTATTTTTTAATGTATAATACATATAGATTAAAAAAGCAACACATGTAAGTAAATTTTATATATAAATATATCATTTTTTCATATACAATTATATCAATTAGTTGGCTTTTTTTTTTTTAAAGAGTGAAAGTCCTGCAGGAATATCAAGGCAGCCTGCAACAAAAGGATCAAGGCAACGTGCCAGACCCGGAGGAGAAGGTAACTAGAGGGAGGATATTATTTCTATCAAGTATGCTGGAGGGTTATTGAATAGGAATAGCATAAATACTTAAATATCTGTGTTTATTATTTTCAGTGCTGCTTTTATACTCCCAGTCTGCATTTATGAATCCAACAGGCATGTTTTCCGCATGGATATGATACATAGAAAGTGGTACTCAGTTCAGTTTGCTCGCATTCCTTATGCACAATTGCAAATATAAATTCAGCCTGCTTTCCATGTTTATTGTGTTCTCTCTGAATGGCCTTTTTTAGTTGGTCTACAGCTATTTCTTTTTCTATTATTTTCACAAGAACTGTTTCTTTGCTTCATAGTCTAGCAAGTCCAGATAAATATGCCTTCCAAAACTTTGGGAGGCTTTTTTTTTTCCTGTCACTGAGGATTAGTGGACAGTATGTCTGAGTTGATAAAATTATTGCACGTGACCTTTACATGAAGCCCCATGTAGAGGTTTGTTAAATGTTTACAGCGGAGCAGTATTTTTGTTTTAGTAAGACTTAAGATATATTGTTTAAGGTTGTTTTGGTAAGATGAAAGACAATTGTGAGGCAAAATGTGCTTTTCCTAAGCACATTTATCCCTAAGGATAAATCATACAGCCATGAACCCTGAAGTCGTAACTTCATCACTTACTAATATTTAGGAAGAGTGCTCTTACTAAATTTGGCTAGGGAATCCAAATGTAATTTGGTTTCTGAATTTTTCAATTGTTTCTCAAGGATCTGAAGTTCTAGTGTTTGGTCTTCAGAAATTTTGGGTTTATAAATGGAAAGATCGTATTTTTCAAAAAAAAACAGCCAACAAAAAAGGCGTGTTCCCTGAGATTAACTGAGTACTGGACAGTGCAAAAAGGAATTTCCCTGGGTATTTGTTTCATAAGCAGTACATTAAACTGTCTGTATTTCTGTAAGCTTTCTGGGGTTTCTTCAGGGAAAAGATGGGTGGGTGAATTCAAGACTAGCCAAACCTTTCTGAGTAGTTTCCATAGCTTGAGACATTTACAGTACTGCAAGTGTAAGCTGGAGAACAGGTGAAGATAAGGTGTTAAGCTGAACTTCTGACATTTGATGATTAGAGACGATTCCTCTGTGTATGACTAATGTTTGTAGGTCTTTGACTCTCTCCAATGTCTGTCATTACAGCTGTGGCCAACTGTATTGCACCTGGTCTGGTGTCAGGCAAGGACCTTGTGTTTTGAGTTGGAACAGGGAAGGTGATCTGGGTATCATCAGTACTGAATCCTACCCCACGTCATGTTCCACAGTAGCTCAGCCAGGTGTAAGGAACCAAGCCCTGTGGCATTTCTGCTGAGACTGCTGGGGAAGGAAGGACAGATATTTATTTGTTATTGAGCAATTATCAGCAGGCAATGAGGATCTGTAAAAGGCTCAGCTCTTTGTGCTGGCCAGGAGTCGCTCCTGGTAGCATTGCGGCCACCACCCCCATGGGTGTGCAGTGCCAGGACTCCAGACTGAATCCTGGCTGTGTTAGTCTTGACAGCAGACGAGGAGGTAGCTCTCTAATCATCTTGGCCTTGCTTTGGTGCTAAGCTTATGAAGACTGTCACTTGTGATAATAGATCTGGGGTATCCGTGCTTGCCCTTTAGGAACTGGATTGATACGAACTGTAATTGTATTGATTACAAGCCATTTTACCAGCCTTTGGATGATAATTTGAGTCTTTGTTGACTGGAGCTATTTAACAAATGGTACAATCATCAATAAACATTCCTCCTCATCTGCCTTGCACCTCCATTAGTCATTTCTCTTTGTCCCTTTAGACAAGATTTAAGTGAAGATTTTAGTCCTGAGAGAGTTTTAACTGAGAATAACAGGCAGTTGTGCCAGGCTTTACAAATAAGTAAATATTTTTTTTTTATCTGTAAAGGTGCTTCATTGCAATTGGTTATGTCACCAGCTTTTGTATGTAAGTGTATTAAATATTGTATTTGCATACTAAATGGAAACTAGATTCTCTTCGGAATATCCCAAGTACTTAATACTTTCACATCAGGAAGAAAGGAATTTAAACTTAGTACTGCTAGCCCTTTGTGTAAGAAAGCTGAGAGAAAGAGTCTAGAGAACAAAACCAGCTCATATAATGACAGTGTAACTGCAATTTCTGTCTGTATTTAAGTGCCCTTTTCCTTCCTACTCCTATTTTGGTGTCCGGATTGTTTACTCTGATTCAAGTTTTCTTTCAATGGTTTCGTGCCCTGGGAGCTGCTATTTTATCTCTAATGAAGAAGTCATTGTACGTAAATCAGTTCAGAAGATACAATAACACCTGTGAATTGATAACCTGTTAAATAGCTAATTCTGGCTAAAGACATACTGTTTAGACTAATGAAGCACAAAGATCTTCATACACTTAATCTGCCAACGTCACTGTTTTTAATCTGTGTAAAGAGATTGTGTGTTGCTGTGTCTTTGCAAGCATCTGCGTTTTCTTTGGGTTTGTGTTTGTGTTTTCCGTGTGTCTGAGGCAAAATACTGAAGTTACATCAGAGCATGGGTAGTGTTTTTGTATCACCAATAGCCATGTTTTCAAAAGGATTTGGGGGAAAAAAATTAAAAGGATGTTTAGGCACCTTAAATACTTTGAGAAAGCTCTGACATTTTGGATCTGAACGTCTGTTGACTTAGGAGCTTAATTCAAGTCGGTGCTCGAAAATTGAAAATTTTATGTCACATCTCATGTACTTATGTGCTCTGAGGTTTTAATAATTTTGTAGATGAAAAATACCGTCTGGATTCCATTAAATGTAATCTTATTTTACTAGTTAGTGATCCTTAGCTGATCCTATAACTTTTTTATTTCCCAAGATTTGAATATTTGTTTTATAGCCTGAACTGACACTAAACTACAGTGACCAGACATGCCCCATTTTATAGGATCATCCCTTCTTTAAAATCGCAATCCAGTTTTTCTGATAAATGAAATACGGTTAACGACTTATCCTGTGTTTTGGCTTTAAGGTAAATATTTTAAAATACTCTTCCTTTCGTGGTGCAGCAGGCCAGTGCACTCAAATTTCAGTTTTCTTAAGTGATAAATGCTTTGGGGCATTAGCCCACTTTTTGTTCTAAGGCAGCAGAGCTCCAATAGGTGCTCCAGTAAGTCATCCAGAGAGTAGGAAAAGCCTTCTGGAGCTATGCTGATGTCTGCTGCACGCTGGTCTCTGTAGTCACTGGTGATGATGATCAGAGCTTTCTATATTTTCAAATGTTAACTGGAGATAAATAAATGCACAACAGGAGAACTCACGAGGGCTAGTGTGGTGACTAAACTTGTAATAAATCAAACTGAAGTGGTGAATGAAGGACTAGTTAAGCAAAACCGGGTGTATTTGCTATCCTAGTAATTAAAAACAGTTATACCAACATTTGCTCACCTCTATTACGAACAAATTCTTAAGTGTATTGGAGCAAACATTTTGGTTGTTTTTTTAAATATAGTTAATGTTACATTTATTACTATTCGGGTGATGACTGTTTTTCTAGTTGCAACATGCCTTGCAGCAAAACTTGTATCATGCAATAGAGATAATTTTTTCTGATTTAAAAGTTGATTGATAAATTGAATGTAATTTTTTTTAAAACTTCCAGTTGCTCTTAATTAAGATCTGAACAGGTTTTCTTTCAGACACTGAATTAGTTTCTAAATGAAGAGGATGGAGTAAAGTGCTTCACTTTGCACTGTCGGTTTGGCTTTTCTGCTAAGTTCCAGGCGTTGTGGGTAACTTGTAGCACTGCTGTATAGGTTGGTGGTGAACATTTAAATGTTTGTTTCAGTTTTATTAAATGACAGCTCATCCTGGCCTTAGTCAGCACAGGTAGATGAAAGTGCTGGTTCACCTTTCTCTGCTGCATATTAATCTCCTCCTAAACTAGTAGAACTCAGTATTTCTACTGGAAAGGACTATATACCTTTGGGTATGCTTCCCAATGGCATGGTTGGAGGAGTAGATCCTCCGCTATTGATCTGTATGACCTGAAACCTTCAGCTTTATGCTGCATGCAGTAGTTTCATTGCTGGATGTGGAAGTGTTGGATGTTTTAACCCAAGCATTAGGCAGGGCTCTCTCTAGTAAATCTTTCCTGTGTGCTCAGAACTGTTTCCTGATTTGATCTGGTGGTGGAAATGTTTCCTGACATGTCCTGGCTGTAAATAGGGGCCCTGTGAATCTGTTCTTTACCTTTGCATTACAGTTACCTGGTATCTCCTTATCTCCAGATAAGGAGACCTGGAAGTACTGTGTTCAGTTCCTGGGCAGCGCCTTGGGTACCTCTGTTTTAAACACATGTGCTTTTTCTGTATCTGTAATCCTGCCTATTTCTGGATTTGTTCTGCTTCCGCTGCATTTTGAGGAGTGTGAGAACTGAACATAGTACTCCAAATGAAGGGGTGTGTGTGTATATTTTTAATGATAAGACTAAAGCTAAATATTCTACCCATTCTGTGCAGATCTTGACAAACTGTATGAATAGCTTAACTCTTCCTGACCACGTGTGTTCAATGCACAGGTATATTTTCAGGAATGATGTACAAATGGTGCTGAATCGTTTCTCCTTTACGTCCCTCCGCCCTGAATGTCTCTTCTCCCTGGGCAGATAATTTAGAAATTAGATGTATACCTGAGTATTTCAGCTTTCTTCCACTGTGTGTTGCTTTGCTTTTGTCAACATTGTCCTATTGTAACTGGGGGAATTAATTTTAAGATAATTGGTAGATGAAATGGTCTTTCATTTTTTTTCCAAAATAAAACTGTTTCGGGTAGCATCAAAAGTGAACAGCGTTTGTGGACTAGACTCTTCTATGGCATTACGAGCAAGCTGTGGAGTTCAGCTACCAGAAATCAGCTTTTGTTGCTTGAAATTTCTTAATGGCTTTAGTATGAAATGAGTTTAAAGCTAAAGCCTTTGAAACAAACTGAAGTGCTTTATGCATTCTGAGTAGTATACAAACAATATTGTGTATATTAGCAGTTACTTAGACTTTATTAGGTAAATATTGTATTGTTTCACCATCTATCAGGCTAATAAATAATATCTGTAAATCATTTCTGAATTGAAGAAGTTGCCATTAGTTTGCAGTAACATAAGGAGTTCAATCAGCGGTCAGGTAAAAAGTCTTTGTGAACTTTGAATGTTATTTATTTACACTCAAGATGGTCTATTAAACTAGGCTAGCCCTTAAAGAAATAGTAAGTGTAACAGGTATTTAGCATGGCTTTTTATTTTAAATTTTTATTGTATCTTTGGTTTCGACTATAAACTGTTTTGTTACAGGAACCATGGAAGTGAAGAGCATGGCAGATAGAATTTCAGAGGACAATGCTGCTAAATTGCAAGAGAAAGCTGAACCGGGATTTGCAGTAAAACAGAAAGGTAGGGAGAATAAAAACTTGACTGCCTTGGAAAGTCTAACTTGAGTGCTTTGGGGTTGAACTTGAATTCATTCAGCTAAAGGATTTAAGGAGGGTGATTTACACTTAATCCAACTGCTGCCTTGTGTTTTAATCACATCTTGTGATTAATGTCCTGGTTTGAAAAATGGACGTTCCCTGATAAAACAGTTACTTTATATTCTCTCCTTCCTTACTCTTAAGGAAGTTTTCAAAGAGGCCAGTGCTTACAGTGTCTCAAGGAAAATGCAGGGCTGCTGCGCCTGAATCCCTCGGTGAATTGTTCCATGTGAGAACTGAATCATTGCATGTTGCCTTTTTGTACAAGTATTCGTGAGTCTCACTTAGTATTTGCATTTTACAGGATTTTAGAGGAAAATTCCATCTCTGCATTCTTATTTCTCTGTATTTTTTTTTTCTAGTTAGGTATAGCTCCCAAGACATACGTTGTTAATGAGGTATTTGTATCCAGCTACAATATACATGGAGCCATAGAAGCAAAATGTAGGAAGCAGAACTGAGATTTAAGCAAAAAGCTGTTGTTTTTGTTTTCTCCAGATCCAGATGCTTGACCTAGTTGGGAGAGTTGATACCATGGATGTGGGAGGTCAAAGGCTCTTTCCCAGTCCACCTGTGGCCTTCAGGGCCCCATAGCTGTGTCAGTCTAATGAAATGTAGATGGTTGGCCAAGACATTTGTGTGACCTTACACAACTGGGAGAACTTCCATGCTAATTCCTTTTTATCTTTTGGAGCTGTCTTGCTTATTGGAATGTGTCTCTTATGGAATATAACTTTATATTCCTCTATTTCTAATTCAAGTGTATGTAAGAGGAGTACACCCAGGTTCATTATTGATTTGGATTGGAATCTCAGGTGGTATAAGGAACCAAATATTGTATTGACTGTTCTTTATTTTCAGCTCTATTCAATATGATAGTATAACATATTAGTGCATTAGTGAACTTTTAATTTTCAGTAAGTTCTTATAGAGATGAAATTGTCATTCATACGTGTAATTGCTTTCACAGTTGGAATGTAAAATCAGTTATGACCGTCGATACGAATAGTCATTGCAGATAGCTCAGTTGGATGCATAGTTGGCAGTAATCATAAGTCAGCGATGACCTGTCCCTTCTGGCTGTGTTCTTGTGTCTTAACTGCAAATGAAAGTTATGAAAGTTTCCAAAGGAAGAATCACTTACAGGATTTTAAAAACATTGTTTACTGGCTGAAGTGAGCTTATTTTCCTGGATCTTTTGGAGTTTTATTTCTGTGTTCTGCTTCAGTCTTGTATTCTGTTTCTGAGCATTGAAGCTCTGAACCTTTCCATTGTGGTTTGTTTGGATTTTTTGGTTTTTTTCTTTATAAATGAGGATTTGTCAGCATATTCGTTATTCTCCCTTGGTGTCCTCCATTAGGAATCCTCACTGGCTAATTCCTGGCAGCCTCTTAAATAAGAAGTATATGTTTAAAGCTTTCTGGCAAAAGGATGTTTCGTCCTGCCTTAGCTATTTGCTTGTACACCCCTGAAGTTAGTTAGGTTCCATTTTCTTTAGACATGTGCACATAAATGCACCCACTGTGGCAAGAGGGAAGGGACAGTTGCACTTCCTGGTCACTCCGTAAAGTGTAGGTCTAAATGAGGCTTTTTCAGAAGCTGATGATGATTTAAGATTTTTCTGGACCTTATTGAATTAAAATCAATTTTTTGAGGCTTTTTTGAGGGGTTTCACCAGTGCGGTTTATCTTCTCAGAGTTTTGGTAATTCCGTTGAGGTGCACTTCTCTTGGAGGAGTAATGCAAGGCTCCTTTCCAAAGTTTATCTCAAAGTAACCTTAAGACGTTGCCACTCATTCAATTGAGCCATCACAGCCACCTACCACCCACCTGTGGAGAAATGGCATTACATGTAAAGTATGAACGGCCTTCCCACCAGCTTGGCAGAGGGGCTGGAGCATCTTAAATCGCGTCGCACTGATCCAGTTCTTCAGGCAGCGTGTGGATGCATGTGCTAACCAGAGGCAATGGGAAGCGTGAAGGCAGGAGTGCTTATCTGGTGGCAGCACCAGTTTACACTAGTGGGAGGCTTTAGGAAACTCTGCTGGGTTTGCCAGTGCCCTTTGAAGCATCCTAGAAATCACAGTCCTTGCAAGACGCTTAGGCACCCTCCTGTTTGCTTATTTAACTGGTCCATGGTACCGTTTGGTTGGTTAGTTGTGCATTAGGTTTATACTCCAGCTAACTCCAATGGAATTAAATGGAAACTGGGTGTTGAGACTGTTTGAAAATCACAGTCGCTGCCCTTCCGCAGCTCCAAACCTACTTTTGGAGTGGGTTACAGAAGAGCTGAAGATAGTTCTTCCACGAGGTTTTCAAGGCTTTAGGGGGTACTTGGGACTAATTAAAAAATAGTGTTACATTCTGTGAACCGCTTCTGAATTTCCTCTGGACCTTTAATTTTTATATTTGTGGACTGTGTTAACTTGTTTTGAGGGGTGAGCAGTCCCTGTGCTTTCCTAGTTCAAAGTAGGTTGGCATGGCTTTGCCCCTCAAATCTGTTATACAGATTTACACACTTGACCTTTTACACATCTCATTTAACTTTCAGGAATGTCTACTTGGATATTCAACCAAAACAACCATTTTGGTCCTCCACTGTCTTTTGACTTCTTAAAAAAAAAAGTTTAATTTCTGACGAGTGTGTTCTGCTTTAGTGACCAGAACATTGATGTCTTTAACAGAGAAGTGTGAGTTTGTTGGAAACCACTCTCTAATATGTTTGTCCCTATTCTCCCGGCCCTGGTAGTAGTTCCTGAGTAAGAAGCTGGCTGTAGTTCTTGTTGTGTGCTTCATATCTTAAATCGGTCAGATTATTAAAGAATATATGTAACTTCTCTAAAAAAAACAATTTGTGATTTCCAGGTGAATTTACCAGCAACTCAGGATCATTATAGTGACAAAAGACCAGCACTGAACATACCAATGATAGTTAAAAACTTCTATTAGAAAAAACAGTGCTTTTTAATAAATAAAGCACTTCTGTAATTTAGTGTTGTGGGGTTTTTTTATGCTATATATTAATGAATTTTAAATTGGAACAAAACATAATTTGGTTGGGTTTGAATGCTTTGAGTAGACTTTATCCAAGTAGTTTCTATTTTAAAAGGATACCAAAAAGCTATTTGTGAAAGTGCTTTGGGTTAAGTGTTTGGTTTTTTGTTTTTTTTAAAAAAGGAAAAAAGTAGTAATAATTTATGAGCACATAATTTATGGTTCTAACTTGAAAATAAGCAGAACCTGTGGAGAACTTTTTTCAATATATTACAGGTAGTTATTGCAACAACCAGATTAATAAAACGTAAGCTTTCCATTTGCTTAATGTCAGTACATGACATTGTTTCCCTCCTCCTATTACTTGTTGCATTTGTGGCTTCTGTTCTTATTAAAAGTGAAAGGGAGCCACAAAACCTTTCCTCAAATAACTGGATAATTGGGCCAGTAACAGTCAGTGAATCTGGAAATCTGGTATATAGGAGGTCCCTGAAGCATCTTCTAGTTTGCTCTGTGCGAGTTTGGCAGCACTGTGATACTGTCACTGCCCCGTCTCCGCTGGTGCTGTGGGGCTGGGATGAGCCAGGGAGGTGAGATTTTGAGAGACGCTCGTTTTTCACATGGAGTAGATTAATCTCGTTAGCAGCTGTTACATCACTGTGAGGCACATAGGGATGTAGCGAGAGCAAGAAATCAGCTGAGACCTTGACTATGGCTGGTATCTCCTCCAAAAGCTGAATTTCTTTAGCAGGCTGCCCTCTTTGCTTAATGGTAGCTGTTTCTTTGAAAACAAAAACAGTGGTTCTTGCAGGTGGTGTTTCCTGGGAGCTGGGTGTGTATAGAGGCAAGGGAGGACTGTACGTGCTTCCCACAAACCTGCAGGACCCTGCTGTGCCAAGGATCAGTGATGGCTTTCCACTATGAGAAGTGAAGCTGTACATTCAGTCTGTTAGTAGTAACACACAAAAAATTAAAAATCCTGGATGCGCTCACGCATCTCCCCCAGCCTGTCTGCATAAAGGCTGCCAAAGAGTTTTTTGTTTGACTTACCTGGGGTACCCATGGTCACGTCTCAGCTCCTGTGATCGCACATGCGGGCTCCAAGCACAGCCTTTACACAAAATCAACTATTTTATTGAGGAGCAGATCTCTGATTTTTTTATTTTTCTGTACTTTTGTGATCTCCATCATGTGTGAAAATGCCTTTCGCTTTGTGGAAGGGGAATTTTGTAATCCCTGTCGCATCCGTTAGGCAGGGATGCTAAATTAGGGACCCAGGGAAGTGCAGGAGGCTCGTGGTACAGCCAGCAACAGAGCACAACTTTCTGATTTCAGTCCTGGCTCAGTCTTAACATAGGAACCACTCCAGCTTGTGTGCCAATGACCGTAGGACTGGCTGATGCGCGGTGATTGTTCCTGTGCTGGTAAGACTGAGGGACAACTTAACATAGCGCTTACAGTTGTTAAGTGTATTCGCGTATCCTCCTTACGTTCTCCAAAAAATGTAGGGTATGTACTGTTCAGCAGTTTTAAATGAGAAAGTCCTACCTGTGAAATGGCACAAACCCATTAGGAAAATAGAATGCAGTAGACTCTGGGAAAGGTACTTGCATTTCTTTGCCTGAATTTGGGCTGTAAAAGCCCAGCTGCCTTGGCCTTTTTTTCTTTCAATGGTGCCATTTGTTGGTGATTTCAGAGCAGAAGGACACTGAAGTGGACAATAGTGTTAGACGATTCCTTTCTGTGTGTCGCATTACACGGAAGAAACACTTAACCGACAGATTATTAATCCAAGAACATGGAATGCTCTTTACTTAACAAAATTATTTGTAGAAACGCTAAAGCAGAAAGTGGTGAATGATGTTAGTAATCCTGTGCAGTTAGATTGTCAAGGCAACGATGTCGTTCACTTATTCTCTGCTATTCGAGAGAATGGTCTAACCTGAGCTTGGCAGGTGAGGGTTCATGCTGTTAACTGCACTGGACTGGTCAGAGGAACTCGGTGGGAAACCTGTCAGCTGGGAAGGAATGGTTAAACTGGTTTAGGCTGATTTAAATTGCAAATGGGGTCAACCCTATGGAGAGTAGAACTACATGGTGAGACTACAGAAGAAGCTCTCATCCTTGAATCATAGAATCCTTGATGTTGAAAGGGATGGACAGATGGAGGTCAGCCAGTCCACCCCTCTGCTCAAATCTGGGTCAACTAAGAATACCAGTAGAGGAAAATAAGAAATTAAGGGAAACAAAAGAAAGGTTTTAAAAAAAAAAAACAAAGCCCAGCATAGACAATATAGTTTTTTTAATAAGGTTTTTCCTCTTACGATTTTGTATAATGAGCGACTTGAAATATTGCAAATGTTATCATGCAACTATGGTAGAATTGAGTGAGATGATGTCATTTTCACAGATGAGAAAATTTCATAGTATTAAGAAACAAATAAAAAATAAAGTTTAAATTTTTTTTTCAGTGTCCCTTTTGAATTGTGAATGCTCAGAGATATTTAAAAACTGGACATTCACAAGCTATTTAACTTTTATATAAGCTTACAGAATTTTAGTTTTAATTTTAGAAGTTTGTCATGTGATGCATTTTGTGAGCACACATTCAAGTATAGTGCTGATAAGGTTTGCAATACTGTCGTAGGAAAAGTTAGATTTGCCTTGCCAGCTAAGCCAAAATTGTATGCTTGTTTCATTTGATAGAAGGAGAAGCAGAGAACGAGGCTCCTGAAAAGCCTGCAGTATCTGAAAATGGTGAAATACCTAATGACCTTCCACCTCAGCCCATCCAAAGGTTTGTTCCTATCCTTTATTCTGTTTGAATCAAACCATGATGTCTCTGGAGGTGATACAGTCAGTCCATTTGAAAACAGCAAGGAAACTTGGAGCAGTATGTTTCTGCTAGTGGTACCAAATAATAAATATTATCCCACGTATGGTTCCCTTTATTCACTTTCATTTCCTTCTATAAAGAAAACTTTTAACACTGTGAAATGTTTCAGACTTATTTTCTTAATCCTTAAAGTGCTTCGATGTAATGTTATTAAAATATGAGGGACGTGTGGAGAGTCTAATGAGAAGAACATTGCATTACGTACATGCGTTTCATAAGAATGGTGTTATGGATAAGACGAACTTGCCTTTTAAATCCCAATTTATTTTTTCTTTCCCCAGTGAAGACTTGTGTAATTGTTTCACTTGTGAAAATAAACACATTTTTTCTTCCGTTTACATTGCACTGTGTACTGTTAATGCTAAGTTTGCGGTTAACAGTAACTGTGCTGTATACAGGCTGTTTTTTAGTGAGACAAATCAAGAGGTGCTTCTACACAGAATCACAATTTTTTGTTTTAGGACACTTTTTCTAGATTTTCCTAGACGCCTGCTAGTATAGCAAGTACTGCAATACTGGATTGTATACTGGGGATATTTTCAGTGTTTTTATACATCTGCTAATTTACTCAGCTCGTGTGTGTGTGTGTGTGTCTGTTCCTTTGGAGGACACATGAGGCTTCCTTTTAAAGTATAAATAAAAAAGCCTCTTTGTTATTGCAGGCGTATTCCCCGTCCGAGCAGTGCAAGACCAGCACCGCCCCGAATAAAACGTCAAGAAAGCGCAGAGGTCTTGCTTCCAGAAAGGTAAGGAATGTGGGAGATGCAGAGCAGATGTTTCTAGCTCTTGTGCCACGGTGTTCTCAGAACTTCTGTAATTCACCTGCTGCTCAGCTGCTTCAGGATGGATCATCCCACTGCTCATTGATTCAGACTGGAAAATTCAGGCCTGTTCTATTTATTTTATTGTTTCTGCAAATCCAGTGCATTATCTAGAAGTTACGGTTGATAGTCACATCTGGAAGTTCAAAAATATGATGTAATTTTTTTTTCTTTGGGAACTCTGAAGCAGATAACCCTAGAACGTTAATCTAAACTACCACTAGAAGAGATCTGTAGAATATGTAGTGAATATCCCATGTTCAAAAAAGGCTGAAACAGCCATTTGAAACTACGGACAAAATGGCTTACTTGGTGTCTGGTAAGTGCCAGTCACTGAAGTAGTGTGTTTAGAAAGAAAACAGTGAATGGAAATGACAGAATTTGATGTGTTTTTAAGTTGGTGCTGCTTTATTTTATGGGAGGAAGGGAGGGTACTGCTGTCTCTTCTTTTCTGGATAGATCTTAATAGGTTTGGACAGATCTTGATAGGTTTTCGTTTTCATTGTGTCTCTTACAGGAGTGGTAGTGGTAAAACTGTCTCAAATGTGATCCCAGACCAGCAGGTTTCTGATGATGATGATGACCAGTTTGTGGTGGAGGCAGCACTGCCAATGCCAGAAATGCCAGAAATGGAAATGGTCTGTTCATTTTGCAAATTCTAGAACCTTTTTCCATACTTTGTTTGTGACTTACTTGTTTAAGTAGCTTCTAGGTGAATATTTTTGAATAGTTGATTATTATAGCAATGCCAGCTTTTTGCAACTAAAGCTCTCTTCCTGCATGTGTAGGAGCCAGAAGTGGAGCTGGTTGAGGATGAAAAGCATGGTATGTTTGCTTTTACATATATTTTTATATATATATAGAATAAAACCATGGGTTTAAACCAAATGCTGAACACTTAAAATGCTGAATAAAGCAGCAAAATACCTCCTGAGCATAGGAGCTTGCAACTTTTGCAAGAAAAACAGAAATTATTTATCAAATGCAGTTTTGTTTAGTTGAGCAGCTGCATTTGTAACTGATGTTAAGTACAAATTTTCTATACATCTTAAATGTCAGCAGGATTTAAAATCCTGCGTAAAAGTCATAAATTAATGTTTCTTTGAGTGTCAGGTAGAGCTTGTCAGCTCTGAGATATGAGATGAAATTGGCTGTTCAAGACAAGTTACAGAAAAGCTTTTAGAAAAATTGATGGTTCTTAACAACATTTATGCTTACTTGTGACCTCAGATCTCTGATTCAGGGGCTTCCATTATGGTAACACTGGATGTGATTTAGGGAGATGGACTTACCTGCATCCAGAAATTCCTAGCAAAGGAATCCATCCATCCAGCCACCTACCTCCCTACCTACCTATCATGTACAGTTCTTGAATTCTTTCAAAATTTTTCCAAAACGAAAAGCCTTTGTGTTAATACAGATCAAGGACCTGGTTCTGTACCAAGAGTTGTTCGTAAATGATACTGGTGATACGGTTTGATTTAGAGGACACTGGAGAAAATAGAACAAATAACAAATACCTTGTATTTCAGTAATTAAAATACATAATAGAATGCTGTTCATGTTGCTCTGAAAATTATTTACATTAAAAAAAATTAAGCTGCTGGTTTGGTTTTATTGTCTGAATGTTTAAAACAATATTTTAGTGCCAACCAATGCTGAGAAATATACTGATTTTTCAACAGGTGGGCTTGTAAAAAGAATTCTAGAAACAAAGAAAGATTATGAGGCATCACAGAAATCATCACCAATGACAGAGAGGGTAAGATGGTAATGGCCTTCATGGAACTGTGAATATTAAATATTGTAATCGTGACCTTTTTCTCGGCCTTAAATGTGTGTTTTTTTCATTTATGATCAAGCTTTCTTCCTTGATGTGTTATGCTGCTTTTTTTTCTCCATTAGTCTGTTGGATACTGTTATCTTCTCTGTAGTGCTCTCTCTTTCTCACCTTTAATTTTTGTGCTTTGTGGTTTTTTCTCCCAGTATTTCAGTACAATTTTTCAGGGAGCCTTCTTTTAGCCTATTTTGTTTTCCAGAACAAGGTCTGCTGTTTTCAGCCTTGCCCTAGGTGTAGTAGGGCACACTGTGCATTTGTACAACTGCACCATTATGGTTTCAATCTTACTTGTCCTCTGGGCATTTAAAGTGCGATGTCCTATTGCCCAGCACTCATTATTGTTGTCTAAAAAAATGGGATCTCTGGTGCAGTTAACCATATAAAGTATTTTTGTATCACCAAATGTTTCCTGAGTAATATCCTAGCATACCCCAGCATTCAGGTCGGAATCTGTGAAGTGATTTGATTTCCCTTCTACTATCATAGTTGGGCAAGGGAAGTTTTTTTTTGTTGCTGGGTTTTTTTGTTGATTTTTTTGGTTTTATTTTGATCACTTAGAAAGGGTCTAGCAGTCATCACAAATGGAACGGTTGAACCTCACTGATTTCAGTGTTTTCCTGTTACAACTGGAGAGCTCTTGCCCTTTCAGCCTTGCAAAGCTTATGTTACAAGAAGCAGCAAAAGGCAGAGCATTTTAGATGGACTTTTTGGATCCATTGGCTGTTTGCAAGGTTTCTAAATCACTGAGCTAGTTTGATGTGCTGCTGAGGAGGCACTGAGGAATGTAGTGCAGAGTGTGGTTACACAAATACAGACAGGTACATGATGTTTTGGAAAGACAAGTGCTTTTCATGAACTCTTAAATCTTCAATTCCAATCACATCTTCTCATTTTTTTAAAATGTTAATTCAGTATAGTAGGTTTTTACTACCTATATTCTTTTTCAGGAATGATCTATAGCTTGGCATACTGTTCTAAGATGCTCTACCTCAGACCTCAAGAGTCCAGCTTTTCACAGAGCATCAAGTTCTTTCAAATAGCTGTCTGAAATCAGTCGTGACTTTTGAAGCCTCGACCACTTGACTGCCTCTTTTAGGCATTATCAACTATAGTAATCTGGCAATGAGTAATGAAATTACGATAGGTTATGAGCAAAGTGTACAGCAGAAAAAAAAATGTCCCTGAGGGAATAGAAACCATGGTAGACAGTAGGCTCTTTTAAAAACCTGGTCTTATCTAGAACCTGTATGACTTTATAATCGCCTCTACAACCTGCAGCAAAAGTGACACAGTTGTTAACTTTTAGGATTGGAATTTTGGGAGAGTAAAATCAACAATTCTCTCCTCTTAAACAGACATACTCCCATATGCTTTTGTGTCCAGTGGCAATGCGTTATGCTGCTGTGCAGACCAGCCTTTTCATTTCTTCCCCAGCAAGTTGAGAAAGTCGGGAAGGCAGATCAGACCCTTGGGGAAGCGTCTTCTTCTCTGAAGTTTGGGACTATCTGAGATCCAGGCCTGCTTGGCTGGAAGAAAATTCCTTTCATGTATTGCAAGGTTAATGAAGAAAATTAGTCCTCCTTAAAATAGGAATACACTTTTAGCTTCCTCCTTATAATCCGTTGTGGATAGTTAAAGCTTTATTTTATTCCAACTTGCTGAACCACAGACCTTTTATTATAAACGTGCAGCTCGTAGCGTCTGTGTACTGATCATTGAAACACTGTTGGCTATTTCTAATTAACCTATGTGATGTGAAAATTTGCCTGCTTGAGTAAGTTCTGTCTTCATACAACTGTTTGGGGGAAGAAGGGGTAAAGGTTGATACTGCTCTGTTGATGCTCATTGCTGGTGCGCGTGTTGAGCTGGCGCTTGCGAGAACAAGAGGTACAGGACGGGAACTGTTCCTGTTCCTGGTTCTGTAACTAGATGGTGCTGTTGAATCATCAGTCTCGGGAGTAAGTTCTGGTAGTAGTTCATTTAATAAAGTCTTCCACCAGTACCTAATTGTGCTGTAGGCTGTACTGTTGGGTATTGTGTCCTGTCAACTTGAGCACTGGACATAGAAAGGGACAATGGGGGAGGGTTTACAAAACGGCATGGATTTCATGCTCGGGAAGCTTCCTCTGGTGTTTGTGCTAAATTTTTTTTTTTCTGAAAAGGGTAACTAACTAACTAAAACGACTCCCTTTTAACCCCTTAGATTTTTTTTTTAAATGCGCATGCACAATTGTGTCCTCCTACAATAACCATTTAGTCCCGTTGCCTGTTTTCAGTCTCTGAAATGTTCATTCAGTCCTTGTTTGTCTTTTGTTGCACCTTTTGAAGCACTGATCTGTGTTAGCAGCGCTGATAATAGACAACTAATTCTGGAAAAAAAACGTGCTGACTTCCTAGTCCATCACGTGAAAACTTGCATACAACGCTAAGCTCCTGGAATATCATCTGATCTCATATCCAAGCAGCTGGCTGCTACTGCAGTAGGTTTCTTTGCTGCTACTGCTTTTCAAATTACATTGTTGAAGTTGTTGTGATCCAGAGAGGAGAAGCGTAGTTTTCCTGACAGTAGAGGAAAAAAAAAATCAGCGGAAAAGTTGATTAAAAATGCTTGGAGTTAGTGACTGGGACTTGAGAGATGTAGTTCAGAAAACACGAGCTGGAGACATTACTGAATCCTGGGAGTTTATTTGAGAGGATAGAGACACTGTGACACAGGAGACAGTGAAAATAAAAAAATAACATTTCCAGCGTGGTGTTGCCTCTGGGAATATTTCAGGGACCAGACACGCAGCGGATAGCAGGTGGGGGTCTGGCATGCTCGTGTGGCCCTAGCATCATGACCATATCTCATCTCAGAGGGATGTGCCTAACATCACGAGGAAGTTAGTGGCAGGATTTATTCTTGCAAGACTGCAGACGAGCAATTTTGGGAGGAATAGCTGCTTGGTCTGTGGAATCTGTTTGGAGAGAGGCAGCAAAAATAATTAAAAAGAAGGAAGAGTTTCAAGTGGTTTATTCCTGCCAAGTGGTCTAGGCAGGCCAGAGGAACCACGTCCTGTTGATGGGAGCGCGAGAATGGGTCAGGGAGCTCTGGCCAGTGTGCTGTGTTCAAATGGCCGTAGGTTTTGTGCCAGGTCTAGCTCTGCAGTCTGCTGGGAAGCAGTATCAGTCTGGGATTTGACCGTTTCTCCCCAGACGGTCAGGTCTTTTATTTAATTTCTTTTCCATCAAACTCTCCAGCAGAAATTTCTTCTACATCAGTATGCAACTGTATTCCAAAACGTATTATGCATTGGAGAGTAAAATGTAATTGTACTTCTGTATTTTGGAGTAAGGTAACCAAAAGTCCAGTGACAATTTGAAAGAATACTTGCTTTGGGAAATTACTTCTGATGAAATGAAGGTTATTCTGGTGTCTGTCAGTAAGAATGTTCATCTTCCCTCGTTTTGCTAAACTATTCAATACATACCAAATAAATGAAGTGTTTTCCCAGTTAGATTCACTGGTCTTTGAAGGCTTGTTCTTCTACCAGTTGGGAAAATGAAGGGAGAAAAAAAAAGATGTTTGTAGTCTCACTGCTGGAACTTTTGGCTAATACTTTAAGTCCAATATTCAGCAAAAATAGGATCAATGGATCTACCTGATTTATTGCAGATTAATCCACTAGAAATTAGGCAAAGTTGGTGAATTAATACTTAGTCCAAACGTAACACTGGTGAACTCTTGGGGATGTTTCACACCTTTACTTCTAACCGCCGATTGCTGAAGAACATTTATTCATGTTTAAAAGCATTCCTCTGAAACCTTTTATGTGCTGCATTTCCCAAACATGCATTTGCTTTTTAAGAAGTTTTAATAAAGAAAAAGAAGAGAAAAAGGAAAGGAGACTGGGACTTTCATCATCTAGGTTTTGCATGTGCAGAAACTTAAAATAATATACACAATTTTCAGGTCAAACAAAGAGGTCATTCTGGAAGTACACAAGATTTTAGCTGCCTTGATTAGCTGTGTTCAGCCTAACAAATTCCTAAAAAGACTTCCTAAATGTATTTTTTTAGAATCTAACCCTCTAATGTTAAACAGAGAAAGAAACAGATGTTACACTTTGTATTCCACTTCATTTATTTGATGTGTGGAAAATGTAGGCAGGTTATTAAATAGCTTAAGCAAGTGGGATCACAGAATTCCCGTCTTTGCACTACCAAATACAGTTCATGGGCTTCAGAAAAGAAGCAGCTTTGAGGTTTCTGCGAGGAATAAGTGATATTAAATAGCTTAGCACCTGGATAATATTAACTTTAATTACAAATGTGATAAATTAAGTATGTACTTCTAAGCTTAGAACAAATACAGTCATTTCAGATCCTGTTTGCTTAAAGTTCTTCAGGTCATTGGTTTATACATTAATCCATCAGCTGCATGACATTGGGTGTCCCCTCCAGTCAAGGCAATTAGTAACATGTCACGTTAACCAGATGTATTCATATGTCCCACCATTTAAGTATTTTGAAGAGGCTCACCACTCGAGACCACAGCTTCTCAGCATCCTGCCAGCTTAATATGTCATAAGAAATGCTGACAGGAAAATTGGAGTTACCTGCAGAAGGGCTTTCACCTTTGTGTGACGGCTCTGTTCGTGACGATGTGACGTGAATGCAGTGATCTGAATAAAGTTGAAGGGAGAAATTTTGGGTGCAGGCATGCAATTCCTCAAAAATAAGAACTGTACCCAGTAGGCTGGTTATGGACAAGCACCACGGGAGCTTAAATTGAATGAGTGTATGCTTGAGTGTCCTTGTTACACTACTGCTAACTCAGAGAAAAAAACCCAACCTGTGGTCCTTGAGTAATGGTGTTACAAGCTGTGAACACAGGAACAGGATTTTTGTCACTCCTGTAATATTCCTGGTATCATGGCTCCTTTGCTGTGGCCTTTGCACACAAAAACACACAATGTTCTCTCCTGTGGGTACGGTATAAATACAACATGAGACAGCAGATGGATATGTTAAACAGAAAGGATATATAAAAGTGCAGCGAGACAGCTGTGATTTCCATCCCTGGAGGGGTTGCAGTGCATCAGCTGTGTAGCAGCAGTGTGTTGTAGGACACAGTCCAGGCGACTTTCACATGTTTCAAGAAGCTTATCAGTGGATTTGGCTGGGGCATAGATTGGTGTGAAAGCAGTTGTTTAACACAAGGAACAGGTTTATTGCAAATTCTTTTTGAACAGGAAAGAGGCTGCTTTTTCAAGATAAGGAGGTTGTAGAGCCAGAGTTTCAGCAGTGTGAGCAAAGGAAAGCTGGGCAGCACTGGCACCCAGTATGCCATTATGGCTCAATTAATACTATTTGCTGTTGTTAATAACCATTAGAATTGTCTCTTGGCCTGTGTGTGGTCAGATTCATAGGATTCTGCTTGGCGCGCTGAATACCGCACCAAACACGCAAGGTTTTATGAACTGACTTCTCCCCAGCGCGGACTGAATGTGAAGTAAGGCAGACTGGCTCTAGGGACTGAGGTGGGGTGTTTATGCACGTCTGAAAAGTACAGCTCTTTTTAGAGGTATCAGATGTGAACTGGGGGGGGAAAAAACACCATCACACCTCCCCCCCCTCCCCCCCCCAAAAAAAAAGCAGCCCCCTTTAAAGAGCTATCCTTTTATTTTCTTTTGGTGCCTTGCAACTCAGAAGCAGGTCAGATTAACTCTGGTAAATCTAATGGTAAAGAACATTGTGTCTCCGATGCCTTGGCCTGTTACTGAACTCGGTACCTGGCATAAGTAGAAAAAGCATCCTGTTCATTTGAAATGATTTAACATTTACTGTTTTCCCTGTGTTTCTGTGAAAGAGTTTCTTATGGTGATCCCTAGTGGATAGTTACAATCTACTTAAAATGCAGACTCTGTAAAAACCAGGAAAAGAAAACACCCTTTATGATCAAAAAATATTTTGTACAATAAAAAAACCCACCTTGTTGTTTTTGCATTGAACGTATCAAAATTACTTTGTCCAAAATGAAGTTTCTGTCCTGTCCTGTAGAAAGAGGTAGGGGGGAAATGGTATAGCTCAATAAAACTATGATTACTTGGGTCTGTTTTCATAATGGGACATAATACAATAGTTAAAAGGGGCTGTAGAAACTATTAAGTGCTTGATGGATGTTTGTTCTAATTTGATTCATATTTAAAAACTGTTAATTAAAAAAATGGAAACAAAGGAGAAGCTATATAAAAGCAAGCAAATACTGTTTCTAGAAAGAAACTTTCCAAACGGAGGGAGAGGGGGGAAAAAATCACCTCTTTAGCTTAGTAGATGTCAAGCACTTCAAATGCTCTCAACAGCCCAGCTATCGGAAATGGATGTCTTGTGAATGATCCGTTTTTACGGAGCTGTGCACGCTGCAATATTTATACTAATTGCTTTAGTGAGGGTAAATTAAACACGAGTAAATTCTGGTGGTTTCTGGAGGCCGGTTGATAATTTCCCCTTTATTGATGAAAAAGAAAATGCCTCCTTTTTAATTTCTTAGGTCCCCGCATCCGAGTCCACGTTGTGTTCTGCTCACATTGAGGTAATGGGAAAGGCAGACTTTTTCCCAGGAATCCAAAATAAACATTTATCTTGGTGCCTTATGAAAAACACGAAGGAAAGGAAGCGTGTTGGGCCTACAGAAGTGATATAGTCTTTTATATGGGGATAATTTATTGATTCTTGGGCTTTTGTGAAAGGAGAGTTCATTGAGGTGTATGGCCTAATTAAATAGACTGGAACAATTCTGATTCTGGCATTCTGAATATATCCTGTTACATGTTTGTGCAAAATGAGCAAAGGTGGCATTCAGGACTCTTACCACCCACGTTGCCTGTTGTAATAAAGCATCTGCCATAATTCTTAGTGATTGAAAAGAGTGTCCCACGTAAATTTTAACCCGTAACTGTAACTATGAAACTGAGAACGAGACAGTATGGCTTTTTGCAATGCCCCTGCCCAATTATTTCTAATCAGCAATAGCTGGCAAACCTTGAGTGCTTCATGGTGATAATTCTCTATCCTGAGCTCAGCTTGCTGTAGGCGGCAGGAAATGTAATGTGGCGTCTTGGTAGTACAAGCGTTAGTGAAATGAAAGAAAGAACTGACAGTTATTTTTTAACCCATGTGAGGTGGGACAACAATGTGCCCGTTGAGTTACTGTACCTTCAGGTGTTGGGAAATCTTTTCTGGGAGCTTGAAATTCAAGTGCTTCTCCTTTAGAGAGGTACACTAAAAAACCCTTGCATGTTCTTACGCCACTTTGATATCATATAGTACATGTTTCAAAGACATGGTATTTTTAACAAGCCTACTGATGTACCTGTTTAAGTCCCAATAGTATTTCATAGATTTTTAGTGCTAGCATGTTTCAGTACTTGAAATGCCTTTGGATGGGATAATATTTTCTCCTTTTTATGTCAGTTCTGAAGAATTGAACTACTCAAAGAGTATGCTGGAGTTACAGGGGCGTTAAAATTATTGTTGAATATTTACTAATACACTTTAAAAGCATCTTCCTGATTTTTCTATGGAAAATACTCCACGCTGTTTTATTTCCACTTGAGCTTTTCAAGCAGCTGTGTATTTTAGTGTGGAACGTTTCAAATTGTTAGCTGGATCTATGTTTTAAAGTATGCAGTTCTGGTTTGCTTGTTTACTGAATTGTGGGACTTTCACTTCTTTTTTGTTTTTTATTTTCATACCACGCTTGTTGGTGTTGAGAAGTGTGGCTGCTTGGTAGCCTAGGTATCAGAGAGGTCACGCTAACATTACAAGAATGTAACACATTGAACTTGGCATTTGGGAAATAAAAACGAAGCTTTCTTCAGGTTTTCACACACTCAGCTACATCCCCAGATAATGGACTGGCTGAGCCTTCTCACTTCTGAGTTATATTTGAAACAAGTCCTTCTCTTTTGGCTGTGGTTTCTTATAATGGATGGTGGGGAGGAAAGTGGTAAGGGTTTGGTGTGCTTAGGAGGAGAGGAAAAACAAGGCAACGGGACTTCTTCCTGGGAAGCTGATGGATCCGATACAACTCTGCTCTGCTGCTGAATTGAAGGTGATCGCCTTCATAGGTAACTTCCCAGTTACATGTGGAAAGTATGGTGCCATGGATTCAGCCTTCCCTATGGCTTTGGTGGAGCACAACGTGTAGCAAGGACTAGGAAAAGAGAGTTAGAATAGAGAGCAAAGGGTTTTGAAACACTTTCGTGAGAGTGCAGATCTGTTAGTACATCTTTACTAGCTGCAGCAAGGCGGTGGGGCAAAAAAATATTTCCAGGAGAGAAACTCTAGTCAACCTGAGACGTGTGCTGAGCCCTAGTGAATGGCTGGTGTGCAGGACCCTGTCCTGTGATCTGTGCCTTCAGGGGCACCCAGGCAAAAGCTCTCTTCTCCAGGGAGTTGCAAGATCAACTGGGAGAGAAGCTGGATGACGCTGATGGGAACACCGTTGGCCATTGTGCTAAGAGGTTGGTTAAGGAGAAGACCTGGGAGTAGAAGATCTGTTCAACTGTAGGCAGCTGTGCATGGAATAGGGGTGCTCACCAGCTCTCGGGGGATGAAATGGGACAAGAAGCAGCGCTTTCATCTTTGCATCACAAAGGATAGCAAACGCATGGATGGCTCCAGAAAGTATCTAAACAACGTGTTTTATGTAATGTAGTATAATGAAACACCTGCTTCTGTGAGAGAGGTATGGGTTGAGTGAGAAGGAATTAAGATGAGTGTTATTTTTAACAGTTTAGCCAGTGCTCATGAATTGACTTAGGAAGCAAAGGTCACAAGTTCAGCAGCATTTGTCACTTCAGCCCAGTTCCTAATTAAACAGCATTATAAAATCACAGTAAACTCAGAAGTCCCGCAGTTTTCATGCACTGCGTGTGTGGTAAAACACAAGCATCAGATGTAAGTAAATCTCAGCCTTCAAATCTTCAGAAGTATTTTTCTAAAAAATATATATATGTATATATATGTATGTGTGTGTGTGTATATATATCTGAGTTCATCAGTAAGCCAAAGGCTGCTGAAATGTGTCTGGCAGTAGTCCCTGCTGCCTCCAAAATGCAGCTGAACAAACAGCTCACAGCTCGCACAGGAAGACAGGCCAATTGGGTAGGAGGGCAGGAGGGGACAACGCGGTAGATTTGGTGTCCCAGTGCGAGAGAGAAGCACACTGCCACCCCTGTGTTTATATAGCCGCTAGGAACTCCGCTTAGGAATTGGTTGATCCCGTGGTTGGGGTGGTAGAGAAAGACCTTTCTAGTTTTCCGGCATATATTAAATGACCAAAATGACTTTAAATAAACTTTACTTAAAGCTTTGTGTGCCTTAAAGAAAAACTTGGTTTGGGAATTTGGCCGGTAGGGCTCTTGAAAAGAAAGAAAAATTAGGTTGTTTTTCTTGATGGGGAAGGGAAAAAAAAAAAAAAACAAACCCAGCGGACTTTTCTTTAATGGTGATTGTTATTTTCAGGGAAAGCTTTCCTGGAATAAGATTATTACAGCATGTTAGTAATGTGGCATCACTTTGTTTTTTTTATGGCATCCTTTTGCTCTTCGTGACTTTGCTGCTTTAGCACACGCTTTCTCTGTATTTAACTTGCAGTAAGCTTGGAGGCTTCAGGAGATCGACCACAGAGACTCTGCTGGCTGCACATGAGGGAAGTGTGCACAAGACCAAATTATTTTTGAGTAGTGGAGTTTATTGAGGCCACATCTGCAGCCTGCATGATTTTACAACCACTGTTAACAGAAGTACAAGGCATGGGATAACCGCCGTCTATTTTAGCTGTGCAGCGTGAAGTGCTATTATTAGGACCAGCATTAGGAGCTGCAAATCCAGATACAGGCAGCGGAAGGAGAGGAGCACCTTGAAGGGACCGATTTAGAGAACTAGGAGGAGGTTGTGCCCTTCAACATCTGCTGTAGCTCCCAAGTAGCAGCAAAACACCGTGGCAAGGAGGTCTAATGAACGCTTGCGGTGTGATAGCCTATAACATGATGAGCGGGGGTGTTTCTGCTTCTCCACATAACTGCCTTTCAGATTTCATGATCGTCCTCCTCTGGAGTTTAACATGACCTTTTTTTCAGTGTTGTTACGCACTGTGACTGGCAGAATGAGTAAATGCCCGTCGCACCAACTCCTGGCGCAGGGCTCTGGAGCAACGCGGTGACAGTCCAGCCTTGCCACATAGAGTGCGCAGCGGGGAGACGGATGGATGTGTGATTTACACAGCAAACGCGTTGGCAGCCAATGGCGGCAGCAGCAGATCGATAACAAAAGTGTTGTTGAGTATTACGTGTCTGTTGAGAGCTTCTGTTCGATGATGCCACATTAAGCCACAGGAATTTCCCTTTCAATACGTAGAAATAGGTTGAAGCAAACTGTGAGGGCCTGTAGGGATAGGACGAGGTGTAATGGTTTTAAACTAAAAGAGGGCAGATTCAGACTAGATACAAGGAAGAATTTTTCACAATGAGGGTGGTGAAACCCTGGCCCAGGTTGCCCAGAGAGGTCCATCCCTGGAAACATCCCAGGTCAGGTTGGACCTGATCTTCTAGTTGAAGCTGTCCCTGCTTACTGCAAGGAGGCTGGCCTAGATGACCTTTAAAAGTCCTTTCCAACCCAAACCATTCTATGAACGCGAAGCGGGTTTCCCCCTGCTACACCCCCTGCTTTGGGACAGAATGCGAACATCAGTGAGATCATTTATGGGATCAAATACTCATTTTACTTTTGTGCACTTGTGATCTGAAAAGCGATTTAATATTGCTGATGCTGTTGTATGGTTTTGTAGCAGTCCGCTGTAGCAGTGGTGACTGGGATATGGCATGCTCTCTGCTTATCTCTTTCTAGACTATTGCTTTGTTTCTTCTCTTTCATTGCAGACTGTCATAAACATTTCTCCAGATACTTCACAGTTAGCAGTCTCTAAAACATTCTTCATTCAACACCTCCTATGCAACAACCGTCTTGCCTAGTTTTGATGCTTTCCTTCTTATTCATCCTTTCTCTTAGGAGAAGCCCTTTGTATCAGAAGCGGCTAGGAAGAAAGAGAGAGACATGGTAGCCAAAGAAATTGAGAAGTTTCAGGTCTCTATTCAGACTCTGTGCCGGAGTGCCCTTACGCTTGGCAGGATCATGGATTACATTCAAGAAGACATGGATGCCATGAAGAACGAGTTGCAGATGTGGCGGCACGAGAACAGGCAGCATGCAGAAGCTCTACAGAAGGAGCAAAGGTGAGTGTGGTCAGGGAAAGTTTGATTTATCTCTCGAGACTTTTGTTTTTAGGAGAGGGGACAGTTTTACTCCTTTTTCAAAGCAAATTTGTCATCAATCATTTTTGTGGTTTGGGGGTATTTTTTTGCAGTCTGAATTGTTTTTTGAAGTCTTAAGGTCTTTCCAGCTCTATTTCACCTGATGTACATGACAGCAGACATGCAAATGTTTGTGTGATATGAGAGGGCTTTGATGTGTTTCCTTCTTCTCACAAATACAGAAGAAGCAATGGGAGAAAAGCTTAGTAAACAATCATCTGTGCAAGGCTAAAAAACAACGTTGGAAAGCCAGGAGAGTGAAGATGACATGCATAATAGAAACAAGGAGGTCAAGCCTAGAAACAGTTTCTTTGACCTTACTTGTCCCACCAATGTGTTTTTATGCTCCTTGAAAACAGAATGTCCCTTCCAGTTGTAAGTCCTCTGATTTTAAACATGAACTAGGTATTGATCTTCCTGGATTCACAGTCAGCCTAGACGGATTTCCTGCTCCCCGAATCGATGTGCTTCACTCATGTAAAAGCAGGGAGGGGTGGTATTCTTAGCTAAGTCCTGTCTTGGTAGGTAGCAATGTGTTAAGTGTTGGAAGTTTACAGCTGCTGGCTTAGTCCACTGGCTGGGGTGGGACTTACGGCTTTGGTTCACATATAAAGTGTAATGATGTTAATTCTTTGCACTTACATAGCACCTTCTATCCCAGAACCTTGACAGGCTTTAAAACTGTGGTTGGCCTCAGAATGTACCACCCCTGCAAAGAGAAGGGAAATGGTGTTTGGCTTTATTTTACGGTTGGAGAAACTGAGGCATTGACTCACTCACCTCTGCACCACACCTAGCGACAGGGAGCAAGTCTCAGGCCTTTTTCCAGGCGTGTGCTTACACAGTGGAAGCACTTTGGCCTTGCCAAACAAGTCATTTATACTTCGGCTGGTTTCCCAGCATGGCGACTGTATGTGTCTCCCTGGCTTCGCGTGTCCCCCGAGTTCCCAGGCAAAGTGTACTAAGGACAAGGCTGTCTCCTTGACGCTGGTGTGGAAGGAGAGGGGAAGTGGGAAGAAGGAACTGCCCAGCTGATTTTGTTTGCAGATTTATGTTAAACCAAGCTTTACAATGGCCAGCTGATTTGTGCAAGACTGCAGGCAGGCTGGCATCCCCTCAGCAGAGCCACTCAGTTCCTTTTCAGGAGCTAAGACTGCCGCAGCGTCTCCCTGCGCTTCGCAAGGTTTTGTATGAGATCCTAATCACATCAGTGTAGTGCTAAGGCATGTCCAGTCCTTCAGGAAAGAATTACAGAGTATCAGACATGAAGAAGACAATGCTTCCCATATGTACTAGAATTTGGATGCGTGTCTTTGCTTTCTTTGCTTCTGTGAAAGACAATTGAGAGATCCCATTGGGGAAATGTTAGTGCAATTTCTAGTGATGCTTTTTGTGATTTATGCTAATGTGGTAGAAAGGAGGGGAAAACTAAATGATTTTGAGATGTGGACTTTAGCTAATGAGTCTTCAAAGTGACTGGGTAATTCAGAATGACATCAGGCTAGTTCAGTCTGTCATTTCCCTGCCTGTTCAGCGTTCCTGAAAATCGGCAAAGCATTACGGGAGGGGGCACATTTGTTTTAAAGCCAAACAGCCCCATTCGCTTCAGATGCATTGGTGTACTCATGGTTTATTAGCATAGGAGTTACTAAATTTCCTGTTTAAATTTTTTTTAATTTAAAATTTTAAAATTCCTGTGGGATTGCCTGCCCTTGCCAGCAGCTAGTGACGGGTCAGTTTTTGTATACCTTGCCTCTTCTTAGATGTCTACCTGCTGTATCTTGGTGCTGTTGGCAGCTGCTGGCATCTTATAGAATCACAGAATCATTAAGGTTGGAGAAGACCTCTGAGATCATCAAGCCCAACCATCAACCCAACACCCTCGTGCCCAGTAAACCACGTCCCGAAGCACCACGTCCACGCGTTTTTTGAACACTTCCAGCGATGGTGACTCCACCACCTCCCTGGGCAGCCCGTTCCAATGCTTGACCACTCTTTCAGTAAAGAAATTTTTCCTAATATTAGTCTGAACCTCCCCTGGCGCCACTTGAAGCCATTTCCTTTCATCCTATCGCTAGTTACTTGGGAGAAGAGACCAACATCCACCTCACTGCAACCTCCTTGCTGCTGGCTTGCTGGTGTATTGTAGGAAATAGCTGGTAGCAGGCCAGCAACCTTCACAGCAGTTGTATTTGTCTCTCTGCCACATGCTTCTCTCTTTTAAGCTTTGTGGTGAGGCCCCCAGGGATGGCTGTTACCATGTGTGTCATGGTAGGACCCAGGGGCCCCTCTAAACAGTGGGTGTCCTTAGAATCACAGAATGGTTTGGGTCAGAAGGGACCTTCAAAGATCATCTAGTCCAACCGTCCTGCCATGGGCAGGGACATCTTGCTCTAGATCAGGTTGCTCAAAGCCCCGTCCAACCCGACTTTGAAGACTTCCAAAGATGGGACAGTCCACAGCTCCTCTGGTCTTGGTTGTGTTATGTCCTACGGAGTCAGGTGCTGCTTCATCCCTGCACCAGATGGGTGCAGCTTTTGGCTGGGTAAAATGCAAGAAGTGCTTGACGTATGCACAGTGTGTGGGGAAATAACTGCAAAGCAGTTTTTAGCAGAATATTAGCAGAAAAACTAAATTAGCCAAGAAGTGGCTGTTTCCTGTTGAATTGTAGGTGATCTCTTTTCCACAATATTCGACTCTGTCAATGTTGTTAGCGTTGCCTTTGTGCTTCTTATTCTACACTTCCTCTCAGGAAGGGCGGGTGCAACTTAAATTCTTTGCGAACTTGCAGGTATTGAATGTACTTTCTTGGAAGCTTAAGTAACCCGAAGCAGCATAATGTTTCCAGTAACATTACACTCTTTGTGTCTCTTTCAGCATCACAGACAGTGCTGTAGAACCATTAAAAGCTGATCTGGCTGAACTGGAACAGTTGATTAAAGACCAGCAAGACAAGATTTGTGCTGTAAAAGCTAATATTTTAAAGAACGAAGAAAAAATCCGAAGGATGGTTCTTAGCATAAACCTGTCTTCAAGAAGGTGAAGAAGAGGGGGAAAAAATAATTAAAAAAAAAAAAAAAAAAAAAGCCTTGGGACTGACAGACATTCCTACCAAATAAAAACAAAATAGTGGAGAAAACTAAGATATACCTTGTTTAGATATAAAATATTTAGGGACCAGAAGTCTAAAAAATTATATGAAATCCCATTATTGCACTGATCTTTCGATGTTGATATTACCCAGGACAAAATTATATTCATTTCAATGCTCAAGTTGCCAGAGCTATTAAAATAACTTGTTTGTTTAGATGTGAACTGCTGTTACTCACTTAGCAGTTTCCCTCCCTGGCCCGTTGAGCACAGTTTCTCAGCCACTTCTCTCTACATCTCCTTCTTCTCCTCATTTCCATGGAGGTTGCTTTTGAACACTCTGTCATGAAAAACGGGTATTACATACCTCTTTTGCCCCCTTAAAAAAATGTTCCAAACTCCTGCAGGTCAGACGGTTCCTGAGTCCTGTTTTTTATGAACGGGGAAAATTATCTAAAAAACGATGCTGCGAGATCAAGAAGTAAAGCTTTGTGTAACCTGCACTTCTTTAAACCATTACAGAGATGATGTCATGTTGTCAGAGCTATCAGGAATCTTATTAGGAACAACTGAAAATGCAATACGAGCATCACCACATAAGGGAGCAGAAGTATTTTATCTGCAGAGGTGTTAATTCCATTTTTATTGCATATGTTCATTTGGAAAGGATTAATTTAAGTACCTGTTTCCTCCCAAATGTATGTTCCTGTAACTTTTTGTACTTGAATAATTCCACTGATTTTTTTAGTTAACTGCAGATGTCTGTACTGTTTTCCTAATGACCTCTTGAGTGTACCCTACTTATTCCTAAATCTGCAAAGCGTATTAGCGTAGACACAACTATATGACGCTGCACTGAGCACAGAAGGCTTTAGTCCCCTGCAAGGCTGTTCTCTCAAGATTTTTGTAAGGTGCGAGCACATCTTCCTTCTCCTCCCATGTTGTTTGGATTGTGTATGAAGTGCTAGTGTCCTTTTTTTTTTATTCCTTCTTTGGCAAATCTGTGGTGTTTTTTTTTTTTCTTCTTGGTTTCTTTTGTTGGTATCTGGACCTCAAAAAACCTACCAAGCAGATCATCACCAAATAGCGTGAGTATTTAGTATGTTAAATACAGACATTTTGGAGAGCAGGATGCTTTGCTGCATGGGGTTTTGGTGGGGGTGGAGAGGAAATAGAGGACTTGTGTAGAAACAGGAGAAATATTCTGATCTGTTCTTAACAGCATGTGACCCTATGGTCTTTGCTTTTGAATTGTCACTCCATTTTTTTTATTTCAATAGTGAACTTAAATAGTGAAGCAATAGTGTGGTCCAGAGAGGCAGGACTCCTGGAGTGACCCAGCCCTGCGTTGCCACCCTCTTGTAGTGTGCGTTGCTTCTCACCTGGGGTTAGAACCTGTCCACTGCTTCCTGGGTCTCATCACAGGAAGGAAACGGGGCTCGGGATGTCCACCAGCATCCCGAGATCCCAGAACTGATGGTGAAAGCTTGCGTGCTCAATATATAACTTCAGAGCAGTTTGAATGCTCCCTCCTTTCTTTCTTTAAATACTTGCATCAAAAAATAGGGGGTTTGGTTGGATTACGCAGAGCCCTGCTTAGATGGTGTTTGACCCCCTGAGCCTCTTGTCCCTCGGTGCTTCTGTTGCCACTGCTAGAAGACACCCTTTAAATGCACGGAGAGATTTGTTACCAGTCCCCCAGCCTTTGTCATCCCCTTGGTGCCTCTCCCATGCCCGTTCTGCATCCACAAAGACCAGCGCGGTGCTGCTGGAGCACGGGGCTGGCAGGAAAGCAGTAAGCAGGGTGTTTCAGGTGTTTTCCAGCGATGTGAAGTGATTTCAGCTCTGCCCTGGGTTAAACAGGATTTAAATCATGACTTTTCCTTTCCCTTGGCTACTCCATTTCACGAAGATCCCCCTCATCTTCCTCACCGCTGATGGGCGCTGCATGGTCTTCGCGTGGCGATGTGACCCCTGCGTTTGTCTGTCCTTGCGTTAGGAGTGACTGTCCCCTGAGTCCGGGTGGAAAGCCTTAGGGCTCGTATAAACCTGGGACTTGGAGGCACTGATTTGGTTCCTGGGAAACCTTGGGGATGACTTCCTGCATCTTTATGCACCCGTTTTCTTAGGCTTTCTGCCTCAAATATAACTTTAAACAAGAATCTGTTAGTGTTGGGGTTTAATAACATGCCTAACGTCTCCCGCAGTCTTAGCTGGCGCTGTGTCAAGGTTCGCTTTGTTTTCCGCTACGATGGAACAAAGCTAGTGCCTTGGAGCTGAGGCTTGGTTTGATTTTTAAAGGCAGGTTGAGGATGCAGTGCCGAAAAAGCAAACAAACAGCTGTGCCTGACGAAGGGGAAAGGATGAAAATGGATAGAGAAGAATGTGTGCGTGCATCTGCCTGCGTCTCTTGCATGCGATGCCTTGCCCGGGCCTTGGGCTTGCATTTCAGCTTGTGGGTGGTTCATTAGGAAGGGAAACTTCGCTAGTGCGGTGGTTTGGGGTTTAAAACCCTTACATTGTCAGGCCCCTCTGGTGCTAATGGAGCCTGACAGTTCTGGGAAGCAGGACTTGTATTTCACGACGTGCCTGACATTCCTCTCTTGTGCAGGTCGGGAAGTGGCTGCCAGCCCCTCTGGGTTAGGGCTGGGGAATATTTCTCAGCTGAAAAGGTAAAGCTGTTGGCAGGATCCCAAAACGCAGCGGCTAGCCAAGCGAGGGACACCGGTGGGGCGACAGGACCTCCCCAGATCAGGAGGACTCGGGTCCAGGGACAGAGGAGGTGGGAAGGGAATGGCGGGGTAAGCTCAGAGGTCTTCATCTGAGCTCGGAGGTCTGAGGACGTTGGTGCATGCTCTGGGTGTTGGAGATGGTTCCCTAGGGTGGGAATGGAAGAGGGTTAGTTCTGTGCGCAGCGGTGCAGGGGAAAGGAAGCCTGAAGGGTTGAGGTGTGTGAGATGGGGCTCGGATGGAGTTTAGGTACCAGAGGGTCCAACTGTGGTTGTGAAGGACCCCCTGCTCACCTGGGACCTCACCCCTCAATTCCACAGACACCAGTGCCAGGTATCCCGAGTCCAAATATGCTGGCCATTTAAGCTGCTTCTAGATCAGCCCATTTGTTGAGCATTCTTCAATTCACCTCGTTGTCAGGCTAAGCTCAGAAATAGGGCTCCCTAGAAAAGCCCATTTCTCTACGTTGTCTGCAAGAGTAACCTTGGGCAAGGAAGCTCAGGTAAGGCTGTTTACTTTGCCGGTGTCTAAAGTTGTGAGGTTTGTCTCACCCACCCATGAGTTTATGGGTCCTTCAGTCCCAGACTGCACACCTTAGCTACAGGATCAGGTATCTCTTCCCGTCTCATGGAGGCTATCTGCCAGGGTTCCTCACCCACCACAAAGGTAGAGGCTCTCCACACCCCTTCTCCCTCAAATTCTCACTCCCCACTGATACCTCCAGATGGAGACAGCTTCTCTTAATTGAACCAGCTCGCTCAGGGGCAGAGCTCACTCTTGTTTTGGCCCTGATGGGACATGGTCCTGCTTGGAGGCACGTAGATATGGAATTAACAGCTTTGCAAACAAGCAGCTCTTGCCACTCCAGGCACTGGAGCATTTGTGTTTCAGCCTTGGAGGTAAATGCTGTGTGGTTTGTCTCTTCCTGAACTGTGGCTATTTTTGCTTTGAAATATGAAATTCCTGATCACATGTGTGCAACCTAGGACGCACCACCTCCAACACAGCCGTGATGCGCATGTCCCCAAGTCAGACCTGGGTGTCTCCACTCCGTGGAGCTGGAGCCTGGTCTTGCTGTAGATCCCTCTGGTCTGGTTCAGCGATAACCGGGTTGCTGAGCTGCTGGGGATCTGAAGAGCAGATGGAAACTCCTTCTGCTCTCTAAGCCAGCAGGACTGAGAGGGACACGTTGCTTCCTTCGTAGCATGCCCTTGCTTTCAGCTGACTCCTCGCCGCAATTTGCTGTGTTGGTTTTCTTCCTTCATGAAGCCAGAATAGTTCCAAGGCCTCGGAGTCAGTCTCCTGCCTATTGGGTCACTTCGCTTGAGCACATCTTGGAATGTAACAGGGAAAATGCCAATTACTTTTAAATGCTTTAGAATTGCAAAACTCTTAACTATATTTTTGTGTCGGTAGAGAAAAGCCTGGCATTTGTAAGCCAGCCAGCCCCTTTGTGATTTAGGGGACGCAGCCCATTGAAAGCTAATTGAAACTGGGCTCCCAAACAGCTTTAAAAATTGAAAAGCCTCAGTGTTGTTTGTTTTTTTTTTTTTTAATTTTTTTTCAAAGCACCTGGGGTCCATCCGCTGATCCAGCCGCCGCAGCCTGACGTTGCAGAAGTGGAAGGCAGGACCGTGGCTGTGTAGAGCCCAGCAACTGCAGGGCTGCTTGGGTGTTCCAAGGGCTTTTTGGGAATGCATCCTTCTCAGAATCACAGAATCATTAAGGTTGGAAAAGACCTTTAAGATCATCAAGTCCAACCATCAACCCAACACCACCATGCCCACTAAACCATCTCCTGAAGTGCCACGTCTACACGTTTTTTGAATGTGTTTTGAATGTTTTCTCTACCAGGAGAGTCTGAGGAGGTGGCCTAGCACCAGGACCTTGCCTATCTTAGGCAGCTGGACCCTGTCTCAGCTGCATTTGCACTCTCTCCTCTTCCCAGAGTCTGAATGCACGTGTGGAGGTGAGTCAGTCTAGTACGTGTGATGGACTTGGGAGCTGCCAGCCATGGAGTCATCTTCATCGATCAGAGAGCCCCAGGCATGTCCTGCGACGCCCTGGAGAGCTGCCTGCCGCGCCGAGGCACACCTCTTCCAAAAATGCTTCCTGCCATGTTTTGTGAAAAAATATTAAGAAAAATAACATTTCCGTTTTCCAGTGAGAAATTTAATTAGAAGGAATTAAAAAGTATAGTTTATAGTTTAATTTAATGTGATGAAAAAAGGATTAGCTCCTTCCCCCTCCTACCCAAATCAAGATGATGGCAGCCTGGCCTCCAATTGCGTTCGACAGCCGCGGAAGCGTTTCCGCGCTTACCCAGAAGAAAAGGGAGAGAAATTCCACCCCAGATTTACGACTTGCGAAGCAGGGGTTGCATGGGTTGGCCTTATTTTATGTTGCGCTGGGTCCCACAGACTTGACTTTGTTGTGTGCCTGGGAATGGGCTGAAAACTGATTTTTTTGGCTGCTTTTGCAGGTCGCTTGTGTGCTCAGGTGCTGTTTTGGGCCACTGAGGCTCTTGGTTGCGTGTACGTGGTGAAGCGTGTGTTCAGGCATGCGGGGAGCGTGCGCTTCTCCCTGCAAGGTGGGGTTTTTCCCTCTCGGGCGCTTTCCCTGGTTTTGGCAATTTTTTGGCTGGTGATAGTGATTAGGAGCATCAGGCGGAAACAAATGGGAGGGCTCTGGCCCTGGGACCATTGGCACTGCAGGGTTTCCCCCCCGGCTGCGCTCAAGCCAGTTGGGTGGCAAGTTTTGGCACACAGGAGGAACGCTCTGCCTGGTGGTCCCTGCTCCAGCCCTTTCTCGGACATAAACTTTCCAAAGCAAACATCTTCTGCTCAGGGGAAGAACCCAAACTTCTTCCTTCAGGATCTGTTGGCCTCACGGTGCAGCCCAATGGAAGGCAGCTTTCCGCGCCCTCCCAGCCCCAGTGGTTTTGCCCTAAAACGACCTCATTTTAGGTCATCTCAGGACTTTGGCAGAACCAGGAAGACTTACAGCAATGGGTAACAGCATAGTTGTGCTGATTATCTTTGATTGTGCCATTTATTTTGCCCAGAGGCAAGAAGTGGGGATGGGAGCCCTGCTCTGAGATGGCACAGGGAATCCTTCTCCTGTCATCTTGGTCATGCCTTGTTTCTGCACCAAGGGATAAGCTGGTCACCAGAGCTGGGACCAGGATGGAGTTCACCTCCTCCGTTTACTGGAATTTTGGGGAGCAATGTGGCAGGAAATAAATGGGTTGGCCAGACCAAGTGGCCCAGTGATCCTAGAAAGCCTCTAATGCTACTAATCCTAATCCTACTACTCTAATCCTACCGTAATATCTACACTTGGAGACAACTGTGCTGGAGGCATTCTCCCCAGGTGCCATGCCAGAGGCACCCAGGACACATGGGAAGAGGGTGCCCAGCCGTTGCCTGGCCCCATACTTCACCCAAAATGCAGCACTGGGAAACGGACTGTGGGACGTGCAACAAAGTGCAGGTGCCACCTCTGAAAAAGCCTCCAGCCCTGGAGGACAGGGGCTATGCCTGCTGCGTTACGTTGGTCTCACTCTGCCCTGCGCTGGGTAAGGTGGAGAAGCCAAAGGCGATGTGGAAACGCTGTCTTCAGCCTTACAGGGAGAGCAGCACCTGAACATGGGTGAGGACAGCCTTCTCCTTCAAGCTGGGGAGAACACAGATGTGTTCTGCAAATGAGTAAAAAGAAAAAAAAAAAAGGATGTATTTTTTCAGCTTTTGAAGAAGTGGAAATTTCTTTTAAAGGAAAGTGTTGGTGGATTTTTGTTTTTATTTTATTTTACAACTTTTTGTCCTGTATGTGAAAAGGCAGTGTGATTTCTGTTCCTTTTCAGTGCTGGAAGCACTTCCAGGTGTGCTGACTCTGCAGAGGGACGGGGCTGGCATCCCTCAGCCTGCAGGTGAGAGGCTTCCAGAGACAGCAGAGGATGTGGTCTCCCTGTGTGTGGGGCATTGCTTAGATAACTGCCTCCTACCAGCCAGAGCGGGTACAACCCCACGGGCACGTGGTCACCTGCTGAGGCATGGTTGCTTTTCCGAGGGACGTGGAGGCACACGTGCGCGGGTTTAGGTGCTCAGCCACTGGAGTGGGATGGACCCGAGCACTGACCCCCCTGCAGGATGTGCGGCTGGGGAGGGTCCCTGCTCTCTCCTTCCCCCAAGAGGGTGTTGTAGAGGCAACAACCGAAATCTTGGGGGGGTCTGTATGCCCTGTCTTTACTGCAAAGGTTAACAGCATAAATAAGAGAGAGAAGGAAATTTACACAGAAGAAACTACTTACATACCTAAAATAACTGATAGAACCCAAAACCTGAGACGAACAGAAGGAATTTCATTTTCCTGAGAAGAACAGCAGATACAGCCTGCGTGCCCAGGCTATACCAGGACCTGGCTTCCCTCTGTGTCCTGCTGAACCACGTTTAGGGAGGTCTCGTGCCGCAGTGCTGTGGGAGGGAACGGCCCTTGCCTTCCATCCAGCGTAACTGCTTTTGTTTGGAAGGCTAATTATGGACATAAATTCCTCCCTCCCCAAAAGGCCAGAAGAGCCTGTTCCAGATGACCAGGATATAAACCAAAAGGACTTCTATTGATTTAATGGAAAAGGCATATTTTAACAGAGCTCTTTTGTTTCAGAAGACTGACTCAGTCTAGAAGGAAATGGATGGGAAGTGGTACAGGTGAAGCAGCCTGGAGGAGCTGCACAGTATCTCTCAATTCCTGGGCTGGCAGCCTAGCCACAGGGACCGTCTTCTGGCTCACAGCTTTACATCAGATTAGGTTGGTGGCAAGAGGTGCTTTATTTCTTTTGTGCTTTCAGGTTTCTCTGCTTTTTGGAACAGCATTTGCTGATGCTGGAGACCAAGTGTCGGCTGTGCTTGGGAGGAGCTGGGGGTACACAGTGTATTGCAGAGCTGTCTGGGAAGGAGAAGCTGTTTGGATAAGAAGCAGTCGCTCCAAGCAGGAGGTTCCAAGCTGGTCTGGCTTTAACCTCGAGAGGGAGAGAGGGAAAGGAAGTCTTTCTGTCCAATTCAAATAATCTCGGCGGTACTCCCAGCGCACATTACAAAGCTGGAAACTGGAGTCAACCTGAGGTAGGTCGGCATCAGTGCGTGGAGCGTAGGAAAGGGCAGGTGAGAACCAGAAGTGACACTGATGGATTGTGAATGAGCAGCCAGAACACAGAGATGCTGGGCTTTTGTCTCATCACATCCTCCTAAAGGCAGACAAGCAGTCTCTAGCCATTTGCACGATGCTTTTTTTTTTTTCACTGAAAGAGACAGCAGTGGGAAGAGAAAGAGCCCAAGATGCTCCTCTCCACAATACCCAAGTTACTCCGTTGAGCGTCACAGATGCCTGTGCTGCAGTTCTCATTGTAAGGATAGATGGGAAAGAAGTGAGAGTGCCGTTTTCATGGTTCTCAGCTACTGTAATGTCTGAGGATGCAGAGAACAAAGAATGGCTCCTCCAGCATCTTGAAGTGTCTTGTGAGTCTGATGAGTAGGCATCAGAAAAATGGCATTAGAGTCAAGTATGTTTGAAACCAGACTGTGTCAAGAAAGCACTCATGGTTAAATGCGTGTATAAAAGTGTACACAAATTGTATCATGGGCACGAAGGTGAAAGTAAACAGCCTGACAACAAATAGCGAATATAAAAAAAGCCATGATGAACTCCTTTCTCCTGGCTTTCATTTGCACAGGTATTGAAGTCTGTAAGTTGGGGCAACTGGAACAAAGCGCTTGTAAAAGTGTTTCAACATGTACATTAACCTGAGAATAATTGCTCTAATAGAGCGTTTTGACTTCAGCTATTTCTGTCAGTGTTGATGCAAAGACATCCTCACCCCACTGGTGCTTCTATCTGGAAAGTCTGAGGAGGTACTGGGAAATGGTGGCTCCGACCTTAGAAGAGAGGGCCACAAAAATGCTCAGAGGGCTGGAACCCCTCTGCTGTGAGGACAGGCTGAGAGTTGGGGTTGTTCAGCCTGGAGAAGAGAAGGCTCTGGGGAGACCTTATTGCAGCCGGCCAGGACTTAAAGGAGGCTTAGAAGAAAGATTGAGACAGACTTTTTAGCAAGGCCTGTAGCGATAGGACAAGGGGTAACAGTTTTAAACTAAAAGAGGGAAGATTTAGACTAGATACAAGGAAGAAATTTTTCCCAAGGAGGATGGTGAAACCCTGTCCCAGGTTGCCCAGAGAGGTGGTTGATGCCCCGTCCCTGGAAACACCCCAGGTCAGGCTGGATGGGGCTCTGAGCAACCTGCTCTAGTTGAAGATGTCCCTGCTCACTGCAGGGGGTTGGACTAGATGGCTTTAAAGGTCTCTTCCAACCCAAACTATCCTGTGATTCTAAGATGGAAAGCTAGGCAAGAGTGAGCTTGGTGAGCTTTATTTAGTTCCTGTCCTCTGTTTAGCACCCTTTCCAGATCTCACTCCGTTGTGCCCACCTCTTGCAGGCCAGTCTCTTCACTAGCAGTTATGCCTGGAGGGGGGAAGGAGAAGGGGACTGCAAGGAGAGAGAGTGTTATTTAGGTTGGACAAAGATGCATAGCCCTTCCTGGGACGTGCATCTTGATGTAGCGGGAAGGTTTATTTGTTCTAGTCACACTAAGAGTTATTCATGTTTCTTGTCGCTCCTGGCAGGGCAGGAGCTGAATAAAAGCAGCTCTCCCAACAATTTGGGTCTTCAGCAAACAGCCATGGGTACAAACAAAAATATCGTGACAGGAGAGCCAGAGGGATAGCTGTTTTGGCAGATGCACCAAGGGACCTTGATTTAAAGTGTTCCTGAGCAGCCTGGATGCCAGGAAGCTGCTGAGTGGAGAAAAGCCAGAGGACATTTTCCAATAGTGACAGTATTTCAGTATGATGAAGTCGTATGGCTGTCACCATGCGTGGGTGGAGTGGCACAAGGCAGAGGAGAGCAAGAAATGCCCCCTCGATGGCCTCAGTATCCCTGATGGGATCGCGGTGGCTGCAGGGGCAGCTCAGGTGAGGAGCACCTCGTGCTGGAGACCAGCCCTGGAGCCAGGAGGAATTCATGGGCCACCCAACATCCGTAGGTAGTCCTGTGCCGATCAAGTAGCCTGAGAGAAAGGAAGGGTGTTCTCCTCCAGTTTTAGTACTCCCTGGCTCTCAGCTTTTCATTCCTGTCCACAGAAGTGTCAAGAAAGGGCTGGTTTTATGTTTAACTCCGTTAGACGGAGGGCTGTAAACTCCGAGCCCACGTTAATAGGATACTTTGTCTTTCGGAGCCAAAATGGAGGGTGAGAGACCAGGGTCTCTCGCAGCTAAATACTGTTCTATTGTGCTGTGTTTTATATCTGCTGGTAGGAGCAACCAGAAGCTGTGTGGGAATGCGCGTTAAATGTGTTATTTCGTTAAAATGTCACTTTCTCAAGTATCATGCGCTGTATTTGCATGGGGCTTGCGGGCTCGCAGTATGTGACTGCGGAGAGCAACCGGAGCACAGGACCACCCGGAGGCATCCAGCTGCTTCCAATGCAGTGCCACGGAGCGGGGACAGCCTGCGGTGGAAGGCGCGTGCGAAGTTCCACGGCTGGTCTCGGCACCTGCATCTGCTGGTGGCTGGGCTTGGTGCGATGCAGGAGAGAGGATGTCTCCCCGGTGGGAGAAGAGTGTGCTTGGAGAGGGAAGGAGCCCCTCCAGAAGAGGTAAAGCTCTGCCCAGGTTCATGTGGATGGGATGGCTTGATGGCCGTGTAGGGCTGAGTCCCAGTCAGCTGCTGGTGCTTCTGCAGAAAAGGAGTTGGGGGAGTGGGCGGTTTCATTGCACTGTTAAAGGCAACAATATTTTTGGAAAGTGTTGGGTTATTAAGTGCAGATTTCCGTGCACAATTAAGGCTGAAATTTGCTGCGAAGGGAGGGGGGTTTGTGTCAGGTGTCTAATGCCCTCTGGAGTTCACTTCCAGCTCACTCCAGGGCCTGCCCAGAAAATTTGTCCTTAATTATTTTGTGCAAGGGCAAAGGGCCCTTTCTCATGTCAAAGACGTAATTTGCTTTCTGGCCACCCCTTTGACTCACCTACTGTGGACCCCCACACCTTCATAGACTCACAGTACTTGCTTTGACTGTCTCCTGGAGCTTGGCTCTCTTTTTACACCCTTACACTCGTTGCCAAGTCTGTAGACACTTGACTGGAAAACTACAAGGTCAAGCAGGTCAACCACTGATGCATCTGCTTGGTGAAGGTCCTGTTGCTTGCTCTGAAGTCCCTGCGTGGTAAAGACCACTAGAGGACCGTGATACCACTGAAGTTGTTTAAGAAAGTGCCCTCTTTGGAGTTGCATCTTCTCTAAAGCTTTGGGAGATGGAAATGTAGTATCCCAAGAGTGTTCCTAGGCTCAAAAGCAAGGATTAATCAACACTGGCATGTACATTTATATGTGATTGGCTCTGACTCCTCTGGGGGTGGTTGCCTTAGAGGTCTTGAAGCTTTTTGGTTTTTTGCTGTAACAGGAAACAAGGTGTTAGGTATGGTGCTAGGCTTTATCTGGCCAAGAAGATCAACATCTCTGCAGACATCCAAAATCAGGCAGCCCAATCTCAGGCTTCGGAAGAACTGGACTCATGAGGAGGGAATCTGTGAGTGGGCCTAAGCCATCCTTAGAGAAGTGCAGAAGAGGCCGTTCAATGGACACTGCCTTGCTTGGCAGAAAAGACATCCAAAACGGCTGTGTCACTTGAAGGGATGGTGATACAGCTGCTGTCAAGTCAAAGGACTATGTCAACACATCTACTAGGACAGTGGCTAAACTGCCTCCTGATTGCTGAGAGCAGCTTTCGTGGCTGGCCAGGGACCTTACGCATCTTGTAAGCACGCTGGAGAAAGCCTGGCTGCCCCAGCAAGCCTTAGGTTTGGGGGAAGGATGGTCTGACAGGTTGGCCTGGGGGACAGGAGCTTTGCAGGTAGCTCTTTGCTGTGCCCCAGGCTTAGTTCATGATCCATGGAATGTTCCTGCCTTGCAGTTCTTCTGATCCAGTGGTGGCACCAGGGGTCTCTTTCTCCCACATCCTTTTCTCTTGTCTTCTGACAGCTGCAGCTGGACATCTGGGTTTCCAAGCCAGGGCTCAGAGTGAAAGACAGACTTGTGCCACCAGGAATTAATCTGTGAGGGTGATGAGTGGGATGGTTCTTCAGGGCAGCCTTTACAGGGTCTGGAGGAGCAAAACGTTGGAGGCAGCTAGACACCTATTTTGGGGTCAGGACTGTTCTGTTTGCCATGTCTGGGGCCCTGGGAGTGGATTGGGACCAGCGTGCTGTGGTGAGAGGAATGAGGACAGATTCAAATAAGACAAGTGATATGTTACCTTTAACACCAGGGAAAACAGAAATGGCTCAGGGAAGCTGAGACAACATTTCTGGAGCAACATAAGGTTTTTTTAAACAATTTCCTGATTACTTTGACTGCTTGATCTTACAACCAGAGTATTGCTCTGGTCTTATTTCTTTGCATTTCATTTCCTAAGACGTCCTGAAGAGCAGGGAGTGAAAAATAAAATATAAACCTGGCATGTATTTTACAAGCTGTGCCGGCTTCTCCCACAGACCCCCCTCAACCCTTTGAACCACAGCTGCTCAGATAGCTGAGGTCACTGGAAAGGCTCCTACTGACTTCAGGGAGCTTTGAACCCAGCCCGTAAGCAGCGATGCACTTGCAAGCGTGACCAAAAGGCCATTTTGGTGGAAAAGCTCCCACTAGAGAGACTGGGTCACAGCTTGGCCAGGGGCTCTCGTGATGAAGGAGCCACCCTCGTAGCACCGTCGCTGCTGGATGCACTGCACGCTAACGGAGCTGCGTCAGCTACGTGCCTCCCACTGCCTGACAGCAAGGGAAGGAGAGGCACCTCGTTTTCAAGTCTTTGGGGTGGATCAGGGTTTTCAGACCACGACGGGGCTCCAGTCGTCTTCCTAGAGTGTTTGTGGCAGCTCCCAAGCATCAGCTTTTTCCTTTGAGCTCTACAACAAGAAGTGTGGTTAGAAATTTTTTTGAATGGGGAAAGTTTCTTGCCTCAGGCCAAGTGCAGAAATGTGGAATGGATTTGGATCAAACTTTTTTTTTTTTTTTTTGCTTTTGGAATTTTATTTAAAGAAAAAAAAATAGTGCCTTGGGCAAGAGCTGAAGCATGGAAAATTTTATCCCAAAAGGTGGATGCTTTGTGAAATTATGATCGTGTGAAAACAGGTGGTTAAGCTGAAATGGTTTTACAGATTTAAGTACAGAGGGTGCTACCAAAAACGTGTTATAAATCCTGGAGTGAACTCTTCTTGAAAGGCAGAGGTAGAAGAACAGGCCATCAGCAAGTAACCTGAACCACTACCAAACCCACAGGCGACTCCAGAACTGGTAAAGCAGCCAAACAAAATGAGGAGAAGCTTTCTGAAAGGTCAGCAAGGGAGCCAAGTCCAGGCCCGGGCTTCGGTATTTAAACTCAGTCTTAAAAACTACACCCTAGTGACTGGTATCTGGCTGGGACAAATTTTACTTGCAGCACCTGATCCAAAACCTGCTCAAGTCAATGGCAAGCGCTCTGTGAACTTCTCCGAGTGCTGGATCAGGGCCTTAACGTGCAGCCAGGAGGAGAAAGATGGAAGGACTGTGCTGCAGCACGTCGCAAGGTGGAGGAAGGGCTGGTGCTACGCGAGAGCCAGAACCACGCTGCCCTTTGCTGTGAAAACCGGTGGACGTACTGCTGAAGGTGGAAATAGGGTCCTGGGGAGAAGAAGGTCATGGTGAGTTGGGGGTCTGCAGCTGTGAGAGATCAGGAAGGAAGGCTTTACAGCCATTAATGGTGTCATTACAGCTAAAAGGGCTAATTACACCAAGGCGTTGCTGCGCAAGGTGCTGTATAAGCACGTGACAGGAGAGGGACCCCGTCCCGTGCTGATCTCGGTCGGCACAGAAAAGGGGCAGCAGTGCTTTTCAGCTGCCTGGATGGTTTCCAGTGAGCATGATGTGTGGCTGTCCTTGTCCTCTTTGTGATGGACTCTGCTCCTGCTGGAGCCCAGGGCCTCAGAAATACAACTTCTGGGTGGATTAAGTTAAAATAAGTAAGAACATTTACTTGTTCAACTAGTGGAATGATCTGTGAGTGAAAGTCCATTTTGGGGGGATGAATGTGCCTACACATGCGTGTATATTCTCTAAAGGATGCTTGACTCAGTTTTCTATAATGGCAGACTGTCTATTGTCTTCATATGTCCAGATTGCACTCATGAGATAAAAATAATCTAGTTTTGCCCTTTGTCTTACCCCTTCTTCACATATCCTCACAGAAATGCAGGATCCCCCACAACGTGCCTTGGGGAGCCCAACTCATCCCAATAGTTAGCCGCAGAACCAAGAAAAGACGCACCGGAAAGTGTCCACCTTTGTGCAGACCTGACGTTAGCTCAGCAAGGACCTGCCTGGGAATGAGATGCTGCTCCCAGTCCCCTGACTCCCTTGGGTACAGCCTCGTCCCACCGAGGTCCTCCCAGATGACCACTGAGGACAGCGGTGGGGGGACAGTGGTGCTCCAGCTTGACGCCTCACTCCCAGCTTCGTTATTAATGTGCGCTGGCGTACTGCTTTTAGGCTCTCCGGGTCAGTAGGAATGAGCTGATTTCTGTCGTGTTACTAAAATGTAAGTGTGATTATGAAGTGTTATGATATATGGTCTGCAGAGTTTTACAGCTGTGTCTTAAAGGGCCCATAACAAGTAAAGGAAAAAAAAAAGGGGGGGCCTTAAACTGGAAGCCAGGAATATAGTCAAATTAAGGAGTACAATGGCAGTGTTAATTAAAACCCCTCAGAGAGAAGGGGGGAAGGAAATGACTTAACTCCCAGCGCTGTCACAGGATGGTTATTGCCCAGGGATAAAACAAGGGAGAGGCAAGCCAGAGGCTGGAGAGACTAGCTTGGGCGATGGGAGATAAAGCCTTAACTTCTACTCTCGCCCCTGCCGCAGAGCAGGTGGGTATCCTCGCTTTGTCGGGAGAGCGAGGAGGGGCATACCAACCATGGAGAATTTGCTGGTTGCCTGAACACTTTGGTGTATGGAAGCCCTTAAAGAAGACCTCAACCAAAGTGAAGAGCTGCAGCCAGCGACACTTTGTCCTAAGCACTTCCGTTATTTCTTTTCATGTTAGACCATAAATCTTTTGACCATCTACAGAGGAAGTTGGTTAGAAGTGTTCCTCTGTAATTCTTACCATGTGAGAGCATGGGTGCAGGTTCTATACAACCTGCTTTGGTAAAGAAGAGTGCACTGAGGTCTTCCTGGAAAGTCCAGTGACCAAGAGTTGGTGGTTCCATGAGGGCCTGCAAGGGCTTCCTCCAGGTCCTGGGTGCAGGTAGGGTAACCAAGTGTCTGGGCTGTAACGTATAGTTCGCATGGTTGAGTAGCAGTGAAAAGAGGGTTTGAGATTTAGGGGTTCTTTTGGACCCCTCACAGTCAAACCATGAAAAAATTCATAAATGAGCATGGCACTTACCAGAGCAAAAGCTGGAAGCTCGTCTTTACCAGCAAGAAAGAAGTGTAAGGTTGCCTTTTTCTGGCAGAAGCAGATTGTTTTCCTATGCACTCAGGAGAGAAAAAGAATCTATTTTTGCCCTATTGTCTTATCCTTTCTTCACATGTGCTTGACAGAAATGCAGGACCCCATCACCGTGCTTTGACCCCTCGCAGCTTTGTCCTCAGTCCCTGTGAAGCAGGATGGATCTTGACGTTTCTCCACCAGCCTCCCCAAGGAGGGCCTTGTTCTGCCACCAGGTTTCGAGTCAGAGCAGCATCTCTTGTTCCAAGCCCAGACAGACATGGCACAGCATCCGTTGGACAAGTAACTGTCCAACTGCTTGAGCTTTCTCTTTGTGTGTCCAAGCCTCGCAAAAAAAATTTCCCAGAAAATGCGAGCCTAAAATATCCCTCTGAGGTCAGTGTGAGACCTGCTGCAGGGGGATGGGAGCTGCTCCATTCCAGCCTCAGATCTCACATCCCTCTGGAGAGCTTCAGGCCTTTTATTCATGCCTTGGCTCCAAGCGTGGCTTTTTCCCCTCAAACCAATCCAACTGGAAAGTGTTTAGGAACTGCTAGCCTTGCTGTTCCCCACTTCATCTGTTCAACACAGTATCTTCCATTCTCTTTGAGTTTTAGGAGTTTATTAGGTGAGTCAACACTTTCTGATCACAGCCATAACTTCAGCACCTGCTGTGGTGAAGGTGCAGCCTTTCGAGATGACTTCATGTCCACCATTGAGGTTTTCCTAGAGGTAAGTAGGATTGGATGAGGCTTTTTTTTACACGACACCACTCAGCTGGGCTGCTGGATAACACAGCTCCATCCAGGTCAGTACAAAGTCCAGATAAACTTAGATCAGACCTCAAGCCCTGCCAAAGACTTGTAGATCAAAGCAGTAAGAGTATTGGCACGGGACCACAATAACATTCAGTATGTTGGCTTCCTCTCCAGTTCTGCAACAGATCTCTGTCAGTCTGGGGCAGGTCATCTCCCTTCCATCGCTTTTATTTAAATGGCGAGTAACTCACACCACCATCTTTGGGCATTTTTTGTGCACAGTTGTGCATTTGTGCACAGTTTACAACAGTGGAACTAGGGCTTGCAAGAGTGCCAACAGAGATCAATAGTAATGATAGAGAAGAATTAGTAGGGTCTAATAGTGACTATTCTCCATCTGTTGGAGACTAGCTTTCTTAAATGATCAGGTACCACTGTCTTTCTCCTCCTGTGTTGTTGGTCTACAGCACTTTCTGCCTATTTCATAAGTCTATTTGGCAGTGTGAAATGCCACGCCGCATTTTGGGGCACTTTCTCTGACTTAAAGAATGGTCCTTACAGACTAATTTGTGGTACCGCTAATGCACTATCTCAAGTAAACAGTGAAAATATCCTGTCACCACGACGAGAAAGTAACCAGGATAGGTTTTTATAGCTGGCAAAGCTGAACCACCGTACTCTGCATATGGGAAAGCTAATTTCTCTGTTTTTTTTTTTTTTCTATGTCTAAAATGACTCAAACCCCTTCCTCTATGTTCTGGGAGGATGTAATTTTCAAGGTGGTGAAACCTCACAGCAGCAAGAGCTGAGTAAGTTCACAGAGAGCTGATCACACCTACTTGCAAGAACTCATGCTACATTTACTTCTCCTGGTTTAATGGCGGAGAGGAAAAGGAAGGAAGAGGACATTTCTGACATAGGATCTGGCAGCACAGCATGTAAGGGAGGGCTGATTTGAAGGCAGCGCCCAATCAGCCCAAGGCAACTGGAACCAAAGATGCAGCAGAATGTAACCAATCTTGAAGACACTGTCTTCTTTTAAGCTGAAGGACTGTCTTTTATTTGGACAACTGTTACCCTCAGACACTTCCAGCCGTGCGGGAACAAACCCGGACTATGTTTCCAGTCATGCAGCTGGACATTCTTCTGGAGCCCAGAGTCTGAGAAGTACAAGCGACTCTTCCTGTGTTTAACCTGAGCCTGTTTGCCATCCCATTGTTACTGTCCCACTACCTAATGCATCTCCTTTGCTGCAACACTGGGATCGGGTGGCCAGCAGCAGCCCTTGTTTCAAGCCTCCTAGAAGAAAACCAAGTGCAAAGCCGCACTTGAAGGTCAGAGAGGGTCACACTTGTTCTGTGCTAGAAATCTCTCGCTGGCAAGGGGCCACTCTGGAGTGTCCAATTCCTTGTCATTAACTAGAGGAAAAGCTGCTTTTGCTTTCCTTTGGCTTTCTTAGAAGCTGGGCCCTTTTCCTCAGGTGAGGAAAAGTGTTCTCCTCTCCAAGGTGGCCTGGTGCAACTCCTCACACCAGTGCCCAGCCAATGCAGGGCAGAGAAAGGCTTTGTAAGCGGGATATAGCAGTGCTGGTACGTCACAGAGTCTTTTCAATGGGGTGCTGGGGTACGTCTGCTCTTCCACGATGATGAGGCGTAGGGCAAAATCTGAGCAGGATAAGCCAATTGCTATAGAGTAAGTTATCCTAGAATCATTTAGGTTTGAAAAGACCTTTAAGATCATCAAGTCCAACCATTAACCTAGCACTGCCAAGTTCACCATGAAGTCATGTCCCTCAGCCCCACACCTACACGTCTCTTAAATCCCTCCAGGGATGGTGACTCCACCACGTCCCTGGGCAGCCTGTTCCAGTGCTTGACAACCCTTTTGGTGAAGAAATTTTTCACGATATCCAACCTAAACCTCCCCTGGTGCGACTTGAGGCCATTTCCTCCTATCCTATCACTTGCTACTTGGGAGAAGAGACCGACACCCACCAAGGACCCAGGGCATGCTTGTCCCCATAGTCTGCGTTCAGTTGCCCAGAGGAACACGTATTCTTCCTTGGGAGGGGAATGAAATGTCGTTACTTGCTAATTCCCCAAGATCGGCATGAAGTTAGAAGGCAAAATGATATGTGCAAGCCCCAGAAATGAGGAGTTTAAGGGTGACAAAGTGGCTGCGGGCTGGAGTTTCCAGCTGTCGCTTCCTAGGGGAAAGAAAAAAATGCTCACGCCTGACCAAAGCCCCTCCTGGAGGATACATCTCCTGGGAACTCTCACTTTGATGGCTGTGAAATCCATAAAGTTTTTCTTCTTATATCTGGGAAACTACAGTCAAGCTCCTGTGGGGCTGTCCTTGGTTAAACAAATGACGGTAAAAATAACTCACAAATGCAACACCAGCATGGGCACATAAATCAACGCCTGTGAGTGCCCACTTAAGGTAAGGTGCCTTCTTTTGGGGGTCATGTCTGTGAAGGAGTCATCCTGCAAGCGAAATCCAGTCGAGAGGGAGGAGGCAAAGTCCCGTCAAGATATGACTCACCAATCCATCAGCGATTTAATTTCGGAAGAGATAGAAGGATTTAACGCGGCTGTCAGCAGCATTCTTCAGGTCGCACTGCTGCATAAAAGAGAGTGTTAGAACCTGGGACTTAAACTAAACAGATTTCCTATAGGAAACACACACAAAATTACATTGCTTCTAAAGTTACTTTTATAGACATTTTCCCTGAGAAATATTTCTCCCTGGAAAAATAAATTCACAGGATGTAATTAAAACAGTTATATGTGTACGCTGGAATGGCCCCCTTTAAGTGCTTCACCAAATGCACCACTAAATAAAGGAATGAAAGCCAGCTTTGTTTAAATCTATTAATAACAATATGTATTAATTATAAAATGAGACATTGTTCTGTTAGTTTATGGTTATGAAAATAGCCTTTAATAAGGCTGACACTGGAGTACTCAGCTTTTCAGTTGTCTGTGCTGTTAAAAGGGGCTTTGAAAATCTACCATAATCTACTTCTTTTACTTGTCAAACCCTGACCCGATAAAGGCAATGGGTATCAGGTTCCATACCCCATGGATTCTGGTAATAACCAGGTGCTGATGACTGTATTTTTTCTGCTTTTCTTGCCATTTTCTTTGTTTTTAGCTTTTGTTTAAACAAAAAAAGAGGCAACTGCATTGTATTAGAGTTTAATGTTCGCGCTTTAGAGGGAACAAAGCCTTAAGAGGTTTGTATTGATCCATCTCTGCATTGAGCGGGGTGCATTGGTGCTCCCAAATCTGCTCAGAGAATTAGGGATAATAATCATCTCTGCCCCTCCCCTGCAATGCCTCAGTCCAGCAGCATGTGGCAAATCTACTCACCCAGCTCTGCAAAGTGCCTAGGCTGCAACACCCCTTTTCTGCCTGGAAAAGGATCCTCAAGGGTGTGGAGATGTTGCAGCCTGATGCCAAGCAAGGGGTAAGTTTTTCCTCCTGTGGTTTCCTGCTTTTGGAGAAGCTTTGTGAAGCATCAGGGAGGGAAGGCAGCTTGCTTCATCAGTATTTATAGCCCAGCTAAAATATTCTTGCGAGGCTATTCTGTCTTTCCTTCCCACTTCTCACACCAGAAGGACTGTGTAATGCGATACTCCAATGGTGGTGGTGTTAAAAGCCGGCTGAGATAGCCTGACGTGTTGGAAGATGCTCTTCGTGTCGTGGCATCTTGCGACGTTGCCTGTCAGCTCCTGCTGAATCAGTGCAGCGGCGAAGAAACACCCCTGCCTGCCCCTCTTCCCTGCATGCTCCTTACGCAGGCCATCTCTTGCGTTAGAATTTATTATACCCGATTGGGTATCTTTGATGAGTTCATTTCACCTTTTATTCTATCTTAGTAGGGATACAAGCTAAAAGCCAAAAGCCAAAATTACACCTTTACACCAGTATAAACACAATAATTGCTATTATTGCTATTGCTATATTGCTGTTCTGATCACCAAGAGAACATTTCCATGCCCTTCAGGCATGACTGGCCATGTTTTCTGTATCTCTCTCAAGCAGAGCAGGGTGACATTTCTAATGCATCTCCAGTCCAGGACCTCTTTTTTAGGGTAGAGGTAAGAACTCGGGGTCATTTGTTAAAAGGAATCTTGCATCGCTGTTCGCACTTGAGGGAGGAGAGAGATCCTGTAAGAGGGATTATCAGAATGTTATTTCTTTACTGGAAGGTGATTTTTGGTAGCCAAAACATTTTAAATAGCCTCTCCAGAGCCACTTCCAATAAGACAAAGAAAAGATAAAGAGACAAAAGCAGCAGCGAAAAATGAACAGGGGTTGATCTGAAATACCTTGAAACAGAAACCCCGTTCCCTGGGAAGGACCGGGAGCAAGGGGAGGTGGTTAAACGTGCGGAGTCGAGAGTCGATTTTCATTTCTTAATTAGCTCTAAACCCCCGTGCCCTGCCACCGCGAGTGGGAGCCAGGCCGGGGAACGCTGCCCGCGCGTTGCTTCGCAGCTGTTCGGCATCGCCGCATCCGAGCGGGGAAAACAATTGGGGAAATGTTTTATGTTCACACTCCACCTCGGAGGTAGGCCGGCGTCCAGAGCGTGCCGTAAAACAGGCAGGAATGCCGCTGGTTGGAAACACACTCGTAATTCTTGTGCCCCTCTTTCCAAAAGACACCTTTCTTCATTTAATTGTTTTAAAACCGCAGCATGTTCGTATTACCCTCCGTGGAAATCACATCTGAAAATGACTTTGTAGTTTCTTTTTTTAGCATTGGGATTTGAGTAAGGGGGTAGTTCTTGCTTGGTTTAGTTTCCTTAAATCCCCCCTCACCGTAACAGCCGGGGGCTTCTTTTCCCCTTTTATTCTCCTAGGGCTCAATTCAATAAATACACATCCGGCTCCTTCGTGGTCGTAGTCTGGCTTAATGAAATTGTGCTAGGCACTTCCAAGAGAAGGATGTTTATTTTTCTCTGCTGATTCGGTTAGGCTGGTCCAGGTCTCGTGTGCCCGCAGAGCCGCTCTATAAAGAGACCCTTGTGATTGCAGCGGGGACGTTGTGTCAGCCGGTAAGTGCCTGCACTCACTCAACACTGGGATTCTCTTACTGCAGAGCCGGGGTGCGGGCGGGCGGCTGTATTTTCTATATACAACGCACAGGGAAAAAAAAGCATGCTAAGAGCACAGTGTTAAGGTGGGAAAGTCAAGCACTTGCAAGGCAGATATAGCTAGAGCTGTCTGGAGAGCAGGCTTAATTCATCTGTTTATGTGAACACATTATGAAACAGTCTCCTATTTTTGCATAGTCCCGTGCTTGTTTTTTAGTTAACAGCATTTTCTGGCTTTTGCCAGAACTTGCCACTTTCACAGTGTGCTTTCTCCGTAGAAGCCCAACACGGTGTTGATCCTGACGCCTGTTCCTAGCTGGATGCAGCGGTGAAGTCGGGCATCTCCAGAAGCACTGCTTCTTGGAAGGGAGGTGGAGGTGCAGACTTTTATCACTAATACAGGTTTATGAGTTTGTTGCTCAATGCTGGTGAGACCAAATTTTGCGGCAGACCTCATTTGAGACAGCACTCCTATTTCAAGTTACTGGGAGCTGCACCCTTGGGTCTGAATCTGGACTGCCCGAAATGTCTTGATGGGTTGGACTAGATGATCTTTAAAGGTCGCTTCCAACCCAAGCCATAGTAAAATTTCTATGAACTATTTGCTGTTTGACTTCTTTGTATCTTTGCAGTGAAGTACAAAAGCCTGGCAATGTGCAGCGTGGATGGACTGATGCAGGAAAGCCAGATGCATTCAAATGCCAGTAGTTCAGGGTGATTCCTGTTCCCTTTGGGCTTGGCTCTAAACATTCGCAGAATAAACCATGTTCCTTGCCTGAGAGACTTTCAACCAAAGGCACAAGGCAGAGGAAGTGTCGTGCCAGCGTTGCCAGCAACAAGCATTGGGAAATCAGGAGTCAGGTCTCTCTGGACTCTTAGTTCCTGATCTGAAATTGATTTTGCAAAGCATCAGATTAAAAACAACCCACATATTTAATTCTTTCATTTTTGCCTTCCCACTCACAATTTCAAAGTTTTCTACCCGGTGATAAAGCCCGCAATACATTTTTGAATGAAAGCGAGGTGCCTTTTACAGCATCTCTGGCTCTGCTTTCCATGACATGGGGGTTAGGAAATCTCCATCTTCCCATTGTGGGAGATGGGGACACGGTGGCTGAGGGAGCATCAGAGATCTGCCAAAGATCATAAAGTGAGAGGCAGGAGTGGGAAGCTGGATCCTATGAGTGGTAGTCTGTTTTCTTCCTCCTTGTGTTGCCCTCAGCTTCTTAAACCGCATCCTTGCTTTGAGACGAGCTGGTCTTGATGCTTTGAGTTAGATTTGCTTCCCACAGCTCCTGATGGAAATGTTTGGTGGTTATAAAAAAATGGAAGGGATTCCTTTCAGCCTCCTTTTTTGATCTGCAAAACCCAACCAAGTGTTTCCATTACGGCAGCTACTTCTTTCTTCAGCCAAGGATGGAGACGGTACGCTGCAGGCTGGGAAGGATGTCCATCCATCAATACATTGCTGTTGGCTGTTGGGTAAGCTGGTGTTAGCCCTCTGGTGAGTACACCTCAGTGTGCGGGAGATTCTGGTCCAGAAAAAGGAGAGAATGAAACCAATTGGCTAACTATAAGTTGGAACAAAGATTCTGATTCTGTCTGTTGTTTAATGTTTTAAAAACAGGAAAGGTGTTCAGAAGAGACTTTGTCTCCTCTGCATTAACACTCCTGTTGTGATGCAGAAAGCCCCAGGGCTGTACTGGACCTTTCCTTTGCTAGAGACAGAGTCTACAGCCTTGCTGCAGCTTATATGAAACCACTGGAGTTGCCTTGTATTTGACATGTTTGCCTAGGAGCTTATGTACCTTTTCAATGTCTTCAGCAATGGTGCTAGCAAAGTGAAGGACAAACATTCCCGTATTATCCAGCAAATTGCGTCACGGTCTCTTTTTTTTTCTCAATGTGGGGATTAATTTTGGCTCCGCTGGAGCCAGCATCTTTAAACTTAACTGAAATACCTATTTTAAAAATTGTTCCTAGGAGCAAGTAGTCTGTTTGGTTTATTGAAGGAAATGTATGAAACAGGGACGGATTTCCATTGTCAGGTTTACATAGAGATGCATCTGCTCCGTGAAAGGGATCAGAGCTGTGGGTCCAACAGGTAAGGGGTAAAAAACACCCTAAGGCACTTGATGGAGCCGGGTGTCCCATGCCACATCCACCTCTTCTTATTGCTTTAATCAATAATCCCTGCTGCTGGATAGTTCTCACTGCTGATAGCAGTTCCCCTCCCCATTTCCATGCAAATATACTTTCCGTAACTCTTTTATTTTCCTCTGATTATTTAACAGCCAGGCTACTGCTCCTAACATTCCCTTTGCTTACTTAACGTGATAAATGGAAAACCCTCTGGGGGTTTTAGCCATTTGGTTTGCTCTTCAGCACAGTGTCTTTGGCATTTTTCAACATTGAGAGCAAGTGCAAGAGAAACCACCTACCTGAGGGCGAAACCTGCCCCATCTCGATGCTTGGTGGACCCTGTCTACCTCTTCTCTGCAAGAGATGGGGTCCAGCCCCAAGGAAAGGGTGCACATCCTACAGCACAGGGGCTGAAGATGGCTTGGCTCAGGGCAGCGGGATGAGGTGGACAATGGCCAGACTCAGGGAAAAAGGGAGGGACAGGGAAGGCTGCAGAGAAGTGTTTTACGCATGCATTGTGTATGTTAGAAATGAACTTTTCTCCTCCCCAGCTCTTACAGCTCCTTTCTTTTTTCCTTGCTGTTGCTTTTCCTTGAGGTATTTCTTCTGACAGTTCTACACAAGTGGTGAAAGAAGTTGTTCAAGGGGCAAAAACGAAGGGGAAAAAAGCTTTCCAGTTTTATTTTCCCATCAAAATCTGAATATTTTCTGAAGAGAAAAAAATAGCAAAAAATATAAATAAATCCCTTTTGTCTGCAAATCCCCTGGTGGGAGTGGGGGAGGTTTGACTGAAATGTTCCTGCGTGACTCATTTCTGGGCAGCTCTTTGCCATCAATGGAAACTTGTCCTCAGCAGATTTTATGTTATTTTCTGACCTGCCTGCAAGGAGGTGTTTCGTTTGTTGACTGAGGTAAAGGAGGCGCCTGTTTCTCCTTTGATATTCCCACATCTGCCATCAGAGGAAGGCTCCAGACAGCCATTTCTCCTGGAAAACGGTGATAAAAACTCCATTGGTGTTTCCCTCCCCTGCCTCATGCTGGGGATGTCTCTGATGGTGCCTCAAGCTGTTGATAACGGCCCAATCACAGTAACGAGCCCAGGAGAGTAAATAAATACCTGTAAGCATGCTTGCTTCATGAGCTGGGGACTTGTGGACAAAGTATGGGCTGCGTCCTCTCTCGCATGTGCCGCCTGAGAGACTGGGCTGGTGTAAGCCCTTCCTTGGGTCCTTTGTGCTTTGAGCTAGGCTCTCCTGAGCAGTTCCTGCAGGACAGTACTGGGCTACTGAGAAAGGATTTCCAGAGCCGGAACCTTTCATGCCCCTAACAACAGCAAACGTTAGGAAATGAATGAGAAAAAAGTGCAAAATCCTGCTCTCTCCTCAGGTGGTTGGATAATTTTATTGGGAGAAATGAAAGGGGCCTGTAGGCCAACGGTTGTCCTGTTTCCTTATAAATAAGCATCCTCTGGTCAAGGCTAAAAATACTCACCAGCAAACATCCAAGGATCAGAGACGATGGGTGGTCCATACCTCTCTGGGCACAACCAGGATGAAACACAACTTTTATTTTTTTGGCCATTTTGCCTTAATGGTGTTGGTGCATGGTGAAGCCCGTGTAAATTTTGGTTAAAAAAGGTTGCCTTTCTTGTGATTGCAGCCCCAGTCCTAATGACAGTCCCGGATGCTGGAATTAAGTTCTCCTCCCATCTCATTCCTGTTTTCTGTTGCAGCCCTTTCTTAATGTACATCTTCATATCCACTTTAGAAACTATACAAATTCCACAGAAAATGTTGAGCTGTGCTAAAAATGGGGGGACGGGAGATACCCCCCCCTCGGCCTTTCCTCACAGATGCATTTATCACCAGGGCAACTTAACTTCAGAGTTCACTAAAAATTCAAGCTGCTGGCTTAGATCCAGGAAGAGAGAAGTTTTATAGACTGAGCTAAGCGTGAATTACAGTTATGGTTACGGCATTTTTTTTTCTTTCTTTCTTTTTCTTTCTTATTTTTTTTTAAAAAGAAAGCTTGGCTGTCACTTTGGCATTGAAGCAGTTACAATTGCTAAGTATTTCATAATGCAGCTTTCTTCTCCTGCTTGGCAGGTCTGGGAGGAACCTTGGGGGATTTAAAAGGTGGTGCCTCTGGAAAGGGTGTTGGAGGTGGGGGGCTAACCTCTCGTTTTAGCACCAGGTATAAATAATTGTTCCTTTCAGCCTGGTTGCAAGGCTCTCAAGATGTCCTTGTTAATCCAGAAATGAGAGAGAAGGAGGTGCATTTCTCAGTCTTGCGCTGTGCAGTCTAACACTAAATGCAACCACTGGCTTAATTCCAGGGAGGAAAAGCTGTGGGTTAACAGGAGTTCACCCCTGCTCCCTCTGCTCTCCTCCGACATGTTCAGGTGGGGCAGACCTTTTAGGTCCAGAGAGGGGGCTTTTGCAGCCCTGAAACTGGAAACCCTTGTTTGCAATAATCCCAGTGACAAAGTGCAGAAAGAAGGGTTAAGCCGCAGGTCTCCGTATGTCCACGCTCCGTGCTATTAGCTTTTCAAGTGCTACACGCTTTACGTGTTGCTCACAGGGGACCCCGCAGAAGAGAGACCACCGCTGGGCTGCGGGGCTGATGGGGAGGGTAGGCTGTGCAGACAGGAGCAGGTTGGAGGGCACGCGCCCAGGTCCTGTGGGGCAGGGACTCTCCAGCCGTGCCCCAGTAGACGGGCTGATACCTTTCTGGTGTGAGTGGTGCTCGATGGGGATCCAACACCCTGTTTCCAGAGCGGGATGGGGCTGGGATGTGTGAACACCCTGTTTCCCTTGGAGAATGGGGAGCATGGTTGGGAGAGGACGGCGAGCGGGAGGATGGGTCTGCTGAGGAGAGGCAGTGGGAAACGTCAGCGAATTTTCTGGGTTTTTGGTTTTTTTTTTAGTTTTCCTTGCAATTTGTTTTCCTTTTTTTCCTTTTTCATTGCTTCAGCATTAGGAGCTGGAGGAAAGGTCCTGCCTAACGAGCGAGTCAGTGTTGTGTTGGCTGTGTTGGATTACTGGCTATTTTTAGATACTGGAAGTTCTCCTGGAGAGAGTCACAGGCCCTGGTCGCTGGGTGGATTGGTTTTCAAGTGGGGTGGGATCCGTGCAGCGGTCTGAAAGGCCACCCACAGATAATGAACTGCCGGCCATGGAGGGAAGAAGGGCCAAGTGAGCTCACCTGCCCTGGCTGCTTGTCCCTTCTGGTGGTGGGCCTGGCCAGGGTGGGTTTCTAGAAGCAATGTGCTCCAAGACAGCGTGCCAGCTGATCCTGATTCCACAGGCTGTCTCGTGCCGGTGGAGCATCTGCCCGCTGCACCTCAAACAAGCAGCAACTGCCTTTTGCAGGCTTTAGAAACAGCCCGTGGATGCCAGCAGCGTTCTAGTCACAGGAGGCATTGGCTGATTATTATTAGGATTACGGGATGATTCAGGCCAAAAGGAACCTCAGGAGGTCATCTACCTCAACCTCGCGGTGGGGCAGGCTGGGAGAGCAGCCAGGGCTGCCCAAGCCTATGCCCTCAGCTTGTAAGGGATATATGTCTGGTAGGAGCAGTCAGGTATGCTGGACCTAAAATTATTTCTCCAGACTTGGCCAAATGCAAATTTACATTTTTCCATTGCACTCGGAGCAATACAGACTTAGATTATCTTGTATTTCTTCACAAGATTTCTCTTACACACCTACAGATTCCCAGTGCTGGCCATCTCCAAGGCTGAGACAGCAATCTCAGTCACTCCCTTCCTAACACCCCTGTGCAAAAACATGTTAGGTCAACTTGGGATGGGTTGGTTTTCATGTGCATTTAAGGAAAACAAAAAAAAAAAAAAAGAGAAAAAATGCCTGGTTCAGGAGATAAACTTCTACTAAAAAGTATAATGGGATATGGTATGTAAAAACTTTCTGCCTTTCATTGCATCATGTCTGCAAGTACATAAATACATACAAATATGTGGATGAGAGAGAAGAGAGTGGTTAAAGGGAGGCATTTCTGCAAGAAGGACTGAATGAACCTTGAATTATGAGCGATCCAGCCACTGGCGTTCCAGCTTCGTCCGTCCTGTTTACCATCCACTTTGTTCTTCTCTGGGGCTCACCTTTGTCCACGGGGACAACTACCATATTGCAAGTAAAGACTTCTGCGTCCTCTGCTCCCTTTTCTTGCCTGTCTACGCTTTACCCATGGGAGAAGGGAGAAGAGTCAGCTCCGAATGGCACAGAGTGAGTAAACAAATCTATTTTAAAGAGAAATTGTGCTGAGCAGGAGCAGCCTAAGAGCTTTGAAAACTGGCATTGCGTTCTTGCTGGGAAGGCACTAAAGTACAAAGGTTTCTCCCTGGTGCACACACGCATTACGGCTTTCGGTCAGGGTAGCCATGTGTACGAAAGCCCACGGACTAACACGCCTTTTTCCTCTGGATGAGACCTCATTGCTGGCCAGCAGTTCAACAGAACGCTTTGCAGCTGGATGAGCTCATTAAATCTAGTCCCATTAAATCTGTAAGGGTTGCAGACGATGCAACAGCTAGAAAGCTGCTCTGGTCTGTCTTGTGCTATCATCAGGCACAGCAGCAGGGAATTGAGATGTATATGGCTGCTTCCCTGCCTGTGAGCAGACACAGAGGGGGTTGACACAGAGGGGGTCACACAGAGCCTCTGTAGCTGGATGCAGTTGTAGATTGGGGTTAGAAACCAAGGACGGAATATGGAAGGGTGATGGGTCTGCTCCATTGTCTCAGGGAACATGGGGTGCTTGCAAACTCAGCAAAGGCATCTCCTAGAGTGGGAGATGGGTAGGCAAGCCCACCTGCCTGGGCCCATCCCAATCCTAGAAAGCCTTTCACAAAGGTGAGAGAGCTCAGGCCGAGCTGAGGGCTGGAGATGCACCTTAGCCCCGTCGCCTGGTCTCCAGCTCCGGTCCTTTTGACTCAAGGAGGGTCAAAGAGCTGTGGAGTCAAGTTTTCAGACTGGCAGCCGACCCATTCCAGGCGACATTTCTCGGCCCCAGGTCGGCCTCGCCTACTGGCATAAGGACTGCCGGCAGGGGAAGGTGGCAGTGCTAGCCAGCACCCATGGCTTCTGAAAATCTCATCGATTCCTTTCTCCTTTTGATCTTCGGCAAAGCAAACAGATCGTGCCTCACTCCTCCGGATCGCTCGACCCCAAATAATAACATTTACAGGAAACCATGTTTGCAGCCGGAGTCTGGCGTCTGTGGACTGATACCCTGCCACGGAGCAACAGAAGTGGAGCTGCAGGAAAGCTAGATGGATCACTTCCATTCCCCTCTGACACCGGGGACTCGAAAACGTGCGCTCGGCAGCCGAGGGTGCGTTTCAAGCGCTCGGAGAGCGGCTCTACCCGTGGGCACCAGCACAACGAGCTGCTATGGCATGGGAGCATCATCCTGGGCGGAGGTTGGGCTCGCTGCGAACTGCTTTCCTTGCAGGCCTTTTGCCTGGTGTGCTGTTGTGGGCACCTAACATGTCCTCTGCTCCTTTTTGAGGGCGCAGCTATGGGCGCTGCTTTGCCTGGTGGGGTTTAAGCAAAGCAGCAGCTCTTTGCTCAGGCCCTGCGGTGTCTTGGTGGCATTTTCATGTCCGGCTTATCTTTCTGCTCGCTTCCCAGCCCGCTGCAGCTCAGCCCACCCCTCACACCGGCTGTTTTCTCCCTCAGGCTAGCGGCAGCCCGACAAACGACACCGGGAGCTGTGCTGCGGGGAAAATGAGGAGAATATGGTCGCATAAACCCTTCTCCGCAGTTTTTAGCTGTGGGAAACCTGGCCTAGCCTGAGAAAAGAAACGCTGTCCACTATAGGGGCTTTCAAGCCCTGGGTGTCCCTCCTGCAGCGGGGCAGGTGGCGGCCGTGAGGCCGCTCCAGGGCGTGGGCACAGCACTGTACGTTGTCAGCCCCGTTTTTGCCCGCTGCTGGAAGAAGGAGCGCCCAGGCCCCTTTATTACCAGCGACCGAGCTCTGCCCGGCTCCCATTTCTAGGAGGAAAGTCTCGGGAGCCCCCAGAGGTTGAAACCGCCGCTCTCGGCCTCCCCGGCCGGGCCGAGGGCCGCTGGCGGGAGAGCGGGGCCGCCCCGGCCTCCCTCCCGCTGAGGTGCCGCGGCGGGGCGGCTCTGAAGGAGGAATGGCTCCGGCGTGGCTCCTGGCTGCCGGAGCGGAGGCGAACCGCCCTCCTCCCGCCGGGGAAAACCACCTTAACGCGGAGGCAGGAAGCCGCCGGCCCGGCAGGCACCAATCAGGCCGGCCCGGGGAGGGAGGGCGGCGGCCGGGGGGAACGCTGCCGGCGGGGAGGGGAGGCCGAGCCGGCCCGGCGGTGCGAGGGGCAGATGGCGGAGGGCGGCCCCCCCGGCGGCGGGGACCCGCCGGCCGCCTCAGGCGGGCAGGCAGGTAACGTGGCGGGGGGAGGTGGGGGTGGGTGAGCGGGGAGGGAGCGGCGCTTGCGGGCCCGCCGCCGGCCCGGGGGGTTCGGCTTGTGCCGGTGAGGGGACGGGACAGGGCCCCTCTCCGCCCGGGCCACCGCTTGGCCGGGGCTCAGCCCGGCTCCCCCCCCGCCGTCTCTCTCCAGCGCAGGTCGTAACCTGAAGGAGTGGCTGCGGGAGCAGTTTTGCGACCACCCCATCGAGCACTGCGAGGACACCCGCCTGCACGACGCGGCCTACGTGGGGGACCTGCCCACCCTCAAGAGCCTGCTGCAAGAGGAGAGCTTCCAAAGGTGAGGGAGGGCCGCCGCACCCTGCCCTCACCCCTCACGCTGCCTTCGGACAGCCTCCGGGGGACCAGGGTGTGCCAGGTCAAAAAAGATTTTGGTTAGTGACTCACTGGGGCCTTTTCGCCCCACGGCCTGCTCCTTTCGGAGACCCCCCCCCGTCCCGCTCCGTGGGTACGGGAGAGGTGTCGGATTGGGAGGATGCTCTGCTCGCCCCCCAAAAATCGTTCCCCGCGGTCTCCCAGGAGGCAAACCTCAAGCCGGTTCGCGAGCACGCGGCGGCTGTGCAGGACTTCTTTCCAAATCAGGGTGGAAATGTAATACCGTGAAAATAGGAGCCTATGTATAATGGGAAAACCATACAGAAGGGATTACAATCGAATATAAACCTGAAACACCCTATGTTACAAAATCTGCCCAGTGCGAAATCTGAGGCTGTGGGGATAGTTAATTAATTTTCCTGCACCGTGGAGAAAACTGCTTAGAGTGCAAAATGTCTCCCAGCCTCAAAAAAAGCATCCTTTCAGCAAAAAATGAGAGTAAGCCAGCCCCTCTTTCTGCCACCTGGGCAGCCGGGGCTCTCGGATCCCTTGGTCTAAGATTTTTGCCTTATTTTCATCCCATGCCATGTGGGAGCCCTGCGGCAGCAGGGCCAGGCATCCTTCCTCGCAGGAGAAAGCAAAGTTTGGCGGGAGGAGGAGGGCTGGACCCGCAGCACCATCACCTGCGTGATGGAGCGAGCAGAGAAGTGACTGCTTTGAATTTGGGGGTAGGTATGGGTTGGAGATCCCCAAACCTCTGAGGTTAAAGGGAGTCCCTTTATCCTACAACTTGACAGCTGAGGGCTTGGTGTGGGGTTTATACTACTCTTCTTCCTAAAACACGGCTGAAAAAAAAAAATTTGTGACTTTGCTTTCCTAGCGAACTCTGTAAATGCACTGTATAAAAACTGCTTTGTTCTGTACCAGTTACGTGGGCCTGCATGGAGTGAGCTAGAAGAGCAAAACCACTGGTGCGCTGGCTAAAGAGCACTTTTGCCAGCCTACGTTGGCCTTAAAGAAATTCCTTCCTCTCTGCATGTTCCTGCTAAAATGGTAGCCGCGGTGATTTGCAGAGAATTTGGGAGTGAGGTCTGGATGTTTATGAGATTGGTAGGGTTAATGTGAGGTCTGGATGAGTGTGACAACCAATACAGGTTATTTCAGAGGGTATCTAAGCAGCCGCCAACCAGAGCCATCTCTCAATACATTGGAAAAGGCTTTTATGCCAGTAGAGCCGTCCAACAAGGACGCTAATGGCCTGCTTCTGCTGTTCAGTGCAGGATGGCTGCACCTCCCAAGCTTGTTTCTTGCTGGCAGGGCTGAGTTTCCCTGGATTTGTGTTTACGTTGTCCGATGGTGCCTGGCTGAGTGTGCCTGTTGCCAGCGGTGTGATACGGAGGTACGCTTGCATTTCTGTACGCTGCTCCCCGCTTCCTGTGTCCTCTTGCTGTTTCCCTGCTGCTTTGATGACTTTCTGCCCGCTTTGGAGCAGCTTGAATTAGATGGTTGTGGTCCCCATCGTGGTCATTTCTGACTTGGGACATCTCCCTGTAAAAAGGGGGTAGGGAGTGTTTTATTTTTTAATGGCAATTCTGACTGAGTTTTGAGGCAGGGTTTGTCTCTCGCTGTGCACATGTGCAGCTCCTGACACAGCAGAGCTGCGATAAAGCCCATCTTCCAGGCACTACTCCGGTACGTGCCGTAGCCTCTGGCTGCCTACGTGCAGCGCCTAGTCAGGTTATTGGCAGGAGCTTTTCAGGGCTGCTGTAAAGTGCCAAAAATGGGGAAGAAAAACTTCAAAGGAGCAGTTTGGGCTCTCCCAGTGTCCTCCTCGGGGGCTGGGGGAGGTGGGGTGGTGCAAGGTGGCAAGAGGGCTTCTCTGACCCAATGCTTTTCCCCCTGCCGATGCCAGCCGGATCAACGAGAAGTCAGTGTGGTGCTGCGGCTGGCTGCCCTGCACGCCACTGCGCATCGCCGCCACCGCTGGCCACGGTCCCTGCGTCGACTTCCTCCTCCGCAAAGGGGCCGAGATTGACCTGGTCGACGTGAAGGGGCAGACCGCCCTCTACGTGGCCGTGGTCAACGGGCACCTCGAGTGTGCCAAGATCCTCCTGGAAGCCGGGGCTGACCCCAACGGCAGCCGGCACCACCGCAGCACCCCTGTCTACCATGCGGCACGCGTGGGCCGGGCCGACATCCTCCGGGAGCTGATCAGGTGAGACCTCGAGTACAAACTGGAGATGGTCCTGATGGGGAGAAGAGTGGCTCTACCTCCTTCTCTTCTTCCCTTGGGAACTTTCCCCCATGGGGCTTGGAGCATTGCTTGGCCCTGGCAGCAGGTCTGTGTGACTCCCATGCCTGTTCTCCTAAGACAGAGCCCGAGCGAGGAGCCTCCATTTCTGAGCCCACCATCTACTATTTGGTCAGCACCAAATCTTAGAAAGCATCTCCCCCCCACCTCCATCTTGACAGCCAGTTCCATGCCCCTGGCTGAATTTACTAGTGAGGTGGATCTCCCAGCAAACCAAAGACTGGAAACACACCTCTCCTTTGTGTGATGATAAGCAGCAGAGCTCTGCTGCTCTGACTGTTTTCTGTCCTTGGGAGGAGGGAGATGCTTGTGACTGGCACTGTCTGTTCTTGCCTGCCTGGCATCCAATTTGGTCTCTCCTTGCCAGGCACCTGATGCACAGCTCCGTCGAAGGGCTGGCATCTCTGGGGCAGGGAGTGATGGCCATCACTATGAGGTGATGAACAGTAACCTTAGGTGGGTGGTGGGGGACTGGTGACCTCCTATCCCTCAGGAGACTTCCTGTGCAGCACCAGCAGCGAGTGGGCTCGGGGTCTAGCAGTAGGCTGTGTGAACTTGAGTTTCTTCCTCTGTGGCATGCCACGATACATCCTTTCTTCGAAACTGGAAGCTTTTTGTATAAGAGACCGTGCTGAGGAACTATATGGGCCGTTGACACCAAATAATAAGGGATCATAAGGGGAAAATGTAGGTTATAGAAACAAATAGTAAGAGAGAAGAAAGTTTATTTGGATTCACGTAGAAACGCTCTCCAAGGAATCCCTTCAATGACCGCAAATGCTAGAAAATAACACCGAAAAGTATTTGAATAGAATAATTTCAAAATAATTGGGGATTTTCTCGTTTTCTTTTTGCTTGTGGGGAAGTTAATTTTCATAGACGTGCTGCTTTAAGGAACCTGGCAAGTAGAAAGAAGGGAAGGCATTCCCCCCTCCTTGCTCCTTTCTCAGCAAGCTGAGAGAAGGATGTCCCCATTGCCGCAGGCTTGTTGGTACAAGGTTCAGCTCACATGCCACGTTCCTGCGAATCTCCCCTGATACAGCCACTAAGGCAGGGTGAAATGTAGCAAAATGGTATTTCAGCAGCACGTGGAGATCTGATGCATTGATTTATGTGTCTGCTCCTCGGGATACCTTGCCAGCAATATTAAAAGCAAGATTTTGGAAAACTTTCAGGATTAAAAATTAACTGGAGTTTGTCCAATATCTTTTTATTAGACAATGTCTCTCCCAAGGCTGTTAAGCTAATACCAAATTGTCAGATTGCCCAAAATTTCAAATATCTCTGAGTACAGATTTCACAGATCTATTCAGAGTTGCTTGCTTTAAAATGCAGTCTTAAGTTACAAAGCTCACTTGGAGATTTTTAAAATGTTGATTTAAAGGATTTGGTAGGGGGAATGCAACGAGGAAGACACTTTTACTGAGATAAAAGGAAATATTTCAGCATATTCAGCTTGAGAGAGCCTCAGTGTCCTGAAGAGAAAGCCCAACCCAGTCAGGCTTGCTGCAGGTGTCTAAATATCACCTGGTTTGTTTTTTTTTTTTTTTAAATCATACTGTAGCACAATCAGGATTCCTGAATCCTACCAGAAGTGCTGAACCAGCTAACCAAGCAATAGGTGAAATTGTATCCATGAATAGTAAACACACACATAGCTATGGAATGGTGATCCATTTTATAAGACGTCTGGCGGAAATATTTATGGTTATATTGCCAGGGTATAGATTCCTTTCCCAACAGCTTGTGATGTGATCATGCTGCGATGGGATCACACTGTTGCATTGTGCATGCAGTGTAACTGAGGGCTGACCCAGCGTATTTAAGGACGAGAGGATCCTTTTGCCGCACTAAAACGGTGAAAAAGAGATCTGACAAATCACCCTGATGCCTCGGGTGCATGCCTAACTGTGATAAAAGTAGAATTTTGTATTTTGCTTTGAATTGGGCGTTTCTACTGAGAATTTTGATGATGATAATGGAAAAAAGAAAGGACTGAAGTAAAAGAGATTCCTGCTGTCTGGTCAGGACCATGGCCATAGGAGGCAGTGGCCCTACAACAGCCCTACAAAGGCCCCACAGCAGCACAGATGACTCTATCCAAATGCTTGTGTAGACTAATTTTAAGAGGTTTATCTGCAGGGAATATGTGCAATTGCCTCTGGAGAACAGACACCTTTTCTCATTTAGCCCTCTGTGCGCCAACATAGGTGAAGTGATGCAGATTCAACAAAGTGCTGTGGAAGTCCCCAAAAGATGGGAATGTCCCCTTAGTGTACAGTGATCCCAGGGCCAGCTGCCTGGCCTGGGAAGCGAAGCTTGGTCCTGTGGCTGGTGCGAGGACCAGCTTGCGCTTGGCACTGCCTAGCTCTGTCCCTTTCCTGCATTTTTCCACCCCACCGGTCTCCTGAGATCTCAGCCAAGATGTTCTTGCTTGGGAGATCTTGTGCCTTGGGGTAAAAATACACTGCATGCCATTTGCAGCTCTTAGACAACTTTCCTCAGCCCTTGTTCTGTGTGTGCTTAATTTAAATGAGACTATTCCCATCCTCAGGATTGAAGCATTTGGATAAATATTTGCTGGGTAGGGACCAGCCCCTGCTGGGTTCAGTGAGAGCTGTGCTTGCCTTGAGGCAGGATTTGTCCCCAGGTGATTGCCTTATTTGTTTTATTAACTGCAGAAAGGAAAATAATGCTATCTAGGAAGGTAGTTCTAGTTCTCTGAACGCCCAGTTTGCAATTTGGGGAGGCAGACTGGCGGGCGAAGGAACCTTTTATCCCTCTGTGGGGAGAAGGAACAAGGCTTTGCTTGATCTGCAATGCTGCAATTAAAACCAGCTACTCCTTAGAGGATTGCATTGTCTTCTTCCTCCTTCCCATCCAAGCTGCATGTGAAGTACATGGAGTTAGTGTCCCCACTGCTTGTGTGTTACCCAGCCCGGGGGAAATAAATGCTTATTTCTGCCATCTCTTTTTTCTGCAGCATTGCTGTTTTTCAAATTCTATGCTTTTCCAGAGCACGACGCTTGGCCTTTTTGCTCCCGTTTATTTGGCCGCGTTCTTCACTTTCTACAAAAGAAATTAAAAGAACTGAAGCCAATAAGCCCTGTGTTCTGCTCATTCACAACTTAGTGACATCTGTACTTCCCGAAGTGTACTGTGGGTGCTGCTTCTGTCTCATGACAATGCTGATGTCCATTGAGCAGGGCTTCAGCCCGCTCGCTCGCCTTGTCTGCACCGCAGCGAGCTTGAGCCTGCTTTGCTGTGGGTGCAGGGCTTATGGAGCAGTTCAGACACCACGGGACTGTGCGGCGAAGATGTGAGGTACAGGTTTCTCTGTGGGGTAGGGTGAGGCAGGAGCCAGTTGCAAAAGGCTTCAGAGGTTTGCTGCTGCAGCTCATGGAGGTCTCCGCTTCAGCGCCTGCAGTGCTGGCCAGTGAACTGTAATCTCTCGTGCGGTATCTGTTATAATATATAACCTGTGAATGGAGCTGCACTGGAATGAACGTGCAGGATGGATGGGGAGAGCGGAAGGTCTGATGTAATTATTTTGTGTCTTTCCAGTTTCCTACATGCTCGGAGTTGGCAGGTACATGCCTTCAGCTGAGCTGAATACTAGGGAAAAGGCCTCTTTTTGACTCCCTGCTGGGATTTCTGATGGGATTTCAACCACCCCAGCTCCTTCGGGAGTAGGATTTTGTCATATATGTTTCACTGTTGAGCGCAGATTTCTGTTTCCATTTCCCTGCTGTTTGTGACAGTCAGATCGATTGCCTGTATTGCTTTTTGGCCTGTTTTATCCTGGTGTGGAAGTTATTTCACTGCTTCTCTTCAACTGAGTCATTTGGAAACATCCCCGCTCCCCAGCCGGCTCATTAGCATCCATCGTTATGTGGTGCTGGCTCAGGGCTGAGCCGTCCCTTGTGCCAAGGCTGTGCTTGGCACATCCTTCAGGAGGGCAAGGAAAGATATTCCTCAGATGCTCTCTCCTGAGCCTGGGCTGTTGCAGACAGAGAAACAGCTTTGCTTCTTGAAGTTTCAGACCGTGCTGGATACGGCGTGCCTGCTCAGAAGCCCCACCAGGCCAATCTGAGGGTAGGTAGGGGTGATTCTTGGGTTGTGGGCCCCAGCGTTACCAAAGACAGGCAGGGTGCTCACCCTCAGGGTGTCCTTCAGCTTCATCCCCTGCCATTTTGTGTCCCTGGGCCGCGGCCGTGGTGCTGTTGCCCTTGTTTCCAACCCTCTGCGCTTCTCTCTCCCCCACCCAGGTACGGCGCAGACGTGGACGTGAATCACCACCTCACTTCTCGGGTACCCAGCCTCTCCCTGCGGCCCCTCACCACGCTGGTGGTCTGCCCGCTGTACATCAGCGCTGCCTACCACAACCTCCAGTGCTTTCGGCTGCTGCTTCAGGCTGGAGCCAACCCGGATTTTAATTGTTGTGGGCCCATCAACATCCAAGGCTTCTCCCGGGGCTCCCCGGTATGTGTGATGGACGCTGTCCTGCGGCATGGCTGTGAAGCAGCGTTCGTCCACCTCTTGATTGACTTTGGAGCCAATCTGAACCTGGTGAAAGTGGAGGCCTTGGGAGTTGAATCCACAGGAAGGGTCAAAGTCAACCCTGAGGCTCTGCAGGTGTTCAAAGAAGCAAGGGGTGAGTGGCATTGAGTTACTGCAGTGATGCTGGTTTTATCTAGCTCTGGATTCAGGAAAACTCTTCAGAGAGTTTATTTGGTAGTTTGGAGCTGTTAAGGTGGTAGGGTGGGTGTTACCATCCTCTTTTGGGTCTGTTTGTTCAGGTGCCTTTAGCCAAGTGCAAAAAGACCTTGTATGCAGGTTATACTTACAAGTTTAAAGCAATTCTAACACACAGAAAAGATAACTGGGATTTAATAAGCTGTTAAGCTGAGTGTTAATGACTTCACCACCTCTCCCAAAGAGCTGCTGCTGGCCAGGCAGGCATCAGGCAGGAGAGGACCATGGGGCTGGCCGCTGCGGCTCCCTGGCACAGATCCTCAGTGTTGCCGAGCTGCTGCCTGCCTCCAGCTCTGTCGACACTGGTGACTCAACCCAACGGCTTCCCCATAAGCCTCCAGCTAGACTCCCTGTTTTACTCCTGTTGCATTTTATACATTCGCATGGTGTTTTCCCTCTTGAGTCCTTCAGCTACCAGTGATGCCTGTCTCAGCAGCCGTGCTTCTCGCTGTAATTTCCCCTTTTTTATCTTTCTCCCAGCTCTTTTACATTGCTTAGCCATGTCCTTGGCAGCCTGAGGCAAAGTTTAGGTGGTGGGGTCCTATCAGAGCTGGGCTTCGGGTCTGCGGACCGCAGGCAAGTTATGGCATATCCAGTGAGATCCAGTTCTCCAAAGCCACGCAGATGTGCCCTCACTGTTCGTGAGTGACCCTGTGCTCTGCAGGGGAGCTGGGGGGACACACAAGAGGTAGTTGTATCTGGACAAGCTTCTTGGAAAGTAAAGCCACAAATGGTGGTAGTAGGTGGCAGGAGGGAGCTCAGACGGTGGTGGAAAAAGGTGGGAAAAAGCTGACTTTTAGAATTTAACATCCTCTGGGAAGCAAATGAGTTACCAAAGAAGTAAACCAGAGCCTCAGACCTGAACATGCCTAAATTTACCTGCTATTTCTTTCTTTTTATAACAAAAGCAACATCAATACAGTGCGCACCGTTGTTCCAGCAAGGGCAGCACCTCATAAACCCACCAGGCTCAGCTGGTGACGGCCAGGGCTTTGCACCAGGGTCGGAAGTGGGGTTTCCCTCTCGAACTCCACAGAAATTTGACAGGGATTCAGGCTGTGGGATACAACCCCCAGCCCCCACTCTGAAGTTATTCAGCTTTGTGTGTGCCTGGTTTTTAAACCTGCCTGGACTTCTGCTTGAGAAGAGGCACACATAAGCTGGAGCAGGTGGTTTCCATTAAGCCTGGGTTTAGGAGGCAAATGGGACTCCTCAGGTAAAGCATGCAGGATAATGGAGTGGTGCCTTGGAGGTCCAGTTCCTGAATCAACACGGACACCACCATCCTCTTGTCCCTGTGCTGGAAGAGCTCTCCGTGAACTCAAAAGAAGCCCTCAAAAGAAAGTTGAGTTAAGGCCTGAGCTGCTTGTCAATGCTGTTGTTTCCCATGGGGCAGTTGAGAGCAAAAATAAAGTCCACAGAATTTTAAAATGATCCGAATAGTATAAAGTCTCTCACAGCCTCCCCTGGTGTGGATTTGGCAGCGATCTCTTTGCACCCTCTCATACATGGTCACAACTCCATGCAGTTTCCAGCTTGCCCTTCCAAACTGCCTGTGTGGCAGCTGTCGTTGCTCCAAGTCTTTGCCCAAAAGGTTTGGCCTCCTCACAGAGAGGTTTCATGCATGCTCGGCTCTCCTGCACTGCCTTCGTGCTGCTGTGCAGGACGCGGACGCGGCGTTTGGAAGGGGTAAATGGCTCCTCAACTGTCAGCCAGCTCGCAGCACAATTTACGCGCTGTTATCCCTCTTGCTCTTCCTCTCCCTGTCTCTCAATAGTTTTCCTCTGCTTTCTTCATTGCAGGCCGCACCCGGAGCCTCTTGTCTCTCTGCCGCATAGCTGTACGAAGAATACTTGGCAAATCTCGTCTGGATCTGATCCATATCCTTCCAATCCCAGACCCCATTAAACAATTTTTACTTCACGAACACAGTTAAAGGGCAACTGGCTGCTTTCTGGGACAGTTTGGTTTGGTAAATGAGTGCGCTGATAAAGCCAGGTGCCGGTCCTAACCCTTCCCCCCCCAGTGAAATAGTGTATTGCTCATGGACCGTAATTCCCTGCCCCTGTGATTTTCCCCTCTGAATTTAGGGTGCCGTGATTTTGTGTGTCTATTGTTAAGCTACCAGTTATCTAACTGGTGATCTCTTGTTTGCAACTGGTTGGGCGATGAGGCCGATAAGCGTGTGTGGCTGTGACATGAGCAAATACAATATATCCTATAGCTGTTAGCATATGTCTGTTTGTTATGACTCTACCTCTGTTATTGCTCTGTGTTACACACGCCGTGGGTCTCTGCGGCACTTCTGTGTGAGGAAAGCGTCTGTACTCAAGCCTTTCCTCTTCCTATAGCGTACAAGGGAGTCTCTCCTCACCCTGGTAAGGGTTTTACAACAGCGCTGTTCTCTTTCTGCTCTCAGTACCTGGCCTTTCTCTTCCTTGTGGAGTTCGTGATTGCTGCTGTAAAAGTGGGTGTATTTTCTTCTGTCCTCTTCTGGTGTGAAATGCATCGAGTTTCCTGTCCAGTGCTGTGCGTTACTTGGAAAATTGTATCCGTGTCTCTACGTGCTGCAAGGTAGCTGCTGACTTGGCGTTCTTTGTGTAGAGGCCCCATCGCACAGGTGGGAGAGTAGCAGAATATCTAATCCTACCCCGAGTCGTTTCTACAGAGCACCAGATCTGCTGTGGCAGCTTGGCTCTCCCTCCAGCACTGTGATGGACAAGGCAGGGGCTGGCCGGTCCTCTTCCCGACTGTCCGGGACTGGGTCAAGTCTCGTGACTGCTGCCATACCACGAGTGACAAAACGTGGAGAGAAGAGGAAAAGGTAGTTTCACCTCTGGAAACTGATACAGCCTGTTGTGGGGATGTCATCCCTCTGGTTCAGTTGCCACTGCAGTGGTTGTGGGACAAGGACTGTGATACTCGGATGAAGCCAACATGTGAACCTGAAAGTTTTCTGGGGTACTTTTGGGGAAAACAATGGCTAAATTAATCTTCTGTTCACTGTAAAATGGGTTTGAATGCTTGGGAGCAAGCAGGAGTAACAGTGGAGGGGTTGCTAAATTAAACTGTTATGTTGCTGTGCTGGATGGTATTTGATACGATGCCTGTGACTATATCTGTGTGATTATGAAGAAAAAAAACCCCAAAACAATCTCTAGACTGCCTGCTTGCAATATTGCAGTGATTATGATGCTATTGAAGGTCCAGTAAAATAGCTGACAGTGCACAGCACACAGAAATAGAAGTTCCTACCTACTCCATATCCCACGGTGTCAGTATGACCAGAGAAAACCCTCACAAGATCCACTTAACAGGTCTTTTTGTTTGCATACCAGCATTGTGAAAGGGAGAAGAAAGGACTTTTTGTCTTTTATTGAAGAGTTAGGCGGTTATGTGCTTCTAAATGCAGTGTTACATCCAGCAGCCTGGGCTCCTTTGACTTCCAGTTCCTTTACATTGGTGTTTACCTTCACGTCACAAGCTCACAGAATAGTGTCGTTCTTGCAGTGACAGACAGCCTTTCATCGGGATCCCAGGGTCAGCCAGCTCCTTAAAGCTAGTGATGTAGTTATTGTGTAGGAAACATTGTCAAAATAGCAACTTGAGAAGGACAGAGGTGACGGTCCCTCAGGATCTTGGGTAAAAACACAGGCGAGAAGCGGTACTTCCTTTTACTTCACTGATGGAAGTTCTTTCTAGTCCCTGTGTTATAAGTTGGGTTTTTTGGACAATTTTTCTTTGCTGCATGTTCTTCCCATGCCCATGCAGTTGGCAAGGGTATTTTTCCAGGTGTGATCCTAAAGATGTTTGGGATTGATTTATTGTCTGGCATTAGTGCCTAGGAATCTGTAGTTGAGAGCAGAGTTAAGCATGGGATGGCAAGGACAGTAAGACAGCCCCTCCTGGGAATGGGATCTAGCTCTGGTCGCTCTTCTCCTTGACCCGCTGCAGTAACAGGGAAGTGGTGTTGTTTAAGCTACCTCGCATTTCAGTTTCAGATGCCTTTGGCTGACAGCCTTGGTTATCCTGCCTCTCTAGGAGCAGATCCTCAAGGCTGCCCCATGGACTTGCCCCATAGGTCTTGATGCTAGTTACAAAGCGCATTTTTCCCAGAGGCATCAATGAATGCAAAATTACAGTTCAGTTTCTGGTCCTTGCACTATGGGATGTGTTTAGGGTGGAGTTCGATAAACAGCGATGGACTTTTGTGTATGTTTTATTATCTGCTGAAGAACACGTGCCTTTCCAAGCTGGTTTCAGAGAAGGAGGAAGGGCAGGAAGAACACAGTCCTGATTGTTCCCTGTTATTTCAATTCCATGGCCAGGCCTGGAAGGTCTAGCCCCTTACATTGCTCTGCTCACTGATTTTAGGATAAAGTGGCAAAATTTGCACTGCTGAGAGCAGGCTAAAGCATAGTGGGTACACTCTGTGCTCAGATACCAAAGCAAAGGATACTTTCAAAACCCTCATCAGATGAGTTACAATGGCGAGGATATGTAGCTGTAGGCATGTTTTCAAGGTGAGAAGGCAGCAGTTTGTACTGTTTCTTTTCCAGGCTTGCAGATGGTTTAGGTTTTCACCATGCTGGAGGCCAGGGCAGCCCATGAGCATGTTGCCTGAGAGTTGTGCGCTTGCTTTATAGAAGTGTTAACATGCCTGAAAGATGCAAACAGGTTGTAAAGCCTCTTGTCACCTTGCTGGTGGAACCATAATGTTTTGCAGGAGCACAGGCTGAACGTATTCTCTAGCCCCACAGTATAGAGGCAGAAAATGAGATAGATTGTCTTGAGAAAATGCCATGGCAGCAGCTTCTTTGGGTCGACTTTTTTCCCCTTGATTTTTACTCGTTCATACAGTTTTGCAAACCGGTCACCCACTGGTGCCTTTGGGAGAAGGCAGTAGGATGGATGTGGAAGGCATATGCTCCTTTGGGGCAAGCTGGCTCCACCTGGAATGAGCTGTGGTGAAATGCCACGGTGTGGATGATGGACGGTAGCCCAAAGAAAGTCGGAGAATTTGGTTGTTATGGGTGCGATTAACTGTCCCTGATGTAACTTGAGTATCTAGTTAAAGCTAAGCCTCTGCAGATGACCTGTCACAATTTGTGTTACAGCTGCCTTCGGTATTTGATCTGTTGACCATTGTGCCCTTAACTGACACTGTCCTACAACATGCTTATGGATAGGCAGCCAGTGACACCCTAAGCAGCCTAGCAACTGAGCTTCCTCCCAGAACTGTAACTCCCATGTGAGTGAAACGGAGAAGAGCACCCTCTTCCCATGCACGGAGTCAATACCTGGCACTGATACGATTCCTTTGCAGGTCCCACTGGTAAGCTCAAGCCATGCTGGAGGTGGGGACTTTGACCTCTGTTAGTTTACCATTCTTTATAATTTGAGATATGATGATTGTGGTGCTCCAACAGTCTGCTGAACTTTGGGCGTATGGGTATTTCTTTTGACCTCAAGCTTGAAGGACTACAACAAATCCAACCAATGTGGAGCCCAAGGGATTGCTCTGATCTGCAGATCAAAGGATGGTTCTCCCAACCCAATAGCAAACAAGCTTGAAGTTCAACAAGCACTTAGACATTTGCAGAATCAAAACTTCGAAGTGCAAGGAGGCATTTTTTCCAGACTAGGCATCCAACTCCCATCTTAACAGGACTGTGCCCCCTGCAACGGTCTCAGTGTTAAACCTGGATGGTCTTTGTTTTGGCTTGAGGGCCTGAAGGGAGTCCAACTCATGGGGTCAACTCACATAGTACTAAACCATAAGGACAAAGACTAAAGCTGGTGTAGTCTGTGTGGACGTTGGTTGCTGAGGCTACATAAACCCAGCTTTGCCTAAGTGGAGTGGTTTGATACATAGAAGACCTGAAATTTTCATTGTAGAGATATAATAATGAATCTCAAAATAGACTCATGGATATTCATAGACTTTGGTGTCCTGTCCTGTAGGGCCAAAACCTATATCCTCTGGCTGTCCCTGTCCTAAACCCAAGAAACAACAGTCTTCCAATATGAAGAGTAATATGTGCATATTACATATCTTCACACTATATAAACAGCATTTATTTTTGCCTTAACTCGGAGTTCATAATTTCCTCCTATGTAGCAAAGCATTTTCTTTTGTAAAGGTACTCTTTTCCATGTTGTCCATGGGGCATGCTCAGATTGACATGAGTAACAAATGAGTACCATGAAGTCATGGGTGGGAAATTAAACATTTCTGCAGTGTATATCCCCTATATTGAAGAATGCCTGTTATATTTATGCATAATATATAAAGCGTGCATTGTGTGGCCTTGCTGTAAGCTTGGGTGGGATGGGATAACAAGATTTGGAAAATGGTTAAAGAATCGAAACAGATCTGGAATAAGCAAAGCAGATCCAAAGCAGTCTTTTTCATGTGGGTTTTCTTCTCGTCTTTGTTGCTATAGGGGATTTCCAGAGCATGAAATGCTGGTAGCTGGTACCAGCTGGTAGCTGCTACCCAAAAATAATTTCCTGCTCTTTGGGAGTTTTGCAAAAGGCAGAGGAACAGCATCTGTTGGGTTGAAGTGTTTGGGTTGGTTTTTTTCCCATCCTCAAAGTCAAATAAAGCACTTTTTACACCAAAACTGGCCTTTGAGGTACAGCACCTCTTCAGCCCTTCCTGTTCCAGCGAAGAAAGCCGTGTAAGAACCTGCTCAGGACAGGGCAGAGGTGACAGAGTCCCGCTTCAAGAAGTCTAGTCAGTGGTCTGCTGGTTTTGCCCGGGATAAAACCATTGTGCAGAGCAGCAAGAGCAGATCTGAGAGCGGATAGGAAGTGTCAGCGGTGGGTCCACAAATAGCTAAATAAAGATGTTGCAGTGCAAGAGCATGGCTGGCCATGGGGAGTACTGCTCTGTGCAGCGAAGAGCAGCGACTGGGTTTGCAAAAGCCTGGATCCTGCTGGCCTGGGAGGCTGTAGCTGGTTTCTCTGCGTGTTTTGTAGCCACTGGAGGGGGCCGGAGAACCGTGCTGCCTGCAAGGGGGTTACGGGCAAGCAGGCAGGGACTGGGCAGTGGTTTCCAGCGCCATTGCCAACTCCTGCCTTGCCACCCCTGGACAATTTGCAGGAGGAGTAAGGCAACCAAATCAAAATGTAAACCATCGTGAATGTGCAGAGGAGCCTCTTCTCTGGAGCCTCTTCCCCTACCCAAATCCTCTTTCACAAGCTCACGTGTCCTTTCGGGGGTGCTGGCCTGCCCTTTCCTCAGGGTGCTGTGGCAGCTTGTGCCAGTGCAAGGTGGCTGTTGCCACCCACTCTGGTTAGAGCAGCCCAAAGCCCTTGGCCTTCCACCTGGTCCTTCAAAGCAGGCTGAAGAGGGCTCTTCAGACCTCTCATTTCTGCTCCTCTTTACGTTGTAACCCAGCCCTGGAAATGCAGCTCCTCAGTTTGTCCTGGCATGAAAGTTCCCTGATGTCGATGTAACTCCTCAGAATATTATGATTCTTGTAACTTAGCTTTTTCTGGCGTTTTCATTGGAAAACTCCCTACAAGCTTGAGCTGCAAGCATTTCTGGTGGTTGCTCTGTTCTTCCTAGGGGTTAGCAGATGTGCAGGCTCCATCTGCAACAGCTGGATAATTTGCATTCTTTAGCTCAGGTGGTAGAAAGAGCATTTCGGGTACCTGTGTATTTAGTCCCTTTCCAGTCAAGGGCACAGTCCCTTTTTTAGGATTCCTGCTGGTTTTGCTTGGGGGATGTTTGAGCTGGTGCCAGCATTTCCTCTAAAGGCAAAAAGAGAGTTTCTCCTAAATTGGAAGAAAATGATCAAATGGTTTGGAATTGTGGTGACGGTGATTAAAAACAAAGCAAAACAAGCTCTAGTTTGAAATTCTAACCTCTCCAGCCTCTATTCCTCCAATATTCCTCTAGCTCCGGAGTGGCTCCCTCCTGCCTCCCAGTGCATCTGCCCCCCAGACTTGCGCGGCAGCCACCCCAGCTTGGTACCCACAACCCTGCTGGGCCAGCGATAGCATCTCTGCGCTGCAGCTTAGAAAGAACCAGAGAGTTATCGTCGCCTGGGAGAGGTCTTGAGCTGCAAACCTCGGGACAATAAATGTGGAGTTGTTTAAAGGGCTGCTAGACTCCAGCCATGATTTTGCATGCTCTTAACCTGTCCCCTCCTGATTATCTCTCTGGAGTAGACAGGCTGGGGTTTCTGGTCACCTCTCACTGAATTTCTTATATGGCTGGGGAGAAGAGCTCATGGGTGCGTTTGCTCTTGGTTTATATAATGGCATTGCAACATTTTCCTTATGACTCACACTCATTAATCTTATCTTAAGATCTAATGCAGAGTTCCCTTTCCTAGAGCAGCAAGGAAGAGATTTTGCCTTGCACTGTGTGATGCTCAAATATTTGCTCTGGGCTATGAGAACCAACCAAGACTGCAGTAAATCTCAGGCAGTCTCAAAGCATTTCCTCTAGCGTGCGTTAATTCCACTCCCCCAGCCAGTGCTGGGGAAGCCCCTGCTTGGTTAACTTACTTTTTTTTTTTTGTTCGCTATCAGCTCCTTCAGGCTTGTCTTTACAGAATCACATAATCATTAAGGTTGGAAAAGACCTTTAAGATCATCAAGTCCAACCATCAGCCCAACCCATTGCCCACTGGACCATGTCCCAAAGTGCCACGTCTACACGTTTTTTGAACACTTCCAGTGATGGTGACTCCACCACCTCCCTGGGCAGCCTGTTCCAATGCTTGATCACTCCCTCGGTAAAGAAATTTTTCCTAATGTCCAATCTAAACCTCAAGTCTTCCCTCCAAAATGAGCTCTCTCTCCCCTGCAAGTTGCAACTAGGAAGAAGAAGGTCCGTGGCTCACCTGCGGTGTGCCTGAGAGACAGGGCAGCACACACGGGGTGCCCAGCGCCTGCACCCACGCCAGCGCTGCGCAGGGGAAAGGGGGCTGTGGAGCCCATTAACCCCTCTCCAGGTACACGCGTTTCCCACTGCTTTCAGTGCTTTCCCCCCCGTGATGCGTATGTACGAGCCGGATTTGTACTGTTCTGTTTTGCACTTTTTTTCACTTTTTTTTTTTTTTCTTTTTGTTGTTTATGCTTCAGAGACAAATGAAATCTGCTTTTGTTTACTGGAAAGTATGCTTTATTTTCCCATCATCGAGCATCTGTTGTTTGTAAAATGCACGACGAATCTTTCCAACAGAAAATCAGCCAGCCTGAGTGTGCCTGGCCAGGAGTTCACGTGTGCCACGATCTTTATCCTAAAAAGGTACTAAAAAGTCCAAACCAAGAAAGTGCCAGCCAAACACACTGCACAACGGTGAAATCTACATGTAAAATGCTGGAAATTCACATTTCCCACCAAATGTATGTTTAGTGAAGGCTGTGAGTTACGGCAAGGCTCAAATAAGCCTTTGCCTAAAAGCTTTGTGCCAGAAGGGAGCAGTGGCAGGTGGTGCCTACCTGTGAGCCCCAGGAACAAGCGTCTCCAAATATTTTCAGAGGATGCTTCTGTCACTAGCAACTCGGAGAGAAAAATAAAGCCAAGATGGGTAAGATGGAGTAGAGCAACCATTGGTCTTGATTAATGGCTTCGGCCATCCCCCAGAAGGTAGCAGGATGATGTACGATCTGTACACAGTCCACTCCCCGTGGCACAGGCTTTCTATAAGCTTTCCAAACATACCAGGGTGAGGTGATGCTTGCAGACACGGCATTTTCTCTGATGGCGCCTTTCCACAATCATCTGAAAGCTGCTAAGGGAATTTTGGAAGCTGGTTTCCAGCCATGATTCGCTTGGCCAACTCTGCACTTGCCTTTAATTTTAATAATTTGGCGACATCCATTTATTTAACATTTTGCAAAGCAGGGTCTGCGTTTGCTCAGAGAAAATGAGAGTTGAAGGATGGTAAAATGCCTTCATAAATTGGAAGTTAAATTAAGAAATCACTTTAAAAGCGCTGAGCACTGTTAGCTCCATGTAGCGGTGTCACTTACGGCATTGCGAGCTGTGGTACCGGTTGGAGGCATGGAAGATTAAGGAGGCACAGGGAGTGGGGCGGATTGTTTTGTGGGTGATTCTGGCCTTTCTGAGCCTGTTTTTGTTTGCAGTTGGAATGTAGTAATAGATTCATCCCTTGTTTCCTTTCCCACAAAACACAGTTCTTACCAACAAGTCTTAATTTTGGAAAATTTCAGCATCTGAACATTTCCTATCAGTATGAAAGCAGCTTCTGAAAGCTTTCTCTTATATTTGATCATATCAGTGTTACTGCGTGACACTATCTGTAGTGGAAAGTCTTGTGATGCAATATTTAATTTGATTTAATTTTTAAATTTTCATTTTCAAATTACTAATGGCAGCTGCAGCTTGCTCTCGATTGGGCCATACATCAAATTAATTTGTTTAAATTATTATTTTTTTAAATGAGAGCTGTTTTGCGTTGTTCCCCATTGCCCTAGGATGAGGTTAAAGATTTTGTGCTGTAGTAGATACTAAGCTACTAAAAAAAGATACTACTTTTCAGGGGTTGCTTGGGCACCACCGAGATTCATAGATGGATGCTCTGAAAAGCAGCCCAGGGCATATCAGCCTGGTGCCATCTTGCACAGATGACCAACAAAGCCTTGGTCATGCACTGGTGCACGGTGGCATCTCTGAGCAGCACTTTCATTGCTGGGCAGTGCTTGGTGGGATGAAGCTGCTGGGCCAAGAAAAGCCTGGCTCTGTCTTGAGATGCTGCAGTCTTTGATCCTTTGTGGCTTCCTCACCTCTGAACACCATCCTAGCACTTGAACACGCACCTCCAAATACTTCTTGTTGAGCTGGAAAGGAATTTTGATTTATAATAAATGTGTTGTAATACTTTCTCTTGTTTAAAGGCGTTTGAGTCCTTACCTTCATCAAAGCAACCAATAAACCCTCCTATAAATACTACCTAGGAAAGCAGAAGTTTCCAATTACCCTAGCTCCACTCCTAATATCAGTTCCTATAATTACCAACCTCCATTAGTGCAAACTTTCTCAAAGGCAAAACATCAAAGCAGAGGTTCTTCTTTGCCTTAGTTGGTGACTGCCACCAGTCTGGAGTTGGGTCATCTTGGACTTGGTGGACTTGGTGGAGTTAGGTTTACGGTTGGACTCGATGATCTTAAAGGTCTTTTCCAACCTAAATGATTCTATGATTCTATCTGCGCCTTCACGCATGCCAGCTGCTCTTTCCCTGCCTGCTGCAGCATCTCTGTGGGCTTCATGGCACAATAGTGCAGTGTCCTGTCCGAATAACCCATCATTCAAACCAGAACTGCAGCCTAAAAGCCATCTGTGAAATCTGAAAGTTGAGATTATTTTTAACTCGGTAGCTTGAGACAGCGTCTGGTCCTTCTTGCTGGGAGTTGTTCTTGCTGGGTGTTCAGTGAACTTTGGGTTTAGTCCATAAACTTTCAGTTTAGTGATAACCCTAAATATTTCATGCATCATAGACTATGAATGATGCAAAGATGTCAGCAAAACCCGTTGTTGCCAATGCAAACAGTGCTAGGAAGTTGTATCGTTGCCATTGCTGGTGCATGAACCTTGTTCCTCTTCCCTCTGCATGTGCCCGTACATCAAGAGAGGCCAAAAGAAATGAGGTGCAGGTAAATGTGGATCCTGTAATGCTATGTTTGTAACACCAGCTACCCAAAGACAAAAAAAATCGGACGGTTAAAGGTTATTTTATTTGTGCATTCAGACTTCTGTAACACAGAAAAGAGCTCTGCGTGGGTTGAGCTGCTGTGGGTCTGCATCTGCTCCCCAGCAGAGACCATTTAAAATGCCACAGAAACATAGTGAATATGCATCATTCCACTCTGAACCAGCACAAAATTTGCTGGGCAGCCTTGGCTGGTTGTACTTTCACGTGGGATCCTTTTCAGGGTCCAACGGGAATATGGACAACACCACCCTGCCGTTTGGAAGAAATGACTTAATTGGTGATGCGGTCATTTCCAAGGTCAGTGAAAATGGTAAACACACTGGCAAACGGGACGTCGATGGGTGTCCGCTGTGAATTTGCCTCTTCTGATGTTCCTTCTCTCTGGTATGAAAAGCAATTCACCCGGCTTTGAAGTACACAATCTTGTTAGCATGGGTCAGATGTCTAAACATAACTAAGGATATTATATGGGCTAATTAGATCAAGGCATCTGGTGTACATATCATTCTGCAAGTGTGTTTCCATGGAAAACAGTTTATATGCCATGAATGTCATGAGAAGATTAGATCACAAATCAGATGGATCTTGTGTTCTTCCAGAGACCACCTCTCTTTAAAACGAGGTTTAGGCTACTAGATGGAGGTGGCTAAATAGCCCTGGCTGCTTGGGTGCCTTTTTGGCCCCGGAGCAGTTGGCATTTCAAGTCTACAGCCCCACTTTTCCCTGCAGCATCTGCTGCTCACGAGAAGATATTCTTGATGTTTCTGTCCAGATGACTCTAGGTCTCCATCGGTGCATCAGCATTTTATCTTTCGAGTGTCCAAAGCTGCCTACTTGCCTTCTTTGTAGGCAGCAGCAAGAAAAGGGAGAGGGCAACAAGCTTTCAGGCTTCACGTGGCTCAGGGTAGGTACGAGCCTGGGAGCCTCCAGACCTGTTTTCTCAGTGACTTGGGTTTTTTCCTTCATGTCACCTTCCGCCTCTCTGCCCAGACTTCCCCAAGTCCAAGCTGGGTTGCTGTGGGCAAGTGCCATGTCTACTGGGTGTGATTCACTGCCGGCGGGAATGTGTGATGCCGGGATGCGGGAAGTCCGAGACTGGCGATTCATTTCCCTGCAACCACCGAGCGCTGACGTTGGTTTATCCCCACTGGGGGTAGAGAGAAAGGATTTTTCACCAAACTGCCCGAAATGTTGAAGTCCCCACGTGTTTCAGCTGTTGCTCACACACTCTTAAAACAGAAGTAGCCCCTGAAAGGATGGGTCAGAGCCTCCCTTCGTGCAAGTCAGCATGGTCCATTGGAAAAGCAAAACCAATTTGTACCAGAAGATTTTAATTAGTTCAGGAATTTCAAAGCCCAGTGGAAAACTGGGCTTGGGAAAACACCGTTTTATTTCGATGTCTGAGACAGTACTGCGCCTTTTGCTCTTGTTTTTGAACTGCCTCCTGTATCCACCTTCAAATTTGAGAAGGAGCTGTGAGTCATGGGCCCTTCAAGTCCACAGTGGTCTGGATGACTATGTCTGTAGTGGGAGCACAGCAGGTCCCCAAGCAACGCTGAAAGCCCCGCTGTGCAACGCAACGCCGCAAGACCCGGGTTTTTGGGGTCTCCGGACAGATGGGAGGCAGGCAGCGTTTGCTTTTTGGGTGTCTTGCGGCTTGTGGGACTTTTGTCAGACTGCAGTTCAGCAGGAGCCGGTCTCCTCCCGGTGCTGCCAAGATCCAGGAGTTAATTCTCATTCCATGAGAAGGCCAGAGCTTGCATCCAGCCCATTCCCTGGGGTGCAGAGAAAGAAAGTCTCTGAGAAATAAACACAGACACAGAAGAACACCAGACTTGGCACGTGGCTTCGCAGGCAATGGGAATATCTTTTAGATTCCCGCCGAGGTAATTGGACTGCAAGGAAGCTTCCCTGCTCTGCCCTTTGGCTCCCGGGGAGGGTCCGCTTGCCAAAATGCTTTGTGGTCCCTTGAGCTGCGCCTGGACTGGACCCTGCGCTTCTGCCCAGTCCATCCCACCCCAGTGCTTGCCTGCGCTCTTGCTGCAATCCCCGTCTAACCTATTCCCAGGGATGTGCACTGAACCTCCTCCCCAGTAAACCCACCCTCTTCTCATGCCTTTTATTCAGATTCTCAGTGTTCCTCATGAGAAAGCTTCCCTAAATCTCTCTTACATCCTCTTACACCTACTGAGGTTGTCCTTTCCGTGGGGTCTTTCCCATAGCTGGGGAGGGATCCGATCCTGGCTTGCGGGTACCGCGGCGTGAGATGACAGCTCTTTTCTCCTGAGCCTTTGTGTGCACCTTTGCATTGCTCCACACCTTTCTTGAAACGATGACATTACTGCGTAGGGTAAACATGCCAACATTTTTCAGGCTTTCAGAAATCATGGCAATATGGAAAAAACCCCACACCTTACAAACCCCGTCTTTCTGAGCTGTTGCGTTTTTCCCCGCCTTCCGTTTGGTTTCTGCAGCTTTGGAACTATTTTGCAAATCTTAAAATGCTTCCCAATTTTTTTCTCCTTGATCAGGAGGGAGGGGAACTTTGCTCCTTACCTCCTGAACTGCAGCGTTTCAGCAGGTGAAGCTCAGTGTGTTACCACAGGCGGTATCCTTGGGGTGTGCCGGGCTGGGTGGTGCGGTAACACCCCCTTAGAGGAAAGCAGGAATAGCTGCAAGGCTCAATGCGGGCAGTCAGATTTCAGTCTGATGATAGTGAGTTTGTTCTGCTTTTATCCTGTGTCTCACATGAAACGATACAGGCTCATAGGTCTCTGTAATTCTGCATTTTCCTCGTCATTTGGTATTGATGAAGTTCGCTTCAAAAACCGATTTCAAGTGGAAATGGAAGCCCGTCCGTGCATGGGGCAAGAAAAATGAATTTTTAAGCTGCAATAAAAAGGATTTAACTATGCAGAGTCTAGTAAATACTCACTTTGAGAAAGAAATGGCTGTTTTGCAGCTCAGGCTGGAGGTGTGTTTAAAAAATAGATCATTCACCAAAAGCGAAAGGTGGTTTATTTCTCATGAATCCTTCTTCAGACAGGAACAGTTTTCTTCAGGACTGTCTCTGTATCCTAGAAGCTTGACCATGCTTCATGCCAAGCAAGGAAAGTTACACCCTATGGTTTTTGAATTACAAATGGGAAATCCATACTGCTTTGGAATAAACAGCACTGGCCGTTAGACAGTCTATTTGGTTGCTATTTGGTTACAACTGCATAAGGAACAGCTCTAGTGGAAAAAAAGAAGCAGCAGTAACAGTCAATCGTCACTTCCCGCCCCCCCCCCCCCCCCCCCGGAAAACTTGGAATTTTATGGCCTACGAACCACAAATTAGAATTGCAGGCAACAGATAAAGCTTCGCTATAAATCCAGCTAATGCCCACGCCTGCTGGCGATTGCACGGAGGCGGTTGTCAAAATGCACCTTTGGCAGTTATTGCCTGAACGGCATCTTCCTGACCAGCAAGGGTCACCGGCTGGGTCCAGAGCCCTTCAGAAAGACAGAGCATCCCTGGTGCAACAGCCACCACCGCTCTGGGGTCCCCCCGGGCAGGCAAGGGTCCCCTGGGAAGGGACAAATGAGGAACCTGCTGCTGCTCCTGTGGTCGGCATTTGCCATCCCAGCAAGTCCTTGAAGGGCTCCTTCAGCATTTTCCCCAACCTCCATTTTCTCTAAGGAGCCCCAAACCTCTCCTGTCCCGTCCTTCATCGGGAAAGCAGATTGTTTGCCCAGGTAGGAAGACTTGAGTCAGCTTGTCTCCAGAAAATTAATCCCTGTACTTGTTTGTCCTTCCTAATAGAAAGTTTTCTCTAATTTCTGACCTGAACCCATCTGGCTGTAGTTTAAGCCGGTGCTCTGTTCTTCACCATGCCACGCTGCAGGGGAAAGACGTAACCCTCCCCAAGCGTTTCATCCGCAGGGGCCGGGATAAGGTCGCTGGATGGAAAAAACGTTTCAGACGTCCTGGACTGGAGTCAATTGCTCAAAGATGTTGCCACTTTAGGACTGGTGAGTTAGGCTGCCAAGTCTCCCACTGTTGCTCCAGAAGGATACAGGACTTCTGGCACATCTGCCAGCGCCGCTGTCGTGAGTAACCCAGAGGAGCTCCATGCACGATGCTCCCATGCTGAGGGAGGAACCCAAAAGGTCTCAGGTTGCTGTGGATGTTTCGATGCCCATGGTGTTTGTTCACAGCTTGGGTGGCTTCCAACAGGGAACAGGAGCAGCATCAGGCAGCAGCTGCTCTTCCAGGAACCGAGAGGGTGGTAGGAAGTGCTGTACCACCGTTAGGCATGTCTGAGACATCATATCTGGGACCCTGTGAGGTCTTGGTCTGATCCAGTCCAAGGCCACTATTTGAGGAGCATGGGCCAGTTTTGATTTTTGCATTCCTCCTTAGGCATTTTCAGAAGTACTTCAATGTCTTAGGTGTCAGAGGAATGTATGTTCCTAAATCACTGAGGGACATCAGGAAAACCTGTCACTCCCTAAGCCAACAGGACATTGTCTGAGCTGGTACATTTTCTTGTTGAAGGTCTAGTTGAAGATGTCCCTGCTCATTGCAGGTGGGTTGGACTAGATGACCTTAAAAGGTCCCTTCCCACCCAAAGAGTCTGCAATTCTGTGTCTGATGCGTGGAGTCCTGCTGGCTTGTCTCTGCTGCTTGAGCAGAGAATTCAAGATCTTACTGATGGGAAGAAGTGTTGAGTTTATCCTTGCTAATAAGGAAGAGCTCACAACCTTCTTCTTTTGGACATGCAGTTGTTGGTAACCAGAGGAGATGTGTAGGGCAGCATGACACCTTTTCCCAGCTGGGGAGTCTGCAGAATAGTTTTCCTTGGATATTTGCAGACGTCAGACAAGGATGCCAGGGGAAGCTTGAGTCCTTGTGTCCTGCCTTGGGCTTGACAAGGCATGAGTTTTGTTGCTCACAAACACACTTGGACTCCTGACGTCTCTTTCAGATTGAATGCAGAACTTCAAAGGGGTATGGAGCCATTTCAGAGAACTCCATAATCATTCTTAAACGTACGTATTTAAAAAATGAGAAAGAAATGTGCTTTTTTCCTTGCTGTCCATGCCAACAACAGGGATGGAGTATGGCTTACAGGGAAATGTATTTCAAAACCCTCCAGGATATCTTCTCTTTTTTTTTTTTTTTAATGCCAGGAGTCATTCCTGGCAACTACCAAGGATTTGAAAGACAGTTTTACGAATAAAGTCCACACAAGGCCCATAGCGATAAGACTATGGTTTTGCTGGTTGACTTGGGAACTAATGCAGGGGGCAGGCACTGTATGTCAGTTATACGTATTTCTTCCCTTTTTTTTTTTTTTTTCCATTAACCATCACCATTAGCAATTGCACTCAAGCAAACAAACAAATAAGCACATTTAAATACTGGAGTTTTTTCTGTCCCTTCAACCATGAATAATTACAAAATAATCACCAAAGTCTGGTTTCACTCGGCAAATGTTTCCAGGTTTTGTTTGCTTTTTAAATAATTCTGGGTTCCAGCAGTCCCACCCCCCCACATCCCTGCTTTTATTTTTTTGGAGGCAATTTCAGCTGGTCACATTTACTGATGCCTGGCACAGCACGATCAGAAAGCATGTGAGCTTCTTTAATGCATTTCATCTTTACAGCGAACCCTTTCCCTGCCTTTCCTAATAGCACGCAACTTTTCCAAGCATATGGGGCCCCAAACTACACCCCGCTGCAAAAGTGGCAACATCTGCTGGCAACGCAAGTTTTCTCCCAGCTAAAATACAGGCAAGACCTAACCAGGCCCTGAAAAAAAATCCTTTAATTGGGCTAATTGCATGTGGTTGAAACCATGTTGAAGCGCAGTTCCAAGTTCAGTGTTAGATTTATGGGCTACAGGCTGGTGTGGAGAGGGTCTTGGATGCGTGGAGGTCAGTGGTTTGGGTTCACGTGAGTTCAGAAAAAAAACACTTTTTCCTTTCAGCTTACCTGGTTTCCCTCTCTGCCTTTTCCTTGTCCCCCCAAATTTTCCACTGTGCTTTGGTTTCACCCCAAAGAAAAGCCCAAGTTTGTTTCGTTTCAAGCTCAGATGGGACCACCTGAATTTCATCTGATTTTCACCCAGTGCTGTAAATCACCTTGGGCTGACTTGCTGCACGGTGCGGGCCGTTCGGTAGAGCAGGCAGGAATATCAAATTCAGGTTCTTAATGCAGCCACAAAAAAAGAGAATTTTCACCTGACCGCACAGTGCTGCCTTTCTATGGAGGCAGGAACTTTTCTTTCGCTTGCAACCTGCCTTCTGTTGGACCCCAGTGTCCAAAGTGAAGGTTTCCCTTCTTTTGCTATTGGAAAACTCACTGATGCCTTAACGTGTCATCGCACTGCTTGGTTCAGGATAGGCAGGGGTGGAGGTCTGAAGACAAGCTGTGCTATTTCATTGCCGACGTTTTTATTGTGCTGTGTTGTGCAATGCTGTGGGAAAAGCCACTAAGGCAGATTCCTCGGGAAGGTTTTGTACGGGCCCCATCAGCTACCTTCTCTAATACCATCCCTCACTTCCCTCTGCCCTGAAATACTCCTCTGCCTCCAGGAAAGCCTGTTGGGAATAACACATCACTTCTTTGCCTGTTTGGCACTTTTTCATCTGGCAAGAATCTTATTTTCCCATTAATTCTTTTTTAAATAGTTTTAGGTTTCCCAAATGATCTTGTTTGCTAATTTTCCGTGAGAATACATACAGGCAGGACAAAAGATGGATACATGCACGTTACATGCCTTTTGTTGGCAACTAGGGTGCCATAATTATATTAATATTTGTTGCATGTCTTCATTTTTGTTGCTGGAGGCTCTCTGTATCGTGGCAGACTGGACAGCAACAAGCCACTGTTTGAGTCGCTGGAGAAGAGAAATGGCTCAAGGTTTACGAGAAGGGAAGGCGGTGAGTTCTGGTGACGGGTGAGGGGAATGTGTGTTGCGATCCTCTGGGGCCAGTCTTGTTCAATATCTTTATCGATGATCTGGATGAGGGGATCGAGTGCTCCCTCAGTTAAGTTTGGAGATGACACCAAGCTGGGTGGGAGTGTTGGTCTGCTGGAGGGCAGGAGGGCTCTGCAGAGGGATCTGGACAGGCTGGATCGATGGGCAGAGGTCAACTGTATGAGGTTCAACAAGGCCAAGTGCCAGGTCCTGCACTTCGGCCACAACAACCCCATGCAACGCTACAGGCTTGGGGAGGAGTGGCTAGAGAGCAGCCCAGTGGAAAGGGACCTGGGGGTGCTGGTCGACAGCCGGCTGAACATGAGCCGGCAGTGTGCCCAGGTGGCCAAGAAGGCCAACAGCGTCCTGGCCTGTATCAGCACTAGTGTGGTCAGCAGGAGCAGGGCAGGGATCGTGCCCCTGTGCTCAGCACTGGTGAGGCCGCACCTTGAATACTGTGTTCGGTTGTCCTGAGGGAGCCTCGTGGGGTTTGGTCAACTTTCTAAGCCGATAACGTGGAGCCTGTGCAGCAAGGGCCTGCCTGTAGGAGGAACCTCATCATCACATCATAAGGCACAGGGAGACCAAACTAGGTAGCCTTCACTTCACCTAAGCTTGCTGTTTCTTAGGTGTTACTTATTTGCAAACAGTAGAAGACAGTGGATTTTGACATGACACATTTTCTGTGTCATGTTCTATTCAATACCAAAGGAGAAAAGGAAGGAATAGGGAATATTTGTCAAGCTCAGGAAAACCTATTTCTTCTTCCAGGCTTTTTTTTTTTTTTCCCTTCCTTCCCTTGTTCTGGTAGGCGTGTCCCCTCCTCTCCTGCCCTTGTTGGAACCTCAGGACTTCTCTTGGTTTCTGGAGCTCCAGAGGTGAATCCTTGGCTGGTCCCAAATAGGGGAGACTTGTTCAGATGAGGAGATCCCTTCTGCTCTAACACCGATATGCCACTGTAGCAGGCTTCCAAATTCCAACTTTTCAGGGAGAAAAATTGTATTTTAAGCCTTCAGAGGTTTTGGGGATCTCCCTGTGTCCTATCAGGCACATGGTATGGGGAACCTTCTGTTTCGTGGAAGAGGGAGAGAAAGCATTTATAGTACAAAGCATGCACAGGGATGTATTTCAAGGTGCTTTCTCTAAGTCAAACACCCTGGTTCTCCAAGTTTTTATTTTCCACGGATCTGCAGCAGTAATAGGGCAGTGTTATGAGATGGTGCTCCTGAAAGAGAGGAGGATTGAATTAAACAGTGATTGGTGTTGAAGCCTTGCAGACAACATGGGAATGACTCCAGTGACTGGAAGGAAAAATATTATTAATAATTATAAGAAGAAGATGAAGATGGCCAAAATCAGAAACATGTTCTGGAATCCTCCAAAAATAGTACAAAAGAGATGCCAAGTGATACTAACTAACTTCACTAACAAGTGAAATAAAACTCTTAGGGCAGGGTAATAATATGCTAAGGGAAATGAAAGATGGTAAGAGGAGCTTCACACAGGACCTTGCTGAGGGTGACATTGTGGCTTCATGAGTTCAGCAATTTTCCAAACTGAGGAGCATCAGAAGGTAACTCTGGCCTCCAAGAGTGTTTAATGATGTTTGGAGTCCTCCAGCACGGCCTGCTTGCTGCATCAGTTCCTGCCAATAAAATAAGCAATAGTGAATGAATGCCGCTGAGATTTGGACCCGTCAGTTCCAAAGTGGAGATTAGGATGGGGATTTTCACAGTAGCTGGAGAAAAGGCAATGCCTGGACCCTACTGACACTCTTCTCTGAACAGTGGCTTAAACATTGACAACAACCTCCTGATCAAAAAAACCCAGGCAGTCAGAAGCTAATAGGAGAGCTGGGAAGAGACTTCCTTGCGTCCCGCAGCAACTGGCTGCCCAATATCAGATGTTTGTCCTGAGGCAGTGGCCCCCACTATGCAAGAGATGACAGAAGGAGTGGCAAACCCTTCACTCCGGTGGCATGATGGCTCACCTCTTTCTGCTGCTTTTGCTAGCCTGGAATGGGCTGGGGTGATCCGGTTTGCCTTTTTCCGCTGTGGAAAGTATAAAGACTCCTGGGACAGGCGTTAAATACAGATGCATCACTAATGTCTGCTTTAAAAAAATAAAATAGACCGTATTGATTAATGCGAGTGCCCCAGGCAGTTGCAACGCTGAATTCCCCAGCTCCCATTTTGCTTCCTTCTGATGTGTTTTGGGTTTCTCAGCTGTGCTCTTTGTAATCTCTTGCTCTGGGAGGGAGGGCAGAGCCCTGACCACACACAGGCTTTGGGCTGCTCTGGTGAGCTCCCCCGGAGCATCCCAGGCAGCCAGCAACCGGCACCGCTGAGCCCACCAACCACTCTGAGCAGCTGGGGTCAGCGACAGTCAGCTGTCCAAACAGATGCACACGTGTGCTGGGACCGGTGGAGGAAGACCCAACAGAACCAGAGAGCTCCTTGGCTCCAGAGGCAGCGTGGTGGCTCTCTGAACCTGCCCTTCTCCTTTGATCTTCGCCCTACCTTCCTCTGCTGCTCCACCTCAGCCCTGGTTTGTTTTCTTCCTCTTCTTTCCCTAGGTGGTTCTGGTCTCTGTTCAAGCGCTGATCTCCACCTTGGAAATACTGCCTTGGGCTTTCAGAGGCATCCGAGAGCATGTCCTTTCTCCAGAATTAACTCAGCTTTCACCAAGAGGGTGTCCTGTTCCCCATCCAAATGCTTCAGCCCACCCCGGGGGACCGAGCTAGGAGGCAGAGGCAGTGGCCAAGCACCACTTTTCTTGTATTTTGCATGTTTTCAGCTATGTTTTCTCACCTGTGTTTTACTGTTCCCTACAGGAGTCATGTCTTTCTTACTCCAAGAATCCCCTCCTTTGCTGGGGTACTTGCATTTCCCAGCTAAAAAGCAGCTCCCTCAAAAAATAAAATGGGAGCTAGCTGCTTTTTCTTGCTTCAGTGAGACATGCTGGAGCAGGGTGCACGCTACACATTCATTCATCCCATCTAATACATTTGTTTCTGGTTTAGATCTATTCAAAACGAGACGCAGTGCGGACATCTGTCTTATTATCCAACAGTAGGTTAAAAAAAATAAGCTCTGCTGGTTTTGTGGGAGGGATGTAGATAAATGGCAGCTGGATGCAAGAAGTGGACTTCCAGAAGTTTTCCTCCACGAAGCAGGTAAGGGGACTCAGTGCGGAGTCAGTCCATCCCATGTCCTCGCATCTGCCAGAGCAGTGGAGGGGTTGGACGCTGCCTTCTCCGCTCTTCTTGTCTCCAAGATTTGCACCATCGACGTGCTCAGACACACTCTGTGAGAGCCAGAGGGCAACTGCCTTCATAACGAAAGAGAGATTTTCCCATAATCCAAGGGAACTGAACCTCGGGAGGGTTCCTCTGTCAGGACCTGGAGGACACCAAAGCACCTTGATTGCCCTGAGCAGCCTCATCACGGACCCCCACCCGTGTGCACCCTCTGCCCTTGGGCTCGTGGGCTCCGTTTACCTTCAGGGCAGGGCACCCAGTCCTGCCCTGGGCTACACGGTAAGTACAGCTCTCTCTTCTCTCACCCTGCCTCCTGGCTGGGCTCTTGTGGACTTAACCTCCAGCCCTGTCCCTCACTCCATCTCCGGCTGGTCCTGGCTGGACCCCTGGCCGGTTACTGGTGTGGTCCATCCCTTTGGCTTGTCTGGAGCTGCTGGTGGACCCTGTTGCCAGCACCCTGCTCTGCACCGCTGCGTGCAGATGCTGTGGGAGAGCAGGCTGTTGGTGTGGGACCCACCTGCGCCAGGGTCCCTCTTGGTTCCTGGCTTGTCCCTTGGCATGGGGCAGCCCCCTTCTTGCAGCTTGCTGACCATCTGTGGTGGGAGGCAGGAGGTTTAACACATCCTGCTTGAGTGAAATGTGGCTTAATTCCAATGTTGATGGCTTTGATGTGATTTTAGAAACAGAAAATAAGGCATTTTTAAAACCTCACATTGGAAGACATTGACATAATGTCTTTCCCCCCCACCTCTTACATGCAATCAGCATGAAAATGATGTATTCCTGAAATCCCCCTCCCTTGGGTTGGACAAAATGGCCGTGTCTGTTTGGGAGCCTGATTATGTTCCTTGGGACAACCAAGATCGATGACTTCTCCAAAGCCTCTCTAGGCATTGTCTGGAAAGAGCAATTTAGCATGGAATATGTAACGAGCACTCAAATTGGTTCCTTTTCATTTCCTTAATTGAATGCATGAGCTCAACTTCATAACGGGAATCCTTCACCCTTCGCTACAGGTTCCGCGTGTGCTCTGCTCCCCTGTAACGCCGCGAGAGGGGCTGCGGGAGGGCGAGGTGCGGGCATGGGGTGGGACGGAGGGAGGAGGGGACACCTTAGCATGGGGATATAATCTGGGTTTTGACGTGTCGGTGAAGCCGAGTGGTTTCTTATCCTCCTCTATTTTCCTCATCTTTCATCCGGCGTTTATGTCTGCTGCATATGTTCCCCTTTACACCACGCCAGAACTATGACAGAAGGAAAGGGCAGGGAAGAGGTGGGGGAGAGGGGAAAAAAAAAGTCTCAGTGAAGTTTCTGTTCTGGAGAGAAAACAGGACTTTATCAAAATATTAGCAGAGCACCAGCTGGTGCCGATTAGCATAGCTCTCTCAGGGTGAGAGTTTTCCATCTACCTTGAGCTGTTTTTCTTTCCCTGGGCTGCACATGGTCCTTCCCAAAGTGCGAAGGTTTTGGCCACCGAGATTAACCTGCTCTTCTCATCCGGTGCGGGTGCCGTTTCGGAAGCCCTGCAACGTGCCTTCAAAAATGCAACGTCCTCAGTGCTCTGGGGGACCAAGTCCCATCAGACCATCCCAACAGGCTGGTTCAGGCTCGTTGGGTGACGAGAGGCGAAGGGTAACGAGAACTAAGAACGCGTTGTGCAGACGCTCGTTAACCAAAGAGCGCGGCTGGAGAGCCCGTGTCCCAAGAGCTGGTTTGCAAAGGCGGCAGTGCTAGGCTGGGTCTGACTCCCAAAATGCTCGAGGGCTCTGCCCACAAATGCTCTGCACCTTTGCAAGAGATGCCGCTGCGTCCTGGACACCAGCCCGGCGCCGGGCTTTTGCAGAGGTGAGGAAAGTATGGCTCATTCATAAATGTGTGTTTTCAGGGATATTATCCCTGAGTATAAAGTAGAACCAGCTTTTAGAAGCAGAGGATAAAGATTTGGCTGGGAACCTCTGAGCTGGAGGACCAATAACTTGGGAATTGCTCTGAAGTGTTTGATCTGTCTCGGGCCAGCAAATGCTGAGCCAGCGCCTGCCGTTAAGTGGAAGTTATTTTCTGCATCCACCAGAGTCCTATAAAACCGTTTCCTCCGGGACCTACAGGGACAGCCAGGGCTGCTTTTTTTTCTCCCTCCAACAAGATCAATATGTGAGCGCTGAGGGAAGGAGGACGTGCTGTATGACAGATTTAGGGGTAGCCTTGGGGCTCCCTTGCCGCTCTCCAAGCGGCTCGGCCAGGGCGCTGGAATTGCCTCCTACTCATCTGGAGAGAAGGCTGGCTTGGTGCTTAACAGGCGGAGCTGGTGCTCACAAAGCCTGGACCCGACACCCACCTCTGCTGCAGGCTCCCCGTGGCAGCCCGAGGAGATCACGAAGTCCTGCAAGACGGGGAAAGGGCTGTCCTCCGCGGCTGCGGGGGGAGCAAAGTCAGTGCCTGCATGCATGGGCGATGTCTTAAATAAGCTGGAGTCCAAACCCAAAGGGCAGGACCACCTTTGTGCTTATACAGCGCCTGGCACGGATGAGCTGGAGCCCCAGATCTCCAGCTGGAGCCTTGAGCGATAAAAGACCTGCACCGAGCCGGGCTCAGGGGTTCCTTCGTGACGGTACTTCTCTGCAGACATCCTCCATGCAGACCTGTTCCAGAGGCCTCCGGTGGCCTTCTGTTCCAGGTCTTCCAGTAAAATGCTGTCATCTCTGTAGCTGCGCTGCCCTTTGTTTTAATCAGCTCGTTTTCTGTGTGTGGTCAGCGGAACGGACCTCGCACAGATATCGCAGACCAAGCTTTCTTCAAGTATTTCTGTAGATGCTTTGAGTTTTCAGAGATGAGCTCCCTGTGCATCCCCCCTCCTCGTGTCACCCCTCCCTCCTCCTCACTCTTGCTTTTTGGGAACCTCCATCTGCCTTTTGAAGCATAACTGTACCTACTCAGCACCCTTTGGTTCCTCTGGGGATCCCAACTCTACGTTGAAGCGTATCCAATCCTGAAAGGCGCAAGCATAAGGCTTGTGCTCAACAAAATGCCACCATCTTCCAGATAACAACCCTGGAGGCCAGCAGCAGGACATTCAGGGAGTACGTTTCCTTCAAGAGGTGGGTGCTTTGGCAATAAGAAACCAAAGGAGTAATGGGAAAGGTGACACCTCCCCCTGCCAAACGATGCCTTTCAGCTCTTGCATTTGCCTGAGCCAATTATTTCGTTTGCCCTGGAAGTCCATTTGCAAAGGCTGAAGGAAAGAAAAACAACCTTCTCCCCTCCTCTGCCCCACCACCTAAGTGCTAAAACAGATCCCACGAGGTGAACCGTGGGGAGGTGTAAATGGAAGAAGACCTGGCGGGAGATCTTGTTCTCCGGTGGTGCCTGGGGGCTTTTCCCGTTGGAGCCCCTGGAAGGCCAGTGGGGAAATGATTCCAATTCCAGGCTTTCCAGCTTCCACGCTCATTTAACCCGAACCATTCCTTACTCTCTGAGAGGGAAGCAGGGATGAGGTTTGCAGATTCAAAGTGGGGGGAGGAACTGAAAATGATATCAGCAGTTTTATGGCACTTTCTTTTCTTGGCAGGACATGAGGGAGAATGTCTCCCTGCCTCTAGGACAGAAAGTGGAGGAATGCAAATGCTGAAACATTTTTCAGTTTGCCCTGATTATCTTTCCTCCCCCAGCAGTTTTATTAGGGTTCATAAATTCATCCTCAGAGCACATATTCCCCCGTGCCTTTTAACCCTCTACGGCCTTGGAGGTCACTCATCCCAAGAGATTGCTGGCTGTCCGAGAAAAGCCACCCTTTCCCCATCAATGCTGACTCCGAACACTGTGGCAAGCAGCCACGTGGTGTCATCTCCACCTAGAGAGAGAGCAGAAGTCACTGGGGGAAAGCGTGTCTGAGGGAAATGTTTACACTGACCCTTTTTTTTTTTTTTGGTCATCTGTGTCTCATCTCCTGGTGTGCTCCTGTGCAAACACCTTTCTTAAGCTAAGCCCACTGAGCAGAGGCAGCTGGTAGGGAGCCCAGAGGCAGTGCTGCAAGGCGATGGTCATCAAACCCTTCCCACCAGAGAGTGTCATCCCATCCGGCGGTAGTAGGGATCTTGCCTTTCAGGCTCAGATTTTCCCTGCGTTGAGGCTAGCTTTAGTGTGGCCAGCAGGAGCCGGGCAGGGATCATGCCCCTATACTCGGCACTGGTGAGGCCGCACCTTGAATCCTGTGTTCAGTGTTGGGCCCCTCATGACAAGAAGGACGTTGAGGTGCTGGAGCGTGCCCAGAGAAGGGCAACGAAGCTGGTGAGGGGTCTGGAGCACAAGTCTGATGAGGAGTGGCTGAGGGAACTGGGGTTGTTCAGTCTGGAGAAGAGGAGGCTGAGGGGAGCCCTTATCTCTCTCTACAACTACCTGAAAGGGGGTTGTGGTGAGGTGGGTGTTGGTCTCTTCTCCCAAGTGACCAGCGATAGGACAAGAGGAAATGGCCTCAAGTTGCACCAGGGGAGGTTTAGATTGGATATTAGGATAAATTTCTTTACTGAGAGAGTGGTCAAACATTGGAACAGGCTGTCCAGGGAGGTGGTGGTGTCACCAGTGGATGTGGCACTTTGGGACATGGTTTAGTGGGCATGGTGGTGTTGGGTTGATGGTTGGACTTAATGATCTTAAAGGTCTTTTCCAACCTTAATGATTCTGTGATGCCCTTCTCCTTCTTCTAGGCACCCTCACAACAAAGACTTAAGCCCCTGTTTCCCACCTCACCTGAGCCTGCTGGCTGTGGCATATCCTTTGCTTTAAAACCTCCACATGACATGTCAAGTCCTCTTCCCAGAAGTGCCACCAGCTCCCAGTGCAACCTTCCATAGCTCACTTAGCTGGAGCCAGTTTTCCACGCAAAGAAAGGGAAAAAAAAAAAAAAGAGGAAGAGCCGCCCCGCTGCTGCCCTTGCTCTCATGTACATCCACAGCAGTTGGAGAGAGGGATATCTCTGTGCTTTTCCAGTCCTGAGCGCAGTGAGAGCTTCTGGCACAAGTGTAATAGAAATAGCAACCTTCCTGATGCGGTGAAAATGGGTAGGTGAAGATACGGCTGAGGAATATGATACTGTCTCAGAAGCGTTTACAGCGCGGTAGCTCTGCAGCAGGAGAGCAGCGGAAAATTCCTCAATCCCAGCACAGCCACCGTTGCCTGGTGCCCTCTTATAACGAGAAGCCGCTGAGGTAATAGCAACCCATTCATCAAGAATGTTTTTTTCACGGCAAGCCAAAATAGATCCAATAATGCGGGAGGGTCCCATAAAACACAACGTGGTAGGAACCTGTTAAACCAGTAACCTCTGCTGGGCTGGTGTGCAGGTTCGCCCAGGAGCCCGCAGCTCTTTCGGAGGGCAGCGATGTTTAATGAAATACTTTCTAGCTGGTGTTTGCTAAGCAGTCTTATTCCGGTGTCAAGGTCTCCACTTTGCATGCAAGCTTTGCTAAAATTGCAAAAAAATTATTTTTTTTTCACCGACAAAATATTTTTGATGAATTTCCTGACCCAGAGCTGAGTGTATTTCCCCATGTAGGAGACCAGCAGCTTCTCCCCGGAGATGGGGGACCCCATAGCGTCTCTCCACACTTGCTGAGCCATTTGCAGTGTGGGGTGGCCGACCATGCTGTCCTTCCAGGCGTCCTTGGAGGTCCTCAAGACGATGGCCCAGGTGGGCACCAGCCCTAAACTGGCTGTTTCTGCAAGGGGAACCATCCCCTTCCTCTTGGTCAGTGTCTACATCAGCCTAGAAAGGGGGTGATTTGAGTCCAATTTTTCCAACTATAGCCCTTTCTCTGGCAATCGACTTGGATAGTTTGGGTTTTTTTCCCCCAAGATGGCAGGCAATAGGAATTGATGATTTTTAAAGTATTGAAAACATACCTGGAAAAAACCTGGTCCCAGTTAGGCTGGTTCAAAGGGACAGAATTAGTTTATACAAGGAGAAAGCAGAAGTATTTGGTGCATTATTTGCTTGCTGTTTGCTGCAAGGGAGGAGAAAGTCAGAAAAGCACAGTGCTAAGCTGTGTTGCTTCGGAACAAAATATTTACATTTTTTCCACATTTCCCATAAGGCATTAGCACTTTTCCAAATGTGACATAGGAGAAGCAAATGCTCAGTGGTCTGTGGATCTAATGTTTGCTTAAGTACCATGACATATGTGCATATGTGTACACACGTACACACACAGGAGATATTTTAGTTCTACTATTTAAATTAAGGGTGGGATACCCTTCAGCACTGCATTTCTCAGCATATGTGTTCTTATACTCACTTATTCTTTGTTTCTGCCAATGCCTAAATTGGGAATACTAAACAGCCACAAATATGCAGCCAGCGGAGACGCAGGAATTCATTTGGAGGGAGCGAATTTTGATCTCAACTTGATATGTTTATGGGGAAAGAGTCGCTACAGCTGCAGGAGGGGAGATTTCTGTGGTGGTATCTGTCTGTAATGTGTATCATGGCCGTGTTTTCGCAACCGCCTCGGGGCAAAAACTGAAGCTTTTAAACAGAAAACAGCAAGTAGTTTCAGTGCCACGTCGGGGATATATGGATACGTATATGTACGCGTATGTATATATAGGAAACACCTGTTTGCACATTGTTGATGCTGTTTTTAGGTTTTTACACCACCGCGGCTACCACGAAACGCCCAGGAGAAGGTGGGTGGTGGGTGCCTGGGAGGAGGCAGCATCCCCTCGCCCTCCAGGAGAAGGTGACCTCCTCCGGGGACGGGAGGTGGCCGAGGAGGGCTCTGACCCGCGGAGCGCTCGCGGTGCAACCCCTCGGCGCCTGCAAAGCCCGCCTGTCGTCACCCCAGCCGGTGCCGCGATGAGCAACGAGGTGACGGCGGCTGGGAGCGGGGTGGGGGTAGCAAGGGAGGGCTGGACAATAACAGGCAACCCGGTGGGTGCTGGGGAGCGGAGGAGACGGAAATTCGACACAAATGCAAGCGTTTTACCTTCTAAATCATCTTGGTGCTCCGCGGCCAAAGCGCTGCTCTGGCTTGGGTTTTCGGAAGTCTGTGCCACCTCCCTTCGATATCCTCATTCCCCGCTTTTGGAGCCTGCTCACAGCAGGAGATATTGGTCACCTCCAGCCACGGGTTCCTCCTGAAAGCATCGGGGTCAGGCTCTGCTACCCACATGCCCCCATCTCAGATGCTTTCGTGCTCCAGCGTAACTCCCGGGCTCACAGCTGCTTTTCACAGTTCACCCCTACCCAGCTGGAAGGTAGTTAACCAGGCTCTGGGACAGCTCAGCGACCCTCTGCCGCGTCGGTGTGCTGTGGGTGCCGTAAACTCATTGCACCTCTGACCTTGAACCTGCCTGCAAGCTTGCAGGCAGCCTGGGCCACGTCAGGCTTGCAAGGATGCCCAGGTACACGCTGTGATAACCATCCCGGTAACCAGCTTGGCGAAGAGGAAGCCTTATCCCAAGGTGTACCCCACTTCAGGTAGGAAATGGAGCTCAAGGAGCATGGCTGAAGAGGTAGGAAGCACGGTTGTGGAGGAACAACGGGCAGAACTGGAGCTGTTTCTCCTGCCCAAGACCTGCACCAGCACCTTCTGTACTAGCAGGCACCTAGGTCACTTGTGGAGCCATCAGAGCTGGGCTCTGCATGGCTAGTATTCACAAAGGTCTGCATGAAACACGTAGCCAAGTTGAGTTTTTACATTTATTCTCATTGACTTAAAGCATTGAAGTCACCTCTTCAGTCTCGGCTCAGCAGGACAATGAAAGGACGACACAGCCAAGCCTTAAATTTGCTGCTCCTTAAGAAAATGCACATGAACTTGACCCAACGTTTTGTTCGCTGGCCAAAGAGGCAAAAAGTCCATGGGAAAGAAGTTTTTCCTGGAGCACACTGAACGGGAATATTCGCTGTTAAAATGCAGTGATCTGTTTGGAAATTAAAGGGCAAAGGTGTCCGTAGGAAAAATTTGCTTTTCTATGATCGTCTCTGTACATCCATAGCAAATGAAGCTGGAGCAGCTGAAGTACCAAGTTTTGCGCTCACCAGCATTTTGCCTACGTCTTGGCAGCTTGTCAGTGTGGGTTACGCTCTCTTTGCCCACCTCAGTCCGTGCAATATGCCTGACTATTTCCTCACCCCAAGCATGTGGGATGCAATTTGTTTCAGTCACAAACATCAATTTCCACGCCCCCATCCCCATAGGTTTTTCAAACCACCAATTTTCCCTTTGTCTTTTTTGGCAATAAAAGCATCAAGACATGCAATCCTCTCAGTGCTATTGCCAGCCTGAAGTTGCTGAGTGAGTCTCTCAAGGCAAGCTGAGCTGTGCCGTGAAAGCTTTCCTATATTACGCACCACAACAATAAAACGTTGGCAGGGAAGCCAAAAGAAGATACTCACGACTCTTGAACTGGACATTGACTCTCCAGCTGTCATATTGCTTCCTTTGCTCCAGCAAGGAGTCCCATGGATAGTATAATTTAATTTTCCTCGTATGGTATTGCATGGAAAAGATTTATTTTTAATTTTTTTATCGGAGAGCGGGTGGCTTTCAAGGTGTTAGTTGGCCTAAGACACTATGGGGCGATGCAGCCCGTTGATCGTGCAATGAATTATAACGGAGACACTGCTCTGGGCATGCCTCAGCTGCCTTTGAAAGGGAATCCCATCTCTTTTGGGGATGCCTGGAGGTCAGGCACCCCGCCGGTAGCGGGTGATTCATATGTTGCCGTGCTTCCACCGCTAAATATAGCACGTTCCCCTGTCTTTAACGCTGTGGCGTTCAACCCTCGGTAGAGGGAAGAGGAAAGTCCCAGGCAATCAGGTGCCCCTGCAGCAGGCGAGATGTTTTCGGGGTGGGGGAAAGGCGGGCGGTGGCTACGGAGCGCTGTCCGCCGCGCCGCCGGCTGCCCCCGCGGCTCCAGACGGCGACTCGCTGTCAGCCTCCCGCTTCGGCCCGAAGCAACGTGCCGTACGGCTCAAACTCCTTCCCACCCCACACAAGACCCACCCCACGTCAGACCTTAGCGCTGAGCCCACAGGCAGGCGCCCTCCAGCCCCTCTCCTGCTCAGTCATGCCCACCCGGCAGCTCCCTTCCTGCCCATCACCCTTGCCTCTCCCCTCCGACCAGCCTTTCCGCCCATCTCTTCCCGCCAGCGCTCCCCCACCTCTCTCCCCTTCCTTTCACCCCACCGTTTGGGTGGGTTTCCCCTCCCCTCTGTAGGAAGAGCAAAGGGAAGTGCGGGGGCAAAGCCTGTGGGCTCAGAGGGGGCATGGCGGCACCCACCGCCCCCAGCCCCATCTTCCTTCCCCCCCGCTTCCCCGGGCAGCCGTTGCAAAAGATCAAAGCATACGGCAAAAATAGCAAAAGGGGAAGAGCTTGTGGGTTTGACATCTGGAAGCCAGAAACAGCTCCTGCTTTTGAGTAGGCAAGAGGTGAAGGAGGAAGGGTAAAAGTGGGTTTACAGTCTCTTATTTTTTACTGGGATTAAAAACTTCTTATAAAGTTACATGGTTTGCTGGTACTTGAGATAGCGGTGTCTGTCTTAGTCCTCCGCAAGGCCCTAATTTCAGAAGTGGGGATGCTAACGGCGCTTATAAATAAAGAGGTGGGTAATTTCTGACAGGCAAAATGCTGATTTATCTGTGATGCATCATCTGACAGCCTTATTTTTATTCCAAGGGGTGTTAAGAGGCACCTGGGAAATGTCTGTGCTGCTTGGCTGAATAAAACAAGTGCTATTTCCTTTTGGGGCTGGAGGTTTTCAACGATAAGGGCTCAGAAACCGCCCCAAACCCAAGGGGATGTTCAAGTCAGAGCCTGGTTTTTCAAAGCCTTTGGCTTCTAGGCTGTCTGTCTCCGATCCTTTCGCAAAATCCAGCCTCTGGACGATACCGCCAATACGTGTGATTAAAAATTATGCCACCAAATGAGGGTGAGGCTTAAAAAATGAAATAATTTACCTGTGTGGCAGTGTCAAAGTGGATTGCAATATCGGACTCGCTCTATAAAGGGAGTTGAGCGGGCAAAGTATTTCATAGGAATACGCGTATCCGAGTGGGATAAGAATCACTGGAGGCAACCTAGCATGACATTTTCTGGTGAAACCATTTACCACAGAAAAACGTAATATACAGGGGATGATTTGCGTCCAGTATGATGAATAATTTTGGACATGGGAAAAAAAGTTAGGAGGGGGTGTGAGATTGGAAAAGGACAGTTTTTCTTGGTTTTCTCTTAGCAGAAGCCCATTGAAACAAGCAGAAATCTTCATGTTGGATGAGACAAAAGTTACCATCTGATTCCAAGCAGGTTAGAGTTTCCTTTTTTCCTTCTTTTTCCCTTCAGCTGTTCATTCTGTTGAGGAGCTGGAGCTGTTGGGAAACGTTTTGTGGCCCATGGCACAGGGAGGCGTCGAACTGCCTGTGATCCCTTCTAAACTTCACCACCATCATCGCCTGCCCTTGACTGCCTGGATGTGGGGTCAGTGACCACCTCCCGCTCCTTCATCTACTGTTAAAATAGCTTTTTTCCTCTTCCATTTGCTCCTTCCAGTCCCTAGAACAAGAAAAAGTCTCTCATTTGCGCTGGCTTGATGTGTTTCTGGTGGTTTTCCCCACCTCAAAGCAGGGTTGCTGCTCCCAGCCTCAGTGCACGGTACCAGACACATGGCTCCTGATGATGCAAAACCCTACCGGGTTGCATGTCTAAGCGCTTGCGTTGTGCCACTTTCATTAGCACGGTGATTAACCGTCTCCTCGTGGTCTCATGGATTCCACTTGCTCATCACCCATCGGGTATACTAGGAAATGACAGAATTGGGCAACGCTCACCAGAAGACTTGAGAAAAGAAGGGGAAAAAAAAAAAAAAAGGAGAGAAGGATGAAATGCAAAGGGGTTTTGGTTTGGTTTTTTTTTTTTTTCCAGTGGTGAGGGCAGACGGGACGATAGCTGCCTTCATGTGAAACTGGAGCTACATCCAGGAATGGTATTTATATGCACGGATGTAGCTTTCAATCAGGATGATGTAAACACTGCTGCAGAATTTTTTGACCAGGCTGTTTGGGAAACGTGATGGATTAAATATGACAAACAAGATTCCTGGACGTTTATTTATCCGCCTTTTCATTTGTGCCAGTTTCATGTTAGGCAAGGCTCTGGCTACCAGACCGGTACTAAGCCTTGGGGGCAGGCAAGGCTGGGGGGAGGGAGCCACAAAGAGAGTGTTTTCCAAGCCTCATCTAATTTAAAGCATCTTTTGCTGAGTGGTGCAACGAAGAGGATGTGGCTAACACAAATAAAAAAATCATAAAGGGATCAAAGTGTGTGTGCAAATTCATTCCTTGTGGCAGGAGTTCTGCCAGTTTGCTTGCTCGCTTGCTCGTTTGCTTGCCTAAAAAAAATTTTCTCCCCACTCCCAGCCCCCCATGATGGAGTGAGCAAATCGCATGTCAGAATCTCTTCTGGATTTCATAAGGGTTTCAGCGTTGATGGATGGCCGGGATGACACTAGAGCCTGTACATTGTGCCTGAGATCTGAGCTGCTTCCCCTCAGTCCCATGGTTGCACATGAAACAGCCGCATGAGCGCGATCTATTTATAAGCGGTTCAAAGGCACCACAAATGTGGGTGGATGCTGGCTTGAAGCTCCAGGCCACCAGGAAGCTCTCTAGCACTTGCAGGAACCTGACGTTACCCTAGTGGGGTGAAAGATGAGGAAAGCTTGTCTTAAAAATAAAAATAATAAACAGTAAAAATCAGATCTTTGGAGCTGGGATGATTCATCTGAGAAGGCATCAGCTGAACCAATTTGGGCGATTGGGGATTCTTGTAAAGGCACTTAGGTCAAGAGGCGTTAAAATAACTGAGTGGACAGGATGCTGTATGGTAAGTCTCATGGCAAAGGTGTCTGGAGCTGGAAGACAGGCCAGAGATTTACCTTGGATATGAGAAAATCTGCATGGTTCGGGGTAGAAACCTCTGCTGTGACGAATACAGCAGTTTGTGCGCAGGCTGTGGCTGGGGGCTTCCCACGTGTGTGCTCCGCTGGCAAAGGGCAGCCAAGAGCTAACCCCAGCCCTGCTTTAACATCTCCGCGGTTTGCTGTGCAAGCATCAGAGCCAGGGACAACCCCGACAACAGCAGCCGATTCCGCAGGGTGGCTGCAGACCCACCGGAGCACCTCCACGGACCACTGCGGGGGCAACGCTGGCCGCTCCGTCCAGCCTCGCCCTCCGAGCTCCCGCTTCACGGCGCGTCCTGCTCAGGTGGTGCCCCGGCCTGCGTAGGGTTGGGAAGAGCCCCACCATGGTAGGGGACCTGGGACCCCAAAGAGATCTACTGCAGGTGTCATCCCCATCTGCGGGCTTGCGGAGGCTGCCCTGCCGTCTTCTGACCCTGCAGTGGAGGAGAAGATGCTTGCCTTCAAGGCAACCACGGTAGCCATTGAGCTGGTGGCTACTGCCTAGTCCCAAGCCAGTTCTTCCAGTTCAACAAACTCATACCACTGTGGAAACCACACAACACATCAAGGCCATGTTGTGTTTCCTACGGGAGCGCTGGCCTGCTAGAATAACATCCGCAGAGAACAAAGGCTAAAAGCCTGGGCAAATCTAACGCCGGAAAAAGAGTCAGTCTAAAAACCAAAGGGAACATGCCTTCAAAAATCTTGTGGCATTGCTAATGAAAAATAAACATCCATTTTGCATCTGCAGAGAAAGGAAAAGAAAATGAAGTCAAAGCGCAAGGTTTTGTTCTTATATTCTAGGAATTTTCTCCATTGAAGGTTGTCAAATACTGCATGCCAACACTTGGGAGAATGACAACAGCATCTTTAAGTGCAATGAATCAAAGCACAAGAGTAAATTTTTATGGAACCCAAACTGCTATTCTTAGAAATCATCCAGAATCAAAAAATAAACAATTCATCAGGAAAAGAAATGTTCAAACTCGCAGGGGAGATTAACTCTCATCTGAGTGGAAACAAAACCTCAAATGAGCCACATCGTCATTCCCACACTTAGTTAATTGCAGTATTGTTCAAGGGCAGAACCAAGTGGTTGGAAGGCTGCAGAACTGAATGGGGTAGATGCTGTCTTAAAAGAAAAAAAGGCATTAAATCATAGTTTTTCCCTCGTGGCTAGTTCCAGAGATGTTGCTTTGCCAAGGTCTTAGGACGGGAGCGCAACAGACGGATGGGGGTGGCTCCGGGGAACGAAGACGCTGGAAGAAGTGCAGAAAAGAGATGGGCATAACCTGAGATCAGGAATCAAACTGTATATTTGGAGGTGATTAAGAGAGCAATCTACAGTGACGTAGGTCAGGAGCACTTCTGATGGCAGACAACTGCCCTGGTTGAGCAGGCAGAGGCATAAAGAGATCTAGCTGTTGATGCATAACCGGTTCAGGCTGCAGGTGACACTACCTGGACATAGGGAAGCCTGCCTGGCTACAGATTTGGTGAGTTCTTCAACACAGGACATCTGCAAGTGAGGATTTGACATTTTCTCCCCTAAAATTAGTAAATCACAAGATAAGATTTTAAAGCCAGAGCTACCGAGTGAAAACACGCTACCTGTATCTAGCCAAAATAGTTGCCTTTAATGAAGAGCAGATGCCCATGCACTTCCACCTCGTGAGAAAACACAAAGCAGATTGCCCTCAGCCTTGTAGGATTCTGGTTCTCAGTTTCCAGACCTGGTGTTGACACATGTGGGGCTGAGCATGTCGGAGAGGGGCTGTCTTAGCTGTGGTGGGATTCACGCTGCACGTAGACCTTCCTTGGCTTGCTCTTTTCTATGGGAATGAAAGCATCTTGGGATGGTCCCACCACCAAAGAGTGGCCTGGGGAGACTGTGGATGAGAGGCCTTGTAGTGATTGCTGCCACGTATGTTTTGGGGGGAGAAGATATATCCATATACTCATAGGCTGAAAAGTGGAAATGCACATTATCACCATGCGTTTACCTCTCTGGAGCTGCTTCAAATTGTGAGCGTTCATGGAGCAGATTTTTCTGCAACCAGACTTGCAGTGAAAAATCTTTGTTTCACACAAGACACCCTCGGAAAAAAAAGGAAAAGTCAAACAAATTCGTGTTCTTTAAAAATAAAACCAAACAAAGCTTCTTGGATGACTCCATAAAAATTCTAACAGCAGCAGAAAAAAAAAAAAAAAAAAAAGCCTGGAAAAACAATTCACACAAAATAAGCACTAAGGGTCTTCTGTTACTTGCAGGTATATTCCCAGTGATTTCTTTTTGGATCTTACAAACACCAACAAAGTCATTAAAAGTCACTTCTTCCCTTTTATTAGCAATAGCCACGGCTTGATGATTCAAACCATATTCAGTTTTCAGAAGGGAAATTTTGATCAAAGCATTTTTAAAATCAGATGAAAGAAACGTTACAAAAAATGCTCGTGCAATATGAGCCAGGAAGTAGAAATGGCTGTCCAGGAGAAGAGCTGGGAATATAACAGAAAAAAAAAAAACCCTAAAAACCCCCAAGCTGATACTACAAATAACCGTATAAACACTGTTAACAAGTCAAGGAAAAATTTACAGAGGCTGTATTTCTTAATTCCTAGAATGAAGAATCCAATTACCACTTTAAATTATGGTTAACTCAGTCAAGTTGTGTGACCGTTCAGGGGGAGGGTGTTACTATTCTTACTTTGAATCTTTTCAGGCAGGTAACAGCATCCCAGGTTTGACAAGAATGGCCAAGTGTGACATAACTGGGTTCTTCAGGACAGGACCTTTCCTTCTCAGATGTCCTCTTACCGCTTCTCTAGCGTGGGTGGTGATTTGTTGGGGAAGCCTTTTTGATACGAGGAGCTGGTGGAGATAAGGATATGGTGGGGGGTGTGCAAAGTTGGAGGAGAGAGAGTGGAAAGACGATGACAGGTAAGGAAGAGGAGAGGAGAGGTGTGCTGAAATGACCCTAAGAAGGTGCATGTTTTCCTGATGAAGGACTCTGGAGGAGATCCCAGCAGGATGGTGGGAAGTTCAGCTTTGCTAGCAGGATTACGTTCACCCTTGTCTGGTGGGTGGCTATTCTGAAGAGTGTTTCCCTTCAGCATCCAAGGAATGCAATTAAACACAAAAACCTTCTCCCTCGTTTATTCTAATGACCTTTCACCTTTGTTTTGGCAGCGAGGAAGATGCTGAGTGTATCATATATCCCAGCTCCAAATGGATCTCGACTTCCCTCCACCCAATGGCACTGTTACAGGGTTTCTGTGTGCTCTAGCGTGGACATATCTGCTCTAGCTTTAAAGGCGCTTAGGTCCCGGAAGAAGTCTAGCCATGGAGCTAAACCTGCCTAATCTACTCTGTCAAGAAAACTTCAGATACTGCCAAGAACTCGAGAAAATGAGTCTGCACTGAGCTCTGGGACCTGGAGTCCCCGAGCTGCCTTGTTTGTGGAGACCTTGGGTATTCCTGAGCTTGGTTGCTATCTGTTGCATTGGCATTTTTGGGGGTGGTGAAAGCGCAGTGTGTGGACAATCATTTCCTGCTGGAACATTGGTATGGGTGTCCTCGGTACCAGCCTCCTCCATCTCCTGCCTTTAGGGAAGTTTGGGAAAGCTGCTGATGGAGGAACAGCATAGCCCAGGAGAATATTGCAAGGGCAGGAAGAAGATGTGATTCCTCCTCCCCCAAAATATCTCATCTTGTCCCATTAAGAGTTGCTGGAGCTATGGATTTCTCCACAAAAAAGTGGCTATGCTCAGACATATCAAAATATTTGCCAAAGCTATGGTTTGCATCACTACATCCACGCATTTAAATCCACCCGTCAAGAAGAAAAGACCTGTATAAATTATGATTTTCTATTCCCCGGGACAGCAATTTCCCGCTGTAAATGCAGGACAGTGACAGGCACAACCACCACAGTGGTTCCCGTGTCCAAGATCAGCTTCTGAACAAGTTTCTGAGTTTCTGGACAAATGTGGTGGTGCTCCAAAAGTGCCGCTGGGTCTCTCTGTGCCATGGGTCATGACTATGAAGAACTAATCTTCATTTAAATGTCATGTCAATCACATTCTGTGTGTAACTTCTTTAAATGTTAATTTATTGCAGCCTAATTAAAAGGAAAATATATTCAGGACACCTAAGGATGAGGGAACGCTCTTTGTTTTTTAAGTCAGTGCTTTCTCCTGCAACTTTTTGATTACTAGCACTGCGAAATATAAGAATAATCTGAATGGGAGATTTTGACTTGCCCAGAAGAAGTTTAATTTAAAATCAAAGGGTTTTGTGTTGTGGTGTTGGGTTTTTTTTTTTTTTTAATTTTAGGTGATTTTAATCAATGATACGATTGTACTCAAAGTAAAACTACAACCTGAGCAGCTACAACCCGGCTGACAGCCGAACACCAACCTGAAAACATTCAGATTTTGTTACTTAGGTGAAAAAAAAAGCGGTATTTTATTTTTCATTAATGCAAATGAAAATCTTAAGGACTGTGTATGTGGTATGCACACATTTCTAGTTCATTGAAAAGTTTCTTCGTAGCCCTCAAACCCCTATTTTAATGCGTTTCCAAAGGTAACACGTTTTTCGGTGAGGTGCAGATTTCAGTGAGTTTAAGACGAACCAGCCTCTCCTCTCCATTCTCTCAGCATCGTCCGGGCCAGAAACTTTTCCAGGGAAGTTGCTCCCTTTTCTTTGAAGCAATAAAAGTGCTCAGCAGATGTTCTCATCTACTCCCCAATGCCAACCATGTCCCCTGCACTGCAAGTTGCTAAGAGTGGGTTGGCAGAAACCAGCTGTCCAAATGAATGGTTTCTGATTCGTTAGCAATGAAAAAAAGCAATGAATTCAAGTCACATCAGGTTTATTTTTTTCTTTTTTTTTTTTTTTTTTTTTTTACAGTTCATCAAACCAAAGCAAAATGATAGCGATTCCAGCTAGAGCGAACTATTTTGGTTACGCTTAAAAGAGAAACACTGCCTTGCAGTTTTGAGCGAGTGAAAATTGCATTCAAAAACTAATGCAAAACAAAATAAGGATGTTCAAAAAGCACAGGTGGTTTCGTGTGGAAAAGCCACAATGGTTTATTTCAGAATATATGTCAGAAGAAACCCACGTCCTCAGAATTTTAAGGAACATTTCCCAACTGAGTTGCTCAACGAGACAAATGTTTGCAAAACGCTCTGGAGTTTCCAGAGCTGGGTATTTTCACTGTAAAAATCCCCTCCACTGAACACAAAACGCTTGGGAAAACTTCTGTGGCCTGGATCTAAGGCAGAGGGAGATGGTCTGTGCTGGAGACCCGACCCGAGGGGCACGCTTTCACCGCCCGGAGAGGCCGACGCCACGCTGGGGCAAGAGCCAACGGCCCCATTGGGTGGGTGACTAACATGGGACCGCGTCGTGCTCGGTTTTGAAACCGGCACGCAACGGAGCAGCGCTCTTGACGCAGTCCCGGTGTCAAGATTCCCGGGGACGGTGAATCCGGGCGAGAACGGGGTGTGATCTGCTGGCGTCCGTGGGTCCCGCACATAAACCCTCCATCTCTCCTTAATCTTGAAAAAAACGAACCAACAGCATGCCAGACGACGCGTCGTAAAAAATGGATCGTTCGGCGTCTTTGGCCGTTTCCATCTCCATTTTTCTGCTCTCCAGGCACGTCCTGCTGAGCAAGCCTCAAACGAGCAGGGAGTTCAGGTGCAGGAGGGACTGAGGGGCTTTTCTCTCCTTCTTTTCCCCTTTTGCAATCCTTCCTGCTCATGTCTGCCCGGTTTCTGGTTGGTTTTCTAGAGGAAAAGGGATGAGACATCCCTGCCAGGCATAAATTTTTGACTCCAGGTTTCCTTTTTGTTGCCCGTTGAGCCTATTTGCGAAGCATGGGTTTCGATCAGCCACACCACAGAGGGCAAATGGCAAGAATGGGCTTCTCCTGAGATTATCAGAGTGGTGGTTTTTTTTTTTTTTTTGGTAGGAAAAGAGAGCTGGTAAGGAAATAGGAGTGCATGAGAGAGGGAAGGAAAGCGTCCTCGGGATCGCGGAGGGGGCGGGAGTATTTTTGATCTGGTTGAGCCACGCGGCAGGAGGAGCAGAGCGGTTTCTTATTTCGTTTGAGCTCCTTGCCCATTCCTGATTTACGTTGCAGACATAGGGTCTGTTTCCTTTTAGGCATTTAGCAACAGAGTGCCCCTGCATTTCTCCATCCATCACGGGCTGGCATGGCACGCACATGGCGGGGTGGCTGGAGAGCTGGAGGGGGGGGAGCAAAATCAGCCAGAGCCTCCTGTGAACGCATTGCTGCTATTTGTGTTTTATTTGAAGAAATGATTAGAGTTTATTTTATTGCCAGGAAAGGCTGCCAGCCTTTATGATGACAAAATTGCTGAGTTTACTAGGAAGTTTATTTATATAGGCTTTGAAAGACAGACCCTGCAATGACAGACACCAGCAAAGACCTGGGCTTGCTGGCTCTCCCTTGTTGCTCTGCAGATGTATTAACCCTTTGCTCTGACAGGTTCCTACGAAAAGAGGGGTTAAGAGCAGTCATGTGTACAAAATACTCCTTCTTCCCTGGGAAACTGGGTATTCAGGAGGGTTTGAGCTGGAGATGTGGACCTGAACGAACAGTGGGTTGGCAGATGTTTGCTGATGGTGCTATGGACTAACTCCACACATCTACAAGGGTAGTAGACATGTCCTCACAGGAGGAGATGCCCTTAGGGGTCGGACATTAGATGTCCTACCACGGGTCACATCTCAAGGGCAACTGGTGCTACGATAATTCCTCCCCTCTCCCACTGCTGGCCCTGCTGTGGGAATGGAATTGCCAGAGCAGTTACTACCACCAAAAAATGTATTTTGGGGAGGGCAGAATCATGTGCTGAATTAAGGCTTGGCAAGACAGTGGGTTTTAAGGAGAAAAATATATGTTTAAATTTTCTTAGGTGTCAAAATGCTGTGCTTTGACATATTAAAAATGAAAAGGTTTCACTTGGAAAATTTTCAAACGTTTCATTTCATCGTTAATATTCATTCATTGGTATTATTTTTCTTTTTAAAAGTGGCCTGGCTTGGGAAGGTATCCAAAATAGACCAGAATTAATTATGACAGAAGTTTTGTTTCACCTTAATTCATTGTGTATGTTTTGGTTTGGGATAAAAAATGCCCTGATTTCTCCTTTGGTTCGGACCAAACTCTCTTCCATGTCTACGTGGCCATCACGCAAGAGCAGTCAACCCTCTTCCCTCATCACTGTCTTCACCAGCACCTCAGGTCTACTGCTTGGCCTGGAGAAAGCCTTTTATCACGCAGTGGGGATGGCAGGCAGCTATCCTCTACGGATGAAAGACTGAAGAGGACCCTAAACATAATTTACAAGTATGTTACATCTACACAAGAGCACTCGCTCTGACTTCCCATCAACTCTTGCATCAATATCACATATGTGGTCGTGATATCCATTCCTTCATTTCTGTTAACACCAGGTTTGAGCTCCTAATACCAGCTTCTAACATTTTGAACTTGTAGGCAGCTTTCAAACAGCTGCCATTTTTTAAAGAGAACCAGACCCAAACCTCCGCTCTTTTCTTTTTTTCCTTAAAATGTGGAATTTCCCCCCCATAAAATTTTACTGACATGTGTGCTCAGATGGGCAACGTTCAGATCTTAACCAGAGACTTGTTTGATGCTTCACAAACCGCCGGGGCTTGAAAACCACCAAGAAGACAAGATTTCACATCGGGACATTCAGTGCATGCCCTTATGCTGGGATGGTCGGGAAGCCGTAAGAGCCGGGGCGTTTTGTGAAGCGCTCTCCGCAGCAGGCTTTTTCCTGCCATACCCTTGCAAAGTTGCATCCCTTATCAAGCAAGTGTCTGGGGCTTAGGAGAAGAGGAATATATCTGCACATATATATGTGTGTGTGTACATATATATGCACGTGCACATTCATTCCTTCTTTAAAAACATTTACAATGCATTTTCTGCACCGCACGCACACGTTGACTTCGTAACAAAGTTATTGTCCTTTGAGCAGGTAGAAAAATTCGGACTTTTGAGATCTCGACCAGCTTTGTTTTTTTCGAATAAAGTTTGGCGACTTTAAACTTGTACAGAGAGCTGCCAATGTTTCCCAAAAAGTGAAAAACTAGCAAAAAGAGAGAAAGAGAAGTACTGGTGAAAAACAATGGGGGAACTTTTCTTCATTCTTTTGCCAGCTCTGGTTGGCATTTGTCCACATTACTCACTTATGGCTTCACAGGTTAAGACTTTATACCCCATTACACCTGAAACTTAAGCAAGTACTTTAAGTTAACAGCTTTCTTGAATCATGGCATCTTTCTTTGAGGAGCTGAGCCCTCTAAGGTGCTGAGCACTCTGGCTCCCATCCAGCAGAGCACTCAAACACCAGCTTACATTTCACTGTGCTCAAGAACAAATTTAAAATTAAGCATGTGCTTAAGTGCTTTGCCAAAGAGGAGAGGGATTACTCACATACCAAAAGTTAAGCATGTGCTTAAGGTGCTTTCCTGGATTCAGGTTGGAACAGTGGGGAAATAATGATGCTGTCTTTGGGCAGATTTAAGAAAAATAATTAAATAATTGGAAAAAAGAAAGTCATCCGCTGGTTGTGATGGTGGCAGAGTCTTCCACCTGAAAGTAGTTTTATCTAATTCTGTCCAGATCATGAACAATAAACAGAAAGGGAAGCCAAGCATCTCTTGTACTTCTACAACGTCTGTTACTGTAGCGTATAACTGACAGCATTTCTGGGCTGTAGAGCAATGTCAGCATCCCTGTGTCACTATAGGATCTGGACATCCCCAAAGGGCCACAGAAGAGCTCCGAGTAAAGTGGTAAGGTGATGGTACATCAGGAGAGCACCCTTTGCTTGGCAGGAGCACCAGCATCAGCCCAACAGCTTCATCTGGAGGGACGGATGATGCAGGAGGGAGGGAAGGACTTCTCAGCTCCCTATCTGATCCCATGCATAGTTGGATTTCAACATGGGTGCCCCAGCTACTTGATCATGGGACTAAGATCACCTTCCCTTCCCTAGCCAAGGCCTGAATAAGAGCAGCCAGCAGGAACATCGTGGCAAAGTCACACCCCCTCCATCACAGTACTCCTCTGCTAACCCCTGTTTTGAGGTTGTTTCTCAAAGACCCTTAAAAACAGGACTGAAGTAGGACAGAGGACCCAAACCCAACTTTGAGCTTGCGTCACACCTCAGGACTCAGCACCATCTGTGGGTTCCCTTGGGGGAAAACCAACACAGCATCATAACCTTGCCTGCTGCACACCATTAGGCTTACCAAAGAAATAAAACCATATGCCTTTGCCTGTTACCAGAGAAGTCTGGACTATGCGGTTGTGACACACAAATGTAATGGTCTCAGGAAATAAAATATTCTTTCTTTGGAGTAAAACGGTCAATCAATGTCAAATCTAGCCCAAGCTCCCCGATGGTCAAAGATGGGTGGAGGCAAGGCTTGGCTGTAGAAACGTAGGCCCGCTAACCTTCCTGATTTTTTGGGGTGGCTGTGAGTAGTATCACCCCCTCTCCCTCTCTCCTACCATCGCTGAGAAGATCACAGCTAGCAACCCCATGCCCCAGCGTGCTTGTCACTGTCACTTACCAATGCAGTCTCAAATAGTACTATTTTTTCAGGTATTGTAACTCTTCCATTCACTGAAACATCCAGATGGAGGAAGGTGGTGATGTTTGTTCACTATGTGGGAAAAGCTCTTGGTCCTAAAGGGTTAAAATGTCCAGGGGGGGATGCTGCAAGCCCACGTCTCCATTGTGCCATCTTAGGGGAATCTGGCTCAATACCTGCTCCTTCACCCTAGCACTTACGGAGCTTTGTAGCAGGTAAAACTAAGCCAAATTTCCTCAATCCTGTGTTAGTGTTACTAAAAAAATACCCCTAAATTAGGTCCCAAATTCCTGTGATCCTCATAGCGCTGAGCGGGGATGAATAGCTTTTGATAACAGCCCTGGATTTGGTGGTGTGGGGAGATTTATTTTCTGATCTTTTGCCCATCAAATCTTTTTCTGATCTTAATTGTCAATCACATCATATGATTTCTCCAGAGAAATGAAAATAGCAGCTATTTGTCTTGAAAATCCACCCTTTGATGTCAGAATTCCAGGAAATAAAACACCTTTATAGTTATGGGATCCAGACCTGTCTGACCGGGATGCATTTCCATCAAGACTTGTGTGTGTTTGTTGACTCGGCTTTTAAGACGTCCTGTGCCTTTACGGGGATTCACAATGGGGTATTCATGGCACATTCATTTTTGCAAGAACTAAAAAGTTATTAAAGGTTATTTGCTTCAGGGACCCCTTGCCCAAAGCATGCCAGCTCGCCCCAACCTGGAGGAGGCTTCCAGGGAAGTGCTCCTCAGCCTGAACAATGCTGAAGTAAGGGCCTGGAGGTCCGGACCTGCTCATGAGTTGGCTGTTTCCCTTCGGGCACTTCAGGCATGTTTTCTGAGAGGTTGTGCATCAAAGGTGCCTCTGACACATGGGACTTGTCTGCCAGTGGGCACAATCTCTGCCTTGAAGGCCAAGCCTTGGCCAGCCTCTGCTGATGGGCTGGTATAAGAGGTCACTGTCCTTGTCCCCACCATTCCAGACCACCCTTGGATCAAGGGATAGCCATACGACACCTTCTTTGATCCCGTGGCAATGGCAGCATCAACTGATTTCTTCCAGCTGAGCACCGGAGAAGGAAAACCTCCCTTTCACACAGCTCTGTCCTTTGGATTGACTCTCTTCATGTCACCAGGTCAGCCAGCCATCATTTGCACAGCATGTCCACCTCCGTCTGGAAAAGTTATTTCTAAGAAAGGCCAAATTAGTGTATTAGTTTTTTTGGTAAATATCATGAGACTGAGGGAAAGGCTAAATTGAGAAAAAATTTGGTCACTTCCACCTCATTATTTTTCCATTGGTCTTAAGGAGTTTTGTAGACTTTGGCTGCAGACTTTGGGATTAAATATGTGCCATGACCTGGGGGAAGGATCCTTGCTGGTCTTTCTCTCAAGAACTGCTTCCCAACCATATTGGCTGGGTGGGAGTGTGGGTCTGCCACGTTGAGGGCACATGTAGGTATATTGATCCATAATACCTGCTGCTACCTGCTGACCTTCTTCTTTCTACAGGCAAGCCCGCGAGCTCCTGTGATCATTTCTAAGATGTCACTTGTAATTGTTTGCTGTTTTTTCTAATTCCCAGTCTTTGAGCCCATCTTTTCTTTAGACATCCCTCCTTCCCCTCCTTCCAGCCGAAACTTCCAGTTTTCATTTGGTTCTTCCCCGTAGATCACTCTGGTCCCGTGTTGTGGCTGGCTTGGCTGTGAATCTGATTTTCCATATTCTTCCCTCAGACTCTTAAAACTCCACCATCTACCATTAAAAAAAAATAAAATTTAGTCACAGGGAAAATTTCCCTTGTTGGCTTTGCAACATGGATCACCTTTCCTCCCATCCCTCCCCAAATCCTCTGGTGTCTTCTCAAATTTGCAGGCTATTTGTCCTTCTTTTTTTTCCATACCACCAGCAATTAATCAATCAACCTGGCAACCTGGGAACAACATAAAAATAATAATAAAAAAAGAAGTAGCTGAAGGAGAAATTTGCTCTTGCTCCCTTTATGTGTCTGCTTGATACTCAGACCTCTTCAAAAGCGAAGGACTCTGGGACATACTTTTTTTAGCGGGCCTTTATAAAAAGCCCTCTGGTGTTCAGAGCCTCGCAGGTAGCTGGAGGAGGTGACGCGTTATTTTAAAAATCGGCATTCCCAAGGTGGTGGCTTTAATGAAGAGGAAGCCGATTTACTGCTGAGACAACATTGTTCCCCCAAGTAAAGCCAACAAGGGTCATTAGCACTTCATATATTTGGGTGAGTGCTGTTTATTCCGACGTGACAACCTTGTGCAGACTTCTGGGGGCTGTAGTCCAGCCTCATGCACAAGCTCACTGTCAGGCGTCAGCACAGGGGATGAGCAGACGCCAAGGGGTAGCAACACATGAAGTGCCCGCCGTACCCCCAAGAGGGGCTTGATTTCCATCTCACCTGCGGCTGGAGGGCACGAAGCCTGTCCCTGGCAAAATCTGGGGCACAGCCACGGCACCCGCACAACCCAGCCCTGCAGAGCTGGCCATGGCACACTCATTGCCTCCGCCAGATATTAAGCCAGTCAATTTGTAAGCAACCGAGGCTTAAAATGCGATCAGTTCAAACCTGTCTAAATTAATCGTCTTCTCAGTCCACTTCATCTCCTTGCCTCCCTCCTCTGACCCATCTTCCTCCGCAGATGGGCTTAGAGCCTCCTCAGCTCTGCCCTGCTCCACGGTACTGCTTGCTGCAGGAGAACCATGTCCCTACTCAAACCGATTTATTGAAGGCAGCCAGGCAAACGATGGGTAAGAGAATTGGCCTCTCCTTTCCAAGTTGTAGGCTTTGAGGCCAGAAGGGGATGCTCACCTAGTCTACAAGAGGCTGGCAAGAGAAGACCATCCATCCCTTGGCCCTGCATCAGCTGCAGCAGGCAGGCATCTAACGGGGTTGCAAAGTCTCCAGCCATGTGTCACAGCTTCCCCAACCAGAAGTAGGAGCGGCTTAACCAAAATCCCACACCAGTCACATCTGCTGGAGCCATGCTGCTTCCAGGACATGCTCTTTTCTCTCCACCAGCCTCTGGCAATGAGCTGTTGAGACATCTTGGCTTGCCTGAAGCCGGCTGGCAGAGCCCTCACGCAGTGCTGCATCGCACGACGTTGAGGGAGCTCAGAAAAACAGGGGCTTGACCAGCTCCTTCCATGACCTGTCCCTGATGATGAACGGCTCTCCCTAAAACATCAGCACTTTATTTTCAGGTAGTGTTCTGCTGATTTCCACCTCCTGCCAAAAAGATCACATTTTTGCCTTTGCCTGCCAAGCTGGAGATTTGAATGCTGGAGGAGGCAATTATTTATTAGCCGAAAAGAAAAAGAAAACCCATAACCCACGGTTCCTCGTGGTGCCTCAGTCTGGGAACTTGAATTTGAGTGGGGAAGGGGTATGTGGGACATTTTCCCCCTTGAGCCAACACAAGAAATGCCCCCAGCACCTCGCTTTGATACAAATCACACAAGTTCAAGCCAGCACCAAAGGAGCCTTTCCCAGGAGAGCCCTTGGCCGTTTGAGGACCCACCAGATCAGATGGATCCTGGCTGATATCCCTTGCCTGGATGGTGGCAGAGGTTCAGGTCTCAGGTCCCCCGTGGGTGTCCTGGCCTGCTCATTTTTCTTTGCGGCCATCAAGAAAATGTGAAACTTCGATGATCAAGTGGAGCAATCATGCTTTTTCACTCTCAGGAAACATTTTTCACTCCGAGTAGCTACGAAACCACTTCCCATTCAATTCCACTAGCCTGAAATAAGAGGTAAAAAATAATAAAGTTGAAAGGTTTGGGTACAGTACTGAACTTTTCTGAAGTCTTCAGTGTATTGAGCCCCGGAGTTTCGGCTGAGCCCGTTGCAGGGGAATGAACCAAACGCAGGCTCAGAGCGGGATGCTCTCGGCGATGAGAGCATTGCGGCTCCCGCGCTCGGGGCTGGGCACGCAGCTGAAACGCGACACACAAAAAGCGCTCATCCCCTCGCTGCAGGCATTTACACTGAAATACCTTGTGCTGGCGGCTGCACAAGGAGCCGTGCCAACATTTGAAAGCTGGGAATAATGGATTCATGTTTCCAGAATGGGTTTTGTTGAAGGGGAGGGAGAGATTGAGATTGAGAGAGAGAGGTCACTATTAAAATATAAACCATCAAGCTTTGGGCATCTGGTTATGTTGGTGGCTGCTCTCAGTCTGCTGTGTGAGCTGCTCTGCTCTGACACCAGTGCCACCAGGCACGGGCTGAACAGGACGCTTGTGGTCAGCCAGGGACATGGCAGAGGGACCAAGGATATATTTGATAAGGTTTTAAAAAAATCTTCATACTTCTCAACAGTCGACCTACCTGCCAACGGCTCCTCAGGCGCTTTGGTGTGAAATACACCTAAATCAGGTTAAACTGCACAAAAGGAACTATGATGGGAAACACAGGAGACAGAAGTTTACAGTGGAGAACTGGTCTCCAAAAAGGGTTAAACAGTCCCAGTCTGCTGCTTTGCACCAGAAGTCAGGACTGGAAATGGGTGGCAGAGCCATCACACTGCTCTGGACAAGATCAAAGGAGTGATGCAACTCTGGAACTAGATGCAAAAATTCCTGGACGTGTTTAAATTAGGCGCGTAGTGTTGCAAGTTATCTGTGGGAATGGATCTGAGCACTGCAAGGCTCAAGCGCCTACAAGGCTATTGCCCATCAGAGGCCAACAAACAGCTGGTAGAGCAGGGGTTTCAGGTGGGATTAGCAGGAAAACAAGTTATGTATTGAGCTTGAAGAAGAAAGAAATCAAAGAAATGTTTTTCTTTTTTTTTTTTTCTCTCCAGGAAGCACTGTTTGCTTGTTCTAAACTGATTTGCTGAAAATGAGAGTGTTTTCCAAAAAAGATTTTAAGATCGAGGTTCTGAATACCTGTCATTTAATGTTTCCAAATTGCTGAGCTGCTCCATTTTTAGTTTTGAAAAGAATTATTCCAGGTTTCTTTAGAACGTAAGATAATCGTATTTTTACTGGGGATGGGGGTTATTACAAAAAATACATTAAATGCAGCGTCATAATTAATCTGAAATGGACTTTTGCTCTCCTGAAGACTTCAACTGGTGGTTTTGGTCAAATTTTGATTCAATTTGACTTTGATTCCACATAAAAATTGTTTGTTTATTTCTTTGTTTACTTTCTTGTTCTCAAAAATATCAGCTTTTCTCACTGAACAGGTAGGAAAGCTGTTTCCTGGTCAGTATTCTCTGAGACCCAGTAATCATTTCTATCACTGCCTCCCATAAATCCATGAATCTGAAGTTAATCTTTGAACTTTTTCACAGATTAGCATTTATGAACTCTCAGCAAAGAGCTGCACTGGATGGTTAGGAATAAAGCACGCAGCTGTGCACTGTTTGCCTTTATCAGCCTGTGAGTCGAACACCCTGTTGAGTTGCATCTTGTGGTACCTTTTCCATCATGGCTGGACTTTTGGAGAAAATCTCAATTTAATTTGGCTTGCATACTCTGCACATGCACAAGTTCTGCAGGGGACATCTGGTTTGCTGCATGTCAAGTTGCTCAGTAGTTCTGCAAGAAATCTATGGCAAATGAATCCCAGAGCTTTCCTTCTCATGGTCTGGAATTTGAGAGTAGATTTTCAGAACTGAACCTAATTTTGTGCAAGAAACCTGATTCAAACTTGTCCATGGGACTTTGGCTCCCAACTTTTCAAGAATCCATTTGGTTTAATTTGGATGTCCGTGAACTAGTGTTTCTCCCCAGAAGTGGTCCCTCTCCTATGCAGAGTCCAGAAAGAAATTTGATTCAATATGAACATGCATTTTGGCAGTACATCTGGCAAGTAATATGCAATTTTATAGCCCTCAACTTGGGAGTCCATATTTGGCCACCAGGAGAGCTTTTTATTTCATTCTGATGATGAAACTCATGAGCAAGAGTTTCATCATCTTGGCTTGAAGGCTAGTTCAGACCGTGAGAGACACATCTCATCTCCACCGTGGGACAGGAGCTCCCTGGGAAGTGTGAGAGGGCTGAACCGACATGTTTTAGACACGTGGTGTTTCTCTCTCCTTAGCTGCAGTATGCGTTTCTGCCCCGGGTGGAAAAGATGCTGCGGTGGGTTTTGGGAACAGGGCTACCCCTTTGGCATAGCTGTAGGGCAAAATTGAGACGATACAGTGCAGGACGGACTGTCATTTAATATAAACTGCACTGCCCATGTTCCTGAGAAGACCATAGAGCTCAGGGTAACGCTGCGAGCAGCAATTTCCGCTCCCAAATTAAGACATTATTCCCCAGCCAAGAGCTACCTCCATCCCTCTACTGCTGGGTGTTGACAATGAGATCTCAGGAACTGATGAAGAGACCCAACTGAAACAACAAACTCCCTCAGCAGGGACCAGGCAAACTCCCTGTTAACTGGATCGCAACGCATTTAAAATTTATCGCTGATAATCATTACAGTGAGCAGCGGTTGGAAACGAGCACGGCCAAGGCACAGCATGGAGCAGCAATGCTGCGCGTTCGTAGCGGCGACACGTGCACTGGTCTAATGCTCTCTGTGTTCAGGCAGGTTGGGACTGGAAGTATCAACTCCCATTTATAAGCAGGGAAAACAAAGCAAAGAAAGAAATTTTGGGACATGGTTTAGAGGGCATGGCGGTGTTGGGCTAATGGTTGGACTTGATGATCTTAAAGGTCTTTGCCAACCTTAACGATTCTGTGATTCTGTGAAAAAGAGTCAGTGCATCTCCTTCCACGTCAGCTTTCAGGCTTGAAAACGAAGTACAAACTTTTAAAACTGATGCATGCAATCCTGCTGCTTGGGAAAGGAAATGGATTCAGCACATGCTGGTTTGTTCTACCGAGGCAAGCATGTTAGCAAAGCTCACTCCTGACATCCATGAGGTCATCCACCTTCATACTGCCGCTCGACTTCGGTACAAACGACACCAAGAGATACAAGCCAACACAGGCTGAGGGGATATATTAGAAAAGCAGAAAGTGGGGAATAGGGAGGGGGAATATGAGGTCATCTGCGCTGACGGTATGTTAGGTACTCGCATTAGAGCAGAGAACAGAGCCATCGACTTTATTGAACAAGCTTCCAACTGGTAACGAGGCTTGTTCTTCCAGTTATTGCACTGAAAGAGCAACAGCTGGCCTGGAGCCTTCCAGGGGCCAAATCCTTCTCCGCTGCAACCCGGCCGCTGTCAGCAGAGTAACACTAGGGATGAATTCGCTCGTGAGAAGCTAAGGCAATGAGAGAGGCAAACGGTTTGGGGTCCTGCTTGAAAAGACCCAAGTTTTCCTGCAGAGCAGGCCAGGTATCTGAGCAGTAAAGATTGTCACACCTTTAATTGATTTCCCATACACCAGCGCTGTGCATAATAAACAAGGGGGATTTTTTCTTTTTTCCATAAGTAGCAGAGGAAAACCCAAAACTGGTGTTTCCTTTCCCTTTTCTGATTTATTTCCTTAGCAGCTAAGCCACAAGATCAGAGCAGAGACACTCATTAGGCAGGGAAAACTGGGAGAACATCTACCCAGTTTCTCACCTTCCCGCTTAAAGTCCAATAAAACGTGAGGGAAAGGGGAAGGAAAAATATTACGTTTTTAAAGGCACTCGGTGAGCTTCAGCAGCCGCCGTTTATTGAGCTTTCCATAGCTTGTTTCCAGTTATTGTAAGGTGTCCAGAAGCTATGGCAACGCGGCAGCAATCTTCCAGCGCCTAAGCAAGCTGCCGTGATCTCTGAAGCAGCGTAGCCGGGCACGAAGGTGTTACAGTGGAGGAGAGACACCCTGGACCAAACCTCTAGCTGGTGGCTCAGCCAACATCCAGGAGTGCCCGTCCCTGCTCCAGTTCACCTGGGAACCACAGTGCGGGCAGGTGGCTCCGGGCGATGCCTGCTGATGGAGCATGCCGCTCATCCGTCCTGCTCGCGATGGGTCAGGGCTTGCCCAGGGTGGTGGGAATTGCTTCAACACCAGCCGTAAGGGGCTGCCGGACCGATCGCGCGGCATCAGCTACTGTGCTCGCTCCGAGCCGAGACGCTGCCTGAATGCTGACATTTTAACAGTGCGGTCCCTTCCCTGCACATGATACGGCACGAGGGAATAACAGGATGTATTAATGTCATTTTAGATAATAATATTCTTCTCAGAGTGGGTTTTCTGGCACCATATGTCCCTCTGTGAGAGAACTCTATCCCTATCGCTCCAGCATTAGCTCTGAGCTTGAAAGCAATCCATTTGGGCCATTAAAATGACTTGTGAAATGTGGGATAGTTATCAAGTAATTAGGACCACATTTCCTTTCTCTCCCTTCCCGGAGCTCTGCACTGTGATCTCAGTTCACCTTCGGCTTCTCTTCACCTTCGCCTTTTACAGACCGACGTGAGCACCGGTTTTTCGGATGGTGCTTGTCCTCCATGCCCCTCCCCTTCTTGCTCAGCTGGCATTTGTAGCCTGCAGTATTTATTTTGTGTGCAAAAAACAAGAGCAGCTGAGTTTGGAGGGCTGCCAGGGAAGGTTTCCCCATTTTCCATCCTCTGTGCAATGGGAGCTGTGGTGCCCCTCTGCCCCCCACCACTGATGGGATAGCCACAGTTGAAAGGACTGTCCAGGACTCGTCTCCCATGGCCAAGAGCGAAGCTCTTGGAAAGGTCTGCTGATATGTAAAAGAGCCATACGGTCCTCCATGAGGTGGGGATCATCACGGAGTTTGGAACACACGCCTGAGCAACCTGGCTTTGCGATACTGCTGGATCCCGGTACGGGGCTGAGGTCCCCGCTGGACTGCGTTTCAAAGCCCTCTGCTCCAGGCTGTGTTGGAAAGCGCAGCTCGCTCAGACACCGGCGGGGCTGGGATGGGGAGGAGGATATCCCTCCTTGCCCCCATGCTCCCCCAGACCAGAGGGTCCTGGGCTAGAGCCATGAACTGGAGCCACTCGCACCCCTCGCAGATGATCTCTCCCCCTGTGTTTTTCCCCCCTTTTTATGCTCACAGACCCGCTCTTCCAAGCCCAGATGACCAGAGCTCAGCAGGAGCCAGCACCTGCAGCGTCTCTGTGCTGGAGACGAGCGCACGGATGTTAATGCTGCTGCTGGCAGGAGAAGCGTGTGTGTGCAGTGGCCTCATGGACAGCGGTGCAGATCCTTGCTCCCGGACATATCTCACGCTGTCGGGGCTCATCCCTAGGGCTTTGGCCACTCTCTCCCCACCGTAGGTCTGCACAGGGCATCACGCTGAGCGATCCGTGCTGCCAGGGCCAATGCTCAGGAAGACACCTCTTCCAGCTCCGTCCCTCCTAGTGTTTGGCCATGGTCCAGCTCTAGTTTTGACCAAGAAAGTCGTTTACGTAAACAGGCTCAACCTCTGTATGCTACTTCCCCTTTACACAAGCAAAGGCGCTACTGCTTGCACCCAACTGTTCATTGGTCCCATGCGTCCTGGGGAAGGGAGCAGACCTTTCCCTACTGCACCCTGCAACTCAGCTACAGCTAGTTGTCGTCTAGACAACATGGATGTCATTTCCCCACCTCATCCTTCCTCTGGCTCTTGCAGAGATGGGTCCACAAGAAATCTCTCCAAGGTTTTTGTTTTTTTTTTTTTTTTACTCCATCTTTCCCTCAGCCCCACAGAAACCCAGCTTGGAGATTTTCATCCCCTTCTTTCCTAGCCTTTCCTCCAGAACACTCTCTCAAGCCCTCACAGGGGCTTATTTCTCAGCAGAGGAGAGCCCTGCTGGGTGTGTGCCTCACCACCCTTTCCCTTCTGCCTCCTGGCCCCGAAGCATCCATTCATTATGGAAAGAAGCAGAGCTGAGGACACCAAGTCCCAGAAGCACCTGGCTGAAGCCACTAAATGATCAGCTGGGAATGAGTCATGTTAGCAGCCCAAGCCCGGGAAACCCAGCCAGATCCCTCTGCACAGGACTGAAATAGATTATAACTGACTGATTACAGGCTCTGGCCAAGTCCTAGTGAATTAGAGTAGCTTGCAGGGGGATGCAAGGATAAGGGCTATTATTAACACTGCTATTTATTATTTGGGTAGCGCTCCTATTGTCTCAAGTGCTCTCTGGATTGTCGGCAAGACGGTGCCTGCCCCCAGCACACAGGATCGTTGGGATCCAAGGGCGTGACTGGAGATGAGCTACGAGCTGTGGGATGGATGTGCTAACACTCGTTTGGCATGAAGGGAGGAGCTGGACCACCAGTTCATCCCGACTGGAGGCAGCCCAAGGTCAGCGATTGCCACGGCCACGTCTCTCACCAGGGAACGGCTGCTACCGAGTGCTGCAAGGTGGGAGCGGGAATAGGACAAAGTGGTAGAAACTGGGGTGAAACACCTCACACAGGGTAAATGTTGGAAACGTCTGGAGCATCGGGCCAGGTATGTGCACCTGGAGCCTCCCTGGACAGCAGACAGAGCTATCCCAGGCTTGGCTTTGGCTCGCAAGCTGGAGGGGAGGTGAGCAGCTGAGGAGGTACAAGCCAGTTTGCTGTGCGAACTTCTGCTATGTGGTCACCAAGCATGGAGAATTTGGTGCTGCCTTCTAAAGCCCTGCTCAGAAAGCCCCGTTCTTCTGCAGAAATCTCAGCTTGCCACTGCTGAAAAAGAAGGGGTGGAAAATATGACCCCAGCGCAACCTAAAAATTAACAACACAGAAGCTTATTTTTAGGAGTCTCGTTGCTCATATGCTGGATTTTCACCCAAGTCTCAGGCTCTAGAGGAGGAGAAGGACAGATAACTGGCCTTTACAGCTCCTCGGATGAGCCCTGGTATCTCTCAGCTCCTCAGTGGTGGTGGCGACATGTCTAGACACTCTGGGAAGCATTCAATCAGGAGAAGGAAGAATGGGTCCCGCTGTTAGGAACAATGCAAAAGGAACAAAATGGCCCGTTTTTATTCTGTGCAGCTGTCTTTTAAAAGGACTATTAGGTCACTGAAAGTTTTAGTTACAGCAAAAAATAACTCAAAAAACAACAAAAAATTGGAAATGAAACTGTATATATTTTTGGGAAATTGCTTTTTTTTTATTTTAATAGGTTTCCCTTTCAACTCTATTCCAGCTGATTTTTTTTTTTCTTTGAGTTCTATGATTATTAATGGCTGTAGCACTAATGTGCTTGGAAAAAGCTCATGTGAGAACCATGTTTTTTGGATTATAAAATATCTGAAAGATATTTTTCTTTTCTTCAGCCAAAAATTGCCCAGTTTTCCCAAGCAGACATTATTCCATGCCATGGCATCGGATACATTGGACCAAAGCTTGGCTTTGAAGAGAAGTGGGAGAAGCCTGTTGCGGTGTGGTTATCACTTCTACCATTGAGCTCTTTTCATGTCCATGTACCAGATGACGTTTGGGGAGAGGGGAATCCAGGGACCACGCTGGTCCTGGAGGACTCACTTCCACTCGCTGGCACATTGAGGGTTTTCTGGTGTCACTAAAAAACCCAAACTCTTCTTTTATTCAGAAGTGGAATCCAGGAGTTGTGGAAAGGGCTGTGGATAGACACAGATGTGGTTTGTCTATCTGGAGCGTGTGTTGTGGTGGTAGAGATTTCCGCTGACCAACTTGCTTTGCAACAGACCTGTGGGGTTCTCAGCCAGGGGGAGGGCAGATGTGTCAGACAAACTGTCTTCAAGACATGTCTACATCATTGCTGGAGGGATGTGGAGGTGGTTCACACACAATATAACTCTACAACAAGAAAAGCCACAGTCAACACAGGCTCAAACCACTGGGGAAGTGATGTAGTAGTTTTTGAACACCCAAACTAGGCAACTCTCTGGTTCCCTGGATTACACTCCAGCCCAACATTGCCTGCCTGGATTGCCCAGCTCAAGGGCATGCAAACCATGCTCCATTGCTCAGTTTAGGTGTGCCCTGTTGTCTCCAAACTGGGAAATTCAACCCGACTATGCTACAGGTCAATGTTACCCAATGTCATTGGCTTCATTTTCAGCAAAGGAAGCTCAAAGCAGCCCAATTCCCATGTATGCTGAGATACACTATGCATAGCAGTGGTCCAAAGGCACATTCCCATCATTACAGCTGTCAGGAGGAGATGCCTGGGAAGAGAACTTAATAAGCAGAGAAAGGATGAAGACAGCTATTTCCTGGCAGACCTTGCAGGTTTTAGCAAACTTTTACCTCAGAGCCAAAGCCCGGGATGTGGTGGATGTGCCTTTAACATCTGCCAACTGCCTGAAGTCCTACCTGAGTGGCTCTTCCTGCTGGAGCAGAAGTGAGACTCTGTGGCATGGGTCCTGCCAACCTCATGCCAATGGAAGAGGGGATGTGGATTTCCCAATCTTAGCAGCTGTAGCCAGACTACAGCCTTCTTGCGCCTCTCAGGTGACCTCCTGGCTCTTTATGGTATAACAATGATTGCTTGCACATGCCCAAATATCTATTGTTGGGAGCCGACAGAGCTGCAGAGTGTTCCAGGAACAGCTTTCAAGGTCCTGCATAAGTGAAGGGAACGAGGAGTTTTCCTGTTTGATCTCCAAGCTGTACTCTGCCATTTGAAATTTATCATCTCCCTTTACCTCAACAGAGCAAGAAATCAATATGTAGTTTAACGCAAAACAGTGATATCAGAGCTTTCATTTTAAGGAAAAAGCAGAAATTTCAGCTGTAATAGAACTACTTCTGCTTAAAATGCTATACAAAACATGACGGATGAGCAGAAATAGCAGTAACAGAGTATTTGGAGTGCTCTTCCACAGATCTATTTAGCATCCATCAGCTGAGCACAGTGTCTCTCGGAGCAGATTGGAGGGGACTGAGAGTCCTTCCCAGGGAGGGGATGGGGGCAGAGCAGCAGTGGAGGCTGGTTATTCTTTGACCTTTTTGGCAATGGGAGAGTTCATAGGTAAACCCCAGCTGCTCTGAACACATGGACACTGGATCCAAAGCACTTGAAGCTAAGGAGACCAGTAGTATGCAGACCTACGAAATAAGAGCAGGTAGGGTTCATCTTCAAGTGGTTTTCCATAAAAACTGTTTAAGCAATATTTCCCGCCTATCTCCATTTTCTCGTGACCCTGGTAAGTTCAGCGCTCCACTAAAAATAACCTCTCTCTTTTATTGCTGGGAAAGAATCCCAGTCTTCACAGAAATAAGATTTCTAATCTTCACAGAGGTAAATGCTGGGATACCCCTAAAGCTCAGAAACTGGCAGGCAAAAATAATAAGTCTTTCCCACTTATGGTTAAAAAAAAATCTCCTGTGAGTTTATAGCAGTTGCAGATCGAGGGGCCTTTCTGCTCTCCAAATAAACTGTACTTTCCAGAGGTTTCGGGTTGGCTGTGCTATGGTATGAACATCAGAAACAGGAACTGATGAGGTCTTTAGCAGGTATATCCAAAATAAGTGGGCAAAACCCCCAGCCCTGCTCTGTGTGCTCTGGTATGGAAGGGGGTGCTCCGGTCACCTCCTGGGGACCCAGCAGCCCATCTCTTTGCTGGTTCAGTGGTTGAACGCGTGCATTTAATGTGCCTGCACTGAGCCTTTAGATTCACCTGGGCAGCTTTGCAGGCTGGGACAGGGTTTCAAGAGCACACTGTGATGTGCTCTTGACAGTGATGACATTATGACAGCAGCACTTCTGCCAGTTGCTCCGTTTCATTTTGTTTACGGTCAAAACAAAGAGGAAAGAAAATGGTAAGTTGGAAGAAAATGGGGCAGAAAGCTATCTAATCGATATATCCATAAGAAAGGGAGAAAGGGAGGCTTGTTCTTTGAAACACACAAATCTGAGCTCTGTGTGTGTGTTAAAGCAGTGGGTTGGAGCTGTGGCTTCTTCCAAAGCAGCTTCTCAAGAGCTCTGTAGCCTACAGACATCATTAGGAGAGGACAATTTTCAGTCCCTCTGCTCAGGGAAGGTGTCCATGCCTTGGCAACCACTTCATGCCATTTCTCATGGGGCCTCTGGGCCAGCAAACTCTCAGTCAGCGCATCTCTGGAGAGGTTCAGGTGTAGACAGACCTTTTCCAAAATCAAACTTTTCAACCATCTAGGTCTCCCCTTCCTTCCCAACTTTGTGTGTTTTGTCAGAGGGGAAAAAAAAAAGCAGCCAACCGAATTCCAGCTGCAGAGTAGGGACACAGCATGGCAGTTTGGGGTCTGTCCTCAGTTTTGCTGGAAAATTTCAGAAGGGGAGGAATATCCCAACTATTTCCACTGAGAAAGGCTGGTGAGCATCATGGAGAACATGAGCCCAGGCAGGTGGTGGGGTCAGAGGTCTTAAAAAGTGTTTCCTTGCATTTTTGTTTCCAAGACTTGTAAGACTGGATGGAGTAAGACTACACTTTGGAAGACTATTTTGGGAATAGTCCCATGCCCAGAGGTGCCCTCAGCCTTCTGCTAAACACCTAGAGGAGAAAAAGCCCAGAAGGAATCAAGCAGAAAGGATCAGTCCAATGCCATGTGAGGAGCAGGGGGCAAAGCCAAGGACAGAGCTGAGCCTTTCCAAATCTCAGCACAGATATTTAACTGTAACCCCATCCTTTCAGTCCTCATCCCAGCTGCTGGACCTGCCTACTGTGCTCATCACTCCCGCTGGCATTTGGGCCAAAACTCTGCTCTCTGTAGCATGAATTAATTCTCCCTTCCTTTTGCTTGATGGTGCTTAAAAAAATAGCAGCAATCTTTGAGCAGATACCATGGAGAGGTTAATAGGGAGAAACTATTTTTAGATCTCAAGGTGTTGGATCATCCTTTGTTATGGCAACGAAACTTGTTATTCCTTGTTTCCTCTCGTCTCTTACACGCATCATAGTCATCAAGGCTTCAATCCAGCTTACAGTAAACATTCAAAAACCTCAGGATTTTAGAACTTATTTGTTGCACGACTGGTAAGAACATTAAAAAAGAGAGGAAAGAAGAAAGCCTGTCAAAAAACAGAGTCTCAGAAGGAAGGAGGGGGACTCTAGCCTGGGGAGAAACCTTGTGCCTCTAGAGAAATCATACCTGAGACTTTGGGCTGGGAAGCTACATGACATCTGGAGGTCCCTTCCAGCCTGCACAATCCTGTGGGTCTACAACACCAAAACCCCACAGCAAATCCAGCCCAGAGCGCAGGCAGATCAGGGGCTCCAAAATGATGAAATGCTGCTGAGCTGTGCCTGGTTTTGGTCCAAAGCAATAAATCTTTCCTCACAGAGGTTACTCTACACTTGGACCAGGTTCGCGGAAAGACTTGCCAAGGTTCAGCAACGAGGTTGAGCGCAAATGCTGAAGCCAGGTGTTCGGTGCCTTTCGGGGGGCTTGTTGCAAAGTCCATGCACACCTGCAGGAGGTATCTTACCTGCTGTGGGAGAGCGATGCCTACTCTGAGATGGGGCAGAAGGCAGACGAGGAGCATGAACCCTTGTTTCTTCTAGCAAATTCACTGAGTAAAACATTCAGGGGAGCTTCATGTCTTGACTTACCTCTTTGACACCCACCTTGGCAATACAGAAGCTTTGTAAAATGCACACAGAAAGCATGTCATTGGTCCTTGGCTAGAGAAACCATCTTTTCTGCTTTGTAGCTGAACTGCACCTTGCGGAAGCTGCGTAGGTGACCCGGGATCCTGGAAAAAACAGGGCGATGTTCCCCAATCTGCCCCATTCACTCTTGACAAAACCCCGTGACTTCCTCTTTTGTTATTTTATTTTGCTAGAACATAACCTGTTGTGCTTTAGCCAGCACCATTTGTAGCATCCTCTCAGCTGTTTGGACTGTAAAAAGCCAGAAGAAGAGCGCTTTTGAAAACAGGCTGGGTTTCCACATTTTCAGGACAAGACATTTTCATTTCAAAATATACCAGTTCTTTTTAAGGGAATGTGAGCAGGAGACAACCTGCTCCATTTGATCTGTGTTTTGAATTTTACTGAGGAAAACAGAACCATTAAAAAAAGAAAAAAACAACTAAAGGGATTTAGAGGGAGCTGGCCAACAAACAGAAAAAAGACCAGCTATTGAAAGCAGAGATCACTGAGCTCTTCAGCACTAAAACATCAGCAACTATTGGCTCACTCCAGTTTTTCTTTGTCTTCCCTATCTCAGCCACAAAGTGTCATGCCCAGATGTTAACTGGAGGGAAAGAGTAGTCTAAGCTTCTGTCACTGGGGAACATCTGACATTTCAGCGTTTGCTCTGTGCTTTGAAATGACACAAAACATTGACATTCCAAATAAGGTTCCAGGACTATCATCCAAAAAAAAAAAAAAAATTATTATATTATTTAGAAATGTCAGAACGGATGCGATGTGTAGGTGGTTTGAAATGCTGAGGATCAGAAGAGGAGCTGAAATAATACTGCAAAATACTTATTTTCAAGTCATGATATTATTAAACTGAATTTCCCTGCATGCTTTGTCTTCCAAAGAGAGCGCATGACGTCTACTGTGCTGGTGGCCAGCAGCATAGAGAGGCTTGGGAGAAGGATCTCAATATAGTTTCTCTATCATACTCCTTCATGCAACCCCCATAACTAGCTTGAGAGGAAATATGGGCTAGCTGGGCCATTTTATATCTTACAATTGTTGGATGCTCTTCTTTGGACCGTGCAACTGAGCCCACTATTACCACGGACTCAGCTCGCAGAAAAGTTGCTCTTTGCCTCCTGGGCATTGAGGTCCTCCCAAGAGCACAGGCATAATAAAGAAAAAGAGCTAGAGCTGCACTTTCCCTGAGGGAAGTTGACGCGTATTCTGAATTGATTTGAAACCAATCCAATCAAAAGAATGAAATATTCCCCCATCAGGTCAAACTGACCAAAATGAAGTGTTTCATTTCAGGTTCATCTTGGCGCCCTTCAAAATAAAATAGGAAAAAAAAAAAACCAAAACACCACCACTGCAGGTTTTCAGCACAATCACATTTCTCCCCCATGGGAAACAGCAGATCTCTGGAAGTGGCAAGTTTCCTTGGAAAAAGTCTTTCTCATCAGTACTTCTCCACTGTGCACAACCTCCAAAAAGCCCATTGCTCTGATCTGGGGGCTTCCCAGGAATTATGGCTCAGGTGCCTGTTGCGTCTGTCCCTAAGTCAAGCTCCCTGCTCAGAGGACGTTTCCCAAAATCCACTGCAGATAACAGCATGATGGCCATCCTTGGACATCATGAGCCTGAGACCACGCCGTACCTAAAATAGGATTCCACCAAACCATCCATCCCATCCCTTTTCTTGTATTTCTGCCAAAAATAATGTATGTGTATACATACATTACAGGTGTGTATGTGTGTGTAAGAGCCTGTTTTTTATCGCTGGAAAACACCACCATCTCTGGGGGGCATTGCTGACTAGCAGGTGAAGCAGGACTGGCACGGCATTGGGACATTTTCCCTGTTACACGGATCCGCAGCCGAGTGCTGAAGTGCAGCCCTCTGCACTGAGCCAGGCATGACAGCAACACACGAGGGTCCTGGAAAAAGAGGAGGAAAACTTCAGGCGCTTTCCTCTTCCCTGACTGCACAGCCCGGCTTAATATCTTTCCCATACTCGCTCGGACACTGCCTGGAAAACAAGGCAGTTGTTAGCACGATGTTCTTTGCGGCAAGCTGAAACGTTGAGAAACGGTAAATTAGATTTTTCCGAGGGTTTTTCTGAGAGCAGAAGACGTGAATTGCTAAATGGTTTCCCCAACAGCGCCAAGGGATGCTCTAGGGAAACGGCAAAGGGAGAGCCGGTGAGAGAGGGCATCCCTCCGTCGGCACTCGGCCGCCGAAGCACCTTTTCTCCTCCAAGAAGCTGGCTTTCAGCAAATCCCTTACAAGGACTCGCCGTCTCGTACCAGCTAGCCAAGGAGTTGTGCAATGAGATGTCAAACATGTTTGGAGAACAAAGTGTGTAAACGGGATGTCATGCAATACTACGTGTTTATTTCTGAACAGGAATCCAAGCAAATCCATCCACGGCCGCTTCGCAAGATGAATAAAATCTACACTACGCTTAAGGCGTCTTGCAGCATTTCTTCTCTCTCCTCTTTCACTAAAGAACCGGGATGAAATGTTTTTAATAAAATGCTCCTTTTTTAATACATATATATATCAAAGTTCAAATAAATCTTTACTATAATCAGAAGAATGCAGAGAATTGTAAAAGTTTAGAAGGGGTCACTTCTGACTGGCCCCTAGTCCATAAAGTACAGTTTGATGTCCTGTAGTTTATAGCTGTACAAAGCCCAGCTCTTCTGCATTCAGATTGGCTGTTAATGTTGTAATGATGTTTAACTGCTGACAAATGAATTACAGGTGGGGAGCGCATTGCCCGTTTAAGACAAGGACTGTTTAAGTAAAAAAATCTGTCGTTTTTATTTGGTTGCTTTTTTTTATGTTTCTTTTTAATTCCCTCAAGCAAACAGATTATGGAACATCATAGCCTGTCAAGTAATGTATGTTTGTAAAAACACCACATCTCTTTGATGCGTCTATCATGCGCTGGAGAGGAGAGAGAGGGGTTTTCTTTCACTTGCAGTGTAGCTTCTTTTTATTTTTTGCCACTAATTATGGAATTTCTCATTAAAATAACAAGAAGCACGTCTGGCTGGGATTCCAGCACATGTTTTCACTTTTGGAAACCAATGGGAACCGTATGCTTTCTTCCTTCTTCCATGTCCCATGCAGCAATGGCAGCTTGGAGGCCAGCATCAGCATCCATACCCTGCTCCACCAGGCCCCACGGCCAGGCATCGGAAGAAGACCCTCTCCCAAAGGCTCACACTGGGCACGAGGGTGATGCTGTGTTCACCAGCTAGTTTTAAACTTGAATTTTAAACTCAGGTTAAAAAAAACCCACCCCCATCCCCCACCCCCAAAAAAAAGGGGTTTGGACCTGATTTTTATTTCTTTCCCCTCTTAGGCCTTTCTCCTCTCTTCTTCCTCTCCCTCCTTGTTCCATTGCATTTTTTCTCATGGCAAAACTAACTCACGCAGACCTGTGGCGGTTATTTATAAACTCTCCTTGAACGCCAAAGCGCCATGAACAATCATTTCCCTCCAGTTTACAGGAACATTCAAAGTGCTCCGAAACATATTTTCAACATAACTCATCACTTTGAAGATGCGTCCAAGCTTTTGTTCGTGTTTATTGACAGGAAGTTGTTTTTCATGGCTCAAATCAGGAGGGGGATGATGGAGGGGGGAGTTGCCAAGCGGTTGAAGCTATACCCTGCAAAACCCAACCCTACATTCCCGGCGTGCGTGTTGGCTTCCCCCAGCCACCCACCACCCAACCCCACTCTTCTTTTTCAAGGGGCAAAAATCATCAGAGCTTAAAAAGGGGTAAATTAGAGCAAGGGTGGATGCGGGCAGGTGAGAGTGGAGGAGAAACCTCTGTTATCCACCGTGGCTATGGAAGAAGAGGGTGTTTGGGGGGCACTCCTTGGCCCTGGAGAGCAGGGGTGAGGCACAGGCCCCCCATTTCGTCTCCTGAAGGGAGGCTGTGCTGGGGAATGGGCCAGCACAGCAGGATCATCCCCTTTCGCAACTCGGAGGTTTAGGAGAAACCGTGACTCACGGCGGGGGGGAGAGGGAAAGGGGGGGCTGGCTGAATCACCCTGCTGCGGCAGGGCAGGGCTTTCTACCCCCGGCTCTGGGGGCTCACAGAGAGGCTTGCTGGGCTGCTCTCCATGGAGATGGGCAAGACATCTGCAGAGTGGCCCGTTGAGGATGGGAGTCCTTCCAGGTGGGGCTGAAGGCTCAGGGGGGAACTGACCAGATGGTGATGGGAGAGGGGCAACACAGATGCTTACCTGCTCACTGCTGCATGCCAGGAGAGAAGGTCAAGTGCTCCTGGTTCCCATCTCAAGTCCCAGGCAAATGTCCTCAGGGCATATCCTTTTCTGGCTTCAACCATCCTGAACTTCAGCAAAGAGCAGCCTCCTTTCTCAAAGGGCGTGGTGATACCCATCTCTCTTGCTCCATGGGCTGGTCTTGGTGGAGAAAGCCAGCAGAGGAGCAGGACGAGTCCCCGGAGTGCACAGGGAAGAGGTAACAGAGCCCGAGATGAGGACCTCAACCAGCCAAAGAGGACTGCCATCACAAGAAAGCACCATGCGAAACAACAGACCCGTTAGTCTTGACCTCACGGACACATTTGAAACTGCTCAGCAGCCCTGGCACAAATCACTGCTGCGCTCTGTTTAACGGGGAAGAGAGAGATTTTAAATGAGGTTGTATCAACCTTTTTATATTGACAATGGGACTGGTTATTACATACTGTGTGCCTGAGGTTCTTCCACTGAAAGGAGTGTAATGCAACACTGGGGGCAATTCTTGATTCCAGTTACTCCCAATAATTATTACTTCTTGGCTTGTTGCTACACTATATAGTGTAATGTTATTGCTTGGAATGGTATGTTAACTCAGTTTTTACTGATACCATGTGTTCCCCCTCTTTTATCCCAGTAGTGTGTCAAGAACTGTTTTTCTAAGGATGGTCAAGGGAATATGATTCTAATATTACTGTAGATGATATAAAAAGTTTTATAGACAGTATTCCACGTTTGAACTAGGAGCCCAGAATTCAGCCACGAGGGCCTTAATCAGGCATTTGAATTGCACGTTTTGAAGGCTCAGATCGGCTGGTGAGGTAGAAAAGGCACTCACTTGATTACAGGCAATAGCCTGTTTGAAAGTCAAGATGCTAGACCTGCATTTAGAGAGAAACAAAACACAAACCTCTGAAAGCTGGGCTTCTAATATGCAATTTCAGGCATCATTTGGTTCCAGAAGCATGATTTGAAGCAGCCTGAAAAACACACAAGATCACATTGCTAACTGCCTTATTCCCATGAGCGGACCCATAAAACTGTGCCTGTTAATGTGACGGTCCCTGTCTTTGCTGGCAGAACTGGGGTAATACTTAGGTCCTCCAAAACTCAGAACAGAAGCTGCAAAAGGAGCCACAGACCAAGGTGTGCTGATGGTTATGAAGGCGCTTTGCACGCTGTCTGGCCTGGCAACAAAAAGCTGCTTGCAGAAGTGGGTTTTTTGGGGTTTTTTTTGGTTTTTTTTTTAATTTTTTAAAGTTTTTTTTATGCAGAGGTGTGCAAGGTAAGGACTGGGTGATGACTTGGGGCTTGCTCGGTCAGACAGGAGGGCTCGGACCAGCTCTGCACGGCCCCGCGACGCTCCAGACAACAGTGTGGTGCAGAGCACAGCCCCAGGAACGCTCAGGAGGAGGAGGAGGAGGAGGAGACGCAGCGACTGCACGCTCGCTCAATGGCACTGGGAGCGATGCCTGGGGTGGGAGAGCAGAGTGGAGCTGGGCTGCTGGAAGTTTCTTCTCGGGACCAGGGCACACGGATCTGCTCCACTGGTTTCTCTGCTTCATGCCAACATTTGCAGTGCCATTTTTTTCGCACTCACCTTTGGAAATTGCTCGTTAAGCTCCTGTGAGCAACTGCAGCAGACAGGGGCTCTGCACATCTCTCTGCTGCGTTCAAGATTCCTGCGTTTACTAACAGCATGCTTTCCTACTCAGTCATCAAGGTATTTCTTGATATGTTTTATAGCAGAACAGGTCCAACATGCAAAAGGAGGTGACTTTGAAGGCAGATAGCAACAGCAGGCAGAGTTTTCCAACCCCGCCAAACTTTTATGAGCACTTCCATAATGGCATTTCCAACACTTGGGCCACGACTGCAGTGACAGTTGGCGCCTCATACATCATAATCTGCTTTATATTTAAAAAACAACGACGCTGTTTTATTTATCGCAGGTGATTACCTTTGCATGGGATGAACGTGCCTGGAAATTCCAACACTTTTGTCTCGGCAGCAGGCGGGCTTGCACTGTCTGACACCGTGTTCATCATTTCAGTCATCGTTGGGGCGCCGCTATCCTCGTTTTGCGGGTCACTGCATCGCCTTGAAATGCTACACGTCCACTACTGGCATGACTGCTGGAGCTCCAGAGCTTTCCTTGGGATTTTTGGCACCCTTGGGTTTGTCTTTTTTGGGGGGTTAAGGAGCAAAGCTTTGCTGCTAACCAAGGAGAGCTTCGATTGTACTGCAAGCTGGCGGTGTGTTTTCCTGACTTGGTGACTCCTTACGCAGGCTCAGGCAGATGGACATCTGTTTTTCTTACTCTGGACATTTCCTTTATTTCACTTTCAAAATCTCATCAAAGCTAACTTCTGGGACATCCTGTACTTGTCTGCTATTTTTTGTCAATTGTTTGTTGCAGTTTGCACTGAGCACAAAGGAACTAGAGCAGTTACTAGCTTGTGCTTACCAGGAGCACCCAGTGGTGAGTGACATCCTGCAGCGGGGCTGTGGTGCCTCAGGAGGGCCAGCTGGTGTGGGACAGCACAGCAGAAGGTGAGCCAAGGTGATGGCTGGAAGGAGAAGACCTCCTTAGCAAAGCAAGGGCAGGGGGAATGGGGAATGTGGTGGAGCATGAGGTGCATAGCATTTCACCAGGAGGGAGACGAGGTAGATGGGTTTATGGTCAGCTCCTTGCTCAAGCACCCCTGGGACAGAGAGAAGTGATTAACACAAATCCTGACGACTCCCACATACACAACAATGAAAATATTTCTACTCATTGGCTTATTTGGTGCTCCTCACTTTAAAAAGTGAAGGCAAAGCTTTCTAGGCTGTAAGCCTAAGGAGTAAGCAAGCCGGGTGAAGAGATCTTGGATGAAACATCAGTTTGGGTGAAGTCATTTGTTCGTAAGCTTCAGCCAAGCCACCGACTTTGCAGCTGGGCTCAAAGCAGGACAAACACCTGTTCTGGAGATCTTCCAAAGCCAGAACTGTCCAATACTGAGTGTAACTGCCCAAATTAGCCCTAAGTATCCCCAGTTCCTCCTCTTCCTACTCATACTTGAATAATAGTCTCTCTGTTAAAAAACACAGGGAGGTACACATCTGGACTGTCTAGTGCAAATGAAGAAGGTTGCTCTTATGCACCCTTGTCTGGCATTCTGAATGTGCCCCCACCCCCATCTCCTCTGCGACTTTACCTACCAAGCTGAGGAGATCCCCACCTTTAAAATCTGGCAAAAATTTCTGCCCATGTCTTGCAGTCTGGCCAGATTAACCCATTTCTGCGTTGATGTATCCTTAGAAAGAAATCACCATGGAAAGTGGTTCCCTTTACCTTCTGCAGCAGCAAAACTCCTTGCTTCACCCCAGCTCTCTCAGATCATGGAGAGTCCATTGGAAATGAAATCTTATATTTGAAAACCATCAGCCTCTGGAGATGACCTATAGGATCCCTTACCAGTATGAGTTAAAAATGAACCACTTGGACCACAGACACAGGCAAGCTCTGCTGCACACCTGGCCAGCTCAACTCCCTTCCACTTGACACCTTGTGATGGGGGAAGAGCACTGCTGCTACCCGTACAGTCCCTGCTGGGATTTAATGGCAAAGGATCCCATCTTGGGCCATTGGGAGCCTCATTTAACTCCTCCGAGATGTGATTTGCTTTGCAATGCTTCCCAGCATCAATGCTGGGAAGACCTTGGTTCTAGTTTCAGACTGCTTGTCTTTGCACTCTCCACTCCCCATCTCTGTAACTCTCTTTCCCCATCTGCAAAATTAAGGTAATGCTCCAAAACTCCTTTACAATTGACCAAGCTTTCTGAAACAGAAGCCCAAGGCATTATTGTTCCATAGGGCTGGTTTAAAAGCTGTTGGTCCACAACTTTATAAACATTATAAGAGATTTAAGACAGTGAAGTGTGAAGAATAGTCTATCTGCAAGGTTATAGCTACTGCTCCTGGTTTCCCTCTCTCATGTGGTATAAATAAAAAGCCCAATTTGAATGGGAATGGTTTGCAAATGAATCACTGTTTCTTAATGAGGGGAAAAGGAAAAATAATCTGCACTCATGTCCACAGCCAACCTCTGCCGGAAGAGCTTGATAGCGGCTGCTGAGATCCACGTTGCATGGTGTACACACAGGACACGGGAACAAGGGAGCCCTAGGTAATGCTGGGGAAGGCTGCTCTGCTGTATTTATGCTTCAGACAAGAACCTGACCTGGAAAGGATCAACATTGTTCCAGCATGAGGAGGCTTTTTTTTTCTTTTTTTTTTTTTCCTTTTTGGGACCGACATGCAATCTTCTGAAGCTGAAATTGAAATTTCACACTTCTGAGGGCTTGGGACATCTTTTAGGGATCAAACCAGTACTCATCTCCAGTCCCTCCAGAGATGAGTAATGAGGCCAAATACTTTTTTGGAATTAGCACGAGGACAAAATAACACTGTGCTGCAGAGCTGTGTTTTTAAAGAACAAATTGGGTCTTTTTGTTATTGTTGTTGTTATGGGGTAGGGGATCCGATGGTGGCGGGGGGAGCATCCTCCTGTTGATCTGGTAAATACATCATCTAAACACAATCTGTTCTAGCAAACAGGCGAGCCCAGGGAGATGAAGGAAACCACATTAAAAACATGATGAAAGTTGCCTCGAGGCTCCTTATGTCACACTTGGGCTTTGGGCAGTTGGGTTTTTTATTTCTTCCCTTTTTCTTCCGTTAATAAACCAAAACCTAGCATTCTTCACTTCGGTGTTAAAGGCTGAGAAGACCCCGCAGCTTCTCCCCAAAACACATACACATGATCATATGCATGCACGCTTGTCCATTGCCTCCTGCCCAAGCTGCAAGCCAAGGGTATGCTGAAAGCTCACAGGCAAGATGGATTCGGGTTCCTGGCTCCCACTGGCTTTTTTAGGCCTTTCAGCAGATGAGCCGCCTCCTTGGGTGGAGACAAAGTGATTTTCATGGTAAGTAGTTAGCTAAACGCTGCTCTGGGCCGAAGTAGACAACTCCCGTTGACACCAGGATCTCCCAGTGGCTCCTCCAAGGGGTTCAAACAACACAGAGGGGAAAGGGACAATGGAAGGGACAATGTCAGGTGGGGAGCCTGTGCACCCTATGGGTATGACCCCCCCCCCACAGCTCAGGGTGCTGGAGAGGGGAGAGAAAGAGGCAAACCCCCCAAAACTGCATTACTGCTACCCTGTTGTGAACTCCCTTCAGCAATGACAGAGCTAAATAAAACTCACACATGGTTTATTTTTGGGTTACCCCCACCCTTCCCCGCTCCCCTCCTGAATTGATTTATGGTGCTATTGTTCTGTACCCTGACCTAACACACCAAACCCTTTGAGCTTTGCAGCTCCTTCCCTGCTCCTTCCATCACGCAGGTGTAACTGCTGTAAAAGCGAGGGAGAGGAGGCAGAGGGAGGAAGGAAACAGAAGAGAAAACAAGGCGAAAAAGTCGAGGCTGCAGATGCACACATCTGCTTTCTGACTAACTCAGGGTATGGCACACCCGTATGGGTCCCTTTTTATTGCTAACATTCCTTATAAGTTAGAAACATTTTTTTACACACCCCCCCCCCTTTTCCTCCAAACTTCAGATGTCCCAGAGGAATGTTTAAATTATTATAGAATCCCAGAGGAGTTTGCTGCTTCCCTTTTTAATTTGTTCCATGCTAGTTGCTGGTTTTTTAAAGCAGTGCCCAGCTTACAGCTTACTCTTTCCTAAAGGCAAGCCCAGGGCTCCTTGTTCCGTCTCTGGCACAGACTTTGTTATAACTTTGTTGCCCAACTCCCTACGGGTTTATAGTGTGGCTGTAATAATTTACATGATGCTGAAATTTGCGATTACCTGCTCTGATTTTTGAGCTTTCATTTAAAGAGAAATGCTAAAAATACCGACAAGCCAATCGAAAAAGGCATTATTGGCCGTTTTTCACTTGGCCAGATTTCACAGCGAGCTGCAATCCTGTAAGGCCAATGAAATGCCTGGTGTTATCTAGCCCTAGGCACAGACTGATGTCTTTGCAGAGCCAGACAGAAAAAAATCAGTGTGTAGTAAAAAGGAGAAGGCTGGAACTGGGTTTTGACCTTTATGGTCCAGTGACAGCGGGCAATTAGGGTTGCTGAAGCTCTGTATGGAACTTGCTGGTTTTTAACCTCATCAGCCCTCTTCGCCCTCCAACGACTGCCCCAAGGTGGGGGAGTGATGGCAGATGCCAAGAAATTGGCCCAAGGTTGTGTAGATACTGCATAGCAGGAAAAGGACTTTATTCTTCTCAAAGGAAGAATAAAGGGAAGAATAAAAGGAATTTATTCTTCTCAAAATCAGGACTGCAGCTGCTGGCTTTCCTAATTTTTTTTTTTTTTTTTTTTTTCCCATCATGAGAATAGCACAAGAGCGACTCTGCCTGGCTCTGGTCCCCTTGTAATCCCCTTGTCTGAAGGGAAACCGTCTCACCGGCCTTATGAATGTCCCTTAGCAACAGTTGCTTCCAAACTAAAGACAGAAAAGCCTCAGACTCAAAGCAGCCATGAGATGACTGCACTAGGAAATTAAATTTATAAAACTCCAAAGTTTGGAGTTTAGGAAGTGTTTTCTAAATATGGCACAAAGAAAGAAAAAAGAAGGAAATGTCAAAAGAGTTAAGAAGGGCAATGCATCTTGAAACATTCCGTGTTAATTAAGAGAAGGTAAGCAAACACTGGCCACACATGTCCTTAATAGCCCTCGTTAACACTCTTAAGCCCAATATTTTGTCAAATCAAGTATTCTTTGTGTCAGAGATTTGTTGTTCATTAAGAAAACAATTTTCAATGAAAATGCAATGCTACATTTTTGTTGCTGAACACTACTTTCCAGTCAGCTCTGCATCCAAATGCCTTTGAGTATTAGTGAAGGAAGTTTCCGTGTCACCGATGAGACAGAGACTTTTTAGGAAGCACGATATGCAGAACAGTAACATAGTTCTGGTCTTCCAAGCAAAGAAAATGGATTCTGAAAGAGTTACTGCTCTAAGAAATCTCCTGTTACCAGCAAAGTGGAGTAAGGCTGAGCAGGGGAAAATCTGCAAACCAAACCCAACCATGTTTTGGAACATGGTTGATCTAATGGAGCTTGGCCATGTCTGTGCTATGCTTGACAGTACAAAGGCACAGCACTCCCAACTAGGCAAGAGGGAGATGCGTTTCCAACACCTTTCATGTCGGCTCTCAAGTTGCCTGGGACTTGGCCCACTGAGATGCTCAACTAAACTGTCAATGTACGAAGCCTCAGATGCTGCCTAAAGCCACTGAGTGCCTCATCACCTGACTCAGCAGTACCTTGTACCAGCTGGTTTGGTTTTTGGTGTGCACAGAAATCTCCTCACAAAAGCCTGGTGGGTCCCAGGAGCTCATCCAAAATTCCTCAAAAGGCTCATTTTTTCAGGCACATCCAGGACACGATGGGGACACATCACACCAGAGCCATGTTCCCACAGAGGAATGAGCATTTAATACCAGAGGAAGACCACGGGGCATAAATGGGCCATGGAGCATTTTGAGTGAGAAACCAGAAGGTGAGTTAAGGACATGAGAGCTGCAAGGTGCTGGTTCACTGGGACTCAGATGGGTCTGGTACACCACAACACACCCCTTGGATGTTTGTGCAGAGAGCAGACACTGGTTGTGTCCTTCAAATGCACTTACTGAGGGAAATAGCTGCTTTGGACAGGTCTTTGCCTGAGAATAGAGCAGTGCAGTGCGTTTCTGCCCAGCTAATTAAAACTACTCTTATTTTATGGACTCCAGAAAGACTTGAAAAGTGAGGGAGCTGAGACTAATCCTAGAACCTGATAATCCCCTCCGTGGTGAGGAGCGATTGCTGCTTTTCCATTGCCCAGGGGATGGCGAGGGGGCCATTAACTCCTGTTACCGCTCTGAAGGCTCGGCGAGGAAGATCTCAACGGTACCTTGAGCTGGGTGAAATATTTCCCCTGCCACTCAAGGGCATGTGCCATTTGCCTGCTTTCACATCTCATTACTCATCTTGGCCCCAGGCTTTGGTTTAAAAACATTTCAATCAAATCAGATCCGTTAGTTTGGCTTGTGGGGGTGGGAGGGTTGGTGGTTTTGGGTTTTTTTTTTGTTTTCCTAATTTCATTGCAATCGCGTGGCTCCACCTGTGTGCTGCTTTGAAAGACTCTGTTCACTGGTACCTAAAATCAAGGGTAAAACTTAGGGACGGGCAATCCCCAGGAAATGAACAGCCACTGACTTTCCTGTGAACTGAGACATGCCTTTGTGAGGAAAATTAATTTTATATATAATTCTCCCTTCCATTTCTATGTGTGGTACCCATGCTGTTTCAATTTCTGTGTGACAAAATGTATTATTGATAGGAACCAGACCTGTGGCTGCTTTAGTAGTTAGATATCTAAATACTTGCCTGCAAGTACCATCTATCACTAAAGTGAAAAACCATGTCACTTGCAATGTCCTTTGGGAAGGAGAAAACCACAATTCTTTCAAGATTTGCCAGTTACTTTACAAGTTAAGCCTGTCAGTTTAGCACTAAATCTTAGACTTAAAATGGTAAAATGAAAAAGAAAAGAACAAAAAAAAAAAGTCCTTGTTTCAAAATTGGAAGATTGAGTTTGTCTGAGATATTTTATGCTTGTGTTTGGGAGTCGCGATGATTGATCCAGGGGTTTGGGAACTGCCTGTGCTGACAGCTCTGAGCATCCTGCCTGCGCTTTGCGAGCACCGATTAGCTCTACTGTAAACAGGCTGAAACGGGTGAGTAAACAACGGTGCCCTCCAACTTGCCATCACCTCCCACCTGCAAGCCATGGGCTTTCCAAGCAGCCAGCCTTCAGCTCCACCAGAGAGGTGAGGGCTTCCCTACTTTGCCACCAGGGCTGCAGAGATGGCTGGAGCTGTTTGCAGACACCCAGAAGATCAACAGTTTAACTAGGACCACAAACTTGCGTACCCTTCTTGGACAAGGCATGAGACCTTTGCTGGAGAAAGGCTGGACCAAAGCATCTCAGGGTGTGAAAAGCGGAGCGACACGGATGAAGGAAGATGTGGTCTGGCTGCCGAGGAGATCCCTCTCGCCGCGTCGCGGGATTTTAGGCTTCCTGGGTGTGCACGAGGCAGAGAGCAGTTTGCTGCTCCCGCAGCTCGGCTGCGCTGTCATCGCGTTGCGTTGCAACCAGGAGGTTTTGTGGCGGGATGAATCCAAGGGGACTCTTTCCTCACCCTCCTGCCTGTCCCGGCGGGACTCAGGCACGAGGCAGGAGGAGGCGGAGTGGAGCAGCGGAGCCATCGGTGGCACTGCCCCGGCAGCCAGCGCCCACCACGGCCTCTGCCTTTTCCCCTCACGTGGCAGCACCGGGTCAGCGCGAGGCACTATATAAACATCCGGGAAACAAAGATGCTGTAAATTTGCTGGACACCAACTCATCGCTCTGGCCCTTCCCGTGTGGTTATCCCACGGTGAGCTCGTGGCTGGCCTCGCTCTCCCTACGCTGGGCATGTTTGGGACCGCAAATCACAGGTCCGCACTCACTTGGTCGGGACAGAGCATCACTGGTGCCACTGGAGCAGTGTGTGGTCACCACGTGGAGAAGTCTCACAAACACGTTAGCACACAACCCTGAAAATATCACCTGCAGCCGGAGATGCCGTCAGCAGACCGCACGTTGACAGACTGGCTCGACAGCCCGCTCAGATTTTCCACAAATACTGCAAATCCACGCGAGCTGCATCCCTTCTGGGTGGTGGTCTCAAAGTGCTCCACTTTAGCACTGTCCACTTTAGGGCTGTCAGTCAAGGGGACCTTGGACCTCTCATCCCGGGTATTTGCCGGAGCGACCCTGGCACAGTGGAGAGGCAGATCAGGCTGGGGAAAGGAAAAGGCTATATTTGCACTGCTCCCTGTCAGGAGGGAGACCACAGGATCTATGTTTGAAGGGAGAGGGTAAAAAATTCTCATTCACAACATCTAATCAAAAACGTCTTTTTCCACCCCACCCTGCCCCTGAGACAGTTTTCACAGAAATGTCAGTTTTCAATTTCTTTTTTGTGGATTTACTGACGAGCAGAGAAGTCCATCTTTTCACCAATAAAATGCTAAAATCCCTCTAAGCCGGGTGAAACAAAAATAAAAGTAAGAGGAATGAAAGAGAAGAAGGGATTGTTTCCCGGGGAAGGTCTAGTACCATTTTAGCTGCAGTTTTTTTCACTTTTTCACTCCTAGGGATCTAATTGTCATTAGACCTCGATTGTATCTTGGCGTGCTTTGCAAAGCAAAGAGGGAAGCAGCCTGCGTTGGCCATTGGATGCCATCGTCTGCTCTTTTGATATGCATATGTGTGCGTGTCTATTTCCTCCTTTCATCTTTACATACACTAGGAAGCAGAAGCCGCTGTGATCCTACCGCACCTGATGGCTTTACTGTCCAGACAGCTTTACAGCCCGTTCAAGAGCTCGGGCTCCCGAGACTGAACCGACGGTGCCGCAGGGGCCGAAGCTGTCAGATACAGCCCTGTCAGCTCTTCTTTTATTCCATTTTGCCACCCCTTTTGTCTTGCTGCCATGTTCAGCAGGTGTTGCTCTTCCTTGCGTAGCACATCCTTCTGAAAACACATCAAAAAGCTTCATCAAGCACAAGAAAAGGGGTATTTGCTTAGGATATATTCGGTCCCTAATTACCATACATAATCTTCCACCGCTAACAAACCGAAGCAGCCGTAAGGGCTGCATTTTTAAAGGCTTAATTGACCTGAATCAAGTTTCAGATGCAGCCCAGGGCACCTGCAAACAGCATTCTCCCTTTCGTGTCATTTAAACTCAGCAAGTGACCGCTCGGCCAAGGGGCGAGGGAGGGGTGCCGAGGGCGAACCCCCCCCATCCCTCAAAACAGGCTGGTGCTGGTCCAAGGTGGGATGCAGCACAGGGTCCAGCAGCTCCCCAGGAAGGTGCTGAGGGGCTCCAGGCAGCCCGCGCCAGAACTGAAGCTTCAATGTCCTCCTTCCCTTTTCCCCAAATTGTCTGTGCAAACAACAGTGACAAAAACTGGAAGATTTCCCCCCAATTTTTTTTTTTTTTTTTTTTTTTTCTTCTTAATTACCTTTCCTGGTCTCCGTGGGACCGGTCCACCTGCTGGGTTTTTCATGCTGCAGAGGTTCGGCAGTGCCTTGGCTGCTCCTCCATGCACCTCCTCAGAGTGGCTTTGTGCTGGTCCATCCCTCCCCGTGCTGTGCGCACATGTTCAGACTGAAGGGGTTGATTTCTGGGGCTGTGGTTTAGCTTTCTAATGATGCGTGAATGCTGGGGGCAGTTTGTGTTTTTATTTTTATAAATAGATGTTCCGTTTCCTTGGATTTCTGGTGGTGTGAGGTTTAGCACATTCATGACTCTCAGCTTTTTAGGACCCAAAAAAAAAAAGAAAAATAATAATCAAACAGTTCGTGACTTTTCTTAATAGCATCCAGGGGATGGAAAGCAACTTCCTCCCCCCTAAAGCAACAGTGATTCAAAACATGAGGGCTGAGTGAGCAAAGGCATAGCATTTCAAGAGCAATACCAGTAGCAAAGTCTACAGTTATTCCCCCATAGCTAAAGAGGCAGGGAAAAAAGGTCTGGGACCAGCTGTACCACCTAAATTGTAGATGCATTCAGGAAGACCATTACCGCAACAGCGTTATCAGCTTCACTCGGAGATGAATTTTGTTCAGCACACCAATTCTCCCTGCCCTTAGCTGACCTTGCATACGTTTCATGCCGTTGGGGAAGCGTCCGTATCTGAAAGGGGCTCACCGCACACTTTCAGAGTTAAATCACGTGCTTCAGTCCACCCCAAACAGGGATTTTTTTTAGGCACATAGAAACATTATTCAGAATGATCAGGGATGCAAAGGCAAACCAAAGTGAAGCTGATTCCTTACCTATTTGGATACGATACCTATCAATATAGACAAGATGATAGACAATATAGGCCTTGCAGTAAGTGCACCAGCAATGACAACGTCATGCATCAGCATATCGGTAATTAGCACAACATAAAGGTGTTTCTGCCTGTGATGTGTAGGGGAGACAGGATAGAACTTTCACCATTAGGAGGAGAATTCTTTTTTGATCGTATGTAGTATAACACAGTTCATCAGATACAGGTAAGGATTAACATGCCATGGTTGGTTTTTAGTTGCCTTCACACACCAGAAGTGCAAGAAATACCCTTGGGCTCCTTCACGCTTTCCTTCACCTTGTAATTCCTAGAGGCTCCTTCCTACCTGAGCACTGCACCCATATAGAAGGCTGAAAGTCTTCTGCATCAACCTGGCTTTTGTGATGTGTGGTTCAGAAATGCTAGAATAACTCCTGGAAGACCTTTAGCTGATTTTGATGCTGTGAAATCTCACTGCACCAGAAGTGTTGAGCTCCTGCTGATCTGCCTAAGTGTTTGGACATTTCTAGGAAAAACCCCTCTGTTCCTAGTACATAGTAGGGCAGCGTCAGCCATGCTGGGCTCTGCTGGCATCCTTCTTCCGCGAACCTCACAGCTTTGCAGGGCACTGACTCCCCTTGCGGGGTGAGAGGAGGGCTTGCTGTCCCTGTTCCTCGCTGACTGAGGACAGCAGTTGGGAGGCCTGCTGTTGGTCAGCCTTGCCCCACTGCAGCTAAGTTCAAGTGGTTTTGGAAAATATGAAGACCATCGAGCCAGCCCTCTGAGCAGACAGTGAGCCTCCACCATAAGGAAACCACGGACAAAATCGAAGGAAACAATGCACAGCCCTGTGACCAGGGGCTGGAAGTATTTCTGTGAAGAAATTTTGAGTTTTATCAAAATGGATAAATTCAGATCACCATGAGGAGGTGGCTGGGAAGCAACTGGATGGTACTTTTTGATGCTGTCACTCTGTTCCCATGGTGACTCGTGGTATCCTGTCCCCACCACTTGGCACCATCTCTGCTAGCTTCCTATGACCTTCGTGGCCTCTCAGATCTAGGCTTGACCCGGATCAGCAGATCCATAGCCACCTCTGAAGCCCTCTAGGCTTGTGGGAGCTGCCTTTGACTTTTCCATAAGCGATGTGGCACAGTGTATACACAAACACGTAAGAAGCAAGCCTTTCCTGAGCTATCAAAAGCATCTGCAGTGCTTCAGCAAGCACACCTTGGCCTAGGTCAAAGTCCTGGTGCTGTGTGGGCACAGAGGGATTCCCAAAGACACCAAGAGACCAGCAAGGTCCCTTCCGGGCACCCCTGCTTGGGTACCTCTGCTGGAAAGGGGATGGGGGTGCAGAGCATGTAGGGTCTTTCTCTGCACTGCAAGGTCAGAGCCACAGGGTCATAATCAGAGCTGTAAGCTTAATTAGCCACGGTGAGTGTTGTGGCAAGAAACAACACATAAAAACCTTGAATCATTCTTTCTATTTCTCAGAAGAACTGCCAGGACAGCCCTGCCTGCCCAGCTTTGCATTCCCTCCCCCGCCTGACCATGCATGCTATGGGCAGCCAAGATGCAGGGTGAGGGGCTGAGGCTGGGGAACCTGATGGCTGCAGAATTTTACCTAGCCTGTTGTGTTGCCATGGCAGAGGGCAGGCAAGCGACGTGCGGGCTGCAAGTCGGGCTGCGTCATTCCTCAAGACACCGCAATCTTCCTGATTGCATGACTTCATCACGGCGCTGAAATCTTCACAATTTATGGGGATTTTCATGCAGCTGGCTCTTGCACAGGGTTTCTTTTCTTTTATATTTATTTCACATTTTTACGTGACTTTTTGCACTATTTTTTTAAAGGAGTGGCTCCCTTTCTCATAATGCAATGCTTTGTTTTTTTGCAACGTGTCCAAGTAAACGTGGGCGAAATGCTCCTCTCTCCAACAAGAGGAAAAAAGTGCTGTAAACAACACACGACGGGCAAAGTCTCTGCAGCACGTCTGGGAACATCTCTTTGCCAGGGACCACACTCGGTGGGTGGGCTGTACACCGTAATGGCAGCACACACATACAAATTTGACAGCAGTGGGCTCGTGGCACGAGCTGGGCTGCATTTCTGTTGCTTTTTCTTGCTCCTGACCTGGTAGGAGCTTGGCATCTCACACACCACCATTGCACATGGATTCTTGTGCCTGGCTGAGCTCTTGGGCACGTCTGCTGGGTGTTTTGGGCATGGCTGGAGGACACGGTCTGGCTAAGTCCACCTGCGTGCTCAGATGGAGAGATATCTTTCAGCAAGCACTGTTGGCTAGAGTTGGGAGAAGAAGTAGATCTTTAGCCTGACACTGCCCAGAAACTTTTCAGAAACACCTACTTTCCACATTTCTGTTGGTTAAGGGAGTAAGTTATGCATTGAGCTGCTTAGCCTTGTCAAACTGTTGAGGCTGCAAGGCCACCAAAGGGGAGAACTCAGGTGCAGGACAAATCTGAAAAGGTACTTCATACATTGGCTGTAGCTGTGCAATAGTCGCCAAGAGAGTGATTTTGGATTCAGAACACCTGAATTCCACTCAATTCCAGCCTAAAGCTCCAAGTCTGCATCCCTCACCTGTAAGAAAAAGAGGAAAACACCCAGAGGTTTGCAGAAATAATAAAGGTGAACACATACAGGTCCTGGGACACATCAACTCATTATTCTTAGAGCAGTTCCCAGCATGGTTTCTGCTTGGTTACATGGTCATTTACAACTCCGATGCCATATCAAAGTCCTGAAATGTTAAGAACAGAAAATCCACAGAAGACAGGAACTGTGGCCTTCTGTGCAATATTAAACACCTTATTTTTTCACCCTGGACCATATCTTGCCAATCCTTACATCTGATTCTGAATCTTGCTTTCAATACTGAGTCTACCAGCCCGTCCTGAGTGCTGAGTGCAGCATCCCTAAAGAACATATCTGATCATCACACCACTGCATGCAGCAGGAGATGCAAGAAGTCTGTGCAACCATACCCATAAAGGAAGTCATTTGCCATACACAGATTGCTGGATCTTTTCTGCTCCTAAAAAAGCCAGCGATAATGCTGTGCATTTCAGAGTGTCATCTCTAGGATCTTCCTCCCTTAACTTCTCTACCTGTCTCCACTGACAGGTCTATCCTGGGCCATCAAACACTGTGCAGCAGTTACCATTTGGAAGTGCTTGGCTTGCTGTCCACAAATAAGGTATTAAACTTTTTCTTTTTCCCCAAGTTAATGAGTTTTAATTTTACTGAGCTATAAAGCCACCTAATTGAAAAGCTCTCCACATGGATGAGATTAGCTTGTCAACCAGGAACTGTCACTGCTGGCTGAGTGGGAGAGTTGCACGGATAGTTCTCATTAGAGCTAATGCAAGTCATATGTGGCAGGAGAATACACTTCAGAAGAGCTGGGTTAAAGAGCACGGGCAGTGAAAAAGAAGTGGGATACTTGGGTGAAGACTGGAATCGGATGATTTTTGGTTAAATAAAGCTTTTCTGACAGATGTCCCACAGCTTAGAATCACAGAATACTTTGGGTTGGAAGGGACCTTTAAAGGTTATGTAGTCCAACCCCCTGCAGTGAGCAGGGACATCTTCAACCAGAGCAGGTTGCTCAGAGCCCCGTCCAGCCTGACCTGGGGTGTTTCCAGGGACGGGGCATCGACCACCTCTCTGGGCAACCTGGGCCAGGGGTTCACCACCCTCAGCGTGAAAAATATCTTCCTTAGATCTAGTCTGAATCTCCCCTCTTTTAGTTTAAAACCGTTACCCCTTGTCCTATTGCTACAGGCCCTGCTAAACAGTCTGTCCCCATCTTTCTTATCAGCCCCTCTCAGCCCTGGCAGCTGCAGGAAGGTCTCCCCGGAGCCTTCTCTGCTCCAGGCTGAGCCCCCCCAGCTCTCCCAGCCTGGCCTCCCAGCAGAGCTGTTCCAGCCCTCGGAGCGTTGCTGGGGCCTCCTCTGGCCCCGCTCCAGCAGGTCCATCTCTCTTCTGTGCTGAGGGCTCCAGAGCTGGATGCAGCCCTGCAGGGGGGTCTCCCCAGAGCGGGGCAGAGGGGCAGAATCCCCTCCCTCGCCCTGCTGGCCACACGGCTTTGGGGGCAGCCCAAGACATGGTTGGCTTCTGGGCTGGGAGCGCACATTGCCGGCTCCTGTCCAGCTTTTCACCCACCAGGACCCCCAAGTCCTTCTCCATGGGGCTGCTCTCCATCCCTTCATCCCCCAGCCTGTGCTGATACTGGGGGTTGCCCTGACCCAGGGGCAGGACCATGCACTTGGCCTTGTTGAACCCCATGAGGTTCACACAGGCCCATGCCTTGAGCCTGTCCAGGTCCCTCTGGATGGCATCCAGTCCCTCAGGCGTGTCAACCGCACCACTCAGCTTGCTGTTCATCTGCAAACTTGCTAAGGGTGCCCTCGATCCCACTGTCTGTGTCACTGATGAAGATATTAAATAGTGCTGGTCCCAGTATGGACCCCTGATGGACGCCACTCAACACCAGTCTCCATCTGGACATTGAGCTGTTGACCACTACCCTCTGGGTGCAACCATCCAACCAATTCCTCATCCACCCAACAGTCCACCCATCAAATCCATCTCTCTCCAATGTAGAGAGAAGGCTGTTGTGGGGGACCATGTCAAAGGCCTTACAGAAGTCCAGATAGATGGCATCTGTAGCTCTTACCTTGTCCACTGATGTGATCACTCTATCATAGAAGGCCACTATGTTGGTCAGCTTCTAGGATATGGACGAGGAACTCAACAGAACAGCAAACATTTAATGTGCCCCTTGCACTTGCCTCCTCCCCCAATGCTCTGGTCAACAGATAAGCATTATCTGCCACCTGTAGTTGGTGATACCTATAAGCTTAGTCCATGGTGGCAGATGGTGTACAAACACATCAGTTGGTCACAGCCCCAGCACGTTCATAGTCTAAGACATTTGGGAAAATGCAAGAAAAATGGAGGGGGAAAGGTGGCAAAGAAACAATGATGGCCAGCAAAAACCCAACAAGTAACAAACCAAGGTATCAGCAGCAGTTGTGTTAATTACACTTCACTGGTATCATGCTGAGGACCTGTTTTAAGGAGCAAATTTACAGAAGGACAGCAAGTTTGGTCACTGCAGGGCTACCCATCGGTGCGAGGAAATTCTGAAATGTCCTCTTTCCCCTCCATAAAGTTTACACTGGGTAGAATTAGTGACTTTTAACCTTTCATTCCAGATTTCCAATGTTTCACTGGTCCCATCACAGGGACAGCTGCTACCAGGCATCTGTCAGGCTTGAAAACATATCCAGACTTGCATGCAACATCTGTACGCAGCCACAGTATGTCTAGGGCACTCTAGCACGACAGCCTACAACGGGCAGTATCTCCAAAGACCCACTCATCCATGTTATCAGATCCAAATGCAACCACGCATCACAAGCATGCTGAGCTGCACCCTCCCCTCCTCAGCACAGCTGAAGAAAACCAGGAGACTCTGGGTTGCAAATAACAGTAAGAAAATTGCAGGGAAGCCTCAGCTCTGATGAGGACCCACGTTGTTGGGAGCTGTCCAGACGCAGAGCAAGACTACTCTGAAGCCTCTTCAGCTTCAATTCAAGACAAGAGACAAGGTATTTCCGTTTGTAGATAGAGAGCGAGAGCAGACACATTAGGAGTGGGATTTTTGGAAGGACCCAGCTGCAGAAACTTGGCAAAGGAGAGGTTTGGAAAATCCCTGCCTTGACTGCAGTCACACAAGAAGGCAGGAGCGAAGCAGAGACTCGCTTTCCTACCTCCTCATATAGCTTTGACTGCGGTGTATCGTTCTCCTGAGGAGCCTGCTTGGCTGGACTATGCAGAGTCAAGTCATGACACACATGGCCCTCCCTTTGCCACCGCTCTAATTCACAAGCTTGTCCTTCCAGAGGTGCAGGAGGCTGAAGACAAGCCCACAGACTTCCTTTGTCCTGCATTTGGCTTCGTCTCTGACCCATGAAAAGAGAAATGCTGTCCTTCTCATGACTCCTTGTGTCAATCCCATCAAAGCCTTGCCAGCCGACCCCATGCTCCTCTTCCTCCCAGACGCTGACTGTTGCTTTTTCCTGTGCCTTGGTTTATTCTCAGCCACATCTCTTGAAAGGATGATCAAAGATGAATGACCTCTAATGTTTTCTCTCAAATACTGTCTCCAGTCACCTCCCTGGATCCTCTCTCAAGTCAGAACAAAAGGTAACCAAAATGACATTTGCTGCTGGCGTATGCAAGTGTCCCAAACTGTAACCACTTCCAAAAAGTTCTAGGTTAAAGCCCTTGTAAACACACTGGAAACACCGTTTCATCCCTAAAACAAATGTAACTTTTGAGGAAAAGGAGATTGCAGCCTGCCCGTCACCATAAGCATTTGCCCCTGGGTAGATGTCTTTTTCCCATGGGACACCATGGAACAGAACTGTGGTGGGAAACCGGCATGTTGACAGACAAATTAATCAATCCTGTCCTAGAACAAATTCTTGGTAAATGCTGTAATGAGCCAGCTAAGCATGTTGTCCACAGAGGAAACAATAAAAAAAAAGTTGCAAAACAGATTGTCTTGCAAAATCCTTGCCCAAGAACTCCAAACCTGCAACAATCTTTGGCTCACACCACAATAAAAGGTATCTCTGGCTTCATTTTTCACCCAATGCTTCCCTCATTGCCAAGTATTTTAAAACCTCACAGCAACATGCTTCATGTGTCTCCCAGACCGGCAGCAGGTTGGGGGGATGTGGAGAGGAGGCAGGGAAGTGAAGCAATTAGGCCAGCAGACGCCTAAATGCCATTTGCTCCGTGTACCTCAACCACAGTCAAATTTCATCCCTGGAGCAAGTCTCCCTCTGACAGCTTCTCCAGCTGTTTGCACCCGAGAGTTCCCCAGCAGAGAAACCAGGCGTCCTACCCGAGTGCTCGCGCACGCGCTGTCAGCCACCACGCTTTAAAAAAAAGGAATATAAAACAAAATCAAGAGAGCGAGCCCCAGTCCATCAGGTGCTACCTACCTCCTTGCCTGGGGAAAATGGCTTCAGCATGTGCCGCAGGTATGAAGCTGCCTGTTCCCAAGGTCTCACAGCGCAGAGCCTGTGCTAAGTGCCTTCCCCACACACTCCTCCTTTCGACCGCCCAAAAAAAAAAAAAGGGATGTACCTGGTTTTATTCACTTTAACATGCCTGAGTGTATGCTGACAGTGGCTTCACTTGCTGGTGCCATTGGAAGGGACGGGCAGAGCTGGGGCTGCAAGGTGAGAATTGCACCAGATACATCAGGGAATCAAACTGGAAACATATGGAAGAAGCATGGCAAAAACGGGGGATAAGTTTCAAGGCTATTCAAACCTGACCCTTACCCCTACTTTCATTTCTCACAGTCCCGCTCTGCTCCAAACCACCCTGCCAGCATCATTCTTCTTCTCCTTGCATGAGGTCGTTGTTCACTCTTGTATTTCTCCGAGGAGACTGACTGGTGCATCCCTGCAGAGGACTGTGGTCACTGAGCAAGACTGAAGAACTGCAAGAAAGCAAGGAATGCTGCTTCTGCAGCACAGAACAAGTGACCCTAAAGTTTTCCTTCCCTTTTTTGCTGACAAAACCTCAAATGCAGCTAGGGAGCTGCTGCAGGGCAACACACTGCATCACTGCAGCCTGTGCATCCATCACTGAGGAAAGCCAGACCTGGACAGTGCAAGTTAAACCCAACAGAGATACTAGCTCTGATATTAACGAGTAATAAATCAAGCCTAGGAATCCAGCCCTACTTTACACGGGCCCGAGGCAATGTTCACATGAAACCAAAAGAGATTTATCTCCCTCCTGCTCTCTGCTCCCTTCGTTTTAGCTCTGCTGGGATAGCAAAAACAAAATACGCATTTAGGAATAAGTTAACGAAAACCTTCGTAGGTACAAGAAGACAATTACTTCTTGATGTAATCAGTAGAAAAAAGTGTGTCCAAAACCTGCCCGACCATCAGCTGGTGCAAGCCAAATACTCCTGTTGGACTTCAGTTACTCTAAACTGAAACCAAGAGGAATAGCAGTGATTTCACACCAGCCGGACAGATGCAACTGCCGGCAGATACGGTTAGTTGAATCTGCGTTAGTCATGGTGCAAGAGCCAGCGGAAAGCTAGCTTGGACCCCCGGTCCTGGCTTCCTGCACGGAGCTGGGAAGAGGCAGATGTACGCTCTAAAAAATCAATCACCTTTTTTATAACCAAATTGAAAAAGTGCAACAGTGAATCACTCCCAGCCTCTCTTGCTGGACCCTTTCAGCCACCACTTTCTAGGGCTGCCTGAAACATTTTAAGAGGAAGCAAAGCAGTAAGAACAATTTTAAAAGTCACAAGAGACTGGAAGCCTGGAAATTCAGTGTCCCTGCTGCATTTTAATTCTGTCTTTTTTCTTCTTCCTTTTCTTTTAAAAGAGTTGAAGGGATCCAGCAGAACAGACTCCTCTTATGAGCTGTGGGTGACTCTGCTCCACTGGATGCAAGTTAGTTGCATGAATAGTACCTTTAGCTGAATTGTCACATCTTGGATGCTAGCCTAAATTCACACTCGGAAGTCTCTGGAAGAGCCACAAAGTGAGCTGTGATCTCCCCAATCCCAAACCAGCATCACTGGACCATTCCCCCTTCTTGGAGCTCACATTTATTTGTTCACATAAAAGAAATGGGCCAACTTGTCCCCTCCTGCCCCAACCCATCAGGCTTCATAGAATCTTTGGGTTGGAAGGGATCTTTCAAGGCCACCTAGTCCCCCTGCCATGAGCAGGGACATTTCAACTAGACCAGGCTGCTCAGAGCTTACAGCAGAAGATCTGATCAGGGAGCGACTCTCCTCAACTTCAAGCTCGCTCCCGCTGTTTACATGAGTCTCTTTCAAACCATGAACTTGAGATTTACTACACAGTTTCCTACTCTATCATGGGCATTCACAGTGTGAAGAAGGTTGGTTACAAACGTGGCGTTTCAATTTAGTTTAAGAGAATATTTCAAGAATTGATTGCAGGGTGGAGAAGGAGAAATAACTTCAGGATTCCAGAGATTTTCCTCTGGCCTCAGAAGATATATTATTATTATTCCCCGGTTGTCTTAAGATTCCCATTTTAAAATTCACTGAGATTTTGAGACAGCTCCAACTGCAACATTTCCATTATTTAGCTGTTAAAAAGGTGCTTTTGGCAAATAGCCACTGGCTAGAAAAAGCAAGGGAAGGTATGCCCAAGAAAATGTTAAAACACAACCCACCGGCCCTGCACATGAGAGGACAGCAAGTGAAGCCTCCAGAGTGCTGGTCTTTGGTTCTTCCATGGTAACTTTAGTAACTTTTCCAGCAGAAGTCATGCATGGGATGAGACAAGTCAGGAAGCTGTAAAAAGCAAGGGGCTTTCACAGGCAACAAGGAGAAGCAGCTCTGCCACACAAAATGCTCACAAAATCCTCCAATCCCCAGCCCTACTTGCCCAAATCCTAGCCTAGGGTGGTCGATCCTAGCCTTCCTTCTTCCTTTATGGGAAGGTGGCCTGTGCACATGTCGTGAACAAGTGGTGCAAACTCCTACTATGAGCTTGCCTCCTCTTCTTCACCAGGCTCCTGGTAGGTGTCACAGCTCTGAAAACCCCCAAACTAGGGCTGGAAGTGCCAGGACACGTCCTTGCCTTTGCCATGTCCTAAACACATGATTTGTTTTTTTTGTACATGAATGGTTCTTGCAGGGGGAAATAAAAAGAGGAGAACTATAGCAAAGAGATCAGGTCGTGCATCAATATGAAGGGCTTGAGACAGGTTCTTATTCTAAAGTGAGGAGTAAAAGCAAATTTAAGTTAACTTGGTTTTACTCCTTCCTTTTTGCCATGTGCTGTTACCTGTAGCTTCAAAGAGTTTCCTGAGGAGTGAAAAGGCAATATAAGGGCTCCATGTAAAAGTTATGAAAAACCAGAATTGGAAATAATGGAGCTCTAGTTTTGCAGTGCAAAGATGGGTCCAGCATGCATGTGAAAGCCATTTTGCTGAACCTTGAGTGTGGACTAGCCACATAAGAAAGAAAATATTTGCTGAAAGGCCAGAACAGCTCAGCTTTCCTGTGAGAGTCACCCTTCACAATGGATCTACAGGCAGATCAGCCATAGATCTTAGACCCAGGTCTTGTGGACCTGAAGGACATTGAAGGACAATGATGGGCAAGCAACCATGAATCTCAGCATCAGCTGTAAAGTCTCCTGGTTCAATCCCAGCTACAAGCCTGCAGCAAAGACGAAAAATGGCTCTTGGCACAGGATGTTCAGTGCTTTTTCCCTCCAGCTCAACACAGTCATGTTCTGTCTAAGAAAGAAACATCGTCTGTGAAGGAAACGCTGGAGGGGTCTAGAATGGTTGTCTATCTAACCACAGTCCTATGAAACAGGAGTGGCATTTCAGTAACACTTCAATGACTGCACTTATCACAAAGGCACCTCCTAAGAGGATCCCTTCTCCAGGGAATATAGTCTTCCGCCTAAATCAGAACCCAGGAAGATGTGGAAGAAGCTGGGGTATCAGTTGGAGTCAGAACACCTCACAGGGTGCCTCATTTCATACTTTTACCTGAACATGAGGTGCATCAGAGCACTTAATTTCATATTTTTAATTGGGGTGGTATTCTCACCACACCTCTCTCATCTGTTCTTTTTTTCCACCTGCCTTTTATTTTATTTCTGGCTCTTTATGGCCTCCCTTTCCAGCTGCTTACTATTATCACCTACAATTCTAATCCTTCCTTAACTGCTCACATAATCACCCCTTTATTTGGGAACCTGGATTCATACCCTTTGATCCACAGGTTGTCCTTGTATTTCCTGATCTCAGTTTTTTCCAGGACATCCAATGGTTTCCAACATCCTGGAACCCTTCTTTGCTTTAGCCTGTCCTACTTTGCCTCAGCATGGGAATGAAGTAAATAATTAGCACCAGAGCACGTGTGACTGACCTAGTCTCTTTGCTCAGAGATGGGCTGCAGTTTGCATGACCAAAGAGTCATTTGAATTTGCTGAATCCCACCTCACATGTTATGGACAGGCTAATGCAGCAGTTCTGCTTTGGTTGCCTCTTCTTACTACTTCAGTTGTGCAAATATATGGAGCAGTCCGAAACTCAGTCCCAAATAACCTGGTGTGCAGGGGTTTGGCCATGCCAGAGTGACCGTGAACCAGGGTGAAGTATTTTGGTGTTAGGAAGAAGTGCTCTGGCTCCATGCACCAAGTCTTTATTTCCCGGCTCCTCCTGGCCATGCTTGCCCATGGCACCAGTCCTGCCCATGGCCGACTCACACGCTTTGGGCCAACAGCTGTGCTTACCCCACGAAATCTCTTTTGTTCCAACCTCAGACAGGGTCAAGACATGCACTTTACTTCCAGGCTCAGACAAAGTGTTTTGATGGAGCATTTACTCTCTATTTCCATGCTTTTACCCCTTGTCCACCACATCCTGCTCTGTCACCAAGATCTCAAAGATGTCAGTGGGCAAGGACTTCCTCTGTCTCCCTTTTTGGCCAAAAATTTCCACTGTCAGCCTTTCATTCAGAAGATTTCTTTGTTTCATAGCTCATAGCCAAACAGACCACTGTGGCAAGCTACCCTGGCCTTATGCATCACACAAACCAGAGCACTTCCCGGGATCAGGCACAATAGTTTACGGCTGACTGCAGCATACAGCCCAGGAAGGCATCAGGGATATGACACCACCAGTGCAAGCAGAGCGCATTGGTTCATCATATGTGGTCTCTGAATGATGTTAGTAAATTACAGGCAAACAGAACTGCAACTCAGTGAAAAAATACCTAATGATATGTGAAATTAAAATATTGCAGTGGATGTTTCCAATTGTGATTTAACTGACTCCTCAAGAGAAAAGACAGAAGAATGAAAGGACCAGCACGCATGGAATCTTCTTTAGGCACCAACAGGGTAAGCAATCCTAAATTGCCTTATGCATGTTCCAAGAACTCCTGAACAGATGCAAAGCAGCTCATCCAAAGCTACAGGTCAACATAGACCACTATACTAACTAAGCATAAAGGGAATGGGGAAGGAGACCAATCCCTAAGACACAACAGAGCTACCCTGATGGTTCCTCTGGCTTCTGCCCCTCTGCCTGTTAAGGAGCCACATCAGATATGTTTCAAAGTTTGCATCTTCTTGATGATGCCTTCTCCCTGTAATTGCTTTCAAGTCTGTAGTCAAGAGCTTCGTCTTTCATTTGAGTAATACTCTCCCTCCTCTTTTCTCTCCCCATGGATAGCTTATCTAGTGCTAGAGTGCACTAAGATGAATCTGAAAAAGAACAAGGTTTATTGCTTCCCACATCCAAATGAAACCATTTCAGTGCAATGCAGGGACAGCATGGGAATTGTGAGAATGGGAATTGCTGCCTTCGCTGTAGAATCACTGGACTTCTGACAGTCTACTCCTGAAGTGATATATCCCTATGTCTTCACCTTCTGGATAAAACTCTCATATCCAAAATTGTCTCCCCAAAGAGGTATTTATAGATTGTGAGCGAGTTAACACTTGCTCTTCTTCCAAGGAAAGTCTGTTTTCCATCTGTCTTCCAGTACCCTCTCCCTTGTATTGCATCTTCATTTGAGTGTGGACTCTCACTGCTGGTATTATATGTAAGAATTAGTCAAGGGGACCATTTTTAAGTAACAGCTTGAGATAGACAGAAATCCTCCTATGTGGCCTGAATTGGATCCCACCAGATCGCTTAAAAGGAAGCATAGTTAGCTAAACACCAGCTGTAATGTAAATCATTGTAAAAGACCAAGAAAGTTCTGAATTCGGGGAAATTGTTTTTCAGAGATGGTCCTAACCAGGAATCTCCAAACATTTAAATTTTGCAACATGCAGATGTTTTCTTTAAGTGGGGAATTTCTAATAGTCATTAATGTTAACATTTTTGTATGATTAGGTCAACAACACAATTATTCAGCCTTCAGCTCTGAGACAACACAAGGTCATATCAGCTTCAGCTAATCTTCGGACAACATGCTTCGAATGACCAATTTCTAAAGGAAACTGAATTGCATTTTGACTGCTTTGTCAGTAATTCACGATTCATCCATCTGATTCACTCCCATGTCCAGTTCCTTGAGCTACAGGGATACATTCCACCTCTCAAGAAATAGTTGTGTCATTTTTCCTTTCAAAGGATATGAATCGGCTCAGGTCATCAGAATTGTATCTTCCACTGTAAGTTACTGTAAGTTAACTGTGTGAGGTTCAACAAGGCCAAGTGCCGGGTCCTGCACTTTGGTCACAACAACCCCATGCAATGCTACAGGCTTGGGGAGGAGTGGCTGGAGAGCTGCCCAGTGGAAAAAGAGCTAGGGGTGCTGGCTGACACCCGGCTGCATATGAGCCAGCAGCATGCCCATGTAGCCAATGCGACCAAGAGTTTCCTGGCTTGTGTTGGACATAGTGTGGCCAGCAGGAGTAGGGAAGCGACCATCCCCCTGTATGTGGCCCCAGTAAGGCCACACCTCGAATCCTGTGTTCAGTTTTGAGCCCCTCACTACAAGAAGGGCATGGAGGTGCTGGAGCATGTCCAGAGAAGGGCAACGGAGCTGGTGAGGGGTCTGGAGAACAAGTCTGATGAGGAGTGACTGAGGGAACTGGGGGTGTTTAGTCTGGAGAAGAGGAGGCTGAGGGGAGACCTCATCGCTCTCTACAACTACCTGGAGGGGGGTTGTGGTGAGATGGGTGTTGGTCTCTTCTCCCAAGGAACCAGTGATAGAACGAGAGGAAATGACCTCAAGCTGCACCAGGGGAGGTTTAGATTGGATATTAGGAAAAATTTCTTCACTGAGAGAGTGGTCAAGCATTGGAACAGGCTGCCCAGGGAGGTGGTGGAGTCGCCATCTCTGGAAGTGTTCAAAAACCGTGTGGATGTGGCGCTTCAGGACATGGTTTAGGGGACATGGTGGTGTTGGATTAATGGTTAGACTTGATGATCTTGAAGGTCCTTTCCAACCTTAGTGATTCTGTGATTACTATAACGCATACATGCAGCTGTGAAGGTAGTTCAGTTCAGGTTTGGATTATTGGGGGAAGAACTGGGGAACAGAGTATACGTCCTCTGTACTAGCTTAAATCACAGCTTCTCTGAGACATAAAGGATACTGGAGGCTCAACATAGGAGAGGAAAACATACAGCGACCTTTCATTTGCAAAACTCTACCTGTAGCTGGGGCTTGGGAGTGAAGCACAGAGCAACACCAGCATTGGCTGGACACCTCTTCTGTTACACCAGTCTGTCAGGCAAGCGGAGTCATCGTTCTCTTCCAGCAGCCACAGAGGTGATTTAAACCCACCCTGCAAAGAGGGGTACATTTTCTGTACCATCCCCTCAAGAGCTGTGGTTAGGACCCGCAGCTTGCAACCTGGAGACTCAGCCAATACCGCAAGCCCAGAGTGACCCCACACCCTCTTGGCACCCCATCCGAGGTATTGTCCAATGCCTTTCTTATTAAGAAGTTTCATTAGGTGGTTCAGAGGTTGCTTTTTCCAAACCAAGGGATGGGTACTGTTTTAAAACCACTGCAGCAGGGTGCAGCAGGCATGAAGATGCTCGTGGGGCAGTGCTGGAGCTCAGTGTGGGTATTCACATGAACTGACTCCAGTCTTCTAGTTCTGCACTGGGGCAACACCTGCAAAAAGATGTTCATGGTCCTTGAATGAGAGCTGTGTACACCACTGGGAAATTAAAACAGGCCCTTCCCCTGCTAGCTTTAATATCATGACATAATTTCTCTAATTTTCTATTCAAAGTCCTCTGTGGACAGACAAAATCAAATATTTCACAGAAGGAAGGAGGAGACTGAGGCTGCCAAGAGAAAAAAAGCCTCCTGTTCTTTTTCTGGTTTGCTTTACAGAGTACCTCCAAGCGTGGTGTGCATCAGAAAGGCAACAGGGTTATACCAAAAATATTCCTTTCACTGGCTGCCATTACATATTCTGCTCAGCTACAGGAGAAACAGCTGGATGTAGGACACATCCCACAGGACACAAAGTTGTTAGCAAAGTGGATTTTCCTGAGGCTTTATTACCTCCAGCAATGCGTGAACAAGAAAGGACCAAACTTGATGAAGATATATGAAAGCTTCCAATCAAAGACACAAAAGCAACAAAAAAATAAGATAAAGAGCAGGATATTTTTTCACAGAGAAATAGGAAAGAGATAAAAGGAAACACTATCTGACCATGAAGATCATCAGCTGAGAAGCCAGAGAGGTGCCACAGGAGACCTAGGCTGGCTTCATGACACTGGTACACATGTCCTTGACTTTGTCTCTGAGGAGCTACTCCAATGCAATCCATCACCTCAGTCCATGTGTGGATCTGGACCTTTGCAGCTCTGTTTCCTGCCTAATCCACACATGCTTTCAGCACAACACTGTAAATTGAGACCATGCAGATGGACACCACTGAACCCCAGAGTCCCAGTCTGCAAGAAGACAGACCTCTAGAAACTGCCATTAATGACCTTCACGCTTGCTTGCATCAGGCGCCACACACCATGAACAGGGAGACATGGACAGGTCTCTCTGTTATCCTGAAACCAGAACCCAAAACTCAGGTGGAATTTTCCAGCCAGTAACTTGATTTCCCAATCTTCTGTCCCTTCCCATTCAGGCTGCACCCTCATGCCTTGCTTGTCTCTACCAAAACTCACAATGTGCTGCTACTGGACTCTGTAGTTAGGGAATGTCCATAATACGAATTCCTAAACAGAGTCATGAATGAACAAAATGCTAACTCCATCCTCTCAGAAAAAAACATTTTGCTTTCTATCATACTGTAGCAAACACAGGCGGGCTTAGCGGGGAATGGACCTTGGGGGATTTCCAGAGAGGACACTACAGGCAACGCTCAGAGGTCAGCAGAGTGATGCCTTTGGTTTCAGTGGAGGTCAGATGCCACTGCGTTTCAAAACTGCCTGCAAAATTAAGACCACTACAGCAGGTAACCTACAAAATCTGTTAAGTGCTCTGGGAGCGGAGATGGTCAGGGTCAGCTCTTGGGTACAGCACCCTCAAAGTGATACAACACCAGGGCGACCTGCACACTCTCACCTTCCACCACCCTGAGTTACCTTGCACGCGAAACGCAGAACGCCGTGCCGCCTGCCTTGCATGCATGCACGGTGCCAAAAGAGCTGCGTAGGTGGGAGAGTTAGGTACTCAGAAGCTGGAAACACCTGATCCAAGCTTATCTGGGCAGCCATAATTCAGATCCCTATGCTGAATTTCCTTGGGAAACGCTGGGAGTCAGGTTACTAAAGGCTGTATCAAAGCACATGTGTGAGATGACGGTGGCAACTATAAATCTGGCATTTCCTGGCATTTGAACGCTTTACTTCACCTACAAAAATTTAAACAGTTTCCTAAGTTTCTTTTGGGGTGGGGGGAGCAGAATTTTATAAGTAAAAGCCAGAGTGTGCTGGAAACTCTTATCACCAGCAATGCATGAACTCCAGTTGGCCTCCACTGGCACGCCTGATGCTACTAGCTCCATAGGACACAACTGCTATTGCCCAGAGAAGGCAGGATGCTGTGTTCAGGTTCTGTGCTGTGGTCCAGTGCCAGCCAATGGACCCCAGAGAAAACAGAGGTCCTCCCAGGGGACAAAAGTCAAGGGCTTTCCACACCTCCAAACCCACTGTTCCTAAAACATGTGTTGTGTATTTCTAAGGGCAGAACCATGCCAATATGGAGCTATTTCCAAAGGCTTTCAAAATCCTTTTGAGTGCTGTGAAGTAGAGGTAGGAAATGGCAGGGTTTGAAGATGATTACCAAATGCTGCACACCACTTACTGGATGAGGAGAAGACATTTCTCAAAGCCCAAGGTCATACCTCTGCTGTACAGGCAAAACCTGCCTTGAGAAAAGGACTGAGAGGTGTTAGCAGCTTTGACCCTACCTCCCACCAACCTGGGAAGACACATTAGTTTTTAATGAGGCAGTTGAAGGCCCAGCCCCAGCCCCAAGCTTCTCCTGTGACCTTGAGCAGCCTCTCAACCTCTGCTACATAGATCCAACGCCCAATGAGATGACACAGGAAGACATCTCTACAACTGTCAGACACCTCCATCTGCCTTCTTGCCTTCGGTGGAGACTGTGGTCTTCTACTCGCCTCTGTTTGCAGCCGTAGTCCCCCAAGGGACAGGTCTCAACATCATAGCACAAGGCAGTCATGTCTAAGAAAGACGGCTGTCCTGGTCATTGCTTCTAATTAATGCTGCCACTGGACAGCCCTCTCTTTGGGGCCAGATTCCTGCCCTTATGCATGGGCTGTTGCTCCTTACAATGACCTTTTTACTACCTGTCACCTGCTTCAAGACAGTGCCATACTTCTCACACATGACATTCAGCTTAACAACTCAAACAGCCTGGAAATAATGGAGAGAAAAATCCACCCCTCTTCAGTTTTTTAAAAAAACACATGCAGCCCCACAGTGGCTGCTGTCTCCAGATGGCCATTTTTATTGGCTTTGCAAGAGCTCCTTCCTCTTCTGCCCCTGTTGCCAGAGCTGCAGGCTGGGGCAGACCAGACCCATCTCACAGGGACATGGTTCTCATTTCCTAGGCAGAGTCTGCAGTAAATTGCTCCTTCGTGGTCTGGCTGCGCCAAAAATTCCCAATTAGACGTCCATGGAAGGAGAGAATGGCAGGACTGTTCCCTCCTGAGGAAGCCCTGAGCAGAGCTGTAAGGGGAGAAACGCTTCTAAGGGTGGTGGGGGTTTGGTTTTGAAGTGGCTGTGGCTGTTTTAGGACAATGCCTGTGGGGTTTTTACACCTCGTCCCTTGTGCCAATTACACTGCTCTCATTTTCTTTTGCAGAGCCATGGATACCAGGCATCTTCTTGCTGCAATTACCAGCGAGCCTGGCTCTGGCTCCTTGTCACTGGCATCATCTCCAACTCACCCAGTGTCCAGGACCTGCTGCACTGAATGTTTTCTTGCTCACATTCCCAAACTAGTCTGGTCATAAACTTTTTTCCTCAGAACTAGCATGCGCTGGGGGCAGTGAAATGAAGGTTTCCTAATGCATCTATTCCCAGAATGCCACAGTCAGTCCCATCCTGCCAGAACTCATCACATCGCTTCAGACCTCATTCACTCCTCCTCTCCCTCATTCCCCGGAGACACGTAATCTTCTGCGTGCAAAATGCTCCTAAGCAGAGGAGCCTTTGGGCAGCAGAGAATCAACTACTTTTTGGCAGGGAAACTTTCATGTCACTGCTTTGATTGGGACATGCCCGAGGGAACTGGTCGCGGGTCTTTAGGCTAGGAGACAGCAAGACCTGGCATCAGTTTGCATGAAAGCTAACTGCGGTGGCCATCCCTGCTTTGAGTAAGGCAGGGACGCAACTCAACCATGAAAGAAAAAAAATTGTGCCATGAAATAGCTCCAACCACCACAAGGTGAATTCATTAGCAAGAGAGAAGAAAATTAAAGGAGGAGGAAAGGAAAGGTTCTACTTCGGGATGTTTTCCACTGGTGCAAGGATTCAGGTACATCTGGCCGGGCAGTCCACTCCAGCTGTGAGCAGCTCCTCAGTTTTCAGAGATCTCTGTTTCTTAAAAAAATTAATTGGTTAAAGTTGATTAAAATTAATTGATTTATCAATTACATTAACCAATTAAATTAATTGATTAAAAATTTGATTTAAAAAATCATGTGTTGGCTCCCTTTGGTGGTTGTTCTTGGGAGACCTTTGGTAGCATTCATTGAGAACAAGGGACATTTCAACTGCTCTTGGGTGTATTATAGTGACACGAGGAAGCAGGTCAAGGTTAGGGAATGGTTTATTCCCTGCCCAATGGGTGGGTCAGGGTTGACATCTCGCCACCACATTGGGGTACAAATGGAGAGCTGAGTGGATAAATGTTTTGGATCCTTTTGGACTGCTTTTTCCCAACCCCTTGACCTCAAGAAGCCCATACAAGTCTCTGTTCAAACTGGCTCCATGTCTCAAATAAGCTGCTCCCCTCGTGCGTGCCGATTGAGCCGCTTCAGACTTTACACATGGAAGAAAAACAGGATTGTAAAGGAGAGAGCTGGGCACACCAAACTGCACAAGAGGGAGAGAGGCGGTTAAAATACCATCTCACCCTTTAATGCCTAAGATATGTACGCTCCTTTTCTCCCACACACAGCGGTTACTACAAAGCATGGAAGCCTAAGGCAAATAATTGCCCAATTTGCAACGATTTTACATGAGATTTGGGCACTTCCCTCCTCAGCCTGCTTTGAACACTCACCCTTGCACCTGGCCCCTGGCCCTGGGGAGCGCTGGAGCAGTTATGTTATCCTGTGGGACTACCAGCTGCCTCTGGCTCCTTCCTGCTCGGCGTCTCCTCTCCCCTTGCCCCGTCATTGCAGCCCGCCGCTGCTCTCCTCTCTCCACAGGTGAGAGGCTATGCGAACAACGGGGAGCAAGCTTGGGAGAATTGTTTTTAAACCCATTAAGGGAATCACCTAGAGTTTTATGGTGGTCTGGTTTTAAAGCTCAGGAGAGCCTGCATTTGATGTGGAACATGCAGCCTGCAGGCATCGTTTCACAAAGCATTCACCTTTTACCCCACGCTGCCATGCCAGTTGCCGGTTATCTCGCTTTGCTTTGATGTCTCCCACGCTAACGCTGACAACCCTGGTGGAAGAAATCTCAAGAGATACTTCATTATGAAAACAAGACCCAGAGATACAGCTGATGTCTTAAGATCATAAACATCCTAAGGCAAAGAGGGAAATTTTCCAACTTCAAGGGCTCTTCGGCTTTTCTACTTTTCAACTCACCAATTTCATCCGGGAGCAATTTGCAGCAATGCTAATTGTATGTTTTCCCTGAGCTGTGCAAAGTTATAGGCTAATTATTTCTCCTCCACCCCTGTGATGCATGGAGATTGCTGAAAAAAGTATGAAGGAAGAGCCAAATCTTTTTGACCAAGCGACAAATCAGCATCACTCCTTAAAGTCAATGAAAAAAAAGAATTATGAAATATAAGCAAGGAAATGCAGGGTAAGAAGCATTTTTATGCTGCCTGTGGTTGCAGTAGGAAAAGAATTAAGCTGATGCTAAACACTTCTGGAGATGAGGAGGCATGAGGGGACTTTGCAGCAAAGCTACATATGCCTTCTCAGTGTTATTAAAAATACAGAGTAGCTACATGCAAACTAGCTGTCAGAGAAACATGGCAGTTTGTTCAGCTCTCTGTAGCCTCCTGTTTCAGAGGCAATTGCGTCTGCTGCCTTTATGATACCAAAATGTTGATGACCTTAAAATTTAACTTCCAGTTTGTAAATTATATTTCTTCTGAGTAACAAGAATACAATTTTACTCACATGAAGTTTGGAAGGTCTGCATTTTCCTCTCAGGATCCTTTGGGACACAAAAGAGGGTCCTAGCTTCAGAGAAGATCCAATTTGTAAAATGCAGGTGTACCTGCAGAATTAGCTAGGATACCCACCCCCTTTCAAAGCTTTAAGTTTGAGGAAGATATTCCTGTGGTTTTGCACAAAACTTGGAACTCAGCTCCTTACTTTGAGTGAGAAATCCAGGTCTGCTTTAAGTGAAGGTTCAGAATTTTAATGGTTACAGCTAAGTGATGGAGAAGGGAGAGAGAAGCGTTGTGAACATCGCATAGGTCCACCATAAAGTTTGTGAACCGGCATCTGCCAAACCTGTTTCCCACGCTACACTAAGTGTGCTGAACTACTCTGGTTTGCAACCAAAGCCAGTCTAATGGACTTCTACGACTGGCATACAAATATGGTCCAGATTGTCCTAGGGTCACCCAGAGCATGGTTTTTGCAAGGCCAGTTGAGCTGAAAACTTAAGGAAAACATATGGTATTTGCTGTCATGCAGAGGCAGTAAGTACACCAGTCTCTTTTCCACATTGTCCCCAAACATTCCTGACTCCCATAACATTGCACCGTGATTGCCTAGGGAACAGAAAAAGACATGCAGAGCCCCATTTTCTCTCCAGACACAAGCTACTTACTGGAAAGAAGTCCCATTGGAGCCAACCAGCGTGTGGTTATAGTGACAGGCAAACAAACTGCCCACAATGGTGCTAAAGAAGAATGATAGTAGAATATAATACAAATATTATAATTAACATTAATATGTTCTGTATTAATATGAAGTATAGCTAACACAAAACCAGCAACCTCTCCCTTCCCCAAACCCACGCTTTTTGGCTACAGCCTCTGGTGCATTAACAACCTCAAATCCAGATGCCAAGTTAATAAGCCTTCCCCGAGACATGCACAATTTCAAAGACCAAGCCTCACCACCAAATTCTTCAAGGTTTTCCTTACAGAGGAGAAGGATTTGACAACAGCTTGCTAAAGCCACTCACCTATGGTAGGGCAACCCATCCTATTTCTGCTGAGCTCACAGTCACCAGTTGCTTCTAAGCTCAAACCTACAAAGATACCAGGCTCCTTCTCTCAGAAAAGAGACTTCTTTTCTCACAGGGATGAATTTTTTGTCACCTTCTCCTTCCCAAGGAAGGCAGACACACACCTTTTGCACTGGTGGAGCGTTTACACTGCACCTAATGCAGCTGAGCTCTAACACCAGAGGCGATATGCAGAAGGAGAAGCAACCAGTTCTAACAAAACCCTGCAAAGATCTAATAACGTAGAGGATGCCCTCAAAAGGACAAGGCTGAAATTCCTGTGCTATAAATAAACAGCACCAGGAAAGGAAGAAAGGCCCTGGTAATAAAAACTTCAACACTTGGCCAATGGCAAAGAGTTAAGCAGATCCAAATTTTCTTGAGAAAAACAAACCTAACAACTACATATCAGGCCCGAATAGAAAGCATTCTGCTTTTCCTCCTTGTGGAGAAAGCAACTGATTTTGCCTGTAAATCAGTGTCAGATTCTGCATTAACAGCTGAAAATACATGGAGCTGCTAGTTAATACCATCCTAGCATAATAGCAATAAAAATGGTGTCACTGCAATAATGAAGCTTTAAACCTAGACTCTTTCTACTTGTACTACAATGGCAGAGAGATCAAGGCTCTGTCATGCTGCGTGGATGGCAAAATGATTATACCAGCGTGGATAGTAAGAGCAATCCCTACCGCAGAGACAAAAAAATGTATCGTGAATGCATTCCTGCATTTGTGGTCACCAGTCACAGCTGAGACATGTGACCTCCACTGAAAGACGTGACCTCCGCATCATGTCATGAGATAGATTTTTACACTTGGATGAAACCTAGATGGACAGCTTTGACTAAGGCCTAACTTTTAAGTACCTAAACCGAGGTGATATGAATCCCAGCCAAACTGAAGTGCCTGAGGTCACAAAGTAGGTTAGCATCCCAGATCTCAGCAAATTCAAGGTATCTTCTGATGCCAGACCATGACCTCAGTGGGACTAGGAGGCCTCTCGAGACAAAAGCACCATCAAACCTGTTGATACAACCTCTGAGATGTCATGCTTGTTTGCAATACCAAACACCACCATCCTGACATGGCTTCTTGCTCCTTTGCAATGCTCTGTTGGCTATTACTTGGGCCCCAGCAGGAGAGAGACCAAAATACGCCATCTCTTGGAGGTCGAGGGAAGGGAGCTTGTCCGTCCCCCAACATTTCCACTGGGAGAGCCTCTCCGGGTGAGAGATCGGATTCTCCATCTACATCAACGCAACCCTGTTGAATCCAGAGATGCTATGCTGACGTGCATCTCATGCCCTGGTAATTCCTTGGCATTTCCATTAAGGCCACAAACCAGTCACTTCTTCACTGTGATGACTCACTACAAAAAGCAGCAGCCAGCCAGGTTCAGATAAATGATTTGGAGGTGAAAAGCTCCTTAACCTACTTCGAAAACTCCACAGCCCTAAACCACGCCATCTGAGAGACAATATTTATGTGCAGCTTACAGATCACAATAAAAGCAAGTAGGCCAAAGACCTATCAGCTCTTTTATGTATACTTGGCAAGGTTACAAGACAGCAATTCATTTCCCTGGGACCTTTTACTTTCCTATAAATTCCAAGAGCCACATTTAAAAGTGAATTGGCAGATGCAATTTTTTATTGTAAGGAAATTTGTTTTGCTTCAGCAATAGGCAAACATCTTCAGTCATAAACAATGAAAGGGAGGGTAGATTTCCACCGAAGCCAGCCTTAGTAGACTAGCAGTACCTTCATGCAGAAGGAAAAATTGGATTGAACTGCAAAGAAGTTCTGCAGAAAGCTGAATAACAGTTTTTGTCCGGAAACCCAAAAGTGCAAGTGCTTTTGGAAGGTTATGGAATGTGTTACAAGTTGTAATCCTCCCAGCAGAACCTAAAAAGGCTTGGCTTGTTCTGCTCTTTTAAATTCAGAACTTGACAGCTATTTAACCAGAACCACAAGTGTTAGAGGTGGAAAAGCCTAGGGATTATCTAATCTATTCCATGACTTGAACAGAGAACAGCAACACTAAAACTATGCTGCAAAAGTGATGTGAAAATGCCTGCAGAAGAAAGAATCAGCAAAACTGGTGCTGGAAGTCCAAGGAAGCACATTCCCCTTGGCTTCCAACTCATTAATTAATCTTTTAGCTTGAGTAGCTGCTATGGTGTTGCTCTTGACTGGAAGGATGATGGCACTGTAATCTGCACTGCTTCAAGGCTTCCAACGAGTGCCCACACATGAAGAATTAATCTTTCCAAGTGGCGTTAACCCACTCAGCAGGTTCCCAGCTGGGGAAAAAAGGCAATGGCATTCATCCACTACCAAAACATGCATCTTTTATACTTTTATAGCAATGTTGCTTTGAGTCTTAAGAAACAAACTCTCTATAAATCACGTCATAAAATATATCCAGACTGATGGTTTACAGGAAAGCTCAGTGATGTCAAGGATGGGGATTTTTTTGTGATAATCCATCTTAAAAAAAGCAGTTTTCTTCTGATGCTGGAGGTAGGAGGATTAAAAGTTTTGCTCACAGTTTAAGTATTTGAAGTTCTATCAGCCACTGGCAACTGAATTCCACCACCACCCTCTCCTTGTTTTATTGGTATTAATATTTGTGCTTTGCAGGTCTGCTGTAAAACGGATTGTGGCTTGCTGAACTTTTCGCCCTACTTCTTCCACAGGGTTGGGAGCATGCAGAAGGACAGCTCAGTGAAGTTACTTGTGAACTGGTTAAGAAGAGAAGGTGGTCCAGGTCTCGACCCATGACTTTCTGAGTCTTCTGAATGATGGCTTAAAGATAGCAGTCTCTTTCTCCGGCGGGGCAGGTAGCAGGAGGGTTGGATAGCAGAGGCAAAAAGTCAGGCAGAAGTCAAATCCTAACAGATCGCAATGCTTTAAGGGAACAACACATAGAGAAAATCCCTCCAACCACCCATCTTTAAGGACAGTGCCGCTCTCTCAGCTTACATAAAGATCTCTTCAGATGAATTGTGCTGGGACCACAGCCAAGAAAAGCCATGAAACAAGATAATGGCAACAGGAAATAGAGTGAGATCAAGTAAAAATTCACACACAGAAATCAATTCAACTCCTGGCTGCCTTCAGCAACAGGTCACAGCAACTGGTGGACATGGGAAGACCACGCTACCCTGTGTTGCCACCAGCTTACAGAGTCTCCCCAGTGCCTTCCTTCTTGGATACACAAGCAACATACCATTGTTGCTCATCTCTTGTCTGACTCTTTTAAGTGCTTAGTGGCCTGAAACAGATTTTTTTCCCATGTGGCATCTCCTGTGCTCACAGATTACCTTGATGCCGGAGGTTAAAGCTCCCTCTTCTGCACAGTACCCCCTCCCACCCACCAGAGCAACATGCACATCAAAGCAAGAGCAGAAGTCTGCCTTTTGGCATGAGAGACATTTAATTCAAACCGGTCCCACCCATGAGTCCCAGGTTAAAATCCAAGGCCTTCTGTGGCCATCTACATTGGACTGCAAGAAAATTCGGTTCTTCGCTGTATTATGCCTCTCTGATGGGAACTTTGCTACGTCAGCATAATACCAGCTCGGACACAAATCTCCTGGAAGGACTCAACTCCTTTCCTTGGATGTCCCACTGGCTCCCACCAACATCTCTTGGGGAACAGGGAGGCTTAACTCCACCCTGGAAGCCCATTAAGGCAGAATCAAACTTGTCTGGTTCACTCCCATTCCTCAGATCTTCAAAGGTGAAGATTTGCTTTCAAAGCAGCTTTTGGCTATAGTGAAAGATGCTAGTCAGGTGGCAGAGGGGGGCTTGGCTCAGACCACACATTGCAGCAAAAAGGCAGCCCAGCGCTGAAACACGCGGTGCCCCTAAAGCGGCCCGAAATGTGGATCTGGAGGCTTTGGCTTCAACATCTGCGCTAAATACACGGTGAACCAATGCTTTCATGCACAGAAAATCTGCAAGCAGATGGCTACCACCTCTGGAGTGTTCGGCAGTCCTTCCTCTGGCCTCGGCTTTGCGTGCCACTGTCCTTATCAAAAGGAGTAATGACACATCCCCAGCTGGAACGCAGACTGCGTTGGCATCCAGCAGCCCAGATGCTTTGCTGATCTCTCCCCATCCCTCCACTCCGCAAGACTGTGCTGGGAAGATCAGGAGCAGATTTCTCCTGACATTTCTGGCACTCCTCCTTCCAACCGTGGCCGGCAACTCCAAGAGAAATGCCTCTCTTTTATGTTTTGGCACTTCCAGTGTTGGCAGGAGGGAGGAGGGAGGAAAACAAACCTGAGGCTCCCAGAAACTCCATAAACAAACAAAGATTTCTTTTCAATGTGGTTCTGAAGAGAGCCAGAGATCTGGGGAGCAGAAGGAGGAGGGAGGGTTGTAGTCTCAGCATCGGCGAGTGTTTCTCCCAAACAAAAACGAGCCCGCACCTCCCCTGCACGTTACACGGTCGCGACACCCAGCTTGGACGGCAAGGTGCTCTGATCGCCAAGGAGAGATCCCTTGCAAAGGGCACTAAACGCGCTTGCCTGGGGGTCTGCCTTGCCCGAGGGCATTAGGCAGTGCTGGCAGGTTGAGGAAACATGCTGCTTCAGCCAGAAGAAGGATGGACAGGCGTCCTTCTTGGGTGCATTCCAGCGGACCAGGCAAGTGTTCTTCCAGGTGTGGAGGCACATCCAACGTCCCTGCCGGATCATGGATGAAAACAAAGCGATTTGGGCTCTTGCACAGGAGCTCTTCTAGAAGGAATTTTTTTCTGTCATCCCTCTATGTATTGAGGTGGCCCAGACAATAGCTGCTCTTCGCTGAGCTTGTTAATAATGTCCCTGAGACCAGTGGGTGGCATAAGGAGAGTCCGTGCTGCTTCACGTGCCTGTCACTATAGAACAGAGAGGAATCAACTCAGAAATGGGTGAAGGCTGAGTTTGGGAGGCCACTCAGCTGCTGGTAAGGCAGCGGAAGCAAGTGAGAGGGCTGATAGGAAACCGTCCTTTCTGAGAGCTCCAGTACCTGTGGTGAGGCAGGTTTTCCCAGCTGGAAGCTCTAAGCAGACCTGCAAGCCACTAGATGTCCATGAAGAAACTGCTTAATAAAATAGGTTCCTCCTCTCCTTCCCCTAAGAGCTGCCGGGGTTGTTGCTATTGTCAGAGCATCCTCACTGCCCTTATCCAGGCCTCTGCCACTTTGAAACCACCCTAATAGCGTATTCTTCTGGGGACTACAGCTTGATTTTGTCCAGGGATATCATCCTCAGGCAGCACAGTCTGGTTTTACTTACAGATTAATTAATGTCATGCTCACACGCATCGAGCTGCACGACTTTTGCAAGTTGTACCGATGAGCACCTGCTGGCCCTAACCCTAATCCTAACCCTGTTGATAGTACTGTTTTCTTACAAATCTAAACCAATAAAACCGATTCACTATTGCATACTGCCCGTGCTTAAGTACTTGAGCATAAACATCCAATTTCTTTTTTCCCTGGAAATGGGCATACCTGATAGAACCAGTCGTTAAAAGATTATTTGTTTGCCACATTGATTTAAGAAAGAGTAAGTTCAGACAATCACCATCTCAAACACACCAGTTTAGTAAAATGCTGCCTCCCAGCCAAGCGTGCTGTTTGGCTGTGGAGTCACTACTAGACAGATGTGATCTGAAAAGAAGCCAGTTGGTCAGATAACAAGAGCTCAGCTTTTAATCCCATCATTAATGAACAAGTAAGTAACGAATGAGTCACTTCTACCTCTCTGACTTAGCCTCTCTACTAATAAAAATGAATAACCTTTTCTTTTTTCTTCTTTTTTTTAAAAAAGATTATCTACTTCGCTGTGATGTTCTGCAGACTGATTAATGAGGTGTTTTTCTGTGAAACAAGGCAAAAGGATGCTGGTCCTGGGAACAGTCTTGTGGAGATGCTGCTGAAGAAGTGCATATTGTCAGGGGTGACACAGCAGAGATGCCAGAGATTCAATTTGCTGCTCTGCAGCCTCAGGGCATTATATTGCTGCTTCCAACCCAGTAATTTTCCCTTTTTGGACTGATTTTATCAAGACCAACTAGGGATTCTTCAGAAAGGCACCTTTTGCAATGTAATGAAAAAGTCTGTTTAATAAGACTAACTCTATAAGGGCTATTCTCTCCCTTGAAAGCTCCACGCAGTACAACGTACAACTTGCTGCTACGTTATTTAGGTATGCATTTTCCAGGAAATAGAGGCATATATTTATATCTATACTTGCTTTAACGTTGGCTTCTTTCTGCTCTGACTCCAGCACAACAGCTCAACTGCTCTTGGAAGCAGTTCACACAACAGCACAAAGGGAATATTGCGAACTTCCGCAAGAGCTTCGCACGACCGATGAGGCTTGCTGTAGGAAGGGAAAGCACACATGCACCCAGCCTTCTGAAGGTTCAGCCGTGTTTTCTGAGCCACAGGACCAGATCCTGGTATAAATTAACATTTTCCATTCCCAGATGTTTGTTCCGCCTTGTTGCGACACCTCTTACCTAGTTTCAGGCTGACCTTGTGCTGGGCTTGAGACTGTTCACGAGTTTTTTAGTCATTGTTAAGAACAAGGAAAAAGAAACAAACATCTGGTTAGCAGAGCTGCCAAGTGTGCATTCCTTCGTTGTTTTTCAACCTTTCAATCCCTTTGTTTTCAGCCTGAAATTCCATTTGATAAATGCACAGAGAGCCATGGGGCACTGATTAGATGCAACTCTGGTCCTGACCCATGCCACCTCTCCACCAGTGTTGCCTCAGTGGAAGCACCACTGACATCCACGGACCCCAAACCAGGAGTAAGGGCCTTATGGATCTGTCCCAACTGTGTTTACATATGGGGGCCTGATCCTACTCCCACTGAGGTCAATGGGAGCTTTGCCACCAACTTCAATGGGAACAGGATGGGGCTTTAATGTTGTTACTGCACTGAAATGGTGTTCAAGCCCATCCTCTGCCAAGATGCGGGCTTCTCAGTTTCTATAGCTGTAGTGTGGTTTTTTTTTAATTGGAAACAATGACTTTATTGAATCTTGGCCTGCGGTGCTGGCACAGCCTGACCAGACCAGGTGGGGTTGTTCCAACAAAGGCTCATGAAATATCAGACACATGACAACAACTTCACCTTCTTTACCTTGGCTACATAAGCTTCAGCCTGCTGCACCTCCATGTGGGTGTGTCCTCCCGGACCACAACTGCTCAGACTTGCATGAACTCAGACCTGGGTCCATCCTCTCCAGCTATGGGCACCTCTCTACAGCAGCTGAGGAAAGGAGCTGCCTTAGATTTCATCTGTCGATAGAGAGACCCCTCCAAGGGTTGATTCAGACCTTGAGCTGGCTGCACCACCTTCCAGAGGCACCTGTCTTTTGCAGGAGCCTGCTAAAGGGAGGCTAAATTTTCAGTTGTAGCCAGGAAACCAGGATCAAGAGCTCAGAGTGAAAAGCAGCTTTGAATTCCTTCAGAGAGATATCCTAGGGAAAAGGTAAGGCACGAAAGAACCTCTATGTTCTCAGTCAACACGATGTCTTTGCAAGGCGTTGCATTAGCTGCTGCTTGGAATAGCAAGCATCTGAGTCTCTTAAAAGCTTCCCTCTGTTTTTTATTTACATGTGAGTGAGTCTGTGTCCCTGAAAACCAGATTTGAGGATCATTAATCTAAGACAAGAAAGTGCCAGACTTATACAATGCTGTCCCACCCAGTTGTCAATCCTCACTGACCCCAACCTACGCAACAACTGACGCTGTGAAGCGGGATTGTACCAGACTGGAAAACCTCTCTTTTCCATCAGAGACGCCAAATCTGCGGTGTGGCTTGATGATCCAAGTTGACACTGGCCATGAGAACAATTCCATTTCCTCCCCTCTGGTCACTTCCATAAATGCCAAGTTTTGGGCAACACAATGCACGGCATTTCCAGCAAACCGCTCAATGATCTCATTTGCATTGCCAGTTTTGTTTTTTTTTTTTAATGCTTTCTCTTTCAGCCATACATTTTAGATTAAAAAATAATAATCATGCAATATCTCAGGAAATTGGGCTTTCAAAATCAGGATGCAAAGAAGCATGGTCCAGTGGAGATTTCAGCAGGCAGACTTTACAGCCTTGCAGCCGCTTGTTGGATACCCTTTTTCATTAAGATTAGTTGCAGCTTCTGGCCCCTGCTCTCCCATCACAAGTCAGTGTTTTACCCAATGCCTTTCCAAGGGTTTCCTCATTCAAGGGAACTACAAACTCAACAGCCAGTTATTAATTTCACTTGTGAATGTACAGTCCTCATACAGCTTCGATTCTGATTTAAAGTGAATTCTGAGTGAGGAAATTACAACCCAAAAGAGAACTATTGGCTGCCCAGTTCCTACACACAGGAGGGTCTGAACGTTATCAGTGAAGTTGCTCAGGGTGCTTCCAATCTCATATCTCAGAAAAAAGGGAATTTTGGGTGAGCTTGAGGATATAAATGTAGAAGGACCTTGGCATACTGGACTTGTTCTGGCATTTCATGAGCCTAGATGACAGTGCCCTTTTATCAGCTGGAAGGAGGAACAATGCCACTTGCAGCTGGAAATCACACAATATTTGTATCAAGAAATCTGGACAAGTATGATGGAGGCTACTGGCAAGTTCAGCTTCGTGGAATGAGAATCGTTAAAACTTTCCTAAGCTTTCTGTCAGTTCCACCTATTGAGTCCTACCAATTCAGAGTGGCTTAACAGCCTCTGTGAACCAGCAAAAAGCATTCATAAAATCTTTAATAAAGAAAATGTTTTGGAAAGCCAATTTGACCAGGTCTCCTCCAAATGAAGGGGCTACATTCAAGCTTTGGAAACTCTTCCTATGTGTTGTACAGATGCCCTCTCACTGACCCATAACTTCATTTAACTCTCCTCAAGAGGAAGAAAGGAATCCCTGCTAAAATTATTAGCTTTCACAAAGAATATTTTCTTTGAGGAAATGGCCAGCACACGTGCTTTTCTTTCTCAAAGGACTCCCCTGAATACAGCTCAAACTCTGTGCTCCTGCAGCTAGGAGACTTTTTTTTTCCCCCGAAGGCAAACACGTATTAGTACCCTGTAATACTCTCATCTCTCCTGTTGCACTTTCCATGGAGGTGCCACAGAGCTCAGCATAGAGACCTCCCTTGGTTTTCGTGCTGTATCTCACAGCTACTTCAGATGCTCGGTGTCCCTTGGTCCCATGTCCTACTTCTCTCACACTACCTTTGCTTCTGCAAAATACGAGTCTATAGGCGCAAAGCATAGGGTATTCGGTAGGTAGCAAAGAAGTCCAACAGCTTTAATTCCCTTTTGTTCAGCTGCCTGCCCACCCCCAGAAGAAGTGTCATAAAGTGGGAGATTCAGACCTGAAATGCTGCCCAGGGACGTTAGCTGGAAGCCCACCGCAGCCTCGTAAGACAACATCTGCCCTAGCCTTTAGAGGGGAAAACCAAACCAGAACAAGTTTGCATAACATGTAATCGAACACAGTTGTTCTCAAAGGCGAGGAGGAAGAGATTCGTGCCGTCCTCCTAGCATCCAGGGCCCTGTGTCCCCAGACTCCGCCTAATGTGATCTTGTTCAGCTTCTTGGTTGTATTTTCTGCATGTAGCTGGAGGAGTTCCCCCCTCGTGGAGGTTTGCTAACCATAAGGTTGCAAAGAGTGCAGGAATATTAAGAGCAGTTGACAGAAGAGCTCTCAGGGGGACGCAAAGGCTGCTGGCTTACCACTCAGTGTACAGGCCCTTAGGTAATGCATATCATGTTATTGTTCTAATTATTATTACTTTCGTTAAAGTAGAGGAGATGAGAGACCCATAAGGGGAGGAGAGCCTGAAATCATGCATACCTTTTTTATGACACCCAATACAAATTGCGGTCTGAGCCAAAGCACCCAGACAGCCTATCTCATCACATCCAGCAGTAGTAGTGAAAAGAGCCATACTATTTGATAAAATGCCACGTTATGAGGTATCATGGCCTCAGACACAGGGGACTTCAAAGCTGCTCCCAGCTACGGCTCTTACACAGAGTTGCCACATCTCAGTCCATGTTCAGCTTGCTATTTCAGAGCACCCAGAGGTGCTCTCCAAGCTCAGAAAATGCTGCCCATCCTGAAGAAAGTGGGTAAGTTTCTTTTCTGTTCAAGACCAGATCAGAAACCCCCTCAACTCTTCATTTCCCCACGAGGGGAAGTGCAAGGCACTTTTCCCATGCAAGACAATGCTTTGACACCATGAGCTCAGTCAATTCAAATATTCCACCCCAAGAATGAAAAATTTTTTTAGCTGGGGTATCTAGTCAACTAAATAAACCTCATGGCTGCGGAAATGAAAGCACGAAGCTAGAGGCTGCACACCAAAACCCACTCTGGTTTGCTCCCACTGCCAGATTTTGCAAGGATGCAGGTCTGGAAGCAGTGTCTTCTGCTGGCAAAGCCAAAGGGAGGAAATTTTTGGCAGCAACAGGAGTCAGGGTAGGCAGAGTGCACGTCTGTTCATGGCTGAAGCAGGCACAGCAAAACCGTAACCCGTCATTCTATGAGGAAGACACAGCATTTCTTAGACTGCTACCACATTGATTTCAGTGAGTGCTAATTAAGCCTGTCACATCACCCAGCCAACATGGGTATGAAGCATTCCTGTTCCCTAGTATAGCCACATGCAAGCTGAGATGATCATGTATATTTACGTTGCACCTTCCCATCATACTTCAGACCAGAAATCAGTATAAACCACAGGTTCCCCAGATGAGAGGATGTTCATTCACACGGTTGTCGTCTCAAGGCATCACAAAGTGTAGCCTTCTCACTTCTTCCCAATGCTGTGCAAAGCAGCTGTTTCTCCATCTTCAAAATGTTCCTCACTCTATCATGTTCTTGGCAGATCCACACAGAGGAGTCACGCGCGTGCAACTGACCTTGAGCAAGACACAGTGTCACCTCCAGTGCCATGTCCATCCCACATTCTTCTGCTCTGAGACGAAACATCTCAGAATCTGCAACAACGAATAGAGGCATATTAATCTTTCTGATCCATCTTCCTCTAATCCACCAAGGAGTGTCCTTTAGCTTGTGACTGCTGGCTTATTACCCAGTCCTCCCAGAACACATTAATCACTTTAAGACATAATAAAGCTTTCTAATGAAGAACAAACTACAGCTGTTAAGAAAAAGCAAATGCTAGGCTAGCTTTTGTGGGCACATCATATAGCAGTGCTACTACAGTGTACTTCCCATTTTGGTGCATGCAACTGGCATTAAATAACACAAACAGAAGGTTAGCTTTATGACTATTTTAATATTTTCATTTTGCTAAAGATCAATGCACTTTGTGAAAGCTCCATTGAAGTCAGTGGGAAGCAATGGTTTGACAATGAGGTGAAGTCTTCAGCAGATTAGATTTTAACCTCGGTTGGTAAGTTGAATTAGTCCCAAAACATTAACCCCACATGCCTCGTCTTCACCTGTCTCAGTTGTCTACAGCAGATACGGCCAAGCCACACAAAGGCATGCGCTGTAGAGATACGCATGCTTACCTTTGCAAAGGTGAGGTAGTTCACATAGAACTTGGAGTCGCTGGAGTTAGACTACTCCTGGTACCAGCTTGTTCTGCTGTGACTACATGACCTGTTGGTCCGAAATGTACCCAGGAAAGGGAACAGCAGGAGGTCGAGGACACACGACCTATGTAGAAAAGATTAAGGGAGCCATATTAAACCCATCGACTAAGTAAAAGGCAAAGAGGAAGAGACAGAACGTGGAGAGAGACTGTGGAGTCACAGATATCAGTGGAAGCAAGGCAAAAAACCCAGTTTGAACATTAGGAAATGCCTTCTATTAGTAAGGATGGGAAAGCACTAAATGAGACTGCAATCATTGCTAGCCTCTAAGAACAGGCAAGACATGTCTTTTAGGACTAAAAAGGTGCCGTTGGTCATGCGTTAGGGAAAAAAAGAGGGATTGCATGGCTTCCTGAAGTCCTGTGCAGCCACACCATTGAACAGGAAGACATACAAAGTAAATGTCATATTTTGGGGATTGGGGATTTTTTAAGGGTTTTTGCTTTTGCAACATACCTGATTCTCTAGTGGTACTGCACTTCCTCTGGCTGAATTATAGGACTATGACCAGTGCTAAACCCCATGGGTTTAAAGCATCATGCTGATCACACTGGGATCACACCCACTACACCACCCAGTCAGGTTTACCTTAGATATATCTGTGCCAATCTGAAAAGTGTGTCTGAAAAGTAGTTTATATTCATAATCTGAAATAGGCATAACTTATTCCCATTGTCCACCCCCAAAACCTTCTATATTTAAGCTTTTCACCTATGGTCTCTGCACACACATCTTTTTGCAGAAAAACTGTACTAAAGATCAAACTAGTGGGAGAAATATAAACTCTTGCACATGGAAGGGAAGAGAGCTCTACCAGGCTCCTCTTAGGACTCATTCATCACCCATTTCTGGACCAACAGGCCATGAGACTCAACAGCCTGCCCAGGTCCTGCAGTCATGAAGACTGAGGGAAGCCCCTCTCCTTCCCCTAGAAGCAAATCTGCATGGTGTGGGTTCACATCTGACCCACACGTGTGAGGGTTGTTGAATAACACTGCTTCTCTGTTCTACTGGTAGTAGCTTAAGTAGGGCTGGCTTATCTTGAAAGCCAGACTGCTGTCTTATAGTGCCCAGTAGCATGCAGGCTCTGGCTGCAAAATGCCTTGTTGCCACCTAAGATCTCTACTCCTCTGGGGCAGTAAAAAGTCAGATAATGAATCTACAAGAGCCAGAAAGTGCAAGGGGCCAAATGAACTTGACTACAGAGTTTCTGCAGCTTCACTTCAATGTTAAGGGTTACCAAGGAAGACTTGGGCTCGGGTACATACAGGCCAAATGAAGAACCGGGTTTTTCATTTCTGTGTGTTCGTGTGTGTGTGTGGACATGGGGAAGTTTATTCTCTTTATTTGTGGGTTTTGCTGGTATTTCCACCAAAAAGGACAGTGCTTTGAAGCTGGAGGCTGGGTATGTTCCTTAAGAACTGGGGGTGATTCCAGAATGCAATTATTTTATTAGTACAAATAAAGCGTGACATTTCCTACTACAGCACATCTAGAAGGAATTTTTACACAGTTTTTAGGGCTCCAGAGTCCCTTCAGCCCAGTGCAGGCAACCAGTCGCCCTGGAATACCAGCTGCTCAGAAAAGCAAAGAGTAGTTAAAAGAATGAACTGTTTAAAATTTCATTTTTAACGAAGTGACTCCTCTGTCTCTTGCTTCACTGATTTTCAGTGAGCTGAATAGATTAAGTTACTGCATCATGAGCAATAGTTGAATTATGATCATGAACATACTTTTCTTTTTCTTTTAGAGAAAATGAATACCATTTTTCCACATACCTGAGGAATAAAAGCACTTGTGGAGAGGAATCTCTCCCACAGGGAACCTTGTGTATGTTGCAGTAGTGTTTTATTAAGAGCTGGAGAGTTCAAGGGTCTCACAAATGTAAGTTTTCAATTAGCTTTCCATTGTGTCCCAAACAGTCTCTAAATACTCAACTAAACTTTAATCCAATCACTTGATTTGACTCCAAACATGATTTATCTTTTAATCATCATCTGTTCAATGAGGGAGAAAAGAAAGCAAACTTGTTCTTGGCCCATCATGACTCATACATGATTTTGCTGCGATCAGAGTTGTGTTTTCCTTTTGGCTGATGCCTTGGCAATTGCAAGCATTGGCTTTGGTTTTCTATTTAGGTAAGATCATTCCTGCTCATTCCCCACCTCCCAAAAATGTTGAACAACACTGAATATTTGTCCTTTATACCTTTTCCCGCTGAGGCATATGATTTTTTTTTTTTTTTGCATTATCTCGATGTTACATTAATCACACGTGTCTGCTATTTGACCTGCACTCAAAACACAAAACATGATTTAAAAAGGGGCTCACTATTATAAACGAATGACATTTTTTCCTGGGAAGACATATAACACAGAGAGCACAACAGCAGCAAGACACAAACCAGCCAGTACCTTCTGAGCATCCACAAAGAGCTCAACTGTTGGAGCTGGGGAAATGATGTTTTTTGGTAGACAGAGCATGGTGAGATTTAACCCTTCCTCCATGGGGCCGACTTGCTGACCTCCTGAGGTGCTAACCATGCATGGTGTGTCTTGGTTTCTCCATCTGAAAATGATATTTTCATGCTGCAATCTTTAAAATACTGTTCTCCCTTTCATAAGTCCTCCATAACAGCTGAGTGTTATATGGCCAACACAGCATATAGATAAAGATACAAATACAAACTCTCTGGGGGAACTGCACACTGCCAGAGAGACCTCTGGGAGCTTCTGTGCTCTATTCGCCAGCCACAGCTACGTCATTTAATGACCTACCTCCCAGAAACATCCCAGCCACGTGCTTTTGCCTTCATGCAGTAGCCACAGTTAAATGCATCTCCCCAACTAAAATAAGGAACGGACCCAACCTTTGCCCATGAATGGCATGAACTGCGGAGCCCTTGAGGTCTGAAGTGTTGTGCAACGTCTTCCCATGCATTATTATTCATGTCAGTGGCTTGTGCAACTCACAGTTCCAGCTGACAGCGGGGGCAGAGTTTGCAAAAAGCGGCTCTCATCACAATTCACTGGCTGCCTAGAACTGTGAAGTAGCAGAACTCCCCAGAGCATACAGGTTCCTCAAGAGATTTCCAATTTAAGTCTTCCTCACTACGAGTAGAAAAACAGTGTCTTTGAAGACTAACTCAAATTCCAGTGCAAGGCTAATAGCATTTGATAGTCTTCTCTGAGTGCCAAGTTTTTGGAAACAGAAGATTTCATGAACAACTCGTGTTTCTTTTTTGTGTGTGTGTGGGGGGGAAAAACAGAATACATAACCCCTGCAGACTAAAGACGACTAGCCTTTCCCAAATACATTCAGATGCGAAAGAGAGGAAGGCTTTTTAAGCTAACGTCATGACCTAATTGACCAGTTACACTAGGCAATAACAGATATTTGTCTATGGGTTTCACAGGAGCAGCCATACTGTGCTTGGCCAGGAGTCCACACTCTCCCAGCTCTGATGTAGCCGGTACTGGACACTCATGGAAAGAGCACAGGAATCTGCTCATGCTAATAATTTCCCCAGCATCCTTCCCTTAGCTTCCAAAAACCTGCAATTTAGGGACTTCTGGAGCTGTGGCTGGTTCATGCTGAGGTTGCAACTAATTGAAAAGTCAGGGCTTCTTTCCTCATGGGTTCAAGGTGCAGCCTGAATATCACCAGGCAGTGTTAACCTGGGCGGCATAGGAGACATACATAGGTATGGAGAAAGAACCATTTGCATTTGCAGACACCCCCTTGTCCAAAGCTTCAGTAAATGGACTTGTGGGCTTGCTGAATACTCACGTAACAAAACAGACCCAGCTTAGCAGCCTGTAGGCCAGCTTAGAGACTGACAGGAAGGCTGTGGTTACTGTAAGTGATATTCATCTCCTGGAAGCTGCTATAGAGGCATCCTTCTCCCATTCATAGGCAACTCATCCCACCCCATTGCCCACTTCTGATCTCCTGCCATCATTGCTAAAGAGAGGAGTCCATTCATCCAGTTCAGGTGTCAACATCTCCTTCATAGGCAGCTGGGGTTACCTTTACAAGGTCACTTTGTGATCCAGCTTCCCATGCAGGTCCCTAGCTGGGAATTAGGTGCCTCACTGAGGAAGTGGCACAAGACTGTGCTTCCCAGGTCCATCTCTATTTGCTCAGTCCAACGGCTGCTGCTACGCAGCCCAGAGGTGCTGCTGGCAGGGGTCCTGCCTGTGGTGGTCTGTCTCTTCCCAGTGGTTTTCCTGCTGGGGAGGGTGTCCTCTGCCTCCAGGGAATTTGCTAGTTGAATGGTCCCCATTACCGAGCCATGCTTCAAATCTGACTTTTCCGACCAGGGCATTTGGCAGTAAGTAAGGGCACGGTAAGGTCTTCAGCGAGGAAATCAGACACAAGCCTTCATCAAAGACAATAACGGCCTGCCAACATTTGCATATCCTTTGGTGGTCTGTCACTCACTGAGAATTTGAATCACGATTGGATGTATCCTTTTAAAAAAAAAAAAACCCAACTGCAACAAAAAGATCCCCACCAGGCTTGGGGCCAAAGTTGCTGGGTAACAACCAAAGGCGTGTGTTATCACAGCGATCAGACTAGAGGATCTTAATGATTTCCTTCTGGCTCTAAATCCTATGAAAACTCACTTCTTGTTGATGCTGAAATCATGGAGCAGGAATTCACACTTGGGAACCTACCCAAGATGACTGGCAGCCACCGCAGGGGATCTAAACACCTCACTGTTTTTACGGTGGAGACTGCATTCATGCTGCTGGGGACAGCTCTCAGGACCTTCACTCTGATGCTCGTTTGTTTACCACTGCCCCTTCCTCTCATGCAGTCAGGTAATCATGACCTTGCTCTTCTGCAGAGCTGTCCCAGAAAATGGTGCCACTGTTGATCACCGCTCATGCAGTGCAGGGAGGGAAGGGTGGGAGATGGTGGAGTTAGTTAAGCTTATTTTTGATTTACGGTGATTCATCTGATCTGATTCTTTCCCAAGACTTCTGCTCCCTCCTCACTGCTGTGGGACACTCGTCTTTCACAAAGAGAGTGCTAGCTCCTGTCTTTGACCCAGCAATTACCTGCTGGCAGGAAAAAGGAAGAAACACTGAAAAATAGAGTGATATCACCATCAGTTGAACATCCCTGGAAGGGGACCATTATGCTGATCCCCTCCAAGCCTCCCAGGCAGGGCATGCTGGTGTGGAGTCCAACTGCAGAGCTGTGTCCTCACCAACCACACTCAGTAAATGGCCCATCCAGGTGGTTCCAAAATCCCTTTTTAAGACTTACTCTTTGCCTTTTCCATGGAGTAAATCAAGCCCCTTGCAGTCCTTTGGTTGTCCCCGTCTGCTACTGTCATCATCCCCATGCAGATTTGGGAGTGAGTTTTCTCTTCCAGACCAGTTTGTCATCCCAGCTGGCACCTGATCTTGTTCCCAGATTTTGGATCTTTCTCTCCTGATTTCTTAGAGTCATTTCTACAACACAAAACAATCCACTGGAAAAAAAGAAAATATTCTTCTCTCCACCAGTGCAGCATCATGATAACACGGTGTGACAGCTCTCCATTAGAAACAGGTTTTGTGCGTGCTCAGTCTTGCCACTGTGTCCCCAGCAGTGGCTGTGGAGCCAAAGGGGTTTTTTTTTCAGAAAAAACTGCCTGAAGCTGCAATTTTTGACAGGTTCATTTTTATCCACAGCCTGATCAGTAACAAACGTACCTTCAGCAACGGCTCGACGGTGCTGACACACTTCAGTGCCTCCTTAGCTTCTGCCTGAGTCAACCAAGGCGAAGAGGAACTGAACTGCATCCAAAGCACATCTAAGATGGTTGGTAGCAGCCAGGAAGAACCACCTCCCAGATGGAGAGCGGGGCTGAAGCATCGCACGCAGGCGGAGGTTTTCCCAAGCTATTGTTCCTGTTTTATAGTGCGAACATGTGCTGCCTTCCCATAAAGCGGCAACAGCTGCCCGCCAAACAGACATTGCTCTCTAAACCTGCCTGGGTTACTCTGTGCTCAAACCCGAGATCTCCAGGCGGCTTTATGAGGTGTTGCCTGCACGACTAACAACCCCGAGGACCGCTGTGCGGGTGCGGCGAGCAGGAGGGGAGCGGGGCTGGGGGGAGCCGGGGCGGACGTCCCAGCCTGGCCAGAGCCCTGCCACCAGCCTGGGCTTCGGGCTCTGCTCTCTGCTCTGGTGCACGGTGAGAGCCTCAGGTTCCAAAATCTCCAAAAGACGACGCATTAATGGGAAACACCATGAGATTTCTGACAGAGGTGGAAGCTGGGGCTGCATGAGCATGGGTCTCTTCTCTGTCCTGTTCTTTTGGCTGGGCCCCTCTGTGTCTCCTCATCAGCTCTCTCCTCAGGGAAAGCAGAAAGGCTAATGAAGAAATTAGCCTCAGCACAAGTATGGGAGACAGAATTTGGTTGGTTTCTTTTTTTAAACATTTTTTCATTAAATCAGGATGACAAACAATGCAGTTGTTCAGGATTGTTCCCAAAGAATGTGCACTGATGGCTGCAGGAATGGATAACCCACTCCGGAATGGGTAACCCACTCCCTTAAAAAGTGTTCATGCACCTTGCAGAAGACATATTTTCTACACCACTTCTGCGAAGGAGCTGAGATTTGTTTTCCTCAGGAGGGAAGGGGCAGAATTACTTTCTTACTTCTTGATGGCTGAGTCACTTACCCGTGAACGGGAGTGGGATACCTAAGGTTGATGCTTTGAGATAGCCAAATAAAATCACTAACAGCAGCACTACCTGCCATACAGACGGCAGTTTTTCCTATCCCTGGAGATAATGTCTCATCGGTTATGGAGACAGGGTTATCCACAGGCACTATCTGCAATCCCTGGAGGCAGTGTTATCTTAACCTTGCTAGGGATGTGTTTCAGGTGGATGAAGAAGACACAGTGAAACGCAGGACAAGCAGCCTTCCTAAGGCCATTGCACAAGGAACATCACTTTACTTCAGATGTTCCCATCCCCTTGAGATCAAAACTGTACAGCTAAGCATAGGCTGATGTATGCATCTCCCAAAGATGACCACTCACCCAAATAAGCAGTCACAGACCCCAGTGTAGTGACTTGGATGAGGAACTATTTCTCAGTAATAGTCCAGAGGTCATCCCCCAACCCATAAAAAGCTCTGTGAAAAAGGGGGAACAACAAGTGAGGGTTTTTATTAGAGAAAATACCTTCCTTCTCCTAGAGACTGGGATTAATTTTCTGTAACTTTGCAAACACCCTGAAGAAAGGTTAAAGTGACTGTGTTCACTTTTAAACACCAAAGACTTTTAAAGCAAAGACTGTCTTGACTAGTTTATACTAATAACGACATAAATCAAAGTTATATTAACAATCATTCACCGGTGCCTTCCTCCACAAACTTTGACGTCTGATGTTTCTACCCTGTGAATAATAAAGGTCCTGTTACCTTTTTCACTTAAAATCAACATCCTACATATGCTATAAAGGTTTCATTTCACAATTATTTGAGCACCTCAGAAATAGCCATGATCCCTTTGAAATTCTCTTACCCTGGAAATCCTTCTTCTGCTTTTCATTACATCGTTACATTTGCTATTGTTTTAGGTTAAAAAGAAGCACATTCCATTGTTAAATGATAATACTTGCACTTTTCTTGCCCCCAGCACTTCACAAACCATGTGCCCAGCAGTTCAGGTACCCCAGGCATGGCATGTGACTCAAAAGAAGGTATAGAAGCTTGGTGGTCCACCCTTTAGCTGTGTCCTTAAGGAGCTCAGCCAGGCAATTATGAGTCCATCTCAGGTCCTGGATATCCCTCTGTGTTAGCTGTGATTTGGCAGTGCCATTACCAACACACCTTGAGTGAGCTGCATCACCAAGAGCTGCACTCTCCCACCTGGATAAAGCATTCCCCAAGATTTTTGGTATCTTTCATCTGGTCTTCTCTTTTCATCTGGGACCCAATTCCCAGCCTGGATGATGAGCTGCACAGCATAACGTTGGATTAGCAGCAATGACATGATGGACTTGTACTTTAGAGTTATCTAACTTGAAAGTAGAGCATCTGGTCCTTTCTACATCTGTTCTTTGTCCAGGCCAAGGACTGACTCTCTTTATTAAGCAATTAAAGATGATGGAAACATGCTCAAACTAAATTCCCAGGGGGGGAAAAAAAAAAAAAAAGCCGTTTTTCCAGAACTGAGGGGTTTTGCTGATTCCACTAAAAATGTCATTGGGAAGGTTCCCCAAGCTGAGTCTGACATAAGGCCAATGGGACAAGAAGGGGAGAGAAAGACCTACCTCCAAAATAACCTCAGGAGACCCTGTTATCTTTGAGATACAGGTACAGGGTAACAGCTTTCAGCTGCTAGGGCACTGAAAAAAAGCTGCAGTGGAAATATTCTCTGAAAGCAGGTTTATACCCCAAATTCTATGAAATAGACAAAATCCCAGAGCCACCCTTGGGTGGACTTGTTTAGACAACAGAGAAGGGGTCAGGACTGAGGAAGGTGGCTCCCAGGGAGACGTAGATAATTAGACTTGGAAGGATTCAAACCCAAGCCACCATGGCTCCATGGCCTAACATAGACATAAACTCAGGACATAGTTTCTGACTCAAGAATTTGCTTTCATTAGACGCTACTGATTAAAAATGACTGGCAGTCAAATGTTATTTCTAGATCCCACTGGGTCTGAAGAGACTTGGGAGGAAATGGTGGTGAAACAGATCTTGAAATTATACCAACATGTCTTAATCAACAGCACCTCCACTCAGTGCGGTACCCATGCCACCTTGCTCCCTGTTGGGAGACTTCTTCACCCACATCTTTCAGACAAGTGTTAAATTAGCCCAATTAGTTGTACATTCACTCCCTCTCTGACGAACACAGTTCCAGAAACACTGGAAGGAGTGCAACAGGTCTGAAGTTGTGGTCAGGGTTGCTCATATGAGGGATAGGAACCTCAGCTTCTCTTTTGAGGCCTGACCTCTTCCATAGCTGTCTTTCTAAGGGGAAATCTTTTCTTGCTTTTCTCTCTTTCTTCCCCGACCCTCCCCCTTTCTGCTTTGTCCAGAGTCTCTCTCTGAGAGCCAAATTCCCCTCGAACACACTAAAAGTAGGCTTGCTGGAACATCTGCTCTCCATCTGTGGAGCCAGACATATCCCCAGGCAACACTATTAGCAGTGATGGATCTGGAAGGGAACATTAAGCACTGAAGAAGCATCTGCTGAGAAAGAAGAACCCAGCACATAAAACTAACCATGTTATTTGCTTAGCCTCCTTGTCTCTGCCCATTGCTCCCAGTAGACAACTGTGTCCTCCAGAGCCCTGTTCAGGGGGAAGACCTGCTGTTCTTTTTCTGATTTTGGTATTTTCAAGTGTCTTAAGTTGGTGCCTAAGGTGGCCGAATGAGCATTACCAAGTGCTCAGTTAACAGTGACTGCAACCAAAAGAGACTCTGAAATCTGGGAACATCCATGGGAGGCCAACAATGCAGCGGTAGAGCTGCAGAGGTGTTTTGGGTAGACGTGTTGTAGCGTGCAGCAATAAGGAGCTCAGGCAGGGAGGCTTTTCTGCTGCCTGTTTTCTGAATAGCAGAGCCCAAATCTGTAGATTTGTGGAAGGTGTGAACATCTGTAGGTGTAGAAGGGGCTGCTGGGATTGGACATGCAAGCCCACTGCCAACCACGGGAACTGCAGTAGGCTGTTTTGTTTGGGAACACTGCTTGAACATAAAGCTGGGAAATACAGTGATAAAATTTAAAAGAAACCACTGGAGAATAAACTCTGTATCAAATGGCCCAAGTTCAAGTCTCAGCTCTGCCACCTGTGACTGTGGCCATTCCTTTCACCCCTCCTACATCCCCTCCTGCCCTGTAGCCAGCTGCCTTGTTGGGATTCATCTGGAGTAGAAGCTGTCTGTCACCACGGGCTTTTGTAATACCAGTATTTTGTTGTTGGGTATGTTGGTATCATGAGAAATTATTTACTTTGTACAAAACTAGTACAGACTTCGTGCCCTGAGCTGACCAGAGAAAGACAGACACGTTCTCATTATTTAACCACTATTTGCCCTGTTAGATATTCACACTTGGCATTTTCCTTTTTCAAGCAGATTTATAGATAATGGGTTTCTTGTTCAATTTGCACAACAACAAGAAAAACAGATAGTCCTAGTGTTTCATACACTGAAATCTTCTCACATCTACTCTTTGCAAAAATCTTTCCTGCAGCCTGTTTTCTATTGCCTTAAGCTTCCTGGAGCAGGGAGAAGTGCCACAAGGCAAAATCCCAGGTTACTAATAAGAGTCATTAATAGCTGATGCCTTATCTTAAAATAAATCCCTCTATTCACAGGGCAAAGCTACCATACAACGGACTGCATCCTAAGTCATTGCTAGATGGAGGACCTGATCCCTGACCTTTTGGATCCATTGAAAATACAGGTCACTTTCCCGCTTGCTGGCTCTTTATGCAAAGTGATTGAGATTTGTGCTTTCATCTGTCCTATCAGGAAACTGTCTGTGGCTCATAAACTTCACAGTAGACATCTCTTGAAATGTCATGCAGCAGCAGAACACGAGTCTGTGCATGAAGTCAAACATTTGATTAAGTGTCTTGATAAAAGTTCTTTATGACATGTTTCAGGAAAAGCATTTAGGCTTTCTCTAACCTAACACATGATGCCGTTTCATTCATTCAAGTCTTAAAATAGCAGTTAAACTGCTTCTGAATGAATTTAAACATTGGCTTAAGTATCGTGGAAATCAAAGGGACTGAAGCACCCACTTACGTTGTGCACTTGCTTTAAAGTTCTGGTGGTGCTTAACACGTTCCACCCCATTTGTCCAGCATCCCTGTGATGCTGGACACCTGCTATTCTCCCAGTTTCCAGCACGCCTCAAGATGTGGCCCACCTGGTTCACCACTCTAGGATTGCACCCATTGTGGTTATTCCAGCTGCTGCTATTTCCCAGTGCTTTGTATGGTCTGAGACAGAGCACTGAATGTCTGCATCACCCATGAAATGTGTAAATTAAGTGTGAATTAGAAAATGCAGGAACCAAATGAGGGGGTGTTGGCTTTACTTAACACGAAGTACCACTGGGTTTCAAATTAATGCAGCAGTGCATCTCACATCTTTATCTCAGCCATTCTCTAGAAGTGCAGAAGATGCCACTAGCTTCTGCTGTTAAAGAGGGCAGAATCATATGTTTCTGACAGCATTATAATAGGGTTTTGTTTGTCCAGCCATAGGATAATATGGGGCTATTAACACTTTACCAGAAAGAGAAAAGACTGTATTTTGTTTCTTCCTCCAACCACTCCTAACCAAAATGAACAACAATAACAACAAAATCCCTGTGTGAACCCTACTCTAAATAGCAAGTGGAGAGACTGAACCTGTGGAAGAACTCAATAACTGCTTCAATGGATTTTCCAGAAGAAAGTAAATAGAAAATTCATTCTCTCTTGCTACATTCATTCATATTGTTTTGTAGTCAACAGCTAATAAAAAGAGAAGCACGTGTACTAATTAGTTTTGAGCAGAGAAGAATAGGATCATTCCCCTGCTGAGGAGCCATGAAGTATTTAAATCATCAGTCCAACTTGGATTTGCAACTGGGGAAACTTTTGCAATAGTCTTCCTCAAGGACACAACCAAGACACTCTGCCCCTGATATTTTTTGGGGTGTGGGGTATTAATGAAATTAGAATCTCATTTTCCTGCTAATCGGTTTAGCCTGAAGTTGTAAATATTTCCATCAGCTTGCTTCCAACCGCTACAGAGGATGGAGGAACTTTGTTACAGCTTCGAGCAGGAAGACTCCATGCCTGAATTTCTCTTCTGGGACCAGACGGATCCCAGCGCTCAGCTGGATTACTTCTTACTGGAGTGTTCCTCCCTGGCAGACCAGTTCTCCACCCGGCCCTCCCCTGCTTGCCCACCCGCCCTGGGGCAGCCGGCGGGCGGAGCGGCGGGGGGTGCTGAACTGGACAGCTCCCCCGGCTACCGCCACCAGCGGCGGGCAGCCAACGTCCGCGAGAGGAAGAGGATGCTCAACATCAACCAGGCCTTTGACGAGCTCAGGTGCCACGTACCAACCTTCCCGTACGAGAAACGCCTCTCCAAAATTGACACGCTCCGGCTGGCCATTGCCTATATCGCTCTCCTTGACGAGATTCTCCTCTCTGGATGCCATCCCAAAACCTACGTGGAACAGTGCCTGAAGAACGAGTTGCAAAGCGAACAGCGGGCAACCTGGAATACAAGTGGTGAGTGAAGGAAGGGTTGTACATTCGGGGATCGCAGCAATGCTTTGGGTTGCCAGCAGGAGTGAGTTGGTCCAATTGCTTTTGAACACCTGCTTGTCACATTCAAATAGTTGTGACAACATACAACTCCATCTTAAAAAAAGAGTAGATAAAGAATGTCTCAATAAAAAAAAAATCCAACCTTGCATTCTAACTTTAAAGATATTTTTCTTAAACAAAAAAAAAAAAAAAGAAAAAAGAAAAAAGAAAGGAAAAAGGAAAAAAACCAACTTCCTAAACTCATGGGAATGGTCCCTTTTACAAACAAGATGGAAGATTTTGGTTTTTCTCAGAATACATTTTTAGACTTTTTTTTTAGATTTTCTGGAAAGTTATTCTTTTATAATGCAAGTTGATAGAGCTTTTCTTCGTTTTCATTACAAGTTTTCTTTGGCTTCTACCTGACTGAGAAAAACACCTGGCTTTGAACATAAACAGAATCTAATTTCTTAAAATACATATGTTCAAGTAACCAAGAGTTTCTCAGAGATATTACAGTTTAACACTGAAAACCAGGGTACTCAAGACAGTGCACTCAAATTTCAGGTTTGTTTCAAAGCGTAGGGGAGCAAATGCCTATTTGCAATTTAGATTCTTATAGAATTATTTCTATTTTAAAGTGAAGGACTGTTATTCTGTTTTCTGTTTGGCTTGTACTTAATCCTGATTTACGTGGGATTGAACTTTGAACACCAGAATATGTTGCTTCATCAATCCACTGTATGGTGCAGATGGTAAATTGCCCAAGGGCCCAACACAGGGCCTGAAGTCTCAGATAGAAAGCAACAGATTTTGTGTTACTTAGCAGTGCAGGGAGGAGCAGGGGGGGATTTTCAGTAGTTCCTGGCACCTTGCATTATAAGGTAATTGTCTTAGCCCTCCTTTCTAACTCTGTCCCTTTGCAGTATAAGCTCCTTTGGGTTTTGTCACTTTTTGGAAATGAGACTTGAAGCATATCAGCCTTCAAAAAGTGCAGCGTAAGCAGAGAAAAGTCATTCCAAAGAATATTCCCCTTTCATTGCACAGGGATTTGTCAAAGGGACAAAGCCTTTTTTGTCCCTTTGACAGGGAAAAAGCAATCAGTTTACTTTAAAAGAAAAGTTAATTAAGTCTTTTCTCCTTTCCTATTAATTTCCGTTGGCTACATGACTGGGAAAATGAAACCTGATCACAACTCTCTTGACTACGGAGAACAGTTATATTTTATTTTCCAGCTGCCTCCACCTTTAATAGATAAGCAGGTTTTAAAACACCACCAATGGCTCTCATAGGTATCACCTCTTTTGTCAGACTTCTAGTTAACTAATATTTCTGAAGAGCTCCACTTGCAAAGATGTAAATGAAGTGAGGCTACTTTTCTGGAGAGGCTGAGTAATTGACTTGTTAAATGCTAATTTAAATGGTTTTAAATGCATGTGGTATGTCTTTACTTTGTTTTCCTTTCTTCCTTCTGTTCTGTGCAGATCTGACAGCCCGCCTGTCTTGGGTAAAGTGGGATTAAGTGGTACCCAAAAGAAAGATCTTTGAAGGCAGCATATTGCAAAACCTGATGACCTGCCTGCTGGGTACTGCCTGTTAAATTCTCAGTACTTCAAGCAAAAACATGGCACTTACAATTTTACTTATTGTCACAGATCACTTTCCACATATCCAGCATCCAGCCTCTTTTGGTCTTCATTCATTGCTGTGTAGGACCTTCTGCTTCCCTTTCTTCTAGTTTCTCATACACTTATGGATGGCTCTTGCATGAAAATAACAAAATGATTTTTAATCTGTGTTATTACAATCACAGCAACAACATTTTCTCTTCCACTGAATAAGAACAGTGTCGAAATCACATTTCCAGGACATGGGAAAACCTACCCCTGATCACAAAGGAAAATGAAGCACCACCTGTTGCAACCTATTGGTTGGCTTAAAATGTCCAGGGCCATAACTGTAAAAGTCACCAGTGATTTAGAGTGCAGAGATCATGAAAGGCCCAATTTTCAGGAGGTGAGATGCAGGTCTTTCTGTCTCTGCATCTCTCCAAAATTTCTCATGCCTTCCTCCCAGCGTGACAGCTTTGGGAGGTCTGAGTCCAAGGCACTTTGGTATGAAATGGCTGACGACTGCTAGCACTCGGGTACCATCTCCTCTACACCCCTCATACATGTCGGCTTGAAAGCTCCTGCAAAGACAGCATCTGGCTTTTGACATTTTTACAATAATGTTTCTGGTTTGTGATTTTTTTTGAGCAAATGCCAGCAAACTGATGCTGCTGCAGCCACAATCAGGAAGGCTCTGATAAACTCTTCCAACAAGAAATGCCATAAACATTCCCCTTCCAACAAAATAGGGAGGCAAAGCACTGTGTTCACACTTGGAAAATTACCACCAAAGAGTTGTTTTCACAGAATACCCATCCTATTCTGCAGCCCACAGTAATAATGAGGATTTTCATACTAGCAAAGATAAAACCATGAAAAAAAGCCTGTTTCTGGCATAATTCTCCCATATTACCTGAGCATACCCTAAAGCTAACATAGTGTTTGCCTGTTGAATGCATTTTTTCCCCTGCCAGTCTTATACTTTAAAGACTCTGAATCAATTTTTTTGGTAAGAAGAACCATCGTACATCTTGCACGCTTCTCTAACACCCTGCTAGTGCTCTCAGAGATCTGAAACCATTCTGCCTTAATGTACATTATCATGGCATTTATTAGCAGGTAGGATGCTGGAGATAGATAAAAGAGAATATATTTAGTTTAACATACTGATTAGTTCTCATAGCTTTGATTTGTACAAAGCAAAACCATGTCAGGAACTGATGGTTTTGGGGGGAAACAAAAATGAAGAGGAGCCTTTGAGGGGAAAACTGAAAATGACCTTTTCACCTTTTCCATTCTTCTGTCAAAACAAAAGAAGTAATTTCATCTCAGATGCAACAGCGTATTTCAGTGAACTTAGAATAAAACATTTCATCTCATACTTTTGACTCTCTCTGCTTTTTCGCCCACTTGAGACACTTGGATGAATTTTTACAGGAAAAAGTGCCTGAAAAGTTGAAAACCTTAAAAAAACACCTGAAAGTGCAATTTTCTACTTTTACCTACTTCTCTACTCATTTTGGTTAAAAAAAACCCAACCAAAAAAAAAAAAAAAACCCAAAAAAAAACCCACCACAAAAATGCCTATTGGATTTTACTTGAATAAGTAAATAATATAAATCTCTAAAATTTGAAAACATTGTTTTTTCCAAATCTGTCACTCTCCTTTGCTAGAAGCACAGCAGGTCCTGCAGGCACAGATCTGGCTGGCAAATCAGGGCACGTGGCTGAGGTTCCTGTTTCTACTTTATTGGCATGACTTGGGTCACATCACTGATGCATTGCTCCACTCTCCTCTGGCTCCTTTGTTCACCTGATAGCCCACAAATACTTTGGTGGGTGCTCTTGGGCAACTCCTCGCACACAGGAACCCAGCTGGGACCTCTGGTTGGGTTGCAACACTAGTAATACTGAAGTCAGCCCAGACGGGGCCACATGATACCTACAGCATATCAATGCAGCACTCCCAATGCTTTGCTTTTTTTGGATGCGAGTCCACCTTTCTGCATCCTGAAAGACCTAGGTCTGTGTTATCATCCTGCTTCAGCTCACCTCACAGTCTGAGCTTAGCAAGGCTCTGGTGGAGAGGGTGAGAAGTACTTTAAATCCCTAGTGACTACCCACTCACACAAAAGAAACACGAGGACATTAACAGGACCCACAAGCCTTGAGAGGACCCTGTGCAAGACCAGCAGGATAAGTGATGGGCATGGGTGGTCTCCACACTATCCTCCTCCTGGCCCACAACTGCTCACCGGTGGCCTCTGTACTCATGAAAGGGTAGGAAAATAACACAATCCAGGTTTGCCTGGCAGGGAGACAGAAGCAGGAGGCTGCTTTTTTTCTAGGAAAGTAGGTGTGATGGCACCCAGAGGAGGACACTGCTCTGAGGGAGGTGCACCTTAATCTTTACCTCAAAGACTAGGGCTTATACGACCATGAATTCAAACTCTTAACTCTTAAATAGCAGAGTAGAGGCAAATAAAAGGAGGCTTATCTCCATCTCTTTCCAGAGGACCCTTTGCAAAGGAGCATAGTGAGTGCACTGACCAAGAAAAAACCACCCCGACCCTCTTCCTCCCACCTGCTCTGGCAATGCTGATCCTCTGTGTCACTGAAGGTGACACAAGTGGCACATGTTAGCAGTGATGGGTGGCCAGAGATGACCACCCAGCAATGGTTGGTCAGAGATGCCTTGGTGCTTGGGTCCAGGACCTCCAAGCACCTGGCTGAGACCTAAAGGAAATGAAACCATCCAGCCCACGGCCTCTAAGCTCTGCAGCACACCTGGAAGCAGTGGTCACATTGCCACCTCCTTCCAGGCTCAGTCTCATCAGTGGGACGAGACTCCCAGGGCTGACCTCCATATCTCTCAGAATCACACTCAGTAGCCCAGGACCCATGCTCTCACTGAGGCATGCAGGGGCAGGAATAGCCATGTGCCATTTTTCCAAAGACAGACAAGCCTTCCCACAGCAGACCAAGGGTGGCAGGCTGTCCCGATGCCACAGCCCCCTTTGGCCTGAGGAAGCTCTTTCAACAGCCCAAGGAGCGATGCTCAGCCATCTCTGCAGTTTGGTTGCCAGCCTGCAGCTCTGCACTGATGGGAAATGCAAAGATCTGCATGTCCTCACCTCCTGAGATAACACTACCATCCTGCGACTGCAAAAATGGCACAACCTGTTGTCAGCATGGGAAGGGGAGGGCTGAACCAAGGCAGCTATTTAGCAAGTGTCCATATAGACCCAACAGGGCTTTGTGCAAGTTTTTGTTGGGTCGTATATTTCTCCAGGGTCCTTATTGATGGCGACAGGTACCTGTGACTCATCCCTCCAGGATGCTCTCAGACAGACCCCACAGGTCACACACCGTAGCCATCAGGGAGCAATAACTGCCTCTCTCGTGTTGTCATGGCCAGTGGTGCAAAAGCCTCCAGCTGGGAACATATCTGTTATAAAAGATCCTTCACACCAAGCTAATTTTGTGTGTCCAGAATCGCTGGCTTCAAGTGTCCTCCGTTTCAGCAGTATCAGAGACTGGGCGATCTGCCTTGCTTTTCTTTGCACTGCAGCAGAGGTCTGTGCTGGATACAAGACAATAATGCCACATTATGAAACAAATAAACATTTGCTGCAGGCACTTGGTTAGAAGCAGAAATCTCTTTGCCCTTTGTTCCAGCCAGGAAATCCTAGATAACGACTTCCGAAGCAGGGTGGGCGTGTGCAGTAGCAGCAGGAAAGCACACTCACAGAAAGGTGATGTCGGGCAACCTCTCAGGTTCGTGCACTTCTTGCTGTGGACCGACAACTAATCTGGAGATTACGTTAGTACCAAAAGCAATCCTAATGACAAAAGCAAGAAGAATTGTCCTGGAACAAATTGATTTTCCTCAACGTGGTGACTCCAGCTAAGGAAGGCTTTAACTGTAGCTGTCAGCTAAAGCTGAAGTCCTTCTCTGATATGCAGACTCCCACCACTAATGCTCCATACTCAAACAGCGATGCCAGGAAAGACAGGAATATCTGCTGAGCTTTCTGCAGCCCAGTTCCACCAACACCACCATGAAGGTCCTGCGGGACTTGCCAGCTGTTTGAGTGCAGCTGGCCTGTGGTCTGCAGGCTGGCAAGCTCTGCAGAACACCCTGCTGCAGAGGCACTCCCACCTACCACTGCTGCTGTCAAGGAGTCGTTGCACAAGGCATGACTTTGAGGAACAGGCTGCTGGAATTTGATGATGACTCTAAGCTTGGAAAAACCGTAGCAAATAAATCCTGCAGCAGGATATGTAAGGATTGGGGTTTGGGCTGAAGTCAAAACCAGAAATAAAAATGTTCCTTTTGGGAGTTAAAACTCTAATCCTGGGCTCTTGAGTCAGTAAGTAGGAGTCAATACATTTATTGCCACCATTAAAACTGATGAAGCTGTTTCTCCTCACGCACACTCTGCTTTGACACTGGTATCATTCCATTGCTTTCAGTGGAGCCACATTTGATTTATCCTGGCTGGAGGGGACAGTCCACCTCCGTCTGCCCTCCCCAAGCTACCTGGAGTCTGACAGGCTGACACACCAACCAAAGATGCTAAACCAAAGGGTGCTTTTTGGATGATGTCTTGTTAAATCATTTGGATGCAACTGGCTGCTAAAATAGTGAATGATCTAAACGGCCATTAGATCAGTCTCTCTTTCATCCTCTCTGATGATTCCATCCATTTGGGATGAATAAAAGCCAATGGAGAGGGTATCCCCTCTCTCTGGTTGATGGAAGCCAAGCCAGTGCTATGGCCTTCGTTCTGCTGAACAGTAGGAAGGCAAATTGGCCCTTCAGGGATTTTTTTGAGGACAGCCATTCCTGAATAGCTCCAGGTCTGGGCACATTTGTTCTTAAATAAACCTGCCTCTTTCTGACTGAACTTCAGCTCCTGGAAGTGAACTATAAGGCAGAAAGACCCAGGGGGACAGTGATTTCTGTGCACTACATTTACACTCCACGTCAATCCAGGGTAATTGCTGTGTGCAGACATGCTCCATGTCCATCCATCTTCTCTTCTGCCAGTTCTGGCTCATTCCCCATGTCATGCTTGATAGCAGTTTCCCCAGTTTTCTAGTCTGCTGTCAACAGGCTTGGTTGGTAGCACAATGTGATTCTCTGACAGGAAACTATTTCTGATATTTACTCTCATTTTTCTGTTTCTTCATCTTACCTCCTGAATCCTGAAATTTTATCCCAGGAACAACAACTATAGAATTCCCATGAATTATACACACATACAACCTAATTGTACAGCAGCCCACGCACAGTAGATTATACCTTAGCAGAGTTCAAGATTTTAAGACGACTTTATGAAGATGGAGGCCTATGTGAGGCTTTCCGGTTCCGTCAGCATGTTCCCAAAAGAGCATGCTGACCTTCAAAGCAGCTTTCAATGACCTCCCTGGTTTGAGAGTCAGGCTCCTCCTTTCCTGGTCTTTTTTAGCTCTGCTTCCTTTGCAAGACAGAACAGATCAGTTTTGCTTTTTCCTTGTCCTCTAACAAAGCAGCAGGATCCTCTCACCAGAAATTCAATGGCCAGACCTCCTAAGGAAGGAAGCCAGGAGGTGCTGAAGAATGGTACCCTCGTATTGCAATCTCTGAGGACCAGCTTAGGGGCCCATCAACAGCAGAAGAATTGTTCAGTTGAAACTCGGTCCCTGCTTCCAGCTCACCAGGGTCCTTGCCAAGAAAAGTGAGAATGATTTGTTACACCTTCCTTCCTCCAGAACTAAACTGCTGACCCTTTCTGAAACAATACGCCACGGTTCTCCTTCATCAACTTGGAAACTCTGTAACAAAAGAAATCACATCCCCATTGTAAAGAAAGGAGTTCTTTTGAGAAAGTGTTGCTAGTTGCTTTAAAGAACAGACCTGGGCGTGAAGGGACAATGTGCTTTTCCATTTTTTTGTTTTGCCACAGACCTGCAGGTTAATTAACAGCCAGGTTAGTTTCCAAGAGCCCTACTACACCAGCATGGAAAAAGGACTTTCGTGTTTCACCTGAAACAAGACCGGACAAATAATTGAACACCTTCATATTGCTGCTTAAGCGTTGCCAGAGCTCAGCCACTGAAGATCTTGTGATTCACAAGCTACTTGCCCTGTGGTGCTAGAGATTTGAAAATTAAGGAGAGGCAGGCCTGCCTTCCAGTAACGCACAGCCCTGATTTAAAAAACCCACCCTCTTAGTGTCACTCCCATATTGCCTGTACAGAAGTTGGACACTTTGCAAGGTGCTCTTCAAGTGTCTCATTGACTGTGCTGAAATTTTCAGAACAGGGACTTCAGAAAGGAGGCTAGAGAGCAACACCAAGTGTTGTGGCATGACAATATTTTTTATGAAGAAAGATATGGTCCTAATAGGCAGAAATCTCTCAGCATGAAGAAATGGCTCAATGGCACAACAATGTTTTTTTGGTGCATTTAAGTAGCCAGCCACTGTTTCATGCAGAAGAGACTCCACAGTGTTAGCTGCATCCTGCAAAGCTGTCTGGAGAACACGGTCCCTATCACAGCCTCATTCCTGGTTAATGAGAGGAGATGGCCATGCACTGGCTTTGTACAGTCCTGCACATCACCCTGCTGCCCTTCATGGCTGTCTTTCAAAATCTCACTCCCACCATGCAAGATCAGCCATAGTGGCTGGTTCCAGCTTGTACATGAATAACAATCTCTGAAGGTCGGACATGGCTCCACAGCTGTCATCATGATGATGGATTACCCCAGGCTGTAGCTGTCTCTGCTCATACAACCATACACAGCCTGCTAGATGTGTTTAGGAGGAGGAGGCTGAACTGCAGGGAACGGATGTGTTAAAATTCTGCCCTGAGCCGAACACCAAGTACCACATCTTCACACCAGTCCCTTTTCAGATGCTGAGCATTGGCTGGTCAGGAAACACAATGTTTTTCCTCAAATAATGGGAACATTTAGTACCTTGGGAGCAGGGCAGTCAACAAAGGACCTCCCAGGTAGTCTTTTCCTCACTGCCTTCCTGTTGCAGAGAAGAATAAAATTTCTCTGTACCTGTCATGGGAAAACTCCCTAGCCTTGAGAGTGCTACCACCATGGCCTTCCCCGGACCTATATGCAGGCAGGATGGCAGCCAGAGCTGGTGCCATATGGCAGCTGGTGGCAGTTCCTACATTGTGCTCATGCAGCTTTGCAGGTTTCTGCACGTGAATCTCAGGCCACGTAAGACCAGATGGTGAAGTAGAAGCAGCAGCATGCCTGTTGTTAGCAATTCGTATTTCTTACCTGGCTCCACTGGCCACTTTCTTGGCCCAAAAGCTGATATGTTATTCACATGACAGGCACTCCATCACAACCTTCATTCACTTTCAAAACTAATGATATGCAGGATTTCCTGGGCTGTGGGCCATGCTCTCATTGTGTTGAGCATGGGCTGGCGTCAAAGCATGGACCCAGGAAGCTTGCCCGAGGAAACATCAGGAGGAAATTACAACCACCTGAGCGTTTCTTATAGGTACTGTTGTCCTGTGGGGCCTTGGGATCTACGGCAGAAGATGCTTGCTCCTAGGTCAGACTTTGACAGGGAGGCAAGGAGCCTGTTCCCTCTGCATGGCCATAGAGCAGCCTGGCCAGGGTCAACTCCTTTGGTCAAAGCTGGACCTTGGACTGTCCCTGTGGAGACTCCTTGGAGCAAGACAGTCAGTTAGCACAGGTAGGAAAGGAGGCAAACAGGCGGCCTGTAGTGGCTTTCAAGAGAAAGCTAAATATATATGGTCAGCATCCTAAATGCCTTGTAGAAGCCCCCTTACAACAATCCAACACATTGCCCTCCTTTCCCAACTTGGTACCCCCAATAAATCCATGCATAGGGACCTGGGATATTGCCGTAGGGGTTACCAGGCCCTGACCTTTGGGAAGAGTCTCCCAAGCCACACCAGCTCTTTTTGTGGGAACAAAGTGCAATTACAGCCACTGTGCCTCATTAGATGGCTCCCACTCCCACCCAGTCTGTTTGCTTAAGTCCGAGTGCAATTTGAACAAGGAAACACTAGAGCCAAAGCGATTCCAATCTCAAAGGTCATTTCTTGCCAGGAGAGGGGAAAAAGCGAGCGGGGAGGGAATAAAATCAGATATTATTTTGCATTAACAATCAACCGGGAGGTGTTTGAGCAGAGGGAAATCCAGCTGCAGGCACTGCCCTCTCGTGGTACAGGATTCAAATCTCGCTCTTCCAGAAGCAGAGGATGACTCCTGCGAGCATCCCGGCTCCAGCCCAGCCCCAAAGCGGATCACCTCAGGGAATACAGTGAACAGAAACGGCTGTTAAAAAAAAAAATACAGATAAAGTGTACGCATAGCTAGCTACCTCTGCAATTAGATTATGGTTTATGCCTCTTCACTTCAAGCAAAATCCATGTGTTTTATCTTTCTGAAGCCATTTTTATGCACCTTTCTGCCCTCTCTCCAAGTTCTTATTTGCAAACCTCGCATAGAGAAAGAGCTTGAAATATTATTCAGCCTCATAATGCTCCTGCTTGCAGGGTCTGAGTGCTCGGAAACATCGGTGTAGTCCTTGCACAACCCCCAGGGGAGCCAAGATGACATGAGCTGGCACACAAAGACTACAGGCAGCGCATCCATTGATCTTGAACGTCCTCAGGAACCAACGTGCCATTCCCTGTGCACCCTGCTCTGGTCCTGGAGGCTGCCTGCGCTGCTCAAGACGCCTCTTTCTCTCATCACAGTCTCGCGAATGGCTAAGCCATCTCCTCCAAAAGCACTTTCCAAAAATAATCAGGTTGAGGCAGACACTGAGCATGGAAAATTTTAGCCCAAGCGGTTGCCGTTAGACACTGCTGTACAGAGATGAAAACGGAGGGAAGCGACGGGAAGGGTAACGACAGGTTTGGCTATTTGGAGTGCACGCACACGCTCACGCACGCGTCCCTGTCCCTTGGAAACATGGGATAGAAGAGGGAATAATAAAACTTCACGTGCAGAGATCAGCAATTATTATCAGTCATGAAGTGACATCGGTCTGGTAGACCTTTCCTTGCAGCAAATGTTTTCGTGGCGTTTCAGCGCCAGGCAGGTTTCCCTCTCGCCTGCCCCTCCAGCAACAAGTCACACTCGCAGATGAGGCTTATCAAAAACCCATTTCCTAGGTTACAAAGCAAGATTTAAGTCGGGATCCTCAGAGAGGGACTTTTGCTAAATGGTCACAAAGCTCCTCAGAGGGGAACCTGATCCCTATACCCCCTGCGCTGAACCGCGCACAGGCGCGCACGCATGCGTCCTGCTTGAGCCTGCGAGAGAGATTTCCCAAGCTAACATTTACACAGTTCTCCGGGGGACGATAAAGTTATACGAACTGTAGCAACCATTATTGGATGTTATAGCACTAGACCCAGCCAGCGAGCTAATCTGAGACCTGGTTTTCAACAAACATCAAATGCTCTCGTTATTCAGGTCCCTTCGTTTCGGACCGGCGATCTCCAAGGTTTTCGACTTGCGCGCCCCTGCTGCAAGCGCATCTCTCCTCGCGCTGTCGAAATCGCAGCGGATGCTTCTATTACCATAGCCATCTTCCTCATCCCATATTTTCCTCCTCCTGTGGATGTACACACCAACCCACCCAAAGTCACCACCATATTTAAGAGCCTTGGGTGATGCAGCAAGACAAGTTTGCAACCGCAAGTTGCAATAGCGAGGCAGACTTTCCCAGCTAGCACAAGCCTTTGCACAGATTTTTGCCCACCTAACAGGCTGTTTTGCAGCATTTTTGCTCTTTAGTCCCACTCCAGCAGCCCAGGAAAGCAATGAAGTACATGCTTAAATATAAACATGTGCTTAGGTTGAGCTGGTTTCAGGTATTAGTACAAAGGCTAGACTCCTGGGTTTTGCTGGATCGACACCTTGCATTTAGTAGCTTATCAGTTTTCCTTTCTGCTATTGGAACATGTGCTGCACTCTTCAATCAACCTGTTCCAGGAAGGTAATTCCATATTATCAGTAAGTTTCCAATAGACACTATCCAACTCTCCTTCTGACACGACACCACGGGCTAGGATTTCTGCAGCATCGTGACAGTACGAGAAGTTCAGGCTTAGAAACATTACACTGCCTCGGCAGAATGATGGATCTGCTTCCAGGGGGTGAAAAATTCTCAAGCCAAACAAAAACCAGAAAAGGTCTTTATTTTCCTTTTCCACATTATATTCTTCTACTGACTCTTACATCTTTGTGAACCGATCCCGGCGCAGCTCTTCAACAGCCAAGCTATTCTCCATGGGATAAAACATCGGCAAAACACGCAACTCCGAGCCAGCACTGAAACTGAACTGCTTCACAAAATGAAAGTAATACGCGGTTGGTATCTTCCCAGTGAATTGAATTAATAGTGTTAAAAGCCAATAGTAACTTGACAATGCCATAAAACCGTGAAATTAAATCAGTGAAAGAAGTTGGCAAACCCTTTCAAATTTTGCTGATAAAAAAATAACAATTAGAAATTACCAACTTTCAAGGTACCTTAAATGCCGTAGAGGGGGAATTGCACCCTAAAGAAGTTGCTTTTGGAACGTTCAAGTGAAATCTGTAGTGATCTTAAACCTTAATTATTTTGATGTTAAAATGTCCCGTCCTTATCTTTCGAGAGAGTAACATTCTCTAAGGAAGAGCCGAGCACCCTCTCTTCTGAAGGCGTTTAGCACAAATAGTTAGGAGTGAGACCGAATTCCTGACCGATACAAATACAGATCTTTTCAAAGCAATGACAAGTAGTTAGAAAACTGCATTGAATAAGCATTCAGAAAATTTGTTTTAATTCTTTACTAGCACATGAATGCAAAATAAGTACTTTTTAAAATACTCTCTCACTGCTTAAATAAATCTGAGACCCTGAATAAACAGTGATGGAAGTGATTTTTGGCTTACTCGAATTTTTTTTCTTTCCCCTCCTCTTTCTTTGCGATTTCTCTTACCTCGCTACTTATTGCTAGCTCAAGTTCACAGCTGCAGGGAGGGCTTATTCCCCCCACCCCTCCCTGCTTTGTGAGCAGATCAGCTTGAATCCGGAGGGGAATTTCATGGTCGTGGCTGTCTCCCTGCCTCCAGAGTTGAGGAGAAAGCTGTCTAGCCTCCCTTCAATAAAAGCTGTGGTGGAGCGGATCGGTGCATTTGAATCTCAAACGAAAAAGAAAAACAACAAAAAAACCCGACCCAGATTTCATAAACTCAACCAGATGCCTTAGAAGGGCAAATATCTTGTTCCTCTTTAATTAAAAGGTATAGCAAATAAAAACCTGGCTTTAATTAAACAGCAGGAATATAAGATGTTATCTCCTCAAACCACTCTGCCGCGGTGAATTAACTTTTGCTAGTTTGTTGGGTTTTTTTTTTAAATTCACCGCATATCAATCTGAATCGGGCACACAGGAGGAGGATGTAGTTTCTATGAGAATATTTATACACTCCAAGATAACAAGGCAGCAGCCCCTAAGTGGGTATAAACCGGCAGGGCCAATGGTTTGTCCGGGTTTAGGTTAACACCAAAATGAGTCCTTTAGAGTCAGTTGATGTTGACCACTGCACTCGCTGCAGATGCCAACGTAAGCACGCGCACGCTCGCCTGTAAGCGCGCTTAGCCTTTGCTTTACACGCCGACGGGTACGGGGAGTTTCCTTGTAGCTTTTGATCAATTTTCAATCAAGACCCAACAAGCCGCTTGCTCCGGTCCCTCCAGGGCTGTCCTCCTCCCGCAACCAGCGCCTTCAGGGGCGCAGCAGCCCCCGGATTGCTGGGAAAAAACGCTTTCTGCGAAGGCGTCCGCAAGCGGGGTTAAGTCCTGGCTTTTCCCAGCAGCGCTGTATCCCAAGCCAGGACCGAGCCTGCTTGTAAAAGAGTGCAGGTGTGTTTATTGTAATCATCTCTTACTAAAAAGAAACAGGTTCAGGGGGTTTAAATATAATTAGCATGAGCTATACTCCTGCCTTTAATCACTACCTTGCTGGTTAATATAATCAAGGTGGTAAACAAACACGGATTAACTCCATTAAATTAAAAAAATATATATTCTACTGGGAAGCTTGCAAAGGAATTTTGTTTTGTTATGCTGCTAGAGAGCATCATTCTATTTCCGCATTACAAATTATTTTTAACATAAAAATACTCTCCTCTCCCTGCCTCCTGTAAGGAAGAACCAAAATACAACACCCTTTATTTTTATTTCACATTCAATCTAGCTACGCCACTTTGCACTTTCACAGCATCTTTCACTAGAAGACTTCCAAGCACTTAAAAATGTTTTATCATGCGTCAAATGTCAGATAGTGGTTGGATAACGTGCCTACCGCTCTGACAATTCATCTAAAATGATATGTCAGACATAAATACAGGTTTCAGTACATTTTGGTGTCCCCAGACGTTCAAGTCAGTATATTGCTGTAATTACTGTGGCCAGACCCGCTCGTTTGGCATGCGAGAAAATGCCTGAACCCGGAACCGAGTTTTGGCTGTTTGGACACGGGATGGCACATTTTGCAAATGAGGTTTATCGTGACATAGGAATCACACCGCTATGAAATAACCGTTTGTTTCCCAGGGAAAGCTCAGCTTAAACCATGCCTAAGTACAGGAAATGCTCTTATCAGCAGAGATGGAGATATTAACGCTTTAACACGAGGCTTGCGGACCGCTCCGATCCTGAAGTTCCCACGTTCGCGACAGGAAGCCCAGATAAATACAGGCACGTGGATATAAGCCTGTTCAGGTGTGTAAACGCTGCGTATCTCCTTGCAGAGACAACAAATAGCTAAATACACTCTCCCCCCCTTCCTACTTCCATTGTAACCCAGCCCTCGGGATCTCCCACAGATTTATTTAAAACAACCCTCCAGCTCTCCCCGAGAAGGGAAAGTCAGCTCTGCTGGCACTTTTATCGATACAGGACGTTAAGTACGCGACTGACCAGATTTTGCTTGTAATAAAAACCACTTTTTTTGCAAATTTTATGGAATGCAGCGTGCCAGAGTTTAGAGGAAAACGGGAGATTGTCATGGTAACAGGACATGGGGGCTACAGCTGGGAGAGGTCCCTCCGGGAACCACCAGCAAAATTTTAAGCTTTTGCAACTATTATATATATATTTTTTAAATTACTTCATAGCTGTGCCAACATAACATCTAGGGTAAAAAAAAAAAAACCACACCATCATGGTATTCTTCACCAGTTTGCAAACAAACATCTGCCCTTCCCACTTTGAAAGAGCCAGGAGGAGAAAAACATTAGAAGAAAATATTTGTCCCCAAATACCGCGATTTAGAAGCAGCTCTGTCCACGCTGCAGGAGCAAAAACAGGTTAAAAAGATGCTCGGCGGGTAGCTGCAGCTAGCTGAGGCCACGAGCCTGGAAAGCATTACTGCTTACGACGGTGCTTTGCGCACGGCAAGCCCCATCCTGCAGCGATTTCTTCAATGCGCTCCGTTTTATTCCCCGTGAGCAGCTCGGCTGAGCTCAGGGAAACTCCTCGCGGTGCCTAGTTAGAGAGAAAAACCCCGGGGCGAGGTCCCTGCCACCCCAGCCCATGGGGCTGGAACGCCCTCCATGCTCAGCGCGGGATTAAGTGGGACCTTCAGTAAAGCCAGGCTTAAACATGTCCCTCCACCAGGACAAAGGTGAAGCAACAGCTTCAAAAATGAGCCAAACTGCTTGAAAATGGCAGCTTTTGCAAGGGAAACGTCAGTCATCTTTCCTATTTTAATTGCTGGTGTCAAGCAATCCACAAAAAAAACACGGAATCGAACATACCTGCTCCAAAAATAAATGCAATATTTTCCTTCACAATACCTGTATGTTCAGAAGCCAAACAGTGATATTACAGCACACTGAAAACATTTAATAAAAACTGAGGTTACTTTTGTTTGCAACTGATTTTTGATTTTACATTCCTAATTTTGGAATCAGAATGCAGGGGAAAAACACCCACATTTTCCCATGGAAAATTTAATTTTGTTAAAAACCAACCAACCAACCAACTTTAAAAACAGATCAATCATTTCTAACAGCAACTGGAAGAGGATACGAAGTTGAATAACACAGGGACACAGGTCCTGGTTCTGCCTCTCTTATAATTTCTTGCATTGCCTGGGGAAGTCAGAGAGTCCAGGAGCCCATCTGCTCCGGCAGACAGAAAGGTGACTTTAACCACATCTGTCCAGGGGAAAATTCTACCCGAGGAAATTCCGTTTCACAGCCATGGTCATACCTGCTGCTTATATTTTTCATTGTATATGCATAGTGTCAGGGATAACTTAAAGAGACTTATGTCAAGTAACGAGATGTAGTTAAACTCTACTTTGAGGACAAGAAATATTCATGCACTGTGGGTTGTTTTTTTTTTTCAATGAAAAGATATGCAAAATTGAAATAACATTCAAGTTATAGGCTGATGACTTGAAATAAATTACAGCTATCGCTGCGCAATAATAATACATCAGTTTCTGTATCTGCCCTTGGAAAATTACTTCAGGTGTTTACGAGCTGCTTCTGCCTTTCGCATAGGTTTGCTCACTCCTGGGGCGCTTTGGCGAGGAGGGAGCGCCTGCGGGGCCGGGAGGGTTGGAACTTCTTGACTCGCGTCCATCCCCAAAGAGCTTCTCAGCATGGGGCCGGCAGCACCGTTCGGTACCGCGCGCTGAGCCAGATCACTGCCTGCGGGAAATCAGAGCCGGAGGCCAGCGACATGCCGTCCGCTCATCGGCTGCGGACCAAGGGGCTCAGCTGCGAAACGGACCTTCTCTGCTCATTTTTAGCACATCTTGCATTTGTTGCAACGAAGGTGGGATTTTTTCCCAAAGCGCTCGGTGTTGAGCCTGGCGATGTTTGCAATTTTTTGACCGCTGATTTCAACAGGAGCAGAGACAGAGCACAAAACTTTTTAAAGCTCCAGCTGTCCCAACACCTGCAAAATCCCAAGGCTTTCCATGGAGTGGAACTGGAACCAGTAGGGACTTCCAAACATCTTTAAAACAGGGGACGGGGATAAGAATGAAAGCAAGTCCTTGTTACATTAGATCCTTCTTTCAGCAACGTCCTTGAGTCTCAAGAGCAGTCTCAAGTGCTAATAGCTCCCTTCTCTGCAGCTCCCGGGAGCACCCCCTTATGCATTGCCAAAACCTGCTGATGCGCTGGGAGCCGTGAGCTCTCCACAACGTGATGTGGATGGCGATAAAGGCACAAAGAACAGCAGCAGATCCCGGGATGGTTGGGGCGCTTCGCAGCAAGAGAAGAGTAGGGTTAGCTTGGGAATTAGGATCACAGGGCTGCTGTCACCACTTCAGGATGGTGGGGACCAAAATGCCCATCGGTAAGCTTTGATGCACCAGGATCACTCCCCACCTCTGATCCATTTAGCAAGCAAGTGGAATCAGGTGGAAGAATATGGCAACTCATAGTAATTCCTGGAGCTCTGAAAATTCATGGAAACTGCAATATATTAAGAGTCAGAGAAGATGGTATCGTCACGTCCTTTACACGCTCATGAGCGAGCATAATTAGCAAGAACATCACTGTAAAGCACTGAAACAAACTCTTGTGTCTATCAAGACCATGACAGTGAAAGCACATGGACCCATTCTTGTTGAGACTGAAATAAACTACTAGTATTTTTCCACGTATTTTTCCCCCTTTCTGGAAAAAAATGTTCACTTTCTGAAAAATTTTTAAAAGTTTTTTGAAGTATCCTACAGTTGCTAATCTGATCAGTCACCCTCGTCTGTGCCCCAAAGCAGAAAACAAAAAAAAAGTGAAAACAAGAAAGAAAAGGCATATAAATACAGAAAAAGGAATCAATTGAATGCATTAAAATTCTGATTTTAAAAAGTGTATTGTGAGAAAAAAATATATAACCTGTTTTGGTAGACTGTAAAACAGGGAATCAACAGGAGCAAAGGCAAATCCCTCTTCCATGCTTTTCTAGGTGCTTCAGCAGGAGCTTTGTAAAGCATTTATTTTGGGGGTTGGTTGTTCACTCCACCTCTTTCTTCCTCCCCAGGAAAAATCCAAGAAAGCGTAAATATTGTTTGAGTTAACTCAAACTTTTTTTTTTTTCTTTTATCCCTTAAAGCAGAAAACAGTAGGGAAAGAAATGTTCAGATCAAACACGACATTTCATTGTATCCGAAACAAAATATTTCAGTTTTGGCTTGGGGTGAGTTTTACACTATTTAAAAGCACAACATTTAACCAAATTGAGTCTCATAATATCTTGTTGAAATCAAAACATTTCCCTTCTAATATTTCAGCAAAAAACCAGTTTTAACTAGGAAAAACCCCACCCTTTTCTGTTAAATATAACTTATATTCAACACCAAATCACAAATAGTTTTTGTGAAACCAAACAATGCATATTTTGGACACATCTGAGCTCTGGTTTGTGTAGAAGCTGGTACTCTGGGGCCCTGACGTGCACTTTGGGTACTTGACTATTGCCACAGTTTGAACACCACTGTCATATCTGCCCTGCAGCTGAGAACAAGGCTGCTTCATGTTAGGAGCTGTAAGACGACTGAGAAAAATACTAATATCTGCATTATTATTACTATTAGTATTATTATTACTATGATGATGATGATGGGAACCTGGGTGCTGCTGGCTTGGACATTCAACCATCAAAAAAATGTAGGGAACAAGGTGCACCCCCTTGTTTCTTTTTATATTTGGATTAAGCTACCATTTCTTTGGCGTTCCCCATCATCTTAGCAGCTCTTGCTACACTTGAAAGGTTTGACTTTGCTCAATGCGATCAATAGCTAAGAACAGCAGAAAGAGATGATCATCAACACAAGATTATAATATCTGCTTTGGCTCTTCGGTGGCTCTGAAAACGTGCAAGTATGGTTGGGGAGATGGAAAATAATATGAAACACTCACTAACAGCATGTAGCGTAGAAACTTAGAAAACCACTGTAGTCATTGACTCACAGATGGTCAAATGAACAACATGTTTCTATTCCTGTATTTAATTAAATCTTAATTATGCCACCAACAGGGTTCAAAACGGCATTATGAAACAGCTTGCATGAATACCGAAATGCGATTGGCTGACGAGACTTTGAACTCGTGTAATTATCTTCCCAAAAAAGCGCACACATTGGGTCTATAAAGCCTCTTCGCCAAGCGGCCTGTTGCACCACAGCACAAGATTAAAAATAAATTCATGTAGAATATACGCAGTTCAAGATATGGGGCTGATAAATGGAGAGGCAGATTTCAAACTACCAGTGAGCCCAGCTGAAAGATGCTAGGAGTCAGAGGGAGACTTCCCAAGCCTCCAGTATGGTCAGGATCAGGCTCTTCCATGGAGGCTTTGCCTCTTAACCTTTGTTGGTCTGTAGATAATACGGACCCATAATAAAATCAAGAAACTCTAATTTAATTCTTCCACCAGCTGATCATGTGAGTTAATTAAAAGCAGCTGCCTGAAATATTCCTTTGAATTGTCTTTTTTTGTTGTTGAAAGAAGGCCCTTTATTGAAAAGAAATATTTTGGAGGATCTTTCTCTTTCATTTTTAATATGGCAGCTAACAAACAACAACAACAACAACTTGTAAGCACATTTTCCCAAGGAATTTAGTTTTTGCAGTACTTCCCAGAGCAGGGAGCTGGGAAGGTCCCTGGAAGGGAGCTCAATCCTACATTTGTCTCCCAGGCTCTTCTTCCGTCTTTTAAAGCCATTTCAAGCTCCTTTTCAACTCGATATTCAGAGCAGAGATCACCTGCCCCTTTCCCTCTTATGAGCATCGCATGGAAGAGCTACACAGCTGAGAGAAAAAAAAAGCACACCCTCCAAGGTGTGCCCACCCTACAAGCCACAGGTTCAAGAAAAATCACAAGAGGTGTTTGAAAAAAACCTTACCACTTTCAACTTTTATGAAAGGGTTTCTACTTTAGCAACATTTTCTTTGGTGGGTGCACGCAACACCTGTCCAACAAGCCTCCAGCCTTGGTCTGAAAATCTGAAAAGACACTTTTTCTGTGTAGAGCAGCATAGGGGGAAAAGGAGGAAGATGAAGAGGTCATTGTATCATTATATATTTTTGTTTTTCCAATGAGGTACTAAAATTTAAGCCATTCTGTTGAAAAATCATTAGGAAAAAAACCAACGTGATGCATTTCACAACTGGGTACATGAACTTTATCTTTTTATGGAGGTGGTCAGAGGAAATAAAGCAGAGAGCAAGGCTTTGTGTGGATTTACAATTTAAAATTAAAAAAAAAAAAAAGAAAAAAGCCCCAAATTGCCTCAGTCAAAATTTTCCACCCAAGATCCATAATGTGTTGAAGATTTTTCACTGAGATTTTCAGTGAAAACTAGAAGTTTGCACTGGTTTTAAATTTTAAAAATTTTTACCTCCTCCCTCCACACCCTTGGAGGTATTTTTAAAGATGAACTCAAATTTCTACGGAAAGCACACCCTTTTTAGAAAAACTTCAGATAATGCCAAAAAGTCCTTTGGGGTGGGCGGGAAGTAACTTCGCTAGAAAACTTTAACCTATTTGAATCTTTTGGTTGGATCGCCTGCATTCCAGGGGTCGGGGGGAAATCTCCATTGAAAATACCAAGGTTCTTCAGGAAGACAAGAGAACGGGAAATGCCGTGGGTGGAAGAAATCCTGGCTGGGGACACCTTTGTGCCTACCTTGGAGAGGAGGTAGACCGCAGGAGGTAGACTGGAAGAGGTAGACCACAGAAGTCCCAAGGTGCCCTTGCATTCCCCCATCAGGGCACGCCTGCCCAGGGACAGGGGCCACCTCTGCCACCACCTTGCTAAGGTAACAAAAGCCCTTGGAGGAGCGTGCATGGAAGGCTTTGCTCCCTTGAATCTTCATTTCAAAATGAAATACGACGCAGACACACACTCGGTAGACAGCTGGCAGCACTCCCGCTTCCGAGAAAAGCCCACTAGATCTGCTGAGAGAGACAACATCTTTTCACACCCCTTACTCACGCTTTTTGATTTTTTCAACCTAATTCATCTTAAAGGGAGAGCAGACTTTTTCTTGGGTTTTTCTTTTTTTCCCCAGTGAGGCCTCACGCTCCCTGAAATACCCAAAATCGCTGACACAGTCCGCTCCTCCAGGAATCCAGAGCCTTTCCCACTGAGTTACAAGCTGCCAAGGAGGCTATATTATAACAAAAGAAGTTTTTATATCCTCCTGTAGGCAGAATACTGGAAACTACCATGAAATGTGCATTATCTGAGCGGTATTTGTTGATGGTTAGAATCAGCTTATTTAGGAAATTTCCAGCTGATATGTAAACACACCATGGAGAAGGACGGAGACAGCAACAGTGATGCAGGCAACGTCTGAACCCTCTTGGCCCCGGTCCTGGGACTTAATATCTTTATAACTTGTCCTTATGAGTCACTGCAGTGAAGGAGCCAGGATTGCTCTTGTCACATTTGGTAAGTGGACTGAAATGCAGTCGCGGACCATGCAGTGGCTTGAGATGGGGCTGGGCAAAACACCTCCATCATGGCAGGGACGCCATCGTTCGCTAGAGACCTTGCAGAGGGTTATTGTTTAAAGGATTAAAAGGAAAAATAACACAGGAAAAAAATGGGTAAAGTTGAAAAGGAAAGATGAAAGATAGAGGTAGGGAGTGACAAGTTTTAGGCAAACACGTCAGTGGACTCAACACAGGTGTCTGGCCAAAGTGCTCCAGCGCAACATAAACAGGAGGTCAAAGGGATCTGATGGTGCCTCTTGGCATTAAGCTTCTTGAACCTTTGATTAAATCAGTGAGGAGCACTAATGGCTCCCAGGCGGCCAGCCTGACTTTTCACTGGATCAGCATGATTTGGCTCATCCCATATTTCCTCAATGTTGCTCAAAAGAAGGTCCTTGTACAAAGCAGTGCTCACAAATTCTGCCTCTTGGTGCTTTCTGCACCCAACACTAACCTGTGAAATGAAATGCAAGCCATCCCAGCAAAGAGGACCGGCAGCAGACGTTATTACTGAGCAGCCCAACTGATCAATCCAGAGCCTAAAAAAAAAAAAAAAAAATCAGGGTGACGGATGCTTTTCTCTCTTTTTCTGTTCTGCGTCACTGGCAATGCGGGTTTTGCAGACTGGGTCACAGTCTAAGCGCTGCCACGCAAGTCCGCTGCATCCACTACCTTGCACCGATTTCCCTGAGCAGGAGCTGATGAGAAAAGAAGAGAAAGCATACAGGGAGCTAGCAAATCTTTGCGCCTCTGAAAGCGTTAGACTTCAGCGATGAGCTAATTCTGCACTTAGCGATGGCGCCGAAGACAAGCAAGTCTGAAAGCAAAGAGATTTCTCTTGGGGAAAGGCAACGCACTTTACGTACGGGTTTTGCAGGGTAAACCCGAACTCGGAGAGTGACTTTGCAGTCAGCAAAGTGTCTGTAGAAACAGCACCGAGTCGCCAGCTGTGATCCTTGTGCACGTATCTGGCAACTCCAGCAACCAAACCAGCTTTCGTGCTCTTGGGCGTGTTGGAGCTGCAGATTCGGGCTGGCTCTGTGAGAGGGAGCTCCATCCCCCTCTGGCTCCCGTCTCCCCCGGACACGTTATCCTAAATCCTCCCGCGGAGTTCGATTCCTGGCACGGACGTGGGAACAGGAAGGAGCCCTGCAAGATGTTCAGGTCCCAGCCCATGTCCTGCAAAGAAACATGCGGGCTGCCCAGACAAGGGAGCAGATTTTTCCCACCCCAAAAAAAAAAAAAGCCCCTAGCACGGTGCTTTCATTTGAAACCCTCTGTGAATTCAATTTCCTTGCCAAGAGGTCGGAATAAGAGGGGAGAGACTCTGTCATGCATGGGTGCTCCCCACTACCCCTCTCACCAATTCCTTCATCCTTCTTAATCTCAAAAAGAAAAAAAAAACCACCAAAAAACACCAACACAAAAAATGAGAAAGAAGCAGGAATTGCTCAAAGATATAGTAATAGTAAAAAAATTATTCTCCACACTCTGATTTTCTCTGCTCTATCCCCCTTCTGCTGACAGAGAGATCCTCCCAAAGGAAAAACAAAAAGAAGCAAAGTAAAGGAGCGAAAAAACCCCTTGTCCCCAGAAATATTTGCCCGGTTCTCTTCTAAACTTAGGAGACTTATGTGAGTATTTCAAAAGTGAGGTTTTGGGTGGGGTTCCCTTATTTTTAAGAGGTAAGAAATAAAAATACAAGAAAATGTCTTCCACGTTTAATTGTTCCCTGAAAAAATTGTGAGGAATCTGAAAGTGGAAACTTTACATTAATTTCCAAATTAAAAACGTAGACGACAACGTTTCATTACTTCCTCCTTGCTTTGAAACGCTACAGGGAAAATACTGAAAACTAACTTCCAAAAACCAATGATCACTATTCTTGCCCGAGATGCATTTTCCAGAAAAAAAAAAAAAAAAAAAAGGGAAAACAAATCTTATCAGTGATATGTTTTGGTCCCCGCTATCCAACAGCCTCTTTATTTTTAACCCAAGAGATTTGTATCTGGGTCAAGTGTACGACCAATCGCCCTCCTCCCACAGTGCAAGATTTAGCCTATCGTTTCTCAGGTTAGAAATGTGCATTTTGCAAAACTCTCTTTGGGTCAGCAATTAGGCTGAGTTCAAGGCCAATTCATATTCCATATGAATCGGCTGGTCCAGTCCTAGCGACAACAGCCAGAATATCAAATATACGACAAAACTGGCCTCCTTAATGATATTTAAAACATATGGCACAACAACGTACCCCACGCTTCCATAGCTTCACGTGTGCGTGTGTTACTGATCCGCCCCGCTTTATAATGAAAATATTAGTACACGTTGGATTGCCGTCCCCCTCCCCCTTCCCTCCACATGGAAGGATTTCGTCATACGTCTGCTCCGGTCTGATTTTGTTATTCATCTGTGCTGACTGCCTGACAGATGTTTGCTTCCAAATTTCTAAATCGGTCTGCACCGGTCTCACTTTGCTCCCGCCGCATTCGCCGGGCGTTGCACCCCGTCTCGCATGGGGAGCGACGTCGTCTGGAGATAAACCCCTGCAGCAGACGTGAGCTGCAACGCTGGGAACACGCACCGGGAGAAAAACCACCCCATCCCATTCCTCTATGTTCACCGTCTCCTGCCACGCAGCAGAATGAAGATGCCCAGGCTGGAAAGTTCCTGCATGAAGCCCACATCTGGGGACCGAGGGCTGGGAGGAAGTGTCTGGGAGGATGCGGGTTGGTCGGTGGCCCTTCAGCATCGACAGACTGGGCACATCCGGCTTGTTGATTGACCCAAAAGTGCCAGTGAAAAAGCTCACTCGTCTGTTAGCAGGCTGCCATCATCACAAGAATGCACACGAAAGCTGTTTCCTCCAGCAGCCCACCCAGCTCCTCAATTGCACGTTATGCTCCTATGCACCTTTGCCAGGCAACACTCACCTTGCAAAGGTCTCAGGTGAAAACCATGTTGTCCTCCATCCTTGTCCGCAGAAGTATTTTTGTATGGAGAAAGAAACCTATATTAAAAGAGCAGTCACACCTTGGGGCTTTCAGGATTGTTGTATCAGTAAGGTCAGGCTGAAGACCCAGCCTGGCCTCTCACGCCAAGAAGGACGTTGAGGTGCTGGAGCGTGTCCAGAGAAGGGCAACGGAGCTGGGGAGGGGTCTGGAGAACAAGTCTGATGAGGAGTGGCTGAGGGAACTGGGGGTGTTCAGTCTGGAGAAGAGGAGGCTGAGGGGAGCCCTCATTGCTCTCGACAACTACCTGAAAGGGGGTTGTGGTGAGGTGGGTGTTGGTCTCTTCTCCCAAGTGACCAGCGAAAGGACGAGAGGAAATGGCCTCAAGTTGCACCACAGGAGGTTTAGATTGGGTATTAAGAAAAATTCCTTTACCAAGAGAGGTGAGACATTGGCACAGGCTGCCCAGGGACCTGGTGGAGTTACCATCGCTGGAAGTGTTCAACAAACATGTAGACGTGGCACTTCAGGACATGGTTTAGTGGACATGGTGGTGTTGGGTTGATGGTTGGATTTGATGATGTCAGAGGTCTTTTCCAACCTTAATGATTCTGTGAAGATTCATCTTTTGTAATACTTGCAGTAAGTGCTGCTGCATATGGCCTTCTACTTTCTCTCAAATAAAACTTTTAATGCCTCTGAAAACTTCCGTTAGGAAGTTCTCAACTTCCTTGAAAACAAGTTGTTTATTTTCAACCAACTAATTTTTTTTTTCCTATTTGCTTTCTGAATCAGTTTTTCAGGCTGTGCTCCCATCAAAAAATCAGCTCCCACTGGGGAAAAAAAAAGAACCAACAAAAAAAACCAGGGAGCAATTTAATTACAAAATATCACTGAGCTCTGGTTGCACAACATGCCGTGAGACGCTGGCGTTTCTAACTTTGAATTCAGGCTTTGCCTCGTAAGCTAGAAAGTATGTGTCCCACCAGCCCCACCAAAGGTTCAGAAAGTGCAGTTTGTGTTTGTTTGGTGTTTAACTGGAGACCTTGGCACTTTTTTAACCACCCAGATCTCGCGGTTCCCAAGATGAGGCTGACCAAGGGCAAATGGATGAGTCCAAAGCTGCTCCTCTCCCATTTCCCATTTTATTTTCGGTGCAACCAAGCTCTCTGCTCTCCTCAGGCTCCTTTCCCTGTTTAGGCAGAGAGAAGAGCTTTCTAACAGGGAACGTGTTTTACGGAGGTGAGGTCTGAGTAAATAGCAGTTCACGTGCCTGCAAGTAGCTTGATGCTTGCAAGGGACGTTGTATGGAAATCGGGTGGCTTTACTGGAGTTTATCATAAAAAATGAATTTATCATAAAGTGACTGAAAGTATTTACCCAGTTTCACTGTGGATTTGTGCTGTCCCCAGGACATCACCCTTGAGCAGAAGCTCTTTTATGTGAGCAGGATGGTAAAGGTGCCTCCTATTTTCTTCCTCCCCGGTCCTTCCAGCAGTTAATGGATCATCTGTCCTCCCACTTGGATGCGAGAGTGCTTCCACCCAAAATCAGTTGCCTCTCCCACTCTATTCTCTCCTGTCCTCAAGAACACGGCTTATCACGCTGCTTTACCCTTCCCTTTCAATCAGCTAAGCAATTCTGGAAGCCTTCAGGGGCATCCTTATCCCAGCCCTGAAATAACTACCTCCCAGTGACGGCAGAACTACAGAAGAGCTGCACTAAAATCCCAGCAGACACATCTATTGTCAGAGCCCATGGCAACTTCTACAGCTAGGTGCCTCCAGTGCTAATTCTTTCTAAATGAAAGGCTGCCTCGCAGCCTACTGAAAATTGAGCCTTTGAAGCCAGCACACAGCTCCCCGACCTATTATTGCTTTTTCAGATATACTCCACTATATCAAAATTATACAGATGGTTCTGTCACGAGTGCAAAAGCAATGGTTTCAGTGTCTTCCCCCACATACGAAATGTAAGCCAGCTTATACAAAGGATCTTCCAGTTATATTTCCTCCATGTGTTATTTTTATGTATCTTCCAGGGAAATGCAACTGGAGAATTTGAATTTAATAAGTGCGGGATATGGGGCGCTATTAAGTCTTCAAAGGGCAATCAAGCAACAGTGATGGATCAAAGGCCTACAAAAATATTCCAAGAAATTATTGGCCCTTTAGGAGACTGAGACACGACAAATGCCTACTGGATTCGTACTTCAGCCCCCTTGGGAGGGCAGAATTATTAAAGGTCGCTCTAAAGCCTGCTGAGCGCTACATAACGTTTTCTGCTGATTTTGCAAGTTGTGGATCAGACTCTGGGTCACCTGATAGAGCATATAGTGGAACCGACAGTAAACTTTATCTTTGCCAAAAGCGCAAAAGAGAAGGAAATGAAACATCACAGTAGTATTGATGCCAGGAAAAAAAAAAAAAAAAAGAATTGCAAAGCTCAACCGATAATGAAAAAGCTGGGGGAGGTTCAGGCTGAGGACAGGTATGCTTTATGGCTCTCCTCCTTCAACAATTAAATGCAAGTTAAAAGACCTCCCGAGCTAAAATACACAAAAATGCCATACTCTGCAATCCACTACATGTTATCATGCTTGTCCTCACTGCAAAGAGAGCTGCTACTATCGTTTTAATTCAAGAATTGGGTAACATGGAAGCTAGACCACATCCTTTGCCTGCAGCGGCTCCCCGTGTCACCTCCTGAGCTGGGGCGCTCATGGAGAAGGTTTGAGCACACGCATGACCCCCTTAACTTCAGTGCAATGACTTATATGCTTGAAGCTGACCATATAGGATGTTGTTCTCTCCCACAGGGACTGAAAGGTGCCCCACCATGAAGAGTGCAGTGGTGCATCCAGCCCAGCAGTGCACCTTATATCTTCACCAGCAGGAATATTTCTCAAACCCACTTTCTGATCTATGATGCTCAAGGTGGGGTGTGAGCAGCTGGGACAGACAACTTAGAGTCCAGGTTCTTGTAGTACTGCTGGAGCACTGCTTCCCACCACCCAGTCCCAACACAGCAAGGCTCAGAATAATATTGAGCAAGTCACCCTTGCTCAGAGAAGACCACCAGGGATGCAACGGAACAAGGCATCAGTGGAATGGGGGAAGGATACCCTGAGACCCCTGGACGCAGCAGTCTTGGGAAGTTAAAATAGCTACTGCCTCACCCAGACGTGCCTCTCCCCTGACACTACACATGCAAATCCACAGACGCTTTGCAGCAATGGTCTTCCTGCGCGTTTGAGGGGTGCAACTCTTTCCCTGATTATTTCATTTCCAGTGCTTCAGCTACTACACACAATGTGCCTTTGCACAAGCTTTGGTGGCTACACAGTGGTGTGTTTTCAACCACGTCTACATCAAGATGACTTGTGCTATGGTTCATGATGTCCCAACAGACAACATGGTCCACACAGGTGAAGGTTGTTACTCTTGAGAAAACGGCCAGTTCACTTAATATTTCTGGAACAACAATCCAAAACCAATGATAATAATTTATGAAATTTTATGCTTGCTGTTTTTAAATTCAACTTTTGAGAATTTGTTTGTTTGGGCTGGGGCTTTTTCACCTAATTGTTTTTGAAAGAAATGATGGGTCTTTCCTGCTTTTTCTCCCCAGATCTCACTAGGAATGTCAAGCCTGGTTTCCCCTGGATTTGCTGAGGGTCCCAGAAGTGGAACCCGATCTTTCGGGGTCCAGTTGAGTCTTTAACAAAGCTATCTTTTCTCCTCAAAGTTTATTCAGGTGCTTGAGTTAAACAGGTGTTGGTAAAGACAAAGAAGAAAGCAGAAGTTTTAATCGGTCTAAGAAAAATAATTTCCTCTCTCAGCTGAGTAGGTTTGGCTGACTTTCCCTTCTGATGTTGTAAGTGTAACTACGCAGCAATTTTTATTTTTTAAATGGAAGATTTCAACCTTTCAGCGTCAAATTAGATACCACGGTGAAACCAAAACAGCTGATAACCAAGCAAATTGATCAGGAGGTACCAGCCCATTGATGCAGCAAAATTCAAAGTGAGGCAATGGCTTTCTGCATCCACTCCACTCGTGGCGAGGCAACCTGGGACATGGCAAGCTCCCTCCGGCTCGGCTGCCATGGTCTATCAGGGATGTCCAGCGCAGGGGCAACAGGCAACTAAAATACTTGGACACACAAGTAAACTTAAACTGCAACATGCAGAGGTAAAGTGGTCAGAGCTAGGGTGCCTTGTTTTCCAAAATAAATCATATTTTTCTAGGAACATCGGCACATTTTACAAAATATTTAAAAAGCAAACATTTTCCCCTCAATAACTAATTCTATCAGGTTTTTCTTTATCTGCTTAGCAAGAAGTTCACCAGTCACCCAGGGGGTTCTCCAAGGCAATATCCCTTCCCTCTTCTAGGCCATTTAAATACCTAAAAGCAAGACACAAAGGACCTAAACCAGCTCACTTTACTTCTTGGTTGATATCCAAGGAATCACCACCACGTCCTACCCTCCTGCAAAGACACTAAACCACAGATGTTAAACAGCACCATCAGCCTTCATGGAGTGTGAGCCACAGCTCTCCTGGGGTGGGAGGTTAGTCCCATATTCTTCAAACAAAAAGCAATAAGCAGACTGGGGATGCCGTATTTTGTCCTGCTGCTGTGGGAACATCAGTAATGTCTAAAGGCAGACAGAGAGCATGGAGAAGCACTGTTGGGAAAGAATGTAAAAAGTTCAAATGTGGTTAAGAAAGATGGATAAGAAAGGAAGAGTGGCTATGATTTTTGAGCAGTGTTTCCAAGAAAGGGAAAACAAATGATAGGCATTTGTTTTTTCCATCAAGGTATGGGAGAATGTCTGCAATTTGGCTCATAACTAGCTCCATAGCCTTTGAGGCAGAAGGTTTAGGTCTCTGTTTTAAGTGAGCGAATATTAGGCAATATTTAGCCCAATTTCTTGAATTGGCCCAGCAGTGGCGATGACCCAACCAACAGAGCTCTTCTTTTTAGGTACAGGAAAACAAAGTCCCATCTCTAGGATCCCACTGCCAGGCTGATGGGTAGAGGGAATACTTCAAAGGCAGGACTTTACACCACCGGGAACTGTGATGAATGACCTGTCACTCAGCAGCAACCCATCCAGCCCATCAACAAGTGCTGCTAATGAGCTGTGCAGTCTCCCTTAACCAGAAGATATGTGCAACATAATACACAGCTTCAAGTATGGCTTAAACCCTGGAAGAAATGACTGGAGAATTATAGTGCTGTGGGATGAGAAATGAGGACGGATGTTGCCTGTTTTCATCTGGGCAAGGGAGGGCTCCAGGGTTTGCAAACTATGAGTAGCTTAGGTATCAGCCAAAGCCAAGGTAAAGTTCAGAGGTGGCCAAAGAAACTACAAATAGTTTATTTTAACTGACCCCATCCACTTTGCCTTGAAAATTTGGGTTCTCTCACTTCAGAAAGCTTGAAGTTTCCAGTTGTTTTGCCCTGGCATTCAAAATCGTGATTTTTCCAAAATCTGACAATTCCAATAAACCTCCTGGGGCTGTGCTGGGACCGCCAGCACATGCACCCGGTTCCCAAGAGGGGTTTGCCTTCCCCTGGCAGAGCTATCTTACAGCTATCTGTGTCCAACGTCATCGTCTTGGCTTCCTCTCTACCCAACATCTGAACTGCAAGACGCTGTACCTTGGTGGTTAAATTCTAGAGGTAGCCTCAATAGTTAAAACTTAGTTGGCTAAGGCTCAGGGCAATGAATCCCTCCTCTCTGTGCGTGTATCTATCAAGTGATACACGCCGGCAAACAAAGCTGCTTCTGGATCTGCCTTTGCACACATCATGCAACTTTTCAGGTTGCATCTGTACAGTTAGGAGGCACTTCTCTCGCCAGCAACAAGGAGACATGTCACCAGTGCCACGTGTCCACCTGACACAGCCTTCAAAGTGATTTAATTTGAGGGAAATGGGGAAAGTTGATTTGTAACATGCTTTGAGAAAGATTACGTGGACCTGTGGGGAAAACCATTTATTTCAATAAGAGTATAATTGCCCAGGGCTTTGCTTTCCAGTACCTTGTTGCTATCTTTTCACCTGACAAAAGAGTTAATTGCAAGGCTGATTTAACTCTAGGATCCTGGTAAATCCTCAAAAATAATGAAATGTAGGAATACAAGCAACAACGCTTTGGACTTATTCTTGGTGGGCTTTCCAGCCACGTGAATTCAGAGTAACTATGGGCTTCAAGATGTGTAAAAAGAGTAATTGCGCCACAGACTACTCTGCTCAAGAAAACACCACGATAGTCAGCGGTTGGATCCAAAACAGGAGATGGACAAAGGAGCATGGTGTTTGCAAAGGCAACCTGTGCCCAGCAGGAACAGCTTTCAGCCTGGGATCCTGCTGATCCAGGAACCTTCAGAGGGGGCTGTGGAAGGCAGCTAAGACAAATGAGTTACAAGCCTTAAATATGCTTCATGGGATCAGTGCCTCCCCTTACATTGTTTCTGGGACTTTGCAGATCAAAGACAACAGCAAAGCACTGACCTGAGCCAATCAACTTCTGCAGACCTGTTTTGTAATCCACAGGGAGAGGAGCCACCATGGGGACCCAGAAAGGACAGTCCCTCTCTCCACAGCTGGACGTGGAGATGAGGTCAGTCTCACTAGCATCAGCCTGGCCAAGTCCTTCCCAGACCACAGACTGCACTTGCACTGCTAAAGTCAACCAAAGTCTTCTCTCGGGAGCAAGGCCTGGCTCCTCAGTGGAAGCAGTCTTCCATCTTCTGGAGATGGAGCAGCTGTCAAGCAATGCTAAAAACTGGAAGCCAAACCTGATGTTGTTTTGAATATACCTGCCTTGAAGTGTGTGTTGCTGTCCAAAAAGTGAAGTGACCCTTCCAAACAGTGCCTAAATGCTGTTGGAACAGACTGGTTTTGGATTCTCCTTGGCACTGGTGGGAAGCCCTTCCTGCCCAGCTTAACGTGGCTGGAGATGGGGGAAGAAAAGGCAAGGAGAACAAAATACTTCACATGCTGTGATTTTTCAGTTCATGAAACAGTATTTCCGTTTTTCCTAGCCCAGGTTTTAAACTACATTTACTACTGCTGCAGCCGCAATTAATATTTCACCTTCCAAAAAGAGGAAAAAAAAAAAATCTGACTTCCCTGTGGATTCCCAAGGAGACATTCCACTCCCATCTGCAATTAGTGGTGGCCTCGGGTAAATGATCTAAAATAGAAATGTTATTTTTGGAATCATGATACCTACTAGTTTTTACTCCCCCAAATGCTAGTTCTTCTTTTTGCTTTGCACTATCATTAAAAATAGAATCCACAATTGCAATGTCACTGCCTTTTGGTTTCTTCCTACAGCGGGACATACGCTATCTTCCCAACTCTATCAACATGAGAAATTATGCAGATTTCTAATCTTGCCAGCAACCAGCAATCAGACTTGAAACACTGCACCCAGCGTTCAAGGTAGACCAGACATGGTTCTACATTATCCTTGTTCTACTGACAAGGAGCTTGAACAACCAGGAGATGGGAGCAGCTCAATTCTTGAGACCCGGATCCAAAACCTGTTGAAGCCACCGCGGCGCGCTCTTCTTATTTCAGATGGGGTTCAGATCAAAAATTCAAGCCTGTATTTAGCATATACGTTACTTTAAACACCTGTTTAAGTCCCACAGAAGTTAGGGAGACTCAAATGCACCTCTCTTCTCCAAGACATCCTCCAGCACATCACAGAATCTGGGCCTCAGAAAACCTGTGAATTACCGTGCTTTTTCATAATCTCACTCACTACGATATTTTTTGAAAGTCATTTAAGATTTGCATTTATCATTATTACACTGTAGACAGTTTGTCCTGGCACTGTACACAGCAAATAAAGCCATTTCTGAAAAAATGGCCCTTGCGATTCACACCTGGCTTGGTCAAAGCTTGGATGGAGCTACCACCTTCATGAAGCAGATGGACAAAGGGCCTGCAGGGCTTTCTCAGGAGAAGGAGATGTCTGACTGGAAAAAATCTTCAAGTCCTTCTCTCTTTTCTGCAGTTCTCCTATGAAGCCTCCCATAAAAAGACCTATACTTCCCACCTGCTCAAGCAGAAAACTGAGGAAGCCAGATGGAGCCATTAAGCCATGCACGGGCAGAAGCCACCACCTTGCTCCCCACGGGGCAGGCGTCGGCACCCCAAGCTGCCCCAGCAACTCCTTCGCAGACCAAAAGCACGCCTTGACCTTGACTGCATTTATGGGCAGGATCAGCAAACAACTGGGCTCGCCGTCCCCGGGTCAGCCTCTCCTTTGCTCGTGTGTGCCGCTCTGAGGGTTTATGACTGCGGAAGCAGAAAGGAAGAGCGGGCACATCAGCTGGTAACAGTTCAGAAACAGATGTACATTCCTGCGCAAAACTCAGACGTGAGCGTATCCAATTACTTTGAAACTGTGCTCTAGCTCCGACCGTCTTATCCCTAAAGCCTCGCTCTCCTTACCTCCCGCCTCTTATCTGCGCCGCTTGCCCGCCGCTCCTTTGCTTTTGATTATAAACTTGTCACTGCAGGGTCGGTGCTTCGGGAAACACCCGCCTGCCGCGTCTGGCCGCGGCTGCGGTGCGACGGGAGGCATAAGGAAACAAAGCCCATAAAGCAGAAGTGCGAGGCAAGACGCGACTGCCTCCGCAAAGGCAGCGCGCGGAAGAGGCGTGCACCAGATCGCATTTAGCGGCTGCTGTAGGGAAGCGTTACGGAATTATCCCCCAAGTCGCACCGAAGGCAAGGGGAAATAAAAAAAAATCAGCTTCGTTAGACCTGGGTACAGTAGAGGCCACTCAATGCTGGATGTGATTTGCGTTGAGATGTTTCTGAAAGGAGAGAGGATGCTTTCCTCTACAGCAACGGGTAGTGAGGAGGAGGATGGTAGTAGGCACAAGAGCATCTTTCTTCTTTCAGTTTGCTCCAAAAATTTGCGTCCCTGGCAGCATCCCCCAGCGGAGAGGAGCTGGAGGAGCGGTCTGAGCGCATCGCAATGCTGTCGCCTTCACTGCCAGGGCACCCAAGCTTCCCCCGCTTTCTCCTGCGGGCGGAGGGAAGGGTGGCAGGGGGTAGAAGTCCAAATGCTCCCCTCGGCAGCGCAGAGGGGCTGAAGGGTGAGTTGCTGGCCAAGCCCTGCCACAGGGACAGCAGGAGCACAGGCTTCCTACAGAGAATAAGCACTGCCCCCAAAGCCCAGTCTGTGTTCCTTTTTTCCCTCTAAATTAGAAATTTTAGGAACCTGGTAATGGCAGTGAAACAGCAGCAGCAGCATAGTAGGTGTCACATTTAAACAGGGCATTAAGCTTTCACCAAAACTACTTTTTACATTGCAGTTTTTATTTCATAACCTCTTTCCCAGCCTGCTGCAGGTAGCAGGAAGGATCCATCCACCCCGTCCTCCTTGGCCAGCGGTACCCTCGCACCACGTGGCTCCCCCACGACCCTCTCAAACTTCCTCCTCCTCCTCCAGGAGGGCCAGAGCACGTTCCACCTGGGCCTGCGCACACGCAGACTGTGCCTTCTGCTCCAAGGGAGGATATTTGCAGTGTTGTTGAGGCTGGACTTTGCTCCGGCACCAAGTGCCAAGTGGGACTCGGCGGCCACGAAGGACACATGTGCACAGCAGTTCCGGAGCGATGCTCATTGGAGCCGGGCTGACAGGCTCCGTCGTTATGACACAGCCGAGTTTCACCATCGATTTCCCCTAGTGAAGCCTGCCTGACACTAAAAGCTTTGCGCGTTTAGAGGTTACGCACAGCAACGGCCCCCCTTAGGGAGAAATCCTGCCCCGCTTTGTCAGGCAAACTCTCCTTCGGGCTCCTTGGGAGAAGCTAGGCAAGGGGCCGTGGCCCTCCGTTTATTTATTTAACATAGCCGTGGCGTGCAGAGGAGTGAGGGGCTGCTCCTGCTCCGCGCCACGCGGAGAGGCACAGCCGAGAGCACGGGGCGCAGCCGCCGCTCGGCGGGACCAGGACCACGCCAACGCGGCTGCCTGCTTTTGCCACCGCGGCTCCAACGCGATGCCCAGGAGCTGCGTGTCTCCCGCCGCGCTCGTATGGGCTCAGCGGTTACCACAAAGGCAAAACGCCCGTGCCAGCTGAGGATGGGGCGTTTCGAGGTCCAGCCACCAAAACCCCTCCGTCTCCGACCCTGGGAAGGACCAAGTCCCACCCCACGGAGATACTTCACTCCCTGGGAAATCAAGTCCTGCCTTCAGGGGCAAAAGAAAGACGCTGAATAAACGCTGAATAAATATTAACACACGTTGGCGGGGCGGGGGGAGAGAAGAGGCAGCGACGCGCAGCCCTGCTCGCTCAAGCTTGGGTCTGCTCCCGTCGCTGCTGGTGAACACAGAGCAAAGCGCAGCCCTGCTCCCTCCCTGAGCAGCCTTTCGCAGGCGCCTATAGCACCTTCGGGCAGCAGCCCCGCTGCCCTCCCGTGCCCCACGCATCCCCGCCAGTCCACCTCAGCTTACCCCCGCCAATGCAGCACGAGCACGCGGAGGAGCCGGCGCCGCTCGCAGGGCACCCGCTCGCTGGGAGAGCCACGCTCTCCGCGGCTGGAAAGCGGAGGTGCCCCTCCAGTCTTCAGCGATGGTTTCTCTTAATATTTGGAAACACAGACCAAATACCCCTTGCCAGGGGCGGTTTTGCCCCCCGAGGTGCAGTCGCACATCAGCACCGCTCTCAACGGCGGTTTATTTCGCTTACGGGGATGGGCGAGGGGCCGTTACTCAGGTTTCTCCGTTCTAAGTGTCGTCTGCCTAACTCAGCCGAGGGCGGCATCCGCCTGCGGGTCCGGGGGGCCGGCAGACCCCATCCCAGCCCCCTGCGCTCACGGGCCTGCAGGTCACAGAGACAGAGCCGTTGCCAACCCTCTGCCTCGTCTGCCAGCCCCGAGCCCTTCTGGAAAGCCGGCTTTGGGGTGCGAGCAGGAAAGGAACCCGTCCCATCTGACTCGCCAGGGTCTTAAATTGGATTAAAAATCTATTTGCAGAACCGCCTTGCTTTCCGACTTCTGTGCTGCACCTGAAAACCTTTCCTTTTGAAAGCAAACACAGGCTCTCCCCAGGGGCTGCCTGGGGAAGTCTTTCCACTATAAACATTACCTACCAGTAGTGGAGTCAGCCCCAGGCAAGCCAAAATTCCTTCTCCTACCAAAGGAACACTTTCCAATCAAACCAGACATTATTTTTTCCATTAATGAGTGTTGATACCTACTGGAAAACTTTGCAAAGAAATCCACTCCTAACTAATTCTTCTGATACAACATCTACATTTTACAAGTTTCGTTTGTCTTATTTATTTTTATTGTTATCGTTTTATTTTATTTTCCTGCTCCCTATTGAAAACATGATCTTTGCTGCTCAGGAATGCATCTGTTCCTGCAATTTGGGCTGTAACTGAAATCAGAGGTTCAAATCTGATTTTGCTCTGCCTTAGCTCCACGGAAGCAAGCAGACTTTTCCCACATTTTCCCTGGTGTGATGGAGAGGAAAAATAGATCTGTCGTCTTCTGTTTGATACATCAGAAACCCTGGAGCCGCTACTATGATCTGTATGTGCTGGGGTACCGTGATTTCAGCGGCAGGACATTCTGGAGGAAAAGACACCCTCCTACCTACCTCTGCTCTTGCTTCCCAAAAAAGCACTATTTAGTATTAAACGGGGGAGAAAAATGGCAGGCAGATGGGCTGTGTCGCCAGCATCGCCTCTCCGGTGTACCCCGTGGGGTTTTCTACGAGCTATCAGCTGCTTTCCACACGACCCGTGTTTTGGGCTCCACTGGCTCAGCACAGAAGGGTCTTTCCATGCCCCCCACAAATAGGGAGCTTGAAGGGGCTTCCCCCCCGTCCCCAAACCTCAGCCCTTCCCGCGGCTCGGCGCGCCCCAGCGAACCTCCGCCACCCCGAGGTCACCCCGCCGGAGCGTCTGCGCGGGGCAGGGGTCCGGGAGCGGGGCGCCGCGGGGCCCCCGGCACCGGCACGGCAGCAGCCGCGGCGGGACAAGGGCGAGACGGGGCACGAGTCTCGGCCACGTAAGGGCTCGCCCCGACTCGGGCAAGGTACCGCCGCAGCCCGGCCGCGGAGCTGGGCGTCGGACCCTCGGCGCCACGGGCCGGGGGGCAGCCCGCAAGCAACCCGCGCCCCCAAAAACCCCGGCAGGCAGGGTTACCCCGGCAGGGTGCTGCAGAATTCAGCGTCTCCGGGGGCGGGGGTGGCAAGGGGGTGGTCGCCAGCTATCTTTTATTCGAGGTGCATTCCCAAGATTTTAGTTAAGTGTAACATAAAACTGTGAAAGTTTAGCGGGGGAAAAGCTTTCCTCCCACCGACCCAGCCGGCCAATCAGAAGGGAGCTCCGCACCTCCCTCACTTCTGACAACTATTTAGCAACTGAGCTCAGCTAAAGTTTCCAAAAAGTTAGAATAACTTCCTCTCTCCGAGACCTCAACTTTTTGCACAACCCCGGTCCTTGAAATAAGAGCCCTTCAAGCAACCTGGAAAACGTTTGGTCAGCAAAAAAAAAAAAAAAAAAAAAAAAGAAAAAAAAAAAAAAAAAGCCCTCCTGTTTTTCCAAAGGATCTGTCTCAGGAATTTAAAGCACATTTAAGACACACACACACTCACATAACATAAGGAGGGGGGGAAAGTCTCTTCCCCTCCCCTTCTTGCAGAAAGCATGGAAGAAAGCTCCAGTTCTCCTGTTTCCCCTGTGGATAGCTTGGGGACCAGTGAAGAGGAGCTGGAACGGCAGCCAAAGAGATTTGGCAGGAAGAGAAGATACAGTAAGAAGTCCAGCGAAGATGGCAGCCCCAACCCAGGGAAGAGGGGGAAAAAGTCCAGTCCCAGCTCCCAATCTTATGAAGAACTGCAGAGCCAGAGGATCCTGGCCAACGTCAGAGAGAGGCAGAGGACTCAGTCACTCAACGAAGCTTTTGCCGCCTTGAGGAAAATCATCCCCACTTTGCCCTCTGACAAACTCAGTAAAATCCAGACCCTCAAGCTGGCGGCGCGGTATATAGACTTCCTCTACCAGGTGCTACAGAGCGACGAGATGGACAGTAAGATGACGAGCTGCAGTTACGTGGCTCACGAGAGGCTGAGTTATGCCTTCTCCGTATGGAGGATGGAGGGAGCGTGGTCCATGTCGGCCTCCCACTAGCCACCGCCCGGGCCAGGCGAGCCCAGCTGCCGAAGGGGTAGGTACCGATTTCTCTTCTCCTGGATGATGCTTCGCATCTGTCTCGGCCGTGGGATGGGGTGCCCACGGCTCCCCGCACCGGCTTCGTCGTGGGGCTCGGTCCTGCCCCACGGAGAGAGGTGGCACGGCTTGGTGGGGAGTGGGGATGCTGCTGGTTTGGGGCCACTGACCCAGAGGCGAGAGAGGCAGTGCAAATCTGTCCGGTTCCCTCCCGCTCCCTCATGCCTGCGAAAATTAAAAAAAAAAAAGAAACTTCCAGGCAGGCAAGTCAGATATGCCCCATTTTTTTAAAAAAAACAGGCACGTTGCTGCTCCGCAGGGATGGGGGAGCTGAGAGGGGACTGGTGTTGAGAGCTGGCTGATGAGGGACAGAGGGGGGAAAAAAAAACCCTATTGCTGCATGAGATTTGCCAGAAAGTGTTGCTTCAGGGAAGGGTTTTGAGAGGAAAAGGCGATCGGCACAACAGGCTGACAAGGGGATCCGAAACAGCTGCTGCCCCGCTCCACGGGCCCCCGCGCCCAAAAAACCCGGTGCCGAGCCATCGGCTCCCGGGGCAGCCGCGTCCTTGCCTGGCCGGAGGGCGACCAGGGGGTCCGCGGGACCCAAGCGGGTTTCGGCGATGAGTTTGCCCCAGGTTGCCTTTCTCTTAAAAGAAACGAGCGGCAGATGTCGGCTGCAACCCCAGGCTGTGCCCCTTCCCCCTCTCACAATAAAAAGCAAACAAAGATAGAAGAAACTCCGCCAAATTTTGTTGCATTTGTTGAGTTTCCCTTCCCTAAAGTGCGGGTAAAGCGAAGGCTGGTGTTAGACTTTTCTAGGCTGGGACTTAGTTTCTTATTTACTCTCAGCACTAAACCCTTCCTCATCGTTTTCCATTAGCAGAAAGCTACTTCCTCTTATGTTGCCTTTGTAATATTTGGGGAGGGAGGAATAAACAGTAAGAAAGGAGGGGGAAAAAAAAAAAAAAAAGGCCCTTAATAACACCCTCATCTCAAGCTAATTAAACAGAGCAGCTCTGCGTTGTGTCAGCCAGAGTTTGCATACGGCCGGTCGCTCTCTGGGGCTCGGGACATAAAGCAGAGCCCGCGAACCCATTTCGCCAAGCAAACACTCGAAAGGGAAATTTGCCCCCGCCTCGTAACGTCGCGCATGATGTAAAATGAAATAATTTCATCATGCAGAGAATCCGCTCCTTAAAGGCAAAAAGAAAGTTTATCGCAGCCCATGGGCCAGGCTTTTTTTTTAAAGAGGCAAATCCACCTTTGTTTTAGCAGCCATAAACGACCCATTTTAAAGAAAAACAACCCTTGATGCAACTACAGTACCTTGTTTGAAAAAGCCAAAAAGCGTTCAACCAGGGCTTACTAGTATAAAACACAGACTTAAAACCATTTACAAACCACTTCAATGCCTTTCGCTCTCATCCCAAAACGGTTTGCATTTTGGTGCCGCAATTAGGGTTTCCACGCGCTCTTCTGCAGAGCCCCCCCAAATGTTCGGCTGTTCGAAAATTGGTTGCTCTACTCATTGCACAAGCTGTCTGTTGTTCAGTTTTATTTAAATAGGTAACACTGCTGTTGTGGGGATTATGGCTATTGCTGGTGTTACTATTTTTTGCATGCTGTGCCCTAATTTCAACTGTAAAAAAGCCAGAGTCGAATCGCTTTTTAAAAGGATAAACCCTCAGTTTATAAAACAGAGTGCTTTTTCCCAGGCTAATCTGGCTAAAAAAGCTGCAGCAAATAGATTTAAAAAAAACACACGCACAAAAAGCCAGGCTTCTTGTCAAAAACAGATGTAAAATATCCTGAACACATATTTCTTCAGTAGTTTAGATTGGCTGAATAGTAGAGTGCCAGGATGGAACAATGCATTTATTCTGTTGTTTCCTAAATGATGTGCTGCCATTAGCCAAGGGTGTTTTTAAAACCGTTATCTAATATACAACCATTCCTCTCTATCACATGGTACTTCAAGCAGTAAAAGTGATTTTTTTAAATAGGGTTAAAAAACCCCAGGTATCCCTTGCATTATTATTAGCATTGCTCCGATGAGGCAGGTTTTGTGCGCAGATACTCAGATTGTCCCTACCTAAAAGGAGTGCGACGTTTCGGACCGCGACGTAAAGCCAAACCCCAACGCATTTTCGGTTTGCTTCAGAGTGAACCAATATTCGGCGTCTTTGCCATAACCCGACCTCCAGCCCGGCGGTTCGAGGTGGCTTTTTGCCCTGTGGTTGCATCCCCTGAAGGTCATTTTTCCCCGGGTCCCCGGACTTTTCCCCCTCGCCTCTCCTTTTTGTGCCTGTGTGTGCATGCACACGCGTGCGGTTGAACTGTTGAAAACGTTGTTGACAAATGGCCTGGTGTGGTGCGGTGTGGTGTCAAATTGTATCGTTTATGGTGACAAAAATTACGTCTGCCAGCCAAAAAAAAAAAAAAAAAAAAGACAAGATCCTTGAGAAACCCTCTTAAAATGGGCAAACTTAGCTGAGTGGTGTGTCATGGATTCGACATCGGTCTGTCCCGGCCGGAGGAGATTTTATGCATAACAGGGGAGCAGCCTGTGCGGTCTCAAGGGCAAAAAACCCTCAAACCCTTAAGAAATTGCTCTCTGAATTTGGGATGGGCTCCTGCCTTTGTGAGGCTCTAGCAAGCACTACAAACGTTGGGTGAGCACGAAGGGGTGAGCTCCGTTTGGGCTGGATTGCCACGGCCATCCTCCCTTTTCCCTGGATTTTGGGGAGAGCTCAGCAAGGAAGGGGCTTCTCCTTGGAGGAACGGTCTTTCCCCTTCGGCCACAAAAAAAAAAAAAAAAAAAAAAAAAATTCAGAGGAGCTTTTTGATTAGAAAATCAGAGCCTTGGGAACTGGTAAAATGCCACCTGGCCTTTGCGAAGGCCAGCAGGTCACTGCTGCTCGCTCCTCTGGCCACGAGAGGTTTTCCTGTTCTGCTCCGTGTAATTACGGACAACTCACTCCGGTAGTTTCAAGAGAAGCAGGCGCAGCTTTGCGCCGCTATTAGTGCGACGGGATGCTTCAGACGTGCGAAGCTGAGCCTTCCTCCCCCAGATCTCCCCATCCTCACCGCCAGCACCTGTGCCCCTTCCCTCGCAGCCACCTTTCTCTTTCTCCTTCAACGTGTTCAAGATGCTCTAAACCGCAAAATAAAATCAGGAGAAAAGAATATATGTTTCTTGTTATCCCATTGAGTAGGAAGAACACCCTCCAACCGGGATGTCAGGAGCATCAGCAAAACGTAAAGGATGACACAGTCCTAACCCCTGTACCAGTAAGACCAGTCTGCCAGCATCCCCCTTCTTCCCGCTCCCCGCAGCGGGGCTTGGGATGAGCCCTTTGCCTCTCCCGGGCCGGCACTCGCACTAATAACGCCTTTCCCATCTTTTTTTGTCCTGGGGAAGCTGCCTGCAGCGTATGCGTGTGAAGCACAGCCCTCTTACCACTGCCCCTCCAGACTCCAGGGCCGCTTCCAGAATAACATGCTAGCATCCTACTTAACTCCGTCCTTAAAGCAGCAAACAGATGTTATCTCTGCTGGCCCTGGGAACAACCTAATTCTACAGTTTATGAGAGCAGCGCAGTTAACCAGGGGTGTTGTGACACTGGAACTAAGCCCTTTTTGTCCCAAAAGCCCTATTTTTTTTTAATACGCATCCTTAGAAAAATGTAAATATGTTTCCTTGACAGGAAGGATTGTAAAGTTTGGTATTTACATTAATCGGCTTGTAGCGGGGGGTTTTCATCTTGGTGCATTTAAAAGCCCAGCAAAATGCATTTTGGATCTTCTGTTTACATTCGTGTCTTTTCTTGGGAAGGAATAAATCTGTTCCACAGCCGACACCAAACACATTGCAGCCAGCAAACGCTCAGGCTCAGAGCCCTTGGAAAGGGAGGGTGCAAGGAAAACGCTCTGGAGAAGGAGACACGCAAAAGACAAATCTGCCACAAAACGCGCATAAAGTAATTCCCTGTGAAAAAGAGTTAGAGACACATGTGGCAGCAGGAAAGTTTTGGGTGAAAACAGAAGGACCGCTTGGAAAAGCGGCAAAAGCGTGTTATTACTTCATCTGCCGGGGCCAGGGCTGTGGTAAAAGTCCTATCGGGAGAGATGTGCATTGAAGGGTCGTTAAGCGAGCGGTCAAGGCGCGCGTTTCGGTTAAGTAGACCTAATTTGTCTCCGAATTAGTCACCCTCACACCGGTCGCCCGTGCGGAGTAGCTCTAATTTTAAGAGCGTAAGAAAGCCTCCTCGTTAAAACGAAGGGGAAGGTGGCAACGCTTCTCCTTTGCCAACCTCCCTTCGCGTTTCTTCCTTCCGCGCTTTTCAGGACGTATTTTATGGAGTTAGAGGTAGCAGGGATAAATTAGCCTTGGGGATCACAGCAGCCTCTTAGAGCTGGGACAGATCCTGCAACCACCGCTGAAATCTCTTTTGGGGACGCTTCTTGTCACTCCTTCCCCTTAGCAATATAATTACTTTTTATAGCTGTAGCTCTGCGAATCATTTCCATGTGGTTCGGCACGACTTTCGCATCTCCAAGCCTGAAATCTCCAGAATTTATGTCTCGCTGCAGAGCCGTAGGAATAGTTTGACGGGGCCACGAAGATGTAAGGGAACGCCGCCGCAACCCCGAGCGCGAAGCGAGCTCGACGTGTAATCAGGGAATTCCAGCTGCCGGTCAGGGAAAACACACATTTCGGGGAGCTTTTCCCCCCCCGCCCCTTCTCTCCAGGCTTCACAGAAGATAAAGGGGGTGGGGGAAGCCGATTAAAATAAAGTCCTGTGCCATGAAAAACACGCCGGGCCGGATCCTCAGCTGGCTCCGGGCATCCTTGCTGCTCCTTGCTGGCTGACGATGCCGGCAGACAATGCCGGCAGACATCTCAGTGGGTTGCTCCGAGTGACTTGGAGAGTGCTCTACACCACCAGTTATGATTTACTTCTTGGGCAAATTTGGAAGTGAGGAAAAACAAGAAGTCCTAAGCAGCCTCGTGCTAATTAACGATTAGCTCTCAAGGATTAAAACAGTAAAAATATTTGCTGGGGAAAAGAAAAACTCAAGGAATTTAATTAGATTTGTAGCAGTAGAAGATGACCACTCAGCAACAACAACTAATCACACACAAATAACAAATTAACTCAGCCAGCCAATAAATCAAAGCAAGGCAGCCCTTGCCCTCATGCCCGTCTCTTTAACCACTTCCACGCCAGACCTGGCTGACGGCAGCCCGTGGCCAGCAACTCTGCCATCAGGGCCAGCTTTTGGAACGTCCTCGTCCCTCTCCCGATACGGGGAGTCAGTTAAGCTGCAAAAAAACGCTCTTCTCCAGCAAAGCATCCCCTCAGCTGCGCTCTTTGTTAGGCTCTGCTCAACCTCCCCGGCACTTGTATTTTCTCTGCGTGCACGTGGCCGGGTGTGCAAGGCGGGGGTCAGGGCTCTGCTAGCTCTTGGGGATGTGCTTCTCCACCTGCATGACAGCAGGGTTTTCTCTGGGGGGTTGACTGGTAAAATAGGAGGACCTCCTCTTGATTCCGCACCCTCCCCGCAATCTGTCACCCTTAGAGTCAAAGGCTTTCAGCGTTTAGCAGTAAGGAGGGTTTTTCCTCAGGCAGGGGTGGGGGGGAATTAAAATCAGCCTTCCTCCTCTGAAAATGAGGTGTCACGCCACGGGAAGCAGCACCAGCATCCTGGAGACACGAGCACCTTGCTGGAGGAGGGTGCAAACAGGACAGGGAGGCTTCTGGCACCACTCCTGTGCTGAAGTTAAACAAGCAACAGCAACTCTTAAGCCCTGTTGCTAACAGAGGGTTTCAGAGGCCACTAGACCCCCCACGGTCCTCTCCGAGGTCTGAGCTTTTGGGGAGTGGGATGAAAAAAAAGATATTTTGATGTAATTCTCCAAACTGAACCCAGGAAAGGCAGCACCAACCCAGAAGCCGGCGGGTGCCTGTCAGTGCCACGGGCTGCGGTCCTTCCCCGTGGGCTGGGTCTCCCCGGGAAGTGGGCAGCCGGGCATCCCCAGGCCGCTCGCAGGAGCTTCGTTTGTGAGCCTTCACGTGACTGGGGATTATTATTTTGTTTTTTTGTTGGCTAACGTATTTCGGCAAGGGATGGGAGTTCAGCAGACCCAGTCTCCCACAGCTTGCAAAAGAAGCGATCGGACGTCAAAAAGAAAATAAGCCTTGAGGCCTGTGCTGTACGGTGAGCTGGAAAGGAGCTACAGTCCCTCCTCTTCCTCCCGTCTTCTCTTCTCCATCTTTTAACCACAGCTTAGAAAACAGAAGAAAGGGGGGTGCAGGGGGAAGAGACAGATGTCTACTGGTTCAGCTTGATATATATTTACTGGAAGAGGTCCAGTAAGTCTGTACTAGCTTTAATTGAATTCTTAATAAGATAGTTTTGCCTTGTTAACTGCCACCCCCAAGAAGAAGCTTTACCATTTCCTTAAGAGATAGACCTGCCAAACGCCTGCTTTAAGATGTATGAATTAGGTTCCAGATTAATTTAACCGCCAAAAATCCTCATGCGGTAATTTATGTGATTGTGCCTTTGGTTTAAGCTGTTGGGACCTTCTTTAAAGTCATATGTGTGTGCTTAAATATAAATAAAGCTAATTGCTCAGCTAGGAGAGATGTGGGGGGATTGTGGCTGTACTGGGGTTCCTGTTAAAAAAAAATCAGCTAATCCAGTTTTGGACTAGCTCATCAGCTAATAAGAAAATAAGCTAATTTTCCAGTTTGGAAAATTCGGGAGGGTGGGATGGAGCCAGAGAGAGGCTTTCACACAGAAAGTGGTATTTTACATGACTGGGGGATTCCCCGACGTATCCGCATCCAGTGTCCCTGACACCAAGCTCCTTAATAAAATTAATCTGCAGAGGGATCTCGCACAGCCACAAGCACGCACGTTTAAGACTGACCCTTATGGCATGTTTCGTGAGCAGCGTGATGAAATCTCACTGCGTAATACGGCTCATAAGAAGAAATTCCTGGCCAGGAGGGAAGACTTAGAAAATTAATGGGGATGTTAGGAAAAAAAAAACACCCAAGGGCAGATGCAGGAGAAAGGCAAACGCATACATTTAGCCTTCGGCAACGAGGTGGTTTATCTTCAGTTAATAAGGATTTTAATCCCCCTGCAGAAAGCCTGCCCGGGGAGTGCTGCAGCACCCCGGCACCCCCCGGCCATCACCCCACAGATGCTGTTGGGACACATGCTCACCCCACGGCACAAAACGCTCGCCCGAAAGGCGCTCAGGACAGAGAAACAGCAAAACAGTGTTTCGGCATCAAAAGGAAAGCGGTGCAGCGCAGAGGACCGGCAAGGGAACAGCGTTGTTGCCGGTCCTCTGCGCTGCACCGCTTTCCTTTTGAGGTCCAAATGGCCGTCCCACCACGTGCTCTGCCAAGGGCAACGTGTGGGGAAAAAAAAACCCCAACATATATATATAGCATTTATGCAAGTGTCGCCCATTTCAGAATAAACTGTAGGCTCGCGTTGGGGCATTCAGAGCGAAGACCCTGGGAAAGAGGTGCTGCAGAGCTGCGCGCATGGCGCAGCCCAGGAGGAGCCCCGGCACCCATGGGTGCTCGGCGATGCCACCCACCCCACGCGCAAGGGCAGTGCTGTTGCGTGTGTGTCCCCCCCAGGAGCACACCCTGCTGCCAGCATCGCTGCAGGCACAGCGGGACTCCCAGGAGAAAAGCACCCAGGGCACAATCAAACAGTTAAATCAAAGGCATTCAATTGGGGAAATAATTTTGGCGAGTCGAAACCAAGGGCCTGTCTCCTTGCATCCATTTTGCACGCTTCCCACCGGGACACCCGGCATCTCCTCACCAAGTACGCACCAAATCGCATCCTGTAGGCGCTTTTTGCCAATTCTTGTGTCTTTGCCAATTCTGAAGCCTTTCTTCCCCCGCAAACGCACAGGCAAGTTTGCCCAGTGGGCTGGGACGCACCAGACCCGGGTGGGTGCCACGGCGTGGGGCAGGAATTGAGAATTGCCCTTGCAGGAGCATCCGTGCGCAACCAGAGAGTTTTCGGCTATGGCAGTGCTGCCAGGAGCACCAGGGAAACACCACCATGGAATCTTCCCAGCAAAATACCAGGGCATAAAACTACATGATAAAAGCAGGGCAGATGAGATAATATTGTCTTAATAAACCCCTATGCATACAATGTATTAAGGTGTATTTTTTACACTTTAGCTAGGATGGTTATTCTGCATCTGTTAAATTTATTATTTTGTCTGATGAGCTCAGGAAATTTGTAATATCACCAAGTCCTTTTTGCTGCCTCCAATCGGAGACGCGATTCTTCGGGCACAACCCTGCAGTCTTCGCATTCAAAGCTCTCTTCCAGCTCAGTGGAGTGTTATGCACTGAAAAACCTGATATTTTGCAAGAGGTTTTTCATCCTTTGCCACAAGAAAGGGCTGTTTAATAGATTCCCGTTATTACCAGCACTAAATAACCCCTCTTCTATACTGTATGGGTTTGAAATCTTCACTGTTGGAGCGGAGCGCGGCTGAGCATCTACTTTCTCTCCACCTTCCTCGTAGACAAGTGGCGAGCTTGCACTTGGGTTTTGACGCAGAAAGGTGGTCCAGGGCACCGGGTTTTGCACCGTTCAAGCCACAATTTGTGCGCCAAGAGCAACAGAGATCGGGCACCCCTCCCCAGCGATCCCCTCAGAAATTAAGCAGCACATAATGTAGCAATCAATACTTTTTGTGATAACTTAATGCGCGCAAAGGAGTAACTCGCCGCTGTTTTACGTGTTCGTGCCAGGGAAATTAGTGGTGGACAGTGCCATAAAAAGACCTTGTCACCCCAAAATATAATTACAGGTACCCCCAGCCAACAAATGCCACATGCCTCAGCAGCATTCTTAGCCGTGAATTGGGAGCTCAAAACGTGCCGATTTTCAACAGGGCCGAGTTAATCTGAAAATTTTACCTGTAAGCACTGTTACTTTGTAAATCAGGCAACACTGTCACTCTTGGTGGGCAGCAAAAGGTAAATATTTTAAAGCGTTTGAGGAGCGAAAGGGAAACAGGCAGGTCTTTGAAAATTGTAGCTATTTCTTAGCCGTGAATTATGTCAGAATGAAAGTGAAATACTTGGCTTAAAACACAGCAGTCTTCAAATACATTTCCCTTTTTTGATACCGGTTTATTGTTCTCAAATATATCATTATTGGCCCACTTTCTGCTGCAATTAGAAAGGTTTTTATAAGCACCCAACAGCACCTGAGCAGGTACACGTAGAAGTCCCGAGCACATTTATTAAATCTGCCCATTCATCCCAGCTCCTATGGAAAATAAACCTCCTGTTTATAGCACGCTCAGCGCTATTTCCTAATGCTATAATTTCCCCAGCCCTGCAAATCAGTTGCAGTGTATTTTTGTTCCCCAGTGCCGCTTTTTTTTTTTAATCTTTCATTTAAACACTACTACACAAGTTCTTAGGCAGCTCTAGCAGCATCGGCATTGTTTTAACACACAAAACTTCTTTCTAGATAGAGAAATCCATCGGCTCCCCCCTTGGGTTACTCTTCCACTGCACCGAGCGGTCTGTCCTTCAGCTCCTCATTTCAGGCACAGCCTTAAGGTGGCACACATGGCCAAAATATTTCAAAAAAAAAGGTTTTTTCCGGTTGTCTCTGCTGTGCCACGCCAGCAGAGCCAGCCGGACAAAGAAGCCCGGAGAACTACAGGGGAGCCATTCCACGCAAGCTTCCCCGTTGCGTGTAAACACGCGGCTTGCCCGCCCTACGTTAGACGGCCGCGGTACAAACCCACCTTCACATGGTGTCTTGAAGAGGTCCTCCAAACGGCACCCTCCCCACAGGAGGGCCGCAGGCACAGCCGACCTGTCCCTTGGGGCTGGCAGGAGTACCCACCGCGGGCAGGCCACAGGGACCGCGCAGCAGCACAGGCAGCGAGCACGGGGCAGGCCGGGGCAGCCTCAGCCATGCCACAGAGCCCTTTTTCATGGGACGCGGCCAGCGCGGCCCGGGTGTGCTCCGGGAGGCAAGGGCCAAGGCCACCACAGTGGATGAAGACAGGGACTGGAGGGCAGGGAAGCTTCCTGGAGCTCCGTCCTGGTGGCCAGGCCAGGACACGGTGCCTGAAGCTTTGCGGAGGATTTGGATGCTGGGGCCGCTTGGGGCACAGGCGAGTTTTGAGTTGCTCCACCATGCTTTGCAGATGCAAACACGACCAGCGAGGCACCTGCGGCTCCGCAGTCGTGGCACGACCAGGGAGGTGACTCGGGAAGGTCGTTGGCCCAGTGGCGTCACACACAGCAGGGCTTCCCCCCCCGGAAAACATGCCGCTTCCAGCCGCCTCACTTCCTGCAGGCATGCGCTGGCCATGGCACGGGGAAGTCCGCGCCAGGAAAGGCAAACCAGCCCCGAACGTAGCTCCGGCCCGAGCGCTCAGCCCTTCGCAGGCACTGCTGGGACCCCAGCCCCACAACCCTGGTCCCCCCACAGCCCCAGCACCTCCTGGCCGGAGGGGAGCCCTCCTGAATTTGGGCTCTCCACCTCTCCGGCTGCCAACATCCCGGCACCACGTAGGGACGGAGCACCACCAGGTTTTGCACCTACAGGTCCAAGGGACATCAGACAGGGCTGCGAGGCAGATGAGGCTGTTCCATTTTCATTTTCTTAGGAAACTAAGAAAAATTTTTTTTTAAAAAAAAGAAAAACAGCATTTGGCAGCAAGCAGAGAGTGGGGATCCCTGCCAAGGCCTGGACAGCTGTACCTTCTTCGCTAGCAAGTTGTGCGATCAGCAAGGGCTGTGCTGAAAGCCAAGAGGAGTTACCATAGCTGCCACATTGCATTTTGCTGATCCTCCCTCTGGGAGACACCTTAAAGAAACAAACCCACCCTAACAGCTACGCCAGCGCTCGCGCTCCGCCGTGCATCAGAGGAAAACTATGGGTGACCTCTCGGGGTTTGTGTGTTGTGCTGTTCTTCCTCCCCCCCTCCTCTTTCCCCGATCTCCAGCCTTTCTAATCCAAGACAAGGCGAGGAGGAGGAGGAGAGTAGCTTTATACAAAACTGGTTTTCCCATTTTCTGCAGCCTTGCTCGCGCACAAAAACACCACCCGCCCCTCCCATTCACAGCCCCGGCAGCGCTCCCATGGCCGGACCGTCCCGACAGCTTGAAATAACCCAGGAAATTGTGCAAAAACCCCAGCGGGTCCAATCCTGCCTGGCTGGACGCACGCACAGTTCTGCAGCCAGGACCAGCCAGCCCCAGTCTGTGCCCTTGTACTGCAAAAGTCTTGAAGCTTTTGTCTGGTGGGGTCTTAAAAATAGCAGAGGGGGACATTAATAATAATTAAAAATAGCAGAGGGGGACACGTCAGGAGGAGGGAGGGAGACGTGGTGGGCGTGGAGGAGCTTTGAGGAGCCCCAATGGGCTGTGCCCAGCAGATATCCGCTGGGAGCATTCCCGCAAGTCCCAGGCAATGGCTGGGGGAAACCTCCGCTCCCCTCCCAGCAGAGCAGGTAAAGAAGTGAAAGGCTCTCAGATTTCTTTTTGCACAGAAGAAAAGTTTTCCTCCTTTTTTCCCCTCCTAAAGAGGCCTATTTCCAGGTGTTACCCCTGCTCTATCCCCTACATGCCAGCCAAGCACTCCCCAGGCTTCAAGCTTTCTTTTGAAGCTCATCAGCCAAACAGCCTTCTGACCTGCATAGCCTTCTTTCACATGTCATGCCACGTGTATTCTTGATTCCATTATAAAACGCATTTTCCTTGGAAGTATCTTTTGGAGTTGTTTTCAAGGAGCTGCGCTTGCTCCCAAGCCATACTGAGGTACCAATCCCCAAACCATTGCACAGACATCCCAGCGATGCATAGACATATTTAACCGCTCTCCACAACCTGGCAGCCCCATCAGTAGCAGTTACCCAGGCTCAGAGAGACCTGTTTGATGGAAGAGGTGGAAAGTCACAGGAGCACAGCACAGCTTGCTCCTGGGCTCTTGCTGACTCAGCATCGGCTGGCACTAGAGGGCGGGGTACACTATATTAAGGAATAAGGTGGGTTTGAGGTTGCTTTCAAAGGGCACATCTCATGTGTGTCTAACAGGGAACAGGCAGTGTACATGGGAGCAGCCAAGAGGACCCAAATTTTGCGCAGAGCAGGTCCCACAGCAGTGATCATCAGGACAAGAGTCTCCCAAGTTATTTAATTTAGCATCAGAATACCAAGTGACACCCAGAGGCACTTCCACCACGTTGCAGTCACAGCTGCCTGCTGCTTTGCTAGCCACAGAATTCAAGGTGAAGCGTTTTGCCTTGCAAAGGGGATCACAGAATCATTAAGGTTGGAAAAGACTTCTAAGATCATCGAGTCCAACCATCAACCCAACACCACCATGGCCACTAAACCATGCCCTGAACTGCCACATCGACATGGGTTTTTAACACCTCCAGTGATGGTGACTCCACCACCTCCCTGGGCAGCCTGTTCCAATGCTTGACCACTCAGTAACAATTTTTTTTTTCCTAAGATCTAGTCTAAGATGCTCTGAGCAGCATTTGCTGACACTCACGAGTCTCTGATCAAAAGCGTTTGGCAGATCCATGCAGCAGGCACAGACAAGCTACACTCCAAGCGCTGTAGCTCATAATTGTAAGCTCATAAGGAAATAGCCTTTTTCATGCACACCACCCAGCTGATGCTCAGGCAGTTGCCAACACACTCAAAACTTTTGTTTTTAAGTCTCATTATTTTCTCTGGTGTGTTTTTCTACGTATACAAAGCTGTACTGTCCTCATCCTAACAGAGGATTTTTAGGTTAACTCCAAACAAAACAAGCACAGGTTTACTCCATTCCTTTATGGACAGCCACTTCAATAAACCACCAAAATTTTAAGATTACTCCAAGCAGGTCATGCAGCGCAGTCCTTTCATTAGTGAAAGCCTCATAGGATTGGCAGGCTTCAAGAGCAAGGTAATTTGTGGTCTAAACACAAGAAAAACTTCTCTCAAGCCTCCCAGGCCTCCTTGCAGGGAGGCCCTAATCCCGCAACCACGGCACGCCGCTCTGCGTGGACACCCCGTATGCAACAGCTGAAAACACTCCTAAAATAGAGTAGTTTGGGCTGGAAGGGACCTTTAGAGGTCATCTCGTCCAACCGACCCGCACTGAGCATCTTCAACCAGAGCCGATTGCTCAGAGCCCCATCCAAGGACGCAGCCCGTTCCCACCAGCAGCTCAGGTGCCAAGGGACAGTGGGGCAGGCTCTGGCCCGCTAGCCGAGGTCCCTCCTTGGGGCAGCCCTTTATAGCCGAGCCTCTCTGCTAATTGCACGGACAGCAGCTCTTCTCCTTCGTTACCACGTGCCATTTGGTGCAGCGGGGCCGGCAGGCTTCGCTCTCCTTGCGCCCACGGCCCATCCTGGGGACACTCATCCCCCCCACGCCCTAAAGGAAGGGGCCGGGCTGAACCCACTCCTGGTTCAGCTTGCCTGTATGGTTTTGGTTGGTGGATGGTGCCTCAGTTTCCCCTCCGAAAAGCAAACGCTAATACTTTTCCTTCGAGTGCCTGTTGCCCACCCATCTTGTAACCTCCCCGTGAGACAGGATCTTCCCACAAACAGTACGTGTGGAGAAGGGACCCACATCCACCAGGCTGGTTCTGCTCTGCCCAGCCCCGTGCCTCCCAGCCAGCCCACCTGCCTTGCCTTTTGTCCCCCAGCGGTGCACAACATCCTCTCGGTACCCTGTATTTTTAGGTGCTTTTTGCACCCAGGATCTGACCACTGACAAACAGAACCTAGCTCTGCCCCAGGGCCAGGCTGAGCAGCCTATCGACAGCAATTTATATGCATTTCACAGCTCCTCGTTTCAGCGATCTAAATTGCAGATGTGCGCTGCAGATTTGGAGAGAGACGAAACGGAAGGAAAAAGGTTAAGCAGCTCTGTGAGTCACTCCAATGCACAACCTAGTGTTGATTTAGAAGCCTACCTCAGCAGTAAATACAGAATAAAGTTCTCCAAACTGCTTAACCTTTTGTATTCTGGCCAGCAAAACAAATAAATGAGAACAAAACATCCCTCCAGAGTCAGAAAAAGCAACAAATCTGGAAAACCCTGCAACGGATTTAGTACCAAGGGGAAAAAAAAAGTCACCCAAAACAAATGATCTAAAAAAGAGGGGAAAAAAGAAAAAAAGCAGCAGACGTGAAAGGCGAAGAGGTAGGCGCACGCATTAGCGGCGCAGATAACGAAGAGCATGGAGTGCAGGCTGTGCTGCTCTCCGGGCACGGCTCCAGGCAGCACAACACAAGCAACAGCTTTCCAAACAAGCAGAGGGAGGCTGCCCAGCCACAGCACAGCGAAAAAAATTAAAACGAAGATACAGCCCAAATCCTGCTCCTGCTGAAGTCCACAGTAAGGCTCTGGTTCAACCAGCGGCAACACCCACGTTGCGTGGGAGAGCTGGTTTTATCCAGGCTCTCCTTAGAGTTGCATGGACTTGACGTATCCATTATAGCCCCAAATTATCTACCCACAGGCTGTTTGGCTGCTGCTTTTTGAGGGCTAGAATCACCAGGCTGAAGGCAAAGGACATCTCAGCCACATAACTCGGGACGAGCTCAGCACATAATTGCAAACAGGCATCGCATCCAGGTAGACCGGAGCATTCACGAGAGAATTAGCTTTACAGCAGGCAGGCAAGCCCTGCATGCATCAGCGTTGAGGAAGCTCTGCAAAGGGCTGGCACTGAAGACGGAGCAGGCTGTGCATGGAGGTGTCCTTATCTCAGCTTCGGAAACCCCTGTGAATTTTTGAAAGCAGCTGAACCATGCAACCCCCCCCGCCCCAACCCAAGATCTTGTTGAATCGTGCTTGTCTTCAAAGCACAGGGTGTAGCAGCGGAAGGAGAGCTTTCCCTGGGATTTGAGGCACTGAGTGGGAGTTGAGAGAAAGGCCAGCATCTGCTGATCTCAGGGTACCACCAGGAGAATACTGCACAAGGATCTCAAGGAGTTCACTTGGGCCAGAGCCATCCCGAGGTCTCCAGTTAAAGCAGAATTGCTAAAACGCCGTGCAAAGTGACCAGTGGAGCCAAGGGGGCTTTAGAGTCCCAACAGTTGCAATGATTAAAAGGAAAACTGATGAGCAAGCATTTGCAGTGTAAATCAAGCTTTCCTTAAATATGTAGGCATGCTTTAAATCAGCAGTACTGTGGTTCACAAGCCACCAGAGATTGTGTGGAGATGGAGATGCATTAAAAAAAATAATCACCATTATGGTCAGCACACAGATGCAAAACTCGGGGCAGAGACAGAACTGCCTGCATGGTGTTGCTGGGTAATAATTCAGGCCTAAACAGCTCTTGGACTAATTTTCTCCCCTGACTTCCTAGATCAGGGATGCAACCTTCCCCCCCTCCTTTCACACAACAGTGATATCCGCTGTTGAATGCAAAACTGAATTTCTTTGTCAAAAATCATGCCGACACTGGAACATTTCTCTCCAAAGCCCTCTTCTGTTTCTGCAGCTTTGAACAGCCCCTGCCCTGATTTCTCCCCACTCCCAGGCAGTTGCCAGCCCCCAGCATCAGATGTGAACTGAGACAGGGTTTCAGAGACCCTGCTTCAAGCTCTTTTTGCTGGTTTTGAACTCTTCAAAGATCATATGTTCAAGCTTTTCCACCTAAAGTCTGAAAACTAAAGCCATACCCTATTAGAAATGCTACATTAATTAAATAAGACACAACATGCTCTGTTAATAACATTTTTAAAGTTACATGGGGCTTTACAAAAGTGGCAATAAAGTAGGGCTAAAGCTAGACACGGCAACACGAGCTTTCTGGTGCAGAAAGAAAAGCAGAAAACATCAGGATTTTTGCATTGCAGATGCAACTGAGCCAGTGTCCCCGTAAGGACATTTTCAAATACGTGTTTGTACTTCCACCTGTTTTCCCCCTTTGCTGTAGATCGTAACACCCTGGCATTCGCTTGCTACAGATAGACATGAAACTGCAGGACTCTCCCCCATGATGCAGCCCCTCTTGAGAGGGATGGGATCTTGGTGGAAGATGCCCCTTTTTGCGGTGTAATGTAACAGATAATGCCCAGTGGTGGGAGGGAGCCCCTGGGAATTAGAGGGGATTTAAACATCAGCTTCCTCCGAGGCAGGACAAACCCACGCTGATCACAGGAGGGGAATTCCATGTTGGTTTTGAAGCTTTGGGTGAGGATGAGCCTTAAGAAGTGCGATCAGCGAGGCTAGAGAGCTGCCAGGGACACACGTGCCCACACACACCTCCTGCTGGTATTGAGCCTGACAGAGAGCAAGGAGCCCAAAGCTGTCTTGTGCCTTCTCCCGAAGCTGGGGGAATCTGAACCAAGAGCTGGGATCATCTCCTGTGCCCTCACCTTGGCAGCAGCAAATGATGGAGAAGTGGAGTTGAGGGGAAAGGAGGAGGAGGAACAGACTGGGAGAAGGAGCCCAGGAGACCAACAGCAGAGAAAGCAAAGGATCTTGGAGACCAGGGAAGAGGCGACAGGCAGAATGAGCAGTTTGGGCTGGGATTTATCAGAAAGGGAGGCTGAGACTGACCAGGCATCACGCTAACATGAGGAACCCGCTCCCAGTGGGGATCTCCGCTTTGCTGTGTGGACAGAGCACTGCATCACATGGATGTTGTGGGCACGATGACTGGGATGAAGGGGGAGCAGCCAGACCTGCCATGAACATCAGGGTCAAGAAAGAGACAGGCTGGAGGTAGAAAGACCCCCAGGAACCAGCAACACCCTTTTCACAGCTACACGTGCTCCAGGGGTACAAAAAACACAGGGATGGAGGAAAGATGCAAACAGGGTTCCCAGAGACCAGCTGCAGGGTACTGGGAATGTTTCCCCACCTTCTCTCCCAGCCTGGTCCCAACCTTAACCCAAAGTTGAGCCCTCCCACAGGAGCAGTAGGCGCTCAGCTCCCCGCCTGCAACCAGGGATCCCCCGCTCATCTGCTCCCAAACCCCAGGTAGCTCAACCTTCACCCTGATGGTTTTGCAGCTCCCCAGCCAGCAGGCAGCCAGGCTGTTTTGGAGGCAATCAAAGGGAAGAACATGGCCAAACACCACTGAGCTGAGGCACAAAACTTTCACCTTTGCTCTGTGTGCATGCTCATTCCCCACACTGAACTTGGCCTTCAAACAGCCAAGACTACCTTCCACTGATCTGTTATTAGGGAAGTGAGAGGGTCTGATGAACAGGCTGGAGCTGAGGCTAGAAAGATTTAGGGCCCCTCCAGAGATGAGATTTCCACGCCCCCCTCCAAGGTCACTAAATTTCCTTGATCCTTTTCAAAATACCAGCCTATGCTCATGTCTGAGAGTCTTCATCATTTAGTTGCTCTTTGAATCTGAGAAAAACTTTAATCCACAGCATGCAAGCCCAACATAAGTAGGGAGAAAGCAACATTTTCAGGTAATGGGAGAATGGGAGCAGAATAGGGACATCTGTTGGCATTGTTTTTCCTCCTAAAGTTCTCCTTAGTCTCTAGAATCATGGCAATATGGCACACTCCAGCGAGCTTTCTTATTCCAGCCCTACCCAGTTTGGGGGCAGCACGCAAACTCTTGGAGATGTGTAGGTCCTTCCTTCATACACATCAGGATGCTTTTGCAGCATGCCCTGCCTGGAAGGGAAAGCGTGCCAGTGGAATAACCCAAGAGTGTTTGCCAAAGAGGGACTAAGGGGAGGGGAGGAAAGGAAGAAGAAAGCATTTAATAACTCCCAAATAATTTTTAAAAATTCATTAGCTATTATTTCAGCTGTGTGACCTCCTGAAGGGACTTTCTAGAGGGCCAGATTATGCGGTCAACTGAAAATATAAATAAGTAGGGAAAGGGCAGAGATCACTTTATTCAGCCAAGTCATGTGGGATGTCAGGTTAGGTTTCCCGTAGGGTGCATCCGTGCACTTCCAGGACACCAGCGTGGCCCAACAGCTCCCCCAGTCCGAGGACACCTCCCCAGCCAGCAGGCATGGCACAAGCAGAAGAGTTATTTTTATTTGGGGAGTGCTGACTTCCAAAGACTTCCTGCCAGGCCTGCTGGGACAGACACACGTTGCATTGCTGCAAGGTTTCCAGCTGCAGCTTCAGACACACTGCAGAGACCAGCTCCCCGCCAGGCACACTGCTCTGGGCAAGGGTCTTTATCCTTCCAGCCACAGCACTCCAGTTGGGTAGGGGAAACCCGTGAGCTCCTTCCCATTTGCATTGCTTACTTCTTCCACCTTTGAGGCAAAAGCGTGTGCCACAAAAACCGGTCTCCCTGAGCCCATCTCCTAAAACTTCATTTCATTCACTCATTGCAATCGATTTAAATAAAAGCTCCCAAAAAGCAGCAGTTAAGTTGAGGAACCGCTGACCCTTAGGAACCCATTTACCTTTTGAGTGAGGATGTAGTAAGAAACACAGCTGATCACATTTGCTAAGGACTGAGGATCAGGAGGAAGAGAAGGCGCTCTCCACAGGGCGCGACGTCCAAAACCAGAGCCGCTTTGGTTGCCAGTGGTATCCCTATGGCTGTGCTCCCCCAGGGCTGAACACCACCTTGACAGTATTACATGTACGTATATACACGCACACCAATATTTACTGACACGGGCAAGCGCATATTATAGGCACATACATGTGTAGGGGAAGTGTGCAGCGTACGCATAGACACGACAAGACACGTCTAACTGCCCAAGAGGGGCAACCATAAACTTCAAAAGGGAACAAGAGCATCTTTAACGGGTTCAAAGCACTGAGGAGTGCTTAAGTCACTGTAGACATCCCATGCTCCTCCGTACCTACAGGATGTTTGAAGTCTGCACGTGGTGTCAGGGATGATCTGTGCTGCATGTAGAAGCACTCACACACCCTTCTCTAGACAGAAGTGGATCAATGCTTCCACGTACGCTACCTGCATTCGGTTTGGCTCCTCAATGCGCCCTTAAAGCTTCCGCTTCCATTACTAGATGCGACATCCAGCCTCCCTCCCGCTTCAAACAGCCACGTGCAGGTTTAACCTGGGGAATAAGAAGCTTAAGGAAACACTTTGCTGTACTGCAAACGTAAGCAGTGTGTAAAACTCAGTTGTACAGAGCAGAAAAGCCATTCGGCCACAAACCCAAGCAGCCAGATGAGAAGCCCACCAGCAGCAGCTTCAGAGCAAGCCCCTCATTCACAAGAACGCATGCTTATCTCAGGTCTGCACATCTTAGGACAGCTTGCGAAATGCAGAGAGGAGCAGCATTGCCGAAGTCCAAGCACAAAGTCTTTTTTTTTTTTTTAACAGATCCAGAGAGATCCTCTTCCTCCCCCCGGAAAGGAGGTTGCATTGGTATCGCAGTAACCAAAGTTATTAGCTCAGTGGGAACCTAGCAGAGTTCAAGCTCAAAGGTTCAAACAAGTCCAGCTTGCAGCTGGCAAACCTAAACAAGACCAGCCAGCTGGCGTCGAGCTGAGTCATCCACACAGTAATTTGGTTGAAAATGTTGACTTAACCCATTCATTTAATCACCCATATCCAAAAAGCCCTGACAACTGCAGTCAAGAAAACGTACGTCTGCCTTTTGCAGAATGACAGACTGGAAAAGACCATGTAAACCAATTTTCCAGAGCTTTTTCTAGGCTTCTGTGTGCATGCTGTGTGCAGTTCAAGTTCTTAGTAGTCATTTGCTAGCCTGTTCCGATCCAGCAAAGCACATTGCACATCCTTAGTGCGTGTGCTAAACCCCACTGAAGCCAGCAGGGCTAACAACACTTGTTTAGATATTAAGCATGTGATTAAACACTTCACTAAATGGAGACAAGCTAAGGACATGCTGACTTTTTTGCTCCTTCAGCAGAGAGATTTCATCTTTGCATGTTTCTTCTGCCAGGAGTTTGAACTTGCTGGAGTGAGCCTGTTTGTTCCCCTTCAAAAAACAGCAGCAAGGGAGCTCTCAACTTTATGTTTTACCTCTTGTGAGGCCATAAACTCCAAAAGCATGGTGAAAAACTGACACGAGAGCTCCGAATTGTCTGCAGGGTAGCATATTTGTAGAAAATTTATAGAAAAGAAACATGAAACAGCAACATAGAAAGCCAGTAGACAACAAACAGAATACACCACCTCTGGTGTCTACTCCCAGCTCACTGATACATATAAAATTGGGTTCTTTTAATTATTAGTTACTCATTGCAGAGGAAGTTATAGCCCTCAGGACATTAGTTTATAGGCGTGCAGGCTGTTGGAGCAGAGCAGTGGGTTTGGGCAGCTCTCATCCTGGGGAGCTCACAGCCCCATCCAGGCTGGAATTGTGTTGCTAAAGAGGTCATGAGTAAGATCACTCCCTCTCCTGCTTCCCGTTACTCGCTTGCTCGGCATCACCCGTGAAACGGTTTCAGGAAAGCCTGTAAAGCATCCAGCTAACCCCAAGCCGAGTTATAAGCAATGATGCTATCCTTATGAGTCTTGGAAAAATGAGTGATTCACGGTTGCTCAGTGGCCGGACAGGGACCGGTGGGTTACTGCTATCTCCTCAGGAGACCACGTTCCTGAAGTAGGGTGGCGACATCAGAAGCCACAAAAATAAAGATAAAATAATTTACCCATGACCAACAGCAAGGAAGATTCACTGCCACATTATTCCCTATAGCTTCTGTGTTATTGCCCTTCTCTCCACAAAGCCTTACCATTACATTAGGAGCCCCTCTGGTAGCCACCAAAGCCTGAGGCACACAAACACAGCCAAAAAAACAACACAGACCTTCAAGCATTTGTGGGACCTCAGCAAGCCAAGAGGTTTGAGGCAAAGGAAACAAGAGCATGCTGAAGCATAGCATATTCAAACACACCACAAAAAGTCCTGCAGACTCCAAAACCCCTCCTAGCCACGCAAGTAACCTTACCTCCTGCCCCTCGTCCTGCAAAGGTCCTCCACAAAGCTGTGCCAGGCACCCCCAGGCAGCTGAGGCTCAGCCTCAAGAAGCAGCTGGCAAGGAGATAGAGAAGACAAGTGGTGGCAGGGCTGCTTATAAACACCGAGGGGGAGGAGGAAGGGGCTCATTAAACTAAAGAGCGGCAGCTGGGTGAGAGGGCTCCGGCTGAAACCTAGAGGTCTGGCTTTAAGTACGGGCAATGGCATCTGCATAGAAGGCAAAAGCTGTAAAGTTTATGAGAAGGATCGCACAGTGCGGCACTTGCAGCAAAGGCTGGAGGAAGTGGCCCAGGATCGATGCGGGACCCAGGATGGCTCTTGCCAGGCTTGTGTCCGTGTTGACGTAGCCGTCAGGCCATCACGGACAGAGAGAAAGAGCCCCCGGGCGCTAGCTGATAACAAACGCGGAGCAAGCCGCCGTCTACCAACACGGGTGTTTAAGGCCGCCGTATCCATTCCCAGAGGTGCCCAAAAGGCGACTGCAGCTGCCCTGGTGTGCAGCAGGGCTCCTGTCCTGAGCCGTGCCCGCCGCGGCCCCGCACGCCCTCCTCCTCCAAAGCACAGCGTGGTTAGCGTCGCCGGTACGCGCCCGAGTGCCTTACTCCATGCCCGGTACTTCTTACCCCGGCGGGACTGTTTGGCGTATAAAAAGGGAACTCGCTCCACGTGAGGGCAACACCCTGTAACCCCACGTATTTTAAAGAGTTGGGCTATTCTTGCCGTAAAAAAGATCAGAGTGGCTTTATTGACTGCAGCGGACTTAAGCCGGTTCATTCCAAGTGAGAATTTGGCCCCTTGACTTCAATGAGGCTGTGTTGATTAATCCCAGATGGAGACCTGGCCTGGTACAATCCCCTCCAAAAGTCCTGAGGGATTAGTAACACACAGGCTGAATCACCGCCGTTACTCAGAGCCTGGGTGGTTATCAAAAACCTGCACCTGCCGCGCGCGAAACGCCGCCGGGACGGGGCCAAGCGATTGCGGTCACCGACGTCGGGGTCCGGGGTGCGGTGAGCGAGGGCGCATTCTTCAAACGTTGCCTCAACGCTGCGGGGGAGATGCCAAAGTAGCACCCTTTTCCCTCCGCAAACCTCTGGGAATGTCACCCGGGATGCGAGTCCCGGCTCTGCCAGAAGCTGGGCACGGTGACACTGAGCCCGCTGGGCAAGGAAGCGGGGGAATCCTGCTTCTTCACGATAAGGGCATTTTCTGATGCTCTGCAAAGATCAGTAAGTGTAAAAATTGAGGATTAAATCCCCCGAGCTTCAGGGAATCTGCCCCAGCATCTGTTTGCCAATTCTGAAGAGCGAACGCAGCAAAGGGAAAACTTTCTTCCCTGCTCCAAATGCAAAAAGCCACAGGGTCTTTTTTTCAGCAACCACCTCCAAGTCTCTCTCAGGGCAGGCAAAGTTTTGCTTCCCAGTCTTATAGGCACAAGCACCATGCTTCTTGCCAGGAATGAGTCCATGAAAATTAAAATCACAGCAGTTCCTCTACACCCCCTCCCCAATGTCCCCATTGGGAGACGGTGAAGCTGTGCTGGGTGTTGCAGCGTGGAGAAACACCAGAATAAACCAATTCAAAGGCAGGTGTTGATGTTTTTTTGGGTCTCAGGTGGTAGAAACGTGGAGTCGACGGTGTGTAGCCCATCTCCCCCGCGCACCAATCGTGCAGGGGCATTATTCCTGGCTATAGGATGCCAACGTCTCTCCCCAAATCGGTTGGCTGGAGTTTCCCCTCTATTTGCTTTGAGGTTGCATCGCACAGGTCCATGGTCTCGGCGTGGCGTGCAGAGGGGGCACGGCATCGCCGTCGGGAAGAAAGAAACGCCTAAGCTCGCCGTTCTCTCGCTCCAGCCCTGCCTTCCAAGCGTTTCTGAAGTCAGGCATCTGGAGCGTGACGTAATCTGCAGATTGATCAGCAGCGGCACACGTACAGCTGTGCACATCTGGCCTGCAGGTGTTTCGGCTGCTATTTGTCAGTGACTCTACCGAACATTAAAGAGCACCCCGAGTTCGTGAGGCAATCGTACCTGTCCCGCGGATCGTTCACAGAAGCCCACAAAATGCCGTGGATTTTATCCAAGCTATCCCTGCTTTTTAGTGGGTGGCCCCAGGTTTGTTTTGTTTTGTTTTTTAATTGTTATTAATTCCACTGGCATTAACCCGCGTAGCTGAGTCAGTCGTAACGGATGGCTGCTACCACCCGTTTGCCGATTTGCTTTTAGGAGCCAGCGTTGTTACAGAGACCTTGTGCTGCGCGGATGAAAAAAAGCTGAGCCTCTTCCTCCTTGTGCTCAGCTGTGTGGGGATACAGCAAGACTTGCTCCCAAAGCACCTAATCTAAACAGGGCAGGGAGAGGTAAGGTGGGGAAATGGGTAGGAGAGGTCTCATCCGTGGGGTAGGACCTGCCGGTGCCCAGCCCGAGTCCCGGAGCCGGAGAACGACGCTTGTCGCTTCCCGCGGGGACGCTGCCGCTCGTGAGGTTTGCAAACTGTAGCTGAATACTTGCGGCACACAGGAAAAAGGAGGAGAGCAGGGAAACTGCTTGGCTGAGCAGGCCAGACCAAAAGAGTTCCCTTGGAAAAAGAATAAAGCTGCAGATGTATATATTTATTTTTAGAGAAGTTTTTTTTCCTAGAATTTGTATTATTTTGGCAGGAACACAGCGAGGAGGAGAAGAGGCTTCCCTTTGTCCAATACTCTCTGCTATTCTAAAATGGGGTGGAGGCAGAAGGGTATTTTTACAGCCCGTTTCATATCCCAGTTGTGTTTATCCCCCAGCTGGTTTATCCCCCAGCGACAGACAGGGACCAGAGACACATTTCACACCGACTGCCAGCATGGCCAGAGCACGCTGCACCCCACGCTGCGTGCCGCGCCAGCGGCCCGAGGCCACCGTCTTCACATATTCCCAAGAGGAAGAAGAACCTCGATATTATTTTGACATTTTGATATTTATCAAATATTTTATATTTTCCTCCCAGATAGTCTCAATCAGCCTGCAAGAACATGTTTGTCTCAAACACCAATATGTTTTACTTCTCAAACAGTTTAGGGCAGATACAGAGTCAGTCATCGTAGCCCAGCCGATGGCGTAAGTCATTAAGCTGTAACAGGTCATGCAACCGCCTCCTAAAATAAAGCCTTAGCTTGCCAGCTGTATTTGTGCAGGGTAAGCTTTGGCTTTTGCCGTGAGCATCTCAGGAGAAGCGTACGGCCCATCCATGACAACTTTGCCCTCCTTACCTGATTTGTAAGACCTCTTTCCATCGCTTTGGCACTGATTCGGGTGTGCGCTTCAGGCAGGGACAACTGAGCGCCTGCCCAGAATCGCTTGTGCTCTGGCAGCTGGAGCCTGTATTGACCTGAGAAGCCCAGAGGCTGGAGGATGGGGGGCTCACGAGACAGAGGAAGACATGAAATGACTGCCCTCACCCTTGGCATGAGCCTCATCAGCTTCAGAGCCACTCTTTAAGGACACGTCCGCATCTGTGCTACCTCTCCTCCCCAACCCCATGTGTTTCCCTTGAGCTGCCCAAGAAGAACGTGTCATTCCCTGCCTTTTTTCCTTTTATCCCGCACCTTTCTTCCCCAAAGCGAGGCTCGAGCATGAGTGCCTCAGGGAGACGAGCCCAAGGAAAGAGCGATGGCCTTTCCCTGCTGCTCTGTTAGCTGGGAGGGCTGGTGGTGGCCACTTCCCTCCTGGCCTCCTTTGCCCCCAGCTGCTAGCTTCCCCCAGCCGCTTGCCCTTCCATGGGTCAGGAGATGCTGGTGGGGTCCCCCAGAGCTTGCTCTTCTGAGCCACCCACGAGGCAGCTGGGCAGAGCCGAGGACAGAGCTTAGATGGTCCTCTCAAACGTCGAAGCGGCTCTGCTTTTTCCTGCTCCGACTGCTCGTTAGCAGCTTCCGCCCTTCGGCAATTTCTAGCCCCGCTTTCAGTGATGTGCTGCCAAGATTTTAACAAGGGGCTCCCACAAACCTGCCTCCTCCTCCAGCTGCGATGAGCCCCCCCGCCCCGCAGAGGCCGATGCTCGGGCTGCGGAGGAGTGCAGCGCTGGGGGAAATGTTCCTTTGCGGGGGGGTCTTTCCTGTTTAAAGCTTTTTTTTTTTTCTTTTCTTTTTCTTTTTGGTTTAATTTTCTGGCGAGGGAGGGACACAGCACCTTGGAGCAAACATTACTAACTGCCCGGAGGTTGCTGCAGAGAGGCAGGACATAACACAGAAACCCTGAGCATCCCGGCAGCAAGATGCTTCCTTGCAGAGCTCTTGCTTCTCCTCCTTACCACGTGGCCAGCCCCAGGCGACGGGTTTTATCAGGCTGGGGGCAATCGGCCACAGGCTGATGTTCTCTAGGTGTTTCGGGGCCCCAAAGGGCAAGTTTTTTCCCTGGGAAGTCGGTGAGCCCGCGGGTTTCTGGGTGTGATGGAGGCCACCTCGGCTTTCTCACGCGGATGGGCACGGGCGAGCTCTGCCGATCCGCATCAGGGCAGAGCGCTGAGCCTGCCGGCATCTCGCAAGTCCAGGATGGGGTTGTGCCAGACCTTCAGCTCCTCTTTTTGGTGAGCATCTCTCTCTTCTCAAGTGGAAAGGAACCGAAGCCCCAAGGAAAGCCCAACAGCTCGGTTATTGGGAGCTAAGGAAAAATCGGGATCGGAGCACACAGAAGCTTGTTTGTGAGGGTCACAGTCTCCTCTGTGACCCCTCTTTGGCTCCAGGTAGCTCAGCCTTGCAAAGGTACACCTGAAGCTGGAAGAACGGGAAAGCTCATTTTCCACCTTTAAATATGAACTGGGTGCAAGAAGGTCATCTGCGTGATAGATACCAAAACAGTAAAGTATGTGGCAGTCAAAAGCATCAACTAACTGCTGATCAGTATGTTAATAGATAATTGTAATGGATCCATGCAAGCAAATGGTATCTCATGCACTTCTAAAATGTCAGGTCTCTACTTTTGTTTTTTAATTAAAAACCAAAAAAATCTGGTGAAAAGGAAAGAAAAAATAAAGTGACAAATACATTGCAGCATTGTTAAACTGGACTCGAACACCTTGCAGGTCGGGGGGCTCTGCCAGGAGAGCACGCCCTGACATCTACTCCACAGATAATGTCTATTTAAACGGGTGGCCATGGGCACCAATGAGCCTTCCTGCAGCGGAGTGAGGGAGGAAAAAAAAAAAAGGATTTAAAGCAAGATTATTCAGTCATTTCAATCGATATTGGCTGCTTGCTGACATTAGACTTATTTGGAAAAAAATTGGATCCGTCCACTTCTGTCTGCTGTGTGTAGTTAGTTATGAGAGGAGGACTCACAAGTGCCCCGGATCTATTCCAGCTGGGGGTGAGGAAGTGTTTTCGGCAGCCGGTCCGGTCCCCGGGCTTGCGGCCGTGCTCCGTCCTGCTCCGCTGGCCAGGACGAGACACGGGCAGGAGGGACCAGGGCCACGGGCTCTCCTGTTGGGTTCTTTTTTTTGGTGTTGTCTCTTTAGGATCTTTCATTGCCACGGTTTTTCCCGGACGGTGAGGTGTGAGCAAGCCATCGACCTTTCTTGACGGTGGGCAGGATGGGCTGGGGAGACAGAATCAGCCTTGTAGGGAGGACAAAAGGCTTAAATCTCCATTTTCTTACGCCACATCCCCATCAAACAACTAGTTATGCTCCCAATAAAAACCCAGGGAGCTGCCGGACGCAGGGAGGATGTTTTCCCTCGGACCAGCCATGGGCAGATAAACCCTCCAAGGTCTGAAAAGCCTGGGGTAAATTAGATTAGAGGCTTTCCTCTAGACGGCAAGGGGTACCTTTGGTGATAGCGGGGGGCGGCCCTGCGGCTCAGGAATGAACAACTGCGAGAGATAGGTTTTTAAATGGTTTCCCAGCTGTAAGATGCACATAATTGTGGCTTCCCTTCATCTGGGAGACTTCAAGAGCGGAGGGTTGATAAGGGTTCATACCAGCAAAGGCAGAAAAACACAAGCCAGGGTATCTGGTTTCAGTCTGTCCGTACCCGCAGCATTAGATCTGATTTTGGCCCTCTCTCCCCCCGCTGCATGCACACAATTATCTGAATTCCTTTCTCCGCTGCTTCCTCCCCTCTGAAGCCTTGCAGACCGGCCCTGCTGCTTTTTCCATTGCTCGAGGAACGGCCATGCATTCGCGGTCTCTCCTTTCCTGGCCCACGGAGGGGTCCGTGCGGCTGCCACGGGGACCATCACTCCCCGGAGGGCAGAAAGCAGCCACGAGGATGGGATTTATTCCCCATCCCCATCTTTTTAGCCTTTCGTGGTGGGAAATGCCCTAAAAATCAAGGGATTCCTGCTTATTTTAAGGTGTCTTTCCTTCGTGCCTCAGTTTCCCCATCCTGCCTCACCTCTGCTGCTTGCCTCTGGTCGTCTTCGGAAACAGGTCCCCCAGCCCCTCGAATTGTAGCTGGGTGTCCCCGGGGGGCTACGGAACAAGCAAGTAGGGGCTGGTTTCCCAGGCAGATGTGAGGGCAACAAGGCAGGTGTGGTCAAGGACACAGCGTTGGTGTCCCACCTCACACTGCCAGCGTCTGTTTTTTCCCCACCCAGGCACCGCTGTTGCGGTGTGGTCAAGTGGAAGGGGGACCCTTTCCCGAAACGCCGGTGTGTGGAAATGGCCTTCGGAAATACGGCTCTCCATCCTTCTCTGGGGTTGCCCCACGCCGGCTTTTCCCGCGCTTACCTGCTCACAAAGCTCCCGCTGCTGCTGAGCGATGTGGTATTTTCCCCTACGCAGTCGCATTTTTGCGCCATCCAAATCACAAAGAGAGTTTTAAATTTCAAATGCACGCTACTGTCCCTTTTGGCCCTGGGGGCAGCTGAGGAGTCCACAAGATAATTTGGGAATATCCCTTTGGCACAGATCCAGGCAAGGCCTGCAGTGAGAGCAGCTTTACGTACGCTATACGCAGAACAGCAGACCCCTTCTTTGAATTTGCTATAAACATGTTTGAGTATCTATTAAACCCTGCATTAAATCTGCACAACACGTGCAGATACAGTTTTCCCATCCTTAAATAAAACAACGACCCGTGTTTCCATAATCACACCTAACGATTTGACAAATTAGGCTGAAATTTTCCATGTGTTTTGGTTTGGGTTTTAGCCCTCTTCCTGCAAGTTATATGTAGAAATTTCAGCATGGGAATCGCAGAATTGAAACGCCTTTGAAAATTCTCATGGTGTCACTCTGACGCCACTTTCTGACATCCAGTTTTGACCTGATAGAGGGAAATTTTCTTTACAAACTCTAGAAACAAGTGGGGCTGCCTTCAGCTATGGAGCAATTGGTCTTGTTTGGGGGTGAAGGAGGCAGAGGCAGGTTCCTGCGCAGGAGGGCTCAGGGGTTTTGTGGGCACGGCAGCAGAGAGGCAGGGCTGCATGCCCAGCCTGCGCTTGGCCATACCTTGACTTCAGCCTGTGACGTGGCACCAGCTGCTTCTTCAGGCAAGAGGGACGCAAGAGACATCCCTTGGTTATCCTTAACCCTCCCAGAGTTAAGGATAACCCTTCCCAGGCAGATGCGAGGGCAGCAAGGCAGGTGTGGTCAAGGACACAACGTTGGTGTCCCACCTCACACTGCCAGCGTCTGTTTTTTCCCCACCCAGGCACCGCTGTTGCGGTGTGGTCAAGTGGAAGGAGGACCCTTCCCAGGGTTAGCCCTGGGAAGTTAGTCCCTTAACCCTCCCAGGGTTAAGGATCTGTGCTGGTTTGCTGAAGTTTGGCCAGGCACCCCGCTGGGAACACGCTTGTGCAACGTCCCAACCGGCCGGTCGTCCAGCTCCAAGGCACCGCCTCGCCTACAGCCCAGCACATCTCCGCCGCTTCGCGGTGGCTGTGATGGAAGCCAAGCCCAAAGACCTCCCCGTGCTCCCTGCCTTATCTCTGCTTCGTACGGCTCACACAAACGCTCAGTCCGTGCATAGTTGGCAGGTGATTTTGGGAGGCTCAGAACTAGGTGAAAATGAAGTTAATTTCCTCTGGGTCCAGGCGGGACGCCGCTTTGCAGGCCGGGCGGTTTGCATGCTGCCTTTTGGCTCTCCACCCACTGCCACCCCAGCCTCCAGCACACAGCCGCAGGGAAGCCTCCAGCGTTTCGGAGCGCGGCTGTTTTCCACTATTCCTGTGCTCCGAAACAGCTGGACCGTTTTTTTCTGGGTTCCAGAAAACAAAAATGACGACAAGAAAGAGGGATCGCCGTTGAGCATGGAAAGTTTTCAGCTCAAGCAGCATAAGTTTCAGACGGTTTTGAGCAGATAAAGAACCACGGGAGGCTGGAAGGCAAAGCGCACAAAGGTGACTTCTGTGCCCCCAGCGAGATCCTCCTGGGGGTCTCAGACCCCTGCACTTCACGCTGCCGTGTAGGTCTCAATGGCAGTCCCCTTGGCTGGCCAGTCTGGGGTTGAGCTGGGTCGCAGCGGCGGGGAGAGGGGAGCACGGGATGCTCTCAGCAGCCCAGGTCACCTGCTATGGGTCGCATCCGCCCCACTGTCCCGGTAGCCAGGCAAGACGGGGCTCTCATGGCCAGAAATAATCCAAATTCAGTCATTCTGGCCTGCGAGTCAAGGCGCTGAGGTTCGTCCTCCCTTCCAGCTCGGCATTTCCTCGTCTACCACGAGAACAACCCGATTGCTGGAGCTGCGTGCTTTGGCATGTCGATAATTCACGCCAGCCCGTGCTGACCTTTTCTCTCTGAAGGCACGGGGGCCGACACGTGTGCCCCCAAGACGCCTTTCGCATTGTTCGCTCTTGTTTTTCCCGTCCACGTCCCCGTGCCTACGGGGCAGGATGCACGCAGCGCTGGTGCGGTGGGTGGGTGGGCGTGCGTACCAGGGGTATGACGTAATGCAATAACCGAACTAGCCGCATTTACTTCTTTTGAAAAATATTAAGGGCAGCTGCTACTTAGCGCCGACCGAAACGCTTTATTGATTTTTCTAGAGCAGGAGCGTCCCCTTTTGTGTTGTAACCCAGCACTGCTTCAACCCAGTGGTTGGACTATTCCAGAATAACTCACTCACACGGCATTTTCCTCCTCTTTATAAACATATAGAGGGTCTCCAGCCATGAAGGTACACACCTGGGTCACAACAACCAGAGAGGTCACTGCCTGACATGCCTCTTCTGCCCCGTCTTGCTCAGGCATTGTCTCCAAGTAGATCCAACTCAACAGGGGACTTGTCCTTCCCCATCCACGCTGTAAGGTCCCCGTTGACATCTTACCAGCTATTGTGCAGCACCTAGCACAATAAAGCCTTAATTAGCAGCCAGGACTAGCGATAGCCCGACGGGGCTTTGGTTATAGGCTCCTCTGTATTTACCCCTTCTGGTTATTCTCGTTTTGGAATGATGAGTTTTGAGACAGTGGCGATGGGGAGCTCCAGCTGAGTTTGTTCGGTGCTTTCTCATGGGCTGGTTTAACACTTGCTTCCTCGGTGTGGGTTTGTTTCCGGGGGAGGGAGACCACAGAGCTCTTTTGTCGGCTGTGCCCAGCAATGTTGCCTGCTCTGCTTGTGTCCTACCTCCTCACCCCGGGCAGCCCCACTGCTCACCAGCCGGCCTCACAGCGATGCCACTCCCCGCTCCAAACCTCCGCAGCCTGCAGAAAAGCAGCCTTTGAAGTTAACATCCCATAAAAACGAATGTTGTGGGGATGCTTAAAGAGCAGGCGCAGTCTGGGGAGGGAGACTTCAAAGAAGGACAGGGATGGTGCCGCAGGCAGCAGAGCTGCCAGGACAACACGGACCCGCGGGGGAGCTGGCTGGGACCGCTGGGGCAGCCATACGTGGGGTTGGTGAGGAGTGTGCCCACTTGTGTCACTTATAAGAAATTTGTTATTGCAACTCAAACTCCATTTTGGCAAGGGTGCTCGTGCAGAAACTGCATCCCCTCCAGAGGTGCCCGAAGGCAGCGTCGCCAGCCCACGGGGCAGCCTGCCCTGCACCGACCCACCAAGCGGGGCCGGGGTCTTGGCTTTAACCCATGCTGGTTTTTACTTCCCCACGTTGAAGAGGAAGGGGGGAGGAAACAGTCTATAAACTCCCCGGTGACTGCTGAAATCAGTACCAGCTGGCGCAGGGCAAGCAGCTGGCGTGTGCTGCACTACACCGATACTCGCACCCCTCATCCCCTCCTGGCTGCCTGACCCCCTCCCCAAGCACGTCCCCAGTTAGCCCCAAACACAAGGCAAGACGGTGGGCCAGCACCTTCCTGGCAGGGATTTTGGCTGGCCGAGCCCATGCAGAGGGAGAGAGGCTGGAGCATGGGAACGGAACCATTTTTTTTTACGCTCCCAACTTTAAAAGAAGTTGGAAAGGCATCCTTAAAAAAAAAAAAACAAAAAACAGAACCAAAAAAAACCCCAAACCCCCAAAAAACCCAACCAAAAACCAAACTCAAATGGTCTTGCTGCATTTCATATTTCATTTGCACTCTTGGCCATGTTATGGAAATTATTTAAATCCCTTTGTAACCAAACCCAACCTAATCCTATATAAGCAAGGACTTCAGGGAGCACTTGCAAAATTTCCTGCCCCCAGGGCTCTGCTCTTGCTGCCACCTTACACCAAGCCCGCAGCTCTCGGCTCTCGCCATCTCCGTGCTGTGCTCCCGGGCTGGGGAACGCTCCCTGTGGGCCCGCGCAACGCTCCTAATGCGAGGGGAAAATAGAGCAGCAAGCCCTTAATTCACCGTATTGCAGAAACCGCCCAGGGCCTGCCATACAGCACTGCGTACGGCTGTATGCTGTGTTATAAGCCACGAGAAGTGCTTGGACGCTCACGTTCAGCAGAGAGCTCCCCTTCGTCTCTCAGTCCAGATATCACGCATGGTTATAATATAGTATTATGCCCTTCAGCTATACCTTGGAGAATCACAAGGTGCCTTATGGGCACCAGCTGATTGAATCCCGCACACGCTGTAAGAGAGGACGTGCTGCAATTTCCCGACCAGGGAAACTGAGGCACAGGCACAGAGAGCAATTGCATCGCCAACCCGTGCATGAGCGGGGAGTAGAACTAAGCTCTGCGAGGTGCTGCTGTCCTACCACACCAGCTTAGTGCCAGGAAGAAACTCTGCCTGAGCTTTGCTGTTTCTTTGAAGAATAAGTCCCCACAGATCCATGCCTCGTCCATAGGAAACCTGCGGCCGTTCCCGCAGGATCGCGTTAGGAAATGCCCTCCATCGGCTCGTGGGAGCGGAGCTGGGAAGTGTCGCAGGAGCAGCCACCAGCTGAGTGTCTTGGCAGGCTTCGACGAACGCCTTGCTGAGCCCCTCTGGGATCACAGGACCATAAAGACGAAGCACGACCTTGGGAGGGTCCATTAAAGCACAAAATCGTTATGGAAAAGCTCTCTATGATTTAGGAGGGGAGGGAGCCAGAAGGGCTCTGGTGACTCATTTTGTAGCTCCCGAAGGCAAGCGGGGCAGTGCTTCCCCTTTTGGTGTACGATGGGTTGGGAGATCAGAGCCAGACCTTCTGGGGGCCCAGGCACAAGGCACTGGGTTTACTGGGACGCTTCAAGATGGGCTCGCCAGAAACCAGGGGCAGGAGGAGGCAACCACCACGTAGGGGCGGCAGAAGAGGAAGGGCCAGCCTGAAGGTTTTTTTGGGTATGTCCCATCTTCCTCAGCCAGGAGCTGATCCTCAAGCTGATCCTTGAGCTATCCAAGGCTCAAACCAGCGAGCAAGGACCAGCTTTGTGGCGCGAGGATCACAAGCCCCATTCAGAGTGTAATTTCTCCTACATACGTAGCGCTCTTTTAAGCAAACGGAGAAGCCACTGAAGCCCCCTCACCTTACAAAGCCCTACCTGGGATGCTGCCAGGTTTTTGGCACAGCACTCCGCTACCCGCGTCACCTGGAGGGGGTAACTGGGGAGGAGCAGGTTGGGCGCGTCCATCACACGTCCCGTCGCTTCTCTGCCTGGAGCGGACGCGTTTCCACACATCCCACCACCAAAGCGTGTCCCTCAGCCAACGAGCAGATACCCACCTCTTTCCATTACCATCTACGTGTTTTCCAAATTGCTACTTAGAGCCAGATTTTCCAAAGCATCCAACATCCCAAAGGTCCAGAGAAGAAGAGACGGAGGGAGCAGGTCACACAGGGAGGGTTTCTCACCTCGCGCGCTTCTTTCCTTCTCTCGTGCTGACGCGTTGGGTCTGCCAACAAGTGGGTTTGACTCTTCGATGTGGATCCACCAGCAAAACGTTACACGACGTGAACCGAAATGCGAGTGCGTGTCATAAACGGGGAGAATAAGCCCTTCATGGCCTGGTACAGCAGCTTCCTTTGGGTGACCTCTATACCCGGCCATAACATTGCTCCACCAGCTGAGATGGGCTGCTCTAGTGCGCGGTGGATAATGACGGAATGGTGACGCCCTGGGAGCATGGGGGGGGACCTGGCAGAGCCCGGGGAGGGGCTAGGGTAGACCGTGCTCATTCACCTTGCCGTAACGGGGCGGACAAATCACCCTGTTAGCACTGAGCTGCTGTGAAATTCCCATTTTTCCAGCTGGCCGGAGCCAAAAGAGCTGCTGGAAACCAGAAGGGACCAGTGGAAACGAGACGCCGCGCTGCAGCAGCAGCCAGAGCAGGGCGTCTCACCCGGGGTTAGAGCCGTCAGCTTGCACACCGCCGGCTTTGCTCTAGGAGCAGCTTTGGGCTGACCCCTCCAGTCTTGGGTGGGATTTAAAAAAATCAGCAGAAATAGATCGGCTGAGTATTGCTTTCCACCCGGTTTCACCTTGTTTTACACGGCAGCTGGGTTCGGAGAAGAGCAGGGCAGAGCGACTTGTCGCGTAGCTGGCAGCGAGCATCCTCCACCCCTTGCTATTTTTTAAAACATAAACATAAAATAAAAATAATAAATAAAAATAAAAATAAAAATAAAAATAAAAATAAAAATAAAAATTAAAAAAAAAATAAAAAAAACCAAAAACAAAAACAAAACATAAACAAAAATAAAATTATTTTCTCCCGTATGGAGAAAATAATGATAATAATAATAAAAAAATAGAAACTGAGCTTAAAGGTTGCCCCCAGGCTCACCAAAAAATCGCTCCATGGTATCTTCCTCCTCCCCGTGTTTTATTTTCCTTTGCCGAGTCCCTCCCCGGCTCAGGCTGCGGCAACGCCAGCATTAGGAAAGGGTCAGCCCGTCATCTGTCAGACGTGCACACACGCAAACCACCGCCGCTCGCACACACCGAGCAGCTTAAGCTTTCCTAAGTGTCCCTGGGCAGCCTGTCAAGTCTCGAGCTCGTCTGCAGAATGTGGTTGTAATTAGATAATTAATAACTTTGAGAAGGAAAGAAAAGGAAATAAGCTAAATGGAAGCTTTCCTTAGTGGGAGGAAATAATTATATCTGCTTTTTGATATATGAGCTGAGGCGGTTTTCTGGAGGCAGGAACAGCATCTCGCCGGCAAAGCCACCCCCCCCAGGTTAGACGGGATCTCCCATGGGTGCCGCTGGGTCACGGCGTTTGTCCCACAAACTTGCTGCGGCTCAGAGCAAACCCTGCAGGTTTGGGCTCCCGACGTGTTGCGGCATCTTGTCACATCCCGGCAGGCGGGACAGAGGAGGGACGATACGCGGGGCCGGTTCAGCAGGACCCGCGCGGCAAACGGGGGTTCGGCACAACCCCCCTCGGGGCTGGAGACACTGCTGGCAGCGTATGGACTTCTGGAAGGACGCATCGCTCCTGCCTGTGGATTTACCCTTTCACAGCACGCTGCACAAACAGGCTGAGACATCACCTCGGCTGTGCGTCCAAAAGCCAAAGGAATTGTTAAGTTTAGGTCCATTTTCCCAGGGACGGAAAGAAAGCGTATTCATTCCCAGCGGGGTTTGGCGGCGGGAGCCGAGCGCGGCGGTGCGCGGGGTCCCGAAAGCCCACCTCAGGCGCCCGTGTGCCCCGTCTCGCCGTCTCACTCGCCGCTCCCGGCGCCCGGGATCCGGGGAACCGGCCGCTGGATCAGCCGCGTGCCCCCGTGCCGCGGGGACCAGGCGCGGGCTTCCGCGCGTGGTTGAAACCAAGGTGGTTGAACGACAGCCTCGATTTGTAGGTAAAAGAACTTGCAAGACGACGTATCCGAGTAGGATGTCCCGTATTTGGTGTATTTATTTTTCTTTTTTTTTTTTTCTTTCTTTCTTTCTTCTCTCCAGACTGTCCAGTGTCTGAGACTGAAGTGGAATTGGGATGTATCCAAGTTTGTAGCTTCTGAAACCTTAAAAACCTCAAGTAAACTGGTCCAAAAGACCCCTCTTGACCTCCCTCGCTCTGAACTCTTGCGGAGCACTTAGACTGAGCAGAAAACAGCACCAAAGCTAACGGTCTGAACCTTTGCAACATCTCTCCCCAAGTGACTGACCAAAGAGAAAAGAGAAGCAACATTCCTGGTTCTTCGTTGCTGTCGGGTTTTGTGTCTGTCTGTCTGTGTGTTTGGTTTTACTTCTAATTTTTTTTTTTTTTTTCTGAAAAACCTTAATTCAGGAATACATTTATGAGAAATCTTTGGGTTCGGATCTTACTTCCCCTTAGCTGTAATCTTTTTTGTTTGTGGGGTTTTGGTTGGTTTGTGGTTTTTTTTGGTCTATTTTTTAGAATTCAAAACCTGATTTCTTGTACAGTAACGTCAAAACTGGACCAAGGCTCTCAGAGAAAAAAAAAAAAAGAAGAAAAAAGCCCACCGTGTCCCCAGCTCCCTGCATGATTTGTTTCAAGTACAGCCTGGATTACAGACTGCCCTCCACATTCTACCGCCTCTTCCTTATTGCTCCATGATTTGCTACCGCTCTTTTTTTTTTTTTTTTTTCATTTTCTGTTCCAGTGTATATGTTGCTTATTTGTTTTATTTATTGAGATATTTTTAACGAGCTAAGAGACTGCAATGTCGCTGTGTATACTGCTTCTCTTGCCAATAAAAATAAAGATGTCATGCAGCTACCGGGGGTATGAGGTTTACATTCTTGACTGCACAGCTCTGAGCCGCTTCCCTGCACCCCACAACGTTTCCACACCCGCCGCTTGGGCTAAAAGCTGTTTCCCAGGGAGTGGGTGACGGGGTGCGGAAGGTACGAGCAGGGAGAGGCCCCGAGAGGCCTTTGCGTATCGCGCCCGAAGAGATGCGTAGCCCACAAAGAGCCGGTTGCACGACAGAAATGGTCACCCAGGGTCGCCGATCTGCTCCTCCTCCCTCCTTCCCTTCCACCCTGCGAGCAAACGCAGGTGGGCTTTGCGAGCGCGCACCAACCTTCCTCCACCGCCTTGCAAATTCCCGCCAGACCCTTGGTCATACACATGCTGAAGCCAGGTTTCAACTTCTAGGTCATTAAAAAAAAAAAAAAAATCATTCTGAAAAAAAAAATCCATTCTGAAAAAAAATTTAAAAATTCATTCTGAAAAAAATTCATTCTGAAAAAAATTTAAAAATTCATTCTGAAAAAATTCATTCTGAAAAAAAATTTAAAAATTTATTCTGAAAAAACATTTTAAAAATTCTTTTCAAGAACAATCACGGTGGATCTGGCAACATGGGGCTACATTATCCCAAAGGACCTTTTGTTCTCACACCCTTTCCCTGCGGGATCAACAGCAGGGCTTGGTTAGCTTGAGAGCAGCCGGGCTGCGAGGCCACGGTGACGGAGAGAGACTGATGGACGGGCAGGTCTCAGGCGACGGCAGCTTGGGAGCCTCAGCCTTCGCGGTTGGGATTATCAACTCGATTCTGCAAAGCAAGAGGCAAAACAAATCTTTGTAAGAGAGATCTGCTCAGAAACTGGCAGGGAGTGATGAATTTTTCGGGGGGGAGAAAAGATGGTGAGGGATAATCTGGGGAGCGGGGGGAAGCAACACTGTGGTGTCTAGAGCCATTAAAAAATAAATCATGTCATTCCATCTAAAGCAGCTTCAGGGAAAAGCATTTTAACGTGCCAAATGAAGAACATACATGCGTGTATCAGATGCATTAATTGCCTGATAGGTTTCAGAGCTTGAACGTCAAATGTTTATTTTAAAACAAGCGCAGTTGCATACATCACATCCATTAGAAGCTCTTACTTTTCTTAAAAGCAAATGACATCTCAGCCTGGGCTTTTGGTACCAGCAGAGCCAAAAATACCATTTAAGAAGGTGAATTTAACAGATGTCATGCGATGCAGCATGTCCCGCAGCAACCGGAATTTCCCCCCCCCCGCCCCGGGGTACGCGTGTCCGTCTGTTAGCCCCAAGGCTACAAGGGGTCAGGGCCGCCGAACCCCACGCTCCGATACCGGGCGTTTAGGGACCCGCCGCGGCGGGTCAGAGCACATGATGTCCCTCTCTGCGCAGTGCGCTGGCAGCTCCTGGGGAAAATAAACGCTCTCCCATGAATTCCGGGTCAATGGCCTCGGAGAGGTAAAGTTGGAGCCCAGAGATACGATACAATCTTGGTTTTTTTTTTTTGGGGCAGAAAACACCGGTAACTGTAAAAGCTGGTCAGGCCGGGCAGAAAATGGCCATGCCACGGGGCTCGGAGGAGTGGTTTCAGTTCCTGAGGGGAGAACGCTCAGGAATCAAAACGCTCCAGAAAGTCCTGACAATTTGAGAGCTGTGAACGCTCCGGATAACAGATTTTTAACAGAAAACACGTTTGAATTGATGAACAGAGAGGCAGGCGTTCCCACCGGCTGCTAAAAAGGCTTTTCATCTTGTGTGAGGTCACCTTGCGTGAGCTGCAGCCCACAGCCAGCGACGCGGGAAGATGCCAAAGTAAAGGTAAAACCCAGACCCTAAAACTGCGGCTGTGTCGTGCGCTCAGGACGCAACATGGTTATATTTACTTTTCCTTTTTCGTATGGAGCAGTGTTTTCCAACAGCATTTATCGCACATTTACCAATTAAACAACATTTATCACCCTAATTCCCAAGGTGATTGAATTTGTCCTGCTCAGTCCAACCCCTGCATGAACCCCCCCGGGGGCCCTGTGAGAGATGAAGAGATGTGCCCGAGGGCAGGGACAGAGACCTTCTCTTGTGCAAAAGAGAACGAAACCAAAAATGCCTTAACGAAGCGGGATCAGCCACCGGCGACAGCCCCGGACAGCAGGATTGCTCCTTCGTGGCAGCACGCAGGCACATGCTGAGCCCGGCTCAATATCGGTCCCGGACCACTTGGTCTCCGCGTACGTGAAAGGCTACAGAAAGCGCCCAGCTCACACTATTTTGTGCAGGGCTCCGGCTAGCAACAAAGCAAAATATTCAGTGGGAAGGAGCCAAGTGCTGAGGCGGTGATGTAAAGCGTAGCGATTTTTTAAAATAAAAAAATTTTTTTTTTTTTTTTTTTTTTTTGGTCTGTATCAAGGACTCTAGCTGAAAACGCAAGTGGCAGCTGAAGACTTTTTTCCCCCTTTGGAAAATGGTGGGGGTTGGCAGTGCTCAGCTGAGCTGGGATTGAGTGGAAAAAAAAAAAATTTATTTTTTTTGCGTTTCCAGCTAGAGTCCTTGATACAGACCAAATGAAGAAATGCTAAAAAAATCCCCAACGAACAAATCCAAACACCAAGTCCCACCCCGTGGGCTGTCTTTTGTCCCTCGCCTCCCCCAAGGCCACCCCGTTTTCATGCAACCGGGGAAGGCTGACAGCAAGGAGGGATTGGGGAAGGGGGGAATGCTGACAATCTTTCCCAGGGATGCTTGTAAGCTTGGAGTCCTCACTTGGCTGGGACCACCCAGGCACCGTTTCTGGGGCGGCAAATTCAGCCCGCCTCGAAGGGTGACAGCAAAGAGAGGTCTGTGTTGGTTAGCATCGCCTCGGCACTGAGGGCTTGGTGAGGGGAGCTTGCATCCCACCCAAAACTGGGAGGGCAGGGAGCCCCTGAGCCTTGGGGGGCACCCGTATGCAGTCAGCTGTATGAACCGGATAAGGATAAACCTTCTATTTACTGCTGTTACGAAGCGTAGTGACAAAGTGGCCCTTATCAGGGTTAAAGATAAAGGTAATAATTGTACCTGGGCATCACAAGTGATGTGAAAGTGCTGTTGCTTGAGAAGTTTGCTGAAAGCAACCTTGCATGTCACTTGGCCAGGCTTGAGCAGCAAAGCAGTGCAGGTGGTCGTCCCCCATAAACCATAGTACGTGGCCTCCATCTCTTCTGCCCAGCTTTGCACCCAGCGTCGGCCAGGAATGGCCTCAGGTATTTTGAATGAGGGTTCTCTTCATTACTGGATTCAACCAAACACGGATCTCAAAAACCACAGATGACTTCTGGGTGCTTGGACTTCAAAGATCCCTTTCAAAGTGCCTACTGAGAGGAGAGATTACAACTACATATCTCAAGAAGCAATTCCCACCACCCCAGGGAAGCTTCACCGGCGTTTCCCTGGGACCCTGTGTTGACCTCCACCTGGCTGGCCAACACACGCAGTGGTTGGGAGGAGAGGACCCTTCCCTTGGGGCCCTTCTCCATCTTCTTCAGGCAGACAAAACCTCTTCCAGCAGCTGCTGGAAGCCATGAAAGGCAAAAGAAGGGGTCAAGCCCAGCAGAAGACACTCTTCCACAACCCATCCCTTCATTACTCAGGCATGCTCTCTTCACAATGCATGAAAAATCGTGAGCCTATGTCTCATCTTTAACCCTTTCTCCCACTTCTAGCACAACATCAGTAGCCACAAGCTGGTCACCTAAACCTCAGTAAGAAGCGAACACCATACATTACCAGCATTTCACCCATGTTTTAAAGGAATAATTCAAGATGATGTAGGTTTTTCAGCTGCATCTTGATGCTTTTTGTGGTTTCGATGCCATTCCACTCGCCTTTGTAGTCTCAGAATTTGTTTTGAGCATGGTAAAGTGCACTCAGCCCTTTTATGATTTCCTGCCTTGTTTCAGAGCCCTGCACTGAAAGACTTTAGTTGCCTCCTAAATCTTTTTCCAGAACTCTCCTGTCACTTTAAATATTGGCCAGCATTTTGTTAGCTTCAAGACTTTGAAATAATATCAAAGTAAACCTCAAAGGAAAATAACGCAGTAAAGGGTAAGGTTGGAGCTTAATTCATATTTAAATAAAGATCTTTCACTTCAGCTTGGGTTACTGTGTAAAATGACTGGGAGCAAATGGAGCTTTTAAAGGTCTTATTCCCCCGGGGGTCTATTTTAAAATGATCGGTAAGCCTACCAGGCAGAGGAATGAAATTGCCTTCCCATGAAAAATTCCCTACTGTTAGGAAGAAAAAAATTTGAAGTTCTCCAGAATCAAGATGGGCTTTTTCCTCCCTCCTCTCCTGCACTGTGACCCTGGAAGACGTTTGCAAATGGTGCTCTCTCCCTGCAGGCAGACAGGAACATCGTCAAAGCCTTTGCAGAAGGAGCTAAGGATCGATTTGCAAGTCAAACATAGCTTTTTCTTCTTCTTTTTTTTTTTTTCTTTTTTTTCCTGGGGTGAACCGCACATTTCCTGAAATGCGAACAGGAGACACCCCCCGGATATATCTTTTTTTCAGGAAAGAAAGGAGGAACTAGGGGTTGGTTTCCAGCAAACCTCAGCACCTGAAGGAGGCCGTAAAGGCGGGTTTGCAAGCTGACTGCCCAGCGCAGGTAGGTTTGCGAGAGCAGCCAAGCTCGCAGCTCTCCTTGACTTGAGCTGGGGATCTCCTCTGAAATTCGCCTTTAAGCTTCACATCCTGCTGCAGCGCAGAGCCGAAGTGGTGATGGATTTAGCCTTCCACGTACCCTCTGCCTTTATTTCTTATTTCCTATTCAAGCCCCGGGAACAGTGGGCGGGAGGGATGGCTCTTGCGAACGCCAGCAGCTCCAGATCTGCCAAAAACCCGAAACAAAGGCTGTGAGAAAAATATTTCTGCAGGAAGCATTTGCTGAAACATGATTCATTTCTTTAAGATAAGTCATATTTCCTCCAGCCGACGCTTACAAAAGGGTTAGCCTCCCTCAGCCGCACTCCAGCCGGGACGGTGGATACGGACGGAGCGCCTGCTTCCAGCCGAGCTCCCGCAGCGCGGGCGTGCTCGCGCCGCGCTCGACGGCGAGGCGCGCCGGCGCAAGTTTGCGCTCGCGCGGAGGTAGCTGGAGGCGGAGGGGCTTGCGTGGTTTGCTCCGGCATCTTCCTTACTGCCGGCGTCGTGTCCCCTGCCCCTGCACCGAGTCACTCCAGCCGCGTTGTTTTCAGCCCGGGTCTGACATCCCTGCCTCGCCGCCGCGGCTTTTTCACCAGCTCCGTGGGTCATGTGCAGTTCACCGCGTCTTTGAGTTGTCCGGGCAGTTATTTGAAGAAACCGTTCCTGCTTCGCACATGGCCACAAGATTCATAATGAAATTTCCTAACATCCCTTATTTCAGAAACCTCTTTCAAGAGCGGGCTGCCAGACTGCAGCTTGCTTTCCCAAATTAGTGATCTGGTGGAAACTCAGCAGGAACTGGGCGAGGGACCAGCTGGCACGGTCCCGGCTATGTGCGAGACAACGGCCCGCGGAGCGCCGTGGGAGGTGGGGACTCGCGCCGCGATCCCCCGGCCCGCCCGGGTCTGGCGCCGGGGCTCAGCTCCGGCACCTGCATCGCCGGTTTTTGGCCCTGACCCCTCTCCTTCCGGCAGCCCTTTGCTTCCTCGCGCGCGGCACGGCGTGGCTGCGCATCTTCCTCCTCCTCGCCCCTCCGGGCACGCGGCGGACGCTGGGGGCTGCACGGGGCTCTCCATCCAAGCGGCAGGAGGGGCAAGTCCTGCCAGGGCGGGGGACCCAAAACACGGCACAGGGAGGGCCGTGGGCACAGCCCCTCTCGCCACGCGGGTGCGGCTCGTGCCAAAGCCGGCAGAACCCATCCGTGGGGCCAGCCACACATCTGCTGCACCCAGGCATGAGCCGTGCACGTGGCCAGCCTTGGCCACTCTTTAGCCACACAACATCCATCCAAGATGAGGCCTCTGACCTCCGTACTTGCTCTGCTTTATCTCCATCACTTTCCCCTGGACAGCTCTATGTCACCCCCCGGTCTCCACCAGACCACGTTTCATCAGAGCTTCCTTGATGCAACAGTGACAATCGCAGCCAGCCCCATGGCCACCACCCTGCCCCACCAGTGCCACCTTCCCTCTGGCGGACACATGGCACCGGGCTGTAGTAGCTGGTGGGCACTGATGCTTGCGGAGGGCACAAGGACATCCGACCTCAGCCAGCTCCCGGCAGTTTGGTGGGAGCGATGCGAGCCAAGGAGCTGTGGTCTCCTGGTGGCCTCACGGCACCCTAAGTACCCTCGATGGGATGCCAGGAGAGGTGCTGCCAGGAGAGGGGACAGGAGAGCACAGGGATGCCGTTTGCTGCTCCACCCCAGAAAGGGGTGGATGTGGTTGTGCCTGCACTCAATTTTTAACATCTTGGCCATGAAGGGAAGCTAATTTCCTTCCAATTGATTTTCTTTTTCCCCCCCCCCTCCCCAGGGATATATGAAGTCAGAGGAGTTGGCTGGAGAGATGTTTGCATGAGTTATTACCTGGCTCGCTCTCCCCGCAGGCAGGTCTCCCTGCGACCCCTCGCTCAGCAGCAACGGGGCCATGTCATCGCCATCAGCTACATCCAGGCATCGTGCCCCGTGCCACCACCATGCACCTCTGGGCACATTGCCACAGCTGGGGTCGTCTGGTGGTCCATGGCTCACTCACGCCGGGGTTCAGGCTTATGCTTCTGTCGCCGGTTGCCACCACAGAGCATCCTTGTCTTCGTGGGGTGCAAGGACAAGCTGAGCTTCTGCGGGGGGGCTTGCACCACCTAAAAGCCAGCAGAGAAAAAAAAATCCACCAAATCTTGAGTCCCAGCCTTCACACAGTATGGCAGTGGGCTGGGGTGAGATTTGTCTCTTCTGGAGAAACAACGTTGAGCGCTACCTTCCACAGCCGCAAAAAGGGAACGGCGAGCGCGAGGGGAGAGGGAGGTGCAGAGGAAGAAGAGGACTAGCAAGCGGTGCAAAAAGGAAGGTAAGCAAAAACCTGGCTGCTCTTACTGACCACGCGTGAATACCTCAGCGTGAAGATGGATGGCTTATTCAGGCTTCAGCTCAGACCCATTTTCCATATATCGAGTGTTGCTCTCAGGTTGTAGTTTCATTCATGCTGAACTCTGCACCTCTACCCTGGATCTTCAGCGCTGCCTTTGTGAGCCCATACTTGTTAACGCTGCATTAAAATAGAACTAAATCGGCACCACCAGCACTTCGGTTGCAAACACCGCGAGAGCAGTGTGTTCCCGCTAAAGGAGTGAGAAGATATCGTTACGTTATTGAAAACTGCTCTTTCCTGCCAGGTCCTTTGCAAGAAATTCCTCAAAACGTCCGTCGGACCTGCAGAGCTCTCGCTCTGCACACCTCTGCAACCACCCGGGGTGCGTGGGACCGAAGTCCTCGCAGGATGTGTCCCTACCCCAGCCTCCAGCTCCCGCCCTGCGCAACGCGGCGCGCGGGCTCTCCTCTGCCTACATCCCCCCCGTCCCCACGACGGGTGAAGGGGCATCAGGGGAGAAAGGGCAGGACACATAAAGGCAAGAGCTCTCCGGAAGGAGGCTGCGGCACGCACATCCCCAGCCCTGTTCGGAGTGGCCGCTCGAGGCAGGATGGGGGGAATCTGGCCCCAGCGCCACAGCACAGCGTGGACTGGGAACGGCTGCTTTTGGTACAGTTCTGCTGCACTGTAATCAGATCTTACCCCACTGAACCTCATGCTGTGACATGTTTATACGACCAGACCCTTTCCCCTTCATTAGTATTGGGGTCAGGAGAAGCCAAAGGTCAGGCTCGAAGCCGATGATTTCACTTCTAAGCCAAACCATCGCCTCCCTCTACCTTCCTCCTCAAAGAGCTTGGCTCATAAATTTTCATTTAGTACCACCAAGCTGAATTTTTGCCCCCTCACGTTGTCTTCAACAAGAGGGATATTTCATTCCCCAAAAACCAGAGGGCAGTTCCTCATTTCCCCGAGTCCCAAGCTATTTGGGAAGCTCTGGCCAGTAACCTGCCCCATGCTTCAATTTACAAAGCGCCAGTCAGGATTGCTAGAAAAATAAAGGTGGCAGAGATGTGAAACCTCACGGCTGTCTCTCGCCGGGTCAGCAGCCCCGCTGCCCTGGTTTAATGGCTCTGCCACCCATGTTCCTACAGCATCAGCACCCCATCTGACACGCCGGGGGCTGGAAAGTGCAAAACCAAACCCCACTGTCCGAAATGCACGTGCTTGCTTCGCTTTGAAGAGGAAACAAGGGAAAAAGTGGAAAATGCACCTGGCTTTCAGGTTTGCTGCTTGCACTCATTCGTATCCTAGAGCCCAGCTGAAGCTCAGCGTCAAAGAGCAAACCGAACTGGACGAGCCGAAGTGCAAAGCGTCTGTGTTTCTCCTTGGGACAACGCAAGTCCCGGAGAGGAACGGCGCTCGCTGCAAAGCCCCTCTGCCCTCCGCTGTCGTGGACAGCTCTGAGTCTCCCAAAAGGTTCAGCCTTACACAGAATCACAGAATCATTGAGGTTGGAAAAGATCTGCAAGATCGTCAAGTCCAACCGTCAACCCAACACCACCATGCCCGCTAAACCACGTCCCGAATGCTTTACAAATCCTGCACTCTCTTATTGCGCTTTTTTCGTGGTGGTTCTTGGTGCTTGCTCATCTGACAGCACCCTCCTGTTTCGAGGGAAGTTTCAGAGCTCAGCTGGCATGGGAAAAGAAATTGGCTCCTGCCATGCAAGGAGGAGGTGATTTAGACAGCCAGTTTCTAAAGAGATTAAGGGATTTGGGTGCTCAAATCCCGCTGAAAGAGAGGAGCTGCTTTTCACAGCTGCTTGTGAAAGGCCCACTGGGACAACTTGACCCTTCCTGGAGTTGTGAATGTACTTTCTGCCCCGGAGCTACAGGTTCACATCCCACAGACGGGTCACGGTTGAAAACATGTTTGGTGGTTTCAGCTGGATCTCAACTCCCATCAACCACGCTGAAACAGGAGAGCTCAAAACCAGCGGGTGATGGGGTTCAACTCCTCCAAAGTCTTAACGACAGCTTCAGGCTAGGGGTGCACGTCTTCCTGCATCAACCTGGACAGGCACCAAACTGTTGTGGATGACTGCTCAGCACCACTGCAACCCCTGCATAGCCCAATGTATTTATTTATGCTGTGGTGAGACATAACCAGCGTGAACAACTGCCCATCACAACCCATGGTGAACTTGATAACAACGGTACCTATAAATCCCCCAAAACCAGGAGTAAATGTGTACATCTCCCACCCAACGCAAGTGGTGGGGGTCATACCCAGCTCAGCCGGCTCTGCTTTTCCAGCCCACTTGGCCAGGGCTGTTAAGGAAAATTTCCCCTGACTAGGTCATCCTCACCTCCCCAGCCTAGCTCAGCGCGAAGGACAGTGCCTGTGGGTTGGTGCCATCGTGTGGATGCAGCTGCAATGAAGAGGAGGAGGAGGAGAGGTGGGAGGAAGAACGCTGGGAAAAGGACAAATTTGGCATTGTCCAAGTCAGGGTCTAAGCCTATTTCCCTCCTAGCGATACTGATGGGCTTAAGTGGGACCATGCTGCTTCCTCCAGCAAGTTGAATAAGTATAATAACAGGAGAAACATGTGCCACCTGCACCTTATCTACCCTACCACATTTCCTGGTGCTGACAGCAGATCTTCAGAGGGAGTTTTCCCAGATGATGCCCTAATGAAAGCAGCAGCAGTTGAGATTCAGATCTCTGCCGCGCTCGAAAGGCTCAGAAGCTGAAATGGAGCTGCAAGTGATAGTCACTCTACCTTACTCAGGCTTTGACAGTTGGAAACGGGACGGGAATGCACTCATGCATGTGTCAGCCCCTCCAGGATCTCCAGGACCATCTGGTCTACCAACACAAACATACTCGAACCTGAAGGAAAATCGGGCTGTGGATTTTGGCTAATGGCAGAGGGTGAGTTCTTTGCTCTGGGCTTGCATCCTGTCCTGGAAGTCACACAGTCCCCAACCTCCAACTCCCTTGCAAAATTGAAAAGCAATCCCAGCCCAGGATAAAAATAAAGGGTCCATGGGGGCCCTGTCACTCTGGGGTCAACTGACACAGTGGACGTGCCATCAAGCTCCTTCATGTAATCTTTCCGCCTCCTTTTACAGGCTGAATCTGAAATGAAGCCAAATGACAAACAAGGGGGATAACGAATCATGAGGCTGGGGTTTCATTTGTACAGTCAAAATCCCAAGCCAAGCCCTGCTGGCTGGGATGTTCCCGTTATCTTGCAGAACAGAGTGCTGAACTTCAATGGGTTCCTTCCAAAACCCCATCCGCCGTGACGGAGAGCAACCTGCCCCGACTCAACGCTTCACTCCTTCTGGGACAAGGAGGGGGGGGACACGCTTGGTTCCCACAAGAAGGGGAGGAAGTCTGTGAAGACCCTGTCCAGGCACTGCTCAGCCTCCCTCTCTTCTGAGAAGGCAGTCATGTCTCTGTACCGACCTCTGCACCTCCCACACACATGCTATGCCTGTCCACCCTTGTCATGTTTTTGGCTCCCCCCCGAGTTCACACTGCCAAGGTCTTTGCAGAGCACTCGTAGCTTTGGAGCAGAGCAACTTCCCACTCGCAGGCGCGCTGCCTCTGCCAGGATGGCTCTGGAGGAGCTCTAGATCTTGGCTCTGGAAGAGATGGCCATTGGGGACCTCCTTGGATGAGGTGCGAGGGACACACAGGTGGCTGGTGGTCAACCCTGAGCGCCTGGACAACCCACGTTTGCACTGTGCTTGTTGTGATGGGTTGGACCACCAGCCTGTAGGTGCAGGTGGGATCTCATTCGGTGATCCATCAGGGCGCATCCATCCTTAGCTAGCTGGCGCCCCATTCCAGCCAGGTTTTGCAGCATGTGGATGACTGCATCCAAGATTCATTAATGACCCAACCCCACGTTGCTGTTTCAGATTAAATTGTTCCCAACGCTATGCATTGTTATTTGGGAAATGTATGAATTTTTCCCATATGTCTTTGACCTATAAAATGAACATCCCTCAAAACTGAAAGGTTATTGCCAACTACGACGTGTTTTCATTTCTCGTCTTTAAGCACATTTCATGGTTTGCCAAAACTTTTTAGGAGGTTGAAACTGAAAGCCTTGACTCAGGAAAGTGCTTCAAACATGTGCCAAATAGGACTTACGCGCACACTAGCATCTAAGCACATGCTACAGGCCTGTGCTGGACTGAGATGTTTTCCCAAGTTGGTGCCAAAAACCATCTTCCTCTTCATTAACTCCTAGACTCTCAGATTCTGTCCTTGGCTTCATTGACAATCACCTACAGGTGAAATTTGGCTTGCAGATGTGCACAGCTCCTAGATTGCAGAGAGCAGATAACTATTTGGGGATTTCTGACTGGGGCTTTGGGAATCCATAGAAAGTCAGAGCAAGTAGAGTTGGGTGATATTTTTTAAATGGGTATTTTAAAAGATAGAACAATTTGCAGAAATTTTATGGAGCGGTTGGTTTTAACAACAACAAAATCCAGCAAAAAATCAGGATGGTGTATTTCAGGAGTTTCTGAATTAAAACTCTGAAAGGACTTTGATACAAAAATTTTTTTTTTTCAATTTTAGGGTAGAAAATAGACACTATCCAAGTAAAATATTTAATTTCAGGCTGACTGAAATATCTTGCTTGACAAAGAATATATGGGGGGGGTTATTATCATTATTTTGTTTTGCCAGAAATTTCCAACATTTCCTTTTTCAGTTCATCCCAAATCAGTATTTTGACTTTTTTTTCAAATTTTTCTACTAGAAAATTCAACGCTCATCTATCTGTACATATTGTGAAAACTGAAAACAGAGCTGGGTAAATGAAGGGGGAATGACGAAGTCCAATTCGAAAGTTTGCTTTTAACAACTTGCCAGTCATCCAGGAGGAATTCAAACTATGGCAGACACTGTGGGTATCAAAAGACGAGGGAATCTGTACTCCGCTTCCAGGAAAGAAACATTTCATCGTTACAAGCTAAAATACCGGATGGAGACCAGCCCCACCCGAGCTTTCACCACTGCTAAATCCCCAAATCAAACCTCTTCTGCAGCACGCCTTTTATCTCAGCAGCACGACTCTCTGCATGAAAGAAAACCTATATTCTGTTTCAACACATTTCTAACATAGTTACGCTGTTAACCCGCAGAGCGCGGTTCTCACAGGAGATGTCTGGGATGGGGAGCAGATGCCTACAACTTCCCCCTTGCAAGCAGCCCTTGCCTTTTTGAGGTGAGGTCTCCAGTCCATGATGTCGGACAACCAAGTCTTTGCCTGTCCTTTCCAGCTACAGAGAGAAGGCAGAGAAGTGTGCTTAGCTGACGACCATGCGCAACTTGCCCCACCACGAAACCTTAGGAAGGGCTGCCATGATGTAGGACCACATGGTTTGAAGCACACGGCAATCCCCGCTGTGGGAGCGCGGTGCAGAGTGGAGATGGCTGCTCAGGAGAAGCTGCCTGCGGTGGCTGCTCTCCTGCCCAGGTTCACCAGCCTGTGCGGAGCAGGGAGCGTGCACCCACTGCTTTCTTCTGCTGGGACCCTTCACCTCCTGCCCTCCACCAGTCCCAGCCTCCTGGGCTCTGGGTTTGTTTCTGTCTTCTAACCCACCCTACTAAGCCAAAATTCCCATTGCAGAGCCTCCTATGTTTGCCAAGTGACCCTTCGGGTACTTGTTGACGCCGGGGACTGATGATGGCAGGTAGCACAAGATGCACTCTGTGGTGTCTGCAGGTCTGACGCCATCTCTCCAGACAAGCGTTGCCCTCAAAAGCAAATTGTGGAATAAAGACAATGCTGGACTTTGTGTGAATTAAACCTAAAGTTTTTATCTCAGCAAGATAGGGGTCAAGCTTATTCGTTTGGTGAGCCCTACCACCAGATCTGGTTCCCCCCCCTCCTGAGACCAGTCTGAGCACACAGCTTCAAGACTGCTCTAGAAGACCAGCACCATGACCACCGAGCCCAGTTGGAGCAGGCTGGAGAGGGGGCTTCTTTGCCCATGTGCATTGCCAGGCAGGGCTTTGGAGATGATCTTCACCATGCTCAGAGCTTACAAAGCAACCAGCGCTCCTCCAGCCACATGGCTATTATACAACAAGATGGCCAACAGGGAGGGGAAAAATGCCCAAATCACATTTTTTGATCCTTAAAAAGTTTGGTCATTCCTGAAATCAATTAAAAATGAAGAGGCTTTAACGAGGAGTTGAAAGAAGCAGTAGGGCGGGTCACTTGTTTTTATTCCTATTGTCAAATGGTAAAATTGTTCTCTTATTTAAGATGTCAAAAGCCTGTGAAGCAAACAAAGCCCAAAGCGCCAACTTCCCAACACCCGACCACAGTGAGACATTCATGGACATAAGGAAACAGGCTGCAAAACTTGCACAAAAAAATAAACCTCCCTGAGAAGAGCTCTGCCAAAGTTAAGGGGAAAAGAGGTTACAAGCATTTGTGGGAAACAGTGCTAAAAGGGAAGGATAAAAGAGACACCAAAAAAAAAAAAAAAAAAAAAAGAGGAAAGAAGAGAAAAGAGCAGAGGGAGAGAGGACTGGGGTTAGGGCTGTGCCAGTCAGGAGGGATTTGGCCGGATGATGGTTTTTACTGCATTTAAATGTGTAAGATATACTTTGATTAATTCTAGTAGACTACACCAAAGTCATACTTGCAACTCCCAGCGCGCTAATTACGGAGAAGAGGCGGACAGTGACTCATGTTGGAAACTGCCCAACTTCCAAAGGGAAAAAAAAAAAAAAAGAAAAAAAAAAAAAGGAAAGGAAAAAAAAGGAATCTCAATGCTCAGGGAACAACGACAGTCCCCAGACCCATGCTGGGAGAAAGGTCGAGGCAGGCATAGCTGCAGGCAAGGAATGCCGGCCGGGTTGTTCCCAAGGAGGGCTGGCAGGGGAGCCCCCCAACCAGGAGGATGGGGGACACGGGGTGAGGTGGGGGTGCCCGGCTGTGGGGTGCCTCTCTGGGGATCTCCCCTGCCGTGCAGGCAGGGCAGCCGTTTCCCTCGGTGCTAACCCCATCACCTGGAGGCAGGGATGCTGCCATCTCAGCAGAGATGCCCTTGGGAAGACGTCAGTGAGGTCTGCCCCAGGCCATGGGTGGGACATTTCCTCCCTGATACCCAAAAAAACCTTCAGCCAGGTGGTGAAGCACAAGAGGGCAGGAGCTGGAGGACTGCTACGTGCCCCTGCCTCTACCACCACCCTGTCACCAAGCCAAGGTGCTGCTCAGCTTTCACAGAATCACAGAATCATTAAGGTTGGAAAAGACCTTCAAGATCATCAAGACCAACCATCAACCCAACACCACCATGCTCACTAATCCATGACCTGAAGTGCCACATCCACACGTTTTTTGAACACTTCCAGTGATGGTGACTCCACCACCACCCTCGGCAGCCTGTTGCAAAGCCAACCCCATCTGAAGTGCTGGAGCCATGGTCTTGCCAAGACGTGGACGCAGCCCACCAGCTCTGGGTTGCACAGTGGCCAGGTCTGATGGGTCACAGGGGGAAAAACAAAGTCACAGACCCCGTGTTAAGCCTCAGGTGTCTCGCCTGGGTCCTGCATGGTTGGGAGCCCTCTCACCTCCTTCTCCTTAGCGAGAAGGAGACGCGCGCACACACACTCACAGATGTTTGCTCAGCAATGATTGCCGCCAGCTCCAAAACATCTCTTGGGGCAACAGCGGAGAAACTAAGGGGGGTCCTTGCCTGATATTTATTATCCCATCTCAGCTCCGTTCCCGTCTACTCATTTTTAACTCTCTGAGAAGCTGACAGCATCAGAAACCGAAGCCAGAGCATCAGATTAACAACATCTTTCTTCTCCAGGCTTTTGGCCACATGTTTGAATTGGTTCAGCCCATGAATAAAACCGAAACCCCGTAATCTTACAGGCTCGAGACAGAGGTGGGGGATGGGAGGGAGGACGGGGCTGGCGGATTTAATGCCTTGTAGCCAACTGTAGTTTCCTTTCTTTAGCTTCTTTCTTTAGGGAGAAAAGATAACTACTCTTTTTAAAAAATGTATTTCTATATATTTTTTAAAGAAAACAAGAAAGGAAGCTGCAGGGTGTGATGCCCATCTCCACCGCCCTGGCTCGTGGCTCGGACTGCAGCTTGGCAATGCCAGGGATGTGTGGCATGGGTGTACATCTCTCTGGACCTGAGCAGGAACTCGTCCTGTGGCCTTCAGATGGCATTAACGATGAAACGAGGCTTTAACAAGCCATTACTCTGCAACGCTGTGCTCCTCCCTGCCTCCATGACTCCACCACATACCCAACTGGCTCCATAACCACTAGAGGGGGGTGGAAGGTAACTAGTTGAGGAGATTATTTCCTCCTATTGTGTCCTCCTGGGAAACATAGACGTCAGTGGATTGGGAAGCTCTGCTGTTCTGGGCAGGGTATGGACATCCACCACACTCCAAGTTCACGGCATCCACATGGGGACGTTTTCCCCATTATCCGTGGCGCCAGCATGCTGCTGAAGCAACCTTCAAAATGGGGCAGCCACATGGGATGTCAAGCTTGTTCTCCTGAGAGAGCTGTTGCAATACTCGTTGGGGAACGAAGCCCCTCAAGGTTCTCCCTTTGGGGAGGGTAAATTAACCAAACTGCAGGCTGGAGAGCTGCAGAAACAGCTACAAAATGCAAAGGCGGGACGGCGCAGATGGTATGAGAAGGAGTTAAAGACATCTTAATTCAAAATGTATGTGATCACCCATGCCTTGGCCCCCTTCCAGAGGGGTTGCAACACCCTGCAAGCAGGCGATCCTGGACTGTGAGCCCGGGGCAGGCATCTTGTGGAGATAAGAATCAAGCTGCTCTGCAAGACTCGTGTTTTCTGGGAGGCCACGGAAGTGGAGAAACCGCTGGACAGGCGAAAACATACCTTCGGGCAAGAGGAACCCGCCACAGCCTCAGGAGAGAATGAAACCTTCGGTCTCCTCCACCCATCCTCCTCCTAAGTGAAGAAAATACAGACAATTGTGCCTGGCGACCTGTGAGATCTTCTAAGGGTGAAATAAACCATTTCCCTGCTGAAAAAATAGAGTTTTAAGAAAACAAGAGTTTGTTAACATCCATTTGGCAGAGTTTTCCGTTGGGAAATGTCACAGGAGTTGCGCTTTTGTGCTCCCCACATCTTCTTTGCTTTCTGATTCATGCCACCGGACAGCACCTCCTGTCCCCAGCACGCTGCTGGGCTCCGGCGGTGTCTCTCCTGCCCCACCACCCAGGAGATGTGGGGCACTGAGGAGGAGGCGGCTCCAGACCACAGGCTGGCCTAAAGGCAGATGCTGGTGCTGACCTGGAGCACATCAGCGTGGCTTGAGCTCCATAAACCTTATAATCTCTGAAGTTCATTAATGTAAACAAGTAGAAAGCAGATCACTTGCAAACTCCCATAAAGCTGTCCATAGATGGGGCAGGGGGGGCTCTGTCTGTGACCAAAACCACCCACAAAACCCTTCAGGATGCTTGAAAGCAAATCACAACCCCCTGCAAAGGTCCAACTGAGCCTTCCTAATTGCCGCAGCAGGGAAAGGGTTACTCAGGAATTACCGGAGGCCATCTCCATCTTTCTGGGTCCCTTAGCTCACCCTTGCCTGATGACATCCAACAGCATCCACAGGGCAGAGGCACTGTGGGCTAGAGGCCACCAGCACAACCCCATGTCCTTCTACTCCTTCTGTTGTCTTGCTGTGGGGTCTCAGTAACGCCAAGGGCCACTCCTGTCCTGCGCATGTTGGTCAGATGATCTCATAGACCACGAGCATGGTGGAGCTTGGACAAAAAGCTGTTGACATTTTGCAGGTCACAGTGACACCTGCTTTGATGTTCTCCTCTCGGTGGGGAGCTGCTGCCTGCAGGCAGCCAGCCACAGGGGAAAAACCTCCAGGCTTTTGGAGATGCAGCATTCTCTGCCTTCCCTTTTCTTACCCTCTCCAGTTTTTCCTCCTTGCTATTGCAGCTGCAGGGCAGAGTGCTGATGAGACAGGATTAGGTCCAACCCCAGTTAGTCATTTGCCAGTAATTAGTTTGGCTTACCAGGGAAAGGACACCGATGTTTTCTCAGGTTGCTGTTGAGACTCCCAACCACAAGTATGCCAAGGAAAGCGGGCGACGCTGGTATGTGGGGTACTGAGCCACATGAAAGCAGTGCAGTCCCTCTGCTCCGGGCTGGGAGACAGTGTCCTGCTGCCTATAGCGCTTCTCTAGCACCCAAAACGCCTTGTTGCATTAGGGAACATAGGAGCCCACGCCTTTGGTGCCTGACCCAACCTCTACTAACACCCCCATTGCATATGGGGATGCTTTGTCTATGTGCTGCCCATGAGAATACTGCCTGCAGGGATACATGCGGGCGCACGCAAGCTGCATCCTATCAATCGTCACAGGGCTGGCAAAAGATCAAAACCACCTGAAGCTGCCTATGTTTTGCTATTTATCACGTAAAGTTCCTTGAGCTTCTGCCTGGGCCCCATAAGCAACATCATCCTGCAAGCAGTAGCATCCTACAAGCAGTAGCATCCTATAAGCAGTAGCATCCTCTAACCACTGCAATATAGCATAGCTCAGTTTAACGTCACACCTTGATGTTCCTGGGGATGGGCTGGTCTGAATGCCCATTCGTCTGGGCAAAACACTGGGCTCTGGGTGGGAACGGGAGTATGACAAGCAGATGCTCTGCAGGCACAGCAAAACCCAAAATTTTTGGCATGGGAAGAACAGAAAGTGTGATGTACCAGAGGTACCTCCTGGCACATTTCAGGTGGTAACCTTCAGCTCCACCACAGGGATTTGGGCCACACAGCTGGCCGTGCCTCTGAACATGGGTTTGTGTCTAAGCCGTTTCTCACAAAGCTAATGGAGAGAGGTTGCTTCGTCACAACCTAAGCCTGACATGGCAAATTGTCCTCTGAGGTGCTGGTTTGCTCCTGTTGGTTCAAGAGGAACCTGGAGGACAAGTGGAGATAGATGAATGTGCAGCTGTGTTGGGGTGAAGCCCATCCTGCCATTCATGCACCTCCATGCTAGCTCCCCACCTGCAAATTGGGGAGGACAGGGTGTAAGTTCCCAGGTGTTTCTCCTCTCATTTGAACGCTTTGGAGCACGGGTTGCATCTCCCCACCTTCCTGGCCTGAACCCCTCGCAACGGGGCTGTGCTTTCAGCTGGGATGCTTCTGCGAGAATCTTCAGTGGCAGCAAGGACATTCAAAGCCAATGCAAAAGCCTGTCGTGTAGGAGACTATTGCACCTCGTAGGTCACTCATGGGTCAGCAGCAATGCCCTGCAGCAGCCTTTGGGGGATGATGAAACCCAGAGTGGACTTACCTGGTTTGGTAATTACAGGGTCTGAAAACTCAGTGCTGCAAATGTATCACGGGTGGCTGGTTGAAACACTTCGCCGACAGATGCATGGGCTATAACGTACATTTTGATTAGTTCACCGCAGTCAATCTTGGCTTCACCAGGGTCCTAGGTCCCCGTGGTCCCTCATCAGAGATGACAAAAAGCCACAAGGTCATCCAAGCACTCCGCTCACTGTGGGGCTCGGCAGGCAAGGTCTTGCCCAATGTATTCACCGAGGCAGAGCTTAAGCACTAGCACGTCTCCTTTCCCTGTTGGCATCATAAAAATAAATGAATTTTTAAAAGTTCAAATGAACCCTAAATAAAAGGCTTGTGTTGACTAGAGCAAATTTCCACGTGGAGAAAACTGGAAGAAAGGTTTGAACATTTTTTTCAGTCTGGAAGTCCTGGAGGCGCTTTTCTTTTCCCCCCTCTCCAAATAATTTAGTGTATGTCCCGGTGTGGCCGAGCCAGCCCGAGCATTCCTCTTGGAGCGCAACACAGAAGTCACTGGGAAATGCTGGGGACGATAGAGATGTACATTATACACAGGCAATTTAGTGCCAGTCCTGTGACACAAGGAATATTTCTGGTTTTGCTATTGGGAAGCTACATTTTACATTTTACTGCCTTGAGCTGCCAACCCACAATGAAGCAATTATTAATGCACTAGGATATTAAGGGGTACAAAACAAGTTTAATAGTTCGATTGCAGAAATGTGGTGGGCAGGGAGAGCTACCCAGTTAATATGGTATTTCTGGGAGATGTGGGGGGGGGTTCTCCTAGGAGCAGTCTCTTTGCACCACCGACACAAGCAGAAGCAAAGACACGCTAGCTGGAGGAAGGGACAATGAAGCGAAACTCCTTTTCGGGGTATTTTTTTTCCCAAAAAAGATCTTTGGGTTCAGGATGCCACTTCCCAGAGCGCCCTGCGCTTGTACATCCCTGTCCCCGCTTCTCTCCCCCAGCACGCTCTCCGTATGCTAAGACAGGCTTTGAGGAATCACTGGCAGCCCCCCGAGAAAGGCAGCTGCAAGGGAAGCAAGATTTCATGCTCGGCTTTTGCCCACGAGCCCTGCCGCGCTCCCCTGCTCGACAAGCCCCCCCGGCCCTGGGAGCAAAGCTTTTATCAACCGCCGGGGAGCTCTGCAGCTGAGCAGCGGGGTGCTTGGCTTTGCCGCTGGCAAACGGGTCAATCCTGCGCTCATGCGCGTGCATCCCCCTTGGGTCACCGAAGCACGTGCCCTGCAGTGCAATTCGGCAGGCTCTGCAGAGCTCCAGCTCGGTTATGGTAGCTCAAAGCATTGCCCTTCCGGACCGCGGCGTTTATTATCCTCATATATTTTTTATATATATATATATTACCCATACCCCAAATATATATATATTTATATATATTACTCCATATATCTTCTCAAGGTGATCTCAAGGTGGTCTCATCGGATGGTTTCCCCTTTTTATCTCTCCCCGATCGTTCCAAGCAGCTCTGGAGTCCGTCAGCCCCGTGATATCATACCTTGGCACAGCCCCTGCCTGTTTGCTTTTTGCCAGGACAAATCCTGTAAACACTCGCAAGAAATCACAGCGGGCCCTTGGGGGAAGCGCTTTTTTTCCTCCTCCCCTCCGGAAAAACAGCCCATACTTCACAGCTCGCATGGAAAGCCGGGAAGGGAGAGGAGGAAATGGAGGCTGAAGGGAAAGCAGGAGGAAGGCTGCGGATGTAGGTCCATGCCGCGGTTTTTCCTGGAACGATGGAGCGGTGAGGACGACCTCGATAACCACGGAAAATAAACAAACCCGGGGATGAAGGAGCCAGCTGGGTTCTCTGCCAGGCATTTGATTTTCTTTTTTTTTGTTGTTGTTGTGTTTAAGTCTTTTATTTTGCTCCGTTTGTTGATACGCTTGTTGAAAAGGCTTTTCCTTGATGTGTCAGAAGTATTGCAAACCATGGGGCAGCCAACACCCAGCTGGGACCGACCCTAACCTGGCAGCCTTGGTCTGGTTACTTAAGCAAATGAGGCTTTTGGGATGAACGAGGCATGTATCTGTCTGGCTGCTTCCTTTCCCCTGCCCTCCAGATAACTTCTGAGCCCACTCCTTGTTTGCAGACCAGCCTGAATGAGGGCAGCGATCTCGGAACGATTAAATTTCCAGACGCGCCTCGGCAGACGGGTGGGCAGCCTTGGGGCGTGCGGAGGGAGGGCTGGCTGCAGCCCGAGCCCAGCCCCGCTTACCCCGGCACGGCAAAAAGCCACCCCACGGGCCAACTGGAGCCCGCCGCGGGCTCGCAGGACGCTCAGAGCCACGTGGGAGGAGGTAGCCCACCGGCCCGAGTGTCGGCCGGGGAAGCGCAGCCCGGCGCCGGTGTCGGTGCGCGTGGTGACGCAGCGCCGCGGGGAGCTCCGCGCCTCCGGTCCCCTGCGCCGGGGAGACCCCGGGGGTACCTGCGGGAGAGCCGCTCTGAGCTGCGCCCCCGGCCCGGCCGCAGCCACCGTGCGGCCGCCCCGAGCCGCTGGGCACCGTCACGGGTTTGTTACAAACGAGCCCCCCAGGGCGTTGGGGGAGCCGCGGTGATTAACCTTCCTTAACGAAGGAGGTGGGGGTGGAGCAGGAGCTGGGGGAGGGGAGACGCAACACCCTCCTGCGGGTCCCGCCTTCCCACCTAATCCCCCCGTTGCCATCTGGCAGATTTACTGGCCCCGGTAACGTCGCTCCCACTGATATAATGAGGAATTGCAGGCTGTGCTATATTTCCTCATGAATTTCGCTTCCCTGCCAGAAAAGTTCAGGGCTGGGTCAGACTTTTATATATATTTATGTGTATAAAATATATATATAAAAAAATACCTTTTTTTTTTCTTTCCAGGTGCTTTCCACCTTTCCCCATCCAAGGACTCATTCATCCTCATCTTCCCTACTCACCAGTTTGTTTTTTTTTTACAGTTTGCCTGGGTTGGGTTAAAGAAAATAATCGAAGGAGCAAACCCCACACCCATCCCGTCCAGGGTGGGGATGCTCCGCCGTGCTGCTTTCCGTGGGCGCCGGGGAGGCTGTGACGGGTGCGCAGCCCCCCGCCCACACCACAGGACCGCCGAGCCTGGCAGCAGCCGGCCCTCGCCCCACGTCCGGCCGGGGAACAGTAATTCAATCAAGCTCAGCCCCGGCTTAACGGGCTGAAAGGGAGAGGGGGGTGGTTTGGACTTCAAACGGTCCTGTCCCTCCTCCCCCACCCGCCTTCACAGGGTCACGATCAGAAAGGGACGTGCACCGGCATCCTAAATCACCGGTCTCCAAGCTTCTACCGTGCTGATTTATCTCATGCCTACGTCCGCCATCCCAGCTCAGAGGGGAGATTTAGAGGAGCACCCAGGGCCACGTACCCGCCTCCCCTCCCAGGGATGGGTCCACCTTAGCGCTGCAGAAGGGGCAGCCAACAGCCTCCGCGCTGGGGGCCGGCCGCGGCGGGGACCTCGCGGAAGTGGACCTGGGGCAGGAAAATGGAAAGTCGTCTGCTCTGCACCAGGTCTGGGCTTGCTCCCCACCACCACCGCGGCCCGTGCTCGGAGCTGTGTGTGCTTCTGGGAGGAGGGGGGAGAAGTGAGATTTTTCTCTCTTCCTGGGGATGGGAACAGAGGGAGGGGGAGGTCTCCGAGGACGCAGCTGCCCCGCGTGGACAAGAAGCACTTTTTAGTCCCTGGGCACGAAGTGGGAAAATGCCTTTGAGCAGCTGCGCGTTGCACGACCTGAGCTGTGGCACTGGGGCTCCTTCATCTCCGGCTCAGACGCGTGGCTTTGCAATCCCGTTTCACCCGTCTCGTAGGAGAAAGGCAAACACAAAGAGGTGGAAATCACCTTTTCCCTCATCCCACGTCCAAACCACGTATCCCCCCTCCAGCTTCGCTGCACCCACCTCAAATCTTCCTTCCTTTGTAAATGCATCTCCCTGGAAGCTGCAATTGGTTTTGGAGAAGCAACTGTCCAGGCCAGGAGTTCAGAAAATAACCATGTCCCAGGGATTAAAGCTCAGCTGAACAGCAGAGCGGCGTTCTCGAGGTGGCACCGGGCTGCCAAGCCCAGCGGTAGGTGTCCAGGGATGGTCTTGGCTTCACTGTTCACATCCCTCCTGCTCAGAGCGCGGCCATGGCCAAGCCATCCTGCTGCACGGAGGTGACCAAGCCCTTTCTTTTAGGACAAGAAGCCCTAAAATGTGTTTCTAGGTGAATTTTGTAATGAAGAAAGGCTCCTAGCACTGCCACTTACGAAGGGCTCTCTTCTCTCCTTTAACTAGAGGTCTGGCAGGAGCCTGGTGGTGCAGGCATCGCTCCTGCTGCCTTTAGGTTTTAGGATGCTAATTTTGGGCACAGCCTGCACAGGAACATCCCACCCCTGCTGATTAAGGGTTTCCCGGGTCCTTTCTGTAGGTCACCCTATTTTATAGCTGAGAATTGCTGTTCTGCAAGGAAGGCAGTCAAAATCTGGGAGAATCACAGAATCACAGAATCACTAGGTTGGAAAGGACCTTTAAGATCATCAAGTCCAACCATTAATCCAAAACCACCATGTCCCCTAAACCATGTCCTGAAGTGCCACATCCACACGTTTTTTGAACACTTCCAGGGATGGCGACTCCACCACCTCCCTGGGCAGCCTGTTCCAATGCCTGACCACCCTCTCAGTGAAGAAATTTTTCCTAATATCCAATCTAAACCTCCCCTGGCGCAACTTGAGGCCATTTCCTCTTGTCCTATCACTGGTTACTTGGGTGAAGAGACCAACACCCACCTCACCACAACCCCCTTTCAGGTAGTTGTAGAGAGCGATAAGGTCTCCCCTCAGCCTCCTCTTCTCCAGACTAAACAACCCCAGTTCCCTCAGCCGCTCCTCATAAGACATGTGCTCCAGACCCCTCACCAGCTTCGTTGCCCTTCTCTGGTGAAGGTGAAGCCCGTGAGCACACGAAGCCAGGCATCTGGGGTAGCTCCCACCCTACCCCAGGGTGCAGATGGCCCCATGTAGCTCTGTTTCATATGACCCAGGAGCTCACGGAAAATTCCAGATGTAATGCTTACGGGTTTCCTCTCCCCCTGCTCAGAATTTACCGTACCTGCCTGCTGGAGGGATGCACACTTTAGCCACAGGAATTTCCCATCTGAGAGCAGGTTGCCTGGACACAAATAGGATTTTGAACCTGAATTTCAGCAGCCTTCCTTTTTTAGCTCTCAAGGAAAAGCAAGGCTGGCATCATTGCCACATGGCAGCGGCTTCATGAGGCGCTGGTTTCCCACGACTGGTGTTGGAGGAACCCTTACTGGCTGGTCTTTTCCAGCCCTGCCTGCTAAATCTTTCCTATCACCAGCATTACGCGAGAGGTGATTTGGAGCTGACTCTTTGCGTTGTTTCCCGTGCCAGGGAGACGACTCGTTTTCCTTGCTTGCTGCTGGGAGGCCTGATGGAGCCAGTCTGGAGGGACTCCCTCACCCGGGAGGAACGGCCGCCGCCAGCGTCCCCGTTCCTCAGCTGAGACAACGTGGCCAGGCCATGTCTGCATCCTGCTCCTTGAGATACCCCAAGGAGCCTGGCTCCCCCTGCTAGTCCAAACTGGGAGGAAGACCTCCATCCCATCACCAGTTCAACCTTGAATGCATGACCAAGGCGAACCAGACCGGAGATTTTCAGCATCCCAAGGAGAAGCAGCATGTCCCCAGTCCTTAGCTTTGGTACCACTGGAAAACCCTCGGGAGGTGATGAAGGATGCCCGTCACGGCTCTTGCAATGCGGGGGAAGGGCAGGAAAGCTGAGGAACGGGACAGGGACGTGCCCTCGTGGTGGCAGGAGGGGAAATCAGAGACCTGCATTTCTGGCTGATTCCCTGCCACAGCTCGTGCTGTCCCGTATTTTCCTGAACACGTTCTCGACCGCGGAAACCTGGATCACACCCGTTAGGAGGGGAAGGAAAGGACTTGCTGTATGCGAGGCGCTCCAGCTCCTTCATGAGGGGCGTTGCCAGATTTTTTTTTTAAAGACGCTCTTGTTAAATACAAAGCTGTTGCCCTGAAAGAGCTGCTGGAGCCTTTGCCTCTCCAAACACCATCCCCAAACAAGTCGCACACCTCCTCACCAGTGGCTGGCTCTAAGCTGCCTTTTTCCCACAATTTCAGAGTTTTACAGTCAGCGTTCCTCATTTTCCATGTCATTAATCTCTGTGGGCCCCAGCTCCAAGCAGGCTGGAAGCCAAATCCTGCCAGACAGGTTCCAAGTGAAATCCAAGTTGTCTGGAAAAGAAGAAAATTCAACTGAAAACTCGAAAAGCACGTGAACAATACGCTGGCTCTCACCAGCTGCCCAGCAGGGCAAGTGTGAGGCTGCTCAAGCCAACAGATGGTTTTGGTGGCAGTCAATGAGCCTTTTCCCCTTCCACTTGACTTTTCCAGCAGCCAGAGAAAACATGAAGAGTTTGTTTGAGCTAACATATTTAATTCTGCCCAAGGAAAAAAAAAAACAAACACAAAACAAAACAACAAACTGGGAGATCATTTTTAACTTTCTCGAGAAAGATTTTCTTGCTTTGAGAGTTGCCATCGAGCACTGTCAGCCAAAGCATTTTTCACAGCATTTTTGCAGTGATTTTTAATTTCCTCTGTTTGGGTGTTTGAGCTGCTCTGCCGCAATACTCCAATTCCCCAAGGTCCCAAAGCCGAGGACGGGACAGGTAAAACCTCTTTCAGACAGGGCAAGGGAAAAGAAGAATCCTGTCCTGCGGTAGGACAAGGAAGAAGAGGGAGGAGCGAAAACTCTCTTACCTTGACATCTCCAGAGATGTCCCACTGCCCTCAACACCAGCCCTCTCCCCAGCTCCTGCAGGTTGCCCATGCAGCTTGTCTCTGTTCAGAGAGTGAGGCCCAATGTTGTTTGTGGTTTTTTTTCTCTTTTTTGCAGTTACTCTAAATCTTGAGATTTTAGGCAGAAGGTCCGCCTGTTATTGGGAGGCCGTTTGCTCTCAGGGGCATCCTTCCAGCATCTCCACGCCGATGGGGTGGCCCTCAGGGTTTTGGCATGGGCTTTGCTCAACCTCTGACCGCGCCACACACGCCAGTGCCGCGTTGATCGCCTGGCTGGCAGCGCCGGCTCCCCTTTGGCGAGGGCTGGGCGAGCTACCTGCCGGCTGCCCCGCCAATGCACTCCGGAAACCAGCTACACTGGACCCCGAGACAAAAAATCAAGGCGCCGTGTTTTTCGACTAAGGGGGAGGTTGGGAGCCGCGAAGTTGCGTGTTTGCGTGTTTTTTTCCTCCCTCCAGAAACAAACGCCAGCACGGTTTAGCTAGAGGAGCTGTATGGCCATGCACCAGGAATAAATTGCTAAACAGACCAGCAGCACCAGCACGTTGAGCCGGGATCCTCAGGAACGAGGGCTCTGACAGCCCGTGGCGTGATCCATCGCGCCTCCGAGCCAGCTCTCTCCTAGAGCGAATGTGAGATGCGCTTCGGAGGAGCCCTGATGAAATCTGCAGATGCTTTCCCGCTCTGGTTGGATCGCTCTTCCTTCCCCCCCCCGCTCCCCGCCTTCAAAACAGAGCTTGGAAGCAGCCTGTGGTGCTTAAGTCCGAAGTCCTGCCTTTCCCGACTCGCAAAGGGAACCAAAAGGGGTTGTTTTGAAATAACAGTGCAAATCAAATTACCCGTCACAGATAAGGGGGAGAGAGGTCAAATATGAAAAGGCTTTAGATGAAAGAAGAATTAGCCTGCAACCCGCGAGGAATAACTCAATTCAAGTCTCATTTTCAGCACCCCCAGAATCTGGCGCAACAGAGGTCCCTGATGGAGCCCGACAGATAAACCTGGCCAAGACCATTTGTTACGCCGCCGAACGCGGGGCCATTTCACCAACCACATGCTAAGCATCAACCCTCCCCTACAATGGGGAAAGTATATCAACGTATTAGAAGCCATCATCAATCAGCCCAGGGGAAACCAAGCAGCCCTGATCAGGTTCCAGCCGGAGCTATGGGAAGCCGCTCCGTGGTTTGAGTTTGCAGATATTCGGCAGCCTCGGGCGCACCTCCTCCTCCTCCTTCTCCTCCTCCTCCTCCTCCCAAGCTGCATCCCTTGGAGGTGGGGTTGGGGACCTGGCTGCCCCAGCCTGCAGACATCCCCATGGCACCCGGGCCGAAGAGACCCTGGGGGGAGGCTGTGCAGACCCTGTCCTCTTGGCTGCGCCAGCATTTGCCCGGCGCTCCCCAGGCTTGGCAGGGTTATTGATGGGCTTGGGACACGCCCGGGGCTCCCGGCGGAGCTTTTCCACCGTCTCCGCTTCACCTTTCCTCCCTTTCACAGAAACGAGTTCTCTCCACCTTTCCCAAAGACATTTTTTATCCCCTCTGGTCGCAATCTTCCTCCTCCCGGAGCGCAGCAGAAAACAATTTGAGACCAGACCCAAGGCAGCCCTACCAAGGCTGGGCTTGGCTTGGCGGCCAGGCGGGGACCCTCATCAGCGCCGGGACCCACCTCCTCGATAAAAAGGCTCCAGAAATTCCTGTCGCTCACCACCGAATGAACCAGACGGCTAAAAGGCGGTTGCTAAGCTTGCGCAGGCTGTATTATTCACGGGGATTGGGGAGGATTTCAGAAATTGCTCTATGCAGTGGGGAAGAGGAAGGATTTTTTTTTTCCCCCTCCCCTTTTTCTCTTTCAAACTAAAACACGTAATTAAAGAGTGAAATTCTGGAAGCTTTCTCAAGGACTCTGGGTATTTAATCGCCTTTAAAACACAGGAGTTGCTTCCCATTGCCTTCCCGATTTAATGGGAAACAGGTCTCTCGTTCCTGCAGACCCTCTGAAACCGTTGACCGATTGATAATTGTGCCTCGATAGAGCACAAATACAAATGCATGATGCTGTCCGTACCTGCATCTTCCCAAATACAGTAAAAACCTTTTTTACTTTTGGTTTTTTTGGTTTTTTTTTGGTAAATTGCATTGAATTTGCAGATTCCAAACCTTTCCCACTTGGGCCAGGGGAATGAATTAACGAAAAGAATAGATGAAAACGACTCGAAAGAGGCATGATAAAGCAGGTGAAGGGCACCCGTCTGTGGCTGGTGCACACCGATGCTCTGCCTGTGCCATCAGACCCGTACGGAAAGAAACGCTTTCCCCACCGCCGCTGCGCATGCAGTGCAGCAGTGAGCTTTTGGGGTGGTTTTGTTTAATCCCCCAAACATCCCCCCCCGAAAAGCAGCAGCCTGTGGAGGGGTCCTGCAGAGGCGTGTGCCACCACCTTTTCTCCGGAGCTGGCCCGTTGCGTCGTGTTACGGCTACTTAATGTGCGGTAAGCGCGGGGAGGGAGGTTTGCTCCGGCCTAGCGGGCATCCGTCAGGCCGCTGGCCCCCCGCCCCAGGCCCGAGCACCCAGGCGGGGTGTTTCCCCCACGGGGGCTCGTCTCCAGGCTGGGGGAGGCAAAGCACAAGCAACGCCTCGGCCAGGAGGGCAGCTCCGAGCCGCCGGCGTCGGCCGAGAGCGAGGCCTCGCCGCCGGCCCCGCGGGCAGCCCTGCTCCTCCCTGCGCTCGGCCGCCCGGCCCTGCGCCACCTCCAGCCCGCTCTGTTATCCCGTCAGAGACAAAAATCCGCTTTAAGCCGGAGGCATGCGCTGTGCTGCCTGCTCCCCCAGGAGCTGGAGCGGTGGGTGGCTGCGGCTGCCGCCCCGTCGCGTTGGGCGGGACGCTGGGGGCCACCAGCAGGCGAGAGCAGACCCCCGCCATTCCCACCGCCCCGAACAAAACCCCGTGGCTCTCCCAGAGAGGTTCGTGGTTCCCTTCTGAGCTCAGAAAGCAAAGCACACGACGGCCGCGTGCTGCCGCCCGGCGTTAGGGGACCCACGGGGGTGATGCCTGCCCCCCACGCAGCAGCCCCCCTCCTGGGCCGCTGCTGCTGTTGCTCCACTGCCACCCTCAAGCTGGTCCCAGAGGAGAAACTGGTCCCAGGTCTGCAGCTGTGGAGGCTTCGAGGATCTCCTGGCCCAGTGCCGATCGCTTCTATGCTCGAGCCAGGTCTTCTGGGCGCTCTTGGGTAGCGCAAGAGCACGGACACAGAGTTCAAGGAACAAATCCAAGCCCTGTGCCATCACCTCTCAGGTGGCTTCCCAGAACGTCCACACCCTTACGATCACACAGAAATCCCACCGTCCAGCCCGACAAGCCCCTCAGTAAACACAGAGACAACCCCTTTTTCTCAGAGCCTGTAATTAGTTCTTCTAGATTTGCTTCTTCCCAGCTGACACCTTTCATTAGCGCAGCCTGTGAGACACAGTATTTGCACAGCCGTGAAATATGAATATATTCTCAGTCCTCAGCGGGAGCTGTTTTTGCTAAGTTACGCTGTTGTAAAAAAAGCAGATTGTGACTTCCCCACAACCTATAGAGTAGTTTATGACTTTCACAATTATTAAAATATATTCTCTGTTACCCTGTGAACAGCACTTCACAGCCCTGCTGAGGAGTCCTGGCTCCTCAGGACTCACCCATGCACCTCCAGAGGTTTGGTCCCCATTGCTGTCCCCCAAGCAGCTCCCACAGGAGCAGCTCTCCATTCAGGGATGGCTCGCCATTGCTTTCCTTGGTTTTTTACAGAATCATAGGATCACTAAGGTTGGAAAAGACCTTCAAGATCATCAAGTCCAACCATCAACCCAACACCACCGTGCCCACTAAACCATGTCCTGAAGTGCCACGTCTACATGTTTTTTGAACACCTCCAGAGATGGTGACTCCACCACCGCCCTGGGCAGCCTGTTCCAATGCTTGACCACTCTCTCAGTGAAGAAATTTCTCCTAATATCCAGTCTAAACCTCCCCTGGCACAACTTGAGGCCATTTCCTCTCATCCTATTGCTGGTTACTTGGGAGAAGAGACCAACACCCACCTCACCACAAGCCCCTTTCAGGTAGTTGTAGAGAGCGATAAGGTCTCCCCGCAGCCTCCTCTTCTCCAGACTAAACAACCCCAGTTCCCTCAGCCGCTCCTCATCAGACTTGTTCTCCAGACACCTCACCAGCTCCGTTGCCCCTCTCTGGACAAGCTCCAGCACCTCAACGTCCTTCTTGTAGTGAGGGGCCCAACACTGAACACAGGATTCAAGGTGCAGCCTCACCAGTGCCGAGTACAGGGGCACGATCCCTGCCCTGCTCCTGCTGGACACACTATTGCTGATACAGGCCAGGAGGCTGTTGGCTTTCTTGGCCACCTGGGCACACTGCCGGCTCATGTTCAGCCGGCTGTCAACCAGCACCCCCAGGTCCCTTTCTGCCGGGCAGCTCTCCAGCCACTCCTCCCCAAGCCTGTAGCGTTGCATGGGGTGGTTGTGACTGAAGTGCAGGACCCGGCACTTGGCCTTATTAACCCTCACACAGTTGACCTCAGCCCATCGATCCAACCTGTCCAGATCCCCCTGCAGAGCCCTCCTGCCCTCCAGCAGATCAACACTCCCACCCAACTTGGTGTCATCTGCACACTTACTGAGGGAGCACTCGATCCCCTCATCCAGGTCATCGATAAAGCTATTGAACAAGACCAGCCCCAGAACCGAGCCCTGGGGAACACTGCTTGTGACCGGCCGCCAGCCGGATTTAACGCCATTCACCACAACTCTCTGGGCTCGGCCATCCAGCCAGTTCCTCACCCAGCGAAGAGTAAACCCATCCAAGCCACGAGCCACCAGTTTCTCCAGGAGAATGCTGTGGGAGATGCTGTCAAAGGCTTTTTCGATCCTTCTCCTCCTGCTTTGCAATGCTCTTTAGCCGAGCCTTTGCAGCTTACTCCCCCCTGTCCTTTCTCTTAACAAACTGTCTTTATCTTGACACATGAGTTTTCTCACTTTTACCTTTCCACTCTGCTGCCATCCTGCTGCGGGGGAGTACGTGAGCGGCTGGGTAGGGGCTCGGCTGCCAGACAAAGTCAACCCAACCGCAACATGATTTAACATCTGTAGGCCCCTGAACAGGGGACAGGCTGCACTGCCTTCAGGTTGGAGAGCCTAACCCGCCCTCACAGACACATCTAGGACTCACATCAGGTTGTTCATGTCTTCATTAAGACCTGCAGACATCAGTGCATCCCAGCGTGCAGCGCTAGTAGCAGATGCCATCAGCCTTTTGGGTTCCCTTGGAAAATGCCCAGTGTTATTGACTACTGGGCAACTGACTGAGTCTTGTTTGCAGGCACGATCTGCAAGGCATTTCTCTTCACTTTGAACCTCTCTCTGTTCTCCTAGTATCAGGCATCTCCATTCAAACAAACATACTCATTTTTACAGCCAAAACCCCACGGCAGACTTTGAGGGCGATTGCTGTCTCATTCATACACAAAACAGCTCCAGCCCATTGCGCTGTGTCCACACCGCATACTCATCTGGCCAGCACCAGGCCTTCCAGAGTCTCCGACGTGACCTTCTGCATACTGTCTGCATTTGTTGCACCTGGGAGCAAACACTTACTCTTCTCGTGTTCCTGCAGCCCATCTCCAGCCCTTCGGTTCAGCTTTTAGCATCTCAGGTAAACCCACCAGTTTGAGAACAGGCTGACCAATACCAATCAATAGCTCCATTATTTTCTCGTTTTAAATTCCTTTCATACAGGATGTTTCTTTAGAGTTGGATTTGCCGCTGACGGATCTCGCATGGGTCACTGTTCTCTGCAGGCAGGACGTGGTTGGACTTGATGATCTTAAAGGTCTTTCCCAACCTTAATGATTCTGTGATTCTGTGAAAAGAGCATCAGCTTCAAGCTCCAGCCGCCTGTGCTGGCTGGTCCTGCTTGGGTTTGCTTGGTTGGTTTTTTTTTTTAAATCTACCACTGTTTTCCTCCCACTGTTTACCTGGTTGCCTGAAGCGCATCCTCTTGCTAAAATACCACCTATCCGGGGATGAGACTCTTGAAAATGGCAATTCATGCCCTCCCACTCACACATTACTGTGATTATACCAACACAGGATGTGAGATAGATTGTTGCTTTTCCTTAATGTTGAGGAAATCATGGCAGTTGCACCCACGGGAGCAGATTTCTGCTGCCTTGGCCAGGCTTTAGCCTTTCCTCCCCTACTCAGGCAGAAAGCTCTTAAATTCCCAGACACAACTGTGCTATTGCACCTCATCAGGTATCACAACATCTTTCTCCGGGGAAAAGACCATGACACACCTCCTGGCCTGTCCCCACCTCAGCTCCCAGTCCCCTTGCCACGTCCCAGAGCACCTGGTCCAGCCCCCTCGCTGCGAGGGCACCAGAGTCCCTGAGCACCCGGCTTTTAGCACGTCTGCTGTTTTTTTCCAGCACCATTATCACCAAATCTCTGTCTTCTCTAAAGCCATTACTACTTAAAGGCAAGTGCACCTCGATTCCCACTTACGGAGTTTCGCTAATAATTCTTCCTTGCTTAAGCAACGCTTAGTTTTGCAGCGGAAAGCCTTAAGCTGATCTGTGCCTGGAAAAGGGCAGCCAGGATTCTTGGAAAAGGACCACGAGAGAGAAAAGAGCTGTTGGAGCCCCCGGGGACCTCCGCCCGACCCACAGCTACCTTGCCCTCCCACCTCCCCTGGGGAGGAGCAAATGACTCTCCAGGGCAGCTCTGCCCATTCCGCCGACGTTTTTGTGGGTACGATGCAGGCAGGGAGACCAAACGAGTTCCCAACTCCCCCAGTGACCTTCAGAGCAGCCCCTAAGAGATCGGCCAGCCCGAGGAGAAGGTTTCCACTCAGCACGAGTCCAAACCCCGCCGTGAAAGCGGGACGTTCTGCTGGCGCAGGCTGAGCTCTTGCCCTCTGTGCGCTCAGGCTGCACATTTAATACCGGACCCCGTTCTTTCCCCTGCAGCGCTCCCATCGCTACAGAGACGCTCATTTAAAGCGCAAAGCCTTGACTTGTTGCCCAGAGGGAGAAACAGCCTCTTTCTCCATTAGAAAAACTTAAAAAAGAAATGAAAAAAAAAACCCCATCTAACGCTGGAGGAGCCTTGGGAGGGGTGTGGAGCAGCACCCACCCCTCTCACCCAGCCATGGGCACCCATCGGAGGACCTAGGAGGGAACCACCTCAAAGAGGCTGGGGCACGCTCGTTGCTGCGCAGCGTTATTTTCTTTAGGCTTAACAGATTTCTGGCTATAAAAATTTCCACGGCTAAAGCAGCAGTTACCGACGTACGTTATTTCACGCCGGGAGCCCGGCATGGGTGCCACGCCGTGGAGTTTAACCCTTCCCTGCTGCATTGCGTCAGGTTTACGGTCCCGTGCTTGCGGCGAGCAGCGAGCCCACAGCGTTTCAGGCGGGATTAAGGCAGCCCCGGAGCGCAGATGCATTTGCATGGGAACGGAAAGGCTATCTGAACCCCCCCGCCCCCCACGGCCCCCGAAACAAGCCCTGTGCCTCAAGGCTGCAAGAGCTGAGCTGAGTGGTCCGGAGGTGGGATTTCACACCAGCAGATGAACTCCCCCCGCTCCTGGAAGACCCTTCCCAACCGTCTGCCCAGAAGAGCTGCCCGCGCCTCCGCTCGAAGGAGCGGCAGCCGCCCTCCCAGCCGTGCTGGCACGCGTTACGGCCGGCTGCCACCCCCACGTTGCTGGGGGTCCCGAAGCCAGGCCCACCCCGGGAGGGGACAGGGATGTGGGCTCACACATGCGAGCGGGACGTTGCACAGGATCACTGCTCTGGTCTCCTGGTGAGCAAGAAGCGAGCATCCGGGCTCACAGAAGGGAAGGCGATTTTCTCCTTGGCTAATTGCTTAGGTTTTGCCAACGGCATAAGGGACGCTGCAGCCACGAGCGGGTCCCTGGGCTCTCCTTGACTGCTCTTCCCTGCTTCATAAACTACGCACAGGCTGGGACGCTGAGCTGAAGGCTGCTCTCCAGGGCAGATGGCACCAGGCTTGTTCCCTTCCATGCCAGGGAGTTCTGCAGCAGTGCCCATGAGGTGGGTCAGCCCACGGGGCAGAGGTACCCGAGCCTTAGCTTCAATGTGAGCCCCAAGGACTTGTCTTCTCCATCCAGGAGGGGGACAGTGAAAGGATATCAGAACTGAAGCACAGCTGGTTGCCTTGTAACCAGGGGACACTTCCAGGTGACATAGATGGAGAAACTTGACCTCGGATGGTTCAGTGGGCTCCAGGGACAAGCAGGGTGATGCAGAGGGGACATAGAGGGAAACCACAGCTGCATGAGACCACGGAAGGAAAAGAGTGGATCTGCTTCACCCATCTCAACTCGAGGGCAGCACTGAGAACCTCTACCAAGTCACGGACAACGCGGGCAAGCGTGGAGGGTCTGCTCAGATGGGGCACAGACGTGATCCGTGGGCTTGTGGGAGAGCCTCCCCGCCGGCCGGACAACCGGGCAGAGCAGAACTGGATCATCGGGCACAGAAACAGGACTTGTCCTAGAGGTGAAGGACGTCTGCCGGAGGGGGGACGTGCCGCAGCCCCACGGCCACAGGCACCACGTCAAATGGCAACCAGGATCTCTGGGACTCGCGTCTCGCTCCCTGCAGAACCAGCTGGAGAGCAGGCAGGTCCGTCTCCAGCTTCCACCCAGATCTTCAAAGCGCTCCGGCTACAGTGACGTAAAGTGCTTAACATCCCCACGAGGCAGCACAGAGCCCGACACAAAACGTCAAGTTTTCCCCTCCGTTGATTTCTCTGTTTTTCACTCGTTGGCAGCTTTTGGGGGAAACTCACCCGCTCTCGTGGACATCTTGCTGGAAATTAAATTTCAGTGGTTTTTTTTTTATTATTCTACAATCCCTACACGCAGGCACTTGTCAACACGCATCTCGGAGCAGCAAGGGAACCGGGCAGAAGCTCCAGCAATTTTTCTACCACGGACATCCCGACATACGCATGGGTATCTTTTGCCCAAAAAACCTCTTCGGCGCCGAGACACCCTTCCATGACACCCAAGAAACAGTTCTGTGTGAAGCAGATGAAATACCACATCACACCGCAGGCACCAGATGAAAAGATCAGCAACAGAAACCAAGGTGGTACTATAATTAACTTTTTCTTTTTATTTACACCACAAGAATAACAAGTTGTCATAATGTGGTACAAAATACTGGACTCCTAATAAAGTTGAAATTGCAAGTTGGTACTGTCAGAGAAAGACACCATTGGCCAGTAAAAAAAAAAAAAAAAAAAGATAAAAGAGAAAAAAAAACCAACACAAAAGAAAAAACCCCCAAAACAAGAATGAGAAAAATATTCCAACTCCACCAAGTAAAAGAAAGGACCATCAGAAAATTTAAGCACGAAGAATGCTACCATCACTTAAAGTAGGGTCCATACAATAAGAGTGAAATTGTGTCTAAATTACAGCGTAAACCGGTAGCTGCTACCAATGGTGATGTCATACTGAGCATGTATAGGTATAAAGTAGAATATAATATAGTTACAACTTTTTGATACTACATATCTGTAATAAGCTCTTGGGTGAATAATGTTTCAACCCCTCCCCCCCCACTTTTATATATATATTATATATATAAGTTTGTCATCCTCATAAATTGGAAAATAGCGCCTCCACTATGGAGCACAGAAAAGTGTTAATTTATTTTCTTTCAATAGGATACTTTTTCATCAATATCAAAGACAAAGTGAAGATGAGCTGAGAACGAGCTCAACTTCATGACAATGAAGAAACATGTTTTCCTTTTGATGTAAAGTCTCGTTTTAAACCACAGTGTTGCACAGTACACGACTGTTTAAAGTGAAACCTAGCAATAATACATCATGTAAAAGTAATTTTAAAAAAGTTAACGCAGCTGTGCTGAAGAGTTAACTCTTTAAAGTCCTCGTCATTCATCTCCTTAGAATTAACGACCACGTGTGTTGACAAAGGGTTGCATCCAACCTCCCCACCCAGCCGAGAAATCAAAACAGAATACCAACCCAAATTAAATGGAAGAAAAAAAAAATAGTAATAATGACACAGGCAGTTTACTTTGTGTGTTCTGCGTAGTTTCCCTAAAAACACTGTTTCCACATAAATACAATAAACTCTATTATTGGTAAGTCACAAGTGCTAGATAAACGTCTTTTTTTTTTTTTCTTCTTAAAATGAGAAATGTTTAAGTAGTCCTTTTTATTTACTCTTTTTAACAATAAAAAGCACAATTTCTTATTAAGTTCAGTAAGATGCAAAAAATGTTCCCACTCTCCTTCGTGTGTAGCTGTGTGGGTGCGTGCGTGGCTGCGCGCGCGTGTGTGTGACAACAACGTCCCAACCTTTAGTCTCCGCAAATGCCACGAGAGGAAAATAAAAAACCAAAAAACAAAACCAACCCAAAAAAACCCCCAAAACCACTTTTTTTTTTTTTTTCATTTTCAAAGCTGCCAAGTTTGGCGTGCAAAATCTGTATACAATATAAAGACATGCCAACCTTACAGACCATGCAACCTCAAGGTGTAGGAAACTTAAAAAAATATATTCATATATATTTATATATATATTTATATATATCAATGCCCATAAAAGACGTGGGCCCAAAAAAGTTTACAAAAGGAAGAATGGAATGAATACATGACTGCGACTAATAAAAAAAGGAATGTTTTGCATCGAAAGTAAAAAACCAAAAACCAAAAAACCCCCAAAAACCAAAACCAAAACAAACCCAAAACGACAAACAAGCCCAATGATCATTTGTGTACTGCAAACCGGGCCTCGCTTCTCTCTAAAGAGGATTTAAAGATGCTCCTTTCTTTTCAAGCAGGTACAAAGGATGCCCTGGGCAGCACCGCGCTGGGATGCAGGAGCATCCCCGGCTCCCGCCCCGCCGCCCGACGGCGAAGTCATCTGAAATGAAGAAGCTAATGGCTCCAAAGGTGCAAAAACCCCGGCGAGCCTCAAAACAAAGGGCTCCTTCCCCTCTCTCCGTGCCTGCACTGGTCCCGAAGAGCATCCCGACCCGGCTGCGAAATGAACCCCCGTGGCCCGGAGTTTGGAGGAGATGAGCGCCGACGTCTCGGGAAAAACCCTTCCATCCCTGGCAAAAAGCTGAGCCAAACGACGGAAAGAAACGAAGGCAGCATCCTGACAAGCTCCTCCGATTTTAAAAAAGAACCCGGCTCGGCCACGGCCAGCCGGCAGCTCTCAGGAACGCAAAAATGAAATAAAAAGCTTTGCCACGACCGAGAGGAGACACGGAAAAACCTGCCAGGGAAGAGCCGACAACAGAAACGATCGTGTGAACGTGGTTACTGCCCACAGCGCGTACACGACGAAAGGAAAATTTAAAGTCAGTCACCAGATTTGGCAGCCAGCTTAATTTTAGATCACAGCAGCAAAGTGGTGGGTCGAAGAAAAAAAAAAGGGGGAAAAAAAAAAAGAAAAAACCCAAACCACAACATCTCCAGGTACGTCGTGTTTTTACACGATTATTTTTAGAATATGCTGAGGATGGTCCTACGTGACCAAAGCTATTTGCAATTCTAGCACGTACTTGGGTTTGCAAAACTCAAATACAGTAGTGTCTGGTTTTTAACTTGCATTATAAACCGAGGGATAAAACTAAAGCCTCTTGCATTTGCTCACACGTGTGGTTACGCTTCAAGTTCCTCCCGCGAGCGAGTCCTGAATGGAATGAAAACGGCCGCTTTGAGAACTGGGAAAAAAAATAAGCTACTGGAAGCGACCCCGCCAGTCGTCACCATGACCGAGTAAAACAATAATTAAAAAAAAAAGAAAAAAAGAAAAAAAGAAAAAAAAAAAAGAAGCTACCCCCGGTTGTTCGGACGAGGGGTGCGCGCTCTCCGACGCCGCTGTGAGAAGGCACGCGTGTCGGCGCGGTCTCCTCCGCAGGAGGTGAGCGCCGAGGCCGAAGCTCCGGCCGGTGCAGGGCAGCGACCTCCTCGGCGGGGGGCAGAAAAAAAAAACCCCTTTGGGAGAAGTTCTCCAGCCCTACCAGCGCCGGGAAGAAAAGGAGGGGAGAGAGAGAGGGGGAGAAAGAGGACGCGGGGAGGCAGGCGCGCGCGCACCTGCGTGTCCGTCTGTCCGGCGGAAAGGGAAATGCCAGCTGTCCCACGAGCGTCCGACGAGCCATCCCGACGGCAGGCGGCTACCACCGCCGCCGCCCGCGGTCCTCGCTACCATCCGTGCGGAGGACGAAGACATCGCCCGCCGGGACAGGGCTATGCCGGAGGTAAGAAAATTCCTTATTTTCTTTACGTAGCTACTATAGCAGAACGAAGGAAATATACAGTCGGCGGTCTCGTCATACAAAAGAGCCCGTCACGACCCCTCCTCCCCGGTAAAACGCACCCTTTCCGAAAAATAAACTCCGACAATCTGCCACAGCTCCTCACGCCTGCAGAAAGCTGCTCACTGTACAAAAGACTTCAGAAAACGGGAAAAAATTAAAAAAAAAAAAAAAAGGGAAAAAGAAAAAAGGAAAATAATGTACAAGCAAGAAAAGTGGGAGGAAAAAAGGTTTAGACGCTATTGCCGTTTGGAAACGAAACCTGCCAAATAGAAAATAAATGTCAGTCACACAAACAAGGCTTCTTTAGGGTTTTGTGAAATATCGATATAAAAATTAACAGCAAATTCATAGTCTTTGCTATAAAAAACTCATTTTTCTTTTTTTTTTGTTAGAAAAGGATCACAACTAAAAACCTTAAATTAAAATACAAGTGTTTAGGGTAGTTGCCCAGTGGCGAACGTGTTGGCTTTCTGAAAAACTTTCCAACCTGTCACCTGAAAAGTCCTCAAGTTTCAACCTGGATCCTTTTCCAAAAGCACCTTTTACGTTCCAATTCACAAATCTGTCCCTAGGGAGCTTCCAATGGCTACTGTTATAGTATGCATTTATTACATATATTTTTCTATAAATGCATCATAAATATTTTTATCAATAATTCATAGGAATCCGGTTTCTAAGCTTGGAATACATTTGGAATATACATTATACACATATATATATTTATACCTAACAATTTAAGCAATATCTCATGCTAGTTGCTTTTAATAAAAAGCATTCCAGTCTTAAACCTGCATTTGTGTCTAATACATGCTTCAACAACCAAATTGATAAGCTCAATTCCTAGATAATGTAGAAGAGAGAAAACATTTGAAAACTTGTTTTTAAAAATGGTTGAATTTCAAAGACCCAACAGTATTTGCCACTTTCTTGGCAACTACCTTAATATTTTTTTTCCTTTTTTTTTGTGTTTTTTTGTTTTTTTGAAACAGCAATGAAAGAAAACAAAACAAATCCAAACTTGTAGACAGTTTTTGGAGACGCTCTGTTCAGCTGATGCCTGCTTCCCACCATCATGCCAGCACAAGCCAAAAAGTCTTCCTTCCCCATGGCAGTTCTTGGCTTTCCCAACCAGAGGAAAAATATTCACGAACTGCTGTGTTCTTTGTGGGGTTTTTCTGTTTTGTCTTTTTTTTTGTTTTGTTTTTTTTTGTTTGTTTTTTTTTTGTTTTTTTTACTTAAGGCATTGTTCCTCAAACTTCAGAAAATCCAGCTGCACCAAATCCATCAATTAAAAAAAAAGGCACAAACTCATCTTCAGATGGCTTTGGAGACAATAAAGCCGACTCCATCTGGGCTACCGTTTCCCCCCTTCTCTTTCCCTTTCCTTTAGATGTAAGACGAGTCCCTCTTTCCCTGTCCCTCCCCGTTAAAAATACACCACCTCACATTGTTCTGGTTTCGACAAGAACGTCGTCGACTCACAGGCAGGCAAGAGCCATTTAAAAAATCCAAGAAATGAAACTACAAGATGGGTCGAGTGGTTCAAGCGGAGATTGCTGAATTGTGGGTGATCAAATTGTAAGCACCAGTTTTACGTTAAGGTTTGTTTTATTTTCGTATGTGTTGTTGAATCTTTTTTTTTTTTTTTTTTTATTTTTTACTTCTGGCAACTCTGCCAAAGACTTCATGGGCGTCATTCCCCTTTCCGCTCCCAGTGAGGACCAGAGGAAGAGTGCCCAGTGTGTCAGTCCTTTACTGCTCTTCACCGTCTTTTTTCTTTTTCAGTAAATATATACTGTAGACGCATATAGATATGGAGAGATTTTTTTCGGTTGCTTTGTTTTACACCTGGTTGTCCTTCCATATTCTGGAAAAAACCATGACAGGACGCAGGAGTAACAAAGAGAAAGCTTCTTGGCAGAGCTTCAAGACGAAGACGAACAAACAGGAGAACTCCAGCTCGAAGGTGAATGCTACAGGGGAGGTTCCTCCTCCATGGGTTCATCGTCGGGTCTGAGCGATTTCACAGCCGGGAAGGATGGGAAGTGGGGGGAAGAGAGAAAAGCAGGTTGAGCACGACAGAGTTGGACAACCTATGGTGCTAAGTCTCATGCCTTGTGTTCCCACAACCTTCCCACCCGGGCAGTTGCGCTCAGCTGGCTCACCTGGACTTAAAACTTACCACCAAGAAGGTTTTTTTTAGACAATTTGTTTTCACTTGCACAGTGTTAACATTTTTTTTGCAGAAAAACCAATTTCCTCTCACGTTTTAGACCGGTTGGAGCAGAAGGGTCAGGCACAGCGCGCACCCTAAGGTCACGCACGTGGCTCATGGCACTGCTGCTGCCCTGCAGCCCAGGAGGTCTTTAGAGAACCCATGGAGGGCAGGAGATACGGGGCACGCGCGTGCTATGGTTAAAGGGAGGCTGCCCACCACAGCTCCTCCTGCCTGGGCAGGCTCTGAGGCGTGACGAGAAGCGGGGAGGAAAGCAACTCACCTCTTCTCAGCCGGCTTCACGCCCACTGACAGAGACGCCATGGCTGTTACGGTCTCTGCCTCCTCGTTCTCGCACTTCTGCGCCTCGACCAGGGAGTACCCCACGGTGGAGGCGTAACGCTGGAGCGAGTGCCAGTACTTGCCTGGGGTAGAGGTGAGAAGAGAGGCGGGTCAGGGCGCCTGCAGCGTTATGGGTCCAGCACCATGCACCCGCTCTCCCAGGCCCAACGGACGTCCGAGACCTGCCTGGGGAAGACTCATCACACCTATGCAACATGCGACCTTGACCTGCACTCCCTCTCACTCGGAGGACCGTCTTGAGGTCCCAGGGCTGCGGAGGAAGCTGCAGGCGGAAGCGGGTCCTGGGAATGCACGCCAAGGGATGCGACGCCAGAGAGACGCCTGCGAGCTGTCTGCCACGCTACTGTATGACAAGACGGTGCGGCGATGCTGCCGTGACTTGAAGAGCTAGGTTTTAAACCCAAAAGGCATCGAGAGCAGTAAGTGTGCACCTGCGCGTCCCTTAAGGACACCTAAGATGTCAAACCGGGGCTGAATCCCTGTCTCGCAATGAAAGACGCTCTTCTCCTTTGGCTAGGGAAGAAAGGCGGGAGGCAAAAACCGGATTTTCAGAAGGACAAATGCACAAGGAGTGCTGGGGGTGAGGTTCTGAGCTGCACAGAGGTGTACGGCACCCCTCTGCCTTGATGAAAGGAGGCTCGTAGGTGCTCAAAAACTAACAACATTTCCTTTTCCGCTTCCAAACCCTCAGAAACCTTTAGACCCAAGGAGAAATACGTGAGGGAAGGATGCAGTCCAGATTTGGGCTGGACATCTGCATCCAGGTGCTAACTGCCACGTTCTTTTTGTGGGCAAATCACCGAAGACTAAAGCAGTCTAGGTTGTATTTATTTTGTGTGTCAGCACTTTGCCATCCTTTTTCAGCGGAAAGAGCACAGGGAAGACTTCAGAGGGAGAGGATGAAGGATGTTCTCTTGGCCCCCAGGCAGGACACACTAAATTTGCTGGTACCCAAGAAGCCACAGCAAAGCCTGAAAGCAAGAACCTGAACAGTGAAGCCAGCAGATGGGGAGGAGGGATTTGTTTTCAAACATCTTCGCTTCTCCCATGCTGGGCAGCAGATCTGAGGGTCTTTCTCAGAGCCCCTTTTAATTTGTTGTGCTCATTTTGAGGAAAAAAACAAAAAAAACACCCACAAAAAACTGGCTGACTCAGAGTGCTGCTGAGGTGTCCCTGCTGAGTGCTCACCCTGAAGAGCAGCTTCTGGGAATGGAATTTAAATTTCTAAAGCCACCAGGCATTTTTCAGGGGGAAAAAATAATAGTGCTTTTGGTGTCTTTTAAGCTCTGTTTTCACCCTATAAAATGGAGACTAGCCCCCTCCAGTTTTAGACCACAAGCGTCTGAAGCAGGAAGATGTCAGGACCTAGCGGTGGGATTCCCGTGTTGCTCAGGCTCTTTCGCTCCATCCCCCAAGAACGTCCCCAGGAAAGCTGCAACCACAATGATTTTAACCTCCACAGCTAAATAAACCTGAAACATCAGCAACTCCCCGTGATACCCTGGTTAGCTTTCATCCCTATCCGTTCTCAATTAATGGATGCCACACCGCCCAACGAGACTTACGTTGTTTGGAGATACCCGAATCGTTTTTGAAGAGATAAGGGCACACACTAAGTGCAGGACAGCCTGTCCTTTACAGAGTGTCTAGAGGTGCTAATGCTAATCCCTCCTCAAGCACCAAACCATTTCCCCAGTCGACCGCTCCCCGGGTACCGCCTGACCCGCTGCTGCAGGCACGGTAAGATGAGCCCGTGGCTGCGCAAACCCAGTTCACCGTGCGGTGACCACCCGCAATCTCGGAGGAGGGAACGTGGAGCTGCCGGGATGATGGGGAAGTCAAATGGGTGCCCCGCAGGGCAACCCAGCAGGGAAGCAGCTGGCTGAACGGGGCTATACTCACTGTGTATCTCGATTACTTTCTCCATCGAATGCACCGCATTAGCGTTTGCTCTCTGCTGGAAAACCTTTTCCGGAAGAGGGTCAAGCTGGAGAGGGGAACACCAAAGAAATGTTAACTCAAGTTAGAGACCAGGCATCAAGCGCAACTTAGCAAGTGGCTCTGCCGTATCAAGCCTCCGCCCCGCTCCCCTGGTTCCTATTACCCGTCTGTAGCTAAATATCCCAGATCCGCAGACTTTCTACGTGCTTTCGCGATACTCCGCGCGGCCTCCTCCAGCCCGATGCTGCTCCACAGACGCAAAACGCTGCAGCCGCGCCGGGCTCGGCAGCCGTGCAGCGCGGGGGCTGCTCCCACCGAGCCTGCTGCAGCCGCTGATGGAGGCTGTACGAAGAGGCACTATTACACAGACCAGAAGAGTAAGGCTGCTCTTACAACGGATCTTCATAAACTATTGTTCGGATCTACCTTTTTGCAAAGTTTTTGCTATGAAAACAAAACAACGTGCAAATAAAAGGGACTTAAAAAATATGTTAACAGCCACACTTCTAGTTATCCTCTAAAGAAATAAAAGGGGTGGCTTTTTAATTCTTCTAAATACCTAGTTCGCTGTATTTATTAACTCTTAACTGAAAAAAATCTGCACCTGAAGAGAAAATAGCCTAATTTTGGTACAGAGAAACAGCAAACCACTGCTTTGAAGCCACACTCAGCATGATTATAACTTCAGCCACCGGCAACGCCTCTTACCATCCGCTGGGCTAGTCTTGCCGGGGCAGAGCGACATTAGATCTGTATGCTAATCTTTTTTAAAAATTTGCCTTGAAATTACTGGTAGGGCTCATAATTGGGTATTAAAATTTAGGCTTTTTAACGCTGGCTTCTTTCCTCTGCTCTTTATACAAAAAGGTGACAATAAGAACATGCTGCTGGTATTGAGACTGGAAGCTGAAAAATGGCACAGAAAGCCTCCCAAAAACATTCACGGTAAATGCACGTAACAAACAGGTATCTTTCTGGGCTTGGCTGCTTTTATGCCGTAAATGCAAATGGCACATAGGTGACTTCTGTTTTGCTCTAACATACATCCCACCTTCCAAAAGGCAGCGCGGCCTTTGTTACCAACTGTTAAAAAAAAAAAAAAATTTAAATCAAAGCACTAATGACAATTTACGTAACAAGGGACAATAAGAGCATCTTTGTTTTGCTAGATAGAGATGAATTAGGAAGTGCCACTCTAAAGAAGCTTCTCTAAGTCCTTCTCCAGTTGTTCCTCTAAGTCCATCTCCAGTTACGCTGGCACAAAGCTCTGCGGCGTGGCTCTACCTGTAAGAGCCCGTACAGGAAACCCATACGGGCCATGCGATGCCGATGGACCGATGGAGTTGCCTTGCTGGACTGTAACGGCCGAGTGCTGGTCTGGATGCAGTTCCCACCAGCAAACCTGCTCTGCTGCCAGGGTAGATCACTCCAGCCCATGGGCGTGAAATCAGTTATCTCGGCGAGGAGGTGGTTTTGCCACCGGAGCTACGTCTCCGTTAGAGGTCTCGACCATCCCAGCTGTATCCCTGTTCCCAGGGAACACACACCTCTGCTGACCGAGCGGCGCTGGCTATCAGCGGCGGCACAGACCACGGAGACCAAGGCTTTGATCAGCACAGCTGGTTTAAATAAAGAAATAAAATCGCTCCTCAAGTAATAGTGCTCAGGAGCAAAAAGCTTCTGCAGACCTGAGACTTGCCATATAGAAAACTAACGTCCAAACCAGGTTTAGACTTATTTGAAAATCAGCATATTATAATAAGCATATTATTATATTATAGTATATTATAATAGGCAATAAATAAGCATAAGGCTTGTTTTCAGATGTCAGCTCTCTGCTCGTTTGGGAGGTGGGTGCTGCAGAGCAGCAAGCAGGGGCTCTTCTGGAAGGCGATGGGGTTATTCGCTTTCGGCAGATGACACCGGGGAGAACACTGGTTTCATCTGGCACAGCAGGGGCATCTGCTTGGTTGGTAAGGATGCCCCAACACAGCAGCTCTACTTGGCTCATGTACATGGCCAACAGCTTGGATTTGATTCACACCAGCTCAAGACATGTCACAACCAGGTAAATACTCAAGAATAAACTTTCAGCAGAGCTGATGGTCTCCAAGCCCATCTTTTTCTCTTTCTTCCCATCTTCTCTCCCCAGGTTTTCCGCAAAGAACGTGAATTCATCACAGGCCTCCAAGGTTGGGTATTTGAAACAAGAGATGTCCACAGCTGTTAACCGTGTCTGAAAATACCGGTACGGCTCATCCAGGGATACTCCCCAGCAAAGAAGCAGCCACAGTTTAATAGTAAAAAAAAAAAAAAAAATCTACAGCAAAGTTCAACTGCAGCTTCTGTTCAAAAGCCAAGAGAAGCTCCAGCCAAGAGATCTGCTCTTGCGACCACATGGCAGCCATTCGGTAGGTACTTCAGGAGGACTGGAAATTGCTCCGTTCCAGATTTAATAATTACAGATTGCACTTTTTATAAATTCTCCGCTCTAAAAATAACTCTGGCCCAAACTGGCTTCTGTATGACATTAAGTGAAGGCAAAAGCAATTCCTGGACAAATCTGTAAGAGCTTTCTAATGCCTCTTGGTTGATGTTGATATACGCAACGTCAGGCAATCCGGCCACCCGTGCGAATCGTTTGCATTGCATGCTCTCCCTCCTGAAATAACACTCCCAGACAACAGCCTCAGCCATCACACTCCTGGAAAAAGAAGGCAATACTTCTGGGCACTAGGCAAAGGTTTTAAGCAACTGCATATTATCACCTTCTTGTTTATTCGGGATGTCTGGAGTCTGACAGCGGACACAGCTCCGCTACTTCTGTGTGAGAAATGACAAAGCAGCGACGGGCAGCACCACGAGTGCTGCTGAGCTGCAGGACCACGTCCCGCAGCATGTGCCTCCCATCTCTCTCCCCACCGTTAGCAGCTCCCACCACACAGGAGCTCCACACCCTGCTCCAGGCATGGTGCTGGCATGGCAGCGAACGCTGCTGATGCTCCAGCGCTCAAACAGCAGCATCGCTATTTAATTCGTGTTATTTATGGGAATGGATGGTTCACCAACAGCGTTTGCCATGGGGCAGAAGTTGGTTTGAAGGGTGAAGGCTGGTGATGCCCAGGAGGCTGGCACACTGCTGTTAGAGGCCGCTGGGAGTAACGGGAGCGCAACGGTGGCTTTATTGGTCTAAATTACCATCAGCGGATCTTCGCCGCATCATGCCCGCCTTTGATTTTTCATCTGAAGTCCTGTTAAGTTTTGCATAACTAAGTTTGTAACAAAAGCGACGTACGGACATTTTCAAGCAACCTCGCCTGGCACTAATTCATTTTGCATTAAAACAGTCTGCTGCAAAGCTAAAGCTCTGTTTTAATTTCCTGGACAGTTGGGAACATGCCGGCTGCCTTTGCGCAACGCTTTTTCCGCAGCGGGAGTTTTGATCTCCGCCAGTCAATGCAGACGCGTTGGGGACCGGTACCGTTCCCCTCGTCTCCTACCACTTCCCCGAGTAACTCCGGCACCGCTCTTCAGCCAGCAAAGCTCCCCGCAGCCCGTCGCCGGCCGCAGCTGGCTGCCCATGTGCACGCACGCAGAATCGTCTAACACGCTGTATATCAAACTTCATCAAAGGGCCGCGGGACAAAGCAACCAGCAGTTCCCTCCAACTTCCTTGCATTAAAAAGATCTTATAAAAGACCTTGATAAAACTAGTGTTTCCTGCTTTTTGATGTGCAAGTCGGAGAACATTATCGTGATATCTGCGCAGTCTTATAGCCCACCTAGGAAAAGTGAGAACAGGTCCATCTTTTAAGTATTTTAAAAAGCCTTATAACTGCTTTAAAAAAAAAAAAAAAATTTTTTTTTTTTTACCTTTAAGGATCAATATTCACTCTGCTAAATGAAAAACACTCAGTCAGTTGACAACATCCAAGCCATTGTGAGTGCTGAGATCTCCCCAAAGCCTCGCACTTCCAAACATGTCCGTGTTTCGGATTGAGCGCAGATCATCGCACCACATTGCGGTCAGCCGCCTGCATCGGAGGAGCACATGAAGTGAGAGGAATGACATCCTTCACCGTCTCATTTCCTCTGCCTCCCCTTCAAAGTGCATCCTGCCATTAGAGCCGGCTGCACCCAACGGTGGCTGGAGCCAGGAGGATCTGTCTGTGGTGACAACAGTGCCATCAGCTGTCAGCCGAAGAGCGATGGGTGCCGCAATAAAAACTCCATGGCTTCCATGCTGACGTAGCAGCTGGCTCCCGAGTTTTCGGCTGTCCTGAGGGCTGAGCACAGGCTGGCGTGCTGAATCAGTTACCCATGCTGAGAGCCTTGTCAGAACTGCCTGGCCAAGCACAAGGAGGGGATGCTCTCTGGATGCTTGGAGGTGGGATGCTGGGTGATTGAAGCAGATGCTTTTGATGAATTCCAGCTGTTTTATCTCTTGGGCTGGTTCATGAGGTTTCCCCCAGGCACTGTCATCCTTTGTGTGGAGCGTGGATACTGCAAGACACCAGGGTCTCTCGTCACCACCCTTTGCTGAAGAAGCCTTTGGGGCAGGAGCTGAGGGAGGATGTGTGGTCAACACCTGAAGGTGCAGCTCCACATGAGAGACCCTGCTTGTGCTCTCCAAGGCAGGTGGAAGCTTTAGGAGGATCCTCCTTTCACCATCTGACAGGCAGGCAGATGTCTTGTGGAAGAGACCACTGCCTTCAGAGGTCATCTCAGCAGCCTCCTCGTGTCCTCTCACAGTGGCCTTTTGAGATTTGCTCATTTCCGCAAGGGACCGATACCAATCTCTTAATTAAAGGGGCGGCCTAAAAAAATTCAAACACACTAGCCAAGCCAGTAACGCTGCCCAAAGTTTCACAGCCACCCCCAACTTCAAATCGGTGTGGTCGCTTCCCGCCAAGGCTGAAATTTTGAGCTATATGTAGCCTAAGGAATCACACTGCGCTGTTGTTTTGATTCATGCCATCAATCCCCAACGACTGTTTTGAACAGCTCCAGAGCCCCTGCTACACCAGGACACCCGCAGCAGATACCAAGCAGGGACCGTGCCCGGGGCTGCAGGCTCAGCAAGCACCTGCTTCTCTCAGCGAGCTGGAAAAATTGATGCAAGGCACCTTTGCAGTCTACTGTGCTTGTCCAAGACTCAGCCATTTGGACTGTATGTGGAGAACAGGTGTCCAAAAAAAAAAACCAAACCAAAATGAACCAAAGGGAGGGAGGCTTGACCCAAACTAACCAGTCACTCAAAAGCCCCGATTTCTGTATTTCCTTGCTGCCGTATTTCTGCAGTACATGGCCCCGAATTCCTCAAGTCCAAAGACATGTCAAGTGCCACCACTCTGAACTTTTTAATTATCAATCACGTTGGAAGAAACGTGGGTGTGAGCTGCTCATTCAGTGCCAGCTATGGCGGACGTTGATAGCCAGGCTGCATCAAGGAGGGCAGGCACGGGGAGTCTGAATCGTTTCTGCCCTAATCCCACTGACACTAAAGGTGGCGGGGTGGGGGGAAAGGTAGAAAAGCTAAAGTATCTAAAGTTTCCTCTGTAGGAAAATATCCTGACTTCCCCAGAACCCAAAAACTAGATTTCACAGAATCACAGAATCATTAAGGTTGGAAAAGACCTTTAAGATCATCAAGTCCAACCACCAACCCAACGCCACCACGCCCACTAAACCGTGTCCTGAAGTGCTACATCTACACGTTTTTCGAATACTTCCAGTGATGGTGACTCCACCACCTCCCTGGGCAGCCTGTGCCAATGCTTGACCACTCTCTCGGTAAAGAAATTTCTCCTAATATCCAATCTAAACGTCCCCTGTTACAACTTGAGGCCATTTCCTCTCATCCTATCGCTGGTTACTTTGGAGAAGAGACCAACACCCACGATCATGGTACACCATTTCCTTGGTGTACTTCTCCACCTTGCCCTTGTCTTGCAATCACGCACCCTGACCTTTCCAGCCAACTTCTCTGATGCAGCTGAGACTTCCAATACAGCAATGTGCAGAAGACAGAAAATATAACATCAGGGAACAAATACAATTGAAAACAATGCCCAGCAAGCCGCCCAACGCAGCAGGCACAGGCTGTAGTACTGAAGAGGGGGTCTGTAAAGAGAAGCGAAAGCTTGGACAACAACTTCAGAAAGAAATTAAACTGATTAGTTATTTCTAAAGAGCAGAAAGCAAAACTATTTGGATAAAGAATAAACCCAAATGCAATTCTTAGCTATTTCAATCCTTATAATACGGATTGCCAAACACAGGTAGTTTTTAGACAAATAAAGCATGCACTCTTTAAATCGACATGTGTCAAAAGGACCCAATTCAATGATGAAAAATTGGTGGATTGACGGTTTTGGAGGATGAGAAGCCCAAATTCAAGGGGGGTGGAGGTGGTGGCCCCTAGTTTTGCCTCTCTCTGTACCTCATTTCCCAGCAAAGCCGAAACACACGCTTCCGAGGCATCGCAAATGGCGGTCAGGTCGTGGCCTCCTTCGAGGGCCAGGACGACACGACCCCCGGCCAGGCCCATCAGCTGCTTCGTCAGGTACCCGAAGCCTGTAACGAGGGAAAAGAGGAAATGCAGGAGAAGGGCAAAGGTTGCGGCTGGAATCAGGCTCCTGGCGAAGGATCAAAGAATTCTAGAAAGGAATTACATCATATTAAAAAACCACAAGGGATCTGAAAGGACTCAACGCATAATATAAGCCAGGTTGGATTTTAATACGCTCATTGCAGAGTTCCAGCCACGGTTCCCCGCTGGACCGGCTCGGCTGCGTGTGCCGCGGGACGGATCCGGATCTCCCCCAGGAGCGCTTGGCTGGAGCGCATCCCAGGTGAGAGGCACGGCCACCCTCCCCGCCGCCCCCAGCGTCAAATACAGCAGCAAATACCTCCGGGGAAGGGGAAGGGGAAGGGAAGGGGAAGGGGAAGGAAAGGAAAGGGGAAGGAAAGGGAAAGGGAAAGGGGAAGGAAAAGGGAAAGGGAGAGGGAGAGGGAAAGAGGACTATTTTTTGCCCTGCTTTGGAAGATGCAAAGTCAGAGCAGTCATGGAGGAGGGAGGAGGTGAAGGGGAAATCAGTAAAAATGCTGCCGGTGCTTTCAGTTGCGATAGCAGCGTTGCAGCGCCCCAGAGATATCTGACATCTAGTTCTTAACAGACGTTTCTTCCCGTATAGAATATGCTATAAAAATTCCTGGGGCACCCGGGACTTTGATCATACGACACACAATACATTTCTACCCTTTAAACAAAACAGAACGAAGCTGCGAGGATTTAAAAAACGTGTCCCCAAGCAACCTTCCCCCTCCAAAAAAAACCCCAACAAATCCCAACGAAAGAAAATCCAGGGCATTTCTACCCTCCATCCACGCTCCCTGCTTTCAGTTTTGCAGTGACCCCCGCGAGTGCCTTGGCAAGTTGGCAAATTAACAGCCAGATAAAAAGATTCATGGCTGAGCCCATAACCATTTTGTGAGATTAGCAGAGCATGGGAAATTCAACAAGCAGGTAAACAAGACCTTCTCATTACAAAGTGTTTCTGGACATCTTAAATAACTTGTCTCTCGTAAACCTATTTCACTTTATTCTTATATAAAGTTTATAGGTTCAGCTACCTTACAAGGTTCTGAAGTTCACTGTAAAGAATAAGTTTCCTGGCTGAAACAAACTCTTAAAAAATAATAATAAAACCCTTTTGCAAGAAAAACTGTCTTCTCGATTGACTGGAATGAAACAGTGCCAGATAAACCCAGCAGAACCAAGGGCAGGGGATGGGAATTTCAGCGCATCTCCTGTGCAGTGCAAACCATCACAGCTCCAAAGCAAGAAGGAGGTTCTTGTGGACCTGTATAATTGCTTCAAAGGTGGAGAACAAAAATATTCAGCTCAAACTTTTACTACGGTATCCTGGAGGAAGAAATGGACTTCTACTAGCGTTCAGAGCAAGGTGCATTGTTTACATCCAGCTTGCCTCTTTCTGCAATTTTGCAATAAAACAAGCGTAAGTCTCCAATTCAGCAGCCGCCTTTCACAGAGATGTGACTACAAATGAATCGGTAACTTACCTAATTTATTTGCACTTGAAATTGAAATACAACGCTTCAAGCAAATGGAGGCTTCAGCCAGACCAAAAGATGTATGTGGTGCCATGACAAAAAGCATGAAAATTCAAAGAAAAAGGCTGAGAAGTTTGCCCTTGAAATGAAAGATCTGAAGATAGACCCCAAAGTGTAAAACCTGCCAATACTGTACGTTAGTCCCCAGGGCAGCAGCAATTTTCACCAGTTTTGGATCTCTCCTCTTGTAAATCCACAACTTACATTTTGCTGATAGATTATATCCTCCAAGAGGTGTGGGATGGCCTTCCACCGCATCGAAACCAGATGACACCAGCACAACATCTGGGGCAAATTCATTGGCAATGGGCATTACTACCGTCCTGCAACAAAAATTTAACAATGGCAGACACGTTACTTTGGCTCTTGAACAAACGCAGGAACACTTAAACCATCTTGAACAAACCCGGTAGAAAATCTTGTATTATTATTCCACGGTAGCAAAGCCCATCTCTTCTTTTCTTACAAGGTGAGAGCCTGGCTGGCCGAGCACCTTGCGCCGCCCCGCAGTACGGTAAAGTCAACCTCATGTTGGGTTCTGTCCAGTGAGGTATGTTATATCCTCCACCAACAGCCTCACGTTTCGACCAGGGAAATAAGTTGTCCTATGTTGTGCTTCCCCTTTGTGACCATATATTGCTTTACGTACAGGGCGCGAGGGGTAAGGAGAAAATAAAAGGGACAGGCTACAAAACCACCTGGGAAACATGTCCGGCCACAACCTCGGTTCGTGGCATTTGTCTCCACGTTCTCCTTCGAAATGGATCCTTTAGCCTTTGCAGCATCTGCAAAGCCTTTTATTTTTTCCCTGCTGCACTTCTCATTCACCGTAATGAAAGGCCGGGGATGTCACATGGGGCAACAAGCTTTAATATACAAATTTCCCACCCGAATACACCTCTCCGAACTCCAGTTCCCAATCTTCTGACATTCTGTTTGCCAGAAAATGGACTGAACTGCTTAGTATCCATAAACTACCGCCTGTTAAGGCCGGTATTTAAACGAGACTAGAGGTCTGTGTCTGTGGGCTCCTCAGCAAAAGGCCTTTTCCCTCTGTTTTCTCTCGTCAATCTACTCGATTTCTGTTCAAAACCTACGCGAGGTGGCAAACACCTCATTTCCCCCGTCAAGACGCCAGCTAAGCAAAACTGGCAAGTTGAGGGGAGAGCGAGTAGTTGTTTTTTTGTCTGACGGCTCCAGCACAAACACAGCACAACTGAAATTACAGCAAGGAAAAAAAGTCAAAGCAACGGAGCTTCTTCATAAACGTGACGCAGACACCCACAATCTCTTCCGATTAAGAAAGCCTGTCGCAAGCACTCTTGGATGAACACCTTCTCGTGCCTTCAGTTCACGCCGGCGTACCCATGTGCACGGGCTTGAAAGTTGTCTGACTTTTTCGGTCGGGCACTGATAACTGCAGGAAATGGGGGAGAAGCCAGGAGGTGCACAGAAGGTTGTAAATCTCCATCTCAAGGCCCTTTATATAGAGTAGTATTTTCCAAATTCTGTTCTTTTTCCGTTATAAATGTACCCACTGAATCTTGGACGGATCCCCAGGGCAATGTGACCAATGCCGACCCTTGCTGGTACTGAAGATGACAGTATTTCCCCGTTCCCCCATCCCAGGAACTGGCAAGGTTAACTTGCTAAAGCATGATTGAAGTTACTCATATACCAAAGCATGAACCTGTACATATCTTTGCATACATGAGAACTTCACTTTCATTGAGTATAGTCATTATGCGATGCTCTGAAAAACAGAAAGAGCCCAGAAAGGTCTGTTTAGTGCTGGGATTGCTCAAGTGCTACCAAGACACCCATAAAAATTCACATCTCTCGCTACAACAATGTTGAGCAGCCACAAGACATCTGCCAGTGTCAGTAACTTGTATTAGCCCCAAGACTTAGCTGAGCTCATGCTATTTTTGCCCTCTGCAGAGTTTAATTTTAATGGAGTATTAACATCTACCACCCAATGAGCTACTTCCCGTGTTGGTCAAACCCATCAAGTAGATTCCACTGCCACCACTGAGCAGGCAGGCAGGGACACCCGGCACGTCGCGGGTCTGGTCAAGGCACTCAGACACCATTTAGTCCGAAGAAAAAAAAACAAAAAAAAAAGCTTTAATTTTTTGCCAACTAATTGCCACAGTAACCTAACAGGCTCCTGCAATCTTCCCGCCTGCCCGTCTCTGCACACAGACACGGAAACCTGTGCAAAAAAGTTCTTATTTCCTTTTAATTCTTACTAAATCCAAAAGAGGAATTTTAATTTTTTCCTCCAACGACGTGATTGCCGTAGACATTTTGTCCTCAGGGAGATGATTGCATAAGGAAGACAAAATAGCACAATTTTTGCTGATGACTTTACAGTCGACAAAAATTTGTGTAGTGAAGCCCACAGACGTTTTAAGTAGAAACCACCTCCCTCACAAAGGACTAAAGCAGCAGTTTCGAAGCAAGCGCACGTGGCAGAGGGGTTTTTCCTTCCTGAGCTTTGAAGTGCTGCTGAGCTCTTTAATTTCTTACCAAAGGAAAACTGCCAAAATCATCAGATTTCCACCCCCTCCCCAGTTCTGATACCACGGGAGCTGCTAGTACCTCAACTGATGTGCAGGACCACCAAAAGCCGGTCGCAGAGCAAGACCAAACCTGCACCCCCAAAGCTGTCAGCACCGAGCGACCCACGCAACTCCAATTCGGTAACGAATTTTTGGCCAAGGAACAGCTCATCCGCTGACGCCCAAGAACGGACGCAGCCGGGGCGCAGGGACAGCCGGCGAGCAGCGCGGTGGTGCTGGTGATGCTCTGCTGAAGGTCGCCGCGCGGTGACCGCGGTTCGAAGATACCCTCTAGTGGCACAGCCAACGCACAGGCGGCACCCGGCGTTAACCGTGAACCCTGTCTGTATAAATTTTAAGAGAGAAAAAGCAGCGGTCACTGGTTAAAAGTAAATCACTCAGTATCTGACAATAGTTAGGAGGAGCCGTTTTGAGGATGTCCAGAGTCTTCTCCGGTGCAGGACGGGGTGACCTTAGAGTCACAACTGGTTATCCCTGCCAGTATCTTCATTTCTGAGCAGTTATTAGTGGTGCTCTGTAAGCACAGTAAATTTTTATCAGGTCCCTCAGAGTTTTAAGAGACCTGGGTCGGAGGTCCCCTGGCTCCTCGTGGACAGAGGAGAGACAGACAGACAGACAGTCCGTCCCCATGGGATGGGTGCTGCATGCGCGTCCCGGGCAGCCAGAGAAGTGCAAGATGACAGGGCGTCAGAGTAAAGAAGCTAACGATGCTTTCGGTACCCTGACCATCACGAACCCATCCAAACTCCAGAGCACTCTCAAACCCAGCCTCGAACCCTTTCCCTCACCCGTGGCTCCTACCCAAACTCTCAAGAGCTGCTCTTGCTTCTGACTTTCTCCTAATTCCAGTATTACCCCAGTACTCCAAAGCTGCAGTCCCAGCTCTATTTGATGCTCCCCATGTACGTAAAAGCCGCTATATCTTTGGACATAAAACTTGACCCAGGAGGGCCAAAGCCCTCCTGCCTCTTAGAACTCCCTTGTTTTTTTTTTTTTTTTTTAATTGTAAAAGAAAAAAAAGAAGCAAGCCTCAGGTGAAAATTTAAGACTCATGCAAATGAACCACTTTCAAACGAAGCATTTCTGAGATTTCATCTGCAAGCAGCATTTCAGGCACATCCAACCCCGTCTTCTTTTGGTTTTTTAATATTTCTTGTGCACAGATGAAAACAGCCCCTTCGCTCAGATCCCTCACAGTAAAGCTAAGTCCCCACGGGAAAACAACAATTAAACTGCAAACAATCCTATGGCTTTGCCCTGGTGATGATACTATAAAAAGGCCAGAAATTCAAATTACTATCAAGAAGGTGAGCAGTTTTGTCTGGAACTGGGGCTTTTTACAGCCAACTTAGCCATTAGTTGAGTTATTCACCGAGCAACGAAAGGGCTCGTAATACTGAATATTCATTAAAGCCATGCAGAATTTTTTAAAATATAAGGGTTATTTTTAAATTTCCTAAATTTTAGACGGTTGTTAAAATAAACTAAATCCTTTCATTTGACTCTGATTACAGCTAAGCTGAACAGCTACGCATTAGTCAAAACTGATGGCTGCAAACAGTAAAAACTACCCATCATGTTCTGCAATCATTTGGGGGAGAAAAAAAAAAAATACAATTTTATATCTATTTTCCAGAAGACTGAATAATTTTGAGTCTGTTACTAGCCAATTCACCAATTAAATGCCTAATAAATGATAGGCAGATTAAACAATCCTACAGAGCATTTTTTTTAAATGCTCAATCGCAGCGAGCAAATCGGTGAAACTTAGAAGGCTGAGCACTTTTTTCAGAGACTCTTTCTCACACTGTTGGCCATATATATTTATATATATATAAAAAAATGTTATCCGCTGCTCCTAAGGCTAATCAGCCTCCTGAAGACTCCGGTCTTTGTTTCTCCGAGCAGCCATCTCCACGGTCATTTACTATGTCAAAAGGGATTAGGAGCTTGGGGACGAAATCAGAGTCGGGAGAGCGTGAAATCTAAAATACAGAAACAACCGTTCCAGGCAAAACATCATCAACTTCCCCCCCGCCCCACCTCGCTCCTGAAATGGTTCATGGATCGAAGGAGAAAACAGAATCCCCCCCAAATTGGCTCCGGATCTCATTTAACGCTTTCTGAGGTAGGCAGGAGGAGGAACCTTTCGAACACAGTCCTGGCTTTTGCTTCTGGTTTAGGTGTTTTAAATAAAAATAAAACATGGAATCGAGCTGTATATGGAATTATAATTGTGGAGGAGACCTCGGGGTAGGGAAAAAAATATTGTGTGAGACAACACAACTGCTAGAATCATCAAGAAAGCTTTCTTAGAGTAAATTCAGAGGAAAACTGCGGATAATACACTTTAATTTCACTAAGTAATTGCTGTTCTGGTGTAATAAGGAACTAGTCACAGTCTTTGCGTTTTTTTCTGCAGGTCTCTCAGCTGGCTTTGCACACTCTGCTTTTCAAAACGTCCTGAGGATTTCTAGAAGCAAACACAATTTCTGCTCGAATAACAAGTTAGGGAACAACAGACTCCGATAAAGAAACCCAAACCCTGAATTTTACAACCGTTCGTTTCTATAACTACGGAATAACAGCGATGAATACCAAAAACGATTTGATGAGTTAAGGACTTTTAAAATTATATGCCCCGCGTTTTTCGTATTAGAGTTTAATACATTTCTGCCTAATCTGTGAATCTGTGTTGCCCACATACTTTGGTGGTGAGTTCAGCCGTGGGACCTTCGCCCGGCGAACGGTCAGCTAAATTATAATGTCATGCTGTCTCGGGCAGGCAGAGCCGCCGCTACGATGGGGTGGAGGAGCGCCAAGCTCGCAGCAAACTTCCCAAATCCCTTCTGCACGTCTTATTAGTGACCGGGATGACTCCACCCTGCTCCCCCCCCCCGCCGCAAAAAAAATAAAAAAAAAAAAATATATAAAAAAAATACAGCAATCATGATATCACCCCAACCTCGAGACGGGGCAGCCGGTGATTTCAGCCCTCGGTTATGAAGACAATTAAGTGACAAAGTGCACGGCAAGGCTGCTCTCCGCTTCGCATTTTTAACTCTTGTTCTCACTTTTGAAACGGCTCGGCGGTATTAATAAACACGAAGAGGTCAGGCCACCCTGCCCAACGCGACGCCGTTCTGCAAAGAGGGGGAAGGCAATGTGCATGGAAGACATTCCCAGCAGAAAAAGCGTCGATGCAAGTGTCCGTCCTTTCTTCGGAAAGAGTAAAATGACACTGAAACAGGTTTTCAGTGGGGGGGTGATAGGTTTCATTGGGATTTATTTATTCACTCATCAGAAGACTAATTTATGAGAACAATTATCCTAGTTAGTATTTCATTAGAGCACATGCTTTTATCAAATCCATACACCAGCTCATCCTTAAATACAACAAAAAGAAATGAAAAGCACGTTGCTTGTTTTTCTTCCGCTCATTTTACATAGCAAGAGGGCTTCTTCCCTAAAAGCAGACAAGCATGTGAAGAGTTAAGGCTTAAAAAAAAAAAAAAAAGAAAAAAAAAAAGAAAAAGTATATCAGTATCTTTGCCTAGCTCAAAGGATTTCCACTGATTCCTCTACAGACTTCAAAGCCTCACAGTTTGGCATTTGGACTGGTTTGAATTAAAGCTCAGTTCTCCACTGTGAGTTTCCAAGTTCATGGTGAAAATGCCTGCTGCTTCTGGAGTTCATTATGGCCAATTTTCTTATCTTTTCTTCATCTTAGGTTTGATCCCCAGCAAATGCAACGTGGCATTCGATGGGATGGAATAACAAGGTGCTGCCTTGAAGGCATGCATTGTCTCAAGGGGCTAACGCAAGAAAAGAAGAAGGAGGGAAAAAAAAAAAGGATATATAACCCATTCCCTTCACTTTCTAACTCTCGGGGGACTATAAATTGCAAACTTCAAAGCGCTATTTTACATTAAAATCAATAGAAAGATTCGGGTAGGGTGGGGGGGCAAAAATGTTTTTCAAAGAAGCTGGTTAAGATTTAAAAAGGTCACTTGATAATGTATTATCATGACCAAACTTGGCATAGGATTAAAAAAAAGCTTCCAATTTAACTTATTGACTGAAGGTGTGCACATGGGGCAAGCTACGGGAGGTGCTACCTCGGAGGGACGAGTCACAACGTCCCAAAACCCTGGCAAAGGAAGAGCTGTGACCAGCTCCAAAATATGTTCCCCAAATAGCTGTAGTCTCCGGGCAAAAAGACACCAGCGCCTGTTAAGGAATGGCTGGCAAAGGTCTTACTGTGCAGACTGAGCAATTTTCCAGGAGCCTTGAAACTCAATTAATATTTAATAGCAAGTATGTCGCTCCGTCGTGAGCTACAGGTTCTCTTTATAATGAAGAGATCAGTCTTGTTGACTGCTGGGATAAACAGACTTCCACTTTGGAGGAAAGTGCTGCTTTCCTGTAACAGGAATAAAACGTCGAGACAAATGACAGTTATTTGACTAGATGTTATTTTAAATTGTATACATTCTTTGAAGGCTTTTTAATGGCAGGCTGAAGAGTAAAAGCTCTTTTTGCTTAGTATAATGGAATATAAATACACGCACAGGGAAGAACAGAAAATAATGCTCCCAGGCTTAATGCTATTCCATGAAGGCGATATTCCATCTGCCTGTTAGCAGAAACTCGCACCCTATGTTTTGGCAAGTGTGCATCTCCCTGAATTTACGCGGGGTGGTCGTCAGAATTGCACTGGATCTGGTTTGAGGACAGAAAACCACTTCAACCCATAATTGTTAAAAAAGATGCCAGCTGGACCCACAGCACAGGGGAGGCAGGGGGTGGAACAGGACAGTCTTTAAGAAAAAGATATATATCTTTTTTTTATGTGTATATATATATATATATATATATATATATCTCACAGAATTACCAAGGTTGGAAAGGACCTTCAAGATCATCAAGTCCAACCATTAACCCAAACACCACCATGCCCCCATAACCATGTCCTGAAGCGCCACATCCACACGTTTTTTGAACATCTCCAGTGATGGTGACTGCACCACCTCCCTGGGCAGCCTGTTCCAATGCTTGACCACCCTCTCGGTGAAGAAATTTTTCCTAATATCCAATCTAAACCTCCCCCGGCACAACTTGAAGGAGAGAGAGAGAAAGAGATATATATAGATAGATATATCCAGCAGGTTAGAGAATTGTATTTGTTCCCCTGGAAAGAGTATCAGAAAGGCAAGTGTGGTCTCACACTGGCCTCTACTCACTACTGCATGACTCAGAAGTTCTCTACCCAGAGATCCGCCTCCGTTTCATCTTGTTAATCTGTTGCTTCCATCGTTCATTTTAATACCTTCCTTTTCCCATTCTCTGCAGCTCTGGGACGCAAACGCATCACTCCAAGCTTGCGGCGAGTCCCCAAAACGCCAAGGACATACCATCGCCCCACTGGGGTTATTTTGCCCGTTAGCTGCTCAGAGCAGCAAGATGGTGTTCGACTCGTACTCTCGCAGTGCTCCCGTGGTGACACTGCTCACAGAGACCACAACCCGGGGGCGCACGACCGTAGATCAGCTAACGTGTGTTCTGCTTCACGCACCTCTTCTGAGGAGGCTGACATGAGGAGGAAAGTAAGGGTCAGATCAAACGAGTCTCTGCAGACACCTCCCTGTGATCCCCAGGTATCGCATCCTTCTGTGAGCAGGACAGGAAGACCAGCAGGACATGAATAAGTGAGTCAACAAGTGCCTTCATCCACTGCTCCATTTGGAGACTTAAATGATGCCAGTTTTTTGGAGCATGCCTGAATACGCTTGTACAAGCCAGCACAGTGGTTTGTATCTGGCTTTACTATTACTGCTAATCAAGGATTAGCCAGCAACACATTAATTCCACTCCACAGCTTTGCTTATCTTCATTCACACTGACAGTGAGCGATGTGTAACACTTATTTAAGAGATGGTTATATTTTTACTCACAACACACAACATGCTGCTTCTGAGGGGAAACCAGAACCCAGGAAGAAAAGCACAAACCCAACAGTTCAGTCAGTTCAATTTTCCAGTTGGTTGGAACAGGCATATTCAATATTTTTGGTGAATAATAGTAATAAACTCTAAAACTTATCAAAACAAGCCCATGCCCCTTTGCTAGGTACACCTGGGAGTGAGCTGGGGTGGGAGGTGCGAGCAGAGCTCTTGCAGGGAGGCAACAAGTTGGGTACCATCATCTCCATCACGGTAAACATGTCTCAAGCCTTGGGGCAGCTGCGCTCCCACGATTCAACTCATGATGACTTGTTAAAAGTTTTTCCACGTTCCCTTCCCCATCCAGGTGGGTTTACCCATAGAAATACCTCAGAGGTCAAAAGATTTTTAGCCAAAACCTGAAGAGCGTACTCATATCGGTTACATGTTACATTCACGCATCAATCAGTGCCGAGCAGTGAGTATGTCAATCCCCTAACGTCACAGACTGACTTCCTCCGGCCATTAATACCTTATTTACTTCATTCAGCTTTATTCCAGGTAGCATGCAAAAAAGTTACTGCAACTGGATGAAAATCTTCTATTTCTAAACTTAGCAAGAGAGAAACTCAAGATTAAAGAGGACCGCACGAGGAAAAAGAAATCCAGTTCAGGTGAAAAATATGTTTGTAAGAGGAAAACTTCAGTATTACCTGAAAGCAGTTAAGTATTCTGTGTCTCCCATTGGTGGATCAAGGCCACCAGTAAAGGCCATGTTAACATTGAAACCAACTCCAGCTCCTGTGCCAACCTGGAAAAGGGAGATGGTACTCTTAATTACACAGATGGAAACAGTGAACTCTGGCATCACATCTCTGCTGTGTTAATATTCTTCCAGTTGAATGTGGATTTTGATTCAATAGCTTGGTGGTAGCGAGGTTAATTTTTCCCTCTAGAGTGACCCTGTCCCCAAAACAAGAGTGAAAATAAAGCTCCTCCATGCTCCGATCTTTATGGGAGCTGTAGACCAGTGGTGTTTGACTGCTGCTGACCCAAAAATCACCTCATCGTCCACTGGACCCTCTTCCTCTTTTGTGGGAGAGTGCGTTACATGCGATACCTTTCTTTAGTTTTCAGCTTTTCTCAGAAGCGTATTTTATATTTCATTAGCAGTCACAACGTGGGGAAAAAACCCACAGTTTTAATCAGAGCGAGCTCCCCCTCTGCTGGGGAAAAATATCATTCACTGAGAAGAGATTTTCGCTGCTTGAGGGACACGTGGGTGGCAAAGGTAAGTACATCCCTGTCCTTGCATGTACTGCAAACGTCCCCATCTGCACTGACTGCAAATACCTGAGAAAGGGGAAAACTGCAAAATAACCCGGGGTTTTCCGGTAATTCATTTGACAAGAAGCAGGGCCATGTTTTCCGCATCCACACTGAAACCCAAAAGCCTGTGTGCAGTCCCTTTGTCAAGCGGGGACCTCGCAGCTGGCTGAGCGCGGTGGCCGTGAGCGCGGTGGCCGTGAGCCGCGGGTCCCTGGGGACAGCGCGGGAGCCGGGTGGTATCTGCTGCCAACCGGCTGCTCCGCGCAGGGCTCTCAGCTCCTACACACACAGTTTGGTTTTTGTGGGATTTTTTAGGTCTCTGCATATGACAAATAAAAAAAAAAAAAAAAAAGAAAATTAATGTGTTATACAATACAAAGCCAGATAATTCAGGCTAGATAAAGCTGCAGGGCATTTGTTGTACATTCTTCCTTGTATTGGTGCAAAAACTGCTGGTAGAAAAACACAGCGGGTTCACCCATCCACAGTGGGTTATTTATCCATCTGTGGCTTTAATTGAATTTATTTTGTATTCTTTGTTTTATTCGGTCTGGAACAACATATCTAAAAATTACTATAAATGGTAAATCCAGGGTGGATGCTATAGTCTAGTGTTTGCTTACAATACTAGATACTTTGTAAACCAGATTACTAGATTATTAAAAGGTCAGGAAAAAAGTAGGTCTGAGACCTTTGTTATCCTGGAGCAGAAATGAAGCCTGATGCAAAGGGCCGTTTATTCAGTACAGCAGTAGCACACAACCAGCGTAATGAAGCAGTATCCCGCCGCATTTAACCTTCTTTAGACATTGAAATAGAAGCAGCAATCTTTGCTGAGTGGGAAAATGTAGAATTCACAGGGCAAGAACTCCAGGAGTTTTCAAATGTAATCTGGAGTGCCTCAGAGTACACAAAACTAAGTATTTCATAGAACTTCCCTTTGATAAATCATTCTGAACAGACAATATTTGGGAAATACTGCCAACCTAGAAGGAAGGACGTGATGGATGTAGGAGCATCCCTCCAGAGTTCAGGGAGAAAGGCTTCCCACCGTCATTGGCCCAGCCCTTCTGCTGCGGGCTCCGAGGACACCACCAGGAACCGCTGGATTTGGACCAGCAGCATCAGCGACCGGTACTCAAATCCCACCACTGCGATGGGAACGCAGCAGTGGTGGCCAGCGATGCCTCGGCAGGGCCAGGAGAAGGGGGGCTGGATGGACGGGCTCCAAGGCTGTGCCAGGCAACCCGCTCCTCCTGCATCCAAGAAACAATTTACGCCTGTAAGGGGGAAATCCTGAGAAGCACGTGGAGTGCCGGGACAGCTGGCAAAGGGCTCCTCCAGACACAGGTAGTCCCAGAAGGGCTGGAGAGCCTCATTGTGTTGACTCATTTTCTGCTCGTCAGCCGAGGCGCGTGCTTTCCTGCCGGCTCGCGGGGCAGGACGCAACGCCCACGGCTGTTGGGACTCGGACGAGAAGGCACCAAAGGCGCAAAGCGTGTTCCCAAAAGGGCACTAACAAGCACGAGCGTGGCAGGAGCTTCTCTTCAAGCCTCGCCTGACAGAGACCCCTTCCCCGAGATTTTGGGCGAGCACCTGAATCACAGCCCCGAGCAGGCCCTATCAGACACGGACGGACGCTGCACCAATCTTACCTCGTCGGGAGCACCACTGCCTGGAAAGAAGTTCCCGTCATCATAGCGATGTAGTGAAATATAAAGAACATTAGGATCGTTGTAGAAAGCTTGCTGAGTACCGTTCCCGTGGTGAACATCCTTCGGGGACAAAGATTGCATTACATGAGGGGGGTTAGAGCCTTCGTGAAAACGCAGCTTAAAGCCATCAACTCGGGATTCAGAAGGGTTTTCTTGGTTGTCGTGCTTTGTTTTTCTGCGCCCCCCTGATGGAGCCGCAGCAGTTTATCGCAAATGAGAGTAACCTGCTTTGCAGAGCTCGCTTCAGATTACGCTCTGTGTTTAACACATGGGATAAATGGGGCTAAACACAATCCCAAGCATATATCAAACCTGAGGACAGGATCAATTTACTTGGATGGAGAGAACTGGGTTCATACCCCATCTTGGGGGATGGAGAGCCTATATTAGTTACCCCAAATTTGCACCTTTAATTGGTCTGTGGGGCGGCCACTGATACAAGTGCCCAGCAAAGTTGTGTTGGACTCAACAAGGTTAACCAACAGAAACCCATTACCCAGATCCCTTATTGCGTTGCTTCTTGGTGCAGAAATGCAGTCTGTAACAGGACGGGTATTCAAAATGCCCCTTTCTGACTTGAAAAATAGTTGGTGGGAAGTGAGGAAAAGGATGCCCATCCAGTAGGTCAAAATGACAAATACATCCATTTTAACTTGTGGGTCTAGCCCATGGGAGATTGTGGCAATATAATCAAAACTCTTGGCCGATACCCAGCAACTAAAATGCCTTCACAGCCACACAAATACATCTTTAAATCTATTAAAAAAGAAAAAAAAAAAATCTACCAGCCACATTTTTAAATCTATATATCGCCACAGCAAAATCCCGAACAAGCTCCTTCTCAAACATGCTGTGCTGTCTGCAGAGTATTTCCCTGTCTTGTTCCAATTTAGAGATCGTTTTTGACTGCCTGCCCACTCGCACGAAGGCTGTGCTGGCCCAGAGGCAGGACACCGAGGCCATCCAGACCGATAGCCAAGCTGTGCCAGACAGCCTGTCCCTCCCAGTGACCGGTCCCCACCTCTTGAAAATAAAGCTGGGATGGATTGTAACACTTAAGGTCAAAAACCCTCAGAAAAAAAATAACCAAAACTCAGCATGGTTCGCAGTTACCCACCCCTTGAGACTGTGTTATGGGCTCGTTTTAGAAAGGAGCTCCTTCTTAATCACAATTTTATTCTGAAAACTACAGACCTTTTAAGAAATATTTCTTTTAGTAAAAATACTTTAATAAAAAAACCCAAAAAACAAAACCCCAAAACTTTTAAAAACAAATTTTGGCTTGGAGACCACAGGCAACATTCTGTTCACTGACTTACAAAGCCAAGGTTGCCCTTGCAAGAAAAGAAAAACCCAGAATAATTTCCACCTGCTCTCCTGAAGGGCGAGAACCGGCGTTTACTCACCCAGTCCACTATAAGGATTTTGCTAACGTTCAGTCTTTGCTGGAGCAGCTTGGCTGCGATTGCAACGGAGTTAAAATAGCAGAAACCCCTGGAGGAAAAGGAGAGGTGTTAATTACAGGTTTCCTTGGTCCCAACACATTCATCATCGAGATATATCACAGCAGGAAGGAATTCCTTCCGCTTTCACTCTTCTTTCCTCCCTGGAAGATGCACGTGTGCTCAGCCCTGCAGCAGCTGGCGTCCTGTGACCTCTCTGGCAACCGGGGACGTTTCACGCTTGCCCAAAGCCCACGGCACCTCCAGCGCTGCGGGACGGAGCGGACGGGGAGGGGACGCGGCGAGGGGGAAAGGAAGGGGCAGGAGCCAGGGCCGGATGGCAAACCCCTGCTATATTAAACACACGCGAAATGCCCGACTTCAGCGTCCGCTTCGCCAAGCCTTCCCACCCTGACGCTCTCCTGGCTCAGTGACCCCAGGACAGAGAGATGGTTGCCGCTACTCTTAGTTACACACCCTTGCTTTCTGCACATTAGACAAGCCATCAACGTTTAATTTGAAAGAATTCACAAGAGTAAAGCAAATAAAAGCATCGGGGCTTTTTCAAAGCATGACTGTAATGTTGATTCTTGCTAAAAAATACCCACCCCAAACCAAGCAGCATCTTATAATAGAATCATAGAACAGTTTGGGTTGGAAGGGACCTTCAGAAGTCATCTAGTCCACCCCCCCTGCCCTCTCCCAGAGAATTACTGGGAGCTGTGAATATGTGTCTTGCACACCAATAAGCAAGAAATCGGCAATAATAGTCTAACAAACGACCTTTCTAATTTCCAGCTGCAGATCACACAACAGACGAAGACTGAAGCAAGCTGCCGAAGCATGGACGCGTACTTACATGGGTGTGCTCTCTTCTGCGTGGTGACCTGGAGGCCGAACAACAGCAAATCCATTCTGCACGCAAAAAATAAGACAAGGAAGAGGTGAGACAGAACGGGAGGTTTGTCGCACAAAGACGGATGCAGAGGGTGCAGCCAAAAGCACTAAATCTGCTTTGCAAGCTATGCAGTTGTTCTCGATGGTTTTCTCACAAGACCACAGCAGTGGACGATGCTCTCCCTTGTTATGGAGGGGGGAAAAAAAGGACACATGAATTTTATGGAAACTGGCTGGTACTGCATTTCCTTCCATTCGGGGGAAAAAAAAAATACTATTCTGCATGAGGTCACTGAAACAGCAAACAGGCTGGCCCAGTTGAAGGCAACAGCAAGACCCTCAGATAACACTGAAATAGTGATTTCACTTGCTGGTCTGGTTTCTTTCTTTCTTTTAATCGGTGCGTAAGAACATTCACCAGGAGTCTGTTGTTCGCTTGCCGATATCCTCAAAGATTTTTATGACTAAAGCCAGATGGTGCCATTAAAATGAAGCTAACTGGACCTCCTGCATCACACAGCCCTGAGCTGAGCCCTGTACAGAGCCTTTATCGAAGCCAAGTGTTATTTTCATACCAACCTTCAGTTCTCCTGTGGCTACTTTGAAAACAAGCTCGATGACACAGCCCACGGCCAGGCGAGCAGCACCGGACGAGTGAACTTCATTCCAAATCGTGTCGCTGTCGACCTAGCGGAGACACACAGGAGCCGTGTTCAGGAGCAAGGAGGACAGCCAGGAAAAGAGATCGCCACGTTTTATAAAGAAGTTATTGATACGTATTAAGTGCGTATTTATGCGTTAAATTTAAATGTGTTCATTTTAAACGCATTACATTGTAGAACTGATCTTTGCAGCAGCAGGGCTAAGACCCCACCGGCGACTGTAACATCACCGCTACCGAGCGCCCATCCAACCACACGACACTCAAAAGACGACCATTTGCAACAGCTCTGCACTGCTAAAGGGTCGGTGCAGTAACAGAGAAGCACCTTTGGCATCTCAAGCACCGTAAATTTGCAGGTGTCTCCTACCAATATTTCCTACCAGCACCATGGTTATCAGTATTCCTCTTTAATTGCTGGAGGAAACTGATCCCAGATGAAATAAACAGGTTTACAAAATCATTCAATGATTCTATAAAATAAATAAATTTAAAAACCCCCACAATAAAGAAGGATGTTTAATAACGGGATGTTCACAAGTCGCCTGCCCAGGACTGCCAGGGTAAGGTTACGCTGACAGCAGCTTCCCTGGGGAACCATAAGATCAACCCTGTCTCATCAAAACTAACAACAGACCTTCAACATCCAGCTGCTGACTTACAGACATGTACTTAAATGCTAAATATTTCTCGGGACCACCATCCTCTATATTTTCCCCTCGAAAATGTGCAAACAGGCCAAAGGCAAGGCGAGGCACTCTGCAGACATCCCATGTCACTACTATATGAGATCACGTCCTAATTTAAAAGTGAGAAGCGCTGGCTTTTACCACATTCACCCCAACAACCATACGAAGACAAGACTAGCTCGCAGACGCGCGATGAAATGCCCGTTCAATTTTTTTACTGCCATCCCGCCGGCGACGCTGCGGGGAGCGGAGCGGGAAGGGCGGCTCCCGGGGGGCTGTTTCCAGGCTGCAGCTCTGGGTCTCCTCCGCTGCACCCCCGGCCGTCTTGCACGCAGCAACGAAAGCCAAGCTCGTTCGCTTCTTGCCAGTCGCAGCTTTTGCAAAAGCCGGACTGCTGGGACGGTCCCACGGCAGCTCGGCTGCCTGGGAACATGGTAGGATATTCTCCATGTGAAGGATCACCAGCTATTTTTCACATTTTGCTCTGCGTTGAGCGTATTTATGGAAACAATGGCAAAAGAGGAAAAAAAAGAAGGGTTGTTTTGTCTGCCATCCAGTCTGCTCACTGAGCTGCGGGGAGATGCAAGTCACCCCACACGGGGTTGATCCACCTCCCTCACGGCTCTGCTTAGGCCAGTGGAAATTGTCCCAGGCCTGTTATCAGAGACGGCTTCTGGCAGCACCTGCCCGCAGGATGCTTTTGAAGTCACGGCAAACCAAGAAAGCATTTGGAGAATACCAAAAAGCCATCACTGCGCAGTAACGCTACCAATACGTGCACATTCTCAGACTCTGGAGAAAGCCAACGCATCGGCGGAAAAGCCCTACAGTGACTCTTTGTGGTGTGAGGGCTCTCCTGGCCTCCCAGAAATTTGGTCAGTAACATGAGAACAGAAATACGGTGGGGTCTGAGTTATGCAGACACCTCCAGGAGTCCTGCATCAGTGCTGCACACGTGGCTGGAGATGGGACTGATCTGACCACAGCCCTCCAAAAGCCTTTAGCAAGGCGAGAAGATGACCAAGATGCTTCTCCTCCCTACTGACTAGTGTGTTAGCGCTCTGCAAGGCTAAGGTCTTTGGGCTCCTCATCAGCAGTCTTGTAAAAACGTTATGGGATGGTCAACTTGCTTTGCAACCAGGACGACACTGCTACATTCCCTTGGGCGATCCAGCAGTCTTCATCCTCCGACCCTCTCCATCCATTATCTCTGAGTGGGAGACGCTCATGGTTTAAACAACAGAGAACATTTACTTGCCTTTTGATAAGAGCGGACCACCTCAGTGCCCTTGGCCTCACTTTGCTCAAGTGAGATACAGCTGCACTGTGCAGTCTGGACCGAGCATTCCTAACCCATCTTTGAGCACACCTAACCCATCTTTCTTGGTCTTGAAAGAAAATGCTGCAGGACACCAGTGGCTAGGAGCTTCCCTCTCTGCCCTGCCACAGCAAGTACCAGGCCCCTTCCACAGATGCTGAATTGCAGAGGGTCACTTTCATTCACTGTGAGGCACCAGAGGAATGGAAATACAAAAACCCCCAGAATTCACATGTCTTAAGCACGGTTTTACCTGAGGGACCAACAGACCCTCAGACCTCCTCAGACGTCTGTTCGTGCCAGCCACAAAAGTCACCAGTGCTGGAGCCAAACACCACCACGATCAGGCCCTTTGATGCCTGCAGAAACCAGGCTCCTGTTGGCAGCGTTTCAACAAGAACGGGGAGGGCAAGACAGTGTGGTTTTAAAGAGTTATTATTTCTGCAGAAAGAAATTAAGCACTCAGAAAAAGCATTCCACCTGTGATTTAGAAGCCAATGTCAAGGACTCTGCCATGCCCCCGCACTCAGCTCCCCAGCAGGAGGAGGTCTGGATCCAGAGATGTCCGCTGCCACCCGCAAGCTCTCCACTGCCCCATCCCATGTGCAAACATCTCCAAGATAAGGATTTAACACCCAGCCACCTTCCCTGGAACGGATGTCTGGAGACCACTGGGCCGTACTCCAAGGCAGCACTTCATCATCTGTGTGACTGTAAGTGTTTGAACAGCCCCACTGAGGCCATCAGCGCTCTGCGGCAGCGGGGCGTAGACTCTGCCATGGTGGAAAATGTTATTAATGTGGCCCTGAGCTGGACTGCTCTCTGTCTCTGAAGCTGCTGCCGTTTGGTGCACGGGCTGCTGTTGACCCCTCCATCATTCCTGAATTCTGAAGTTCATTACAGGGGAGACGCTATTTGGCTTTCCCTGCCTATGAGCTCTTTGATGTAGCTGCCATCACAGGAGTTGTTGCTGGGACAGCACATCAAGCCTTACCATCTGGAAGGACTTTACGGAGAGAGGAAGCATATTTCGTGCCTTTTGCTGATCCGACAGTGTGTATTTCTCTTTTTTCTCCTGAGCTGGAGGATACAACTGCGTCAGAGATACTGAGTCTTCTACATCTGCCACTGTTGAATGAGGAGCAGTTGTCCTGGTCAGCACATTCCTCTTCTTGAGGACAGTATTAGTGCCTTGCTCATTCCAATAAAGAAGCTGCTGTTTCTGCTAGGTGAAAGGAGAGGGCTCCTTTAGAGGTGGGGAGAGGGACTTCAGCACCTGGGACCTGCTGCAGGCTCTTCACCTTCACAGCATGTACCGTTATTAGAAAATGATGAGGGAATGCAGACGTGGAAGGGTCAACACTTTGATGTAGGCTATGAGGAATGTCTAAGTAGTTTCAGGGTGAAATCTGAAGTTTTTCCTTCCTTATAACTTGAAGTCTTTATTAATATACACAATGAGGTTCCTACTTGCGCTGTATACTAGACTATATTCCAATGTGCAGCTATTTCAAAATGAAATGAGGAGGGTCTTACAGAAGGTTTCATTAGTCTCATCTTTTCTTTAGCTGAAGAGCTATGCAGGTAAGAAATTAACCATAGGGACAGGTAGAGACAAGTTGACCAGCAGCTCCAGCCTCTGCAAAGCGAAGGGGAGCGAAGGAGCTCTGCTCTTCCCTCATCACCGCTCGCCATCATACTTAGGCGACAGCAGCACGCACCGTCTGTGCTGCCAGCGAGTTGGCTTTGCCCAACCGCGTCTCCTACTGCTCTAAAGCCCCGATTAAATAACCGGGCTCGCATTTTGTTCTTCTAAGACGTGCTAATTAGTCTCTTCTCATTTACATTCCACGAAGTCCTTTTCGTTGCCTCTGCTCTGCGATAACGTACTTCGCTTGGGCAGGTAAAGATTTTGATACACTCTAATCAAGACCGTACCACCAAAAATAAAATAACATATTCTGGAAGAGATCAAAAACATTAAGAACATTTTTTAAAGCCCTAGATCTTTAGATATTTTTAGAACGTGCACCGAAAGCGAAAATACTGCACACGAAAGAAAACAGAGTTATTAGCTATCATAAGACCAAGTCTTTTGAGTGTTTTGAAGATTTGGGTGCAAGTATGCTGGAACTCTTTTGCAGATTGTCAAAGCTCGAACTCCTTTCTCCAAAATCTTCTTCTAATTATCCTGGATTATGTAACGCTCTGGTGCATGTAAGTCATAGATGAAGAAAAGAGCGTGTGCTGCAGAGAAGTGAAGGTAACGTCCCAAGTAAAAATACTGCATACTGCACTTGCAGATGCTGCTGAAGATCAGCAGGAATAAATTACTGTTGTTTAAATCAGAGCTCACATCTGTTGATATAAGTGCTTCTGTGCTTTCTTCCTTTCCCGCTATGGTCAGACATCTGCAGATGGGAGGAGGCTTGTTAGCATCAGCTATGGCCATGTGAAGGCTTCTTCGTATAAAGCAAACGAATGAGGGGAAAAAAAAATCACAAGAGTTTCTGAGCACTGGGGAACAAAATTATCCTTTTTCTCATTGATTTTGAGACACTGTGACTTAGTTGTTAGAGAGGGAGGTTGAAAGGTGTTATATGATGAAGGGATGTGCTCCAAACATTTTCCTGCTCCTTCACTCACTAACTTTGTCTCGCTTGCTGGCAAGAAGAACTCACAGTTGCCCAAGCTGCAGCCTTCATCCTTCTTCTTGGCACTTAACAGCTCTTCATGGGCTTCTCCCACATAAATTGCTCTACGTCGCCTTTCGGACACATCTATTCTTTTAATCAACATAACATCCCCTACAGAAGAGACTTGCCTTGTTTAATTGTTTGCAGAAGAACAACTTGGGTTTCAAGCTTTCCAGCCGTAATTTCATCTGATGCCCTCAGCTCCTGAACTATAAGGAGAAGCAATCACATTCCGCTTTCACCTGCTCCAGGCCAGTCCTCGTCCTGCCCACAGCCATCATTCTGCATCCAACATTTAATTTCACGTGCTATATTGCCATTACATTACTATTTAGTTTCCCGTTATCATGACACCATCCGTATTTCTTTGCAGGCAGCTTTTGCTTTGATGACCCCAGATAGATTTAATACCATCAGCAAAGGACACTTGCTTATGACCCATTCCCTGCATTGCAACATTTCAGTGAATACACAAATTTCTGGGGAATTGTAATTCTGGCCACTACTTCCTATCTTCCAGCCAGAAAAGAATCCAGAGGAGGACTGGTCCCACTGTATTCTGCAGTAGCATACTTTTGAAAATTTCTTTTTTCCTTTTTCTTTTTGGCATCGTATTTGCCCCCTGGAAAGCATGTGGCAGACCAGTATCAAGCTCTCCAAGAAAAATCCTCCTTAAAAGCAGTCAGTCAGCTGGAAAGCTGTCTAGCATCGTGGTGAGCTGAATGCAAAGACCCACGAAGAATCCTCTAGACCAGACTTATCATTAAGGGACAACGAGAAAATGAAACCTCTGTTCAAATAAATCCCTTCTCCTTCAACCTGGGCTACAAACCACTAGTAGTCAAGATAGTAGGTAGTCAAGTCCCACAGGTGCTCTGATCACCACATGCCCCTGATGTTCCTTCACCATCAGGAAAATATTCACCAGTATCAAGTAACTGGAGCCCACACAAACTTCTTACAGGACCAGGGGTGCCTCTCCACAACCTTCTCAACTTGTAAGAAAAAGATAAAAGAGAGACTGATTACTGCTCAGACATGAGCAGTGTTCTGCCAGCCCAGCAGTCTCCAAGAAGGGAGATTCTAAATAAAGCTCCATCACTCAAAAAAGCTATATGGCCACCTTGCAGCCTGAAAATGGCCTGCCAAACAACGGCAGAAAAACATCCCTTAAGCTCTCTTGCTAGAACAATTCGAAATAATTTCATTACACCATAACAAGCACTCAATCTCCCAGCAGTATTCACATGCTGGAACTTCTCAGATTTACATTACACTTCCCCTTGCACGAAAATTCTTTATAACTGATGTTTTACTCTGGGCTCTGCTTCTTTAAAATCCTTTCTTCTGTTTTCCTTTAAAAAAAAATACAATAATCTCAAAAATGTCTTGTCATTCTCTTTGGTGCAGAAAATAATTTGGTTTCCATCTGCTACTGAAAGGCGTGCTCTGTGGCCTAAGATCCCGCTATAGGGCTTCTTCCAACAGTTTCCCATAGCAAATCAAATCAAGAGCAACTTGTCTCCCAGAACTGGCACGCTAACAAAGACTGCAGTTTTCTCTCCATTTCTTCAATAAACATACCACGTTGCTAAGCCAGCTTTCTTGACAAATCTCACACTTCGAAAGACAGTAGAAAACAGGGTTGAAAGGACCTCGGGAGATGACTGTACGTCTCCCCTACCCCAAAGGAGATGGTCTACGCTTAAACCCATCCAGAGCACGTACAAGTGCAAAGCATTTCATACGCTACAGCCACTCGTTCTGTACCGTAACCTCATCCTCCCTACAAATACATGGCTGGGCTGTATATATTAATTAGAAATGCATCCCAAAAGCAGTGAAGACCGTGTTTTCAGAAGTACACAAATAGTCGGCACTGTATCCCGAGGCAACTGGGGAAGGAAAACCAAGCAAAACAACAGGAATCTATTTTTGTGCAAGATCTGTCACATAGTTGATTACTAGTAAATCACTGGTTTTTAAAAAGCTTTTCCTAGAAAACATGAAAATTATCTGTTAGGATTGGTAAAACTGTTCAAAAGGCAGGAAATGTTTTACTTAGTATTTCAGGGACCGCGGAGACAAGCAACCAGCAAGTTAACTGCAAACGCTATCTTTATTACGAGCGTATCACTAATACCAGCACTGTGGCGTTTCCTGCCTTGATTTAGAGTTTAATGCAAGACTTCTGGGACCGCGCGAGGCTCAGGCACTGTCTCTACTTGTTACCATTCAGTCTTCATTTGCAAATGATAATTTTTGCTTTGAATGGCATGCCTGACTGCAGGGCAGAGTAAATCCAAACCTTTTAAACTCCAGCCAAAAATTTGCCATGAATTAGGAGACTGCAGCATATTTACAATACAAAATAAAATATCTCTACGAGTGCTCAGCAGTGGCGGTATGAATAAACGCCGATTCTTCTTTTTTTTTTTTTTTTTTCCTCTTCTTGACGGGATAATTTTCAAAGCAGTGATTTTGCAAAGACTCAGGAAGAAAACAATTTTGTTTCATTTCCATAACAGAATCCAGACCTCTAAATTCAACCTCACGAGCTACAATTATGCATAAGAACTACCACTGTGAATTTTCAAACACAATGCCTTTTATTGTCTCTTCTCATTCTTTTCCCTTCCTGTTCTCCGAGATTTTCTGTACTGTCACCCTCCACAGAAACTTTAGAGCAGAAAGTCTGACTTGAAAGGAAAACTTTCAAGTTTTCAGGCTTCAAAGGAAAACAACAAGGCAAACCTCCAACACAAGGTATTTGAACGGTATTTGGGGTTTTTTCAGCCTTATGGGAACAAACGACGACGACGAAAAGTGTTTTTATTACACGGAATCTTGACAGATGAAAACTAATATTCAGCTTTTCCGTGACGGATGGAGGGGTATTTTAGTCACCTCCTTCAGAATTCATGTGTGATTGTCCTGGAGCTCCAGAAACGAGAAGTGCCAAATACTGAAGACCGCAATTCTCTCTGTGCTGCAGAACCTGCGAGACATCTCATTTGAGGACAGTAATGTAGCCCAGACACAAATACAGCAACTTGCTATTTACAGGAACTTCCCTGATACTGTCCTTCGACATCACTGTTTTATTAATATGTTATCCACCTGCACTGGGAGGCAGGCAGCTCTGAAGCACAAATACTGGAGATGAAACACCTACGTAGCACGAGCAGCATGAAAAGCACATCTTGCTTTCTATGTCAGAGAGCGTTTTTTGGATTCAAGGGTTGCTTTCAAATGTAGTAACCTCCAAGCCATTAAACAACACTGCCCGGGAAACGAGGTTTCTCCTCCTAAAAGCCAGAGACAAAACATGCCCATGAATGTCACACACGCTTCGGCTCTCCAAAATAGTTTAAAAATCTTCACGCTGCTTTTGAAGAAAGGCACGTGAGGCTGTTGCTGCAACCCCGCACCCCAGGCAGACCCTGTTTATGGGTAACATCTGGCTGCAATTACCCACTTGATGGAATGCAAAGCAACAATTTTTGTTACCAATGGGACCGGGAGAACAAACAGGACATTATTTACACATTAAAGAGAGTACTCACCCCGACACCACCGCAAGGAAGCCTGACAAACATCGACGTTAGAGAACCTGTAGGAAAAAAAAAACCACGTACCCTGTAAGTCAAAAAGTCAAAGTTCACCAGATTTTGGTCCAATTTTATGGCAATGCTGTAATCTTTCCAAACACAGTAACAGACTGGGGTTTTCTTGCAGTTTTCAGAAAACACACAGCCAACCCTCTTACACTACAATACAGACATGCACACTTGGGCTTCTTCAAAAGACCTTCCAATATAAAAACCTTCTATAAATCACTTATTTTTATGCAAGGTTTGTGTGCTGTCCTACATTTCAAGCAGTCATGCTGACAATAAATGACTAAAATGCTAGCAACAACCGCTCGCTCTGTCTTCTCAGATGAACATTTTAACCCCTTTCAGTTGAAAGAGCATAGGAAATCATAAAAATGATTTCATTAATGATAATGATCTGATGATAATAATGATCATTATCAGTCATCTGCACAGTTACAAGACGACTTTGGAGCGCATGAGCTTCATAAAAGAGGAAGACAAAAAATAAACCGACGGTGAGCAAACAGAACATATGTTTTGACTGAAAGAGCAAACCCAACATTAAGAATCTGAGAAAAATGGAGAAGACCACCTGTAGGGCTAATTTTGCATCTGTAAGAACTGTAACATCACTTTCTGGGCTTGCATATGAGCAAATTATCCTCCACTCAAAATTCTGCAGGTTTATAAACCATCTACTGAAATAAGAACACGCTGTCTCGTATCCATCACCACCCTACGCGCATGACTTGTACACGTGTCTGCGCACCAAAGGCAAACAGAGGGAAGGAAATATGTGCATGCAGACACTGTAAAAGATCTGGAATACATTGCCTGAGATTCATTTGCTTGAGACCTATTTAAAGTTAACGAAAGCTAACGGTGAAATAAACTGGGTCGAAGGTTTGTTGCTTTTTTTTTTCCCTTCATCAAACCAGGTTCTTTTTCTGGTCGTGCCTATACTGAAAGAATAAATTCCCTTAAATGCTAACTACCAGCTTTGTAGAGCATGAATTAGCCATGACAGCAGACAGACGTTACTGAGGACCATGCTGGTGTCAAACGCATCGCAGACACATACGTTACCCCAGTGACTGAAAGCGGAGTTAATGCATCTGTATTATTAATCTGAGTGCACAGCGAGATTCACTCTTTGATTAGATCCACATGAAAGTTCTTAGATCATCCTGCCTCGGTCCTCCTGACACATCTTTCACTGCTAATCCACCCATTATTTTGATATTTATCTTCTTGACAACAAGCTACGATTACTCTCCGCAAATTAAAAGCAGCCTCATTTGCCTAAGTTTAAACTTGTTCAACAGGCTCCAAAGCTTTACACTGTCAAATGAGAGATGGATCTGCATTCTTCATCCTCAGATGGGGCTCTAGCAACACTTCCAGGGGTACAGTTGTGCAACTTGCCTTGAAAGCCACCACCTTCAAACCTGCCTGATAAAACCCAGCAGAGGAAACCTTTGTGATGCTCAGGGTTCTCTGGGGAAAGCAACTTCATCATCAGTGGTGGGCTTCCGTTGCAAGTCTCTTCTACATGCGTAAAGAAGGGCACTCTTTGAGAAAGGAGTAAGACTCAGAAGTAATGAGCTACGGGACAACTGCAGAAGTAGAAGTGATCATCAGAGCCACAACGACGCCCGCTTACAATTCTGAAAAACCAGAATGGTTTCCCCCCTTCCGGCTTTCTCCTGAAGAACTGCCAGATGAAGGGACATCCCCCTTACCATTTGCAGAAGCTTACAAAGAACATCCTGTGTTTTCATCCCCAGCTTTACAAGCTCTTCCTTTTAGGCTGAGGGTTCTCAGGCTTTTTCTTCCTCACAGACATATCAAAGGCAAGGAGTTTACACAGCATCAGCCACCGGAGTCGTACACACGTCAAGACACTCAGGTCTAACGGATTTACATTTGCATACGTGAGCCTCACACAAAGCTTTGGTCTCAGACTTCAAACCTGCCATACATTTACCCTCTAACATATTTAAAAGAACCCCACAAAGCTGTCTTGTAAATTTAAAAGCCTTTTAAACTCTCAACAGGAGAAGATGGCTGAAGAAGGGGCTTGTTCACCTCTATACACAAACGCGCATGCCGAGGTTCTTCAGGGAGGTTTTCCCAACACATCAGTGGCTGTTATCCAGCTCTGTGGAAGCCTTTAAGTTAAGAAACTGGTTTTAGGCCCAGCATCGCCCTTCCTGCCCGGCTCCCACAGGAGAACTTCTCCCTGGGTGCAACGTAGACATGCCAGCCAGGCTCCTTCCTCTCGTCATTTTGGCTCGCCGTGCTGTCCCTCCGGATCCCCGGCTGTCAAGCTGTCAACTAATTTTCTCCCGCCTGGTGGGATGACTGGCAGCCACGCTGAACGGTGAGGCTGTTTGCTCGTCCTCCAAGCGCAGGGCGTGGCATGAGCGTCGGTGCCGGCTGCGGCCCATGCACAGCTCCACGTGCAACAGGAGGAAAGCTGGGCGGTGGGAAGAGGCAGTCCAGCGCTGTCTGGACAAAGACGGTCATGCGAACTGGCAGAGAGTCCCACTGCTAGCAGCTCAAGACTAAAATGGTGCCAAGTGGGTTTAGGAAACGAGGTCTAAGCTCAGCTAAGAGCTGCTGGAAAGCCCTTCCCACTGGAGATCCTGGGGACCTGACCTTCTGCCTATGGCTGAAGCTCCTTGACAATTCGGTCATCTTTACAAATCATACCCAAATAGGCAACATTTCGTACTGGAATACCCTCAGGTATTAGAATTACTTCTCTTCGCTACAGGAATAAACTTGATCTCTACAGACATTTTAAAATGAGTGATTAAAGACATGGGACACACACCGCAAAACTACAGAAGTACTCACAAGGCAAACCAAGAGTTTCTCTTCCCTCAGGTTCTCTAAACAAACCATCAGGAATGATTCAGCAAAACCTGGGTATCCCCAAATCCAGTACTACCCAAATAAACTGTTTGTATCTCCAAATGTTTCTGCGGAAGTACTGACACAGATTGTGCCAAGAGTCAAAGAGGGAGCGGGAAAATATCTCAAGAGGATCCGACATTTGAACGAGCAGGAAACACTCAGTGTTAGCACAGCACAACCCTAAAAATGTCTCTTGCAAGGGGTGTCTCCGACAGCAGAGGAGGTCAGGGTGACCCGCTGCCTGCTCAGCGGATGATGACCGCTGCCAGACGCAGGGTGCCAGCCCTGCCTGCTCCAGGCTGGTGAAAGCCAACGGGTCAGATGCTGGAGGACCGCCCGGATCCCACCCCAACAGACGGTCAGGACACACGCCCTCACACACCTTCAGCGCTACGGTTCAAGAGCTCGCAGAGAAATCAGCACGTAGGCAGTGCAACTGCAAATGAGGAGCTGCCTTCTCAGATCTACCGGGGAAGATTTACGCGCCATTTCTTTGGACTGGCGCACACAACTTACGCAAGGCGAGAGTTTTACACCACCAAGGATATGACATCACAGATTCTTTAAAGTTTACACACTAATTGCGCTATCATTCAGCCAAGAGGTGTCTACTTTTCATTTCTCTGGGTTTTAAAGAGGTGGTAAGTTTGCTATAAATACAGTGCTAATTGCATGTTTAAACAACTGGCTAATAGCTTTCCTCTTTGGGGATCTAATGTACATACTGAATGTGCTGCAAAATCACAGAATCACAGAATCACTAGGTTGGAAAGGACCTTTAAGATCATCAAGTCCAACCATTAATCCAAAACCACCATGTCCCCTAAACCATGTCCTGAAGTGCCACATCCACACGTTTTTTGAACACTTCCAGGGATGGCGACTCCACCACCTCCCTGGGCAGCCTGTTCCAATGCCTGACCACCCTCTCAGTGAAGAAATTTTTCCTAATATCCAATCTAAACGTCCCCTCGTACAACTTGAGGCCATTTCCTCTTGTCCTATCACTAGTTAGTTGGGAGAAGAGACCAACACCCTCGTCGCCACAACCCCCTTTCAGGTAGTTGTAGAGAGCGATAAGGTCTCCCCTCAGCCTCCTCTTCTCCAGACTAAACAACCCCAGTTCCCTCAGCCGCTCCTCATAAGACATGTGCTCCAGACCCCTCACCAGCTTCGTTGCCCTTCTCTGGACACGCTCCAGCACCTCAGCATCCTTCTTGTAGTAAGGGGCCCAAAACTGAACACAGTATTCAAGCTGCGGCCTCACCAGTGCCGAGTACAGGGGCACAATCACTTCCCTGCTCCTGCTGGCCACACTATTCCTGATACAGGCCAGGACGCTGTTGGCCTTCTTGGCCACCTGGGCACACTGCCGGCTCATGTTCAGCCGGCTGTCAACCAGCACCCCCAGGTCCCTTTCCGCCGGGCTGCTCTCCAGCCACTCCTCCCCAAGCCTGTAGCATTGCATGGGGTTGTTGTGGCCAAAGTGCAGGACCCGGCACTTGGCCTTATTAAACCTCATACAGTTGGCCTCTGCCCATCGATCCAGCCTGTCCAGGTCCCTCTGCAGAGCCCTCCTACCCTCCAGCAGATCAACACTCCCACTCAGCTTGGTGTCATCTGCAAACTTACTGAGGGAGCACTCAATTCCCTCATCCAGATCATCTATAAAGATATTGAACAAGACTGGTCCCAGAACCGAGCCCTGGGGAACACCACTCGTGACCGGCCGCCAGCCGGATTTAACGCCATTCACCACAACTCTCTGGGCTCGGCCATCCAGCCAGTTCCTCACCCAGCGAAGAGTAAACCCGTCTAAGCCTCGAGCCGCCAGTTTCTCCAGGAGAATGCTGTGGGAGACGCTGTCAAAGGCTTTACTAAAGTCCAGGTAGACAACATCCACAGCCTTTCCCTCATCCACTAGGCGGGTCACCTGGTCATAGAAGGAGATCAGGTTGGTCAAGCAGGACCTGCCTTTCATGAACCCATGCTGGCTGGGCCTGATCCTTTGGCTGTTCTGCAGATGCCCTGTGAGCACTCTCAAAACCAACCGCTCCATAATCTTCCCTGGAACAGAGGTCAGGCTGACAGGCCTGTAGTTCCCAGGATCCTCCTTCCGGCCTTTCTTGTAGACGGGCGTCACATTGGCAAGCCTCCAGTCTTCTGGGACCTCCCCTGTTAACCAGGACTGCTGATAAACGATGGAGAGTGGCTTGGCAAGCTCCTCCGCCAGCTCTCTCAGTACTCTCGGGTGGATCCCATCAGGCCCCATAGACTTGTGGGTGACCAGGTGGCTTAGCATGTCCTTGACTGCTTCCTCCTGGATTATGAGGAGTACATTGTGCTCTCCATCCCCGTCTTCCAGCTCAGGGGGCTGAATATCCTGTGGATACCTGGAGTGGCTATTAAAGACTGAGGCGAAGAAGGCATTAAGTACCTCAGCCTTGTCCTCGTCCTTGGAGACAATGTTCCCCGCCATATCCAGTAGGGGATGGAGATTCTCCTTGCCTCTCTTTTTGTTGTTAATGTATTTGTAAAAACATTTTTTATTATCCTTTACGACTGTGGCCAGACTGAGCTCTAGCTGGGCTTTTGCCTTTCTAATTTTGTCCCTGCTTGACCTAACGAGATCTTTGTACTCTTCATGAGTTGCCTTCCCCTTCTTCCAGAGGTGATAAACTCTCCTCTTTTCCCTGAGTCCCAGCAAAATCTCCCTGTTCAGCCAGGCCGGTCGCCTTCCCCGCCAGCTCTTCTTACAGCACATGGGGACCGCCTGCTCCTGCGCCTTTAAGATTTCCTTCTTGAAGACTGTCCAGCCTTCCTGGACCCCTTTGTCCTTCAGGACTGTCTCCCAAGGGACTCTCTCAACCAGTGACCTGAACAGGCCAAAGTCTGCCCTCCGGAAGTCCATGATAGCAGTTTTGCTGAGTCGTCTCCTTACTTCACTCACAACTGAGAATTCTATCATGTCATGGTCGCTAAGCCCAAGATGGCCTCCGACCACCACATCTCTCACCAGTCCTTCTCTGTTTGTAAACAGCAGGTCCAGCAAGGCACCTCCCCTGGTGGGCTCACTCACCAGCTGCATCAGGAAGTTATCCTCCACACACTCCAGGAACCTCCTAGACTGTTTCCTCTCTGCCGTGTTATACTTCCAGCAGATGTCCGGTAGGTTGAAGTCCCCCACAAGAACAAGGGCCAGCGAATGCGAGACCTCCGCCAGTCGCTTATAGAATGTCTCATCCGTCTCTTCATCCTGGTTGGGTGGCCTGTAACAGACTCCCAGCAGGATGTCTGCCTCATTGGCCTTCCCCCTCATCCTTACCCACAAGCACTCTACTTGGTCTTCACAATCTTCGATTTCTATGCAATCAAAACACTCCCTAACATACAGAGCCACCCCACCGCCTCTCCTTCCCATTCTATCCCTTCGGAAGAGCTTATAGCCATCCATTGCAGCACTCCAGTCATGAGAAGCATCCCACCATGTTTCTGTGATGGCAACTACGTCATAGCTGTCGCGCTGCACAATGGCTTCCAGCTCCTCCTGTTTGGTGCCCATGCTGCGTGCATTGGTGTAGATGCACCTGAGCCGGGCTATCGATTTCAACTCTGGCACATTGAACCTACCCCTAGGTTCAACTCTAGTGAGCCCGGTTTTAGCCCCTCCCCCCTCCAATTCTAGTTTAAAGCCCTCTCAATGAGGCCTGCCAGCTCATGAGCAAGAATCCTTTTTCCCCTCGGCGTCAGTTGCACTCCATCATTTGCGAGGAGACCTGGTGCCGTGTAAACCGCCCCGTGGTCAAAAAACCCAAAATTCTGACGACGGCACCAGCCCCTGAAATCTTTCCAGCTCTTCTGCTGCAACTACTACATCATGCAGGCCGTCAAGTTAATCCTCTTTTTACATCATCCAAAGTCAAACTAATTCCAAAATAAACTTTCTCAAGTTATAGGTTCCAGAATCATCTTCTTGCTGACCCCCAAGTGAGAACTTCCCAAACTGCCCCTCCAGCCCTGTCATCTACTGCTGCAAAAAGGCACAAAGTAAAGGGAGAAGATGATGTCTCCACAGAGGTAAGGTGCTAAAATCAGTGCAGCTTGGTTGCTATGGGGGGTTGCTTATCTGAACAACCACCCCTTAGGTTTTTTTCAGCGAAAATGTCTAGATTTTATGGCAGATGTAGCCCATTTCAGAAGATCCAGTCTCCAGTGAAAAGGATAAACAATCTTACTGCAAATGAAACAAACGTAAGACTATCTAAGAGGCTCCTGCATCTTTCTTGCAGATTGACCATGCAAACCTGACAGCTATTTATTGGTGTCTACGCAGCCGGTTGGTGCTGCAGATTCAGGTCCTTAGTAGGGTGTTCCAGTTCCTACCTAGCAATGGATAACTTTCCAACATGCAGAGAGGAGTGTCCAAGGATAAAACAGACTCTGAATTATCCTTCCTCCTCAGAAAGGGTCCTTTTAGTTTTGAAGACATCAAAGAAAGAAGTTTCAACCACCTCGGGTTTAGGGATCTACCTGAAGAAAGGGAGAGATATCTTGCACCGCTCTCAAGCAGACATCGAACAGAGGTGGGAAGAATCCTCTTGGGAACTGCCTAGAGCTGAGGATGGAGGGAGCCCCACGTCCCCCCTTTCATACGGCTACTGCTAAGTGTTTGCCAGAGCCAGGGCTGGGGACGGTAGCGGGAGTGCTGGAGGTCAGGAAGGGGACCCCCCGCCACAGGGAAAGATACCTAGAAGTTTTTTGCTGTCCAGTTTCTGTCTGTTCAGAGGGTTTGTGCCGTACAGCAGCGTATGGGCTTCCGAGTGAACTGTCTGCAGCTCTTCTAGAGTTGCTTTTCTTCCACGAATGCACTACGAGAGAAAAGGAAAGGAGTGATGAAATCGCTGATTAGCTCTCATTAAAGAACTTTTATTTTTTTGTAGCAAATCATAAAGTCAGTGAGTAAAAAACTAAAATGGGTTCTTACGTGGAAAAATTAATTATAAGACAGATTTTGGTTTAATCCCTTATTCAAATACTCGCTTGACATATGAAGCCATCTTTAGATATTTTTACGTTTGTTTCAAAAATACTTACCACAGATCATTTACTAAATTACACAGGTATTGCTCAACTACTGAATAGCCAGGATTTCAGTTATAAGCCATTAGAAAGTGCTTCTCCAGTAAAACTGTGTCCCTCCAAACCACCCTCTGACATCTCCACTGTGATTATTAAGCTAACCTAAAAAATAAATAACCTAAAAAATTAAGCTAACCCTGGAACACTGCTTTCCAAATGGAACCTTGGAGCAATTAAGTGTCAGTTACAGACTTTCCGATCTAAAACCCATCTTGGAAATCCCACAAGATTCAATCTGTTGCAAATTGTTTTCTTATACGATGATGCACATTGAGCTGGAAGTACTGCACCAAATACGCTGAGCCCTGCTTTTGTTGCCAGCTGAAACCCAGAAGGGCAGATGCACACCGAAGTCAAAAAACCCCGGGTTCATTGAAGATCACGGCAAAGCTTTTACCGATGTCAGCAGGACCCAACTTCACTTCATTTTACAAATTGGGGATCTTTTCCTCTTTTTTTTGTAGGTATCCAGCTACCTTTGGGGCTTATCTTTTGGTGGCATCACCCATTTGCGCTGGAAAATGTGCTCGTAAGAACGAAGTGCTACTTGGAGATGCTAAATCTTGGGCATACAAGGACCACGCCGTGGCCTCTCGCACAGGAGCGAGCACTCCCCAGCAGGCAGATGGTGCCGGGGGGCTATCGGTGTCCCAGAGAAGGCAACCAACTCCTGGCAGTGGAAATATCACCTCGCCTTTTTAACCGGGAGCTTGCGACTGCCTCCAAATCATTGGCAGGGGAAATACGCAGCGAGTCAAGAAAGAGATGAGGTTGGGGGTAAGTCGAGAGATGGCCACTTGAGAGAGGGGAAAGAGCTATTTAGAAAGAAGGATTGCATTGCCTCAGAAAGATGTGTGTACCCCCGCCCCCAGAAAAAAAAAGAAAGTAGTATTTTATATTGCTTAGAATTACGTTGTGATTTTTTTGTCGTGATTTGGTCTAAAACACTTTAAAAGGACTTGTTATTCTGGGGGGTTGTTTCCTACAGAAGGAACGGCAGGAATATTCCTCTCTGCAATAGCAATAGAATGAGAGGAAATGGCCTCAGGTTACACCACAGAAGGTTTAGATTGGATATTAGGAAAAAAATTCTTTACTGAGAGAGTGGTCAAGCATTGGAACAGGCTGCTCAGGGTGGTGGTGGAGTCATCATCACTGGAAGTGTTCAAAAAACGTGTGGACGTGGCACTTCAGGACGTGGTTTAGTGGGCACGGTGGTGTTGGGTTGACGGTTGGGCTTGATGACCTTAGAGGTCTTTTCCAACCTTAATGATTCTGTGATTCTGTAATACAAATAGTTAACAGCAAAACACTGGAAAGCCCTGAAAGCCTCTCATAGAGGTACCAGGGTTACCCAAGACACAAGCGTCAGCAACAAGCATCCCGCTGCGCAGCCCACGCAGGATCGCGTGCACCTCCTGTGCAGCCTTCACTTTGCTTTTGTTGAAGCCAGTTGCTTTTTTAAGACTTCTACGTTCCTGGAGAAGCAGAGTTTCTACTAAGCACACACACACACAAAAAAAGAAAGGATAGTTTAAAGGAGAAAAAGGTGGGGAAAAAGAAATCATGCTGCTAAAAAGAATAGACTTGCAAATGGAAAACTTGTTCCAACGAGAAGGTCAAACTGTGCCACTCGCTCCTGTGAGCTGCCGCCGCTCAGAAAGCACCGCCGCGTGCCGCTTGCTTTGCGGGAGACTGCGAGAGACAAGATGCTTCAAAGGCATCGGCACTTCCAGCCACGCAAGCTCCCGCTTTCCCCCCGCGCCGCCATCTCGGGCTGCATCCCGGGGCGCAGCGCGCCGGGGGCACGGGGACTCCGGGGCCTCCACCTCTGAAGCACAGTCCGCAGAGCAAACTCGAGGGATTTTTTTTTTTTTGGTCTCCAACCATCAGCACCAGCCTCCATTGCGCGTTGCAAGGCGCAAGGGAAATCACTTTGTAAAACCGTCTGAGGCAGAAGGCAGCAGAAACCAAAGCACGGCGGGAGCACTCGTGCGCTCTGCCTCTCCCAATTTTGGCATTTCTGCTCTCCAGTTCCTCTTTCATTTTCTCCGTGCTCTGCTCCACCACCTAGCATTTCCTGAGATAAGTGATGAAGCAGAAACATAGCATCCCATTAAAAGAGGCAATAATCACAAAAATGCTAGCCCCAGAAGGGATGGAAATATCTGGCAAATCCTCCTTGAACTTTTATCCTGTCTTCCTTTTTTTTTTTTCACGGTAAGCCTGCCTCAGTCCCCCCTCAGAGGCTTTTACGGCTTCCCTCTAACCCATACGCCAACTCTTTTCCTTTGAACGAGACGTACTGACCCATTTTCAGCTGCTACTTTTAGGGGACGAACAGAAATAGCATTTTGTGTTTCTTGGCGTTACGTGAAGACACCAGGAGAACGGCAGCCCATCGCAGTGACAAGCCAGCTCCTCCGTGGATGCGAACGGCTTCAGCTCCCCGGGATGGGGAAGGGCTGCTCCTGGTTAAAGTAGGTGGCCCTACCAAGACATCCAAGCTCCATGCTCTTTAGGAGGGTATCAAAGCCACCCTTCCCTCTGCGTGACAACCATAACCAAATGGAGACTATGAGCGGATGGAGAACTTCCTTTTGTGCTGCAAATACAACACATTCAAGGAAAAAGCTACCGTTTACTGAAACAAATATATATCACAAAAGTCATAGCAAACATTGCCTGGGTAGAAAGGATTATGCTCAAGAGGCTTTTGCACCTTTCATCTCCTAGCTCATGCGCCACAAGCTTTGTCCTTGGCTCTAACACAAAGACACCAAGAAAATGAAGTCAACACCCCCCCCCCCGCCCAAATAAAGTTGGAGAACAAAACATACTCCTCACTCCTGTTTCCAGACCCATCACGACTTGTATCACAGTTTACGGCTCAGCCTGCTGTCCATGCTCCTGATTTGAGCAGTTCTTCAGTTTCTGAGAGCTCTTAGGTCATGGTACTCTTATCTTTGAGGCTTCGCATTGCCTATCGAGCTTGCTCGCTCCGTATTACTCCCCCACTCTTGTCTAACCTCCTTCCTGGCTGCTAAACCCTGGCTTTTCAGCTCAGGAGGTGGCTTCTTAATCCCAATAAATTTGGTGATTTGGCTCTTTACCCTGTTTTCTTTGTGCCTCTTTCGGCATGAAACCTGACCTTTGCAGCACCACACCACCTCTCCTCTCCCACTGCTTTATACACATCCTTCTGCACTCTTCATCCATTTCCTTGGAGCTAGCATCTCCTTTGTATTTCGAATAAAGAAAAAAACAAACCCCAACAAACCAAAACCTGCTAGTCTTTTAGTTTGTATTTTATTCACCCCACGGCGTTTCAAAAGGAACGGGTACGAACCTTGAGAGCCAGGTCTTGTTCCAACTGCAGCCCCCAGGAAGCCACAAAAAGCCATGAAAACAGCTATAAAGCTTCTCTCCAGAGACTGACCTCCCAGCACCACCATCACCACCTCCCGCGCACCCTCGGTGCTTTGCGATGGGAAACCTTGGGCATGGAGCAGCCCTTCGGATGCTTTGCCACCCGGACCCATCCTGCCCTCCAACTGGACACGCGGCCGATACCGTGCCAGGAACACCGCGGATACGGCTCTGCTCTTACAGATGGCCCAGCCCTGGGTCTGGTTTTTCATCTCGGTCCTCCGCAGCTGCGATGAATCTTCAGCTAACAGTCCTCACGCTTTAAGCAACGCAGGACTGCTGCCAGGACGTGCTTGGAGACGGACCTTGGTTGAGGAACTCGTTCTTCCCCACCCTGGTCGGGCAGCCCGGGGATTTGATTGCCTCCGAAACACACCGCACAACCTATCGATTTCCGCACGCTCTTGATGAGGGCTGGGAGGATTATTCTAATCGTGATTGCGGGTTTTTGGTTGGGGGGCAGAGTCTTTTATTGAGCTTGCCTCAATTAGTATAATTGTTGCTTTTAAATTCTGAACGTACACCAGAGTAATTGCCGTATTTTATAAAGCTAACTTCATTAAACAAGCAATACTCTAAACCGCAGCTGTCGTTCCGCTCGGACAACTGCTTTCACTCCAAAGGGTCATCTTTAAACTCGTGCAACGCTGCCAGACTCTTACCTATCGCACCGCAAATCTGGCGCACATTTTCCCCTCAGCTGGACATAAAGCGGTTTTTGGACAACTTTAGCAAATACAGATCTGTTTCACTGCTGAAAAATGAGAGGCGTCGGGGGGAGAAGCGATGCGGTTTCTTCTGTTCTAAAAATATTTGTGCCCCTTCTGGATCACTTCTATTGCCTCCGAGAGAAATGGTAGGAACTCAGCACTTGGCAGGTTGTCTAGGAGCCTCTCAGCTGCCTGATGAAAACAGGTTTTCACTTAGTTCGTTTCTGAAATTTCAAAGCAAGCATTTGTTTGCATGCATGATAAAAATGTTTATCTGCGAGCCCTGTTCTGGCTTGGGGCATGTGCGCAACAGAAACACCAGAAGAACATTTCCAGGAGACAGACACCGGGAATTGTTTGAGCTTGCATGAGAAAGCAGAGCTGGGATCTATTTTGAGCGTGCAGTTGTGGAGGGGGGAATGAGAGCCGTTAAACTCCTTCTGGAAGAGGACAGGGATCCAGCGGAGTCTCGTCTGATCCCGCACAGTGTGCATGGGATTATTTACTACGCAGGGCGCCGTGTTTTTAATCCGTGTCGAGCAACTACTTGCAACCAACAGAACCAAACGATACCCACAGCCGGACCACAGCAAAGGGTGGTTAAGGAAGGAAAGGGAAAAGTGAGGATAAGGAAATGTCAAAGTCCAAACTGTCCTTTTACAAATACGAGTTGTAAGAAATGGATTAAACCATACAATCACAAACAATTTTCACTTGGCTTTACTTAACTGGCTCATAACGTCTGAGGCACAGGACAACAGACCTGCAACAGTGAAGATAAAAATGAGCGTGCACAGATGTGTCAGTCAGCAGGACCAGCTAAAAAAACCCCCAAAATGTAGAATAAAACAGGAGGTCAGCAAAAAATGAAGTGTACAGGCTGGCAGGTTTCTGAGTGCTGTAATCCAGGTGTTGCTGCTGACTTCCTGCAGACCTACTACTAATTCTGAAAACATTCACAGAATCACAGAATCATTAAGGTCAGAGAAGACTTTCAAGATCATCAATCCCAACCGTCAACCCAACACCACCATGCCCACTAAACCATGTCCCAAAGTGCCACGTCCACACATTTTTTGAACACCTCCAGTGATGGTGACTCCACCACCTCCCTGGGCAGCCTGTTCCAATGCTTGACCACTCTCTCCGTAAAGAAATTTTTCCTAATATCGAGTCTAAACCTCCCCTGGCGCAACTTGAGGCCATTTCCTCTCGTCCTATCGCTGTTCACCTCTTTCCGAGTGCCTGTAGGGCTGCTAAGCAGATGGAGCAGTTATAATCCATAAAAAAGTGTAGATACATAACAGGCTGCATTGGTAGTAAGTGTCACCATCCTCATATAAAGAGCTCTGCTAAAGTTTCGCACATCATGCACTACTGTGGGCGGGGATAGAGGGCACAGCTCATGCTGTCCTGCACGGAGCATTGGCACAGGCAACAGGGATTTGAAAAAGTAATATAATTATCAAAAGTAATCATAATTATTAGGCCAGACTTCAAAATTCCTTTTAAATCGATCATATAATGGACTATGTCCCATGGAATGAAGCTTTCCACATGTTAAGTCTCCAGCATTCCTGTCCTTGTGGTAAGGAGACAAGTCCATCGTCCCAGGCAATGCCAACAGCTCACGTCCGTGCTCCAACCTAGGAGCAGAGATCACTCGTGTCTGAAAAGCTGTCCCCTTGCCATGCAAGTGCACCTGATGTGGAGGTCATCTTCGCTGAAGGAAAATCCTGTATGGTCCTCCACTCTGCTCGCTGCTAGACAGGTTCAAACTGAGGAGCTTCAGAAAGACTCTGAAGGGCAAGGAAGTGACCAAATGGCTTTGCAACGCAGTACAGAATTCCATCAGTCAAGGACAGCGGAAGGGGAATGAATGGCTTCCAGAAAAAACCCTATCAAGAGTGAAGTGAGGAGGTAGGAAAGAGATGGAGAGACAGGGAAAGGCTGTGCCCATCAAGCCCATGAGAAAAGTTAAGATAAAGAAGGAAACCTTAACGCAGGTCTGGGCAGGAGTAGGAGATGGTGAGGATAAAGGAAAGCTAATTAGAGGGAGAAGCAAGTGCAATTAGAGCAGCTGGTTAGCCTGAAACGGCAGGGCAGACCTTGAAGAAAGCTGTCAGAGAAGAAAACACCAGAACTGAGGCAAGAAGCCAACATCACTTATTTATCGTTTTCAAAAAAAGGAATAGTCAAGATGAGGTCGAATTTCACCAATGGTCAGAAGAGAAACACAAGTGGAAAGCAGGTGAACATCAAGAACAAATCCAGTTGCGAGAGCGACCAGAAATACCAAATTAAGGAGCGTAACAGTTGCCTGGGAACATACAGTGAAGAACTTCACACATTAGAGAACATCTGTAACAAATCTAGGCAACGAGGCAATTAGCACTCCTGCTTCTAAACAGAGGAACTAGATAGCAGTGTTTACCTGGTTGGGGTTTTTCTTCCCCCAAATAATAATCCCAAAATTCAATTAAATAGGTCTCCATAGAGAGAAACAGGTTTGAAGTTGTTCCTCCTTGCTCTCTTTAGGGATAATGGAGGGTCTGACGGGGAACTTTAGCCAATGGCAATGCTGCCACCGCGTGGATGTCTTTTCCGATCGCTCAGAAAATATTTCTAGCCAGATGCTGACATAACTCAAATAGACTGTGTGATTCAGTCCCCTCAGATGCTCAAAGAACTGATGAACGCACACTACCATTAATCTATCATCACTGCGATTAGTTATGAATAGTAATTGTTAATCACCATTATTAATCATTAGTCTTTTTATTTCGGTATCTAAGCTTTTACCTTAGTTTGCCTTGCTCTTAAAACATGTATGTCCGATGCAATTAGTTTAACCTCTTGTGATGGAATAGTGCTTAGTTACATCCTCCTACCCTCATTCTTTTTACAGTATCTTCACTACAGGTTGTCCATTACTTATCAAAGAGTATTAAAAAAGTTATTAAATCATAGAAATACAAACTTGTTGCTCCACAGCTTTTGTTGTTACGACTGGAGTGTAAAAATAAGACAGTTACTTCATATCTTGCTCTTATCTTTGGCTGCTTCAAAATCCAGCGCTTGGTAGGGATGTTGTAGGGTATTCCCCTAGAGGGAATAGGGCCAAAAATTACAAAAGCAGCTTCACTGCAGCGTCGGGCAAGAGCATTCTCCAACGTTTCGTGAAATTTCTAACAGTCGTCGCGATGCAATGAAACCAGATCGCTAGGGAAGTACTCCTGACAGACGCACACACGCAAGCACAAGCGGTCGTCTAGGAATGGATTAAATTTAGGCCACATACGGCAAAGCATTGCCAACAGCTGGAGCTATAAAAAGCTCAAGCCAGTATAAAGTTTGCACATTCAGGTAGCAACCAACAGTGCGAGCGGCAGGTTCGGTACGTACGCTATCGTCCAGATGAGAAATCAGCCCCCCAAAAATGTTCACAATCCAGCAGGCAAATCAGCTGGAGAAATCCAAATTCTCCCTTTCTGCCAGGCCCACCACCTCATCTCCCCCTTCGCTGGTATTTTTATTACCTCACACTTGCCACGGAGACCCGTCTCCTGGAGCCGGGACCAGATGCTCTGGATCCTCCCCGCGTGCTCTGGGTGGCTGTTTGTGTTTCCACAGGTACATTGGTGTTTCAGCATCAAGGTGTCATATACAAGGCCTGCAGCAGAGGTTACAAAATCACTCTCAGTTAAAGAAAAAAAATTAAAAAAAATTGCCAGATACATGAAAAAAAGAGCCCCCTATTTTTTTCTTTTTTCCAACAGTACTTTATATTCAACTGAACATTTCTAAACAAAACCTGTGTGTTTTACCAGGAGCCACAGAGCTCTAAGAAACGAAAAATCCAAGATGCTGCTTTGAGACAGCACCAAGCCCTGCAACGATCCCTTCCTCTGGAAATTCTCAACGGACGCGGTAAAGAAATTAGTCACCGACATCTCTGCAGGCGGAAGCTGTGAGAGTGACAGAGGGAGGTGACAACTGCAAGCGCCAGCATGAGCACAGAGGTGCCCGCGCAGGACCGTGGTCGAGGAGGGGACTGACTGACAACTTTTCCGCTGGGTACTTTCATACTTGCTAAAACGAGTCTAGGGTTTGGGATTAAAAACCAGAAGGAATGAGTCGTTAGCAGGCACTATGCTTCATAAAATAGCTTGTGCTGAATCTTTGCAGCAACATTATTTGACAACATGCTAATTAAGGCTATTAGCACACGCTTGGGCATAATTATTCAGCACGATATGTAGGTATTTAGCAGTGTTGTTTCATTTGAAGGTGGGAGTCAGGCAGCTAAATCCCCTTGCATTACCAAGTATTTATGGCATGACAACAGCGTAGGAGACACTGATTCATGCTCCAGAGTTGCCCGGGTACGTTTTTGGAAGGGGAGTTATGATTTCATAGCCAATGTTCCACTGGAGGAAAACAGCAGGTCCTCCACAGCTATGCAGTCCCAGGGACAAAAGACCTTTTTTTTTTCCACTCAAGCAAAAGAGACATAGTCAAAAGTTTAAATCTACCCTCCCCTTCAGCCAGAAGCTCCAGAAAACAGAACAAAAGCGGTTGGGTTTTGTTTTTCCCCAGGGAGTAAGGTTTCTTGCGAGAAATATCTGTCTGAAAGCACAGTGTAAAGTTGCAAATCAAAGGTCTTGACCAGAATCCAAAGCCTCTGAATTAGCAGCGAAGGCAGGAGCTATTCCCAGATCCTGACGTTAAAGGGTCTGCGCTCCCGCCGCGATCGCTCCTCCGAAATCCCAGACGAGCACACCTATGCCGCGGCGGGCGCTGTGAACGCAGCTCACGAGCGTACCGGAGCTGGCTTTCATGTTGCCAGGTCAGGTACCGATAAACAACACAATTTGCAACTGCACGGAGTTCAAAGGGGCTTCTAAGAAGCCAGACTCTGAGCACATACGTGGACACGCAGCCTGGAGCTGAGCGCCGTGCTGCTGCATGTACCCCAGCTTGGCTCGAGCTGCAATCACGCCTTTTGCCTGAGCGTAGGCATGTTCTGCCACTGAAGAATTTGGCTTTCCCCTCCGAGGCAAACCCTGGCACTGACACTTCCAGGTATTCGGCCTCGGGGCAGGTATGTGGCAGTTCCTCGCTTTGCTTAGGTGAGCGCGAAGGAAAAAAAAACAACGAAGAACTAAACCCGAACCGCATTCGGTTCTAGGAAGGGAACAGAGCGCCAGTTAATTGCCTGCCTTTGGGTTAGCCAAAGTTCAGTTAAGTAAGATCGTGCTGCAAAGCTCTGTAGAGGTCTCCCACGTTTGCTTCACAGCATCTGACTTCGTTAGGAACTGCTGGGCAAAGCCAAGGACTCAGTAACGCCACCTGAGAAGAAGCTGCAGCCTGACGGTACGGCTGGCTGTCCAAGGGAACGCCCCATGAGCTCGTTCAAACTAGTGCAAGACCTGCAGTAACCTCGCCTCAGGTTAATTTATTTTTGAAGGAAACACATCTTCAGGGGACATCACGCATTTTGACAAAGTATTTGTTGCCAAGAAGAAGCCCGTGTAAATGTCCTCCTAGACCCTTTGGGACTGCACTAGGTTTGGCTAAATCATTCATATCAAAGAAAGGAAAGCAGTTCTGCCTTCTCTGACTTCCAGACATATCTACAGGGTCTACAACCAGGCTTTATAGACTTAGCCAAAAGGTGCATGCATATCTATTTAAAATATACATTCATAGTCAACAGTTAGCCTTGAATTCAAACCAGAAGTACAAGCAGCAAGTCATTCTTCAGGTAGCTCCTGACCTGCCTGGGTGCAACCCTGGCTCCCTTCCGTCCGTGGGCACTGCTGTTGGGTGTCAGCAGGGCCAGGACTGCACCCTCTGAGAGCACGGCCCTTGAGACCAAGGACTAAAAGACGGGGAAAATGAGGTATTTTGGCAATGGCCAAAGAGAAGGGCAATGGGAAAGCACCGGGAAGAGAGTGCATCAGGGAGTTCGCTGATGGAAACGGGAAGAGTAAAGTAGGAAAGCTTGAAGAAGAAGCTGCACCTCATTTGTAAAGGTCACTCCAACCTGGAAACAAAGCTGAGGGCAGTTCATACAATACCTTCATCAGTTTGTGGAAAAACCCAAGCATTTCCAAGCAGTGTATTTTAAGCGGCCTTTTCTCGATCGCCTCCTGGATTCCCAGACGATGCTTAATGCTGTTGGTCTAACAGATCCTTTTGCTACTTGGGAGCTGGGCACAACCTGGCAGCGAATTACACTGACCGCACTGCCAAGTTGGAAGGGGTCTGAGGCCATTTAAATAGTCACCAAGTTTCTTTTTAAAGGACTTTTTCCCCAGGTCTTTAACCTTGAAATGTTAACTTCTGAAAAACTGTCACGATGCAGCTCTAGGTACACAGGGAAAGCAATGTCTAGCCAGATTAAAAGTCTCCATCTTGTTCTCTATTTTGTACCTGGGTAACCCTAGAGCCTGGTAAGGCAGAAGCCAACACAGCTCAAGCCAAAGATAAATGCAAATGAAAAAAACAGGTTTTTGCATTGACCTTACATTCTTCTGTTCCTCCCTTGTCTTCCTACAGTGCAGCAGATCTGCCAGGTATCTCCCAGGTGTTTTGGAGGAAGTTTGGTGTCAGCTCAGAAGCAGGCAGTGGCATTTATCAGCTCATCTTACTCGGTGCCAGCGAAGACAGCCGCACCGATGCGAGCAAACACAGGTAGCTGTGGGCCAGGTCCCCGGCCACCCAAACTAGCACCTCCTCACCTGCACCCCCAAGCGCCAGAGAGCTACACCTGTGTTTAAAAGACGCGTGTACATCTCAAATGGGTTCTGGTAACTGCGCCTGTTCAACGTAAGTTGACAAAGGGGTTATAGAAAAGGTTTTCAGAAAATGTGGTGGTAGGACACCTACCCATCCCTATTTTTTAAGTGAACGGGGATGACAGCAGGGTTCATAGGATTTGGTCACTATTAAGTTTTTCTCCTTTCCCAGTGATTCAATGGTGACAGCGGTGTCTCAATGAAGTGTCACTCAACATGTCTCTTTTAAAAAACTAAACCACTGGAAAGAAGGGAACTGTTCCAAGTTCCTTCCTGTGGCTGGGGACACTCAGATGAAGACACACACACACAAAGGAAAGCCTGGCAATTTAAGCTTAAAATACAAAACTACGTCGGCCATTACAAGTTAAATTAAGTGGTGCTGGAAGCAATACTCTTTAAGACATGAGAACAATCATTTTTAAAGGTCAGCACTAAAGCATAACCAACTTGCTTTTCTTGGCAGAACAAACATATGATTTGAGGTTCAGATAATTATATTGCTCTGCACAGGAGAGAATAAATGCCTTCATCAGAAATGAAAAATACTTTAATGCAGAACATCAGAATCACTTGTGGAACCATTTTTACAGGAGATCAGAGACTGGATAATTGGAGCTACGCAAATTAATGGCCTAACCTGAGAAGTCTTATCCAAGTGTGTAGGACAGTGCATGCAGAAGTATTCATTAAAGTCAGGGGGGCTACTTGTGCTAGCGAGGGCAAGTTCAAGGGCTAGCTTTCTTGTATATGCTAGTAGGAAGGAAAATCAAACCTCACGCTTCAGGACGTAAAACTGATTGCTTGGAGTCGGGAAGGGCACTGTTTTCACTTTCATGCGGAGTAATGCACATCACGTTTGAGAGGTGTATTATGTTGTTCTTGCCCTGTACCTTTGAAGTCTCAGGTATTGCTCACTGATAGAGACAGGAAAATAAATTCTAGGTAAACCCCAGAATTTTAAGTTCTCTGGTCCTAACTCTGTCCAGAGAAAGCATTAGTGTTTTCTATGTAATATCCCCAACATGAAAGCAATGAACAATTCTTTGCCTGTTGGGCAATAACTGATGTCTTAAGAGCCACATTCGTGTCTGGAGTGATCATGGTTGGCTTCATTACGGCCACTGAACGAGGTTTGTTTTTTCCAGCCCTCTCAGAAAATGATCACAACAATTCAAATCTTAATTCCTCTGAAATCCAAAGCGCATAATCTTGTTAGGATCAGTCTGCAACGCAGCCACTTATCAAACAGATGGATTTTCTTAGCGAAAAAGAAGCCTGATGCACTTCAGCACTGCTTGCTTTGAAAAATACCCAAGACTTTAATTTCCTGCCTTTCAAAGAATAGTTCAATCCTAGTGATTAAGCTTTAGTATCCACCTCCAAAAACACAATCTCCGACACACCGTGGACAACTTCAAGAAAACATTAGCGATCTAACTCGCACACACATGCTGAGCAGCTGAAATGCCTGCCTTTCCTCTCTGGGCTTGCATCATGCCCAGAGTAGTAGGCTCTTTTTTCCTGCCACTTGTTAAGCAGATAGTGATGCTTAATTAAACGAGACCTTCACCTTTTATGTGAGGTGAAGGACTAGTTATAGGACTGGTATAAATGTCTCACCTTTTATGCTTTGCACCTTTATTAGTGCCAGAGAATGCCCAACACTTCCTCCCTCGACAGCATTTTATTGTGTTTTTCCTCCTCCATTCACCTAGCACAAATGTAGAGAACTGCGCGAGATAGAAGGCAATGGAAAAATCAAGCCCTTGGAATCTTAACACGGATAAATGCTGTGAAAAGAATACTTTACAGGTGAACTACACTAAGCGTTCTTCGTATCATTGCACGGGATCGTGCAGTGCTATATAGAAGCGTTGTGATATTCCACCTCTTATTTCAAGCCACCTTTTTTTAAATGCTGCCTCCAAGAAAAGAAAGTCATAACACTGTAACAGTGTCTTTTCAAAGCAGCACAGTTCTCAAAACCTGCATTCTCACCGTTACCTGTAATTTTAAATGAAATTTAGCGGTACATATCTGAGTCAAACTTACAGTAACATTTCCTACCAGAGGATATATGTTCAAAGTCTTGTGTATGATTGACAAGGCAACTTAAATACCGGAGGAGGAGAAGGGAAGAAAGAGAAGGAATGAATAATCTCTTGAAGCAGGGCCAGGCTTCCTTGTTTTTAAAGCACCGAGATTTGGGTCTAAGTGTCTTAGATGCTCAAGTTTCATCTGGTTTGACCGTGAGCCAGGGGACTACCCTTCTTTGCATCCTTGGCAAAAGCTAAAATCTAGAATAATCTTGCTATAACTGGTTGCATTAGAAATGCAGTTTTGTTGAAATTCAAGGTTTCAGCATTAACAACAAATAGAGATTTAAACGGCTGATTTGCAAAAATGAGCTTTTACAGAGCAGATCGTACATGCTTCCCACTGCAGCTTGCAGCTGAAGAACAAAGTCGTATTTAACATACCACTATTACTCCACCATCAGTGCCTGAAAATAAACCCAATTCACAGTGCTGATTTTAATGATGCAAAAAGTGTGGGTTAAATAAGAATAAATGGGTAAGTGAAAGAGAAACAAAATCATGAGTTGCTCTTATTTGGGCGTTCTAGATTTTTTTTTCCCTTTTCCCAGGGCACACATCACATTGCAAAATGTTCATTCACAAAATAGAGCTTGACATTTGGGGAAGAAGGCGGACTTCAAAGTAAGTCTGCCTAATCACCCGATGTAGGACTTGTAAGGTTGCACATAAATTAACTTTCAACTGTTACTAAGGCTACTGAATAGACAGAAAGGATTTTGGTGGAAAAAAGTTGGTTGGTTGTCAGGACTCAGGAAGAACAATTATGTTTTGCCTTTAATCTTTGTGGGGAGATTAACACCTATTTTGCACTTCTGGTTTTCACTAGACAAATGCAGCATCGCACTCATAATTTTCCTTCAAGATGACGACCCAACAGGTAAGAAAACACTCTTCAGCCTGTTTCTACACATCGACAACTTGAAATAATGAACTCGCCTCACTTTTCCTAACCTACGGGCACAGACTCCTGGGCAGAGATTGTGTTTCAGAAGGAGAGGTAGGCTGGCCCAGAGCCCGGGGTGGATAACTTATGGCATGAGATTGCACAGGGACTGAAGAAGGTGCAGAAAATACAGCCAACAGATACTGCATTTGGCATGCTGTCCTTTCTCAACAACATTGCCCGTCTCCGCCTTGCATCTCAATCATCTCTGTCACAGCATCTGACCCGTCCTTTTTTTCTGGAGATACATAATTAAGGCACTGTGCTAAGCTTCTATTGATTTTGGCAGGTTATTTTCTGTCTGGACTGTAGGGTGTCCGTCCCTCTGAGGAAGGGACAAGCAGGACAACAGGGCGTAAGACGACTGAATCTTATCCTCGATGAAGACAAGATGTTACAGAGTCCCCAAACGCAGCTGAGATGCAGGCCCCAAACAGGTGGCTTTGCAGGGACAGGGCAGAAAAGCACCACATACGGCAAAACGGTAACCACAGCCCCACCGCTTCAGCCCCCAGCGCCCCAAACGTTACCTGTCGTGAACCTTGGCTTAGTGGGTGGCTCCTGTACGGACATCGGGAAGGTGGCCGAGGCGGGCGAGGACTGTGCACGGGACAGAGGCCGATGCCCTCCGAAAGAGACGGGCATGCCGGCCGCCTCCAGCGACGCCTGGTAGTTTCTCAGCTGGTGAATACGTTGCTGCTCCAACAGAAGGGCTTGCTGCAGGGAAAAGAAGCAGGTAGTTGCTGGAAGTCTGAGTGGTGCCTTCATAAAAGGGTTTTTAAGAATTTTTGAAGGTCGCAGGCTTGGACTCCTTTCCCTGATCAACGGGCACATGCGCACGTGTGCGGCAAACGAAGACGTGCACATTCCTAGAGCGACGTCAGGCGGGGACAGCGTGTTCAAACCACAGCCCTGAAGCTGCTGCACGCTGGCGAGGTCCTTAGCAGAAGCAGCCCCATCCTCCCCTTGGGTCTGGCCCCGTCTTCCTCCCCCTGTGCCGCTCCACCGCTGGGTATTTACACCGCTGGGTATTCACCAGCGCGATGCGCCAGACCAGGGAACGAGACCAGCCCCGCCGGACCCCAGGCGGGAGAGGGAGCTTTCAGCCGCGCTGGTCCTCTGGACAGCCACACCATGAGCTGCACAGCCTCTGGGTCAGGAGGGATGGCTGTTCCAGCTTGCCACGCTGCAACCGCAGCCTAACAGCCTTCCCATTTCCTCTATTTATCCCCTCTTCTCTTGAGAGGAATTATTTTGAGGAAAAATAATTGCAGAGGACATAACATTTTTAAGACTTCTCAGGTGTGATCATGCATCCAGGACTAAGGCAGCGGGGACTGCACTTTCAGAGGAATGGTATCACCGTGGTCCATCATCATCAGCGTGTTACATTTATTTACTTACTAAGGCACTGAGGCTCAGATGTGACTGTATAAATCAAGTAACACTTTATACAAGCACGGTTGGCAACGGCATCGATCTTTCAAGGCAGTGCTGTTATGAAGATAACGCTGCTCAATAAGGAACCGAAAATGCAGTTTCTGAGCAACAGCCAGCGACCTTCGTGCGGGGCAGGCGCGCCGGCTGCGCAGCGCTGGGAAGACGGCAGCGAGATGCAAATAGCTACAGGGAGCAACCAATTTGCACCTGATTCACGGGCATCGCAACTGCAAACCTGGCACAAGTCCCCGCTTTCCCTAGCCAAGGGCTGTGCATTTACTCAGAGGGCTACACCCTGGCATGGCTACAGCAGTCTGCTCTCGGCAGCAGATCCTGTGCAGGGGTTACGCATGGCTGTAGGTACAGTCAGATGCTGCGTGCTAAGGGCTGCGAAGACGGGCAGAGCATTGACGCCTTAAGAGAACTGCAACCTTCTCACCTTCGTTACCGCTACCGCAACAGGCAGCTTTTGGGAGACTGCCATGTAATTGGGAAGATTACGCTATGCTACCTTGTTACTGGATTTATTACTTGCAATCCACAAGCCTGTGGCTCAAAAATGAGCATGGTTGCAATCTCTGGGATCTCCAGTTCTGAAGAAGGAACCCCCTCCAAGGGACCTCATCCTTCGTTCCCTTATCCAGCCCTTCTCTGGGACAGTCAATTTGTTTTAAAACATAAAATCCTCTGCTAGTATTTAGTGCTCAGAAATGTTAAGACACACTTTGTCTTCGCAACGGAACAAACAGAAAGTGGTTCAGTGGCTGCAAACACTTTGTGCGGGTGATCCAGATTCTCCTTCCTGGGACTTCTGAGTTGACAGGGTGACTCCAGGGAAGGATAGCACTGGTTTTAGCTGCAGGTTTCTTTATGTAGCAAATACTCAAGAGCTGGTTCCCCCTATCTTCTCCCTCTCAGAGTAGCATAAGGTGACTACCAAGAACCAAACAATCTTCTACAAAGAACCAAGTCCCCAAACTTGGTATTTTGTGAGCTCACCTGACGGAAGAGCAGCTCCTGCTCAGCCTGCCTCTGCCCAGAATCCAGCTCCTGCTGTGGCTCTGCTTCCTCCTCATCACTCTCGATGGGTTCTTGCTTCACCTGCACCATGTTGGCCAGCCCCGGGGCCTCCTTTTGGCTTGCGACCCTGTCGCTGTATGGCTCCTCCAAAAGGGCTTGGTGTTCCCGTAGCTCTTCTTCTGTCTCCTCGGGGTGGCTTTCATGCTGGCGAGCTGGTTCATTGGGTTTTGATATAATCTGAAAACAACCCAGAGGATAACCAATAAATAAAATGTAACTCATCACAGGTAAAGTTCACTCTGTTCTCTTCAAAGAACCAGCTTCATGAAAAGAGAAATTGTGAATTACAGCTTTTATCGTATCAACTAGGTCCAAAACAACCACTCAAGGGAAAGGTCAGGTCAACCTTAACATTAAGCACTATGAAATCCTATGAAATGACAGCCCCTTCATTTTGTACTTGATTTTCCCTCTGAAGAAATAAGAGCCTCTTTCTTGTGCCTGCACCCACAGAGGAGAAGCATAACAACCATCAAGACATTTGGCAATTAAATTCAGAAAAAAAAGAGAGACACAAACCCTCTAAGAGGGTTTCTGCTACCTTGTTTGCCCAGCTTCTTCTTGAATCACTCCCTGAATTTTATCTGTAAAGTGAGAGAAAGATTCCTCTGAAACTTGCACTCTTATGAAGTTTGTTAGGAGGAAACTGAGGACACTCAACTTACAGCATCTGTACAGAAGCAAGCTGCAAGAGCAGCATCATTCTAACCTGATCTTCCCAGCTAGAGGTAGTGAAGTTCTCCGAAAGCGGCTGCTAAAACAAAGGGAACAATATAATTTTCACTATAATTCACACAGGCTTAGACTTCTTGAAAGTTCATTGGCGAGATAAAATTCACAGTTCTCCGTCTCAGACTACTTATGATTTTTATTTGGAACAAAAAAATAATAATATGTGAACTGTTTTTAAATCCTGCATAGGTAAATAAATCAATTTCCTTTCTTTAAAAGAGCTCAGAGAACAGGCTGTTCCCATTTCACAGGCGTATAACAAAACTGCTGAACTTTGAAAGTTGTCAGGGCAGAGCTTTAATAAGGATTAGGTCATTGGTATGAAAAGCAATATTGATTTTAAATCTAATAAAGCTAAATCAAAACACAGTTATTGAACACATGCAGAAGGGAGTGACTACTTGTAAGTAACTTGCTCTTTGAAGAACAGTGGCTCAAACCTGAAACTAAGCCTTTTTCCCTGAATGTAGGAAGAGGGGCTCTGCCATATAAGTTAAGCAAACCTATAGAAAGCAGATTTCGGCAAAGGTAATATATGGGATTAATTGCCTGCAAATATCACAGCAAGGATGCCAAGACGTTGCTCGTAGCTACAAGCAGAGGATTTCAGATAACTGGAGCTCAAAGCTTTTAAAAAATGGAGCGTTGCAAGGACCGGGATGCAGGGCCACGGCTTTCCAGCACTTTGCGGATTACTGCATTTCGGATGTCTCAACTCCCGAGAGGAGCAGGACACACAGAAGGGAATTATCTTGCCTAGAAGCTTAAGGCAAGACCCTCTGGGGTTCACGTGGCCCACCAGTACAGACGGGGGGTGCAGCCCATCCTTCTTTGTGACAAGAGCTGATATTTTTGTACTGATCAACAACTGGCTGCTGTTGGCAAGAGGGTTTTGATTTCTACAGCCATGGAACCGTCTTTGAGAGTCAACAGTTTCTTGGAAGAGATGGGATCCACCTGACTAAACAGGGGAAAAGTTTAGGCTGGTCAAACCGGTAGTCAGAGCTTTAAAGGAGGAACAACAGGGGAGGGAGTGGTTCCTCAACAAGCAGCTAAGGAAGCTGAGGAGGGCCTGGGCTGGTGTGAGCAGAAAGGACACAACTATGAACAAAAAAGAGCTGAAGCGGCATCCCTTTGAGTGCAGGCATGTAAAGAAGGAGGCGCCTGAAGAACAGCCTGATGGGGAAGGTCTCAAGCCTGTCCTGGGGAATCTGCACGCTTGGGTGCCTTTCTGAGATGCCTCTACACTGCATGGAGCATGGGGCCCGAACAGGAGGACTAAAAGCCAGTGTGCATTTGCAGGCCTATGACCTCCCTGGGATCATGGAGGTGTGGTGGGATAGCTCACATGACGGGAGTGCTGCGATGGAGGGATACAGGCTTTTTAGGAAGGACAGGCTGGGAATGTGAGGAGGGGAAGTTGCCTTTTTCATGAGAGAGGAGCAGAAATGCACGGAGCTCTGTGCCTTGGTATGGATCTGGAGTCAGTCAAGAGCTTAAATGTCAAGGTAAGTGGACAGACCAAGATGAGCGCTCTTCTAGTGGGTAGACTGCCGTACACCCTGTAGATCAGGTAGAAGTAGATGAGGTCTTCTTCAAACACCCAGAAGAAGCCTCACTTTCACAGGTCCTGGTCTTCATGGGGGCTTTAACCACCCTGCTATCTGCTGGAAGGACAAGACGGCAGGACTCAAGTAATCTAGGAGATCTGAGTGCATTGATCACGAATTCCTGACACAGGTGACCTAGCTGCCAATAAGGACGGTGCTTTCCTGGACCCGACACTTACAAACAAGGAAGGACTATTCAGGGATGTGGAAGTCACAGAGGCAGCACTGGCTGCAGTAACCATGAGACGGTGGAGTTGAAGATCCAAAGAGGAGGAACCAGGCCAAAAAGCAGGACCACAGACCTGGATTTCAGGAGAGCAGAATTTGGCCTCTTGGAAGAGTCCCATGGGATACAACCCACGAGGTCCAGGAGAGCTGGCTGATACTCAAGGATTCTACAAGCTCAAGAAAGATCTACCCCAATAAGTAAAAAAGGAAGCACAGGCTGCAGAAGGCCTGCATGGATGAGCAAGGAGCTCCTAAATGAACTCAAGATATAAACAGGTGGTGTACAAGAGTTGGAAGCAGGACGGGTGACCTGAGAGTAGAGAGTTGCTACCTAATCTTGTATGTAAGGTGTTAAGAAAGCCAAAGCCAACCTGGAGTTGAATCTGGCAAGGGATGTGAAGGGCATCAAGAAGGAAAAGAGGACAACTAGGGAAATCATGGGCCCACTGCTGAATGGGGGAAGGGACCTGTTGACAAATGACATCTAAAAGGCCACGGCACTTAATGGCTTCCTTATCAGTAAGACCATCCCTTAGGAACCCCAGACCCCTGAGACCAAAGGGAAAGTCTGGAGCAAGGAAGACTTATGCTTGATGGAGGGCCACCAGGTTTAGGGAGCACTTAAAAAAAGCCTGGACGTACATAAGCCCATGGGGCCTGATGGGTTGCACTTACAGGTGACAGGACAAGAGGCAATGGGCAGAAATTAAAACACCTGAAATTCCTTCTGAACACAAGAAAACACATCTTTTACTGTGAGAGCGGTCAAACACTTAACAGGTTGCCCACAGAGGTTGTGGAGTGTCCATTCCTGGAGATATTCAAAACTCAACTGCATACCGTCTTGGACAACCTGCTCTAGCTGACCCTGCTTGAGCAAGGACATTGGACTAAACGATGTCATGAGGTTCATGCCAACCTAAAAGATTCAGTGATCAAAACTTCTCAAGGATTTTTGTGAGGTACTTCCCTCCCTCCCAGTTTCATTACTGGTAATATACATTGGATACCTAAACCACGCTAAGCTAAAGGTAGTTCTTCCATCAATTTTCTTTAAGCTCTCTTAGGCTTCATGGAATAAAATCTGTTTTACGGATAATTAAATCATCATAAACCATCTTCTGCTACTTTTTTTTCTGCTTGGATCGAAGGTCTCAAGCTTTGAACTTAATACCTTTTGAACTTACGAACTACGCAAAGTAATTGCTGGGAAAGTAACTTACAACATCATTGTCAAATCTAATGGAAGTGAAAAGCAGTGCAATTCCCTAGAAGTTTTAAATTATTCCAATTCCATAAAAATGTAAGAATTAAAAAAAAACCACAATGAAAGCTGAAAGATCAAGTGGTCAATTGACAAGGACATTTCAAACATTCGGTTTGCTCTCCTAATACAAAGTGAATCTCTTGGTATGTCATTTGTTCTAGCTGCTGCAACCCTATCCTTCTTAAAGGACAATTTTGCAAAGAAAGCACTTTATTATGAACATATTCCATATAATACATGAGTATGTGCATCCCAGGCCTATTAAAACCCCCTAAAAATCTTCCATTTTGCAGTTTTATGAACGTGTATTTCTGTAATTTAAGAATATTTAAGGTAATAAAAGTGCAAGGGAAAGGATATAAAGTTAAGATAGCATTGAAAATGCTTACAAATATATCTGAAATAGTAAACAATTACACAATGCACCATAAATAACTTCTCCTTCCCTTAATTAGCTCTCCAGTTTCCTTTGCTATGAGGTTACTCCTCTATTTTCAAACACAGTCGCCTCTGGCTATCACATTCTGCCACCAAAAAACATTGTTACAGGCTCTGCCTCTCTAGCCTCGGACAGCTAACTACTTCAGTACGGGAGAAACTATACATCTCTAGTCACATGCATTTTTAAAAGACTTGATGCAGCTGGCAAGATTTCTTATCTACATCTTCAAAATACAAAGAACAGAAGGAAAGAAATCACGGCAGCATCAGGTCACAATACAAGGAAAAACAAAGAATTCATCATTTTTCTGTGCAATGCTTCATAAGGAAAAAAAGCACTGCATTTCTTTGCTAGTAAAATTTCAGGTCAGCTGGCATCTGATTTGCCTGCTAGATACGATATATCTATTTCTTCACGATACCTTCTCTGTAGTGGTAAGTTCTTAGGACATCGAAGACTTTGAAGATACTACTATACAGGCTAGAAACGTCTGTTTACTCATCACAGACTAATGAAGAGTCTCCAACAGAAAAATGCTTGAGAAGCTCCTAGAAAAATATAACTACCGCACTTTTTCTTTAGGCAACAAGTGTCACAGGGACCTGTCTGCTTCTAAAGGGTGGCTGAAGAGCTCTTTGGGAAGCAGAACTGAAGAACTTCCATAGGACTGCATAGCAAAGCTTCCTATCTGGACAGACTAACTCTGATGAAGCTGTGCACCTCTGAATCTTTCTCCTAAGATGACAAGCAGTTACAGAAGAAATTTCTGGTCCTGCACAATGAAAAAGACAAGGCTCCTTCAACAATGAACATGACAGATCACCTCAGTTATCAAAGACTGACAGAGATGAAAGCTGGGCATGACTTTAAGTAAAACCTGAGATAGATCTATTCTCAAGTTTTTTTCCAGTTTAGGAGTCCAACACAGGAATGTGGCAGATTGGATATTAGGAAAAATTTCTTCACCGAAAGGGTGGTCAAGCATTGGAACAGGCTGCCCAGGGAGGTGGTGGAGTCACCATCTCTGGAAGTGTTCAAAAAACGTGTGGACTTGGCGCTTCAGGACATGGTTTAGGGGACATGGTGGTGCTGGGTTCATGGTTGGACCTGATGATCTTGAAAGTCCTTTCCAACCTTAGTGATTCTGTGATTTCTCCAGTGTTGCTCATCGTGGTAATGGTTACTGAAAGTAGAGAATAAGTTTGAATCACTGAGGGAACTGCTTTCAGATATGAGAGTAATAGCAGTGTTGTGGAAACGGGCGTCTCCGCTGGAGGGAATACTTCAGTCATGCCCTTCAGAGACTTCAGTGTTGCTGGACAGACCGTTGTGCATGAAAGGATACAGGCTGAAAACAACCACACACATCTTCAGAGTTTAGGATAAATTATCATGTTTCCATACAACTCATCCAGGGTTATCTACTGGTGGCAGAAGCTCAGAGAGATACTTGACAACACACCAAAACCCCATTCCACTTAGCCAGGTATGTACAGCTGGTCAAAACTTTGTGCAGACAGGGATATGCTGGAAGGTGGTCGAGACAGCACTACGGTTGGCGCAGTTTATATCCTGGGAAGCGCCAAGCATGCCTGCTGGGGTGGAGTGACTTCCCCCTGTTTTGGGAACAGGGTGGAGTAGCAGAAAGTACCAGCCAGGACCCAGCCAGCCTCAGCCTCTTCCGTGCTGGCACCATCAACCACGCAGAGTCCTCCTCCCCCCTAAGCAGCACTGTGGGGGACACAGGTGTTGGTGGGGTGGCTCAGCATGTCCCACCGACCAAAGGAAGAGAGAAGCCAGGAAGCAAGGGAGAACAACAGACTGGCTTGGCCCTGACCATGCCATCCTGTGCAGAAGCCAGCAGGAACCTCCCTTTCCTTCCTCTGGAGATGAAGGACAAACTCAGGGAAGAAAGAGAACAACTCTGCATAGCTGGAGACACAGCTTTGATGAAAACAGGGAAAAAAATAGAGGGGAAAAAAAGAGACTATAAAGGCTCAGCTCAAAAGCATCCTGAGACAGTTGGCCAAAACGCGTTGGTCCCAAGTCTAGGATGTGGCTAGGGGTGGGAGGTAAGTGGTGTGGAGTGGGTACGCCAGCTGAGATGCTCAAGAGAAAGGAGAGCACCAGCAGAGAGGCATAAGGCAAGAGTGCATCTGCAGCAGAGCAGACATGTGGCCAAGGGCTTGGAGAAGAAAACATATTGCTGGGGGCTTCAATGAATCACTCAGAAATGATAGCACGAGCCCCGTTCTTCTGGCTATCAATATGACTCTTCCCACCTGAGGTACTGCCTGCAGAGCAGTGAGATCCTAATTTTTAACTTTTATAGACAAAAGAGAAACAAGAGATGATAAGGGATGATGGGGAGAGGCTGAGTTGGGTGTAGGCCATGTAGGGAGCTGGCAGAACCTTCTGCAGCAAAGAAAGATCTCTTGTTTTGGGGTTTGTTGGGGTTTTTTCCCCTGAAGTGATGAGACAGTGGGGAAAAAATAACTGTCTGAGGCAGCATACCTGCTGGAAGGACCACGAGACTGCTGCCTCTGTGCCTAGATAAGAGGGAGCAACCCAACTGTAATGAACCAAAGGAGATGGACTGCCTGGAGGGGAAAAGCAGGGGGAGCGAGAAGAAAACACCTTGGCACCAGCAGAAACTGTTTTCTTTCCCCCTCTCTCCCAAATAATTGGAGTTACAGGCTTGATTCTATCAGGTACACATCTACGTATCGCCAGATCTGCATCAAGAGACACCCCACAGAACAATGGCTCCTGGCAAACCACGTGTAATAGCTGTGAGGATGCACAAGCACACGAACGCCAAGCGTCTCCTGTCCTGCCCAATATTGCATATTCGACCTACTGAGATGCTTAGCGCGAATACTGAAGGAGGTTTTCCTGGAGATCTTTTCAATACTCGTTATATCCAAAGTAATGTCTGGGTGCTTCACAAACAGGTATCCCTTAAACTGCTCAAAGGGTAATAGCCCTACCTGAATGCTGTGCAATACCACCTAATACACTGTATTTTTCTAGTATTACAGATCACACAGAATCACAGAATCATTAAGGTTGGAAAAGTACAACCATCACCGCAACACCACCATGCCCACTAAACCATGTCCTGAAGTGCCACGTCTACATGAGTTTTTTTTAACACCTCCAGCGATGGTGACTCTACCACCTCCCTGGGCAGCCTGTTCCAGTGTTTGACCACTCTCTCAGTAAAGAAATTTTTCCTAATATCCAATCTAAACCTCCCCTGGTGCAACTTGAGGCCATTTCCTCTCGTCCTATCACTAGTTAGTTGGGAGAAGAGACCAACACCCACCTCACCACAAGCCCCTTTCAGGTAGCTGTAGAAGAGCGATGAGGTCTCCCCTCAGCCTCTTCTTCTCCAGACTGAACACCCCCAGTTCCCTCAGCTGCTCCTCATAAGGCTTGTGCTCCAGCTCCCTCACCAGCTTCGTTGCCCTTCTCTGGACACAACTCAACATCCTTCTTGTCATGAGGCGCCCAAAACCGAACACAGGATTTGAGATGCAAGCTTCACCAGTGCCGAGTACGGGGGCACGATCCCTGCCCTGCTGCTGCTGGCCACACTATTGCTGATACAGGCCAGGATGCTGTTGGCCTTCTTGGCCACCTGGGCACACTGCCGGCTCATGTTCAGTCAGCTGCCGACCAGCACCCCCAGGTCCTTTTCCACTGGACAAATTAAACATTACGTATGAAAAGCTACTCCAGGAATCACTTGAGGCTAAACAGTTAATTCATTCCAAAAAAAGAAAAAAAAAAAAAAAAAAGATCAGTAAATAGCAAAGTTAAATTCTAGGTGTTAATAAAAATGGACCCACCCAACACTGCTGCACCAGACAAGCTGAAGCGCTATAGTCCGGTGTATATACGTTGCCGTATATATGTCACGGCAGCAGAAGCGCCTCACTTCCCAGAGTGTGCTAAAAACGGGGTTTACTCAAAAGAACCATAATTTGACCACAGAAGCTCAGTGTTTATCTGCTTAACAGTACAATTCGGGGCTAAAAGGGAGATTATCTGTTCTAGTAAAGCTTCGTGAATCATTATACACCCAAGGGACTAAAGCAGAAACGCTCATCTTCACTACGGAAAGGCAACAAGTTGAGTTTCCCAGCACAGGATTTACAGAAATCTCACTTGCATATTTCTCTTTAGAAAGGGAATTGCTGCTTAAAGACCCATCACACTGAGAAGCTAACACTTTTAACTCAAAATACCTGGAGTCTGCCCAGAAAACAGTGCCCTACTTTACCCGGGTTGCTCTCACAACAGAAATAGCCCTTCAAATGCCGACCCCCAAACACCAAAGATCCATCAGCACACCACGGCTCCTCTCTCATATATAAAAGACTAAAACCTGCATCTTACGAGACTGCAGTCTGCAGAGAAATTGTAATTGTCGAAGGGGGAACGATGCCGGGATCGCTGCACATATTCACTGTACGGCAAATCCACAAGCCCCCTCGCCCAGCAAAACTCCTCCAACCACGGGGAAAAACCATTCCTGAGGTTTGAACATTAGACACGCAGAAAGGTGGGAAACACGAGTGCACATTGCCCATGTCATTTCAGGTCAGTGCTCCCGAGTGTTAATGTATAATTTTATTTTCGGGACTGTTTTGTATTTATTCTCTTAAGGCACATGCCTCATTCTGATCAAACGTTGCACAGACCTCAATTAACACGAAGTGATTCAGCACCTTACCCAGGATCTTATTGAACGTCTTAAACCCTGGTTCTGAAGAAAGAGCTGTTGATTTCTACATACGGTTTTGTAGCGTGATGATCACTGGAGCACACGTGTGCCCTCAAAAATTAGCACGTCTGCGTTCACGATGACTCGACGGCAGGCAGGGAGCGGAGCTGCTCCACGCCATCAAACGTGCAGCCAAGGCAGAGACTGCGGTCGATCTATGCACCGGATGGGGGTTTCAACGATACGATTGATTTTAAGATTACGCGTTTCTGACGCGCCAGCACGCCTCTGCAGCTCGCAGCCTTGTGCTGCCAAAGCCATGGAGAAGACGAGCGTGCCACTGCAAGCTGCCCGCTTGGCTGGATCCGCTCAGCGGGACACGGCTCTGCGGCGGAGAGGAGAAAGCCAATTCCCTGCGACAGCGTTACGCTGCCTTAGCCCTAAGGTCCCTTCTTCCCCTCTCCCGCTCATGACGCGCCCTCCGATTTCTGTGAGAAACGGGGCAGCACACCACGGGAGAGCAGCCTCGCTCTTACCCTTCTCTGTTACCAAGTTCAGAGTCTTGTGAAAGAGATACCACTTGATCATCAAAAACCGGACCAAAAAGAGGCAAAAAAAGAAAACGTGAGCGAGATTTGCACGGGAAACTTAACTTCTCCCATGTCCTAGCTTGAGTGCTCAGCTTGGCAACTTCAATAATGCTCTTTTCATTCACGCATGTCTCTTTTGTCCCCATATTTTTGGGGGGTTGCATGGGTTTTCTGTGTGTGGATTTTTCCCCTCCTTGACGCAAATATCACCACCAGGTGACAAGAAGAGCACCAGATGAGCAGGGCTGGCGCTCATTTTCCATACAGAGCCTTGCGCCGAGCCGGGGGAGTCACTCTCCGCAAGCCGGCTCCCGAACGGGATGCAATGCTCAAGCAATCCCCGATTTGCTGCCGACAGCGGCAGACCACGGACTTCAGAGCCCACGCTGGAAGGGATGGCACCCCGGGGAGCACAGGTCCCCTGCGGTCACCCCCAGGAGCCCCGTTCCTCCTTCGGGCCCGTCCCACCCAACCCACCCCTCTGCGCTCTCCTTCCCTACCCAGCCGCCCGCCCTGTCCTCGTTTGTCCAAGTTACAGCTCCAAAGCCTCAGGCACCAAGGCTTCACAGCCAAATTCCCTAGATGATTATTCTTATTATTTTTAATCAGGAGCAAATCAACGTATTTTTCCTTAGCTGCCTTCTTGGAAACAGCAAGACTTGTTTTGGCTGCAATCATCTCAAAAATTTCATCTGATGTAGACACCTAACAGGGAAAGTTAAGGCCAAAATCTTAAAGTTTGGAAAAATCACAAGCAATTGAAAACAGCGTCATATTATTTACAGGAAATCCAACACAACCTTAACAGACAGTGCTGTCAGTTCTGTTAATAATTAAAAGGCAGCAATCTATTACATTATTTTTAGTTGTGCCCTTACTCTCCTACACACAAGGGTCTTAAAATATCTGTGCGTCTGGGAAAAGTCTTTTTCCATGTCAGCACTTGGATGCTATCCCACGGGATAGATTTGCCACACGCATACAAGCGCTAGTACCAAAACCATTTTAACTCATTACTTATATAAATCAAACACAGGGAAATCGCCCCTGTGCAATCAGTTAAATTACACCCCCCTCCGCCGCTGCTACGGACGCAACAGCTCGCAGCTCTAACAAAGCTGAAATTCAGAGTGCTGTGGGAGGACTCGCTCGGCTCCGGTCGCACACGCTCTCCAGCTCCTGGGAGGTCCAAGTGAAACTCTGAATGAGTTCAGTGGGTACGTCACGGTGAAGTCTTTGGACGCTTCTAAGTGTTGGCAACGGAAAAGCCTTAAAAACCTCAAACAAACAAATCGCCGAGCTGACATTTATTTCCGAACAAAGAAACCCTACCTAGCGCCCTGCGTCCGACGATCCTGGTCACGAAGCGTGTTTGGAGGGGGGTAAGAGAAATTTCTATGGCCGCGGCAGGTCCCCACCACCCCAGTGCGCGGGGCTGAATGAGGCCCCGGGCTGGCACACGCGGTGCGCGGTGGCAGCTCTCCAGAAGTACATGATTGACGTCAGTAACTTGTGTAATCATCCTGCCTTAGCTCGAGTCTATAAACAAAGTTTTGGGGGGTTGTGTGGTGGTTTTTTCTTTTTGTATTTTATTTTTTAATCCAGTTCTCAGTAGTTGTATTTTCTCATAGGACTGGGACAGTGAAAATATTTGGAGAAACCTCTACTGTAAATTAAACTGCAGCTATCCGAAAGGTCCGCCTGCCACCGAACTTGTCCTACCGAGACTGAAGCCTGCTACTGGTTTTGCTTGTTTCTTAAACAAAGGCACCATTGGAACCCTTTGAGAAAAAAAATCTTAGAAAGCCTCAGAACATTACAAATCAGAGTCAGAAAAGTATCACACTGATTATGACCAATTTCTCCCTTCCCCAAGCCTTTTTATATTGCAAGTCTAGCAACAGACTGTGCCTTCTGAAATCCTGGGAGAAAACCTCAGCTGGGGTAAAACATCACAGCTCCGCTTGTGATCAGACCTGTTGCACTTAAAAGGTGCACTTACTTTTCCCTGGGCTGAAACATCAGGATGGATTTTGTCTTTTTTAATGCATACTCATGCAATCATCCCAAAGCAGCTGTGTTTCGGCTTCAGCTACAATATTGGGCTGCCCAGACAGATTATTTTGGCTACACAGCAATTGCAAAAATCTGTTCACTGGTGAGTGGTGCTCTGCAACGTTCACCTGACGTTCTCCAAGTGATTTACAGAAAGCGAGATAATAAACATAGTGTTTGCTTTCTTCGAAGCGATTTTTGAACCACACCTAATTAATCTTCAAAACAACCTCTGCAGGATACACAGCAAGGCTGTCCTCATTTTCAGGAGAAGAAATGGATAGGACACCGCAGTGCTTTACACAGGGCCATAGTTAAGAGAATCTGGACTGGAGATGGGAACAGTTTTTCTCTTTCCAAAGGTAATTCCAGTGCAAAATGCTTCAGTAAATCGGAATATCTTCACTTTCAATTATTTTCTGGTGTTGTCATGTTTGAAATCCCTCGCTTTTTATTTTTTTCTCAAATCCATACTACTGCTCCTTCTCCCTTTCAAACTGAGTATATACACAGTAGGTATTCTCCTCATATTCCTTGACAGCATTTTATGTTTTCTGCCACAAAACTGACGAAAGATCCTGATGTGGATGAACAGCAGCAACAACAACTTTAAGAATTACTACTGGAAACCAGAAGTTTGAACTATGCCGCCTTTCCACGGTCTGCAACAGAGGTATTGATCTTCCCCTTGGTGATGGATGTCCACATCCTTGTTGATGTATTTCTCAAAATCATGAAAAAGAAGTTCAAGAAAGAAGGCCAGTTGGTTATGGAGGTAAAGACCACATACATTACCGCACAAGAAACTCTGAAATAGCATTGGCTAAAGTTGGTATTGATGCTGTATGAGGAAAAAAAAGACTTTAAAAGCGTCATGCCTACCTTGTTGATGTGCAGTTGCTGTTGCTGGAATTGCTGTTTGTGTTTCTCCAAGAACTGCTGGTGCTGCTGCTGGATCACTAACTGCTGGAGCGCCTGGGCGTTCTGGGGAAGGGGAGCAGACTGCGTGCGCCCCAGCGGGCGATGCTGCCGGAGTTTGTGTATTGAAGGGGAGACCCGTTCTCCACCAACCAGAGACTGTGCATGGAGGGGCAGTCCTGAAAGATACCAGTCTGAAGATAATATGGAGGAAAAAACAGCAGAGGAGAAAAAAAGGAAGAAGAAAGGAAGGGAGAAAACGGCTGTTGAGTAACACTGATGGTGACAATGATATATAACGTTAAAACCAGCCACCTCGCCATTTACAGCTGAAGCATCCTTAAAAGAGAACAGATAACGATTAATTACCGTTGGATGGAAGTAATACTTTGCTTTGGTTTGAATTCTTTCTTTGTCTGTTTACTCAGAGACCCCAGGGAAACGCTGCATTTCTTAAAATCGGCAAAACCTTATGGGACCCTTCCATCGCTCGGTGGGTGACGTGCACTAAGATCACAGTGGTAGCCTGGAGAAGTTAAAGTCTTACAGTTTGCCTTGGTAAAGGGAGGAAACCCAGGTTCGTTTCTAGGAAAGTACCAACCCACGCTGCCACCCGGCGGCATTAAACCTTACGGGGGCTCACTGGATGTGCTGACGGCTGACGGATGCTGACGAAGCTGCTTCCCACTCTAAGACTACGTAGGGGAGCACGTCTGCCCTTGGCTGCGCCATACCCCACCCCGTAGAAATGACTAGGGACCCCTGACCAGGTTTGCATTTCAGGAATTTAGGAGCCGGCAGGCTTCATTATTTCTGTAGAAAGAAGGCAAGGTAGAGGCCAAGATGACAAACAGCTAGAATTGTTTCCATCACTGTCCTGTGTATACATGCTAGTAACTTAATGAAAACTCAAGGTTATTTTGGGATAACTTGCGTCACTCACATGCCCTTGGCAATTTGGGTGTCTCTGATGACTACCATGTGAAACACCTATCTGAACTCCGGCGAGGGCATGTCTTTAGGAAGTGTCTTGTCTTTTTAGCTGTTCTTGGGGTAAGCCAGTTCTTGCTCTGCTCTCTGAAAACATACCTTCACATACTTCTTAGAAAGCTAGGACTTGAAGACACGCCTGACACAAAGCCCAACCCAAGGGTGGAGGAGCTAAGGATAGGCCTTTACTTTTGCTCGTTATACCTTGGGCTAGGAAGGCATCACTGGTGTGAAGTGCTGTCTCCCTAATGTGGATAAGGCTGCACACACTTTTAGGAAAGAAGCAACCTTTTGCTTTACCTCATTGTATAAAACAAACTAAAGACTGCACAAGTGGTCAGCAGCATTCAGAAATACTGCCCAGTTCAAGGGTCAGAGAAGCTGTATCTTCTCTTTCTTCAGTTGTTGGTTGAGAAGAGCGAGAAGCCACCCAGAAGTCTGCAGCCAGCTGAATATAGTAGATAAGAAACACCTTGACATTTCTGTGGCAGGACATTACCCCACTGATTCACAGAACTGCCCTTCGTGGAAGAATCTGGCTCATTTAAAAGCCTCTCTTCTTGGCAAAAGATTTTCTGAGTTTCTCCCACACTTTGCTTTTCTGAAAAGAATTATGTAAAAGGGTATCTTATTCCATAAATGTGTGTGTATATATACACACACATACGTCTCTGTGTGTATGAATATATGGGTAATTTGGAAAGATGTGGTCCATCTCCCTTACAGCACAGTTCCTCTTCCCAAAAGTTCAAATTAGAGAGCAGAGGAAGGGATACTATACAGTTTGCATAGGACACCTTAGAAAATTACCTTCCTCCATGTATATGAACAAGGTCCCCCTGTGAAGGCTTTCCAGAACATAAATTTTTTTCAGAACATACATGTCAACGTGAAGGATATTACCCAGAGTAACCTGTCACGAGAGGATGATCATGAGACCGAAGGAATTCCACTCTAGTTTCCCAAAACCCCCATGTCTACCTTCCTGCACAGAAAGAGCATGTCATTGTGTTGGATCATTTTGCAGCCATCGGGAGACTATCTCCAGAGCTGAAGGCTATCAGCAGAATACTAATAAACTCCACTTTTCTTCCAAGGAAGTTAGAAGTACTAACTGTAGTTTGGCAGCCATTCCACTTAGGGCTTTTGAGACCATGTGTTAGCTTGCTCTCTTTCAGTTGCTGCATCTGGAACGTGTGTTTCTTCTTGTTGCTCTGTTGTGTAGTGAATATTTCTCCTAAGTGTTGGTTTATAACATGTTGTACTCACTCCGAAAACACCGCACGTAGCAGGTGGTCTAGAAGGAATACACTTGGAAGCAAACACAGTACACTGTAAACTGAGGGAAGCTTTGAGAGAGGTCAAATAGGAAACAGAACAGCACTTCTTCCAACGTGTGCTTTAAAGCAAACGCTAGAGGCAAAAGTTTTGGTGACAGGATAAGAGGTGAAGTCTTCTCCAGTGGCTCCTCATCAACAGACCTTGGGCAACGGGCAACTGGTGAAGAGCCATGTCATGACTCTGGGTCATGAACCTCGTCATGCCACAGCAACCACGGTGGGAGGCGGCAACAGAAAATTACATAAAGGTTCAAGGAATCTGCACACACCACTCTCAGGGCTCCGGGAGTGCTGGGTAAATACCACACTTATGTGCTTCAGCTCTGCTATATGTACATGCTTATAAGCTTATTACAACCCCACGTATATTCCTAGGACGTGAATGTAAAACCAGACACGAGCCAAACCAGCGTCGTGCTGTAACGCTTCAGTGATCGACATCTCTCAAGACCTTCTATTAGAAATGGAATGAAATAAAAATCAACATGTCTATAACTTAGGCAGAACATCCTTTGTCCCAACATTACACGCTGTAAAACAGAAATGCAACCTACTGGGGATTAATGCTTTGAATCAAATCTATTTATAGACATATGCCTTCCCACAGGTACTTAATTCTGAAAATATGACACAGGGAGTGATTCAAAGCAATTAGCATACTGAAAATGTAACATATACAAACAAATACAATCTGTTGGAATGCAGTTGATTTTGCCATGTTTTTGCCATTTCCAATAACGACGAGAAGCAAGTATTTTAATCTGAGGTTTTGTAAATGCGTGCCTTTCACATACAGAATAGAAACTATCCGTGATAAACAGGAAGGGTAACCATAAGACACAGTGTTTTTGTATCCCCTTTACCCTAAAGCGGTTAGAACCTTAACTACATAGTTTTAAATTGTGATCTACAAGCTTATGCTTTACTTATGGGAAGTAAATAGTATTTATTTTCATCTCGCCAAAATGACAAGGCAGCTTCCCCCTGCCTCTGGATGAGATGGGCAACCTCTGCTTCTGCAAATGCCACCATCATCCAACATATCAACAAGCACATCCTAAAGGTTCTGTGCTATACCTAGAGAACGTGTGGACAATGTGGTACCTCTTTTGTACAAGAGAACAGACTTTCCAGGATGTCACTTGCTCTCTTTCCTCAGCTGGGAGCGAGTTTTGCACATCGTCTGCGGAGCGCTCACCTGTGACTAAGGGAGTTTGTGCAGTTGGCTGTTCCAGTAAGACCATGTGTTGCAGGAGAGGGTTATGTGCAGTTCCCCCATCTCTTTCCAACGTTGTAGTGCTCAAGTAGGGGGTGAGGTGGGTGCCAGGAAATAAAGAGATCCGCTGCTGTAAAGTTGGGATGGTTAGTCTCTCCGCATCCTGCTGCGCTGATCCTCCCTGCAAACGCACAATCGACGGCACAGCAGGTTACGGGAGAGATCGGTGCAAGCAACGTGGCAGAGGCTGCATCCCCCATCACTTACGCTGGAAGGGCCGGTGGCAGGCAGTCCTAGTGTGATGTTGGGCAAAGAAGGAGATGTGTAGAGCGGAAGCTGCGTTACTGAGCCTTCACGATTCACGAGTCTGTGAGCCAGGCTGGTCTAGAAACGAAATCAAGAACATTGTCCTGGTGAGAGAGCATCCAGACATCAGATCAAGGACACAGTACGCTTGCTGTGAGGACACGTCAGAAACGTACAGAGCATGTAACTTTGCTGCTGGCGTTGGAAATACTGAATGGGGGAGCTAAGCTGCGCTTCAGACCCAGCCTAAGTAGGCATAGACTAGGTTCATGCCCTGAACGCCGCTGCCGTGGCCACGCAGGGGCGACGAGACCAGGATAGGCAACACGGGGATGGTCTCGCTTTGCAACTGCCACCAACATTGCTGCCCTACAGCGAGACCTTTTACAGTTGGTTTGACCTTTCCTGGAGACTAAAGGCCATCCTCACTGGTACTCTGCTTCTGCTTGGTCTTCACGGAGTGCCACTGCAAAAAGCTTTTGCGAGCAAGATTTAACAGCTTACTTGTCCTTCGCAAGTATTTGCCTTTTTAAAGCTAAACCAGATTACTTTAAAAAAAAAAAAAAAGGCATTACAATGGCTGTTGTTCTCTTTAGCAAATCACAGACAATTTATGTTATTTACCAGTGTGCTTTAGCTTAAATCAGACTTCAAAATTTCATCAAAAAGCCTTAAGGCTGCATTTATGTAGTTATTTCCTGATTTTCTGGGTGAAATGCAAGATTTACGGAATTATCTTACGGCCATTTAAAGCAGGAACACTTAAGTAAAAATACCTTTAATTTCAAAACAAGATTCATTGAAACACACACTAGAAAAGCCATTATAAAAATTGCATTATTTTAAACTGCCCGATTTTCCTGTTAGGAAACAAGCGTTCTGATCACTCTGAATTTTCTGCAGGTGATTAAATAAAATAGAGTTTAGCTTTCAAAAAGACTTTCTATAGAGTTTCTACCGTTTAACTCGGGTGCTATTATGAAAAAAGGGTTTATGATTAACTTAATATTACACTATGGAACAATCTATATCAATGTAACAGAGATCTGAAGAACGGTGTTACACATTTTAAGATCTAAATTCATAGTCCTGTAAGTCAATGAGATTTTGCAGGTTATTTCCTCGGTTGCAGGGCTAGGACAGCTCTGGGTTATAAAAACTTATTTTTCTCCCTCAAAGACTCTAAGGTGAGACTTCAAAAAACTTGCAGCGATCTTTTAGGGCCGGGGAAAAAAAAGCACATAAGAACTAATATTGAAAACCGAACATTTTCTATAGAACAATCTTCAAAAGCAATTCTGCCTCCTTGATTTACGGCGATTTAACCGGACCAGCCGACAGCTCGAACAGGACCTCACCTCTGCACCTGAGGTTAGTGCTGCCCGGGCAAGGAGGACAGGAGGAGTAAAGCCCGTGTTCGTCACCATTATCAGACACCGGGCTACCTTTTCAAATGGACTCGTCGATGTGCCACTAACTTGCCAGTCATTCTCCCAGTGTCCAGCTTTGTCTAAATTCCTGCCGTTCAGCGAAGTCACCTAGTTTTCATAAGACCTTGTGCAAAATTTCATCTGCAAAGTGATTTTTTTCTTATTTCCTTTTGCTTTCTTCTGCTTTCATTGATGTCATTCAAGCTTACTGAAAATATATTACAGATCAGTTCTCCTGTAAAAGGAGCAAATCTGTTTGTAAAATCTCAGCTGACAATTTGCTGCCCCAAAGGAGGAAATTGGAGAATTTTGCTGTTGAGTGGTACCTGGTAAAGACCTGTCATTGTGCATACCCACACACTGCTTCTTCCAAGTAATTTTGAGCATTCCTGGCAATTTTGCTTTAACTTAAATTACGTCATGTTAGCGTGCCACATCGAGAATAAGATCGCTATTGTCAGCAGAGTAATGAAATATTTTACCGATATCATAAATGAAACAAAACTACATCCACTTTCTCTTTGAACAATCAATACTCTGTAGTTGTGCCTCAAACTATCTCCTGGGGATTTGTTTTAAAAACAGCGAAGAGAAAAACGCAGCAGCTTGATGCTATCAGCATATGATATTTAGCAGCATTATCATCACTTTAAATATACACATCCCATCTGCGGGTTGTACACAAACGTTTTGTTGAATTGCACAGAAGAGAACAACTTCAGCACATCCAATTTTCATCTGTAGTCAAGTACTTTTTATAGTCTTGTATCAACTGCAATGGCAATGAATATCATGTACCTTTCAGAGATGGAAAAACCTTTAGATTTAAAAACAGCGTTTAAAAATAGCTATTGGCTATTTTAAAAGGAGGCAGAGAGCTGCAGTCTCTCCACACTGAAGGCAATCATTGAAACTTAAATAATAAACTCAGATACCGTCTTCCAACACATCCGAAATGGTTCAAGAGGTGCCCTAGCAAACTAGGAAGCAAAGAGACGTATTTCTCATTTAAAATAAAACGTGAAGGTAAGCACGAAACACTTAAAGTTGGCAACATTATTTTTTCAGAAACATTTGAAATTTTTCTAAATATGTAAAAGTGGGAACATGAGGAAGCCTGGTCAACTAGTATTAAAGAACTCCCCAACACTTGGGCTACCAGGTAATACTACTTCTGAAGAAGAAGGTTTTAAGGAACCCAAAGCCCCACCTTGCCCAGTTTTTTCCCAAATGAACCTATACGGGCAAATGGATCAGCTAGTATCGCACAACATGAAATGCTGGATCCAAGTGCAGTTATTTTTCCCCAAAAACAAACGCAAAGGACTAGGACGTTTAGCTAAGCCATTCAAGGGAGCCTGACACGCTGGGAGAACAGTTTGTGCAACAGGTTATCCATGTTCTGTTTGTCACCACACCGTGATTTATGTTTCATTCTGTTCTCCGATGGCAATGATCCAATAAACTTAACATAGTCCTGGGCAGTTTTAAAACTGGAACTGCACAATCATTTGTATGTTATATACTTCCTATTCTCCAAAAACTACAAATAGGTGAAAAAAACTCTAGCCGTTATTTTCAGGGAAATGAAAACTAGATCGTCCTCCTCCTTTTCGCATCGGTTGGTTGGAGATGGTGCACCAAATGCTGCTCCTGTTAAAATTCGAGGTCACCACACTTTCCTCACATGCAGCGGGACCGCTGTGAATTATCCACTGTGGTACAGTTGCAAAAGAGGCAAAGACAACTCCCAGGGAAGGGTTTTGGCAATGCAGGGATTTTTTCCAAATCGTCTGCAACGCTCATACCTCACGCAACTTATGAAACTGCTGCATTACAAGCAGTTGATGAAAAGAGTTTTTCTTACAGTCTGTGTGTCCATTTTATTAAGTACCGTCGGTGTAGTCACAGATTATTAGCTCTAATTATTTACTCAAAAAATAAAATACGGAGGATACTACAGCTTCCTATTCATCTGCATGAGCTAACACTGACTTGGGGGAAGCTGCCTGCTCTGTTTGTATCACAAGAAATTGTCAAATCCTCTGTTTTTTCCACCAGCAGTAACTGGGGATTTGCAGTTTGATAACTATAGCCAAGACTGATGGCTCCCGCATCAGCAAAACTGGTAACGCAGCGCTAGTCTTCCTGCGGCTAACAGAAACGTACCTCAGCTGTGCCCTCGGCTCAGCCAGTCTTCGGTTCTGCAAACCCAATAAATAACCCTGTACGTAAGACACCTTTTCCCAGATTTGCTCCAAACTACTACATGGTCGGCGTGCGTCTCAAAAACCACATCTCTTTAGAGCAGCTCTGGCTCCCAGCGTCAAGTGGAGACTCCACCTTACACCGTCTTAATCTTTACAATAATTGTCTAAATCTTGCAAGGTCTGCAATAGGCTACAGTGGATGTAGGTATGTGTTGGATAATTTGGCAGAGGAGAGGGTGGAGTATAAAGCACACTGCCTGTATTAAATGCTGTTATGCTACATTAGAAATAAAAATAAAGTGAAAATCTGTACAAAACTAGAAAGCAGTAAGGGCTTACATTTACACTATAACAAGTTCTTTTCAGTTCTAAATGACAATTTGGGGAGAACAGACCCCGGCCTGTTTTTACAGTCCTGATGTTCAGACAGACACTATATTCATGGGGAGAACAGCTAATGGTAAACTGGATAAAAAGAAACGCACCAGTGACATGACACAGCCACACCGGTTTTCTACACGTTGGGCTTATGGTGGAGCTAGTTAACATGCCCACACCCCAATATCTGTCTTGAAGAAAAAGGTGGGCTTCAGTAACGCTGAAGACAGGAGCTGCTGTATTGAATCAAACCCCAGTTTATCCAGCCCAACACACTGCCCTTGACGTCTGCCGCAGATGCCTCAAGTGATGGCGAAAGCTTATGGGATTATAAACCAGCACATCGCATCAGGCACCAAGCTTTTGAATCCCTAAGTGGGGAGGAAAAGGTTAAATCTGTTCTCTTGATTATAATCCAGTTCTGGTTTGGCCATATTTAGACTAAGCTACTGCACACAACAAATTCACCCTATATACTATATATGCGAACAGATTCCCCAACTTTTAGAATACTTGCACTCGACCAGGAAACGCTCTTCATGCTTTACCTTGCTAAATCACTTTATTTTTACTCTCTCCCCACAAGAAAACCACTACAAGTTACCACAAGCAGCTTGTGAGCTGGCTCAACCTAGATTTAATAAACAGATAATGCATCCTGTCAGCCCAGATTGAGAGGTAATTCCCAAAGTCTGCTCCAAGTCACAATCTGTTTTAGGTTTTGTGTTTTTTTTTTTTTTTTTTAAGTATGGTGCACACCGGTTTGTATGCTCAAATTCCTAAAACTCTGCAAAAACTGATTAGAAATGGAAGCGTTAAAAACCAGAGTGAGGAAGGGCTCTGTACCTCTGCTTGAATACTCGTGACTGATCCTGCAATTCCATTCTCGGCGCTTATGTTATTGGAGCTGTTGTTTGGAGAGCTGGGACCAGATCCAGGAGCACTGTTGCATGCAGAGTCTAAAAACACATCCAAAACCAACTTTTAGTGTTACAAACAATCTCCGCGATGGTATTTAGACAGATAACAACCCCTCAAGTTTTGTTTTGGAGGAAAGCAACCCTCCTCCTCCCCATTTTCCTCCCTAAATCTTCCTAGGGCTCTTAAAACACTGACAAACACTTTCAAATGGTCTGTCCAAGTACCTACTTATCATATTTATGTCTTCTCCTCATGGGGGTTTCTCTTATAGCGTATTAATAACTTTAAATACTATCGGAAGATAATAAAAGACATGGAAGGCTTGAAGAGGCCAAACTAGAGGATGGCAGATTGTCCCGGTTCAATTTTCTACAAGTGCTTCTCTCACCCTCTTTAGCCTATAACCCTAACGACAGCGTCTTGCCATGTATTGCATCAGACCTCACACTGGAACAACCAGGGAAGTGTCTCTGCGTTGACGTTTTCCCATGCAGACTTCTGGTGCATCTGGATTTACTGGAAATACGCCGCCAGCACCGAGCCCTCACGCCGACCGCGCATGAGAGCTGACCTCTGCTTTTATAAAGAAGCACCGAGACGTCCCGGTGCGGGCGAGGGGGCACGTGCGATGCCCCCGTCCTCGTCACCCGGGAAGTGCCCACACCGTGCCGGGTCCTCAGAGAAACACGACCTGCCGTGGGCTGCCCTTCACACAACGCAACAGCTCCCACGGCACCAAGCTCCCAAAAACTGCCTGGGGACTGACTCACAAGGGGCGTATTTTGCCAGGATGGCAAATCAAATCCTTTTAAGAGTTTTAAAAGCTGCCTGAGTGACGTGGGACTGGACGGACAACTGGCCGTGGTCATGGCTGAGCGCGTTTTACAAAAATCAGTCAAGACTCTACAGGGTCCAAAACAGTAAATCTGTTTCAAATCACTGACTTTTTTTTTCCTCCCCAAGTCTTCTCCACTCAGGGAGTAAAACACTTTCTCATTGGAAAGACCCAAGGCAGAGCTAATCCCTTATAATAATTCTGTTGCCACCTGAACTCTCAGAAAATCCTCTCAGCTTTGTGTATTTTATCAAGACGTTCCCTGTGAACTCATCAACCAGAACCACAAAGATGACCAGCCTGAAATCAAAGCCTCCCCATTAATGATGCCAAAACAATAACAAACAAAAACGGTGTGTGAAATTGCAACAACCAGAAAACATCCCTCAGAAGGACTCGCGTTTGGTATATGGCACAGCTTCCAGTGTTTCACCTTTTATTTTGGGAGGTAAATAACATTAAAAACTTTTTTTCTGAACTTTCCTCCTCCCCAAGCACAGGATTTGCCCAGCGCCGGAAGAATCTCCCAGTAGCTGCAATAGTTCAGGCTGTAGCAGTCTCATAATCGCTCTAGGATGCCCCGGAGAAATTAAAGCCAACTGTTACAATTTGGGGAATTTAAAAAAATTATTTCTTTTGTGGCATTGTTCTGTACATACTATTTTGCTATTTTGATGCTTGTAAGTACCTCCAGCAAAGTAGCAAAGAGATTTTTTTTTTTTTTTTTAAAAAAAAGAAGCCTTGCTGCTTTTTGTTGGATGTGCATTTGGGAAGGCACCTCCCTATCAGGAAAACTCAGCACTGAGTAACGTCCAGCTCAAGCACCTAACATTGAACTTCTCCATGGAGAGCAACTTCGGAGAGCCTAGTGTTTTGAAAAAACACTCTGATTGGATGGAAAATAGGCCCCTTTTCTGGGACCATGTAATTTACTAAAATGTATTAGATCTTGCGCGAACTATCCAGCTACAGGAAAAGTACTCGGCACATTCAAACTGTCACTCCGTGAAGATATATTCTTCAAGGACTAAACATAACTTCTATTCCCTGAAGTGGGACTTCTTTTAAAAGTTATTTTCCATTCAGAAGTCCCCTCTTCCTGTAAAAACTCAGATACTTTTCTAGCCAGGCTCCAGGCTGGCTTCTTGAACCAGGTCCATGCTCGGTGAGAAGCAGGAGCCTCCGCTGCCCTTTCTGAAGGCGTTACTGGGACCAAACGGTCAGCCATTAGGGCTTGATTTATCCTAAAAGCCACGTGACGTATAGCAATATATGAGGAGTGAAGTGAATTCGATTTTCAGGTCTGATATAAAATATGCTTAGCTGTTAAAATCATCTATTCCCTCTGCAAGCAGAGAGGCTCCGACACAGAGCGGTGCAGAGCTGCCCCAGGGTCTCCCAAAACCACCCCGTTCTCTAAGGAGAGCTCACTTCGGGTTTGTCTGAATGATGACAGTGTGCCTTGAAGTGAGACAAGTCTGGAAAAGCTGTCACACAGTGGTACTTACACAGAGGCATCCCTAGATGGTGCTAAGAATTAACTTTATGGTAATCTATATAATCTACTTTACTCCGATCCCTCCTTTCAAACTTTGCTCCCAGAAGAATATTATTTTTCAACGAGAAACTGTCAAATAAGTAGTCAGAAATATCAGCTATGTATGTAAAAAAATGCCTTACCTGTTTTAAAACTTTGGCGCAATTACTTAACAAGGAACTACGGCAGTCTGCCCAACGCCTAAAACAAACACGGGTTGCGAAGCATTTACTGCTGGAGGACGACAGCCATGAATTATGGCCTCCCCGTTGATATTAATAGGATCACCTTTGAGAAATTTTATTTCTCAACAATCTGTTGCTGAAGATTGTAGAAATACTTGGGGAAAAAAATAGCATTCTGGTGGCATACGTGCATCTGTCTACGCATGTCTTAAACTACAAGAAAAAGCTCACTGAGTCGGTAATGCTGTCTCAATAGACGGGCACCCAACGGACCGACGCTGCTGATGCCCACCTGCATCGCCCACTGCTGAACTCTGCCAACTTCACCCAGGTTTGGCTAACATTGAGAGGCACACGACAGACCCAGACTGCACAATTAACTGGATGCAGGAATTAATTTTGGAACGGGACGGCTCACGGAGTACGTGGCTGCCGGCGCAGATTTATTGCTTACCCGACGTACCTGTGACATCCAGCGGGCGCTTCTTAAGAGCAGTAACCACCGGACCATCTTTTCTGCGCAAGAGAGGGCTGCTCCGTCTTTCAGCAACTTTTTGCTTTAGTCGGGATCGTAACTTCAGATTGGGTTCAGATGCTGAACAGAAAAAGGAAAAGCAAACAGTGTTTTGGTTACTATTATTTCAGTAGTTTTTTACTCAACGCAAAGGCTGGGTTGCGTTTCAGCACTTGCAGAAGCCTAAATGAAATTAGTCATTTGATAATTTATATGAAGAAAGACTTCTTAATATAATGAACAGGTCCCAGCCTATGTGATATCTGAATTCACTGGCAATGAAAGTTAATTTTAGCATTTTAATTAAAAAATAATAAGCATCCTGCAATGTATTCTCTCAAATGAAGACACAGACTTAAAATCCACTTTGAACTCATTCGGACAACTGCAGAGGGCATCATTCACATCCCCTAGTTTCCCACCTCTGCCCAACTTGCTTCCAAGCCAGTGGTAAACCTCATCCATGGGATCAAAAAAATCAATACAGGAATTGGTGAGACAACTGAGATGTTGCTGTTTGGCCAGCGCAGAGCATTACCGTGGGGCTGAGACGCTATCTCTGATGTGTTGCTGAAATGGGCAGCTCCACACCCTTGGAGTCATCCGACCCCAGGGTGAGCTGGCTCAGGGAGGTACCCCAGGGGAGGGGGAAGGAAAATACAAAAATCAAACCCCACAACCAAAACAGGTGAATGTTTTCCTGCTGGCTCACCTGCCTGAAGCAACTCACCTTGGAGTCAGATGAGCCTGTGTCGGCTGGAGCCAGTGTCAACTCAAGAAAAAGGGCATGAGAGTGTGGCCAAGGCCAAAGCCAATGCCAGGGAGGAGAAGGTGTGTTTATTTGGGGAGCAACTTGATTACATCATCACAGCCACAAATTTAAAGCATATCTAAAAGCACATCAAATACTTTGAAAATTCAAGGCTGCCAAGAGTAGGTGTGCATGTATTTCCTGAGACCACGGTCTGACTTGCTTTGTGTACATCATACTTTTGAGAGACTCTCTTAAAAACTTCTGCTGTACCCAAATCCTGAGATTTCATTTCTCCAGAAGTCAAAGCAGAGCTCCTGGGAACCCCTAATGCCTCTGGGTTAACGACAGCTGGCAACGCCGAACACGTCTGCACGGCACAGCTCATCAAGTTTTTATCAAGGTAATGAAGCCTTAAGTCAAGATTCTTCCTGCAAGGTGATTTTCCCTGTAAACTTTCTGATCTCTTGAGTATACATGAAATATCTGCTTTGGCGCTTGAGGGCTCCTGACAGTTATGAGATTTGTGAACTGGCCCAATCTTTTCCCTTCCTCAACCTCTTAACAACTCTGCAGCTTAATCCCTTTGAACCGACAAATCCCGTGCTCTCACCATTAAGTACCGATACACTGGGCTCCCTACACTCCAGGGCCAATAATCTACATTTCTTTAGGAGAATTAAAATGGGGTTTACAAACCGATTTGAATTAACTAAGTCTGGCTACAGATACATTTCCCTACAGTTGGCTCTGACCACTGGGTCATGTAAAAGATCAAGCCTAACAACGTTAATTGCAGGGCTCAAGAATCAGAAGGCTGATGAATTCAAGATCAAATGCTTGAAGTTAAGCCATCAAAACAGTTCTTTGATGAAACTTTTGGGAGAGGAAAAAAAATAAAGGGCTTTTCACGAATGTTTTGGACAGAAAAATGCCAGCAAGAGATAAAGGAAGCACTAAAAAGAAGTGTCAGTCCTCAAGATGATGCTTAAAATGCAGTAGGAAGCGCATTGGCAAAGGGGGAATCATCTCATAGGGCATTTGTATATACAATGTAGGAGACAATGCAAATCTGCCATTTGCTCAGAGGGCAATATTAGAAGCGTGGACTGGTTAAAATACAAGCGTATGCTCTACCAGCTACTTCATAAAGTTCTCTTCAAAACAGTTGACTTACTATTTTAAACATAGTCTTTGGGTATGTGAACATTCAGTACCTCATCCCACATCCTTTAATCCACAGCTTTAATTTGTTCCAAATATTGAGTATTAGTAACTGTCTAGATGCTGTGGTCAAGACGTTAAAGAACAAATGGGAACACGTCACAGCTAGATGCCGATACATCCATTTTAGATACATTTGCACTGCCAACCAGCAAATGAAATATAAGCCTATGCCACAGCTGTTGAAATGATCTGTCTTCCGACAAAGAAAAACATGGCAATAAAAACTGTACTTCAGTGCAAATTTTATTCATACACGATTTATACCCTGCATGCTGTTCATCTGAAGCATGTTTTCCGTTGGGAACAGACAAGTAATTGTGAGGCTTTCGAATACGGAGAATGAATTGGTTAGAAACACCTTTAAAATGAGCAGGGAAACAGAATATCCGGGGTCACAGATTACCCAACACAACCAGATACGTCCCATACATACAGGCACAATAAAAACATTCTAAACATTCTTCCGTGTAACAGGAAAGGAATGAACATAGAAAATTACAGCCTTAAAAGAGAAAACACCTCGAGAATAAGGTTATGGTGAAAGCAGCGTATGATAATTTGTCAGACAAACCTATTTTCAAGCAAAACTATTCCATATATTTCTCCTTTGCTTCCTCAGCTAGAGGATCAAGTTTTGAAACACCAAACAGCTTATTTAAAGAACCGTATTTGTTTCATTCGCTCTGATTTTGTTGTTTGTCCTGCTGATACAATCCCAGATCTAACACGCCATCAAGACCTCAGAGAGAATAATGTGTACACACAGAGCTATGGATGTCGTCTGTCTGGACTTCTGTAAGGCCTTTGACATGGTCCCCCACAACAGCCTTCTCTCTACATTGGGGAGAGATGGATTTGATGGCTGGACTATTCGGTGGATGAGGAATTGGTTGGATGGTCACATCCAGAGGGCAATGGTCAATGGCTCAATGTCCAGATGGACGTCAGTGACGAGTGGTGTCCCTCAGGGGTCCGTACTGGGTCCAGTACTCTTTAATATCTTCATCAATGACACAGACAGCGGGATTGAGGGCACCCTCAGCAAGTTTGCAGATGACACCACGCTGAGTGGTGCGGTTGACACCCCTGAGGGACAGGATGCCAGGAAAGGCTCAAGGAATGGGCCTGTGTGAACCTCCTGAGGTTCAACAAGGCCAAGTGCAGGGTGCTGCACCTGGGTTGGGGCAACCCCCGGTATCAGCACAGGCTGGGGGTGAAGGGGTGGAGAGCAGCCCTGTGGAGGAGGACTTGGGGTACTGGTGGATGAAAAGCTGGACATGAGCCGGCAATGTGCGCTCACAGCCCAGAAGCCAACCGTGCCCTGGGCTGCCCCCAAAGCCGCGTGGCCAGCAGGGCGAGGGGGGGATTCTGCCCCTCTGCCCCGCTCTGGGGAGACCCCCCCTGCGGGGCTGCGTCCAGCTCTGGAGCCCTCGGCACAGGAGAGACACGGACCTGCTGGAGCGGGGCCAGAGGAGGCCCCAGCAATGCTCCGAGGGCTGGAACAGCTCTGCTGGGAGGACAGGCTGGGAGAGCTGGGGGGGTTCAGCCTGGAGCAGAGAAGGCTCCGGGGAGACCTTCCTGCAGCTGCCAGGGCTGAGAGGGGCTTAGGAGAAAGATGGGGACAGACTGTTTAGCAAGGCCTGTTGCGATAGGACAAGGGGTAACGGTTTTAAACTAAAAGAGGGCAGATTCAGACTAGATGCAAGGAGGCAATTTTTCCCAAGGAGGGTGGTGAACCCCTGTCCCAGGTTGCCCAGAGAGGTGGTGGATGCCCCATCCCTGGCAACATCCCAGGTCGGGCTGGACGGGGCTCTGAGCAACCTGCTCCAGTTGGAGATGTCCCTGCTCACTGGGTCCCTTTCAACACAAACCATTCTATGATTCTATGATTTAATTGGGTGTTACATAGCCCAAAGTAGGTGAATTAAAATTCAGCACAGGCAGTGCAGAACAGTCTCAAATTCAAAGACTTTATATATAGCATATTTTATAATAAAAGATGTAGCTTTCAACAGAGGCATTTCCAAAATCAAAACAATAATTTCAGCTTATTCAGACGGTTTTTAAACTTGTATATAATAAAAAATATTTTCAAGCTGAAGAGAGCTGTCCTTCGAAAGTATAAAATAGGAATTTAAGCAACACCTAACTATCAATACCAGACAGCCAACACCAATTCCAGTGAAAATCTCCCGATATTCACCCTGTTAGGCAACATGGCCAAGCAAAGCCTTGCTCCCCATCACTGCTAACTAGCACAAACTTAAGGGAACTGGAGACTAACTTACAAAACTTACTGGTCTTCTACATCTTAAGGTGAAATCTTTTAAACAAACACTGTGAAGTTATCAAAAAATCAGTTTGATTCCTGTTTTGTAAACAAATGAAGCCCATGCCCAAGTCTGAGTCAGCTTCCACCAAGCCAGTGGGATTTCTTAAGCAGTGACATACTTAATTTGGCCTATAATACGGATTTATACAAAGAATATTTTGTTTTCCTCCAAGTAAATTAATAACTAGAACATAGGCCAAAATCTTCCCTAGTTTTCACAGGCTCAAACCCAAGTTACCCCTCTTATACGTCATTTCTTGCAGCGGGACCCATATAATCCAATTCTTCAACATTTATGTCATTCTCATTGTTTTCTTCCTAGAATTGCATCCCCTAAGCTGCTGAACTAATCTGACATGAAGTCTCTGTAAGTCAAAAAAACACAAAGTCCTGGGCAGAGTTGCCCATCCACACTTACAAAAAAAAAGCAAGCAATGCACCATGAAACCCCTGACCCCAGTCCTTGCACATCTTAATTTTGGCAGCTGGAGACTGAGAAGGGCTGTTATTCTTTTCTTATTATTTTTAAGCTTTATGCTAAGCCCCAGCAGCCAGGCAAAGGCCAACACAATTACCTTGTCTCTCTTCTAACGTCCAGGTCACTCCACGGGCAAATGCAGGAGAGGCAGAGAGACAGCTGTCTGAAACTGCCCTTTTGCACAACCCAAAATTTTAATAAAGATAAATTATCTTATGCTTAAGCAGCCTGAAATAATACATCTTGGAACACAGGTGCATGATTAGAAAGGGCTGGATAAAGGTATTTGCTGGGTTTTCTTCCTTTTCTCCTAACGCTGTGTTGGCACACGTACTGTGCAAGCTCTGTGGAAGGGTTATTTATGGAAAGCTGTGTCCTTAAAACGAAAACTTATTAAAGGCCAATATTTGGCACTTTTCATGCTGAAGTTCAGTAGTCGCAGCATCTCAGCAGTAGAAAGGAGGCTTTAACACCCATTAAGCCCAGAACACAACGTTGACGCTTTTTGCAGCTTCACTATCGTTTGCTTGCCCTGACTACAAAACCACACAAGATCGCCATGTAATGGAGCACCACAAAGGTTTCCGCTGTGAACAGCCAGAACTGGACTAGAAAAACAAACACGTGGAAATGCCACATCTCGTCTCTGTCTTTCCCTTTCCAGAGCCTAAATCAAGACAGCAGCTTTGCACGGCTCAAAGTATTATCTGAGAGGGAAGATGTGGAAGGGGATGAGGAACAGAAATGAGAGTGTGAGGTCCTCCAAAGTGAGCTTCTCCAACAAAGTGTTTAAAACAGCACTGAGCTCCGTAGAAGGTAAGGGAAAAACATGCAGTTTCTGTACAGCAGCTAAAAAGATGCAGCGCCTGTAGCAGAGGGAGCTACCGGCTGCCTGAACACGAGGGCAGGGAGCAGCTACAAAACCAGGGAGAACCCAGTGAGTGACCCATGGTGGCCACAATTTTTGTGGACAATCTCCTTACATTAAAATGAACTTCTCCCCCAAAAAACCCCAAGCAGTTTAAGCTCAAGAACTGTGCTGAATTTTACTGAAATGTAACTTGTTAATATATAGAGGTCCAAGGTGGGTCAAAACACGCATGGGTGTCCCTTCCACCCTTCGTCAGAGTCTCATGGACCAACCGAGCACTTGTTTTTGAGCTGCAATCTGATCCGTACCTAGAAACCGTCCTGCCATGGCCGTGACGCCGCAGCCCATGCCCTGCCCTGCCAGCTCCATGCAGTTTGCCTTTCTTCCCTCCTCCTTGCCCTGTCCCACAAGCGTCTCCCCATCCTTTTGCCTGATGCTGGGCTGCTCCTATGGGAAGGAGCAACCTGCCCTACCTCCAGCCTCCTCCTGCTCTGGATGCTCTTCCAAGGAACTGTAAGAGAACAACATAAAACCAGTAAATCAATCTCACACTGTCACACATGGCTGCAAACCGCTGAGGACCAGGAGAGGGGAAACGGTGCATTGAGAAGCCTGTAGGACATGGCTCGAGAGATGCACGGTGTCCTTGGAGGATTTGCATTTCCTTTTGGAGAAATCTCTCTGAGTTACCACTCTGGATGCCTTTCACGTGCTGCTCGTGGTCAAAGCTATCCCACAGAGGATAGGCATGCACTTGTCACGCTCTTCTAGCTCAGACCTGATTCTCCTTCCTGCTAGCTGCAGTGGCCCAAACGCCAAATGTCTCAGCTCTGGCCAGAACAAACTGGGGCACATACACAGACATAGAGGTGAAAGTGTGCACACTCCTGGCAGTCCCTGTGAAGCAGAGACAGAGCCGAGAGGACCAAGAAGAAGGATGGGTTCAGTGAATGGTTAAGGGCTAGGTCCTGGGCCTCCTGGAGCCCTTGCTCCACAAAGGTGACAAAGGAGCGTGTCCAGAGAAGGGCAACAAAGCTGGTGAGGGAGCTGGAGCACAAGTCCTATGAGGAGCAGCTGAGGGAACTGGGGGTGTTCAGTCTGGAGAAGAGGAGGCTGAGGGGAGACCTTATCGCTCTCTACAACTACCTGAAAGGGGGTTGTAGTGAGGTGGGTGTTGGTCTCTTTTCCCAAGTAACCAGTGACAGGACGAGAGGAAATGGCCTCAAGTTGCACCAGTGAAGGTTTAGATTGGATATTAGGAAAAATTTCTTTACGAAGAGAGTGGTCAAGCATTGGAACAGGCTTCCCAGAGAGGTGGTGTAGTCACCATCACTGGAGGTGCTCAAAAAATGTGCAGATATGGCACTTCAGGGCATGGTTTAGTGGGCATGGTGGTGTTGGGTTGATGGTTGGACTTGATGATCTTAAAGGTCTTTTCCAACCTTAATGATTCTCTGATTCTAAACCAGAAGACTTCATTTGGTCTTCCACTGGAAGAGGTTTCTCCTTCGATGCACCATCGACAGGACTCCTCAGGAAGTGCTTTGATGGGAAGTGCTGGCTTTCCCCCCAGGGATCCCCAGCTCTCATGCCAAAAGTGCACCTGCTTTATCAGAGCACAGAGAAAGGAAAGGGAGTGCCCCCTCCTTCTGGCTCTAAGCAAACCTCAGCACTGGAGAGGAGCGCCCATGGAGCACAGTGCATAGCTGCTGGCGACAAAGAAAAACACGGGAGCAAAGAATTCCCTAGCATGAATTTAGACATGATTGTCAGAAGAAGTGGAAGGACTAAAGCAAGCGTTTGCTGGTCCTCCAACCGCATCTGGCTTGTTGCTGCACTCTGAAATTTCAATGTGCTGGTCTGATGCTATTCTGTAGCATCACAGTAATAAAGTAATTTTTGTCTCTAATAAGTTATTTTTGGATTAAAGAGACAGATGTCCTCCACTTGGAACAGGAATCGGTATTTATAACAATAGGGATTTCTCATGCAGGTCAGTGCCTCCTCTCAGCAGAGTGTGGGTCCCGGGGATGCGGTGAGCCGCTCGGGAAGGCCAGACCTCCGACCACGTCAGCTGGAAGGGCAACGTGGGTGGGAAAGCAAAGGTGCTCTCGAACTTGAGTGACACTCCATGCCGTACACAGCTCAAAGATTTTTCTCTAAATTATACTCCCACACTACACTGGGATTTCAGCCTACTCTATTTTCCTCTAAACAATCTTTTCCATAAAACAAACGACTTAAAACACTCCAATAATCAGAACCAACTTGGAGAGGTATTATGCCTTTCTTAACAAATGCAGAATTTTAATTATTGACAAATCCTTTCATTTTCCCTTTTCTTTCTTTTAAATGCAAGAAGTTCAGAACAATTTCACCTGCTTAGCTGCAAACAATACTCAAATAACTCTGTGCTTCTGCAATACTGCGAGGAAACCAACATCATCACGGGATGCTGGATGCTTTCCTCCCTCAGGCTCCCGAGACATGGAAAAAGAAGAATACGAGCACACAGGAGATGGTTAGCGCCAGTCCGTGGGCTCCCCAGCGTGAGCCAGCGAGCGCACACCGTGCACAGCCTCTGATTTGTGGTGCCTGGCAGGGATGTGCAGGCAGGGAAGGACCATGCTGCCTGTTTCACGGTTGGCCCTGGGCGGGCAGCGAGTGACCGGGACCCTGCAGCCTAGGTACGTCTCACCATCACCCATCTAAGTGCAAGGTGGGACTTGGAAGTCGTCGCTGCTCCCAATCTGCTCATGCTTGATTCAGCCAGAAGAACAACATCAACTTTTTCTATTTCTTTTAGGAGGCTGGTGGGCTGGAAGCTGAAGTGGTTGCCGGGACCATCAGCAGGGGCAATATATTTGTCAGATTCCTTCTGCAGTAGTTCCCAACTAGTGGTGAAGTTCAGGAAAACCACTGGCCAGGACAGCCCTCCAAATGGCAGATGGGCCAGACTCTGCCCATTTGCACCACATATGGGCAAGTACGAGGAGAAGTCTCCTTTTTGTTGCATTCCTTTACTCCTTGAGGGAAGTCACTACAGCAGTGTGGTGCATCAGCCGTGGTCCAGTGATGCAGAGCTAAAAATTTCTCCTTGGACCTCTCCTGCCAGTTCTTAACTGTGTGGGCTGTGAAGGTTGAGAACATCTTTTTTTTCTTTACCACCACAGTACTTGACCTATAACTTTCTTCTGCCATGACTTGTGCAGAAGGCAAGAGACATTGCTGGGACAGGAGGTTGTCAGGTAGGATACTTGCTCTTCCCTGGTCCCCAGAGAAAAGGAGCTGAAAGAAGGGTCTGTGCGACTTTCTACTTGTCATTTCTCCCCAAGTACATACCACACACACACACACACACGCTCATTTGCTATCTAAGCAGGAAATTCAGAGACAGATACTTGCCAAAGATGTCTTTGTAAGCTCCTAGTCTGGGATTCAATTCGGTCTAGTTTTGGATATAGTGGAAACTCACACCCTGCGATGCTATCCCACAGCCCTGCAGTGAAAACATATTTGGGACCACAGGAATCCTTCGCCTCCTTAAAATCTTCATGCCCATCGACGTCCTTCTGATCTTCACCTCCCCAGTGCAGCCAGCTGCGATACTGGAGGGAAAGGAAAAGGCAGGACCCAGAGGCTCAGCGATGCTTCACAAAACAGTGACCGTGGCTGCAGCAGCTGCGGGCCAAGTAGCCCCAGGAACCGAGCCGAAGACACCAAAAAACAGCCACCCATTGCTCTTGGTAGATGCAGGAGGTCTTCTCGTGCACAAGGAACCACAGCGGTTTGGGAAACACCAGAGGGTTGGGAAGCACAAATTAAAAGAGGACAAAATGAAAAACTCTAGCGCATTTTTGATAACGTCAGCTTCATCAAAAACCCACCTCTGCTGACAGATCTGTCAGGAGAAAGGTTTAAAGACCAGCAGCCAGCCCAGGGCAGGGGAAGGAAGCAGCGTGGGCACGGGGAGGGTCGCAGGAGAGCGGCTCTCTCAGGAAAGGTTCACTTTATCCAACAACAGCAGCAAAACCACGACGCGATCTGAGCCTGCTTCACAAACCGCACAGGTCCTACAGTCGCAGCCATTTTTACACTTACGGCTTCGAAGAACGTCTCTTGCAAGTACTTCAAAAGAAATTAGCGGTTTTTCTCATTTTGGGGTCAGGTTTAAGTATAGATACAGGGAAATGTTTCCAGTTCACGCATCTCGGCGAGCTGAGTGAGTGTGGGAGAGGCGACTCCAGCAGGTGCCAAGTTTGGCAAAACTTCTCCTGATTTTAACGACAGCTAATCGAAATGCTGTGGCTTTCATCAGAAATCCTGATTAGCTGTCAAGTCGCAACAAACACGAGGAATCCTTACCCTACCACTGGGCAGGAGTAAGTGAGAAAGCCAGTGTGTGACAGGACACGGTCCAGCCCTGCACAGGATGTAAAAAAGAACCCAAGCAAAAAACTCTACGTAAGCAAGAGGAAAAGAGTATTAAAAAGTTAAGTAATTCTCTTCAGTCTTTTATGAATCTCAATGGTGACGGCTGTGTTGGCTTTCTAATTAAAAGCATGTTTTAATACATCCACTGCTCAAATGCCACAAAGCAGGGAACACCATGAACACCCTTGCTCCTGGGGAGAAAACGAGCACATCATATTCCTTAGAAACACAAAACTGAAGAGCTGCATTAAAAGTAACTTCAGCAGCTCCAAGAAAGCTGTTGACAAACAACTCTTGGGTTATCAAAACATGCTACAAAAGACTGCCCCAACCCAGACTCTAAAATCACTCTGAAAGGTGAGAGATTTTCTCACAGGGTCCCAGTACAGCATATAATGAAGCTTCATTAAATTTGGAAGGCACCAACCTTGAGCTGGGGGCAGAAAAGGTCACTTACATTTTCCCCTCTCAACAGCTGTCGACAAAATGCCTACACTAAAGGAAACATATATATAATAAAGGAAACTACATAAAGGGGAAATAAAAGTCCTTGTGTTAATCCAGTTATTCAACAGCAAAAGCATAAGCAGGACCAAGCAAACTGCTCTTAATTCAGTTAAAAAAAGAGCCCCCAAATGTTTGTAGAGAGGGAACTGAGCGCAATGCATCCCCCAGCCAGGCTAAAAACAGCATTCAAGCAATTAGTAACTGCACCAGCCAGTTTTTTGCCTGACAGGAAAACAATTTCATGCAGAAACCAAACGGCCAAGAAACTGGAACATAATTTAGTAAAACAAATCGGACAGGGTAGGATTTCAGGGGACAGGATGCATTAGGAGCACGTTGCAAGCATCCACTGCTTCCCATGCCGAAGGTTTTCAAGCGCACTTAAGTCACGGTTCGTGCACACTTCTACTTCTACCAGAGCGAGCGTGGCCGGTTCTCCAGCTCTCTCCCACAACACTCACACTCAAGTTTTAGACCAGCAAGTTATCTCCAAGTGTGCACAGAGGGGTAACCTGTGGCCACACCATGATGCTTTAAATAAGAGAGAGTAAAGAAAGGCAGTATTTTTAAAACGCAATGCAATGACGTATTTATTCTTCCTGAACAGTTTCTCAACCTGCAGGACACACAGCCAACCCTGAAAACGCACCCCAGAAGAAATGACCTTTCCAACTGCCTTCCCGCAGCCCCCTAAGTCACCGCACCCCTAACGCCAACGTTGGCCAGCTTCCAGCCCTGGTAATCAGAACTGTGTTGTGATGGACTCTGTTATTTGAACTGCAAGCATTTAATCAAATTTAATAAAATTGGACTACGCGATATGGCAGTTTTAAATTACAAACACAAAGCCAGAGTTTTGCCTGGTGCCAAAAATCTGAAAAGCTCACCCGTAATAAAGAGCTTTATTTAGGATGGGGTCCAGCCTTCCCTGCCTTTTGTTTACACCAGGCTGTTCAGGAGCCTTTCTTCTCCAAGCAACTTAACATTCTTGGCAATGGGATTTCTGCAGGATGTCGCTGTGCCAGAGACTAAAGTGCTGTTGCGTTGAAAAGAAAATAAAAGAAAACAACAAAAAAAAATTCTCCCCTGAACCTTGCAAGTGAACTCATCCGTATCACAGACCAGTCCCCGAAAGATTAATGTTGATGCCCCAAAGAACAAGCATCAGCATTCTGGAAGAACAAAATCAGCTCAACATCTTCCTGTTGTAAAACAAAAATGTTTTTGGTTGCTTCCATTTTTAATAATGTGATAAGATAAATTTATCATCCTTAATTCACCCTGTCTGACAGGGCCTTTATTCAGGCAGAGTCTTATTGAGAGCTCAGTCTGGGTTGCAGCAAAGGGGCGAGATGTGCAGACGCTTCCCTTCTCCTGCAGAAATCCCCTTCCGTAACACGGGGAGCAAGAAGGGTGACGGATCCTCAAACTCAACCTGACAAGTAAGGTCCCCTGAAATGATGAACAACGGAGGTTTCGGAGCACGTCAAAGGCGGTTAATGCTGTGGGATGCTAAGACACCAGAAATGGACCACCTGGTTTCACAAGGTATAGGAAAGAGCTAGAAATCTCTTGGAATCAAACTGTCCACAGGCCCCAAGCGATAGGTATGGGGCCAAGGGATGCTCCCCTGCGTGGAAATGCTGCAATTGCCCAGAGGAGCCTGCAAGCCTTCAGCAGAGGAGAAGCGAACGGCAGCAATGGCTGCTAGCGGTCCGAGCTTGCGTTTCTCCTCCCAGGCAGACAAGTACGCCAAGCACATCTTTGTGCTTCGCCAGCTTTAGAGCTGAAGGAAGTCTTTTTTGAGGGCAGTCTTCCACCAGCACTCACCTCCCCTACGAAAAGCAAGGTCCCAGAGCCCAGACAGCATTGCTTGGGCTGTCCTGGGCACTGATGACACAGCAGCAGCTACTGCACCTAATGAGATGTTTGGTCTTTCATTATCTAGAAGCAGAGATTAGAGAATGCCCTACCCTTTAGCAAATTCAGTTTTCTAAGCTCTGCTTTTGGAGTCCTCCAGAAAGGGCGCAGTTAAAACTACCACCACCAAGGGCACAGGGTGTGCCCAGGAAAAAACCCGTGTCCTGGAAAGGGCTTGCCAAGGTTTGATTGACTTCTTGTGCAGCTGAAGTGCTTGGCACTTGCCACCCAACCCACCATGCCCGGTGAGGGGGGAAGACAGTCTACTGCACAGCAGATGGGCATCCATCCACAGATCCATCCATCCAGCCAGCTGCTATGGTCCAGGCTGAGAAGGTCCCCAAAAGGTCTTCGAATCCACCGAACTGGGAGGCAGGAGGCACAAGGCGTGTGTGTGGAGGTGTGTTTTTTTTCCTCATCAGATGGTGAAAGAAGAAAAAACATCCCAAATTTACAAAGATCATGAAAATTGTGTTAAAACTCACTACACCTAAGAACCACTCTACTTCTAGTTATTAGGAGAAGCGCTGTGAGAACACCTACATCCCTCCCAGAAGGAAATGGAGGGGCTGCCAGCTCTTGGGAACTGGCTTATGACAGACGATTTGAGCAAAGACAGTAGCAAACCCACAGGGAGATTCGGTTAACACACCGTCACCACTCCTTATTACACCACACAAGGATGTCACACCCGCTGCTCATCCCTCCGCATTTGAAGATCCACAAAGCATACCTGAAAATAGCTAGGCAGCACCTGCAGAAGGTACGAAGTTCAATCACACCTCCGTTTTCCTCTTACCTCCCCTCCATCTTTTCAGAAAAGTTTTTTTCCTATTCTGAAGCCATTTCCAACACACAGCACTGTCTGCACCGTCCGTGCGAGCAGCGCTGCTCCCCAAACTGGGACGAGCTCATGGAAGCTCAGCTATTCCCTGAAGAAAGCAGCCAAGGATCACGAGCTGGCCAGGTTAGAAGCTGAGGCTGTGTTGGCTTAGGCATGCGATACGGCGCTGAGGACCACAGCCAACCAAAACAACCTGGTTTACATAATATATAGTCGAGAACTAACTGACCTGCTTAGCCACCGTGCAGGGAGAAGCCTAACTGAGAAATAACTGTCTAGGTGTGAACCAAAACCCTTGCAGGAAGTCCCGACGCTTTGACTGGCAGAAACATTTTTATTTATTTTAAGTACAAACTTGTATATAAAATGCAAATCCCAGAAGAAATGAACTTTTCTTGGTACTTTTCTCACTCAGCAAAACACACTTCAACTTCAGACACCCAGATCTCTGTATTAGCTTTGACTTTGTGAAAACATCTCACAAACTTTGACGCACAACTCCGCTGCCTCCAGCCTGCAGCTTTGCAAGTCTGCGCACCCAAAGCAACTCCAGCCTCCCTCTAACACTGCGCGCTGCGCACACAGCGACAGATGAAGGGGGAGCAGGATGGAGCGGGTGCTTGTCAAATAAATCACCCCAGGAAATACAGCTTTTCGGTAGCGTACCTTTTTAAAAAAAAAGGAATAAAATAAAAAAGAGGACCAAGCGTCCCAGCAAAGACAGTAGGCAACACAGAAAATCAAGGTGAGCGCTACCTGTTTTTCTGAGTGGGAAGTCATCTTTGGAATCGTACATCCCCAGTACTGGGTGATTGTAGGTGCCGGACACGCCACTTTGGGGTGGGGAGCTCTGGTCCAGAGAGCTGTGTTGCGTCTTCCTGCACAGAAGGAAAGAGAAAGAGAAAGAGAAGGGAGAAGCTTTACACCAGTGACACACAAAAGGGGACGAGTGCAGCTTCACCTTGTCTGTTATCTGAGTTAGTGGGGAACAGCGCAGAGGAAAAGATCTGGGTACCAGCTTTCTCCTTCTAGGCACTCATACAGAAAATACACTAATACACAGGGAGGTTGACTAAACATATGCTTAATTTTCAGTATAAGAATTACCCCGTTGAGCATGGCTCAACTCATGAAGGTATTTAATCACGACTATGATTTTAAGCATGTACTTGGGCTGGGTTTTTCTAAGTCATATTCTTGAAGCTGAGCACGGGTGTTGTTACTCCCCTCAACAGCAGCACGGACGAAGAATTTCCCTGCACTGAATAAAACCCAGAGATAGCAGACAAAGTCTAAGGATGAAACAAAACCGAAGGATGAGCACATGAGATGCCACACGTTTAAACTGGCTAACAGCAGCCGTGCTGCATAGGTGGTCGCTTGCCTTTTGCTTCGCTGCCTCCCAACCCAAGTGCTTAGCAGAGATAGGGCCAAAGTACTCAACACCTTTCCAGATTAACTTCTCGAAGCTGCTAATTTATAGCTTTGTTTGAGCAGGCTGCTGGAAGTAAATTGCAGTCTGTTTGCTAACGATATTAAATAATGAAGGAGTTTTCTAAGCCTCCTACCAGTTTGTTGGCTGCATCTTTCCTACTTAATGACTTGTGCCCAGCTTTGCCGTTTCTCAGGAGCTCCACCAACCCCGATCAGTACAGATTTTGGGAAGTCTCCAGACTGTGCATGTCAGCAGAGAGGCTACATCAACAGAATGACCAATTTAGCAATACAGGTGACAGCCATACGGCTATCAAAGAATCCTACATTTTAAGTTTAAATAAACAGCATTCAAACCCCGTATTACTTCTTCAAAATACTAAATACGGTGCAACAGAAAACGAGAACTTCGCCAAAAGAAGCGAGGATTGGAAATTTTACATTGCCTAATAACCAGGCATTCTGGGAGACCTTGGTTAAAAATATTCTCCTACAAAAGGATCTTTAAGGAACCAAAATGAGCCATGCCCATTTGAAAATTACGCTGATTTATCCAATTCCTTGAGCAGTATATTTTGAAAGCTCAAATCTGAAGTAGGTTGCCTGCTGAGATACACAGCACCAATCCCACTACCAGTTATACCCTTCAAAAAACCAGGGGCTAAGCAAACATCAGGAAAATGCATCGATTTTCTACAGAAAAAAAAAGTTTGTTTGAACACCCCCATCAAAATTTTCTATACGCACAGTTCTTACCAAGCAGTACGATTCACTGTGGTTTCCTAATCCTCCCCCCTTTATATTCCAAACTTCTCTGTACCTACAGGCAGAATAATTTCTCGGGTTCCTGCGCGGTTGTATTTTTCATTAGCATTCGCACACACCGTGCACTCTTCCACATTCGCACCAATAAATGCCCACACGCACAGTTTAATCATCACCTGCAATCAAAACAGAACCAAACTGAAAAATATGTGAAGCCCTCCTGAAAACAGAAGTCGCTTTCTCTGCCCGGATCTGCTCATACCACGGGAAGGCAGCACAGAGAGATGTTTCACAAACAGGAAGCCCGGACGCTGCAAGCCAAGAGCCCTCAAACCCACCATGTCACACAATGGCATTTTTTGCTCTTGCCTATACAAGCAATAGGCTTTTTCTTTCTCTCTCTTTTTTTTTTCCATCATGACTTAAGCTGCACAATCACGTACATTGAAGCTATTTTCGTCACTTTGTCCGGGAACGCGCAGGAATGCAAAGGCCTTGTTTCGATGCGCTTGGGAGTCGCTGAACGACAGCTATTTCACTCTGCAAACAGGAATACATCATACGGCTCGAGGACTGGGATGCAACGCCCTACGCTGCTTCGAGCAAGACGCGCTGGTCTGCATGCCCGTTCAAGAACTTCAGAGGTCTTGAAAGGGATGAGATTGTACACTCCGTCGCGTCTGCAGGCGTTCCTGAAAGCGCACGCCGTCGCAGAACGCATCCCCTGTTCTTTGAGCTCTTGGGTCCTCAGGAAACCCGAGCGCACAGCGCAGCACCCATCATACTTCAAACACATTCACGCAACGTAAACTGAACATATATTCAAACGTATGTATCTGTGCTAGGACGTTTTGTGTGCAGAGACTGCAGACAGTGAGGTGCGCTGGAATAATTTAGCGTGTAATTGTATCTCTCTGCCTCCTTACCATGCAAATACTCGGTTAAACTCCCTTTCATGATTGCTGCCGCAACGAGTGGCTACTTCCCCAGCGCGTTTCTGACAACTTCCTAGGGAGATAATAGCCCTGTTGGCTAAGCCCGAGGTGCTCTGTCTGCGCTCCTGCTAAGCCACTCTTACTTATGGTAAGTATCTTGAAGAGCAAAACCTCCTGGGAGCAGGGCTGTCCAACGGGTTCAGAATCCACAGGAGGGATGGTCTGACAATGCAACTCAGAAGAACCTCTTCCGTTGTGGCCTATCATCAATGTAATCTGAAAATTATAGCTCACAAAGCTATTTTAAACAATTACATATAGACTGGAGCTGTATACATTAAGCAGAGTTTACGAAGCAGCTTGAACAGCATGGAGCTGAAGACTGAGCGAGACCTCTCCGAGAGCCTCCAAGAAACATTACTGAGCATTATGAAGTTCCTTTCTTTTGTTTCGTAAATCCTCTGGACTACAGCCAGATTCTGCAAAACCTCTAAAACTGGTCCCTTTTCGTCTCAAGGGTTGATCCGCACGTGTGCGTGCGACGATGCCCTTCAACATCGGTGATTAATTAGAAATTATTCACCAACTATAAACACTCAATGTTGCACCGACAGCGCTGAATGAAGTTCAAACAGATACAAGACACTGAAGGCAAAAGCATCTGGACATCTCAGTGGACAACCGGAGCCTGGCCCAACGGGCCGGGGGGTGACAGCTACTTCACGTGTCAGTGGAACGTATTTCACGTCACAGCCATTGACGTAGAACCGTTGTGGTGTTCAATACCCGTAGGAGACCTGTTTCTTTCCAAGCAATGCTTTTCAATTTTTTCAAAAAGGAACCTTAATAAGACCAAAGGAAGCGCTTAAAAGCAGGCGTGTCATTTAAAAGACTATTTCAGCATCTGTTACCACTTAATTGGCTTGCCTGCTCACAGTAGGAGCATCGAGTCTATCTTCTGCAAGCTTCGTTTGCGTGCGTTAAATCCAAACACCACCCAACTGAATCACATTAGAAGTATGTGCGTACATAAATATCTCCGCAACCAAACTGGTAACCTATGAGATGCCATATAAATAAATACTAATATGTAATTAATTTAAAGGTTTTCTCTCTCTCTTTTTTTTTTTTTTTTAAATTTAAATAGCATGGAAACTAAAAAATTTTCCGCTTCTGCCTTAACAACCGAAGGGAGCTTTTAAAAACCCTCCACTGCAAGATAAGACGCTCCGGTCGCGTGGCCCTGCTGCCATGTGCCCTCCTCACAGGCTGAGCAGAGCGAGCTCGCGCCTGCCTGCAAATTATCACCGAGACAGACCCTTAGAAAGATTTGAGGGGCCTCCGAGGCTCCTTTTTCCCTCTGTCTCTTCCCATCTTGTGTTAGAAACCAAAATACTGATCCTCTCCCCAGCACGAAACAGATGGAAGGAAGATGAGGGGATGGGAAGCCCGTTAAATCCGTAAGAAAAAGGATGGCCCCTTGTGCAACAGTTTGTGCGTTGCCTCTACCTGTTGGCATCCCTGGGAAGGCAGGTTTTGATTCACATACGCCACAATAAGCCTAAACAATGTACTGGTGCTCAGGAAGTTCTCAGCATTAAGCTTAAAACAAAGCAGGATACGTACTGAAACCTTAAACGCGACTGGGCTAAATACCCTCCCGCACCACCCCGGCCCTGCAGCACACGGTATTCCAGGGCATGGCTCGCCGACTCACCTCTGAATGCTGGACGAAATGCTGCAAATGCTGGTGGAAAAGCAGTTAATTGAAAACTGTGCAAACCAGAAGGAATTCGGATCACTCCCAAATTTATTTTTCTCTTTCTAAATCCACCAGTGACGGCAATTCTGTGCCAGGTTTCGCGAGGGCCAGGGGATCAAAAGTTTTGGAAGAAAGCACTTATTCACTGTCCTTAATTCTAACTGACTCTATACCACTTTTGCATTAATGGGCATTTTAACCAACTGGGAAAAAACGGAGAACGTAGTGGCTCAGAGAGTCTTCAACTGCCTTTAATAAAATCCCCAAATTTTTTGGTCAGTCTCAATTAAGAACGGTGGAAAATCAGTTATCTAAAAAAGATATTTACGTTGTCTTGACTAAAAGTCAGTTTCCTCTATTTCTTCTACTATCCTTGATACCGACCTAGTGAGCTTTAAATATTATCTTGCCACAAACTAACAACATTTCACTACTTTACCCAGTGCCATAACTTTCGTTTAACTTGCGTATAACTTTCAAGTCTCAGATTAGATTTTCAGAGATGTATTAAAACCGCTCACTCTCACCCTACTGGAATAACGTTTGAATTTTTCTGCCAACTACACCTCAGCGTTTCTGTACTGGCTCATAGCTGGGATATCTTTCAAATTTAAGTTCAGCTTAGTTTCTTGAATTTGGAAATATCGTTTGGCTATGACCTCATCACCCCTTTCTACATGTTAATTTCTTAAGACTTAAAACACTGTCAGACACTCAGCTTGAGCACAAATTTCACAGCAAAATTTCCTTGACTTTTGTCATTCAAAATTTCATTAATTTTATGGTTACTGAAGACAACCACCAAAACTTTTTTTTTTTTTTTTAAATATAGATATTCACAATGTTATAGTAGTGGAAGTTTTCAAACAATCTCAAGTTTTCTGATTTTCTTTTATACAATGAAGAATTGAATTCTGGAACCGATACTTGTACCTTGTTAGCAATGCCATCGTTTATATTTGCTATTTGGTGCATTTGAACTAATCGAAGAAGTCACTCTTTGTTCCCATGTCGTTGTAACATCAGCTGTTACCTTCTCACCCCACATGACATTTGGGTTTTCTTGGAGACAAACAGTTAACAATTTTCAGTTGAAAACACAGATGTTGGGGCAACTGTGATTAGAAATGCAGAAACTTCTCCAGGGGTTTACAGAGAAGAGACAAGTAAACAAAACCTCCAACTTCAAGAGATTAAGATGAGCAATAAGCATTAAAGGCTTTAAAAATGTAACACTAGCTCAACTATCCTGAGTTGCAATTCACTAAACATAAAAAGTAATTTCCCCATTTTACTAAAGTTCAAGTTTTGTAACACCTGGCAGGATGAAATCCTGGGTGAAAAGCTACAGAACTTATACAGGTCGATCTTGATGGTAGAACTTGCAAGTTTGTATAATCATGGATGAAAGATGACACAGCCAAGTCCTCAAAATACTGTGACCATCAGCGAAGACAGGAAAATTATTCGCACTGAAACCCTCTGAAAAATGCATTTTGGTATTGTTGTACAGCAAAAGTCAAACCCTGGTTCACCCATTGCTCTGGTTCATCCAGTAAATACATCAGGTCTATCCCCCACATCTCCAGCAATTGTGAAAAAAGGTGGCACCGGCTGAATCATAAAGATAAGCCCAGTACCACTTACCCATACCAGAAGCGAGGATCACTGGATATACAGTGGTTGAGATTCCGGTGTGCCAATGCCTTCTTCTTATTTAAGACAAATTCTTGTAATTTCATCTTTACTTCTGTGCTTGCCACTGCACCTGAAATGTCAAAAATAAAAACCGTTATCTAATCAATTCACACATTTTAAAGAATTCAAATTTCTAAAAAGACTCAGAATTAAATCTTTGATTTCCAGTCCAAAAGAAGAACTTTTCTTTCAAAGAAAAGTGCCTTTAGCTTTGCATATAATCACAACTTATGTCTGAAAACAGAGATTTAATCAGAGATTTATCATTTCACTATAAAAGATTTCTGAAGAGGATTTTTACGCTTGCATAAAAGTACACTTAGAATAAAGCACTTGTACTAGGTATTCCAGCTTTCTTTTAATCAAAGGTATTTAAGAAAAAGGGTCTTGTGTACACTCCAAGTTTTTGAATGTCACATCTGCAAGCAGAAGGGGAATGAGACCAATGTCTCATATGTAGATTTTGTCTTGAAAACTCTTGTAAATAGGGACCTCTTTGTTCAAAAGTATCTGTGTACAGTAAGACCTACATAATATTCCAATTCATTTACAAGCGTGCAATTTATTTCTTCAAATAGAAAATCTAACATTTAAAGAAGAAAGTCAGTAATTTTGTAGTGTAGAGTTAAAATGTCAACTGCGTAATTTCTAATCATTATTTCCTCCACAATAGAGACCAGTCTGTTTTACTGCAATGATGGATTAAAATTGTCGTTTGGTTGACAGAACAGATTCGCAGGCAGAGTTCCTGATGGAGTAATGCATAGAAAGTTTGGCAAGCAGAACATGCGGAAAATGATGGTTCATCTATACCACGGGGTAAAGCAAGAATTCCAAAGGAAAATATCTGGCCTACAAGAAAATGAAAAGGCCAGGAAAACGGTCTGCTCTACTGGGAATAAAAACTTAAAATACAACAGGGTGATCTTTTGTCTCCTGGATCCTACTCAACCATGACATTTGACAGAACGGGGAAACAATTTTTTGTACCTCCACAAGAGAAGAAAACTGCAATACTTCTATAAAGCACTGCCTGAAGATGTAATATTGGACAACCAGTGAAGCAGTATTGAAGAGCTTGAAAATTCACTTTTTTGGAGCTCTGTATTCCGCCCTCACTCTACAAAAGGTAGGTTTGGCATGTACCCGAATAGGAAGTTCAACTGAGGAGCTCAAGAAAAATTCATATGAATGTAGCAAAGCCACATGGCTAGACCAAAATAGGTGACAAATTCACCTTAAAGGCCTTCTCTCTCCAAAAGGTGTCATCTTTAATCTATTAACATCTTTAAAACAATCAAACATTATTGTTTGATTATTTGTGTTCTGTCACTTTTGGATAAATCTGACATTATTTGAAAGACTTGAAGCTAAACATTTTGGGATCCTGAGGTTTACAAAAGGTCCTCTGGCATGTCTTCTTCCTTAGTTAGGAGCTGAAAGACCCCATATATGCTTAAGATAAAAATGTGTAGGCTTCCCCTTCCCTGGGCAACACCGGAGCCATGGCCAAAGCTGCCATGCAAGACCTTCTGACCATTGCTCAGCTCTTGACCTTTCAGTTGAAAGATCAAAAAAATAAAACAAACAACAACCTAACTCACTTTTAATATACTATACCAGGTTATTTTGGACCCAGTCATGTTGTGACAGGCAGAAGCACTGTGCCATACCCAGTAAAGACATTAAAGAGGACGCCAAAGGCAGAAAAGGACAACCTGTCACGTATGCGATAGCATACGTTGGGCAGGGATATAAGCAAAGAGGCCAAGAGCAGAAGTCAGACATTAAAAGCCCGTATGTGTGGAGGAAGTTCACAGGCAGGAAGCAAGACACTCCACCCCAGCGGAAGCAAAGGCATGGGAGAATAGAAGGATGATGAGAGAGAAAGAACTGGAGAGAAAGAACTGGAGAGCCAGAGCTGACGCAGCAGCCCTGGCTAGGCGAGCAGCTGTGCCTCGTGGGGAAAACCAAGCTGTGAAGCGCAGAAGCTGGTCCGTTCGTTTCAGAAAGCCTGAGTGTCTATGAGGAGCAGGGAAGAAAGAGCAGATCAACTGATAAAGACTGCAAACAGGAGAAGCCACAACCAGCAAAGTGCTGCAGACAGGATGGCTCTAAGGAGCCAGAAGACCGAGCAAGGTTACTACCACAGAGACAAAACCAAGTTACACATTGTCCCGGGATCAAATAGTGTCTGAATACAGGATAAGGCAGGGGCGGTGGGGAGAGGACAAGGGAGGGCAGAAGCAGAACCAGGCTCCTGCAGGGAGGAGGAGGTTACACAACGCAGGAGTAGAGGAGCAGAACAAAAGGAAAATAACAGGAGAAAGCCTCAGCGGTAGCGTGGCATGATCACAGCTGGCCAACTTGGAGAAGAAAGTCTAAGACAAGTCATGGTCCAAGGCTGCCAGGGCCACAAGGGATTGAATGGTCCATGCCTAGAAGTCTCTGGAAACACCGATGCACAGGACGGGTTCTAGGTTCAACCCTAACAGTGGAAAGACAGGACAACTGACTATCGCTCCTTATCCTGCACAAAATCCGCCTTCACTTCCATAGACGTTTTCCTGCCTTTTGTGGAAGTCATGCTTTTGATCAAAAGCTTTACGATAGCAGATATCATTCATGAGGGACAGGTGAAGGCTCCTGAGGTGAGAATGCAAGGACCTGATGTTATGTTAATCTAAATCGACTTGTGATTTGCTTTCTAAAAGGTACAAAACAATATATTTTGGCTTACAGTGATGGAGGAAGGAGGGAGAATACTACATCTATTACGCACTCTTCGTATTTCAGATCAGGACAATTTTAGCTGTGCCGTGCTTAGCAAAATTTTCTGGTGTGAGAAAAATAACTTAAGTTATTTTTAAATTATTCTTAGGAGCTGAGGCGCTATAATGATTATACACCACAGTACTTCTTCAATAAAAGTAATTTAAAAATAAAACTGTAGCCATGGGAACAGGATCTTCAACTTAACATCCCCAAATTCTGTTTTTTCCTCTACACCAAAAGGTTTCATCCAAAAGGTGCCTTGAAGCTTTTTCCATTTTAGAGGGACTCAGGCATTTTTATGTATTTGCAAATTAATGTAATGAGAATAACCAGATACCAGTTTTGCAGAGAGGCCCCACAAAACATCGGTACAGTATCAACAGCTGATGAGAACAGCAGGGTGAAGTGGAAACGCTTATAGCTTTCGTCCAGTTTGACCCAACTGCCTTTACTTTGGAAAATAACAGAGCAGCCAGAGGAGAACTGAAAAGCATGGCACGTGGCAGCCAACTGGGCACCGGCGCAGCCAACCTGCGTTATCACCACCTTTACTCACTCCTGAACGTTCAATTGCTTCTTTTAAGTAGATTCTGATCCTTTGGCCTTTCTAGTATGTAAAATGAACAAAACCCAAACCAAACGCAGACAGACACGTTGGACCTCCTGCGAACTGCTCTGCAAAGAGAATGAGGTAGGTCTGTGCGTTCCCTCATTTTGGCTGCAGCTGAAAGTCTGCTGTTGCAAGACGCATGTGCAGGGAGTGGGGAATTCAACCTTCAGCTAATTTTTTTTACTATCCTAGACCCCAGTCCTTTCCTACTAGAAAAATACTTCTTGGACCTCGATCTTGTTCCTCATCCCCAGGCAGCATCCCATCTCCCAGTACCCTTCCGTCCTCTCCGCTTCTGCCCTCACAAGCTTCTTTATTTCATTTGAAACGAAGACCTAACAAGTTGCTAGTACAACTTAGGGAGGTATTTTGCCTCCCATTCACTTCTAAAAGAAAATCGAACAAGCAACCCAAGTGTCTTTGATAAGGGAAATTGTGAGGCCATAATCATTTTACTGAATCTCATGAAGTAGATAATGACGCGTGGGAAAGCCAACCACAATCTGTAACCTCATGAAAGAAGTACTTTCTGAATGCAAACACTTTAAAGCTAGGAACTGAGAACTCGGCTACATCTTAAAAGAGTGAAATTAAGAAAAGTAAAAGAAATGCAGTGTGCATCTGGTGTATTTTATGGGTTTAATATTCTGCCTCCATTAGGAATGCTGCCAAAAATACTTCAAAAAATGTTAAATCAAGTAAAGAGACGATACGCTTCCTTTTGAAAAACGCTAAAATGGCATTTAGTAAGACAAAAATGAAGATAAAGCATAGAAATACATTTCTCTCCTACCCTCAATGCCTCCTCACAGTTTACATAAGCTCCCCACGCAGCCAAGCTCTGTCGAGAGGCTATCATGAAGGTTCCTCCAGCTCTATAAAGCTGCTTTATGGCTTCCATTCATCTGCTCTACCTGTCATCACTGAAACAAGTGAGCTTTTGGTACTTACTCTCTTTTCCTTTCTCTTTGTTTTTTAGCTGCTGAAGTTTCTGCTCCCGGTGCTGCTTCTCCAGCTCCTGCTCCTGTCGGTGCTGCTCCAACTTCCTCTGGTGCTCCAGCAGCTCCTGCTGATGCTTCAGTGCCAGCATCTCCTGCTGCTGCTGTGGAGAATGGATGAGGGGAAAAAGAGCAAATTAACACAGTCAGACTTCCCAGTGCTAAAACAGAAGATGCTATTAGGTGACAATAACGTTGCTTAATTCGTAGAAATAGGAAAAATGGCATTTTCCTCATCTAGTGGCTCAGGCACTAAGACTCACAGGTGCATCGTGCAGCCCCATCCTAGTTCAGGACCGCACTTACGCTAAGCCATAGGCACTATATGCTCCGGGCTTCAGGGCACAGTCTGTTTACAGGCACAAGCGCCCTGTTCAGAAAGCACCTACTTTGAGAAAGCAACAAAAAGCTTCTGCCCAAGTAGGTGCTTCCCCAGCCACATTGCTGCCGCCGAAGGGTGCGGCTGGGTCCCCACTTCTGCTCCGCGAGCCATGCTGCGGCCACCGCCGCCCTGCTGCAGCCTGGTGCCCAGCGCCTGCGCTCAGCCAGTGCAAACCACTACTCCAGCTGGACCTTCATTTTCTCTCTGTCGTCCGTTTTAAGTTGAACTCCATTAGGACACTTTTGATTACAAATACTCGCATGTTCAACATGTACAAACTGTCTGATGAAGGAATATTGCGGAGCTCCCCAAGTCAGGCATGCACAGCAAAATACGCCATCAGCACCACGGGCTTTGCAAGACCAGTTGGGTTCCCTTGTGTGTATGCTTTTTTTGAGTAAGTCTTTAATTCACAGACTCACAGAACCATTAAGGTTGGAAAAGACCTTTAAGATCATCAAGTCCAACCATCAACCCAACACCACCACGCCCACTAAACCATGTCCCAAAGTGCCACATCCACACGTTTTTTGATCACTTCCAGAGATGGTGACTCCACCACCACCCTGGGCAGCCTGTGCCAATGGTTGACCGCTCTCTCAGTAAAGAAATTTTTCCCAATATCCAGTCTAAACCTTCCCTGGTGCAACTGGAGGCCATTTCCTCTCATTCTATCGCTGGTTACCTGGGAGAAGAGACCAACACCCACATCGCCACAACCCCCTTTCAGGTAGTTGTAGAGCGCGATGAGGGCTCCCCTCAGCCTCCTCTTCTCCAAGACTGAATTATATGACTTTGCACTCTGACTTCTCCAACAGTCCTTCTCTCGCTCTGTGTGTACATAGAAGAATTCCCATGGACTGGGACAACTATCTTTTTAACTTCATCAAACACCAGTCTGCCGTGCAAACCTCACACCCCGAGCTAAATGCAAAAGGACCAGCTGCCTTCTGGGTATGACCACAACCTGTTTCTGAGCTTAGTTATAAAAGAACTGCTTCAGCATAAAAAAAAAAATATTCTTCCAATAATCTCTCAGGGGAGGTTTCACTCTGGCCCTTCTCGACTCGCACGCACCCCCAGGAAGAACCGAGAGACAGGCTGCCTAATTAAGGTCAAGATTTGCAAAGCTGTCAGCAAACGGGATGTTCACGTCTTGAAGCACCAAAGTCTCCTGCCCCCGTCCACTGCGCAAGTCCCTCCCTGGGTCTCCAAATCCCGGCACCTGGAAGATGTGCACGGACACACCAACGTCCTGGGAAATCTGGGGTGCACCTGCCCAGCCCAGAGCATCCTCCCAGGGATCGGAGGTGGGGGCTCTGGGGTGGTACGTGTCAGCGCTCAGAGAACACCCCGCGTCTTGACAGCCGGCCAGGAGCAAGCTGGGCTGCAGAAAAGCAGGTGACAAATGACAAGTCTCAGCGGCTTGCTGCTTGGCTACCTGCGAGTGGATCTCCACGGGGCGTGCAAAAGGCGCTGCCCCTGGCGCAGGGCTCCTCTCTCGAGTTCGACTGAAAAATTGCTTTTTCTTAAAAAAAACAAGCTCAGACTAAGATCTACCGCCCTCCAATTTCATGTGCAGCCTCTCCAGCAAGACACGCGCTAAAGCAAACTGCTCGGGCTGCTCCCTTCGCCCTTGCAAACCCCCCTGAACGCAGGAGCGCGCCAGCTCCCCCGTCGCCTCACGCCCGCCCCGCGCTCTTTGCGTTGGCAGCTTATAAACTAGCAGATTGATTTTAAGCTGGCAACCTTAACCTTCACAACCCTTACCCCTCCGGCGATAGCTGAGACGTCTCTGAGGCCGGGCTTAACGGGCGCCTGTGCTCAGATACCACCCACTGCTCCAGCTTCACGAAATCCTGTACGTGGATCGGGACCGGGCCAAGCCATGGCTATTAAGTGACGGAACCTGCTCCCTCCAAAAAATGTGTCTCACTCCGTCCTCCTCCAAACCCTGGGCGTAGGCAAGACTCCCACCCCACATCCACGGAATTTTTCCTTCTCCTTTCACACATTTTTCTATTTACGCTTTCGACAGTAATTTCTCATTGTAATTTGTGGCATTGTACTTCTCTACTCTCCAACGTTTCAGCCACGGATACGCTATATACAAGACACGTAAAATTATACAAGTCTATATAAAGAAGCAAAAAAATAATGTAAGAGGTACTTTACAATCTGCCCGGCTATCTGCTGGGAACTCTCGACGGAGGAGTCCCTGCTGCTGCCGCTTCCAAGCAGGCAGACTGTTATAAAACACCGCACCCCAGTTAGCAGAATTTGCGGTGATTGCACCTATGTTTCCCTTCCTAATTCTATTGAATTTTATGTAAACAACAAAAAACCCAGACTCTAAAAACCTACAAAAGAAAAAAGAAAAAAACCCTAGAGAAAACTAGTTATTTTTGTTTTATAATTAAGCAGCAGCTTCCAGTAACACATCTCCATTTGGAGAAAGAGTATCTTTTCAGACTTCCAACAAGTCCACCACATGGTGGGCTTTTATAACCTAGCCATAGAAAGTATGCAAATGAACAATATTTAATGCACAATATGTTAAAACAGGTTTTGTTATTTTTATGAAATCAGGAGCCTTTTCTCTCCATCTGCAGTCGCCTAGGCTTTGCATGCTATGCTTCCCGCAATGGTTTACATACATTAGGACGCTTTAGAAGGAACTGTGCTTTCATTGACATCTGTAGTGAAATGTAAATGAAAAGACCAATTTGTATCTGGATGCCTTATAGAAGTTTCATTAGACACGTATTGTTTCCACTGATTTTGACCCCAGTTTCCACAAAGCCTATTCTTAACATAGTTTTCAAATCTTTTCAAAGTTGAAAACATAAAAAAATAAATATATTATGAAGCAACCTCTCTATCGATTTCCATGAAAAGCAAAAAGAAATCACTTTGCCGGCGCCTGCCGTGGCAGACAGTCAGAAAATGACTACAGAAAACCCATTTGAGTAGGTCTGAACCACAATGTCTTCTGACGGCACGAGTAGTTCTCCGCACTTCAGGCTGAAAACAAACCAGACAGACAGTATGTGACAGGACGCACACGGTCCTGTCAGCGCACACTCGCCGGCTCGGGCGATCCCGCTGCACGGACACAGCCGCCCCAAGGACTTCGGATAAGGATTTGGGATGCTGACCCAAGGTGAGGCTTGCATTGCTCGTCCTTGCTCGTGCTGTTACCCACCTCGTGAAGTTAGAGCCAGAGAGAACATAACTATATTAAATCACAGTTTTCTGTGCAAAAAAGCCCTTCTTAGCTTTAAAACCATAAGCTTTAAAACTTGCTTGATACTAGACTGTGCCCCAATTTTATATTGGGGGGAGAGGGGGGTGTTCCAGTTTAATTTTCTTATGGAAAAATGGGTTTTCCTGCTGATGCTCTGTGAAGAGAGACCCATAAGCAGCAAAAGAGCCCATCACCGACCGACTACCAGGAGAAGCAGGAAATCTGGTAACATACAAAAAGCTGTCCTGTGCACAAAATAAACTGAAACTTCAGAAAAACATGAGCTTCTGCTTCAGTTCAATCCGAGGTAAATTTTAACGGGTAGCGAGCATTCAGACCCGCGTGTGGTCAATTGCAGCGCAGTCTTGGCCCCCCTCCCGTGTCATGCGCTAAACAACTTCTGCCAAGGTAATACCCACACGTTGTGGGCTTGGTCTGGTATTTAACCTTCCCTTGACTATCTCGGTGGGGAAGAAAAAGCCAACTGATGTCTACAGGCAAAACGTTTCAGAGCTGCATTTCAGTGGGACGCAACCTCCCACGCTCGGGTCTTTTGGAAAGTGCTCGAGTTAGGAATTCATAAGCATCTCTTGAACGGCAATTCACGGCATGCCAAGGGACGCTTAGGTGGCTCTGATAAGGATTATTAACTACCGAGCGAGATCGTGCTCACGTACCACGTTAGATCTCTCTTGCTGGCAAATGAATCAACACCAACTCCGCAACGCCCATGTGTTAACCACGCGGAGCTGGAGCGGTGCGTTTTTTCCCCAACTGTGATGAAATTTAAATATTTGAGAAATACAAAGTGATACACCAAGGGAAATCCCCGGCATTCAGGCTAATTCAACTATCAATTTGAGGAGCAAATCGTGCGACAAACACGCGCACTGGATTAGGGAGTGCAGCTAGGAACATCTGAGTCAGGCGCTCTCGCCAAAACAAATATTTGTAAATATTTATAACTATGGGGATTCCTGCATATGTTTAATGTCACTTCCACTGTTTATGAATACTGCACAAATGTTCAACTGTACCTGTAGTTAGTGTTGCTAGTGCTCCTTTAGCATATATTAATATTAATAAATGTAATAAGGAGAATGTAGAGCATTTCCAGGTATTTATCAACCGTCAGCCAGCCATGAGGACTCAGCGGTGCAGTGGGTTTTGCCATCGCATTCCTCAATTGTCTTCAGTTCTCGAGCACGTCTACGTGGAACAAGGACTGACACCTTATCAGTGAGCACTTCCACTGCACAAAGAAACCTCTTTTTAAGGAAAGTGGAGATAAACGGTTTCTTTTAGTGGCTACAGCAGAAATGGAAGGGTAGCGCTCCGAAGTCTTCCAGCAGCCTCAGCCCAGAACCCAGCCAGTGCCCTCCCGGGACGCGCGTGGTGCTGGCAGCAAAGATCCCATTCACCAGAGAGAACGAGGACTTATTTCGTGGAGACACGTGCATCGAGACTCGCATCGCCACTCCTCGATTCGCTAGATGAGTAGCAAGAATGCGGGGCCTTCCGGCACCCCGGTACCTTGCAGACACTACCTTGTTCTTCCCCCGGCAGAAGCCCGGCACTGCTCTCTGCCCACGCTCTCCTCTGCTTCTTCCTTCCCATACAACTGCCATTTCAGAGGTGCTTCTGCCATTTACTTCACGCACCGCAGTAAAACTGATTAAAATCTGCAAAGCAGGAGAGGTTTTGAAGCTTAGACTATGGCTCCTAGGTTTTTATAATATATATTTTGAATAGCTTAATGCAATTAGTGGAAGGCAGCGTAAAACTACCTGTACCCAGACAGCTCACCCTTACTCATGCAGATAATCACACACGCAAGACTGGGTGAACAACAGTTGGCATACTTATTGCCGATAAATGTTTCCTGTGATCCGAAGCAGCTTAATGTTGTTTCCAGCTCCTAACTTGCATCTTGATCTACACCCAAGATCACCTACTGAAGCTGCTCCAGCGTGGTGGGACATCACCCAAAGCACTTTTGCTGCTCTTCGTATTTGTAGGCGATTCCTACTTCCTCGCAGCATAAGGCAGCTAGGTTAAGAAGAAACACAGATGAAAAGGTAGCCTGATCCTCCACCTGTGGGTCAGCATTATTCCTCAGACAGACATGTGGTTTCCGTCTCCAACCAAGGTCATGCTGGCACGGTCCAGCCTGTCTGAAGAAAACTGCAGTCTGAGGACTTCTTCCAGGCAAGCTCAGAGACTTTGTACAGCTACTTCACCTGCCACCCCTGAACAAGAGGCTGGCCTCTGATGGAGGCGATCGCTTCAAAGAAGTTATAAGGATATGTAAGTAAAACACTAGCTTCAAAACAGACAACGTAATGGTAGACGACCAAAAAATACCTCCAAGCAGATCTTCTCAGCATCCCCTGAAGCTGTACTCTTTTAAAGGCTGAGTTAAGGCATGACCCTGTAAGTGCTTTCAGAAGCTTCACATAATTGTCCTCTCGTGTAACACACAGCGAGGCTGGGCGTTTGGTGCAAATAGTGGTTTTAAAACAAATCATCTGCCACCTGCTTTGGCAAAATTCTACACTTTTGAGGGGTTAAACCAAGTATTCAAAAGGATCTGGAGCTCTGAAACTGTAAAAATAAAGGAAAATTGTTAGGTGATGATGAAGAAAGAACTCGTCAAGACACGTACACATCAAATCACCCCCTGAAAAATCATTAGCACAAAGGTGGGAACAAAGCACGGATTTTGACAGATTTCTGGGAGAGCTGTTGTATCGGGTTATTTTGCACAATCTCAACATTGGCCATTCCTTTGGCTGGACTCTGCTTCAATGTTCTTCCCATCCTGTTTACTAAAGTCTCAGGCTGTGGCTCCAGTTTCAGGATTCGCTCTCTTGGCTCTGCCACAGCGTGTTTTCATTCCGGGCGGTATGGCAGATATCTCCTGGAGCACTGAGGGCTAGTCAGAATTAATCGGTTGCACTGGGAGACGGGGGCAGGAAAAGCTGTGGTTTTCACAGAAGCCAAGATGCAGAAATCTGAAAGCACAGCTCGGAAGAACAACCGTCTATCGTCTCCTTTCTTGGACACATCAGCAGCTCAATGTATATTCGGCGTGCCCCCTTCCAGCTATCAGGCAAGCTGACAGCAGGCAGTCCCGCGCCAGAAGTTCCCGCAGCCACCACCTCTTCATTACGCAGGGAAACAGTCCTTCCCAACTGAGAGCTTCCTGGGCAAGAGAACTGATCTCGGTTAGACATATCCTACTGAGAACGTCTGGTGCTCAAGTTTATGAGGCTAAAATGTCTGCAGGAAAGTGAATGATGGTTACATTCGCAGATCACCAACTCTAGTTGAAAAGGCCCCACGTTTATTAGTCGGGCAGCTTACATATGGGTATGTAATTTTGTATTCCTACTTCCTTTCCATGCCATTACTGCTCACCTCTCCTGAAAGGCTTGCACAGCAGCTTCCTCCAGCTAAGCCCTGAATATCTGCAAAGGTACAGTGCTGGGAATGAGCTTGCAGATGACACCAAACTGAGTGGTGCGGTTGACACCCCTGAGGGACGGGATGCCTGGACAGGCTCGAGGAATGGGCCCGTGTGAACCTCCTGAGGTTCAACAAGGCCAAGTGCAGGGTCCTGCCCCTGGGTCGGGGCAACCCCTGGTACCAGCACAGGCTGGGGGATGAAGGGATGGAGAGCAGCCCTGCCCAGAAGGACCTGGGTGTCCTGGTGGATGAAAAGCTGGACAGGAGCCGGCAATGTGCGCTCACAGCCCAGAAGCCAACCGTGTCCTGGGCTGCCCCCAAAGCCGCGTGGCCAGCAGGGCGAGGGAGGGGATTCTGCCCCTCTGCCCCGCTCTGGGGAGACCCCCCTGCAGGGCTGCGTCCAGCTCTGGAGCCCTCGGCACAGGAGAGACACGGACCTGCTGGAGCGGGGCCAGAGGAGGCCCCAGCAACGCTCCGAGGGCTGGAACAGCTCTGCTGAGAGGCCAGGCTGGGAGAGCTGGGGGGGCTCAGCCTGGAGCAGAGAAGGCTCCGGGGAGACCTTCCTGCAGCCTGCTAGGGCTGAGAGGGGCTTAGGAGAAAGATGGGGACAGGCTTGTTAGCACGGCTGTAGCAATAGGACAAGGGGTAACGGTTTTAAACTAAACGAGGGCAGATTCAGACTAGATCTAAGGAAGACATTTTTCACGATGAGGGCGCTGAACCCCTGTCCCAGGTTGCCCAGAGAGGTGGGAGATGCCCCATGCCTGGCAACATCCCAGGTCAGGCTGGACGGGGCTGAGCAACCTGCTCAAGTTGGAGATGTCCCTGCTCACTGCAGGGGGTTGGACCAGATGGACCTGAAAGGTCCCTTCCAACTCAAACCATCCTGTGATTCTGTGAATGCCTTTTGCTCCCTGGCTGCCACTCCAGCCCAGTTTTTACCCTTTCTCCAGAAGCAGAGATTCTGAGAGCCTTTCTAGAAAGCAGTCAGCTCCATTTGTAGTATCCAGCATTTTCAGTTCCTTCTACCCATTCTCCTCTCCAAAGGTGAGAACTCCTTTGCATTTGCCTCTGCTGTGCTTTACGTGGTTATTATTGAAGGGAAGGACAAATCCATTCACCTTGCACCAGGAGCAGGGAACATCCATCCAGCCATGGATGGCAATAAGGAATCTCTGTAAATCAAAGAACCATACAAATTGTCCTGAAAGGAAGAAGCCCCAGATGTTAAATGCTATGTGAGATTTTATCATGCCGTAAATGATCAGACCTCAGTCCTCAGAGGAGCAGTTACATCCTCTGCGACCTGTTCCGGGTGCAGGGAGCAGAGGAGCTGGAGTGGGAATGTTATGCTAACATCAGTATCAGGAGGAGATGTTGGACAAAGAAATTCTGTAACGGGAGCGGCTAGAGGAGTCACCACTGGGTTTTGGTCATTTCATAGAAGGAAATATGAATAAGGAAAAGGAGTGTGGCTGTGTCCATGGATCCACCATTCCCCATCACCTGTGTGAAAGAGCAGCGACCCAACCAGAAAGCTGGCAGCAATGGAAGACCTCTGCGACGTGTTCCTGCCAGGCTTCTCAAACGACCAAGGAGAAAAAAGAGAGGGGGAAAAAAAGCAGTGAGGACGGAGTACTTGCATCCTCAGCACCACTGGCAGCGTGGCTGCTGACACGCAGCACCAGCTGCCATTCCTGTGTGATTTCGGGTTCAGCTCCATGTGACAGAGGGTGGACACAGCAGTGAAGCAGACTGCGAAGTGCTGCTCGTCGTCCGACACAAGGCAGCGGCAGCCCCAGCATCTGCGGTGCCCCGAGGACGGCTGCATGCCAAAAAGGAATGTTCAACATCATCTGATGCTCCTGGGAGCGCAGCAGAAGCGTCGTATTTGAAGGTAACATGCCAGCAACAGAAATACCAAATATTTATCATTTTTTCATACGGCCGCCAGTTAATCAGGAAATGATCATGGAGGTTCATCCAACGACATCATTCGTATTGTGTGTAGACGAGTGAGGTTATTCACAATATGATTTATGTTTTAAATGCAACTTCATTCTCCCATACACCAGCTGAATTTTCTTAATAGACCATAGGCAGCAACAGGAATTACAAGTTTATGGATGTTAATTTATCAGCGATGGCGTATATTAATGGGTCAAAGTTCCTGGCATAACAGCAGGATTCACCTGGCTATTTCTTTACTCCTACCCTGATTCTCTATGTGTTTTCTTTGACTACTTCCGATCTATTTTATTTAGTTCAAAAATAAGATAAAAGTTGGAGTTGAAAAGTCAGAGGTGTGAACTGCAAAATATTCCTCCTTCTGCTGTTTATTTTGAAATTCCAAAGTGAATAGAGACCATAAGGCTTCTAGCTTTAAAATAAAAAAATAAAAAAAAAAACCCAACAAAAACCTCTGTGCCCCACACACATTTTACTGGGAGACAAACTCATGCTACAAAGGATGAAAGAACGCAAGTTTAACCATTTCAAAAGCTGTTCAGACTCCACAGAAAAAGCAAGCATGTGCTACAAAAAAAGGCTCTCTATCTGTTGGGCAGCCAGTGAACTCTGCCATTTACATCAGACATCCAGCCTTCAGAACACCCAAAAGTCAGCCCAGTTTAAGTCCAACTTCAGGAGATCAAGTAACAAGAAAATGCACTGGGTGAAAGTCTTCTTCCTTAGCTTCACCAAAGGAACGTGGAGCGGCCAAGCTCAGAGGGCAATAGGCTTTTCCTCTCCCACCACTGATGGGTCAGAAAATCTCCACATTCTGCTGGAAAGCCGTGAACACCAATGCCAAGAGTCTTGAGTAACGGTGCAAGGAGGACAAGGCCAGCTGTACCAGCAGACTCCATGGACACTGGTACAGGGTTTCACAGGATGAAAGCCACCATGTCCACTGACTGCAGTGAGATCTGTGACTTCCCTTTTGACTGAAGTTTTTGCATCTCATGCTGGTTTATGAATGTCAATCCTGGAAAATAATCTGGAGTTTGCTCCATTCTGGTCCTTCCATCCAACAAATCGTGGCCTATATCAGAAGACACCAGAAGGAAACATGCTACTTTTCCCACATTTAAAGCAGGTCTGTAAGGACCAGTGTAAACAACCCTCCTGGCTCAGCAATCCAGCTTCAGTCCAGACACCACCAACATTAGGTAGGAAGATGCCCAAATTAACCCAGCCTGCTGCATGATGACCTCTTCACCCCAGAGATGGGGCTTCCAGGCACCCAAGCTGTTACAGAATTTGTTGATGCTACTCAACCGTCTGTGTGCAGATTTGTCCTCATCGTTCTCGGAAAAGATCTTGACTTTGAGCATGAGAAAAGTCACCCCCCACCCTCCAAAGAGCGCAAACTCTCTGATCTTGCAAAAGCTTTCCCCAAGGTTACTTCCATCAGAAGTTAAGTTTTGCAGGATCCAGGTTTAAGTCTTGGAGTCAGCTCCGTGCACCAGAAAAACGAGGCAAGGTCACTGAAAAAGAACAGGAAGCCATCTAGAAGTAGTACGAGAGCACGGTACAACGCATTCAAGTAGTAACAAGGCACAAAATGTTCAGTCTGTTTTTTTACCACCGACTGTACCCAGCTGCAGTCTTCCAAGATGAATAATCGTATCATGTCAGAATACAGAGGCAGACACCTGGTATCTCCAGGCTTTTTACATTTTTCTTGGAAACGATGCAGGCTGTGAGGAGCGCGTGGTCTGCAGAGGAGAGGCACAAAACTGAGCAGAGGGAGTCCCTCCATGCTGGCTGCTGCCGGCAGGAAGGATGGAGCAGACACGCTCAGCAACAGAAGTCAGGGTACGGAGTGGGCTAAGAGGGAAGTTTGTCCTTCCAGAGTCCAGCAGGAGGAGCAGGACACAGGGGGAAGGGCATGCTTTGCAGGAACCAAGGTGCCACCTCCAGCGTCCCCAGCCCAGGGGCACCGGGAAGGTGCCACCCAGCACAGCTGCAAGAGAGAAGCAGATGACACTGACCCCATCAGCAGATTTGAAACAAGCACATTTTTTCCCGTTACGTAGGAATCAGCACAGAGAGGTCACCAAAGAGGGGCCTAGGCACTATCAGGGCTACACTAAAAGACACTGTGAGCTGCGCCCAATGAGCCATCCTGCAAGGAAACCTGCCGTTCCAAGGGCAGATGGCTCCAAACGAAAGCAAACAGCAGTTTCTCACTTTAGCATCAACATGACACCTATTAAGTCTAGAGAGCTTTGGGGGGGGGGGGGGGGGAATAATAAAAAAAAACCCCAATAACATTTTCTTTACAGCATTGCAAAATCTGTCTGGAAGATTCCCTGAAAGACTTTTACTCCCCAAACCAAAAATAAGGAATAGCCAGAGAGTTCCACCCCACGCCTCTGAACACGGGGCTAACACCTCGGATGTGTTACCACCTCTCAGTCAGGGCTCAGAAGCTACACCGATGAAAAAAAGATGTCATTTGAAACCAGCAAAAACTAACCGAATCATCTCCTCAGGCTTTATCTGAGCGTTGCTATATACATAAAGCCAATGTCTGAAAACATTCCACGTATTTTTATTTATTGGCATAAAGCCATTAAGCAGCACAGCATACTGTTAAACGTAGGAAATGGCTGTGTTAACAAAAAGAAAGCCACTTCAGAATCACTCTTCAGCGAACGCGTTACAAAGCCCCCTTCGCTGTCGCGTGCGAACCCACGACTTCGCTGACCACCCCGTGCGTGTGGCACGTACAGATTAGCACTCCCTCTGCTACCGGGGTACACCAACGCTCTTTTCTCGGATAACGGGAAAGCCAGGAACGGCACTGCATGACAGAATTAACACCTCCGCATGCCTCCAGGTTAGGATTTCAGGTCCACGAGGAGCTGCCGGGCTCAGCCGCCCGCCTGCGTTGCCATCCCGGCGCCATCGGGACTCTTCTGGTCTCCGCTGTCATGTGTTAACGCTGACGTGCGTCAGCATCCTGAACAAGTTTCCGGCTGTAGCTATAAAACAGCCAGAGCTGGGAAGAGCCCCACTCCGAGCTGGGGCAGCGCGGGGACGGAAGAGATGAAACCGCATTACCCGCCACGTCCCTTCGCGTCTCCGCTGAGCTCACACCGCCCGAGGTGCCGCTCGCCCTGCCAAAGCGCGGACCCTGCCCCTCTCCAACCATCTCGCCCCGGCCCTTGACCAGGAGGCAAATGGAAAAGCTTTTGGTAACTTCCAGCTGATCTTGGCTGGGAACAAGTGACTCACAAAGGAAAAAATTCACTGCCGATTCCTTCGCAATCAAAGGTCAAGCAAAGCTCACACTGGGACCTGCGGAGAGGCTTGCCACCGTCTCACCGGCAACGGCCTGGGCGCCGTATTCCATCCTTGTTTTTGTTTAGGAGGGCGGATTTGAAGGCTATAAATATTGTTACACATCTGGCAAGGCAGGCCCGAGTGGAAAATCCGTCTCGCTGAAGGTGCGCGGCTTCAGGGGAGCGGAGCCGCGGCCTCTGCCTCCAGCCGGCCCGCGGCAGCCGCTGGTGCGCACCGGCTCCGGCTCCCCTTCCCGTGCCGCTTTCGTATGTCAAGCCTCGGCACTCTGCGAAGCCGCGCTGTAGTTGTGAAAGACAGTTTTCTCTATTTCCATATGGTGTGAAGTCTTCATAAGGCTCAGCTTATTTCCCCTAAACGTCAGGGTTTCATTGTTACTCCCCGCATGCAACGATCTCGCTCCCTCCGCGCGCCGAGCTCTAACTGTCGCCGTCATACTTTCCTTCCGCAAGTTTTCTTCACTCACAGCCTGGCTCTCCAAATCGCACGAACCTCTGGAATTTGCCACCCTTACGTGGGGGCCGCTTCTTCCGAAATACAACGTCGATGAAAGCAAGGAGTGCTCGGCGGGGACAAGGGAAGGAATCGCAGGTGCAGCCAATTAGGACTGTGACTACCCCATCGTCTTCTCCTCTTGCATCCAGAGCAGATGATTAAAACTGGGCTGCTGGAATAAAACCAAGTTCCGGAAAATGCCAAAACTTCGGATTTCAATAGGAAAAAGTTATCTGCTTGAATAGAAAAACAAGACAGACATGCCAGCATTTTTCAAGCCAAATTTCATTTATTTAAGACGACCTTAAGATGTAAGAAACATTACACTATTAAATATTACACTAGTGCTTTGTTTGGGGGGGTGGGAAGGAGGCACGTTCTGCCCCCCTCTTCATTCACGTCGAGTCGGAACAGTTCCTCTGTTCATACCGACACCGCAGTAATGAAAGAAAGAAAACAAACACAAAACGTGATTCCTCCTGTAGTAGCTAAAGGATTAACATTTAAAATGAGTAAGCTCCTTAAAATCTTCATAGTCCTGTTTGCTGTAACTTAGCAATGCTGGCTGTACGTGCGTCTCTCCAAAACAAAGAATTTTCCTCCCTTTGGATGGAAAGGCTGCTTCAGAAATGCATCAAAAATGTTTGGGGTTTGTTTTTTTTTTTTTTTTTACTGTTAGCAGCAGATACCCAGCCACTGAATTCCTGTCCGCAAAACTATTCAACGGTTCTAAGAGGAAGAGTGCAAGAGTACTTGAACCTGAACGTCTTGCCAAAAGAGGGATCCAAAGCAACGTTTGCTCTGCATATGTAACTGTACCCAGACGCTGGTCTGCTATACCCAAAATATGCTTAAAATCTAGGAATTGTAAGCAAAAGGATTTAGAAACAGGCATAAGACAGGATAAAGCACACAAATCGCTGCTCAAGTACGCTAACAGATGAAGAAATAAATCCTTTGCACTTGTTGATTAAAATGGTAGATGCTAGACTGTAATGAAAAAAGCCAAATCAAATGATTCTAGATAGAGCTAGATATGCAAAACACAGTAAGATGCAGAAATTCTTCCCCCTTTGCAGAAATAGTTTACAAAGCAATTGCAGGATTTAATACTCTGATTAACGAAGGCCCTGCTCACCTCCAAGGAAACCAGTGCCAGGGAGAAAGTCAAAGAACTGCCATGTTGTTTGACATCAGAGTAAGTGTAGAGCTTTGATGGTTGCACTTCTAATTTTTGGTTTGTTTCATTAGATTTTGAGGTTGTTCTGATGCTGAAAATTCTAACAAAACTGCAGGAGCCCTGAATTTTTGGAAAGGAAGTAAGTAAGTGGGTAGGATGCACAGTCACCTTGCAATAGCTGCTGAAGCTTTGCTTTCTAAATCAGAACACACCAGTGTCAGGGATGACACTGAATACGTCCAAGAACCAAACCTGGCGCAGCAGTAAGGCATGCCGTAAGCTCACTCGAGTCATTACATATAATCTTAATCAACGGAAATCTGGGTAGGTTTAGGTTCCCGAGCCTTTTCTCACCCAAAGTGAGACTTCATCTGTGCCCGAGGAAGAAACTCGGGAATAAAATTTTGTAAATGCAATGAACTCCTGGCACCTTGATTACAATACTGTAAACTCAGGCTACAAAACACTTTCAGCTGAGGAATCTCACAGTTACATTGCTCAGTCTAAACGGTTTCTGCATATTGAACCGTTCTCTTTGGAGACAGGAGACTAATGACATCCTTAATCTCGTCAGTGACGCCATAAGCCAATCGTCAAACGAAGCTAGCTTATTCGGAGCTCCCAAAGAGGACGTCAAGGTTTTGCTGTTTCCTGCATGGATTTAGTCTAACGACTCAGCCTTTGAGTCAATGGAAAGGATGACAGACCGCATCCGCACTCCCGCTCCTCCCCACACCAGAGATGTGCCCAGCAGCAGCACGTCTGCTTAGACCTTTCACGAAACAGGCAAATTTGCATGCTGTGCACTCCCTGCCCGTGGCATTAGAAGTAAAGATGAGGAGAGAAGCAGCAGGAGGCATCTCCTTGATCCCATGTACATGCAGAGCAAGCCTCCCTCGCACGCTTGGAGCGGCGCAGTGCGCACACGGGACACGTACCATGCACCCTGAGCAGCTGATTTTACAAAAACGACCCGAATTCCTCCGAAGAGAGCTCTGCATCTTCATCCAGGGCTACTTCTATACCAGATTTCGCCATTCAAACCCTAGTGCTCCACTTACACAGGATATAAGTTTTTTATTTGCTTTAATATCCCTCCTGCTTTTTTTGTGAGCCATAAAGGAGCTGAATAGCTCAAAGTTTGAAGTCCAAATATGAAATTAGAAATTTTAGGTCTCTGGAAAAAATAATACCTGCCCTGCACCTATAGTCACTGCACTTAACACAGTTGCCAGTTTCTGAAAGTTGTTTTAATCTGAGAGTCATCGACACGTGGACTGACTTATGAACACACATGCAAGAAGTATGTTTTCACAAAGAAAGTGCATCATAATTACATGTTGGTATATGGTTTTGGGCTTATTTCATTTGTGAGATATCATGAGGTTTGTTTCAATAATGTGCTGTTTTATTTTTAAAGCAGTTCTGGTCACGATGACACACTCACTACTGTTGGAGATCACCTTGCAGGTCAGCCTTTTTCATACAGGACGATATCATTCCTATTTTAAGTTTTTCATCTAGCCAAACTTACACATTGAAGGAAGAACCTCATTACCTAATGGTCTAGTTATACTGTGCTAACCGGTTTCTCAAAATTAGATCTCGACTTCCTTGTAACAGGGACTTTTACCCGAATCAGTCATAGTTTTAACATAAATGAGAGCAAATATGTTCCTGTCATCAGTCCTTTGAGCTTGTCCATTAAATCTGAACAACCCTTTCTTGTTTTTAATAGGCAAATATCTAAAGGCACATGTAATCACAAGGAAATAATGGAAATATTTGTCACAGAAATTTCCCGTCCTTTCCTGTTGAATGCAATACGTGAACTGCAGATGCTGTAATGGTTCTTGTGCATGAAGCCATACATATAGAAACGTGCGTATACATACATATACACGCTTATTACGCTTACATATGACTGCATATAAAAATGTATGTACATGCACGCACTTCCCCACACCTGAAGGGAGCACAGAGGACCCGCTAAGGACACGGGCATTTGCTGTTCATCAGTCCTCAAACAGCAACTGTTCTTACAAACCCGGGCTCATATCTGCGTTTGAGAGGTCTGTAAATAATACACTGCTAAGTTTTAATCCTATCTTCCCCACTCTGACATGTATTTTGTATTAAAATGACAGTTATATAAGGCTGAATTGAGGTTGCTTTTTAATATTACATTAACGCTATTTACCACGTGCAGTGTTAATCCCCCTTTGAAAAGGAAGCATATTAGCAATTCCGAAAGCTTATGTTACCATAGCGATAGTCTGTCACTGTGAAATATTTATATAATGTCTAACGTCCTCACTATGCAACAGCCATCTTCTAAACTGTACTCCCTACTTATCCCGCGCGTGACGCTTCCTCTCCGTCCCGTGTGACGGCGCAGCGCAAAGCGCCCGCGCGGTGCCTAACTCGCCACGCAACCCCGAAACATCTCACGGCGTGCAGCCCTACCCGCACCCATGTTCCCTACGCCTGCGGGGGCACTAAGGTCCGAAGGGCTGGTCTGCACCTCGCGCTGCCGGCGCACGTCCAGCGAGCGGTTTATACGCCATTCTGCTCCCAAATATGTGACAGGTAGCCTAAAAGCTTTCCTGTTGAGTTAAATTCTACTGAAATTAGGCTACGCAGATTTTCCAAATTCAGATGTAGGTCTTGCAAGCCACCTGCTGGCAGCAGGGCACAGGATTTCTGAATATAGACAGGCAGGTGGGTGAGGTTTAACGTGACGCCGGCTTACCTGGCTTCCTCTCCTCAACGTTATCCCGCTCTTAGATCTCAGTGCTTGCAGCTCTTTACAAAAGGCCGTTCCCTAAACAGGGCTTACCAAGACCAAAACGGTGTCTCCACCCCAAAAATAAATTACTCTGTGCGTCTCCTCCTGGTGAGGGGACGCTTTCGCACGCCACCCGACGCAGGGCTGCCCGTCACTTACTTTGATGTGCTCATGCAGCTGGGCCTCGTGCTGCCGGGAGAGCTGCTCGTGCTGCCGCTGGAACTCGGCGATGAGGATCTGTCTTTGGATCTGCTGTTTCTGCTTCAGCGCCAGGAGCTCCTGCTGGAGCTGCTGTTCTCGCAGCGTCGGCTCCGTCACAGGCATGGAAAACTGGTGGTCCAAGCGCAGGTCCATCGGGACTGAAGTCGGTGCAACTTGCAAGGGCAGTGCTGTGGTCACATCAACTGCAAATATGAAGAGACAACAGCAGAGATGAATTTATTCCTCGTTCACACAGGGGTACCGTATAGTTTTTATACAGGGCCCAGCAAAGACCTTGAGGAACCAATCAAGAACACCACCATTAGCCTCCCACCATTTTTAAATGGTAAAAAAGCACTACGGGAATTCAGAGTTCAAGCATTCTTCCTCCAGCCGCCACCTCCTACAAAAACGTGCATTTTCTAACAGCGAAGGACTTCAACACATCGCACATGACCCCTTCCAATACCATTCCGATACCAGTCCGTATGTTCAAAACCCAAACTCCGTTCCAGTCTTCTAGCATCACATGAAATGAGAAGGATAAAGATTAATCTAAGACTTCACAGAAAGGATCAATCTTGACTTATGACGGACCAAATGAGGGCGTCGGGAACACGAGGGTCCCACTTTAAAAAACTTACGCAGAAAAACGCTATGCGCTTTATCCTTTATAACAAGTTTTGGGAAGGAGCTTAGCCAAAAGCAAACGGGTAGCGAAGTAGCTAAGAAAAATTCTTAAGTGCTTCGGTGACAGACCGAATTTGCTTCCACCAGGAAGGCACAAACGCATCTCGCAGGTAGCGATAGGGAGCAGGTGCCGCAGTGGTGACGATGCAAAGACTTGCCTCTGTCAAACTCCAAGCGCGATAAACCTGAAGCACAAGCAAGGCTGCAGCAGAGAATGATAACGTGTACCAAGAGGACCTGTAACTCAGCATCATCGTAAGAGATGCATGCTAGGAGAAGACGAAAGGGAAAACTATCACCTTGATTGTCTGTGTAGTAAAGATCAGTTCTTTGCTCACAGAAAAAGCACCTCCCTGAAGACAACGGGCTTCTGGTAAAAAAGGGCAGCAACGGACATCTACAAAAAATACCTTTGCAATAACAGAACTCGGCTTGTTTCGGCTAAAAAAAAAAAAAAAAAAAAATACTGCCATCCCATGAATGACTAAAATTTCTAAATTCCACCTGAATGACAGTTCTGCTTTCCACATGTACCCCGTACTTCTGCCACCTTTAATGCCTCTCTCTACAGAGCAATCACTCAATAACCCTTCTGGTACCTTTGACCATCATCTGCAGAAAAAAAAGAGGCAAACCCTTCAAAAACACTGAGCTTCAACAAAATTAGAAAGTAAAGGGTTGAGGTTTTTATTTTACCTAGTCTTTTCTTTTTTAATATTTAAGAGGTGTTTGCGCAAGGTTGGGAGGGAGCGTCAGCTGGATCAGTTGCACATCTGCTAAGACTCGTGAAAGGGGAAGGCTGTGGGATCTCACGGGGGTAGAGATGCCGCCCACCTACAAAACCATCGGTACAAGCCACCACGAGGCCAGCCCCAGCAGGACAGACTTCCTGCCAAAGCAAAAACACAGGCAGTTTTACTATGCAAAAGCTGATTTCTCCCTGCCTACAAATAAATCAGCTGGTGAAATAAATCCAGTTCAAAAGGAAAAAGCATGGAAAACGTTTAGGAACCACAAAAGGCTTGAGGAAGAGTTTTACTAAGACGGACCGCCAGCCTCCACCACCTGTATGTCACCTGTGAAAATAGTACTTGAAAAGGAACTTTCATTTTATCCAAAATTAAACTCGTATTTCACTCCAAGCCTGATCATTAAACCCTAGGTCCGACTGCAGCCACCTCCTCAAGGACGTGAGACAGGAGCGCAGGACAAGTTGACTCTGTCCTTCCAAGCAGCACGTCCTTGGAGGTCACTTGAAATCAACTGTAAGTCGTTGGGAATAAACGAGGACCCTGTGCCGAGCGTGGCACGCAGCCCCAGTCACACAAGCCACATCACCGTCACCCTTCTGTGCCATCCCCCGGAGAGAGCCAGCGTGACACCCAGCAAACGCCCACACGTAACCTCTCTCAGGGCATTGGTATCATCAGTCCCAGAGAAAGAGTTTCACCAGGGTTTTCCCCAAACGTGATCCATTTCTTTATTTTTGCCAGTAATTGAGAAATGTGTAAGAAATCGATGCTGGTAAAATCTGAAGCTAAACGAAGCATAGAGGCACAGGAAAATAAAACTGTAAAAAAAGTAAAATAGTGGAGTAATTCAGAAAAATCTGGGGTGTTTTGTAAGTTGGCCCCACGTAAACCAAAATTAACTGCCCTGCTGCCAAGGGCAAGGCCATAACGCAGGGACAGGGACCACCGGAAAAGCAACTCCATCCCAGACGGCAGCTCCTTGGAAAGGGGGACACTGAACAAAGCGGTGGGGTTTTAAAAAGCACAGCCAGGCCAACGCTGCTGGGGCTGAAGGCAGAAAACAAAACCAGAATCACGTACCAAGAGATGAATGTAGACATTCTGCTCGGTCTACACAAGACCAATTCCAGGGAGAACGTCATCGCCTCTTCAAAACCAGAGAAATATAGTTTAGTAGAGAAATATAGCTTCGTGTAGGAAATGGAAAGCACAGTAGAAAAAAAAAAACAACAAACCCCAAACCATTGCTTTTATTTGAAAATAAACGTGCAAAAAAAAGGGGGGAGGACGCTACAGAGAGAAAATTATCTGAGCGGAGTTTCTTAACACTTCTGGAGAAGAGGGGTCGTGGTTTTGCGTACCCCACAGCCGGCAGCCCCGCGTGCCCAGGCGCTCCCCCGAGGCTGGGAACGCAACGCTACCCACCAGCCCCGCCACGCCGCCCCTCCTGCCCAGCACCTATAGGGACCTATAGGGTGCAGGGGCCGCCTCCGTCACACACGTCCCCCCCAAAGCTGCAGGAGCCGCGTCCTTCCCCCTCCCTGCGCTCCCCTTGTGCCGGGGAGGAGGAGACTTTTTTTTTTTTTTTTTGGATGGAAACATTTTCTGCAAAAGGTCACATTACTGGAAGTGTTGCTATTTTTCAACCCACAAGCTCTTCCCTCCACTTCCCTATTGTTTTCCTTCCTGTGGCCTTTTCTCCGCTCCCCTCTCTCCCCCGCAGGACCAGAGCCGGGATTCCTCGCTGCGGGTCGCCGAGCCAGGGATTTCGGGGAGAACGCCACGCTCTCTCCCGTAGGTAACCGTTCAAACCCACCTAAAAACCACGTTCCGAAGCCCTCCTCGGGAACGGCTGACGGTCTCCTACATGGTCGGCACCGCGGGCAGCCCCTTCCCATTCCTGCCCACGGAGCATCCCTATGGCAACTGCTGCAGCCGCTCGTGGAGGAAAAACCCTTCCTCCGTTTTCCCCGCGCGCGAGTGGGAGCCGCCAGCTCAGAGCTGGCCGTGCGGAGGCTTTCTCGTTTCACGGACTATCGCTTCAGAAGCTTCTCCTCTCAGATGCGAGGCTTGAAATTAGACCCAGGTTTGCCAGGATTTCAGAGTGACAGAAGGACATTTTGGATTCCTCGGGCACTGCTCGAGCTCGGGCAACCCCGTAACAGCCCTATATCTATACGGTACCTGCGCCAGCAGCACGGTGTATGGGCCAAGAGGTGCAACCTGAACCCATCACCTGTCCCAAGGACTGTGGGAAACAGGACGTGTCCTGGAAAAGCACAAGAGAAAAGTTTCCAGGCCAGCAAAAATCCCAGTGGTGTGTTGGATCTTTATAGAGACTGGGGAGGAAATTAAAAAGAAAAAAAAAGTCCCAATGCAAACTAGGTATTTGCAGCTATTTGGTCGAAACCAAAAAGAACACCCCAAAAGCAACCCACCTTCGAGAACACGATGCGCCGTGGCTGTCAAGAACCCAACGCACCCGCCCGCATACGGACAGTATATCCTGAGCACTGCTAATGCAATCGCTGTACGTTACGAACGACACGCAGCGATTAGTCCTGGCATAGCAGCGTTTTTATCGCGTGGCAAACCTGGAGGAACTCCACGGGCTGCCGCGCCATTTCACAGCTTTTCCCAGCCTTAGGTCCACTTTCAAAAGAAGCCCGAACAGAATCGTACAACCCAGCTTGGTCTTACCCCACCGAATCAGACCTATAGGCATCATCCAACGTAAGGACGTAGACACGTCTGACCATCACCAACGCACGGAGTCCACGTGGAAAAGATGTCCTGGCAAGCGTTGGGTACGGAGACGAGCAGAGCGCTGCTGGAGCTCCCCTACTATGCCCTCCCCCCCAAATTTATAGACAAATACCCCAGAGCTCCAAAACTCCCCAAGGATCATCTTGAGTATGATTTAACACAACTTTATAGCCCCCGAGGCTCCAGGAGAGCTCGAAACAGTTAATCCTAGAGGATCAAACCCGGTGAGTCAGTAAACCAAACAGCGCAGCGGGCTCTGTGAATCATAAGCCTTTTAAATGCGTTGACTATTTTTACGTCCGGCCAAAGATTTCTGAGCACCTGGCAATAACGTCTCCCATCTTTTATACACGTGGACTAAAGGTCAGCGTTACTAATAACGAGGAAGCAGTCACTCGCTCCCGCTTACCCAGTCTCCACGTAAATCTGTTTATCTTCACTACAGCTCACTCAATTTGTTAACGCTGTTTAGGCTAAATGCGATTTCCCTTGAAACCCGCGTGCGTTTCTCTACACACACCTTTACGATCCAAACGCCGCGTTTCCTAAAAGTGGAAGACAAAAGCTTTCACCACATTAAAATAAATCCAATTTCAGCCAGAAGGAACACACTACTCCTCGTGATAATGAATGACTCCTGCTTTACTCCCTAGAAAGAGCCTTAAAACTCGAGGAACCTCCCATTTCCCATCCGAAGGGTCTCATCCCCCCCGAAACGCCCGACGCACGGGGCGCCAGCTGCAGAGATCGCGACCACAATTCCCATTCAGAGTCCCGGCGGAGGCTGCGTCATCCCCGACTCGTACTATTTCAGTCTCAAAAAACCCCCTATTTGAAATGCCATGAGCTCCCCACAGAAGCGGCGAGTGCTTCTGACCTACGGAGCCCTCCCGAAAACAATAAAACCTTCTCCGCTTAATGAACACATCATCAAAACAAAAAGGCCTGTATTCTTATGAATATTTTATGGTAGACTAGAAAATTGCTTTTATAGGTTCTGCCTTGAGAACATATTAATACAATCAGATTCATGACGTTAGCAAAAGCACAAAGACTATATTCAGAGTTTTAATGAGAGATGCCAAACCCATGAATTAGAAGACAAGATCGCGATTATGAATAATAAACTATCTCATGTTCTGCCTGCCTTTTCCTTCCCTGGAGGAACAGAAGGAGAAAACAGGAGGAATATTTTTTTTTTTTTTTTAACCTAGGCATAGAGGGATTTTTTTCACAGTCAAGTTACCATTGTTTTTATACCAAGTTAGAAACACTCCGCTGGTTTTTTTTTTTCCCCTCCCAAAATAAATAAAACATGGCTATGCATCAAAGCCTGCCTGTGTGTTGTACGTTAATTAAGACCTAAAGCATTCTAGTCCCCATCGATCGCCGGCACAGGGCGGCCTCGTGGTTGAGGCTGTAAATTTGACGTCTCGCAGCTTGCCCGTACCGCCGCTGAGTGGAAGTCATCTTAAATACATTTCAGTCATTAAACACACTCGCTGTAAACAAACTGATAATCTCAAACCTGAAAGCAAGGGTACGTTTTCTACCAAAAAAATGCTTGACATTAAAATCATTTCACATAAAGGCTGCAGAGAAACACGTTACCAGATCAGTCATATGTTGAGTTTCTTCCATGCTCCAAAAAGGAAAATAACTTCTCTACAAGTACTGAGCATTTTGGATGGGATTAGGGGAAGGTGACACTACCTAACTATGTGCACACACGTTTAAATAAAACTAACAGTAACTAACTTCCAGTTCTCTGATACAGCATTTTCAGGCAAGCCCTTAAAGGACGAAAATATAGAAGGATTCGGTCCTGAAAACACACTAAAACGTATGTTAAACCAAAATTTCAGTGTAAGACATATACGAGATATTTGAAGCAAAGATTTAAATTCAGTCTCGTTTCAGCATAACCTTTACTTAAGCTGACCTTCAAGATTATTTCTCAACCTATTTTGTGTAAAAAAAAAAAATCAAAAGCCGTTGCCACAATGATTATCTTTTTTTTTTTCTTTTTATTTAAGCGGCACAGAAAACTGCCCCTCTCACATTTTAAGACATCACCTTCAGATGGCGAGTGCATGAAACGTCTTCCCCGAGACCCCCTCCCACCAGCACAGAGAGAGACCCCGAGCTGACAGAGCTCCTTCCCAGCCGCCCTGCTCCTCCTTCACTCGGCAATTCCCTTCGGCTTGACGGGAGAAACCGCATCAGCCTCCCCAAATGTGCTGCGAAACGCTGGCGACGAGCGGCTGGTCAAGGCGGGAGGAAGAAAAGCAGAATCCCCCCGCCAGCCCCAATAGTGTATAAAGTTGGGACATACCACCACGTGTCTGGGGCAGAGCGAGCTTAGGAGACGGAGCGCACAAGCCCCCGATAAAAGCGCGTTTCAGCTCCCACAGTAACTCTATAGTCCCTGGTGCCTTTCCAAATGGCTGCACACCAGGGAGGGGACGCTCCTCCGGCCGGCTGCGGCTGAGCCTCCCCGGCCAGGGCTTTCCAGAAACCATTGACTCAGCTTCTCCCCCCGCTCCCCATCTCCCGTCCTCTCCGGACTCGCGCTTTATTTCTAACTAATGAGTTCGCTTTCTAATTACTGGCGTGCAAGCGTTGCCCTCCAGACAGATTCTGCCAACAGCGGCACGTCAGCCTTCCAGCACACACACAGCCACAAAAATAATACAACCCCCGGAGCACGCGCTCAGCATCCCCAAGCTCTCGGCTGCCGCCGTCGCAGACAGCCCCATCCCGCCGCGCTGAACCAGCGCCATCCCGGCACGGAGCAGGCATGTGCGTGGACCTCCCCCTCCCAGCATTATTTTCAGCTGCTTTCATCCCCGGGCAGAAGCAAAAAAATCATGTGTTTATTCCATTGATTTTATTCCCTGGGGGCTGCCCCTGCTCTCTGGCAACAGCTTTTGATTTTTAAAAAGATTTCCTATATTTTGCAAAGCCTTCGGGCACCGGGTCATCGCCAGCAGAAACGACTTTGGCGCGCCAGGAGCACGGCGCTTGCAGCAGACACGCTTCAAAGCCACGAAACGCCGTTTTCTAAAACCCACCGCACTAATTTTGCTTGAAATCAGCCCGGAAAGGAGGCGAGGAGCGACCGCTCGCTTCGAGCGCAGCCGAGGGAGCGTTCACGGCGGCTTATTCTGGACGGAAGACTTGTGTTATTTGAGAGGCGAGTCCCCTCCTGCCGGGAACCGCCTGCTCTGCCCGCGCGGTGCCGGCAGCAGTGGGCAGCGGTGCCGGCAGCAGCGCCGGCGTCCCCTCCGCCAGCCCGCGCGGTGCTGGGCAGCCGAGGCACTCTTTCCCGGCGGGGCTTCCACTTCCGAAAAACATCAAAACTCGCCGAAACACTAAGAGATGGTGAGATCAGAGCTATTAATAGAAACAAGCTACTGCAGTATCTGACTGCAGTGCCAGGATAAAAGAAGGGTATTTTGTGTGCAAAGCGGAGCGATGCGGACGAGGACACGGCGCAGCACCCTCGGAGAGCCTGATTTAGCTGGCTGTAATCTACAGCACACTAGACGCCCCAAATATAGGCAGAAATTATATAGGTGAGGGGGAAAAAAACCCACAAACAACCCACATTACCATCGATACGCAGCTTATTCTCTTGAAAAAGGCTTCACCAGGCTGTGCTAGGGGAGCCATCCCTCGCAAGCGGGCCGGTCAGCACACGCAGCCGCCGGTGTTTTCGCACATCCTGCTGACGGAGCCGCGTGGGTGAAGGCAAACGCAGCCTGGATCCTTCCTCGGTGCACGAGCGAGGAGTAAACAGCAGCTGAGGTTTCCTACAAGCACCACACATGCTGCAGTTCAGCAAGGGCTGGAGTCATTCCCCGCTATGAGAACATTTCACGCGGCATGAATGGGAACCAAAATTAATCATCCCATCACCCACCGAAACACATCGTGAGGCACCGCGCCGTAGGCAACAGATGGAGCTGTAAATGTCACTCACTCATTCATCGCAAAGAAACTTTTTGCTGATTACTACTGAGACCTGAAGACATAATAAGGGCGCAGTGATTCTGGATTTCTAGAACCAGGTTTTTTTGGTCCTAATGCCTTCCCCAAAAAGATCTCATTAGCATTTATTAGAAACCTATGAGAGATCTACGCACAAAGTTTTATTCACGACAATAAGAAAATCAGAACTTGAAGAGCAGCCAACTTATCCTACTTTCCCCATCTTAGGTTTAAGACATTAAAAAATGTCCCTTTACTCAGAGAAGAAAAAAACCACCAAATTACATCAACAAGAGACAGAAAATAACATTTTACACTGTTTTCCTGCATGCAGCCTCAGAGCAGTACTTCAGAGTTTGGAAAAATATAAACTTTCATGGCTAAATATCTAGTTCTTACAAACCAGCTGCATTTCTGATGGTCCCATCTAAACTACTGCAAAAGACTCCAACACTCTTGACCGGTGGCTGCAGAACCACCCCGATCTCCTGAGCACCTTCAGCATCGTGTCCTGCCGCAGCAGGAAAGCCCAACACTTCACAAATGAAACAGAGCACTGCCAAATACGCAACATAAAATAGATAAACCTTTAACAAGAATGCAAAGAGTTCATGTCACGGCGCCTGTGAGAAGGCCAGGAATTAAAACTTGATTGCACAGATGTCTCCAGCAGATGAGCCTGTGCAGGACAGAGGAGCTCCAAAGGGAGACACTCAAGTTTCACCACCTCCTTTCCAATCATTATCCTACTCCGTCTTGTTTTAATCAACAACTTCTTTAACAAACGAGCGTCTTGGATGATGCCAGAGCTTTTACTGCAATTAAAGATAATGGAATCAAGAGTCAGCTTGGACTACTTGTCACTTTAGACTTCATATGACTGTGGCAAGCTTCTCCTTGTATGTTTTCCTTGGGCTTTCCTTGCATGCTGGGGGGATAGCTAACCAAAATCCACCTGAGTTTCCACAGGCAAAAATGTCTAAATAAATAACAACAAAAACCAGAAGCAAAACAAAAAATATATATCCCTTCTTAAAAAGCATTCCTGGGAAGCTAATTTCACCTGACTCCTTGTTTCAAGCATTACCCGGCAACTGAACCTCTTTGATCCATCTGTCTCGCTGTTGGTACAAGAAGCTCCTCACCTTACCAGATACCCAAGTCAAAGAGGCAGGCTGAAGGAAGATCTGATATAGTTCTGAAGAGACAAACCCACATGGATTTCTCATATGCTTCTCTCCAGTCTCACTATGAACCTCCTTCAAGGGAAAGTGATACCTTAGAAAAGAGAATTAAACATGGAGGAGACAGAGCAGGAGCCTGCAAGTCTCATCCTGAGATTATGCATGAAAAAATCCCCATGAGGGGGAAAAAAAAAAATAAATTTACCCAGCTAGATATCCATGGGTGAGTTTGAGGGATACACAGCAAAGGTGGGTTCCACGAAGGCCTGGACCTTCTTACGGGGTTCTCTCTGGAGCCGGGCAAACCGATGACCTCTGCATTGGCAAGAAGAAAAGCCAGCAGACAAACCAGCAAGGCAGCAGGAGTGCCAAGAGTTAAACAGTGAACTTTCAGGAGGACAGCAGACATCACATCTCCTCCTCGTTCGGATGCATCGAGGAAGAACTGTTTTCCCATTACAACTCCCGTCAAAGCACAGCGGTGCCATTCACGTAGATGGAAGGGATCCTGAGGCAGAGTGGGCAAGGTGATGCGATGAGAACCGAAGCGAAGGTTCGCTTGCAAGGAGAGATGGTGCCAGCTGGTAAAGCGCCAGGCCATTTGAAAGGAAGTTGTGTGATAAAAGCAGTTACGGCTACGAGGAAATGCTGTCAGCTACCTAACGACATTGAGAGGAGCTGGGAGATCAAAGTCACCTACCCACTGCTGAGAAGGAAGGCTGGTCCTCTGCCAAAGCCACATGGAGAACCCGCGGCCAGCCCCTGCTCTCCCGCGCCCGCTCCATCCTACCGGCTTGCGAGGCGAAGGAAGGGAATCGGTGTTGTTAAAAGGGGAAGAAGCAGCAGCAAACACAAACACAAGTTGCCGAAGGCAGGTCTGGGCACCGCCGAGGAAAACCGCACGGCAGAGCGGAGGCAGAACGGGAGCTTTAACAACAGCTCAAGATCTAATGTACCAATTTGGTTAGAAATCAAGCCATGGTATGTTAACTCTCTAAGATCAAAGGAGAAGGTGAAACAAAATTCTTAGGAACTACCTGTCCTGCAGTATGTGCTATAATTTTACTAAAAAGACATATTCTGGTCATTTTAAACAGCAAATGAATGAATGGTTATTAATAACAGGTTAGTCAACTCATTTCTGCCACCAGTCAAGTGACTCCCAGCTGTACGAAAAGCCCCAAAATGTACAACGCAATCTCCTCCGCCATGAAAGAATTAAAAAAAAAAAATATGTAAAAGCAGCAAACCCGGCACCTCAATAGCAAACTGTAATAGGGGAGCGTTCAGCAGCTCTCAAAAAATCTCATGGATTGCTCAAAGGCTGCAGTGTTTTCAGCAGTTTATTAGAAAACCAGACCCTGGTCCAAGAAGAGAAGCATACGTTCAAATGGGCAAGTAGCCCACAGCTTTCTGTAGTCCCGTCTCTCAGGGCTTTAGCTTCCAAATAACCCATATACTTGGGTCCCTCAGCTGCATGAGGACCCGGGATGTTACTTGTTATCCATCCGAAATGATTAAGATGCATAGGGGAAAAAAACCCGCTATTTTAAGAGAATGTTAAACACAAGTAGTTTTCTAGAGAAATTCAGATAACCTCAAAATATTCAGATTCCATGAGAGCACAGAGAAATTACACTAAAGCAGTTTCTTATTTCTGCGAAACATGCAGGTGTTGCACTTCAGATCCTTAACACAAACACTATGAAACACATGCCTGAGTTAAGATTTCTATTAAAAACCTCAACTCTTCTTTTTTTAAAGCTGCATCAAAGTGAACATACCAAAACATAGCAGGGTGGTAAAGGACCGGGAATAATTACAAAACCCTTTTCTTAAGGAAGCCCATCAGTATCGACGTGGGCTAAGAGGAAGAATCAGCCTTTCCACTGCCAGTACCCAAACCCTAAAGGACGATGGCAGATTTTCCCTGCGTCCCCCATCCTAGCAGTACTCCGTGCACAATAAGGTTTCCCAACGTCAGAGTGATGATTCTCACTCAAAGCAAGCTTTTTCTTGGCATTTATGCCCAAACCACTGACATCAGCACGGCCTTTTAAATACAGAATAACTCAGCACTTACTCTGCTGAAAATATCCCAGTCTGAAGACCAGAACATCATTTTCTGTTATCAGTATTGGACAGGCACTTGTTCCCACACATGTGGAGAGCCAGAGCAACGTAGGGATGAGTTTTAACACGTGAGTTTTAACATAACAGTTCCACTACAACGCAATAATTAAGACCCACATTTAATTATAACAGTTTTACATGCTTTCACAAGGAATAATTTTTTCTTTGAAACCCACTCTAAACCAGCCTTCTTAAAGAAGAAGCAGTGTAATAAGAAACCTCTATGAATGAACTTATTCTTTTAAAAGGACAACTTAATTTCGTTACTACAAGCTTCTAGAGTTCAAGTTCTATTTTTTTTTATTAAAGGATATAGGCTAGTTGGTTGCTCGCTGTGTCTGTTAAGTAGCTTCACAAACCACCTGTTGAGCAGCATTTCAGAAGGTGGCAAGACGACCGCCGCCACTGCCTGCCCATCCAATGCGCGCAAGTCCTTACGCAACCAGTTGCAACTGAAAGGTCCCTGACACTGAGAACATTTGAATTTAGCAAAAGGTTGCTTATATAAATGGTAGGTCAAGCAGTTAAAATAGCCATCTCCCACTTTTCCCAGCATCAACCAAAGGTGAGCACAAGATGGCTATTTTCCCCCTCCCCAAAGACTCCTTCAGCTAGAGTAAGGAGCACTGCTACCAAACACTAACATGTTAAAGCGAGGAAAAATTAAATGTATGCTTTCTAAGGCCCATGAGAATATTTTGCCTAAAAATTGCCTTTGTCCCCTCCCTGCATCCTTATTATATTGGATGACCTACCCCAACTGAAGAGCAATGACCACGATACTCCTGTGCCCCCCCAGGGCTCTGTAGAGAAGATGGAAGAGGACAGTCAGTCGGTGTTCCCCTACTCCAATGTGTGCTGCCAGAGAAACAGCACATCCTTTTCCAAAGAAGGGTGCGTGAACAAGGACGAACACCCACACAAGTTCCCCCTTCCTCTCATATTTCCTTCATCATACTTTTACCACCTTCTCTGTGGCATCCATCACTCTCAAAAGTCTCGACAGCGTGCACAGAAAAGTAGAAAGATGGGCATCAGTTGGGTACAAAAGTTAAAAACTCACCTTTATTTTGACCCCGCCATTGGAAATTACCCAACTGAGCAGCATCCAAGCTGAAGACAAGTTATTCACAGCTGTATAAAATTTGGGTTACATTACATCTACATGACATCTACTACAAACGAAGCAAGAGGTGAGCAAGTCTTCTCTCACTGCCCCAATGAGTAAGACAATTCTGATTTTTGTCGCTTAAAAATGCAAGCGAGTCCTTTAGTGTCAAACTCCATTTAATTGTAGGTCATGCCAAAATGGTGTTTTTACTAAAAGAAACATGATCTTGATATAATTAACTACAAACACCATCATAGCTAAACTTGGATTCTGTCAAAACACTTCCACAAGGAGTTATTTTTTTCTTCCGTAGGAAAGGTCAGGAGGTTTTCTCACCATGTTCATCTAGGTAAGTTGCTTCCTTAAAACAAACCTTTAATGCTAAAGCATCTCCTTCACTGCCTGTTGCTCTTTGGAGAATAAAATGCCCCGCTGCTTGGAGATCTGGATTTCGGCACGAGCTCCTGCGCAGCACCCAGCCTGACGGCAGGTCCGTGGAGGAGCGCGTATGCCAGCAAACATAAAACCGAAATCCCGGCGTGCAGCTAAAGAATTTCAAAAGTGGTAACACCAATTATAAAGGGTGGCACAGTCTCAGTGAACTAAATACTCTAATTTATGAAATTTTAAGTGTGGTATCTAGCGTAAGCCAGGCTGATCAAAGCACAGGGAAGACATCAATGAGTCTGGGAACCCGCAGCTGAGTTCTTGACCGGAACATGCAGAGCACAGACTCTTGCATAGGGCCCTCCCCTTGAGGGCAGGCATTGCTCACGGGCCCCACGCCGTGTTCACATTTCAGCTCCGCATCAGACGACCAGCAATCAGATGGCTTCTCTGGGGCAACTACTTCAGACTGCAAAACCTGGACCTAACTACAGGATTGTGGCAAATTAAGTGATGCCTACCTACTTACGTGGTAGGCTACAACTCTGCTCCAGTTATGTTCAGGCAACAAACTCCTCTGCCTAGGGGTTGACTGCAGCCTGATTCTTCCACAAAAAGAAACGGGATGCTGTGAGAAGCCCAAAGGTGAGAGACTTAAAATATATATATGAGGACAGAGATTCTATATGTATCCTTACCTAAAATAAAATAACGATAACTGACTTTACAGAGCACTTGAGGAAGATAAAAGACTTTGGAAAGGACCTGAAGACGGTTCAGTGATTCAGCTGACTGAGGCTCAAGAGGACACTTGGTTATGAAGGGAAAATACAGACAAAAGGCATTCAGAAAACTGGAAGAAAGAGGGAAAAAGGACATCCAGTCAAGCATCTGAGGAACAACTGCAGGAGGTGAGCTGAAGAGGAAAGCTTTTAGAAGTGAGTTTAAGAAGGTTAAAGCTGATTTAGTGATAACTAGAGACAAGCAGAGATTGAAATGATTTGCCTATCTCTTCCCTGAAATAGTACACACCCTTCTTGTTATCAAGAAATGAGGCTACAAATCAACGTCAGTGGGACATCCATTTTTTGCATTAGGGTTGCTTCCAGAAGCCCCATACTGGGCTCCCACATTTGTGCTAGACACCGAAATGCACGGCTGGAGCCAGCAAAGCTCTGGAATGCTTCTCAGCTGAAGACAAAAGGCTTCAGGGAGGAAGATGAGGTTGACCATGAGGCAGAACTTGCACCATCTCCCTTCACATCCCCTTTTACTTTAAAGGTTTGGAGAAGGATTAGTGTGAAACCCCCCATCCATTTGCCATCATTTGGAAAAAAAAAAAAAAATAAAAAGAGGAGCCAGGGTGGCAGAAGAGCAAAGGCTGGATCTGAGCATGGAAGGTACCAGCCTGAAGCAGGAGGCAAAGGGCACATAAGCAAGACCGGTTGAGGAAAACCAGAGCAACACAGTGACTTTGTGGCTATGGCAAGACTTTTCCAGTAATTTCAACCTGTGGTGTGACCAGCATTAAGCACAACCCAGGTAAATCCCAGATCAGCAGCAGAAATTTTACCAGGTGCCAGCTGTTTTCTGCATGACTTCTCCCACTACTCTGAGCAAAACCATCAGTGGTTGGAGTTGTGCCTTGCCAGACCCCAGCCGGCATGACAGCACCCAAAACCCCATCTTTGGATTTAAGAAATGGAGAAGGTAACGGTCTTCTGCGTGCGTTCTCAAACTCAGCATCTTTATTGGTAAGGATTGTGAACGGCATCAAATCTGGAACATTAACAGAAGGCCACCTCTCTTCAGATCAGGGAACGCACAAAGGACCATAGGGATGATGTAGCCCCTTAATGTCTGTCTTCAGACCCCATATTTCTTTTCATAGCACTCCACGATAACTGAAACGCAACGAAAATGGGACATTCTGTTCTTGCATGCACTTCAACATTCCTATACCAAGAATTGTTTCAAAGAAGGTATCCATGGCTAAACAGATAATCACTACTAAAATCAAAACCTTTTTTTGATAAAATTCTTCTTTGATACCAATACACAATCAATCCCTTCCCCATAAAGCAAATCTCATTTTACACAAATAGTATTTAATTTTTAGGCCACTTTAATGGAGGACTGTGTTTTCTACAGCTTTATCCCTCAAGCGTATAAAACTCATTCTTACCAGATGTTTTTCAAGAAATGTTAGAAACCCATTTGCATACAATCGCTTTTTTCTAATTTTTCTTTTATGCAACACAAAGTTGTAAAAAACTTTCTGCTGAAGAGGCAAAGAGCACCTCTGCAAGTTGCATGAGACCTTGCTTAGGTCATTGTACCTGTTGCCTTTGTAGTGCCATTCTGTTTTAAAGCTACCAACGCCATAGGTTTTTTTTTCTAAAATACAACAAGCTACGGAAAACATTAAGTCAGGAACTTCTTCTCTCATTTAGAGTATCTATTTTATAAAATTACTTCCCCTTAATGCGTAGTTGCCTTAGTGTGCTAAGTCATTTAAAGGAATTCTGAACTTAAGGTGATTTTTTTTTCTTACGGAGTACAGAATTTACCCAATAAAATGTATACCCAAAAGATTACAGAAACAAGTCATCCTTGCAAGGAAAGACAGACCATTTGAAATATTCATAAAACACAACAACATGTGTGAAAACAAACTGCTTAGCTCTCTTTAGAGCATCATCCTCTGAAAAAAGCAATTTTCGTTCATAAACACTAAAAATAGAGAGAGGGCATAAAGGGAATTTTACTCCTTAATAGCGCTGATAAAAACTTACCGTTCCAGTAATTGGTTTCTAAGACGTGTGTTGACGAACTGGAACGACTGCAGAGAAAGGCCACGGCGGCTGGAGGATGGCGGGGAACACAGCACCATGAAGGACGTCAGCTGGCAGCGCCCACCAAAACTGCAAAGCCCGCGGGTTACCGCGGGTAAGCGCCAGCGAAGAGCAGATACCAGGTGCTCATGGGCTCCAAGGCTGCGGTAAAAAGCTCGTCCTTCAGCTGTGAGAAGCAACTTTGCATGAGGCCAAGCTAATTGCCGAGACGATTAAGGGCCACACTAACCACCGAGAGAAGTCGTGGGTCTTCCCCCTCTCAGTTCACAACTCTGCCTCGCCGGCCGATCTCTGGCAAAACACAAGGCACCGACCTAAATGCTTCTGGGTGGCATTTCGCTTAAAACACAGCGGAACGCCAGGCAGGGCGAGCTAATGGTGTTTGGCGAGAGGCCGCTTGTGTACAGGCGTCGCTGCCAGACGAACCCCCGACCACGCGCCTCCTGATGTGGAAGCCCACGCCTGGAGGCCGCACAAAGCTCTCGTGCCCCATGGGAGGCGAAGCTGACGAAAGCCCCTCCGCGCTCCCAGCTGACCAGCCGAAGGAGCCAGCCCAAAGAATAGCGCTTACCATTTCCGAAACACCACAGTTACCATGATGTAACCAGTTACCTCGAGAAAGGGGCTCGTTTCTGTGTTTGCTGGTGTCTCCGACCACCCATCTTAACTATGAAGACAACGAGCAAGAACTTCAAGGACATTAAGTCCTGCGTCGGTGTTTCCATACTGAAATAAAGCTGTCTTAAATCTCTACAGCCTAATCCTCCTGTGATTTAGCCCGCTTTAATTTGCATGTTTCCACTTCACAGCCGATTTGCCTCAAGTTTGCTGGGCGCAAGGCAGCAGGCTTTCACCACAGGCCTCCGTGAGACAGCACCAGCTCCTCTCCACTGACCCCCAGCCCCGCAGGGAGCCCGGGGGGTTTACGACGGGCTTCGCCGCACCTGCACGAGGCGCTCGGGGGGTCCAGAAGCGATGCTTGAGAACGAGGGAGGGATGAGGCTGCAGGAGCTGTCGTTCCCTAGTGTCTTCAATGGCTGGGTGGGTTGAGGGGCTCCTGCCACACGTGCCGCGTTGGTGCCGGGACAACTGGCCAGGGCTTTGAGTAGGATGCTGAAACGAGCCGAGGGAAGCACAATCCCTCCCCGCTGGCACGGAGGAACCGGGTTCCTGGGATGACTGGAGCGATGGACGCGGTTCTGCAAGAGGAGGCTACAAAGCCAACTTGCATCTTACCACGACAGGACGCGCACGTGAAGGGACTGATAAAAAAGCCCACTATTTGCAGATCACAAGACTAGCGTGTTATCTAGAAAGCAAGTTGTTGGGTCCCATTTTCAGAGAAAAAGAATACAAGCAGTACAAACTAGTGCCGTTTTCTGCAAGACGTGGAGACCTTCTGACTGACAGAGGCGGTTTTAGGCAATCCACTGCAATAACTTCGTTTACAGATAAATCTGAACTAGATAAATCTAATCAAACAAAATTACAGGGAGGAAGAAACATTAAGCTGAAATATCTTACAGTCAGTTTGATCACCAGTGTGTACTTAGCAAAATTCATTCTTGGCCTTACCCAAACTTTGACTTCCTTGTACAATCATCACTTTGTCAGAAATGCCATCTCGGTATTTTTAGGTGATGGTACATTTGTTTGTACTGTACATTTCTGGTGAGCAAACCTGTTATATTTTGTAGGTCACTTGGTTTTACCATCTGCCTTGATTTATGCTTACGAAAAGCGTTGTTTCTGAAATCCCTCGTGTCATACACAATTGTGAAGATGTCAGAATCAGCAGCAGTTTGATTTTGTATGTCATCAATCATCCCAGTACTCACGGTTAACATAAAAAGGTACCACCGAAAGCCTGCACCAGAGCTGCACAAAGGCATTTAGTGGTGCCTGTCCTTCACTCCCCTCGGCCCCACGTTGGGTTAGGGTACGATCACAAATTCCCGTGGAAAGGCTGGTGTGGGACTGCCTGAAGGGCAGGGCCAGCGTCGGGGACAGTCGATGCTCAATGGGGAACACCCCAGGGAGATGCCGGTCCACCACCACCATCTCCTGCAGAAGGCAGTGACCTGCATGCAACCTCTACCACATGTATCCCTGGAGAGCCTCAGAAGTGGGAAAGTAGGCAGATTGTCCCAGAGTTAAAATAAAGTGACAAATTTAACATTTTCTTCCAGAAAATTCTTTCAAGCTTTGCACACCCTCAACTTCCCACAAGAAACATTTTTTCATTAATAGTGCCCAAAACGTCAATAAAGACAGCTTTTAAAAGCTTAGCATCATGGCGTGCTGAAAATATTAGTCCTGGGCTATAAATAAAACTGGACACCAATGCTGCTCAAGGCTTCTGCATACAGATGTGGGCAGCAACACAGAAGAGCAGCGACGTGCACCACCCTCTACTTCCAGAAAGGGCACAGACATACACTGGGACAAAACCTACGTAATAATTTGGCAATGCTCTACAATGACTTTAAAAAAATAAAAAAAAATAAATGTAAAGCTTATTTTAAGACAAATTGATCTTTTTTTAAACAATACCCACTATACACATCTATTCCCTGTTTTTGCTTCCTGTTATATTGGTCTGCTTCCCCCAAATCTTTAAGAGAATAACTGAAGGTACCTTTACATCAGCATAGATGAGTCTTCTATAGGCAGCTGCACATGTTCATGGCTTTAAGTCAGTTTTTAATCAGAACACGTGTACCAGAGCAGAATGGCTGTGCAGTCACGTGCCACTGCACGGTACAAAACTAAACCTGTGGTGGGAGAGGTCCTTCACGGCAAGATTCCTCCTCTGGTTGTAAGCCCATCTCAGATGCTTGAAGAAGCTTTCCAGCCATACTGATAGTGACAAAAATAAGGCAATACAACAACTAGCTGGTCCTTGGGAAGGAAAACACAACACTATTCAGTAAGGTCTTGGAATTTTATAGTTGATTTGTCCTTGTTTTGACCATAATCTCACAAGCGATGCCAGCAGCAAACCCATTTGGCACATGTAAGACTAAATCTCTGCTGCTTGTGAAAATGAATGTCTTAAAATTAGCATACGCGTTAAGATCTGGTTTGCAGTATCTTAAAGTACAAAAAAGTTCAGTTTAATTTAAAATCCTTTGCTCCTCCAAGGCTGCTTTACCAAGGAAGTCTGAATTTGTCTAGAGCTAAAGCAAAAAGGGAAGGTACTGAAACCCAGGAGTGCCGCACTTGGGCACAGCCTTAACGCAGAGCCCGGCTGCTTGAATCTGCTTTAACAATAACCCAGTTTATCTCATTTGTGGGAGGCAAACTGCCTCCTGACCACAACTCCGGCAGATGCCTCTTATCTGAGGAAGACAGACGATGTGGACACTCGTGATGTTACAGCTCTCCTTTGCTCAACAGGATCGACAGTTGCAGGTAATGAGGCAGAAACCCACAACTATATTATAGATGGTGTTGAATCCATTAACTAGGTGGCACATTTAAGAAGGGTTTAACCTTCTTCATCATCATCATCATCTATGTTGCAGTTAGAAATGTCCTCAATACTGCAGACAGCTATATTCATTACATGATGCACAGCTTAGTCTTTTGGAAGTAAAGTAGTGTTTAGGTATAAAACAGCAGTTAATATTATAATTCAAAGGTGTAAAATAATACTGTGCATTACATAATGGCTGCTTATAAGATGTAATTTTCATCACATGCAAGAACTTATTTTCTGGGATAAAGAGTAAAGCGTATTTTAAACCGCACAGCAACTTAATATCTAACATGTTCTAGGACTGTCTGAAAAACCCGGTTAAAGCTGCTTTAAAAGGACTAGAATTTTTCTTAGTATTATGGTGATTTTTACATCATATGTAATTCTTATTCATCTGTCAACTCATGCACCTCACTCAAAAGTGATTTTTCTCTTGTGCAACAGCACTATGGTGTAGCTCCTGCACCCTATCCTGACCAGCCTCAGTAATTTCGTTAGCATATCTACATGTAGCCAAATCTCTCCACTGAAGTCCAAATTCTTTAAAAAAAAAAAAAAAGAAAGAAAAAAGCAGCAAAAAAAAATATGCATTGATAAGTCTGGGAGAAATAGCACAAAAGAGCTATTGCTTGGCAGAAGTGTATGAGTATTTACAAGCTTCAGGAATTTAGTGGGGTTCAATGATGTATGTAGCACAAATTGCCAAGTAACTGCATTTTCTGCTTCTCTCTTGGCGTGGCACTGCAGCGAGCCTTTTCCAACCCAGCAAACAGCATCAAAACTTCAAAGCTCCTCCCTCTGTACAAAAGAGCACAACTTGTGGTGAAATTGGGTTCGCGTAAAGAGAAAATGGAGCTTATCCACCAAATGTGTTGTTTGGGGTTTTTTTTGGTCCGTGAATATGAATAAACCACATTTTTGACCCTGAAAAGGTACAACTGGCATCTGTAAGTGAATGCTTGGGGAAGGTGGGGGGAAACGGTGGCTTTAACGAAGCTCTCCTAAAATCCCCGCTTCAGATGAGGGCGGAGGACAGCTTTGCCTGTGCCTACCTGAAATGGCTTTCAGCAACCCGAGGACGCCGACGGAGAACGAAATCAAGTACAACACGTAGAGGCAACACAACTCTTGCGCAGCAGATAGCCAGTACCCAGACGGCTGCAAAGAACTGAAGAGGCTTCAACGAAGAGGGTTGTCTTGTACACAGTATTTTGAAAACCGGTGCAGATAGTTTTTAGGAAGGTGAACTGAATGCCAGGGTGCTCTTGCAAGAGCTACAAAATGGCATACTTTGGTTGAGCACACACATGGCAAAGCAGCCACAAGCGCAGAGGCCAAGCAAAACCCTCTTGGGGTGAGCCCTTGGTAAAAGCCAGGTGGAAACGATGCTCCAAGACAACTCTTGGCACATGGAGTTTGAAGGCTTCAATTAAGGCTTTGAATGGAAAGCGAGCGACACGGCTGAGACAGGTCTTCTCCTGGGGCACAAAAGGAGTGGAGGTGGTGGCAAAGTCAGCTCCACGCCCAATCCTGGCACGTGAGCCAGCGAGGGGAAACTGGGCTCCCAGTTCGGGGCTCCACGAGAGCATTAAGTCTGCAGAAGGCTGCAGAGGTAGGAGGTGGCAGATCTCGAGGAAGCCCGTGATCTCCCAACGGCCGATCGGTCCACGCGAACATCTCACAGCTTCGCCGCCGAGCTGCCACGTGCGGAAGCAGCACTCGCTGGGAAGCGGGTCGGGCAGCCGCCCTCGTACCACTTTGTGCCCCTTTCCAAGCAGCCCTAAGCGCTGCTGCTAGAAAAAGAAGTGCAAAGATGGTACAAGAAATGGATACAGCACAAGGAGTTAAAAAAAAGCCAGAAACAGGAATCCATCCAGCACCCAGCCTTGGCAAATTTTATGCATCGTAGAAGGTGCTAATCGCAATGTCCTTAAAGGCCGAGCAGGGCTGTGGATCTCCCAAGCCAACATTCACTGAGATGCTCTGGGAAGGCAGAAGAGCATCTGCAGACCTACAATACACTGTCTGACAGCAGAAGCCTCTTCCTAAGATCTAACGTGGATACTATTGCTCAAAATACAAACCTCCTTTACACACACACACATATATATATATTTTTATATATTTTTTTTTAATATATACATATAGTCATTACTGCGAACATAGCTGTGTATGCAGAAGGGTAATTTGTGGGCTGGGTTCTTTTAGTATTTGTGTGTACTGTTCTTATTTTGATAGTAATTAACACTTCATTTTCTCTTTTGTACTGAATGGTGGGTGCCCACTACCTAGCTTCAGGAGTGAATAGTTAAAAGCAGAGTGGATTAATTGCTGTGCTTCGAAATCAAGATAAACTGACAATTTTTGTGGTGGTTCCCCTAATTCCCTGTTACACTGAATGAGATGAAACGACCCCACGGCTCTCCCTCTGCCTCAGAAGGAAAGAAACCCAATTACTGATACCATACACATTTGGCTTCACATAAAGGTACATGAAGTTTCTTGACTGCTTATTCAGGACACTTGATATTTGTGTCAACACAGCCAATGTGTTTCCTGCTATTTCATTTCCATCTCTTATCAGTGTCTGGACATTGCCGTATCATGTATCAAGGCTAATGCAAAGCAATAGCCTAAACAGAAGTTAAACCTTTTCCTATGCTGTCGTTCTAGAAAGGAAATTCTAAAAAATTTCTTTCTTTGCAATTTTGAAGATTACTTTTTTTTTACTACTGATTTTTTATTTTAACTACACCCTCCTCTCCCTTAAAAAAAACACAATCAAACAACACATCACTGGAAAGAAAATGCTCGACACTGATAAATCCTTATGCTTCTCCCACAGTGCAACCACAAGCCTCTAAAACGGAGCGTTTCCTACATCAAATTGAAAACACGCACCCAAGCAGTGTTGCAAACCATGACCATTTCCACAAACACAGGAAAGATTCAGACCAGCATCTGCCCAGGCAGGTGCTGGAGACTGGGGTCTCACCTACCCTTTCAGCCCCACGTTCAGATACCTAATGCCCAGCCACTGGAAGCCGTGATCCTGCCTGAGGGCACGCGCTGCCCGCGTTGCTACAGAAAGCACTCCTGCCCAGAGCGCATCCCGCTTGTATTGTCCTCCCTCACTCTCCGGCATGATACCACCTGCTTGAGGGGGTGCGAAGCAGCTCAGTCAAGCACAGAACAGGAAAAGAAGTTATTTCAGGTGGTTTTTTCCCCGCCTTGTTCACTCTGATAACATTGCCTAATTCGTAACATCTGTAAAAGGACAAAACAGCTCAACAATACGTCCTCACGGGGCTATCGCACAGCTTCCCAGGAGCTCCGATACTCCAACCAGACCGATTAGCATCATCTTCCATTTATAGTTTTTAATTATAGTGTGACAATACTGTTGAGATAAAAAGATACATAATCAAGAGACCACTGTCCTTACACCAGATAACGAAAAAGCTCCCTTCGCCCACCCGCAGCACACATCAACGCCTTTGTGCTGCAGCCTGGGCCAGGCTATGATAGTGCCCCGCAAGCTGGCGTGCAGTCACCACAGTCCTCAAGGTCCCAAAAGGGATTAATTAATTAATTAATTTTTGGCGCTATTAGGTAAGATAGACCTCAACCAGTAGCCAAGTTGTCCGTCTAGCCAAAGAAATTTTGGGGGCATCATCTCCGAGGGTCCACAACTTGGTCGTTGAACACCAATGATCACCTGGAGCTCTATCCATCTGAAATAGCTTATGAGGAGCAGGTAGTGGTGGATCAGAGCAGCCACAAACCATGCTTTTCTCTTTAATCCAAGTACCTCCTGGGTTTTTCTTCAAACATTTGAGATACCCTTCTGTGTGTTTAACATGATTTATAGTGCACTAATAACACGTAAGGTTTTTACTACTACTACCACCAATGTAAGAGAAACAATGGTGTTCTGGTAGCAGATTTGAAACATACCCTGGCCCCAGACAGCTCGTGTTTACCTTGGAAAGAAATCCATGCTCACGTACCAGCAGACCTGCATTTTGTTCATGTGGAAAGGTACTTGCTTCAGTATTGGTTAAGATGTTCTGCAAATTTACCTTCGCTTTAAGTAAACAAGTTCTCTGTCAAATGACTCAGAACCAGGAGGAGAAAGATTAGCTTTGATTGCCACTGAAACACTCGTCTGTTAAAATATGTTGCATATTAGCATCGTCAATTAGTTGTTTTATAGGATGCTCTCACACGATTCGGATTGGTAAATGCAAAATACATTACAAGCAGCGATATTCCCCGAGGGGCATTCACAGCACAGATTAGACTACTGCATTTCCATTTCAGAAGGGCTGTTGTCCCCCAAACTTGGTGGCCATCGAGAGGGAGGAGGATGGTGAGCAGAGCAGGAGCAGTTGGGTCAAAGAAGAGTCAGGAGAGGTGACCGCTGGCAGCCAGGTCACCTCCAGCCCTATCCAAAATGAAACTTCTTCCCAAATCCCTGCAGATTTAGCAAGACTTCACCATCCTCTTTCTCTTTACTTGGGGCAGCAGTGCAATATCTTCAGTCCTACTACCAACAGGCTTTTCTGTTAGTCAAAAACCATCATAACAGATGTGTATCCCCCCAACACGGCTTACAGGCTACCACCACACTGTGGAGATGACCATCAGTGGCAGAGATCTGACTTCCTCACAGAGTGCCCTGGAGTAGAGGCAACACATCAGAAGAAATAAGGAAGCGATAATTTGGGAGCTGAAATCTTTTTGCAGCAAACTTTTTCCCCCACCCAAAGCACTATTAGCAATGCTGCCAGCAGTCACAGTCCAGACTTGATGCCACACCAAAAAAAGTTCAAGCAGCAAAAGTGAAAACTTCCCATTCAACCTAAATACGCAGTCGCCGTTACTGAGCCCGTAACGAGTACGTCCTTATGTAATTAAAAATTTCCAAGGCAACACAGGTACACCACTACATGGAGCTCCCCGCCAGACGTCCCAGCAAGCCATGTTGACTGAGTGGTCACCAGGCTTCAAAGTACAGAAGATACCTGCTGCCCACAGCACTCTTCAGGAGAAAATACAGCATTCGTGAGAACACAGGTGATTCTTTGCTTACATATAATTACATTTAAGTACCTAAAGAGAAACTAGGCATTCCAGCTCCAGTCCTTAGGATCAGCTCTCTGGATCAGCTGCAGGTGGAAATTGCTCACCTTCGTTATCTTGTCACAACAGGGCAGCCTCAACCCAAAGTACTTTCCCCTCACTCGCGAGTCGCAAGTGCAAGACGCATGTTACAGGTATCCAGCGATAAGGTGGGGGTTTTTCCCCTATAAAATGCTCCAGAGGGCTGCACATAAAGGCCCTGTCATGAAGGGCTGGTGACGTTAATTCACACTCCACTGAAGTTCAGACATACCAAACGCCAGCCCATTTTTTTTCTGTAATATCGCCTGGAACCAGCTTTGGGGCTCCGCCATGTCAGTAGCTTGCGCCAAGGTGGACAAACCTTCTTTACTGTGTATTGTCCACTTCACGCAAGACAGACGATTCTCCCGCTTCTCTCAGTTTGTGTTTGGGCCACGCTACGTCTGACCCAGCCCTGGCGCAGTCCTCTTCCCCTCCAGCCTTTCCTCTGGCTTCCTCACAGCGTCACCTTATCACCCCTCCAGCTCCTGCAAGGCTTTTAGCTCCTGAGCCTGAAAACACAGCTAAGGGTGGGGGACACGGATCCGGACTTTGGTTAGCCTTGCTTCCCGACACGACAGGCCCTGTTACAGGGATTTACACACAACCTGCAAGAAGCTTTATTTTGTTCTACCTGTATAAATGTGGGGCTAGGGGGGTATTTTTTGCTCATGCTCCAGTTGCAGTTTGCCAGCACAAGACGTGCTGGCATTTTTTGGAAAACTGGCTGCTTTTTGGACCCTATAGACTATTAAAGGTAGGAAAGGCAGAAGAGGAGCCATTCTCTCGCTGGAACATCACAGCTGGCTTTAAAAGCCAAAACACGTTTTGGGGTTAAATGCCCGCACATACACACTTCCAGTGGAGGGGAAACCTGAACACCACGGTCTGTTCAAAGTTTCGGGGACAGAGCTGGGCGTTTCTCCCCAGCTCTGCTCCCGCTCAGGAATGCCCCGTGGCTGCCACTAAGCAGCATGGCCCTTCCTGTTCAGTCTCTATAATGATACCTTTCACTCAAAAATACAGTAATAAAGTCTGCTCAAATAAATATTATAAGCAAGTTCACGTAAGTGAGAGCAGGATTCCCACAGTAGCTTTTTAACTCTTGTGTATTCTTTTATATTTAGAGGTGGGAAGCGCTTCCAGCTCGGGCTGCGTTTCATTGCGGGTACACAAACACAGATAGTCCCATGGAGAGGGGATGTTTCACTGATGCTTTTAGATACCTGCTGCTTGTTTAATTGTGAGTTTTTTTTAATATTTGGAGGTATCAAATCAAAATGCTCCCAGACCCCGGGACCGAGGCATGCCACGTTTGAGAGGGCAACACATCCGAATGCTACAGCTTATTATGTGAAGGGAATTACTGTCACGCTCCGAGCTGGGTTTTATCATCAGAACTTTACTGCTCAGCTAAGCAAAATCCCTCGTCATCTAACCTGGGTTGAGACAGATGGGGCAGGTCTAATACCATCTTAAGAAAGTTGCAATTTAAATAAAAAGCACGCCAGCTCCCCGGCTTACTGTCGGAAGAGCAAGAATTAGTTTTGCTCGCTTTTCCCCTCTCACTGCGTCACAAACACCTTCACAAACCTATTGCTGATCCCAAGACCTCAAATCACTACCTTTCACTAACAGAAAACAAACAGAAAAAACCCACTGCTCATCAGAGGACTACTTCAGAAACGGAGGAATAAAACCCCACTTGCCAGCTGGCCAGATCTCTGTCTCGGGCACCGGAGTCCCAGCACGCTCCGGGCAAATGCCTTCAGCTCTGCCTGCCACTTAGAGGGTAGCACAAGCAGTAATTTATTCGCTGTGATACCGGACCTGGCGAGACAAAGTTGTGTTATGTGATGGCAATATACCGTCTCCTCCTAAAAGGAGATCTCTGCTCAGAACAAGACTAAAGCAGCACCCTGCTTCCACGCTCCGCCGTGCCGCAAGCCCCACAATATCAGCATGACATTTGACAGGGTCCTGCTCCACCCTCATCTTCTTTCCTACCAGTAAAAGACGACTTGCAAATTAAAAAGGGGCTATAATGATACCTGTGTTAATGATTTTGCATCTAAATTTCTGAGGGTTTCTATTACAATTCAGTCATTCTTTGTATTCCTAAGGAGTGTGAGAAAAGCATCACTTTAAAAATTATGAGCTGTAAAAACTATGACAATAGCACACAAAATGGAATGAAATCCAGTGCCTTCACATTCGGGTGCTGTGGCTTATCCAGGTCAAAACGGAACAAGAACGTTATTCGTGACCATCAGGATTAAAGAATTTCTATGAAAAGCCTCAACTGCACTGAAGAGCAGCACGCACGAGGGACGTCTGCTCCTCTAATGGCCGATGCCCAAGACTAAGCTCTGGGGACCGGACAGACGCTTGCCTGCACAAGGGGAGGTGACCAAGCGCCGCTGCTGCGGGCCACATGGACCACCATGAACAGGCACATCCACGCTGGCCGCAGGAGAACATCAGGGCTGTGGACTCACACGGTGGGGAATCAGCACAGGGTGCAGCAGGATGGACGGAACATGAGCACAGCTCCAGGTGGGGCTTACGCTGGGACGACCCATGGGCTGGGGTCAGCAGCCCTTGGTCACGGAGCCACCTCTTGATCCGGACTGAGCCCTCAGTGACGGCCAGGAGGTGGCTGTCCCTGGGCGCAGGCGGCCAGCTCAGGACAGGCTGACCCAGAGTCTCTCAACCGTAGCAGAGTCTCCTCGGGTCCAGCACCGCTGCACGGCGCTCCCCCACGCACCCCTTGGTGCCCGTACGAACCAGCTGTTCCCTCATCTGGAGCACCCGGGTCCCCTTCGGTGTCGAGGCAGTGCACCACGCGGAAGCCCTTCCCCACCTTCCCTTCCCCAAAGGCAACGCTCGCGCGTGCCCAAGGAAACTTCACGACTTGCAGCCGCTGCGCGGCATTTCGTGGCAAGAAGGGGTAAGCCCGGACCCTGCCGTGCCGACACCGCGCACAGGCAGGATAACGCTTCTCCAGCCCCGACCCTTATCTCCACCCAAGTGATGCTGCCTTCTCCTTGCAGCGAGCGATAAACAGGGCAGCTTATTGGAAATTCAATAAAAAGTAAATGCTAGCTCCTTCTCCTTGACCCGGGGCACTAGAATAAAATTCGGATGGCACCAGCCACGTTTAGTTACGATTAATCAGCTGTGAGCTGCAAAGCTTTAGCCTCTTACCCAATTACCAAAATAAGGTACGAGCACAATATTTTGCTCAGGTCTCCCAACGGCCTCCACGTGAACAGCAGCAAGGTTCTTGTCGTTTCAATTAAGGATGGTGACTGTCAGGAGAAGTCCGGCCAAAATGTTCCAAGTTCAAAGAAGGTACAAGAACAAAGAATTCAGATAACGTGTTTTAAAAGGGAAAAAAAACCCAACACCACACTGAAATGCAGGGAACCGCTGCCACTTCTCCTTTGCCTCCACCATTTCAACTTTTCCCCATTTAAAACTCCCATGGTGCTGATTGTGCATTGAGGATATTCTACACGTCATCCAAACGCTGTTGTGGCTTTCATCCCCATACAAGGTTTGGGTTTTTTTCAGTTCTTGTCACTGGAAATACTGGAAAGTGGGACAATATTTCAGAAGCTGGATTATTTCCCGTAAATTCTTTTTTCCTCCACCCAACTCATGCACTCTCACAATACATTATTTGATCAGCAGGAGCTCGTGCCATAGCTGCATAAAACTGTGCAAGGAATTAGTCAAAAATATGAGTTTACCAGAATCTATATTGTATTAAAGCAAAACTCTGCAAAAAAAGCAAAGGAAATGCCCTTACAGTTACTGCACAGAAACCCTGATGCTATTAAGAGGAATAAGGAATAACCGATTTTCTCAGACAACCAACAATTTAAGCTTCGGACTTCTACTCAGGATACTAAGTTTTCATGGATGGAAAGCAGACTGACCTCTCCTAACATCTCCTCTACCTTGGGGTCATCAAGGGATCAGGCGATCCCCCGGACATGACTAGGACCCAATTTTTACCAAATTAATTTCAATTTTCTACTATCTGCTGCAGGTATTGTAGAGGTAGGTGGCCACTACAACACACCACTGCAAGGAGGGGCAAATACAGTTCTTAGCTGATTTTAGGGGAAAGCAGAGAAGAAAAGCCAGCCAATTTGCCAAAGGTCAGAGGGTAAGTTGGCAGCAGACACCGAGCCTCCTCATTCCAGAGCAATGAGCTGCTGGGATGAATCACTGGTATCTTCTAAGCCAGGTGAGGAACTGTCATGTTCCTTCAGAAAAAGACCTGATGCCTTTTCCGACACACACGCCACAAAGCGCCGTTCAAACAAGCCCAGCTCTGATGCGGAGATTACAGGTCAAGTCTCGAGGTTGCTGTTATGCAAGGGAGCCTCACTAAACCCACCTGCTTCCAAAGCATGGCTTGCAAGGGTTAGGCTTGCATTTGCAATCCCCTGGGCATTTATTTTCCCTGTGGATGGCAACACGTCTTTGTCTGCAGCTCTGAATTGATCTTTTCGTACAAAGCAACAACAAACCCTAGAAAACTGCAGAGAACCCTCCCACGCTCCATCTTATAAAGCTACATCTCCAAACTCACCTTTAGTGGTACAAACCATACTATCCTACCTCCTAAACATCTGTGCATCAGCTGGAAACCCCCCTCCATCCCTGTGACCACTGGCACATCTGGAGACCGGGCCTGATAGCCAGCCAGATGTGCAAGGAAAGGCTTCCGTACGTCATTTGCCCGCTCCCTGGTAAGAAGGCTGCGTTAGATGCAGACTCTCCAGTTTCTCTCAATGTTCATTTATCTTCACGACAAAATAGCTGCACCTTCACGAGTTCCCTGCTCTGTTCAGGACTGCTCCTGCAGCTGCCGACTCCGGATCCTGGTGACACACTTGCCGTGAAGCCACAACGTGGCTCCAACAGTCACATGAAAGCACCATCATGGAACAAGGTGCTTGTCTAGTTACCCTAATACAGTCAAAACGGCCAATTTAAATTAATCCTCCAGTATAAGATTTCAATTAAAGCTTTTGGCAACATTTACGACAGGATCTGGCTTACCAAGAATGACACTGATGAGGCATAATTATTTCTTCAAATGCAAAATGAACTCAAAAATATCCACCTCAAAACTTTTTGAGTCTGTCCATCCCTCTCCCATCCCCATCCTCCCCCCAAAACACACGAACAAACCAAAACCACTTATTTCATTCATGACAGATTTTTCTTTTCCCGACTGGAGGAATTCAGTCTACCCAGCAAAACTTGATGGAAATCGTTCAATCAGAACATGGATGTGCTTCCTTCACAGGAACATTATCGTATGTTGGGCTTGCTTTGACTAGTTTTGCATTATATATTCCTTTTCTAATACATTATACAGGCAAACGTTAAGAAAAGTACAGCAGAAAATAACTCAAGTCTGCTATTTTGCTAATAAAACAATTTCTGAAAATAGCTAAAGCACAAAAAAAAAAGCTCTTAAATACAAATGAAAAATAAATTTAGAGCTTAAGACAGTTTTGCAATAGTAACAAATAGAAGATAAAGGTAGTTCCCCCATCTATATTTTAATTTTTTAAATACCTTATTGTAACAGCTTAATCTATGTTAGAAGAAATTGAAAAATATTTCCATCCATTTATTTAATCTGAAAAACAATTTGCATACAGGTGGCAGATCACTGTTCTTAGCGAAAATAAAAACCTTCCCCACGTCACTTAACTAACGCACATGATACCCTGACAACTCAGGATCTTCAAGGGTTAATATTAATCTTCAAGGATTAATGAAGGATATTCATTAATATCATTACAGCACGACTGTCTATGAGCAGGACTACAAACGGGTTAAGGAAGGCAAGTTTTGACCTAAATTTCACCCATGGTTTGGACTTCTTTGGAGTCCCCTTCTCTGGAGACCTTCAAAACCCAACTGGAGACGTTCCTGTGCAACCTGTCCTAGGTGATCCTGCCCTGGCAGGGGGGCTGGACCAGAGGATCTTCAGAAGACCCTTCCAACCCCCACCATTCTGTGATTCAGTGCAACCTGGAGAGCCGCTACGATAGCCTGTGAAGAGTTCCTCTCTCCAATGGAAAAGGTCAGTCACTGAATTTTGTTAGAAACTTCTACACAAATTCATCGTACATAATTCACTAGCTAAAGCTGTAACAGCTTAAAAAATACCTCGCAAAGTATCGTTAAAACGTGCAGTACATTTATTCTCTATATTACAACTACAGTTCCAAGTCAATGACTCCAAAGCCTTTTATTAGATCATAAAAACTTAAGACCAGCTTATAATGAAATCTCTAATCAAGTATGAATGAATCATCCGATATGACACAATTTCTTGAATGAAAAACAGATGGAAAAGTAGTAACGATTGAGTGGTTTAAATCACAAGATATTAGTTAAGCCAAAGGAGCAGGTATTTAATCATAAGCACTTGTTTCAAGTTAGAGGAGACACCGGCTCAAATCAACCCATTCAAGGGGCAAATGCCAAGCCAGCACCAAACAAACATAAGTGAGATGGCTTTAGTGTGCATGGACTTACTACTGCATCCGAGGCACAGAAAATGCTGATTCTGCATTTGCTTGGTGGCGAGAGGAATTTGGTGAAGACAGAGGAGGACATTCCCGCACGGCCCTCTTTCAGAAGCCTGGAGAGTCCATGATTTAGGAAAGCAGGGGCACGCAGAAGGAAACCATGAGGGTAAAGCTGAAGTGCTCACATTGAAATCCAGCTCTCAAAAGACCCTATTTGCTGAAGCCAACATCCCACTGTTCAAGGCCAAGAAGTCACAACAAAGTGAAACCATTACATATTGGCAGCATTCTCGCATTAACTCAGCGCGTCAGTGTTGCTAGGGCTTTTCGTCTTGAAGTAGCTTGGTTACAATTTTTATTTGCATATTGAGTGAATTCTGTCTCCGCCCTAATCATTTTTGGGTTTGGAGCGGGTTTTTTGGGGGAATAGAGACGGGAGCGGAGTGGGGAAACGGCGAAATGGAAGAGGAAAGGTATGTTTAATCAACCAACAGCAATTCTCCAGGTCACCATCTGGAGACTGCTACAATATTTTAGGCATCATTGCACAAGCCATTCACCTGATATTCCCTCTACTGCACAAAGACAAAGCAGAGCCAAATATAGCCCTGAAAATCAATATACACCGGGGAAGAGCCTCTAGGATCTTGATAAACGCATCTTGTGTCAGACGAGGAATTCCTAAAATCCTAGGAACGCAGGTGGCTGCTGAGCACGGACCTGTGGCATCTATTTCCCCTTTAGCGATAAACTACCCTGGTTCATTTTGGCATAAAGCACTCTGGGGAGCTCTGCAGCACAGAGCACACCAATAAAAAGAGAATGTGGACCAAAGCAAACATGCTGCTAATGAAACAGCCCTCAGCAACTGCTCCACCCTCGTCCTCCAGCTCACATCCGTCTACCAGGCGTCAGGAGAAGCTGGTGCAAAAGAGGAGTCGAGCACAGGGGGTGTCGGACCACTCCAGCTATAGGACAAGTGTTATCTTGAAAGGGTGAGGAAATTAAAAATAAAATAAAATAAAAACAAAACAACAAAGATTTCATCTTGATTACCTCTTCAGGGTTGCAGATGCAGGCAAAACACCCGGAGTGGAAACACACACGGCAAACAAGACATGGCACAGTCACCGAAAGATCGCATCTGAGACACATAGAATTTTTTCACCCAGAAATGCCTCAATCCATGATCAACTTTCTATGAAAAATTTATCGCTTTTCATTCATTGCACGGTACTGTTATTTTTAGACGAGCCAGAGGCAATGGGAACAGATTACTGATTACAATTCAAGGGAGCCTCTTAAATGTCTGCTCGTATTGTGCCATCTCTTCCTTCCCCAAGAAGTTGGAAAGTTTAATGTAAATACCATCGTGCATTCAAAGGCTCTTCCCTCCACCACCTCCTTTTAATGTAAAAGCAAAAGTACAAACCGACCTTTCCTTTGGTAGGGAATTGGTGAGAATTATTATTTCTGAAAAATAACACTTTGCAAACAGTCAGGACTAAGCAAATCCAGTGAAATCTATAGTTGATCAATGTGAATTAAGAAAGTAAACAAGGTGAAGGGAAGAATAAAGAAAAATAGCAAGTTGGGTCTTGCAGTAAAGCAAACTTTCCTGCCAGTTACTTTTCATCTAAGAAATCAGCTCTGTATTCAACTGCTTAAATCTTAAGTGCTGCTTTCAGCTTTTAAGAGAGGAACAAGTCGTTAATAATTCATTCCACCCTCTCCGTTTAATAACCATTTCCCTGTGGCTAAGAAAGGAGATGACAGCTAAATATTTTTTCTGAGACAAAACACAACAAAATAGAGTTTAAGAGCTGCGGGGTCCTGCTCTTGCCATCCCACAAGAACCATGTTCTGGGTAGACGTGAAAGCGGTCCCTGCTCCAGCAAACCCAACTCGGCAAGAGAAGTGGTTTAATTCCTCGCAGCACGCAGATGCTGAGGTTGAGGCAAGAGATGGTGCCTCACCAAGCTGGCCAAAAAGCTCGTCCCTCTTGCATACATCCCCACACACGCACACAACCCTGCAACGGACACGTGCTGATGAGGAGTTGGAGAATCATTAAATTACCCTATGACTACGACCAACAAAACATGAGTTCGGGTGCGATATTAGCCCAGTGAAGAGGTCCTGAAGCTTGAACTTCCCTGCTATTCCGCAGGGAGCTGCCCAGAGTCTGTGGATGTGGCAATTCCCTTCCCTGTCTTGCATAAATAACCCCACGCTCGCTGACCACCTTCTGGGCGTGCTGCAAAGGCCTTTTCTTAAATACAGCAAATCATTTGTGGAAATCTGGGAGCTGGCTGAAGGCTTTCCTTGCTGAGCAACGGGTTACGAAGGTGAGCTTTAGTAGCACCTCTAGCTGGTAAAACACTTCTTTTATTGTCTTATACACAAGATTAACTTCATTTTGACTGTCAAGGCTCTAAGCTACACTAACCTGCAGTTTCTCCACTATCTTATGCCAGAGGATCTAAATGGTGGCAAAATTAATACACTAAGCCTGACAAAAATAGCTGCAGCTTTTAAATAAGCTAACAATAGGCCAATAAGCAAACAACGACTTAATCTGCTCAGTGTGTAGTTGTGACATTAAAATGATTTCTCAAGAATTCGCTTTTAATGATAATGTGGGTTTTTGGGTGGGGTCCATCCCCCCCTGCCGACTCCATGGAGAATAGATCAGGGTATTTTTAACATTAAAGGACTAGTCTTCCTGCATGTGAGCTACGCTTCTGGGGCACGATAAAACCATATGCCATCCCCACACTAACACATCCCAGCGTGAACAAGGACGAACGGGCTCCCGTCTGCGGAGGCGCGAGCCTGTCGGGAGCCCCGAGTCCTACCTGAGCGGGCAGCAACCTGAACCTGCTTCAAAGCCTCACTGCACCACGCTGATTTGGTACCTTTCTGAAGGCGCTTTTGAAGCTGAGAGGCTACAGAAAGCAAGCAAGCATCTGAAAATCCAGTGCAGTGAGAGGGCATCCCCCCTCCTTTGAAGGGATAAATTAACAAAGGCGAGATGTTCGGCTCTGTTAGACCAACTGGACTACCACTCCTTCCTCTTCGAGATGGGGATTAATCTCTGATTTCAAAAGCCTGTAAAATCATGTAACAATATTAGTCCAGAGGCTCTTGCAAACCATTTATTCATACATACATCAGCATTTCAGCATTTTTTTTTTTTTTTTCCAAATGAGTGTGGAAGTAAGACTGGATAATTAGATCCAGAAAGAGAAAAAGCAGGGAGCTGGAATCTCATGCATAATGCTCTGGCTGGCCCTGCCATGCTGCCCTTGCTCTTGCCAGTGTCAGGTCCAGAAGAGCCCCAGTACAGCGCTGGGAGAGCCGTCCCGAGGGCTGAGCAGCAGCATCGTGGCAAAGGCAGCGGCAGGAGCTCTGTGCGGCCAGCGGCAGCGGCGTGGATGGAGGGCGGGGGGCTGCCAGGTGTGGAAGAGCCGTTTCGGGCAGCCCCATGTAGAAGATGCAGTCTGCTCATCATCACCGTTAGGACATCCCCAGCCAAGCCCCTGTTGCTCTCATAGAAACCACTCAGCAGCAGCCACCCTCATGCTTTTTAAATTCCTAACGTTTCGCAGGAGATTACTATCAACCCTCAAAAACTCACCAGGAACCCACCACTGATCACTTCTCTAATGCACACGATGGCCTCACAGGCCACCCGTGGTTTGCAGGTGACAGCTGGAGAACCACCTCAGGCAAGCATGCGGCAGCTTTCCATCCGATCCGCAACAGCAGCCAGAGAGAGGTCCTCACCTTAGGGGCAAGATGCCCAGCGTCTTTTCCACAGCCTCTCCATTCATCTATATTCTGACATGTCCCAACACAAACTGTTTTTTCAGCTGCACCCAACCACAGCAGTAAGTTGCATGATTTCACCATTACTTTTATCACAGCTTGGGAACACACCCCTGGAAATGGGGTGCTACGGGACCCCATGGAAGTGCTACGGGAAGGGGAATTTCTTTCCCAATTCAGCAATTGTACCGTACACAGGTACGCCCAGAACTTCACGTTAGGCCATGACCAGCATATTGGGGAAACACAGTGGGTGGGCTGAGACTGTTCATCCCAATGTGCAGTTTTATTACTTAAAGTAAAGCTTGTAAGTTTAAAAAGGACTAGTTTCCATCTTATTTAATTCTAGCATTTGACTTACACGCCACAGATATCAAGCTGTTTTCACGTTTCTAATACCAAAGAAATTCTTTAAGATTGTTTTGTAACAAAGTGAGTGATTATAAAGTTTATACTAGCAAGAAAAAATTGAAAGGACTTAGGGGAGGTAGTTATCTAAAGTACCATAAACACAGCCTTATAAAGAAAGAAAGCTCATTCTACAAAGTATGCTTAATGAAGATCTATTTGATAAATCTCAAGGACTGTATCAACAGTACACAGGTGATGTTTTTAAGAGGATTATCTACAACATACCTAGATATTTACGCAATCGAGTCCTTTAAGACTGGACCCCCAGCTCTGCACCACGACAAAGGCATAGCATCGCTCAGCTTAAAAGCACAGGAGGAAAAAGTAAGAGGACAAGAGAGCTCTGTCCCTCCCTCCTTACATATGAATCAGTCCCCACGTGCAGACTGCAGCTAAGTTCACTGCTAAAAAGAAGAAAAATACTATAAAACACAAAAAATACTGAAAACCAGTATGTGAACTTGCAGGACAATCCCTTTGCCTTTCTGCAACCATCCGCTGCCACCCATCAAAACCAGGCAGCGGCCACCACTGTGCTCACCTGTCCGAGAAGCTTTCCCTCCTGCTAACCGTGGCCCCTTGAGATTTTTCTGTATAACATTAACTAAAAATCTGTGTAGTCCTTGCTCTGAAGAGCTCTCAATGCAGCAAGTAAAAGTTAAGGAAAAGCAACGTTGCATAATCATCTCAACAATTTATCCCCCTTCCTCCCCCAGGCCAAAGATGCAGCAATATTCTGAAGCCAGCAAAAGAGAACGCACCATTATCAAACAGATTATTATATTCCTGGGCAAGATGTGGGTTGTGGGGGTTTTGTCTTGTTTTACCTTTACAAGCAACTAAAATTCAGAAGCACCAATTATGGGTGAGACACTTTTGAAAAGAGAAAATGTTTCCCTTCCTCAAATTAATCCTTAATTTATGCAAAAAGCAGAGTGAAAAATCCTTTTCCTAAAAACACACCTTGCCGATGGCTGAACTCCATTCTACTCAACCCAATTCACTTCTAAAACGGTTTCCTAAAAATGCTCTAAACATTTTGATTTTGTACTTGAGATGCTTCCACAGAACAGACCCTGTTTAGGACCCAGGCATTGTAAATCCCTTTCTCAGCCCTGTACATCAGAGAAGAACAACTAACAAGGATCAAACTTCTCCTTCACTCAGTTGGTGGTGAAGAGAAAACATTTTGGTTTCCTACAAGTACACCTCAATGATTTTATCTCAACTAGAAATGTAGTTCTGGACAAAAAGGCTCATCGTCCACTCAAGTTTATTCATCATGAGGGCTACAAATCCGCCGCTTTACCATAACCAGGACAGGATAAGGTTTTAAACAGAATAACCCAGGACACGATTAAGCAATTATCTTTTTCCTTAAGCTCTTTTTCAACACCATTTCAGCTATGCCTGAGACTTGGAACAACACCCCACAAACCCATAACTTGTTTTTCCAGAGCAATACTTGGTATCACTTCTCCTTTCTCTTCTCAGAAGGATCTGCAGCAAACTCTGAAAGGTAATAATGATAAAAACCAGACACGACAATGGTTTGCCCAAGTGGGTAACTCCCTCAACCTGACAGCAACTTCTAACAGTCATTTTAAAAACCCATCAGGATACATAGGTACAGGCAGGCACCACACTTGAGAGCCAGCTGATGAGCCACTTCCAAGGTCAATGATATTTGCTTGCATTTACAAACATGCCGAAACATCTTTCTGCTTTTTGCCAAACACCGTGCTTCCAGGTTCTGATTACTGTTCTGCAAGTCAAAATAGAAGCTGGACATTGCCAACCCACGTATGCACTGCAAGGCTAAACAGATTCCTCCAAAATTTAGCAAAAACTGAATAAACGTTGGGTCTCGAGTGAAAAGTACCTGGGTGACCACTGTCCAGAGCCAATGCTGCTTCTTCCATAAGGTCACGTTTTCATTCCCAGTCACTCCTGCCCTTCGCCCACTACATGCACAACCAGCACAAGACATGAATTCCCACGGCTCAAACGCTGGCAGAAGTCGTTTGACAAAGCAATGTCGCTGCCTATCTCACATCCCACCCACTTAGCATGAGCACAGTTCCCCAGTGATAGCTAGCTGCTTACTTTCTCCAGTAGGCTGAGCCATTAAAAATACTCGAAATGGAGTCCAAGAGGTAAGAATTCCATAAATACTGTGTCAGTCCATAACACCTTAAAAAAGCCTCCTTTCATCTGGGGAAAAATAATCAGCGGACATCAAACTCTACCACCAGGTTACCCAGCTTATAAACCAGCATCAGCCTTTGTCCTGAAATAATCTCAAAAGGAAACATTAAACGTCACAAGCAACAACCACACCAATTTAAAAAAAAAAAAGAAAAGAAAAGAAAAGTAAAAGACTAAAACCCATCACTTTCACAACACTGGCCATTGATCTACTGACAGAAAAGAGGACTGTGACTCCTCTTGTGCAGAGCAACAAAATTCAATCCAGTACATGGATAAGAAACGGGGAGTAAAACCTTTACGTTGACCTGTGTTACCACGGTAGTCTTAAAATGCGAATCTCTCTCAGGGTTAGGAAAATATAACCTCCCTTACCTGACAGACAAGTTTTAGCGCACATGAGATTTCTCAGAATCCAAAGCCAAATGCTCGTACTTGGTAAAAGAGGATCTCTTCCTTTTTGTCCCAACACAATAGCACTATCTCCTTAAAAGTTTCCTTCCCCAGACATGCATTTAAGTCCACAAAAATCTAGGTTAGGTCACAGCCCATTTCCCCCCCCCTAATCTGATGAAGTTGTTTTGAATAAGCTTCGTTTACATTTTTCTAACTTGCATTACCAGAAGCGCTTAGATCTTCTGCGAGATCTCTTCCTTAACATAAAAGGACCTGAAGGCATTTTGGAAGGCAGCAGAGAAGGGAAAGTTGGGTTTTTTGAAAACTCGAGCTCCTACCTGGAAAGTAGATAATGCTTCATATAACCCAATCATCCCTAGTGTAAATATCTCTATCTGTTCGCACTTGGAAACAAAACACTTTTGGAAGAGAAGGCAGAAGGGGGAAACCCAAAATGCAGCAGCAGATTGCTTTCCATAGCATTTTGTGACCAAAGTTGTGGTGTCCATCACTTGAAGAGCTGCCGTTGTGAGCCCCGAGATCTCTCTCGGCTCCATGCGGAGCAGCTGGTCTCCAGGATGAACACTGTGGCTGCTGTGCTTGCTTCATACCAGAAGGACAAGACTCAAGCGACACCGCAGGAGGATCATTAGAAGAGGGGGAAAAAAAGCAAATAGCCCAGAGCCCAGCGTCAGGCGCTTGGATCAGCCCGTCTCAGGCTCCTCATTTCAACACAAGGAGATTTCTCCTTAATGGGAGCAGCAACTCAGAAACCTGCTTTGCTTCGCAGTGCTCCTTTTAGGCTGTGAAAAGACTCGTAAGGTGCTGTTTTGTTCTGCTGTCCTCTCCTTACTAAGGAAAAACAAGCAGTTCCCACCAGGTTAGGCTCTCCTCAGCCCCCTGCCAAGGGTGAGGGCTGAGCTGTTTAAGACTCCCAAGGCTTCTGCGCTCCATCCTCCCTCCGCTCCCAAGTCCCACTCGCCCAGCCTGGGAAAGTAGATGTGTGCAAGTTCTAACACACTTTGTTCCAGCATTTTACATTTGCATTTTGCTCTCCCACTTGCAAGATAGAGCTGCAGAATATTTTACTGCATTCCCAGAATAGGAACAACATTTAATAAAAGTTTCTTCTTACCAGAGCTAGGCATGTGGTTCACTCTAGGTGGATTCAACAGCTCTACTGGCTGGTCTCTGCCAGAAAGCCCATCTGGAAAGAGGGAAAAAAAAAAAATAATCATCACATCAACTCTTTGGTTAGATGAGCTATTTTAGACATTCCAAGAAGAAATTAAAAAAAAAAAATTTACTAACCAATTATCAATGTAGAACAGAAACACACAAGTAGCACAAATCAATAGAAACAAGAACATTAACAGGACAGCTGTATAACAATGGTTTACACTAAAGCATAAAAGAAAAGATACCAAATTGCCCGAATTGCACGTAGGTTTTCCCGGTCTTTAAATCCACAACTGGTACTGATCCCAATCCAAGGAAGTAGGCACCTCAGCTTACAAATCTTACCATGCAATAACCACGCTGCAATGCATTCCTTGCTCGGAGAACTGAGTGAGCTAAGACAGAAACGCAGCCCTGTGAAGCGAAGTTGAAGAATGGCTCTAATATGCCAAGGAGATGTTAAGGAAAAAACTGACAAATCACTGCAGGAGATTAAAATGCATAGACATGCATAACAAGCCCCATTTTGCATAAGTTTGGATTTCAGAAAGGCATTAAAAACATACTTTGTAAATGATATGCAGAAATCCATCTTGCTGAAGCAGTTCTCTATTTAAAATATTTCGAAGATTGTATCTTGCATTCAGAGTTAAAACAGAAGAACACAATACTGACTGCTGTAGACTGCCAGACCAGATTTTCTAGTCACCCCATTCCCCTCCCAGCTGCCCCCCCCCCAAAAAAAACTTGAAGCAAGAAATGCTAAATTATGTTTTCAGTACTTAGATTATGAATACTTGAATACAGAAAACTTATCTCAAACCCATTTGTTCCACTGTAAATACCTCCACCTTTGCCAAGTTCTGTCTCACTTGTTCTCCTCTAATGCCTTTCTGCACCCCGTGCTGCAGCACAGATACGATCAAGCCAAACCCTGTCTGGAGACATCAAAGAAGCCACCCCATCTCCCTCAGTCAAAGCAAAGGACAGTACTGTTAAGATGTCAGTGGAATGTTAAAAAATGTACCCCACCCCCCCCAAAAAAAAAAAGAAAATAGTTTTCTTCTCCCTATTTTCTCCATTCCACGTTTCTGGAGAGAAAGCATAGATGGGTCTTCTCCATCACTTGCACAGGTTTGCCTCCAGTGACCATTCCCAAGGATCAGTGCAGCCTCAGGCAATATGTCATTAAACTAGAACCATGCAGAGTTCTCCTTCTCAAACAAGTAATATAGATGATTCACATTATAATTTTTTTGGCTTTTGTTCGTTACTTTTAGAGCCAAGAGAGTTTGCTGTACTGGAGTGGCCAACCTACAGTGCCGGTGGGATGACGCTTGGCCAGGTGAACTTCACCTGCGTGAGCAGCAGCGAATGGCAATAAATGAGGAGGAAACGGGATTGAAGCGTAGAGCGAAACATCATTATTTTAAATAACATTCAGCCACCAGCCTCTCCAGACTCACAGCCCAGTGGTCACTGCAGATCAAGGAGCGTGAATAGATAAAAAATACGATCCTCCTTGGTTACTAAAATGTCGTGTTTTACAGCCTTGTTTTTCTGTGAGAGGCATTTGCCGTCTCAGCAGTCATTAGTAATTTTTTAATTCACTGGAGAACTGCACCCTGCTTGCCGCTGAAGCCTTCGCTAAGTTTCTGCGCTGAACATGCCAGCATCACCCAGGGACCACGAGCAGCTCCCAAAATTCATCTCTCCAGCCTGCCAGCAGCTTAAGAAATAAAAAAAATAAAATGAAAAAAAAATATATATGTGGCTCTGCTGGGCTCTCCTAGCAACGAAGCAGCAGCCGCCCCAGCAGCCAGCCGGCACGGCACACGTACCCACGCCGGCACACGCCGCGGCTCGGCCGGAGATGACATCCGGGAAAAGGGAGCGCGCAGAACAGCCCCGGGAGCCCCCGCATTTTCCTGGAGCGCGGAGTATTTTCAGCTTCTCTGCTAAGCTATTTCATACGAAGATGTGCCTTCAGAGGGGAAGGACCCATCTACGAAACAGAGCCTTGCGCCAGCAGCCCAGGTGCTCCGCAAGACAAATCCAGGTCAATTTTGACAAAAACACCCATTTGCAGCGAGGCCGTGGGAGCGAAGGTGCCCCTTCTCGTGCTAGACCCAGCAGTTTTGAGCAAGTGATGTCCTAAACCCGCATCTCCAGCGGCACAAAGCTGCTGGCAGAGAACAGCTGAGAAGAGCCCACCAACTCCCAGCACGAGCCCGCAGCGCCGGCTACTGCGGCACGCTCACCTGCATGACGCAGGCAGCCTGCTTCGACGCCGACCAAACCCAGACAGGCCTTTTCTTTTGTTGCCCGTGGACTTGCTCTCCCACTGCTGTGAATGTGCAGTCGCACCAGCGCGTCAGAGGTCACTCACAAAAGTGTTGGTTAGCGAGGATTTTTAAGACTTTTTTTTTTTTTTAATTTTAAGAAATAAAGTATCTACATTTTTCAACTAATTAAAAAAAAAACCCACAACCACAAACCAACATTCCTCAATCTTTGTTTCAAAATTAATGTAGACTACTCACAGAAGAACGTTTCAGAAGGTCTTTTAAAGCACCGATGCCTTAAACACTGGAAGTGAAACCAAACTATGTAAGACCAAGGTTCTGTATTTGCTGTATTGAGTGATTTAAAAAAAAAAAAAATTCTATTTGTTTTAAAAAAAAGAAAAAGGAGACAGTTTGGAGACAGGAGGTATTTGTATAAGGCACCTCTTCTCCCAGGCTACTAGTATAGATTTAAAAAAAAGTTAGTAAGATGTAAACACCCAAGCTGGCACATCGCTTGCCTTCCCCTTGGGGAACAAGCTATCTCCCAGCCACCACACCAAGCGCATGCACCCAGCAAGTAATATGCTACTTGTAGAAGTTGGTTACTTTAAAAAAACAAACAAACAAACAAAAAACCCAAAAAACCCACAAAACTCTTTGGGTAGGTACGTCCAAGACCATAATCATTTCACCCTACTTGCTCCCAGTAACCTACCACCTTCTTGCTCAGCGCTCTGAACCCGGGTCTCTGGGGCGAGTTGCAGGTGGGTACCAGAAGGTCCATCACCTGCCGGCGGCAGGAGGGGAGGCTGCACATCCAGGCAGGCCCCTTCCGCCCCAGCGGACGACCCAGGACGTGCCCTGGGCACCCTCTGCAAAACCACCTACACCTCTCGACGGGGAGGGGTGAACACGCCTGCGGGCGGCTGTGCAGAGGTTGCGGCACCCAACCATCATCCCGGCCGTGGCACCAGGGCGTCCCCGTGCTGTGGTTGCAGGCTGTAGCCCCACAGCGGGAACAAGCGTCCCGGGCACCTCCACAGTTAATAAAACGCTGAGGAGCAAAGCAACGTTGAAGAAATTTCCATTTACTCGCTTTCTAGCATCTAGAGGAGTTTTGGGTTTGGTTTGTTTGTTGGCTTTTTCCTTTTTTTTTTTTTTTAAATTGAAGTAGCTGCAAACAAGCACGTGCTCTGCTCAATTGCTCCCATACACACACCTTCTCTGTTAGTAGAAAAAAAACTTGAGCAGCAGTGAAAAAGCCAGGACCTCGGAGGGATTTCAGGCTCATTTTATACAGCTACCATGCCTCACTGCAGAAGCGAAGCCTACGCTCTGGAACCAGATGCTCCAAGCTGGAGCTCAAGTGTTGCCCTTTTCCCAGCAGCATCCCAACAGCTGTACGCCAAAGATGAAAACGCTTACTCCAGCCACCTCCATAAAGGCAGGCAGAGTCTATCAGGTTTTATCTGGTCTATCTGGGGAGGGGTCTGGAGCACAAGTCTTATGGGGAGTGGCTGAGGGAACTGGGATTGTTTAGGCTGGAGAAGAGGAGGCTGAGGGGAGACCTTATGGCTCTCTGCAACTACCTGACAGGGGGTTGTGGTGAGGTGGGTGTTGGTCTCTTCTCCCAGGTAACCAGCGACAGGATGAGAGGAAATGGCCTCGAGTTGCACCACGGGAGGTTTAGATTGGATATTAGGAAAAATTACTGAAAGAGCAGTCGAGCATTGGAACAGGCTGCCCAGGGTGGTGGTGGAATCACCATCACTGGAAGTGTTCAAAAAACGTGTGGATGTGGCACTTCACGACATGGTTTAGTGGGCACGGTGGTGTTGGGTTGACGGTTGGACTTGATGATCTGATCTTTTCCAACCTTAATGATTCTATGGTTCAGACACCACTTGCTGTCAACATACTGCAGGAGATTCCCCAAAATCACCGCAGTTCTACATAGGGTCAGCTACTTCGAATGCAAATATTCTTTTGCTCTGGACTGTGGTGGTTGGAAAGCCAAACCTCAAAGCTGTCATGTTCCGTACCATCAGTGAGCTTCACTCAACAAAAAACTGAGCGTCTTGGACTCAAAACTTTGCTGCATATGCAGAGTTAGCTTGGCTTTTGAGCCCAAAGACAATGAAAAAAAAAAAACCCCAACAGAACACAAACTTGACCTCTCGAAGCAGTTAAACATTCTTGCTGTCTCCTCAGCTTCGTACAACGAGCTAAAGATGCTACAAGAAGCAAAGAAATAATTTAATTTCAAGAGCTTAGGTGATCAGTTTACTAGGAAATTTAAAATACCACTGCATTTAATGAAGCATTGTATCCACTGCCAAAACAATACTGAATTAAAAAAAACAAACCAAAGCAACCAAAAACCTCAAGCCTTCTGGAAGGAGCAGAAAGAATCCCTTACACCAGTCTGAAGGAAGGCTTTAAAATCCTAACTGCACTACATCAAATTTTGATCAAGTACTAAAATCCATACACCCAATATACCAGGATTCCTCCTTGCTCAGCAATACTGCTGCCCACAAAAGCGCTTGCTTTGATTGATTCCCTCTCTCAAATAGATGAGCTAAACAGATGCCAAACTTTTAAAGAACTATCTGTTAAAAAAATCCTGAGAACTGACCACTAAAAGATGGAGGGGTTTGGAGTTCTAGGCTGTGATTATGTGCTCTATATAACTTTAACACAGAAAAAAAAAAAAAAAATCCCTATGTTTTGCATATTCGACCACATTGCTTCACGGATCCTGTTGCACCATCAGACCGAAGATAAACTGGTCACCTGGGGGGACCTAAGCCTCAAGAAAAGCGTGTTTTCCGCTTTTGCTGCACCAGGTTTTCTTACCACTGTCACTGAAGACTCTCTTAAATCAATCGATGAATAATTGACCTCTGCGTGACAAGGGAAAAGCACGATGGTTTATGCCAACACTTAGAAAGCACTACGGTAAAGCACTGGTTCTGCAAATGCCAGCATGAATACAATCAGTTTCCATTACAAAAAATTTTCTACCCTCACCTCCTACCCTTACAAAGTATTCAGCTCCAATCCCCTTCACGCTTCCCCAGGTATCTACAGAGAAAGCTCTGGCAATTACAAAACTAAAAGAAAAAACACAGAAGACACCAAAATCATCCGTGCCACACACAGCTCTATAGTTTTATCCCTGTTACTGCCCGGAAGGGATCACAGGGGTGCTTCTGCAGTTCCCCAAAAGTGGACAGGCATGGGAAGCTGCTTGTCTTACCATCACGGACAGGCAAAGAACGTGCAAAGAGGTCAAACCACGCAATCATGAGTTGACTCTTCTACAAACCACAAATCCTCCTTTGAATAGTACTGAGACAAACCAGATTACCTACAAAATATTTTCGAGCTCTGTACTAGCCAAGTTTTTCCTAAGCTACTAAAAATAATTGTCAAGAAAATGTCCTCTTGCATTGGTTCTGTGCGAATCTAATGATTTCATCAAAAATACTGGAAAAGCGCAGGGGCGAGTTGTCCCAGCGGTACCAGGGAGGCTGAACCGGGCAGACGAATCCCAGGGCTGATGGCAGCTGGCGATGCAACGATGCCCGCAGAATGCCCAGCCCAAGATGCTCGCAAGGGAAGGACAAACTGCACCGTCCGTCGAGCCGAGAAGGAGGCAGACACCAGCCCGTCTGATTTACGGCTCGAGTTAGAGAACATTTAGTGTAGCTTAATTTCCAGATGGGTATTTCTAACTCCTTAATTAATCAGATGAAGCCATTATTCATTGATGGGAACTTGAACACTTTATTTTTATCCTAGTCTGTTCCAAAGAGTTGTTTAAGTTACTTTAAAAATATGGCCAGGACAGGTTTGAAGTAGCTGGGTTAGCAGGATTTAAACATGCCGAAAATAGCAAAACGAAGACAAGATGGCCACAGAACGCTCCAGAGTAAGACAGAAACACGCACAGATAAAAACCCTCAGAAAAGACAAAGCACCAAAACGAACATCATCATCCAAGGCAAAACCAAAACAGATGAGGACAGAGAAGTACAGCTTTATTACTTAAAAAAAAAAAAAGAAAATAACAAAAACAGAAGGTTGAAGAATTCAGTGAGCTCTTATGCAAAATTGAAAGCAGCCTTACTATAATTAATGCTGATGAGTTTAAAAATGCAGGGCAGAACTGGGAACGAAGAGGTTATTTAAATAGTTTTTCATGTATTCAGATCTTTTGACCTGATGCAAATCACCCCAGCCTACTTGAACTCCTTGAGTGAAGCAATGAACCACCAACAATTATCTTTAAAGAACACCCAGAGTAGAGGAAAAGTCCTACAGAACCACAGAAGTAAAATTTCAAGAGAGGTGGGAAAGAAAGGCAGGGGGAGAGGTACAGAAAAAATCCTCATTATTGACTAGGATTTGATTTCCTGGAAGAAAGAACAAGTTCAAGAGGCAGAACAAAAATCAAGTAATGGGAAAAGCAAGATGGATGGATCAAGGTGAAGTTGAAGGCAGGCAAGTGATTTGTTTCTCTGTCAGTATGTCTGGCTGGCAAACTGGCAAGAAAAGTTTTGATTTTACTCAAGTTCTATGAAACAAACCAACCAATACAAAACCAAAAACAGCAATCCGCAGTGAGAGGCTACACGAGGCATGCCAGTAAGAAAATCAGGTCTGCATGAATCACCCTAAACCAAGTACAACCTGGTTTAAAAAGCCCACTCAGTCAGGACCTGCTTCTGGATCTGTTACACCCAGTGTATGGCGGTAGCTCACAATTTACTGGTAAGAGCCGTAGAGATGCATTTAAAAGCCAGGCATGCCCTCACACCAGAGATCGCCCTTTAGAGCACGAGATGCAGAATTCAACGACAAGTTGGCAAACAGATGCAAGGTCCGATGACAAATGAGTAAAAACCCTACCACCTTAAAGATAAAGATAACAATTAATAATAATAATAATATAATAATAGTAATAATGGTCAAATTTCTCAAAGATAAGAAATACCTGGCAAAGCAAGGATATAACAAAGAAAAGCCAAAGGACTTTACAAAACTGAGCATCCAGCGTTTGCCAACGATGCAGAAGACACAAATTCATTCCAGGATGCATTAGCAGGCGCATAAGCAAGGCAGGGCAGGTCATTACTCAGGGACGCGACAGCCTCTGGCCAAATTGCTGCCCTTGGTTTAGATTCAACACCAGAAGATGAATTGTAGGCAATCAAAGGGGAAACCTCTGAGAAAAGATTTTAAAAAAAAAAACAAAAAAAAAAAGAGGGGGTCATTTTTCCAACATCAGCCTGTTCTCAGTTGAGGGAAAATGATATAGTGGCCCCGAGACTTTTTCAGGATGAGCAATTATCTGCTAACGCAGGGAGTTCGAGACCTCTCGACCAAATACATTTCTGGTCTGCTTTAGTCATATACTTTCTGGACAACACTTCACTACATCGCAGCAATCAGTTATTTCTGAGAAGGCAGGGAATTATGCCTCTTGTCAGCCGCAAGTCCTAAAACCCAAGACCTTGCCATTGAGCTGCCAGTCCACGTCCTCCACACGAGGCAGCTACTGTCACTTGCCATTCACAGCTTCGGGTTCCTCTCCAAGCTGGTTTTGGGGTGGGCTTGGCACACAAATTGCAAAACCTCCGATGGACTCTACCGTTCTCAGTAATACAGTAGGAACTAGAGCTTTTTGTTTACATACTTCCAGTTCCTAGATAAGAAAAAAAGAGTGCAGAGGGAAAACTGTTGAGCAATGAGTCATCCCAGTAAGGTATCTGCCATAGTCCAACTGCCTGGTGATGAATTTGATAATCGTTTCTTTGCAAGGCAGTTACCAGATTATTTTGGCTATTTTTGCCCCAGGAAGATACAGCTCAAAGGCTTGTGCCCCATGCCTTCCAAGCCAAAACAGAAAGAAGCTGTAATTTCTCAGTGCCCAATCGATAAAAAGCCTCAGGCAAAACAAGGTGGCTGACAGTAAGCCCAGGATAAATAGCCGACAGTTGGCATCGGAGAGACTCTCTCAACCACATCCTTTCAGGAGCGTGCATCCACGTTTAAAATTAAGCTTTCACTAAGGACAGAAAGAAAGGGGATGTTTCTGGATCAATGACTCCTGAATTTGTAGTTGTCATCAAGCAAACAATTACCTTGTTCTCCTCACTGCTTTCTAGTAAAAGAATTGTGAGCTTGTCTCGCACAGAAAAGCGAGATCCATTCCCCTTCTCTCCAGCCACGCCACCTTCCTGTCCGCTTCACGGTACAACTGAAAGACACTGAAACACAACAATACCGCACTTCAGAGAAAAGCTCAAAGGCAGAATTGGCCTCACCGTCATCTTCACTCAAGAGATGAGCTTGACCAGGGCTACCTTCAAAGCTTGCACAACGAAGGGTGTTGGCAAGATCAGCTTTCACTTCGCTTCGGGCGTGGGCTCTCGGAGCAAGCCCCTGGCTGCTCCGCTTCCCATACTCTTCCACATCCCGTATTTTTGGTTGCATCATGGAGCACTCCGAGACTGGATTTTTTGGGGAGATACACCTCAAACTCAACCCATAACACCCAGCCTAACACGCTCCAGCCACTAACGGGGACTCGTACCTGGGGGACTGGGCTAAACGTAGCCCTAAAGCAAGCTTCAAAACAACCCCCCAGCCTGTATATGTCCCCATCAGCACAACCTGCTACACTCCAGAGCTGATCCTCTGCACGGCACTTGCTATCGCAGTCATGAGCTGCTTCTTCATGCTTTCCCCTTCAGCTCCTTCCCTCTGGTTAAGGTTGCCTAGAGGTCTACAAGCCAGGGCAAGCCTCATCCCTTGTCCTACTCCTTGGCAGGGCTTGGGGTGGGCGAGTGTGTGGCTCTGGTCAACCGTATTGCTGTATTTCTAAAACCAGATCGTGCACTAACCTCGCAGTCTTGGGAGAGCAGGCAGCTAAAATAGGGTCGCTGAGGAATAAAAGCCTCCATCCCTGACCGTTAAGCACAGTCCACTCAAACATCCTGACTTGCATATTAACAGCTATGGCGTGTAACAGCAAGTTAAAATATTAGTAATGAGAATAGTAATTATCATGGACATTATTTATTTGTCTACTCATTTGAAATTTACAGGGGGGAAAAAAAAGTCTTCAACATTTACAAGAAAGCAATTAAGGCAGCAAATGGATTATTTCTCTTTAAACCTATAAGAAGATGCTCAGTGCATATTTCCTCTCTAATTTGTCTGCACTCAAGAATCTATTTTTGGAAATCTCCCTAGACTGTATTGTAGCACCACATGTACTGTAATGGCATTTTAATTAGCCCAGAGAGCTGGAAGATGCACTATGCATCCGAAAGAGAAGCAGCCTAACAAAATGAGAGCATCCTTCTCTTCCCTTCTTTGAGATTTACAGCAGCTATCAAGTCGAAATACCAATTATGGTTCCAATTGGAATCGACTGCGACTGCTATAAAAATCCAGTGCAGCACAACAGCCTATAGAATTCAACAAAAACAAACATAGTATTTAAGCACTATTTACTCATACTTTAAAGGTGGATGGTAAAAATAAAATGCTGCAGATATCCACAGGCAGAACGGGAGACAGAAGTAGAGGGGATAATAAAAAAAAAAAAATTTAAGAGTTGGGCTCTATATATGTTAGTTTTTGGCCTGGAAGTATGATCAAAAAAACACCCGTTTAGACGAAAGCTAATCCAATCCTGTTTGCATGGGGTTGTTTTAGATTTTTTTTGGTTTTTTTTTTAATTATTAGTACTACTACTACATCTAATACCCAAGTTAACCACCTCCCATTGCCAGCAGGCGACATAATGCATAATCATCATCAGCGTGATCTTGTATATATTTAATTTGACATAATTCTGACTTCTTACTTTTGATGCAGTAGAAATTAGGTCAGGCTAATGTCCATGTCGGTTCCAGAAGAGGTTGACGCATCTGGAATCATAAACCTCCTTCATGCCCTTGACAATACTGATTACTCCAGAGACATTCATAGGTCCAGATGTCAGGTGGAGCGTTCCACGGAAGCCAGTGGACCACAGCACTCAGCATCTCACAAGCAAGAACTAGGATGGGTTTCAAGCTTTCTTTTGCATTATAATCCACATGAACATGTCACCAGAGTCAGAAGATACTCAGGCATAACGTCTACAAGAGCTTCATACTGCTTTCCTACCCAGAACCTAGGAAACATAAATCCAACAGATCCCACTTTGGCTAACATCAAGGTAAAATAACACTCAGCAATAGTTAATAAGAAAAGCAGCCTTTAATACATCGCTGGGAAGTTATCCTAAAGGTCAAATACCCAAGATGCGTTAAAACAGGAAATGCTATGGTCCTTAAGGTGTTCACAGATTAATATCCAAATGACAATACACCACTTTTTAAATGTAAAATGGCAAATGTGTTGTGTTCTACTTCCTACGCCATTGTTTTCCTTAATTCTTTGTGGTGGGAGGATAACGTGACTCCTACCAAACATGATAAACTTCAGTCTCTTCAGCAGACTCCGATGACTTCATGTGCACAAAATTTGAAAGATACATAATTTTGGAAATCCACGGTAATGACATAATCCTTTACGTGTAAACGCAAGTAATCTAAGGTCTCTGGTAACCTGTCCATTAGATCAAAGAGATAAAGTTCACTAGAATGGTCTGGCAAAAAGGAACAGCTAGCCATTTCAGTAGACTTGCTTCCCCCTTTGGGCAAGGAAAGTCAGAACCCCCAAACAGACAAAGCATTAAATGAATTAAAAATAAAATACAAAGGAAAGAATTACCACATTAAAGAAATAGCATGTATAGTACACTTTTGATGTGTATTTTTCCTTTTAAGCCAAAAATATCCATATTTAATGTTGTTTTTCATTCCATTCTTCTGTAACAAGTTTCAAAATCAGCTCATTTGGTACACAGAAAATAACCACAAAGTCCAATTACGGACAAGCTTAAGCACGCACTTGCAGTGCAAAGCAAGACAAGTATCCTACATCCTGATCATCACTTGTCGCACCTCGGTAGTCCAAAAGATTACTCAGTCTTACTCAAGGCAAGATGGAAAACTAAGAAACACCCCTGCTCCCGTCCAACGCCAAACACCCACCTAGCAAACGCAGCTGACCACAAAGGTGTATTGAACACCAGCGTCCCAACCGTTCCCAAATGCACTCGGACTCCTAAGGTAGGAGCCAGCACAGCCTCCATTCGAGACCTTCGACACCTCCCGTGGGCAATCTCCTCCTGCACACAGCTGCCGGTCAATCTGAATGCCCAACGGTTTTACTTCTCCAGTTACAGGCAGAAAAGACTGGTATTCTATTTCATACGCACAGTCACCATTAAGCATGCCATACCAGGACAGGTATGTCAGAGACCTGGCTCTATTTTAGGCTTAGCTTACCCAATCATTTCCTGCAGTCTCTCTTCTGCAGCCAATATCAGAAGGTATTTGGTGGTGGGCAGCCAACACCTTTTCCCACTTAGAGAACCCCAACAGGACAGCTCAGGGTTTCCACCACACGGAGGATAACACACACCATTGTGTCCCTGTCTCCCCAGAGTGCTGGGAGACTCAGGGTGGTGTCTGCAGGATCCAGCTATATCCTGATGTTAAATCCATCGGGGATGAGATGCTGCATGCAGAACCAACCTGGTACTTTGCACAGCACTTCCCCATTATCCCAGCCCTATGAGATAGAAAGTCAGTACCTATCAACACCAGGCAGCAGGAAAATTGTCCCAATATACCCGTTCCTGATATAATACCAGCCATTATCTTCCAGCTTTAGATAGTCCACATATAATATCTTCATGTCAATTAATGTACAGATTTCTAAAATTTGGACTGCAGATATTTTTAAATCCCAGAGGGGGAGGAAGAAAAGGAAAAAAAAAAAAAGACTACCATTTCAAAGCATCTAAAAGTAGATTCCACTTTCCCAGACTTGGTAGAACAGCAATTTCCCCGCTTGCAACGAAGAAGCCGAGACAACGCTGTTTATTACTATAAATATATTCATAGATATTTTCCCTGGCACACAGCACTTCAATTTTAAAGGCAAGAGATTTATCAACTCTTACGGATAGCTTCATCCTTACTGCTTTTATCCTGTCAGTGAGCACACGCTCCTGGCAAGAGTGGAGGAGGGTACAATCTGCCACCATCCGCAGGGTGCTATCCGTCTGAAAAGGTGACCATCCTCAAGAAATTAGCACAGGCCAGGCATTAAACTTCACACTGGAATATTATGTTCAACCAACAGACTCCTTCTAGAGCCATTCTGCAAAATGTTCCTGCTGCCGGCTAACTGCATGGTGGGTTTTTTTGTGGGTTTTTTTTGTTTGTTTGTTTTTAAAGTTTTAGTGTAGCCTTTTATCAAAAGTGAATAAAACTTTCCATCCGTGTTGGTACGTCCGTGGGGTAAAGCCGGTGTTCCACAATCGCAGACAAATATTGCTGCAGGAGATCAGCATTATCAATGCGAGGTGCTTAATCTGCCCAGACAGATCCCACGAACTCCAGCACACTAAAAAAAGCAAACGCCACAGGACTCCCTTGGCATTCAGCCGGAGAGGTGCTGCTGGCACCCGGCCATTTCACAATCACGGACTATTCAGAACAGATGAATTCACGTTTGATAGCTGCAAATTCATAGATACAATGCCACTTTAATCAAAACTAATATTTCAGTAGGTTTTAAAGACTGATTGGCGATACAAAAAGGAAGCAAGGAAAGAAAAAAAAAAAACACAAAACCCCTTGAAGTGATCTGTGGTTGTCAGCAGGAGGAGACCTACGAAGCACATTTTAAAGACAGGAGGGAAAGTTCAATAACCTGCTTAATTTTCCCTTCTCTCTGGTTGAATAAACTGTCAGGAAGAAATCCAGCTAAAAGATAGCCTGGCTCTTCTACAGCTTCAAACGAGATTCCAGCTCCTGCCCACACGCTCGCAGGACACTATGTTCAAGCTAATGAGATACCAAGCGGAGAAAAGGCTTGCCTCGTTCAAGAGGGAATGAACTGTATGTTATATGAACCAAACGGCCTGGGTTTCCTTCGTTATCCCAGCCCTGCATTTTTGCTAGCACACATGCTAAATGCGACTCGTCCACAAACTATTTCCAAAGCAGGCTGTGTCCACAGGCTCCGATCCTTTCCACAGCAGAAAAGGGAAGTGATAATAATTACTCAGCAACCCATTACACTAAAGCTTTCAGAAAATTCCTGGATGAAGCAGAGGGCAGGGAGAAAAGAGGCAAAGGAAACTGATGCTCGGATCCCTTCCTGGACACTGCTGGCAACGGGAACCATCTACGATTTCACTACTCAGAGGATGCCTTCTCGCCTTACAAGCTGCAGCTTCTTGACTGGATGGCAGAATTGGAAAGAGCAGAGGAAAAAAAGGAGAATTTTTCGTTGAGGAAAATAAATACAGAGACATGGAAACAGGACCGTCAGCAAACAGAGCAGGACTTGAGTTTGATGGAGCTGCTGGGTCCCGGGTGGCTGTCTGGCTATCAGAGCGCAAGGCTTCGAGTTTCAACCTTTCAGAGTGCTCCATCAAGCCTTTCTCCTGCAAAACAAGAGCTGAAGTACTGGGGAAAAACCCATGAAAGTGAAAAAATCCTCCAGAGATCTGAGAAAGCTTCCAGTCAAAGGCAAAAGCCAAACAGCACGGTCAGGGAAGCTGGACTGGACATGTCTGCTTTACACATAGCTTGTTGGAGAACTACCACTCCAGAAGCTTGGGCAAGACCCCAAGAGTCACACCACCCTTACTCAACGTGCATTAGGACAGCACACTCTGAAACAGCAGCTCCATAGGTGCTAGTGCCTCACATCTTCATCCCCCAAGCATCTCGGTAACCACAGCTCCACTCTCCCTCAGGGCTTGAATGACGTAGGATTGTAATTTTTGTAAATCCACCTCCCTCCGTTTGCAGGTACATCCATCAGACTGGCAGAATTTATAATTAACCCATCCTGAGCGAGACCAGCCGGCTCCCTACCTAACCAGTGCCATGGCTAGCTCGATTGGGTCTGAAAGCAAATGCCTTGCTTCCTTCTACCTGTTACCTGTTTTAACCCTTAGGTCAAATACTTCATCCTAAGAATTTCTATTTCTTGATCTATCTGAACTACAGCAAGCAGGGACTCACTGCAGCTCGTACCGCCGTACTGGGGTAAGAGCCAGCAGTCAGATGGAGGACTGGCCGGTCCCCGGACTCACCCACCTGCACGCATCTTCCTTGGGTACCTGCGGCTCTACCTTCCCAACAAATTCATCCACGCATGTGGTATCTTCTCCACATCCAAGCCTGTTACTGTAACAGCATAAAATCTGTTGCTCACCAGTGAGAAGTCCTTTTGGTCAAACATTTTAAGGATCAGAGACAAGCTGACGATGCTTATTAGCAGCCTAAACTGCAATTCACCCTACGCCCACTGAAGACAGCAATCACATGTTTAAAATGCCATCCTTTCTCTCACAAAAAGACAAGTTTTATTTCCTTGCTTTGCTCATAATTTAAGAAGGTGCACATAAAACTTTAAAAAATTAGTGTACAAAGTTTGGACAGCTCTTTCTGTGCAGTCATATAACAGACCAAGAGAAAGTGGTCACTACCAGAAATACTCCAGCGAGAAACAGAATCACAGAATCTTTGGGCTGGAAGGGACCTTTCAAGGCCACCTAGTCCAACTCCCTGCCATGAGCAAGGACATCTTCAACTAGAGCAGGTTGCTCAGAGCCCCGTCCAACGTGACCTGGGATGTTGCCAGGGATGGGGCATCGACCACCTCTCTGGCCAACCTGGGACAGGGTTTCACCACCCTCCTTGGGAAACATTTCTTCCTTAGATCTAGTCTGAATCTGCCCTCTTTTAGTTTAAAACCGTTACCCCTTGTCCTGTCGCTACAGGCCCTGCTAACAAGCCTGTCCCCATCTCCCTTATCAGCCCCTCTCAGCCCTGGCAGCTGCAGGAAGGTCTCCCCGGAGCCTTCTCTGCTCCAGGCTGAGCCCCCCCAGCTCTCCCAGCCTGTCCTCCCAGCAGAGCTGTTCCAGCCCTCGGAGCATTGCTGGGGCCTCCTCTGGCCCCGCTCCAGCAGGTCCGTGTCTCTCCTGTGCCGAGGGCTCCAGAGCTGGACGCAGCACTGCAGGGGGGTCTCCCCAGAGCGGGGCAGAGGGGCAGAATCCCCTCCCTCGCCCTGCTGGCCACGCGGCTTTGGGGGCAGCTCAGGACACGGTTGGCCTTTGGGCTGGGAGCGCACATTGCCGGCTCCTGTCCAGCTTTTCATCCACCAGTACCCCAAGTCCTCCTCCATGGGGCTGCTCTCCATCCCTTCATCCCCCAGCCTGTGCTGATACTGGGGGTTGCCCTGACCCAGGTGCAGGACCCTGCACTTGGCCTTGTTCAACCTCAGGAGGGTCACACGGGCCCATTCCTCGAGCCTGTCCAGGTCCCTCTGGATGGCATCCCGTCCCTCAGGGGTGTCAACCGCACCACTCAGCTTGCTGTCATCTGCAAACTTGCTGAGGGTGCCCTCGTTTCCACTGTCTGTGTCATTGATGAAGATATTAAAGAGTACTGGTCCCAGTGCGGACCCCTGAGGGACACTGCTCATCACCTATCTCCATCTGGACGTTGAGCCGTTGACCACCACCTGGGTGCGACCATCCAACCAATTCCTCATCCACCCAACATTCCACCCATCAAATCCGTATCTCTCCAGTTTAGAGATAAGGATGTTGTTGGGGACCGTGTCAAAGGCCTTACAGAAGTCCAGACAGACGACATCCACAGCTCTTCTCTTGTCCACTGATGTGGTCACTCCATTGTAGAAGGCCCCTAGGTTGCTCAAGCAGGACTTGCCCTTGGTGAAGCCATGCTGGCTGTCTCAAACCACCTCCCTGCCCCCCAAGAGCCTCAGCATAGCTTCTGTTCCATGATCTTCCCAGGCACAGAGGTGAGGCTGACAGGTTGGCAGCTCCCAGGATCCTCCTTGGTACCCTTTTTTTAAAAATGGGTGCAGCGTTTCCCTTTTTCCAGTCTCCAGGGGCTTCACCTGACTGCCAGGACTTTTCAAATATCATAGAGAGTGGCTTGGCAACTACATCAGCCAGTTCCCTCAGGAGTCTGGGACGCATCTCATCCGGTGCCACGGACTTGTGCGTGTTCAGGTTCCTCAGGTGGTCTCGAACCTCATCTTCTCTTACAATGGGAGTGACTTTGTTCCTCCAGTCACTGTCTGGCAGCCCATCCCCTCAAGAGGTGTAGGAAGAGACACTGCCAGTGAAGACTGAGGCAAAGAAGTTGTTGAGTACCTCAGCCTTCTCCTCATCTGTTGTTACCAGTTAATATCATCAGCGTGTGGACAGCCCATGTGAAAGGAACAAGCACTGATCTCCAAGGTTTTATATTTCGAATTCATGGTGCTGCTCTGGGTGAAGCTGCCTTGATGCACCCCAAAAATTGCCGACATCCAGAGGTCAAAATCCTTTCCCAAGGTGCTAATTCAGGGTGCTCAAGACAAAAAGGCCAATTTTTCCCAGCAAAGGGCAACTGTTTAATCAAAATCATCCGTTAAACTCTGAAACCATGCTGGAAGTACACAAATAAACAGCAATTAAATGAATGTAAGCAATTCAAAACAGCTGTGCATGACCATACTCCGAACTTCAAAGCTGGCCCTTCACTCTCAAAATAAATCCCCCCCCCAAAAGTGCCAAAGACAAAAGCTTACTTTCATCTTAAGTTAGGAATGTGGAGCCATTCATCAAAAGACTCCGTTTTACTTTAAAATACTCAAACTAAGTATTTCTGTGGAAATTATTGTCTTTATATGGACCCATGAAGATGACGCACACCTTCTACAGAGAGCACTGGATGGAGACCATGAAAGCCTGTTAGACAGATAAGCGTGTTATCTGTCTGCACTCGCATGAGAGGATGGCGGCAACGGACTCCTTACGCTGCCATAACCCCAACAGTGAAAACAGGCCTTTTGTTTCTTGCCAGAAAGGCAGAAATCCCAAAGGCATTAATGCACTTTTTGAACTGCTCGTGATTGACTTTTGGTAGCGGTCCATCAATGGAGTTCATAAAGGAGCTCTTCCCAGCTGGCTCTCCCCAGCTCACACCAGAGCTGTGGCAGAGCTTTTGAGGATTATGGAGGGTCTTATTTTGGTTTTAAGCAGATTTCAATGTACAGACCTTCTGTTCCAAGAAAGTATTTAATGTTTCCTTTTATTGCATCAATCACCAGCAATCATCTGGCAGTCATTTCCAGCCTTGTGCCATTAACTCAGAGGAAGGTCCTCCAGCAGGTAAGGAACACAAGTATCACCACTCGGGTGCTCTCTGAAAACCTTACTGGCCAACAGGAAGAGTCCAACTTGGACCACCTCATAACCAGTGAAGGCCAAGAAAGCTCCTGAGTACCTGACCTTCTTGTTGAACACTGTTCATGGCGCAAGCCCAGGTCGCACCCCTGGCTTGATAACCAACCCCAAAGGTGGGCTCCCTCGAATGAGGCTCTCCAGCTTGGTTCCAGATTTGCTTCTCGTAACAGGACACACTATTGTAACTGCCGGCTGTATAGCTGGACATTGGAGAAGGTGCTTGGAATTACTCAAAGAAATCTTGGCGGGAAGGGAAAGCAGAGCGATATCGATAGCCAGCTGAAAAGGCACAAGACCTCAGAAGCACGAAGAGCTGTTTTGTAGGGCACCACAAGCAGCGTGCTGCCATGTGTTCCCCTACGTTATACTCTGAGCACCTCTGACTTTCACCCACGAGGTTACACGGGCTTCATCCTGCACGCTTCCAGTTCTGACTTACTGCCAAACTCGGGCTCTACCGCTGCAGCAATCCCTTTCGCACTTCACATTTTTTGCAAGCAAAGTCTCTCGCGCCCCATTCAGATCGGGCTTTCCAGTAGACTCGCATCTGTGGGACTCGGGATGCTGGGACGCAAGTTTCCATTTGGGTAAGCTGCATGCATTTTAAACGGTGCAAAATCTTTATCCTCGGTCTCAAACTGCTGCACTTCTCAAACCTGAGACTCCCCGGTTATCTTCTCTTGTCTAGGAGAAACCCAGGCTGTTTTACACTTTGTCAGTCGTCCCTGTTGTTGATGAAAGCAAAAAAGTTATTCTCGTGAAACTGAGACTGCTCACAGAACCCAGCGTCAGCGTGCACCTCGGAGCGAGACTGTGGCTCGCCCAGGACTTAACCTCGGTGCCTGCTTGGATTCACCCTGACGATGGAAAGCAACTGAAAGCTCCAGCGGAGGAAAACCTTGCCAACGCCACAAGAAAGGTACTATCGACAACTTCTCCCTCGCACTCAAAATTTCTTTTTTTTCCCTGTTCCATTGCAAACAAGGGGTTAACGCAAGCTGAAATGCTCATGCAATACATGTTTTCTTCTTATCGCTTTACCACAATGGATCATTTTTCCATTGCTATCTAATATAGTAATATTAATTAACAACAGTAATATAGATTTGGTATAGTAAAAGCATTTTCAGTTGCATTAAACACGGTAACATGAGAATAGCATATTTTGAAACAGAAATTTCTCATCCCTGGTCTGTTGAGGAGCAACTCCTGTTTCCAAACCAAGAAGCAGCAAGTCCATCTTACCGTGGGGCCAACCCAAAATGCTGGAATTTGCACATATTCAAAATAACATCAGGCCCTCAGTACCACGGGGTGCAAAAACATGTTGTCCACCATCCTCCCTCCCTTCTACCTTAAAGTTAATGTTGCTTGGTGGCTGCACAGCCAAAACACCCACCTGCTGTGCCAGGCTGCTTCAATAAAATTATGCACGAGTCTCTACTCCTTACCCGCTTGGGACAGATTCCCTTCACTCCGAACATCTTGCAAGATACTTAGACTCACATGATGGTGCTGAGCAGCTTCAAACAACAAAAAGGCACATTAACTTTAATAGCAAAATGCACCAAAAGAAATCCACAACTCCACTCTATGCCAAAGTTTCCTTGACAAACAGGACAAAAGCGATGAAAATGTACATCAAGGAGTACCACTTGCCCATTCCTTTTGGGCACGTAAGCTTTTACTTGCAATGTGCAGTCTCACAGGGGACTAAAACAACCCCATGGACTGCACTTGCGTAAATGCCGCGGCCACCCGAATGTGCACGGTGCACAAGGTCTGTCCGGAGACAGCGTTCACGCACAGCAAGAAGTCTCAGGAGTTTTAACAACTAAGCAAGGTCTGAAATCCATGAGGATTTCTCTGAATGCAGAATCAGATGAGTGTGCATGATGAAATATTTCTCATGTGTTACAGAAGAAAAAAAAAACGTTCTACAAAAATATTCTGTAGAGGTCTCCTCATCTTACAGTGGGTAGAAAGTTTGCTGGATGCTTTAACACCTGATCCCACCTCCCAACCAAAGCCACTTGCTCCAATGCAGTTGCCAGGTTTCACCTTCATAAGCAGGGGAACTACACAGATGAATTGCAAGCAACATAGTGTGAACCACCTAAACCTCATGCAACAAAAAATGTGTTGTCTCCGCTCCCAGCTCAGGAAAGTCTAAGATACCAGCTTCAGTGGCCCAACAGCCCATGTACCATCAGAAAACTTCTTAGGTTGCCCTAAGGGTCTTCCCAACCCCCTCTTCTCCTTCTCTCCAAAAAAAAAAAAAAAAAAAAAAATTTTCCAAAAATGAAATTCATACATTAGTTTCAAAACCAAATTAACCCAATGAGAATAAAGCATTAGCAAGAATACATTTTTGATTTAAAAGCTCACTCCCAAGTTGAAGCAAAACCAAACACTGATTTATGACCCCTGAAAACATCAGGCTTTAAGTCACACATGAGTTGACAGGAGCTGCTGCAGGTTATGCTGAATATAGCTACTTGCTGTCAACTTGCACACTGAACGCTCGCCACAACTGCGAGCGCAAAGGCAAGCCGCACGATCCTAGCTATAGAGCTTCTGACGAACACGTACCCCGCCACAAGCAGGAAATTAAATACCACAGCTAAATAAAACAAAGACTGAGAGTTGCAAGCAATGCAATAAGCCAATTTGTAAAAACAGCAATGCCAAGAAGTGTCATCATTCTTAGTAATCAAAAAATATCCCCCCCCCAAAAAAAAGTCAAGGCTTTTTTAAAGTCATTCCTGGTTTTTTGTATTGTGTTTTGTTTGACGACTGCAAGTAAAAAAGTGTAAATTAAGATACTTGGTTTTACTGATTAAGATACTCCTTAAGGCACCATTTACTCAGCAATAATCAGGCAAATAGCAGAAAGGATTTCAGGTTTTGTTGTGTTCTTTGGGTTTTTTTTTCATCTGAAGTTATCTCCCATTTCTCATCGTAAAACCTCCCACAGCTTTCTGTATGCCCCAACCAAAAGCCAAGTGGCTCCTCCCAGAAAGCCATTAGAAGTCCATTAGAGCTTCGCCCAGCTGAGAGGTCCCTCCTTCCCATGGAAGGGGAAAGACATTGAAAAAATATTATCAGCAAACGGGCAAGTGGAGAAACCAAAATTAATCTCTCATACGACCATGAAACAAATTTTCGAAGAGCAAGGCAAACATGGCCACGCAATAACCTATTCCCAACGCTGCTGGAGTCTGGTGCCTTTGCTGCCGGTCTCGTGGGCACCCCACCACTCTGATCCACTTGGAAGCTGCGCCAAAGCCCTATGGACATTAAAATGGCCAGAGAGCGATTTTACACGTACGTTTAGGAAAGCCACAAAACTGATTCAAGACATCTCGGGGCGGGAAGTGTGTAGGAAGCTGGCAGCTTGAAATCAGCAAATCATCAACTGGGAGCTGCGAGAAAAAGCATCCAGAAACCCCAGGCCGGTGCAACCCAAGTGTCCATGCCAAGTCTGGGCACTCAACTCCTCTCCCATGCTGCCGGTGAGATTTTTTTCATCAGAAAACAGAAATACGAGTCTCTGGGTTATGCTTCTGGCTCTGCTAAAGAGCCACAGAGATGAAAAGACCCTGAACTAGGGCAGATTGGACAAAATAACCCACTCTTCTTCAAGTCAGTGATGCTCTCCCTCACAAGCGATGCTGCTTTCACAAGTAGGACTCTCTGAGGAGGAGACATATGCTGCCTAGAGTTGTGAGCTAATATCTTTAAAGACTATTTTTGATTAATGTATAACGGGCCTTGAACTCTCTCTCTCTTTAAATAAATTTTAAAGTAATGCATTTTCCTTCCTAACGCCTTTCTAAATCCGTATTATCTATGTTGAAAATCATAGAACAGAAGGCTTATTATATAGAAGACAATGTTATCGCATCAACATGTTTCTATAAATGCATGTATATGTATTGATTATGTGCATGTATATGTACAATTATTATCCTAATACAAGAATATATACCACTAGTTCACATGAACAAGTAACAGCACGTTCAGTAAACAGAATATACACAAGAAAAATTGGCAGAAAAATTAAAAATGGTATAAAGACGACCTGAATTCATTTGGAGATGTTCAAGCTGGAAGTACTTTTCTGTAAGCTTTACCCTTCCCTCTTTTAGGGTGGGAAAGAGGGACTGTAAATTGGCAGTTCCCTTAAGTGGTGGGTTCCTGGTTTCCCACTACAAAACTGCCTTCCAACAGGAGCTGCCTCTCCCTGCGCCGTAACGGGGATGTTAACGCTGTGCCTGCGCAGCCTGCGGGAGAACAGCCCAAGGTGCACACCAGATACAGATGAACAGCCCTAAACCAGCCCACGTACGAAACGAAGCGGAGGCAGGGGCACAGGAGCGTGCTCTCCTGTCGCGTTTGGGGAGCGCACCCATCCCTCTGCCCGGCTCAGGAACCACCAGCCTTCGGTCCGCGGCCCGGAGAGGCACAGCCAGCTCCCGGCAGTCACGGCACGTGGTGGAGCATGGCATTCCCCAGCACCTTTCACCCTTCATTTCTAGCTCAGGTCATACCCTGAAATGGTTTAATACCGTAAGTAGATTTTCTCCTTGTGCCAAGTCACTTCAAGACATCAACAGCAAGGTGGGGTCTCAGGATGACGAAGCTGGCAGTGAGTAAGCAGTGCCAGTGCTGGCAGGGGAAGAGGAGTCTGCCAGCATTTCCCATGCTCTAAGGCATTCAACACCAAGAAGATGTTCATATTTTCAGCTTCTCATTTCCTAGAACTAGCGCACATTATTATCCTGAACATATTATCCTACCTGTATGTTATTTAAAATAAAAAACCCCATGATTTCATACTTTGCTAAATGACAAATGCCTCCAACAGCTTTCACTGTTTTAGACAGCTATTTCTGTTTTCACAGAATCACGGAATGGTAGGGGTTGGAAGGGACCTCTGAAGATCATCTGGTCCAACCCCCCTGCCAAGGCAGGATCACCCAGGGCAGGGTGCACAGCAACGCATCCAGTCAGGTTTGGAAGGTCTCCAGAGAAGGAGCCTCCACAACCTCTCTGGGCAGCCTGTTCCAGTGCTCCGTCACCCTCACAGTGAAGAAGTTTTTCCTCATGTTGAGGTAGAACTTCCTGTGCTGCAGTTTGTGCCCGTTGCCCCTCATCCTATCACTGGGCACTACTGAAAAGGGACTGGCTGCACCCTCCTGACAGCCACCCTGCAGATATTTATAGACACTGGTAAGGTCCCCTCTCAGCCTTCTCTTCTCCAGACTAAACAACCCCAGGTCTCTCAGCCTTTCCTCATACGAGAGATGTTCCAGTCCCTTAATCATCCTCATAGCCCTCCGTTGGACCATCTCCAAAAGTTCCCTATCTCTCGTGAACTGGGGAGCCCAGAACTGGACACAACACACCAGATGAGGCCTCACCAGCACAGGGTGGGGGGTAACCTCTCTCGACCTGCTGGTCACACTCTTCTTAATGCACCCCAAGATACCATTGGCCCTCTTGGCCACCAGGGCACATTGCTGACCCATGGAGAACTTACTGTCTCCAGGACTCCAAGGTCCTTCTCCATGGAGCTGCTTTCCAGCAGGTCAACCCCTGACCTGCACTGGTGCATGGGGTTGTTCCTCCCCAGGTGCAGAGCTCTACACCTGTCCTTGTTAAATTTCATGAGGTTCCCCTCTGCCCAACTCTCCAGTCTGTCCAGTTTTCCTCTCCTCCAGCCAGTGACGGAGGAACCAGCCCTGCTCATCTCTCATACGCTGCCGTGCTGCCTTCTGCTGGCGCAACAGCATCTGGAGGCAGTGCTGCAATGACAGCCCCGTCAAACCAGCAGTGCCAATCAATGGCATCCCTGAACAATCAATTCTGGCCCACGTTTTAATATGCCGAACACCCAGCTAGCAGGAGTTGTTCATCCTTTGTATACCATGTGCAAAGGAGCAGCTGAAAACACTTGACATTTGTCAGCTCTGTTACCCTAGATGAGATTCCCCCTTGCGCTGTGTACGGTTTTTCACTTCTTGAAATGGAAATGCATCAAGGCAAAGCAAATCCCACCGTTAATGAACTGCTGTACAAAAAGGACTTCATCCAAACCGAAGCCTTTGGATGGTCTTTCAGCACAAAACCAGCAAGCTCACATGTGAATGGACCCACAGACCAGAAACGTGTCTCAGCTGCGAGCTCTGCATCAACCCATACTCAAAACGGCACAGTCAACACAACTTTGGCCAACAGGAAAACCCCTTGATGTGCTGCTTCCCCTGGCACTGCTCTGCCAGCGGATACAAAGAACAACCCCAGTTTATGCAACTCCTACCCTTTCCTAGCCATAAATCTTCTGGTTTGATTCCTCTTTGCTGCATGTTAAGAAGCCACCAAGTAACGCAAGAGAAATCCTCGCTGCTTTACCTCTAATTCCTCCTCAATACTCCAGGCATGTACTTTGACAGTTCTCTGCAAACATATTGTTCCCAACCCACAGTTTAAAATTCATCTGTGCCGCTGCGTCATTGTCATCCTGTACTCCTGTCTCCGGCATACATGAGGTTTGACCTTTTCAGATCTACATTTACAGTGTTCAGAGTCTCTGTGAGCTCTGTTACAGAGAAAAATGAACCGAGAGGTATTTCTGGAATGGTGACTGGACTACTGATGTTTCCTAGGGCAAAACACACACTGTTTGTATTCCAGCTTCCTAGTACCCTGGTAAACAAGAGAAAATTGAATGACAAAAGCAACCTAACTAGCTGGAATCTTCCGAAAGATGGAAAACAGACTTCCACGGCTGCCTCGGCAGTTAAAGTTCAAGAGTAGCATAAACAATGCTCCAGATGAAGAATGCAGCAGGGGGGAAGCAGACCAGCAACTGTATTTCCAAGTGGAGGAAAGCCACGCACTTACTTCCAAACGCACCCCACCACGTACCCAGCCTTACGTTTCTCCTTTGCCTTTGTGCTGCAGATGGCATACATATTTTGATGGTGTACTTAATTTATATAGATACATTCCATCCAGCTGCCTCGGTACCACACAGAGTTGCAGCGTGTTCCCACAGACCCCCAGCCAGGAGCAGACCTTTCCCTCCACTGCCAGCCCCAAGAGGGAGGCATGCACGCTTTTCCTAAAGCGTCGACCACTTGTAATACACGTTCAGACCCCAAAACACCAGATTTACCAACGCTCCCACCCTATGTGACCATTGCTGTACATGCAGACCCAGGCTCTTGGATATGGATGATCAACTCCTGGATAACGATGATCCTGCTTAGATGCATGTTATCTCTGGGCTAGGCTATTCAAAGCACCACCAAACTTAGCCTTCCTCGGTCCTAAATGCTCTTCAGTGCTACAGAGCACCTGTGTCCAAAAGGGCTACCAAGAACACAAAACAGAAGACACCATCAGCACCAGTGTTAAGTTACAGCATGAAGGAGTTTTCGGGGGTGAGGGGTGACAGATCAAGAGTGCTTCTATCTTATTAAGAACAAGTTAACCCTTTATGTATTTCATTTTTTAACATGTTGATCATTGAAAATAAAGAGCATGAAGAGGAAGGGATGGGCTAAGTTCAAGGAATGGCAGCATCCCCCAAGCATCTTCTCCACAGGTGCCCTACCCCACACCTGCCACCTCACTTGGTAGCTTGACACTCTGCTGATCATCAGCCTCCTGCAAAATGCTCAGTCTCAAAATAGTACTCCCTCAGAACAAGTTCATCTGCAATGTATAATGAATCTATGAGATTTAAAATATTTTATATTTAATCACCTGGTGATATTTCCAGCAACACTGAACAGACAGGAAAGACACAAGTGTGCACATACAACACTTACAAATGAGAAGCACTTGCCTCTGTTTTTAGCAATTTTTCCTAAAATACTACTACTACCATGCATAATTTATAACCACCTTGTCCTCCATCAATAAAATCTATTCATCAGCATCAGCCACAAAAATCCAGCAAAAAGGTAAAGAGAGCAGTAAGAAATTGATAGCTAACTGCAACGGAGAGAGCTCACGGGGCAGAGGACATGGGGAGTTACTGTCAGAAGGGAGACAGGCAGCACAGGACTCTAGGATAAAGGTGCAAAGAAGTAGGAGCATAGGACACAGCTGGTAAAAAAAACACCTTGATAGTCTTGCTTGGGGCTAACAGCCAGCTCACTTTTAGCATTTCTTTGAAAGCTCTACCTGTGAAAGGAAGAGTTTACAATATCCATAAGCTTCTGACCAAAGCAGCTAAAGAAGTGAGAGCCATCAGCAGAGCTTTGCCACACTGTAGGGGTGATGACCCAGGTACCAGCTGGTACTACAGTCCCCCGCTCTTCCAAAGCCAAGCATCAAGACAGGGTCCGGGTGTTTTTCTGGGAGCTCGAGATATGCTGTACACACAGCTCTCGCAATCTGGGGGCCATGTCCTGAAAAAAACAGCCAAGGAAGCAGAAGAAACATCTTTAAGTCTTTACAGGATGGCTGATTTTTTCACCCCAAGAAATTAAAACCTGTAGTGCACCGAGAACAAATTCTCAATGGGCTGCAATGTTCTTTTACTCGTTCTTAAATTGTGATTACCACCACAAAGCCGATCGTCTGTGGCTAACTGGAGCTCCGAAGAGATGTGTGGGAAGAAGCTGGTATGTGTAGCTACTCATGAACCCCTAGCCAAAAGGCCCCAAGCAGGCTGTCCCACAGCAGCTGGCCATGTGTCACTGCCGGCGAGGTGACATCTCAGCAACCTGCGCTCAGCCTCGCAGACAGGGCCAAGGAAAACACAAGACACTCTCCACTAGCAAGGGAAACCCATTCTGGTATGCCTAGAGAGAAAAAAAACCCCAAACCCACACACTTGGTCTACGTCACCCTAGACTTAAATCCATAAAAGTAATATTTGGAAGAGTCAAAACCAACCCAAAAATATTTGCTCACCTTCCCTCTGGTTGAGGACTTTTCTTGTGTTTCAATGTATATGGCCTGGAATGATGCTGTTGGCTCTTAGATGCGGGCCTTACGATCATAGAAAGCTGCCAAGATTTCCAGAAGTTACAGGGCTGCAAGTTTCCTGCAGAAAGTCTGCACAGTTTGTGTTGTAATGTAAATTTGGAATCATAATTCATGGTTTTTTTGTAACACTTTGGGAAAACACCTAACCCGAAGAGACCCAGGACAAAACCATTTACAGAGTATTAGGAATGCCACACACGTGTCCACATTTTGCTAAATGCTTTGAAAAACAAAGTCACCAAATAGCAAGTACACAGTTCTGTGCATCTTTTGATATTTTAAAATTATATAGGTGACTGAATAGTTCCAGCCATTTGAACGGTTCACACAGGTGCTTTGAGTGAGCTTTAGAAGAGAGGGTGTTTTGAGGGGGGTTTCCTGGTTTTGTTTTGTTTAATTTAAGTGCTACCTGTTGGAACCACAAGGAACAGCAGAGCAGAGAAACTTTTAAATCACACAAACTCATCGAAAGGAGTAAGTTACAAACACAAACACTTTGACCTGAAGCCCATAACGAGCCCTGAGACACACGTGCTGTCAGACATCGGGTCAGGAACTGCAGTGACGTTTGCAAGAAGACATATGTATCCGAAGTGTGAATACATTCCCAATGGCCAGCCAGTCAGGAAGGAATAACTTCTGCATCCCAGTCACAGGCAGAGGCAAAACCAAAAGACGAGCCAACAAAATGCAGTTCAGACCATGGAGCAAGCATCACTAGCAGATGACATGGTGGGTTCTCCAGGTGCTGGCTGTCCTCAGAAACAGCCCACCAGCCTGGTCTCTCCTTGGTTCACTTCATTTTCACTGCAACGAGTCACAACCGTCCATGGGTAGGAGCAACTTCGGCAGGCTGACTCATACCTCAGCGCCGTACATGGAGTCTGCGTCTGCAGCTACACCCTGGAGCCACGGGAGAAGATCTGAAACCTGGAGCCACGGGCAGCTTTAATGAGGTAGAGAGATGAACTGCTGCAACTGAAATCCTTCAGTAGCAACTCTGGAACAACGAAAGACAGGAAAAACTTGCCGTTTCCTTTTCTGTAACCGTCGATGGCAGCTGTGACCATGCGCCCAAGAGTGCTGGAAGCGAGCAGCCCTGCATTTCGCCTGAGCTAATCGGGGAAGGACAAAGCAAAGAGACACCAGAAGGAGGGCACATGAACGTGGGTCTTCAGAACAGGCCTCTTCCAGAAGCCCACAAGCCTCGCACGCCACTCTGTCCAGACCCACCACTTCTACAGGACACACCAACACAGGAATATACAGCAGACGGGGTAAATATTGCAAGTCGGTTTGGGTTTTGGAAGTGGAAAGAGGGTTCCTCAGGCACAGCTTTGATGGCTCTCAGAGGTGAGGAGCTCAGCCAGCCCTCGCCTCAGGGAAGGGCCGTCAATCTGCTCCGGCTACACTGGCGGCACTTATGCTGGGTTCCTTAAACACACATCAAATGATTAATAAAACCACATAAGGCAAAGCTATTTTTACTTCTGTGAACACCATTAGAAACGCAAGCCCTCCCTTGCAATACGGTGGTTTTTATTATGCACGTAGAATTATTATCTGTCCTCGAAAGTAGATACTATATATATATATATAAGTCATCAAAAAGGACTTTGAACGTGCAGTTTGGAAACATGCAGTTTAGATCAATGGGTCTCTTGTTTACCTGCAGTTTAGGTATCTTCCCTCTTAAGGAGGCATTGCACTAATCTTGTGCTGGCATTGTACGGCCAAGCTTTTACGTACGTACCGCCAGGCAGTACCCCGCAGCAGCTCCTCCACACAGAACACCACACACTTGCCCCATGAGACTGTGCTGCTGCGTATATACGCGTGGATATGCATGATACGGTGCTGCTGCAATATGTACATGCATGTGCATAACGCAAGACGCAACTACATAAGGCTAATAAAAAAAAAAAATATATAACACAACTGACAAATTCACAGCCACGCATTCACGAAAGACCTGCTTTGAAAAATAACACAGCAGAATAAGGAAAACGCAGCAGGCAGATTTTTAAACACTTGGGCTTTTAGAGCAATGAGTGGTACGAAAGAGAAGAAGTTTCTTTTGTTTCTGTCACCAAGTGCTTCATCAGCCGATGACTGCCATAAGCAGGGAAGGGGGGGAAGCATGTGGATATGGGTAGGGACTGAATAAAAAGATGCAAACCCTGAGGTTTGACAGTTCTTAAGACTAAGAGGGAAAACTCAAGCGCCTAGTAAGATTCAGAGCAAGATTTTACTGTCATTAACTAATATCAAAAATGAAGTAAGTCCTTTCAAGGCAGGATGAGAGCAGCCCCGCTGCAAACGCTTTCTACTATACTGCCATGGCCACCAAGAAAACCCAAGCTATAACCTCCTCTCCTCTACAGGACAGCCATCTCCAGCTAAGGGTACCGCACACCAACATTTCAGGCATGCGTGGAGCCAGAAAGCTCATGGGTTGCCCGACTGGCTTTACCACCAGTATCTCCTCTGCTGTGAGTACTCACTTCAGCAGGTCCCATTTCCTTCCCCGTCTTGCTCCTGCATCTCATTCCTGCCTCTGCGCTAGCTTTTTGGTTGAAGCGTAGATCACTTCCTGCAGATACACAGTGAACCAGACCAGCAAGTGGATTAAAGAACAAAAAAAACCACTAATATGAAGTAAGACCCATATTTTGTGGTACTACTAACTGATAAGAAGTCAATCAAGGGTAAGTGTAGATTTCAAAGGACCAATCTTCTAAGGACTTCGTTCAAAAACAAAACACTTTCACCTAAAGTCAAAATCCCATCTAGAAGTTGTACATATCTGGATGATATGAATTTCCACCTATTTCTGCCTGCATAATCCCCGGGGAGATCAAAGCGCCAGGCTTGAGACTGCACTCAAAGCACTTCAGCTGCTACGCTGCTGAAGCGTAAAAAGGTTTTTGAAACATATGTAGTTATCTAATAAAACTGATTTTCACTCATTAAAACAGCACAAAATAGGAGGCACTGGCCTATGGATTTTGTGTTAACTTAATATTGACAGTTTTGAGTCCAGAAATATAACTTATAAAGAGGTTAAAAAAAAAAAAAACAGCAACATGAATATTTTTCATTGCAAAGACATGCAAAAAGTTGACAAGCAACACAAGGACTCAGAAAGCTGGTGAAGAAGAGCAAAAACATCCTGAAAAACTTCAAACTGCAGTCTTCGGTTACAGAATGACAGCATCCCAGAGTATTTAACAATTTCCACTTAAGTCAAGCTAGTAGAAAGATTTAACTTTAATTTCCACTGAATGACTACCAAAAGCTTTCCTTTAGTTTAAGATGGAAAAAGTGTTTCCCCTCCTACTTTTTCAGCTTGCCGAGGACACAGTCAGGAAAGGAGACGAAGCACAAAGGAAGTGCCAAAATCAAGCACGGTTTGAGGGACTGCAGCTTCCTCCTTGCCTCTGGGTCTCCTCGGGGAGGCCGGTTTCTTCCTCGGCGCAGCTATTCCGCCTCTCCCGTCTGCCGGGCCGCAAGCTACCGCAGAAGCAAGGCAAACCTGAAACGTGCCCCGCTTTGACCGTGTGCTTTGGACAAACAGGGCAAGAGCTTTTACGAAATACCTCCTCTCTCCCCCTGCCCTTGATTCTCCTTGAGCAGACACACGTGTGCCGAGCAGCTCTCCTCCAGAAAGGCCTCTAGAAGGACTGCTCAAGAGCTTGCTCCAGCAGCCATCTCTGAGCTTTTTTGGAGGCAAAAGTGGTATTGCTGTAGCCTGCGGTGGCAACGGAGAAGAACCGAAGCCTGGGCGAGCTCACCATCAAAAGGAAGCCCCACCAAGGCCCCCGCTTTGCGTGCGGCACGGGGAACAAGCGGCCCAGCTCCCTCTTCCAGCTGAGCAGGCACCACCGGCCACGCATCTCGGCTTGCAACACCGAGCTGGTGGGGTGGAGGAGACACCGAAATGCGCTCGGGAGGGGACCGACGCCGCGCAACTGCGCCTGCTGTTTGCCAAATCAGAGATACACTTCATCATAAAGCAGCTGCTGGGCTAAGACAAGACCCGTGTTCTTAAACGTTTCAAAGCTTGCACAGGTAACAGACGTCTGGGGACAGACCACCGGACTGGTCACACACAGCCTTAAAAAACCCAGCCCAGTACTACACCAGTTTTGTAAGTCCCCCCTTTTCTAAGTGCAAAAACAGTCTCGGTTTCTTCAAAGCCTGTTGTAACACACTGCCCTTTTACTCACTCATTAGCCTCAAGTGCAGCCATTTCCTAATTTCGAAACGCAGTTGTTCAGAAATCAAAGTTCAAACGGTGCTTAAAAACAATTCAGTCACTGCAGCTGGTGACAGTTGATCTTTACAACTTCGATAACTTCTTAACAGGGAAATACCCTTCTAACCAGCATCAGTCTAGGCATATCACCAACTACTCTTTGGGTTTTGGCTAAGTTCTTGGGGGTTTGCTCGCCTGCAAAAGCAGGAGTAGGTGGCCAAGTACCCGTGAAAGCACCAGAAATTAGGCAGCCACTTGACAGCTAGCGAGTCCTCAGCCAGCAAAGACCTGCAAGACAAGGAGAGTCAGAAGGTCCTAGGAATCCACATGTGTACTTCATTAAACAACTGGAATTTGTCAAATATCCCACAAACCAGAGGAGAATTTCTGCTCTAGGGAACTGCCTATCTCCAGTTGACTTTTCTGTTGTGTCTCCCACCCCACACATCTAGAAGTGCCCATGGGCACCTCCCTAACGTGCTCCTAAATATCAACGTGGAACTAACATTGCAACTTGCAAACATGTTCTTTTTCCTTCTGTCTGCGTGTCGTTGCCCGTGATAAAACACAATGATAGAACAGGTCCCTTCTTAAAGCTGCCTTCCTTAAGCATATGAAAACAGGACGTTGTCACTTCAAAGCCCCAAGAAAGGAAAGATACAGTTCCCACACCCCCTCCAAACACTTCCTCTGACACATCTTTAATCAAAGGGAAGGGATCAATACAAGATTTCAAACAGAGAAAGGACTTATTTTTCCCACTTCCAAGACAAATTTTATTTTTTTATCATTATTTTTAATTTTATCTACTCTACATTCACCTTTCCTATATGCAGTAAGTGAGCTTGAGTAGCAGGAAGACTGCGGACGAAACAAGTACCTGGACAGCAGCACCACAGTAAACACTGACATGGTCCACGTCACAGCTCTGCCATCACCAGACCAGAAGGGCCAACAAAGGGAATAGTATGACCAGGCTCTTCAACCAAGCTACTTCTGTTTTGTTAGAGGTGTATAAAGAATAGCAGGTTTCTCAGTCATATAATCCATAAGCATTAGCAAATCTACGAACACTCCTCTGCCACCACACTTAACGTGGTGGGCAAGAAGAGTCCACTATGTTGAGCTGTAGAAGCATATGGAAGAGCATGGGGGTGACTGTTGTAACAGCTCAAAAAATAAAAAAAAAAAAAGAAAAAAGAAAGAAATATGCGTAAGGAAAAGGATGGTAACGGTTGGGCACATGAGGGTTCTTCGCAAAGTTCAGGAAGATTGTTTCCTCTCTAGCTCCAAATAATTTCATAGATGCTATGAACTACCTATGAAATACTGCAAATACATGATGTAATGAACGGAGAAAACAGCTACCTCCTTGCTAGTCTGCCTCTGTGGATTAAAATCAGCTAGCAATGACATCCTCAAGTCTGGAGAAAGAGAGCAAGCAGGCCCGTTAGTGTTCATTTCCACAGGGAAACACTAAGGTTGTCCAAAAACCGGACAGTTAAAATCAACCAAAATTTATTACCGGAGAGTCTGGAGGAGAAAAACATGGGTAGGAAAAAAAAAAAATCTTGCACGCTCTCTAGTGTTTTATCAACATTTATTGATTTATTTTAAAAGTTGGGTAGAACATGAGAAATTAATAAACTGCCATATGCCCATGTGCTGCATCTGCTACAGCAATTTATTCTTATTTTATTACCTTCTTTGGGAACTGAATGAGATAAGGATCAGCATCCTGACACTTGGAAATTAGCTCGTTTCCATGACTGTCAGCAGGAAAGCAAGAATTAATCCTCTAGTTTCAGCCTGAAAAATAGTGAGATCAAGTCCAATAAAGAAAAAAAAAAATGTTTCTGTGTTTGTAAGAGGAGGAGGGAAAAGTGTTTGGAAGAGCAGTGGCCTTATTATGCTGGCAAACCTACAGCCCATGAGATCAATGTTTTGATGAGCACAAGGACTGGTGCCAAAGGGGGACGGGAAGGAGAAGATGAGACTTCAATGAGCTGAAAGCATGGAGAGAGGAAGAGGCAGGGAAGTGGTTTGAAAATGAACTAGGTCAAGGGTGGGTTTAGGACAAGGGAAAGCAGATCACGCTTGCACAGGAACACCAGAGCTAGGGAGGACCTCCAAAACGGGTCCTGAAGGCTGGGAGGAGAGATGGAAGGGAGAAAGATGGTCACTCCCACCTACGAGTGAAAGGAGGTGGAACAAAAGGAAAAGGATTTACAGTGGACCTTGCATACAAGAAGACTGCATGCACCTTACAGTTTGCCTAACCGCTAGGCAAACCTTCACCAAGAGGGCTTCAAAAAGGAACAAATAAAACCTCGGCATACTTCCAGGAACGGCTCTGTAACTATTTTAAAGATCCCTAGCTAGGTACCAATGATTTTAAGTGAAGATTAAGTGGACAGATAAGACCGTTGTGGGTTTGGGGTTGTTGCTTTTTTGTAACACCGCTGCAAAAGACTTCCTGCGCATCAGCAGCGTCAAGTCATGTCCCACCCCGAGGCTGAGTTTGCCAAAGGGATTTATTTCTGGGCTTGCAATCCGCTGCGAGGTGGGAGCTCCATGTCGGCACTGACATTGCCTGGCTCACAATCCTGCTGCAGTCACAGTTTCTAGGTCAGAAAGTACGGACTTACTGTCTAAAAGTATAGCTAATTCTGCAAGAAAGGACTCCAACGTTTGGAGATATGGAAAGATGATTCCATAATGAATTTGATTAAGTTCTTATTTTAAAAAAAAAAAATCTGCAAATAATTACACATAAAGGCAAACCTGTATCCCTTTACATAAAAACACTCATCACAGCAATCTTGGGGATAAACCCCGTGCTTACACAAAGAAACCTGCACAGAGAGGTCTCTCTCACTGAACATTCAAAGAGTTCAGTGATAACTCGGCACACCAGCGGGAGAGGTCTGGGGCACTGGAAGGAAAAGAATAGCAACTTCCCATCTCCCACTTAAACCACAGGCTCTCTCCCCACAGTTTGAGCCTGGGCCATTGAACACAGTTTCAAGAGGATCTGCTCGAAGAAGTCACTCGCACACTTGCCTTAGTCCTGTGTTCCAAACTGCGAACAAAGCCTCTCTTAAATGTGGTTTGATTGACGCAAATCAAGAGCTGAGCGGGTGATTCATAGTTGTCAGACCATAACACTTGCATAAAAACAGCATGTGGACAAACTTGCTGATGCACTCAAACATTCAGCACTATCATAAAAGGCACTGGAGACAAATGCAGACCACTCACGACGAGGTCTTTTTTTATTTTTCCTCCTCCCCCCCACCAAAGACATTTTGGATTTTCCTAGGTAACAGAGTTCTAATAAATCTTCAGGCATAAATGCGTAATTAGCATCTTGCTCTACTTCCCTACAGCTTGGCAGGAAGGATTAGTATGTCAAATAGAGTTAAGGCATAATCCCAGTGGAATTAAGGGATAACCCATAACCAGACCCCACCGATTTCCTGCAGTTTGATAGTAGGGCTGCTGCACTCTCAGACATGTATTTTGACCTTTTCTATTCCCAACCTAAGTCTAACCCCTCTCCCTCCACAGTAAAGACATCTCTTTTCCCTTCCCAGGAGCTTCACAGGAGCATGAAGAGCAGGACTAGACAGGTCTGTGGCCAAGGACAGAAGTATTTTGCCCTGTTTCATAAGGGTGCCTTCAGGAAAAAGCCAAAAGCAGCATCTGCCCCAACCTCAAGCTACAGCTCTTCTTGCCAACCTTGAACTCGTCCCACTTCCCTTGCACCTCATGCGGGCTCTGCATAGGGTATTGACAGCTGTAGTTAAAGCTGGGATCTTTCTACACTCTGCATGCATCTCAGTCCAACTTGCCTAGGAGAGACAGCATGAAAAGCAAACATGACCTTACTCCGCGCCTTCATCCTCAGAGCAGTTCAGTTGGAAAGGCCGCAGTCTAGAGTCATGCCATGAGACGGCTAAGAAGAGACACCATGAATAGCAAACATGACTTGACTCCATGTCTTCATCCTCAGAGCGGTCCAGTTGTAAAGACTGTGGTCTACAGCCAGGTCATGAGACCGCTTTCAGCCTTCTCTTGAAGGAGCTGACACACTTGCACAGGAAGATGGTCGGGTCAGAAGCACACTTCCTACTTCTGTAACACCACGTCTGCCCCGAAAGTAGACACAGGTAACTTGCCACCGCACCCGCAGGTCTTACAAAAGCACTCAAGGAAGTCAGACCTGAACAGACTCTGGATTTGCAAATTTGTGAGAAACAGCATAGATCACAAAGACCTCCGTTCTCCTCCTAGCTGGAAGAGGGTGGGAATTGGGGGAATGAGCTGCTGGGCCACAGGAGGGTCCCTGCCACCAGCAGCAGGCTGGTGCTGTGCTGTTGTAGCTCTCCCCACCACACACAAAGAGAGCATGCAAATGTTCTACCACAATTAACTCATGAAAATGACACCATTATGTTCCTGCAAACAATTAGGAAACAAAAGAGAATATACAAAGTTTCTGCCAATAACACAAAACAAACTGAAGATACTGTTTCATCTAATCTTTTCATAAACCATTTCAAGACAAGCACAACTGTAGGTAAGATGACTCAAAGGGCATGATTTCTGAAGTAACTCTTAAATCCGAGATGCACCTCAATGATACTCGGGTTCCCAAGGTACCTAGACCACCACACACCTCTTCTCCGGCAGTCTCCCTAAATAAGGCACCATCTTTCTCTCTGAGGGGCTGGAAAAGGGCATCAAGATCTGCCCCATGGCCTGCACCAAACCTATGTTCCCGAATCTCCAGCTCTGCTAGTTCTGCAATCCATCCCAAAGCCTCTGGGATCCCGAGCTGGGTTTGCTGGAACAAGCCTATGTTCTGCACATGAGCTCCCAAAAGAGGCTTCCTGACACATGCATCACCCACAGCCCTCCAGCTCCTGGTGTTTTGAGGCCTCCCCCATCACCACCTGCATTTCCCAGCCCCTCACCTCTCCTTCCAACTGGAGGTTGAACCCAGCTGCCTTGCAATGACCCAGGGACAGTAGCTCCCCTAACTCGTTCAGAAGTGGGTAAAGAAAAGGCTAAGCAACAGAAGCGCCTACCATCAACGAGTTCACAAGGCTCACCTCCTCCCACCATTTTCTTTAAAAGTTACCAGGGCGGCAGGGAGGAACAAAACCCAACAGCTAAATCACGCTGGCAGCTTTCGTCAGGATGCCAGGAGAAAACAGAATGAAAACAGCGACTACCTTAGGCACAGGGTACACCCACATTGACATTTCAGCTTGGGCCAGTGCACTTCAGAAGGACACCTCCTGGGACACACCACCTGAACCATGTTCTGGTTTGTATATCAGAGACGTTTCAGCACACAAACTAGATTTCTTGGCAGAAAAATTAACCCCCGAGAAGTAATCCAAGAACACATCTAATGGACTTTCTCCACTCGTGGATATTCAGTCCACACAACTCGATTAGAGCGGGTACAAAGGGAGCCCCTGTGAGACACCTTTCAGCACCAGCTCCCTCCTAGCTTGGTCACAGCCTGTGTCACCCTGTCTGCTCCAGCACCGAGCTGCCCGTCCAGAGCCCCTCCACAGCCTGGACCCAGTCCCAGAGGACCCACTGCTCCTCTGCTATAAAGACGACATTTTAACTGAACAGTAAGACCCAAAAGAGTTTTTGGCATAACACAACTCCTCCAGCTGGCTCAAAAGGAACAAGTCTAAAAGGCTGGAAGTGCTCAAGTTCAACATCTCTGCGTTACTGCAGCTGAGACCAGCCTAAGGAAGAGTCATTCCACCAACACAAGAATATCAGATCTAACTTGCCAGGATGAAAACAGTTAGAGAGGGGGACAGAAAACAGGGCAAGAAGATTTCTCAGTAAGGCATTATCATGAAAGAGTGAATTACAGAAAGTTTAATACTGCAGACCTGTAGTTGCCATCCCTCCCCGGCTTCTAGTTTAGTCATCATTAAAAAAAACATAACTCAAAGCACAAAACCCTCATGAAGTTAGTTGACGAAGCACTGCAGTGTGTTGCTGGGAGAGAAATTAAAAAGCTAATTTGACTCAGTATCTCTCAGTATACTGAGAGATACATTTGGTCCTATGTCGTTTTTAAGCACTATGTCAAATATACAAGCCAGTGGAGTTGAATAATAGAGCTCCAGGTATTGCAAGCCACTAAAATAACTGATGCCCAAAAACCTTCTGGTAGGTAATAATGCAAGTAAGACTGCAGACAATGAGTTGCTATCAAAGGGTCAGCACTAGAACAAATCATTTAATCTGAGGTTCAAAAACCTAAGAACTGCTATTTTTTTATAGTTAGTTCCCAGGAAACTTCCCTTTCTCTGTTTATAGTAAATTATCTGCTTGGAATTTTTAAGTAGTGTTGAGTTCTCAGTTACTATGAGCAAACTAGTAAGTGCCCATGCAGTTGCGGCAGGATTTTTCCCCTCCCCGATACATTGCTGCCCAAGAATCTGGCAGGATGAGATTTCAGCTGTGCTCTGCAAACAACAGCTCACTTCTTATTTCGTTGGCCAAATGAAGAGAGGAAGGGATTTTTCAGGCAGGACCCTACAAGCAGCTGCCTGCAAGTGTCAACAGCTGGAAGCCGAAGCACATTATCTTAAAAATAGAGGAGGGCAGCAGCAGATCAACATGTGAAGATCAGCACAAGGTGACAGACAAGAGCAAATAAATACTTTCAAATATAGTAAAACTCTATAGCTCTTTGGGTTTGGATTTTAGAAAACCATCAGCGTGACTAACATATTTAGGAAGTCCAGAAATGAAATCTTGCGTTGTTTTTGGCTTAATGCAGGAAATCAACTTTAATGACAACCTACAGTTAGCTCTGTAGTAATTTTCTTTCTGCTTCATTGACATACATGACAAGACTTTATTAGCAGGGCTAAAATTAAAAACACAACATTTTTCCCAGCTGCAAAGAATGCTTAAGCATTCATTGACACCTCATGAAAAAGAGACAAAAAAATTATTTCAAAGCAATTCCATCACCTTTTTCTATTTCAGCTTTTCCTAGCATTTTACATCAGAAGTTTTGTACTTTGTACACCCATGACGACAGACTTTTCATCAAGATTAACTGCTGTGAGAAATGACTGTCATAAAGGGCAGTATGTATTGTTATATCACAAATGTAATTATGACTTCCAACTCAGAAAACCAGCAAGAACACACTCAAAAGGAAAACCACTGGGCAATATGAATTCTGACCTTGCTTGACATTTTTAGGATTGCACACAATCCAAGTGCTAGCATTAGAAGAAGGAGCGTCTGAACAGATTCAAGATTTTTATAGGGTGGGAAGTGATCTTGATTTAAACCGCTTTCCCCATATTTGCCATCTAAACACCATGCAACTTACGCCTATGTATGGGGAGCGGAGGAAACCCCAGATGCCATTACTACCATGATTTAAGTTTGAAGACTTTAAAGTCCTGCCCAATCCCCCTAGTCCAAAACAAGTTTGTGCAGTGTCACCCCAAATTACTTTGTCCCTCGTTACCTCCCAGTCAAGATCATTATTGCACATTTTGTTTGTTCTTATGTCAAATACCTCGCTTTATCAACTTTTCAGGGGCTTTAGTGCTACTTTGAGCTACCCTGGACTCCCTCCGAGAAGCCAGAGGCAACTTGGGATCCCCAACATTGTAGTTGGTGTCAAGAAGTTCTTGAGAAGCTCAAGAACTTCCTATAGGACTCATCTAAACCATAAACAGTATTCAGATGCCTCTGAAGCACTATGGTTGGGACCCACTGAACAGCCCTCCATAAAGCCTCCTGCCCCACTGATTTTTCCACTGCCCTAGATGGGCACAAAGCATGGTTTAGGGAATGTTGCTTGCAGAAAGATTTTAAGTAACAAAACAAATGTAAGGGCTGCCTGGCAGGCTAAAAGCTTTGCAATAGGCAGCTGTTCCCTTTAAAAATTGTGGAAGGAGAATTAGGTATCAAACAACAAATTAGTAGACAATGTCCTAACGCCATTTCACTTTTTAAAACCTTTATTATTTAATGGCTACTATTTAACAGACAAAAGACATGGTACAATCTGACGTGATTTCTCCTGAATTTGATTTTTTTTAAAGGCTTACATCAACCTTAACACGGTTGAAGGATATAATTCAAAAAACAGTCTTCCCAAGCAAATCCTATTTGGACCATGCTTCCCAGTTGCCTCAACAGTCATCCAGACAAGATGAGCATCCTGGTACTCTTACCAAGAGAGCTTCTCTGCACACTGAAAACCAGCTCCGTTCACAACCAAAGCCAGCCAAACAGCTCAGTACCAGTAATTAGGTTATGGCAACAAGACCAGTTTACAACTGGGAGAAAAAAAGCTGTCTTGTTTATTTAAAAAGGGTCTAATTTCTAGCAGAAGTTTTCTTCTTTTTAAATCCTTTTATTTTTAAATGTGCAGTAACAACCTACCCTCCTCTCTCCCAAGTACCTGACTTTTCTCCTAACAGTCTTGAATGTTTTTTTTTTTTTTTAAAAAAAAAAGGGGCAGCAAATTACAGCATCTACTAGCGAGTAATGTGGCTGGAGGTTTTATTGACACTTGTTTAGCATGACCAGGACTGCTCTTACAGCTTTACCACTTGTGAATAATGGACACATTTAAAGACTAAAGTCAATAAAACACGTATGCTACGTAAGTATGAGAAGTATATTCAGAGTCCAGCTGGTTTTTAGGGTGTTCTCCCCTCACCACCTTAATCTGCTTCAAGAGTTGGCAAGAACTGGTTAAGCATCAGGGGCAGCACTACATAATTTATTGCCATGTTAGATATTTCAGAACAGCCAACAAGATGAAAGAGACACCGGTACAAGGAACTGTGCTTACACCTCTGGAAGAGTTGTACATGGGTAATTTCAAACTATCAAATCTGAAGCAGAAGTATGGGTTGCTTTTTTGTTTTGTTCTAGAAATTTAAAGTAGGAGTGATATTTGAAAACCTCCAGAGATTTGGGAAAAAAATGCAACACCCATAACAGATTTTGCTAGAGCCCTCTTCTCTGACACTAGAGAACCTCTGCTTTAGAGACAGAAAGGAAGAGGAATAGCAAAAGAAATAAGAAATAACGATTATGGAAAGGAAACTTGGTTTTGCTAAATTACAAGAGTCCTGTTGAGGAGGGAAGCTATCTAAGCAAGTGATCCCTGCAGCACAGCAAAACCCTCCCAGCATTTCCCAATCCAACTTCAATGGGAATGCTCAAGTAAGAACTTCCCAAGCCCCCGTTACGGTAAAGAAGAACACCCCAATTTACTGGAAGTCAGCAAAGGCAGAGTCCTTGACATGGTCATCAGTGTCTTCATCGGGCTACCGGGGAAGGATGGCTCATGGTACGGTCCAGTAAAAAGAAAGCTTTACTGTCTGTGTAATGAGTTACTAGACTGTGGGGAGAAAAACAGGATGAGGCAATTAAAAAAAATCAGGGATCACCATAAATGCCGTGGCTCCAGGCTCCAATACCTCGACTCCTCTGTATTTATGTAACTGAAACTCTTAGCATTGGTTTATTTTTTGCACGCTTGTCAACGATTCTGATTAAAAATATGCCAACCACTTAAATAAAGCAAGTATTGCGACCGCCATGCAGAAACGTATCTCCAGAGCTGACCTCAACCACGTGCCTGACACATGCAGTTTTAATCGCAACTTAAACAATCACCAGCTCCAAATATTTAACATAAAACTGGAGAGAATATTCTAGATGTACTAGGAACAGGAGTTGCTACAAGAGTCCCAGAAGAGCTTTGCCCAATAAGTCATTTGTATTGCTCGAATACCGATTTGGCAATCGGGGTAAGAAGTAAGAAGGAAGTGTTATCGTGTGCGTGAAATTCAGTGTAGCAGAGTTCCCGGTAAGGAAGAGGCACCTTTCAAACCTCCAAAAAAACCAAACGGGAGCGGAGGGACTCGCGCGGCAGCCGCTTTCACCACTGTGGGAACCACTCTCACGTGAAAGAGCAGTTTACCACGTCCCTGCTTGCGCCAGGGTAACGTGAAGGCGGTCGAGTCGGCACTTCTCGGAAGACGCCGCTGCTCGGCGTTGCGGCTATTTATAGCGAGCGCGGTTCAAGGTGCACGCTGCCGCAGACAAGCGCACGGCTTGTCTTCGCGGTAATTGATCTATACGGCTCGGATTATACAAACAGTTGTTTCTTGCTCATTTCCACTCCACCGGCATCTCCCATGATAAAAATGCACTTGCCAATACAGCAGCTGCTATCAAACGGCAGAACCGTCAGCAGCTGCAAGGTCTTTAACTGGGAACTCTTCTAGGTGAGTTTTGGAAAGATGGGCAGAAAATACAGCTGCGAAGCCTTCGTGTGCAGCTGTATGCAGACACAGAAGAGAGCGGTAATCTCTTTCCACACTATTCTTCTGCAGTTTAAAAAAAAACATAAAGCCAATTTTCTCAGTTTCACTTGCTATAAATCATTGTTTAAGCCTATCTGCACTAGTCTTTTTGAGTATTTTGATGGCAGACTTGGTACCCAGGCTCTGTTTTCAGAAAAGACGGTACAATTTCTTTTACAGCTGTTACTTCTACTTCAATAGGTTATTATTTTCTGTAAAGTTATCCTTACCTTTCTGCATCTCTGCATAGAAGACACAGCTATATTGTGCCCTGGAAGCAAACGCAGCGTGTCCAAAGCTGACCGCCTCTCTCTTTTCAGTGCTGTAGGACTGTAACATACCGCTCTGCGGGGCTGCGAACCAGCCTGCCTTAAAGAGTCTGGTACAGGACCAACCCTCGAATGTCGAGAGACGCGTTTCACTTCCTAAGACTGAGGAAAATCCACAGCGGCAGCGAGACGATGAACCACCGCGTGTGAGACAGCCTTCTTCTGGAGACCGCTGCTGCTCAGGCTCAGAGCACCAGAAATAGCTGGTGAGCGGGCAGAGATCAATGGGTGAGGTGGTCAAAGGTATGTGACAAACACGGCTCGCTCCAGCAACAGCTCACGTTTACTGCCGAAATGCATATGCACAGACCAGAGCTAAATCTGCCTTTGCAATCAACACCAGTCCCCAAACAAAATGAAATGCAGACAACCCCCCTTTCCTCCCCAGCCTCTTGGGGGAGGAAAAAAATGTGTCTTCTTGCACCTATTTATCACACCAAGCTTGACACAGAGCTGGCAGCTGCCGTTACCACCACTGCCATCCTCACAGGAGGAGCAGGACGCGGGGCTGGAGGCACATCTCCTGCAGGGACAGCCCAGCCGAGCGCCTGCCTCTGCTGCTGCTGCACTCCAGCACTGTCCAATGATGCTATCGGAGCAAACGCAGGCTGGGAAGCTACTATAAACAGGTAGAGAAGAAACAATGGAGTTGTTCACCACATGAGTCAGGGCTTTGTTTTATCTGGCATCAACCAGGGCACACCTCATCTCTCTCAGGTTAATCAGATTTTCAGAGCTTCATCGGAGCAGGACCCAAAAGCTGCAGTTTAACCCTCTGGTATGAGGAGTGTCCCCTGCACAAAGATTCCTTATCACTTTTCAATTTTAAAATTTAATGACAACTTGGAGAAGAGAACCAAGGCTGGAACCTGGTTAGTGTACCATAGGCTCAGGGCCCTGAAACTCACTTTCATCCACAGGTAGAAGCCACTGGAAGAGAGGAGAAAAAACCAAGCCAAACCTTTGTTTTCCCGTCAGTCATTTACCCGGTTTAATTTTGCTAGCTGTGCATTGCAAAATCAATGCTTACCTAAAGAGCTGCCTGCCTGTTGAGCAACATGGTGTATAGCTCTGTTGCAACTGAAGCCGAGAGCGCGGGACGGTACGGTCAGGAATAACCCCTCTCCTTGCAAGTCCCCCCCAGTTCCCCTCTGCCACTCAGGACTACAGAAGGCAAGTGCAGGACACACATACTGCGGAGCTGACTCCAATAAACACAAACCGCTGCACACCAGTGTTTCAGCGCTGCTCTGGGGAACTCGATTCTCTAGCTTTATGGATGAGCTTCATGGTTCCCAAGCACGAGTATTCGTTTTGTGTAAGCACGTATATCCCGCCTGACCCTGGAAACGAGTCATAGAATCACCAAAGGGTTTGGGCTGGAAGGGACCTTTCAAGGCCACCTAGTCCAACCCCCTGCAGTGAGCAAGGACATCTTCAACTCGAGCAGGTCGCTCAGAGTCCTGTCCAGCCTGACCTGGGATGTTGCCAGGGATGGGGCATCCACCACCTCTCTGGGCAACCTGGGACAGGGGTTCACCACCCTCCTTGGGAAACATTTCTTCCTTAGATCTAGTCTCAATCTGCCCTCTTTTAGTTTAAAACCGTTACCCCTTGTCCTATTGCTACAGGCCCTGCTAAACAGTCTGTCCCCATCTCTCTTATCAGCCCCTCTCAGCCCTGGCAGCTGCACTAAGGTCTCCCCGGAGCCTTCTCTGCTCCAGGCTGAGCCCCCCCAGCTCTCCCAGCCTGTCCTCCCAGCAGAGCTGTTCCAGCCCTCGGAGCATTGCTGGGGCCTCCTCTGGCCCCGCTCCAGCAGGTCCGTGTCTCTCCTGTGCCGAGGGCTCCAGAGCTGGACGCAGCCCTGCAGGGGGGTCTCCCCAGAGCGGGGCAGAGGGGCAGAATCCCCTCCCTCGCCCTGCTGGCCACGCGGCTTTGGGGGCAGCCCAGGACATGGTTGGCCTTTGGGCTGTGAGTGCACATTGCCGGCTCCTGTCCAGCTTTTCATCCACCAGGACACCCAGGTCCTTCTCCATGGGGCTGCTCTCCATCCCTTCATCCCCCAGCCTGTGCTGGTACCGGGGGTTGCCCCGACCCAGGTGCAGCACCCTGCACTTGGCCTTGTTGAACTTCAGGAGGTTCACCTGGGCCCATTCCTCAAGCCTGTCCAGGTCCCTCTGGATGGCATCCCATCCCTCAGGGGTGTCAACCGCACCACTCAGCTTGCTGTCATCTGCAAACTTGTTGAGGGTGCACTCAATCCCACTGTCTCTGTCATTGATGAAGATATTAAAGAGTACTGGTCCCAGTGCGGACCCCTGAGGGACACCGCTCATCACTGATCTCCATTTGGACATTGAGCCATTGCCCACTACCCTCTGGGTGTGACCATCCAATTCCTCATCCACCTAACAGTCCACTCATCAAATCCATACCTCTCCAGTTTAGGGATAAGGATGTTGTTGGGGACCGTGTCAAAGGCCTTACAGAAGTCCAGACAGACAACATACGTAGCTCTTCCCTTGTCCACTGATGTGGTCACTCCATTGTAGAAGGCCCCTAGGTTGCTCAGGCAGGACTTGCCCTTGGTGAAGCCATGCTGGCTGTCTCGAATCACCTCCCTGTCCTCTATGTGCCTTAAGCATAGCTTCTAGGAGGATCTGTTCCAGGATCTTCCCAGGCACAGAGGGTTCGCAGCCTTTGCAGAGCTCCTCAGAGGAAAGAGGTGAGAAGCTCACGGACATCACTGCTCAGGAACAACACTGCAGAGACAGCTGAACCTCCTTTCTTGGCTATGTCTTGAGACTGGAAGTCCATCCCACAGAGTTAAATCAAGTCCTGGTGTCCTGCGACAGCACCTCTGATTGAGATATTTATTGCAGAGAGTCACACAAAACCAGGAGCAAAACAACAAATGCAGAGGTTAATACTGGTTGTTGCTAGAGAAAACTCACCTCTTCACATTGAGGCAGCAGTGTACTCATTAGGCTAATTAAAAAAAATCATTTTTAGTGGGGAGAAAGAATTCTGGAGGCTCTCTTGCAATTAGTTCAAATGTAAACACCTTCCAACAGGAGCCTATTCCAAGATGCAATGTGGAAAGTACAGTCAAATTTCAAGGCTGTGCCCCATGGAGAAGATGATGGGTCAGAGGTCTAACGCCCAAACCAGCCATCAGTAAGGTCAGAGTTTCACCAAAGTGCCTTTGAACAGACAAGCGATGAACACCATTTTACATGGACCGTGTGGTCACTTAAACAGTCATAAATCCCCCAAAAAAGCTGGAGGCTTTTTTTATCAATTTTAAATACAATAACTAAACTAAGGGCATTGCATTAGTCACGAACGTACATTCATTCCCTTGATGCCTTTCGGGGTCCACAAGGTTCTCACCTGAGCATTTTCTTTAAAACCTAGAGGATCTCAGCCAGCACTAAAACAGCGGGCCTACTTGAACAGAAATACCTAAATATCCGTTATTACACCCTCTGAGCCTGGAAGCCACCTTCCCAAAGAGCCATAAACCGTTCCACCTCTAAGCTAAGGCAGACTCCACAAACGTTTTGCTGTAGCCTCAGCAAGTGAGAAGTCTTTTTTCTCTTCACAGCCAGTATCTGAGCAAGTAGTGCCCAGGGGGCTTCCCCCCGCCTTACATTTAAAAGGAGCAGGTTCTCGTCAGTCCTGGCTGATTGTATGCAAAATATCTGTGTGTAAAGGAGCTATTCTGTTTGACCGGTGTTGTCCCTGCACATGTTGCTGCTGGCTGCTGTCTCACTCTGGGCAAGTGGAGTACAGAGACAAGGTGCTTTTTTCTGCACATGAGAAGCTTATATGCATTTGTATATATGTGCATATATGCATGTTCAATACATATTTTGTATATATAAGCATATTTAACAGCAGTAGTAATTCACATTTATCACGAAAACCCTATTAGCCACTGATAATCACTTCGTTTCAGACAGATCCCTGTATTTGCCAAACAGCTTGCACAGATACGGCCCAATTGTTATATTCCACATCCTTTTCCTGGTGCCTGCCCCAAAGAGCTGCCGCAGGGAGCTCCCAACTGCTGCCACCCCTGAGCTCAGCAGCAGAGAAGGCAGCTCCGCGTGCGCCGGCACGGTGCTCGCGCTTGGAAGGAGCTCTTCGCATCCATCATAGCAAGGTGGTTGTTTCCCCCCCTCCTCCCATAAATGATGAAGGGTTCATTTATTCAGGAACCGACTACAGTGAGCTCTAGCTTACCTGGGAAAGATTCCCATTCACCATAGGCGAGCGTAGTTCTCAAGACATGAATGTCTGTTTTATGAACATCTGCACTCCATGAATGCTCAGAGTAAGAAATTTATAAATGCAAGGATTGTGCATACAGGCAATACATTATATCTCTAAGGAAAAAAAACATGAGATGCAAAACAGTACAAAAGCCTAAGGCAGCCCTGGTCCAAGATCATACTACCCCATCTTCTAAAATTCATAGGAGAACATCCCTAGCTACTCCCTCCTTATGACATCCCTCCAATTATACTCTCTCAGCATACATCACAGTCCGAAAATCATCCTACTCCAGGTGTGCCATGGATATCCAAAGCACAGACTACAGCCCCACCTTGTGCAAGCCCGCCCCGTGCCGTGCTGAGTAACTAACCACAAGGCACAAAGATCCTCAAGTGAACGATGTGCGGTACGGGAAGCCCCGTATCCTTAATGGCCATCCAGAATATGTGGCCCCAACCCCTTCTTCAGCACGATAAAAATTTACCCCTATACTAATCTGTGTAATGCCCCCAAAACGGTGTACTACCGACTTATCTTACAGCCTTCATCCAGACACTTACGAAGCAAGATGCTGGAAAAGCTGGATTTGGAGGGGAAGGTGGTGACGGGATGAAAGCAAGCCCCCTCCCCAGCATGGATGCCACAGGAGAGCAGTTCATCCGAGATCCCCCTAAAAAGATTAGGGGAAGATTACAAAGCTTTAGAAACCAACAGCAGCCTCGGGGTGAGATGTGAAATGATCGGCTTGACTCTGTGCCACGCTTCGGCTCACAGAGAAAACATCATTTTCAGCAGTGGCAGCAAGCCTGCAGGTGAGTGCCGGTTAAGGAATTGCTATCTGGGAAAAAAAAAAATCCCCAAACATATAAGGGGTCGCAGCAGAGATAATGACATTTTACTCAGCAGGTTTCATCCACTGTGAAATTTGGGGGAAGTATTCCACAAGGACATTATCCGCTGTCTGAAACTAGCGCCAAAATTTAGTCCTCTGCCAGCAGGCTCAGTTTACAGGACAGTGGTTAGTATTCCCTTCCCCTGCCAAAGGAAAAGGGCCAGGTAAAAGCTACGCAACAGTCAGTGCAATTAATTCACTAAACGTGCGATTCAGCGCCCGTCAGGTGGGAGTGAAACAGTTAATTTCACAGCTTCAGAAGACAGCAAATTCCAAGCCTTCCCGAAGCCAGCAGGCACCAGCTACCCCTCCCCTCTAGGGCTGAAAAGGCTTAAACCCACATTTCATTTGAAAACAAGCTGCCGCAGCACTGTAACAGTATGATAAATTGACAAAGTCTGCAAGTTAATTTGTATCAGCCTTTAATCAAGCGAGTTTCTAGTGGTTTTCCTTTATTATTGTCTCAGTGTCAAGGACAAATTAAAAGTTACGACAAAGGTGCCAAGTGCATCCCCGTAACAAGAAGCACCTTTGAGATTCACCACCGCTGACACCTATGTCCACGGTGCAGCTCACAAACACGGAAGCAAAGGGCACATATAAAGTCCAAATAATGCCTTCGCCTTTCAGTTACACTTACACGAAAGCTGCTCCTACCCACGGGATCTTTTAGCTGCTGCCCGTGGACGTGGGCTTTCTCCTGAGGCTGTCCAGAAGAGGGCAAGAGACCGACAGCCAGAGCTGGAGACCGACTGCTGCAAAAATTAATGCTCTCAAAGTCTGAGTAGGCAGAACCTAACAGTCCGTAAGTACCATCCACCAGAGACACTGGCTTTAAAAAAAATCGCCTCACTTGGATCAGCAGTTTGAGTTAACAGCTCCCTTCAACAGCAATCCGCAGAGCAGTCCCCCCCCTTGACTTTCTTCTTTAGTCCAGCAAAAATTTCCCTTGAAGGCCAAGACTTACAAAAGCAAATAACAAACATACATCCTTATTACTACAGGAGGCGATTCAACGCTACTTGAAAGGAATAAAATTCTATGTATTTCCTTGAATTTTTAGCAAATCCTTTATAACTTTTTAATGTAAGTTTAAGTCTCCTTTCATTTTGCAAAAGCTTAGTTCTTATATGATAAAAACAAATATTGTAATAGGATAAACAGAAAGGACAGAAAACCATCTGGATATATCAGATCAAATGCATCCCCTCAAATTGCACTTTCTTGCCTGTTTTCCCTGGAGGCTGTATGTTTTTGTGTGAAAAACACATAGTATGTCTTGGCTGGTTTGGGAGGGGAAAAATTCACTCTGGACGTCAGTACCGTTTTGACAGCTCACCCTGCATGGATTAATAGCGGGAGGTGTGTTGAATCCTTCACCCTACAGTTCTATAGGGCATCACTCTATAGAAAGGTGATGCCAAAAAACCCCTAGCCAATATTAAGAGACTATTGAATTAACACTTCCAGTTAGGACTCTCTTTTTCCAGATGCGGACCAAGGGACCCTTGCTAGACTTGCTCCCTTGGCGATTAGGGCTACACCAGCCGGACGCTGGGAAAGCGGTGCTGGTGTTTTACAGGATGGGCAGATACAGCCCTGATGGACAGAGCTGACGTGGGGGCTGCACAGTCACTTGATGAACTGCGTGATTATGGGCTGGGGTGGATAAGAGGACGGCTTCTGAATTTAAAGCCTGGAGCACAGGGAGAAGCTGCACCACAGCTAACGACAGCACATGCAGTTGATACCAAATCTACTCAACCTCCAGCAGTGTGGGAAATTCTTCTGAGTTGTGCCTTCATCCCACCCGATATCAAAAAGCAAACCCTCCATATATCAAAATCCTTACACTAAAGGACAGAATTGGCGATAAACTTTTTGGAGCCTAAACCACAAGCCTTGCAGTTCTGAGGGTGGGCCTGCATGACAGCCCAACCCATGAGCTGCTGCCTAATACAGTTACAATACCAAAAACCTAGAGACTAAGCTCCATTTCTTTCAAGCTTCTACTAACCACCCTATCCCAAGTTTCCACACCAAGAGCACTTTTTACCCTTGGCTTTTCTTGTGGACAGGAAACAAGGAAGGTACTGAGGTTTCCTCTCCATCTTCTACACTCATTTCAACAAGACGACAGCCCTGCGGGGCCCAATACTGCATTTGGTTTGCAACAGCTCTTGCCTGCAGCTTTGCCAGGGCGAGTACACAAGCTACGACATTAAGATCAAGACCTGTACAGGAAAACATACTGCACTCTCCTTAAAGAGGACTGTCTGCTGGGACAGCTTTTTCCTCCACCTACCAAAGGAAACAGGACTCCAACAGTAATCACCGAAACCATACAGGCAACTACACTCTGACCCTGCACTTCGGAGCGTACGAAGGCACGAGAGCTTACGAGAGCAGCAAGCAGGGCCAGCCATGAGCTCCCTCCACCCAGGCAGAGACTGAGCGCAGCGACCCAGCCTGGGACATGAGGACACCATGTTAGTAGGTCAGCACAGCCCCCAGGCCATGCCCCTGAGCTCCTCATCCCTCAGCGGGTACCAGCACGTCAGCCCAAGCTGCGTCCTTCGGAGACTGGCCTAGGTCTGGACTAGGAAGTTGTCAAGACAACTCAGCAGCAGCTCTGCAGAGCAGATAAAGCCACAGTTAGACATCTCATGGCTCTCCGGCAAACGTTTCAGGCGTGTGGTACTCTGAGCATGAGAGCAGAACTTGCTTTTTAATACTGGCAACCCAGTTCTTTGGCATTAGCTGGTTTGTACAATCAGGTATTACAATACGAGAAGCTTTAGCTCTAGAACTAGCTTAAAATTTTCCATAAAAGTCAACTGAAGTACAAGACTGGTATGAGGTTCAAAAGACATGCAAGTAGTGAAGAAACCCCAAGGTGGACCTTCAGCTTGATTGATGCAAATAATTTAAGATGTGCTTGAAAACATGAATTAGCAGTTGAGTCGGGGGGGGTGAGTTTTTCTGCGTAGACACAAACTATTTGTTTTATTTACAAGAGTCTCAGAATTCCTGCCTCCCATGAGGTGGCTGATCAATACAGTCCCAATAGATTTTTACACTCCTCTGGTACGTGAACCCATGCAGCATTTTGTTTAGCTCATGCTGATGTTTTGGTTGCTCTATACTTACCATGAATAAGAAATCATACAGGACTTTGCAATGCAGCAACCTCTCTCTCAGCCGTACTGCATATTCAAGTCAGCACCATGGGGCAGATTCTTTCTTACAGTCCTAAGATTTTTAAGCATTTTTCAGGCCATATTTAGGGAATTTAGTATAATGTGTTGCAACTTTAGTGTTTCATTGATCAGGTAAAGTATTTAAGGGTTTTGAGTCCGGTCAGTTTGATTTTTAAGAAGCATTACCTTCACTGTCTCAACAACTCCTCTCCATGAGCTGCTCCTGCTTCCACATGCACACATGCAAAAAGCCCAAACCAGTAAGCGAAAACAAAAACAGGGCCAGCGTTGCATTCCTTGTTTCAAACAGCAAAACCTGAATCCCCATAGAAAAGGTAAATCTTTCAAAAAGTTTTACATCTAAAATCTGGCTAAGTACTTCAAAAGTGACACGGGACATAGGGGGGGTGCAGCAGAGGGGAACATTCAGCTTTTCTTAGAAAGGTTTGTACATTTGCAAAACAACAAAACAAAACAAACGCCAAAGCAAAAACCCTAAACAAAACTAAGAATCCTCTCTGCTAAAAGGCCAGTGCATTGTGCTCATCAGCAAGATCCTTACAGGCTCCCCAGAAGGAAAGGTGAGTACGCTAGAAGGTTTTTAGATATAAAAACTTTTGTAAAAATTTTAGATTCTAAACATCCAGTCATCCTACCACCATCTGTTCATGTGCTCAAGAGTCTACCCATCTCTTTATTCTTCCTCCACCCTTGGCTCAAAACGATTTCAAAAGGGCTTGCAGTACCGACAAGCTGCTTTGCTGATGAAAAAAAGGTAAAGAAACAGAAAGTGGAAATACAGACAACAGGTGCACTAAGACAGCATAGTCCATTTAGTCCTAAGCACAACCCGACGTGCTGCGGCGGTATTCTGGGATCTGTCATCCGTTTGGTCTGAACTGCTGCATATGAAGAGGACGGACCTACTGCAGCAGCACGTCGTTTCCTGGATGACTGTGACGGCACTGCAAAATGTATTGGGGCGTTACCTCAAGAGCAAAGACGTCCAAAACGGTATCACCCCCAACCAACCGCAGCACCTCATTCCACAGAGGGATCTTCTCCCTGCAAAATGCTTCCCTAATACCACAGCAGTAAGACCAAAGTCTGAAAAACATAAACCCGCAGTAATTGTAATTTGCAGTAGAAGGTCAGGCTGAGCTGCAGCTGCTCCGGACCCTCCTCGGACTGCGCTCAGCTGCACTCACAGCAGAGCCGGGGCACGCAACCCAGCACTAACCCCTCTCGTCTCACCACCAGTAACCTCCACTCGTGAGCCAGAGCCATTCCGCTGCAGATCACGCTTTCTGCCACAAACACGGGAGGTCACGGAACCCCATCGTACCTTCCTGCTCTAGCATGAGAAAGCAAGAGCCAAGTTCTATACAGATTACACAACAGTTACACCAGCAATACACATCGCTACTAACGGAACAACTTAAAAGAAAAGTATTGCTTCTCTGCCCTTTCATTTCAACAGCATATAAGTCCCCAAAAGTAACTTTCTGGGAAACCCCACGCTCCAGGAACCAGATTTTACAGAAGAGTGCTTACAGAAAACTATTTAGTGATTTCTGCTACTGTTACAAACAGTGAGATTTGGGGCCAGGGAGACCCCACGAGTTGCTCTGAAGAGAGGGGAGAGAGGCTCTGAGAAGCTCTGGCAGCTGACCATCCAAGTGATATCCGACAGATCAACACCTTTATGTTTGGCCTCCCTACAGATTTTTAACTTGGCAATAATCAAAGCTAAAAAAAAGAAATTATCAGTGGAAGTTACAGCAACTACTCTGAATAAAAATGTGAAATGATAAATGGCAGAGAAATACAAGTGCTACACTCAAAACCGTGCTGATCTGAAACTGCTCACTGCTTTTCATTTGTATTTCACATTTGCAAGACCTAGTTTCTGCAATTCCTATTTGTAGAATATCCATTACCTGTCTATTAATGAAGCCATCCAGCAAGGATGCATAGGCTCACACCTTACGTTATATCTCTCCAAGTCCAAGTCAAGTTCAGCACCGCTCTACCAGCGTGCTTCTCCACCAAGCCAGCATCCGGCTGCCTGGACCTCCATGGCAACATTAAACACCTAAAACTCTATCCTCCAACACATACAAAATCCCTGCTGCCATCCCAACATAAAAATCAAGGAGAGAGAGAAAAAAACAAACTTCAGTAATACTAAAGGCAAGGACACAACCTGAGCAGAGATGTTCCTCCTTTCCCTCATGATGGACAGAAATATCCCCATTTGTGTAAATACGGCGTTAGTCAACAGGGTGACAAATCTGTACATAGATAAATGTCACACGCTGACGTCAGTGCCAGAGCGACCTAATCAAAGTACAACCTTTGTCTATTTTTAAACCTTAGAGTTAAAGTATTTTTCTTTAAAGAAAACAACAAAAAAAGATATCATTACAACTCATCTTTTAAGAAAATTCTACACAGCAGTAAAACAGAGCTGAAGTATTTATTTCTCTCTGGTACTGCACACATAAAAGCAAAGCTATACCCAACCCCGAAACTAGCTGTTCCGTCTGATGCGTCACTGCACTAGAAAGCAGAAGATAAGGATTTGGGAAAGCGTACGCATCAGATTGGCACTAGATTTGTGTTGGAAATTTACCCAGACAGGTTAAAAATAACACCGCGAACGTTCGCAGCCATGCTGAAGGTCGCTTTCAGCAGAGCTGCTGTTTTTATAGTAAGAGCTCCTGGAGACATGTGACTCGCTATTGCTCGTATTTTTGTCCCCAGAAAACACACCGCACAATCAGGTTCCCTTGGCTGAGAATTAAGGTCACAGAGGCTGGTCACAACCAACATGACAGTGCCACAGCAGAGAAATGAAACCCAGCACCTACTTCACTGACTTGTTTTCCTTCTTAAAACCAATCCTCCACTGACTTACATGGAAAAAAAGTCCTTTCACTCTACCAGCATTCCCTGGCCAACATTCCCGTTACGCATTTCTATGGTTTTAAGCCCCATTACCACAGAGTCCAGTTTCAATAACACAAGAGTCAGAAGCGTTTCCATGGACCAAGCTGCAGAGCTTCCCAATCTTCTGGCCTGGCAGAGCACCAGCTTAGAGAGAAGAGCATCGTTACCTTCAGAAGGGTGCCTTTGTAAGTGAGCTGGCTGAATGTCCACGATAACTAGCCTGAGGGGATGTTCCCCATGGTGACCCTGGGGACTCAAGGCTGAGCTCCATGGTCTCTAGAAAGGAAGCGATTCCGACCGGGAATGACTTGATGCTGCCTTCAGCTCTGGCTTCACTGACATCTCAAGGACTTCACAGATGCAAGAGGCCTTGTTGCTTCCTTGCAGTTGCCAAGTTATCTGCAAGTACCTCATGCAGAAGGAAAGAAAATGTCTTCAAAAGTTAAATCTTCAATTTATGGAATGGACTCTATCATGCAGCTTCATTCTTATTGGAGACAACAGCAGGAGACAACTGGCCAAAGGACAGAAGAGAAAAGGCAGGCCATATAAAGTTACGATACAATCCACACTGCAAACTAGTGTTTCAAGGTTGAATCTAAATATTCAGATCAGAATCAAGTTACAGGAGGAAACAACCAAATACCTTTTAACAGCCAAGTCCCTGTTCCCATCAGAAGTCTTTCAGAGGATTTTGCATTCTTTTTTTGAAGAACATACGAGGAACACAGAACATTTTTTATATATTCATCCCATCCAGCCTCTCTTCCTTATGTTGCCACCTTCCATACAAGCCATGCTCAGTACAGACTCAACACAGGATAAAGCTTGAACACTTATTTCTACAGGGTAATTGGAACCAAAGTGAAACCACACCAAGTCCTGACGTCCCTTCTGTCATTCTCTCTAGCAGTCCAGCTACAGCGCTCGTTATCAAGGCTCATCACCACTCCACATGGTAGAGGTCTCATTTTCAAAAGACTGCTTGCGCACCCTTCAACAACTTGCAGAGCAGTAACTACAAAAGCCTGGTGCCCCAAGACAAAGCCCATCTTGCCACCAGTCTTCCAGAAATGGAAGAATACCTTATTTTGTTTTCTAAGGGTGGCTTGTTCAAAAATATTAACAACTTCACACATGAGCTTACATCCCTCATCACTGGAACTTGCCAAAGTCATTACTCAGTGTTAGTAGAGCTGAGCAGTAACCACATACAATGAATCCAAGTCCTCTTTTCAGGCTGTCCTTGAAAGGAGAGGTGGTATAGATTGGATGCTATTTGGCTGGCAGCAAGTGTTGACGTTGATCTCATCCTCATTCTTTGCTGGGTTTTAAAGGAAGAAACTTGCTGTTTAAAAGGAGCAAGAATCTTTAATTCATTGCCAGCACTTCCTTCGGTTGGAACATACAATTGATTTAAGACTTTCTTGAAGTTATCTGCACTTAACAGATAAATGAAGATACCAGCTTCATGAAAGATTTCTGACTTACTATTCCTCGCAGACACACAGAAGGTAAAGGCCTATTTAGCATCTAAAGTACGCTACGCAGCGGCCACACAGTAAAAAGCTGTCGGCGCAGAACAGAGAGATTTTTATTCAGTGTAACATGAAAGTTTCATCCATACCACACTCGTAGCCGTCAGTGAAACAGCACACCGAGGGGAGCCGTAAATCAGCAGTGCCAAAGCCGGTCCGCAGGATGCAGCTGGGATGCCCGACGCGGCTCCCGGTGCCCTCCTGCTCCCATGGGAAAACTGCATTCTCCAGCCCCCGTGCCCTCCTCCAATCATGAACTCCACCAGCAAGGTACTGCTGGCTTCTGAGCTTAACCAGAGATACAGAAGGGAAAAAAATTAAAAATCTTCAGCAATAAATTAAAAAAACAGGAGGTTAAAAACAAGAGAGAAGGAAAGAGGAAAATTAAAATCAGCTACCACTCAGTGAGGCCTCGACTTGTGAAGATGCATATGAAGATGAAGATAGATATCTATCGATTTCTCTCCCAACCAAGGGGTTGCCTTATTTAATGGAAGGCAGCAGAGATAAACCTCTTGGATAAACTAGCAGTGGAAGAATCCATTTCCCCAACAGAGAGGATCAATGATTATCCATTTTCCCTTTTATTCTCCTAGTCACACAGCGAATTTGAGAAAACGAGCTAACCGCAGCTCCCATCTGCTCTCCTCCCAGATGCTTCTTCAGCTAAAGAATCCATGGCAAGAGTCTGCACCAAACCTGTTTTGATAGGATTTCCTTACAAAACTTAATCAAGCATGGTAAGTAAAGCACCTTCACCCTGAATGCTAAATTTAGTGCGAGCCTGCAGCTTGACCGCATAACCCATAGAGCCGGACATGCAGAGGTGGTCTCCCGGGACTAAGCAGTTTTGTCCAGCTCATTTTAAATTGGAAATACACATGCTCACAGATCTAGACTAGCACACAGACCTTAAGTACATGAAAGAGCACAAGTACAGAATAACAAAGTCTTTAAGCAAGAACCATGCTGAGACCTCTGAAGTCCCCTGCAGCACTTTCTCAACGCCCTAACAAATAAAACTCCACATTCGGGGTGGGAGGGGAGGAATACAAAAGTACATTTACTGTAATACTCACAGATGAAAAATTGTAATTGCTCTGCCTTGACATCTGGTTTCTATTTTGCTTCCATTATATCAGATTACATAACAAACAGATGATGCACTAGAGCTACAGAGTTCTTCTGCAAGTCTTGTGCAGATTTGGTGTTTACATTCTTGTTCATAAAAATTTAAGCTATGCCACACACAGAGGCATGTTTGAAGCAAAGGCAAAGACAAACGAGCAGCTTTCAAAGGAAAAAGTAAGACTGATTGGGGGAGGTGGGGTGGTGTTTAAATGCATATAGAAAATATCCCAGCTCAGAAACTGAATCTGCATATAACAGCACTTGCAGCTGTGCAGACAAAGTTTATATGAACAAGCCACAGGGAACACACAAGTTTACACCCTGGTGAAACAGTTAGGTAAGCAAGTGCCAAACTGAATGATGCAAACACAAATTCCACTCTGCCTTGTCACAGTACTATTACCTAATGAAATGCAACTCCACATCGCTCCTGTGGTCGGTCCCACCCCCCCCCCCCATCTTCTAATTTGGGTTTCTAAAATGATTTTTTTTTCCAGACCGCAGTACTTTTAAGTCACTTCTGCTGTCACGGTGATTCACAGTCTTAAGAGCATATGGCAAATGTGTAACTTTCAAAATCAGACACCTACTTTGCTGACCTTGTCCCTAGACACACATTATAAACTTTCTTCTGAGTCAACAGCACATCCTTCCTCCGCAGCAATTCAGGAAGTCATGCAGTTGTTATAAAGCTGATTCAGCTGAATACAGGTGATCTTCGCATGCCGGCGAGGTTTCAGCCTTGTCTTCGCTACGCAAAACCTGTAGCATGCCACATCAGAACAGATTACAGATTTCGTTCCAGAACGTGCCTGCAAGTGCTTCCTTCCTCAGCACTGCAAGATGCCACGGAAAAGTTCCGTCGGGTATACTGCATTTCAGAAACAGGACAGAATAATGCAGGTGTGGAGTTACGGTAACGTACAACTGCCTCTGAAGCTTCTAAACCATCTGCTCAAACGTGCAATTTTAAAACCTCCCCCCTCCCCAAAACACAACACAGGAAATGACACCCCAAAAGCTGCGAAATTACACAGCTTGTAACAGTCCTGTGCTTCTCTCTACAGGATGCTCAAGTTTAATCTGGAACCATCCTGAATCATTCATCACATATTCACAGAAAATTGCATCCACAAAATATTTCCCACAGTTAGGACATGCAGCATGGGACCCCAAACTGCCAAGTGACCCCCCCCAAGGCTTCCCACGGCACATTTAAGTTGTCAGCTTGGCCTTCTTCACTGTGTACTTTTGCATATGTTTATGTCCTGCAAAGCACAGGTAAAGCATTCGGGCCAGCAAAAGCATCCAGACTATCAAGGACCGTAATGGCAAGAATTATATACTCATCTAATACAATATATTCTATTACTCTATACTCATCTTGGGTTCTCTGTTTTGTTTCTTAGCAGAAACATCTGTTCTAGATAATTTAGAACATCCTTAGCAAACATGGGACCCACTCTGCATGAGAAGAATAGAAGAGGTAGAGTAACAATCATTACAATTTGAGGGTGTAAATTTTGCCCTGGAAGGGGACCAACAGGTCTCATTACAGAGAAAAGGAGGCCCAGTGCGCAGCACAGGTCACATAAATCCAGAGGTATACGCCTATCGTGCTGCCTTTAACCCTGTATCGTGCACAACCACTTAGAAGAACTATAATTATCCTTTTTCTCTGCACAAGCCCACTCACAGGAAATTTTGCAGGATGTGCATCCCTTTGGTAGCTAGAGATTTCAGTGAATAACGTTGCAGGCAACTCCACTTTCATACACCCTACTGAGAGGGGTTCAAGCAACGGACTCCTTCAACGCACTTACCAGTCAGGCTTGCAGGCATCTCGCATTGCTTTTGGTAGAAAGGGAACAAATCTCTTTTTTCATCGTTAGAACTGACAGAAACTTTCTAAAAAGAAGATTTTCTGTACTCTGCCTCTACCAAAAGAGTCTGCAGTATCCACAGGCCCCAGGAGCTGACAGGTAGCCCCAACATCTGAACTGAACCAGCAAGAGCAGGTACAAGATCCCCGTGTTTTGTTTGGGAAACGCTGGCCAAGACTCCTTGCAGATGGGACCTCTCTGAGGAGTTAGTGACATTTAAGTTGGTGCCAAATATGAAAAGGAAAAAAGCACTGACAGATATCACCTTAATGCTTTCCGATTTTCAAAGGCCAGTTATTGGCTTTTCTCCTTACCTTCTTCTTATGTAAATCTGCACACATTTACATTACGTGGTGTGCAGACAATATCAGAAATGTTGGAGGCATTATAGTCATGGGCAGACAAGTGGAAAAATACTTCAAAAATACCAGTTTTCAGGAAGCTTATCGCTCAGGTACTACAGGTACCTGCTGCCAGCCTGGCAAACAAAAGCAAGAAGGATATTTTGCCAGTGAAAGAGAATCACTCCTGGCCATGTCTTAACAGGTTTATCATTAAGCACCAAGGAGGCAATTAATAGTATTAATCTTAGAACAAAAGGATAGTACTAGAATGTATTCAGCTTCTTACCATGAGATGCTTTTTCCTTCTGAACGTTTCCCCACTGGACTTAGGTTCTCAGCAAGCCCAGGAAGAACTACATGAAGCAGCAGCTTAGGGGAAGAGAAAGCACAAGGAAAAAAGCGAAGGGGAAGAAAAAAAAAAACAACAAAAACAACAAACTATGCCACCTCCCATTACAAAACACCAAGTTCCATGAAAACAAGGCAGAGATGCATCAGCTCAGAGGCAAACAGCAAGCAGCAAGGAGCAGAGGCAGAGCTGCTCTAGCCAACAGCCCCAGTGCTGCTCACGCGATGGCAAGGGACGGCAGTTCCCTACTCCAGCACGTAGCTTATACTACCTACCCCCACTTCGCTGCTGTTCTTGAAGCATCAAAATCAATATGCTTATTCTTCCATTTCACCTTTAGAAGATCTTTAGGTGTCCATCTATTAAAACACATCAGGGTTGCATTACATGCCTAACAATTACTGCAAGAGCTTTCTGCAAATCTAAGAAATCTTCGCGGTTGGGCAACTACTCAAGCCTGCTTTTTTGGTAGCTTGGTAAGGCAGAATTTGCAGTTGGGTAAAAATCTGTTATTGGACTTGGATAAAGTTAACAACCAATTCTCAACACCCTGTGTCAGCACGGAAAACCACATTTACACCAGTCACTGTTTCGACTGCAAAACCTGCGATGGATCCAGCTTTCCGTTCTGTGAAACGTTCACGCTAAAGATGGAAACACACAATGTTCTCCGGGGGGAAGCCGTCGCATTGGCAAGAGGGCAACCATCCGCTAGCCAAAAGGAGAAACAGCTTCACATTTCGGCATGGATAAATTAACACCAAATTTGACTCACTTCAGTTATCCTCCGGCTGAACTCTTGCTTGCACTACCTTAACTCGCTCCCAGTAAGACGCCATGCCTACATCATCTCCTAGCCCATGCTGATGAGATGTTTGTAGCTGGTGAAGAAGTTCAAAGTGGTGGACTGTTGTTTGAATACCTCCTCCTGCTGATGAGGGGGGGGGCAGAACAGGCAGCAAAGGGGTCCATCTCCAAAAAAATCAGCACACAGCCCTAGTCATAACAAGCCTTTGAGCACGCCAAGAGCAGAACAGTGAACTCCACAGGGAGGATGAAGGATGCAGAGAGAGTTTTAATTTTATGCTTCCCGACATTTTTACTTAGAGCAGCATGCGACAGCGTGAGAAAAGGGGCTACATGGCTCTGACTTTCTCAGAGGCCAAGGTGAAAAAGCTGTTTCTTCAGCACCAAAATTTTAAATGCTTATTCATTCCTGCTTGTCATCTGTAAGCAAACTACTCCTCCATTCATTACAGACTGACAGAATGCAAAGGCGTAGTGCAGAAGCCTTCGCTTTTAGTATCATAAATGCTGCTATTTTTGCCTTTAAGCCTCCGGTATCACAAATCACATATCCTTCACACGCATCACCCCCAGCTCCCTCCACTCAGCTATTGTGTCTCCCAGAGCTGTAGGTGTTTTCCTCCCATAGCTTTACCTGCTGCGAGCGATCGGGAGCGAGTTGTGACATCTGGCTGCTCTGCTACGGCGCGGCAGCGTTGCAGAGAGTTGCGTGTGTAAGGCTGTGTACAACTGCTTATTTATAGGACAGTCCAATTAATAAAGAGCTGCACGCGGCCAGCAAACCACTGCTGACAACACAGCTGTCGCAACGACTGTCCAATTTGTGCTTAACCCCCCGAGCTTCCAACATTAACGTCACCTTTCAACACAGAAGAACAAACTGCCACGGCCGTTCACCATCAGACAATGCCAGACACCCGAAACCTCGGCACACATTGCATTTTCTGCCCTCTCATCTCTTTCCACCAGCAATAAGTTTTCACTTCTGCTCAAATGCCAGACAAAACATCTTTAAGCTGCCAGCGTGCTTCTCTGCTGGCACAGCCAAGGGCACTCTGCAAAGGTCAGTGGTTTGAAGAATCTGTGCAACGTATCAGAAAGCCCTACGAGCATGTGATGCTTGGAATGAGAGACTGATCCATAATTAGACGTTTCAGTGTTTGTTATCCTGGAAAGAGGTCCGCAGCAGCATTTCGCGAGTCCAAGACAGGGAAGAAGAAAACAAAAAACCCCACAAAACCCTGCACAGTCAAATTTATTTTCTCGGTGTCTAAAAAAGGGCTCAGCTGAAACTAAAATTTGGAGACCAGCGACGGTGCACGCAGCCCAGCATTCGCTAGCAGAGGCAGGGCTGCCTGCTTTAGTCGTGTTTAAGAACTTTACAGCTCAAATACCTCTGACTGCATCTAACAGAGGGTTATATGGAAGTTCCAAGTCAGAAATTTTCTAATTAAAGGAATCCGTGGGCTATCAGTGAAAGTGTCCATCAGGCTCCACTAGTTTCAGTTTGGGAGGAGGAGGGAAGAGAAACACTCCGGTCTGAGTTTTCCTCCCCGTGTCTCCCCTGTACACAAAGGTATCCTCTGCACAGCTTAGTCAGCAAAATTCCTAACTTGGAAGTGGCAGATTGGTAAATAAAGGGGATCTAGGCCAATAAATCACTTAAAATTTGCCAATACAAAGAATATATTAACAAACCAAGATGCTATTAACAACTCGCAAATGTGACAAAAACAGTCAAGCTCACAGACATGATGAAAATGCAGTCTTGCAGGAAAACATTAAAAAAAAATATTGAGAGTGAATAGCAAGTATTCTGCCTCTTTCAAAATAAAAGCCAGTTACAATCTCACTGACAACAGTTTCTAAACAGTACTTACTTCTTAGTGCATAATAATTCCAGTTTAAGATACTGGGGGGAAAAAAGCCACTACAGTTCAAAAGAAATAGTCCCACACTTGTTTCTTGCAAGAAACGAGTTGTGAAAAAAAGGAGTTTCTAGCACAACCAAAATAATCTTTCAACACAACCATGTCTCATACTTGTGCTTGCTAAAGCCACAAATACGTATGTGTCTAAACCAGCTACAAGCATAATTATTTCAATATAAAAAAAAACTCCTTCTGCAGAGCTCTGTAGGCTTCAGGAGCTTGAAAAGCAAAACACAACGCCGCAACCACGCTCCTTTATGCCAGCCCTGCTCCCGGCTCACCTTCCCAGGAGGGAGGGCTCATCCCACGGCACCACGGGCCGGCGGAGTCGGGCTCCCGCAGCTAAAGAAATCCAACTCTGGCAACTGGCAGCTCCTGAACGACTATTCTCCAGCCAGCCTCTCCTGAAGAAAGCATCTTCAACAGTAAAATACAAACCAAAATAAGCAGGAAAGAAGGAATTTTAGAGTCCATATGAAGGTATTTTAAAATTCCTTCCAGAAGGAATGAAACTGATACGGTTTTAGGCTACAAGGGCCCCTTGCTCCTGCTAAAAGTCACAATCGATGCGTGGGCTGCTGTTGGCCTGCCGTCCTTACAGCTCAATATTGATGAGGAGCTGCTGTGGCTCCAACAGGAACACAGCAAAGCAAATAAGGACTGGCTTTCAATGAAAGCATCTACGCAGCAGCAGTGTCATCTACCCTTGCTTTGAGACCAACACACCCAGAGCAAAGGCTTTACTAACTCGTTGGCTAGGAAAAGGCTGCACTGTGTATATACAGTTTTAACTTCCTTATCCAGCCTAAGTCTTACCAAGGCTGGCATTTCTCCTGATGGCGTCCAGCTGGACAAACCCCAAAATTTACAAAAATGTTGCTAGATGCATCCTGCCACACTGTGCGTGCTGTGATAGGCACTACGGCATGCTGGATGCTCCAGGAATGAGCACCAGTGAAGTTGATACTGCAGCAGCCATTAGACAAGGCAGAAACTTCGCAGAGGTCACCTCTTGGTACTTCAGGCACAAAGATGATCAAAGAGACAGCACAACGTTTAATGGCCAGCACTGGGCACCTTCCATCGCTGCTTGAAGAGCAGCCCAAAAAGCTCCCAGAATCAGCCCTCACCTCTGTGGAGGCAAACCACCATGCCATGTCCCAGCCTGATTAGATACCCATGTTAATCTCCCGTTCTTCAGCTACCAGTTCCCAGGGAAAAGGAAAAAGTAAAGCACACGTAGATTTAACACACAGCTTTACTCAGCAATTAGGAAGTCTGTCTTTAGCCCAACACCACTTATTGTCTATACCAAACCATTTATATAAAGGTATGTCGGACACCTGAAACAGGGAAAAACGACAGTGTGTGCGTGATGAGCAGGCTACAACACCCGGAGCCAGCATCAGGCTGCAGAAAGTCTGAGCTAAACACAGCCCTAAGGAACAAACTTTCGCCAGTTCAGACAGGAGAAGGAGCCCAGACAGACGGACAAGTGGCATTGCAGCAGTATGGCGCACGCTAGCAAACCGGAGCGGCTCCATACCCACTGCGGAGTTGGTAGCTGAACCAGAAGATGACCCTATGGTCAACTTCAGCAAAAAATCCTGCACAAACCCAAGCTTCAGTAACCCAGGCAGAGTTAGGACAGATGTGTATACACACACACAGAGGAATACACATAACCGCCACATCCCTGAGCCACCTCAAAACAGCCTTGTTGCTGTCTAATGGCATCATATACTCCTGAGCAGTCACTTTCTGCCAAAATCCTCTGATTCAGGCTAGGCACTGACTCTCACTACAGGAACAGCACGAAAGCATAAACGCCCCTCTCTGACTTTACAATTAAAAGAAGGAAAAGCACACACAGTCCACACACCAACACAGGTATGGGCAAGCAGCCCACTGCCAAAAAGCCACAGTGACATAACCACCGCTGCTTTTTCCTGCAACGTTCAACATCTTGTGGCTTCTCTGGCACCACCAGGCACATCCCAGACATAGGAATAAACAAACTACACAGTGAAATATTTTTAAAGAAATATTTTCATTCTCAAGCCTCAAACTCTAATGGGAAAAAGGGGTGGAGGTGCAGCGGGGATATTCTCTGCACCTTTTTCTCTGCACAAGCCCACTCACAGGAAATTTTGCAGGATGTGCACCTTTTTGGTAGCAAAAGACTTCAGTGAATAACGCACATATTATGCATTAAACTTGGCCAAAACTCTTTGGTCACCTCTTTATGAATATTAGCTGTAACTAAAGAGAGGAGGAGGAAGGGAAAGGGGAAGACATGGATGCTGTATCTCCAACACTTGACACGAGATGAATGATCCTGTACTAGAAAATACAGAGCTCGTCAAATCCCTGCTTCAGGCTGAGGACAAGCCACGCTTTCCTTTCTGGCAATGAAAGTCAACTTGAAGTGGACAGTCTTCTCATCAAATAGACAGGTATTATAACTCAAAGTATTTAAAGATACAAATCGCATGCCCTTTCAGGCTTCCTCCCGCCTACAGTAGGCTGACATGGGCATTAGGATCAACAGATTGTTTGTTTTTCTAAGGACAGAAAGAATATTTGCAGAAGTTTATTATGAAACAAACAGTTTGTTTGATAGCAGCCACAGCTGGTTTCTCAAAACTGGCAAAAATAACTTCAAAAGCTTTCATCCAGGAGTGGGATGTCTACGAATTATCCCCCGGTCCCTCCACCAGCAGTTTCTGTTTGTATTTGTATACCGATGAAGAGACTAAAAAAAGGGAAAATACATCTGGACTTTAGAAATAGTCTTAACATTTCTCTGCCATTTGGTCATCAAGTCTGCTCAACTGCTCAATTTACAGGTAGGGGAGCTGTGGGGACATTGGTACAGCGATGCAAGTGGGAGGAGGAAGATGCTTCTGGAAGGATCGAACAGGGCATTCTCACCAGGGCATTCTCCGAGGAGAAACCACGGGAATCTCGGGGAACCGGCAGGTTTCATCCCAACCTCCGATTCGCCCTGACAGGCGGCTGCACATCTATCACTTCAGCCTCTCCAGCAGCTCCCTCAAGTTTCTCTGCAAGAATCAGAACGCAGAAAGAGGACTGAGTCTGAAGCATCAGACCACGGCTACTCTGTGATGGGAGGAAAAAAAAGCCTTTAAATCCAAGTCCATCGCTTATACACATTTCTTCAGTGTGCCTTAATCAGCGGGACAACATTTTATAGGATTCGGTCATTTCAGACACCTCACATTTTCGCTTTGCTCCTTTCCTGCTTTACTGAAAGTTGGGAGAAACACTGTCGATAAACCACTGGCATTTTTGGCAACAGCTTTAGCGAGCTACTCCAGCAAAGAGGCAGCTCTGTGAGCCACCGCCGCACACTGACATCAAGCTGCAGGCGTCCACGGCACCCCACAAGCCGAGTGGCACAACTTGTCTTATTCTGCCACTGCCATAGCTTGTCACAAGGCGCACAGCAACACGTGGATTACATTCAGCACGTCCCGGTTACCCCCAGTAGTAAACTTGGTGCGGAGAAGGATTTTGCTTCACTCAGGGAAAGAAAAATAAAAAACCACACAAACAAAAAAACCCGAAACACCTTGCACTGCCCTCTACAACAGAAAAGCAACTTGAAGATGAGTATTTGCTTTACTGTTCAGTTGTACTTTTTTTTTCCGTTTTAAATGAGACTGGACTTGCAACTGAATCTCTCAACTGAGACAGGCATACAGATAGCAGCCACTGGCGTACTTGAAATGTGCTGTCATCCTTGCAATTAAATCCAAGTTTTCTTCCTCCTACCTAATAAATACAGACACTACATTTCCCAAAAATTAAGCTCTACCCTATCTTTAAAATCTGCTAAGTCATTTACCAAGTTCCTTACCTTCCATTTCTTGAAGCATTCAGCACCTGGCTTGCACAACAGTTTTTCTACAAAGCCATTTGCTTGAACGTTTCTTTCATCCAATTGCTAGAATATGTAAAGATCAAGTAACTGTTGCCCAATTTCTTTGGGCAGTTATCCCCAAAACATCCCGTTCTTTTGTGCAATGCTATCCATATTCTCCCTGACAAAAGCAAACATCAGCTCAGCTTTGCAGAATTATCAGAATTTAAAAAAAAAAAACAAAAACAAACCAACCCCCAAAAAAACAACAGTCTGAGCAATGTGCTCAAAAGCAAGCCTTCCCAAGTGACCAATGGTGAAGAAGTGAAATGAGGTCTCGGACTCCCTCAGCAGCCTCCCCAAAGACGGCCAGCACAAAGCCGGCAGAGCCATGAACGTCACAGACGCTCTTCTGAGCTCGGCTGCATCTCCAAAGCGGCGACCGCAGGTTAAGCCTTGGAGCGGAGGATTGCGGCAGCCGGGCTGTGAAACAACTCACACGTAGCGGGACAGCAAGAGGCGAGCAGCCGCGAGGAGCACCCCAGTTCACCGAAGAAAAGCAGCAAAGCCTCGAGAGCCAGGGTCACGCAGGCTGGCGACCCTCCTTTCATAGCCAGCTCAAACATGACGCGAGCAACTGAGGTACGACCAGAAAGGCATTTGGCTTGCTCATAGCCATAAACACACGCACATTTGTTCTAGTGTAACACAAACGCACCTGAAAACATTATCCTCCAGGACAGTTGTAAAACAGTATCTTTTTAGGTGAAAAAAATACAATCCCAGAACCTAAGAAGTAAGCAGAGGGGAAAAAGGGCCCAACTTGCAACCCGAAATGCAGCAGCTCTGGTATCCCACCAAGCACACACAACCCCGCAGCACTCTTGGACTTGACCACTTTGCAGCTGCAAAATTAGCAACCTCTGGCCTACTTTCAGGCATGTTAGAGTCCAACTGTATTTACGCTGACAGGGACAAGCAAAGGTTGTGACGACTTATTGACGCAAGAGCTATTTCATGCTCCATGCCAGAAATTAATCAGTGGAGGAGGAGGAATTCTCTTTAAGCACCCAGTTAGAAAGAGCTTTGGTGAACTGCTAAAAACAACAAGCTGAGGTCTTGCATGACAAACAGGATCAAAAAAAAAAAAAATTAAAAGGATAACTTTCACACAGCAGTTCCTTTAGAAAGGCTTCAGAAGTCACAAGAAGCCAGTTCCTCAACAGAACTATTACGCATACCTTTCCTCGTGAAAAAGAAAACGCGAGAAGACTAATGCAGGGCTTTCCCAAACCCTTGTCAACATAAACTGATGCTACGTTTGTTCAGATCACCCTGTCTCAAACACATTTGGGGGAAGCAGAGGCGACGATTAAGGCATACTGGACCTGCAAGTCGGTCGTTGGCTCTACCTGCTGCAATTCTGGATACGAAGCATCCAACCTGAGGCAAAAGTCCTATGACCTATTTGAAAAAGCTACCGCACAAAGCTACACTTGAACGAAAAAACCCAAGACTCTTCAAGGCAGACCGAATGAACAGCTTCACCCCTACCTGCCAAGAAGCCATCACGATAAACCTGTCAAGAGTTAGGAGCCTGCAGAACAGGCCTTCCACCTGCTGGAAAGGGAGGGGGGGAAAGGAAAAAAATCTAATGCCAATCAGATACTTGCTGCTGGCGGGGAACAGATGCCAAAGCCCTTCTTCTCAGTTTGTTAAGCTGTAAAGATAGCATGCCTTCTCCTGGCAACGGTTGTATGAGACCAGCGGTACCTTATTTAGAATAAAGCAAGCACTTGGAAGTTTCAGAGATTTTTCTAAAGTGAGAGATGTCAAAGATGGACTATCAGAGTTTGGTGTACGGGCTCTGGTCTTTTTATTCTTCTGTGTTATTTTTTGACCAGCGAAGAGAAGGGGTATTAGCTTGGTCTAGTTCATGCTTTTGTATCTTCCCACAAGAGCGGCTCAAGCATTTTATAGAACAGGAGCACACTAGTGTGAAAAAAGTTTTAAACTAAGATGTTTCTTTCTAAAGCCAGCATAAAACAAATGTCAACAGTTAAAGGAGAGGCGGAAGTCTGTTTAACTAGAAAGTGCAAGTTTTGAACACTGAAACAGAATAGTGAAAAAAAAAAAAATTCTCTCTCGATGGATTATCTTAAAATCTCCAGACTTCAAGGTTTCTCTGCCTGAAGATTTTTCAATTGATCAAAAGTACTGAAACCAACTTTACAGAAGTAGTAGAAAAAACCAAAACCCTGCCCTCCGATCTCTCAACAAATAAACTGACCAAAGGGGGCATTGAATCTCTTCTAGCTGCACCCAACTCGACTAGCTGTATATCTAAAGTGACCGCACGTACAAATAACTGCATTGATCTTAGTCTATTGATTAGAAGGTGAAACCTGACAGCAAAGAGTCATTACACAGTAGTTCATGGACAGCAACATCTATTGAAAAAAAAGTCAAAATACACCATACAATGAGTACACTGCCAAGAGAGGCAAACCCCACACCTCCTCACCCCAAGACTCATGCTCCTTGCTATTACATGAAGTCTGATGGCGTTACATGACTACAGCAGCAGCCTTTCAGGACAAAATGGTTACCTGAAGCCAAGGCTGGCAGTTCAAAGCTCACAAACTAGACCTCACTCCTATTACAATTTTCCCTGCAAAGCTATTTATGTGGTTTGGCAACATAACAGCTACAAACAAAATGAGTACACAGATTCTTGAATAGTGAAAGGGTCAGGATTGATTTTTTTTTTTTTAAATTATTTCTTTGAATTCATCTGTCATTTCTCCAACATCCTGATCCCAGCCCTACCACAGAGCACAGCTATAGCAGAGCTTCCAGTAGTCCCCTCCACTACAAGCAACTCCACCGCGCCCATCATTAGGAGTTTCTACGGAAGGAGAAGGTGGCACTGGCAAAATCCTACTTGCTCATGTTGAAGTAAACAAGTATCAATACACAAAAGAAGATTATTTTTTTTCCCCAGTGCTCCGATTATTCAAGCCCTCAGTACAGCCAATACGGGGCAAAACAGAACTGACAGAACTTGGTTTTGTACAACTTCTTTCCATCAGTATCCCAGCACCCACCTCCAGTGCTTACAGTGAAAAACCAGATGCCACCACTCCACTCCTCACTCAGTGGAAGGAAGCAGACCCACAAAAACATCAGTGTCAGCCACACAGGCTCTGAAGCAGAGGGAGACAACACAACGCTCCTCATGCAGCAAGGTCCAACTGTGCAATTCCTTGCAAATGCCAAAGCTTAAGCAGCTTCCAAAAGCAACTGAGCAGAAAACAGAAACAGAAGAAGGACTGATAAAGTAAAATTTACCACATCCAGCCCCACAAAAAAATCCAAGTCACACATGACTAGGGGTTGAGAGGGTATATTAACAGCTGCTGCCACAATCTTACCTTTTCTTACCCTCTTTCCCAGGCACCCAGCTTAATGTGGTCAGGGTCCCGGACCCGGTCTCCCCAGGGCTGACCTTGCACAGCCATCCTTGCAGAACGTACTCAGACTTCACAACTTATGCCTTCAAAATAAATCTGATGTTGCTACATCAAAGTTGAGGAGACCAGACACAAACACTGGGAAGATTAAGTCTAGTCTGCGGATTCCCTAGCAAAGCCTGCGCTGCTGGGGTTCAAAGGAGGATTAACAATGCCCCACTGAACCCCACACACACGCATGGGGCTTCTGATAACGCTCAGAAGAATTGGTGCCACCAGTGGTACCTTCAAGATGAGTTTCTCCAGAGATGCTGGCAGACAGGGAAAAGTCTTCACAATCAGAAGGACGTGTTGTACCACCACTTAGGAAAGACAGGTGACAACCAAAGAGAAGCAGCTTTGCAGTACTTTGTAAACAGACTTAGCTGCAGAACTTGTCAATAGGAGCGTATTAACCAGCAGATATTCTCAACTATGGGTCTTGATATATGGACTCTCCCCTTGGGCTGAGAGCGGTGTGGGCGAGAAGTCAGCGAGCCCATAACCTATGGAGCCAGATGAACGCAAGAGGATGGCTGGGCTGTACGGTTTGTGAGCTGCAACAGCAGCTTTCCAGGGTGTTGCTAGATCTGGTCTAGTCCTGAAGTGCTTTTCCAGACTACTGATCTGGTTTTTAAGCATTCAAAAAATTACGCTTGAATCATGTTTGAAATTCAAGACAAATCCCTAAATTGTTACAGTCAGCACACATTTCTTGTGTTTGAAAGAAGATATTAAGTAATCTTGATCTAGTGCAGTTTTAAAGAGATCACAGGGAGACAGCAGGATCTCAAAAGCGCCCACGTGAGTATTTTTCTGTATGTCATTCAGCTTTCAATAGGTGCAAAGTTTAGTAATAGCTTCATCCTTTTGAAAGGCTAAAAATTTGCTTCAACGCCTATCAAACATCATTTAGCCAAACCCTGACAGTAGTTCCCGGGGGAAACACCAAGAGCTGTTGAATATCTCAAAGCAAACAAGGGCACTGCAGGTAAAGCAGCTGATTTTCCTCAGTAACTGATGGAACAACGTTTTGATTTTGATTACAGAAACAAAATATTTAAAAGATTTGCTGATTTACTAATTTTTGTTTTCTTAAAAGAAGAATGAATTGTACGCCCCATTTCTCATCAGTTAGCAGAGATTCACTTGCTTGTTTTCTTCTTGCAAGGAAGTCACTGGAGCCATCGCCCATGCCCCAGCCAGCCTCTAGCTCTCAGAAACCCCAATGGGCAAGGGAAAGGAAAGCAAGTACCACGGTTCAAGAAATTAGGGGAAAAAAAAAAAGGAAGAGAAGGGATAGGAAAAGAAAAGATGACAGCAACACACTGCGCAAATGGCCAGAGTGTCTCCATTTGCCCAAACTATCACAAGGGCTAAAACCCAAAGTCGATGCTGCAGTTTTGCTCTCAAGCACGGATGCAGAGAGGGTTAAAATCTGCTCATCCTACCTCAGTAATTGTGCAACGCTACCAGTTAATTGGTTAGATCAATTATTTGAGATCTAGTCCCACTGAGCATCTCTGAAGTTCTTCTATGCAAATTCATGGAAACCAGAAAGTAGCTGTATAAAGCTACCCTAAAATCCACGCAGTGTTGTATTGTATTTCATAGATGTTACTTATGAATACGATGGTTCCTGTTTATTTACAATAATATATTTCTGCTGTCACAGTTTGGCCAAGAAAAGGATTCCACACTTTACCCAGACTTTTGACCGCTCCACTTGATACTCAAACCTTGCAGGTGTCAGTGCACTTCAAAGGACTTTCTTGCTTAACAGCCTAAATAGAAAAGAACAAAGGGTGTGGGGAAATTTATGGTATAATGCAACCTAGGGTGGGGAAGGGACTTGTCAAGCCTTTACTGAAGGATGGGAAAATTAACACATCCACAGTTTTTCCTTCTCCAGTCAGGTATCTGGTACTCTGTGTTCAGTCACCCCCGGCTGCTTTATGACTGTAAAGTCAGTTTCCACAGATGTTAAGGGATGCAAAAAAAAAAAAAAAAAAAAATGTACTAAAAACTACACTAAATGAAAAAACATTATTGCAATTGTTTCTCCACTCTTCTTCCTGACCCAACAATATGAAAACTTCTTAAAAAAAAAAAAAAACAAACTTCAAAAGCTTTTGACCAAGAGCTCTCAAAAATAAGGCAGTATTTTTTCTTTTGCAGTGAGGGAAAGCAGTACCTGTCAAAGCACAAGTAGCCAGACAGCCAAATTCCTAGGCTTAAAGGATGAAAAGTGCTGTGTAGGGCTGGCATCCATCTGAGAATAAGTGGATCTTCTGCCCCTGCTCTTGAATCACTTTCAGAATCAGTGGGATGACTGAAATGTTCCTTCAAAATCAGCTCTGTCCTAATTGATCTGACCACAGCAAAGGCACACAAACAAGCCTCGTCAGTGTGAGAGGCTGGCGCGAATAAGACAAGCTGAATAATTTAAAATAAACGCTGAGAATATACTCCTCATTACAGTCCAGTAACAAATTTAATTTGGGGAAGTATACACAAGATAAGCTACAGGTCAAACTGAGGCTGACGAAAAGTGAGTAACAAAAATGCAGTGACTGTATAGAAAAAGGTTTCTCTCCTTTTCAAGTGAGACGCAAGGTCCCAAAGACTATCTTAAACATTATCTGCTGACTTTAGGAGTACAACCTTTTTTATGTCCTTTTCCTACCCTGTACCTCATTCAAAATAATTCAGAGTTCTCTGCCTCTCATCATAAGTACCTGCTTCTCATCTTTACACTGCAGGATACATCACAGCCTAAAAAAAAACTTACTTTAGAAACAGGCTTTTAAAGAATTCCAAAGTGCAAGAACTGCATTTAAAGAAAAAGTAGAAATGAGAGGAATGTACTTAGCAGGGATACTGACCTAGAAGGAACTTCAACATGAACCCCAAGCTGAAGCACAAAACAATTCCTCTCTTTTGAGGGTACAATAAAAACCTTGTATAGAAAGTCTCAGCTATTTGATGCTCCAGAAAGTGAAAACTTCACAGGTTTCATGACAGCAGCCTTAAACCTTCAAGGTCCTCAAAATGTTACTGTTCTTAGAGGAAATCCAGGACATGCTCAGCTTACACATACATATGGCAAGTGAAGTAGGTATTCTGTTGTAGGTTGAAGAAAGCAAAGTAAACAGAGACATGCCGCATGTGTTTTCAGCTCTTCTAACCAAAGCTTCTCACTGCCAGATCTTGTTGCAGAGTTTATTTCTCAACCAACCTCAAAGTCCTCCTCCTCCAAACCTGGGGGACCAGACTGCTCAGGGCCAACAGCTTCAAGGCAACAGTGGTAGCTCTTGCTACTGAGTTCCTACTCCACAGGCTCAACACTTACCTTACTGCTGTAAAGGGCAGGCAGCAGCATCCCTTCAAAGGAGTTCTTGGCACCTCTGCCAAGCCTGCCAAACAGTTGAACTTCTCCCCAAAACTTTAGCCTCCCATGAAGCATACACGTCGCAGTGGGGGAAGAGAACAAGTGTGAAGAAATCCTTGTAGGGACAAGACAGGATCAGATAATGAGGTTCTACCTATACTCACTACTGGTAGCATTTTACTTGTAAACAGGAGCCTGAACGCCCAGTCTAGAATAAGCCATCTGTAATGAACCAGACCTTCAGGGGAAAGCAGGGATACACGATGTCCAGATGTTCTTCCAGATGACAGCCACCAAGCATCATTGTGCCCCAGCCGTGCTGAAGGAAGAGTGGAATTTACTCCTGTAGTCCTTATATTTACTGAAGGACTGCTCTTGCCCCCAGATAACTTACAGAAACAGACTCATTACTGCCAGAAAGTAGGTCAGTATCATTTAAAGCCAGTTTGAAATGCATCTCCACAGAAACTTCTTAATCTTTAAAAAGAGACCACATAAAATATTTATTGGATTGTGCAAAACGTTTGAGACACTAACAGGGAAAGCTCTTATATATACTGCATGAAATGGCTTTCCATGCCTCATTGAGCCACGGAGTATGAAAGGAGAGTGGCTTCTTGCACTCAGCAGATAAAACTCCATACAAAAGTACTTATCAATCTAGCAAATCACAGCACATGACTTGCTAAATCATTTTCCCAGTGTTGTGTGATCATGAAGCTTTCTGCCTTTTCTGGTATCTCCTCTCAGTCTTAATGATCCTGCTGCAGATTTTTCCATACCAGATAGGAAGCTCATTCTTAAACTTCAATATTGCTAATTATCACAACATTCAGCACTTCAAAATGTAAATAAAATTTGCATCTCCGCAAGAGCAGCTCTGAAGAAAGAATATAGTATTTGCATTCAGACTGGCTAATTCCTGTAAGATAACATTTCATAAACAAAATGCTTCATTGAGCATGGAGATTTTCAGCTTTTACAAAGGAAAGTGAACTTTAAACAAATACAAATCAGTTGAGTGATTAACTTTAACTGTTTTGTTTTTTTAAACTAATCTTTATGTATAACTAGTATCAGCAGAACAATCTTTACTGATTAAAGAACCAAATGATAGTGAAACTCGAGCCACTGAAAATTAAAGGGGGAGGTAGAAGGTGACCACAAGAAATCATTTAAGGTCAATAAGAGGGGGGGAAAAAAAAAAAAAAAAACCAACAGCACACAACAAAAAACCCCACACGTACTCACAACCCAGCCAGCCCAGGTAAGATGACCAGCATCAGCACCACAGGTTACGTAAGGTAAGTTTAAATTGTGGGCAACGTAACAGGTTAAGAAGTGAAACTAAACACGCTTTCCCCTGCTCCCCCAAGCTTTGTCATAATCCTAAATGTTATCTTAATTAGCCTAATTTTCTTAATTATACTTTGCAGCAACTTGATTTTTTATAGCACAATTTCAGCATTTTTTTCAGCTTTGTTCCAGTGCTGGAAGAAGCAGCTGCTCCTCTGCCAAAAGCCAAAGGGCTCGCGACGCCTCCGAGCTTTGTCTTGACTAGGTCTACATGGCCTCCTCCTCCCGTCACGGCAGGGGAAAGCCTGTCCTCCTGCCACCCCACCCGCTGATTTCAGCCCCTTTCCCCCACTTCATCCTGCCCGGCAGTTCCACCCAAAGCAATTCCCATTCCTGCCCAGGAATTCACAAAACCCACCAACACCTCCAGGGAGCTGGTCGTTCCTCCAGAGCAGCAGGCAGCACGTGATGATGGGCACACGGTGCTTGTGGCAAAAGGGACACCATCAGCCCACCTGCTTCTCCTGCTCCTTACGCATGCAGCACACCCACGTGCGTTTTTGTGGCAAGTTAAGTTCACAAGAGCTGCTGGCCTTAACCCAAGGCTCAAGTAGGAGACTGTGGAGAGAGCCTTTGGCACAAAAAAACAAAGGTCAAGGTCTTTATCCTACGTCTAGGGCTCAAGACAGATTGATTTGAGGATTAACTTCTCCCACCTGGGTATTCTTACTTCTCCAAAAGTTATTTCTTATTCTCCAAGAAAGCTTACTCCAAAATATAACAAAAAAGTGGCAGTGATGGGAGAAGGGGGGCAGGGGGGAAGTCACACTTTTCTTAGACAACTTAGTCTTCTCCATATTTTTTCACCTTGCTCAGTGAGAAGTGTTCTTCAGTACCCAACATTTCTCACAAAACAGCTTTGCAGAGTAGAAGGAAAAAAAAAGAAAAAACAAACCACTTTCATTCATCTACGCTGCAACAGTTTTATGGCACTGTTCCTAAAACATCCCATTAGTGATAGGTTTGGAGAAGATTAGAGAAGAAAGCTTGTATCCACTGAAGCAAGGTTTAATAGGCTCTTGAGTTAAGCCAGAGCCTTCCCTTAAACAATGCACATCATTAGTAATAATTACCTGTAGCTGTATAATCAAAATAGCTATCATAACTGACATGAGAAGTCCAGATGTCATCTTTGGCAGGGTTTGGAAAATATCTCTACCAATTATTATAAAACTGACTAACAGAGGAACAAGCAATAAGAATACCCCAGTGTAAGCCAGGGGTAAAAAGTCACCATGATACACCGTAGAATTTCAACCCAACATTTGGAAATAAAACCGAAATACGAACCCAATGCCTAGGAAGGGTACAGGGAGAACTTCTCAGCAACATTTCATGAAAAGTAAGACTCTAAAAATTGATACTGTTTGAAAATATTTTCATACAAAGCCGACCTGCAGAACACGACTCTGTTAAAAATAGCACCACAAGATCATTTCCTCCACTTTTTCAGTTTTAGGAAAGTTTTTCACCCTTTAAATGATTTCCAGTGAACCAGTTGACAATAGGCCTTGAGTTTCTATCACGTGTCCTTCATTTCAAGGGTTACTGTCAACAGGAATTTTAAGCTGTAGTTCTAAATAATAAAACTGCAATGATTTCTTTATGTTTGAAAGGACTACCTACCAGAGTAGGCAAAAAACTTTCCCCTATTAGTAGTCTTATTTTCTACTAAACACTCATACAGTAGTCACAACTTTAATTCTTACTGAGTCATCCCATACTTCACTCTAATGTCTTATGTGATGAGGGCCAAGAAGGTTTAGGAAGAGCAGCACAGGAGAACACATGTACGTCCAAAGCCATCCAGCTGAGCTGCCACTTCCCTGGGTTTTGATGAGACCAGCCTTCTCAGCATGAGCCACTATAGACACGGTTGTTGGAAAGGGTAGGCTCAAACCAATTTTTAGCACTACAGAAACCATTCTCACATGAGGAGCTTCTTGTTTTCTCTCCTTAGCCCTTCTTACATGACTACGTGCTACATCATCAGCACAGAGCCTGAGCAAAAGTAGAAGAGGCAAGGAAAAAAAAAGGGGGGGGGGGTAGCAGATGAATTAAAGGAAACAAAGACAAATCATCAGTGGGCTTCCAAAACCCTTGCATCAACAGAACAACCCAACTAAGAAGGACATCCCCCTTTCCCAAATATATGAGAGCTGTTCCTTAAGAAATAAAGCACTATCAAGTTCAGCTTGTCTTTGAATATTGGTATATTTAACCTGTCCCACCACAACAAGAAAAAAGCAGGCAGCCATTAGCTCCTTGGTCTCACTCATACTCGAGGCAGGAAAGCATTCAAATAACAACTATCCACTCATTTGAAGAACAGAGCTCTTGAAAAACATCCCATTGCAAGAAATGTGTCACCTATATACACTCTACAAATATACTTAGTTTCCCAACTCCCCATGCTACCAGAAGGAAGTTTCAAAATCTAAGAGACTGCTACATTAAAGTAGTAGAAGCCAGATTTTTTTCTTTTTGATAATACTGATGATTCTAGAGACTTACAAACTCATTTCAGTTCTTACACGAGGGTCAGATTTTTAACGCTGATGCTTGCAAACTCCAGCTTTCCTACTTGGTGCAGCATTTCTTGCTCCCAGAAACACAAATGGTCTGCTAGAAGTAATTCTGAAACAAATATAAAATCCTTCCCCCAGAAATACACAGTTCCTTAGATCTTAGGAGCTGTTCACTGGCTTTTAACACTTCAGTCTTATTTGACTGTTAACCCAAAACTGATTAAATTGAATTCACAAAAGGCATCGTTAAACAAGTACTTTCATGTGCCTTGTCATTGTTGGATTACTTGCTTCCCAGCAGTCCTTTTCTCTACCATAAACTTAAGCAGTCAAAGCAGGCATATCAGAGCACAATTAAAATTCCTCTTCCAAAGCACCAGCTCAAAGCTCTGCCTAAGACAAAGTTACCTGAAACTCACCGAATACAAATGCACAAGACAACTTTAAGCTAGAAAGCAGGTAACTGAGTATCTACAGATACACCTGACAGAGAGAAACGCACAATTTCATAATGATGAATCATATGTCTTAAATTACAAGACACATTAGGAATAATCTCCCAGACAACACTGAGATGGAGCAATTGACTCTTGTTCCAGCAAAACTATTCTTTCTTACTAATAAGTACTTCAAAAGTCAAAGAGTTTTCTTAAATACCAATAAAGACACACCAGCAGAACCATGACCATTCCTTAGAGGTGCACTACATACTGTTAAGACTTATCAGCATAGATTTAACAAGTTAAAGATCTGGTTCACATCTCGGAAAATACCTACAACTTTCAGTGATATGTAATGCAACAATTAGAAACCTAAAATGGCAAGATTTCCTTGTAACTCTGGTACCAGCAACACAACTTTCCATCTTAGCACAAAGTCTCAGTTTTAAACAAAGTAGTAGTACAGGAAGAGGTACTGGATTATCATTTCAACACAAGAAAAGGTCTGTTCATGCAACAAAAACATAGTGTTTCGCTGTCTTTACCAGATTTAAAGTGGTTTTGCCCTTACCTGGATGGCTTTGGGAGCTCATTGCTAGTAACGTCTAGTCCTTTGGAGAAGGGATTCGAGACGGATCAGCTTCCAGGCAAGTAACAGCAGCTCTAAAGAGCTCCAATGCTTCACCAATACATAGAAATTGGAAGTGGGGATTAAATCATGGCCACCTTATAAAATCCAGGGCACAGTGACATGCTGAGTTGTATAGGAAGTAATCCAATAGGGTGGCAGAGTATCTTCTAATGGCTTTCAAAATGGGAACCTGCAATGAAAGAAAAAGGTGTCTATATTAGAGAATTAAGATTCAGAACCCTTTAAATTACACATTATATAGCATATTTATCCCCAGAAGAAAACATGAGACTAGGATACTATTTCAGGCATTAAGGTTGCAGAGAGAGTAATTTTCAGAGTTATAGATGTAATTTTAATTAATAACCATAAAAATGCAGGCTAATATTTAACATAATTAAAAAAACAATTTAAAACAAAACTTTTCAGCTACACATTCAAGTCTTAAAAACCCAAGCTTGCGTGTTAATTTTGATCCTCCAACAGCACCATATGAAGTCACTTCAGTCCAACAGCTTCCATATTTTAAAAGCCATATGTACGAGTGGTAACTGTACTTCACGCATCTGTTCCCCAAAGAAGTCTAAAGAAAAATTCCTCTGTGCCAAGAAGTGGTCTTGGAACAGGAAGGAAAAAAACCCACACAATCAATTCCACTCCCACTCTACTCAAGCCTCCAGATTATTAAGAAGCAACTTCATACTGCCCTGGAGTGGGGGAAAATCCACCATTCCCACTTATTTTTAAGCTGTGTATTAGAGGGAGGAAGAAGAGAGGAAAAAAACCACTGAGTTAGCAACCTAGCTAACCCTGTCCCCCCAAAATAAAAATATCAGAGTAGATACCCCAGCTTACAGAAACCCTCACCTCAGAGGCCCCCAAAGATGGTGTTTCTGATGCAACCAGCAACACTTACAGCAAAAGAATCTGCTGCAAGGTGTCCTGAAGTTCAGTTTTGGGGGTTCAGGGTTATTTTCAGCACTATACTAAGTGGCATCCAGTATTTCTAAATGAAATCATAGACTCATTTAGGTCAGAAAAGACCTTTAAGATCATCAAGTCCAACCGTAAACCTAACACTGCCACGTCCACCACTAAACCTCGTCCCTACATGCCAGATCTACACGTCTTTTAAACAGCCACATTTTACAGGCAGAGTATCTCTGGGAGGTTGCTGTTTTAACACACATAGACAGAAAGTCCTGCCACTGATACACGCTACCAGCTAGAGCTACCGAAACAGATTAAACCAAATTGTGTCCTTTACGCAAAATATTTCACAGCCACGGGTTATTTCCCTTCTTTGCACCGAAAAAGTCATCAGCATTCAGGCTCCCAACAGATAGCCTCTCCTGGATCCCCAGGATGACGTGTTAAGAGACAGCTGGTACCCGGAGGAGCTCCTCGCTGCCCTGACAAGGCACTTCTGCCCTCGCGGCTTGGCTAGCAAGAACAGTTTAAACCCAGCACTCCCTAGCCCACTTCAGGCATGAAGTCAGCCTGCTGGCAGAAGCCGACTAGGTAACCCATCTAAATTAATCCAGCTGACTCTGCCCAAAGCAGAGCAAGGAGCACTCACCCCAAACTGCTCCACCAGCAGATCTGAGGGTGTGGTGACCTCCAGCAAAGAGACAGCAATATTCCTTGGGCGGGGGAAGATTATGATAGTAACTACTACTGCCGCTTGCACAATGAGCATCTGTCCACAATTTATCTGTGCCATTTACAAGTAGTCCCATCTATTCTTGGAAGAGCTCTTATCATGCTCAGATATTTGTGTTCCTTTCCAGTAAGGCAGCAGAAACAGGCCTAAGACTTAAATATCACCACCGTGGCTTATGATGGGCCCTGCTTTATAACGGTACTTCCCCGGTTTGCAGAATAATACCCAAGCAGACGCCGTCGAAAAAAGAGGCTGTATTTCATTAAAAAAAAACTCTTTAGCTGGCTGTTTCTCTCTACCCCAAGTATCTCAGCGTTACTACTCTCCAAGTTCCTGTGCCCATCTTGCATTTCTAGAGACCTGGAACGCTCTTTCATGGCATATGCATCAAATTCTAGAGAAAATTACTTAAGTGTCATTTCTAATCTCTGCAGATCTCTGCCTTCCCAAACGTTCAAGATCTTCCATCCCCATTAATTTGCACATCCCGTTGAAGAGAGTTGGGTCAGCTTAGACCAGGCATCAGCAAAATATTAACATCATTTATTTCCAATAAAAACAGCAGATAATGTTATCGGATAAGCAATCTCAGCTGTAGACAAGAAGGATTATGGAATGGAGTTACCAGATTTCCGTCTACTGATTTTAACAGCACAAAAAAGAAGTATAGAGCATGAACAGTGAACAGACATGTACGCATTTCCCAAAGAAACCAGACTGAAACAGTAGCAGCAAATCCATTTAACAGCACTACCGGTTTACCTATTCCCACTTCTTCCCCAAAAGGTCTATCTAAAAATCAGCCAGGCATGAGAGCCCCCAAAAATATTAAGCTTCTGCATGTTATAGTAATACTAGTGCCTGATCAGAGCAGAAACAACAAAATAACCATGACAAGCTACAGATTTAGTTCACTTACACTTTTTTTTTTTTTTAAAATGTTTCCTGCATTTCTTCTAGAAGACTGAGTAAAGTATAAGCAAAACAGATCTTTCCAGGACACGGACAGCAGTCATCTCCCAACTTACCTCACCATCAAACCCTAATTTTCAGTTACCATTTGCGCTGATCTCAGTACAGTCCAATGAGACATTTCCAAAGCGGTCAAGAGTTGTTGTCAGGCCACCGATCTGCAACAATTCTTATGTAAATTAGTCATTTTGCCACTCTCACAAGCACACTTCTCAAATTGGGAGAAGCAAAATACCGTCTATCCCTATATATATATATATATATATATATACACACACACACACACACACCCCCTCTAGGATATTTGGAGGTCTGTAGGGTTTTCCAATAAAATGCACTCACTTAAAAAAAAAAAAAAAAGAAAGAAAAAAGAGCTTGTTTTACTGCTACTCGACTGCTTTCCAGGAGAAGGGCGATCACCTCTGGCCTGCACGTCTCAGCTGTAAGAAGGGTAAGTCCACCCCACGCATTGTCCGGAGCCACACTCCTCACGAGCTCTTCAGGCACGGGCTGTACGTGATGGGGATGAGCACGTGTTTGTTTATAGCAGCACAATCCTCTCATCGGTAACTTCATAACCAACTATTTTGGCCAGACAGCTCACTTGCCTTCCTTTCTCGGGGTGGGGGGAGCGGGACCACGGGCACAGCAGGCTTCGCTGCACGCGTGCTCAGCTCAGATTCACTGGGCTCCAGCATGTGGGGGGCGGGGGGAGAAAAAAAAAAGAAAAAGGAAAAGGGGCAAAAAAAAAAAGGAAAGGGGCAAAAAAAAAAAGGAAAGGGGCAAAAAAAAAAGAAAAAAGAAAAAAATTTAAAAAAAAAAGAAAAAGAAGAAAAAAGAAAAAAGAAAAAAATTTTTAAAAAAAGAAAGAAAAAGAAAAAAAAAGAAAAAAGAGATGGACAACTGCTGCCACAGGAGCGTTTCGCTCAGCCTGCCGGCTGTCTCCGAGCAAGCCGCAGGATTGCCTGCCGGCTAGGTGAATTTTCTTGGCAGACGACAAGGAGCAGCATACTGACCGTGCCGGCTTTGGCACTTCTGATGGAGCTCTCCCTCAGGCACACAGCACAGGGCAGCCGAAGAGCACCCGCACACGAGCCGGTGGATGGCACTGCACATTTCAGACTACAGGGCAGAAAGGGCGAGAAGAATTGTGTAGGCTAAACCAAGCAGGTGTGTACAACACACACTCCTATTTAATCAGGTGTAGCACACGGGACTGGTATGATCAAGCTTTCTGCCTCGCAGGAGAATTGTTCAGAGTCTGGTCCCTGCTGGATTTTTAAAAAAAAACTCTAGAATAGGGGTACAAAGAGCAAATTAATGCCTATTTATTTCCGCCTACTTCTACCAGGGTACACCCGAGAGCACACGCTCCCTGAAACCGCGCAGAGTGGTGCATCTGCAGCTGTACCCTCACCACATCCCTGGTTCGGAAGGTAGCCACAGCCCGAGTGTGCTGTCACCTCCTTGTCACCAGCTGATAACGAGCCTCCGTATCTGCAGTCACCACACAGTACGAGACAGACCCAGGGGCTGCAGCCTCAGCAAGAACCTCTTGCTTCTCAGTTGTTTTGGTGCCTCAACAAACCACCATCCCTTACTATGCACCTTCCCTAGATTAAAGGCACTACTGGTCTTCTCTTACTCATCTCCTACCAGCAAGTACATCACGCAACACGCTTGGTCCTCAACAGTACAGCAGGCAGACATTTTGTCATTTGTGTCAAGGAAGGGATGAGTCTGCTTAAAATACTTTCAGGAGGTTCTTCCGGAAGCTGCAAGGAAAAAAGTGGCGAATTCATCAACAGGCGGGGTCAACACTTGTGCCAACAACCTATACACAGGAATAATGTGTACAGGGAGAAAGCATATGGCTCTAAGGACAAAACTGTTTAACAGCTCTCTCAAACAAACTGCGTTTCCAACTCTGAGCAGTGGTCCCTCACCTTCCTCCTCTCCAACTGCAAGGCCAGGCTTGCCCCCCAAAAGCACGCACATGACAGCTCCACAACTCAGTTCTACACTATTCCTTCCACGACCGCTTTTTCCCCACTGCACATCTAGCCAACCATTAAGAGACAGAATTGCATGTGAGCTAGGAAATGTAAGTGATCCAACAGTTTTCCAAGTCTGTTTCCATATATTTTGCAGCTACTGAAAGCTGGGATTTTTTTTAATAATAAGTAACAGGAATCTTACAGTTCCGCCATACAAATGTTTTGACAGTATGAATGTTCACCGTCCCCTTCTCAGCCCATTCCAGATGTTCCTCTCTACTAGTCACAAGTACAGATGTGTAGTAACCAGTAATTAAAATTACGATATAGCTTTATTTACAAAGCTCTATTTTTCAGCGCTTAAATGGCTACGCTGTTTCAGCCAAAATAAAAATCTTGGCCTAAGGGTGAAGTTTCAGGATTGTTTTAAGCCAGGTAAGTCTGATTGCTTCAGGACACCCAGCTATCGATGACCTCGCTTCATCTGCAGGCCCTCTCAGACACGTACCACCAACACCCCCAGACGGCAACGCTACAGCCAGCTGACGAGACCGCTTGAAAGCCTCGGTTGAACAAACCTGACTGCCTGCTGACTCAATGCATCAGAACATGGTGTAAGTCACTTGCGTACTCTCCACATCGCTGTGCTTTGAAGTTTATTTCTAGGTCCAGAGAAAGCTGCTCTGCCTTTCAGACCCCTGAATGTTAAAGGCTTTGCAGAAGACACTGCCTTTTAGCAGGACAAAGAAACCAGCTCTGAAGACAACAGCAGAAGGGATGCCAGGAGAACACATTATGCGTCCTGGCACTTCTTTAGCAGCCCTCCAACACCGCAGGGTTTGGTCTCCAAAAGCCATGGCAACACCCATCTTCTAAAAAGCACTATCACCAGTCCTTCTGCCTGACACTGCAGATTAAATTCCTCTAGCAAGATTCCACACGCCCCCCCTGCCCCCCCCCCCTCGGTACAGCATTAACAGGCAAACAGTATTAAGTGCAATCCCACATGCTCCACGTAAGATGACAATAACATCATCTTGATCTTTGCTTGGATTCCTACTCGTAACACGCTGCCTGTGAGCAACCCGACACAGCAGCAGCAACGTGCTTTACACAGACTGAGCCACCTAATGAGAGGTAGTGCCTCTGTTGGAGCTTATTGATTAAATCTCTCCTTTCACAACAGATTCTGAACTTTACCCAGAGGAAAAAAAAAAAAAGCTGCCTTTGCTTTTCAGGAGTTGTTTATAAAATACTGCCAATATAGGATCTATATATGAAAGGAGGAGGGGACAAGGAAGAGGCATTATAGCTGTTTGAAAACAGTAATAATATACTGTGACCACAAAATGGTTTACTGCACCTTTATTTAGAGCAGAGGCGGTGTGAAACAGCCTCTCAGCCTGATTCTTCTCTCTAGGGAGCATGTCTCCAGACCCACCACTCTGCAAGATGACAAGAGCAGCGGCGGTAGTCCTGAGCACCCACACCACCTTCTGACACCACCACTTCAACCCTTTACTTCTCAAGCAAAACACAGCTTTACTGAATCTGTCCCAAGAGACCAAGTTTCACAAGCAGTGCCCACTTCCAGAAGTGCTGGTCTTCCTGCAGTTTCAATGATACATGAAACAGAGCTCTCCCAGAAAACATATTTGCAAGCCTCAAACATCATCAGACATCCTGTCAAAGAGTTTTAAGCCTCTGAAGACAGTGTTTCTGTCTCTAAACACATGCTGCAGGAGTAACAGGCTGCACTGTAAAATATACCACCAGTTCAATGCAAAGCTGTGGACAGAAGAGCAACTAGAATACCACGACAGCAACAGAAAATAAAAGTAGAACACCAAGTTTGCTGCTGTATTAGCCCGGTTTCTCCAAAACCATGAATATTTTGTGCAAATCTGGACACTCTCCCTTAATTTCCAACTACACAGTTTAAGAGTTACAAAAGAAAGGAAAGGGAAAAAAAATGGTCAGAGGTGCAGTACAAACTCCTTATACAGGTGAAGCAGATTATAATTCTTCAGCCCAGAACAGAGATGACTTAAGGATATTGCAGTGATGGAGAGTCACGATTAATACACAGCAGTCACCAATCACTCTGTTTTCCATGAATTTCTTTCAGAGCAAGAGGTTTTTCCCATTCTTTTTCTGGGAGAGATGTTGGGTGGAGACAGAAGGGAGGGAACGTATTGGAAACGATACTTCGGGTGGCAAGCTGAAGCAGAGAGCGTTATGTGCTCCTTCTTCGCTGTACTAAGAAACTCTGACTTGGGGTGCTGGAGAAAGCAAAAGTTTTCCTGAATTCCTAAAGCAAACACACAAACTCCTTAGAAAAGAGAAAAAACATCAAGTGCTTCTGCACAAGGCCAGGAAACCCATGAGAAGTCACTGGCTGACAAGAGAGTGTTTCAGGGAAGCGTCACCATGGGCACGTCCTGTTGTGACACGCCTCTCAGGGTACACCTTCTTGGATGCTGCCGGAGAAGTTGGCAATCAAGTACTTTTAAAGACAAAAGCCGACCTACAGAGTCCCCAAATCAACTCAACTCTGCTTTGCCTTACGCTGACATGACAGTCCCATCTTGCAAAATATAAAGTTTATTCCTTATAACTTTCTGTATTGCACTGAAATTGCATACCAAACTCTTAATTAGTTTCTACACAAGTGGTAAGTACATCTGTATTCATTAAAGTTAAAGAAAACACTCAAATGAACTGGCCAGTGGAAGTATCTATACAGCACTCAGGTATATCCACGTGGAAGATGAACAGAGAGCAACATCAGTTTGAGTACCCGAAGCCTTCATTACAGTTAGAACTGTGTAACTTATAATTAAACAGAAAACACAACCTAATACAGCTGTTACAAGTAGTTTCTCACCGACAGTATATTAGGTACACACGGTTAGGACAGACCCAGACTGACCCGTCTAGCCCTTATTACTAGGGCATCCCATCTTTGCTAAACTCGTCCTTTCCATACTCTTATCTTGCAGTAGCAACACCAGAGGTACCTACCTTTAAGATCAAAAGCTAAACACAGTGATTCAAATGTACAAACCATCTAAGAAACACAGAAACATTACCCAGTACTTCAAGGAATTAAAACACAGTACATTTGTTTAGCAAATGCTGACATTTCAATGCCAGCCATTACAAGTGCTATTCTCACATGACAGCCTAGAGTAGAACAAATATTGTGTTTCCGCCTCTCCCTTAAACTTCCACTTTCAAATACACGCTGTGAAGATTTATTGCTTATGTGCTCACACTAAACATTTTAACTTTGTGACAGGTTTTGTACAGTATAATGTTCAGAAAGAGATTCAATTTCTAACCACATTTGTCGTAAGTGTTAAATTACAGTATACATACATTAAGACTTCAGGAGTAACCAATACCTACTCTGTATTTACGCAGCTCCTTCAGGGAAGGCTATAATACATTGCTAGACAGTCCCTGGCAGTTGCTTTTGGAGCAATCCTGCTATTATTTCAGGCAGTGGCTTGTAAAGCAAGCCTCTGCAATATAAGCAGTATTATACATGCACTGAAGTCACCATCAGACATTAAAAGAAAACAAAATGAACAAACAGCCACAAATGGCAAGACACTATTAACTAATTGTGAGCTACTTTATTAACACGGAAGTAATCCACAGCTATTCAAGGCTAGTAAACCTATATAGAAATAATTAATCTAATTATGTGTAACAGAAATTCGCAATAAAAATAATCAAGAAAAATGGCTTTCTAAAGTTTCACAACCCTTTGCTGATTATTGTCAAGAAACACTCCACTTCTAATGTCGATGGCACGCAGATTCCTTAAGCAAGACTGCCTTTCCCAGGCTCTTTTCAGTTGTGTTTCAAAGTAAAGTCAACTGCTCAAACTGATCTCTGGTGGCAGCTCTTGCACTATAGTCGCGTACATCCAACTGCTGAGACACTAGCCCAAACTGAAAACACAGGGGACACTGATATTTCAGTACAAGTGAAGACCTCCTCACCCATGTCAATGTTAATGAGCACGTACCGGATGCTATTAGAGCTCGCCTCTAGCAGAAGCCTGCAAGTTAAACATACTTTCCTCATTAAGCTTTATACCAAGGGCTACTTGGAAGAACATGCTTTTTGCATAATCTGCACAAAACCCCTCATGGTACCATCTATAGACACTTTTGCAAATCACCACCTTGATCAACACTCATAGCAGCTTTGAAAGCTGAATGTGTGGCCTTCATGCCCTAAAAAGAAAAGCCTTAGATCTTCTGGTGGACACCATGAAAGGCCTCAGATTTTTGTGGCTCTTCTTCAATGCTAGCAGTACACAAGAGTATTAACATTATTTCTACTTCCATAGATTTCACACCAATAGCAATACTACTGGGGAGCTGAAGAGGTGATCTGCTGATATCTCCTCTATTTTTAGACCTCAACAAGTATTGCTGTCGAAACAGCGTTGCAGGTATCTCAAATACACATAGAAGCAAAAAACCAAGGCTTTGGGAACAACCAAGTGGATGACGAGTGGACCTAAATCATCCGATGCGTAATCCAAGACTCTGAACACAAGATCACCTTTAGGAACCCAAGCAAATCTGGAAATACCACCTCATGTTCACCCTGTGGGAGCTCCAATATAAGGTGGTCAACAGCTTGGAAAAAATTTTGAGAGTGAAGCAGGAACACAGCTCGTAAAAGTGCTGCAGCTTCAGAAATGCAACTGACTGTGTGTAAAACCTGCGAACATGTAGATTTGCAGAATTACAGAGCCCTCCTTGACTAGCAAGACTCTGGCAGAGGGTCTGAAAGAGCAGGATGCTTCTGAGCTCGATCCAGTTTCTCAGCAAGAGCAGCAAGAACAAGCAGTCTCACAGATGGATCCGCGTGGGAGGGAGAAAGGATAAAAGTCTGCCTCGGGAGTCTGTTCCAGCTGCTACTGAAGCCTTGGAGGAGTTGGTACAAATTGGGCAGTTACCTATAAAAATGTACTGTCTTGGCTTTTTCTGAAGCCCTCTTCTTCCCCCATCCCTTGTTTTTCCTCCACCCTAGTACTTCTGCATTTGAAAGAGTTCAAATCAGATAGCTGAAAGCTGTGCTTGACAGGAGGTAAATGAATACTGTGAGTTTATGGACAACATTTGTCTCATTTCTTCATTCCTTCCTTGCATATCTCCCTAGCTACAATAATTCAGAAACACAAAAACCGAAACTCCTTTGAAATACCTGACTGAGAAGTGATAAAATATGGTATATTCTTTTTAATCAAAGTCCCCCTAACAACATTTTCAGTGCCAGGAGGAGGTTGTGTGACCAGCAGACGGGAAGCCCATCTCACTGAAGCATTCCCATGTGGACTCCAGAACAGCTGAAGCTTCCTATTGATGCCCGTGATCAAAACACAACACTTCAACAACATATTAAAATCCCCCCTAATTCATGCAAATTGAAGTTTCAGCAACTTGTAATGTAACCCAATATTTTAAAAACATGCCACTATATCCCCATACTGAAGTCCCACTGAAGTATTTCAGCAGTGCTGAGATCCCTCTACTTTGCTGACACTCATCCTCAGCGTGCTGTACTGAAGATATTCTCCAAATCCTCTCCCTCATGCTGCTAGCATGGGGAAAATCAGATCATGACAGAAGTCCGTGGACCCAGCCACCAATTTTCTGTAGAGTTGCTCAATAATACAGCTTTCACACAGAGTCTTATTTTCTTCACCTGCCTGTGCACACACTCCCCCCTTCCTTTCTCTTTCAAAACAGCTTGCCATAGCCAAAAAAGGCTATTGACACTTTTATGTCATTAGTTTTGGGAAACAACTGAAAACCTTCAGCTTTCCAACCACATTTTCACACTAGCTCAGCTGTCTCAGCTGCTAAAAATGAACAACCCACAATTCTTTACCTGGGGTTGTTTTTCAAATCTTCATATATAGGTAGGAAAAGCAGAGAGAAAAATATCTACCTTTTCTATTCATGTACTTCAGCTGTTCCAGCCCACATCTGAACTTCTTGTTCCTTCTGACAAAGAATCAAAATTACTGGTCACTAGCTGTGCCTAACCCATCTGGTCTACCAGCATAAAATAGCTGAGTACATGTGTCATCAATCACTGTTAATTACTTCATTAACTTGGAAAAAGAATATTGACCTTTTTTCAAAGAACAAACATTGTTTAAGGTTAGTCTAGGTTGGGTTTTTCTTTTTAATTGAATGCTATCCAATTACCAAGAGAAAATAATTTAGTCTGAACACTCAAGCACCCCTGTCATGTAACTCGTAACTCGTGCAATCCTTTTGTCTAGTAAAACATTTCCCTGAGTTTCTTTTGGAAGTGACTACGTTGCAATGCTAGTTTTAACCAGCATGAAGTTTAACCAGAAACTTAATTATGTGTGTTCTCAAATACTCCATGCTCACTGCACGAGATGAACCATGCTGCCATTCCCACCTACTATCACCGTGCTTTTTAAGTTTTGACCTTTGTCATGCTCTTGGAAAGAAACATGCCTCAAGGTCTCCACAAACAAGTTGCATCATTTTCAAGTGGACATTTAGCCCTCTGCTGTTCGCTGCAACAGGGACACAGAACGAGGGGTATTACAACGCGTTTTAATCTGTAACGTGGATACCCAATTAGGTTTTTTTCCCCGGGGGTGGGGGAAAACAACACACACCAAAAAACCCAACAAGTATCTTAAGCGTCTTCATGCTAACAGCACACACTAAAGTCAGTTGAAATTCATACAGCATGATGCAAACTTCCCCCCGGACCCTCCCACTGCTCCAGAGGCTGGACTGACTCACCCCCTGAAGATCTCGGTCCTGCTCCACCACCTCCACCTCCCTGTACCCGGCACAGGAGCTCACCTCCCTTCCAGACACAGGGTCCCTCTGCGCGCCATGCCTGCTCGCCGAGCGCTCCCTGGGAAGAGCCACTTGGCTCAGCTCTTCATGGCATTTTTCTAATAACCTGGTGAAGTGGCTTAAATGCTCATTGTCAACATTCAAAAAGCTATTTTGTTTGAGGACAACACGGATGCCATTTTCTAAATCTAGAATGGCACACCCCCCCCCCCCAAAAACACACCTATTAATGCAGCCTTGTCGTGGCACTGGCAGGAGCTGCCTGCCAGCCACCCCCATTCATACAGCCATCCCCTGTCACCCCTAAACCCCATCTCCCACGCGTCTGCCCCGCAGAAACACAGCTGTGCTTGCCAACATACACCGCAGGGAAGCGCGCGGACCTCCCGTAAGCACCCTCCACTCTGGCTATGGCCCAGCTCAGACAACAGCACACCCTCACCCACAAAAGCTAGCATCACGGGATCCGAAGTTTACATTTTTCTGTGTTTTACTACCTCTGCCTTACGCGGAACGCTAATGCTGTTACCAGAACACTGCACTTCCAAGAGCAACACGCTGATCCAGACCCCAGTCCTGATGAACTTGTGGTGACACTCTGCCACTTCTTCTTTCAACATGCCTCTTTTCCTACGGCCGATGAAAACGTGTTACAGCGTAAAACTGCAGCGCTCTATGTATTTGCACATCTTCTTACTCAAGGGATCTTAACCAGGGCATTGCCTAAAACCAAATATTACATATGAGCATAAAGGATACCGCATCGAAAAGAAAACAACACAACTTTAAAGTACACTATAACTTTTTTTATTATTTGTTGGGAAAACCTTTTCTCTTCTCATCATCAACATATGAAAAGTGATGCTGACATACACCTGTAAAAGCACAACAGAGCTAGCAGTCAAACACTGAAATTCAGGTAACTGATGCAGTACTAAAAGCTAAGTCAACAGTTATTTTTGCCATGTACTTTAAAGGGCAGCTAGAATTTTTTTCTTTAGATGGTATGTACAACTTTAGTTAGGAGTGATTTTTTTTTTTTTTTTTTTTTTTAATAGTGTCTTTTGGAAGCATCCAAAGAACCAGAGAACCACCTTTGCTAAAACATGCTGCTTTCAGGCTGAGGTTTATCGGGCAGGGAATGCACAGCGGGCAGCACTGCCAGCTCCCCACGGAGCCGAGACTTCAAGTCTGCTGGTAACCCAACAGGCAGCAATCCCCCCTGGGAAGCTCAAGTAAACCTGTGCCTTTGTATTCGCAGGGCTTCCAGGTCTTCCCACTTGCTCTGTTTTTAAATTACAAGTCATACTCTCGAGCCACAAAGAGGGCCAGAATGGGCAATGAAACTCATCACCAGAAAATGTAAATTCCTGTGTTTTACCCCCCTAACTAGGGTCAAATTTTTAATGACCAACATCACCCTTTTATTAAAAACTAGAACTTTTGGCCAAATATTTCAAGCTTGCAGCTGACAAGCAAGAAAAGCAAGGAAGGAACAACTGACATTACTCATACTTGAGAGGATTTCTGCTTGGTTTTTATTTGTATTATGACACCATCAAAGCAAAAAAGGACAAGCTCCTTTAAAGAAGTACTTGCAGGTTACTTTTAGAGAGACAGAGGCCATCCAACTTTTGAGAGTTTACTTACCAGATGCTGCTTCCAGCACCGGGGCTGTTATTTAACTCGGAGCGAAGGAAGAGCTCCATTTACTTTATGATTTACACCACATTTTATACAGTCCATTTTGTCTGTTTGCACAACACGAACACACCAAGACAAATTGGAATTGTTCCTTGAAATAAGAAAACTGGATTGTAAAGCCACAAAAACCAGGACGTATTTCAAGCACTGTTACAGTATCTGCCATGGGTGGGTTTTTTTTTTTAAAGGTAGGTTTTAAACAACACTGTCAGTCACCAGTTGAAGAGAGAGACTGCAACTCCATATCCTGAAGGAAGCCTTAGAGCCCTAGTTTAGGTATGCAAGGATTCACATTCTGTTAACTTTCTACGATCTACATTAAATTTTATACTGCTGTTTATGGCTTTACACATCAACAGCATAGACACAATATTCTTCCCTGTACGACATTCCTCTTTCAGGGCAGAAACAAAGCAAAGTAATTTAAACCTGGTTTTGTCCCTCTTCAGCCTTCTCTCTCTCTGTTCTTAAAACACCATAGCCCAAACTTCAGGGTCTTTTATTCACTCTTCTGGGCTTGGTTTAAACACCCTCCTGAAACCTTCAGGCTAACAGTCTCAGCTACTGCACCAGGAGGAATTGCTCGGCTTTCCAGATGAGCTGCCATCAGCCACCAAAGCTCTGCTGTGCAGAATCTCCTTCCGCTTTACCACCTGCTACGTGGAATACTCTAAAATAGATGAACAGGAAGGAATACGAGATACTTGCAAAATCTTTGGTTTTGTTGTTTTTAAACGTTAATCTGGATGCATCTTGTCTTACCATGAACATAATGATTAATAAGTTACATTATGCCAGAGGAAAAAAAAAAAAATGGCCTGACAGCCAACACTAGCAACCACTGCTCACCAACACTGCCGTCCCTTTCTGTAGGGAGTCAGTGAAAATGCGAAGCTAGCTACGGCACACTACAAAAGACAAATCACTCCTTTGGATCTTAGTCATCCCTGAAAATTTACATTTCAGTTTTAAATTCAAGCAACAGTACGCAGCCACTGCAAAGCAAACGTGACTCCCTGTTAACCTCAGAACACTCTGCATGCAAAGCACACTCCAAGGCTGGGGCCAGGGGAAGGAGATGGTAAGAATTTTTTCCTGAAATGGAATGGGGAGATAAGATCAAGTGAAAAGGAGCAAAGGCCACTGACATATGTAGATGCACAGAAGCCAGTAAATATGCAAATAGGCAGCCATTTCTACCAAGAGTGCACGAAGCCCGTAACATTCAAAACCAACTTCGATTCTGCTAAAATATATTGCATTAAAGCAAGGGAGGCAGGTCCAGCACAGAACTATACAGAGCGGTTCCCTTTGGCCAAGACAGCTTTGCTTCTCATTCAAGGAAATCCTGAACAAAGGTTCCTATTCCAAAAAAAAAAGTCTCCACTTTGAGTATCACAATATTTATGAACCACATTGGACATTTACCTTCTAGTACTGTAATTTGGAAGTACTATAAAAAAAAGACTCTACATAAAACTGTAAACCGCCCTGACAAAGCTGCAGCAATTACCAGTTACAAACCCTTCCACAAACCAGGAAAGAGCTTGTTGCCCCAAAGCCACAAACAGCAAGTTTCACACAAGACTTCAGACAGAGGAGAAAATAAAGGCTGTATTGACCGCGTGCATCCCTGAAGACAGATAGTACAGAGCAAGAACTGAAGAGTTTATGTGACTCGATAGCAGATAATAAACTCAGGAGAGCTGTTTCAAAAAGGCAATACTTGGACATCCATCTGTTGTCCTGGAAGTTTTGGGAGACACACCAAGCAGAAATATGAATATATATGAAAATATGAAAGCTAAAATTTATTTATTTTTATATATATATGTGGGTGTTTATGAAATAAATACATGCATATGAAAATACCAGAGACAAAGAAAACATTTCTTTTTATTTTCACTTCATTTAATCTGCCTACCACCTCTGAATCAGAGAGACACCAGCTCAAAGGCCAGTTTGGGACATAGCCCAGAACATGCATTTTGCACATTTATAAGCAAGAGCAAAAGCAGCTCTTCCCCACTATGGCAGGGACTGAACTCAGCTTCAGTAACTAATTTCATTCAATAAGCCTGTTTCCTGAAAGAGGGGGGGGAGGAAAAAAAAAGTACTCCAACTAGGACACCTGCTTGACAGCTCTTGGCTTCTTTTCTGAGACGAAGTACACAGGGAAGCGAGCTACCTAACGAGCACCGAGAACTTCAGCAATTGCCAGTATCAAAAAATACGTACAAAAGCTAGAAAGATATAAAAAAGAAAAAAAAAAAAAATCAGACCTTTCCAGGCTGAATAAGCCTCCCACATATGGCACAATACAACTGAAAATTTACCCAGAAATGGCAGTCACTGCAGAGAGATTAAAGCAACCTACAGCTCTCCAAAAGCAGGACCTGTAGCCAGCAGTGAGGATCCGGGTATCACCACTCGCAGGAAACCGTCTCTAGATCTCTCCGTATATAACAGAGACATGGCAAACATCAGAGACAGGTAAACATAACAGAGAGCAATTTAACAAGAGATCGCTCAGCAAAACTCACAGCACCGACGCTCCTGCAGAAAGGTTGTGACAAAGCGCGTTTGCTGGCGGGGAGGCTAAATGGGGACACCGAAAGGGTTCGTGAGGGCCGGCTCGAGCAGAGAAGAGGCAAGCGGTTGCAAAAGTGCCAGAACATGAACCAACACGTGCTCTTTCGGTCACAGCCACCCCAAGCGCTGCGCTGGAAGCCGATGCCCCGCTGCCCAGAAAGCACCCGGTGACACGGCTGGCAGTCTTTCTCATTTCCTTGTCCTCCTGCAGCTGCAGGAAAACATCACTACTTTCGCCTGTGCTTCCTTGAATTTCACACCCACACTTGTAGGTTGGCTGCAGCATGTGCTCAGGATTCAGTTAGCCGTAATTCAGAGGCTGAGGTAATTTAGATTTCCATTGCCAGTGCTAAGAACGAGCCTCAGAGCTATACGCTGAGGCCCTGGAATTTTAATGTATGATAACACTGTAAATAAAAGGAAACAAATTCCTTAAGGAAAACCTTTTCACATGCCAGATCAGTTCCCAATAGTAACTGCTCTGCTTTGACAAGAGATAAATATTTACAGTCTAGAACAGAGAACACCTTGTGTTGCAATACTAGGAATGCAAGCCTCATCAGTCCCCAGCATACTTAAGAGGTTATTTTGATTTAAAAAAAAAAAAAAACACACACCACAATCTGAGTACTTAGAAGCACACACATTAGTCTGCTCATTTACACCACCAAAACGAAAAACTGAAGGTAGTCATACAGAGAAATTGTCAAACATACTGAATCCGGAACAGATTTTCACAAAAGGAGACCTCATCCCCCAGGGAATGTAGACAGTTTACAGCAAAAGTCTAAATTATTGCCAAGAATATGCTGGGTTTTTTTCTTTTATTTAAATATAGCCTAACTTGCTCCTCTTAAAAGTTGCTGTAGTGAATGTAGGTGCTGAAGATTTTTCTTACTGGGGCAAAAAGGCAGCAAGGAGGATCAGATGTCCATATCAAACTCCTCAGATTGGGAGGAATTCCACACCAGGAATACCCTTGGAAGAGGGAGGAGAAAGCTCAGGCGTTAGTTCATTAGGCTGTCTCTCAGCACCCAGGGTTCCTCCCAACCTCCTGGCTTGATCAGCTCCTTCCAGCAAAGGAAAGAATGTGGGGAATGTCATTCATAATGGCACTTGGGAAGATCTAGGAATTGAAATATACAGTAACTGGATATCCTTCTCACGAGGAGGGGTGACAAGTCCCCCGCAAAGAAGATGCTCTCATTTCTAGCATTAGATGGCCACATCTCAAGTTGCGTGGGTTTTCTGCCATTTTAAATGAGGTAAATACCTAATTAAACAGGAAGGCAATTTTTTTTTTTTTTAAATACTGTCTACACAGCCCCAACTCCAGTTTCTAACAGGACCTGCACAAGGACAGCCTGGTTTTGCTGTTACACTACAGGATTTCATACCTGGAGTGTAATATTCCTCACCCAGCTGCTATCTGGGCTTTTACGGCACATACCCTTAGAATCACGACAGTCCGGCCGCCAGCAGGCTTACGGAAGAGTCTCAGTTTTCTTACTTCCTTCTCCTCTTACCTTGTGCAAAACTTTCCTGCCTTGACCTCACTCACGCCACGGTCAGCATCACTCTGTGATACCATCTCCGCAACCAGTCAAGCGCTCTGCCTTGTGTCCTGTGTGCACGTTCTTCATTTGCTCTCCTGCTTTCAGCATACCTCTACGTCAGTTTATTTTTAGACCAGCATTTTTATAGCAAAGACCAGAAGCTGCACACTTTCAGTGCCAAACTGAATTCAGCTGAGATTTCTAATACTGTCAATAATTGAGGTAAGGACACTTTAGTCTGATGGTCACAGCAAATTCGTATTAGCTATGTGCCTGCCACCCAAGACCACTGTTGACCCCCGGGCTCTCCCTGCTGCCCCACACCACCACCCCCAGGCTACCAGCCAGTTCGGAAAGATCAGCCCAATATTGCCCAAAAGGGATTCACACCATTCACCTCTCCACCCATAGAACGGATCGTGCTTTGCTTTTTCATGTGTGTGCAAGCTTTCTCAAGCAAGAAGGATTTGACACGCACACTCCCCAAACAGAACACCAGCTACCTTTACACTTGCAGTGCCACGCACCAGACACAAAAATGAGATTCATCAGGTACCACCACCACCTATTTCTGTTTACAAAGCATAACCTAGTACAGGAAACATCAAGCAAAAGATACCCACATACAGTCACAGAGGTGAACAAGACCATGTAATCTGTGTAAATCCACCCCAAACCAGCATGGATTGCTCATAAAATTGCATAGTAAAAGTCTTTTCTATTTTCAACAATTCACAGTATGTGTTCATGAACGAGATTTCAACTTGAAAGGCCATCTTCTTCAAGGTATACTGTAGCCAGTAAGAGAGCTGCACTTTGCCCTGAAATCACATCAACGTAAGCCTGCCTACTGATCCAGAAGTATCTAGCTCTTCATCTATGCTAAGTTTGAGAACTTAAAACGTAAAAACTTAGATTACCGTTCTCTCTCACAAGTTCCCTTGCATCACTTCATAGGCTTTACAGAGCTTCAAGCAAGAAGTTTGATTTTTAACGCTAAGACTTCGTTCACAATTATGATTAAGCCCATCATCCCAGCTCTGTTCCAGGCATGGGGAGCCGGCGAGGCAGCAGCCTGCGTAGCATCGACTCCTGCACAGGGGTGACGAAAAGCCCAACAGAAGGACAGGTCAGTACAGCCCCCAACGAAGTATTCAATGTCTACCATGTGCAATCAGAATAAATTCCCTGCATATAATTCACCTGAAGTGACACTACTTCAAGTTCTCACCCTCCTCCTTTGATCGTGTTTCCAGGCTAAGAATCCTGTGAGAGGCAGGGTTCACTCAAATGCATCCTTCAGCCTCTACCAAGCTCTGACAGCAGGCAAGAGCTGGGGGAAACAAGTAAGTAAATAAAATTTTCTCCCACCCAAAGCATTGCCGTTAGATTCAAACAGAAGATCTGTCTTGGGTAGAAGTGCACAACAGAACCCGTATGGAAAATAATTTATTTTAGGAGGCTCATTTACATCGTGTAGGTGAGGAAAAACTGAAATGCAAATGCAGATCACAGTAGCCAATTTCTGTTCCAGTCCACTGGAAAGCTCGGTTACTCAGCAGGATATCTAACACTAGATTCAAACGTGCCTGACTGCATGTGGCCTCTTCATCTTGCCTTCCCTCCTTCTTCATCACAGAATGAAGACAGGACACAAAGTTTTGAGCATACTCACTACCAGTCACATCTGAGTCTTGCTCCATCACGTTGCCGCCGCGTAAGAGCAGCAGTTACAGAACCAAACTTGGAGAGCCTCAGTTAATTTATGGCAGTAATAGCCACCTACAGCAGAGGTGAGGTTTAACAGAAATCCAGGGCTTGGTTTGTGGACCAACAGCAGAAAACAACAGCAACAGACCAGGCTTTCTGCTTGGCACATGGAGCAAGAAAGGGCTGTGCTTAGCACCAACCCAACAAAGATCCTGCTAGCATCGTAGGGTGCCATTTCTTTCACTGCCCCTGAAGACGGTACAGCAGCACAAACCACACTCAAAGTGCACTGGCTCTTTGGGAAGGTGGCACAAGGCAGCAGGAGACTGCACCTTACTGCTTTCTTGCCCTCTCCAGTTCTATAAAAGGTGCCATCGTTCACCTTCTCCAACAAGACCTCCACAAGAAACATGACACAGTACCTTGTGAAATATTCCAGAAAGATGCCAGTGCTCCCTTTTTCCCCAGTCTAAAGAAACAAGCCAGGCCGCAAGAGGACAACCTCTGTTTCAGAGTCCTGCTACCTTGTTCATACCGTGACTTGGAGAAGTCCCCTCCAGCACTAGGTACAGCAACTTTTTTTTTTTATATATAAAAGTCTATGCTGGCTGGAGAAGCAACTCGTTTTTCATTTGAAGAAATGAGTTCCATCTATACAGTGCTCTAAAATATAATCCAGCCTGCAGGAAAGCTCAGTTTTACCTAGAAATTCTACTTCTAGGACTCCTCTTGCCTGACAGTCTGCACCACAGGTCCTCCCTTTCCGCTGGTCCTTGGGAATTAGATAACGCTTACACCCTTACTTGAGCCACTGCATTCAAAGTCAAGGCCAATAGCCCATCCTCCATCTCATCCCACCTCTTCCAAATTAGCCAATATTCACAAATACCTGCCTCACTAGCACTGCATTTCCAGAGTGGAGATGTTCCTCTTCTCGTCACCACACTCCCACCCTCCTCCCCTGCGCTACCACGCTCAAGGTTAAACCTCACAGACTATTCCATTTTTCAAAATCCTTCAGCATTTTAAAAGGGTGAATTACACAGCTTTTCTTCACTTGATTTAACACTTCACCTTCGTGCATATTATTTGAACAGAACAGCAAATCTTACAGCTCTACATCTTATATAAACCAGCAGCAAGAATGCAGGCCAGGTTTTCTGCTGACCACAAGAACTACCTGTATTTGGGATTTTAACAGAATCTGGAATAAACCTAACAAAAACTAAATAACTATAGCTCCCATGGGGAAAACGGTAACTTCCCTAACACTTTGAACAACACTCCCTTTCTGAATACTTGTTGGGAATGGCATACAACAGAATTAATTCATTGTTTCAGGCTTAAACTTTGGATCCTTTTCTTGGAGCGATGCACCCAAGACAAAGTTTTGTCAACACAACACCAGAACCACCTTGAACATTTTCCTACGGAGCAAACGTAACACAAGCTTTTCCTATTAGCACATTAGGAAAATGCAATGCAGTAAAAGTACATTAGCTGACTAGAGATAACCTTGTGAAAGCTACAGGTTTTTACTGAAGTAAAACGAAAAGTCAAATTTGGGAAGAAAACTTGGAAAACACTGGAGGAAAGGGGAACAGAGTAATGTGCTCGTTACCTTTAATCCTGAAGAGCAAATTCGAGCAACTGCTTATTCAACATGAAATGCTCAAAAACATTAGTGCGGACGCAGCTGTGATGCTACACCTTCCTAGCAGTGTCCTCACGTGCAATCACGGAGAGGACAAAGCAGCACCAGTTCAGGCAGGCACGACACCCTGCAAAATCTTACACACCAGTACCAGCGACAGGCCCGTTATGAATAACTGCTATTCCTCAAATTTCAGTTAATGCAAATTATAGCGGCAAACTAATGCTATCATGTGCGTTTGACAAATGCAGTTTGATTTTACATAGAACGAGTCGCAGTACACTAACGTTCACAGAATTTAGCAGTAATTAAGCCTTAGTGACAGACACCTCATTAAAGCACCAGTTCTTCAGAAAAATTGATAAAGTGAATTACTTCCTACGTGTGAAATATCAAAATTCTTCACTACTCATAAAAGATAAATGGAGTTAAGTTCAACCGGATGTCAGCGTTCACCAGAATGAAAGAGCGACATGCTTAAAAAGACCATTTAAAACAATACATTGCTATGCTGCTAGCGCCCAATCTGAGATGTTAATCTCCTATGCATTATTTTATCCTATGATTGCAAAAAAACAAAACCCTTACAACACCATTCTTCATCCAACACCTTCCTGGCTTGTTATAAAATGCACAGATACGCTCATCCACAAAAGGTTTACAGGAGATCAAACTTGAAATAAAACAAAAGAGTGAGCACAGCAACAAACCCAGGCGTGACAGCCAGGCTGTACCCACGGGCAGGGTCTTCAGTTTGCCGTTTCATGAAGTCACATCTGCAGCACGGAAAGCTGAAAAACTTGCCGAACACTTTCCTAGATATTATCGCCTCGTGGGCAACATGCTGCCACAACACCACTTTGTCATATCCTATGGATTCTGGCTTCTTTCTGGTCCTCAACGAAAGTAAATGGCTTTCTCAGAGGTCTCTCAGGGTAAAAATAAATAAATTAAATTCACAAACCCTAATCTTAACCAAACTAGAAAGAGGTTTCTTATTTGCCTGAGATCCCATTTTCAAATTGCAACTTTTTGGTTTTTAAATACGTCTTTGTATGAAGAACAAAGGTTCAATCAGTTGATGAGGGCAGAGGGCTAAGTGTGCCCATGACCACAAGTCAACACACATTCCTCTGCACTAGTGGATGGCAGTTTGAAGCAGATTTTAATCAAACTTTTCTGAGGAAATATCCAATAGGAAAACATGAAAGAAAAAAACGAAGTTGATCAAGATGTGGCTAGTAATGAATGCCATGAAAAAAAAAACCCCAACAATTTTTTATAGAGGAAGGCCAAGCTCTAATTCCTTGCAAAGGGAAAACCACAGAAGCTTTCCAAGAGATTTTACAGTCTTTTCCTAATTGTTCCTTTTTTCAACAACATTATGCAACCTCTGCGTGCTTTCCTGCTTCTCTGCCCCTTTACTTTACAAAATCTAGAAGTCGGGGTGGGGGGAATGAGTAAGGCAGCTCCTTTAAGATAGCCAGAAACACAGTGCATAATTGTCTCTTCTCCTCCTCTCAGTTTAAACTGCGAAAGTCTTTACGGTGAAGAAGCATTGCCCAAAATCTGCTTGCTATTCAAGCGGTCCTGGCAATGACAAGCATCACTTCATGAATCATCTGTTATGTATCGCCTTATCAACACGGTCTACCACAGGATAAAGTAAACCTGGCCCACTTCGGTTTTCTGCATAACACAATCAAAATGCAAGTGGCGTTAATGACCAGAGCAGTCTGAGGAGTTCCCTCATCCAAGGACTTGAATATAGACACAATATGTAAGAGACAATCTAAATCGAACCAGAATGCTGACGCACTTCCTTCCCCACCACATACAGCTTTTACTTTAATTTTTGAGAAGAGTATTTCTCTCTTTTACTAGGTAACAATATTGCCACATTTCTAATTATCAAAGCAGACAGCCTAAGTGTTTCTGCTGTTTCCCAGCTTAAACAATTTGAGGCAAACACACATATTTTCATGGGTTTTTTTCCACCCCTACCCCAGACCTCCGAGATCAGCAAGCAAAGTGAGGAGAAACGGGTTCCTTTCATTGCTTTGGAGCATTGGTATGCTTTGACCTAGGGAACCTGGAAGCAAAAGTAAATGGAAAACAGAAGCTATCTCTCAGGGAAGAAGACTCAACAGTGGAAAGCAATTTTTAATTCAGTGACAAGACACATCCTGTCCAGTAAAACACACTTCTACAAATGCACAAACTCAAAGGATTCCAGCAGGAGTCTGATAAAATTTAAACCCAATGGCTTTGTAGACTAGATAGCAGGATTGCAAAAGATTAGAGAAAAGCAATGGGATAACTGGAAACAAGCTAAAGGTAAACTGGAAGAGCAATGAAATAGAAGATGACACCACCAAAGAAACCATCAAGAACAGTCAAGAACACTTGCCAAATATTTAATGAATGTCATTACCACTGTCCAAATTACATGTTCAATTAATATTTCCTTGTGGTTTGTGACAAGCTTTGCCATTTGGAACACGCGAGCAACATAATAAACTATTCTGTTAATATTACCACGTGTATTGAACCCTAGGTACAAGACAAGTAAAAATATGGTCCCAAGGGTTTGGGGTTTTATTTATGTATGTATATATACATACATACATACTCACGTGTATGTGTGTATGAACATCTGTGAGCAATCCATTTTAAAAGCTCTCACCTATTCTTAGCTCTGGAAGATGAAAGAAATATGGCCTAGAACATTTGATGCCATCACACACTATGTATTTGGTGACAAGTTTTTGTCGCAACACTTTGTTTTAAATGTGTTTGGGCACATTCATGTATGGAAAGTCTGTAGCTTCCTCAGCTTTGAATCCTACAGATGATCCTAGAGGGCAAGTTTCCGGCATGGCACCAAGTTTCTGAATCAGACACACCATAAGATGGCTTTAAAAACTCTACTCCCCAGAAAGCATAAAGCCATTTCAAAGAGAGATTAAGAGGGCAGTCTAATCTAAAACCATGGACTCCTGCTCAATTTTAGCCTGTATTTTTAACAAGTCCTACTCCTTGCCCTTGCAGCTCAACATGTGATTTAAGGTTGAAGACCTTAAGATGAACTTCACCTTTTCAGCAGTCTATAAACAGGCAGCTCCTGTGCTTCCACCACTGCCCACCATAGAGGGCAAGGAGAAAACCGAGCACCCACCACTGGAGCAGAAAGTCACACTTGCTCAAGCTGCTGCTTCTGAGGAGCGTGGAAGCCGCAAGGCAGGCTGGAAAACAGAAAGACCTGACAGGTTGGACAGAGCTTCCTTCCAAAACCACCCATAATCTAACACAGGTCCACGGTACCTCCAAACCTTTTCCAGTCCAGATACTCCAGGGATTCAGGAGGCAGCCTGGAGTTCAAGCCCTTGAAGATCTAGGCAAAATGCATTTCTTCAAGACAACCCACTGCAATCTGCATCCACCTAAGGATCTCTTATCAGCTCTTGTTACTAGGTAACTTCTTCAGAAGTTCATCAACCTGCAGGGGTCTGTAAACACACCACTCCCCGTTAAAAAAAAACACCACACAAACTCATTTTAAGTATGTTGCTGTTTTTCCCTTTTCTGCATTAATGGGACACCACCTGTGAAGAATGAGCACAGTAAAGCCGAAAGTTGCACCTTGACCAATACAAAGAACATACAAAAGAAACTACTTCTTCCATTTTATTCTTTTTGCTAGTAAGTCACCATCAAAAGGCAAACTAACTTCCACTAAGGAGCTCATCTGCATCGTACACCAGGACCTTGGTGTCCCAAACCTGCTATCTCCTAACCTGGGGCTGACTGACGCTTTCTGGGCTTCTCCAGAACTTCTTCAACTGCTTTCTCTAGGTGCTGACCACGAGCTCAGTAGCTCACACCTGGCTGTTTTCTTCTACTTTAGGATAGTCTGCTGGAGATCGCACTACACAAACACAGACTGCTCAACGAACATTTCTTCCCAAAGGAATAAAAGCTTTCATGCCGTACATATGTGTTTCTTTCATGCCTCCATCTCATTAAGTAAATGACAAATTCCTCTGTCCACTTTCTAAAGCCAAGTCCTGAAGCAAAACCAAAGAAATTATAGGATGGCAAAGTTAAATTTTAAAGATTTTTGGAATTTCCCACCCCCCCTAAGTTCAGACAACCAAAGGCACAGCTTAATAGGCAACGGATACCTGTCAGATGCACATGCTAAAACACTCCATCCAAATATGAAGAGCATATAATCCTGGAAAGCCGCATTTTACACATTTTGCTTTATGCAGAAAATCTGCAGTCACTGAAACTTACTCTTTCTAACTGGGTGGCATTTTACATTTCCAAATGTAATTGAGTGAACATGTTGCCATGGTTACAGTAGGATTCTGCAATAACTTTGTTGCCTTGTAATTGCTGTATATTTGTATACAAGCAGCTGAGCTTTCTTAATTCAATGCCCTCTTAACTCTTTCAGAGAGGCTGCGGAGCGACAGCGGCAGCTTTTAGGCTGAAAACTCCATAGAGTGGTGGTGGAAACATCAGAAACGATTAGAACTCAGTGCCGCGACAGACCACATTACAAGAGAGAAAAAAAAAAACAAAACCTTGCCAAGAACCAGATTATTATATAAACTTCAGAGCTCCTTAGCTTTTAAAAATGTTGCCGTTAAAAAAAAGTCCAATGCAGATAATTAACTCCAGGTAGCTTTTGGCAACAACTGAAAGCACTTTGAGGGCAGCGAATACAGCACAAGTCCCATTTATTGACAGTACATAATACCAGTAAATCAAAATGCATTGGCAAGGAGATTATTCACTCAACGGTGAAATTCAGTGTAGCACGGAGGGCCAAAATAATACTTGCTCCTTCTCTTCAGTCTCAAATTAGCATTACGAAGACAACATAATACAGCTGCTGGAAACAAGCATGAAATAAAGCTGCCTGGCTATCCCTGTTGAGAAGAAACGGAGAACACCGGAGAGCACCTACACCCCACTCCACCGCCCTGAGCTGCACGCCCCATCCCAGATTTACAAGCCATTTTCACATCCTGAATCCACCCACACCTTCCCAACACAGATCCCACTTCTCAGGAACATTTTTAGACCTGTAAGCCAGTCTGGAACAGCAGGCAAGCCTGTAACGTGAAATCCGCTCTTATGGCCAGAAAACAAGCGGTTGCGGCGACAAGCCTAATTTATGCAAATCTTCCAAAGCAGGCTACCGACAAGCAAACAGCAACCAAAAAAAAAAACCAAAACACACCACCACAAACCCTTTCACTATCATGAAATGCATGCACAACAGAATTACGCAAGTGTTTTGAATAAAGGGCAGGTTTACTTCCCTTTAAATGGTACGTAGCACCCAGCTATAATGTCAAATAATTGTTATGTAAATACATTTGCTTGCTGGAGATGTCATGCTGCGTTCGCCACGCCACAAACACTCCAAAGATAACATGTAAGGAGCCGAGGGATTGCACAGCATCTTTCCTGATAAATTCCTGCAGCAAAACCCACACACAACTGCTCAGCAACACCTCCCTTCGCGTCCTCCGAGCGCGTTATGAGCGCCTTTTTTTTTTTTTTTGGTTAATTTACCGTTGCATAGACCAAGAGCGGAGCGGCAGGCGCACTTTATGCACACACACACACTCACACACACACACCCCCCCCCCCCGAAACGCGTATTTTGGGGGAGAAGCCGCAGTCGGCGGCTTGAGGACGGAGCCCTGCTGGGCTCGGACCTGTCATCTCCCCTTGCAGTCCAACGTTACCTCAGGACTTCCAAAAAGCGCCGCGATGCTGAGGAGAATATCCCTCCTTTTCTCCTCCTAGTTACAAAAAAAGCCATTTGTAATGCTTTTTTCTCAAGGGGGCTGCTGTCCCGGGGGCCGGGGCGACCCCCTCGGCCCGGCCCTGCTGCCCCGCCAGGCAGCCCCGGGCCCGGCGTGAGGCGCGTTCCGGCGGGCGGAGCCGGCCCCGACAGAAACTTTCCCCAAGTCCCGCGTTATTCCCGAGCTGAGGCGGGGGTGGGGGCGGCGGGCGGAAGAACCGACCCCGGGCCGCGGCCCGCTCGGCGCCGCAGGGCCCCGCCGCGGGCGTCGCCCCCCGCCGCAGGGCCGCCGCGCCCGCCCCGACCAGCGCCCGCGCCCCACCGCCCCCGAGCCCATGCCCCGGACCCGGACTCGGGCCCGGCCGCCGCCCGCCGCACTCACCGCTGCCCGCATCGCTCCCCGCCGAGCCCCGCGCAGCACCGAGGCGGCGGCGCTGCTCGCCGGGGGGCGGGGGAGGAGGAGCCGCGGCCGCCCGGGAGGGGAGGGGCCAGTGAGGGAGGGGGCGGGGCTTGCGGCGGCGCCGGCCCCACCCGCCTCATTCACAAAAACGCGAGCGGCGGGCAGGCCCGGCACTCTGAATGGGCGGGAGCGCTGCCCGTCACGCCCTCCCTCCCCCCGCCCCGCTACGCCCCTGCCGAGTGATGGCGCGCGACGGCCCCGCCCCACCGAACGCGCTGCCCAATCAGCGCGCGGCAAAAGCCGCCGAGTGGCTCAAATCCACCCGCCACTCCGGAGAGACGAATCCGATTGGCGCCGGGAGCTGCCCATCACCTCCCCCTCCGGAATCCTCCGCGCTTCACGGTCGGAGCACAGCGGCGAAGCAGCCGCGCGCCGCCGAACCCTTTAAGAAGCCAGCGGCCGGGAGAGGCCCCGCCGCAAATTAAAAGCCGGTGGGCAGGAAAGCGCGCGGCCCTAAAGGGGCCGGGCGGCGGCCAGCCGGGCGCAGCGGCAGGTTGGGGAGGAGGGAGGCGGCGGGGCGCCGCGTACTGACCTAGGTGGCGGCAGGCGAGGCGGAGAGGCTGCGCGGCGAGTGGCCCCAGCGCGGAGACCGCGGCGCGCGCGCCACCGACGGACTCAGCCCGTGACGGGATCCGCCATCTTGGAATTTTTAGATGGAGAGTCACGTGGTGCAACCATTTTCCCCCCCGGCCAATCAGGGCGCGCGGTTTATTTATAGCCACAGCTCCTTCTGTTCTCCCTCCCATCCCGGCGGGGGGAAGGGAGCCAATCAGGCCACGCCCTCGCCCCCTCGGCCCCGCCCCGTGGCGCGCGGCCCATCGCCTAGGCGACGGCGCGGCGCGGGGGGCTCCGGCAGGAGTCCGCCATGTCGGCGGCGGGGCCCGCAGCCCCTCCGGGAGCGGAGGCGAAGGCCAGCCCGGCCTGGGCGACGGGATGGGAGCCCGGAACGGGGTTTAGAGGCCCAGGCGGGCAAGGGAACCTCAGCTGCCGGCTTGGGCGCTGCCACGGCATCTCGCCTCCACGCCAAAATCTGACTGCGCCGGCTATCTGTGCAACTGGCTGGAGGGGAGCCAGGCCTGTGATGGAGCCTTGGCTCAGGACCATCCCCTCCCATCTGCTGACTTTGTCCTCGCCCCGGCGCCGCGTGGCCGAGAACAGGCTCCATGTGTCTAAGGACCAGCGTGAAGCCAGGAGACCTCCACGTGGTACTGGGCAGCCGTTTCTAGAAAGTCGTGCACGGCACTAAACTCCTTTTTGCCCCCGTCTCTCCTTAACCCACTGCTTCTCACCGTTTCCTCCACAGTTTCAGCTCTATGTACTAAGAGGTGGAAATGTAATGGGGAAAAAAAAAAGTCTAGATTAATTTGGCTACAGGAGGACAGAACTAGCAGAGAATTAACAGTGGTTATTCATTCCTTTGAAGTTAAATCTTCCACCTGTAACAAGAAACATTACACATTATTTTGCCTTCTTTCCTTAGTAGTTTGACGTATCTGAAACTATGGATTAACTAGAAATACCATAGAAAATGCAAGCCATAGTAGATAAATAGTCCTTTAATAGAATATGAAACTTCTTTTTGTCGGTGTTCTGCATCCAAGATCCCACTCCTGAAGTGTGTTTTCCTTTTATCCATCAAGTATTGCCAATAAAAAATGGCTGCTGAGTACACTGCGTTTCATAACCAACAGCTGAATCGAGGTATAAAAAATGAAAAGGGGAGAGGATAGTTCAAAATCTTTACAAATCTTTGCCTGAATTACCAAGAGTAAAAAAAAAAAAAAAAAAAAAACACCACAAAAATTAATTGTTCCGCATACTTACCTCTACCCATGTTTTCCTAGCAACCATTCAACATTTAATTGATGTTTCAATTTTCTAAAGAATTACCCTATTGAACTGTCAAGTCTTCTCTAGCTGCAGTTTCTTGATTGGCCAAGCCCATGGCTGGCACAACTCTCCTTTCACTTGCATTTTGTTGTTTTACCTTTCACTAGAACAATGCCTGAAACTAAGAAGTCACGCTGCAAACGTTCCATATCGTGGGAAGCAAAATATTTCAGCATCTGTATTAGCTGGTGGGAGAAAGCTCAGCCAGGGAGTACCTGTAAGGCATGGACTGATGGGAACATCCAGACAAAGATGCATTAGAGGCTTCACTGAAGAGTTTGCCAACAGCCAAGGAAAATCTAAAGTCTCAAATACCATGACACCAAATATTATTACTCCCTTTTTTCATGATGGCTGTTAACCTTTTTTTGAAGGTAAGCTGTCATGGTAGTCCTAGAAAGAAGATGATCCCTTTTCTGTTCACTTCCATTCTGTCTGAGGCCTCTGCAGAGTGTTCAAACCTCTCCTCTCCCATCCAAGAACAGTTTGCAGAGGGTTCTTGTACTTCACATAGGTGGAGCCCTTGGCTTGCACAGAGTTAAAGGAGTAAATGGTACTAGCCTGGGCACACTAGTCTGCTTTCACACCTCCAGCAGCAGTCAGGGTCCTAGAGTGCAGTCGCTGTACAGTACTCATAGCCCATTAAATACATGGAGAATTCCCACTTAGCCTTCGAGGAGTTTCTTCACATCCTTGACTAAGACAATGTGAAACATAACATTGCTATTCATAGGCAGCCCTCCCAGCACACTTCTGGTGGTTTTGATTAATTGGCTCTTGCTAAATTGTTTTTAAACTTCCAGATTTTCCTTAAAGAAAAATGAACTCCTGCAGTTCAGCCATCTGGATTTACATAAATTCTGGGATCTGATGGGAATTGCTAACAACTTTGCCCCTCCCTCAAAATTTACATATACATACTAGTATATAAACACCAGTCCTTTTTTTTTTCCCCCAGATGTTTAGCAACTACATTTCCATTTGAAAGGGCCACCCATCTAAAAATCCTTGCCATATTGATCTGACCCCTATGGTTGCTGGTTTTTTCCCATGCTGCGAACAACATGCTCGGGTCTTGGCAGAGGTCAGAATTACTCTGACAGTTCCATCAGCAATAGCATCCCGTTAACTTAAGCTTTCCAGCCTTACTTTATTTTTAAGAGATTAATTTATTACTGTCAAATTACAACAAACATTATGTTTTGATTTTTCTAAGCTTGAGCATACAGGCAGCATGGCCTGCTGTGGAGAAGGCCTGAAGTTTTAGAATATTCTCCCTGTGATATGCGCCTAAGAACACCACTGGCATGAAGAGCACCACTTCTGCATAAAGCTGAAGCCCTCTTTGTTTCATATTTAGCTTATATAGGCTTGTGGGCTTGTTTGTTTGTTGTTCTTTGGTCAGTGAGGTTTTACGTTTCCTTGTATGGTTGTTCTGCTATCTTTATTCGGGGCCAATTTGTGTGCTTACATGTATGTATGTATGTGTGGATAAATAAGCTTCTAAATTATTTTTAAGTGTCAAGAGACGTATGGGTGTAAGTGCTTTAGGAATAGAAGTTTACTAATGCCGACTGCATAGCTGACAAGGTAATATTTGCAAACGCTACAAGTTCCTCGGTGGATCTAATGACGGGTGGTCAGCGTAGGACGCGCCTGTGGGCAGCCAGGTGGCTGTCTGCCCTCTCTTGCAGCTCCCCGTTTCTGGTACGGCTGGGAGATGGTTTGGTCACCAACGTGAGTTACAAATAGCATTTTGCCTAAGTGGTCAATGCAGCTTCTAAATGTAACAGACCCCAGAGGTACCCTACTTCTGTCCCCTACCCACATCCCCTGTCCCCTTATCCTCAATGCCAAGGGTTGGACGTTGTGCTGCAAACCCATTCTCTTGGCTATGACCTGCAGAGGCTACTTGCCTGGCTGCATCAGTTGCCTACAATGCTTTCTGGATTGCTGAAGTAGTTTAAAAAGAGGAAACAAGAGGATAAAAATTGTGCCCTAAAAGTTACCATGGAGTGTAAATTTTATCTTCAAACTTTGATTGATGCAGTACTAGTGGTTGTGGGTGTGAATATGTGTATCTATTAATACCCAGTCTAGGCTAACCTCTGCATAATGACAGAACATTAAACCTTGTCATTGTTAATGTAAATTGGAGCTCGGAGATTAACAAGAAAAAGTATTCTTCCTATATGTTAAATCCAACTGTATATAGTGTAGTCTGTTTTTACTGTAATTGCAGCTGAAAAGTTTACTCAGAAGCCATTTGAAGTAAAAAATAAAAATAAAATAAAAAATTGGCAGAGCTAATTCATAAAGACTTAAATAAAATGCAATTACAGAACTTCCCGCCTACCTCCACCTCATCTTTAGCTGAACTCTACTTCTTGTTTGTCAGAAATGGTTCCATTTTTTATGTTCTTAAGCAGGAAACAGCCATCACAACACTCCAGCTAATTTCCCTCTCTAGTCACACGGATTTGGTGAAAGTAAAATAGGGTGCCTCAGCTTTCTACTCTAATCTTGCCTCTCCCACTACCTCCTTGGCCCCAAATTAAAAAAAAAAAAAAAAAAGAGTATCACGTTAGGAAGAAAGCCAGCAGGAACTTCCTCTGGAGCCTAGCCACTGAAGACTACCCCGAGTGCCAGTGCCACTTGCATCTTTGGAGAGGGTCAAGCCTAGACTCAAGTTTCTACCCGGTGGTTGCTTTCTCTTCTTCCTCCTGATCAGTTAGTCGCCATCGCTGCTCTTCCTTGATATTTCTCTCCCGCCAGCCACCCTTCTTTGCTTTATCTCCCACTCCCATCTGTTCTGCTTCTTTCCTACATCAAACTTATTTACTCCTTTCTGCCATCAGAAAAAACCCCAACGAGCCAACCAGACTTGACACAGCTGTAACAGAACAGAGAATGTTACATTTGCATTGCTCCATTCCTGCATTTTCCTCTGACATACCTTTTGTTTGTTTGTTTGTTTGTTTCCTGTTGATTTTTGCTTCAGCTGGGACTCCTTCTTGTATCTTTGTACAATACTCTTGCAGAGAGACTTCTCTTTTTTGCTGTGCTATGAAATCTGCCTTCTGCGCAGATCAGTCCTGTCTGGCTTAATGTGAGCTGTAAAGGAGAACAAGGTGGTTCTCCTGCACTTAAGGGAGTGCCTATGGAGGCTGAAGAAGCTTGTATTTGGCTGCAGAAGCTATTTTTCCAGCTTGTCTGCAGACCCAACACTTCATCAAGTCTTCATCACTCACGGACTGAAAAGCTTAAATTCTGAAGCATTAAGAGCCAGTCTCTTAAGAAACAAGTTATTGCTGTGGTCTTGGACAAACTCAAGTCCCTGTCCTCTGCTTGGGGACAAAAAAAAAGCGACTGAAGTTCAAAGTAAAGATCACAATGTAAATTTTTCTCTCCATATTTACGCGTTTTAAAAATCCTTCCATCATATGTACTGTTTCTCATATTATACTGTTTATTTCAGTAATATTAAATGCAACGCGGTATCACCGCATGCAAGGATTAGCGACAGTAGATTAGAGAGCCACACAACAGGCAGCGCTTGCTTCCCGTGCTGGAGGTTTGGTGTAGGCTCAGTGCAACGCAGCTGGAAACTCGCAATCGCGTGTCTGCCGCAGAGATGTCACAGGTAGCTTAGCTCCAGCATGTTCCCTCCTGGAATTACACCTGGAAATAGCCATCCTGGACAGCAGGGGCTACCACTTTCTTCTCTGAGCTGCAAGTAAGGAAATTCATGTTGCTGCTGTTTGAAAAGTAAGTCTAAGGAAGATGTAAGCTGAAAAAGCAGAAAACTTACCGAAAAAGCTTGCATATGAAGACTGCTAATGAAGATACATTGGATTCTTATGGCAGTCATTTTATCCTAAGTACAATACACTTTAAATGTTTCCTTGCTAAAATTTGTTTTGAACAATTTTTGCTTGATTTTATAAACTTCATATTTATTTAGCAATAACAGTTGTGTTCTCAACTGTGTTATATAGAGAATAAATGTTCAGCAGCTATTACAAATGCCTGTCCCAAAGTTCTTACAGTGTCATCATCCCTTTTGATTAAACTGAAGAATTAAGAAAATGAAAGAAATCTCTTTCCCCCCTCAACTGTCTTTTTGGTTCAGTCAATTTTAGTGGCACTCTAGAGCTTATATTTAGAAACAAACAAGAAATCAGTCTAAAATTAATATGGAATCCTTGTGAAGTTGAGGCCATAATAATTGTTGGATACACTTAGTTTACTAGCGATTTTTTTTCTGATTCTTAATATTTTAAGAAAAGGAAAATATTTGTTATTTAGTTCCTTGAATGTTCATCCATGGCAGCTGCTGGGGAAAAAGGCGCATGTCTCTATAGCGGGAACCTTAGAGGAAATATTGGTTCATTTTTCTATTCTACCTCTTTCAACCAGAGTTTAAAAAAAAAAAAAGAAAAAAGACATCCTGCATGATACAGGGTGAAAACCAATCAAAATCTACACAAATGTAAGAAAAAAAAGATGACAGAAAAGCAACAAGCTACTTTTTCCAATAAAAAATATATGCAGGCTGGCCCCTGGGTGTCAGTTTTAAGTGAAGATATTGACTTGCAGCTGAATGACGAGTAGAATATTTTTCTACTGAAATATTGATAGTAGATTACACTGAACCACAAACTATCTCCATAAAGCCCATCATTTCTAATCCTAATGGTGTTTTCTTTCCCTTGGATGACTACTACATTCATGATACGATGGCTTTATTCTATCTGGGGGAAAAACTTTTTACCATACAGCTAAATTAACTTGTCAAAAGACTTCAAACTTCGGAAGCTTTTAGAGCTCAATTCAAAGCTATTATTCAAGATTGAATGAGAAGGCTGTGGACTGTAAAAGCTGGCAAAAAATAAATTTCACAAGCATTCACAAGTTGAATGGAATACTTACTTTTTGTTCAGGTTGTGTGTGTTTCATTGAGCTGTCTCAGAATAGCTGTATTTTGCCTATAAACCCCTTGCTCTGCAATGAAAGGCAGAATGCTTCTTTCTGCTGCTCTTGAAGCTGTGACCCAGTGCATGCTCTTTCACACACACTTGGTTATATTTAGTTGGTGCCAACCTAAATAAGTGTCAACCAGCTCTCCAAAAATGTGGGGAGCACAAACAAGAACGGCTAGCCACTAAATTGAGGCAGAACAAGAACACAATTAAACTTATTTTTACTCTTTTATTTTAAAATAAGCTCGTAGACTATCTTACAGTCAGCTACAGCTTTCCCATGCAAATAAAAATGCCTGGCTTCAGGAGCAGCAACTGCCTTCAAGGAGAAGCAACTTTCAGATTTTACGGACAAGTAGCAGCTGGCAGAGCTTGTACTTGGAGCCTTTCCTTTCACAGATCCAATCTACTTTGGGACAAAGCTCGAATAAAAAGCCAAGCCAACAATTACAGCCCCAGGCAGGGAACCCGGCGCTCTTAGACCCAGGACTCTATGGGATAGCGTGCAAATAGACTCCCAGGCAAAGCATGTGGCGGAATGGGATCCGTAATGGCCAGCATGGCGAGTGGCCCGAATTCAGCGTGTTCTCGATGCAGCCGCCTGTAGCTGGTCTATGGGGAATGGTGAGCACAGGAGCAAGTCTTAAATACATCTTGTCACTAAGGCCTGCAGGGATGTTCTGCCATTCACTTGGGACCCACAACTCACACTCTCATTCAAAAACTGAATTAGAGCCACTTAACTTTTTTTAGAGATGCCTAGAGCTTGCAGCAAATTCAAGTGTTCAGAGCACACACCCACGAAATTGGAGATCCAAGTCCACTTCCCTCTTCTGCCTGGCAGCCTCCACCTCCCCAAAGGACTCTGGTCATGATGGCATAAGATAACATCCCTCCTGCTGTGAAGGCATGCCGCTGAGGAATTCACAAGAGAAGCGCCAACTGCGTGCACCCAGAAAGCGGAGTAGAACATTAGAATAAAATATAGCAAGGAGCAAGATCTGTTCTTGCTGAATGTACCTGAATGCATTCACATAAGTAATCCAGAAAATTTCTGAAAGCCTGGAGCTCACAGCAGGAGGCTGTCTGTGGATGTATGGGTCTTGTGCTGAAACATGTCATCTGCAGATCACTCCTGCAGCGCTGGTTCAGCTCTTTATACAGAGATACAGAGGCATCTAAAGAGGGAAAATGCTCAGATCCTTGTCTGTCCTCTTTAAGATTTTTTTCTTAATGCTTGTTCCTTACCCGTTCTATCTTAAAACCTTGTGTCAGTTATGAGCGCTTTCTCAGACTTCTTAAAAAGCATCCCAGCAGATCAAGACATGCCGTTGGAAGTACAAGTACAAGTACAGGTGTCCGGAATAGCAACAGTGAAATAGGTTTGTGTAAAATGGTATCAAAATCATGAAAGGAATGTCTCAAAAGTCTGCAGAGTTATACTCAGACCCTGTTTGGCACTATGACATAATTGGATGGGACTTTGAATCTAGCACTCTCATTTGCAGATATGTTGTTTCATAGAAAGCTAAGATGTAAGTATTCAGCCATGAATGTTAAAAATAAAATTTAAAATGTATTGTGACAAGAGGTTGGAAGAGTCAAAACCTCTGCAGCAGCCCTAGAAATGTCTGTGTATGTGTCTATAAAACATGGGCACAGAGGAGAGTTACTTCTCTCTTCCAGGATCACTAGGCAAGATCAGGCCTGTAAAAGAACAGGAGGTCCCTCTAACTTTCTTCCACCAAAAAAAAAAAGGAAGAAAAAAGGCAGACTTCACATTCTGAAAAAGAGCAGATAGCAGAAACCCCATGGTGTCATGGACTAGATTCAAGGAAAGGACTGAATGGCATAGAGTGGAAACTAAAACTGAAGAGTCATTTCAAAAAGCTGCAAGGCAATGGAGGCCAACCCAGAAGTGGAATGTAAGGAATTGAGATACAAATCAATAATACCTACACTGCATAATAAGTACTGTGTGTTTTTACTTTTGGAAGAGGAAGAGTCTGCAATAGGTGTCTCTAGAGATGATGTTGCAATGGGACATGTCTGTATCGTTCCAGTGCAATTGGTTTAGGTTGTTCACACTGAGATACTCTGGCATCCGAAGAGACGAGACACACAGATCTTGATTCATCCTTGTCAGGAGCTTCCTATCAAGTTAGCAGGTGGCCTATTGGATATTAAAGACTGAGTTATCAACACTGGTGGGAACTTGGCAAACATCACACACCAGTGGGCTAATACGGATAACCTCTAGGAAAGCTACTGGACTGGCTGGGAAACGTGAGTTTGATAAATAAATACAGCCTTCTGCCTTGTACTGGAACAAGAGGCAGGACATGTTCTGGCTCTTACATAGAGACTAAGATGCAAGATGCTGTGTTATGTGGTAGGAAGTGTAGTGGACCAAAACTGGGCTGTGCTTCTACATAAGCAAGGACAAGAGAGAAACTGTTAGAGGGTTTGTTTTTTTCTGCTCATCTGGTCAAATCAACAAAGGACAAGCAGTAATTTGCCTGATTGCAAACCCAACACTCATGAACTAACCCATATTTTGGATAAGGGAAGTAGGCATGAAAGAGTTATTAGAGTATGGCAGCAGAGGACTGGCTGAGGAGTGGGAGAGGTGTGTTGCTTAGTGTCATACTTCCTTCTGAACGCTGCAAACCTATCTCCAGCGCCAAAGCAGAAGATTATTTTTTGTCTCGTTGCTTTTGGTTAATCCAGACAACTGTTGTACGGGAGATTACTTGGTTAAGTTATCCACAATGCTACAGATGCTGTTTATTTTGGTCATATATGTCAAAGAACAGTTTTTCCAGCAAATAGCATAACAGCTGTGGCTGATAAAACTCCTGGATATAACCATTATCCTCTCTTTCCTGATAGAGACTGTCACAGATTACCATTGAGTTTTGGCCTAGACTGCTCTACAGTCAGCCAAAAATAAGATGGAAATGGATATCCTTAATGTAACAAAGGCAAAGGAAGGATTTTCAAGGTTGCAAAACTAAAGGAATTGCAATTATCAGACCAGAGGAAGGAGCTGTGTCCTACATAGATGCATGAATGTACTTCGGACATGAGTGTATCACTGCAGACCAATTTCTCCCATGCATGGCCATATGGATCTTGCCACGAGACTGAGGATTTTGGAAGGTGGACTCCTGTGCGGTAGTGAAAGACGTTCTCTGAAGATCTCTTATGTATTTCAAAGCTGAATTACCAGGAGCATCCATCAGTTTTGGGTGCCCGAATTACTGGCAGCTCTGTTCACTGAGGGCCTGACTGTTTACAAAAATGTCTCTGAAGTCACAGTCCAAAAATCAAGCCTGAGGTTTCTCCTCACACAGAAATCATACAGTCAGACCTGGAAACCACTTTTAAAAGTATGGGCCTCCTTAGCCTTTAATACGCACTGTACCGTACGCAAGGTACAGCTGCACACCTTCGGCAGAATATGTACTTGCAGCTCTTCCACCACACGTGTTTTTGTCAGGCAACTTACCCATCAAATTTCATTTTTGAAGTAGTGAACGCAGCGCTCACGCAAGATGCAAAGCCGGCAGGCTTTGGTATTGGATTTCCTTTCGTACGAGCAGCACCCCCTTACAGGGCAAAGCAGGCTCCCTCCGACTGTCTTGCCAGCCCTTCTCAACAGCAGCCTTGAAGACTTAATCCAAAAATTGTAGGGCTGTTCAGTGCCCTTCTCTGTGGATTCAATCACTGGTCTGTCTGCTCCGGCTTTCAGCGAGGATGCCAAGTGAAGTGGTGGTTTCTGTGACGGACACACCTGACTGCCGGGAACTGGAACGAGACCACCAACTGATCTCACGCCGGTTACTGAATAACCACTGGAGGTTCGCAGCTTTCTGTCGCTACCAGCCTGGACAGGATTCAAGCCAGCAACCTCAAGCAAAAACGATCCCTACTCCCGATACATCCCATTTCCTATATGTTTTAATGAGTGAGCAGGACAGACCCCTATTACAGAATAGCAGCCTTACAGTTGGTTTTAAAGAAGCATTTTTGCTTTTCTGGACTTGAGCCCAAAATCCCACTTGGGGTAACTCACATTCATGTCAGCAGAACAACACCAACCAAATATAAAGTTCTTTTTTTTTTTCCCCTTTAATTAAACTGTTATTCTCTCAAATCAAATGCGAGCGTTCTCATCACTCCAAACTAAGAAAGATCACAGGTGAATGTTGCCAGTGAAATTTAAAATCAGCTTGAAATAGCTTTACTTTTAGCAGAAAGTATCTTTTTTTGCTAGATGTTTCCTCACCAAGCCAACTGTTAGAATTGAAATAGGGCAGGTTTCTAGACTGTCAACTGCAAAAGATATTTTCTCTCTACTTTCGTCCTGCCTTCAGAAATGAGGATACAGCGTCCTCACTTCAGTAGGCTTCGTTTAACTCTTCACGTTTTGGGGGGATGATTATGCCAAAAACATACCCATTTGTCACAACTGCTCCCTTTATTCCCAGGACCACTACGAGCTTTGCTGACAAAAACAATTCTTCCCTGTCACTGCTGAGCAGGTTTGCTAACACAGATCTGCAGGTAGTGGCATTTCTAGTATCATTTATGCACAGAAAGTCCAAACACCAGAAGAGCAGCACTTAGACCCAGCCCAGATGCCTTGAAGTCCTCAGCTCCCAGCAGCTCTTACCAAAAAGCCTTGCTACAACCCTTATCAATTTATTTCCAGCCTGCACAGGAGCTTTAAAGAGAGTGGGGTACAGAAATGCTGGAGAATGACAAAAGACAGAGTTAAAAAAAATAATAGTACAAGTACACATCTACTGCTCATTAACTGGCTTCAGATGATACCAGCTTGCTGGGTTTCTATCCACAGCTCTAGCGGGGAATGTTCTATTTCCTTAGTAAAGTTTTCACATGCAATATGTTGTTGCTGTTTTTTTTGTTTCTTAAATCCCTTACCTATATATTTATTATAGACGGATATTATACCCTCGCAGTAAAGAATCACTGCAAAGTGCTAGTTAACTTCTCAGAGCTGACTGAATAATACCATAAATACAAGGGTACTGAAATGACAACAATAAAGGAATCTGTACTTTGAACAATAAATATGAACTGTGGCAGTGCTTTGGATGTTATGCATGCTCTAGCTAATAGGTATTCAGCTTGTGTGGGCCACTGACATTTAAATAAATACATGTGCAGTCCAAGGGGGTTGGCTGCAGAGCCTCTTGTCAATTGAATCCAGCCCTGGGAACACTAATAGAGTGGTTCAGGATTGCAGAAATTCCACGCTGGGCTGGCCCTTGGTGGTATCTCTCCTGAAATCATAAGACATCCTCCATGGGGAAAAAAAAAGTGACAACGGGGGTGTGCAGGGGCTGGAAAACCCCAAAAACATGTGGCTTCAAAGAAATGCTGAAAATATTTATAAGAAAAATGTCTGCCAGCCTGCTCTTTGCAAACTCAAGGAGAACTCAGCTCCTCTGAAACTGAGCTAGCTTGTCAACCTTAACAGTGTTCCTACACTGTACTGGGGAAAAAAAAAAAAAAAAATCACTGTTTAAACAGAGCCATTATTTTTTTTCTTTGCAAAGCAAGGCCACAGGGTACGCTCGTGTAAATCCATTACTGATATGAAAAAAACAGGCACCTGGGTTACAGGATCCTGAGATGACAACTTTCTGCAGCACACGAGCTCCTGAGGCCACCTCTGCGTGCAAGGACAGGTTTGATTATGGTGGAATAAGCTTGACTGCATTTTTGGAAAGGAGGAGGAGTAACTACCTGTTCTAGCAAACGAGTCAGGAGCCCTAGAAATCAAAAGTTATTTGGCAGCATCAGACACACTGAGGGGCTATAGGCATGATGTTAATGCTCAGCACCTCATCCTAAAATAAGAGAAAGACTGTGAAATGTCCCGAGCATCTGTTTTGCATGGAACGCATAAACCACAGGTGATGCCTTAAGTATTCATAGGTCATCAAATATTCTCCCTCAGTGTTGCAGGAAGCATAGTTTCACGTCCAGGTGTTACCTTTTCAGAGCACCAGTGCATACCAGTGCAGATGAGGAATAACCCAGGAATAAGATGACATCAAGTCTGGGGCTGTCAGCCTCAGAAAAAGGGAAGTTGCCAGTTAAAAAATAAAAAGAAAAAACCCAACCAAACAAAAATAATCCAAAGGGGAATTCATTCAATATCACTGTTTTAATACTAGACAAAGCAGTGGAAGCTACTTAATACCATTATAGATAATTAGAAATTTAGGATGAAAAAACCATGCTTTTGGTAGCTGGAACCTTGCCTCCTGGGGAATTCTTTGTGGGCATCAATGCATATGTAAGTAGGGGCAATTTAGTTGATACCCTATACTCTGGTTTCTCAAAAGCTCCCTCACCAGGGGCTCCTAGGAAATTAATCTCTCCTGGGATTAGAAGAAAGGTTCTCAAGCGAATTCAAAACTGGTAGAAAATAGGAAGGGACAGGTAGGAATAAATTATTATTTTTCACAGCGGAGGGAATCCCAGTGGAATCCCACAGCAATTTGGGCTGTGACATGGGTTGTTCTCAGAGCCTAAAGGTTCTGGAAGAGGGATATAGGAGTGATTTGTGGAGGATAAAGAAAAAAAATTACTTAAAGTAGCAGAAATTAATGAAGTCTATAAAGAGCTGCAGAAGGACTGAAGGACATGGCAATAAAACAGGGTACCAGGTGCTGATAAATAAGCTGCAGCACAAAACCAAACTGACCTCACCACAGTCCCTCCATTCGTTATTACCGCTCAGGAAAGAGAGAATCCAAATCAACAAAAACGTCAGTTCATTCCCAAACAGTGAGCAGAGAGATGAACAGACTGTAAGGAATCACCAGGAAATGGCTTGAGAAATCCCTCCCCTTAAATTATAGTTTACATCTGGCCAGTTACTTCTCTTCCTGAAAAAGAGGTGGCTTCTGGATCTCTATCACCTTTTCCATCAAATCGGGAGGTGTGTGGTGGTGGTGAACACATTGTCGCTCCTTCTAACAGTGCAAGAGCACTGTTTGATGCACATTCTTAAAATGATTCTTAAAAACCAAAACAAAGCACTTTTTCCACGTGAATCGGGGACTTCACTACCATAGACAGTTCTGGAAGCCGGAAAAGTGAGTATGCTCCAAAGGCAGTGAGCCAAAAGAACGGAAGGTAAGCCGAACAAAAAGATCTAGGGAAGATAAAGATAGAGAAGAACCTCTAGCTGGGTAAGCTGTTAGGCTGCAACTTGCTAGGAAGGTTTGCTGGAGCCAGCGTAACGCCTGTTTTGATGCTCCTTCCATTAAGCATCCGCTGCCAGCCGATGTCAGAGGGAGGGCACAAAGCTAGCTGAGCCTTCGGTCTGCCTTCGTACAGCTGCTCTTGTGTCTCGCAGATTAACTCTGGATCCGGGCATAACTGGGACAGAAGGAAACCAGGGGAAGAAGTCTGGGAGAGAATGTCTAGCATGCGTTCCTAATGGAGCCAGTGCTTTCAAAACAGCTCGTCTAAATATAGTTTCCAAAAAACACTGAAGTCAATAGGATTTAGGCATGGGTGTAACTTCTAAAGCATGCTACTGGGGTAGGAAAAAGGAGTATTTGGAGCAAGGGGAATTTTTCCCACAAAAGCCTTCTTGATGGGGGACGATCAGAGGCAGGACCCTTGTGTGTGAAGTGTCTGAGGAAGAGACTAGACAAATAAAACAAACAAGAATCATAATAATCAAGTCACTGGAATAAATTACTTCTCATCAGCAAAGTCATCTATGCCTTCTAAAGGAAATTAAAGAAATAATCAAACTACCAGCCAAGCTTGTAACCTGCCATCCTAAGCTGCCTTAGGACCTGTTCTTGAATTTTGCGTTTAAAAAGAGAGGACATATGGATGAATAAGGATATAGCCATGGAGAATCGGCATGATTTCTGTAAGGGGAGGTTTTGCCTCACCAAACTATGGTGGTTGTGTGAAGGAGTCAGCAAGCACATGGGCAAGGGAGACAGTTGCTCTAATCTTCTTGGATTTCCCAAAATGTTTCCAGTACTCTCCTTTACCGAGCTGAGGCGGTAAGGGGAAGGTCCTTGCAGGGATTAGAATTAATAAGAAGAAGGAACACTAAGCAGAAGGTACAAAGGTAACGTCAGCTGAGGTTAGCGAATTAACCGGGACATTTCAGTACGTGCTCACTTCTGCTTTCGCAGGAGCGGAGCGGCACAGCCACCATCTCGCCGCTGCCCACCGCCACAGCGGTGGAGCCTCTTCCCTCGCAGCGGCTGCGGAGCCTCCCGTTGATGCCACTGAAGTCCTGGCTCACCTTCTGAGTCAAGGAATGAAATCTCCGCTTTGGCTTTCAGCTCACTTGCTTTTCCTGTAGCAGTTTGAGATGTGGTTGCTAGCAATACCGCAGTGGCTGCTCTGTCGCACAGCAGAGGTTCCCTGAACCTCCATGAGCCTTATTTGATCAATCTTACTGCGCAGGCAGTAGGTTTGATAAGACAGATCTTCAGACAGTAAAAGTGCTTTTGAAACTGGATAGAAATCAAGTTCACAATCTTCTAAACTTTTTTTTGCCAGCTAGCCAGTGTCATGGATGAGGCTACTTTCCAGCACGTTTCACAAGCATCACTTTTTTTATTCAAAAACTTTCATTAGCCAGACATTCCCCAGAACATTCATTTCATGGAGAAATACTTCTGACTGCATCAACGTCTGCAATCAGCACCAAGCGTGCGTGCGTGCATGCTGAGAGACATTACGGATTGCCACCAAGCCTGTCTGATCCAGGGCTCGCTAAAGGCAATGCTGAGGCTGATGAATGCACCTGCCTGGTCTAATTGCTCCATTTAGAAAATCTGGGATGCTAGTTTGGGTGGAGGTGGGTGCTTAACCCTGCCTGGAGGTTGGAAAACTAGAGGTGCTGCTGTGAGCACAACACAGAAAGAAAAGGTAGTATGTCTTGGGGTACAGGGCTGCCTGGAAAAGCAGACTCGAGCTCTCCAAAACTAGTGCAAGGAAGAGGATGCTGCATTTATGTACAGAAAAAGGTACCTGTGTACACCAAGCACAGTACTGACTCCACTAGTGTCCTGTACCCCTACATAGAAACATGTACACCTGTACAGAAACACGTTCACTGCTCACCGAGGTCAATGGAAAGATTCCTGTTGATGTCAACAGATATTGGCACAGCCCTCGAGTAAATCTTGATGGGCATCACCTTGCCGAAGAGGCTGGCAGCCTTGGCAGGGGGGTTGCAGGTCCCCCGTGCCTGCCAGGAAGCACAATAACAGGTGCCAAATCTAAGAGTGGCCATAGGGAATATATGCAAACACCTGCCTGAAAGCAACTGAATTGAGGCCGCCAACTCATCTTGCACAGACTACAACATATTTACTATGATTTCCATTCCTCAGCAAGTGAGGCTCAGATGTCATATTGATTGGGTGCAAAGTAAGAAGCTTGACAGACAGAAACGATGCAATCTGGAAAGCACGGGAAGCTGGGCTCCACAGAACAACACGTATTTTTCAATACAACCAAGTCAAGTCGCTGCATGTGTGAAGAAGAGCACATGTTGCATTTTGAGGACAAGGGACTGCGTTCATCGGGGACTGAAACCAGAGTCCCGGGCAAATAACTGGCTGCATGGGAACCTGCAGGAAGAGAGGGAGAGCTCGTTTCAGTACTGGGATACGTACGCGGCAGAAAATCAGCAAAGCACTTTGGCAAGACCATGGCTGGAACAGTGCAGAAAGAACATCTGGAAAGCAGCTAGTCAGGAAAGAGGCACGGATCTCAGCTGAAGCCTGGAAAACCTGCCCTGAAGTCCAAGGCTGAAACAACTCATCTCTTCTCGGGCTGGAGAGATGGACTGAGTGGTCCGTAACAATCTATACTGGAAGAGCAGGAGGAAAGATTTCTACCAAAAGAGGTCTCCTGAATTTAGAGGAAACAGAGTCAGGAACCCACTGGCTGAGCACAGCAGGACTCAGCCTCTGGACTAGCAGTGAAACAACCCTGCTGTGCAGCAGAATCCTCCCCAACCACCAAAAGAGATATTTCACTAAAAAGCTGGATCAGAAGGGAACTCCCAGGAAACCTACTGTTTAAAAACTTGCATCCTTTTTGAGCATCACATCAACACCTGCTTTCTGGAGCAAGATCAGATTTTCTACCCTTAGATTTTCACATGCTCAACAATATACGGTTCCCAGAGTGGCTATATTATTGTCCAGCAACATGTGGAAAGAAAATCTAGTTTCTTCATTTGTCTGTAGTTACCAGGTAGTTGAATTCATTTCAGTCAGGGGAATATTTCCTTCAAGAACTGAAGATAGCCAAATGCCCAAGAAGATCATTTTAATTCTGTGATAATATCTGCTATGTATTTTGGTGATCTACTGCTATCCCTTAGCATCTGTGTTTAAACAACTGACTTGTGTTATGGAGCATTATGTAGATTTGTTTACACTCAGCTGAGTTATTGCTAACAAGAAGTCTTTGTTAAGCATCATAGGACTATATTTCTTTGTGATGGAAAGGTGGTACCAGTACGCTACAACCAGAACTAACTCAACTTTTTCCTCGGATGGACTGATTGATGTTATCAGGGAACCCTGTGATTCCTGCCTGCAGCACGAGACGCTGCTAGGCAAAACACAGGATGCAAGAAATGACACAAAAAGACTATCCATCCTTTAGGAACCGCCCCTTTCCAACTTCAACAAGATAGCAAACCAAATTTAATTCAAATCAAAGCTACCTACTTGCAGTATGCTTGTGGCCATTCAGGAAATCACGCTGGAGAAGAGAAGGGCTTGAGAATTTGGGGACAAGGAAGCATTTTGTTTGGGATTGAAACAATAAGCAAGGAGCTGCAAGATTTGGATGACATGCACAATATGGTGACAAATGACTGAAAACTGGTCCTGACACCATGCCTCTAGCCCAGTCCCACCACAAGCGTTTTGGCCGGCAGCAAGCGGTGAGTGTGCTGCTCCCACCTGGTTCTGTGGTCTAAGTCCCCCAGTTCAGGTTCTGTCTCTGGAAGATAACCACCAGAGCTGCAGCAATGGCAGCTGTTACAGGAGCCAGGTCTGGTCTTGTGAGGCAGAGAAACCTCTTTAGAAGCCGCAAGGTGCAGAGCAGCATCTTCACTTCCTTTCCCATTAATTTATTTCCAGCATTTTTTAAGATGGATTTTCTTGTGATCAGTTATTCCTTGACAGTGCTGTGGTTTTAGTAGGAAACCGGTCTCCTTCACCGGTCCCAACCAACACGGCTGAAAAACAGCCTTTCCCTTGCAAGTTGTCTGCTTAACTCCTTCCTCAAGCAACCTACACAAGAAGCTTGGCCACAGGAGTCCCCCACGCAGTCAGTCTCACTTGGGCAGTTAAGAACAAGAGATATAAATCAAGGGATGCACAGGGGAACGTTGTCCTGACCGCTCAGCTGAGCTGTTAAGCCTGTAGCCACCAGCCCTTACTATTTCTTTCCAAAGCCTTCGTCCAGAAATGCTTGTGATCTTAAAAGATCAGTGCCTATACCAGTTAACTCTTACACGGTCCTTACTTCTTACTAATTGTACGTGCTACACACTTACACACCTGGCTCGGTCCCTTGAGGTCCTTTTGCACCCTGAATTTTCAGGCACTAGCAGTTTTAATATTCGCTCTTTCTAGATTGCTGAAGCAGAGGTAAATCCTAATCCACAGATTCTTAAAACTACTCACATTCGATTCTTTTATTACCAGATACTTGCTGAGCTGCCTGTGTTGATATTTTACTGACAGCCGAACACTTCATACCCAGTTATTATCTGAAACCACTTGGAAAAATAACACATCCAGAAGGCTGCCGTGAAGACATCCTGAAGATGGAAGCTGCCACCAAGGATGCTGACATTTCAGGATGTAATCTAGGACGCTATTCGTGGTTAGACCATCTACGCCAGTTTAAAACAAGCTCAATTAATCACATCACTGGTAGCTGGAGTACCGTCCAACAGGTAACGATGCTTTTTATGAATAGACAGTACGAACAGTGTCTTTATGACCACCCAGATCGCATAATGCTTTTGCCTTTGATGTGCTCACAGTTTCTTACTGTCACTTCTCAGCTTGTTACATGAGCTGCCATCATAACTTTCTTGCAGTATCCCCAGTAAAATTGTCATATCCAAGTGCAATTTGCTATGAGCCTCATTTAAATTCCCTTCATCTGACCAGCTGGGTAGTCTTTCCCAGTTCCAATAACATCCTTAAGTAATCCCACTATTCCACAGTGAAAAGCAGGCCGCTTCACAGGTAGCAAGCAAATTTGCACTGGTTCACAGGATAGAAAAGCACGAGTCCTTAGAAAGACAAAGGTAAGCTTAAGCTAAACTGTGTTTTGAAAAAGTAATGCCAGTGTTTTCCCCCCCACACTGCTTATAGTGCTTCCAAAATACTCGCACTTAATTTTTTTCTCCTTTTGTTCTCTCTTGTGTAGCAAATATTAATCCCTCCCTTCCCCACCTACCCCCTCGCCGTGAGCAGAGATGAAATAAACAGCTGGGCTACTCTTGCCAAGAGCAATTTCGCCCGCCAGCAGCGCCAGAAACGCCGTTGTCTGCATCCTGGCATCAGCCATTTCAGCACAGCCTCAGGAACAGGATTTGCACAGCCAGCAGTAGAAGGAACTTGGCTTTTCATATGTCCGACCAAAATAATGGCTATTTAAAAATATCCTTGGCAAGGGAATGGCAGAGAACGCCTTAAAATATACATCAAGCTACTTAAAATCTGCAGGGACTCGACGAGGCAGAGGAGAGCGGTTTAGCATTACAGACAGCAAAGAGGGTCATTGTTAGAGCTACACACAAAGAAAAGGACTTCCTTTTCAAAGGGGAGTCGGAAATAGTTTCGTTTCAAAGGTTGGGGGTTTTGGGGGGTTTTTTGGGGGGGGGTTGGTTGGTTTGATGTTTGGATTTCCTTTTTTTAATCTCCTCTGTGGCAGGGGAGGTAGCCAAGCGCCAGGACCACGCTGCCAGTCGGCTCAAGAAGCGCCGTGCCCAGCAGCAGAGGACTTTGGAAACAGATGCTGGGACAGCCCTGTCTTCTCCCCAGCAGGCAGCCAGAAGAAGAAAAGCAGTGAGAAATTAGGTCGGCATCCAACGGAAACCTGGGCTCCCTTACAGCTTCCCTGAAGTCAAAACGAGCCCATGAAACACTTCAGTGCCAACACAGGAGAGTTCTTCTGCCCCGCCACCAGAATTACCCGTTGCCTGGAGAGTTTCTCGCAGCTGTTCGGACTTGCGAGGAGCAGGTAGCACGGCAGAGGTGGTCTCGGCGGGTACCAGGAGGTAGCCTAGTTATGCACCGATCTTTCAAGGTGTTCTCCTCTTCAAGAGCAAGCCAGTTCCAGCTCCTGCAAAAACACACTGCGTTAGGAAGAGCAGGTTATGCAGTTTGGGGCAAGAGAAACCGGTAGCAAGAAGGCACTTGCATGAAGAGAGCATGCTTTCTGCTCAGGCTCAGCTTGCAAGAAGCTTTTGAGAACTGTGTCTCTCCTGGGAGGGGGAGAAATTTCATGGACCCTGGAGCAACGAGCAGAATATTTCAGGAGGACTCAGAAGTGGTGCCAGGAAGGCAGCCTGAGATCCCCTGGTTGCAACGCCAGCAGCATCCGCAGCTTCGCCTGCTCTGCTGCATTTTACAAGCCTGGAAGGGTCGCCTGCTATTGCCTTGCTGACAGCAGTCGCTCCAGGGAGCCTGACAGCGAGGATGAGCACTTACTAACAGAGGCCAGCTCAAAGAGTAGCCAGGTCCACAGAAAGAGGCTTCCTGCATCTCCACCTTCTCCAGAAAGCTCCTGCTCCTCTTTTCCATGTCTGTGAAGCTTGTGGGGTAAGAAAGCAGAACAAAAGAGCCCGCAGAGACTCCCCAGCACCAAGGCTTTCTACAAAAGGTTCTGCTGCAGAAGGGGCCAAGCACAAAATGTGTACAGAACTGGCTGTGGGAAGTAGAGGTATGGAAAATAAATATTTGCTAGGCCTGCCAAAGGGAGTGGAGTGGGAAGGGATGCTATTGCCAGGATTACACCTGAAGCAGCCAACTGTAGTAAAAACAGCTGGAGTGGTAGCCAGGACAGAGCCAAGCTGCAGGGGTACTGGGCTTTACTGGGCCAAGAGTTAGGAATGGGATTAACAAGGTATAAAGCAGAAACACCCGCAGTTAATTTTGAATCTGTAACAGCTCCTTTGGAGATGTTGTTTTTGGGGTAGGATTCCTGCAAACGGAGAAAGCTGTGAACATCTAGAGGTCCAACTTTAGAGGAATGCCTCCAAATAGCCAGGGTAGGAGAACAAGTTACAGAGCAACCACTCATACAGCAGAGTCAAGGCACAGAGTGACGGATGTGGAAGGAGAGGGACAACCCAGCTGAAGTGAGCATCATGTTTTCAGTACCAAGACATCTGGAGAAGGGTGCCTGCAGCATAGCTCGGGCAGATCTGAAGACGGACTGCAGAAGAAAACCAGCACCAGGTACACTGCCAGCATGTTTGACTGAGGCCAATGCTAGAAGCAGAGAAGCCCAGAAAACACTTGTGGTTTGATGCAGGACAGAGAAAAGAAATAAATTACATAAGCAATAAAGAATAACAGAGCATTGCACATGGACCCACAAGCTTCCCTTACAGCAACCACACACAAACAAGTTGGAAACTGGTTCAAAGACCGCAAGAAATGAGGAACTGCAAGATCTAACAGATACATGAGCTAAGATAATAATTTCGTATGCTCCAAAGTACCCAGTTCTCCTCTGCTGAGGAGTTGACCAGAGAGACGTTGTGCAGATACAGTCTATATCCACATGGATCAGTAGTGCTGTACCAGATCAGCAGGTTTGTAGAGCGAAACAGTTGCTCTACATCCAAGCTGTATATATTTTAGAGTTTAACTTTGGATAGCTCTAATCTGATCCTGTGACCTGGATACCTATGAGTAGGGGTCATGCGTTACACACCTGATCTGAAAGAAGATGTTTCTCTACAGGCACCCATAGTTAATGTGGTCTTCTGCAGGCGAGCTCTGCCCCCATGCCAGGCTCATGCTACACGGGAGCCCACAGCGGTGCAGTTGGCACCGATGTTTCAGCATCCGCTGTGCTCACCGCTGGGATGGTGCCAGCATCAGGGGGATGAGAGGGTGCTTGGGGAACGTGGGCCTGTATTTGGGTCAGAAACCATTCGCTCAAGTGGGTTTCCAGGGAAAGTGGCATTAAGCAGAAAAAGGGGCTTCTTGAGGGAAATAGTACATGCACAGCTTTCGTGTAGCACACAGAGCTTTGTCCAACGCTGAGCTTTTTGACATGCATCATTGTCCTACACTATCCCCCCAACCCGTTTCCTCAGCAGATCGCTCGCTCTGCTGGTGCCTTAGCCTGATCAACTGCCCATGCTCTACCTCCTCCTTAGGACTGGGTCACCGTGAGCATGAGAAGAGGACAAACGAGCTTGTTACTGATGTGTTTTAGCACTGCTCCATTTATTATTGACATGGTGTGTAAATGATGGCCTGCTGTCCCTTTCTTCTGTTGTAAAGTGTTAATATCAACCATTTAAAAATAGTCTGAGGCATGAAATATGGGGCATAAAAGCACTTGCCCGTGAGTGATGGGCACGCAGCTATGATACAGCTACATCCAAGCTGCATCCTTAACGTGACAGCTCTGAAGGCTGGTGCTGACTGCTCGTACAAGCGACAGCAGCTTCTGCAATGCCATTTCCTTCCCTTGGCTAAGGCACGGGGGTGGCAGTACTGGAGGGGCCCTCTCTGGAAGCAAGAAGCTGCCAGGATCCATGTTACAGGTAGAGCTTTCCAAGGTGGGCTAAAGATGCAACACTTGATGTGGGCAGAGACAAAAAAAAAAAGACTGATGTCCTTCAGAGAGAAGTGCTGTCCCACTGAAACGTGGATTGCATGGCCTGAACCATCTCATTGAGCAAAACATCTCATGTCCTCTCACCCCACTGCAGGCCCCTGCAGCACATCAGCTGCCAGCACCACCCCACCATGGGAACGGCTTACTGTCACGCAAGGCATGCTGTGCATGCAGGAAGGCAAGAGGGGGAAAGAAAAAAAAAAAAAAAAAAGGAAAAAAACAAGTGCCAGTGCTTCATTGTTCAGAGTTTCAGCTACTTCCCCACCAGGGAAGGGCAGCCCCTGGGGCTGGAGCACACACTCCGAGGAGGAGGAGGGCCTGATCCTCTCCACGCTGTAAGAAGCCCTCAGAGCCCAGCCTCTGACTCCAGCTCAGCCATTTCAAGTCATCTGTTCAGCTTGGTGGGTCCCAGGTACCCAACAGCCAGTTTGCTGTTGTGTTTTGGGGACTGTCTTCATGCAGGCAGGAGGTGCACAAGTCCTGCAGTTCAGCCTTTGCCACCTCCTGTCCTCCAGGGCAATGGACTGTTGCTTCCACCCCCATTAGCATAGACATGCCCCATTTCACGTGCAGGACCATGTATTTCCATTCCTCAAGGGCCCCTGGGACTGGCACCCCATCAGGGGAAGGAGGAATCCCCTTGTCTGGGATATGCCGTTGGAAAACCACGACACGGACCATTACAGCAAGACGATGGGTTATCGAACTCAACGTCTTAAACCCACAGCACTGGGAGCCACGCAGCAGCGTGCCAGGAGCTGTACACCGCAGAGATGGAGGGCCCTGTCCCATCAGCTACAAGTCCAGAGTCAGCAAGAAGCATGAGGTGGAGGAGAGCCCACAGACCACGTGGGCCTTCACTTCCACATGCCTTGAAGTGCAATGCCTCGAAAAGAGCCTGATGAGATGAGGGACACCAAAGCCAGGCTTGCAGCAGCCCCATAAGCTCCATGGCAGCACAGCCCTAACCCCGTGAGACGGAGGACCCATCATGTGATGGAGATGTTTTGGCAAGCGACCCTTGGCTGTATAGAAAACAATTTCTAAAACTGTACACCCAGAGCGGAGCTTTTCCTCCCTCTCTCCTCCACCCCCTTCTTTCTGGGGACGGCAGGCGAGGAGCGAACGCTGGGTTTATTCATCCCCTCTCCATTGATTGCGGCGTGCGTCACCGACTGCACGAGTGTGGGAGGTGCAAGTGTGCCTCACAGTCAAATCACCAGCCTTTCAGCTTAATAACACCTCAGGGGGATGCGGGCTCTCTTCCCCTTTTCAAAATAAAAACAGGAGAGGAAATAAATGTTCCAACAATATAAAGCAAAAAAGAAGGAAAAAAACCCCAAAACCTCCACAGCAGGAGAGGAAGGAAAAAACAACACCTGGAGAAAAAAAAATCATCTCATTTTCTTCTGCATGAGGCAGAAGAGAGATGATGTCAAGGATGGACGGCACACGGTAAGGACCCTGGGCCAGGGATGCTGAGCAGCAGCACCGGACAAGATGTCCAGGTTGCACCAGCCCAGGGGAAGGTCAGTGCTGCACTCTCCGGCCAAGGTCACACAGCTGGAGCACCAGCCACCGAATCCCGGAAAGTTGGGCAAGCTGGCACTCAAAGTAAACAAGCCACTTGGCCAGCTCTGACCATTTCCATGAGCACCCGTGCATTTTAGGAGCTCTTTTTAGGAGGAAGGTTTGAAGGTTCAGGACAGACCGCTGGCCTCGAGAGAGCCTGAACCCAGAGCCGGGCAATTTCGGTCCCAGGAGCCCCCATGGGCTCAGCCTCTGCAAACCAACCTCCTCGATGCCGAGAGCCACCACCAGCGGGTCCTGCCACCAGCTCTCATAGGCACCTCCAAAGGCAGACTTCCCACCACGTGCCTGCAGACTGCTGGACGCTTGCCCTCTGATATTTTTTGTCCCCTGGAGAGCTGACAATAGCCCAGGCACGCGGATCAGGCAGACACATATCTAGGCTTTTGTTAGAGAGGAGGCATTTTGTTTGCTCAGTGGTTCACAGCAGCCTCAGCAGATCCACAGCAGCCCACGGACGTGATGGCTGCACTAGCTGCCAGGGAGGCCCCGCTGTCCAGACCAGGGTGGTTGCAAAACCCGAGACCTTCCCACAGAAAAAAACGCAAGAGTGAGATCAGCCATTCACCTTGTAACGAAGACCCCAAAAATGCAAGCGCTTAGCACCGCCGGCGGGGGAGCACAGAGGGCAAGTGACAGCTGATCTCTCGGGGGACAGGAACCTGGCTTCCATGTACACAAGATTGCTTCTTAGCAGGATAGCGAGGACCATTTCTAGACAAGGAGATGCAGAAATTTTACATCCGAGCAGCATTAAGAGGAGCAGCACAGCCTAGACATACCCATGTCCCCAACTGGGGAGCCAGGAAAGCAGGCAGGAGCCCGTTATCCTGTTTTAATCCTGTTATCCTGTTCCCATAACCCAGAGTTTTATGCTATTCAGCGAGAGGAAGCCCTGGTACTTTGAGAAGATGTGGCATTCAACGTACTTCATGGAGGCCATAAAATACTTTCATAGCACAAGTCTGATCACTCTGCCAGCAGCGACCTGCACAAACTTTGCCGCTACCCCTCATTTTCCACCAGCGCCAGCTCCGCAGAGTGCCGACGCTCGGATGCTGAGGGCCATCAAACCCACCCCAAAACCGAGCTACCTCCCAGCCTGGGTGGCAAGCGGAGCTCAAGGCCAGCTCTGGACTCAGGGGATGCTGCCGACCCGCACGCTGCCACGCGCCGACTCCTCTGCCGCGAGCTGCCCGTGCGGAGGAGCCCACGCTCCGGCAGGCAGATGATGTTTTTCTGAATGTGTCCCCATTTGTAATGAGACATTACTCACAAGCTGGGGAATAAAATAGAATAATAGCATCTATCAACGTTAGTCATGTTTTAAATGCACACCTTTCAGAGCAGCATGGGGTTTGATAGGATAATCTTCCAACAGACATGTAGGAAGCTTTCATTGAGGGACACAGCCCTGTTGCCAAATTACAGCTTGCTGCTCTTTGTGCTGCTACGCTGAACGTCAGGGGGGCTGAACTTTGGAGCTGGGGGGGGGGTTGCTCCACAGCGCCTTAGAAAAGCGGCTCAGAGGAACACAGTGGGTTTGGGGAGTTTTGAAAACTCCAAGTACCACCGTTCTTTTGGCTCTTGATGCCAGGCCATACCTGACGGCAGTTTCACGAGGGCTTTTTCTTCCCCTTCCTCTAACTGCTTGACTCCAACATCCTCAGTGGACGTATACCCCTGCCCAAACCAACCCTGGGCTGCTGAAAAAGAACATGAGCCGATTCAGAAGAATCAACTTGTTTTGCACATGTGGGGTCAGGCCGTAAGCTTCTGCGAGCGAGGAATGCCGCAGCCTCCTGCAAGTATCATCTTTGGGATGCCTTACCAGAAGGTGCGAGGAAATCTGCAAGGAAGCCGATCAAGCTGGGAGAATGAAGTTTTTTCTCTAAAGCCGAAACGATTCACTTGCACATCTGTTTTGATGATTCCCCTGATGAAAAGCAGAAGCCCACTTGCTGGGAAAGCCCAGCTCTCCAGCATCCTATCTGAGGTCTGCCCTTCTGGGGAGCCCAGCAAGACAAACTGGCTCAGCACCAGGACCGCTGTGTTTTGTTTGAGAAATTAATTGCAGGATTTCAGCTCTGTGAACAAGTCCTATCTTTTTTCTTTTTTCTTTTTTTTTTTCCTCCTCTTTTTCCGCCCATGTTTGAGGCACAGTAGAATCTGCCAAGCAGTCTTTTCTGTATGCTGAAGGAGATGATGGAGAGGAAATTTGGTTCCCAGTCAGATGCTCTTAACCAATTTCAGCAGTGGCGAGACACAAGAGAATAGCAATTTTGCACAGCAGTGCGGTGGTGTTCCTCATAGCCTCCTGCCGATCCGAGAAAGGCTTCTGTGATATATTAACTAAACAGGACAGAGGAGGTGGGAGTCTTCCCTGCCCCAGGGAAGACCCCCTGCACCCTGGCTCACCCAGGATAAGGGTGTTTTGTTCTTGGTGGCTGCCGGCCCCAGGTCGGTGCAGACACCCCCGGCCAGTGGAGGCAGCCAGCCAGCTCCACACCCTTCAGAGGAAGGATGCAAAGGCTTCCAGCTCTGTTAGGAAACACAGACAGCCTGCAGGAAACTAAAAATCCACCGGGTGCCCTTGCCCAGAGGCTTTTTGGGAAAAAAAAAAAAAAGAAAAAAAAAAGAGGGTAGAGAAAGGTAAAAAGGGAAGGGAAGGAGGTGCATAAGGATGCTGAAGTCCACCTGGGCTCACACAGTGGGGCCCGATGTCCTCGGTCACGGGTGAGCCATGAGCAAGCCTGCACATCTGTGTGGCAGGGGGACGAGGTTTGGGGGCTTCTCAGTGCCCGAGAGAGGGATTAAAGCAACCCTCTCTTCACAGGGCGGACCCACAAGCCCAGTGTGCGACTGGGGTCCCTTCTGAACCTCCGACGGTCCCTCACACCACTGCGAAGAGGCAGAAAGCTCGATTTCCCTGTGGCAGCGCCGTGCCTGCTGCAACGCCAGTGCGAAAGCTTGGAATAGCAAAGCCGTGATACCCCTTCCCCTTTTCTTTCGCACCCAGAAAGAGAATGAATTCGGAAAAGAAAGAGCCAGCTGATGTGACAGAGCTCTCAACGGGAGGGATGATGTCCCCTGCGCACCTCTCCCCTGTCTCTCGGGGGAACGCAGCCCTCACCAGCACATCAGGGCTGCAGCCCCTGGTCCCTGCTGCAGAGAGGAGGTGGGAGAGCAACGACTTCCCCTTTAAACTAAATCGGGGTAAAAAAAAAAATAAAAAGAGTACCCTGCACGTTTTTGAGCATGAGACTCCCATACAAATGGTCCCCACAATGTTTAAACCATTTGGGCTCCTTCCTTATGCTGTTTCTAAGTTTGAAGAATGCCTGCTGGGTATGATTAATATTCCTCCTCCTACACTTACCCGTTACTCCTGACAGCAAAAATTAAAACAGGAGCTTCTCTTCATTCAACCCCAACCCACAGGAACGTGGTTACATGGGGAAAGTTGCTAATAAAAAAAGAGGAAGGTTTGTAGATGTGCTGCATTCACAGCCGGGAGAGGTGTAGCTCTCATTCAGCATCACTGATGGATGAAAGATCCCTCACCTCCTCCCAACGGGATGCTTGGCACAAGCGCTGCTCAGCTGGGTTTGGGGGGAAAGCCGAAGCAGACGGCACCTTAACTCCAGTCTCTCTCAGGGTAGGGATGCCCGTGGGATCACTGCAGCCTTGCTTGCACCAGGCGATGTTGCTATGGGCACTGCTGCCTAGGAGCAGCCAACAAGACGGGGAATGGAGAGGAGCCGTCCCAGAGCCTTCAAAATTCAGCTGCTTGTTACGCCGCACGTGTTTCTCCCGAAACGGGGAGAACGACGGGACGAGGGGGCCGCGTTGACAGGTTGTTGAAAGCCGCAAAGGAGGAGCGTGCCCAAAGCGCTGCCATCTTCTCATCACGCTGCGAGGAGATGCTTCAGCCCTGCTGCATTTCGGCAGCGGCACGGTGACAACCTGTCTCTGAGCAGGGATGGAGGTGGAGGAACGGCGCTGGACTGCAGCCTCACTAGTGCAAGAGTGTTTTTTCTCATCCTGCCCAGGTTTCCAGAGGGAGACTTCTCCAGGCGGGCTGGTCTTGACACAGCACTACCATGGAGCCTTTTCCAAGATAAGCGTGCAGGGAGGGTGGAACAAGAGCATGCTGTTTTCCATCTCAGGGGAGACTCAAGGTTCCACCCACGTGAAGGACAGCAGAGCAGAGCATTCCCACCTCCAAAGCAGGCTTTTCCAGCATAAATCCCAGAAGGTAGGGTAGATAGCCAGAGTCCAATCCACCCCACAGAAAAGCAGGGTCCTGAGAACTTCGTAGATTCCACCTCAAACACATGCAAAAACCTTCAGAGACTTTTCAAGATTGTACAGCATCCTAAACTAGAGCATTAAAGGTACCAAAAAAGCTCCAGAACTCACAGCACGGACCCGCAAAGCAGGTCACCATGTCCTGCTGATTTCAAAAGTTACACCCAAGGGAGCCTGAGGGATTAGCCAGACCAGCCCATAACTTGGTTTGCTGTGAGGACACATGTCTTGCAGAAGCACCTTCCTCAGACTCTGCAGGACTCTCTTCCAAGACGCAGAGAGGGCTGCAAGCTGTGTTAACCCTCTAGATTTGGGACTATATCCCGGTACAGTGAAGTCAATGACAAAGTACCAGGTTCACCGTTGCGATACCTGTTGCAAGTGGACAAGCAGTTGGATCCAAGGGCAGCACCCCAGGCTCATTTTTGTGCCACTTCACTTTGGCCTGTTGGTTGCACGAATCCAGGGGGGAGCAAAGCAAACCTCAAACCTTCTTTCCCTTGAAACAGCCACCTGGGCCCACTGGCCTCCCACAGGCATTTGGAGATACCCTCCATCCCAAACTCAGCTGGGTCGTACCCTGACTTTGGCCCACCAAGGGCCCTTTCACATCTTTACTTCGGAAGAAGCTGGGATGGGAAGATAAATACACATTGCTCCCTGCAAGGAAAGCACCACACCGAGCCGAGGGCTTACTCCCGCTGGGCACAGCACCCTGACGTCTGATCCCACGTAACCCCCGCCATGACCAAGTGGGTTGTACTCATCTCCTGCAAGCAGGGAACCCCAAGCCTCAGCCATCAGCTCCCTACAAAAGCTGTACACTACCAACCTTGCCCTGCTTATCTTTGGCCAGGGAGAGGGGGTTGCCTTTATGCCCCTTACAAAAAAGGGGAAGTCCCACCATATTTCACTATCTGGCTTGGCTATGACAGTTTGCTAAATAGCAGAGGACAAAGTTTAGCTTTGGTTCTGGAAAGCTTCAAGGGATGTCATGCAGGAGACACTTAGACAATGCTAATGAGCCAGACATCTCCTTAAGAAAAAAACAAATGACAGAAGCATTTTTAATTGCATCCCTTTCCTTTCAGTTAGCTCCCCCTTCCCCATTTAAAAGCAGGAACAAGTCATCAGGAATTTGAGGCAAACCTAAGAAAACTGCCGTTTTACGGCAGCCGGGGTTTCAGATGCAAGGATTCCTCCATGGTACCCCGGCAGGGCACGGCAGTCACCTGCCGACCACTCCTGCACTCCACCATGCGTTTTATTCACGCCCTAAGTAGTGCCGTTCCTGCGGTCACGCGAGAGCAGTAGTTGGCCCATCTGTGATGCACCAACACCTAAGGGCGAGGTGCCAGACCTAAGTAGGCTTGGGGGCTTTCCCTCTCCCTCCATACCCCAGATAAAGCTGGATAAGCTCTTTTTAAGACCCTTGTAAGCCTCCATGGTCTGTACCACAAGGCATAACCTCCCTATGGAGGAAGGACAGGGCAAGTGTGGCAAGGCTCCGACCGGGCTGGGAAGGAGGAGAGACCCCGGCTCCATCACCACGACAGTTGGGTGCCCTCATGCTCCACAGGTCTGCTGCCACGCAAATAAAGTTAATCACCACCTCACACAAAGCGCCTTCACGGGGTGGGTGTAGAGGGCGAAGAGACAGTGACGAACAGCTACATTCCTCTTTAATGAGGATAAAGAGCAAAATGGAGTCAATTAAGTCTGGTTCTGGTGACATTTGTCTAAGTACATGAAGATTGGTATAAGCTAAAGCAAGACAAGTTGTTTGAACTCCATGGGCAGGATTTTTTTTTTTTTCCCCCTCTCAAAATTAGTATTTCATGATGCATTTCAATTTTTTCCTCTGTTACTGGTAGGTTCAAAGGACATGTGGGACAGATTCAACTGAACAGTTTGTAAACAGCTGACGTGGGAGGGAGAGGGCACTTAAGTTATTGGAATTGTTTTCATTCAAAAAATTTTGTAAATTAATTCCTCCCCCAACTGCCTGCTATAAACACCACATAGCCATGTTCCTCCTCTTCAAACGGATCATGCAGACAGATGTGCCTTCTGTTCTTTTGCAAACATCAAGGCTGCCTCGCTCGCTGTGTAAATGTCAAGGTGCTAATTAGTTGTAACAGGAGTCAGGCGAGGACAAGTCCCAGCACAGGGAACACGACGGCAGCGACACAGCAGCATGGAGAAGGAGTCGCTGCTGGTTCGCAAGCGGCCCCTCCGCAGCCTCCGAGGAACGGGGCGGGCAGCGACGCATCGCGAGGACCTACCGGTCGCTGAACTGCCGGCAGGAGCAGGTATCTAGGGCTGACGGCGTGTGGGGGCCAGGCAGGAGGGCCCCCCTTTCCCCACAGGGGCTGGGCAGCCATGGGGGAGCATCCCCGAGCTCGCACGCCGTGGTGCATAGCGGCACGCAGGGAAAAAGGGGAGCGCGGGCACGGGAGGCATACGTCGATCTGGCGTGCAGCCTTGCCGCCGAGTTTATAATCTGTTTTTGCAATAAACACGGTCCCTTGTTCTTTAGGGTGGCACCGACAAGTTAGATGCTTCCTTCTCACTCCTTGCCAGCGTCAACTCAGGGAAGTCAGGGAGTTGTTGTGTGCATCACATTTCCATCAACACAATTTCCTTTCCCCCCTTTGCCGCACTGTAATATTTTAAGCCTCAGGACAGAGATGTCACTTAAGTCCTCTTTGTTTAGAGAGTACCTGTTGACCATTTAATTGCATAGTAATTACCATGTAGCACCGAGGTAATTACATGGTAAATACCGTTTCATTGCAAGTGAATGCTCCTCTCTTCCTACCTGTGATGCAGGCCATGTGGCAGCTCCTCCTGGCTCTACCACATGTGACTGCAGCCATTTATTACAGCCCATAATTACCAAGCCATTATAGGGTGTTTACCTGGTGTGCCTCAAATTACCACTTCGGAAACAAGTGGAAGCAGAAGTGGCACCAGAAAGGCGCCCAGTTGCAGAGCAGCAGCCCCGCACAACAGCACCCGTCACCGATTTCTCCCCTTGTAGAGGAAGGGTAGAGTGGGCTGGCAGATGGAGGAGGTTGGCGGTGGGTAGAAAAGCCCTGCGGAATTTGGCAAGTGCTTCCAGGTGTCAAAAGGGAGAGTCAAGACGTTTTGTCTCAGCAACAACCGGCTCTATTTCCATCAAAAGCAAGGGAAGTTTATAAGCCCCCCCTCCTCCGTGCGCTCCCTCCTTGCCCTCCAATCAACGCTGGTACCCAACCAAGACAGGGTCACACCTGCTGGTAAGGTCACCTGGGGTGGGTCCTGCACACGTGGGGCAGAGGGGACCCTTTTGGCGTGGTGACCCACTCTGCAGCCTCAGGATGCCTGCCGGCCGGCTCAGCCTTCCACTTGCCGTGTCTCTGCCGTCAGCGGGCCAAGCCCAGCCGCAAGACCCGAGCAGCATGTGGTGGCTGCCAGCCTGCAGTCCCACCAAGGCTCTACCGGGGGTTGCAGCAGGGTTGCTCTGATCCTTGCTATGCAGGCTGGTTCTTCACCTGGTGAAGAATAATCAGCCACAAGCAGAACATGTTCCCTTTCCACCAGGCATCAGAGATCTTCTTTCCCAGACTGGTAGGAGTGGGAAGTAATTAAATGTTATTTCTCACTATTTATTGCTTCCCCTGCCTCTGTGAGGAGCTGTCTCCTGGCTCTCGCTCACATGTGAAGCTTGCTGGAAGCATCCCTGGGTTGCCCTTGCTGCTCTTCAGCAAGCTGACTTTCCCAAGGACTCCTTTCTGCACTCCCTGAAGGAAACGAAGAAAGCACTGCCTCCTCCGCCAGCTCATAATCCTTTACTCAAACATACAGATTATTTAAACATAAGCAGGGATTTCATACCAGCTTTTGGAACGCAAGGGACTTGAGAGTATTAAATTCCACCGTTTTATCTTTAGCATGCTCAGTCCTAACGCCCTGCCGCACAGAAACAGAGCGGCAGCGCTGGGCACTGGAGGAGCAATTGCTCTTCCAGCCCAGAGACGGAGCTCCACACCTTCTGCCAGGTGGGAGCCACCTTCCCACCTCCTGGAAGCAAAGCGAGGACCGTCCTGAGGACCCTTTCACTGCTGCAGGGTTAGCGTTAGGGGTTCAGCTTCTGGAGGAAGGCAAGAAGTGCCTTATTCCAGATCACAAGCAACAGGGTACCTCCAGTGCCCAAACCACCTGTGACCACCAAACGCAGCTGAAGAAAGCCAAGCTGCAGCCACATCTGTCAGCAGGCAATAGCGCAGCAACCTGGAGTCTGGATCCCCAGTAAATGAGCTAGTGGGAATGCAAAAAAAAATAAAAGGAAGAGCACTTAAGGTGCTCTTAAAGGTATCCCAAATAATAAGAGCCACAACGGCACATCGGCACCAGGGATGCTGCTGTGCGGGACCCTGTAGCGCCGCAAGGAGGAAAGGAGGCTGCAGGGAGCCGCAGAGACCTGCTGCAGTGGGAGGAAGGTAGGGAAGATGCTGCTGCCAGAGCTTAGCCACCAGCAAACCCCAGTCCTTCCAGTGACCCGCACCAGCACAAGCTCGCTAGCTTCCCATGCTTCCCAGTTCTGGCTGACCGAGCCGGTGCCAGCTGCATCAGGAGGGTGGGACGGGGCGCAGGGACAGTCTAGCAGCGCTGCGAGAGCGGAAGGACCCAGCACCACGGGGTTGTCATCAAAGGCTGCAGCCTGCCTGCGCAGGCAGAGGACTCTGCTCACCTTTTCAATCTGCTGCCCGTTTGGTACGGCCGCACGGGAGGCTTTGGCAATGCCTGAAGCCCTGGGTGGAGACCTGGGGCAGGAACGGGTCTCCCCAGCATCCACACAGCGAGGTGGGATGCTGTGGTGCGCGAAGGAAGGTCGTGGGGTTGAAAGGATGAGGCTGTTCACCAGCCCAGGGTGCACCCCCAGGACTGGCTGACACGTACTGCTCCGAGCACCCGCAGGAGGACCGTTTCTCAGCTGAGGCTCTGCTGGAGCCCCGCTACAGCGGTGCCTTGCCAACACCCCGCCGAGCACAGCCACACTCCAGCACCCATCCTGCCGCTCCATCGCCAGCGGCGCTACCCCGGCGCAGTCAGCCAGAGCAACGGCAGGACAGCAGCAGAGAGAGGAGTCACTCACACGCTTAATCCCAGTGCAAATATCCACGTACTGGGCAAGCACGCTCCTGTGCGCTCTCCGAACCCCTGGGGCAGCAAATGCTCCGCAAGCACACACTCCCCGCCAAGGCTCTCTCACTTTTCTAGCAAGCCCACCTTCTTCCTCAGCTGACTCCATCTTTCCCAGGAGCTTCTGTTCCCCTAAAAGCCCCAACAAGACTGCTTACCTCTTGTCCCAGTCTTGCCCATATAGCTCCAGGAGCATTAACAGCCCCCACTAACACCACAGCCCTCTTCGGACCTTCATTGGTCTACAGCCCCCTGCTCCTCCAGCCATTGCTAGAAAAAAAACCACCCTCCCTTGAACCCTTCCTTTTAAGCCTGTTGTTCTTCAGCAGTTTTTAATTAGGCAGTTGATTACAGCCTGGGTAGGTAACAAGGCACCTCATTAACACCTTCCAGGCAGCAACAGGTTGGGATTTGTTCACCCTCCTGGTTGGGGTGAGAGGGTATTCCCTACCCTCTTTTAAATCTGTCTGTGCCAACACCAGAAGTCTCATCACAGAGGGATGGAAAGGTGCTCTGGTAGCTGCAGGTGGCTCCCAGGCCACCATACATGATGGGGCAAGGAAAAGCATGCTGGGAGGGGTATGGGACATCGTAGAATCACTGGGCTGGAAGGGACCTTTCAGGTCCATCTAGTCCAACCCCCTGCCATGAGCAGGGACATCTTCAACTAGAGCAGGTTGCTCAGAGCCCCGTCCAGCCTGACCTGGGATGTTGCCAGGGATGGGGCATCTCCCACCTCTCTGGCCAACCTGGGCCAGGGATTCAGCGCCCTCCTTGAGAAACATTTCTTCCTTAGATCTAGTCTCAATCTGCCCTTGTTTAGTTTAAAACTGTTACCCCCTTGTCATATCACTACAGGCCCTGCTAACAAGCCTGTCCCCATCTTTCTTATCAGCCCCTCTCAGCCCTGGCAGCTGCAGGAAGGTCTCCCCGGAGCCTTCTCTGCTCCAGGCTGAGCCCCCCCAGCTCTCCCAGCCTGTCCTCCCAGCAGAGCTGTTCCAGCCCTCGGAGCGTTGCTGGGGCCTCCTCTGGCCCCGCTCCAGCAGGTCCGTGTCTCTCCTGTGCCGAGGGCTCCAGAGCTGGACGCAGCCCTGCAGGGGGGTCTCCCCAGAGCGGGGCAGAGGGGCAGAACCCCCTCCCTCGCCCTGCTGGCCACGCGGCTTTGGGGGCAGCCCAGGACATGGTTGGCCTTTGGGCTGCGAGCACACATTGCCGGCTCATGTCCAGCTTTCCATCCCGCAGGACACCCAGGTCCTTCTCCATGGGGCTGCTCTCCATCCCTTCATCCCCCAGCCTGTGCTGATACTGGGGGTTGCCCAACCCTGGGGCAGGACCCTGCACTTGGCCTTGTTGAACCTCAGGAGGTTCACCTCAGGAGGCCCATTCCTCGAGCCTGTCCAGATCCCTCTGGATGGCATCCTGACCCTCAGGGGTGTCAACCGCATCACTCAGCTTGGTGTCATCTGCAAACTTGCTGAGGGTGCCCTCGATCCCACTGCCTGTGTCACTGATGAAGATACTAAACAGTGCTGGTCCCAGTGTGGACCCCTGAGGGACAGCACTCATCACGGAGTGCTCTGCTCCCCAAAACGGGGATGCCACCCGGTGCCCTGCAGGCTGGTGTCCTGGTGCACTGAGATCACTCCACGTGCTGCAGCACTGGGGACCGGCACCGTCAGCCCCAGGGCTGCAACAGCGTGGGGAGCAACGCGTGGCTCCCCAAAACACCCTGTGCCCCTGCGTGCCCTTGTCTCCATGTGCCGGGGAGCCGGCGCAGCAGCACATGTGCGCGCCTGGGAGCCAAAATAATGAAGCTGTGTGGGAGGGAGGATGGCTCTGACTCACCCACTGCTCCGAAATACCCTTTCCTCCGGAGGAATTGGCTTTTTCCTCTGCTCCTTGCTTTAACGGGGGCTTTGAAGGTGTCTCCCCCCACCCCAAAGCTGCAGCGCCTTGCTGGTGGTGTCGCAGGTGGTAAGAGCCTGCGTGCCCCATGGTGAGCCGCAAATGTATAGCGAAAAGAAAAGAGGAGCGTCGGGGCATCCCAGCACGCTGCTCGGCTGCCGGGCTGCTGCGCTGGGGGTGCTTTGGCAATGTTTGGGGTTTTCTCCCCAAAATACCACTTTTCTCCAAATGCCTCTAGTGACTCGGCCAAGGTCTTGGTGATGCAGCCAGACAGGGCTTAGGTGCACCCCTGGACATTTCTGTTTCTCCTCTCAGACCCCCCTTACCCCGCTCTCTGTGAAATAATAGTAATGAAAAATTAACATGACAGTAGGAAAATGTAAGACCTTGCATCCTTGCCAGGGGATTACGTGCATCCCCAGCCAGAGGAAACACGCGACCCGATACACTCACGTACGCCCTCGAGCGTGGCTGTGCTGGTCGGTTATAATTACACATGGGTCAGTACACCGGTCCTGATGCGGAGTAGGCAGAGGTGGCTTCAGTACGTGGCTTCAGCCAGGCGAGTGTGGTAGGGAAGTGCGAGACCCTTGGGAGGGGGCTAGACAGCGGCAGCAAAGCGAAAAACTTCCGAGACGGTGGGAAATAAGAGAGTGAAGGAGAGCCTCCGTCGCGCCGAGAGTTTCCAGCCGGGACAGAGCATCTCGGCGCTGGATGGTGGGGTGACTGGGGCATCGCACAGAAGGTTCGATGGCCCAAACATCCTCGCCGGCGATTGCTGCTGCGCGCCGGCGGGCGCTCAGCTGCCCTCCTCCCTGCACGCCGCCGCTTGCACACGCGGGCTGGCCGTGCCGGGGTGCGTGCCCGCTCCCCGAGCATGGGGGTCTCACAAGGCCACCCACTCCATCCCACGGGCAGGGCGGATGTCCCTCTGCAGCCTGGCACAGCAGGCGTGAAGCGAAATAGCCACCTTGCCTTCCGTGGTCATCGTTCAGCTTGTCCCGCAGCTGCTCGGCTCGAGCACCAACCGCTTCGTTCCCCGTGAACCTCCTGCGTGTTCTTTATAGAGGGGTCTTCATATAATTGGGCATGAGAACACCTAGTAAAAGGTCGTCTCGTATGTGCTGTCAGTTCTTTCTTAGGTCTCTTTCCTCCTTCGATTCTACCCAATTAGCCTGTCAGAGAGAAGCTGTATTTCTCCTTCTAAAAGAGGGATAGCATTTATTGTTGACTCCGTACTTGCCACCTCTATTTTCTGTGTTGTTTTGGGGTTTTTCCCCCCCCCGGCTTCAATGGCTGGGTATCACGATTGCTCAGCTTGTTTACTGATCTCTGACTCTGCAAGTTGACACTGAGCTCAAAGAAACCACCCTGCAGCACCTCTCTCCATCCATTGCTGCGTGCTAACTTTGCTGCTCTCACTTTTGGCACCACAGTACAACAGCAATCCCAGAATATGGTCATTTTCACACAACTTCAAACCGAGCATCTTTATTAGCAGGTGCTAAATTGCTGCTCCAGCTGCTGAATGGTAACAATTAACTCAATTAACATCTAAACAGATGTAATTTTTGAGGAAACGAACAACATTAATAACCACCAAAAGGGGAAAAAGGCTGCAGTTACAAATGTGGAAAAAATCATGCACAGCTACAGACAGGCGTGTGCTGTTTCCAGTGTCCCCTGGAGAGCTGTTCGAGCACGGCCCTTTCTCCGAGCCTCGGCAGTACGTGCGGCTCACAATATGCACCGTACTTGCTGAGGCCGTATCTGCATCGGATGCCGCACAGCTTGTCCCTGCAAAAAGCTTGAAGAGGCGTGGGCTCCGTCCATCCTTCAGAGGCCCCACGCGTGTTGCAAACGCAGAGGGATGAGCCCCTTCCAGTAAAAGCAGAAGTCTGCCAAAAGAGCTCGCCGAACCACGTTGCAAACAGTATGCTTGGAGAAATACAGATAGCTGACAAATAATATTTTCTTGCATCTCCCCGCTCCCCGGCGGTCGGTAGGATATGATGAGGAGATGCTGGGCATGCAGATATGTCGCTTGATGTGTTGAAACCCGGGCAATCTGTTACTGAACAGTCACATTCTGCGGTTTATAACCCAAACTTCCCCACGGGCTCCAGCCTTTCGGTGCCTGCTCCATCTGGCAGACCTGGAGGTAACCTTCTGAGCCCTAAAACGACATGGATACAGAACGACCACCTAAACTCATCAGTGCACCAGCTTAATCTTTGTGGAGTCACAACCTCTCCTACAGAAAAGGCGTTCATTAAAGAAATCAGACAAAAGCTGCAAAGGCAAAAAAACCCCAAACCCAGTCTTCTGCATTGCTCCAGCTCCAGCTTGGTGACCTTAGTTTACCAGGAGTGACCTCCTGTCCAAGCTCTGTGGAGCACACAGAGACATATCATGGCAGAAGAACAACGCTGCAAACAGTGCAACTTAAAAATACGTTACTGCACCAGCGGAAACATTGGTGAAAAATGTAATTTCCAGCCTGAGGTGTGGCTGTGACCTTGCCCGTGCCCTTCCAGATCTCGGGTCTTGTGAATGTTTGTGGGACAAGACTTCACTGCCCCAAACATTCACGCACAGGAAGCGTCGTTGCTTTCAATACGCCCTTATTTTTCTGTCCACAGAAAGCTCAAGTCTTCAAACTTCCATCCCGGTGTATTCTGGTTATCACAAAGCAGCTTCCATCGAGGAGAGCTCGTCTCATGGCCCCTGTGAGCTCGGGAGGCTCAGCAGACAGCGCAGTGCCGGGGCCCAGGCAGCTTGCCTGTGTTGTCCCCAGTGTTGGATGGCATCTCCCCAGCAGGGCCATGGAGGCACCCGGTCTCCTGGGCTGGGGGCAAGGCAGGAAGAGATGCCTTGGGTGCAGTGTCAGGACACTAGTGGCCTTCTTTGGAGGAGATGGGTAGGGAGGCTCTCTGGTAGCTCCAGTTTGGTCACCAGCCCTAAAAGATCACCCCTATGGCCAGCTCCCCTTGTTGCAGCCGTCCATGGACCCCTTCTCCCCAGCTAGATCTTTGCCTGCAAGCTGCGCTCCCTGCAAGCAAGGGGCAGGACCCCTTCCCTCGGGTCCTCAGCACCTGGGAGCCGGGCAGCAAGCCAGTGGGGGCACTAGCCAGAGCTGGGCGATAAAAGGTCCCAAAATGCCCAAGTGAACCAAGGACCAGGACGACCAGCTGCTGGAGATGCCCAGGGAAGGAAACACTGGCTGCTGTGCAGGAAAAGGAGCCAGGGATGCTCCCGGCTGTGGGGTGCACCGCAGCCCTGGGCTCCCATGGCACCTCCAAAAGCGCTGCCGAAAGGGAGCATGCCCAGCCCTGCCAGACCCCGTGAGGCTCTCCGTTAGGTTTAACGTTCAGATTAAATTTTAAAGAGCGTTTAGTTGGCAGTAGCTCTGCTATCGCCGTTATTCGCCCTGCATTCCACTGCGTTTGCTCGGAGGTCCCAGGTAGGTGGGTTTCCCCGGGCAGGGGGGAGCACGTTTGCTCCTGCTCGCAGTCTTCAGCCACGAGGAGCAACAGAAGTGGATGGGTCTCCCCTTCAACCTGAATCCTTCCTCTCGGTGACTAGAGAAGTTCTGGGTTGAATCGGGAGGGATTTGGCTTGATTTTGTGGGGGTTTTTTAAAGATTGATTGTTTATGTACGGCCATCCTCATTCCAGATGTTGACATGGAGGAAGTAAAAAAATCTGAATTTATGTTTTGCTCAGGATCCTGGTGTTTCCCACATTCATTTTCATTGCATTCAGGAGGAAAATAAAATATTTCAGAGATCCCCTACAAAATGCTCTCTGCCGGGACAAGCAAGAACTTTCCCTTTTGTTTCAGCCAACTCTTAAAATTTTGTAATTACCATTTAGGTCAGGGGTTTCTAAAGAAAGTAAAACTCCAGCTCCCTTGAAAGGAAAGACCGTGGCGTTTCGCTCTGCTAGCAGTGGCATGGTTTGCCAACAGTTTTCTCAAAACAGGGTTTTGTCCTGTTAATACCTCACCACGAAAAGGCTCTGCTTTGACTAAATAGCACCTTTCAAGGGGAAGTGTCTTCGCTGAAAAAGTTTGGGGCTAATTATATACAAAAGAGCCGGATGGGTTTTCGCCCTCCGGCGAGTTTATCCCTCTCTTTATTTCAGTGTAAATACAATCTCTGGAGCGACGCACTCGGTCACGTAGCCTGCGTCACGGCTGGTTGTTGACAATGCTTACCCACTGCTCGCTGCCGTCCTCTCTTTTAATTTTTAATTGGCTGAAATTAAGAGGCCGACTGGAAACAAAGCAAACTTGGGGTTAGAAACGCTCACTGCACGGGGTTTGGTGAGGCAGCTGCTTAGCCCAGGAGCTGTTCTGGAAGAGGCAGCTAAAAGAGATTCAGGACCTCTCCCGATGCAAATAGGAACATCGGTCTCCATTTGATCTTTATTTAGTCTCCCATTCAGCTTAAGTGTTATGGACTGGCCTAGACTGGCTATTTGCAAAATACACACGGAGGCTGCGCTCCTGCAACAGCATCTCAGTGTTAAGGGATGCTCTTCTGCTTTTCAGACAACAGGCAGCAAAAACATCTCTTGGTGCCTGTTCTCCAGGTATTTTTGCTTTTGTCCCCACTGGCAGTGGGCCAGCCATTTGGGTGGTGATAACTGTGCCATTATTTATCACCAGTCAATAACTGGTAGGGGTTTATCCGGCCACAGGAAGATGATAATTTCCTTCTGGATGAGAAGATGGAGACTTATAGCATCTTAATGCCACTCCAGGATCACCGTTTTGATGGGCTGGTTATATTCCCCTGGAAATCAGGGTTGCCACCAAGGCTTCCCAGGGCAGGCAGCAGCCTTCCCCAGCATTGCCCAATTCCCATCCCATTGGCGTGTTTACTAACTGCAAAGTCATTGCAAGGTAAGAAATGCTGCTTGGTGGGGAGAGGGGGTTATGAAAAAAACAGACAGCTCTTCTCCTATCCCCTGGAGACGTGTTTTGAGAGGACAGAAAGGCACTTGGGTTTTGGTTTTCTATGAGGACAGAAACAGAAGCAGTGCTTCAGGGGGTCTCCCCGTTGGTCCCACGGGTGGGAGGTGCAGCAGCATCGCCAGCACAGGCTTTGTCCGGCCACGGTGCAGGAGTTCATTACCGTGGTGTCCCAGCCTTGGTCAGCCTGCTGGGAAAAAAAAAAAAAAAAAATTAAAATCAGCAGGGCAGTCGTTTTGGCTGGGTAATACAACCCGGACTGAGGGCATGGTGGGGCGTGAGCGCCGAAGGAGGCTCCGTTTCAGCTCCCCACGCCCGCGGAGGGGCTGCGCCAGCTGTGCCCCATCCCCTCCCTCCTGCGGGCACCGGGGTGCTCCGTGAGCCAGGGACCACAGCCTCCTGCGACAGGGGTGGCAGTGCCTGGCTCCCACCCTCCAAGCTGCTTTGAGCCCGATGGAGTCACCCCGCTGCCTGCAGGTATTGCGGCTCACCGGCCCGGGAACACCCAGGTTCCTGCCCATGCCCCCAGCAACCCCCTTGATGGAGGAACCGAGGGGTCCTGAGGAGCTGCTGCCCTCCAGACCTGTCCCCTCGAGCCCCGGTAGGGCTGCCCGAGGGTGCGGGGGCAGGAGCCCATCACACCCGCTCCTCCAGCGGGATGCTCCGGGCGCTTCGGTGTCCCGCAGCGCGGCTCTGCGCCTCCTTGCGCGCCTCATGTCCCGGAGGGGCTTGCGGGGACGGTGGGGAGCTGGGATGCACAAAGCCATCTGCAACAATTCTGCTCATGCTTTTGGGGCCGTTGGTCCCATGAAAGGGCCTTTCAAGTAGGGCAGGGTCTGGGCAATCTCCCCTGCGTTTGTAGGCTTGAAGTGCGTGCCTGTTCTCTAATGAGGTTTATTCATGTCAATGTTTCTCGTTATTATGTGCAGTATCTGGATAAAATAACCCTGTCCCCCAGCAGGGAGTCTCCAGCACAGTGGTCTACACAAATACAATAACAAAACTCAGTTGCTTTTTCAAGCAATAATGGAAGTCATTCAGGATATGAGCCAATTCCCATCTCTTTTAGCATCCACTCGGTCTCTACTCCAAAGCTTTTTGGAAACCCTTAACTGGTAGCTTTGAAGCGTTTGGAAAAAAATTGGTTTCCCCTCTCCATTGATGTACTGTCTCCTTTTTCTGCCAAAACCCACACTTTTTTTGCCAAAATAAAAACCCACTAGTGTATGAAAGCAGAGCTCGTCCTCCAGGGAGGGGAGAGCTAGCAAGTAAGAGCTGATAGAAATAGAAAAGCTTCCAGGAAATAATATCTCCAGTGCTGTTTTATCTGCTTCATCATACTGCAGTCAGAAGAGATTTTACCAAGGTCCATATGAGCCCAATTAAAGCTTTCTAATTTTCACAGATCTCTCCAGAAAATACATTACAAACGAAGGTCACGAAGACCTCGTGGAGACTGTGTTGCTCTTGACAGTTTCTGCAACCCTTCTCTCGTGACTGGGATGAGTCTGGCTGTAATTTACTACGCCACGTTGTGTGGCCTACGCCAAGTCCCACATTGTCCTCAGGAGCACAAGAGGTGGCCATCAGACAACTGTACCTCTGCAAGAAATTCGTCAGCCATTTGTAGTTTGTTAGGAAGGGACAACGGACCTTGCTGGTGAGGTCTGCAGGAAAGAGATGGCAGAATCGTCCTGGTTTGGATGGAATTTGTAGCTAAGGAATCAAACACACTAGGAGCGTCCAGCTCTCCAAAGCCCACCAAGGGTCACTCAATGTGCAGCACTACAGGAGATGTTTTGACCAAGGGGGCAGAAAGGCCCCCAAAAGACAACCCCAGACATGGAAGCCAGGGCAGGGCCACCTCCCCGGTGACTCGAGGACTCCACACAACCACAGTCCCAGTTTCCCACGGTTTTGCTGAAATGCCTCTCATCCCACCACATTTGAGATCTCTGGATAAGACAAACAGGCAGGGCACGTCTTCCAAGACAGATGTTCAGGAGGTGTTTGTGATCGGCTCCTCCCCAGTGGTATCTTCCAGATGCAAACCCAGGGAGGGTTTTGCCTCTGAGTGCACATTGCAAGAAGGGCTGGTAAAAAAACCCAAAACAACCCCAACCCACCTTACTTGCATTCAAAAAACATGTGGATGTGGCACTTTGGGACATGGTTTAGAGGGCATGGCGGTGTTGGGTTGACGGTTGGACTCAATGATCTTAAAGGTCTTTTCCAACCTTAATGATTCTGTGATTCTGTGATACTTTTAGCCAGGAGCTTGCAGAGGGTACAGAGGTGTCTTTGTGAGAGTGGGAGCGGAGCCGGGGGGCACTCGCTGCCGAGCGCTGCCCTCCTGCCCTACCACGGGCACGCAGCGGGGTGACACCAGCATGGGGCAGTGCAGCCTGGGGACATTCCTGTTGGACCAGCAAGTGATCCACGTCGCCGAGTCCCCCGACGCCAGACCAGCATCTCCTGAGCTCAGGAAGTCTCAAGGTCTCAGCCTTGGTTTTCAATTAATCTTTCCCACAGGGAAAACCACAGGCTTCAAGCTTCTCCCTGAGCAGGGACCGAGCAAAACCTGACGTGTCTGACTTGCAAACGACGCTGGCTTGATTTTGCAAGGTGCCGAGCGTGCAGCCCATGCCTGGAGCTCGGCAGGGCTGCCCCCCCGGGGGGATGCACCCCCCGGCCCTGCAGGCGCGTTGGGCTCGCGCGCTGGAAGATGCTCTTCGGGGAGATCGGCAGCAGGTCGGGCTGCCAGAGTCCCGCTAGGACACGTGTGTTCCTTTATGGGTCCAAAGGGAACATTTCTCATTATCTCTCCTTGCAATTTAATTAATCTGCGTTCAGTAATGAACCTTGAAATTTCAATTAAAAACATCATTACTAATCAGGACAGGATTCAAAACAGTCAAGGGGCTCTCGATAGCTTTACAGTGGCAGGAAATCTGGGTTCAGGCTAGGATCTGTGTGCACTGATCTCTTTATTTTGGACACAGATCCACTGCGTCTTATGCTCCTGTGTGTCTCTCCCCCGTCCTGGCAAACCCAGGCACGGGAGATATGGCTTGAATTTCCTTCAGGCTTCTGCTTGCTACAGAAAAACACAAAGCCTCCAAAATAAACCTGAAAAAGGGGAAGTCACCAAGAAAAAAAAAAAAATCACCAAAAAAATATCAAGTGCTGCCGCCCGCCGGCATTACTCCTGGGACAGCCCCCGCCAGCAGTGGTGCGCTCGCCTGCGCGTCGTCCGGAGATTAAAATCTTGTGAAGGCAGATCTGCGTATCCTCAGCCTCGGCATCGCTGCGCTGCTGTAAATCAGAGAAGCCGCTGTAAATCAGAGAAGCCGCAGGATACAAGTTCTGCCCCGGTAATGTCAGTATAACCTGACCCAAACAGAATCACAGAATCACAGAATCACTAGGTTGGAAAGGACTCTCAAGATCATCAAGTCCAACCATCAATCCAGTGCCACCATGACCCCTAAACCATGTCCCGAAGTGCCACATCCACACGCTTCTTTGAACACTTCCAGAGATGGCGACTCCACCACCTCCCTGGGCAGCCTGTTCCAATGCTTGACCACTCTCTCGGTGAAGAAATTTATCCTAATATCCAATCTAAACGTCCCCTCGTACAACTTGAGGCCATTTCCTCTTGTCCTATCACTAGTTAGTTGGGAGAAGAGACCAACACCCTCGTCGCCACAACCCCCTTTCAGGTAGTTGTAGAGAGAGATAAGGTCTCCCCTCAGCCTCCTCTTCTCCAGACTAAACAACCCCAGTTCCCTCAGCCGCTCCTCATCAGACTTGTGCTCCAGACCCCTCACCAGCTTCGTTGCCCTTCTCTGGACACACTCCAGTACCTCAGCATCCTTCTTGTAGTGAGGGGCCCAAACCTGAAGACAGTATTCAAGGTGCGGCCTCACCAGTGCCGAGTACAGGGGCACGATCACTTCCCTACTCCTGCTGGCCACACTATTCCTGATACAGGCCAGGACGCTGTTGGCCTTCTTGGCCACCTGGGCACACTGCCGGCTCATGTTCAGCCGGCTGTCAACCAGCACCCCCAGGTCCCTTTCTGCCGGGCTGCTCTCCAGCCGCTCCTCCCCAAGCCTGTAGCATTGCATGGGGTTGTTGTGGCCGAAGTGCAGGACCCTGCACTTGGCCTTATTAAACCTCACACAGTTGACCTCTGCCCATCGATCCAGCCTGTCCAGATCCCTCTGCAGAGCCCTCCTACCCTCCAGCAGACCAACACCTCCACTCAACTTGGTGTCATCTGCAAACTTACTGAGGGAGCATTTGATTCCCTCATCTAGATCATCTATAAAGATATTGAACAAGACTGGCCCCAGAACCGAGCCCTGGGGAACACCGCTTGTGACCGGCCGCCAGCCGGATTTAATGCCGTTCACCACAACTCTCTGGGCTCGGCCATCCAGCCAGTTCCTCAGCCAGCAAAGAGTAAACCTGTCTAAGCCATGAGCTGCCAGTTTCTCCAGGAGAATGCTGTGGGAGATGCTGTCAAAGGCTTTACTAAAGTCCAGGTAGACAACATCCACAGCCTTTCCCTCATGCAGTAGGCGGGTCACCTGGTCATAGAAGGAGATCAGGTTGGTCAAGCAGGACCTGCCTTTCATGAACCCATGCTGGCTGGGCCTCATCCCTTGGTTGTCCTGCAGGTGCCCTGTGAGCACTCTCAAGACCAACCGCTCCATAATCTTCGCCGGTGCAGAGGTCAGGCTGACAGGCCTGTAGTTCCCAGGATACTAGGAACGAGGCATCCCTGCCCATGCCCAGAAAAGAGCTGCCTCCGGTGGGGCGGGATGAGGCTGATGGTGCCCCGCTGCTGGTCCCAACACCACGAGGCCATAGAAAATGACTGTACCTCCAACCCCAGTGCTTAAAAGTCGCTTCCATGACTGTGCGTCCCCAGCCACGGAGCTAACAAAGCCCCTCCGCTGGCTACAGCGTGCCAAGTAAAAATTGCTTTAGGGTCAGAAACCTGAGGAAGACTGAAAAAATAGCAAAGGTAAGCAAGGTCGGAAGGGACAAAAGAGAAACCAACACTGTCTATATACCCCAAGTTGCCCATGTCCTTTAAAAAATAAAAGAAAGCATAATAACTATATTCATTGGACAAAAGTTAAAATTGAGATTTTTGTCATTTCTGAGGAAAGTTGTAGCTCTAGAAAGGTTTTAGGTGGATCAGAAAAGCTCAGTGGGCAGGGGACACAGAATGCCAAATGGCCTGGCAGCACAACCTTCAAAGAGAAAGACAGAGGAAGGCAAAGTCATATTTTTTTTATCTGATCCCACAACATTTGGACTGTCGTTTTCAAACCTGGGCATCCAGAAATGTTATTTTTTCATTACTGAACAATGCAACATGCCTTTGTTATTTATATAAACTACAAGCGGTGGTTTTCAGAGCGGTCAGCATTGCCGTGGAGCTACGCTGGGAAGGTCTCTGGAGCATTGCATGCACATTATTTCCCAGATACACGATTGTGTGCTGATTGTAGCCTTTTGCAAAATGCCCGGCAGATTGAATTATCCAACCCAGGACGTATCTGTGTAATGGTGCTTATTTTGTTTCCAGAGCTGCACCAGACCCAAGCCCTTTTTGACCGCTAAACTCCCCTACGGGCCCGTGGGATTAGCTAGGAATGGAGCTGAGAGCTCCCGCAGACACACTGGAGATGCTCTGGCTGCCCAGAGGATGCTTGGGGTCCCCAGTTTGTGGAGCCGAGCCGCCCCAATGCAGGACAAGCCGCAGCTCCAGGCTACGTCTGCATCTTCATCAAACCACAAAACCTCTCCTTTCCTGGGCAAAAGTACTGGGGTGAGGAGCATTGCTGGTCCATGCATCCTCCAGGAAACTCTCGCACCCGTCCCTTGGAGCCAGAGACCACCCTGCGCTCCCACCACACAGCAGAGGACACCTTCCCAGGCGGGCATCCGAGCGTCTCCTCTCCCTTTCCCGTTTCTGTGTCCTGGATTTCTGCACTGAACTGGCCGCTCAAAAGCAACAGGCACAAATTCTTCCCTGAGGTGCCTTCGCAAATAGTTTTGACCTGTGGACATGGCGAGAAGATTGAAGTTTGAGTACAGCTCCGTAAAGCGCAGGTAAAAGCCCCGTCGTCCCAGCTGCCTCCCCAAGGAGGATGCGAGCGAAAAAGGGTAAATGGCCACTCTGGGGAAAAAAAAACCCAACTCTCTTTTCATGTGCTGTTTCTAAAGCCTGGCTAGTCTATGGCTTGGATAATTAGATTTCAGCCGCAGAGGCAAAAAACGCAGACTAAATTATTAATCACAGACTGTTTGCCCAGCATCAAGTGAGAAAGAAGTGAGCATTCAAAAAGCCAGAGCTCGACAGCGTTTCCGCTGCCGTACAAAAAGACGAGGCGCAAGCACCAGTACCTGCAGCGCAAGGACGTTCTCCCCGTTGTCTGCCCTGCAGCCCCGCTCCCCCGCTTGAGATGGGGATGGCGAGACGCCTCCGTCGCGTACGGCGCATCGCACGCGCTGGGACGACCAGCGCCGTCGTGCCGCGGCCGTGCAGGGAGAGCTGGGCTCTCTCGCTGGCAGCGGGCGCTTCCCGAGCATCTCCCCAAAAAGCTACTGTGCTGTTAGTTACCGTCGTGCTTGCCCGCAAAATGACCGTCCTTCCTCTAAGCTTGGCTGGGCTTGCAGCTCAGAGATGTTCCCTGGCAAGGAACGCCGGGGTAATTTTCTGTGGGGCCCACACCCAGGATTATGGCTTTGAAAAAGGAGGAAACATGGGAGCTTGGCTCAAAGGAACACAATAATTACCTGAGCAGAAAAAAAAAAAAAAAAAGAGCCTTTTCTTTCCTGGTTGAAAGCATCTGATAAAAGCCTGGGACCAGCGGTATTTATATTAGCAGATTTTACATCCTCCTGGTGTGTACTTGGACTGGGAGATATAAATCAAAGCAGGGGTTCATTCCAAGAACAGTTTATTTTTATCTGAGAAGTATGTGCTGGTGAACCAGATATTGGTATGTTGATTCTGTTGGTTCGGTGTGATTTATAATAGTTTCTATCGTATTATACCGTGTTTCACTCTGGAGTACTTAATTTATCAAAGTCGTGGGTTTAGGTTTTTTGTTTTGTTTCGTTTAAAGTATGTTTTCTTATGGCTGGTTTTAGGTTTTAGTGGTCGGCTGCAGCGTTGTAGCACTTCAATGCAAAGGAAGAATGGAAAACCATGAAAACAGATTCTAAACGGCTTTGCAATCAAACGTATCCCTCCCTAAATTGACCTGTGTGAGGTGGACCGTAAAGCAGCACAGAGAGCTTCTCAATATACCGCTGCCCTTCAACCACGGCGAGTCCTCGCCTGAGTTTGGGGACCAGCCTGCGTCCCCAGAAGGTCCAGCATCCCTTCGGAGCGCATGGTACCCGCTGTGGGTCTCCCATGCCAGCCACCGACCGAGTCCTATGCCAGAGGAACTAACTCAGGGGGGTGGTCTCTGTTCCTCTGCTCCCCTCTCTCTTTTTGCCAGCAAACATGATAAGCACCATCGTCAGGAAAGGAAAAGGCCGGGGGGGGCGGGGGGAAGGCAGAAAAAGGCTGTATTCACCCAGATTTGCTCAGCGTCCCCTTGGCTCTCCCAAGGGAGCGGCGTGTTCCCTGCAGGTTATGACTGGAGTCCTTGGAAATCTTTGCAGGGGTTGGGATTCCAGCAATTCCGCAAGGACGCCCGCTGTCACGGCTTTGCTGGTGGGGAGGGTCCGTGCTTTGGCCACGGCAAGGAGATTGTCCCCTGCGCTGGGCTGTTCATCAGGGCAACGCCTGCGGCTGGTAATTAAAGCGGGGGGCGAGGGGGGGGGTGGAAAAAAAAGGAAAAATCACCTTCTTCAAGATTTATGAGCATATAAACTCGGGAGCTGAGATGTTCCTATCACCACCTATGAGGCCCAAGGGACAGCTCTGACTTAATGCAGAGTCGGACGTTTCTCTCGGTTATGAATTCAGAAGGTGATCTGGGGAGCTCGAAGCGGAGACGTACGAGTGCTGGAAGAGGAGCAAGCAGGAGCCTCGGCGCTGCCGACCTCGGTCCCAGTGCCTTATTTCTACAGCAGCACCCAAATCCCAGCCGGGCTCAGGCCAGCGAGAGGTTTTAGGAAGGGGCAGGTGGGCAGCAAGGTCTGAAGCCCACCTCCCCCGAGGCACCCGGTCGCCTATCGCAGCAGCAGCCGGACTGGAGAGATGCCTGCCCCACCGGAGAGGGGTCTGCTGCCTTGGCGGGCGATGGAGCGGGGTTTGGCCACCTCTCAGGAAAGCCATGGGGACGTTACATCCTCCCCGCTCCCCCTTTAATTCCAGCAGACCATGGTGAAAGCATCCATGAGGGAGGCCAGAAGGATCGTGGCCCTGCTCTAACGAACAGCTCATTACCCAAGGGGAGCAAGGAAAAGCACCCCAGTGCCACGGCCAGGAGGACTCCACACCAAGGAGAGGGAGGCACCCCAGACCCTATTATACCTTAATAAAAAAGAAAGGTAAAATAAATGTGTGTCCAGGGAAGAAGAAAAAAAAAAAAAAGGCAGTACCAAGAAGTCTTCAGGAGGAAGTTTTGAAAACAGAAGATGAAAACGCGCAACCTGAAGACTTCGCATCCATTTTGGAGCAGGACGGCGTGATCTGGAGCAGAAGTTTTTGTAAGCTGCTGCAGACTTCCCGTAAGAGGTGGGGAAAGCAAGGAGAGCCTTACCATTTCGGGTTTCTAACCCTCCATGGGAAACCTGTCCGCCCCTCAGAGTGATCCCCAACTTCACTTATGAAACAGCCGCATACATTCCAGTTAAGGTAATCTCCTGCCTTAATAATTCATGGCCTGCTTTCAAGAGAGCTTGAAGCTCAGAGGAAATCTGAAAGCTGCTATATACGTTTCGATCAGCGGCACTGATTTTATAAAAAATAAAAATAAAAATTAGTGAAAGCATTTTTATTAAGCTACGGGGTCAAGTAATAGCTCCTTCCAAGCTACAGAAGTCACGTCTGGCTTATTTACACTTTTTTCTTCCCTTAAGTCACATAATAATAAAAGCATTATCCTGAAAACAAGAGAAAGATCTTAAGATAAAAGGAGTGCTACATGACAAATACACCTTTAACAGCCTGGCGAACCAGAGCGCCTCACAAAAAGGTTGTTCTCAAGGAATTGTCCTTCAAGGGAAACGTCTCCATAGATGGTTTGCATGCCTGCTTCCATATTGCCCATCATTATTACCATCATTATATTCTTTAATTGTCCTAATTGCATTAGTGCCAGTGGATATTGTTCCCGCGGGGGCCTTGGATCTGCCGCGACTTTGCAGACTAACCTGGCATGTCAGGGGGGAAGCGAGGAGGTAAGGGGAGGTCTGGGAGGACAGGATGACTTGGCCAGCACCGGCCAGGGATGACCCAGTCTGCCGTGTCCCCTGGTCTGCGGGCCAGGCAGTCTGCAGGGTCACAGAGACGCTGCTCCCCCAGGTCCACCTGAATGTCCAGGTCTGACCCCTCCACTGGCGGACGCAGATCCGAGCTCCTCAGCGGGCAACCGAACACCACTGGCCTGGCATGGCATCACCCTCCAGCCCGCCCGCCTTGCCGTGTCCAGGGGCGTCCTGTGGCACAGCCCTGGTCCTCCCCAGGCCCTTGGGCTTGTGAGAAGGTGGTGATGCTCTCAGGCACGTCAGCGTGCATCTTAGGGTTGGGGGCCGGCTGGCATCGGCCACTCCGGAGCTAAACCCACCTTTGCCTACCCATCCTTCCTCTCAAGCCTGTTCAGCAGGGTCCCTTCTGCCAACCACAGCATCCTCAGGCTCTGCTGGAGCCTCCGCTGGAGCCTCCGCACGTGGGTGTTTGCTCCGGGCAGTGTCACTCGCTGCCCGTGCGCTCGCACAGTCGCACACCCAACTTTCTGGCCACGGGACGGGCTGCTCCCCGGGTACCGCTTGCCGCTGCTGAGGACAGGAGACGTGCGTGCCCTGGAGTCTGTGGCCACAGGCAGGCTTTCTCGTGGTGTTTAGTGTCTGGAGACCTGTATGGGCATGGGTTGCCTTTGAAGCTCTAGTTCCTACCTCCAAGCACAAAGCCCTGCTTTACTGAGCCAAGCGGAAGCAGTGCGGTTAATAAGACAAAAAAACAAAAGTACCTCCAGTTGTAACCTATCTCCTGCTTCCTGGCAGAAAAGATGCCTTTCATAAAAGGGCTGAGGGTGAGATGCTCACCTAATTACAGCCCATTGTGCTGTTCAAATGAAACAAGGCCTGAAACATGTAACGAGGTAGCTATAAAATGGCAGAGCTCGTGAAGGTCCAGGGAGCTACTCTGATCTACACCAGCTCGAGGGCTGACCCTTTACGTTTCAAAGACTCATCCTTTGCTGTAAAAGGAGTCTCCTTAACCATGCACGATCCTGGGAGTCAAGCAGCCAAAGCACACACGCAAGCCAGCACACGAAGGGCCAGCGCAAAACCTGCAATACCATCGCGTGTCCTTGTTTGGTTGCGTCTGTGACCACTCATTTGCAGCCTGGCTAGGAGAAGCAGAGACACTGTCAATGTAAATTAGCACTGTGCTCCACCTGAGTGGGTGCGTCTGCACTCAAGGTCACTCTGAGCAGCACCGTCTCCTTCAGAGATGTGTCCAAGGAAGCCTTGCCCGAGATGCCTACTAGCCGACGGCTATTATTAACCTGCGCTGGCCCAGAGGTTATACCAAAAGTCAAATCCCTTTCAAAAACTCATGTCTTTAATACATATTTGCTTCAAAACATGGGGATTCTCCATTTTCATATACTCCGCAAAGCCCGTTTTGGATGTTGGCATCACTGTCTGCTTGGCACTGGGTTGCTCAAGCTGGTTGGGTGAAAAAGCATTTATGTGATTAGTTTGTGATTTACCTTCTTGAAGTGTCATCAGGTGTCACTTCTTCTCCCTTATCCACCCACATGAATGGATGTCTCCCCTTCCTTGTTAAGGATACACCTCTACAGACGAGAAGGTGGTGTTTTTTTCTCCTCTTAGCTGAGAAACTCCTCTTTTAGTGTTCTCACTACACCCACCCCTTTTCTTTCTACACACCTTCTCCATTTTACAAGGAGTTCTGGCTTTCAGCAATGTTTTGTAGTCCTTTATGAGTCTTGGCTGATTTAACACAATTCACAGAGATGACTGAGGGGTGGAGGCAAACATCTGACTGGGAGAAGAAAAAGCCCTATAAAAGAGCTTCTAGATGTTTCAGAAGCTGGTCTGAATACGCTGAAGATACAGACATGGTCTAACATACCACTGGGGCTCTGGGATCCATCTTCCAGGAATCAGAAGGATCCCAGATGACTATATACCATTCAAAAGGACTTAGGTTATGAGGTGCGTACAGCCTACAACTGTTGCAGCCATCGGAGCGGCACAGGCAAGACCTGTACCGCCAGCCTTTGAAGTTCATCGTTGCTCCTCCGATATTCTCGCAGGAGGTTTTCCCCATCAAGATCCGTCTCCAAGAGTCCCTGCCTGAGGACAAATACCGTGCACCTACAAATATCCAAAGCTCCCAGTCTCCAAGACCGTGATTATCATCTTCTAGCCCATGATTTCCAAGTCAACGAGGGATTTGCTGAAGTACTGCCTTGTGGCACCTGGATAATAGTGGCTAATTACACCAAAAGGCTCAACAAACCTCACGGTGTGGATCTGACTCCCTGTCACATCCACAGCCATTTTACTTTTATTTCAGACAGTATAGAATAATCCTGCAGTCAATTACTCCCACTTTCGGCCTTTGTGCACTGGCAGGTATTTCAGACAGTATGAAAGACATTCTTAAAATATTCTGAATGACTGCTCCAGGCTGTTGCAAGCAAACACTTAACCCAATGCATGGAAAAAAAAAAAATATCCCTCTTTTCACTGAAGAAGTCAGTGGGCTGCATCTATGATGAGGCAGTATCTTATTTTGCAAAGCACTATGACTGGAGCAGCAGCTCAGGCTAGGTACTGAGTGGGCTCAACACGAGGGATTGATGCTGCTGAAACAATATTTACTGGCACTGCAGAGTTCAAGGCTAGACTAAATCGGTCAAGTGATGCTCCTTTCTAATTTCACCAAGAGGAAAGGCAGAAAAGGAGCCAGAAAAGAAACAAATAACTCAGAGACAACCAGGGCCAGAGTGGGAAGGTGCAGAATCCTGTAGCTCTAATAAAACCCTGGTTTTTATTTTTCCAAAGTTTGAATAATTAAATGCACATAAAATTATTTTTACTTCCTCTCTCAGCGAAGGCAACGAGGCACGCAAAACCCACACGGGACACGCGAGGAACAAATGTAGAGGCAGAAATGCATTTTTTAGCACACGATGAGGCTTTAGATGGCTGGTTTAGTACCTACATTTCAACCAAGCTGCTAGGAGCCAATAGAGACGGAGTGACCATCGCTCTATAACCAAATTAACCAAGACTGCAGTGAGCATCCCGGCTCCATTTGGTGCTTTCCCCATTGAACTCCTCTGCTTCACTACCTGAACCTGCCGCAGGCATGGACGTCCCAAAGCTGGGGTGGAGGTGCAGGAGGATGGGGAGTCAGAGGCTGCTTGGGAGGGTGAAGGGCAGTCACACAGCTGGGCACAGGGCTGTATGATGGAGCGGCTGCTAAGCCTCCTCTTTCAGACTTGGCACCTTTCTCTAGGTACCCACGATGAGAGGAGAGACCGAACACATGGTATCTTGAACCCTGGGCAGGAGCAGGTCTGACCCCAAATTATTGTTCAGTTCTCCCCCCCACAAACACACAGCTTTTTCACAGTAAAAAAATTCAGAAGGCCAGCAGAAAAGGAGGTCTTTTCTTTTGAAAGAAGGTGGAAAATCTCAGAGAGCTTTCAAACTGGATAGAAAATGTCCACTTTGAAATGCTTCTTAACCGTCACTTAAGAGAACACACAGAAGTGTCAGCTCTGCGGGTGTGTGTGCAGATAACCTCTCTCGCTATCAAAAGTTTCTGACTCCCACTCTGAGGCACTATAAATAGCTGCGTGCACAATTAGCAGGTTTCAGGGCAATCTCCAGAAAATCATAATCCACATGAAATCGATAGGATCAGCTTTCCCAGCTGTAACAGCAAAGGTCAGAGGGAGATCAAAGAGGCAGCAGATACGACCCCTGGGACAGCAGCAGCTCCGCAGCCTGGCGATGTTCCAGGGTCCCCTCCGCTTCCCGGGAAGACCCCCACGGCCGCAGCGGGCTGTGGATGCAGAGCAGCATCTCCCCGGCAGCGTGCACCACCCCGCTGCACGGCAACGCGTGTTTCTCTGATTAACGATGCCTGGCATCAACTGCGGCTGAGGGCCCCCCAGCCATATATTTAATATTTAATCCGTGCCGGCTGTTTGACTGGAGCGAATGTATAACCGGCTGGCTGCTGCCCCAAAGCTGGAATGACACAATCCGACAAGGAATTTTCCCCTTTCTCACCTCTCCAGCATCCCACCAGCAGCAGCAGCCAGGACATGGTGCCTGTGACAGTCGCCACAGCCCATGGTGTACCCAGCCTGTGCGTGTCCAGCCTGTCGCCCGTCCCGGAAATCACAGCTGGCCAACGCGAGAAGTGTGTCTGCAAGATAAGCAAGTGTCCTCCCGGCTAGGGCTTGCTTTTTGGTGTGGAAAACTGACTTTCCCAAGCCATCATTGGCTTCACAGTTTGGGGACTAAAAGCATCAAAGGACTGAGTATTTATTTAAGCAATAGCAAAGCTCGATCATCAGCTGACAAAGCACAGCTCTTCTCCAAAGAACACATGTTTTTACCTTCCCTTGTCTTCTGTTGCTTGATGTCACCACAAACTGTCTGCAAGCGTTAAAGCCTCCATGGACGATACCATGGAGGTGGTTGATGGCTTTGCAAGAGCAGTTCTGTGCTCCACTGATGCCCAGTAAATTATCCCTGGCAGGTGGGCATACAGTCTTCTGCGTCTTGTGGCCCAACATAAGGAGTTGCCTTCTGTAGTTGTTCCAGGGATGAGCTGTGTAGATCTGGCTCAGGAGAGCCTCAGGACTTTATGTGCTTTAAATTCCCTTCACGGTACTTTCTCTCTTGCAACATTAGGTCATAAACTGGATCGTACAGGCAACAAGTGATCTTAATTTCTCACCGTTCAAGATCACAAAGCGCGATCTAATACCAGTGGGCCCTTGCGGGTGCCAGACATGCCTGCTCGCAGCATGTTAACCAAAGAAGTCTGGGCTTGCAGCTGGACCAGGCGTCGGGGTAACACCAGACCACTGTGTGGTCAGCCCTTGGGGTGAGGCAACCTATTCCCACAGGCCACATTATTTCTGCTGGCTTGCTCAGATGTGCAGTCTGTGGCTGGTTCACCCTGCCATCACAGACACTCATGGTGCAGGGGATGGGTGGGGATCATCAGCATGGGTGAGACCAGTGGAGATCCTCTTCTGCCTCTTGAATCTCCACTTGGCTGGGACAGGGAGATGGAGCCTCGAATCTTGGGCAGGAATGAAAGGGAAGCACTCAGGCAGCTCATCAGTAGTCTCTCAAGCTCGGTAGCTTCAGGGTATATGCTATCATGCTCCAGATTGGAGCTTCTTCCTAATGCACTTGGCAAGGACGTCGGGCGTGGAGGTGCAGGGAGTGGGAGTGAGAATGCCTCCAGAATCCAGATGAAAGAGGATGGAGTTCAGCCCACGCTCTGTTTGGAGTCCATCAGAGACATCGTTTTGTGTGAGAAGAAAAAGGAAAGTGTATTTAAAAAAAGATAAGTATTTCAAAAATGCCTTTTCCTTCCCCTCTAGGAGGGTTGCGGTGGGCTTGCCCACCGCATCAATCAATTTAAATGGCTCATTTTTGCAAGGCAGGTGATGATTCTTCAAGTTTCTTTTTCCAGTCTTGAAGCAGCAGATGAGTAAACTGGCAGACCCCAGGTTTTTACAGCTCTAGAGGCCATGTCACCTCCAGCATTCTGAAGGCAGCTGATGTTTGTGCAAAACTGTTCTTGACCAACGATCTGCTTAGGTCCTGCAGCCATGTCACCTCCAAGCATTCTGAAGGCAGCTGATGTTTGTGCAAAACTGTTCTTGACCAACGATCTGCTTAGGTCCTGGTGCTTCATTTTGGTTGGAATGCTCTATTTTTATGCTCCAAGCACACTGTATTCACCCTCCTCTTTCTTTAACCTTCCCACCCTTTCAAATAGGTCACTTTCCATCCAAGTATCTCCATCCCTTTCCAGCAAAAATATATAAACCTAACAACTAATGAGCAATTAACGCATTAGAATGCTACAGTTGACTCTTCTTTACATCGTAATTACTCACGACAAAAGGCACATTACCCATGTCCGTTTTAAAGGCATGTTATTATCTCTTTTCCTGCTGCTCGGTGGGTTTTTTTAGGTGAACAATACAAGCTCAGCCTGATTTCTGACCTTGACATGCATGTCTCAATCAAGCTTTGCATGAGAGAAGCAACCCGCAATCAGAGAGAGCAGATGCTTATTCCCTGACCAGAAGGAATTATCAGGAGGGACTTGAGCCTTTGATACTTAGAATAAATTGTCAAGCAGAAAATCGAATTCAGAAATGCTCATGGAGAGCATGGCTTTCCGTGACAGGAGCCTTTCTTTGTCAGGCAACGGCCAGGACCTCGCAGTTTGCTTTCATTATTTTATGCATTTTCCTGATGTTGTGATTGAACACAGCAACGCTGCGTGCTCTAACAGCTGCTGCCTTCCTTCAGGAGCTGATGGGAGGCTCTGGTTGAATGCGGGCCATTAGGAGGTGCGCAACTGTGCGATGGAGGGTTGGGAAGTGGAAAATTAGATTCCCTTCCTTGTTTTTGGGGGATTTGAATGGTCATGGGAAGCCAACGGCAAACTTACGAACTCTCGTGTTTCATTTGTTTCATGATGTGGTCTATACTGTGAAAAGCAGCACGGCAGAGAACTAAGGTAATAACAGAAAATCAGAAATCAGAAACAGATGCTCCATATCCTAGAGCAGACTTACTCGAGTGACATTTCGATATTCCCCGAATTTGGTTGTTCCCTGTTCAAGCACCTTGGTGGGGTGACGATGTGCCCTGCTGGGATAGCAACCCCTCCAAACCACTGGGATAGAGGGAAGATGCCATTTTAAAAACCACCAAAGTTACTTTGGAGATGAAGCCTGGCTTCCAAAAGCCTTTTAAGCAACCAATGTTTGGGGACAGTTGACACAACACCATGGGCCAGGTCCTCTGGAGGTGAGACTCATTGTGGTCCCGTTGATCCCATTAGGAATATCTGGGTGAGGTGAAAGGTATAATCGTCCCTACTCACCAATGTGTCCTCCCACAGATCCTGCAGCAGATCCTGCGTGGGCAAGGTGGACCCATGCAAAGAAGAACCTCCTCTTCATCTTCACATCATAGAGGAAGTTCACAGCTCTTGGTGCCCTTGTTGCAGGTCTCTGCAGATGTGGGCAGCCACCAGCGTGTCTTTTGGTGTTGATTCATGTGTTCAAGGTTACCCACACAGCCATGTGAACTCATCTTAGAGAAATGTAACGGGAGCCAAATTTTTGGGAAACAGCTCCATGCTTCAGCTTCTACACAGACCCACGCCACGAGGAAGCCTCTCCGGATACTAACAGACGTTTCACTGGTGGAAAGCCATTGAGAGAAAGCAGAGAATCGCAATACTCCCTAAGGATCTCATCTGCAGGGGAAAACACGAGGAGCAAATGTTCTCCTTCATTAGGCTCCAGCACAAATTCCCTTCACGTAGCTGCTGCAGTCTCAGATGACATGCTCTTCCTCACCCGTTCAGTGCCCCCTCCTCCTATGGCACTGTCCTTAAACACACCCCAAGCCAGGCTGCAGCTGTAGGAGCCAGCTATACATTTGCCAGAGACCAAGGAAAGCCATAGCTACTGCAGCTAAATCTGGCCCTGGTGCTCTACATTCATCAGGAGGTTTGAAGTAAATGATAATTTCCTTTCCAGCCTGAGGCAGAAACATGTTAACATGCAGAGCAGCGGGAACATGTCTGATGGACCATTTCCAGCCTTGTTTTGAGACTGGAGTAACCTACAGGTGAGCAACTTGGTGTCCCCTTGCTGAGGGATGAGAGAGTATTTCAGGTCATGACTGCAATTTATCCAGCAGAAAAAAAAGAGAATCGTGTTGTGCATGTCTGGTCCTGTGCGCCTGGATCCCACACCAGAAAAGTCCATGACAACACAAGAGAAACACAACAGCAAATACATAAATACTCTGTTGAGTACAGAATAGGAAAATGTGAAAACAAAAGGTGAAGATGTTGTAGCACTTTTTACCCTGGAAGAATACCCAGGGCGTGTGTTACAGTGGCATACATGACTGTGCAATGCGTTGGGATAGCTTCACCAGCAGCTCAAGGGTCAACATCTCTGGTTATCAAACTCAGCAGGTGTCTTCCCATGCAAGGCGATGTGTTGCATGGGACGTGAGAAAACGTTCTCCAATTAAGACTGAAGAATGCATCCAGGTGGGCGTCAAGGAAAGGCTCATCTGGGAACACCAGCCAGGTACTCGGGGAAGCTCTTCTGCCATCCGTCAGAGCTGGAGCGAGCAGAAGTGTTTGGGAACTCATTTACTGGCATCCGCAGAAAGGTGGGACCTGCTATAAACTTTGCCAGAACACAGCTGGTGATCTCCAGACTCCAGTCCTAAGCCTGGCCTGCTGTGGATTTGCCTGTGTTTTCCTGCTGATCTCAGAGCCCAGCAGGGCTTTCAGAGCTTCTTTCCCCCAGCCAAGGGGCTTCTGACCCTGGACTAGAGTAGCGACCTTGCAAAAGAGACAAGTCTGTGACTATTGTCTGGAGAAACAGGACTGGTGAGAAAACAGTTCTGTTGCAAAGCCTTGCTGGGTTGTTGGGCTTGGTTTTTGGGGGAGGGCTCGACGACTGGGTGGGAGATTGGGCAGATTACCTACAGTATTCCCCATCCCTCCTTCTCTCCCTGGTAAACACAGGGACAGAGCTTCTGCTGCAGACTGTAGCTACGCAGGGTCCTCCAAAAGGACCCAGAAACTGGGTTGATTTGGGCTGACTTGATTACGCTCCTCTGCCCATTCAGACCAGTCTGGATTTCTCTACAGCACCATTCTACTGGGGGATACACCAAGCATGTTTGGATACACCACAGTATCGAGAGACCCGTGAAATATAGTTCATCCCTGCAAGGTTATTGTCCGTCTGCTACAGGGAAATCTCCTTTTCCACTGCGGAAACTCAGGGAGTCTGCAAATGTAAAGAGTACGGGGACAACTGCTGTGGGGTACAAATTCTGTTTTTAAGGATTCAATGGAGGGAGAGGCTTTGCCATTCTGTATTCCTTCCATTCATCAGCTTGGAAATGTGACCTCTTAAAGGAAAACGTGAAAATGCAATTGCTTCTACAGAAAAAGAAAAAAAAAAAAGGAAAAAAAAAAGAACACAAACAAAAACCTAACAAAATCTCAGAACCATTTATTACCATGAGCCATCATTGCAAAATGTGGGTGTTCAGCACCTGGCAGCCTATTTTCTAAGGATATACAGCAGCACAAGGCAGGATTGGCTCCAGAGCCACTTGAAGAGAAGTGTCAGGACCAGGCTGCTCTGAAAAAGGGATAAGAGAAAGGAGAAAATGATGAGGAAGAATGGCAGGGCGTCTAACACTTTGCATCTAATGCCTCCACATGGCTGCAAGTGCCGTGGCAATTTGGCCCTGATAACACGGATGAAGAGATGTTGCTAACATATTGCTTCCTTGTCAAATGTCTCACTGGTTTTGCAGCCAAGTCTCCTGCCAGCGAGGCCCGCAGCAGTGCCTCTCCGTTACTTTCATATGCAAAGAGGTTGTTAACTCAATTGCCAATAAAATTCTAGTGGGTGGAGAGGAGGACATCTGCCTGTCTAGTCCTGTGCTTGCCAACATGGTTCTTTTATTCCTCCAGAAGCTGCGAGCTCCTACTCGAGCTGGTATTTTGACAAGCATTTCTGTTTTCTTGACACAATGGGCAAAGTGGGCACAGATCTTGCATGCCACTCGTAATATGTTTTCTGTGCCGTGATTTGCATCCTTTCTGGAGGACGCCTGGCACAGCGCTGCACAAAGCAGAACGAGCAGCTTGGACAGTGGGTTTAGTCTGACATGTAAATGTACCGCTTAATTATGTGCAATTGCGGTAGGAGGATGTGAAGAGGATGCTTTGCAGGCTGGGATGGCTACGATGAATTTTGGTTGGGGGCAGGGGTTGATGGAAGGGGCTTTGGAGGAGGGAGGAAAAAAGGTGGGGATAATACTGAAGCAAATGCGTTGTCATCAGGAACCGAACCACACAAATGGCAACGACCGTTGGTGTTAATTACACAACTCCACTCTTGGCTACTGCAGACCCAAGGAGCCCAACAAACTGAGGCTGCAGCCCCTTAAGGATGCTTACCCAGAGCGAAGGGGGCTTACGGGGCATCTGTGCTCTTGGCACAGTTGCAAAGCTGCCCTCAAGTCCCATCAGTAAATTTGCAGTTGAAAACGAAAGCTACTGAATTATTAGAGGTGGCAGCCTGGTCACCAGGGGTGGGGTAGGTGGACTTGATCCCCTGGGGCTCCCAACCAGACAACATGGTCTCTTCTGGCCCTTTCCAGCCCTGAATTTTGGGTAACCTCTGCTTTCACAGTTGAGGATGAGCCACCACCTTTGCAACCACGTGATGTGGTTATATCTACAAGAGGAGGCCAAGCAGCCAGAGGGATTACTGCGGGAAAGGTTTAGGCACATCAGACTGCACAGATGGTCAGAGCCAGAACCCCTCAGGTATCACACAGGGCACAATCAGCTCTCCTCCATCCTCATCTTCCCCGGGCACTCCCTGTGTGCCAACCCTGCTGCCAAGCCTCATAAATTTCCCTCTCTGAGCGCTGCTCGACGGAGGGGTGTCAAAAGATGGTCCAACTGCACGCTCCTACGGCTGCCCAAGGGCACAGCAGCCAGCACTGCTGCTCTGCCTTCGCCCCAAAAACAGACCCCCTCCTCTTCTCAGGATAACCACAGAGCTAAAGGACAGCTAATTTCATGCCTTATAAACCAGATTCACTTTAGCACAGAAAAATAACAGAGAACTTTCTTATCTCTCTGGGGAATGTCTTGAGACTCAAGCTGTTTTATTATCTGGGTTAGTTTGACATCCGAGAGGAGAAGATTGCAATCTGAAATCTGGGATGGAAAGGGGGTTAGTCAATGTCATTTCCTATGTTCATAAATAAATGACCAAGAAGAGATACATGTCACTCTGTTTTCATTTATTGGGCTGAAGGTTCATCTTTAGAACAAAAGATCAGGAATTTATTGTCTTATTAAGTATCTGGAGCCTTTTAATAAGGTGCTGTGTTACTTTGACCATTCTGTAATTTGATTATCCAGTCTTTCGGGTTCTTAATTGATAATTAATTTGAATAACGTGCAGAGAATCGAATGATGGAAGAGAGAAAGAGAAACAGATGGTTAGTCTATGCAGCTAGAAAACATTTAATGGAGGGAAAAAAGTATCACATTTGGAGCATAACAATATACTTTGTTCATCTCTAGGAGGGACAATGGCATATGTTGTGGCTCATGTCTTCAAACTTCTTCCCTGATAAAACAAAGGAAGGAAAAGTTATTGAGACTGCAACATAAAAAGGTGGATGGGAAAACATGCAAGGACTGGAGAGCCAGCTGATATGAGGTCTGGCATAGCTTTCACTGAAAAAAGAGGGATCCAGGACATGTAATTTGTTGGAGGTCATGTTGGTGTGGACAATCTTAAATTCAAGTTCTCCTTTAACATGCAAAACACTTGAAGACGGAAAGATGTAAAGCCGCCACACAAGGGGCTCTGATTTCATTTAGAATGTGGTTTTTTTGAAAAAAACTGTATATTTTGTGTTTTTGAGATTAATTCCTTGCCTCTGAGTACACTACAGTGAAAACCCAACTTCTGGAAACTGAGAATAGGGAAAATGGCACCAAAATGCCATAGCTTTCCTTAACCCCGTGCAACATCACTCCCTGAAGTCTCACTGGCCCTCCCAGCCCCTTATTACCCTCTTCAAAATTTCCGCCAACCATCAGATCTTTGGGTAGCAACTGGGTACCAGAGTTTCTGCAAGTGACACCAGTGGCTGCTAAGGCACGTGCTGAGGAGTTGATTGCCACCACGAGCCATGGGCAGCTGCACCGGGCTGCTCCCCGTGGGCATCACACCGATTCTCTTCCTTCCACAGAGCGACAGTTCAGGCTCGTAATTACTCATGTATTTTTCAAGCCATGGCCTCTGGCTGCAGAGACCTTCCTTCTGATGTTTCCGTCCATCACATGGCTAAGCCTCCTACAGCTGTGAGTTTTATGAAGGCATCTTTTCCTGGCATCTATACCCCCTTTTTTCAGAAGGGATGTGACTTAGATGCATTCATTTCTCTTTCAAGGACAGTCTATACTTACAGAGACAGGAGAGAGTAATAACTGAAGGTAATTCGGGCTCTGACTCCAGGAGGGTAAGAGGAACAAATAAGCAATGTATTTGCACCCATACACCCACAGATGTCAAAGGCTTTAAGTGGAGCAGCCCAAAGCACTTGCATCCCTTTGAAAGATGCACCAGTAGCCTACAAACACATTTGTTTTGTTCCTCGGATGATGCCACGCTGGTTCCAGATCTGAAAGGTATCCCTCTAGCACAAAAGAGGGTGCAACAAAGGTCTCTGCAGTGGTGCACACCAAACCTGACCCAGGATGAGCTGACTTCCACCACTCCCTCCCTGAAAAGGCCTGGGGGACTTGGGCCATCATCAAAGAAAGTGGCTCTGTATCGACAGCAAAGCCCCCGCAGCGCGACAGGGTCCGTCATCCCCACTTTCTCCTTTCTCTAAATCACAACCAACTGACCCATTCTCCACCCCCCGCAGCGCCTTGCTAAGTGTCCATCTTACATGCATCCTCTTTTTTGCATAGACATCTCAGAGGCTTATTAAAAACAACCTTCGGGATATTCAGTCTAACTGTGCAGCCACTGGGACATTTTCAAGGACACTGACACATCCCAGATGGCCAAAGATTTATGGGTTTGGACACGAGGACCACTGCTGAAATGAACACAAGCACATATTGCTCTTGAATTGAAGATGCTCTTTGCTGTTTCCTACCTAACAAACCCCTTCACTTTTGCCAAGACACTTGTAAAGCACTGGATATGCATAATAACGAGGGTCACAACCCTCTACTCACCACACGCCTTTGGACACTGTGTCTGGTAAGTTGACGAACAGTAATAACCACAACAGTAGCTGTGACATGACTACTCCTTGCACAGTCTTCTTCCAGTGTTCCTAAGGAGACACAGTGCCCAAGGTCAAACAACAAACACAATACGTCTTTGTAGGGCCTACAAAAATAATTGCTTCCATTTCTTCCAGTTTCCCAACCTCTCCAATGGAGTAAGGAACCAAAAAAATGTGATTAAAGAGACCCAGAATCCATCAGATGCAAATGGATTGCAACAGTTTTTAAATGGGTTAAATTTGCAGCCTGAACTACTTGGCAGAATCTCTGAAATCATTATTCTTTTATTCATAGCGGTAATAAATAATAATAAACCTAAACATCCCAATGGTCCCCACACCTCCTGCATCTCCTTAGCTGCAGATCTCAAATATGAATAATAATTACAGCTTATCAAATCAGCCCATGATTAGAGACAACAGAAAGACATTTCATATTGTTAACTTCCTTGCACAAGAGGAAAAAAAAATCAGGTCATAGGGGTATTAAAAATTTATATCATAGCATTTGACTTGACTCATCTCTTAAAAAGAAAAAAAAAACCAGCATGTATTATGTATTTAGGCAATTCCTTTTAAACCCTTTCTCAAATGAGCACAAGATGGGCCAATAACTTGATAGATGGATGGCTCTATCTAGCTAGTGTGCATATTTTATATACACATACACGTGCATACACTTAATGCGCACTTACACCTGTATATAAAATCATATACATAGAAATAAAGGTATAAATCTATTTATATCTCTTAGCTGAAGACAGATGCAGAGCTAACGTTATAAAAAAAAATATCCCTACACAGATAGCATCTTGTTTAAACCTGGCAGCTTTAGAAGGGTAACTTTTTTGCCAATTTTTTGTAGACTTGCAGCAACCTTAGCAAAGCTTGGTTCATCAGCTGCCTTGCTCCTGTTTGTGTTTGCCGGTTGGTTGTTGGGGTTTTTTTTTCCCCCTTTGGTCATTTTTCTAGCTTCCCTGGTCAAAAAATACCTTGACAGGGAGAAAGCAAGTCCTTGACTCCCACACCGCAGTTGAAGCCCAGGTGACTGGAATAAATCAAGTCGAGCGAGAGGCTACATTTTCAACTCACCGCTCGGGAGATTAGAGGAGGAAACCAGCCACGGCTTGGATGGTTCTCAGGACCCACCTCGCACCTCGTTCATCGGTTCTGCTGGGGCTGCAAATTTGCTCCGGGAGCTCTTAGAGCATGAGCAACGCAGAGCGCTCCGCGCCGGATTATTTTGTGTACACAGCATGTGTGTAAATATGCACCAGTCCTCTGAGAAGCAGGCCCAGGTTTTCCGCAGAGAGCACTGCCCGGAAAACAAAGAAAGGGCGTTTGTATCTCTTCGGCATAAAACCCAGGGACTGCAATCGTCGGTCTCCGGAAGCAGCCCTGCTCCGGGCACGGGCACGTGTCCCCCCAGGCAGGTCCCATCCCATCCTCTGAACGTCCCTGTGCTGCCGAAGATGCGCTCAACCACCTGCCCGGTTCAAGGGGAGGACGAGCAATTTTGGTCTCCTGTTGCCCAAGGCTGCCCTGATCTTGGTGCCCACCACTGTCAATGGAAGAAGATGCCTCCAAAACTCTCTGGATGCCTCCTCGTTGCTTAGAGGCTTGCTTAGCATTTTCTTCAACCCTCCATGTTACAAAAAAAAACCAAACTAGCATCCTCACAGTAGTCATAAAAATCCTTCCACATGTTTCTGTGTAAAAACCCATTTTTATAAGAGACACGGTTCCGTGTCCAAGGGTGTCAGCACCATATCTTTCCAAAATGATGCTGGAAATCTTAGAAAGGCAAAGACTGCAGAGTGCTGCAGCAAACAGCACTCTGTAAATGCCCTGGCGTCAGCCTGCTGTTTTCAGGAGAGGTCAGCGTATTTACATAGACGTGTTACTAGGGCAGCCACCAAAATCTCCTCTGGGATGTTTTGAAACCTTAAAAAAAAACGCTCCAATTTTTTTTTTTTTTCAACATCTGCAGTCAATGAAAGGAGAGATGCAAATCTGCTGTCATTTGCATGCAAATTTTTTTACATCAAATCAGTGACAGAATGCACAATAAACACACTTTAAATTGAAATATTCCAAGTTCACTTCCTCCTAGCCTTTGCCTGCAGCTGGGATCCAATTTTCATGCACGGCTCCACACAGGTGACCATCCTCCAGCAGCTCTGAAGCCAGGAAGAGTGCGGGGAAAATGGAATTACAGAGGCGAAGTAATTGCAGCCAGCTCATGACTCAAAAACCAGCTGTCAGGAGAGAGAGTAAAGATGAAGGTTCTTCAGAAATAAACGCTGTTAAAAGAGTCTGTATCTGTCTTAAAGCCTAAAGCATCCTTTATGATAACCGCTAACATTTTGATCACAGGGAAATATGATAATCAGTCACCCTAGAGTCCACACAGTCAGGAATAACAGCAAATATCTCTGCAAGGCTTGTTTGCTGACAGCCTTTAAACAGCTCATTTGATGTACGCCGCCGCCGCGAGGGAGGGCAGTGCTCGTAACGTCGGCGCAGAGATGGGCCAAGGATGCGCAGCAGGGCTGGGGGCTTTGCTCGGGTCGTGTGGGAAGGGCAGCAGAGCTGGGAACCGAGCTGTGCCCCCCCAGGCCTTACAGTCACGCTTTTGCGTCCCGCCGCCAACCCCGTTCCCGTCCCCATCCGTCCCCATCCCCACCCCTACCCCCATCCCCATCCCCATCCCCATCCCCATCCAGGGCACTTTCTGTTTCTTTTCCATGCAAGACACGGCAGCCCATCCAGGCTGTCCCTCTCCAGCCAAGTAACGCCGATTTTAGGATGCACACAGAGCCCGTCTCCAGGGGCGAGCTCAGCCGCAGCTGCACATCCATCTCCTCATGCCATGACTAACCTCACCACAGCACCAGGCACGTCCCGGTTTCCCTTTCAGAGCTATTTTCTGTAGCTGCTGCTTCACTTTTCCTACCGATGGAAAGTGTTTCCTGATGTCTGACCAAAATCCTTCCTGCTGCATTTTAAACCTGCTCATTCTTGTCATAGTTGGTCGGCTGAATGTTTTTGCTGCCGATTCCCGCAGCTCCCAGCGAGCTCCGTGCTCCCCCCATCCCAGCCAGGGCTGAGCCTCCGTCGAGTTCAGCCCCTGGCTTTCCCAGGGCATGCACGCTTGCCGGGAGGGCAAACCAAAGACAATGCTGGCAAATCAATTACTTCTTTTTCAATAGCCTGAGGCTTTAAAGCCAGCTAGCCTTTGGCTTGCGGGATGCTCCCGCGCCTCGCTCGCCCATGCCGCGGGAGCGGGGCAGGTTTGCACAGGCTGGTCCCGGCTGGGCGGCTGGTGGGGGGGGAGCGTTCAAAAGTCGCCTGAGTCTGTCTCTGCCATGCAACAGCCACAGCTGCTCGCCTGCAGCGCCGGCATGCCTCGCCGTGACTCACAAGCTATTAAAAGCCACATTTCCCCCTGTATTGCTCTACCTAAAGATTTAGATGGGCGCCCAGCGAGAACTATAAAGGCGCTTAGGCTGGTTAGTTAAATCTGGAAGTTAAGCACCAAATTCACCCGCCTGTTAGAAATGGAGTGACTTTTGAAATCGAGCCTCGGGCACGTCTGAACTCCTTATGCAAGCTGGAAGTCTCAGGTCCCCCAAGGCACGTCAGTGAAACAGAGCTGCGCGCTTCTTACCGTCTCCATGTCCGCACGTGGCAAAGCCTACGAGCCTGGGGGAGCGGGGAGGGCACTCGCAGGAGAAATCCTAGTGAAATTCCGCACAAAGAGCCAATGTTATTGCCCACTTGTTGCACCACTGCACACGTGTTTTGAGGGGAACTTCTCCAGACTGTCAGAAGCACTGTGGGAAAGAAAAAAAAAAACAAACAACCAATGACCCTGAAAGGGTCCCAGATTTATCTGTTTCTCCTTTGCCTGCAAAACCCTCTGCGGAGCCCAAGAAGAAATGTCCAAGATAGGGCAGAAAAGGTGTGATGGAGTGTTATCCGCCCAGGTGGTGTTGGCATTGCACGCGTGTGTGAGCATGCACATGCACGTGTATGTGCTCTCCTTTGGCTTCCTGAGATGAAACAGAGTTTGCGTTTGCTATTCAAAGGCCAGTTAAAATACAGGATCACCGAGCTGCTTCCTTTCTCCTATTCCCCCCCACCTACACCCCCCCCCAAGAAATTAAAAAAACAATTTGAGTCCCCCTTATCTGGTAGGTGACAGGATAATTGGAAATACCTTAGTATAGCTGACATGTCCAAAGATACACAGAGGAGCAACACGAACATCTCAGAGACACACACAAACCTAATAAAGGTTAGGGACAAATCTAATAACCACTTTGCCGTCTCAACAGCTCTTTAGCTGATATAAGCGCCGCTAACATTTTTCCCAGTGTTTTTGCTGTTGTTTAACCCTGTGAGAGCGCAGGATCTGCAGCAGCACTCTGGAAGCATCCATAAAACACCCACGGTTGGAGGTTTCCTGAATCAGTAGCACATTTGCCCAAGGTCTCCTTGGCAAACCTTGTCAGCTGCTTCTGGAAAAGCCCAGACGTTGCCGGCTGCAGGTCAGCCAGAAAATATTTCCTCCCTGGCTTATATGCCCATAGGCAAGAAAAATGCTATTTGTGGCAATCTATTTCACACCTTTTCTGTTAAAAAAAAAAAAAAAGTTGGAAAGCAGTTCAGGGCTTCCTGGCAAACGATAGGAAGAATGGTGGCACCAAGTATTTACAGGGAAGCAGGCAATGTCATTCTGGGGCTTCACTCCTTTTTCCATTTCCCCTCACATTTGTCAGTCAAGAGCCTTCAAGGATCACACCCAGCATCTGGGTGCAATGACCCCCATGCAGAGGACCCCTCGCTGCAAGCGTGGAGCACCAGGAGAGGTGCAGCCATCAAAGAACCCAGCAGAAAAACACGTAACTCGAAGCAGAACTGAGGGAGAGCTGGAGAGGTACGGTCTCCCTCTGACAGATGCGACGTCTGGCAGACTTGCCCTGCGCAGGCTGAGAAGGCTACCCGTGAACTCGCAGCGATGTCCAAGCCTGCTCCGTCCTGCAGGAAAGCTGCATGATTTCCAAGATGGTCTCAGGCGACAGCAGAGACCAAAGAGCAAACCTCCTCCTGCACACATGTAGCTGCGTGGGGAGAGACCTCCTCCACGTGGGACGGGCTGCAGCCCCGCGCTCGGGCACATCCCACGCCTCTGCTCCCACCTCCCCTCCAGAGAGATCACATCAGGTGCATCAGGATAAACCCTTGCTCCAGAAAAAGCCTGCCTGCGTGGGCAGTTACTCCGGACTAGGCATGATAAAAGCAATGCCAGTTAAATTTCCTCATGCACAAGCAGGTTTACCTGCCCTTCGGCCTCCCATATAGCTTGCATTTTATGGTAAGCTTTTTTAAAAACAGTTGCATAACCTTATGCGCAGGCCATCGGATCTGTACAGAGGCTGTGGAAAACTCCTCGATGGGTCTGTGGAGCAACGGCAGCTGGCCGAAGAGTTGGGCAGCCTTTCCCACTGCGGATGTCCATCAACCCCACAGCCTGTCCCAACCACCTCTCCACCACGGATTTGTTGTGGTCACCAGCAGCAATATTTTGTCTGGGAAGGACATCTGGAGGTCCCTAGTCCAACCTGCGCTCAATGCTGGCAGCACGATGCTGAGCTGAGCTTGTTGCAGGTGTGCTTTGCCCAAGGCGAGCACCATGGAACAGGCAGCATGTGCTGCTGGACCTGTGACAAGGCTGGAAACCACTCATTCTCCTGAAAAAATGGGTTTGTGGAGGCCATCAGCTACAGCGTGAGGGCTGGTGGGGGCCGGCGGCGCTGGAAGGTGCCCACTAGAGGTCAAAGGAGGAAACGATGGGACACTTCAGCAGGGCGACGAGTAACAGAGCGCATGCGGGGACGTCCTGCCCAATCCCTGCCTGCGTCCCCCGTGGGTGGTGGGGAAGAGGTGAAGCTGAGTGTGGGGAAGTCCAAGCAGCCGGAGGTGTCTGCTGGCGAGAGCTCTGCAGCGAGCCGGCAGCGAGGTTGACCCCGGCGAGGACGAGCCGCCTCGGCAGGGAAGCGCGTACGCTGTTCGGCGCGGGGAGTGAGTCACCGCGCTGAGCGTGAAAAGGAGTCTAACACGTGTAGACAGACGACCTCCCTCCCCACCCTCCGCTTCAGCAAAGACAAAATTAATCTGTCCTTTTCCAGGAAAGTGCTTTGCAACCTGATTGCTCTCGTATCTGTTTATGAAACGAAGGTTTTGGGAGGAAATTCCTTGCTGTGGTGACAGACCGCGTTTCCAAGGTTATCCCAGAGCACAAAGCAAGACAGCGGTCATTTTTCATCCTCGTCGTTAGAGAAAGCATGTTAGCAGATTAACATTAAGCAACATTTACATACGGTAATACGGTTACGGGATGGTGCTTCTAACCGAATTGAAGACTGCCTCCCCAAGCCTTGCTCACCACCTTGCTGGCGGCGGGACTGCGTTCGCCGCACTGTTCCCAGGGGATTTAAATACCCGATCCGAGGTCAAGTTGGCCAACCCCAGAAGTAAGATGCCCATTGACTGCAAGGGGCTTTCTGTCGTCGGGTTTCTGGAGTTTGCTTTCCCTGTTGCTCGTTGCATCTCAGGGCCTCTTCCCAGAGGCAGTTTTAAGAACAATACCCCTCCGTTGCTCGGGTTTCCTCGGGTTTGCTCACCGCTGAAAGCCGCACGGTGCGAGTGCCTGGCAGGATGGGGAGTGTTTCCAGGTTCCCATAACCGCCTTTGATGACACGCTCCATCTTCAACACACCCTGCCAAAAAAACCCCGAGTCCAGCCACTCCCAGCTCCTCTGTAGCCATTTTCAAGGTTCCCAGACTTAACTGTCGAAGGCTGCAGACACATTTATTATCTTTTTGCAGTGCCATCTGGCATTTGTGTATCAGAAGAAGATTACATATATGTCAAACAGGGGGAAAAATATCTTTTCCTGTAACAGTTGTAGAAGGAAGGGGGGGACACATATAAAAAAATTAAATTCTGCTGGCCATATGGAAGGTTTTTTCTTAAGCGATCCATCTTGAGCAATTAGGAAGTGTCAGAGCCAATATGCAGATCCCGGGCTCGCTGCGAGTGGTGGGGCAGGAGCGGGGTGGCAGGGTCAGGCTACTTGAGACACTAACACTGCCGCTGCCTGAAATAGCCTGGGAACACAAAATGCCCCCCTCTCCTCTCCCAAAACGGGGGGAAAAAAAGGAAAGAGGGAACAAAGCAAGACAGCTTGCAGCATGATAAGTGAATCAGAGCAATGGCCTTTCTTTGCCTTTCGGGGTTTTATCATTGCACGTCTTGCGAAAGCAATAGGTGTGAACCTGCCGTGGAGCCTCGCCAGGTTTTCAGTGCTTGCTCCGTGCCTCCCAGTGCTGGGGATAGTGGAAAATTACTGGCTTCTCCTCCCAGCGCCGCCACCCGAGCACGCTTTGGCAGGGCGAAGGGGTCAACCGCTGGCACGACCCAGGAAGCACCAAACAGATGCCACCGCATCCTCTAGAGAAGGTGCCGGCGAGGGCGGTGCGCTCGCGGTGGCCTCTTCTCGGCAGGGTGGGCACGGTATCTTCCCTGCTTGGCGAGGTGGATGCACGGTCGCAGCCTCACCCCACAAAGGCCAAGAGCATCCTCTGCAACCCACCGGCTGGCGACCGCTACCGCAAGGAGAAGCACAGCCAGCACCGTCCAGGGAAAAAAGTCTTGGTGGGAAGGTGGAAATGACAACTAGGGATGTGCGGGTCTTCCTTTCCCACCCCGCGGCTTGCAGTCACGCCGGTGCACGTGGGAGCTGCCGCAGCAGCCAGCCCCCGTCGGGAAGAGGGGCAGCTCCCACCGCGCCCCGGCAAAGCAAAGGGGCTCGCGCCAACGCCGCGTAGGCAGCAGGGCCCCGTCCTGCTGGGCGGCTGGGACACAGAGGGAAAACAAAAGAAATACCACAAAGTCAAACCGCAACACGGCCGGGGCAAAGCCGTCCTCCCCCACGCCTCTGGGGAAAGGCTGGTCGCCCTTCTTCCCCCTCCCGCCGCCGCCGCTGCTCCTATGCAAAGGGCCAGTGAGCAAGAGCACCAGAGGTTCTCCGTGAATCAGAATTTAGTTTCCTTCCAGCCCCAAAAAACTTCCCCTAGGTTTTACCAGCGTCAACCTAAGACGTTCCCCTCCTTGTCCCCGCCTGTGCTGGGGCGCTGGCCCCGGGTAGACGTTTGCTGCTGTGGCGGCGGGGGGAGTCAGACCCCGGCCGCGCTCTACCCTTCCTCCCGTCAGCGTTTGTGCCGCGGAGTTATTTTTACCAGGAAATCCAGTTGTGGCCGGCTCCCTTCTGGCAGCTCCCATCCCCAGGGATGAAGAGCACCGATAACCCGCTGCTCCGCCACCGCCGCCGCCACGCGCCGCGCCGGCCTCCCTGCCGGGTACCCCCCCGTCCCCCAGCATCTCCCCCATCAGCAGCGGTTGCAAAATGTCCCGTGGCGTGGGGCTGCGCCAGCGGCGAGGCAGCGGTGCCCTGCGGCTGCCAGCGGCACCCCTCTCCCTCCCCCGGCCCGCGATTTCCACTGCAAACAAACAGCCGCGACGGCATCTCTGCGCCGGGCCGCGGGCCACTCGTCACGGCCAGCGGGCCTGAGCCACCGGTAGTGTTTGATTACGGCTTGACTGTGTCACCCCGGATTTTGGGGAGGGAAGTGGGAGGGATGGGAAGCAGCCAAGGGGCAGCTGAACATCACCAGGACAATTTAAAAGACTGGGAGTTTTAAACCGAGGAGGAAGCACATCGTGCAGGAAAGGCTTTGTCTAACGAATACGGCCCCGACAGCCCCCTGCCCCCTCCAGCAAGGGCCGTGGGTGAGATGGGGCGGCAGGGAGGGATGTCCAGGAGACAGCAGTGCTTCAAACGCAGCCGAGACGGCAAGCGTGAGCACCCCGGTGATGCTCCAGACCCTGACCTTCTCTGCTTTGCCCCAAAAACTTGGTGAACGGTACCCACCTGGGATCCTCACGCTAGCCCACCATTGCCCCTCTCCTTAAAATGACACAGAAGACAGTCAGACGGGGGAAGAAGTTCCATCGGTGCCTTTTCATTGTAAAAATCCTTTTTAAAATGAAGAATGAGCATAAAAGTCTTTCCCCCCAGTGACAGAAAGCCCAGGGTCCTGTCTAACACAATGGCTCCAGCAGCATCTCTGCCAGTTACGGTCTGCAACAGAAGCCTACGTTTAGGGAAAGACCATGAGGACCAGGCAACTACCCCGCGATACTTTCCCGGGAAGATCTGCCTGTGCTTTAGGTCATTTCTGCCTCCTCCAGCTTAAATGACTTGTGCAATTGTCTTCCATGAGGGATCTGCCCTTCTGAGCCACCACCGCCACACGGCTGGGACTCCAGCAGTTCAGTCACACACGATGCAGGAAAATGGTTCCACACCACTTACCTGCACTGCTGATACCTCAGTCTGCTGGTTTGGTCCTGCTACCGAGGCAAGGATGGCTGTGGTCCACCCGCACCCAGGGTAAGAAGATCCTCGCCGTGCATCGCACCCCTGCGTGCACCACGTTAGACCCGGTGGGTCTGCGGCAGGGGAAAGGGAGCTGCCAGGTTTGCTTAGTAACGTTGATAACGAGCCTCTCAGAAATACCTGTTGTTAGAAAATTCGCTTTACACATGTCCCAGGAGAAGCGTTTCTGACGTTGCTTCTTGCCTCCTTGCTCCAGCTTCCCCATCCTCCCCAAGGACACGCCTGGAGACTGCTCCAGGCTCCAAACCCCCTCTTCAGGGTCATATTGAAAGCTCTTACTCTTGAGAACAAGGCATTTATCCCTGCCTTGACCTTTCTACAGAAGCCAGTGTGCACCCCAGCTCTGTGGAGCACCCTCAAACCCATTCATTCCTTTCTTTGTCTCGCATCAGGAATGTTTCCAGTGTTTCCCATCCTCTGTTTGCTCTGGCAGCCTAAGACCTGCCCAGCAGTGAGTCCCCTGCTCTTCTGCGGCCAGTTTCTCCTTTTCTCACCTTGCCCCTCCATTAGAAAAGCCCTCTCCATTGTAAAATCCCACCTGGCTTCTCCTCTCCCCTGCCCAAGCTCACCAGGAGCTCCTCCATCTCCGCAGGTTTGGATTCGGGCAGCAGGTCTACCCCGCAGCATCCCTGTCTTGCCTTGGGGGAAACCCCTGTCCTGCACACCTGGCTCCACGCAGGCTGCAGAAAATTGGGAAGATAAGCATTGCCTACTCCCTGGTAAGAGCGGTTCAGCTGCCGTACCTTTCACAACAGAGCTTTTCCCGAGCGGACACACTGGCACCATGCTCCTGCCCGTTCGCCTCAAGATGCTTCAGGCAGCATAAAATAAAAGCTAGTCACCAACATAACAATCACCTACATAAATACCTATATAGCCACACTGGAATTCATAACCCGCCTGCTGTCAGATATGAAAACCCAGGCCTGTAAGTCCCAGCCCTGCGGTGCTGCCAATCTTCAGAAAAATAAGGGGATGAGAAAAACAAAGAGCTATGACGGAGGCTGGATGTCAGCTCGGGAACATCCGGGCAGAAATGAGAGCTGGTGGTCTGCAAGGATCCCAGGTTTTTATCTACTATCTGTTTCTTTAGATTTTATTCCTTTTCTGGGAAAAAGTGTATCTGAGGTCAAATGAAACATTTTCTTTTGCTAAAATGGGAAGATTTCATCTCTGACTCAGCATTAGAATAGTTTCCATTTCAAAAGTAGGCTGTGATTTTGAAATGAAAATTCAGACCATCCCACCCCCAAAGGCTAAAGGGGATGTTTTGACAGACCTTTCTTTTTTTTTTTACCTCTAGGGCCCTTTTGCCTGAAACCAATATATTCCTGCAGCAAGCTTTACATTGGACAAGCAGCAGCTTTTCACCAGCTAAACATCCCCTTAAATCTTCATCAGTCAAGGCCTGAGCTGCAGAGGTAGGGCCTCCTTCTCGAGGTCCCTCTGCCCTTGAATGCAGCTTACTCCATCCTTACAGCTTATTCCTCGAAGATGTCATCTGGCAATCCACACACGTGCCTCTCATTAGCACTTAATACATAGCAAGAGGAGATAATACCTATTTCTCCCATCCAAAATAATCTTCTAATGTTTGAAAATAAATTGCAGTAATATGTACCAGCAGGTGTTACCTCTCCAATGTTGTCTTGTTTGTAGCCAGTCACAAGACAACATTCTCATAACATCAGAGGTAAGCAGATGGCACTTTATTAATTTACATTGCAAATACACTCTAATATGTACATTAAAAAGCCAGTTCTGTGGAAGGCGGCTTTACCTGGCTCGCAGAGTACATCACAGCCCGAACACCTCACCTGAGATCAGGAACGGTGCTGGAAGAGCGCTGTCCCATCGGCTTCACTCATGCTGGAAAAAAATCTGATTTTCCTACTCCCTGAATAGTGCTCTCCTTGGAAATTTTTTTTTTAATTGTCTTTTTTGGTGCAAACTGCGTTGCGGCAAAGCTGGTGAGCTGGGCGCGTACAGCAGGACACCGTGGCACGGCGCTGGGGGCTCAGAGGACTCCCCTTGGAGCATGACGCTGGAACAGCACTCGGAAAGCGGGGAAAATCAGAAAACCAAACCAGGATGCTGTGCTCTTTTTCTGCAAGAAGAGATGCTGTGCAGTAAACGCGCACACCTCCCGTCCACCCAGGCGACCTCCAGGTGCAGCAAAGCTGCTTTCGCCGAGAGCTCCGCACGCCTGAAACTAAGGTGAGAAGTTTCACCCTCAGCAGTACTACTCGCCCTCCGTGAGACACGTATATCTAACGCTATAGATCCGTACACACGTGTACACATCCACGCAGGTACTCACCAACATAGATACCTCAGGCTCCCTCAAGCTTCCTAAGGTGGTGAAGCGCAGCGTGGTCCCGTCTCCTTCCGTCTCCCTCCTCTGATTTCCCATGGAAGATCTGTGCCTCGGGGGCAACATGTGCCATTTTTTATAGCCGCAGTAAAGGAGTTACACCAGAGGAACAAAAGCATTTTGCACCCCCTTGGAGGCCTATTTCCACGGGTGTCAATCAGTGCCCCAGGCACCAAACTGGAGAAAATTACACCCAAAGTTATTAGAGGCAGCAAGACTCCAGACAGCATGAACACAGCATATGTCCAAAAGTAAACAGATTGCATGAAACTTTTCTAACATGCTGAGGGGCCATCAGTGCCGAAATCGCTGTTCCTGAGATATGGAGCTGACTACAGGGAGAGGAACGTGTGGTGGGAAGGAGCTGCTGGTGCTGTTTCTCCTCTTGCTGTGGAGCGGTGTCCACATTTGCAGGTCTGCTGGTGGCACATGCTGACCCACCACGCTGCAAGCAGAGATGCATGGGCGTGCAGAGACTGAAGTGCTTGCAAAGTCATGCAAGGTATTTGCTCGGCCAGGCCACCTGCAACTCCTGCTCCAGGAATGATGGGGGCTGAATGGAGAATTATCAATGCAGATGGACTTAGACTAAAATAGCTCCATCCTGTCTCCCCTTCCCACCCCACGCTTCTATCTTCTGCAAACCGACACAGCTGAAAATTGTTGGGAGAGGCACAAATAAATTGGCAGCAAAGGTAACTCAACATCGGCAAGGAAATCAAAGAGGTGTAACTTTTGGTTAAAGGTGTCTCGGAGGTCCTGAGCTGGGGGAGCAGCAGCCCGGCCCTCTTGCTATGGGCACCAGGCTGCAAAACTCAGCCCAGCTCCAAAGGCTGTGCCAAGGGAGAAGGACAGCCCAAGGACTGCAGCGTAGCCATCAACACACAACTTGCCAAGAGCATCCAGCATGTCCAGCAATCTCTCTCTAATTCGGGGGCTCACCCAAAATCCATCTCCCCCCCATCCTGTCTGGAGCCCTTGCCACTCAGGTCCATCCTTGGCTTCAGCCTGGAGAGGCAGAGGACCTGGTCCTCTACTAGACATACGATGCTGCAGGTTGGCTTGCTGTCTGCTTGGCAGAACCTCATGACAGGATCCCACCAGGCTGCAGGAGCCCACCACTGGAGGTGGACACCTCACACACCCTGCTCCACCCCTCAACAACTCATGGGGCCGACACGGGCTCAGGGCATCCACAACATGGTGGCAAGGGCTCTGCCCTGCCGCGTGGGGCTCTAGCAGCGCTATGTCCTGGAGACGCTGTGGGGCACGCAGAAGTCATGCCATGGGAAGAGGGCCCTAGGGAGCTGTGAGCTGAACCCAGCGGGCAACAGCACAAGACAATAGATGCCTCTGTTCCGAAAATAGCTGGCGATGTGGATGCTTTCCAAGGAGGAACCCAAATCTGCAGAGTGCACGAGGCAGGCAGCGGCATGTTGGATGCCAGAGGAGCTGGACAGGCACATTTCAGAAAGCCAAACAAGCGCGCCGACAAACAGGTAACGTGGCAGCCAGAGGCCTGAATGAGCAGGTGGTGAAACTGCACGTCCTGCTGAAAGACATGCCGGGCATGGAAACTGGTCGTGCAAGGCTGCCAGGGAGCCCGCCCGGCGCCCCGCTCCTCTGGGGAGCCCCAAACGCGCTCCCTTCCCTGGGGCAGGGCAAGCTGGCCAAGCACTGCGAGCCTGGTCCCACCACCACCACCCTGTTGTGCTCCGCTCCTCTCCTCTCCCTGTCATCCTTTGATGGGTCTCTGCAGCGCGTCCAAAAGGGAGGGATGTGCAACGGTCTTGCTCCTGCAGCTGAGCCTCTTCTCTCTTTCCCAGGCGCTGAACATTCCCGGGAGCAGTGCCAGATGGCAGGGTGGCCTCGTACCTGGCAGGGTGTGGAGAGCTTATGGAGCTGCTGCTTATCTTCCAGGGGCTCAAGGCTCGAAGATGCACAGCTCCAGTGCTTGAAACTGCAATCCTTCTCTCGATGCTGCAGGGCAGTGCCAGGACTGGGGCTGCAACATGCCCTCAGCTTTAGAGGGAACGTTTCTTGCATCCCACGACACCAGGCTCGGTGGGAGACTGAAGGATAGATGGAGCAAAAGTGCCAGCTGCCATCACTGTGTCCGACTCGCTCCAGAAACCTGGGCCTGATATTCCCAAACAGGAGCAACAAGAGCATCCCAGCTGCCACCGTGCTTTGAGAGGCTGCCTCTCCCCGTCCCCGTACGGGCTCCCATTCTCTCCATCTCCATCACCTGGTGCTCACTGGGTGTTTGGCCACAACCCCCAGCTCGTACCTGTGACCCCAGGGTCCTCCCGACAGCTGCCCTGCTCAGCGCTGGTGATGCCCAGCCAAAGCCAGGTAGGTCGGCACAGGGAAAATATTGCTTCTAGCCCGTGTCCCCCGAGTCACCTGCGTTCAGCAATTGCTGTGAGCTCCAAGGGGGGAAAAAAAAAGAAAAAAAACCCCAAGAACACATCAGGAGGCTGTGTTAAGATGTACAGAAGTAAGACTTAGAAGATTCAGAAGTAAGACTTGGGTTCATGCGCATTTTGAAAGAGCCTTCTGCTGTTTCAGCCCGCACGGGTCCCAGTTGCAGGGTCTGCCCTGCAAGCAGAGGAGCAGACATACTCTTGCTTACTCCTTTCTTTCAGACAAGGTCAGAAATACTGATGGAAGTGGCTCAGCTAATATTGCAGAGTTTGGGGTGAACGTGCCATCTTCTGCACCACGGCATGAACAATGCACTTCTTTACTGAAGTCGTTCTCCGACCAATATTCTTAAAGTCTCTTCAAAATCTAGGTGCAAAATTAAGGTGCCTGGGCATCCTGGCGTAATACCGTCCCTGCATGGTTTAAAATCCACATGCCATCAGATCTGAGCATGATGAGCCCGAGACCTGCCCGCTGTCCCCTCCCCGGCCCCCTCTGCTGCAGCCACCCCGGTGCCCATGGCAAGGGCTGGATCTGCAGGACCCAAACGATGGGAGAACATCACCCACGCCTGCAGAGTCTGCACTCTGGAGAGGAAATTCACCCCAGCTGCCAGCTCTGGGCGATAAGACAATCTCCCTTCATCTCTTATTGCCACTTGCTCCACCCCTCCTTTCCCCCCCCGCCCCGGTTGCACCCGAAAGCCTGCGCTCCCCAGCGTTTTGTACCCTGCTCTGCATTCTCTCCTGATTACACCGCGTCACATTGACGTCAGGGAGGCAGCGAGGGGCACGATAATGGGGCTTCTTTCATAACCTGCCTGCCCCGGGGGCACTCGTTAAACACCGGGGCTGCGTGATACGCAGGTAACGGCACTGGAGGCTGATTGCGAGCAGTCCCGAGGGAACCCACACTGGTTTTTCCACACAGCCTCCCTGCCAGACCTGGAACAGAGCAAACGCGCTGAGAAACGAGGCTGGAAAAGGGCAGGTACCCATCTCGGGGTACTTGCACAAGGCAGTTTGCAGCAGTGATTTCTTCGTGCACTGCTGAGCTGGCAGCATCCATACGGGGGGAATCACTTCTAGAAAGCGAAAAAAAACCCCACAAGTTTAAAAATGAAGTTGTTGCAGACTTTGGAGCTTGGCAGGGCCGTTTTTGCAGGGTTGGGGTTTTTTTCAGTGTTGCCGTGATCAAGCGAGGCCACGGGAGATGACAGCCTCCGCAGCTCCGGTCAACAGACCACATCGTGGTCTGGGTTTCATTCGGGTGGGCTCTGACAGAAATTCCCCGTGAGAGGTTACGGGCTGCCGGGAAGGGGCATGCAGAAAGCTGGAGGGCTCTTTCTGGCTCTCCGGGGCTCTCCATCCAGAGCTGTGGGGCTGATCCCTGCTCCCAGGCTCAGCAGGGCTGCTCCAGGGTCTGCACAGGACCCTCGGCATCCACCCGTGAACAAAAGGTCCGGAGCCTGGCCACAAGCCTCTGGCTTGTGCAGTACTTCTTATTTATCCACCCTGGTCTGCCAGCCCAGCACTCGCCTGTGGGTATTTGTACCAAGCATCACCCCACCAGTAGCACAGCAGAGTTATCCCACGCTCTCAGGTTGGACACGGCCACGTGGCAGTGAGGGGGTTGGGTCTTCAGTATTTCCATTTCCCTTTTGCTCGAGCGTCTTCTAAAAAAAAAAAAAAAAACCACCAAGAAAAAAATCAATTAAAAAAATCTTTAAGAGTTCCCCAGCCCTGCCTCCTTCTCCTTCATGCCTGCTCCTCGCTGGAAAACAAGAAGGATTACCTCAGCTGCTGGATTTCTCTTGCTCAAGGAGGGTTGTTTGCAACAACTCCTGGCAAGGCTATATGTTAAATGCTGGCCCAGCCTGGGTTTCAAAGAGACCGGGTTTTGGGAAGAGGGCATAAATTTGGGCCTCATTTTGGGGCACAACCTTAATTTTCAGGCTTTGATCTCTCCTTCCCGTGTAATGAAAATCCATTTCTTGTCTTTGGGGAGTCTATTGTAAACAGAAGAGACCGGCGTGGTTTGCATATGGAAAAGAATTACTATGGGTTTCTTTTTAAAACATTTTTTATTGATGTGCTCCCGATCTCCTGTTTGCTGGTGGGTAATTAAGTCAATTAACAAGCATCTGTTTATTTATTTCCCTCATTTATGGATGTAAGCAGTTTGGGTAGCAGTTTGTAACGAGGGCCTGCTGTAGCTTGCCTGCCGATACATGAATATTCAGGCAATCGCTTGCCTCTATCTACGGGGACCTGCCTCCTCCGCCTCGGGGCCGCCGGGCATCAGCTCCAGGGTGGTCAGTGGTGGGGCTGGGATCCTGCCCCAGGAGCATTCCGGAGCATGGCAGCAGCGTGGTGTGCAGAAGATGGAACCCATCCTGCAGAAAACAGCTGTGTCGTGTATTTTTCCAGGGTGTAGGCACCCGTAGAATATCTGCATTTTGGCAAAGCACTCTCGGACACTCTTGAAGCCCTGCTGGGCTTTCCTGTCCCTCCTGAAGACCGAGGCTTCAGCATCCTTTGAAAAAGCAAGCTTTGGGTACTGTGCTTGGCGGGGAAGCCTGCAGAGGCTGGAAACCAGTGCCCACCTCCCCTCCGCCCCAGGGAGGATGGCCTGATTTAGGACATCACCCCAGCCACGCACCCCTCTCCTCCCCAAACCCACGCACTCTGCTCTTCCTGAGCGGCTGGGGGAGGAAGTGCCACCGGGTCCCCAGGGAAGAGGACCAATCCCTGGGTCCATGTGGGGCATCCGGGCACATCCCTGCCAAGCCCACCATCCCTCCTGGGCAGCCGGGTGGCCCTGACCTTTCGGGGGATGCTTCTCCCCAGAGCATTTTGGGGTCACCAGAGCACCACGGACACTGCTCTCCCCATCTCCCTCGCCCAACGAGCTCCCTACGCCCAAAGCCAAAGGCTACGAACCTGGCAAGCGACATTCCCACGTGGAAGAAATAACTTCTAGCGACGTCTTCAAAGAGTTATTTGATCACAGGGAGCACAATTAAGGAGGCCTAGGAGCAAGAGAAAAGGGATTAGCAGTATCTGGGAAGAGCATTCATCACGGCGAGCAGTTTGCAGGGGCACATCTGCTGCTGACTCCTCTCTTCCAGATGCACCGGTTTTATTGCCGTGTCAGCAGGACGAATGTTTACTCCCTTTTAAAGCTGTCAGGCAACTCAGATGCCGAAACCGTGTAACGCTAAACATGCTTGTTTTGTAGAAGTCAGGGGAAACGATGCTTAGAGATGAGAGAATTGCCAGAGTGGATTAGACCGGCTTTGCATCTTCTGCTCCTGGCGCGAGATGCCATCAGCCGCTCCAGAGGAGCCTGCAAGAACGCCTGTGGTGGGCAATCGTGGAGCTACCTGTCCCCCTGCACACATGCTTGGGAGGAGGGAGGGCAGGAGTCCTATCGACCCTTTCAAAATTGGGTTTGGTAACTTAACTAGTTTAAATGAACAGTTAGAGCGCAGTTTAGCACTATCTCACTGCAGAATCCCCTGCAGGGCTGGGTTTTTCCCCAGTGCTCTTCAAACAAGGTGACGGAGTTTTGGCATCGTACAGCAAGAGTCATTGGAGCTGACCATACCGGAGCGGGTGTGCAGTCAGGGACGGAGTGGCTGCACACCGAGAAAACGCCGGTGACAGCGGGTGTGGGCGGGCACGCATGGGCACATCCTTTCCAGGGTGCGGGGAGCATCACTGGAGATGCCCATCTTGCTGTTTGGCCAAAGTGGCTTGTGGCGCCGGTGACTTACTGCTGCTGTTTGAGGGGTGGGCTGCTCTCTGCAGCACCTACGGGAGGCAGACGTGAGGAAGGGATGTGAATGGAGACAAAAAACCTCAAGCAGAAGCGGCGGCACGGCTGACTACAGGTGGCCTGGAGCAGGCAGGGCACTTCTGGCAAGGTCCATGGCAGTTCCCAGGCAGCAGGGCTTGGTTTGGGGTGCCTGGGAGCTAGTACAAACAGACGGAGAGCCTCCGCCCATGAGCAGCATGGACAGAGGGTCCCCAAAGAGGTGGGATGCTCACCACTGCTCACTTCAGAGTTCACAGAAATTTGCCATCAAGTTTTCAAACCACTCAGTTAAAAGAGGTCAAACCAATCCATTCCCTATTTCAATGCAAAACAAAGTGAGAAACATCCCGGGAGAGTGCCAGGAACATTTATCTGTGCATGCAGGCTGGTGGGTGAAGAGCTCAGACCCCTTTTGCTCAGCCGCCCTCCGGGACAAACCAGCCCCCGTCGCCAAGCCACACCACTGACCGAGATTTTGCAGCATCAATCTGCAAATCCCCCAGCTCAAGAAGCAGCATCTCTCCTTGCCCAGCTGCTCATGGTCTCTGCTCCTGCCACCGCCCAGGAGGACCCTGCAGCCACCCACCGTCACCCCCATCTCTTGCTGTCCCAGGAGGGTGTTTGTTGTGCTCCTCCAAGTAGGCAGAATTGGAGCGTGCGGTGCTGGGCTCGCCTGTGCCATTCTGGGCAGCAATTCGCACCCACCCTGCTCCAACAAGAGACCCAGAAAAAGCCTCCAATCTTATTTATGGCAGAAGCAGGAGCTATAATAATAAAATAATAATAATAATAATAATTGGGTGAAAGTTTGTCATAATGGATAGTGCACTGGCTGCAGCCCAAAGCTGCTTAACAGACCCGATTTCCAAGTGAAAAGCGAGTGAAGGCACCGGAGAAATTCACATCAAATGGCACTGGTCAGCAAATAGAAGATACCTTCGGGGCGGTGCAGAGCTGGGACCTCGGGTGGCAGCCCTCTTGCGCCGCGGCGGGTCTGGGGTCTGCCCGGTGGATGTGGTCCCGTCGGGGCAGTGCCTGCCAGCTCCCGTTTTATGGCTGGCCACGCTCTGCCGGAGTGGCTGGTCTGCTGGCTGGTGGGAGCAGATGGTCTCTTTAAAATATAACCAGTGCTGCCAAGGCCTGCCGCTTTTATTAGCTGCCTCGGCGCACGCAGGCTGCGAAGTGGCACCCATCCATCTCCTCTGCCACGAGCCCCGCTGCTGTCCCCCGTCCCCCCGCCCCATGGACGCTGGTGGGACCACAGCTGTCAGGAGAAGGCCTGCTGCTGATTTTTGCTTCATATTTTGGTGGGGGAAGGATTAAAAGTTTTAGTTTCTGTCTTAAATTAGCAGGGTGAGATCGGAGGCTGCAGCAATATGCACAGCCTGAGCCCACCAGCTAATAAGAGCGTGCCGAAGGCTCTCGGGGAGTCTTTTCTCACCTTGCTTTCCCCATCTCCTCTTTTCCAGCAAGGTGGTATGGGGAGGCAAGTGCAGGCTGTACACATGCCCCACATGCTGCACAGAGGTCCCACCAGCCATGCTGGATGGACATCACGCTGACCATGTTGCATGGAGGTCCCACCAACCATGCTGGATGGAGATCCCACCAACTATGCTGGATGGAGGTCCCACCGATCATGCTGGGTGGAGGTCCCACCGATCATGTTGCATGGAGGTCACACTGACCATGTTGCATGGAGGTCCCACCAACCATGCCAGAGCTGGGGCGCAGCATGACCTCCCAGCCAGTGTCGGGCTGCCCAGGACACAAGGGGGTTGATGGCAAAGCCAGCCCTTGGCACAGGGAACGCTGGATTCAGCTCATGCCTGTCGCTGGGGCTGTTACTGTGGAACCACTGCCAAATACTGACAATTGCCAGCTGACACCAAATTTGGGGCATGGGAGCGTTTTTTGGCGGCAAAGCTGGATTAAGACATTCCGCTCCCCCTAGATAGCATCCCATATTGGGTGGGATCTGGTTTTAAAAGTTAATAATAAACTGCTCCTTGCCAGATTTTTGTACTTGGGCTATTCCAGTGTTTCATTCTCTATGTGCATTTTGGGGGGCCATGGTGGGGGGTACAAGGAGTTACCAACACCACTACAGAGGCAGTGAACTGCAGCGTCAGGGCAAGTATAAACCCCCAAGACACGGGGGATGAGGGAAATTTCTTCCACCTGCTTTGCCCCCAGAGAAACCACGCTCATAACTGCATCCTCTGACCCCTCATTTAGTCCTTTTTAAAGTCTCTGGAAGACACGCATGAAGAGAGTGTCTTATTTTCCTGGGCAAGTGAAATGATATGCTTTTCCCCAGGGAAACTATTTCTATTCTGCACCTTTTCCTTAATCCCACACAATTTGAGAGTCAGCTGGTTTATAATTTTGGAGGCTTTCTTTTTCCCCAGTGCTGCCAGAAACGAAACGGATGGTGTATTAATTTAGATCCCACACTGGATGAGGTTTCTCGGCTGCAGGCTGCCTGGGCGCAGGGCTGGCTGCACGCTGGAAGGCAGCGTGTTTGCTGAGCACTCCCCATCTCCCCCATGGACACGGGGCAGATGGACCACGCTGTGATAAGCTTTTAAACAGCCGCCCCTGCACGCGTCAAGCATCCCTGGCTTCGACGGACGACAAAAATTACTCTGTTTTGTGAAGTGGGTCTTGAACATGGGCCACGCCAGGATTTGCCCACCTGAAAAACGCAGCATACCAGTGAAGTCAGCTTTTTGGCGGTCAAGGTGAACTTTCTGAAGGCAGCTTGGCATCAGCCAGTGGAGGAACCGCAGTCAGCATCTGTCCCAGCTGGGGTCCATCCCGCTGCTTAAGCGGAGCTGGGCTTCTCACACAGCTCCTGGCTTTTCAGAGGCTTTCTGCCACCTGTGGGTTGAGCTGGAGGTGCTAAGGACAAGTGTCACCTAGCAGGTCACCGCTGCCGGCCAGTAACCGTCTGGTAGGACACACGGCCTCCGAGAAGTAGAGCAGGATTGCTCCGCGGGGACTGAGCGCCAGCGTCTGCGGCAAGAACGCCGGCAGGGTGACGCGGGGAGCACTGCAATCCACCCTCTGCACCGGAGGAGAAGGAGCAACCCTGGCAGGACCTCTCCATCTGATCCACCTGGATCAGTGGGGTTACCAGCATCAGGTGCTGAAATCTTGTAAAGGGGAGACTTTGGCGTCAGGGAAGCTGGTAATCTTCCCAGGCCCTAGGAGAGAAGGCGGGGGGTATTTTTTCTCGCTGCACCCACCCAGCTGAGAGCCTTTAACAACTGTCTCCAGCCGTCAGAGCTGATCTGCGTGTGGCTTTTGGATCAGAGGACACAGTGAGGGGCACTGGAGGGCTCACAAGGGATTAAAAGAATTGCTATTCCCCCGTTTTTCTTTACACATGACAAAGCAGGAGAAAGATACAGAGGAGGCATATCATGACCACCGAAAGGGACACTTGATCCAAATTCCAGGGAGGAGAAAGAAATACGTGAAGGCAGGTGAGTCGAGTAATTGGTACGCAGGAGGATGAAAGACAAAGCAGAGCAAGCAAAGAGGTTACTTTGCAGAAGTGGATGGTTTCAGAGTGTCTTTATAATGCAGCCCAAGTAGGGTCCCTCTCCAGTTGTTCTTATTTCCATTAATAATTACCTCTACTTAACGTTTTCCTCTTCCAAGCCCTTTACAGGCACTTGTGTACTGCAGATGGAGCCAACAAAGATGCAAAGAGCACTAGAGGTAGTATCCGGCGAGAACAAGCCCTCTGGAAAACACGGAGATGGAAGTGGGGTAGAGACACCCTGTCATTGCATCTGCACCAAACCCCCCTCCCTGAAGGGGCAGACGCACTTCATGGCATTCATTCGGGAAAAAAAAAAAACCCAACGAGAACAAAAACAACAGGTCTGGGGTTGGACATGGAAAGCTTTTTCTGCGGGGAAGGGAGACGCTGTTATTCACGCAACACACCGTTTAACTAACCTTCCCAACAGGCTATCCTGGGGTGCCATCTACCCTTTGTCAAATTTTGTGTGTCCCACGTGCCCCGGTTTTGTCACTCCTTCCAGTGCACGCCGTGACAGATGGCCCTGGGGGATTTTTCAGCTCCTGAGCTATTTCTCTGGGACATCTTGTCCTTCCCAGAGCGTGAAACTCTCCAGGACTTGCACGTGTTTGTGGCCCCTGCCCTGCGATGGTGTAGCAGCCCCACACGGGAGGATTTCACTGACAAAGGGACTACTCTGGGCTCCCGTTCAACAGGGAGATGAAATAATCCTAATGGCATCGTCTCATTTGGCCTTTCCTTCGCTCCAGCTGTTCCTGCTTCTCCTCCAGAGATGCAGCTGCCTTTGCGAATCGCTGAATCGGAGGAGGAGAGGTCTTAGCGTCTGTCCCCCCCGTGCCCCCTGCACCTCCGAGGCGGCAGGGCTGTTCTCCCGAGGAGACCTGTAACACGAGCAAGACGAACGCTGGCTGTCTTGTGCGGTCATGTCTGGATTTCAGGGCAGGCTTTCCTGTTTGGACAAACGCGAGGCTCAGGGCGAAATTCAAGAAGGTGAAAATCCGCACCCTGCGCATCCAAGAATATATCAAAGAGAAAGAAGCTCCAGCAGCAGCTTCCATGCAGCCCTGGCCACAGCCACAGGTTTACCAGAGGGTCCTCGCCTCCACCTCACCTGTTCACCTCACCTGTTCACCTCACCTCACCTCCCATTTCTTACAGGAGGGGCAGAGACCCCGCGGCTGCCAGGGGTGCAGCCCAGCCTGCGGGCAAGGGGATGGAGCATGGGCAGATCACAGCAACAGGGCAAAACACAGTTTTCCCCAAATTGCCACCTGGAAGCAACTGAACTAAGGGCTTGGGGAGGCTAAAACTAAAAAAAAAAAAAAAAAAAAATTTAAAAAAATCTAAATATACTTTAGGCACCAGCACAACTGATTACTCTGTGCATGCTTGGGTTTTAGGCTGGGTTAAAAGCAAACAGGGTTACAAGCCTACAGCAAACTCAGCCTGCTGCTTCCTCAGCTCCTGCCACAGCTTGGGTTCAGACACAAGTGCTACTCAAACAGCTCACGTTCCTGTGGGGAGGGTGGAAGCCTTGGCTGATTTATAGTTCGTGGGCAAATCTGGTCGTAACTCAGTCCTCATCCTGCTCTTCAGGGAGGTCTTCTCCAGGGGCTTTCTCAGGAGCTGGGAAGGGGAATGCAGCCAGTGACAAACGGAGATCCTAAAGCAGCCGGGAGTGGTCTCACTCCCAGGCTGCGAGGCTTACGTCTCCGAATCTCTTCCTTTGAAAGCTTCTCACCTTTGCTAAGGACTAACCAGAACTCCCGTAGTTCAAGAGAGGAGTTTAACCCGGGGTCACCTGAGGCTGTTACAGGCTACAGATGCTTTTCCATGCCAGAAACAAGAGCAGATGCTCTTGCTCACCGGCAGTAAGTCAGTAAGTAGCCTGGCCGGTAACCTGGAGGGTCTTGCTGAGCCCATCCTCTCCCCTGCATCCTCTGCTGAAGCCACGTGTTTGGCAACAGGCTCAGCATTTGTTGGCCCTGGGATTTCCAAACAACTCAGCAGCCACTTTAGACCTTGTGCTGCTTCCACATGTCCCAGGGAACCAGGTTGCTGCTGCTTTCGTCCTCGGTCATCCCTCCGGGCAGCGTGAGCCACTGCAGGTGCTCAGCCTGGCGTGGGTGTAGAAGAAACCCAAAGCACCTGGTGGCAAGCTGGTCTCCCACCCTCACCTCGAGTCTGCACCCCACATGCCAGCAGACACAGTGCCATGGGAGAAATCAGCATAGGGCAGGCCTGGGAAGAAATGATGTGCAGGGTAGGTTTCCAAGAGGCAGGGAGGCTGGGAATCATTTTAGGAACCAGAACAAGTGATGAAGCCATTTTCTCCTTTCTGTGCCTTCATCCTGCAGACTTGCTCCCTGTTTTCTCAGTGCCCAGAAACTCTCATGCAGAAGCTCCGGACTTCCCCTTGAATCAACACTGCCATTGAGACTCCCCTCTCAGAGAATTTCCCCAAATGGCACAAAAATATGCTACTGCTGGAGGGGCTGCTGAGGCTGGCCTGGCAAATACAGAGACTATTGATCCAGCACTGTACTTGGAAAGGAGAGAGCAGAACTGTCTGCTTCCAGGGGAAAAACAAACAAACAAAAATTCCTCTGATATTCCTGCCTTCCCCAGGAAAAAACCTGACGTGGAAAACACCCAAGGCACACACTTCCAGTCGAGCCCTGCCCTTACAGTGGCTCTTTTTCAGGAAGAAATACCCCTTCTTATTTTGCACAAGCCAAGAGAGCCTTTCCAGGCAGTGGGATAACAACAAGACGACCCACGGAGCTGGTACACGACGCCCACCCAGCAGGGATACCACGCAGGAGCATCAGCCTCCCTGCCCGCTCAAAACGTCCTTCCCAATGAGGTACCAGCCTGATGACGAGGGACTTCGGGCCATGTTTCTAGAGGTTTTGGGACAGCTGTCTCCCCTTACCTCCGTGCTGATGGGAAGGCAGCTCCCAGTGCTCCTTCCTTCTCCTCCAGCACACGCAGGTGCTCACGCCTCTCTTCGGTACACCGGGTGCTCAAAGCTCCCCTCTTTCTCTGCAGGGATGAGCTTTATGGCTGGCTGCAGCCTTTGGGGCTGGGTACAGAGCAGTGCTTCAGGGCTGGATGGAGCAGCAGCTGCTGCGGGACCAACATGAAGGCATCTCCCCTGGGGGGCAGGGGGAAGCTGCAGGAGAAGCATTGTACAAAGCCGTAGGAAAGAGCAGACGAGAAAAAAAAGCCCACAGGAAGGGGTTTCCAAATTGCTGCTGAGCCAGACAGTCGCCCCTCTCCCCTGGCCGGGACTCACAGGCACCCTTCTGGCAGTGGCACCTTCTCACCAGAGCATCAGCCATGGTGTCCATGAGGGCCACAAGCCCCACAGCCCAAGAATAAGAAAGCAAGGAGAGATACAATAAATACCTTCCTCCCGTCTCAAAAGGCTGCTGGGAAACCAAACACTTGTATGGCTTGCAAGCCGCTTTGATAAAAGGCTGCAAACGAGTCCCTAGCCCCAAGAAAGGGAGTGGTGTGCTCATATTTGAGAGGCACAGCTGAGAGACCTACCCATCTCCTGAACAGGTAAGAAGCATCCCATCCTTCACAGCAGCTCCCATCACTGTTGGGAAACTTCACTGCCTTGAGGAGCATCCTGGCTGGGAAAATCACAGCTTCATCAATATTTGATACTGTGGGCAATGGTCTGCAGCTGAAGTGTGCCGCTGTCACGGTCCTTCCTCACAGAAATTGCTGCAAATGACTGAGGGATGGACCAGCCAACACGCAGGGTGAAAGGAAAAAAGGCCCAGGACTGCTGCCGGCTCCACGCTACCTGGAGAGGGGAAGCGACACAAAGGAGACATTAAAATAAGCCCATAAATCAATGGATGGAAAGCGGGGAGCATAAACACCGAGGCGATCGCTGAATACACAGGGAAGTGGACATGTAAGCAGAGGCAGAAGTTTTAATAAATATGCATTCCCGAGGAAACTCTGCCTCTGGCACCAGCAGAAGGTTTATCTGCAGAGCGGAGCCAGTCGGGTGACTGGTGTCCCATGGGGATGTGCACCCCCGAGGAGAAAGGATGGAGCCCGTGACCCGCACCCCATCACCCTGACCCCGCAACCCTGGCTGGCAGCGGGTACAGCTGGGGCAGGACACTGGTTGATGTGGGCAGCGGGTGCTTTCCCCTTCCTGGGCAAGCCAGCAGGCTCAGCTGCTGGCACGCAGCACGGTATCTAACCCAACGGGAAGCGCCGCGGTGGGGAAGCGGCTCCAGGAACTGAACATCCTGCATCGCTGGCTGGCAGCTTTGCCCGGGCTCCTCACACTGCCAGGACCCCACCGTATGGTACTGTGCTGTACCACACATGCCTGCTCTTTCCACAGCCCTGGGCGTCCGCAGCCCCTTCTATCTCAGGAGCACCAGCGTGAAGAATGGGAGGCATCATCCCCACTAGACCAGGGACTGGCCACAAGCCAAGGGCACACCCTAGATGGAGCCTGTAGGGTGCAATGGGAAGACGGGTCCTGGGGCGCTGGCCTTGGGGGAAGCATGGTGAATGGCCACAAAGCAGCTTTGTCCACAGCCCTCGGGTGGTCTTTGGCCTGGCTGTCAGAAAGGTCACTCCAAAGGGCACCCTGGGGGACATGACTTTCACCTGAAGTCTTTGAGGTCCAACTGCTTGGGACCGGGGTTCAGCAAAGCTGCCCAATGTTACTGGGGGCTTGATAGCACCTTCAAAGATGTGCACATTCAGGGGTGCCACCAAGCAGAGCCAGACTGGGAAGAACATCAAATGCACCAGGTCCTGCCAGCCATATCTGCTAAGGAAGAGAGGCTGCAGGGTGAACATCGCAGCTGGAGGAGCCTGAAGACACAGAGGCTCCACTTTCGGGTGCATGTGTGATCACCTCTTTTTGTAACTGTGCCCACTTCACAGTTCTCCCTTCACCTCGTGCTCAATTGAAACCAAAACAGCAACTAAAATGGTTGCCCCAAACCTCCCATCCAGCTGCAAGCTATGTCTTCTGGGCCAGAAACGTCTGGCAACATATTCCCTGAAGGTTGCAAGGAAGTCTTCAAATTTGACGTGGCAGCCTTTCCTTCCTGCATTACAGGCAGCGCTTCCTCAGGGATGATCCCCTTATTTATGCCCTCAGCTAGAGGAAGATGCTCTAGCATGTGTGGAAACAGGCTCCAGCTCTGCACAGGGATCAGGACAGTCTCCAGCAGGCAGCTTGTAGCATAGCCAGCATCGGACTCCATCCTACTGCCTCCTAAATCCCTGACTCCTCAAAACCCCAGCCCTCAAAATCCCCTTGCGCAGCTGGTTGAAGAGCCGGGCCACACACGGGTGAAGCGCCTGGAGGGAGCAGGCAGCAGGGCGAACCCAAGCCCCTGACGCCCACCGAGGCAGGTCTGCGGCGTGCGAGAGGAGATCCCTTCCCCTGCAGCGTTCTGCTTGCGTAAGCAGGGTTTATGCTATTAGATTCAGAAAAGCAATAACATCCCCGGCAATAGATGCCGCTCACGATAGCTCAGGGAACAGATAAGAATCCCAGAGATATGTTATTCCTGTTCAAAGCCTTGGTCACAGTGACCTCCACGGATATTTTAAAACCAAGCTGGTTTAACTTGGTTCTTTATTTGTTCGTGGTTGCATCTGCTTTTTGAAGAAATTTCTGAAGACCCTAAGCCCTGCTGCATCTCTACTGTTCACTAGGTTTCCTTTTTCACTTAGTGAAGCAAAGACCAGTTAATTAAAAAAAGATCTCCATCTCCCAGCTGACATATTGCCCTTGGCCCAAGCGACTGTGCTCCCCACCCCGTGCACAGAGCTATTGCCGCAGCCGCCCGGGCGCAGTGCGAACCGAGATGGAAAAGCAAAGCAGAGGCTGTGCCGACACAGACACAGAGCAAGTGCCCCTCGGAGCTCGCTCAATCTGGAAGCTCCCACCAAAATGGGAAGGCAAAGCGCCAACCACGACACGAACCCGGCAGAATGAGAAGTCCCTCTTCTTCTCCCTCCTCCCAGGAGACGGAAAACAGCCCTTTGAGGGGACGTGTTTGCACCATACCGGGATCCAGTAAAGAAGTGGCAAAGCCAAAGCGAAACAGGAGTGAAATCCTTCACTGCTGCTTCCCTCTGGAGCTAACAGACCAACAAATGGAATAAAATAAAAAAAAAAGAAACAGAATCAGTTTATTTCCCATGGAACAGCAAAGCTTGGGCACGGTCCTGCCTTGGGGTGCAGTAAGGTTGTGCAGCGCTCTCCTGCTGCACCCCTGGGCCAGCCCCACAGGGGGGACCGGCGGCATCAGCACCTCTTCCAGTGAGGTCTCCATCACCCGAGAGGAGACGCGGCTCCGGACCCTGACCCTGCTACACAACCCTTAAGTGTGGGCGGGGGGTAAAACCTGCCTTTCCTAAACCAGGCTCCTTTCTTCCCGCAGGGATTCTCTGATGGCAAGACCTATTTGGCACCCCTACGTCTCCTCCGGACGGGACAAGTCCCGGCGAGCACAGCCAGGACCAGCCTGTCTCCTGGAAGGGGCAGAGAGCAGATCGGGCAAACGGCAGGCAGAGTGGGCAGCCGGCAGGCAAGCGTCCCAGCTGGTGAGAGAGGGGATGGGTGCTCTCATGGAGCCCACACCCCACCCTGGAAAGCTCCACATCCCTGTCCCCACACCATTTCTAATGCAGAAGGGCTGCTTCTGAAGCAGCAGACACACACGGCTTCGTTCAAAACCTCTCTGTGTAATTACAGATCCACGGTTTCTTCTGGGGTCCCACTTATTTAATCATCCTTTCTCATCTGCATTTAATACCCTGAGCTCTGTCAGAGGGCAAAAACACAGCCTTTACATCCAGAAGGACAAGAGTTCCCTGCAACAGCTGCTATATTTAACAAAAAATACACTGGGTTGTCATGGCAACCCTGGTTTCTAAAAATAGAAATGCCATATACAGCACAGTCGAGAGCACAGGCAGCGCTAACGGAAGCTGCTTTAACACAGCGCTGGGAGATGGAAGTAAACTTTTATTCTTCACAGGAATTGATACCAAGCAAATCAAGCAAAATCACACCACCCTTTACTAATTAAAACCTTGATCCAGTGCAAAGGATCCCCATTTCCCCTGGCTCAAATATTGCTCCATGGTCTCTATTGCCTCGGCTCAAAAGTGTGCTTCTGGGGCGGGTTGCTGAAGCAAGCTGGACCGGCCGAGCCCCGATGCGGCTGGCATGCCGGCGCTGGATGCGGCCGCTTTTCCTCCCGGCACTGACACGCCGAGCCCCAGCGTGGCCACGCCACCGGGGCTCCGGCATCCGGGCAGGTTCCAGCTGCCCGGGAAGTTGGGCAGGTTGTCAGGTCACCCCCAGCCAGCAGATCTGTTTGGGTAAGGCTGAGTTTTGGTAACCTCAGTGCTCACAGCTGGTGCTCAGAGGAGCATCTGGTCCTGCCTCGCTTGCTGTAAATGACCTCCAGAGCGGGTATCAGAGCCATGCCCGGGATGTACAGGTTTCCAAACGGCCTCTTCCCCTCTCCGCTGGCAAAAACCAGGTCTCTGGGCATCAAATCAGGCGACTCCCCGGGGAGCCTTCTCCTTCCTCATGGAAACACAGACACCCCAACACAGCACTGTTAGCAAAACATGCAACCGGCACCCTACAGCATGAGCCAGCTGAGCATCTTCTGAAATCAGATTAGCAAGGCTGAGTAGCCACAGCCTGCTTACGGACAGCAGTTGCTTCCCATTGCAGTCTAAGTCTCCAGCCATCTTACTAATTCTCTTTGACATTTCTTGCTCCAAGTGGAAGGCGTGCGTTGCCAGATTGCAAACCCCCCACGTCGTTTCCAAGCCCCGCTTCCCCGGATGGGAGGATCAGCTGCACACTTGCTGCGGAGTCCCCTGCTTTAGCTCTCCCCACGCAGCACTGGCTTCCAGGAATCCTTGAGCGTCCCGGTTGAGTGCCGCGTGCTTTCTGGATGATGCACAGCTCTGCTTGACTTCTGCACCATTCTTTAAAGGAAGGCATTGGATAGCAAGGAAAGGGCTCTTGAAAGAGGAAAATACTTCACGTTGTTGTAGCAGTGTGTGTGAGTGTTCTTTTTTTTTTTTACCCCTTAAGAAAAAACACATTGCCAGACCTGATGGGAACCTAAGTCAGTCCGTGCAATATTTTCCCCATTTCATGGCTGATACCAGCAGCCTTGGAGGAAACCAAGAAATCCTGCATTGCGCATTTTTGTGGGATTACCTGCAGTGGTTTGCAGCAGTGCTAGCCCTTCCCCAACACTTAGACTGTCAATAAATTATATATAAATATATATATAAAATAAATTAAATAATAAATGAATGATATTAATTAAGTTTAGACTGTGTGTCAACACATATTGATATGTTCTGAAATCAATAAATAATTTTACTGCAGGTTGAAATAGCATTGAAGATGATGTCACTTGGCTTAAAGCCTGGGTTACTCTATAGCCCAAATCTCGAGCTGCTAGCTGCAGACACTCCAGGTAGCTCATGGTGCCTAGAAAGCATGTATCCACCAACCTCATACTTCTACAAGTGCAGAAGTGTCTGTTGTTTCTGCGTGTAGCTTGTCATGCAGGGTTTAAGTGACTGGACCCTGTCACATGCACAGATGAAGACTGGAGGTGAACCCCAGGGACAGCTAGTCCTTGATAAGACCAGGCAGAACAATCCTGATGGACCTCAGACCTTCTGAGCCTACCCTTCAGTCCTTGGTGGTTGAAGATCATTGCTTTCCCTGAGAAAACGTAGCATGATTAAGCACCCACCAGGAGCACCACTTGCCTTGTTGGACAGCTTGCCAGTGCCATGCCAAGCCCACAGCCTCTCTCTGTGGGCTTACACACCAATTCGTCTTGCAAAACTAACCCCTTTCTGTCTGCACACTTGAGCACTAGCCCTTGCCAAACACGTGAATCCACCTTCCTCGCTGGGCGTGCAGGGAGACGGAGCAGGTGAAGAGCAGCAAGCAGCGAGGGCTCTCTTGACTCATTGCACCTCCTGCCCATGGTGGACACATCAACATTGCCTCCTCTTTGGCTCGCGGTGAGGGAACACCTCTCCCCTCCACCGGCTGTGTCTCTGCCTCTGCGTTTGCGAAATACACTGGCCTGGCACAATCAATGCAACAACCCATTCTGTTTCCCAAAACTAGGCAAGATGAACATGTTTATGTGGGTCATTAAACTGGTAAGTGCCCAGAGTGTGTTACCATGCAATAAATATCACTCTTCCCATACGTACTCACCATGCTGGGGCTGCAGGCGTCTCCAGCTCGCAGAGGCTGGCGCTGGCACCGTGCTGTGGCTGCCGAGAACCCGGCTGGAGGGTGCCTGCGGCACGAAAGGGTGCAAGAGCATCGGCACGGGCTCGGCGCAGGGCCTCGCTCAAGGACTTCAGGTTTTATTTGCTTCATCCCGCTTCATCCTGACCCAGTTCCTGGCCAATCCCAACTCGCCATCAGCTCACTGCAGAGGGTATATAAATAATGGATGTTTCTCCGACTCCCTCCACCACCTGTGCTGTCCCACTACAATTTCTGCTCAGCGTCTTTCTGCAGCCTCCCCGCTCGCTGGAAGCAGAGCGTACTTGCCCTCCTGTATTTTGTCCCAGATCCCACCTTTACCCCCTGCCCTGCATCCTGCCCCCCTGCAGTGCCCAGTATTCAGACGGATGACGATGTTTCTTTAGCTTACAGCCACCGAGGGCCCCACGCTGCTGGCCATATCAGCATCGCAGTGGCAACTCCTTGTTACTGACAAGAGCAGTAAATTCGTGGCGCTTACAGTGCACAAGTAAATCCGTACCTTTGTGATGAGTGAAAGGAAGGGCTTTAACGGTGAATATTCCTCAAAACCGGCAAAATGGAGAAGGGTGTGGATGAGATTTAAACTGAATGCCCGTGGGATGGCAGGTGGTCCAGCTCCTCTGGCTGGGCACGGCTGCTGAGCACTGAGCTGGACCACGTGGGTAAAGTGGAGGACGCTTGCTGCTGGGGGCTGATGCTTTTAGAGCAGGGCAGGGAGTTAAGTGCACAGATCCTGTTATTGCTAATGGTGTTTGTGTTTAGAGCTCCCCAGGCGTTGCTTTAGAAACTGCCGTGCCCAGGCTGTTAACCCAGTCTCACCTGCTGTTTAGCTTTTGGTACTCGGATGCAAAATTGCATCGTGTTTGGATGTGCAGGGCATGTCGTGAAGTGCTTGCTGCAAGAGCCGCAATTTGCCTCCCGCACTCCTGCCTTTCGGCTGCTCAAAATGGGAAGGAGGTTGAGCTACGGCATCTCAGGAAGGGTGGGCAAGCAGGTAACGGCCCAATCTGCTCTCCTCGCCCAAATCTCACCGACGTTTTGGGAAAGGGGAACCAGTGGCAGTGCTGAGAGGTCTGATGGGTGGAAATGAGAGCCCCTAAGAGACTCCAGCTCAACTCCCAACCCTTCATTCTCGCTCCAGAGATCCCTTCCGGCAGGCCACCCAAACAACTGGTCACAGCCAGTTCTCAGCACTGATTACACATGGCAGCCCACAGGGCAGCAGTGGCAGAAGTATCATGGACAAAGGTCCTTCAGTGCCCTGTCCACAGATGAGCCATGCCTTCATGATGGAAGTAGAGGGAATTTCTTATGCTGACTTCTGTTAAAGAGAAAAGCCCTGGGCACTGCAGCATCCCCTTCTGGGACCCTTCCCTCCCGGTGTCTTTCTCAAAAGAGGTGAAGATATTAAAGATTGCATGAGGGCATCCTTCCCTCCCCAGGAGGATTTCCATCACTTGGTGAGGCCAGACCACATGTGGATGTAATGGCAACCTTCTGGACGCTGCATGTACAGACTCACCCAAGCAATGCTCACAGTCAGGTGGGTGCTTTCTCAAGGAAACGCAGCTTCTGACGGCACTGTCCCAGCCTCAACCTGCGGACATCGACCACAGGTATGCAATAACAATCCTGCACAAGCCCACAAGGCTTCATCTACACAGACCGATAAAGCATTTGGCCAACACATGGACTGTGTGGCAGTTGTGCTCTGAGAGTCAAATGCAAGAGAGATCTTGAAAAGTGCTCAAGACTTACAGGGATGAGGCAGAATAAACACAATATTTAATTATTTTAATTTTGATGTGGATCTGGCCAGATTTACCGCATATGCTTAGCTAGGACCCCTGGAAGAAACTCTGTTGGCAGCACACTCCCAGCCCCAAAAAGACCAAGGAGGCACATCCCAGCAGGGCCAGGGCACCAGCACATCCAGGCAATGCCTCCAGACAAGAGGTGAACACAATTCACCCCAGAAAGCTGCATCCCAGGATGTCCACCCGTCACAAATCCTCACCTTCCTCCTGATCTCATGCCACCAACCTGGCTCAGGTTTGTGCCTTGTCCTTGCAGACCTCCCTGATCTTACGGCATGTGTCCCTCCATTCCCATGGGCTGGCTGTTGGTGGACACAGCCCCCTCCCTTCTCAGTCCCATAGCGAGGGACCGAGACGACATGTCAGCCTCAGTCCAGGATTTCTCGCAGAGCAATGAGTTGTGGTTACCCACCAGCACTGGCTTACCAGCAGACTGTGCGGCATGGCCCAAGCCACCACAGCTCCCTCATCCTGCTGCTGACTACCCAAAAGCAGTTGGGCTCTGCCCGACCTCCCCTCCAGCACGGCTCACGGCATCCCCTCCGGTGCGGCCCCGTGCACCAGCAGCAGAAGAGGCAGGAAGCAAATTTTCGCTGCCCTCCTGGGGATCTGTGCAGTGTGGGTGTCAAAGGAGGAGAGCAATTGTAAATCAGAGCCATCTCCCATTGCTTTGGCCTCCCCCACTCTCTTCCTTTTGGCTCTTAGTCTCCAGCTTGTGGAAACAGCTCTGTGAAGCCTCTGTAGGAAGCCCAGGGATGGTCACAGGCAGCACAGCCTGTGTGCTTGTAATAAATCTGACCTGCTCTGTACTTGCCGGCATACCCTGTGTGATGAACATCCCCACTTCTGGCAGGCAAAAACTGAGAAAAATCACAGCAGGACTTGTGTTTCATTAGGAGTCTTCAGGAAACCCATGTTACAAGCCGAAGGACACTCTGGTACATCCACCCTGCTCGAAATGATGTGACCTCTTCAATAGCAGGTGTATCTGCAGAGATCTCCAGGAAGCTCAGTAGATCTGCTCTCTTAAAGGAGGGTCCACTCACAGAGGCAGCACCTTCTGGTACAAATTTGGCCAGGTTTCTTGTTTCCAGGAGTTACAGCTCAAGAAAGAAAGAACAGGATTCGTTATCAAGCCTCCACATTGGCAGGCATATCTTCTAAAATAAGAGCAGATGTTTGGTTCCCCTTGTCCCAGTCTGCATCGTGTGCATTTGTATTTCTAAGATAGCTTTTCTTCAGGACACATTAACACTTAAGCAAGCAAGAGACACCATGAGCCAAAACTCACTATGTTAGGGGCTTCCTAAGCATCTCATCACAGCTCCAGCGTGTGAGTAATGCAAGAGAATTTCACACGCTATGGGAGATCAATAAACCCTTGAAACAATGACCAGCTACAGCAAATCCTCTCCAGAACACCCAGCAAACACAGACCACAGCTCAGTCCATAAAAGGGACAAGTGTTACACAGGAGATGAACAGCAACCACACGCCGGTTCAGCCACCAAGGACAAAAAAAAAACCCCATCAGCCCTAAAATTCAGGTTTTGGAGTCTGGCAGGCTGCAAGGCAGGACCTGCAAAGCCGTAGTGTGGTTTCCCCATATCCCTCTGCACCTGGGCTCCCTTGCCGGGCTATTTCCCATTATAGGTTTGCAGACATACAGCTGCCGTGTGGCTCTACTGCTGTGCCAAAAGTAACTCCTGGTGCATCGTGGCAGACAGCAGACTGCATGGGAACCTCGAGAGGGGTCCAGTGGGATGGGAAGCACAAGCTACGAATCCAACCAAGCACTGCTGTGGTCTTGTAGGGGACAAAACCCATGCTTCAGCCAAGCAGGGCACTTTGTGTGTGCTGATTTTCCACTGAGGAATTCCTCATTTTAACCACATTTTCATAAGAGAGAAGTGAAAGGGGAGAGTTTTCCAGTCCTTTCAGGTTGAAGGCTACACAGCCAGACCTGGTCAACACAGTAGAGCCAAACAAACATAGAGCTGGGATGGTGTATCTCAGTGTGAACCTCTCCCTCCAGCCTTCTCTTGAACAAACCTGATATAACCACCTGAATTTTGCCTCGAGTTTCATTTCTTTGCTCCAAGTTCTGCTGGGTCTGTCTCCAGGAGTCAGGAATTAAGTAGCATAGCTAGTCCAAAGTAAATTGCTCTACAATTGCTTTTCCATAACAAGATGGTTGTTTTCTTAGGGCAAACCACTTTTATTCTTGAGGAAAGTGTCAGCAGGAGGAAGAGCCAGAGAAAACCTAGCTATGCTGCTATTCTGGAGCTATTATCATCATGTAAAAAGCCAGTGAGTTTCCCCTCTGCAGGGTTTGTGACCAGGCCACGCTGACAAACGGGCATGACCCGCTCTTTAACTTACCCCCAGCTCAGTTGACGATGTTAGAGTTGGGGTTCTCTATAAATACCCGTGGCTTGGTCTGGGGGTGTGGGGAGAACGCTCTGTCTCCAAACCGAAAGGGCAGAGAAAACATGGAGCTGCTCCAGCGAGGGAGAAATGTCTATAATTAATGTAGTGGGAAAATTACACGTTTATATAGCCCCCCCCACCACAATAGCAGACATCCATTTCCTGCAGGGCTGTGGACGCTTGCCAGCCCACAAATAAATCACAAAAACACAAAGCCAACAAGGAGGAAAAGAAAGGGGAATTATCACATAGGATGCAGCAGCCTTTTGTACCAGGAAAGTAATCAGCGTCTCCACCAGACATCTATTGTTTATCAATAATATTCTCTAACAATCCTGCCGTTTGAGTCTCAACTGCCAAGTGATGTCGAAACTGAACGATGGAGGTCTCCTTGGATTTTGCAACCTCCAAATGCACAACAAAGTGGTAGCTTGGGAGATGTACTGACCTGCCTCAGGAGCATTTGTGGGACCAAAACCAAAAAACCACAGCAAAGCTGATATTAAATAAACTTTGGCATGGGTAAAAAATGGAAGAAAACCAAAGCTCCCCATTTTGCTCCAGGAAGAGGGTGCCTGGTGTGCAGGGACGGAGGCACCCAATAGTCTCCAGCAACTCCAGAGGGACCGGGTCCAGTGATGCTGGAGATTGAAAATAAGGGAACAAAGGGTTTTAGTGAGAACTTGCTGTCCTACTCCCACACATTTTCCCTCCTCTCGTCTTTCCCCATAGAGGTTTAATGACACTAGCTCCAACTTCACAGCACAGTCGAGTCAATGAGAGCCTCTCCATTGACTTTCAGCTGCCTTTGGCTCAGGCGCTGGGATCATGACACCAGTTTTATGACTTCCCCTGTGACTTATGAAGTTGGGTTTTATCAGCAACAGGAGACTGGAGGAGAAGGTCCATTAGTAGGTTTCAGAAGGGCAGTTCCTGTTTTCTTCTTAGCCCGGGGCTGTGTTAAATGAATTACGGGCGTGCGCCATACTTTCCAGAATATATTTTGGCTACAGCAACGCTGGCAAATGTATGAACACTCCCGAGTGGTTTTTTTTTCCTGCTTCTGCTCCATGTGCTGTAGGGTGAATGCTGCTGGCTAGATTCCTGGTGGAAGCCGGGCTGCAGCTCTGGCTAGTGGGGTCTCATGACGCAGGTCTCTGTGCCTAGCCCTGGTACCTGATCGCAGGGGTCCATCACAGCATGGTGTGAGTCACGGGTTGACTGGCTTCCTATGGGTCCAGCTATAGCAGCTGGACTTGCTTTTGTGCAAGATCCATGAGAGAGTCCCCAAAATGTTTTACAGAAGCAAGCTTTAAGTTGAAGTTCTTTAGGTGGCACCCAAACCCATCCTCTGCTGCTCACACAGAAGCTTCTCCACCACCTAGAGGAACATTCAGATGTGATCTCTTGGGCTGAGGTTGGTTTATCTCACTGAGCACCCTTATTTCACTTGCCACCAGACCTCCATCAGGATGAGAGGTCCCATCACCTGGAACAGCTAAGATGAAATTCCTCCCCCAGTCCAGGCTTGCCGACCCCAATTCCTCTCATGTCCTGCTCCTACCCTCCCATTCCTGGGAGGCAGGGGGGAAACACCGCTGGCACTTAGCAATGTCAGGGGATAAAGCAAAATACTTCACCACACCTCAGGCACTTAAGCTTTTCCTTTCCTTCCTTGGACTGCTAAAAAAAAAAAAAAAAAAAAAGATAAATTGTATATATTGACACACACACAAAAGTGAAACATTTGTTTAGGAGAAAATGGTGTTTTTCTCACTGATTATTGGCTGCCATTCAGGAGGGAGGGAGAACAGCAGCCATTAATGTCTGCTTGTTCCTCGGTGATTTGGGCTTTTGTGTTTTGAACGGCATATGTAATTCTGATAAAGGTATTAGTGTATTTCTTGGACTGAATAATAAATTATTAAATGCAAAGCCCTCTATTTAGGCACCGTAATGCTGAGAACTTAAATGCAAAACACTAAAGACACTCAAAGTCTCAAGGTCCCCACAGCAGCTCTCTCTGCACTGCACAAATGAAGTACCCAAACTGATTTGGCTGTATTTATGGGGTGCACATTTCGGGGACTGCCAGGGCCAAGAGCAGGAATGGACCTTTCCTGGATGTTTGCAGAGCACTTTGCTCAAAGCCATCTCCAGCCCAGCCTGCAGCCGCGAGCACTATCGGAGAGCGGTGGCTCCCACCGTAATATCCTCTGAACTGGGTACATAGCAAGCTCCCTCTTGAGCTCATTATGACTAAGTGGCACACAGGAACCGATAAGCACATTCAGGATAAACACATCTGGAAGCTGCTTGCTAGCTACAAAGAAATGCTTGTTAACACACTTTTTTAGGGTAAAAATGGAGCAAAGCTAAAATACAGCAAGCAGAGTTTATAGAGTTTTCATTTGGCGGGGAGGGGAAGCCATCCTCAAACAAGAGCACTCAAGGCTGCTTTGACTTTTTTCAAACAGCAGGCTAATTTTATTTTTTTGTGTGTGTGTTTCCATTTTCTTTTAACCAATACTAGTACTAGCATGGCTTGGGCTTGTTGAAAACCATCACTTCTGGACTGGCACGAGGTGCTGAGATTTCCACAGCACCAAGCCCTGCCTTGCTCTCTCCCCCTGGCTCTGCCCCACAGTCAAGTGCATTTCAGAGGGGCTTGGCAGGGCACAGCTCACTGCAGGGTACACCAGCCCTCGGGACCACCTACGTTATCTTTCTGACAAGGTCTGACTGCTGCCCAACTCAACACATATCCAGCAAATGTTCTGGACCACAGCTGGCGGTGGGTGAGCCAATGCTGCGGATTCTGGAGTGCCATCCGCTGGCACCATCACTCCCACCTGCCGGCAGGCTTCGGCATCCACCCTCGATGGATGGGGGGCCAAGGGGCCAGCATGACCCTAGCCTACAGCTCTGGACCCCTCCTGGATGCAATCTGCCCCCGTGGGCACAGGGCACAGCTACCCTGCGTTGATCACCCTCTGGTCAGCGTTCCTTCTTTCTCCAACATGAAAGCCAGGCTCACTTCAGTGTAGAGATTGGGAGCCAAGGTCCTGGCCGGGGTGCAAGGGGTCCTGCCAGCCCCATGGCTGCATCCCTCACTGGGGTGGGCAGCTGCCCACAGCAGGCGTGGGAAGGCTGGTGGCTAGCCCTGGAGCTCTCCAAGCAGCTATGATGGCACATACCAGATGACACGTTCCCCACCAGTTCTCCCTCCTTCCCGAGCAACAGGGGTGGTTTTATTCTCTCCTCCTTGAATATCCTTCTGCCATTTCTGGGGCTGCTCTCATTTCCTCACCTCTTCCCTCACCCAATGGACCCCTGTGGGTTCATCCTTTCCTCCAGCTGTGAATCCTTGTGGATTCACCCTTCCTGCATGAGAGAAGGGAGATTTAAAAAAACCCCAACACCTCAAAACCCCAAACCAAACCCCATCCCATGTCCATAAGCCTCCAGACAAGTAGCATGCTGCAGCCCACATAGCTGCATAAACTCAGTTTAAAGGCTGTCTTTAAAGAAGTAAAAGGATATTCCAGAGTCAGCAAGTGCTTGGTAATTCAGGCAACAGTTGTCAGAGCCTTCTGCCTTTGTTTAGTGTCTCTCTATTGAAGGGAAGAATTTTAATAGGATACAGCTCCAGCAAGAGGCAGCACCCTCGTATTAGCTGAAAGCAACATGATGCTAGAGAAGCGTAGATGGCACTTGGACACAGAATCACAGAATCATTAAGGTTGGAAAAGACCTCTAAGGTCATCAAGTCCAACCATCAACCCAACACCACCATGCCCACTAAACCATGTTCCAAAGTGCCACGTCCACATGTTTGTTGAACAACTCCAGTGATGGTCACTCCACCACCTCCCTGGGCAGCCTGTGCCAATGCTTGACCACCCTCTCAGTAAAGAAATTTTTCCTGATATCTAATCTAAACCTCCCCTGGTGCAACTGGAGGCCATTTCCCCTCGTCCTATCACTAGTTACTTGGGAGAAGAGACCAACACCCACCTCACCACAACCCCCTGTCAGGTAGCTGTAGAGAGCGATGAGGTCTCCCCTCAGCCTCCTCTTCTCCAGACTGAACAACGCCAGTTCCCTCAACCACTCCTCATAAGACTTGTGCTCCAGACCCCTCACGTGGCATCCAGGGCATGAAACTAATGAAATTAATACTCAAGGTGGGCGCTGAGCTGGGCGGGCAGCAAGAAGTAGAGGGTGTGCACAGAGGAGAAAGCTAGGTCAGTCTCTTTGCAGAGAAGGTGGAATGAGGGGTTTCAAAGAAGGATGAGGTCCATGAAAGCCAAGGGTTCGTTCAGAACCCAGCAGAACCGAGTACTAAATGCAGAACCTCTTTGCTTGCAAATGCCAGGCCAAAGAGAGGGCAGCAGAAACACCAAGGCAGCTAGAAAAACCAATGCTTAGCGCATTGGTCATCGAATGCAGTGCTCCCCAACGTGATGGTCACCAAAGGTTCTTGTGCACACACATGGCAGGACAGAGGATGTGTGACGCTGCTCCAGCCTGAGGCATGGGCACAGACCAAACCACCCAGGTCACAGAGCAGCGAGTGAACCCTGCAGAGCCAAGGGATGCAGGGAGCCTGTCAGGGATATGGGCAGAGTCAGCTGAGCTCTAACAGATTTCCACTAGCACCCCTTCAAGAAAAGACCAACGGAGAAGAATGTTTGGGCCATGAATGAATAATAAATAAACCAACTTAATAAAATGCAAGTGTGAGTTATGTTAGGTCTGAGGTGGAGCCTGCAAAGGCACCAGAGGAGACCAGCAAAGGCACCCAGAGCCTCCTTTCTCCCCACAAATGTGACTTGGTCACACCAAGTTGTGGATCCCCAATGCCCCACACATGTCCCAGGTCAAACACAGCTGAGGGAGCTCCACTACTCCAGGGTGGTCTGGGAGGTTCAAACCACTGTGAAGATTTCACCCCTTCACCCCAGGCTGAGCCTGCTGAGTTCAGAGCAGTCCTGAGCTGCAGCTTGGACATTTGCTGCCTGGCACGCACACCTATGGAGTCGAACAAAAAAGAGCATCATTTCCCCTTCACTTCTATAAACAGGAAGAAAAAAACTTACCAAAAAATGGGTTTAGGCTAATCCTAAAATGAAAGTTCATATTCTTTAGCTAGATTTCAAAAGCAAAGACTCTGACCTGAAATGTTTAATTTGACCTAAAATCTTTTGCTTTGCTTTTAGTTTCTTGGATACTTTAAGGAAATGTGCCAATTTTAAAATCAAACAATAGTTTAGCTTCTGGATGTTTTTTACAGCGTCCTGTAATTTGTTTTCTTCCTTTTTTTTTTTTTTTAAGTAACTCTGTAAGCAGGCAAATCACAAACACCCTGGCACGGTGAGTCTAGCTAACAAAAGCCATAGGATATTGCCCAGGCCATGTCCGTGTCATTTTGTGTAGCGAGAGGACCAGACCTGGGAGATGAAGGGACACGCCACAGTGCAAGGTGGAGGGTCTGCCTTTGGCTGCCTTCCCCAGCTAAAACCACAGCTCAGGCTGGAGGCTGTTCCATCCGTAGCCCAACTGCTACCCTCCCTGCAGGGCATCGCTTGGGGATGCTGTGGCAAAGATCATCCCTTCCAAATGTCCTCACTCGCTGAGAAGAGCCTGAGTATCTCAGCCTGGGGACTTGTGACAGGATCTTGTCTCCTTTGGCCATGCTCCTGTGGCCCATCTGCTCCATTTGGTTCACAAGATGTTTTCAGATGCCCCAGTCCTCCAAGAAACTGGCTTGCTATTGTATTTAATGGTTGGCTGAAACCAGCTCTCAGCTTGGTCTTCAAGCAGCTCTCCCACATCAAGAGGGTTTAAACACTTCTCTACAGTAAGGGTCTGACATTGCCCCAGTGACAACCCAGGAGCACTGCTGACTGTGAAGAAGAGGATCAAAGCCCTGCAGCAGCAAAGTGTCACTAAGACAAATCCTGTTGAACTCCAGGCTTGAACAGGGGTTCAAGAAGAGTTGAAAGAGAAGAACCTCTGAAGAAGTTCAAGATGTCCCAAAATGGCACATTCTGGGATGACCTGCACAACAAAATAAGTCTGCTGCACTTCGGAGTTGCATTTTTTCAGTTGCAAAATGTTTATCAGGGGAAAAGCCCCACTTTCCAATTCAGCCATTTCAGAAAGTGCAGTGTTTACTCAGTCAGATGGCTGTTTTGAGCAAGAGAGCAGGTTTCTCAGTTTTAAGATCTGCCAGGGCCAGGGTAGAAAAAAACAACTTCCCTTCATACCAAGTGCCCTTCAGTTGTAAAACAATTGCCTTTAACCTCATTTAAGAACAATAATACCAGTTGCACTGTGTTTTCCTTTGCTTTCCTGGTTTACCCACTTGGGAGTCTCATTATGGCCTCATAAAAGAGTATAAGACTACTACTAACCTTTAATTGATACAGTAAAACGTAGGTATGGGGTACGTATGGAAAGTAACTACTCTGCATAGGGCACCGAGTACTTTGTAAACCTGAACAACTCTGCTGTACCATGCAAGTGTCTTTGCTTTCGGCACCACAGAAAGCCAAGATCAAATCAGCAGAAAGCAAGATCTACAAGGAGATGCACTCAAACCAGAGACGCTTCACACTGCCAATCCAGAAAAGGCAAACAACCCAACTTATTATTTCTCCTTTTGACTGAGCCATGTCACTGTCCCCCTGAGGAGCATTGTGCTCCATCACACAACATCCCAGCCACCATGACCAGCAACAGCTGAGTTAAAGATGTAAAGAGGAGGTTTGGAACCTATAGCAGCTCAAAATGCAAAGCACGAATGTGGGCTACACTTATACTCATGCTTCACCTGCATGTGGGACACTCAAAAGGCCCCTGGGTACCACCCAGCCACCTGCCAGCGGAGGCTGTGCATCCCCTGCAGGCTCCTCAGAGCAACATACCAGTTCTAGATGAACATCTTAAGAAAGAAGCATTTCACTCAGGGTATCTGCTACCTTATAAAACCTCACTCGCATCTGCTTAGCCTGACCAAAAACGTGTTTTTAGCTAGAGGTTCAGCCCACCTAGGAGAACAAGTAGGATGCATCATTTCACACCTCTCTGTGGGTTCCGCAGGGCTGGAAGTGGAAATTTCAATTGACGTGTGATACGATTTGCTCTTGCTAACTGCTCCAAGGCTCCCAGGAAGCACTGGCCTCACCCTGCCATCACCAGCACTAACAGTGCCTTTGTGATGGTACACAGAAATAAAAATTGCCAACTTTCTTTTCCTTCTTCAATTAGGTTGTCCTCAGTTCTGTCTCTCTGAACTCCAGGGACTTCTCTCCAAGGAGAAACTGCTTTTTGATTTTCATCAAGATACTAAAGGCAGCAGTGAGCAGTAGGACGCAAAGGACAAGAAGAGAGCAGGCTACTGTTCCCAAATTTTGGGAGGGAATAAACTGATGTGAAACACAGGCATTGCTTGTAAGGGTTTGGACTGAACAAAGTCCTTTGCAGATGTATATCAAATTGATTTCACTTGAACGAAAAGCACGTAGGACAAATTAAAAGAGTCACAACATTGTGCTGTTTTCTAGATAAAAAGTCTTTGGTTATTTGATCCTGTTCTTCCAGCAGTCTCCGTACCATTGCATTTAGCTGCCCACTTTGAAATTTCAACCAGTTTCAAAGGCAACCCAAGTCTTAGGATGGATTTGCAAGGCTGACATCAGGCTTGCCTTCTCCTTTGAGCATATCATTAAGAAGCAAGTGACCTTGTGTCCTGCTGTGCTGCTGGGGAGGCCATTTTCAGAGGATAGCCCTGTGAAGAAGCCACATTTCATAATGGGTGGAAGAAGGGTTGGCAGAAGCCACTTAGAAATCAGAGGACGGCACAGCTCACTTGAAAAAAACACTCACACGTCTGGGTTTGAGGCAGGTGTCGATAATAAGCAGTGACAAATGAACATCAGTCTGTGTCCACAGAAAATGTCTCATCTTGGCCATGTTCCAGGCACACTGCCAACAGGGATGCATTAGTCCCTGTTGTCAAAACTGCTCTATTTCACACACACAAAAATTAAATATTCCCTTGGCCAAATGGAAGGAATGGGTGATCCCCGGGTAGGAAATGGAGGCAAGTGTCCCAGCCTGGACCACTGAAAGTGCCTACAGCTTTCTAGATGAAAGAAGGTCATTTTCCATCTCTTGCTATTCCCCTACACTAGTAAGTGATTGCCTTGTGCTCATCTGGGCTTTGGTTCCTACCAGGCACTCAGAGACCTAACATTTAACAGCAAAAGCAATTATAACACAGCGCTACTCTCTAGGAGACCTGAACTGTGCAGTCACAACAGTCCTGTCCCAGAGGATAGAGGCAAGTCTATTTTTTCAGGCTTGATTCACAGCAAATGGCACCTAACTCATAGTGAGCTTGCTGGCATGACCAGCCTTACCCATAGAGCAGGGGGTGGCAGATCCATGGTCATGCACAGCAAAACTAAGGTAGCAAAGCAGAGTCCCTCTCTGTTAAAACTGCTGGGCAGTAATGGCATTTCTTAAGGGAGAAGACTGGTGATAGCCATGTGGGACATGTGATACTGATACATACTGAGTGCACTCATCAGATACTTGGAGACATAAGCATAAATGCTCTCTTCAGCTGATGCTTGAAGAAGTAAAAACAAATGAGCCCTGATGGCAAGATTCAAGGAGACACAGATGTAAACAGGGAAAGACTCCCACAATATCCTACAGGACAAGGGCTTGACTTCAGCAGTTGCTGCTTGATCTGGAACAGCCTGGAGTTCACCAGGGCTTATGTTTTCACTTGCTAGAGGAGGCTTCCTGGAGAAGCCCACGCATTAGTGGCTCTACTTCATCTTCTATGCTGTATTTTCCTTTCAGGCCCTTCCAGCATCCCAGACATCAGCTCATCACTTTCCCACCATTACTTGTCCATCATTATTTCTAAGAAATAGCTGTATGACTGTACACATCTGGCTGAAGCTCCAGCTGACATGAGGAGGTTATTGTGCTTGGGTTTAAGAACACTTTAAAAGGGCTTATAGCCCACCAGCCATCCATTTTCTTGTACATTTCTGAAGACTGAAATTTCCCTTCCTTTGAGACTTCTCTAATTATCCTTAATAAAACAAAAAATACATATTTCTCCCCGTTAGTAGCTTGCTCTTGTACTTTGCAGGCCTCTTGGTTGTTGCTTATGCCTGGTGATAATGACTCAACAAGAAAGCTTTAGCACGTTACAAGAGCAGACTTTGGTCACTGGAATTTTTAGCCTGTGACTGACACATGGCTTTTGGGGGCAGAGGATTTCATTTGTTGTGTCTGAGACCATTGCCCTAAATACTTCCTACTCCTCTCGATTTTCCCAGACTTTATATGATCCCAGAGGGCATTTCACATTCCCTCCAACTTAACTGCAGTAGAGTCTGAAACTTGCATTGCCTCTTCCAGCGCCTAATAAAGTCTCATGAGAACAACGGCTTTTTGTGTGCAGTTACTTTCTATATCTGAAGGATACTCCTGAACTTTAGCCTGACTTTTGCTTTTGGCTCCTCTCCTAGGACTTTGATCCAAGAAACCCTCTCAACATGTTCCACTTGCTCAGCTGGGGAATTCAGCTCTGCGGTATCTTGCATTGCAGATTATTTTTAGGGATGATCAAATCAAGACAGATAAAATAAGAAACAAGCTGAATCTTTGCGAGAGCTGACTGCAAAATGCTATGACTTACCAGCACTTGGTCTCATGGCCAGAGTGGAACTCCTGACCCAAGAAAGAGGAAAATGTATTCCTGATGGACCTGATTCAGAGTGGGGCCTTGAACTTGGCAGCCTGCAGGCCACACTATCAAATTAGTCTCTCACTCCCTGATATCTTGCTTCCTGGGTATCAGCTACCTCCTGCTTTGGAGCTACAGAAGTCCCACATGAAGGCAGCCTGTGGCCTCTCAAGGGGAGGTGCAACAGCAAGCAGTTGGTGCCCTGCAGCACACCAGCACGACTGAAGAGCAGCGGCCAGGTGACGTGCATGCCGGTGTGCAAAGGGCTGAGCTGGTATGATACAATAGGCAGCCCCACATTCCAGTCCAAAAAAGCACTTGAAGGAAAGCACACTGCACTAGCATCATATTCTTGGTTGGTGGTGTTGGCCTGAGCCACAGTTACTCACTGATGTAGTCCTTTCCCGTTACGAGAGACAACACTACCTACTGGAACAACAACCTTCCATATGGGCAGCCTTCTTTCATTATCTAGCTGTCCATAAGCTTTCTTGGACAGCAAGAGCACACCTTCACACAGAAGCAGCCAAACAGGCCAAGGATGCATCAACAGACTTTGACAGCTCAGTTGTGCTGCCTACCAGCACCCAGTGAGCAGCACAGTTAGTTTTAGGACAAAAAGGAGAGATCACATAGGTCAACAGAGTCATCTGTATGCCAAAATACCAAAATTAAATCCAGATTTCATTTCAAAGTTAAGGAAACATCATCCTTAGCTGTGAAGGACATCCTAAACAATGATGGCCAGGAAGACTGGTGATATGCTTCTGAATTTCACTTAAGTCCTTTAATAAATGGCTATCAGATCTTTAATAAACTCAGCTGAGCTGTCTAACAACAGCACTCATCATCTAGCACTTTAATGGAAAGAAAAGAGTAGTAGAAAACAGTGAGACGTATCTTTCTGTGTCATATACCAAGACTTAAGAAAACAGTTTTGGGGGAAATTCCAGAGCACAGTGCTGTAGAAACGTGAAGGACAAAAACTGATTTGTTTTCACTGATGTGAGGAAACAGGCTTTGCTCTTAACTGGTCAGTATTGCCTGGGGAAAGAAAAGAAAAAAACCTGCCACTGAAGAACAAAGCAGCTAGTCTAAACTAGTCCCTTAAAGGTATTTATTTTTAAGAAGGGAATTTTCCCTTTTTTGTTTTCCAGGTTGACTATTGCCAACAGTATTTTTGCTTATGCTATGCCTGCTGACCTACCACATTTAGCCTACTTACACTAATTAAACTTTAATTAAGTTTATTAGGTGTTCATCTAACATCAAAAGTAAGTCAAAGGCTTTGCAAAGTGTTGGCTAAGGTCTTAACATGACTGGGCAGTTTTGGTTTACATAATTTTATTTATATATTTATGTAAAAGGTATCTTAAAAGTGTAGGTCACTTCTAACCTACTCATCATAACCTTTCCTAAAGCCACAGCAAGCACTTGGTCTACAGTTTCACTTAGGACTGGCATTACAAGGAGTGGCACTTCTTGGTTTGCTGTTACTCTTGGTGTAACAGAGACCTCCAGAGACTGACTTGTGTTTTAGGATGCTCCCATGAGTTCAGGCCCATCAGGTGCCCCAGGTCTCTCCTTGTAGGCTACTAGTCATGTCCTGTTGCATTTCTACTTCTTTAAAAAATTAGGGAAAGGACTCTTCTTCAATTTCACCCCACCAGTGTAGAGTGAAGTCTCTGCTTTGTGCACAGACAGTTGTTTTACAGTCAGCCTAACACTTTCTTCAAATAACTCAAGCCAAGTTTCCTAACAAGTCAATCTTTTCCCCATTTCCTCTTCTCTCTGCCTCCAAAATAAATATCCTCATGTCCCAGGAAATGTGCTGCCACCACAAGTTTCTGAACTTCTGAGACAGTATCAGAAGTTTAACATGACACCTGGAACAAGTGTATCATATCTGCCCCTCACACGCCACTGATGAATTAACCAGTGGTCTGAAAGATCCCATTAAAAAAGATGCTGGTCCTATCCTGAGTAGCATTGCTCTTCTTGAATTTCTGCAAGATTAGCTGGGAAGGTGAAAGTGAGCTGCTTGTACATACCTCAAAGATCAGCAGTCTGTTGGTTGGCATCCATAATTGTCCTCTTCCATGGTTCACTCCATTCTTACCTTCAACAAAAATTGGTCAGCCTTTTGTCCTAGCCCTGCAGCCCAGCATATCGAGGGAACGCAGACTGAGCCCAGCACAACCCATCTTCAAGTCCCAATTCCCCACAGCATCCTCAGAGCAGGGCACAGGGCACTGGCAGTGCACTTGCCCCCAGAAGGTTTTCAGCCCAAGGTCCTTCTGCAAGTCCTCTACTTTGCAAGTCTTGCCAGCTGAGTCACACAATGGCTCCGATGCTGCATGTGCACCCTCTGAAACTGAGAGCGCAGCTCAGTTTGTGCTGGGCTTGGGTCTACTCGCTCCTCCGGGTTATGGGCATGCCACCAGCTGTCTCGAAAGACCTCTGTCATTAGACTCTCCACCTCTACCCAAAACCTTTACCCGCGACACAGCCAGAATAACTGCACAGCCCGTGAGGTCACCCAGCAGCAGTTAATACAACCCACAGTTTATTTTGCTATCAGCCATATCCACGCCTGCTCTTTGTTCTTTAGATATTGTGCCTGCTCCCTGGTTGACTGTTCACAGTTAATGCTGAACTGATTGTTCGATGGGGCTGTTCAGGTTGGTGACGCCCTGCTCTGGCATGGTGCGGCATGGAGAAGTCTCGACGCCAGTGTGGGCATCCTACAAGACTGCAGACGGGGCTTTCAGGCAGCCACAAAGCTGAATAACAAACCAAAATGCTCCAAAAGCAGCCAAAGGGCAGGATCAGGCAAAACTCTGTCGCATCGTCTTGTCCTATTATCAAAGTGCGCTGATCTTCGCCAGGAGATACAGAAGAACTTCTCCACCACAAAAAACATGCCTCGAATATGGACAAAAATCATCAACATTTTCAAAAAAGAAGGAAATAGCTTTTAAAACAAGACACGTTTTTCATTTTGGATAAAGCTTTCCAGACATGCTGTGATAAGCATAGCATAAGAAATTACGCGGATAATTTTCTGCATAAAAATGCAGGGGGAAAAAAATGCCTTTTTTTTAAAAAAAAAACAAGCACCAACTTAAAAAAGGAGGTTTTGGAAAAGAATATTTTGGCAAAAAACTTTCATCTTAGTGCTTAGCAGCCACCAAATATTTACCTTTGAAAAACAAAAATTTGTTCAGAGCTTTGGATTTTGCTTTTTTTCCTTTTTGAACAAGAGAAAGTGCGCATTGGCACTGAGTGAGGAGGTTCTCACAAAAAAAACCTCACCATCAGTGAATTTTCAGTGACTTCTAGGTAAAAAAAAGATACATAAATCTGAGACTAAATCCAAATTCCCAGAAGGACCACACATAGCTGCATGGGCTTATATCCCCCTTAATGACAGATATCTCCCAGCTGGCATCAGAGGGCATTCAAACGGGTGTTAGAGACCCACAAAAGCAACGTCTCCTCGGTTTCCTCTTCCCTGCAAGGCCACTTGCCCGGCAGCAGTTCCTTTCCCTCCTCCATCGCCTTCCCCATGCCATGGTGCTCATCCCAGTGCACATTTCTCCTGAAACACTCCACAGCTCCTCGGAACGCCATTGCCTTTGCAGCAGAGACGAATGAGTCAGGGCCCCTTTTGGCTGCTTGCAGCTGGATGATTTGACAGAGACTCCAACCTTAAAGTAAAAATACTACTTTGTAAAAAAACTAAGATGAGAGTTACCGCAAAAGAGGAACAGGGAAGTCATTGTTCCAAACAATAATCACCTATTTCTTTTATTTTTTTTAATCTATCAAAAGAAAAAAATGTTCATGGTGAGTGTTCTGTGCACAAACACAATTTTCTAATGAGACATTCTGTACATCAGCTAAGCCCAGCAATGGAAGCTCTGTGCGGGAATGAAATGGGTGCATATGCCTCCTCCAGCAGAAGTAAAGGTCTGGGAAACCAGATGCCCCTTGAACGCATCTTGGAATCAATCCTCCTGGTATTCTTTGGCCTGCAATGTACAGAACAGGATAACAATCTCCCTGGGCCTTTAAAAGCAAATCCAAAAAGCTATGATCTGTCCTGACTATTAGACAAATCTACTCCCAATGGCCTGCTGCTAAACCTCAGATGTCATCACATGGAAATACTCAACTCAGAAGCATCAGCTCACCATAAGCGTCCCAGCGGGGTAGGACCCAACTCACGGAGGTCTGGTTTTAGCCCCGGGTGAGCCCCAGGCAGGAGGCACAAGCATGCAGTGCAACTCAGAGGTGTACCAAGCTCATGCAGCAAGTGAGGCAGATCTACCCCAGCGTGCTTTCATCCTGGCGGATCCACCGGGGACATCAATGCTGCAGGTCCTTATGGAGCAGGAGGAGAAATCTTGGTCTCTACCTGCGCTGCTTCGCGAGGTAAGCGCTCCCCCTTGCTCGTTCTGTTCATACTGACATTGATGCACAGCCTTTCGTGGAATATACGCTATAAATACATATGCCAGTTTCCAAAATAGCCTCGCAGGGTTAGACTGTAGACAGTGCTGCTCCCTGATGTCTCCTGCATCTATTTTAGTAGCCCTGCAGAACCTGCAGCAAGCCCTGTATTGTGGGATCCTCTCTCCCAGTGACCCCTTGCTCTCAGCTCACGGAGGGCTGGAAGGGCTCTGGTTCCAAACCCGTGTGCTCCGTGGCATGGGAAAAAGCAGAGAGGTAACTAGAGAAACAGAGCATTTGGCAAATGTGTACTGAACTTCTCACAACAAACCCATGAGTTCAGGCAGCCCATCTCTATGGCAACCAAACAGCACAAAAACAAGACATTAACACCTAAATTTATTAGCGTGCATGTGCTTAGCTATTATCATTCCATGGGTATATTCCCCTCCTTACCTCCCCACCTCCTTTTGGTTCCTAATGAAGACAACTCAATTCTAGTTCAAATGCCAACATAAACACAGGCACACAATTTACAGACAGAAGAGCTGAGGTTTTTGTATTTTTAATCACAGTTTGAAAAACAAAACAACAAAAAAAAAGCAAAACAAAAAGGCGGTGTGTAGGGACTTACCCAATTTCCATTTTATTTTGCAAAATTGTTAAAGATTTGCAAGTCATGGGGACAACGGAAGAGATACCATACATCCTACCCTAACAGGTTTATGAAGATTTCATTAGATGGAGGAATCGGGATTATATGCTACTTCTCCCGAAATAATTTCAAAGCACCTTGCCTTTATTTTATATTGACATTACAAGCAGCTCCCTGAGGAAGCACAATCTCCACTGTGCCACAAGGCTTCAGGTCCTGTCACAGGCACTGGGGTAAGTGTGTTGCTATTTGGGTATGTTCACTCCAGAAATAAGCAAAGGGGGGTTAAGATGCTAGGAAGCAGAGACTGCATGCAGCATCCTGGGTTTTGGCAGCCAGGCTAATGAAATCAAGACATTTTTGGAGATCCAAGTGTGCCTGAGGGTCCCGAGTGAATTCCAGTGGCCTCAAGAGCAAAGACCATACTGGGACAGCTTGTAGAAGACAACAAGGTGTTAGGCCTGTATCGTTGCAAGTCAAAGTGAAGCAGGAAAACAGAGAATGTGTCTCAGCCCAAGGCACATTTGAAGTTGTGTGGGCCATTCAGAGGACTAACAACACTCTTCACATTTAATTAAGTGTTCACTGAATGTCTCTTTTTCATCTTTGCTTCAGGATTTAGAATAACTTTCATTAGGGATAAGGATCTGGCTTTCTTGGGGTGGATAGTCTTAAAGAGTCTAGTCCTGGTCACAGTCAGAGACAGGAAAAGGGACAGGACAGCCTGGCAGCCTAGTCCTGTCCAGCAATCTCTATGCTGTCCAGATGTGCAACAGACCTCATTGCTGGGACAGAACTGCCCTCCCAATAACAGCAGTGCAGATAAGCGAAATAAGGAAAAGCCTCCAGTGGCATGTGGCAGTGAGCATTGCCTCAGGATCAAACAGGCTTTATAAATAAGTCGCTAGCATTTCTGGAATCAGAGCAAAGTAAATATGTGGTTAGTGATAAGACTTAAACACAAACTGATCTCCTAAGTTGGTAAGGACTGCAGGCGGTGGATCAGGCTCATCAGTGCTCCATGTGCGCTAATAAAGCCTGATAACACTAAAACCCTCCATTACTGCAGAGGGAAGGGTAGAGAGAACAGCTCTGAAGGCCACCAGAACCATTTTGATGCCAGCAGGTTGAAGACATCAAGCAACAATTGCCCCAGACTCCAACCTCAAGGTGCGTGCATGCGTCAAATTACCCCGGCCCTAGGGACTCACTTGGCTCCATATACCAGACTTCAAACGTCTGGAAGTCCTTTCTCCGACTGGCATATTTCCACTTCCATCATGCACTGTTTCCAGGTAGAAGACACCTTGTCTTGGGGTTAATTCAGATGTAATCACTATAGGGTTAGTTCAGATGTAATCATTAATCATTCTGTGTCTTTGCACAATGAGAGCAAGGAAAATCCAGGCTAAACACTCAGGAAAAATCTTTAGTGGGAAGGGCAACAACAGACTGGGAGATGATGCCTTGGAAGAGCATGGAGTCTCCACAAAGACCTGTCAGCAACTGCTTGTGTAAAACTGGTCTTGCTCAGGGGCAAAAGGAGGGACTAGGTGCCTGCCCAGGACACCAAGGACAGTCACTGAATCAATGGTGTTGAGAGCAGTGCTTTCACCTCTCTCACGGTGCTGCAACCTCGGGTGAGAAGTCTCATGAAAAGTAAGATTTGCCACTGTCACAGGCATGACTTGACACAGTATGGAGTGGATATAAAATGCCAGAACTGCCTAATCAAAGCCAGGGCAGAAGGGCCATGGATTTTCACAAGGTTTTTCAGCTCTTTAAGAGTAGATGCTAGCATGAAAAGGGACTGGCTTCCCTTCAGAGGACAGTGCAGAAGGCCATGTAGCCCAACACTGCTTCTCAGCCCTGACAGCAAGCGGATTACAAGGGACAGATAAAAAAAAGCATTAAACAAGCCTTCTCCTCCAGCATCCCTCAGGTGGAGTCACTAAAGCATCTCTGAACTTACACCAGTGAAACCAAGAGCTAGATTTAGCCCATCACGGTACAGAAGGTCTAATGGCAAATTGCTTGTCATCTAATTTCAGACATGTGATTAGAAAATGTTTAACATAAGGGTTGCAATATATTAACCACACTCCCATTAGCAGTGGAACAATCCATTACTAATATCCCTCCATCCTCAGGCAGCACCTCCTCCTGAAAGCACACTGCCAAGATTTAAGCTGACCAGGGCCCCAGTTTCCAGGCCCTTCAGGCAGGTTACAAGAAAGCAAATTAACAGGTTGAAACCCTGACAATTTGCTTCTGAAATAAGGTCACTGAGGATCCTGAAAGTCCCTAACTAGCTGGCTTGCTATCAGCTAAAAGTCATTTCAAGAACATTAGCACTGGTGCCAAAAATATCTGGGCTTGTTCCTGCGGCAAAACAGCAGCAGGAGAAGGAGGCTGAGGATAACATGTCAGTGTGATGTGTGGAGCTGAGCTGTTATGATCTTGTTTGTTGGGGTACCTCCATTGCCTGGAAGAGTAAAACAGCACCAGCTATGAGGGGATGTGTCTCAACAGCAGACAGGCAAATGCACCCTTGGGAAATCACTGCTTTGCAAGTCCCTGAAGACCTTCAAGAACAGTTTAAAAAAGTCCAACAAAGTGGTTGAAAACCATCTTGCAAAGTGGTTTCCCTGCTGAGACAGGAAAGCAACGCTAGTCATACCCCATAGCACTCTACAGAGAGCCAGAGCTCTTTGTCACCACGACACTCCATCAGCTGAAGCCCTCTGACAATAGGTCTAAGCACACAGCAGCAAAGACGGCTTGAAATAAACCTTCAGCATGTCCAGTCATCTACAGAAGATGCAATTCCACCAAAACAAAATGCTTGGCAACATTATACCCACTTGACCAAAGTTTTTTCTCTACAGGAAGATCTTTTCCCATCTCTAGTCCCTCATTTCAGTCTTTTCAGAAGGAAAATGCTGTATATCAAAATTCAGCAATTATAACAAAATTCATACGCCCAAGCTTCAGTATAAACCCAGCCCAAGAAAAGCTTCGGATTGATCTGGAATAAGATATCTCAGAACCTTCTTTCATGGCTTTCACAATTTGTGTTTTGGATTTGTTTTCTAAATTAAGCATCCTGAAATCTCCATGCTGAGTCTTGGTTCTTTTCCCCCCGGGGTCCTCTGGGGCTGGCATATCACTGGGGTGGGCCCTCTGCTCCTGGTCCGTGTTGAATACAGACCAGCTCCAACTGCTCTTCTCAAACACAGAAATATTTCTGACTCCTACATCTCGTGCCACCATGCCACTGTCCTAAGGGGGGAAGACACATTGGAATATATGCAGATTCTGGGTACTAGCTTCTGGTTATTAATACCCTCGCTCCACATATGCATGCACATAGATGCAGATTGTGTAATAGCTTTGAAAAATCATCCAGGCCCTCCGGAGACCGTGCCATCTTGAATCCATTAGCTGCGTTATGAATAAATGAATGAACAAAAGCCAATTTTTTTTCTGACTATGTGGCGAAGGCAGAGAGACACGTACCAGCAGAGAGGTGGAACAAAACCCTGCAGAGGACACCGGCGTCCCGAGCATGCCCCGTGACGCTGATTAGCCTTGGTGGAGCTACGCAGGACCAAGAGGTGCCCAGATCCAGACCTGGAGGCTGCTGTTGCCCAAGCGTGTTTATTTTAGTCCTGCTTGCATGCATGCGTGTTCCCAGCGGGAGAGGATGTAAACGGGCCCAGCCGTGCCTGCCCAGCCCTCCATCCTGCGGCATGTGCCAAAACTGTTCTGCTCACACCAGCGCGAGGTCACATTTCTTGGCGGAGAGCTCAGCTCCTTCTCCCCTCTCCCTTCCCCCATGCTCCTGGTAAAATATGAAAACAGCCTGCCACCTGCCATTTGCTTGGCCTGTTTCTCTCTGTCTGCCAAAAATTAGCAACATGCCCCAAAATATAATTGGAAACACTGCACGGCACTGCAGGGGTCCCATTTCTGTTGCATAGAAGAGGCTTGAAAAAAAGCCAATTTAATTTCTAGATTCCCCGGGCTGCATATAGCTGCTAAGTGGGGAGGTAAAAAAAGTCACTTTTATCAGGCCAATTCCTATTAGTAGATTCAGATCTTTTAACAAGCCATGCCGTAGGAATCAGCGAGCTGTCATTGCAACCAGATTTAGGGCATTGTTTCTTGGAATTAGAGTTGTGTGGGAGGTCAGAAGTTAGAGGCCAGCATTCCCAAACTTCAGAGCCGAGAGCCTGGGCGTGCACAGCGGAGCTGGGGGTGGCAGAGGATTCATGAAGGTTGACATTAACCCCAAGAAGCAAACTGCCCCCCATTCCCCCAGCTCCCCGGTGGATCTTGCGCAAGTCCCCAGAGGATCCTTGCAGGAGGCATCTGGAGATGAGTCCGGGGCTCTGTCAGGGCTTTGCTGCTATTGCAGCAGCCATGGCTTCAACTCCCGTTCAATCTCTTTGCTGAAATAGCTTGGAGACGTGCTGTGTGGCTGAGGGAGGGCTCCCACACCTCCTGTGCTCTGGGCAGCTCTGCCCGCCCGCAGACCATACCGACCGCTGAGGCTCCCGGGTCCACAGGCCACGGGCTGGCCCTGCAAAGCTAGCAGTTATCTCCCTTTTGCAGAAGAGAAGCAGAAAAAGAAATCAAGAAAATACAGGGCGCCTCATTCATGCCACGCTTTGGCAGAGAGCTTGGCCAGCAGATTTCTGAAGCTGAAAAGCAACATTTCACCCCGAAGAGCTGTTTACGTTGTCAGGGTTGACTTGCCAGGCTTACATAAGCGCTGTGCCAGATTGGCTTATTATGTTCCTCCCTCAAAATACTCAGAGTCTGCTCCTTTGTTACGGGGTGTCTGCATCCACCACGCAACGGAGCTGTGCTAAAAACCAGGTCTCTGTGAGGAGACCGGCACACACGGACACAAGGAACTCTGCCACTCTCCCAGCAATAGAGAGCCCCGCTGAAGGGTTTCAGCTCTCAACAAGGGACAACAGTTGAGAATGTACAACTACGCGGTGAGCGTGTCGCCCACCCCCAGGAGTTACCATAGGCCATCACAGTGTTTGCCCAGCTCAGTAAGCAATCAGTAGTCTGCTTTTTGCACAACTACTTGAGGTAACTCTCATAAGTGGGTTGCCAGGCCATCTTCAGCCTCACAGGGCACTAGCAACCACTTCGCAAACCATATGCTATAGAATTAATACTCGCCGTCATCCATCCCAAGCAGCAATAGTACCTCCTACTTGACAAATGCCTCTGGTAAAACCAAGTGAAAAACTTCCTCGCCAGCCACCCTCCAAAGAGCTGGAGCCCTACCTCTGTCATGTTACCTCTTGAATTCTGCTCTCTCCCTGACCTTATATCAAAGCCATACAGCACACTCGCTTAGGGTGTTATGGTCCGAAGAGGAGCAATCTTCTCATCTTCTCTTAGGGAGAAGAGTGCATAAACCTGAATCACAGCAATACTACATAACTCCCCAAATTCCTCTCTGGCCAGGTTCCTCAGAGAAGATGCGTAGGGATGCCCAGATTAGACATCCTGGGGGCACTCAAGTGTAACTAAGAGCCTTGTGGTACAGAGCACAAGACACTGGGAAAACTGAACGTTTCTGGAGATAGGCTGGGACTTGGATACCTAAATCCTTTTATGGATCTGATGCATGGAACTGTGGGCTGCCTTAATTTCAGTCGCAGAAGGGAAGGGCAAAAGGGAGCCCTGAGGAAACCCCAGATTCCTTCTCATCAGGCTGCTTACTGAATAGACTTAGATAGATCAGGCAGTGGAAAACATGGTTGAGTCTAACTACTTTGAAATTCTTCAATATTAGAATTTTTTCTAAAGCAAGCATGCTATGGAAGATGACCCCATGTTTCAAAAAAAAAAAGTCATCACAAAATCCACAGCTGCTCCACATTTGCAATAAGCTGTTTAAAACAAAATAAACCAATACATTTGCTCCAAGAAATACGCATTAGGCACTGGCAGCTTGCTTCCCTCATTCCTCTATCCCCAAGTACTTAAGCTGAAAGGAGGGGAAAACCTTGAAGTAATATATGCGTGAAAAAGCCCTGAGAACAATAGCTGCTCTCCAGTTGACTCCAAAGCTGTTATTAAACTTGAGGTTCCTGTGCTAGCACAGCACAGCTTGAGCAGCATACTCTGTATTCACTACCACCATCACCAGGCTCTGATAATACAAGCAAGTCCGATTTCCACCTACAAATTCCTGGAAGTTCATAGCCTAATGAGCAACGTGCCAATATCTCAGTATGAGCAGGCTCAGCTGGATAGCATTATGGAAGCCTCCCCTGCTAGAGCAAAATATCAACGGACTAATCCTCAAATCAGAATGGGCAGGTTCTTACTTGGAGCCAAACATCACCAATTGTGTTTTAAATTGAACTTTTCTCGGTGGTCTTCAGAAGGAGATGCAGTCAATATCAAGCAGCTAGAGTATTACGACATACAAACCCTACCCAAACCCTCAACTCCAGATGATGAAAAAGAAGCAAGCATCCAGAAGCTGGTCAGTAGTCCCTTTAGCCCATTATAATCATCCCCTCGAACCCATTCCACACTGTGGCAGCAGCATGCATATCATCTGAACGTACCATCCAAAGCTGTTTCACTGAACCTCCCACCCAGAGGAGGAGAAGACATCTCATTCGGCAGGGGCAGAATAGATGGTTCAGCATTTCACCAACATCATAGGAAGTAACAGACTCCTTCAATGAGCTATGAGAAGATGCAACATGGTGGGAAAGATAAACAGAAGACCACACCATGGTTCAAGACAGAGCATGAAAAAAACTGAGACCTGTTTGCAGGCGTTAAAAGTCTCCGGGAAAGAAGGAATGAAAGACTAAGAAGGAAATCTAAGAGAAACAGAGCCCACTTAAAAGCATCAGCTCATCACTGTAAATATATCTGTGCAGTGTACGTTTATTTTCAATAACCCAAACCACCTATCATTTCAACCAGGCCTGTCATGACTATTCATTATTCAAGAAGTTTTGCCTGAAGGGGTGCAAACCTGCGCCACTGTACTGCCGTCCCCAGAAATGCACCAAGGATCGCTGGGGGGGCAGGAGGGGACATGGCCTTCTGCATGTATTCATCGTGCACCGCGAGAATGAAGCTTGCTGGCTTCTTCTCCAGAGCAAACGGCTTCCGTTCCAGATGGAGGGGCTGACAAAAGTGTTGTGTTCCTGGGAAGCACACGCCAGGGACACAGAAGGGCTTGTAGTCATGCTGCTGGGCTACGCAGAGCTCTGACACACTCCCTGCCTGACAGAGGAGCCCTGGCTGCAGCAGCATTCATGTTTCATTGTTTTTCTTTTCTTGGGATGTGCTGTCTGTCAGTGGCTGGGGATGGGAAAACCAGTTGATAAGCTATGGAGCAAACCACACAGAAGGCTGAGGAACTGGGGTGGGAAGGAAGAGCTGGAGCACAGAACAAATGCTGCAGAAACCAGACCACAGCACTCGAATTAGCAGCACAGTCCCTGGATGTGTCAAACAGGGTAGAGGAAACTGAGTGTCGCTGTTTGCAACCAGCTTACAGCTCTTGTGCCTCCTGAAAATGGGGAGAAGAATTAAAGGGTATGCCCTGCACTGGAGATGGCTCTGAGGGTCCCTTTTTCTAGGGGCTGGCTTTGGAAAATGAAGCATCTCTTGACACCCATAGCTGCAAATGCGCAGCTGTTTCTTCTAGTCCCCTTGACGCTGGGTTGGCTCATGGGAAATAAGGCCATGAAAATTTTCTCTGAGTTTAAAAGCTGGAGAGCTTATGAAGCGCTATCTTCAAATCAAGCCTTCATCAAGAGGCACAGCTGGGAGAAGCAAGTAGCCCAGTCCACTGTCCAACAGGACTGGGCAAAAACCAGAAATGTAGAAAGATCTGAGGTAGGACTAAACTAATGTGTTTAAAAATCAGATTTTTGAGCATCAAGGACTTGGACAGAAAAGCAGGTGAAGGAAGGTTTCAAAGACTGCAGGTAGCTAGAGACACGCTTGCCCCCCAGCATGTTGCACCTCTGTGCCCATACTGGTCTCCTTTCTGCCGAGGACACATAAAGGAGAAGTTTCACTGGCATTCCCAGGAGACCTTAGCTGAGGTGTGACCAAATACTTCTCAGTTGTCATTGGGTCCAAGTCCCTGATTGCCACAGACCCTTTACAAACGCCCAGCCTTGTATTAAATGACCACAAGATCAGCGGCAGGATCATCACAACGGTACCTGCACCCGAACATTTCCCCAAAGGCATTGCATATACCAGAGGCAGTATCACACACAGATTGCTCTGAGTTGCCTCTTCTCGAACATGATGTTCCCAGCCCTCTGAAGGACTAAACCCCAACAGCCAGCCAAGGTGGGACACAGACTGCATGTGACCTGGACAGCCTCAGTGGTGTCAGCAGGGCTGTCCAGTTCCCACTGCTCTCTGGCGTCAGCTTGGGACCTCCCAGAGCCAGTTTTTCAGTTTCCTTAAAGTCATTATTAAAATATGTAGAAACTTGGGAATGAAATCCTTGCTCCACTGAAGATCAGAGGGTTTTTTCCTTGATGAGAGGGCTTCATTTTCTGGCTACTAGCACATTCAGGTGCAAACTAGTGCCAAGCCCTGTTCATCCAGGTCACGTTCCTAGAAAGTTCCAGCAGACTTTAGGCCAGATCTGTTTGCAAAACCTCTCATCTGTGGCAGTCTGCTATAGGGGAGCACAGGAGATCTCCTGGAAAGTTTCAGATGTGAGAAAGCATCTGGGTGCATCACTGTTCACGGCAAAAGTGACGCTAACGCAGGTACGCAGGAAACTTCTAACTCAATTCTTCAAGGTTGGGCTCAGAAGGTTGTTTGTACTGGTACAGTCTTCACCGTCAAACTGAAAAATGCTTGGTTGGTATCTGCAACTAATCTGTTGTTTGTAACAGGCAAGTGGAAGTATTTTGAATTTGTAATAAGAATAAAACTATCCTTCAGCATTCCTGCACAATGACAAAGGGGAGGTCTCCCCTCCTCCCACTCTGTGGGTTCTCTCAGAGCGGGAGATGCAGCCAGCTGTTTGGAAACAGGCTGTTGACAATACTGCGGAGTAAGATATAGGGTATTATGAGTCAATTAAAAATTTATTAAGAGAGAGTGAGCAGGAGGTACTGATCTTCTGGATCCAGCTGTTTCACCCTTCTTGTGGGACAAGTAAACTGAAACTTTCAGATCTTCCACGGGAAGACCAGAAACAAACAATCCAAACAAATGCCAGGACTCACTGCTGAAGAAAAACACTTCTTTTTGCTAGCTGTGCTCCAACACCCTGCTCACATCACATACTTGCACATGATACATTTTACTGTTAAACACACCCAGGAAAATAAGACCAACACAAAAAAAATAATTGCAATCTTGTGTTCATTGTAAAGACAGCACGAGAGACCTGAACTGTCTGAAGACAAAGTATGGATAATAAAAATCGGCTGCCAGAACCAGGCTGTAATTCACCTAAGAGCTCGGATAGAGCCCAAACATGAAAATCAGAAGTGCTGCTCAGGCTGGACTAAAAAAATCTAAAGTGGCAAATGCAGTATCTGAAAAGAGCTTCAGGAGAAATCCCGGGCACTACGAGTAGTTTATGCCAAGCAAGTCAGGAGGAACTGCAAGAGAGCAGAGTGGCAGATGCAGGGAGAGATATTGCATATGAAAATATAATGCAATGCATTGCATTGTATTTTCAAAATAACTTTAGACAAGATCCCTCAAAGGCTTGTAAAATAACTAAATTAAGGTCCTCACGAAAGGGAGGAGTTGGTAGAAAACAAAGTGTGAAAAAAATAAGTGGTCTTTGCAATGGTGATCAACCAAGTACTGCTAGGATGCTGTTCTTCACCATGCACAGGAAAAGTCTGGAGAAGGTATAAACAGAAAGAGGATGAAGAGAGAAAATGTGTAAGACAGTCACATCAAAAATCAACTATGAAGGGATAGAAAAGCCAGTCATTAAGACATAAGTCATCCTGTACAGTCCAAGGCCTAAGAGACCTAGTGACAGAACGAGAGGAAATGGCGTCAAGTTGCTCCAGGGGAAGTTTAGACTGGATATTAGGAAAAATTTCTTTGCTGAGAGAGTGGTCAAACACTGGAACAGGCTGCCCAGGGAGGTGGTGGAGTCACATCATCACTGGAAGTATTCAAAAAACATGTAGAGGTGGCACTTCGGGACATGGTTTAGTGGGCATGGTGGTGGTGGGTTGACGGTTGGACTTGATGATCTTAAAGGTCTTTTCTAACCTTAGTGATTCTGTGATTCTGTGATCTGCAGCAGCAGGATCGGGCAATGGGTTTAACACTACAAAAGGAAACATCTCTTTCTCTCAGCACACAGTTAAACAGCAGAACTCCTTGCCACAGGACTTTGTGGGAGTTAAGAATATAAGAGGGCTCAAAAAAGAATTTGATCCACTTGAAGACAAGAGCTCTAACAATGCCTGTGAAACACTGGGATCTGATGGAAACTTCCAGGACTGAACGTCCCCCAAAATCCTGACGCTGGAAGCTCAGGGATGCAGCAGTCTTAGGTATGTCTCTGCTCCTAGTATATAGGTCTTCAGATGCTGGCTTGAGTGGCCTTGATATGGCTGCACAGGATAGGTTTGTATCAAACAGGCTGATTACCTCTGCAGCAACCAAGTCCATCTCTTCAGTTTGTTCCCCCTTTTGAAACATTTCAGAATGTGCCTTTATTATCGAGGGAGTATCAATATCTTGAACCTTGTGAGAGGTTCAAGACAAGCAAAAGCAAAATTCACGAGGCCACCCTTCCTAGGGTATATTAACAATGTGGAAAGGTAATGTCAGCCTCCCTATCAAGACCATAAGCAGCAGGGATTGAGTTTAGTCTCAGCTAAAAAGCCGAAAGGTTCTTCCTTGCTAGATTGTGGAAGCAGTAGCTGGATGCTGTTGCACTCCTGTCCAGCCTCCGCTGGAGAGGGGAAGAGCTGGGGGTGGCAGGGGCAGCAGGATAGGATCAGGTACTATTGATTTAGGTGGTTATTGATTCAGTCTGGACAAACATGCATTGGGTTTGCGCGCAATCCTCCTTGTTACCACTGCTCTCGCTTTACGCCAACTGCTCACACTACTACATTGCTCCAGCTGAGGTCTAAAATCAGGAGAGGACTCTCTACGTCTCCCCTGACGACTGTGCAGCACCTAGCATAGTAAAGTCCTAAGCAGGACGACCTTCAGCTTGCAGCTAGTCATATCTATTCAGGAGACGCTAAAGCAGATCAGTACTTCTCCTGATGGAGAAGATGATGTGGAGAGTCTCAGAGCTGACTGCGGGCACCTCAGAGAGCAGTCCCCCTTTGCCTAACCAGTCAGGCAGGAGCTCCAAGTGCCTGTGCCCTGAGACACTAACCCCAGCTCAGGGGCGAAAATCCTTGGACCTCTCCCTGCAACAGGAGAAAGCAGAGCAATCTTTTCATCCAACATCTCATGAAAGCTTATTTTGCAGGAAGATCTGCCAGGCTTTCTGCAATATATCCTACAGCCAGGCCGGTCCCCTTCCTTTCCCCACCAAGGAACATTTTGTTCAAAGACAGCTAATGACCCATTTACATTTGCCTTTAAAACGATACTGGTTATTTCTCCCCTCTTATTCCACCACTTGGCTGCCTCTGGTTTGCAGAACTTGTCAGGGCTAATTACATTGGCTTTTTCATCGAGGGAGTTTTTCCTCTTTGCATGTGTTTTCTGTTCTGAGCATAGCACAGTTTCAACAGGTTTTTGATGCTGTTGTTGTTGTTGTTCTTGACATGAGCTGCTGTTATGAAATGCATCCTCATGGCCCTGCCAAGGCCCCAGCCAACTGAGAACCAGCTCTATTCGACGCAGGAGCAAATTGAGACCATTTGGTACTTGGGGCACTGGACATCTTATTCAATCTGCAAGGGATCTGGGAAAAGGGCTAAGTTTCTCCTCCCTCCCCTTCCCTTTCAATACACTCATTTGTTCCTGCAGAAACAGTCTGTTTCTTTTCCAGTCTTCCTTTTTCCCTAATTTTATCCATATGCAGTCCAAAGATGGACATGGAAAATTACCTGCCCGTTACTCTCAGCAGATGCCTGCCATCGGTTAGGTCAATAAATTAGTCTTGGGGACGCAAGCTGTCCCGTGCACCCTTTTGCCAGGGGCAAAGCTACTCGGATGGCAGCGAAACCAGAGCAGCCCAGGGCCAAGTCTCAGAGCCAACACAGGGTAGAGACCCGCAGCTGATCATGGAGCCAAACTCTGCGGGAGGGCACTCTTTCTTCCAGCACACTGGGGGATTTAAGGTCTAGTGGAGGAGACTGCAGATCCCCTACCAAGTGAGACCTTCTCCCCCATGGAGAGAGAGTGCCTCAGCATTGAGGGGGCCCACATCAAGATCACAGCTGTTGTGTGTGGTCTGGGCAATAGTTTCTCTTCCCTACTCTGCTCCCCAACGTAGCAGCTCATTTATCAGGGAAACGCGCCAGCAAGCCAAGGTGGTGGGAGAGCTGGACCACAGCTGTGCTCCCAGCAGCCCTCCACTCAGACAGGACTTGCCATGCGCCATCCCACCACACCTTGAACGGATCGAGACTAAATGGGGCCATCCACTCTTGCCTCCAGTGCATGCCAGGCAGACAAGTCCAGAGATTTTTCACTCAGGTCAATGTTTCCATCCTGGAGAAGATAAAAGGGATGCCCTGGGTGGAGAACAGTGCCAGATCCAGTGCAGTGGGAGGGAGATGACCCACACAAGCCACCCCACAAGCTGCAGAAGGTGACAGGTCAAGCAAGGTAGCTTCCTTCCTACACTAGCACAAGACATGGGAACAAAGCCTCCCCTTCCAGAGCCTGCCCTGGGGAAGCATGTCAAGGGCACTGGCTGCCCCAGAAGAGATGCTCTTCTTGGGAGTCTTCTTGGACTCCCTCACAGTCAGCTTGGACCACGATGACTTTGTCCAGGCTACAGAGATGTGGAGCTCTGGGTTGCTTCTTAAGGCTTGGACACCACAGACTGACCCAGGGGAGAATTTGCACCCCACCAAGAGTGCAGCCAACATTTTAATTAATGGGGATGACCTATTTTTACCACACACCCAGTCCTGCCAACCCCAAGAAAGTAAAACCAAAATATTTAAACGGGAGGTTGAACTATTTAACCCGAGGCTTTGGCTCGGCCAAAGCGTCAAGCTGAAGAGCCCATGTTCAGGCCCGTGCAAGCTACAGGGAGTGGACGTGAGAGCAGGTCTTGGCAGCATCGCCATCACCGCACTATGGGACGCTCCTCCGCAGGCAGAGCCCTTATAGCAGAGAGCAGTAATTATATCTTAAAACCTCCAGTTCTAATAAAACCCATTTGCACACATTCAGAAGACTTGAATATAACTTACAGTTCTTCCCAAGCCCTTATATTATTTTCATCAACTACAAAATTGTTGGATAATTGCAATAAATGTGCATGCGGGGGTTGTTGTGGTTTGGATTTTCTTACAGCCTCACAATTAATTTTTTTTAGTCGCAGCAGTGGCAGCCATGGCAAGGGGTTGCAGGACTGCTGCTGCTTGCCTCTCCGGGGATGGTGGCGGCGGCAGCACCTTCGCCCCGGTGGAGGTGGCAGCCATTTTGAGCAAGGGAAGGCCGCTGGTGGCTATGGGCATAGCCCTGACCTACTGACCCTGCACGGACTGCCATGACCAGGCCCAGCACCGCTCCATGGTGGTGACCACAAGGACCCAGACAGACAGCCATCTCCCTGCATCCTCTGAGTGCAACCAGGAAGCAAGATCACCAAAGAGGGGCTGCCCGATGCCATCTTCTCCCTCCCTCCCCGATGGCAGCAGGCCTCAGCCTGCAGGAGCAGAGGGCAGGGCCCCAGCCCTTATTTCGATTTCCCCCCAGCAGTCTGCAGGCCAACATCCCCGGGGAGAGGCAGCAGGGCTGCGGTTACCTCATGTGGCCATGTGTGGGTGAGGCAGCCCCGCCGCAGCCCTGCGCCTGCCTCGTTACCCTCGGACGAGCGACACGCCGAGCCAACGGCATCAGCCCGCGTAGCACCTTCCTCTTTTAAGATAACCCTTTAAAAACGCTCTGTGTTCTTTCCCCGCAATGAATCAGGGGGCCTTCACCTTAAAGTGGCAATTCTGTGGGGTGGAGGGGACAATTGCATCCCCCCTCGCGCTGCCTCGCCTTGCCTGGAGGAGATGAGAGCGTAAAGGCCGGGTTGTAAATCATTTTCACACATGTTAATGGGACTGTTTTTGCCAGGGAGGCTGGGGAAATAAGGAAGTATGTTATATTGTCCCCACCTTTTTTCAACTTAAAGAAAAACCCTCCCACTCTCTCCCTACAACGTACAGAAGCAGAAGGGCACAGGCTTACCCCCATGCCTCAGACAGCCTGACCTAAAAGACCTAAACAGCAGATTAGATCATCTCTGCAAAAATACCCCATGGCTGGGACAGGGTAGCCTCCTTGTTACATTTTAGATGAGGTTTTCCTCCCAAAAAACACAACAAACTCCTTCTACAAACTCCAATCCTAATCCAGTCTCTGTGACCCGCTTCAAAACCACCTCCAAGCTTCATCACGCTGCAGAAACATCTCTGAGCTCTGGGCCCATCCTCTACTGAACCATACAAACACAACTGCAGAAAAGACGTACAATCCGTCGCCCCTCTCCTCACAGCAGCCCAGATGTAAAACGTTTCTTGTGTATCAGCAATGGCGGTCCCACCAAAAAGAAAAGAAACATGAGATTCCTCTAGAATGGAGCCAACAAGTGTCCCTACCAGTCTATCTGTCCCTGGTGCCTCATCTAGAAAGAGAAAACTGGCTATGTCATTGCATGCAAGGCGTTTTCTGGAGCATTGGCTGAATTTACTTCATCTATCCCAAAACTATTGTAAGAACTCCAATGGCAAAATCCGAGGAACTGAACAAAAGCTTTTTGGTGTGAGAAACAAAAACAAGAAACCCAAGCTTATATGTTTTGAGAATTTGACAGGGGACAGGAGGAGATGAAATTGCAGAAGGGAAAATTCAAGAGGGAAACTGGTGACAGGCGTATTATCACACACTGAGTATTGATAAATGATAATCGTCAGCGACAGAAACACAACACTCTTCCTCTTCTGACTTGGGCTAGGCAAGGAGCATGGGTGACTGTTCGACATGCACCAATCAAACCTGTCTCTGGCTCAAGGCCGGGGGGATTTCAGCCTTTGGGTGGTGGTGGTGCGTAAGGTGATCATCACAAGCCTCACCCCTTGAGTTTGTTGCTGGGGACGAATATTGCCTCCTCCTTGCACTTCAAGTGCCTCAACAGGACAGTATGCACCAAGTCAGTCAGAGCTGCCTGTGTTCCTGCAAGCTTCAGAGCTCCACTAGGCCTTCCTCTTCAGAGTCTGAACCTGCCACGGATGGGAGCAGCTCTCCCTGAACTAACTTCTTAAAGGACATCAACTAGTGGAGCTGCCCTGCTTTCCCGCAGCCAGGAGCCCAGCCCAGCTCATTTCAGTGGAAATCTCATTAAGGAGGAGGTAGAGTTAAGTGACAAAGAAATCAAACTTATCAAGGTCCAGCTAGGGATAGTCGGAGGAAATGCGGCAGCCAGAGCACATGCCAATATTGTTAATGCCTTTTTTGCCTGTATCTTAGAAAGGGTTTATTTTGGCAGCTGCAAGTGTGTTAAAAATACACGTCCTTGTTGTATAGATTGTGTAGACCACTGGAGAGAGCCAAAGCTACTAGAACATGGCAGCACAGGGATGCTCTGACAGCAGAGCCGAATCCTCACCTGGCAGAAGTCCACCCAGCTCCAGCAAATCCAATAGCACTGCACTGCTTTACACCAACTGAGCATCTGGCCCCAATTCGTTGTTTGGGTTGTTCATTGTTTGTTTTTCTGACATGTCCTTCGGGCTTCTCATGCTTAATCTACAAAACAGTGGCTTTTCAGATGCCACAGTGCTATGCAATTATCAAACTCAGCCACATTCCATAGTGGTTCAGCAAGTCATGATAGGGTCTTCAGGAGCCAAGCCTTGCTTTTGGTGTCAGTATAGCTTTCTCAGCTCTGATATCCCCAAGAGTCAGAAGGGATCAGGCAGTTCAAACAGTTCCAAGAGCAAGCTTGGAAGTGAGAGTTCTCTGTTTGCTAATGACCATGTGAGCAAGTCTTTTTCCCCCTCTCCCAGCTCTTCTTCCACAAAAAGCATTGCTATAGAGGAGGGCTAAAACCCTGAACCAAGCAGGCTTGTCTTCTGGTTCATGGCCAATAGATGTCAGTGACTTATTGATTAATCGAAAACAACGACAGTATTTGGCTAGCTACAATGAGTAGCTAGCCAATCTCAACCACGTATACATCTCTTGCATGCTAGAGAAAGATTGCTCTGGATGCATGGTGTCCTTCCCAGTGCCCACACACAGCAGACTGGAGTCTGTGAGCCATCAGTGATGGTGTCCTAGAGTTATTATCCTCAGCAGGTCTGTCCCTGATGGAGAGGTCAAGATGGTGGCTACCATATGGATGGGAAGCATGTGCTATGGATGCCTCCCCGTCCCTCATCAGTCTGTTAGAAAGCCTGGTTCCTAGCTACTTTCATCTAGGAGGTAACTGGCTTATTTCCTGACAAGCTAACCAAAGGGACAACTGTTATGGTAGCACAGATGGATGGGCACCTTTGTGAGCCCATGGGAAGGTGGTTACAGGAGCCTTCCCTTCAAGTGAGCTGAGGATATCGCAGTGTACATGATTTTGGGGGCGAGGTGCCATTGCCATGCTGCGGTTCATCAGTCCTACTGCAGGCAGGAATCTGTGCTCACAAAGCTCTTCCCTGGCAGGGCCAAACACATCCCTTTCTTTGACTGCAAAAGGAAACACCAAGTGTGACCAAAAGCGGCTCCTTATAGGATGCAAATAAAGCTTTAAACAGAGCAAACTGTTGAGAAAACAAAACGAAACAGCTAGGTCAGCAGTAAATCAGGCATCCTTGGCATGTGTCTCAAGCCACACACAGCTAGGACCATCTGGTGGCAGCGGGCAGGTTAATACATCCAAAAGCAGCTTTCTCTGGCCAGCGGCATGTGACAAAAGCTCTTGTGTCCCTGCAAGAAAGGTCCCTGCAGGTGACACTGATGAGGGTAAGCAGTACTGAAGATATCCTTAGCAAGCAGCTGTCAGCTCTTGCTGCAAAAACATCTCTCTCCCACCTTAACGTAATGAGGGGCTCGGACCATTACTCAGCCAACTGCAAGACCCACCTTGCGTCTTCAGATTTGCTGCTGTCTGGTTCTTCCAATTCTCTTCACATCCTCTGATGAGCCTAACACAGCCACTGCCTTGTGTGTCCAAGGCCAGCTTTGGCCTCGCGGCAGACTGCAGACGACTCGCTACACCTTGACTGTACAGACCAGCATAAAGATGGCTTTGGTGACATGTACCCCTTTGCATTTTAGCTTTACCATGGCTCTTTCAGCTCTGCAATTGCGAGGAATCTATCCATAGCAGGAGAGCTAGGATTGCCTTCATGGCATTTTCAGCCTGCACATCTTGGGCTTTCTTATTTTAGCCGTAGAAGCAGCAAAAGAGCTGAAATTGTACCCATTTTGCTGTTGTACCTGTTGTTGCTTGATCTTCTCTCCCCCCACTCTTCCTCCTGCTGCGCTCACTTCATTCCGCATTTTTCACATTTCTGGGGATTGTTTTTCACCTCCCAATGCTTTCTGGAGCTTGCCCAATAGAAATAAACGCAGCCTGACCATCACTGGTGGGGCGCGGGGTGGGAGGTTACACTCTCGGTAAATTTAGCCTCTCACTGACAGATTTATCTTCCTTAATCAGAACCAAGTGTAGTTAGCAAGGTTTGTTTTTGTAGACTGAACTTCCCCAAAGTCAGTACACACACACCTCCCCCTCCCTCCCCAATTACATAAATGCTTTTAGTTAAGAGCTAATTTCCTGGAGTGTGTCCCAGTGCTCTCTCCAAGCAAACAAAACAAAGAGGACACGAAAAAATTGCGCTTTGCATTGAGAAGGAAGCTTGTGCTAATAAAAGTCCAGGAATGACAAGGTGTCAAAGGGTCTTTTCCCCATTTCTCCTCCTTCATTTGCACATGTAAGGTAAAACAGAGATGGGGGAGCACCTTTCTAGCCCAAAAACACAGGTTGTCCTAATGGACCTCGAAAAGCCTTGTATAACAGCATGGAGAGGTCAGTGTGCTGAGGGATGCTGTGTTAACTGGCTCTAGATGAACCCATCTGGACTTCACCAGACCTTGTCTCCATCCAGCACGAGCCAGAAAGTCCCTTTTAGCAAGTAGAACCTCAGGATCTCACAACAGCTGGCCACGTGTTGCCTGATGCAGGTACCAAGCCTTCTCAGATGCAGTGATTTGTCTCTCTTCCTTTTGCAAAATGCCATTTCACCCAGTCAAAGGGAACTGAAGTTTTAGTCAGAAACTAAAACATGCCTTTCATTAGGCAGGCGAGCCTGGGAGATTCACCAGGAGAACCGCACAGCTTCTCCATTTAAATCAAGACTATCTGCTCTTGTCCTTTCCTCATCCAGCATTCACATGTTGGCACCACCAAAGTATCCCATTCTGCCACAGCTTGGATCGGCAGGGGGGCTGATCCAGCCAGGCCTTGGCTCCACAGTCCTCTCCTGGGAACAATTTGGAGGCTGTGTGGTAGGAGAGACTTTGTGGACATCTTCCTTCATGGGGCTCCTCCTCTACATCTGTCCACGATCTTGCTTTAACATTTCCCTTTCAGTTTTTTTCCCATCGTGTTATTAATTAAGAATATTTCTAACATGTGCCAGCCTGGAAAGGAATGTGTTGTAATGACCGTTTTTCTTCTGTTTCAGTTTAAAGGATTGTTTTTATTGAGCTCCTAAAATGCAACCAAGCCCATAAAGAACAGATGTGAAGAGGAAAAACTTGAATTCAGACTCCAGTAAGGTTCAATAAACTTCCATTAGGTCTCAGACAGGTGGACCACGTGAAGGGCAACCATGACTTCAGTGTCTCTTCGCTTCTGTGTGTCATGCACGAGAAGCTTGGCTAGTGTAACCGAGTGATGTTTCATCCCTGCTTTCTACAGGCCATGCTGGTTGCCGGTTAGAAGAAAAAGTAAGAAATGGGGAGGGAAGCCCAAGATATCTCTGGTCCTGTTATGATGTCCCCATAGTCATCAAACGCTCCTATCGATGTGTCAGCACAAGCCAGCTCAAGATGGCCCGTAACAAAATGAGATACTGCAGGCTGTGGCACCCAAAAGAACCAGATCTAATCATGGTCCCTTTTGGCTTTCACACATACTAATTTGTCTGGGATCCATCCGGACAGAGGCCATAATTAGAAAAGCAGTTTGCTGAGACTTGGCCCATGGAAGCCATCAGAAAGGGTTGCTTTGCTGTTGTGTGCTGTTAACGTGTTCCCCTTGTTTTTTCTTTCCTTTCTCTCTGGACAGAGGAAATGAAGAGGATCTGGGAGGATAAGATAAGGCATGTAATAAATTGACTTCTTATAAATCCACCCGACTCTCGGGCTTGCCTCTGCTGCCTCGGTTCCTGCTGTAACAGGATGCAAATAAGCTTCAATAGCTTGGTCGCACAGTTTCTTCCATTCATCAGCTCCAACATCGGTGGCAAATCCCAGGCAGGTTCCTGGTTACCTGGGGAGACTCATCCTTTGAACGGTACAGTGGTGGATAACTGCGTGCTGGGACACCCAGTGCCTCCCGTTGCATCTGATCTGCCTGCTGCAATTCGGCTTGACGTGGCTAGCAGCACCACCAAGAGACAGCCCTCAGCCTCCTGCTGCCACAGCACAGGCATCACTGCAGCAACAAGCCAAAATCTGCTTTTCCAGGACCAATATGCTGTCTACAGCCATGACCCATGCCCAGTCTTGCCCCACCAGACTGCAGAGTTAAATACAAACACAACTGGACGTTAAGTCAGGTCTTCAAAAGGGCGAGAGTCAAATGGATGTCACAAGTCAAAAGCCTCAGCTAATCTTTTAGCCCTGTTTCGTGCAACAGACTGTAGAATTTTCCAAGGAGCTGCAAAGGTGCGAATTTAAGTCTTTAGGCAACCCTTGCCCTCCACAGAGCAGGGAGGTGGCAGAGAAAAGTCCATTTCATTTGATACCCACACAACAGAAAGACACTGTCGCCCTTCCCAGGAGTCAGCTTTGCCCACGCATGAAGCCAGGAGCATCCTCTCTGTTCACCGGCTCTCAGCTAACCCTCCTTCCCACCTCTGATTAACAGGAGCACTGCCCTTGCACACATTTGCCCCCGCAGGGCTCACCACGGGTGTTTGGCACTCTCCATCACTGGATGGAATTGATTTCCTGAGTCCACATACCAGCGCACCAAAACGTGGCTTAAGGGTTGCTCTGCCCTAAAGCCAGCTGGCACTGCGGCATCTGGTCCTCTGGGAGTCAGCGTATCAAAGAGCTCTTAAAACCCTCAGCTGGAGGAGCTCCTGTTAAACTTGAGCACCGTGACACCTGGCCCTTGCTCTATAGTCCAGGATTTTGCAGGAAGGAGAGGAAGGGGTTTCCTGGACACTTGGGGGGTTGTCTTGTTGGAAAGTCTCACTCATTTTTTATGTTTTCTTTGGGGGTTGCTGGCCCCAAAGGGCTGCTGCCACTCTCGGCACATGGCAGAGGTTCGCTCAAGAGCTACTGGGTAAACAGAGAATGATTCTTCTCCAGAGTCAGCCAAAGCCAATGCCATATGTGAGGCTCCTTCCGTGGCCACACAGCTTGGGACAAGGCACAGCTGCTACACTTCTGGTTTCAGGTCTGTTCCCACTGCATTTAATCAACCAAATCCAGCCCCTCCCAGCAAACCCCTTTTTTCCATGGCATTTCCCCATCCCGGTACCTGGGAGCTGTACCTAACCACATAAATCTGCAGTCCCTAGGCTGAAGTACTGCTTGCCCAGTGAGTCTTTGCTTTCTGTACCTTTAACACACCGTTATCTCACACTGCATGGCACAATGAGGCCAATGCCGCTCCCCCAGCTTCAATGCAACTGATGAATTTCCACGGAACGGGCTTGCAATGGGGCCCAAGTACCTATGAAGAAGTTGGAGGCATCTGCATCGTACCCAGGGCAAGAGGAGCCCTTCCACAGCTGGCACTGGGAAAACCTGTGACTGAGGACACTCAGGGCATCCCCACAGCCCCCAGCCCAGCCCACCTGGGCCTACGAGGATTGCTGCGTAACAAAAATACCTAGGAAACGATGCATGGAAAAGCAAAATGCAAACCGGCAGCCCTGGCACAACTCACCTGCCCAGATCTCATTTTTCAATGCCTTACTGGTGTCGGCACGCAGAGGTGAGCCCTGCGCAGCGGACGCTTGTCAGCTCCTATAGCCCGGGCTCACGCAGCCCAGCCTCTGGCGCCCGGGCCTCCCGCTGTAGCGGGGTCACGTACAAGTCGAGGTGGGGTTGTGCTGCCATTATGACACCATTAACATTTTCTTTTCCCATTGGTGCAATTAAGGATGAATCCTTGTTTCCTTTTGTGTACGAAAAAAGTTAAGTCGGCGCAGAGGCATTGCTCAAGCACAAGAAGCTTCGCTGGGCAGAAAGGAAGGTTACAGCAGCCGAGAGAAATTGCAAAAGAGGGAAGAAGCAACACAGAGGGGAGAGGTAGATTTACATATTTTATGAATTAGCACAGGCTGAGATGGAGTCCCTACCCTGTGACATCTTCAATCCAGACCAGGCATCTTCCTATACAAGCTCCCAAGAAACCACCCCAATTTTTTAGCTTAATAGCATTTTTTTTCCACCTTGCCCTACTTGGGCCAGCAATAACCCTGTCTGTATTCAGGGCAGAGCAGCATTTGCTGGATTTCAAAGCTCAGCCTGCGGCTCTCTGGAGCTACAGCAGGACTTGAGCAAACTGCATCCACGGCTGCGCCCGTGCGCTGCCTTTCGCGGTGGCGCGGATGCTCTCAGGTGCGCCAGGGACCGGGAGCACTGCCCGAGGCAGCTCTCGCTCGAGCTTCTCTCTTTGCCCCTTAAGCAGAAGCGAATACCTGCTGGTGCAGCCAGCGCCGGGACCTGCCAGCCCCGGCTCCAGCCAGGCTCTCGCTGCCCTGGAGCTGCCCGCGCAGCCCAGCTCCGTGCCGTGAACATCAGCCCAGATGTGCCGCCCCAGAGCACGTGGGTGCAGCTGGGGCAGCTCCCCACATGCAACGACGGTCGCTCGCTTCAGCTGACGTTGCCCACTTCTGTCCATCTTCCAGGGGCTGTACCGGACCAAAGGGCATCTCCCCCACCCAGAGAGGTGCCCCGGTTTCTAGAGGGTGAGGGTAAATGTCATTCTTATTTTTTGCTTAGTGTCAAAATTCCTCTTACTTCCCATAGAAAGTGGGCACGCGTGGGACTGTTTTTACCCTGGTTTATTTTTACTTAGTCTTTCCTACGTTGCCTCTCACATGGCCGTAAAGAGAGCACCCCCCGCCTGCGAGAGACCGACGGCAGGGGCTGGAAAGCCGCTTTCTCCCTTTACAGCACAGCAGGGCTGAGGGCAAATGCGCTGCTGTTAATTACAGCGCGGCATCGTTAAATCAGTTACTGCTTGCAGCCTTGCTCCGCGGCCCACGGGCTGCAGCTGCGGGGCAGCGAGGTTGTCCCTAGCCAGGAACCACCAGCCCCATTGCTAGAGATACATCCAGCCAAACACGCTCCCAGCCCGACGGGGCGGCCCCAAGGGACCCGATTCACACCGTCCCTCTCTTACACCGCAGTTCGGCCCCAGGGAGGCCACGGAGAGCTGGAGCGAGCCGCAGGCCCCCGGAGCTGCGTTCAGAGCTGAAGCCCGCCCATAGCCACCGGCAGGGCAAGAACCGCGGCGCTGCGCGGCCCCTCTGTGACGGGGTCTCTGCCTTCAAGCAAGGCCCGGCAGGCGGGTGGCTGGGGCGGGGGATCGGGATGATCAGGAGCTGCTCCGGTCAGGGCCGCCAACGGCTCCGGCCAGGGCGAACACTGTGGGTGCTTGCCCAGCGGGTGCTGCAGGCCAGTGGATTTTTTTGGTTTGGATGAGCAACGTGCGAAGGTCTGGGTTTTAATCCTTGGGGGAATTAAAAGATAGCCCAAGCCTTGGTGTTTTTTCGCAAAGGGGAATCCCTGCTTCCCACCAGCATGACTAACCTCGCTGGTTGTGGCCTCTGCGGTCGCACAGCGGCCGGGCAGAAAGGCGGCGGCGCGGCGAGGCTGGTCTGGAAGCGGCGCTGGGGCTGCGGCCGAGGCTTCGGCTCCCTGCGAGCGCAGCGGCGCGGGCACGAAGCAAGACAGGAGGGGAGGCGGAGGAGGCCAGGCTGCACCCAAGGGACTGTCGTTCCCCAGAGCTGCCTCTCGCCCTGCCATCGCCTCCCGGAGCATCTTCCCAAGGCTCCTGCTGGCTTCCCCAGGGCAAACCGCAGCCTCCCCATCCCACCAGCCCTCTGCAGCCCAGATAACAGCGTCCCACGCTGCCCGCCGCGCCACGCTGCCCGCCGCACTTGCTTGCGGGTCCCCCGTTACCATGGCGATGCTGTCAAGGTTCAGATAACATTTTCCTCCATCCCGATTTCTGCCGCCGCTTTATTTTTCCCCGCCACACAGTGCTTCGCTGGCCCTGCCAGCGCAGCCTGCCCCGCGAGGCAGCCGGGAAAGGGCTGGGACGCTGCTCTGCCGTCAGGGCTGCAGTCACGTTGCGTGGGGTCCTTGCTCAGGAGTAACAGCATTAGATCTTCTGTCACAACAGAGGTAAAGCTGGAATCAGCAGGCAGATACTAATAAATCCTCCCCTGTCTCTTCTCGTTAGACTTACTCACGGGGAAGAACCCAAAAGGCCTGAAACATTTTTGTTAAGTGACAAATTTTTTTTTTTTTTTTTTCCAAAGAAAAGCTCACCGTGTGGAGAGGACGGCCGTGGGTACAGCTCCTCAGCTCCTTCTCAGTGCTTGGCATCGCTATGGGCGCTGCCGCCACGCAGCTCCTCTGCCCGCCCGTCCTCTCTGCTCAATACCCCCATCTGCAACCATCCTCTCTGGGGGGCAGCGGGGCCAGGGACACCCACCTGCGTCACACTCTATGGAGGGCCCAGCTGGGACCCAGCCCACCCAGTGTCCAGCACAAGCCACCTGGGCGAGCAGGAAGCCCCACAGGAACATGTCCCTGAGACCACGGTCCCTTTTCACCCAGGTGCTATTTGGTGGCTGGTGGCCTCCATCCAGCTTCTCCATAGCAACATCTAGACATGAAATGTAGATGCATCCCCAAAAGCGCCTTTGCAAAAATGCCACCTCTCCTGGCCACAGACAGGCATTTTCAGGGAATATCACATTTCCCCCTTACCCATCTCCAAACGAAGAAGATGGGAAAGCAGCTAATTAGGAGTGGTCTCACATCATCTGCAGACCAAGCTGTTAGCTAGCTGATAAGATGCTGAATGATTTTTTCTCCCTTCTAAAAGAGATTAACCTATGGCTTCAGACGCAGGGGGACAACGCCTGCTCCCCAGGACAGCCGTGCAGTGCCAGAGACCCCACTACCAGAGGTTGCTCACTCCCAGCGAGGAAGGCAGGGCTAGGGGCAGCTGGGACGCCCAGAGCCCAGGGGCTGGGTGCGGGCAGGCAGCGGCACCCACCTCACCGCCCTTGGAGGACAGACAAAACGGCTTCTTCAGCAGGCGCGTGGGAACGGCTGCCACAACCTCAACACATCCTGGGCCACAGTAAACCTCAGCATGGAGGGTGCTGCCCAAATACCTTCCTGGGGGTCATTAATCGGTTCATGCTTGTAGAGAGGGGAAAAGCCTCCCCGCAGGAGAGGAGGACAGCAGGGACTATCAAGGAATGACAAGGAGAGCCCGGCACCTGGTTCTCATTGCCACGCAGTGGAGAAAACGTGAGGCCAGAAAACGAAGAGCCGCAGAGGCCAGGCTGCAGCCGCCGCGCCGGGCAGCTGCTGCGAGAGCAGGGCTCGGCACCGTACAAAAGACGGCGCGCAGCATTTGCCTCCCATAGCCCCGCCATGTCCTGAGACTTTCACAGGAAAATACTGGGGGCTCTTTACCTCTTCTGCTTGAGCCTGGGCGTCCCGAGAAAGCACGGTACGCGGGCGGGCTCTGCTCCCCGCTTTGCGCCTCCCCTCACCATCCCCAGCAAATTCAGCGGCAGGGTGCAGCTCCCGATTCCTGCCAGTCTTGTGACAAGCAGACAGCGAGGGCGGGAGGAGAGACATGGTTTGACTCCCCGGCTGAGGAAGGAGCCGAGACTTTGTTGGACACTGCTGGCAGATGGGAGATATTACAGGAAAAGCTGCGATCACACCCATGAGGCACCTGGTGAAACGCCCCAAGCCTCCTTGACCACAGCCCGGGGAGGCTGTCCGTGCCATGACGGCAGGGTCACCTTTAGCTGGGGTTTCCAGGCTCCTTCCTACAATGACGCTGGTACCCGATCCTTGTGGACCTCAGTCCCTTAAGCCCGGGCTATGATAGGACAGGGGTGAGGGACCTTTCTGCAGCAAGCTGGCACGGAAGGGGCGCTGGGGATGGTTGCCCTCACTGCACGGTGTGTGTAAATGTGGGTGTGGGGCAGCTGCGGGACCGCAGAGTCCCAAACGGGGAGGATGAAGGCACGACAGACAGCAAACAGGCTCGGTGGGCACCTGGGCACCGCGGCGGTGCTTCAACCGCGGCAACTCCCTTTCAGAAAGCCCAAACCTGCCCACTGGCAGCACGAGATGGAAAACATCTGAAACGGTAACGCGCTCCTCATGCAACCCGCTTTTCCCAGGCCAGCCCCTGCACGGTTTTCCTACTACAAATCTACGAAGTCACTTTTTGAAGCCACGTAGCTGTTTAGCATCCTACAGCAAGCAGGTCTGCTGCTTAACAGCACTTTCTCTGGTACAAAAGACAGGCAGTCGCCTCTTCTGCACACGATAGCCAGCTGCAACCAGGTATTGTTTTCATATATTTTGGAAACAGGTATTGTTTCCATATATTCAGTTGCACGAAGCACGGCCCAACTCCTCCGGCAGGTCTCTGAGCCAGGCCAACAGGCTCAGTACGAAAAAAGTAGAGCGGGTGGAGCAGCACTGTGTGCAGTTACAACCGAGCGTGGCCTGAACTAAATGGAGAGCTCAAACAAGTGGAGTGATCTCTTATCCAAACACTAAACGTCATGGGGATGGGGAGATTGGTGCTTGGGTCGCCATCCTGCCTCCAAGCAAGCCCTGTGCTGCTGGCACACAGCGTTTTTCTCCTTGCCATCCCTGATTTACAAGAGTGGTACTTTGGCAATCACACTGAGGATACTGATTAGCTGATGCTGGGACATCGTTCCAGGAAAGGCAATCCATTTATCAAAGTGCTTGCAGCTCCCAGTTCAGGGCAGGTGAAAGTACTAATAAATATCGAGCAAAGCAAGTGAATCAGACTCCAAAGTAGCTTAATAAATAAAAGGCTATTAAAAAAAAATATCTGCAGATGCTTGTGCCAACCTTGCCCCTCCAGCAGCAGCTCTGGGCGCTGGTACTTCGCATTCCCATTTCAGAGGGACAACTCACTGGAAGGAACTGCTTGTCTTTGCATTGCAAAATCCATACTGCGGAAATCTCCAACCGAGATGAAATTGCAGATCGTCGTTTTACTGGGCAAAAACCTGCGCAGAGTCACATCCAGGTCTGAATCACACCTAAGCATGCCCGGCTCCATCCTTCCGAGCTGACATCCTGAAGGCTGAAGGTCCAACGCATACTGCAGGCTGCACAGACATGGGCCAATTGAAAAGTAAGTGCTGTCTGGCAAAGAAATGAGCTGCTAATTTATTGAAAAGCTGTGCAAAATAATTGCATTTGGAACCCTTCAGCTGTCCTGGGTTTGCGCCTTCATGCAGGAGTGTGACTTCAAGAGATGGGACATAAAAAGGAGCGGAAAACCAAAGAGATCTTTGAAGCTGGGGCGAAAGAGCGCGTGATCAAACGGAGCAAAAATCCCAGCTCCCACCCCACACAGACGAAGCCTCGCAGCTCCCGTGGACAAGCAATTAAGAAACAAATCAGCCCTGTTTGTTTTCACGGAGGTGAGAAACACCTCCAAACCCGGCGGCAGTTTCTGTTCCTACAGACAACTTGCTCACAGCAAGCAGCGCGTGGGGACGGGACACAGGGAAGGAAGAGCGACGGCTCCATCTGCTCTCCTCCTGGCACGTGGGGTGGGTCGCACCCCAAGGCAAGGTCCCTCCCCACACATTTGTTTTGTTTCAGGGCTGACCAGTTCTCACTGAGATACTCCCCGGTGGGTGCCGGCTCTCCTCCATCCGGCATGGGAAGAGCGGGATGGTTTGGGGAAGGTTGTGGAGGTGCTGAAGTCAACGACAACAGAGATCTGGTCTCTGAAGTACCTTGGTCAGACCTATTTTGGCAGGATCCTTGTGGCAAGGATCCTCATGGCATGAACTATGGAGAAACAGGTTACTTTCAGCTTTCCTCTACAGCTGTGATAAGGAAGATGTGATTCCTACTGCAATTACAAAAGCGCTAGGGAGCTGCAAGATAAAAAAGAAAAATCAAGCAAAACAAATTCCCAAAGATCAAAAGTATTGAAGAGCTTTACCTGGGATGCTTCTAAGGAAAAACAAAACAAAACAAAAAACCCCAAAAACCTCACAAGCAGATAATGACATAAACAAAACCCACCTTCCCAAGAAAACAGAGACCCACACAAGCTCCCAGTGCTTGGGGCACAACACTATTTGCCAGGGTTTACCCAAAGACATGAACTAGAGTCTGCCTTCTTCCCACCCTTTGCTTTTACTCGGCCGTTTCTTTGCCCCAGCTCCTTCAGTAAGAAGGGGAGATTGCCCGTGTGACAGCCGCCAGGTCGTTTGCTTCTGATGCCGCTGGAGCAGTGCAGCGCGTTGCCCACTCCCTGCCCTCTGTGCTCCTTTCCTTCAGAGCCAGGAGTTTCGATGGGTTCAGGTCCTGGAGCTCCGACGAGAGGGGAGCGGGGTTGGGACACAGCCCAAAGGCGACGAGGGTGTCCAGCAGCATCACCTCCCTGCTCGGCATCTCCAGTGCACGAGTCCTCTCCCAAACTAAAGCTCTCTGCCAGCATCTGCTCCTGCAAAAGCTGCAGCTGGGCTGCGCAGCATGGCCCCAGATCCTTGGGGCTCTCTGCCTTTGCTCCTCCTCAGCTTGGCTGTAGCTCCAGGTGAGGAGCAGGCTCTGGAGCCCAGCCAGTGCGGCACTCACCTCTAGTGTCACTTTAGGGGACACTTTTCAGTCCCTACATCTGAGCGGTGCAGACATGGCCCAGATCCACGAAGGATGCTGTCCTTGTGGAGCAAGTCCCAGCCGACTTGGTGGGAGCATCGCTGCTCCTAGGCGGCACTGCCAGGCGCTGGCTGGGGAAGGGGGTCCCATCACCCTGCCCTGGCTTGTCCCCAGCCTGCCACTAACCCAATTCCTCACAGCTGGGCTGGAACATTTCTCCTCCTGCTGCTCAGGTGCCTGCTACAGTCCAAGGGATGGAAAATTCATCAGCCATACGTTGCTCCTCTGATTAATCGCCTTTTGCTCCTGTTTTAGCAGGAGGCAGGTTTCCCTTTCTGCTCAGGTGAGTCCGCAATGGCTCTGGAAGGGATTTCCTCCTGGAAACCCTCTACTGAGGAGCCAGCGCATCCCAACCTGTGAAGGCATCCTGCAGACAGGAGCCGAGGGGGACGCAGAGCCCAGAGATGCTTAACCCCTCGGGCAATTTCCACAGCCCTTGCTAAGCACCCAGGGACGGTGTCAGGGAACGCTGCGTACTTTAAGCTATAGGAAAGGAACACGCACACGAGCTGCACTTGAGCAAGATGGAGCATCTCAGCCGGGGCAGCCGTCTCCAGAGCAGGGAGCCGCTGAGGGGGATGCTGGGGTCCCCAGGGATGTACCAAAGCATGAACTGATCAAAGAATGGGGCCAGGATGTGTGTGGAGCGGGCTGCGTGCCCCAGGGAGCAGCCACGCTGCAGGGCTGGCCCCTTGGTGCACCCAAGGAGCACGGCCGGACCTTGGGGTCAGGAGCATAAGCAGAGAACGCTCAACCTTCCAACTGGGTGAGGAGATACAGCACGATGAAAAGCAAAGGGGAGAGAGCAGCCCGAGCCGCGGAGGAGGAAAGGGAAGGAGCGTCAGACCAGCCTTGCCAGCTCCAGCCCCTGCTCTGCCACTGGCTCCCAGACGCTTTCGCAGCGCCCGCACTCACGCGAGGGCAGAGGGAGGACGGGGTCACTGCTACGCGAGTCCAGCAACACAAAGAGGAGTTCAGAGCTCTTCTCACTAGAGCTGGCTGGCTCCCCTCCCCCCTCCAAGTGGGTCTTCTCTGTGCCTCCCTCTCCATCTTCCTCTTGGGCCATCTCCTGATCAAGGTTGTTGCACAAAGCCAGAGTAATTGCCTTGGAGGGCTCTTCCGAAAATCAGCGCATTGAAGAAAATGCGTCTTTGAGGTCCTCTGGTGCCCAGTGTTTGGGGCCATCCCAGTCCCAGGGACAGAGCTTGTATTCACGCTCTGTGAACAACAGGGCATTCAGCAGAACTGAAGAGACAGTAAATTCAGAAGTGATGAAAAAAAGCATCTTTTCACACAACTCGCCTTGGGGAACTCAATGTCATATGATGTGGCCAAGGGCAGGGACTTGTGGGATCAAACAACTGCCGAGCTGACCCTGGGTATTTCTATTATTCATAACAAAAAATAAACTACATACAAATGAGGAAAGCCTGCCAAGCAAACCACACACAAGCACCAAAAAAAAAAAAAATCACTCAGGCTGTTTTGCCCATGAAGCACCACGCTGAAGACTACTTCCCAAGGAGGAACAACCTTTTCTGGGAACAGGTTGTAGGAACAGCCTGGACATGGGGCTGCGGGATTTCTTGCAGCTTTCTCTGACATTGCTGGTACCAGCTGATGCCACCCTGGCAGAGTCAGAAAAATCCTTTGCTACTGACAGTGGCGACCAGCACTCCCACTGCAAGGAGGGCTATCCGGACTTGCTCCTTCCAGCTACTCCTGGAAGATTTTCCTCACACCTGGCTTGACCCTGCCAAATCCCTGTGCCATTGCCAGGAAGATCCTGGCTCCTCATCGCTGCAACTGCCTTGCAAAGAGCCGCAGGCAGCCTTCAATCCAGGTGCTGGGCTCGGCTGTAAGGGCACCTGCAGCTCCAGCCCATGTCCCAGCCTCTCTGGATGGTGTGGCTTGAGGTCGTGGCCCGGTTCGGTCCTTCCCTTTACTGCCTCAAATGCAGTAAATGGGTCGACAGCAGTAATGTGGTTGATTATGAAAAACAGCACTGGAAGAGGTGTGAAAACACATGAAGAAGTGAAAACACATGAAGAAGTGAATACACAGCGTCAGTCACGATAAAACTTGGGCTTAGGAAGACAAACCTTTCTTCTTCCCAATCCCATTTTAGATCAAGGGTTTGATTTTTTTTTTGCTTGAGGTGCAATGATTTCCAAGATCCTAAGACATGCCCAGATGTTATTTCCCTTTTAAACTGCAGAGGGAGAACACAGGGAAAGGCTTAGAGCAGAGGCTTGGCCCTGGAAGAGCTAGCGCAGTAAAGCATTACCTGCAAAAAATCATATGCCAAAAAAAGCCCCCAATACCTCCAATTATTGCGGTTTCCCTATTAATACTTACAGCACATTAACACTTCCTCGGGTGCCAGCGCCGCAGACTCTGGGTAGCCAAGAGCACAGCCCGGAGGGGACTGGGGATGCTGCCGGAGCTTTCCTGGCCGGGTCGAGCCGTGCGGTCGCAGGCTGAGGCTTTTCGAGCTGTATTACCTCGGCTCCCCTGCACTGCAGGGGAGCTGGGGAAGCGAGAGCGAGGAGAGGTCATGTAAACCAACTCTGAATCACTGCAGGTTTTTTTCTTTTTAAAACTGGTCAGATAAATGTTTTGAGAAGACATATTAAAGCCGTGGCTGCTTTCTCCAGGGAACTATCAGGATGATTTTATTTGGCCAGAGCACGGTAACAGGGTCAGGCTGTCAGCTTCTATTAAGATTTGGATGTGCGTCACTGAATGGAAAGCGCTTGGCTATATTGCTTCTCATTAGATTGCTTTATGATAAATCTAATCATTAACTTACTACACTTGGCCGATTTGAAGGTTACAAGCCCAGCTCTGCAGCCGCTCCCGTGGGCTGCAAACCAAACGCTTTCCCCTGGGAAGGGCAGCTTCACCACAGCAGTGCCCGGTTCGCAACGGCGAACGTCTCGGCACAGCTGCCGCTGCCTCGCGGCATTGACACGGCCTCTCCGGCCAGCAAGGCATTGCCCTCCCTGCTGCCTTGTCCCAGGGGGACGCATCCAGCCCACACTTCCACCCAGGAGGATGGTTTTGGGTAACTAAGGGGTACTCAGGTGCTTGACAGCTCGGCCGCGTGTCGCTGCTTCACATCTTCTGCAGCGCCTCGCGCACGGGGTACAAGCCTTACCTTGGCTCCTGTACCACTCCGAGGGCATTGCTGAAACAAGAGGAGAAAGCTTCCCCATTTTTAAGTCAGGCTGAGAAGATGGCTCTTGCCCAGTCTTAAAACTAAGGCCTGGCTTTGGGGGGAAGCGCAAGGCGTTATGTCGGTCCCGTTAAACAAGATCTGGTTGTTCAACGCTTCCAAGCGCAGGCGGGTGATCTCGCGTCCCCACCAGCAAGGAGGCCGTGGTGCACCCCGAGCCCCTCCGCAGCTGAGGAGCGGCAGCACAGCCTGACGCAGCCCTGGAAATGCAACAGCAGAGCTGCCAGCCTGAGTTCCCCCAGCTTGGGGATCTGACTTGTCCCCTCCGGCTCCTCGCGACCCCTCCTACACCACATCCAGGCATTGAAACCCCACTGCAGCTGGTACCCACAGATGTAAATGGGGCTGCCGGGGACCCGCGCTGGGACTGACCCATCCCAGCACCCCAGGCACAGTGAGCACTTGCTGCTGCATGAGAAAAAGGAGGTGAGACCGCAGTGCCACAATCTGATCTGGGCTGGTGGCCTTCCCCTTGGCAATTTGGGCAGAAGGTCTGCCTCTCACACTTGTAACACATCCAGATCACGGACTCGCATCCCCCATCCTCACCGAAAGTAACACAGCAGCTCTTGAAACTCCTCTGACCACCTCCGTGGTGGGCATATGGATGGGCAGAGAGGTCCAGACCAGACGCAGTTCTTCCCTCCTCTCCTGAGGGCACCTGAGAGGACAGCCAGCCACTCCCCAAGGACACAGGAGCACGCTGCAGACCTCTGATCAGAGCCGAGGGCGACTCAGCTCCCCCAGGGGCAGGTGAGGGACCATGCCAACAACATATGGAAAGCATGCGGGACCCACACTGCAGCCCCCCAGCCCTCGGTTCCCATGGCAGGCTCAGGGGGGTACAACGCACCCCCAGATAATGCTGCAGAGCTGGGAGGCTTGCTCTCCATGCCTTTTGATTGCATTTTTTTTTTTTTGGCCAAGGCAGGGGCCCTCCCTGCCTCTGCAGTTCCTCTAGATGCTGAGCTTAATCCGCTCAGGCCAGTTCCAAGCATCTGCCTTGCATCCCATCGGCAACGAGGGCTTAGCATGAGTGCTTCCCATCTTCGTTTGTTTTTATGATCTCATGAATTTATCAAAGACAATTAAGCCGCCCCTGGTTGAGGCATCCCAGGGAAGCTACTGGAGGAGTCCTGCTCTTCTAGAGCAGCTTCTCCAGGATGGGGAGGGCTGCTCCACGCAGGGGCTCGGCCCCAGCAGCCCCTCTGCCTGGAAATCCAGCAGCGGCTCGGCTGGGAGCTGTCGGGTGTGTCACAGGAGTCTGTGCCACATTCCCTGGCCCAGGCTGCACAGGACACCAGGCTGTACCATCGCCACGGTCCCTGCTGAGATAAAAAGATGCAAATGCAAAGTAAACGCAAACACAAATGCTACGTGTATTCTGCAAGGTATTTAGGGAGCTGCAGCAGGAGGGGTCCTGCTGGGAAACGCGGAGCTGTACTTCGAGCCATTCGTCATCCCCATCTCCAAAGGGCATCCGTGTCTCCCACAAACGATTAGATCGCCAGGTCTGAACCAGCCAGCCGCCTTCTAATACGCACGATCGCAAGATGAGGCAGCTTAGCTGGACTTTCTCTCCCAACAAGCTGGGTGAAGCTTCACGGCCCTGGATTAACTTGCACACAGCAGCTCGGGAAGACCTGGGGACGCAGCGTGCACCCGAAGCCTGCGAGATGGTTGCAGGGGGGACACGCGGCATGGGGCACGCACCCCTCCGGCTGCCGCAGACCGAGGAGCCCATCCTTCCCACCCACAAGCCCAACATCTCAGGGGTGCATCAGGATGTATCTGAGCGGAGAAGACACCCAGGGTGGAGCCGAAGGCTCTCCTGGGATGCTGCGGTAGTTTCCCATGCCTCGGGCTCTCCCTTTTAGGGGTTAATTACAGTCACAGCTAACAACCCCTGCCTTTGTTTACACTGGAGGCTGGCACGCCCGCCATCACTGGGAACAGGGTTGGTTTGGGCCACACTATCACATCTAAAACCACACACAGAGCTGCAGCCACAGACAGGAGCAGCCTCCCTGCTCCGGCTGGGCTGCTCCCCCCTCAGACAACAAAAGGGCTGGTAACGCAGTTCAGAGTTCTCCGCGGTACAAAAACGGTCTTTGAGGGTAATTTGTTTCAGCTCAAAAGCAGCTGAAGTTAATTACACAGCAATGAAATATCGCGCTTTAATATTACTCCACTCCCCTTGGCCGGGCTGCCGTGAAATGCTGCTCTGTTCGAGATCCGGACCCAAGTGCTCTCTGATCTCCAGATAACGTCCTAGTTAAGGGAGAGGCAGGTAATGGGATGCATGAGCACCAGAGCCCGGCGGAAGGGGTGATGGGGCACAGGGCTATGTGTGGGGACACCCATCATACATGGCCTTCGGGCTCGGGGCGGGGGGGCATTCATTGCATCCTAACCCATGTCAGGGCTTCCAGTCCCTCATGCTTTCCCTGGTGGGACCCATGCGGTCTCTGGCCCCATGCTTTTATCTCAGCTCCTGCTTGGAATTCAGGTATCTCCTTGCCCTCAGCGCACAGGACACTTACACAGGTGATGCTCTGCGTGGTCCGTGAGTAATGATGCTGCCTGGCCCAGCGGTCATCCTGGGAAGTCCCCTGGCCACAGTCCGACATGCCTGTCAGCACTTGGCCAGATGACCTCTTTACTCACCCATTTCTTGAGCAAGAGCTTGAAGCGCCCTGGCCAAGGGCATTGCAGGTGTCTCCTTCCATCCTCTGCAGACCCGGGAAAGTCTGCCGAGAAGGATGGAGAGCAGAAGCCTCATCCTTGCTGAAGCTCGAGCTGGGGTAGCGTCTGTAAGGCAGGGAAGTGCATGCAGGCTAGCAGCCAGATGAACAAGAGTTGCCCTGCTTGCTGGGCATGCCAGAGCAGATGCTGTGCCCCTCTTGCCCTGATGCCACCTGGGCACTTTCTCCTGCTGCCCTGCTTCGAGATAAGGCAACAGGGAACACCAGGCTTGTGGACACAGAGGCCAAAGCACTTGCAAAGAGAACCTGTGTAGCCCATGCAACGGACAGGGCTGGCCCAAGGATCAGCACAGCCACCACATGATACGGGGCACCTCAAAGGCAGGAGGATGGGAAATCCCAGGGTTGTTCTTAGTGCCGCTAGCCACAGCAGAGTTAAAATGCCTTTTCTGCATGCTCAGAGCCTCAGCTGCCCCACAGCAGTCTGCAGCCCTGGTCTGAAGCTCAACTCGCCCCCAAGCAGACTGAAGCCCCTCATTCGCTGCCATCATCCTCTGGTGCCACACAGAGGAACAGGCTGCATTGCCACCTAATGGGATGTGCTGGGAAAGCCCTGTGCATCCTACTGGAAACCAGCAGGACCGGTATAGTGGAGGCTCTGCAAGAGCTGGAGTTGCTTACCCAGCTCCCCTGCACCACCAGAGATCTTCTGGTTGGGATGTCCCCAGCACTGTAATATAAAACAGCGCAGGGGGCACAAATCAAAGAGGGTGGGAGGCAGCGAGCAGGTTTGTGTGCTCAGAGCTGTGCCAGGAAACACCAGTGTGAGGCAACCGCTTGTGACCCTGCAGTATCGCAGCCCAGATCTGAGCACACAGGCAAAAGGTTTATGGGGTATCAAAGTCATTTTCCCTTCACTGCCTCCACGGCTCATAAAAGCTCCTGCCAGCAGAGCGTGTTTAATATTGAGCTCTTCGAGGGAGCGGATACATTGTCCGGTTAAACATGCCTCCTTGCCAAAATGCTGCATGCAGACAGACACCAAGGGGAAAGCCAGACCCACAGGGACTCCAGCAATGGATGCCGAGTCCATGGGGTGGCAGTCAGCATGGCTAGGAGGAGAAGGTGGGGCAGCCGTGCCGCAAAAGCACGGGTCCAGTCGGGCAGAGACTCATGCTCTGTCTGCTGCAATCCCAGATTTGCTGCGTGGCTCCAGGCAAGTCACTTCATCCGCCTCCATCTCCCCAAGCCCAAGAAAACCAGTCCTGTGGGAGGCTGGGAAGCAGACCTCCCGCTGAGCTCCTCGCTGGGAGATGCAGTAAGCCAGCTGCGTCTCAAAGCAAAGAGCCGCCAAAACGTTTCCTGGGAAGAGCCCACACCAAGGCTTCACCAGCCTTCCTGCACCAATGCCTCGCGAGCGGGAGCCTGCGGGTGCAGAGCCTGCCATCCCTGCCTGCAAACTGCTGCCTGCACCCCTTCGCTGCCCAGTAGAGCTGCACTGGAAATGGCAGGGCTGTGCTTCACCCCATTGCACCGGCCCAGAGGGAGCCAGAAGGTTCAGTGGGAGCAGCCCCAGGACTCACCAGCCTGGCCTTGCTTTGCACAGGGAACACTCGCAGCTACCCACGGAACTGGCGGCAGGGTCTGAAGCTGCTGACGGGATTTGGGAGCTACTCTTCTCCGAGATGCATAGCAGGTCAGCACAGCAGCTGTTCAGACGTGCCAGCGCATGTGAGGAAGCCATACTCACAAAACTGAACACACCATCTCCACCCTGCTGCTCTCCATCACCACCTGGAGAGCAACACAGCACCAACCTGTCCCAACACAGCAATGACCTTTGACAGTCCTTCATGGAGAACTGCTGGAAGCAGCGAGGATCCCGTCTCTTGAACTAATATAGTGGACAAAGTCACCTGAAAGCAATGCTCGAGTTGAATGCCCTGCCAGAAGGGCCTGCTCATCTCCCTAGTCCTGCCTGAGGACTGACTGGTGGTTGGTCTGCACCATCAGCTTACAACCCAGCACAACCCAGACTGTCATCAGGAAGCAGCAATTAGAGCATCAGCTTTGATGCCTCTCTCCAATTTAGTCCCTCACCTCCCTCTGCTCTGTCGAGCTGCAGTATCTCTTTCTCACTCATGCTCAGAACAAGCACCCTAGGGAGAAGTCAGCAGGGATTTCAGAGACCTCTCAGAGGTGGCGGTGGCTTTGGTTTCCCATTCTCATTGAAGGCTGCCCACACCAGCCTGACTTCCAGGACTGTCTCAGCTGGCCACTCAGGACAACAGCAGCCTGAATTTTACCTGCATCCAAAGATAAAAGCAGCAAAGGAGTTTGTCGAGTCCCTTCTTTCTTCCTCCTTCAGTCTTGGGTCTCTCCTGTAAGCAGGCACAAACCAGAACCGAGAGCAGCAAATGGAGTCTCTGTCGTAATGACAAAGCCCACCCCGCTCAGCAGCAGCTCCCACCAGTTTCTGAACACCCTCACCTCTTACGGGATGAGAATAGTCAACCTTGTCTCCCAAAACACCCAGAGACGATGGCAGGCACCAGCAAGTGGGCACAATGTGGGGGCTGACACGGGCCATGCCAGGGCTGCAGAGGTCACGCCCATTTTATCTTAGCACTCTCTTGTTCCTTTTTCGCATGCATCAGCTCCCTTTATACAACAGAAACTCTGCTGTGAACTTTATATATAAGAATTTGATTCCCAAAAAGGAAATAAGCTTCCACACAAAGTAGTAACCTGTTTGGACCAGCCTTCTTGTATGCAAGAACCAGAAAAGAGCAAACGTACCAAAGGGCTCAGTAAATCACGCTTACATCCCGTTTCTTGAAATGCAGAGTGGCACTGCTGTGCTGGCACCATAACGCAGCACAACCCAAAGAGCTGGCTCCCCGCTTTCTGCCAGAGCCCTGAGAGCGCTGAAAGGAGCTGTCTGAGCTGTCTGCAGCAGCACGATAGGGAACCCAGAGAAACCAAAACCCTTGCTCTGCCACAACTTTCAGCCCACAGCTGGGGGAAGCATGGTCCCATTTGGCATGCCTGCAACCCCACAGCCAGCCAGATCCACCAGCGATCCTTCCCTAGCCGCACACTCACGTTCCTCCACCTCACGCCCGTGTGCGGAGATGCAGTTGAGGGCTGGGAACGCTCTCCTGTAGGTGCGGCAGCCCGCACGCCAACCGGCGGATGCGGCATTTATCCCCCATGCAGCACCACTGTCTGGGATTGTGTCTCCAGGCCATGCTCCATGAACTGCTCATCCACGAGCAGGTGGAGGAATGAGGTGTGGTGCCTGCCTCTCCCCGAGGGAACTGCAGCGGCTGCCACGGACTTCAATGCCCGGTTATCTTTGAAGACGCTCAGTACCCATTAAGCTAATTGAGACTAAGTTCTCAGGCACGTAAAATTCAGGTATCATTTGTACCTGTAGTTTTTGTTCGGGAGGGTGGAGAACACCAGCAGGAATCAAATAATCAGGAGTGGTCCCATCAGATAGAAGCAGCTAGGCTGGGCTCCAGCACCTGCAGAGGAACCACACAGCACCGGCAGGCAATGCGCTTGTTTTGATCTCGCTGTGAATATGTATTTGGCAAATAAAGACTTAAAGCTGGGAACCAGAGCAGAACCTGCAGATTTCATGCCATCCTGCCACCCGCGATGCTCAAGCGATGACGCTGTTTGAGAGGCAGCTATGTAAAGAATGCTGCCCTCTTATCAGGGTTAAAAGGGTCAGAGTGAATTAACTGCTTCTTACTGAATGACTGCAAGGGGAAATAATTTCCCTTTCTCGGGAAAGCTCTCTAGCATGAGCTCCTTTCTCTAGCATGATAGATTGTCTCCAACCCACGACACCAAAACTGAAGCAAAGCAGTCTCCTGGGTGGCCAAGGCTTTGCTCATCACGGCAGCAAGACTGAGACATGGCACCTTCTCACCACTGCAGCAGAAAGACAAGCTGGGACCGCAGAGCTGTGCCTTTCTGCCAGGGAAACCTAGACCTTACCTCCCTTCAGCCCCCAGGAAAGTATCAGGGAACACAATTTTGAATGCTTACCCCATCTTTCAACCAGTGTTTTATAAAACACTCATTCCACATGAGCTAAGCAGGGTCATGGGAAGCAACAGTGTCAGATGGGCTCAGTTTTGACCAACACGAATGGGAGGTCCCAGGGCCACGCAGCTCCAAGAAGCTTGCCCAATATCACACGCAAGTCAACAGAAGGCCATGAACATACGGAGGAGAGTCAATCCCCTTCATTCATCTTTGGACCTCCTTTTCCATCAAGATCTCCTTGAAGGCACATGGCTTTTGAGGTTCTCCATAAATGCTCAGCTTACACTACACCTGAGCAGGCACATTTCTGGAGAGCAGCCTGTGAGGTTACGGTGTGCCATCCCACCTCCCCTCTGCTCTGGTTGCTTCCATTAACTTTTGCACAAATGATTCATTTTGCCATCTTTTGTAAACAGCATTCGAAGCCAGCTGGAATCTGTTGTGAACCTAAATTACACTTGCTCAGCAAGCTCTTCCACAGAAGGGATTCATTTCAATCTTTGCCTGTGGTGGCGGCACAGCAATGCACATCCTTCTCTCACTGCAGCAGCTTTTCCCTTTCACAGAAGTGAAGCAGCACAGTTAACATCCAAACCTCACTGCTATTAAAACATGGAAGTTACACCTTGAAGGAGGAAGGGGAAGAAGAAACTCACTGGATCTCTTAATTGCAGCCCTGAGCCAAATGTCACTGCTGAAGAGCACAAGGTGGGTAGGGGCAGGTAGAGTCAATACCTCAAGCTGAAGCACAAAGCACGAGGAGGATCAGACACATGCAGGTATCTTCAGCAGAGAGGCTGACCTTGTCACAGCCCAGACGGTTTCAGCTGTCCCCCAGCTGACAAGGAAGCTATTAATGGACACATCAGGAAAGCACACACACACTCACCAGTCAACCACAGCAAAGGCCAGACGGGGATGGTTACGAGACCAAATCTGAAATGCGGTAAGCCGAGTTTTTAGAGTGGGACAGGTGTTGGCACGAAATCACAGGCTCAGAGGCTGAGGTGCAAACTTCACAACCTCCTCTGAGGCTGCAGCGTGTCCAGCATTCATTCTGGTGGCAAGACCCATTCCCACCTCCTCTTTCTTTTCACCCCTCTTGTGCAACTGTAGAAGTGAACCCAAGGAGGAGGTAGTTGCTGGACTACTGGACCAACCAACTGCAGACACAACTGCCGGTGGTTCTGCCCATAAATGCGACTGCTGGCCATAAGTGAAACGCTGCCATTCCCAGTGAGCTTGCCTTTGTAAAGCAGTCAGAATCAAGCATGGGATGTGACAGGCAGGAGGCAAACTTCCCCGTGCATTAACATAGGCAATGGGAACTCAGGATAAGGGGACAGACTGCAGATATCACACGTGCATCTACGCAGAAGCGCAGAGAGGACTTGAGCCATTTTATCTTTTCCAATCTAATAATGAACTGGAGATAGATTTATCCAACTGGCACAGCCCAGTCTTCAAAAGCCAAAATCTTTACAGCTGGTTTGCCAAGAGATTTTTTTTGAGGTGTTGGAGTGGGAAGGAGGGAAGAGAAAAAACACATTTAACGCTCTTTCCTACAGCAAGGGGAAAGAAAGTTATTTCCTTCACAGGTTTAGTTTATAAACAGCTTCACTTTTAAAGCAGAGATAAAACTAGGATAAAAAAAGTATGCTCAACAGACATTTTGTCATACCACACTGCTCACTGTACAAGCCAACACTGCTTTTCCTGACAGGAGTTAAACTCCTTGACATCCAGAGCTCAGCTCTCAGTGCGCTGCTGGAGCAGGCAGGGAAGGCTCTGAGAAATGCTCTGCACTCCACTGTGCCCCACTATGGCAAAGTTACACACAGCAGCTTCACCAGCACTACACACAGCACAAAATGCCTTCCTAGGAGATCCGACATCAGGTTGCATTGCACATTGCCAAGTGAATTACAACACCTGGAGAACACAGCAACACTGGGATGTGGGACACCTGTAAAAACAGAACTGGACTACTCCAAAGGGAACCTAAAGCCACAGCAGATGTTCTTTTCATCTCCACACTCATTACTCACTGCTACAAGATGGTACTTTGGACAGGTAAAGAAAAGCTAACATGAATTGGTCAGGATCTCATTGCACATGAGAAGGCAACAGTGGCTGGGGCTGGCAGGTCCTCAGGCATCAGAGCACTAAGATACACCTCCCTGGGGGAGTCATGGGGTAAGGAAGCACACAGCCGAGCTGCAACACATATAGCTCCAGCATCTCACCACCAGCCTCTGGAAGGTGAAAACGCCCAAAGGTCTTACAACAGTTCAAAAAGTGCACAGCCTCGCAGGACTGACTATGCCAGTTCTGCTGCATTTTCACACAAGCCCAAGGCACAGTGCCAGCCCCGCATCCCACACTTGCTCGTCACCATGAAGCCACCAGCTGCATTAGCGCAAGGAGGCACAGTGGCATCGACACAGAGACAGTTCTTTTGCAACCACAGGTGAAAAAATCTATAAAGCCATAAAACATGGAAACAAAGAGCTAAGAGATCAGTGAGAAGAGCCACATTTCTATCCCACTGCTCATTTATTTCAGTATCTAAGCAGGCCCCCACAGCTCTTAAGAGTCTTTTCATACTAGTTTTGATATGGGAAGGGGCACAGGCAAGACTTGGTTGCTGAATTCAAAGGCACTGCCCTCAATACTGGGATGCCTGGCAGCATTTTGCTCAGCGACTGAAGTAGTTAGCCCCTTGCTGGAAATGCAGAATTACTGCAGACTAAGTCTGGGCAGCATGGCTTGAACCAATGCCAAAGTGCCTCATTTGTGTGACTAACTAATACCAAATGAATCATTTCTTTAAAAAGAACTCCAACTTGGACTTTCAGGGACTTGCAAAAATAATAATTACGTTTGTCTTTTATACCCAAACATTGTGATCTATAGTGCCCATTCAAAGGAAGAAGCTATGAGTACAACTGCTGGCAATTAGGGTTTTTTTTTTTATACTTTTAAAGCACAGACATTTTGCTGTTTAAATTTAGATTAACACTTATTTCCTTCTCTCAATTAACTTTTTTATGCTTGCCCACTTTGATGCTGATGTCCAGTAATAGGCTTTCAGAACATGAGGCAAGTGTGGGTTTTTTTAGCATGTGCACTCTTCTAATGAAACTAATAAAACCCAATGCATGACAGAGCAAGAAATGAACTTTGTGAGAGCCAGGAGGATACAGGTTTAATTTCTCTTGATTCAGCAAAACAACAATAATCCTGTATAATAACATGCCACAGTCTTGATGAAGAGAAAGTTCAGCATTGATCTTAAGCCTGCCCCTGTAATACCAGATCACTCTGCTATCACACACTGACCATCCAACATCCAAAGACAAAGCACCCTGAACTCTCCAGGGAAGAACAAACCAGAATAAAGTGATTTCCTTTCTAGAAGTCTCTCATGCTGTAGCTGGAAGATGATTTAACCAGCATTTTCTTTGTGCTACACAATTGATGCAGAGCAGGCACACTGAACTCAGCTTCTTCACTCAAGTTCCGTGGTCCATCGCAGTTAGGGCTCCAAGGGGAGGCAGATTTCATTTCAGCCAGATCCACTTGTCACCAACATCAGCATTGTAGCCTTGCCTAAAATTGCGACCAGGCAGCTAGAGAAAGCAGAAAATTCAGTCAGAAACATTTCTCTTTTCACTCTCTATGGAAATTTTTAGATTCTTTATGAAGTGCCTCATGGTATCTGCAGAAGTACAACTCGAAATTTTTTTTTTTTTTTTTTTTACCCAATGTAATTATTAGCACTTGTAGAAAAATCAGTCCCTCTGAAAAATTTGAGCTGTGCTGCTGGAAGGAGTGCCCACAAAAACCACTATGGCACATATGAAAACTAGGCCAATATGTCAATAGCACAACAGCATATTCCACCTGGATTCATCCAACTCTTCTCCTCTACACACCCCTGCTCCCAGTTTTACTAAGAGATGACCCATCTAACCATACCATGTAGTAGAGGAATTGAATCAGTCAGTAGAATCTCATGCCAAAAGAGGCACACATTGTTAAATGCATGAAATATTTCATGCATGAAATACTGAGTTAATTACTACATTAAATTAAACCATTCAGATGAAATTCACCCTTCAAGAGCTGAACTTAACTTCATTAATGCAAAAGCAGTATCTGCCTGTCTTCATAAGCAAAGCCAGAAACCACTACTTGCTGGAAAAACGGAAGCTTCTTGAACCCCATACCCAAAATTTCACCAGTACCCTGGGACCTAAGCCACAGCCTTCACCTGGGGCCTCTGAATCTCGCCGACCTTCCAGGCTTCAACCCTTCTGCACAGACCCTTAACGCTGCTGGGAGCAGCCCCTGTCTAGGAAGCTCAGACATGCAGGTTAGCCTGACCAACCTTTCTGTACCTGCAGTTCCCAAAACAGAGCCTGAGCAACCACGGTGCTGCCGCATGAAGTCACCACTCTGTACAGTTCGTTACACATCACTGTACGTGAGATAGCCGAGGGCCGGGGACTGCAGTGAGAAGCCTTTCCTTCTGACAGCACCTCAAGAGCTTGGACTGGTTGTGCAGGTCACAAGAGGATCACGCAAGGAGCGGTTTGCGCCTAGCAAATAAAGAAACGCATTGCAGAGGGTGAGGCTGGATGGTCTGGAGTGCTGGGGGACATGAGATGTAGTAGGAAAGCTGGAGGGTCTGTACCTTCACCAAGGAGGGCAAGCAAATTATCAGAGACAAGAACAAACGGAGGTGTATAGAGGTAGTCTAAAGAGAGTCTTGGCATTTGGGAGTTCAGGGAGCTGTAGAGGAGGATCTGTTACCTCCAAGTCTGTGAAAGGACACAAAACACTGAAGCACACAACCCCCTTCCTGGTAGCCCATCTAGCCAGCTAAACAGATGTCCCACAACCAAAGCCTTCCACAAGAGTCAAGAGGAAGAGGACACGCACAGCTGTGCAGACCATGTATCGGGATGGAAAGCCAAGCCTGGGCCTCTCAGCCTGCTGCTGAGTGCAGCCACACCGCAAAAGCACTCAGGCAGCATTACAGAAAAAAATTCAGCAGTCAAGCCGTTCTACCTTCAGTTTCAAAGATTTGGGAAAAGAGGCTGTTTAAGTATCAGCCATTTTAAGGGATTACAGATGCAGCACACAGGACTACTAAAGAAAGCCTGCCAGTACAGTTAAAATAGTAAACTCCCCTTACACAGCGTACGTGTTCTCTCTGCAGGCGAGGAAAGCCAAGCAGGCTGCATCGGGTCAGCAAAAGCACGCTTATGTGACAGAAGACTCACCACAAGCGTGCCAGCCACGCTGTCATCAAAATCATCTCCTACCAACTTGCTTTGCAAAAGCAACCCAAGTTTTTAGGGCAGTTTCAGCCTGAATAAACATAAACCAGGCTCTGTACCTGCTAAGTAACTAAGCCATGAGAACAAAACCTGCCAGTGACAGGATCAGTGCATAAAGTAGCTATTTTGGCAATTACTCCGAGCCGAGTGATCCTGCAGAGGAAACAGATGTAGATACATTTCAACCTTTCAACCATTTTAGGTGTAAAGCAGTCCCCTTTGGAAAGTACTGAGTGCGACCTGAAATGCCAGAGATTATTAGGTCCTAGCTCCAAAAGCTGAGTCTGTCTCCAGGACCTCTCTTCCTATCTCCAGGAATGAAGAAAAGAGACAGAACACAGCATTCACCTTTGAGTTACAATACTGGAATCAAGAAGCAAACCACCATGAAAAGGCAAATCAGTGTTGTGAGAAAGTCTGAAGCAAGCAAAGATGCTATAATAAAACCCTTCCTTTAAAAATAAGCTATCCACTGGCAGCCTTTACAAATAATTAAGCACAGATCATCTGCTCATCTCCACACAAACGCTAGTTTCACACAGGACCCCTGACTTGTCCTGATGATTCTTCCTTTCAAAAAACTGTAAAGAGTATCCTGCTTGAGAGCTGCCCCTGCAGAGAGAAGCAAGACCCAGTCTTGATGAAATCTATACTAAGGCCACAAAAACAGCCATTTAATCCAGGATGAAGCCTGTTGTTTCGAGGAAGGGGGAGGTGTTCTTTTTCTCTTCTTTAATTTCAAGGTCAAAGACAGACATTTCTTTCCCTAAAACATCAAGCTAACAGAAGACTTTTACCTCCTTTGTGAGACGCTCCCCATCCCGCCTTGTCACAAGCCATTACAAGCCACTCTTGATCAGTTTTTTTAAGTTTTTTCATTTAAAGTTATCTTTAATGTCTTGTCTAAATATCAGAAGAAACCATGCAGTCCTGTTAAAAGTTACTCCTGCCGAGCAAAGAGGAGATGCGAGATGAAAATAAACGATTACTATCTCTGCCCCGCAAATTTACAGTGGTGAGCTAGGAAGGACATCAGACCTGCTGTGACCAGCCTGTATCTATTAATTCTAGCACAAAAACAGCTCTCCCTGGTCCTCTCCAGGCAGCACATAATTGGCCCTTTGATACTTCAAGAGATTCCCAGATAACTAGATTATTAAAGCAACAGGAGCTCTCTGGGAAAATATGGGAGTTTACAGTTTCGTTTCTGGGTAAATCTGCCCTCTTTAAAAGATACAATATCAATCCCAACAGAATTCAAATTCATTGTCCAAAACAAATTCCCCATGTGCCTTTGGTTAAAGACATGCAATACATCAAAGCGATTTTTATAATAAGTATTCATCCATACTCCATCGTTCACAGTGGGCCTTGGCAAAAGCAGTCGAGTTTTGGGATATGTTACAGCCAGGCTTTCAAAACAGCCCCCCGTCAAAAAAATGGGAAGAGCAAGGCACAGTAAACAAATCCTGTATTGCCTAGCAAGCAGAATGATGTGAATTTACGTTCTGCACACTATCTGCACCAGGTACAGGTAACAGACAACTGCCTGAGAACAGGCTCTTTACAGCTCACTTTCCACAGTCATGTCCGTAGAAAAAAGTCTGCACAACTAGGAACAACGTAGGTCTGTCCCAGAAGGGAGGAAGCTGGTGATCTTTTAGCACTTACTGAGCATTTGGAAAAATACTGGAACAGGAATCACTTCTGTTCTTGTGGTCCTCTGCCTCCCCTCCAGCCCCTCACATGCCCACCTCCTGCCAGAACAAGGATTTGCTCAACATCATAAGACGCCTGGATTAAGACAGTCAAATGAGAAGTGTTGCAGCAAAGTTGCACAGCGTGGCTGAACGGACTGAACCACACGATGCCAGCAAGAAAAGGTCCTACAGTACCCACCCTCTCATCTCTCTGCTGTGCAGTCCAAGCCAGCTCTGCATCTTTACTGGAACATTCCACAAGCTCGGTCAACCCCCTCACCCAGGGAGAAGCTATTATGCTCCTTCTGCCTGGGTTAGTTTTCAGTGACTGTGCAAGTCAGTCAGCCAAACGCATACCAGACCACTGCAAAGAAGAGTGGTGGGAGCATCAGAGAAGATCTGGGGATGCAGGGCAGGTGGTAGGATATGCTTTTTTGGGTGACAACAAATGGTTAAGCTGGCACTCCAAACTGAAGTTCCCAGCCTGTTCTGCCCACGGCTGCTTAGCCAGCACAAGGGCAGGGATGGGAACAAGCAGCCAGCCCTGAGGCTGCTGGTATTGCAGCCAGAAGAGGTAAACCGTCCAGCCTAGAAGAGACATGATGGAAGGGAGATAGGACAAAGCTCTGTGTAGCTTGCCAGTAGCTGGGAGAACATAGAGAGGGACTTAATATTCACCATTTCTTCCTGCACTAGATATAGGTGCCATCAAATGAAGCCAATGGCTTGGAGGACTCCTTGCTGAACGATACTGTTGGCACAAAATTTAGAGGGTCTCAATGGGAAGCCAGGCAAGTACTTGGAAGTGACTTGCATTTCCCACGAGACTTGCACATTACAAGTCAGTCCCCAAGTCAGAACTCTAATGAAAAATCAGCAAGGCCACATCGTTTGCAAGAGGCTGGCACGTTCACAGGACCACTCCATGCTTGTTACCTTCAAATCACACTTGAGTAAGACCAAAGCAAAGGTGTGACTTAATGGCCACATTAAAAATAATAGTAGTGCATCCTATTATGCTTGATTAATTATTAACACCACATTTCCACAGGCCAGTAAAAAGAAGAGCATACAGGGTCAAATAAATCCCTTCAAAATCCTCTTAGGTCCTTCACTGACATCAGCTCAGAGACACCCATGGATCCACCAACAACTTTTGTCTAGCACCAAGTGGCAGAGAAAGCAGTCGACCATAACACCAAACCTGAACCAACTTTCCCACAAAAAGTAAGAAAGGCCATGTCGTTATCACAGCAGCCATCTAGACACAGACTTTGCAATGCAAGAATTAAGTCTCTGCCCTCAAGAGCTTACAACTGAAGCAGTACTGGCCAAGCAAACTGGAACAGAGAACCCACTAGACAAGCCCAACTGCTCACACACACCCCTGGAGCAGGAGGTAAGCGTGAGCTCCTGCAAGGTCACTGCCAAGTAACAGATTTTTCCACTCCATGAAAATGGATGAGACTGAGAATCAAGTCCTGGTCTGCTGCATTACACTGTGCAGAACTTAAAGTTGGCAGCAAGAATTATCTCAAGAAGTATGCGATAAAATCCACCACACAGAGCATGAAACTAATGAAATGAGCTGTACCCAAAGGTAGAGCCAGCTCAAAGGAATGAAGCTGCTCAACTTTAAAAGAGCATCGGTAAAAAGATGAAAACAAGATCATCTCATCAGTTAAATTAAGAACTCTGCCACAGACATGTCTGTCAAAACTATAAACATGATGAAAAGCCCTATAAAGTGGTACAGGCTGCGGAGTAGCAACAAACAGCTTCAGCCAGCTGTTTGCTATATGCTGCGCCTGCATTTCATGGCTCCTCAAAATAATCTCAAGCCAGACATGTACAGGTAGAGCCCTGGAGAGTTTTAACAATCTAAAAAGGTCTACCATCCATCAGTTTAGAGCCTGTCTTGTTTTCCAAGATTTCAGGAGCAAAAAGAATTACCATTTTTTCCTTTCGATTCCTGTGCTGCTTTCTACTAATGGCTGGGCTTCACAGCTAAAATAGATCTATAAATAGCAAATTTTGAGTAGCACTGATCAAAGAGTGCTTAAAAACAGAGTCATTACTCTGCAAGCATGGGCTCATTCATCAATATCCAAACCTTTTCATTTAGTGGCTGTTTATAACAAGCATAATAATAGCACCTTCCATCACTGCTGTTAGCAAAGACTACTGCTTTTTCCAGTAGAAATCCCGATTTCCTGACGTTTATCGTCAGTGTGTATTGTTGGCGCACAGCTAAAATTTGAGGGAATCTAGGAACACATAGCTTCATATTTTGGCTGTATTCTGGAAGTGATTGGTTCATATCTTCCAGAGGAACAGATAAAAGGGGGGGGGATGTAATACCCCCACACACATATTCATAACATAGACAGATGTTCCTTTATAGCTCAACTCCTGCCATTCTTTACTCAAACAAGATTCTTAATGCTGTTAACATTCATTATAGCCCAAGCAACAAGAGTACTCAAAAGCTTTACTGAATTGAGGTTAAAACAATTCCAATTTGCTGAAATTGTTCAATGCATGTTGTCCTACCCTTCATTCCTTCATTTAAAAAAGACAGATAAGAGAGTAGAAATCTTTTGGAAAGAGAAGTGCCCATAAGGAGGACGCACCATATTTTCTTTAAAGCTGAAGTATTTTTGATTTCAAACATAACCAAGTTTAAGCAGGAATGTGATTTTGTAAAAATTAATGTGACTTGCAACTTGAACCACTACAAACACCATAAACAATCTAATGTATATCTCTAGCCTTACTTTTGCAGGACAGCCAAGAATAAATACGCAACAGAGTACAGCTAAATATTTTGTTTCAGCTTTTTTCCCCACAGTGCCTACTTGCCCCAAAGACTACTCTCCATAGCAGCAAAATCATATCTACTTTGGTTTTTTCTCCGCAAATTTGTTAGAAATGCCAGTTATCCACTACAGAGTGCAAACCTATCACAGGAAAAAGCCAAGTAACTATACTCAAGCCAGATAAAGTGTTGCACTAACTGCAGACTTGCTTTTCTAACAGGACAGGTAAAATGCAAAAAGCTTAAAAAGCTTCTTACAATAGCTTTCCTTATGCTACGTCACCCAAAGTAGCAGCAGGTCTTAGCAATGCCAGTTCCATATTAAAAAGCCTCAAGGCACTTATCAGTAGAAAAATGCCATCATCAGAAAAATGCAAACATACTAATGCCATCCGAGCCAAAACTGTCCCATCACACCCGCACAGTTAAACACCTCAAACTGACACTATTTCACAATTTAAGACCCATGGAGATGTTACTCCTGAGAAGCTGGAGCAAAGCAGGGAGAGCGAGAAATAAATCCAAGTATCCTTCTTACACATTTGCCAAAACCTTTTCCTGATCTACAGGATGATTTTCAACAGAAGATACCACAATGAAACAGTCCTCTGAGGGTTGGATTTTTTTTTTTTAAATTAGAGTTTCCTAGGAAATACAGAAGAGTGGAGTGGGAGCAGTTCACCTGCAACTTTTCTCCACTTTGCTTATTCACTAAAAAAAGATCTTCCTTCCAAGCTATTTTCCTTGGGTTTTTTTTTTTATTTATTTCATAGATGTCTACCCTGGGGATCACATTCTACCTGGGTATTGGATTAAAATGGGTTTGGGAGAGGAAGGATGTGCTTCCACATAAAAAAGTGGGTTTTTTTCATAGGGCTCAGTGGCAGACTGTCAAGTTTGAAATGGACTGTTTTAATGCCAGTGGGATTTTACTGTCTTTTTGATTTACACAGGTACCCAGTGCCCAGGACAGCATGGTCTGTCATCTGAAACAAAACAGACACAACTACCAAGACCAAGGTCTCTCAGGTTCCTTCCCCCCTGTATCTGGGATAGATAGCCCTACCAAGCATCCATGATATTTTTCAAGGGAAGCAGGGTAGAGAAGCTACATGTTTAAAAAGCAGAAGAGGGGCTGCTCTCACGCTCTCTTATGTACAAGATTGGAGAGTGGGAAGGTGGGAAGAAGAGATCACATACCTATTCCCACCCCTTTCCAGGTACCCTTCAGGAACCACCTCATCATCCTTAAGTTTTAGTTATTCTTCAGGTTCTTCTGGTCTTACTGATATTTAGCCAGGCAGCTTCTTGTTACTTTAGGAAAGGCTAAAAATATTTTTGCAGAGATAAAACAGGAAAAAAAAATATTAAATTAAGCCCTTCCTAATTTATTGTGTGTCTGTTTTCATTCCTTCCTGGATTCAAGAGCAGACAGGGCTGGGCATTACAGCTGTCAAACACCTCCATTAAATTAAGAATTAGGAAGGGAGACCTTGATACTTAAAAAAAAAAAAAAAGAAAACTTCATAAAGCCAAGAAAAAATGGCAGGTGAGAGAAAACAGAAGATTATTACCATAGCGGCTGTCTTTGATACAATCACAAACACGGAGAACAAAGATATCCTAACCTCCCTACTTCCTCAAAGGCAAGAGTACCATGGAAGACAATTCATGGCTTGGATAAGGCTTATTGCAGCAGTTGTACTTTGGATGTATGCATGGGTAACGTCCTCTGTGCATACATGTAGAATTAGTCAAAGGGTTTTTTCAAAGCCTGTCGCTTTTCTTCTAACCCAAAATCTGCAGCCAAAGGCCAAGCGTTGAGGACCCTGTCACGCAGTATCACCACATTAAACCTCAATGCGTCATTTTGACACACACACTCCCTGTTAATCCAGACTCCGGCTTCCTGAAAGCTCAAGTATTTCTTTTGTAGTTCAAGGTATTTTAAATGGGAGATGTATGGGTAAGCTAGGAGTGCTCCACACTCTCAGAGGAGATGCGAAAGCTAAAGGATTTCCAACCCCCCCCTCCATTTGCCAGCAGCCAACTTCAGCCGCTTGTGACCACAGCTGCCAAGAAGGGTCAGGGCTGCACTTCACATGCAACTTGGGCCACTAGAGAAAGTCTTTGCTTAATGTTCTCCCTCTTGGGCAGTTATGATCTTCACATTATAAACCATGCTCTTACAATACTCTTATTTTTGGATTGTGAGGTTGAGAGTTGACTCGTGGCAGGCTCACCTTCCCATCACTCGAAAGCTCACTGTGTTACAGCTGCTTCCCTGCAACTACCTAAATAACTGGAGGCATGGCAGACAGCATACACTTAAAAACGCAACCTTAGGAGGTGAAATCCTCATGAAAAAGAGGGCAATAAAAAGCCTGGTGAAAAAGCATAGGACTCTCCTCCCCCCCAACCTGTTGCCTCTTCTCCACTTGCTGCTATGCAAGAGTGCAGGGGACTGCCAGCCACACACTCCCAGGTCCGGGAGCAGAAGGGAGGAGGATGAGGAGCTGGATACAAAAATGCAGGTTGACAAGGCAGCTGAGCTGGTGCAGCTGCTGTGGAGAGGCAGCCATCCCACCCCAGCCACACACTGCTGCTACTCCCCTTCCACAGCTCTGGTATTCACCTAACCCCAGCAACCCATTCAGTTTGAGAATCTAGCATAAGACTAGTCCAGGAATTAAAAAAAAAATCCCTGCCAGGTTTTCACGCTGAAGGGACTTGCCAAAGACACAAGTTATGGGAGCCAAATTGCACCTTGTAGCAGTAGCTAGGTCTTCGACTAGCTCAAGCTTTCCTTGCCTCACAGTCAGCATCCCTGTATTCCAAAAGCAATCTTCCACCAACAGAGAAGGGTGGGGAAAAAGAAAATCAGAGCCTTCTCTTACCTTTCAGTAGCATATTTATTTGCTTTCTTGATGAGTTAAGTGGTAGGCAGAAAAATCTGAGCCACCCATTTTGTGTCTGCTTAGCATGGAGCTGCACCAACAAGGATGGACAAAGCAGAATCAATACTAGTGCCAAATAAGCCTCTGCTTCCCTCATGGAGTGAATATAGCACATGTGCAAAGCTTATCTCACCACAGAAAAGGACATCACACAATTAGATGGCTCGAAGGAAAGGAGCCAGGGGATGGAAGCTGAAGTGTGCAAACAGCCAGTGCCTGGTGGGGAAAAGCAGTAAGAGGGTAAAGAAAGGAAGGGAAGCATGTGGCTCACCATTCTGATACAAGAGCAGAAGGACACTTCAGACTAAAACTGATCTAAGAAAGTCTTACACCCAGGCACAGGCACTCACTGGAGCTGGAAGTCATACTGGGATAGGAAGCGTCTTTGAAGGTAGTTCAAGAGTGTGGAATATATTCTTCAAAGAATTCATCACAACTGTCTGCTTCAAGGGCAAGGTACACATCCCTGACTTCCTTTTTTCTAATTGTGTAAGTTAAGCTAACAAAAGATACAACATTTTGATATGGGATTTGCCTCAGTACAAAAGGAACTTCTAGATGCCTAGGCCTGTCTTGTCTGAAGAAGAATCTGTGTGCGCAAGCATTTGGTCATTTTCTTTAATATACACACCAGCACATACACTTAAAAAATCCCCTCAGCAAACTATGAAGAGGATAGGATACCCCTCCCACTGTGCAATCTTACACCCTGGAGAAAGGATAGGGATAAAAACCACCCAAACAAATCCTACAGCATGAGATGCAAGCCACAGGTTTTTTTAAGCATACTGCTGAAAATAGCCCTTTTGCCCTTCAGGGTTTCTTAGACTTGTGTTTAAAGACATTGGGGCAAGCCACTGGACAAACAGCAAAGCTGGGTTATGTGAACCAGGGTTGGGGTGAGTGGGTTAGAACAGATGCTTTCTGCTAGGGCTGATGACATGAGAAAGGAGACTAGGTTTTAACCATTTTGCTTTCACCTAGTGAAGGAATTCTCCACTCTAACACCTGGAGTGGACACCAGCAGGCTCTGGACTTCAGGCTCTGGTACACCTTGTGATAAGCAAGCCCACTATTTTTTTTTTGTTTGTTTGTATAAATGAAATACGGATCATTTCCTTACGATCTGCAGTGAAGGGAGAGGTGGCAAAGACTATTTTAGAGATCTCCAGCTTTGTTTTCAGAGGTGAAGAAGTAGGTGATGACTTAAATACGAAACTTAGACAGCTGCACTTTTATGTATACAGAAAAGAGCATGCACGTAGAAGAAGCCTTTTTTCACCACCCCTAGGAGATTCAGCAGGACTTGCCAACAACATTCGGGAGTGTGAAGTACATAAGTACATTATTTAAGTACACTGATTCCATTAAACAGAACCATTTGTTTTTGTCTTCTCTGCAAACACATCTGTCTGAGTGCTCCAGCTTCGCAGGGCACACATGGAGTTTGGAGCATTATCCATGGGGATTGTGTGTGGTTGGAAGAAAGCAGAGAGATACAGCAGTTGTTAAGGAAAAAGAGTAGTCAAGTCTTTACTAGTCTGACAGTTCCTAAAATAATGTTGCTTCACTTAGGAACGAACATGCTTATCTCTGATCTACAGAACCTGACTAAAAGGTTACTCTTCCCTTGCCAGAAAAGCATCTTTAGAAGTTTATGAATGCCTGAACAGAGCGGCTGAACCCTGCCAGATGACTTTATGGTAAGAGAAGGAGGCAGGAAGCCACCTCCTCACATGTGAAAAGAACGCTTACAGAAGAAATTTAAAGGATATACATAAAAAAGTGAGTTTCTAGTATTCAGAGCTGTATGTGGCTACCTCATTATTTTACTGAAAGGCACACATACTAAAAGCTTGGACTCTGAAGAGTGTTTCCTCCTCCTCCTCAGTTGCTTCTAATGAATATTTTGAACAAAAACCAGCTTCTGCCTGGAATTTGCGAACCCCTGAAAACCACCATCATTAGGCAGCATGAATTGTGTGCATGCAACTCTGAAAAGCACAGCAGTTAGCTGCCTATTGGTATGATCAAGGATTTATGACTAGTTACAGGATTGCTGAGGAAAAAATCCCCTACGCAAATCATTGTATTTATGTGGTAAACATCATTACGCTAACTTTAAAAGCACATATTTCCCACAAGGAAAAGTTAAAGTTCTGTAATTATACCATAATTAAGTCTTTACTTACAAGTCATGTGAGCCTAAAACCTTTATCTGTCTTCAAATGCGAAAGTGGTAGCACAGCTGTAACCATCCCTGCATAGACATGGGCAAGGCAAGGCTTACAATTCCCTCTGCTTAGATCCAGCAGCCTTGTAGCCAGGATTTGTACGTCTAGAAGTTTATCTGCTTTTTCTGCCTGCACTGGTTGGTCTCGTGCTGTATTACCTCTTGAATGTAAGCCTTGCCTTGCAAAGAAATTCACACCTTCATTTGCTAAACAAAGTTGGAGGGAAAAACGGAGCTCTTCAAAGTTTTAACACAAAGAATTCAATTCTTAGAACATAAAATGGCAGGTGGGGCTGGCTTTGCGCTTCCCTTTCTAGTGGCTTATGGGAAGTAGGAAAATTCAGCATCTTTTGCATTGTGCACCGTGCCTATAGACACCCCCCATCCTGCAGGATTACAAGCATCTAAGCATTCAGAAGAGAGAAAAAGAGTAGCTAATATTGCCTGAATTTAACAGAATGCTTCCTGAAATGTACAACTCCTCCTTATTCCAAAGGACATTATCACTTTCCACAGGACTTTCCTGAATCAGGGCCTAAAAGCATGCTTGCAGAAAGGAGATTATATTTTGGCAATGTTTTTTTGCACTGACAGTGCTCAGCTTCTGCTGTCAACTAACTGGCATTGAGCAGAGCAGTCCAAGAGCTCAACTTGCCTTCCCAGGTATTCATATTCCTACTCCTAAGCATCCCTTTGCTACATCTGCAAGGCAAGCCACATTTTTCCCTTGGAAGCCAGCTACTTGACGAGCCGGGGCATTCTGAGTTTCTTGCCAGCACAGAGAGGAATGTGCTGTTGTACAGTAACAGAAAAAAAGGCTTTCAGAAGTATTACCCCTGGTTCTTTGCACGCAGCACCAAGGTCACATCTAGCTGTGTGTCAGGCAGCCTCAATAATTCCCAGTTCCACTGCAAAGTGACATTTCAGCCAAAAAAACCCCTATCATCTTCAGGAAGAAAGGCACCATCAGTACAGATGGATGTTGCATGCTGGTGACAAGTCATGCAGCAGATCCTTCTGAAATGTGCTGCACACACACAGACGTCTCTTGGAGGGAAGGACTCCAAAAATCCTTAGTCGGAGCTTGAAGTTTTGGACTTAAAAATGTAAGTGATACCAAGAAGCACAAAATTCTCATAGTAATTTCTCAGATGGACCAGGGAGTTTTCCAACCCATTAGACAACCTCAAGGAATACCAAGATGCTTTCTGCTGCTTTAACCTTTAGCTTTAGCCCCTTTTACAAGCTGTAAAGGCAGAACAGCACGAATCCAGGAGCTTCTCCACTGCATAGTTAGCTGAGGAGGAACGAATTATGTTGAATATTCACAGGGACTTCTGAACTAACTATTCCAGAAGAAAACATTGGTAGTCCAGAGTTTCCAAACAAGTCCACCAACCTCCTACATTTTAATTTCAGTAAGAGACTGTATACTCACAGGAACAGAAAAATTATAGTGTTTTGACTATGCAAATCATGGTTTACAACAATTTATATAGATCTTCCTTCCTTTGTCTTCAGCAATTGCTTAAAAAAACCCAACCAGCCGAAACAGTGGCAGAGAAGATTTCAACCCAACTTGAAAATATACCATCACCTGCAACTTCAGTTTGTCCAATCAGTATTAATTGCCATCAGTTCCACAACTTCTCTAATGAGAATTTACAATACCTGGGCATTAGGAAAACACCACATTGTGAGATAAGACCCCATACCAGCTAAATAATAATAAGTGATAGGGCAAAGTGCTAAGTCAATTGAAAACCATTGTCTCCAGAACCAGAAAGGCAAGCAGCTAATTAAAACATTGTGTGGGAGCCTGCATGAGGTGTAAGAGAGCGCTGGGCCACAACAGGCTTTGGATGTGTGCCCGCATACAGAAACATACTATTTAAAGCAACAACAGTTTGGAGAAGCAATGTAACATTCATACCTCCTCAGCCTACTCCAGAAAAAACACCCCCTCCCGAAGCGTTTTATAAGCGGTCTTCTTTATAGAAGTCGCCATGGGTTTCCAATTTTCTTGTTTGACTCAAAGGATTATTTTAGATCTCAGAGGTCAGAGACTAATCGGGGCAGGAGAAACAAAAACAAATGAAAACCACTTATCCTTTAGTCCACATCTAAAGATCAAAAAAGAAAATCAGCTTACGAAACAAAACATTTGCTTCATTATCCCTCTTGTGGGGAAGCTAGACTTCAAAAAAGGTAGGGATCTGGGCAAAGTCCAGAACCTGCTCTTAGAAATGTGTATCCCTGTGCATGAGATTGACACCCAGACTATGCACAGGACACTTATGAATGCGCTTACACCTTGGCAGGGACGATTGCCTGGCTATCATACAACTGTTCCTCTTCCAGTATTACTTACCGATCGATACTCGTAATAGATTTTATCATATTCACTGCCTCCAATTGTGATTTCTGGAATGAAGCGAGGGATGGCTACAGGATCCAGCACTCCAGCTTTGTCCTGAACACTGAGGGAAAAGAAAGAAGGAAAAGAAAGAAAAAGGAGCAGTTAGTCCACATCCTGCCCCAAAGACAGCAACATCAATTCTGAGTTTGACCAAATATTAAACAACTACTTTTCTGTTAAATAATACTTCCACAGGTTTTGTCTATTTTCTGGTTATGATGAATACATAGTCCTTTTTGCCACACAGCTACTGTGTTTTTTCCCCCCTTCACCCTTGCCTCCGAGCTTGTTCCTGCTCCAGCTTCTCCATTCCCTCCTCCAGGTTTTTCCCCCCGGAGATGCTCTGTCATTTCTGGGAGCCTTTTCCATAAGGCACCTCTAGCTTTTTGCTTTCCTATATAAGCAAGGTAAAATCAGTGGTTTTGTTGAACCTCACACACTATCTTGCTGTATCAACCTCATTTAATTGCCTCCTCTTCAATTAGTTTTCAAAAAAAAAAAAATGAACCCTCACAAAGATTAAAGTAAGGTGGTGCTCTTCCCCAAATTCCCATCCTAAATGGATCAACACTGAGGCAATCACAGGGTTTGGAAGCAGGCAGTGCCCCTAGCACCCAGCCTAGGAGTAACCAGGGGAAGCTTGCTGCAGCAGCTATAACGACAGGTATCAGGATACACCAAAGATCCATGCTGCACGACACCAGCACTTTCAAAATACCCCAAACTTAAAATGTCTGAGAAACTGCTAGAAAACCACCGTCTGCATACCAGTATCATACACAGACCAACACTGCCACCTATGTGTAGTTGGCAAAAAATACAGCCATTTGCAGTGGACAGTGACCAAATTGTAAATTCAACACTTGAAACTCTGCAAATTGTGTTGTTTTCAGTGAATTGCATTTCTTTACAAATATTTACATACACATAAAGCATATGCCCTGAGTTAATCATCTTTAAGCAATTCATTTTTTTCCCCAAATCACTAATTTTGGGACCTTATCTCACAGCAGTGAACAGTTTCAACATGTTCAGCTAATGTATGCTAACACGCACACTGTAAATTATCCTACTACAGACATATAAGTGAGGAAATACGATAATCTAGTAAAAGTTGACATGGGAGAAGGTAAGGATAAATACCTTTTGACAAGACAAGGATGAACACCAGAGATGCTTCCTATAAGCTACTACATTATGTATCTTCACATACATTAAATGTGTATTTCACATGCTGGAAGGCAGGAAAATGAGCCCTCCTTTACCTCCTCACCAACACAGCAAGAGTTCTTTTCATGACATGCTAGCACTGGCCCTCCTGTGCGGCACTCCCAGCCTTCCCACTCCAGGACAGCTGGGAATAACTGAGCTGGGATGGAAGAGCTTGCCCAAAACAGTGATCTGATGACGCAAACCAGTTTAATTTCTGAATCCCAGCACACTTCAGGAACAGCACATTTGCACCTGTTAAGTCTCCTCTCTTGGGGTTCTAGCGAGAAGGAATCTAATACCCACTGCCAATTAACCTTGAACTAAAATAAACAGAACCCAGCAGAAGGCAGCCCTTCAGGTACCAGATCTTCATTACTTAAGTGCAGTCCATCCTACAACCACCCTTGTAATCGGTACCGACACTGTGACCTTTAATCTGCATGTTCACTGAGACAAGCGGTGGTCAAAACAGCAAGCTAAGAGTTTTGGTCTGAAAAGGACCACATGCAGGCAGTGTTTGAAGACTTTGTTGAGCTCAGACTTAACAGCACAGGTTGTGGAAGATCCAACTCAACTATCAGTAAATAAACATCTCTGTCCCTTCTTCCCACAGAAACTGGAAAGTCTGCTCTCTGCCAAGTAGCAGCAGATGTTCTGGACTTTACAAGTCTGTAGGAGAAAGCAGATAAAATTTGTCCAGACATACCTGAAACATAACTAGACACACATAAACTGAGCGCAGTAGTCAACTAGTCTGCAGTTAATCCATTCCTTCATGAATCTCAGCCAAATGGCAATTGTAGAGGACAATTCCCAGGCACAATTTATTTTAGTTAGTGGCCAAGATGGAAAACCTGCTGCTCTTAAAACTTCTTTGCTCTCACAACCACTGCCTCCAAAGAAACCAGTGAACACCAAACAAAACTCAAACCTAATGCTACCAAAGATGGATTCTCCAGCTTCAGCTCTGCTCTGTACCTTAAGAAATAACTTTGAATACTAAAAGCACCACCCAAAGACACCTGCCACAACAATGCCTTTAACCACAAAACCACATTCGCTTGCCAGAACTAATTCACTGCTCAGCAGGAAGCATTTAAAGGCACCTTTCATGTTTCCTTGTGTTTTCTCTCTCTCCTCCAGCACAGAAGTATCACTATTTATTATTTTCTGGCACTTAACCGTCTTTTCTTGAAGCAGCTCTCATCATGTAGGAGCACAGCTTCCCAGAGCACGCTTTACCTACCCATAATCTTATGTGACATTTCAAACTTCACTGAGAACAGTTAAGTGACTGCATGGTCCTAACACTGCAGGAACATTAGATTTTGGCTCACCATCATTGCAACAGTCCATAACTTTATTAGCTGGAGCTCTTCCAATTGCTGCATAGGAACCACACTCATAAGTATGTTACAGCAATGGGTATCTCATCTCGTCTACAAAAGCACCTATTACACACCTACTTCATGCATTTTGTCCAGTACAACATGCACAAGCAGGTATGAGGAATCAGGACTGACACATTCCTGCCTCTTTTCAGAGGAGGAAGTCCCATTTCCTTTACAGGCAGCTTACAAGAAGGATACACAAATTTTACAGGGAACCTGCAGAAACCTGACAACACACAAGTATTACAAACTGTCCTGAAGCTGCTGCAGCTCTTGTATCAGCTGGATATACTTTCTAGAACTTCTGTTCCCAGGACCGTAGCTTTTTTCCCCCCCATCTCTGTATAAAACAAAATCCCAAGATTGCCTGCCACAATGAACATCAGAAAGTCTTACAAACTTATTTGCTAAAGGTGCAAGGTAGGGTAGAGGAAGTAGACTGCTTGGCAAAAAATGAACCAGTCAACCAAACAAAAAAGCCCCAGTTTGTATAGCCTGACCCATGATTTCTCAACAACTGATGCTGGCATAATCACAAAAATTGAAGTGTCGATACACAGTATTAGAAAACCACACTTCCTACCTAAAAGCATTCACTGGCCTAAGAGGCTTGGAGCCAGCAACACAAAAGCATCCCAAGTTAAATTCTATGCTTATACACACAAGTAACTTGAGAAATAGCAGGTGGATCCCACTGGAAAACAGATTATTTTCTCACAGACCTTGAAACCAGCTTCTCACCCATTGGTTATTGTGTTTCAGGTTTGAATCTGAACAAGTGGGTGGCATTCAATTCCTCTGCTATTCACACCCTTATTACCTTGGTCAGGGCTCCTCAACCCCTGCTGCGGTCAGCTTCCCTGCCTCCTGCAGGTAGGGTACGACACGCGCGAGTGAGCATGTGATATGCTCACGATTTTGCCCATGCTTGTACGAGCAGGGGAAAGGAGAAATGCTCCTGACTCATGCCACAGGCACATAGAGCTGGGTGGGAGAGGTGGTTCCTGCATTCAACTCTTACCGTACTGACCTCCTCCGCTCCTGCACCCATTCAGCAGGCACATAGGACAGTCATGGGCTGTATGTCCCCCTTGTGTCTCTCCTTGCCTGTTACTTCTTCCTTGCCCATTTTCTCCAGAATTTATCAAAGGCAGGGCAATGGCATACAGACCTTCTGCCAAAGGGACTCAAGACTCCACCGTTTGGTTAGGCACAACAGGTATACCATGCCTGAGATGAACCACAGCCACTCCCTTGATGAACAATAAACTCTCACAATGACTGCCAAGGAAAAAAAGAGCTTTCCAAGAAAAGCAGTTCTGCAAGAGAAGGTGCAACGACAGCTGTCAAATCTATGACCAGCCACTGCAAATAGGAAATTAAAAAGAACCTTTTCAATTGAAGCAAGAGAGAAGTTAGGTGCCAAAGGAAGCAGTTTTTAATAGTGCCAGAAGTTTTACAATGAATGGTTTATGAGATTTTGGAGTCTCTATGACAAAAAGTTTCAAAAACAAGTCCAATACACCTCTTGCAAGCACTTCTAGTCCTGCTATTTGAAATCAGACAAGACAGACACTCAAACACAGACACTTCTCCCCTTTGCTAAGCATGCTTGATTACACCACGAAACAGAGCTGAAGGGTTTCTCTCCCTCATTCACTCCCGTGCTTCCTTGTTGCAACATTTATTTCACCAGAGCAAAACATACAGAAAGGAAATGGGAGCCAAACTCTGGGGTCAGCAATAGTTCCAAGCAGCTAAACCAATGTTAAGAGAACTTAGAAATCGCTAGTTACTGCATATACAAGGTCCTTCAGTAACAACCTCAAAATGTATGTCTGATGTCCTGCCAAATACAATACTGAAGGATTTACTACACAGTGTTTGTGGCACACTGATAGTTATTAATGAACAAAACGGAACAGATGAGTGGCAAACTACTTCATGGCTAGATTGTTTCAAAATGAAAATAGATCCCCTTTTCATCAAGATAAAACAAATCCCAATTCCTATCTTTTTTAAAATTAAATTAGTGGTGGCTGAGAAAAGCTGAAGATTTGTCCATACAAAATATGTTCTCTAGCAAATTCTGAAGGAGCTGCAGGAATGCAACAGATTTAGCTGTGGACTTGTCTGATGAAACAAGTCAAATGCAGTAAGCTCCCCCCACCAGCTGGTAAAGTAACACAGGCAACATTACACAAACTACAGCTCTTCATTCCAAAACATGATTTATTTTGTAATGCATATAGACAGACACAATCTCACCGGGAAGGGCACAGATAAAAACATGCTTGAGACAGTGTGCAGTGGCAACAGAGGAACTCCTTGAGACATTTCAAAAAGCCAGCAGAATGGTTTCTGTTGGATTCAGCAATAAAGATAGATGTGAAGAGCATCCTCTGGGAGATCCCTCCAGCTAACATAGGCAAATATATACATTTTTAACCTTTTACCAAGATATGCCTCAGCCCCACAACCACACCGCTCTATTAGGGCAAGGGAGAGAGTACTCAAGGGCAAGGCAGGGAGATAAAAGGTATCATTATGCAACTGATTTTACATGGGTGCGGCTCACTGGTTTGATTAGCTTACTTATTTGCATTACCAAAGTAGTCAGAGGCCCTGCTGGGGTTTCTGTGCATTAGACCCTACATACATGCAATGAAAAAGTTATCCTCAGCCCTGCCCATCGATCCCCTTCCCTGAGACGTGCTGGTACAAGCTGAAGGTGGAAGAGGTGAAACTGCCAAGAGCCAAGGCAGCATCAGAGCAGGATTACGACCGCAACACCCTGCCTGCCGCTGCAGCACCCAGTCAGAGCGTGCTGCCCCCCGACAGCATCGGGTCTGAAACAGCCCGAGTCAGGATGAGTGGGCTGTGCAAAATGCAGGGAGGTCAGTGAAGGCAATTGCAGATGGAAATACAGATAAATACCTGCTGCAGCCTTCCCGAAACGTCCAGGAGAGGGCAGCATCTGCCAGCATATGGAACAGGCAGCCCACCAAGCAACATCTTACATATTTAAAGAGCATCCAAATAAGGACTTGTTTCTCCCACCCAACACTGCTCTTCTGCAATCTATCTTCACCCCTTGACAGAAGGGCCATAGAAAAGGAACATTATCTCTGATTTTAGCAGGAGGCATTTGAAGTAACAGCACAGAAAGGTAAAAGGCAAAGAATATCAGAAGCCTGCAAAGAAGCTTAACTTACTATTCCAATGAAATTGGAGAAATTCAGGCACAAATATTGAACTTAAAAAAAATCCCTGTTTCTATTAACCAGTGAGATAACCAGAAATTAATGTGAAAAGAATATAATTCTTAATGTTTTTAAAATTGTAGTAACTATACTGCACTTGCTACCTGTACATGCAGTCTAAAGATGAAGTTCTAGCAAAATGGGAAGCCTATCTCCCTTCAGTACAGGCTTCTCTCTATTAATAGCATTACAAGTGTAGATATATTGTGTATACAGGGTTATCCAGAGAACATTTTGTTTGTCCACATGACATCAGAGTAGCACTCCTGATGCTTCATCTGTAACACACGGATAAAAGTGGAGGTCTGATCTCACTTCTTTACATACACATCAATGGAGTTTGGAGGGCTACCTCTCTTTTCAGCATTGCTGTGGGGACATATGCAGCCCCACCAGTAGCACACCACAGCTGAACTGGAGGACAGATAATCATGGAGTATTTGCAAAGAATTATTATAATCAAATTTGATTCTATTCCAGCAAGGCACTTGTACTATCTGAGTTTGATCTCTTCACATCCAGCTAAACAGACAAGGATCTTGAACAAAAAAAACCCCACCCTTAAACTTTACAATCCCCCTTGTTATTATGGAGAATGAACAACAGAACTGCAATACTTCATTTGTGAATTAGGACTAAAGCTTCTATTTAGGATTATTTACTTAAAGTCAGGGGAAAGGAGGAAAAAGGGACTTACTGAGCAGTCACCCAAGTTTGCTTGATTCCTCTCCCCCCCTACACTCTGTTCAGCCAGCTGCTTGACTGATGGAAAGATATTTAAAAGCAGACAGCATAAGAAGTCAGTCTAGTTTTAGGAAAAAAACCTCTAAACACAGCCAATCTAAACAGCACCACATATAAAACATGCTACAAGGTTGCTCTGTCAACAAGCTTTGTTGAAGGATGTCAATGCTGCCAGGGCAGCAAAGAAACCACCACGCCAACTGCATAAATGCTCTGCTTTAAAATGAAATGCTTTCCTGTGATCACCCAGGAACAGAAGTGCTCACAAAAATACCTAAGGTCCACAGGTCACAGCACTTAGGAAATGCCTGGAGAGTTCTTGTGCTTCATTAATGGAACAGAATCTATTTGTCTACAGTCTCTTGTCTAACCAATTAGCAGCAGCAAAATGCCACACCATATTACAGTGCCAAGCACCAATATTACAAAAGCCTGCAATGACTGCTGACTTCTGACAAAAAAAACAAGTCAGATGGCAAATATAAACATACCTTTAAAAACTCAAGGCTTTAACCATTTTCCCTGAGATCTGATGCTAAGTAGCATTCAGTTACTGGAAGACATACTTACTAAAGCCTCAAATGATGGAAAGAAACATCATCCTGCTCCAGCCATGGCCCCTTGTCAAACTTCAGGTACTCGATGTCTTCAACTACCTGGAATCACAAGATTTAAAAAAAAAAAAAAAAAAAAAAAATCACACTAAGAGGGGATCAGAACATCCAAAAAGATCAATGAACATGCCCCCAAAAATCAATTAAATAATCAAAATATATTATTAAACAAGTCACCCAGCAAAAAGGCTTCACTGATAAAGCTGTATTAACCATGCAAATGTTTAGACCTAACACATCATCTCCCAGTCATATTTCTGGAGGCTGTGGCCCTGCCACAAGCACTGGGCAGACACACGGGGCCAGCTCTAAAGTTCTTGGTGCTTTCAGCCTTGGTAAACAGAGGATAATGGGGAATAAATCAGCTGAGAGCTGCCTTATTTCCAAAATCTTACCAGATTCTTCAACCTGCCATTGGGGCTGAAAGGAAACAAAGTACAACCCAACTTCTAAGGTAGAATGAGGAGGAAATACAATTATGTCTAAATTTGACTCCCTTCTGTTGCAAACAAAAACCATCATGCTACATAGGTAGCCCATTTGATTTTTGTTTTGGTTTTGTTTTGTTTTTTTTCCAAAAAGGCTCGGTAGCATACTAACTGAGACGGGTTGAGGAGCAGTTGTGGCAATTGCCTCGTGGTGTTGCTATGTGTGGTTCGCATCACAGAAACTGAGGCACATTTCAGGCTGGAAAAACTCAAACACAGATGAAGTAGCTATACTGATGGAAGTCCGAAGGCTCATGATTTCTTCGGTCATCAGGACCTACCCATGCATGCACATGCCCCAAGCAGAAAGGAAAGGTAAAACTCACAGCTCAGCACCCAGACCATTCAAACAAGTAACACCAGCTCAGCAAATCATTTCTTCAGCATCCACAAATTTACAAATCCCATATTTGAGCTTCATTTACAGCCTGGTGTTTTCTCCACCAGAAAATAAATCTTTGCTGGACCACTGGGTAATTGCTTAACACAAGCCTGAGGCTCTCACGACTGACTAGATCTAAAAGAAACCCAAACTAGTGTCAGGAAGATGCACTTAAGGTACATGATGAGGTAGAGAGAGTACCTTGAAGCAGCTTGGAAAGGAGTGGATTGTTACAGCTCCAAACATCACTTTTCAGAGGCCTTTTCCAGAAGATAAAGCTATGAGGTCAGGACCGAAATCCTGATGACACATTGTTGATCCATTGACAACAAGTAAGCAGATGCCAGTAATGGAGTGACAGAATAATAAATTAAAAATGCTTCTGTTCTTTACTGTACATTAAATCCACTATAATTATTCCCTGCAATCACAGCAAACACTAAATCCCATCTATTACCACTTAAAAGGCAATAACAAAGTGCTATTACAAAGTAGTTTTGACTATAAAAGTCTACTCTATTACCAGTACTATGTTTTTATGGTAAGAAATAATGGCTTAGAGATGACCGCACGATCATTTTCCCTAAGGCATTTATATTTCTTAAAGACTAATTTTGCTGATAGACTTAAAAAAACATGGTTGACATGACATCAAAGCATATTTAAAACTTTGAGCAAATTTAGATGCTTTTTAACCATTTTTGATGTCTTAAAGAGGCAAAGTGGGCAAGCCAGATACTGTAGCTGAGAGCATAAGAAACCTCCTTTTCACACAAAGAAAAAAAGCTGACAATAAATCCACCTGTTGATGGAAAAATGTTTCAGTCTTCAAAAACCACTACAGAAAACTGCACCACAGACATTTAAAAGAGTTTTCACAATTGCATTTAGAAACTGCTGCTTCCCACCAAACTGCTGTAATGTAAGTCCCCAAGATAAGCATTCAATAATGTAAAGAGGAAGAAAAGCGTATGGTAAGTTAGTTCAAATATCCATTAGTTATTTTAATTACTTAATTTAAAAGCCAAACCTCTACCATAGTTCCCATTAGCTATGCAAAAGCAATTATTTCTCTACTCTACAGCAAAGCTTTGGAAACTCACCACTATGGCTGATGACAGGACTAATAATAGAGTTGCTACAACAGGGCTCAGAATATGTTGCGGGGAAAAAGAAAATCAGAAGATACCTGTCCCAGCAGCTCATTAACAATGGTATCAGCCTCCCAACCAGGCTAGAAGAACAGCTTCTTAATTTATAAGGAATGCCCTGGCACCCCCTGGGAATTATAGCAAATGAATTATTTGAACCTGATCGCAGCACAACTTGTAATAAGGTCCAAGAGAGATCAGGTCTTAATACACTGCAGAGCACGGCAGGATTTAGAAAAAAACTTCAATAATGAGACCCCTTTCCGTAATCTTTGCAACTAAGCCAATACAAACAGCTCACAATTTCTAAGCTCGTTTCACAGTGATCTGGTGAGTGCTATTGCTGGAAGAGCTGGGGGGGGCAGCGGGCAGAGGGTGACACTGTTCTTATTCGTATCATTTACGGGGACAAAACCACCAAACCCCAAAAGGCTGCTCTGTCAGCTGACTTCTCCGCAAACTCCTTCCTTGCAGGCTGTTTCTTTAAGCAAGAGATGGACACAAGGAGCAATGCAGGCTATACCCCTACGGAGTTCAGACCTCAGCTTGCAGGAAGGAGCTCAGCCCACAGCACGCAGGCTAGCTCTGGAGCATTTCTCTTCCGCACCGGCAAAGGAGGCGGCACAAAGCTGATCTGTCAGCAGCCTCCCACCTTCACCATCATCTCCAGTTAAGCAAGCTGGTGATACTGAACAACACAGATACACAAATACAACACACTATCCACAAGCACAGAGGAATTAAAAACTTAACTTAAAAACAATTTTGGTTATCTCCTTTCTACCCCCACCTCTTTTTTAATGTCCAGGACTTTAAAAAACATTTTAAACCAACATGTAACTAACTTTTTATTCCCAGTTTTATCCTCATGCAAAAGCACTCTGAAACACCCTAACAAAGGTCATTTTGGCACTTATTACTCTTTAGCCACTACAACCAGTGTTAATTACAATATGAAACCGCAGCTGATCTTTTTAACACGCACACTTCAGGAAAAGTCATTTGTAAGTTGTGTATGCCTGCTATGATCAAAAGCCATTAACTATAAGGTTATAACAAAAATTAAGCTCCCAAATCACATAGCAATGTTTAACTGTTAGCTAGCATTCAATCTACAGATTATTTGCTACGTATCAACAGGATATACCTGTGTAAGCAAACACCCTACAGGCCAAAGCCAAATCTCTCCTGCCAACCCTTATTTCCAAATTTCAATTATTTCATTCCAAAGGTAAACTGAATCTGAACAGAAAGGAAACACACCAATTTTATTCTTTGAAGTTGAAAGAGTACCAACCTCTATAGCTAACATCTAACAATGAAAATATGATACCATCATGTACTTGGAAACTTCAAAATAATAATCCATCCTCTAGTCCAGATTTGTCCAACCAAATTAAGAACTACATCAGTGCGTACTGATGACCCTATGTACAGTGATGACAAGACTGCTGAGCTCGGTAGACTCCACAGTCAAGCAGTAAGAGCTTTAGACTGACTTTAAACTCCGATTTAAAAGATTAAAATAAGATCTCTAGCAGTGGGTTTGGCTACAAAAAATATCTAGGGAGGAAACCGCTTTATTCTGACCACTTTGAGACATGCTTACAGAGAAGGAAGGGGAGAAAACAAGCAAACCACCTCCTCCATCCCAACTTTGTCTTCTTTCTTCTACCAAACATCCATGGCTACCTTCTTGAAACACCGTGGTTCTCAAACCTTACTCTTCCTTTTACGTTGTCTGGAAAAAAACTAACTACAAGTGCTCAGTATTCTCATCCACACCCTGACCTTGTTTTTTTCTTAATCTCAGCTTCTTCCCATTTCATTATTTTTGACCCCCCAAAAAATAATCTAAAAATATGACAGAGAACATTATTCCTGGGATGCTGATCCTTCTTGCCCCAGAGGATGCTTCTCACTGCACAGCTGGATATTCACTGTGGCTGCAGGTGTGTGAACTTTGACAAGGAATACTTACCACAGAAGCAAGGGCACCCCTGCCCTGCTAGCACTAAAGCAATATTTTATTTTTTATGCACATGAGAACAATGAGGCTGCACTCCCAATTTTTCACAGGGGTACTCACAAGACTGAAACCTCAGAAATTTGAGAGCTATTTGGAGACAGTAATTTCAGGACTAAGACAAACAGTGAAGGTTTCAGTCATTTTTTCCCTTCCTGAAAATGATACAGAAGGATTACTGTCAGAATTGCCAGCTGGGAAAGGTCCCAGGTAGTTCTCTCCATAAACACAGTTGATCTCAGAACAAAGGGAAAAGCCTCTGGTTTTTTGCAGTTTCCAAAACCACCCCATTTTCAAAGAGTAGAAATCTTGCACTACTGCAAATGTAAGCAGTTTCCTCGAAGTGTGATTTCACAGTGAACTTCTATATATCTGATGTCATGCTGAGGCCATCAGCCCTTTCTGTGGGTATAAACTCAAACTGCCTCACAAGTCTACTGGTTAAAAATTATTATCTAGTTAAAATTATTATCAAATGCATGAGTGTCCAGAAACCCAGCCACGACCCAATTTCTGGACAGATGCAGCCAAAATGTAGCACTCAACCATACCATCATAAAGGGAACTCAGAGGCCTAGAAACACACAGCAATGCAGCTAATGGGGGTTACATTTTTAGGACCAGGAAAGTCCTTATTTTGCATGGGAACACGAGGATATTGGGTGCAGGCTATTGTCATGTAGAATGCCAACTAAAATCCACAGTTCATTCCTCCAAAGTCAGGCTCAAGAGAGGAATTTACTGCAGACTCCAACTGAAACAGATCCATCACCAACTCCAACAGCAGGAACCAAGCTCAAAGATCCAGATTTTCCAGGGTCTTGCTCCCAGGATTGCTCTCAGCAATGGTTAGTTTGGAAAAAGACTCCCCCCAATTTTATTGCTAACCATGACGTTAGGTGGTGTGGAATATGCCTCTGGTCAGTCTGGGTCAGGTGTCCCAGCTGTGTCCCCTCCCAAACCTCTGCACACCAAATCACAGGGAGCAGAGTGAGAAGCAGAGACGGCTGTGACACTGTGCGAGCACTGCTCAGCAACAGCCAAGATACTGGTGCATTATCAACACTGTTTTGGTCAGATCTAAAGCACAGCACCATATGGGCTCTTGCAAAGAAAATTAACTTGATTCCAGTCAAACCCAGCTCATCAGCAAGTGAGCACAGCAGTAATAGGCTGCCTCCTGCAACACTTAGAAGTGTTCAAATAATGCTTTTCTTAGTGGTTCCACCCACCCCAAAGAACTCCAAAGGCAGTAAGCAGTGAGAAAACTCCCTTACTGCGAATGCCAAGGTTGGGCTTATGGATCTTTAGTTAAGCACTGACTTGGAGGCTTAGCTAGGAAAGGCTCTAAGACATGTCCCATGGCAAGATGGAAGTGCCCTCACAAAACTACGCACAAACCTCTGTGGTAAGGCGGGCTGCTACCTGCTGAATGTGACACATAGTGCAGGTACATGGACAGGTGCTGGTACACTGCAAAAAATTGTTATTTTCCTTTTGCATCTGACTTAGGGAAGCTTTCCCAAACTCCTCTCCTTCCCAAACCAGTAAGTTTTCCATCTCAGAGTAATCACCCTGCCAACTCTCCTCCCAGCTGATTTAGGTATTAATCACATACTGCTGTGCAAAGGTCTGGACCTATTTCCTAAAGCAAAAAGCAATATAACCAGCCTCATATTTCTCTTTCCCCTCTAACAGAGGAGAGCATTAAGTGGACTCTAGAAGAGCTTTCAAACAAGAAACAGAGGAAGAAAATATTAAAATCAGCAAGACGTATCTGTAAAGATATTTTTAGCGCAGCTGAGATCCTTATTGCTACTACAGAATTTAAGTGAGCTGTGAGGGATTCACCACGTAACTTTCATCCCTAGAACTGAAATGGACCCACTACAAACCTGTCCAGAATTACAAAAAGCTTGTTGCTCTTTCCTGCAGGGGACAGCAGCTACAGAGAAAAGCTAACAATGGGAAAGAAAAAGGCTTCTGTTATCCCACTAGTTACCCTCCATGAGCAAGAACATTTGCAGAAGTAAGGGAAATACATGACACCTACTCCAAAAAATAACAAAACTGAGCAGGAAAAAGCAGTGATCTCATGTTAATCCTGTCATATAAGAGATGGCTAATTTCTAGCCATGAGAAGGCAATTTATCTGGCTTGGTCCAAGGCTAATGTGCCTGGCAAAGACATCTGGAGGAAAAAACTGCAGTTTAGATACCACGTACTAGCTCATACAGATGAATAACCCAGGGTTACAAAGCTTATAACAGCTCTGGTTATCCAGCTCTTTGCTATAACCAAATAATTACTAGCTTTTAGAAAACAACAGCTGTTTTATCACAAAGGAAGCTGTGCACCAACCTGGATCATTAGAAGCTGCACAATGGCAAGAGCCAACAGACAGACCTTACACTGGCAGACGAGTCTCAGCTGAATGCTGGGGGTGACTTACCTCTTAGTTAATGTCATTGGTTCCCAAACTGAGCTATGCAGAGCCTTGCCCATCTCACCAGCCATTTCAGAGATGCTGACTGAGCAGCCAAACACTGCACAGCCCAGCAGGAACTCGGAAATGCTTTTTCCATCTCCCTCACAGGATTTGCTTGAAAAAACAAAACTAGATTTGGAAACACCCAGCAGAAGTTACATCAGACAAAAGACACTAAAAAATTAGTGATAATCATGTGGTCTATAGGGGGCTTTGCTTGCTCAGATAGCCAGGTATCTTGCAAAAAGGATGGGGGAGTGGGATTTCTACTCTGACAAAAACAACACTTAGTCACCTAAATATTCTAGTACAGACCCAGCCCAGATCATTGCCATAGCAAACAAACACTAAATGCATTAAGTAGTTCACTAAGTTTGTTATTTAGGAGGATATGTTCTGTTTACATTTCAGTCTTGGAAGTTTAAAAAAAAAAATCAATGTATGCAACAAACTCTTACCCTCTCCACATCCTCTGTCTCAGTCGCCATGTACTGCAGAACTTCACTGGTCTCACTGCAAAGAAGAAAAATAATTGAATTCCCCTGATACAACTGCTCTACCCATCCTCTCCCCTGCTCCAAAATGAAGCAGAAATGAAGTTAAGGCATAAACACAGAACCAGAGTCATTACAATTTTTTTAGAACGTTTACAGAGTTCTTGAAATAGCATTCCTATTAGACCTGAAAGTGGCTTCTTTTCTGGTGGAAAATTGTTTTTAAAGGGCAAATAGCCTGTGGTATCTACATAGTTTCAGTTTAAAAAAATCCCACCTATTAATTTGTTTGCATTTCTCTACTTGCCCCAGCTACAATTGCCCAATCTATTTTAAGCCAAGGGAAATTTTCAACCATCTTAACCCAAAACTTCAGTAGACCTTTAATTTAGTAACAAGTACATTAATACCTCTGGGTAATTTTTAAGAGAACACATGATTCATCACTGCTTACTAATACTGAACCTAAGTGAAACAATACAAGACAGGCAGCAGGATCTGTAAGTAGATAAACATTTAAAACAGGTAATAGCTCCCTGGTTACAAGATTGTTTTCCTCTTTGTAACAGCAGCTTTCCTAGAAAAGTCATTTGCCATGATAAGAGGTTCTATACAAACATGTTTCACTACTGAGCAGCCGTATTAACAGCTGTTCCCAAACCTGCCCCAGCTGCCCTGGAAGACCTGTCCTTTAGCTAACAAAAACTTACAAGGAAATAAACTGGAAGCTCAACACAGTCCATCAAACAGCAAACCTAAAAAGCACTGGGAAGAATCTGCAGACTTTTTGCTTAGCACAACTGCTTCCAAGTTTAATCAGGATTAAGGCTGGCAATCTAAACATTGTTGCTCTAAGCAAGTCACATTATCAAAAGAACTTAAACCTGCAGCAGCCCAAACAAGTTCCTGGTCTGCATTAACACTGGTCAGTCAAAATGGCTCTGGTAAAAAAAAAAAAATGTTTTAAAATGTTAAATGTTAAAATGCCTTTTATTCCTACAACCCCCCAAGCTCTTACAGTCAGCCATTCAACTGGTGCTCCTAGTAGAGGAACTACTTAAAGAGTTCATTCTCAACTTGAGAAGAAAGCAGAAAGCCTCACGCAACTCTTCAGTCACAGAAAGAAAATAAATGGCCTCCTTTCAAAGGGAGCTGCTGTGACAGTGTAGCATGCATACTCACGTCTTCAATATCAACTGTTGGTAATCCAAGGCAGAATCTTATACTGGCAATTGCATTAAAAATGTAGATCAAATCACTTGATACTCTGCAGATTTTTAGGGCTTTCATTAAGAGAAAACAGCTGCTCAGTGCTGCTCAGTATTGGATATGAAAGAGAACATTAGCAATCTTAGGGCTTTGGTCCAGGAAAAGAAAGAAAAAAGTCAAATTAAAAACAAAAGCTGTCTGCTCAAAATCATGGGGTAGTACTGGCCACAGCATCGGGATCACAAATCACTATCAACAGAAACATGAAAAGGCATTCATAAACACAGACTAGAAAGGAAGCACCGATTTTAAGATAGTCAAATATCTGCTACAAAACACACCACTTCAAGCAGCATCAATTTCTCCAGTTAAATGGAACAAGATAACAGGAATTTTGCAAGGAACAAACTAGACTATTTTCCTGCTGCATTTCAAGAAAAGCAAGAGAACAAGCAAACATAAGCTTGAACATGGAAAGTATGTAGGAGTTTGTTCAACAGTCTATATTAACTCTTTTTAGCCTGTTTGAACCAGATTTTGGTCATCCTCAAGAGTGAGGAAATCCAATACTACTTAGCCTGCTGAGAGACTCACAGCCACGCATCAATATAGTTCACTGTATCACCCCACAAGTCAGCAAACAAACAGTTAAAGACAGCTGAAGCTTCTGTGTATTTATCTGATATACAAGCCATCAGTAAGGTCCAGAGATGCACAAAGCTGAAGTTCACACATTCACAACTCCCCCATATCAAGGGGACAGAGACATCCTTCTTCAGACCTGAGCACAAAGATTGATCTGACAAGCTGCTGTAAGCCCATCCGCTGATGAGGATGCCAACTGGAGGGTGCTTGCTTAACAAGTGTACTGACCATGTACAGACTGAGGGGAAAGAGTTGAAATCACAGCAGGACCAGGTCTAGGATTTAGCCTCACTAAACACCACCGTATATTTCTGGGGCTCGATTTGATCCAAAGCAGCAGCAGTAAATTCAAAACAGTTCTGCCCTGAGGGGGATGACAGTCCCAAGGCTTCCCACTCTCTGTCTCCATCCTTAGCCTCCATCATTCCCTTCTGAGAGCTGTGTGCTGGCCGCTAACCTGCGGGGGACGCACTGGGCGGCAGCTGACCATACATCGCACCAACAACTTCTGCCCTGTATGAATGACAAGCTCAATATGAAGTTACTCAGTTCAATTCCTGACAGCACAATTACACTGATTTTCCCTAGGAGATGGAGCAAGAAAGCAAAGGGAAACAAGCAGGCAACAATATACCCGAAGATCTATTTTGACTTAAATGTAACTCAATAACCAGCTTCACGCTCAGCACTGAACCTTGCATGATTAGAAATCGTTTCAATGTAAAGTAGGCCTGGCTCTGTGACCTTTAAGAGTTTCCCTTGCAGAAAGCTATTTGTATGAGACCAAGACTGCTTATATTCATGTACTTTTAGATTTTTAGGACAACTTGATTTTTTTGATAGAGCTCTTGTATAAGAATTGGGATAGCTGGCAAACTATAATAGTCTCATCTCAAGTTTACAGTGCACACATTCTTGATTCTCAGCTAGAGAACGCCAGGAGACGCCAGAGAAGAGCACCTTTAGTCTCTCAGAGCAGGTAGCAGTGCAGTCTTTATTTACTATCACCAACAACTCCATCAAATGCTTTTGCAAATGTGTCAGGCTGTCAGATGTATACCTAATGAGGTGGAGAAACAGAACTAGAAAAGGGAATAACAAGCCTACACCCAAAAGCCACTTTCTCCTCTCATTCTGTATCACTACTGAGAAACTAGCCAAAGCTATGACAACTGAAACATGGTTTTAGGAGCAAAACACCCTCAACTGTCCAAAAAGGCCTCAAAAAAAGCTTATATTGCATCACACTCTCCTCAGGTCATGAAAACAAACACACAGCTATAGCTATGGCATTCTAGACTCCCAAGAAAGCGTTCCAACCACTGTTGCAAGTTAACAGGAAGAAAAGCAAAGGGGCCAACACCAACCACATAACGAGCACTCTCTGAAGCGTGAGACTGAAGTGAGAGACAGTTTTCGCAGAGGAAACACCAGATTCCTGGCTTTGCTCTTGAGGTGCTCTTTAACTATGAAGAGGTTTATGCTTCCCTGTATCTGATTCCATGACAGCAAAGCTGCAATGCCCCAAGACTGTAGGATGAAAAAACCACACTGTAGATCAGGGATTGTTAACTTTGCAATGTATTAGGTAGGTCAATTAATGAAATACAATGAACTTACTATCATACAACACTTTACCCACTCCCAATCTGAGTCAAAAAACATTGTTTTACAAAGCTCACACCAAAAAAAGACTTCATTTTTAATCTTCCAGCATTGTAACACCAGCATCAGGCTTCTCAGATGCCAGAGGTAACTGCACACAAGAACACATAGTTGTATGCCATGGATGCAATACCCCATCATTAGGACATAATGTTGTACCACACAGCATAAGGATTTTTTATGACATGATTTTATTTGCTTCTACTGGCTGAGATTTTAGGATTTGCGCACATTTTTACTCAAAAGCTTAACAGACAAAACATTTTGGTTTGCTAACCTGATCTCTGGTAAGAAGGTTTTCTTGTAAGCATCCTCAATGTTCTGGAGATACGAAAGAGACACCTTTTTCTCATATGGCTAAAAAGAAACAGAAAACATGTTGTGAATTGAGTTTGCTTTCTTTTCCCACCAGCACAGATTCCAGCATAAGCAAAAGGCACTGCTACACCATCCACCAAGAACTCACTCTTGTATTAGCAGTCAAACATCCAAGTGAACCATATACACATAAATGAAAGTTTCAAGAATTAAGACATTTGGAGTGATAATTCAAATTGATAATTTCTTACGCGGCATTAAATATCTGGAGTACCCTAACAAACTAGTCAGTCTGCATTAATCACTGCTTTGCCCTGTACTATTATGTCCATGGTTTTAAAGATTAGCCTTACGAGTAAGATTCTTCTGACACACTAGTGAATCTAGAAAGGGAAAGGCAGGTTCAACAGAAGAATATAAGGAAAAAAAAACCAACCAACTTTCCTCCAATTTATTGCTGTTTGTTACAGGAATCACATCATTGTCCCTGAGTTTGCCTAAGCTAAGAGAACCATACATCAAGAGCCTCAAAAAGATTAGCTTTCCAAGGACTGATCAATCCTAGCTACCTGCACATTCAAGGAAGTTTGTATATAATCATCCAGAAAATAGAAGAAGATTGTCTGAGTCTGCCTTTTCAACAAGGGCACCAACATGCATCCATTTCCACAGTTTCACCAAGTGCACGGACATCCACTCCAACCACCGACTCCAAAATCTTTCTTTGAAATTTCATGGCTATCATACCTGCTGCTAAACAGTTCATCTTCCCCATGGTGTACTTTAATGTCACATTTGCAAAACGCCAGGAATTTCTCTAATCTACCATATGTTCCTTCAGTTCAATCCTAAAATTAAATTACATTTCCTGCTTGAAATATTCATCCAAGATGCCCATTATGTCAGAAGGATACGAGTCTGTCTGTTGAGCCCACTGGAGGGCTTTTCTTTTCCAGTGCCCTGCAACTACAGCATGCTGAATACCAAAATCAAACATTCCATCCACCAAGAAGGCAGAATTCCCCAAAATACCATCCCCAAACAAGCACTGCTGTTCAGCAGCGCCACTGCCCCAAGGAAGTTACAAGTTACACCACCAACTTGTGCCGGAAGGTCTCAAAAATGCCACCGACCTTTATGCTCACAAGGGCAAAGAACTCACAGGTTCCCACGATACATTAAGAAGGTTCTAATTCTGTCACTGAAGTTGCTAAAACAAAAAAGCTATGGTTTTCCTATACAAGACTATCTTGTTCATTAAAGCACAGAGGCACATTTGGTCATGGCCTAAACTGCTGGAGGGCAGAAGGGGAAGAGTCACTTGACCAGCAGACTAAGCTACTCAGGCCACACAGATCAAGAAGCAGCAAGGGCAGCCTTCCATTTACAGCTTTGAAGTCACTTCCCTTGGGCAATCGTCAGCCTCCCTCTTAAATGGGCAGGAAACTGCAAAACCAAATGCTACTAGGTCACCCTAGCACACTAACATACACACACATGCTTCGAAAGAAGCAGGCATTGCCAAGCTTTTAAGAGATCTGAGAATTTTTTAGTAATAAATCAAAGTTTTCTTTGAATTCATCAGGCTTTCCATAGTTAAATACTTCACTTGACTACAATTTCCCTTGGCCTTTGTACAAGGTAAACATCATTTAATCCTCATAACACATCTGAGTAAGCACATGTCTAAATATCACAGGAGGGGGAAGAAAAAACCCAAAAAACCCCCTTATTTAGATTAGTCATTATACAAAAACACTCTACAGCTTTTCTGATGATCCAAGACTATTTCAATAACCCAGTAATCCAGTATCTTGCTATAACGAGAGGTAATTTGAAGACAATGCTACAGTAGTAAGTTACTTTTTTTTCTCCTTTTTAACAGTAGTCTCCATCCAATACCATGGCTTAAAAAAAGACATTTTGGAGAGAAACTGTCAGCCTCAAACAGTTTTGAGAGCAAAAGTGAGAATGTCCCACAACTGTCAAAGATCAACAAGAGGTAAGAGTCACATATCATGACCTCAGACTAGATTGAAGTTGCATTAGTGACAACAAGCGACTGTATTTCTTAGCAACTTTGTATTAGAAAATCCAGGGTGCTTTCTGACTAATCTATCTCATGGAATACCTATACAAAATTAGTTTTAAGTTTCAAATTGGTGGTTTCGCTGTGTTAACACAAAAGCGCCAAGCAGTAATTTTCTTAATTCCAGAAAGTTAACTGAACTTGCTGTTCACAAGTGACCCACACATAAACATCAACACAGGTCTGAAACAGCAGTCACTTGGGGAAGCTGGAGAAAGGAACAGCCATTTGGGGCTTCTGGCACTCTGGAAGCACAGATAATCTTAGAGCATGCTGCAAGAAGCATATTACCTGGACACTACTCCTGAAATGGCACCTATAAAAGCTGGTTTTTAAGGGTGGATGATTTTTACAGAGCTTCTCATTACAGAAATGACAGCATATTGATGCAAAGTTGATTTTTTTTTTTTTTTGCTTTTTTTAGAGCAAGCATACCAGAATACCCACACAGTCACCATCAACACACAACTGTTACACCTCAGAGGACAAGAAGCTTTTCAGAAGCAGAATTCTGCAGCAAACCCCAGAGGACTCACACATAAGGGCATGACTACAGCAGACATTAACAGGCAGTAATAGTGGCAAGAGACAACATTACCTCGCCTTTCTCTTGAATCCTCTTCTGCACCTCTGGGACAGGTACATCTATATAAATGACCAAGTGAGGCGGCAGGAATTCAGAAATGCTGATCTCTTTGATCTCCTTGTAGTGATCAACACCTGTGTGAAAACAAACCCAAACCCGCTGGAGAGCTAAAGGCAACCCAGCTGAACACATATACGTGTTCCAAATGAGGACAAGTGCAATAGGAACAGCATTAAAATTATAACCTGTGGGGTAATGAATCTACAACCATCTTGAGTGTTTTTCCCTGCATTTCCTAAACACACTCTATTTGCAAATAAATCACATTCCCCACCTTTGTATTTGTAGTCTCCTTGGCTCATATAGCAAGTTTAGGGCAGGCTTTTCCTCAAATAGATTCAGGAAGTTTTTAGGACAAACAATCTTCCAGACACAGAAAGCAAAACAATTAAACTAAGAAGCTACCAGCACTGAGATACAAGAACCTAACATATCAGTTACATCAAAGGGGAAATTTATTTTCTGACTTAAGTTTAGACAAACCTAGGTTTTCCTCCATCTTTTAGAGGCAGTCTCTCTAAACATCCGGGAGAGACTACAACACTTCAGTCACCTGAGGTAACCACTGTGTGGGGCTGCCTTCTGCCACAGCCTCATACACAAAACAAACAGCCCCATGCTAAGACAATAGTGATAACAGAAAAAAAGTCACATACTTCAAGAATATTTTGCAAGAAGTACTCTTAGTTCCCACCATGGCGGGGGAATGCAAAGATCAGGAAGGCATTTGCCTTGTCCTCTGATACATACACAAAATCATGCTGGGGTGAAGCAAGTATTTTAAGAGGTCACCAACCCAGAGCCCCTTCTCACCATGCACTGCTGTTGCTCAGTAGCTCTGTGCTCTATGTGAGCAACAGCAGACCTACTCTCCAAAAACACAACCAGACTCCACTTCAGAAGACAGGACTGGAGGACCTCACCTTCCCATACAAAGAAATGTGTCTGAGAAGAGTTATCACCTCTGTGCAATTTGGTGGTTCTACCACATCAATGACCAATGGCATTTTTGGGGTGATAGTTGGTGACTGGGAAACCACATATGTTCAGGGGAAGCAGCTATTCAACACCGTAGTGACATGAATAGCACAGGCTCCATTTAAACTAGCTCAAGAGCAAGCTTTCCTCAATATGACTCACCGACTTAGAAATATTAGTGCCAGGCTTTCAAATTCAAACAGTTTGGGAAAAATGTAAAGCCTACTGTGTTTGGCGCACGGTAAGCAACAGTCAGCAGTACCTCTAATCAAGAGGTTTGCTGTTTAAGGATTTCAGTACAATCCATTATTTGTACTTGGGATTTTATATTAAGTATAAATTGTGGGTTGCTGGGCTTTGTTTGCACCACCAACACAGAGCAGTAAGACACAGTTCATTATAACCAGCTCTCAAACTCATTCAGCAAGAAGTTGCAACTCCCAGCAGGTGTTAAAAAACAAATACACACCTCCTAAATTTAAGCCAAATCAAACAAGACAGCAGAAACACAAGGCAGTCAGGGAAACAATTGCCTTCACCTGAGGAGTAGCCAAAATGCCAGATTTGCTAAGAACAGGCAGAAACAAGAATTTCAATAGCAATTTACTAAGGGGTCAGCTGATGACTGGGCTTTACAGCTGTTTTCTCTAGACTGTCAAGTATTTGCCCAGCTATAAGTTCGCATGTTTTGGCTGTGGCTGGTCTCCTACGTACATCACATAACCGCTCCATTTCTAGCCGAGTGATGGAGACTCCATGATCCTGCCCACAAGGCACTGCACTGCTCAGGAGCTCAGTGCCCATAACTCTGAGCCACAGAATCATTGAGGTTGGAAGGAACATCTACAGATCAGCTGGTTCAACCACTCTGCTCAGAGCAGGGTCCCCAGTGTTCTCAATACCTCCAGGATAGAGATCCCACAGCCTCCCCAGGCAATCTGCTCCAGGGTTTAGCTACTTCTACAGAAGAAAATGTTTAATGTCAAACAGAACCCAGAACGTCAAACAGAACCCAGAACTTCTTGTATTTTAATCTGCTTTTTGTCAAGACTGGTTCCATCATAAATACATATTAAACACATAAATACTATCAGGTATTTATACACATCCCCCTGAGCCTTCTCGTCTCCAGGCCAAGAAAATCCCAGCTCTCTTAGCCTCTCCTCATACACTGGATGCTCTAGTTTCTTAGTTGCCTTCGCGGCCTTTTGCTAGACTCGCTCCAGTAAGTTCCCACGTTCAACTGGTACCCCAGAATTGGGCACAATACTCTAGATTTGGTGATCACCTCCCTTGACCTGTTGACAGCACTTTTTATGCAGCACCCAGGATGCTGGTGGCATCCTTTGCTACAAGGGCACATTGCTGGCTCCCATCCAACTTGGTGTCCATCAGGAACCCTGGGTCCTCCTCTACAAAACTACTTTCTAGTCAGTTGGCTTCCAGCATACATCAGTGCCTGCAGTTATTCCTTCCCAGGTGCAAGACTTTGCATTCCCTTTTGTGAAACTTCACAAAGTAACCATCCAACTATGTCTCCAGCCTGTCCAGGTTCCCCTGAAGAGCACCAAAAACATGATGTGTCAACCATTCCCCTCCAATTTTGCATCATCTGCAAATCTGCTGAGGCTGCACTCTGTCCTGTCCATGTTTTAAACCCTGTTTAAATCTGGTTTGGCCCCAGTAGCCTCCCCTGGGATACAGCACTAGTTACTGACCTCCAAGTGGATTCTGCACTGCTGATCACAACCCTCTGAGCCCAGCAGTTAGTTCAGCCACTTTTCAATCCACTGCCCACATATCTAATCCATACTTCATTGGTTTGTCAATAAGGAGGTTATGAAAGACAGCACTGAAAGCCTTGCTTAAGATAAACAATATCCACTGCTCTCCACTCATCCATGGAGCTAGCTTTCTATGAGGAGCTGACTATCCACTGTTTAAGCACAAACTCCTTTTCATAAGACTATGATGACTATTATCAATCACCTTCACATCTTCCTATATTTGGAAATGGCTTCCAGGAAGATTTGCTCCATTGATCTTCCTACAGCTCAAGCTAAGGTTGACTGGCCTGTAGCTTCCTGGATCTTTGTTCCTGAAGACAAGAGCAATATTTGTGCTCTGAGATGCAAAAGAGCTGGCCTTTTAAGGCAAGTAGGCCAAAGCCTGTTGACCCATTATTTACCTCCTACCTAATGCTACAAGATCAAGATCTGCCTGAAGAACATCTGGTCACCTTCAGCATGCTCACCCACATTTCCAGGGAAATACAGGAGTCTCTGGCTGACAGGATACAAGTATTAAACAGAATACATATTCTTTAACATATAAGCAGAACCAAAGTCTTGAAGAAAAACTGGGAAGTCTCATGGCTTGAGGTTGGTCCTTGATGCATGGAACAGCAAGGTGCTAAGCACCTTACAAAAAACTCTGAATGTTTACAGGAGTCCATCTTCCAAGCAGGCTTTTTTTTTGTTCCTTTTTTAAAAACTAAACTACCACACATCTGACAGATGATGGCAAAATAACTTCCTTTTGCATGCAAGTAACTTACATCGTTTGTGGATATAGCCTTGTTTAAACATTGCATCCAGAAACACAAAGTCACTGTAGGGAGAACGCTCCATCACCACTCCTTGTCCTGCAATTGATAGTAGGTTCCAGTCAGCAAGGATCAAAGAGACTGCTGGCAGCAACATTTAAAGTTAAAGACAGTACTGCTCTTACGGTCAGTTTTTTGGTTTTGTCTGCACTATTGTATTTAAGGAGTACATTTACTTTTGTGTCTGAGACTTTCGGACATTCACATCTTTTCCATCTTTTTTGGAAAACACTTATTAAAGCACAAGCAACAGGTAAATCACTGTTGGTAGAGGAAATCTCTTCTCACCAGAAGACACTCAAATTACACCACCACAAAACAGTATTTAATGAAATCAAAAAGCCCAAACAAAAGCCACCATCAGGAATTAAGTCTAGGGAGAGTTTTAAAAAGGCTGTACAACTCACAGCTGTCTTGGTATGTTTTAAATGTCTTTTTGACAATAATCATCAGGGATTGCCAAATTAAAACTAATGAAATGGGTAACTGGTATGTATTTCCTTTGCTAGAAACGATGCAAGATACTGTTCTAACAGAAAATATGCAAGGTATTTTTCTAAATGAACTGTGAGCCTGTGCTCACTAAGCGGGAGAAAAATATAAAAAGCTTAACAACATAACAGCCTTTCATTCCAAAATGCAGATACTAGCAAAGCAATTCGTAACAGCTTACTCAAAACTCACACTCATAAGTTAATTTAGAAGTTGTATTTATTCACTGTGAAATCTAACCTGTGGTCAGCAGATGCTCCAACGCATTGGCATACTGCAAAACACGGTTACCAAACAGCCAAGCCTGCAGTCGATAAGAGTGTCCATCAGTGCATTTTGGATCATTGTAAAATCTCTCTAGGTTACAGAAACCATTAAATTTCTCATGCAGCAGCGTTCCATCTCCCGTGATCCTGTCTAGGTAATGGATGTCTGCTTCTGGGAAATATTTCATCCCTGACCAAAAAAAAAAAAAAGAGAACACCAATCAAAATAATCAGTTTTGTTTGTTTACAGTAAACATATATTCAGCTCATTTAAATATATAGTTCTACCTTAAATAACACTTGAAAACAGCACATAAAATCCTTTGGTCAATCACATCACAAAGCAGACAAACCCTAATTTCAAGTACTGCCACCTTTGACCTCCCCAGTGTGAGCTGAGCTATTGTTCTAAGCAGAATCTTTTTGACAACAATCCTCTAATCACCTTGATGTTCTGCATACAGCCATGCAGAAAATCCTACCTCTCAAGGTTCTCAGTGATTCCATCAGAGCTAGAAGCTCAGTGAGCAAACAGACGTCATTAGAAGTGAAATTTCATTCACAACAAATCATACTTACACAAGTATCCTGCAGATCTGACAATCATCCCATCATCATTTCAAACCTCACCAACATGACCCTTAGATATAAGCCCTCCACATTAACTGTGGCATTGCCTAACTAATAATTTGCTAGTCAAGAACTGCTGGTTTGGTAAACTAACTTTCTTTACACAAGAATCACAATTAGACTGTTAAGTTCCAGTAACTATTGCAGAAATAGGGAAAAGAAAATGTACCTAGTTTTTCTGCTATTTGTTGTGCAAGCTTGCCCTTCCCAGAAGATAAGTTGCCTTCCACTGTAAAGATTTTGCTGTATTCAGTGAACTTTTTTGTAGCTCTGTCTCCCAACATATAGGCCAGCCAGCCATACTGCAAATTCTGTCTGGTGCTGGTATGAAATCTTGCCTGAAAGAAAACACAACAAAATTAGCATATTTTCATTTTCTTAGCTGACCTTGGCATGCCCAAAGAGCAGCTTTTTCAGACCTTCTGTACACACAGGAAGATACACACTTGTACAGCTAACACAAGGAATTTTCACACAGTACAGGTAGCACTGCCATTTTAGCTTGTCAACCAAAGCAGCATTTAGGCTGAGAAGCCGTTTATGAAATGCAGGATTGAGAAGATGGAAACCATGGAACAATTCTCAGTGCGTTTAAAGCCTGAAGCAGGACTGCTCTGCCAGAGCTCTGCTCTGAATCTACACAATAACTGAAACTTCCCAGACTTCCTGAAGGCCACAGACACATGATGTGCCCCACATTCCCAAGAGAAAAATCTAGAGTCGGCTTTTGTTTGTGATTTTGTTGGGTAGATATTAACATTAAACCCAGTCTGTCAGGAGAATTACACCTTCATTTCTGCACAACACAGTTCCTGTACTTGAAGGTGGAAAGAAATACCCACCTAGCCTGTAAAGCTTAAGATGGTATGTTACTGAGCCCTGTTCCAAGCCACACAGAGGCCTTGATAAAAACTGAATAAGCCTTACTTTGAGCAATGCAGTGACCTCATTTACACATATGAGACTTTATTTTTATTTAATATTCTTCTGCTTGCACCACCAAAGATCACATTCATAAGCTGAAGGTCACTGGGTCATTACACTATAGTCTCAGCTATTTACTTCTGCCTCTACCTTAAATCTCCACTCCTCTCCGAAGCCCCTGCATTCGCCCATCGGGAGTGTTCCCTTCGGGGGGGGGGGGGGGGGGGGGGGCGGCCCAGCACCCTCTCCCCCCGCCGTAGGGCCAACTCCAGTGCTCCCCAGAGACACGATCCCCCCCCGAGCACAGGAACGCTGCTGGAGGCGAGCGCAGGCCGGCTCGGAAGCCGGGCCCGGCTCCTAAGAGGCGGAGAGACGGCGCTAACGCCCCCGCAAGCGGTCAGCCCCCCCGCCGGCCCTGCGGGGCGGCCGGAGCAGCCCAGGCACCCCAAGGTGAGCCCGCCCGGCCGCGCTGAGGGGCGGCAGCCACAGAGGAACCGCAGCTGGGCGCGGGAACCCCCGCCGCCTTCCCCGGCCTCGCTCACCGCCGGCACGACGGCGCTCCCCAGGCGGCCTCGAGCGGCGGCGGCGGCCGCGGCCGGGCCCAACTTGGCCAGCCACAAGGACATGGCGGCGCCGAGGAGACGCGGCCACCCCAGCGCGACGGAAGGGGACAGACGCGAGGAGATGACGTCTCAGCAGACGTCTACGCGGGGTGGTGATAAGTGAGCGGGCCGCCACGCCCACTACCACGCCCCCTCCTGGCCTCGCCCACAACTCATCGGCCACGTCCCCGCCCCCTGCTTGCCCCCGCCTCCAGCAGGCAGAGGGGCAGGCAGAGGGGCAGGCAGGCAGGGAGAAGGGCAGGCAGAGGGGCAGGCAGGGAGAGGGGAAGGCTGGCTGCCCGGCTGACTGCCCGCACCGGCTCTGCCCGCAGTTCCCCGCGGGAGCTGGGAACCGGCTGTCGCCGCTGTGTCTCCTCAGACACCCTGCGCCGGTGCTGCCAGCCCCTGGATAGCCCAGCCAGGGCGGGCAGGCAGCAGGCAGGCAGCAGGCAGGCAGGAGCACGTTGCCTCGCAGATGAGCGTGCCGTGCCGTGGGGTGGGAGCTCCAGGGGCGAGGGAGGGAGCCTTGCTCTTTCTCTGACACCAAGTTTGCCGTGGGGGAGTCAGGTGCAGGCAGGGGGGCAGGCAGCGCCAGCAGCATGGAAGCTCCGGCCTCTCCTGCACGCTGTGCCCGGCAAACCTCGGCTTCCTCGCACCTGGGAAGTCACTTCCTTGGCGCGTGGTGTTCCCTCGCCAGTTCCAGGGCGCTGGGAGGAGAACGGCTGGTGGGACAATGACACTGCTGCACAGATGTCCCTGGCGACTTCTCAGACATTGGCCCCTCGGCCGAAATGCACAGGAGGTCTCGTGCCAAAGCCCCTCATGCCCCGCCTGCCCACCAGGTCCGTGAGGCAGGAGGAGTGGGATGTCCGGGGCTTGAGCTTTGGGGAAGCAAGCTGCTTATTCCTGGTTCTTCTGCCCTGAGAGGATGCGACTGGACACCAGCCATGTTGTGCCCGTCATGTCACTTTCCATCAGCTGCCGTGTAATCGGATGTGAAGGATGCAGTTCATGTGCCCCCCCCGCCTCCTCACCGCTGGCTGGGGACTTCAAAGGCAGCCCCGGTTCCTGTCACCCCTCTAACCTGGCAGGGGGTAGGCAAGAGCACCGCTCCCCGTTCCAGACTGGTGGGCACCCGGCTGGTATGACAAAGGCCCCAGTGTCTGGCTGTTCACACCAGATTTGCAAAGCCAATGAGATGGAAATCAAGATCTATGTCCTTCTCCAGCTCCATGGGAGCCGGTGATCGGGGACAGTTTCCAGTTCCCCTTCTAAAACACTCCCTACCCTGGGCTTTGGGCCTTTGATGTGGGTTGTGTTTGCTAGCCATTGCTAGCTGGGGACAGCATGACACCTTCCATACTGGCACCTTTGAGTGATGCCATCACTGTCTGGATTCTCGCTGTTCTCAAAGAAGAAGATGGTGAAGGTCCACCAACCCCCATATGCATTTGTCACTCTTTGTGAAGCCACCATCCGCTCCCAGCCCAGGGTTGCTTGGCCACCGTGGAGAAGACCCCTGTCACACTCCATAGAGAGAAGGGCATCTGCCTGGTGCCTCTCACCACTTCTCTGTTTGTGGCAGAGCTGCCTGCGCCTCCTTCAGCAGAGCTGGGGTGAGCTACATTGATGGCCTGCAAAGGTGGACTGGGAATGGAGGCCACAATGAGGTGGCAAAGAGAGGAGATGGGGGATAACTCACCAACGCATGCTTCTGCAGTCAAGAGGTGCCCATCCTGTTTCCACAAACCCGGCAGCAAGGTCAGGGCTCAGGTGACAGCAGCTGAGGACACGTGCACGCACCAGAGATGGCCGCCTGCAGCTTGGGCCAACTCTGCCGCTCCTGCCTGTGGCTGGGACGGGCAATGCTAGAGGAGAGGAGATGCCTTAACCAGACACATAGGGCAGGAGAAAACGTGTCCAGGAAACCACCCCCACACAGCGCACAGACCTGGTGGTGGTGAACCTCACTGCTGCTCTTGAAGGTTTTGCTGAGCCTTGCCACAAGATGGGGCTGAGTAATGCTGAAGGAAAGTTGCTTTCTCCCTGCTCACCACCATATCTTGTCCCACGGAGCCGTGTTACGAGCGCTAACAAGTCCCCATCTTGCCCAGGGCTTGCTGGAGACCCTGGGAAAGGCTGCTGACACTGCTGACACTCGAGGCATCACATTCAAAGCATCTTCTCTGTAGAAGCTGCTCCTTCTCCGTACTGTTGCAATGCATGGTTGCTGGAAACCCCCTGGGCATTTTTGCTTCCCCTTCTTTTTTGGTTTCACGGTCCATGTTTGCCAACAGGAATGGCAGTGAAAATGCGCTGCTTCAGGAAGCGTTGAGGGCAAATTTGCTTTGCGTCTTATCTGCTCAACCAGCCTGACCTCCCACGCAGGTGAAGGAGTGGAAAACAGCATAGGAACCTCTGAATGAAGCAGAGACTCTGGCTTTCTAACGCTCAGCTCTTGACCGAGCTTTGAGATCTTGGAAATGCCTCATTGAAACAAATGGGGAAGAAGAAGAAGGATCAAGGAGACATCTGGGTGGGAAGGGACGGCTGTGCCCCATCCCAGGTGTCTCCTGTGTACTTAAGGCCACGCTCCCTGGGCTGGGGTTTCTTTAGTTTGCAGGAAAAAAAACTCCTCCAGAAAAGGGAGCAAGTGGAGCCTTAGCACTGCCTCGTGCTGCCTTGCAGAGCACATCCACTGCCGCTCCAGGCCAGCTTGGAGAGCTGGGTGGGCAGAAAACCATCGCTGTCACCTGCAGGGTTAGTTCCTGCAATGCTCTGCTGACATGGCCGGGCTTGGCGCTGCTCCCTAACCTATGACTGGTCTCTGCCCAACTTCTTCCTCCATAACCAGATTTCTTGGTCTGTGTATTTCCTGGGTTCAACCGTCACGTCATTCCCAGCCAGTTGCCTCCTTGGGGACTTGTATCACCTGTGTGTGAGCAGAGCAGCTCCTCGTCAGTGCTGGCAGGGAGATGGCCGCACTTCCAGCCCTGTCCTGAGCCTCATCTGGCAGAGGCTGTGGGGCCTGTGCCAGGGTCCCCCTTGGCTCCCAGCTCATCACCTCATTGCCTCCACCACGAGCCCTGGCCCTCAGATGCTGCAGGGTCTTGCCCCCATGGGTCTGCCGGATCTTGCCTCCCTTAACCCCCCCAAACCCTGCCTGCCTGTGACCCTGGGCTCCATAACTACCCCCATCCCTAGGGCTCCTTGGTGTTGGCTCCCACCCCATCCCTACCCAGCCTCTGGGGCATCTTTGTGACTTCCCATCTCTGTCCCGGCTCCAAGACCTCATACCGTGCTTCTGCCCTGGCTCCGTGTCACCCTGACATAGACCCATGGTGACCCGCAGCACCCACAGCACTTCGTAAAGGACACCTCCCTCCGTGACGGGTGTTGGTGGACCATCTGCCAGGGCTCTGTGAGGTCTTAGTGGCCCTGGTCAACCTTACCCTCTGCTCATGGCTCCATAGGTTCCATTTAATGTCAACCCCAAGCACCTAGGCTTGGTCTTAGGCTGTACCTTTACCTGTGTCTATCTCTGTCCCTTTCTAACCTCCCTGCGCATAGGTGGACCTTGGACCTATGCTGCAGGTAGCCTTGTCTTGGGGACCTTGGACCTATGCTGCAGCCTCATCTCTTGTTCAGCCTCCATCTCCTGCTGCTCCTGGGCTCCCCCGGGCTGAACCATACTCCTTAGCTTGCCCTGCCCGGGGCTGTCACTGGATGTCACCATGCTGCCATCGCCTCCTCCCTTGGGTGTTCCTTTAGGGAGGGCACCTATGGCTCATCCTGCCCCCGGATCTTATTGCTGGGAGCTGGGATGGAAGGGGATGCTGTCACTCCGCTAAACACTGACTCTTGAGCACAGCAAATGCTCAATTACACACTGGACCTGTTTCACAGAATCACAGAATCATAGAATCACTAGGTTGGAAAGGACCTTCAAGATCATCAAGTCCAACCATTAATCCAGCGCCACCATGTCCCCTAAACCATGTCCTGAAGTGCCATATCCACATGTTTTTTGAACACTTCCAGAGATGGCGACTCCACCACCTCCCTGGGCAGCCTGTTCCAATGCCTGACCACTCTCTCAGTGAAGAAATTTTTCCTAATATCCAATCTAAACCTCCCCTGGCGCAACTTGAGGCCATTTCCTCTTGTCCTATCACTAGTTAGTTGGGAGAAGAGCCCAACACCCTCGTTGCCACAACCCCCTTTCAGGTAGTTGTAGAGAGAGATAAGGTCTCGCCTCAGCCTCCTCTTCTCCAGACTAAACAACCCCAGTTCCCTCAGCCGCTCCTCATCAGACTTGTGCTCCAGACCCCTCACCAGCTTCGTTGCCCTTCTCTGGACACACTCCAGTGCCTCAGCATCCTTCTTGTAGTGAGGGGCCCAAAACTGAACACAGTATTCAAGCTGCGGCCTCACCAGTGCCGAGTACAGGGGCACAATCACTTCCCTACTCCTGCTGGCCACACTATTCCTGATACAGCCCAGGACGCTGTTGGCCTTCTTGGCCACCTGGGCACACTGCCAGCTCATGTTCAGCCAGCTGTCAACCAGCACCCCCAGGTCCCTTTCCGCTGGCCTGCTCTCTAGCCACTCCTTCCCAAGCCTGTAGCATTGCATGGGGTTGTTGTGGCCGAAGTGCAGGACCCGGCACTTGGCCTTATTAAACCTCACACAGTTGGCCTCTGCCCATCGATCCAGCCTGTCCAGATCCCTCTGCAGAGCCCTCCTACCCTCCAGCAGATCAACACTCCCACCCAACTTGGTGTCATCTGCACACTTACTGAGGGAGCACTCAATTCCCTCATCCAGATCATCAATAAAGATATTGAACAAGACCGGCCCCAGAACCGAGCCCTGGGGAACACCGCTTGTGACCGGCCGCCAGCCGGATTTAACGCTGTTCACCACAACTCTCTGGGCTCGGCCATCCAGCCAGTTCCTCACCCAGCAAAGAGTAAACCTGTCTAAGCCACGAGCCGCCAGTTTCTCCAGGAGAATACTGTGGGAGATGCTGTCAAAGGCTTTACTAAAGTCCAGGTAGACAACATCCACAGTCTTTCCCTCATACACTAGGCGGGTCACCTGGTCATACAAGGAGATCAGGTTGGTCAAGCAGGACCTGCCTTTCATGAACCCATGCTGGCTGGGCCTGATCCTTTGGTTGTCCTGCAGGTGCCCTGTGAGCACTCTCAAGACCAACCGCTCCATAATCTTCCCCGGTGCAGAGGTCAGGCTGACAGGCCTGTAGTTCCCAGGATCTTCCTTCTGGAAGGTTTCAATACTAGAGATGAGTTATTTTTTTCCTTTTCAGCTTGAGCATCTCCATAGCTTCTGAACTGGACAAGAGGGTTTACTTTCTGCCATCTCTTGCTGTCCTTGAACTCAGGCCATCACAGTGAGACTTGCCTCTAGGGATGCTCTGGCACTGGGTGGCCAAAAATCAGTGCCCTGCTGAAAGCCAGTAACAGACTTTTGACCCTTCTAGCTACCATGCAAGGGGTTGTGAGAAGTCCTTGTGCTGGAGGTGTTGAATACCATCAAAGACAAGGCAGCTCTACGAGTTTTCGCTGGGTGAGGGTTTGCCCCTGGGTTGCCCTGATAAGGTTTAGGCACTTTCCTCACAGAGCACAACAGCCAGCGTCTCTCCCTTCACCCATCACTTATTCCCAGCCCTGTGTTTGCAGGAGAGATGGATACAGGCAAGCTGGTGTGCACCCACAGGTGCTCATTTCTGCCTTTTGCTTTGATAAAGCCGCACAACTGAGTTTCATGGTTGGTGAAATCTGGGCCCAGGGATGTCCACAGAAAGCGTCCCCATGGCTGCAGAGCAGGCAGCTTATCTCCAGGTGAACTGACTTGTCCAAGTGGACCAAGTTGTCCAAGGGAGATTACTTTCTTCTGCCTGACCTGCTGTCTCTTCCAATATCTGTAGACTCAGTTGTCCGAGTTCCTGCTGTGCCTTGCTTTGAGTGCTTGACCAGCATCTCAAAGCTCCCCTGCTGCAGGTGAGCACACATGACCAGGCAGGGACAGCCCCGGTGACATCCTGTGTGACTCACCCACAGGATTGTGTGCTTCAGATAACCTCTCTGCTGACCCATTTTGATGCCTCGTGCCTTTCCTGCTCCAGGTGGGAGGCTGGACTGGAGACCTGCAGAGGTCCCTTCCTACCAAGACCTCTGTGAGTCTGTGTACGGCGGGTGATGAGCAATCTGGGGCAGGTGAGCAGGGAGAAAACAGGTATAGCTGTATGGTTTTGCCTCTTGCTCAGTACAGCTTCAGGCACCTGATTTTGGGGCCTGGAGCTCAGGTAGGACATTCACAGCCCGCTCCTTGCTGCATTCAGTATTGCCAGAGACACCCCTGGAGGGTTCCTGGTTTTTAGGCTTGAAACATGTGCAGTGCCCCAAGCCTGACTCTGCCTTGCAGGAGCTGCCTCAGGAAGCCTGTTTGCATAAAGCTGCTCTAAGTCTTGCTCCATCTCTGACACAACGTCCACCCCCCGTGGATGGAAAGAGGTAAATCAGGTGGTTTTTCCAGAGGAAAGCTGGCAGTAGGTGTAGGACAGCCATATAGAGCGGCTTTGGAAAGGTGCTGGGGTTTGGTTTGTAGGAGCTGGGGAGGAGAAATCCAAGAGGAGAGCACGGGGGGCAAAGAGGGGCTGGAGGGCTTTGGGCAAGCAAGAGACCATGTCTGCGCTTCCCAAATCTGGGAGTGTCCCATGGGCTGTGGAATCTGCCTTCCCACAGCCCTGCCTGCCACTGAGACACCTGAGAGCTGAGCAGCCCACGGTGCTGGCAGCTGGGACACCTTCCTCCGGCAGCTTGCCTTCTCCACTTGATGGAGACACTGGAGTGCAATTCCCAGGGCTGAGCTGGATCTTTGCCTGCCTTATTAAAAAGCATGGCTAAGTTACTGAGTCTCTATGCGTGGTCTTAGGAAGGTCATAAACAAATGTATTAGCACACTTCCCATCAAACTGACATCAGCTCTGCTGACCTGGGACATTTTTGATACCATTAGCTGCTTCTGCTTTGCCCCTTGGCAAGAAGCAATCACATTTCATTTCAAAAATTTATTCCTGGAATTTGCAAATAGCTTAAAAAAACTCCCACCAACTAACATACCGTAGGTCTGGGTCTGGCTTTCTAGCCTTAACAGCTCTTTCTGCAACACGCTGGCACGTCAGGCGAGTCTTTCCAGTGAGAGGGTAGGAAAAACTCTGCAGTGGAGGCTGTAGGACTGCCAGGATGCTGAAGGGATGGACTGGAAGGGGATGGGCTGACTCTTGAGGAACCATCGCTCTGAGCTTCTCCATACCCGCACAGGAACAAGAGAGCTGTTCCCACAGCGCCAGGAGATCAAACTCTGCCCCATCGGTGCTGGAAACTGCTCTTTGACACCGATGTCCTAAATGGGGTGTGAACGATGAGGCGGCTGCGCTTGGGGATGGAATGAGTTACTCATCCAGGGGAGGATGGTAGGAAGGGGTCAAAGGGGTCTTACGGGGCAGACCAATAAACCGGCAAGTTGTGTTCAGTGTAGGTAACTGTAAAACTGATGCAGGTGGGAATATGCAGTCCCACGCAGACACGTAAAACACGGGGCTCTGAGCCAAGCCTTACCAGTCAGGAGTGGTGTCTTGTTCCTAGAAATGTCAACTCAGCAAGGATCAAAACAGGAAAGTGGTGAGGAAAGGTGGAGAGAAGAAAATCAAGGTCACCATTTGGCGCTGGTATGAACCCAGAGTTTTCTCATCGTCCTTCTTGTCTCAGAAAGGATGCAATGGAAGAGAAGGGCAAACGAGGACAATCAAAGATCCAAATGACCACGTCGGTGGTGGAAACGAGGCTTTAAAACCAGATCAGAGGAGGTGGGGCTTTGTGCAGTGATGGTTGGGCTGTGCACGTCGTTGCTAAATGGTGCTAAAAGTTTACAGGGATTCAAGGGGAGCCTGGAAGAGCATTACTAGGTAGGAACCATGCCTGGCTGAGGAAACCTCTGGATTTGGTGGCTGCCTGGGGGCAGTGGCCCATGGGCACAGCGTTTCCCAGGGTTTGGTGGCTTCCTGGGGACAGTGGCCCATGAGCAGGGTGTTTCCCAGGATTTGGTGGCTCCCTGGGGATGGTGGCCCATGGGCATCCTAGGGACGCTGGCCCACAGGCACAGTGTTTCCTAGGGTTTGGTGGCTCCCTGGGGATGGTGGCCCACGAGCAGGCTCTTTCCCAGGATTTGGTGGCTCCCTGGGGATGGTGGCCCACAGGCACAGTGTTTCCTAGGGTTTGGTGGCTCCCTGGGGATGGTGGCCCACGGGCAGGCTGTTTCCCAGGATTTGGTGGCTCCCTGGGGATGGTGGCCCACAGGCACAGTAGCTCCCTGGGGATGGTAGCCCACGGGCAGGGTGTTTCCCAGGATTTGGTGGCTGCCTGGGGACGGTGGCCCACGGGCAGGCTCTTTCCCCGGGTTTGGTGGCTGTCGGACACGGTGACCCAGGGACCCGGCGCGTCGCGGTGCCCGGCCGGGGGGGCCGGGGCGGGGAAGGGGCCGGGGCCGCCCCGCCGCCATCCTGCTTAAACCCCGCCCCCGGGCGCGGCCGCCCGCTGCCCGGTGCTCGGCGCTGCCGGTGGGATGTACGCCGGGAGGAAGAGGAAGAAGCCGGTGCCGAAGGGGTGGGTGCAGCGGGGTGGGGGTGCCGGGCGGGCTGCGGGCAGGGTGCGGCCCCCGGTACCCCCCGGCGGCGGCAGCTCGGCAGCCGGTCGGAAGGTGGAGGGAGCTGGGGCGGGCGTGTGGGGCCGGGCAGGGCGGTGGGAAACCGGCCCGCGGGAGCCCAGCTGGGTACAGGGAACCGCCTGAAAGCTGCCCTTGAGGCCAGCGGGGACGACGCAAAAGAGGTAGGGCGACAGCATGCTTGGGCTGCTCTCCGTTTTAATTAGGGTTAATTGGAGCTTAATGCTTTGTAGGCTCTGGCACGCCGGCGAAAAAATGAAAATCCCGGCGATGGTTGTGCCGCATCCCCAGTGGCCCTGCGGGCGGCTCGCTGGAGTTGGAGCTGCTCAGCTGTCCTCTGGTCCGAGTTGCGGGCTGGCTTACGCTTCAGTGCCTGCAATCAGGCAAACGCGCAGGAATTGGTATTTACCGAAAGACCCCGATTCCTTAATAATTAATTAACATGCTGCCTAATAGCCGTTGCATCATGCCCCCCCTCCCCCCCCCTCGATGTGTCGCTGGGGTCTCCTGGCTTTGGGACCCCGATGCCTCCGTTCCCTATGACAGCTCCGAAGTGACATCAGCCTGTTGACCTCAGGTAACCTCAGGTAACCAGGTACATCAGAAATAAAGGGGGGGGTGTGTATATATATACACACATATATATATTTCTTTTTCTGGGAACCAGTTGTGGGGAGACAGATGAGCTGAGTTATAAATGTATGGGGAGGTGTTAAGCTGAGTCCAAGCCTGGGACGAAGGAGGGAGCATCAATCTTATAAGTGTACGGTGGGAAGGTGAGCTTTGGGTGTTAGGGAGTTTTAGAGTGTGAAGGTGTGAAGGGTAGCTGCTCTGCCTCAAACCTTTCTCCTGGTCACCTCAGAGCAGCGATTCCAGCCCTGTCATGGGGCTGGCATGGCCAGCTTGAGGTTTTGGGCTGGATTTGTGTGGCTCAGGGTGCAGGAGAAGGTGTCCCTTTGGAGCAGAAGGGACACCTCGATCCCTGGTACTGCAGGGCCAACCTTGGGAATCGGAAAAGATTATTTTCCTCTGTGATGGGCAGATCTCGCAGCAGGGTCGTGCTGGGAGAGGCCAGGCAGAGCAGAGCCGGGGCCGGAGGGATGTGCAGCCAGCCAGCCATGTGGGGAGGGCAGGATGGGGCTGGGGAGTTCTCTGGTCATTTTGCAGTTTGCTCAGGGCTCTTTACTTACTAAAAAAAAAAAAAAAATAGGAGACAATATATCAGCTCAGGCAACCTTAGATGTTGTTAATAGTTTAATATCACTCAGTCCTTGCCAGCTTGCAAAAGTGCTAAACTTCCTGCTGAGTTCCCTGTTCAAAGGGCAGCTGGGGAAAAACAGCACCGCAGCAGCAGCACAGCCTTTGCTCTGCTCCGGCCTGTCTACACGGGAGTCAGCAGCTTTTCTCAGCAACTTCACTGTGAACTCCATGGCACGGCTGTCCTGAGCTTTGCACCATATCCGTTTCATAAGCCTGTGCCGCACTAGGGCTCTTGCAAACAGAATGGGGGCTCAGACCTCTTTAAAATGCCTTTTCCTTGCTTGTTGCGTAGGTGTGGAGCTGCTTCGTTGAACTCCAGGGCTGTGCCTGGGCAGCAGCAATGCCCTGGGACAGCCTTGCACGGTGCCCAGCGCCCGCAGAGACTGCCAGAGCTCTGCCCTGCAGCGTGGATAGAGACCTAGTTTAAAGAGATTTTAAACTTCTAGAGCAAGCTTCACTTTTTTTGTGAGCGGGGAAACATCCTTTCCTTCAGTGCTTGCTTGTGCAGATTCTCTGGTGGCTAATAATGTGGTTGTGCTCAAGCCAATGCCTTTCCCTTGGTAAGCGGTGGGGGCTGGTGGATGCTGGCTTGCACAGAGCTCGAGAGAGCTTCATAGCTGCCTGGCAGAGAACGAATGGGTTTGTCAGCAACGAGCACCTGGAAGCTGTTTTGCTGTGGCATCCATAAGGATGGAGAACTGTGATGCCTCCGGCCCTGGGAGCTGGTGGGTGCAGGGTGCAGCATTTGCCCATGGAGGTGGGCTGCTAAAAGAGCTGCCTGGCATCAGCAGAGCCATTTTGCTCTTCGTCATCCCTCCCCTGAAGGGTGGCTGTGAGGCAGCCTGCATGTGCCATAGGCATGCAGGAGCAGAGACGTTGGGGTGTCCTACTTCAGGCCTCTGGTGCTTTGCTGTGTCACCCTGTGTGTCTCAGCCAGCGCATTTTCGGTGCTTGGCCAACCCATCCAAGAGATTTTGGCGTTTTGCCCCTTCCCGTAAAGGGCAGCACTTCTTGCACATCTCCCATTTCCTTTTCTTTTCTTTCTGGGCTAGATTTGGATAGTGAGTGGACAGAGGACTTTTTTAAGGGATATCTTGGGAAATTCAGAATAATTTTCTTCACTTTTTTTCTTCCCCCCCCCCCCCCCCCCCGACTCTCTCTCTGAACAAAAACTATTTCATCTTTTTCTTCCTGATGAGTGACTGTGATTTTGAAATTGTTTTCTTAAGTCCCTGGCTAATGGAGTACATGCAAGCACCAGTGCCAGTGTGTTTTGCCCAGCTTGTATGGACAAGTTTGGTGATGGGTTGTACCCAACCTCTCTGAGAAGCAGCGTGCATCCCTCCTGATGCTTATAAAACAGCATGGCTGAGCTTTTCTGGAGAAACGCTACAGTTTTCCATCTGTGCTTAGAAGACCCATGGGTAGCTCTCTGCAATGAAAACTCAACAGGCACCTCGCTGCATCTCATTTAATACTCCTCTCCTCTCCTGTCGCACGTGCGAGCAGTCCCGCCAGATGAGATTGGAGAGCGGTAGTAGAGGGGAGAGCTTAAATTGCTGCTAAATACTGGCAGATCCTGTTATCCGAAGCTGCTTTATGAAGCAAGGATGCCTGTGGAGAGGGAGTTTGTGGTTAGACAAATTACATCAAAACAATATGGGTTGCATGTTTGGGGATGCAATCCAACCAAATACAGAGGGGGGGCCTGAAGGGTTTTTCTTCAAGCTAGAAAATTCAAATTGGCATTAAAAACCAAAGGAGACAAGGTGACATCCAAGACTCATTATGGTCATTAACTAACCTCTTACTGCTGTGCCTGGGACTTCAGCTGTAGCTTGTGATATAACTGCAGCTGATGGAGACGGGTGTCCCCATGAGCTTCAGATGGGCAAGAGCTGCTCTCGTGAGCCCTACTCCTGCAGACCGAGGGTTGGTCTCAGAGCTTAAGTTTGGCACCAGATGTTGTTTTAGGTTGGAAATGCCCATATGAAAGGGCAATCAGAAGATTGGAAGAAAGCAAAATTTTAAAAATTTACTGTTTTCTAAGTACTGTTCCCTAAACCACCCTATGTAGTATCTCTTTGTCCAAGTGCGGTCATTGACTTTCACATGTGCTTCTTTTTGCCCTACTGGTAAATAAAGCAATGGATTGAGGCTCTGAGCAGTTGTAGGAAACTGAGAAGAAGCCAGCTGAAATAAATTCAAACAAACAAATCTTTTTGGACCTTCCCCCTTTCCATTCTTGCTATTTGTTAGCATGCTACAGGTCCTGGGCAGGCAGAACAGCTGATCTGGATCCTCTGAGCAGCTCAGGGTAGTACTTGCTATGGTGAGGACCTGGTGTGAGCATGTGGAGCGTGGCCAAGGAGAGACCTGCTGTGTGGGAGGGGTATGGGATGAGGAAGAGGAGGAGAAAGGACAGACAGAGCAAAGTGTGGGTAGAAAAGTCTAACCAGACCTCCAAGAGATTCTCTGATGGCTTGTAGGTCTCTGCCCTCTGTATCCCTTTCCCTGCCAGGGCTCAGTGGTGGGAGCAAGGCTGTAGTATCCAGCTGAGCTGTCTCAGCCAGGCTCTACATTAAGGTATCCATCTCAGGGTCAGCCCATACTGCAGCTGGAGAACATCATGCCTGGGTGGCCAGCTGGGATGGCCATGTCTGCTCCTGCCATTGCCTTGTGGGCTTGCTGGAGCTTGCTCTTGCTGCCGCATGGCCTTACGTTGGCCGCCTGATATTTTACTGTTATTGTGGCTGCAATAAAGTCAAAGTTTGGAAAGACTCTGTCAGACAGGCCCAGTTTCATTAAACTCTCCTTTGCCTCTTCCAGCCCCAAACCACTACCCCCTGAGGGCGTGAAGTCCAACCCCTCCAAGCGGCATAGAGACAGACTCAACCAGGAGCTGAACAAGCTGACTGGCTTGCTGCCCTTCCCTGAAGATGTGTGCACCAGGCTCGATAAACTCTCCATTCTCCGGCTGGCTGTTGGGTACCTGAAGGTGAAAAGCTACTTAATGGGTGAGTGTCTGTGTTGCAAGCTTCTGGGGTCAATCCCCACTGCATGGATCACATCCCACCCTGAGTCATGTTTGGCTTGGGATGGAGAGTTGTGTCTCCTAAAGGTAGCATGGTGATGAGTTGTGGTATCAGACCCTTGTTTGTTAATGCATCGGTGTTGGATCTTTAGCTGAGGTACTGGCCTGAAAATGCCCTGGAAAACTGGGAAGTGCCATGTCTCCAGAAATGTGGAGGAGTTGGCAATGGTTGCTGAGAGGTGCTATGGGACATCTACTCCTCAGGCCTGTTGCTGCCATGACACAGATTTTATCTCTCTGGAACGAATCCCCTTCACCTTTGGATGCTGCACACCTAAATCTAATCCTCTTCAGTCAGTTATGGGTGCTTGGTGTCTCGGAAAAGCAACATCCTTGGGAAAGTGAGACCACCTGGTTCAGTCTTGGAAACTGAGTCGTGGAGGTGGAGAGCAGGCAGGCAAGTAATTCGGCAGAGGCTGGGGGGAGGTCAGGAGCAGTAGGGACCTTGGCCCCATCACTTTTGGAGGGGGTGTCTGACAGGGAAATGGCACCGTGGGTGGATGGAGCAGCTTGGGTGCCTGCCCAGCAGCTGAGACCTCCTGCAAACCTCCTCCATCTACTTCTTGTTAGCAGCCATGTGTCCCACTCTTGCCAGCCCGTGGTCAAGGGAGCAATAGGTAGAAGACTGTGTGTCTTGCTGAACGGCCATGTTTCCCTCATCTAATTGGAGCTGCAGGTTATAATTAAATTAAATGGAAAATTGCTGGGATCCGTGGGCTGCTGCATGTCTCCCGGGCAGGCAGGGGTAGGAGGTGTCGCACAGGGCTGCTTAGCTCATTGAGGATGGCAGGTTTGACAAGGCTGCTCCCAAGTCCCTAGTTCGCTTTGGCATCTCGTCAGCCCATTTTTCTCCTCTTTCTTCCTCGTCTCGTTGGTGGCTTACTGCTGCGCTTGTCACCCTGGCCCTGCCGGGCTCAGCTGTGGTGGGTCTATTATACTTCTCTAATGAGCCTTTCTATGAGATTGAGGGTGATGCCTCATACCCAGAGACCCTGGTTTGTTTTTTCCAGGATGGAGGATTGAGCTGATGCACCTGGAAAACCAATCTCCTCGTGTTTTCCTCTCTGCAGCCGTGTGGCTGTGGAGACACCCAGTGCAGGGCAGCAACTGCAGTGGGAGAGTGACTGTGGCTGGACATCGCTGCTTTCTTGCTTCTGCTTTTGGCACCAGGGGCTTTTTGGTGTGTTTCTGCCCTCATATGCGTGTAGCTCCCTTCCTCCTGCTCGCAGGTCACAGCTGAGCTTGCCCTCTGGATTTTCAGCAGTCGTTGATGTGTCTGAGATGGTCACTGCTGGTGAAAATACATATACTGGCGGCTCCAGGGTTATTCTGCAGACCTTGGGTTTGAGGAGCAGGGATCCCTTGTACACACTGCACATCACCTGCTGTGGTCCTGCCTTTATAAGCAAGAAAAATACCACAAAGAGGAGGCCAGGCGAGCTACTCTGGGTGCACAGACCTGCTGGCCGCCCTCTCGCCTCAGCCATGACCTCGGGAGGTTTTGTGCTGATGTGCTTACACTCCTGCTGAGGAGCCTCTCCCAGGCCCAGGAGTTGCAGATGGTTCAGCTCCTACTCCTGAAGCTGTAGCTCACACGTGGGGCTGCAATGGTGGGATCTCTGGCAGAGATGGTTTCTCAGGTGGGAACCAGAACAGCACCCTCCTGCCCCTCCAACTCCCATCCCTGGGGCAGTGTTGGAGCATCACAACAGTGTGTTGCCTCTGCAAAGGACTCGAGGGTGGCTGGCGGACCACCCAGTGTGGCTGTGAGTGCGATGGACCCTTGTTCTTGCTCTGAGGATGTTGGCTGTTTGGCCCCAGACGTTGGCCTCTCTTGTGGTGTCAGCTGTTCCCCAAGCGCCTCTGTCATGTCTTCCGAAGCGTCACTGGCTGCTGAAGGCTTTGCTGAGCCTGTGCCGGTACCGTCTAACTGTGGCTGCATCAGAAAGGCCGTGACCCAGGAGCTCCTCCCTTGGAGCAGGACCCCAAAGGACACGATGGGGCTGCGAAGAGGCACCTTGCTGTGGATGGAGGATGTCTTGTGCTGCCTGCCTTTGCACAAGCAGGGTGACTGTTGGGCTCCTCAAAGGCAAGGTTGGACTGAGAGCGAACCTTGCTCAGTGTCTCTTCCTCCGTTGTCTGCTTTTTGGGGGACAAACTTGGGAAATAGGTTTCACTCCCTGCCTGTCTGAGATGCAGGGTGGGCAGCTGGGCAGGCAGCCTAATGCCGTGATGGTTTGGGGGTGCAACAGGCCCTTCTCTCCAGGGCGGTGCTGACATAGCATTAACCTGCATTGCTTTCCCCACGGACACTCAAAGGAAGGCAGCGGTCGGCCCTCCTTGTGGATACGGCCGGACTCCGCGGCACCCAGCATGTGCCCAGGCCAAGAAGGAAAATTGGGGGTGCACAGCCCAGCTGGAGGGGTAGTCGCCATGGTCCCCTGCCCGCCGGCGGGACGCGGGCTGCAGGCTGCAGTGCGAATAAGGCCTGAAAGGCTGCCGGGGGTTGCTTTCGTAACCTCTTACAAAAGCGGTCGCTTCAACAGCACGGAGCAGCGCTTGAGGGCTGGGGTGACTCCTGCGGCGGCGGGAGGCACGGACTGGTGTGCGTGCGTGGCGTGGAGGGGGGTCAGGACGTACGGACAGGGACAGGTTTAATCTCCAGTGCCATGGGCTTGATGGAATGGGTGGTGGACCCTGGTGAAGGCAGAGCATGTGGAAGGCAGAAGCCATCAGCATCTTTCTATACTTAGAGGCTCCTATAGCGTTTTTTCCCCCCTAGACTGAATAAACTTGACTCCCTTAGCTCTTCCCCATGTCCAGTCCCTTGGGGCTCTCCCCAGGGCCCCCTCCAGCTGGGGATGCTGGTCTGGGAGGAGACCCCTATGCCAAGCTCTCCAGCTGGGACCTCTGCCTCCGAGCAGGAGCAGTTCCCACTGGATGTGCTCAGTATGTGCTTACCAGGATGAGAGCTGCTTTGGAAGAGCAATCATTGTTGAATGAGTTCATGTTCGGTGGCAGCCTTGCCCCTCCTTGGAGACCTGTTCTGCCAGGCCAGTTGCTCCCATTTGGCCACTGTGCCTGTGATTTCCAACTGCCTCCCCTTGCTTTGCCCATGTCTGCCCTGAAGTTGATCTTACTTGACTTCAGATCATCCCACCTATTCGTCAAGGTCAACCTTGGTTTGAGCCCTGCCTAATGAAGACTCATGTCATCTGCATGTCGTGTTCAGGTGTTTTGGAGGGAGATAGTGAAAGCTCTTGTGCCATGCTTTTCCATTCAGTTTTCCTGTCTTCTGCTTTCTGCTTCATGCAGGCTCCTCTCCTTCAGCAGGAGAGCGTGGCATGGTGAGCATGCCTGTCCTTTGCTGCCTCAATCTCTCTATTGGCAGCCCAAGCCCATTGCCTTGTCTCCAGGCAGCTTTAATGGTACCATATCGATAGAGTTCCTCTTTCCAAGCATTTCTGTCGAGTCCAGGCACTTGCCCTTTCTCCTAGGCAAAGGGTTAACAGAATCTGTGTGGAGCCAAAGTACATGGTTATAACCAGTCTGGTGGGGAGGTGGATGTTGGTGGGTGACCCTGGACATATGCTGGCCCGGGCTGTGTCACGGGTTAAAAGTAAAAATCCCATGTGCTGCTAGAGATGGTTCTTGCAAGAAATGCGGCTTGTGCCAAAAAGCCCATCCGAGGCACTGCCTCCTCCTGGCTTTGTGTCTTTGGAGCAGACGTTCAAGTCTGTGGGGGAGGAGATAGACTGTGAAAGGCAAGAGGAATTAGCTGCTGCCCACCGTTGGGTGTCCTCCTGCTAGCTCTCCCTCCCCGCTTCGTCAAGTCTCATGTACAGCCTACCCTGTTGCAGGGCTGCTGGGAGTAGAGACAAACTAAACTGGGTTTGGCTTTTTGTTGCTGGTGGTGGGTTTCTTGGCTGTTTTTAATTTTCAGTTCAAATGTTTGGGGAGAAGTTGATGAGAGATGGACGATGCTTCCTCTGAACCTCTAGTCTTCCCCAACATGTCTGCATCAGCTGGTGTTTCTTCCTGCTGCCCCCCCATAGCAGCTTTTGCTGGTTTGGAAACTATTTCAGGAAGACCCTATAGAGGTGACAGGTCTTCCGATGGTTTCTTCTTGGCAGTGGTGGGACAATCCACACACTTCCCTCCAGACAGAGAGGACTACGCTGTCCTGAAGGATGTGCAACACCTGCTTGAGCTGTCAGGGAAACTTCACTGCCATTTGAGCTGGCCAAGCTTTGTGCTGGTGTCCAGAAGTTTGTGTTGGCCATACCAGGTTTGCATTGTAGGCTGAGCTTGTCCAATTGCAGCTCCTTGGTTGGAGCTGCCGTGTTATCTCGTTTTGATATGCTGCCTGGCCCCGTGAAGCAGGAAAACCAGCACAAAGCTTTCCTTGGACAGCTTCAGACACCTGTGTAGGTCCAGCATGGAGGTTTTGCTGATAACTTCCCAAGAACTCCAGGTTTTCCTGGAGCTCTCCCCTCTGACACCAGTGGATGGGGCTGCAGTAACCAGCAGGCCCGTAAAAATGCATGTGGTGCCTGTGACACTGGCCCAGTTCAACAGAAATCATCTGCCACACAGATGCCACAAACAAGCAGCAGCTGGTGGAGAAGGATCTGTTTTAGAAATGTTCTATAAGACCTCCTCTAAGCAGGGCAGAAACGGTATCAACTTCTCTGGATGGACTGAAAGCTCAGCGAGGATGGTTAGTGTTTTCTGACAAGCCTCTACAGCTTTTCTGATCTCTTTCTGATCTTGTGCTGGTTTTGGAGTTGACTACTCTTCATGGAAAAAAATGACCAATTCCTGATGTTTCCACCAGCTTGCATCTCAGACCGAGCATGGCTCTCGCTTTGAGGGAACGAGCCCAGGTCCCATTTTGCATGTGGGATTTAGAACTGGGTTCGCACAGATTTTTGTGCGTACTATAAATGTTTGCATGGTAGCTTTTGTAAGGTTGCTTTATCTGCTGGACAAAGCAAACGGGATTCGTGTCGGGTTCACGTTAAAAGCTCAGTGACCTAGAGGTGAGTTTTGCAGCACCACGCAACTGAGCTGGTCATCCTTCAGGAAACCACACGCTGGGCTGGCTGTGTTGACCTCTAAATCTGTCTGCGGGGTTGGGTTTATACCCAGTGTCCAAACTCTTCTTTCAGAAAGGAAATTGCAAATGGGCTCAGGGTGATGCCCTGAGGATCATCCTTTTCTGGCTCTACTTTTCTCATTCTCACTCCAGCCATAGGACTGAGCTGCTCAGTGGTGTCTGCGGCTTGCCTGGCTGCTTGCACCAGCAGAAACGTGAGGAAGGGGTTTCCAGCCTTCTCCATCTTCTCTGGTATTTCTGACCTGTGGGTGCTGTGTGCCTGTGGCCTGGGGACAGACCCATTTAATGGTGTTTAGGAAGTTGGGCAGCAGGGTCTGGGGCAGGGTCCTGGGTGGGACAGAGTGGAAGGCAACTCGTAGTGGGTTTGGATGCTGGGTTGTCGGTGCTTGCTTACGTGGTGGATACTAGGGAAAGGGACTTGTCTCGTGTCATCTGGGTGGGATCAGACCCAGGTCATCTGGGGCCAGTGCCAGAGCTCTGGCTGCCCCTGTAGTGGGATGGTGCTGAGCAGGGCGTGTTGGCTGGGGTAACCCTTCCACCCCTTGGTGATGGTTGCCCATCTCCATCAACAAACTCAAAGCAGAAAAGGAGTCGATGGCCAAACTGTGCAGGAAATCTGCTCCCAAAGCTCGGGCTTTCTTGTGCCTGCCTGGTGTGCAGCTTGCACGTCCCCTCCTGGATATCCCAGTGTCGCTCCCCTGTAATGCTGTTTTTAGCTCACCATCACCTTCCTTGGGGTGGGAGGAATATCTGGTTGGTGGGCACAGCAAGGGCAATGGCCGAGGCCACTAGACCTGTGGGTCAGCAGCAGATGCGCAGGAGCTTCTGCATCCTCCCACCTGGGGACGATCATGGCTATCATGATTTATGCTTGGGGTCTTCAGCTGGATAAGCAGGCAGCAGGATTGCAGCTGGAAGATCATGAGGGTTTTATTTTTGAACATTGAAAGAAAGTGCTTTTGGGATTTGAACTTGGTTCTGGAGCACAAGGCTGTTTGGAAACCAGGAGATGCTGTTGCAGGGTAGTGACTCACTGTATCATCTTTTCAGTCTGCTTTGCTTTTAAACATTCCATCTCTTCTGTCCAGGCTTTAAGGAGAAACCAGAAAAACTTGTAGTTTGCTGGAAACGGCAAGCTTCAGGCATTGAGAGGAAAGCTCTGGAAGCTTCATGCCTCCATAAGCTCGTTTGGGGCATACACACATCTGCTGTAACTTGTCCATCCCCTGGTGCGAGCGCTGCAGTGGCTGCACAGCTCTCTTCTGCCTGTTATCACAGTCCTCCCTGTGCAAAGTTTAAAAAAAAAAAAAAAGGGAAACTTGGCATGTGAGTTTGGAGTCAGGTATTCAGGGAAACCATCTGCACCGGCCATGCTTGTCAGCTCCTGAGCTACTCCTTCCCCTGGGGTCGGGTGGGACTGGACTTGGAGATTGGTCGCTGAAATCTCAGCGTACTTTAGCCAACCTCTTCTACAGTATGAAAGACAGCAGGATTGGTCTCCCCGCTCTCCTAGGAGTAGTGTGGTGGCTGCACAAACCACCGCTGGTGAAGCAGAAGGCAGCGCTGTTGGGTTGGTGGGTGGAAGGTGTGTGTCTCAAGCCATGGTGGCCCTCAAGTGATGCGTGCTGAGTGCCAGCAGGATGGTGGTGGCTATGTCCCCCAGGTCTGACTCCTCCCCATAGTCAGGAGGAGGAATAGACCCAGAAGTCCCAATTTCCCTCTTCCTTTGCTTTGCAGTACGCGCTTGTCGCCAGCTCGTGGCTGATGCACACCTAAGGGGACAGCTTGCCCCGTGCAGCTGGCCATACCTCAGATGGGGACCTGCAGTAGTTTAGCAGTCCCATGTTCGCTCCTCTGAATGCGATGAAGCACCTCCATGCTCCCAGGGTCACAGACCGCTTTGAGCATCAGGGCAGTCTGTCTTGCCCAAGGTTATATGGGTAAAACATGGCAAGGTGGAGGTTCAGGGCTTGGTCTCTTCCAAGCTTTGCTCGTCAGATTCGGCCTTTGAGTGCTGGTGGATAGCAGTGACAACTCTGGTGCTATCAAAACCTGCCTTAAAGTCACTTAAAGGTTTTGTGACTTGCACAAAAAATGGCTGAACCTCGCTGCCAGACCTGTGCTGCAAACCAATTTGCAGCAGTTGCTAATTGAACCTGTGTCTGATGGTCTCCCAGATAAATCCGGAGTGACTTTTCTGATCCCTGTTTCTTTGAGAGTACGTGCCCAGGGAGAAAAGCTGGTCCCTACGTGCGCAGCGCTGCTTGCTGCTGCGACGCTCTGGGCTCTGTGTGGTGTGACGGGAGCTCCGCTCGCCGCAAACAGCGAGATCTCCTGAAAGCCTGGGTGGATTTGTTTAGTGCCGAGTGGCTTGGAAAACCTCCAGCTAGCTGGGGTTCGTTTCCTAGGGCTCACGTAATAGAAGAAGCAGATGCTGGGGGTTGCAGACGCGGCTCTGCCAAGGGTGAGAGCAGCAAGAAAATGGGGCTTAAAACACTCCGTGACGGGGAGAGGGTGTGCTTAGGGTACGGGCTGCCATACCTGCTTCCTAGATTAAGGTCACCCAGGTGGTGCGGTCTGCAGTAGCGAGAACCAGTGGAAAACTCTCTCCTGGTACGAGACCGCGCTCTGGAGGTTGGCAAAGCTCGAGGTGACTAACAGCTCGCAACAAACGGCAAATAGTGGGGTATCTCCCTGTAACCCCCCGGCCCACACCCAGCCCAGTGTCAGCCTGGGGCGGGAGATGCCATTTTCCACACGTGTGTTTTTGAGAACGTGTGGTCCACACGTGTGTCCTTTGTTCTGTTTCATCTCCTGCCAAACCTCCACCAAAGCCCCAGCCTGGGCTGCTGCCCAAGCGTGAGGGCGGGCAGGGTAGTGTCCTGCAGGGGCTGTGACCCCACCGACACATGGCAAGCCTGTGTCCCTTGCACCTTGCGAGCACAGCTGGAGGCCGAGAGGTGTCCCTACAAGGGTACCGGGCGTTTTGGCTTGGTGCAGAGAAGTGGTTAAGGCTGCAGGTAGGAGCTGCCCAGGTGGGACCAGCTTCAGGGGCTGTTCTTCATGCTGGTGCACCAGAGGTTGCAGGTCACAGGCTGTGAAGAGTAGTCAGTGTTGCGGCTGATGTTTATATATGTGGATGTATTTTTGGACTGCGCGCACGTCATGATTTAGGATGAACCTGGGGAAGGTCTTGCATGATGCAGCCTTTCCCCTGGGCACCTAGGGCTCTCCAGACAGCCATGACGGTATCTTCTGCTTGGTCTGTGCTGAACGGGAGCTCATCTGTGCCAGGTCCAAGTGGCCCTGGCTGTCACTGTGGCTGAACAGTGGCAGCCTCTTAGCTCCACAGCAAGGCCCAAACCTGCCATTTGCAGGCAAGCACTTGAGCACCAGCAGGTGCCACTGCCGAGATGGGTCCCACGAGGATGTGCTGGGTGGCATGGTCCTGCCACCACAGGAGCTGCAGTCCTGGTGCGTCTCCATTCACCTGCCCATGGAGTAGTGCAGGATGAATCTTCCCAGGTCTGTGCTTCCCACCAGCAGTCTTAGACATTGGTCATCCCTGCACTGCTGCGGTTAGGAAGGTTTGATCCAAGATTGCCATCTCTACCAGGGACTGCTCATGGTCCTGGGAATCGTGCTGTGACTGACCCTGCTCGAGCCAGGCGTTGGCCTGGGAGATCTCACCAGGTCCCTTCCCACCTCTGCTGCTGTGCAACTCCGCAATGCTCCTCTGCGGGGCAGCTGGCAGCCGGTTTCACTGGGTAATCTCACTGCAGTCAGCATTAAATTAGGGTTTTTTTATTCATCTCCTTGTTTGCTGCTACCATGGGCCGGAGCTGCAGGGTTTGGACCCGAAGTGCCTGATGCCGTGAAAGGAATCAAGCTTCAATCCCTCCCTGGGCAAGATCCTGCAGGACTGTGTGGGAGCATTTGCAGCAGCGGCAGGTCGGAGAGGCTGGCGTGGGCTTCGGGGCTGCCAGCGCTCCCCTGGGCATTTCTGTGCTCCTCAAAAAAACGCTGGGTGACTTTTTCCAATGGGTTCATGATCTGTGGTTTTGGCATTTGCCTGTTTTGCTTGGACGGCACGAGCCTGCTGTGCTTGGCACGATGCCTTTGTTAAACAGCTGAGGCAAAGGTTGGTGCTAATTTGATGGGGTTTGGGATCAGGTCCAAAAGGAAAATGGTTGTGCATGGTTTGGTGTTGCTGGAGGAGCTGGGAGCTCCTGGTTTCTTGATGCCAGGCATCTCTGGAGTCTGTTCAAAGAGAAGTGCTTGCCACGGGTGAACTCTGTAACGCAGTCCATGAGAGCAGAACTGACTCCAGACAATAACTTTTTTTCAGTGACAAAACTATGCCAGAGGCAAGGGATGTGTTAGCCTCCATGGCCTCATTGCTGTGTTTTTCTTCATGAACATGATGAGCGAGAAGTGAGGAAATCAAATTGCTTTGCTCCTTTTTCTTTTTCTCATGCTTGAGGCCTTTCCTCACCATTGCAGGGCTTAGAAACCTCCTTGCAGAGGCAAGAAAGCCAACCCAAAAGTATGCTCTCCGGGATGCATAGGACACATCCTGATTCATTAATGCTGAAAATGTTACTGATCCTGGCTGACATCCCTCCTGGCTTCCTTCTGAATGAAAGCCTTCCAGTCTTTGGGGATCACACCAGTAGCAGAAAGCCTCCTCCAGTGCTCTGGCTGGTGTAGGGGTTCAGGACAGAGCTGGATTTTCCCCTCCTGTCTTAAACATTACACACTGATAGCCTCTATCCCAGCACTTCGAAAACATAAATGATCACCAAATTGCTTCGGCAAATGCCTAGAATTTCTCTAGTAACTGCAGATCACTTTTGTCATGGTCCTTTTAGTCTTGCATTAATTCCTATTAATTCTCAAAGATGCACAGCAGGAGACTGAAAAGACTGGGCACAAACAGCAAGTGTGCATCATCCTTGCATCTATGGTTATTTCTTTCACTGTGGATATGTTATAGCTTGTACGCATGTTGGACCTGTTTCTTTTAATCCCATTAACCTCACGGTCTCAGCTGCTTCACATGGACATGGTGTAATGGTCCATTACAACAAGTACCTTAACCAGGGAGTGAATTAGCCAGCTTTTAATGTGGCTTGCCACCTGCTTTTTCCTGCCTTGCAGCAGACGGGGATCTCCTCTTCTTCCTGCCATGGGTTATTTTCAGTGCATCTTAACCATCAGCCACTTGGAGATGTCGCTTCAACAGGCTGAGGGACCCGGGGCTCTCGGTGGCGTTCTGGGGGGTGGCATCTCCCCATCACATAGCCTGCTCTGCTGGGCTGGAGAACCCTGGCTGTCGGTCCTCCCCGCTCTTGGGAGTGCCGGCTCCAGCTTGACCTTGCGGCCAGCTCCGCTCCCGAGCTGCAGCATGCCCCGGAGATGCTCTCCGCATCGCCTTCGCCCAGGGAGCCAGCGGGGAGGGGAAGTAGGCTCCAAGCCACCACCACGTGTCATTGGGAGACGGAGCCAGCGTTGCCTCTCATGGGGTGATCATCCCGCACGCTGTTTCTGGTGAGCGTGGATTTATGTGCTGGTGAAATCCCCCAGAGACTAATAACTTGTCTCAAGCAAATGGGGAACGTTTCAGGAGTGATCCCTCCCATGAGGTTACCCATGTTGCAGATGGGGTAGGGGTTGTTTTTTTCTGCACTCTGATTAAATTGATTTTTTTTTTCCTTTTTTTTCCTTTCCAAGTCAAAAAGTGACTGGGAATAGCCTCTCTACCCCTGGTGGTTACATGGGCCTGGAGTCCTCTATCTTGATGTGCTCAGGCTTCTCTTGGGATTGCTCCCAACCCCTGTGGCTCTTGGTAATTGAGTGAGGATGAGTTCAGAGACCTGTTTGAGGGGGGAGAGCCACAGGGACACTCTGCTCCCCACTTTTTGGTTGACGAGGACACCCAGTCATGACATGTTTGAATATGAAGAGAGTCACCACCTGAAAATGGGTACAAGTCACCTCTGGATCATCTAGGCTGCTGCGGAATGGCTGTGGCTTCTGAGAGCAGCCTCAGCCCTGCTCATCTGCTGGATGCTCACTCCACTACTGTCCATCCCCAGCAGCGTGGCTGTCTCTTGAAGCAGAGAAGCCTTCTGCAAGAGCAAGACTGGGCCACAGGTGTTGAAGTGATGCTGAAAGTAAGCAATGTCACACATTCCTGTATTTGGTGGGAGAGTTCCATGTGTTTTGCCTCACACACTGGCCTCAGCATCTCCTTGGCCTCTGGCTGTGGGTGGTAAGGACTGGATGTGAACACCAGCTTCTCTACACCACCAATATTTAGAAGCGCCAGTTACAATCCATGCCCTGCAGTTAGGACCTTGCAACCCCAGTGTGGTGATGCTTGGTGGCAAAGCAGTTAGCAGACACAATCTCTTTGGGTTTCCCACTCTCTCTGTGCTCCAGACCTTCTCCCTAAGCCAGGTCATCATAGTGTGTCCCATGGGAGATAGATTCTGCTGGATTTTCTAGCTCAGCTGTGCAGAAATGGACCACTTTGAGAGTAAGGGAAGTGAGCATCTCTGGGAGATTAAGACCCTTGCTAAGATCGGTGGGAGAGTTGGAAGAAACAATTTTGCTGGAAAGCACAACATGAGCAAGTAGGTGTTTCATGTTGGATTCCGTAAGCCCACAGCAGCTCACCCCAGGTCATTGCAACTCTCCCTGCAGATGCTGCAGGTGGACACTGGGAGAGAGCTGGAGACTGTGCTGTTGGGATATGGATCCCCTCAAAACGCTCTCTTGCCCTTTTGGAGCTTTGTTTTGGAAGGACTTCATTTCTTTTTGAATTTCCCTGCCAGCTTGCCTCATTTCAATGCTTTAGAGAGGAGTCAGCCCTTCAAAAGAATTCAGATTTAAAAAAAGAATCAATGCTTCATTTTGAAACTATTCTACTCAGTCATGTGCAAATTGAAGCCATACCCATGGTCCAGATGGATGTTGGATGTTTTTCCTTGGGGGTCGTTTGACAATTGTGTGAGGAGGCTTTTTTCTTGGTGACTGCCTCAAACCTGCCTTTGGAAACTCCTGGGAACATGCCTTTCCTTGACTGATGAGCGAACTGAGCACGGTGACTACTTCCCTGGTGTTGGACCTCATCTTTCCCAACCTTTCCCAGAGGTCTCATCATCCCCTGGCCCGTCTGATCCACCGCTCACTGATTTGGGAAGTGTCTATGCAGGGGGACATCCCCTGTAGAAATGGAAACGTGAGCTTACGTGAGGGGCAACACAGATTTTGGCTAAACTGACCCACAGGGGAGCTGCCGGGGAGGGGAAGGCACATCCTGTGGGAGCTGCCTGCAAGTTGGGCTTTCCTCCAGCAAGTGAGGGCACAGGATGGAAAGGGTAGAAGATGCAACAGCTGCCTGAGCACCTCCAAGGAGCACTCGAGGTTTGGGGGAGGCTGAAGTAGCCTAGTTCCATCGGCAATAGAGATCGAGGCCAGTTCTGCCTAATGGGCTCAGAGCATCCTCTCCACTTTCATTTAAACCTGTGTTACCACACCAGTGCAGCTCCTCTGTCACCTTATGCAAGACCTTCAGGTTGGATGGGGCTCTGAGCAAGCTGCTGTTGTTGAAGGTGTCCCTTCTCATAGCAAGGGGTTGGACTAGATGGCCTTGAAAGGTCCCTTCCAACCAAAACTATTCTGTGATTCAGCTAATTATCTTTAACCATGGTTGCGGAAAGCCTGCATAGGTGGGTGCTTGTTGTCATTCAGGCTCCAAATGTAAATAGATCTGAGCAATGCTTTGACCTTAAACTGTTTTTTTTTTTCACACAAAAATGCAGCTCTGTCAGGGAAAACGCTTTTGCCTATGGGTGGTTTGATGAAAAGCAAAATGTCCCATATCAGCAGTTTCAGGTGAAACTTTGTTTAGGTTTGGAATTATTTTGGCTTTGAAAATAGTCCTTTTTTGAAAATAGCTGAGTTTAGACTGAGGTTTTTCAAGGATAATTCCTCAGCAGATGAAGTACCACGCTGAGCATGTCCTCAGGAGCCGTTGTCCTCATTCCTGTTCCCTGAACAACCGGTTCTCTGCCTCCTGTGATGCTCGAGGTCCTGCGACCAGGGCAGGAGGTTTCATGTTGGCTGCACCCATGGGTGTTGCCTTGAAGGCAACTAGTGAGGAAGCATAAGGCAGCATGTGAATCAGCCTGGGGAGGTCATGGCAGCGAGTCCTGGGCACAGAGAGCTGCTCAGGTGTCTCATTGGGAGTGCTGTGGCCACCAACCCTCTGATCTGCTTTGGAGCAGCCAAAGGTGGAAGGGAACAAAAATATGGGTGCTTTGATGGCATCTCAGATGGTTTCGGAAGGTTTGCCACTGTCTTTTGTCAGCCCTGAAGGGCAGGAAATCAGTCATTGGGGTGGCTTGAAGCCAACTCCAGCTCTAGCAGGCTCTAACCCCAAGACCTCTTGCTGTGTTGGGTGGTGTTTCCTAGCCTGGGCAGCTCAGAAATGCTCCCCTCCCCTCTATCCTTTGTGTCTCTGCTTCAGACCTTGGCAGAAGTGAGGTTTCCCAGAAGTGGGACCAAGGAGGGAAGTAATCTCTTGGAGGAAGCATTGGGCCAGTTGGGGTTGGCTCCATAAAGAGTCTCTGCTCCAGCTACCATTGGTCTCATCTTCCTCTGGTGCAGCTGTGCATGAGCAGTACTGGGATGGTGAGGAGGAGGAAGAGGCTCCTGACTTGCTCCTTCCACGCTGATTTCTTGCCCTCTTGCTCACAGCCACAGCTACGGACGTTGGTGACTGCATGCTGGATCAGCCCACAGCCCCAGGAGGGGACAGACGAACGGACCCGCAGGTCAACAGAGAGCTGTTTCCTGAGGGGGAACTGCTGCTCCAGGTATCGTGCCGCAGCTCGGTCGTTTGGGGTCTTCCCTTGGCTCCTGCTATCTGCTGGGCATGATGGCTGGTCCCTGTCTGCTGGACCGTAACAGCAGCTATGGACCATGGGGTCCCACCTGCGGACCAAGAGGAGACCCTGCCTTGCCAGGAGCTGCTTTGCTGTGATCGCTGCAGGCGCTGACCACCTCGGGGCAGGGACCAGTGACGCTGCCTGGCTGTGCCGGGGCCCCCTCCCCACCGTTCCCTCCCACACCCCACTGCGGTTTGCTGCCCCTCCGGTTACGCCGCAGCGGGGCTGTACCGTAAACCACCCGTGAGCAGAGCGGGGCTCGGGGCGGTGGGCTGTGCCCCTCTCGCAGAGGCGTCGGGCGCTGTCTGTGCCGGGGGCTGCAGACGTTAGCTGTCACTGTGCCCAGTGCTGGCATTTTGCCTCGGGACCTGCTACAGCCCATGGACCCAACGCACGTGAGCTCGTCCACCCCAACCAAGAGGTGCAGGGGTATCGTACCGCGGCATAGGGGTTGATCCCTGATTAGTCGCCGAGGTGGTGGGCTCCTTGTGCTCTGGTAGATGCCAAGAGGAGAATGGTGGTAGCTGCAGGATAAAACATCCCCCAGGAGCCGTTTGCCCTACCTCAGGCACTGCGTGAGCTCCCCAGGATGAGTTCACAGCCTGCCTGGGGTGGAAAAAGCCCAGGCCCAGTTTGTAGCTTGCGGGAGGAAAGAAGGGAAGATGGATCTTGGAAGACGGTGGTGGACAAAATCAGTGGGCCGTGGGAGCTTTGCTTTCTACAGAGGCTGGTGTGTGTCTAATGAAATAGCTCTCAGTGAATTTCAGAGAGCGAGGAGCTGGTGAATCAGCTGGCCAGAATGCTGTTTGTCTGGGCTGCAATTTATAAATGTAACCTGGAAGCAAATGAGGTAGAAAGGTGATGTGCAAAGGCTGGTTGCTGAAGAAACATCTGAGCATGTCAAGTTAAAATGTGCTGCTCCTTGGGGCTGTCAGGGCAAGTCTATGCAAGACCTTTAATCTTTCCATGGCTGTGTTTCTGACATCACGTGTGTGTCTGCTTTCTGGGCCTTCAGTGCTCTCCTCCCTTCTTCCACCTCTCCAAACACTAGCAGACAGATGCTTGGCTCTCCTTAAAGTCTGACTTTGGTGCCTCCAACCCTGCTCCTGCACAGCCTGACATGAATGTCCAGCGTTACGGACGGGCAGGCGGGTGTGAGCAGAGCCCCAGCTGCAGCCCCCATGGGAGATCTTGCTGAGGTGGTGATTCCTGGGAGCCCAGCATGACTTTTGGTGATGAAGCTTCGACCACATGAAGGCTCCCACGTGGGCTTCACTCCTGGGAAGCTGGGAAGTCTCAGCTCTCTGCAAGTGTGCTAGTCACGGAGGAACAGCTGGAATAACACAATAGTCAAAAGGGAGCCCATGGTTGCCCCTGTCCCATGATGGAGCTGTGCCCAAGTGCTCTCTGGGGGTTTAAGCTGGACCATATGATGGCAATTTGTTGAGCCACCAGAGCATTAGCAGCCTGGGGTTGATAGAAGGCATCTGGTGAGCTTGTGAGGTGTTAATGTGATAGAAATCCTCCAGCTGAGCTGCCTGATGGTGTGGGGTTTTTTTCTGTTTTTCTTTTCTTCCCCAAAGAGGATTTCAATCAGATAGTGTAATTTACAGAAAACTCTGACTCAGGGCCCCTCGGGGGGCTGCAGCACACAAAGGAAAGGGACCGGTCCCACTGCAAGCTGGATCTGTACGGTATCAACATGCTCAATCCAGCAGCCTTTCAAATAATCCAAGTTACTAAAAAAAGCCAGCCCATGTGAGCCTCAGAGTCACTGTAAATGGGCAAATGCATGAGCTGTGTCAGCAGATTGCTCCTGCCTCCTCTTTGCATGGGGAGAGAGGGTGAGCGGAGCTGAAGGAGCAGCCTGGGCATCCGGACCCTTCTTGTATTTTTTTAATAATTCCTCTAATTGGTCATGGGCTTGGTCTTTTTCAAGCATACCAGTTGGGTATGGATTTAGCTCCAGGCCATGTGTATGTAACTGCAGAGTGCAAGGCGAGAAGTGAAGTTGGCAGATGGTATGAGCACAAAGATATTTTTAATAGAGATTTGGGGGTTTTGTGTTTAAAGCCTTGTCTTCTGTCGTCTGGAACATAGGCAAGAGGAGAGTAATTTTCCCAGTATGGTGTCTCATGGTGGCAATTCAATGCCAGGATGTATTTGAGGGGGAGTGGGGTTTGTCCCTGACAAACATCTCAAGAGCAGTGGGGCCTCCTGAGATGTTTGTCAGGAACAAAATCAGATGAGAAGAGGTCATGGTCCTGGGTAATGGGAGACAGAAAAGAACAGGATGCTGTCGCCTCCTCAGGGACGTCTCAAACAGTCTGCATGCTTATAAGGACCAAGGAGTGCCACGTCAGGCATCACAGACGTGATGTCAGGGCCTTCACAAATCTCGGATCTGAGTTTCCAGATTTTTCCACCTCTCTTGCTTTCTCAAAGTGGGTGTTGGTTTTAGCTGCATTCCCACCTTTGAATGATAGTGGCTGAATCTGGTCTTACTTCGTGTACTTTTTGATGAGTTCATGCACCTTTGGAGCTGAGAGCAGGAGGGAGTCCAAGGGACAGCGATGTCCCTGTAGTCCTCAGGTACTACTGATTGAAAGGCAGGTTTTGGGGGGTGATTGGAGAAATTCTGGGGAGAAGACATAGAGGAATGCTGAAACAAGCTTGTATAAGCCCCTAACTGTAAAACTCAGGGTGAAGAGCAGGGCCCAAAGTGTCTTTTGGCGATCATCCTTAAAGTGAAGGAGTGCGTAAATATGTCAGGTCAGTGACTGCAGTTCAGTTACCATCTCTGGAGGCTCCATTATGCTTGAACTGCAGCTAGGCTCCTCCTGCAGTCACCAGGCTCCTTCATGGCTCGAGGTGTTTCTTCCCTCTTCATCGCCTGTTGCTGCTTGTTGTTGAAGTTGTAGGTAGGTTGGTTAGAGGAAATCAGGTCTGCCAGCAGAAGAGCCCCAGAAGAGTGTAACTATACTCAGCTGGTGTGGCTGGAGAGGAAGTAACTAACTCCAGGTTCTCCAGAAACTCTTCCTTTTGCTGGTCCTTCCTGATGCAGGAGATGCCCTGGGGTGAGAGGACTTTATGGGTCTAGGAAAAAATTGTCAGTCCACCTTTGATCATTGCTCATGCCAACGGTGAGGAACCCCTCCCCAGCTAACCAGGGTTAAAAGCGTCATGTGGTCACAAGATGCTTTCCTCTTTTATGGGTTCTTTGTTAACGAAGAAGGTACCTTGCCATCCCTTAATGCTGAAGAAGCACCTGGAGAAGGTAATTTTTCAGCAATGGGATTGAACCTAGGGAGAGTAACTCTGGGCTTAACTTATGCTTTCAGGCACTCAATGGATTTGTCATTGCTGTGACTGGAGATGGCTACATCTTCTACATCTCCCCTACTGTGCAGGACTACCTGGGCTTTCATCAGGTGGGTGCCACTTTTTTTCCTGACTGTAAGCAGATGGTGCAGTCCAGGCCTGGGAAGGAGGTGCTGATAGCCATGCCAGGGCTTTTCTTTTCTTCTTCCCTCCCAGCTCCCTTGGGTCGTGTTTGATGTACATTTCCAGATGAGTCGTGTTCTTTGGGGGCTGTGAAAGCCAACAAGCATGCTTGTGCTTTTGCTCAGCTTGCATCTGTTCCTGCTAATGGCAGGCTCTGTATCCTTTTCCCCTTGTGTGCAAGAGGGGTATGAGATTTTTCTTGTACCATGCTGCTGGGCGCATGGGCTGTCGCTCGGAGAGGGCTGAGGGTATCTCACTGGTGAGCAGTGTCAGTGCCCTGAAGTACCGTGGGCTACACGGGATGCCAAGGAAAAGCAGGTCTGTCCCCATATCCACCCTGTTACCTCCAATTCCCCTGATGTCCCGCTCCTTTGGCCAAAGGACCGAGTCAACAGGAGGGCTGTGAGGCTGCCAAACACATTTCGTTGCCTGGGCTCCTGGTGCGCCTGCAGAGACGGGTGCATTTTCTTCTTTGTCCTCTCTTCGCACCCTTTCCCAGCTTGCTGCAGGACCCTCATGGGCTGATGCCCCAAGACAAAACAGATGTCAGGGGTAGGGAGAGGTCTTCTCCAAGTACCTGTATGTCTGGCTAAGCGGGAGGCTCTGCTCTGGCTTGTTTCTGAGGGCAGGGACGCGGCAGTCGGTGGCCTGAGCTGCCCATGGTCTTGGCACGGTCATGCTGACCACCACAGCATGCAGGTCCAGGATTGGGAAGGCTGGTCTAAGACATGGCCCTAGAAGGGGGCTGTGCTGGGAGGCAGGTGGTCTGAAGACTTGTTGGTGTTTCTGCCGTATGGCCAACCTTACAGCCCAGCATCAGCACCTCTGTCTTTGCTGGTGGCCCACTGAAGGAAGACGGTTTGCGCTGGGTTAAAGATTCCCACAGGTTTGGAGTTAAAAAAAGCCTGCAAAAACAGCAAATCCCCCTGCATAAGTTGGGGGGCGGTGGGGGCAGGGAAAGATTAGTTTGGTTTGGTCAAAATGTTCTGATCAACCTGAAATTTATTTTTTACATTGATCCTGTGGAAGAAACAAAACTGCTGATTTGCAGAGGACCAGGGATGGCAACGTGAGAGACTTTTTTTTGTGTGTGCGATGCAGACCGGCAATGTCCACCCCACAAACAAATTCCCCTCTGACACCCCACAGCCTCTCTGGCGCTTTGTCTGAATTTGGTCCCGAGGAGATACTAGAAGTTGAGACGTGCCAGGCAGATGCCGCTGCTGCAGCATTCCCCCCAGAGATGGGGAGTGAAGCTCCCCCGTGGCAGGGAAGGGAGCTGGAGTCTGAGCATTTCCCATGAATTGCGGTTGGGGATCGGGAGCCAGAGCGTGAAACACCCTTGGAAGGGCTGGGTGACACCGGGAGAAGCTCAGCCCTGCCGGTGTGGGGAATAGGGTGGGGAGGTCTGCTTAGCTCTCGGCCAGGGGACACGGGGGAGGTGGGTGGTCTCGGCAGTCCTGAGCAGCCAGGATTACGTGGACGCTACCGTTTCCCACTCTCCGTTCCCTTTTCCTCCTTCCTCAGCCGCCATTGCAAAAAGCGGCCGGTTCCTGGCCCGTGCTCTTCACGCGGCGCACGAAGCTGGCCGTTTTTCCTGTTGTTCACACTCAATTGCTGCACTTCTAGTACCCACAAAGGAAAGCGTCCGGCCGTGTCCTCCTCCAGACACCCCTGCCAGGCTGGGCAGAAGTCAACACTCTTCTCTCCTTGTGTCATTCCAGTCGGATCTCATCTACCAGAGCGTGTACGAGCTGATCCACGCGGACGACAGAGCTGCCTTCCGCCACCAGCTGCACGGGGCCCCAGTGTCCGGCAGCGCCCAGCACGCTGCTGACGGTGAGTGCCGGGGTAGTCCCCCACGGTGATCCCTGGGGACCAGCCAGCCACCTCTGCATGGCCACCCAGTACTGGAAAACCATCCTGGTGGCATTAGCCACCAAGCACAGCCCTGTGCTGAGGAGCATCCCATAGCCTCCCCCCTGGGACTCGCAACCATCACAGGGGTTGGCACGGGCGCCTGTCACCAAAAGCAGCTAACAGGAATCCTAGAACAGTTTGGGCTGGAAGGGACCTTTCAAGGCCACCTAGTCCAACCCCCTGCAGTGAGCAAGGACATCTTCCATTCGAGCAGGTTGCTCAGAGTCCCGTCCAACCTGACCTGGGATGTTCCCAGGGATGGGGCATCTCCCACCTCTCTGGGCAACCTGGGCCAGGGGTTCACCACCCTCATTGGGAAAAACATCTTCCTTGTATCTAGTCTGAATCTGCCCTCGTTTAGTTTAAAACCGTTACCCCTTGTCCTGTCGCTACAGGCCCTGCTAACAAGTCTGTCCCCATCTTTCTCCTCAGCCCCTCTCAGCCCTGGCAGCTGCACTAAGGTCTCCCCGGAGCCTTCTCTGCTCCAGGCTGAGCCCCCCCAGCTCTCCCAGCCTGTCCTCCCAGCAGAGCTGTTCTTTCTTCGTGCTGGAGGGATGGGGACGCTTCCCTGAGACCTTTCTGCTTTTCAGTGTTTGAAATCCTGTTTATTCCAGTGGGGGTGGCTTGTTGTCTTGCTCCCATCTGGGAGGCAAGCAGGGACCAGAAACTGTCATGAACTGGTAATTTCCCGTGGCAAGGTCTTCCCCATCTTGTGAAGACCATGGGTTTGCTTGAGCAGCAGAGTCTCCACCAGGAGCAGGTCTGCAAGGCCACGAGCCCGAGGTTTGCAGCTTGGAAAGCTTCCTTTTTCCCTTCTGGTTTCGCAGCCCTTCCCGCTGACCAGCCGCTGCCAGCTGGATGCAGCGCCGCGTCCAGCCCCCGGCACCCCCGCCCCGAGAAGCCCTCCTTCCTGGAGAGGAGCTTCACCTGCCGCTTCCGCTGCTTGCTGGATAACTCCTCGGGATTCCTGGTAACGCAGCCCTGCGGCAGGACAGCCCTCGGCCCCCAGCGCATTCCCTGGGGGCCGCTCGTGTCCCATGGGGTGGGAGCGCAGCCAGTTTCCATTGCCCTGTTTGCTTCACACTCACGTTTTCTAACCCCCTCTAAGGCCTTGAATTTCCGTGGGCGCTTGAAATTCCTTCTCGGGCAGCAGAAGAAGGTGTCGGACGGGTCCCCGCTTGCCCTCTTCGCCATCGCAACTCCCCTCCAGCCGCTCTCCATCCTGGAGCTTCGGACCAAGACGCTGATCTTCCAGACAAAGCACAAGCTGGATTTCACTCCGATGGCCTGTGATTCCCGGTAATGCGTCTCCTGCCTTCCCTGTGGCAAAATCCGTGGCTGCAGGCACTGGACAGAAAGCCAGAGCCCGCGGAGCAGGGCACTTCTGACCCAACTCCTGTGGTGGGTTGTCTGATGCTGTTGTCCATCCACTGCTGGGCATTTCTGCAGCCCCCCAGTAACGTGGGGAGCAGATTAACTGGGCGCCAGCACTTCTTGCCTCCCATGTTTTTGCCCAGCAAGCCCAGCGTGGGGTTTTGTGGAAGAGGGGATGCAGCTCAGCCCAGGATGGGGAGTTGCACCGCCCGCAGTGGGAGGCTCTGGCTAGCTGCCTGGGAGCTAAGCTGGGGATCCCTTCTGGGGTGCAATTGGGGGATCCGTCCCTGGTGTCATTGGGTTTCTGGACTGTTTCCAGAGGGAAGGTTGTCCTGGGGTACACGGAAACGGAGCTGTGCAGGAAGGGGTCCGGGTACCAGTTTGTGCATGCGGCCGACATGATGTACTGTGCGGAGAACCACGTGAGAAGTGAGTGCTGGGGGGGCCATCAGGGCGGGTGCATCTGTGGGGGCCCTTGCATCTCTCCGGCACTGGTGCAGCTCTGGTCACAGAATCATTAAGGTTGGAAAAGACCTTTGAGATCATCAGGTCCAACTGTCAACCCAACACCACCATGACCACTAAACCCTGTTCCAAAGTGCCACGTCCACATGTTTTTTTGAACACTTCCAGAGATGGTGACTCCACCACCTCCCTGGGCAACCTGTCCCAATGCTTGACCACTCTCTCCATAAAGAAATTTCTCCCAATATCCAATCTAAACCTTCTGTGGCGCAACTTGAGGCCATTTCCTCTCGTCCTATCACTAGTTACTTGGGAGAAGAGACCAACACCCACCTCACCACAGCCCCCTTTCAGGTAGTTGTAGAGAGCGATGAGGGCTCCCCTCAGCCTCCTCTTCTCCAGACTGAACACCCCCAGTTCCCTCAGCTGCTCCTCATCAGACTTGTGCTCCAGACCCCTCCCCAGCTCTGTTGCCCTTCTCTGGACACGCTCCAGCACCTCAACGTCCTTCTTGTAGTGAGGGGCCCAAAACTGAACACAGGATTCAAGGTGCGGCCTCACCAGTGCCGAGTACAGGGGCACGATCACTTCCCTGCTCCCGCTGGCCACACCATTGCTGATACAGGCCAGGACGCTGTTGGCCGCCTTGGCCACCTGGGCACACTGCCGCCTCATGTTCAGCCGGCTGTCAGCCAGCACTCCCAGGTCGTGCCAGTACTGTTGCTCCTTCGTGGGCCAAATGCCCCGGCTCTGGAGCGGCTGTGGAAGAAGCTCTCCCTGCCTGGGTGGGACCTGCTGGGGGAGCTGGCGGGGGGACAGCGCGGCACGCAGTGTCGTGTGCTGCCGCGTCCTGCCTCTTCTGCCCTGATAGTACGGGCACGAGGTGAAGCTCAACCTGGTGGCATCTTGCCCGCGCCATTTGTCTGTCCCCACGGTGTGACCATGTCGGTGCCACCTCTCTTCTCTCCCTGCCCCAGTGATGAAGACGGGGGAGAGCGGGCTGACGGTTTTCCGGCTGCTGACCAAGAAGGACGGCTGGGTGTGGGTGCAGGCCAACGCCCGGCTGGTGTACAAAGGGGGCAAGCCTGACTGCATCATTGCCCGACAGCGGGCCCTGTCGTGAGTATCACTGTGTCCGCCCACTCTCGGCGTGGGTGACCGTGGGGCTGCCGGGGGCGTGCGGAGGAAAGGGGGGCTGGGTTGCACGGCCGGCGCTTTGCAGCCGTGCCCCACTGTAGCAGGGAGGCACGAGCAAAACGAGCAACCCCCGTGCTCGCTCCTGCCTGGGGGGAACCCTGGACACGCAGCCCTTCCCCGAGCCATGCAGACCTCCCCACGGGCTCCCCAGAGCCCCGGTCCTCCACCAGCAGCAGCACAGCCAGCCCGGTCCAGCACCTTTTTCTTTAGAAAAGCCAGGGCAGGGCTGTGAGCTCCTGTCTTGCTGTTGGGAGGGTGGTTTTGCCTGGCCCAGAGGAGGTGCTCATGCTATTTCCATCTCTTTTTGCCTCTGCCCTGAAGGAATGAAGAAGGGGAGGAACATCTGCGGAAGAGAAACCTGCAGCTGCCTTTTACCTTTGCCACGGGGGAAGCAGTCCTGTATGGGAACGACCTTCCTGAGTTCCTGGACTCTTTCCAGGCTAAGGAGGAGCTGCAGACGCAAGCAAACTCCCACTCGAAGCAGCGCTCGGTAGACCCCAACTCTCTTCTTGGGGCCATGATGAAGCAGGATGCATCCATATACATCTCCTGTGCTGATAACATGCCTCAGTTCTCCTTCTCAGATCTCATCGCTGAGCCCGATGGACCAAGCCAGAATGAGGAAGTTGGTGATGCCAAGGAGGACAGCGACCCCCTCCTGGTCGTTATCGAAACCCTCTTTGAGAAGAGCGAGGTGGATGGAAACATCTGCCAGACCCTCCAGAGCCTCAATGTGGACAGTGCAGAGCTGCAGTGGTGGGAGGAGGCTCTGCTCAGCTTGGGTGCAGAGCAGGAGCTGCCAGCTCAGGAGGTTGGTGAGAGGTTAGGCACCGAGGTGACCTCCTATGTGGAGCAGATCCTCCTCAGGGAGGATGCTGGGAAGAGCATGGACTTCCCACACTGCAGCGCATTGCCCTGCAATGAGGAAAACAGTGCTGTGGCTCATTTCCAGCACTGCTGGGCAACTAATTCAGCATTTCAAGCCCCACCACAGCCCCAGGCACATGGTGCACAAGGCCAAGATGCTGTGGTCTCTCTCGTCTCCGTTACATCTGAGGTCCGCTCTGCTCAACCAGAACAGCAGATCCCATTCAACCCAGCTGGGCTGGTGGCGGGGACTGTTCTGGATGTCCCAGGCTCCAACAGCAAGCCCTCTGTAGCACTTCAACTGGCAAACCTGGGACAAGTGCTTCAAACAGAAGTTACCACCTCTGCTCCTGTAGATAACACTATTCCTGATGATCAGAGCCAGCCCGGCTGCGAGCCGGTGGGCTCAAGCTGCCCACCTCCGCTGCACTCAAACGCACTAGTGACTCGGTGGCACGACGTCCCGGTCCAGGCAGACCCAGCCAGTGCTTTGGGTCAGAGCGCTTCTCCTGCAGGTTGCCCATCGGGGGCTTGGATGGCCACGGCTCCAAAACAGCTGGAACCAGCAGGAACACACCTGGAGTCACAAACTCTGCTGGCCGGCAGCCCTGGGAGGCCCCCAGGGGCCAGGCTGTGGTTGCTGCCCTCCCAACCCACTCCTTGCCCTGCACGGGGCTTGCATGAATCCTTGTTCTCCGGGGCTGGGGACCTCTGCGATGAGGAGGCCACTCTCCCTGCACGCGCACCAGTGCCCTTAGGAGTCAGCCCGCTGCCAGGGGATGGTGTTGTCCCCAAACAGCCCCCGATACTCCCCACGGAGCCCAGCTTTTCTTGGGAGGGGGAGCCGCACAAGTGGTTCATGCAGCACCAGCCGTGGCTCCTGCAGGCCGGGGCAGCTCCTCGCAGATGTGGTGGGGCAGGTCCGGCGCAACACAGTGGACTCCTGTTGGGGTCCAGCACGGGTCCCAGCACCCACCACGTGGATCACATGTTGCTGCCTGAGCTCCAGTACAGAAATAACCTTTTTGGACAAGAGAGCGCCTTTTTTAGGGATGCCTCTAAAATATCCCTTCCCCAGCAGCTGGGTGCTTTGCCTTGCCCCAGTGAGAGCCACACTGGAGCGTTGCCTTCCTCACCAGGCTCTGTTTTGAGGTGCTCAGCAACTCTCCCTGCAAAGGTGGGTACAGGAGCACCCCCCTCCTCTGAGCAGGGCTCAGGCTTCCCACCAGCATCGTTTGTGGGTGGGCAGCCGCTCTGTGCCTGTGAGGTCCAGCTGAAGGTGCGGTGTGAAGGCTGCAGGACCTGAGGGGAGTGCCAGTTCACACGGAGGGAGCGAGGGGTGGTGCTGGGGGGGATGCAGGCACAGCATCAGTTGTGGGCAGCCTGTTTTGAACCCTCACTGTTGAACAAGGAGGCACATTTTGAAAAGCCACCAGCAGTTACGAGCCGTTCTGGCTCTGCACACCTGTGAGTGGTGCCCTATGCTTCCTGGTTGCTCAGGATTTTGTCTTCCAGTGCCCAAAATGCGCTTTTAGGCACCCTAGGATGAAGTGTTTTGCGCTTTTTTTTTTCCCCATGAGAAGTCTTTCGGGGAGATGCACTCCTGCCAGCAGGGAGGTTGGTCAGACCCTTAGGATCAAGGAAGGGACCCCCTGCTTACCAGTCCACGCATTCCTGACCTCTTGCAGACAGACCTGCTGGCCTTACAACAGCCCACTGAATTGCTGTTTCTTGATGCAGTGTGGACTCCTCATCGCCTGTGTGTGTGGACCACCCTTGTCACGTTGCTGCTCGGTCCCCTGCGTCGTCTCAGCCTGCCCGAGCCCCTCTGCTCTGCGCCTTGCTCCCTCCCTCCTCTGCTCCCCATCTCCTCTCCTCCTCCTGAGCCCCAGGTGACCCAGTTCCTTTAGAAAAGGGGATGTTACCAGGCACTTTGAGAAGCTCAGCAGCATTTCAAGTGTCTCTGTGGGAGGTGGAATTGGTGAGAGCTTGGGATTTTGGGTTCCTCAGCAGCCTTCCTGGGGAGTTTGGGAGAAGTGGGTACCAGGCTGTGACCCTCCCTTACAGCAGGGGACTGTATGCTTCAGATCAACTTTGTGCCCTTCAAACTGTTGTCCCGGAGCCCAGCACAACTACTTTGTTGAATTACCTTTCTTTTGTATTTTTTAACTTAATGTGATTTTAATTCCCCCCCCCACCACAGAGCAAATTCTCTTGAAACCCACAGGAAAAAAAGCAATGATGGGGTGGGGAGGGTTTGATTTTAAGACCAGATGTGGCAAGCCAGCTTGGTCAGAGTGGTTGGGGACCTCCACATCGTACCCTCACCCTTGCACCCCTCACCCTGAGCATCACGTCTGCCTCTCACAGCAGTATTAAGTCCGTGTTTCCCAAGTGAGTAACATCAGGTCATCAGCACAGGGCTGGCCCAGCAGCAAGCCTGCCTGTGCCCTGGCGTGGCGTGGCCTCATCTCCTTGGGTCTCTTCCTTCATGCCCTGCTTTGCCTCGCTGTGCTGGGGCTCCCGGGGCGGCAAGATGGGGCTGAGGAAGGGTCGAGCTCCTGGTCACAGGCTGGGAGTGGAGCGATGCTGGAAACGTGCCTGCACCCCTCCGAAGCAACCCGGAGGAGCACCTAGGATGGGGCAAGGAGCTGACTGTCCGTGATACAGAGCCTTACAAATCAGTGGTCCCAAAATCACCCCCCAGGGGGTCTTGATCCCAAAGAGGTGCGCCTTGGGGAGGGGGCACGCTGGTTGGGGCCCAGAGACCCCTGGTGCTGTTACTTGGGTCTTACCTCTTCATACGTCGTGTGTGGGCATGTAACGTCTGTTTTCGTGGCGGTGTCTCATTTTACGCTTTGTGATTTCTTTGTATGGCTGTCGGCAGATGGATGATGCCGAGGAGAAAAAGAGGGCCCGGCACTCGCCGCCTGCGTTCGGTTACATATTAAAAGGCGATTTGCTTTGTATAGCGGTGATGGTTTGTTTTGACCTGGAACAGTGTCTCTCCATTTCCCTCTTGACTGAGCAAGTGTTTGAGTGTTTGAAAAAGCCTCCTTTGGGCTTAGCCCCAAATCCCCTTTCCCTGGGCTTTGGCTGAAGGAGGGCAGTCCGGGCTCGCCCCCCCTTTTGCCCCCCTGGGACCCCCGGGGCTGCCATAATATGGGGGAGGGCTGGGCTTTGCCTTGCGCAGGGTAATTTTGGGAAGGAATGCAGTGGTGGGGACCCCCCCCAAGGTTACAGGCACTGAAAACACATCTTGCTGCCCCACGTGTGCTCTTCTGGCCCCACTCAGTGCCTGGCCCTGTTACTGCGTGTGACTCGGGGAGGGGGGGTTTGGGGGACCATGCCTCCACCTGAGCATGCAGCCGCGTGCCCCCAGCCTGGGGCGGGGGTGTGACACGCTTGTTCTCGCTGTCCCCAGCCGCTCCTGCACGCACAGCAGCAGGGGGGTGACAGTGTCCCCCCGTGGCACCCCCTAACCACCTGCGCAGTCCTGGGCGTCGCTGCCACGCACGCTTGTGCACAGGCACGCGGACGCACGCCCTGATGCAGACACGTGTGTGCAGTGACACGCACGTGGACACGCTGATGGTCATCCTGGCATGCTGACGTGACCGCAGTGACACAAGTGCTCACGCCCCTCACCCGTGTGGGGCGGTGGGGATCACTCCCCCATTTCCTCTCCTTCTCATCCCACTCCCCCACACCCCCCATCCACCTCTCATCACCCTCCACATCCCCCCCAACCCCCCCACAGCCCCCGCTTACCCCATCCACCCCTCATTGCCCCCATAACCCCACCTCCCTCCCATCCACCCATCGTTGTCCCCATATCCCCCCAGCTCCCCTTCACCCCCATCCACTCCTCATCCCCCCCATATTCCTCCTCACCCCATCTACCCCTCATCCCCCCACAGTCCCCCTCACCGCCATCCACTCCTCATTCCACCCCCACATCCCCCCTTAACCCCATCCCCCTCTCACCCCCATCTGCCCCTCATCCCCCCCATCTCCCCTCACCTCCCAAGCCCTGCTCACCCCATCCACCCCTCATTGCCCCCCATATTCCCCCTCACCCTCATCCACCCCTCATCCCTCTCTCACCCCCCTCCATCCCCGCAGCCACCCCTCACCCCCATCCAGCCCTCATTCTTCCCACATCTCCCCTCATCCCCCCTTAACCCCTCATCCCCCTCTCATCTCCCCCACATCCTCCCTTAACCCCTCATCCCCCTCTCATCCACAGGTCCCCCCTCATCCCCCCAACCATCCCTCACCCTCCCAACCATCCCTCACCCCCACCCACCCTTCAGCCCCCCGTAACCCCTCACCCCCCCACAGCCCCCCGTAACCCCACTCCCCCCTCACACCCACGTACCTCTCATGCCACTCTCATCCCCTCTCACCTCCCAGTCCCCCTTCAGACCCCCCCCCCCAGCCCCCGCTCCCCCCCCAGCCCCTCCTCTCCCGGGGCGGGGCCGCTCCCGCTCCATCTCCCCGCGGGGCGGCTGCGGGTCGGCTGCGGGAGCTCTCGCTCCCGGCCCGGCCATGTACGCGGGTCGCAAGCGGAGGAAGCCGGTGCCTCGGGTGTGAGTGGGGGGCGAGGGGAAGGGTCGCGGGGAGGGCGGGGGCGGCGAGGCGGCCGGTAACGCGGCTCTGCCCGGCAGGCCGCGGCCGGGGCCGGCCCAGGGCGGCCCCTCCAACCCCTCCAGGCGGCACCGGGAGCGGCTGAACCGGGAGCTGGAGCGGCTGGCGGGGCTGCTGCCCTTCCCCCGGGAGGTGGTGGCCGGGCTGGACAAGCTGTCGGTCCTGCGCCTCAGCGCCGGCTTCCTCCGCGCCAAGAGCTTCCTCAGCGGTAAGGGGCACCCCGGCGGGGCGCGACCACCCCCCCCCCCCCCCCGGTTTTTTTCTTCCCTTTAGAAATGCTTTTTTCCCCCCCTTTCTAGCCCGGCGTTTTCTCGCTTGGCATCCCGAGCTGTAAGGCGTCGGGCCGCGGCATGCCCGGGCGGCACGCGGGAGTTCCCACTTTTTGGGGTGAGAGGGGTCCGGAGGGGTGAAGTTGATCTTATTTCTGGGTTCCGCTGAAGTAGAAAATGAAGCTTTAGGCCGGAGGGTCTCTGCGTGGTGCCGGGTCCAGGCTGTGGCTGTTGGAAAGTTTCCCGGTGCAAGGGACTCGTGTTTTTTCCCCTTCGATACTAGACGGGGGAAATCCTGGCTGTGCCGCCGGTGATAACCGCCTCCGCGGTACCGTTTATTTGGGAACCTTGTAGAATAGACCGTGTTAAAGGCATGTCTGCATTCCGCTCGGCTCTAATTGTTCTAATAGGAGCCCACAGGAGGGTATTCAGGCAGCCCCGGGATCTTCCCGGTGAAATAGCAGCGGCTTGAGGATGCTGCGTAAGACCTCAGAAACGCCGCAATTCCTCTCCTCGGCTCCAAATCACTGAATGCATGGCAAGCCTTTTTTTTTTTTCTTTCTTTCTTTTTCTTTTTTTCTTTTCCTTTTCCATTCTCTTTTAAACACTGCTCGTAGGATTGGCGAGCGGGTGAAACAAAAAACGAACGGCCTTAGCGAGGAGTGGTTTGCCTTGCAGCGTCAGGTCAATTTGTTTGACTGCGTCGGCTGTCTTTTCGGCGGTGGTTTTGCCCTGGTAAGGAGCTCTGCCTTTGCGACGCTGAAACCCACCGGCTACGACGATGCTCCGAAGCAGAGGAGGACCAGCGCGGCGCAGGACGCTCGTCCTTGCACGGGGTGGAAGCCCGTAGTGCAGCGCGGGCCTCGCTCTTCCCCTGAAACGTCGATAATTTAAAGTTGGCCGCTTAAAGGATTTATACAACGGAGGGGTGGTGGTAGCGGTTCCTTAAAACGGCGGTTTGGAAATGGCTGGTCTCGGCACAAAGCGTCACGCCAGGAGTTGCTTCGGGGCTTGTCGTCCTTTCCGCGGTGGCTGTGCTGGGTCCATTCCAGGGGGGTTTGCCGGGACGGCACGCAAGCCCGGCTGGGGAGCAGCGAGCAGAGGATGACTCTGGGGGGGACGGTCCCCTGCCCTGTGAGCACCCTGCTAGGGCCCTGCGTCCTGGGGTTTGACGTTCCCGCAGCCCCGGCACGGCACCTTACTTTTGGTTTTGCCTTGTGAGAAACTGGGAAATCCTGTTCTGAGATTCTCTCTTTTTTTTTAAGTTTTTGGGTTGGTTTTTTTTTTCATTTTTTCTGTCATTGCACCTGGTTTGATTTTGTGGGGCCAACTTCCCACCCGCCGAGCACATCGGTGTGTCTGAAACTATGGGATGGTCCCTGTTTCTGTCTGGTTTAAGGCAGGTGACAGTAATTCAGATGTGGGAGGGAAGGAGGAAAGCCTCATCCTTTTAGATGCAAATAGTGATTGCAGACCTCCTTGAGTCTCTTCTGCAGCTTAAAAAAAAAAAAAAAAAAAATCTTTAAAAGGAGCTCAGGACAAGCCCATCTACCAAATCAAATTATTCTAAGTGACTTTAGTGCCTTTCAGTGCGAGTGCCAGAGGGATGTTGGTTTCCAACAAGCTGTGTTGGAGCTGAGATAAAATGCAACTTTGGAAGGCTGCTGTTCAAAATACTCTGCTTATTCTTCCTCATCTTTTTCTTTCTTTTTCTCTTCTTTTTCTCCTGTTTGGTCACCTGCATGTTTAGGTTTATTTTCCCTTGGTTTGTCAGGGAGTGGGGGGGGCAGCCGGGGTCTGCCTGCCTCCCTGCTTGCTGCTGAGCCGGGCGAGCTCGCGTGCTCCGACTCCCGCTCAGCATCCTTGGATTTGTGAAACGGGGTCCCTGGGAGGCTGTTTCAGCTGCTGAATGCTGACAAGTCCTGTGTGAGATCACATTGGAAAACGCGAAGGGTTTGGGGTCTTTTGGGGGTCTTTTTGGGGCAGGCAGCCCCTCCCAGAGCTGTCAGAAGGCAGCTCAGAAACGGGCAGCGCAGACCCTTGTATTGACCGGGGAGGTGCTGGCCTCTCCCTCGCTCGAGCGTGGCCCTGCTTGGGCGCTCCCCGAAAGAAGACCAAGGAAAAGTGAGGGCAGAAACGAGAGCGTGCTGCCGAGCCTTTGAGAGAAACGCCTTTGCAGCGTGTCCTCCTGGAGCGGGTCTCGGGTAGCGAGAACGATGGCCAGCATCGGTTCACCCAGCGGGTTCATGCCAGCTGCTGTTCACTAGCCCCTGTCTTAACTAATCCGTCGTATGTCTCCTTCTCCTGGCTATTTGGAAATTAATTATTTTTTAAATTTTGTTTCAGCATCTTGATTTACGCCTAGGTTGCGTATGGGTAAATTTGCACGGGCATAGGTGATTCAAACCCAGGTGGGTTCCAGATCTTGGTCGCTGGTAAAATCTTTGGGAGCTTCTCTTATTCTGTTTCGGGCTCCCGATCGTCTTCTGGCCACATGATAAATTCGTCAAAATGCAGAGCAGGCTTCATAGCTCCCGTTAAAATGCACGTCCCTGTGTTTACGTTGCAGTGGCCAATCTGCACAGGTCAGGCTGGATCGGCTGAGCAAACCTGTTCAGCTCTCGGAGATGGCCGAGATACCGCGTGCAGGGAGCATCTGCGCGTGCTTTTATCTGAACAGTGGAGTTTTGAACACTGGTTTGGGGAGATATTGCCAAGAGGTGTTTGATTTTTTTAAAAAGATGTGTTTTTTCCTTCATGCATGAGGATTTTTATGTTTTATATGACCTGAATTGAAACCGTCCCTGCTCCCTTTCTGCTTGTTTGGGAGCATGGTTTTAGGCCTGCAGTTAGGTGATAGAATTCAGAGGATTTAAGGCCATTCAGTGTTTTGTTCTTTAATCTTTGGAGTGGTTCAGAGACCACCTGATGTTATATTTGTTAAGCAGAGTTATTTATCTAAACAAGTATTTCCTCAGGGAAATGTGCCAAGTACCAGGTTGGGTGTCTGCTGTGGAGCCCCTGATGCCAGACTGTCTCCGTCAAAAGGACAAGAGCATCCGTGTGTGGGTTTGTCTAGAAATTCTGTTCCTTTTTTGCTGCCTGGCAAATCTTTCCAGTTTACCAAAGCGGGAAGTGGTTTAGTGCCAGGACTTAGCCACGTGCGTTCAGCATCTCTGGGGAAGGAGGGTTCTTGGCCATGATAGCTCTTGGCCATGGTCTCCTGGAAGGAGGCACTGCTTTTTGCCTTGTATAGCAATAATGATATAGCGCTGTTTAGACGAGCGTTGGGCTGCAAGTTGGGTGGACAGGCATCCTGACGTCAGACAGGGGTTCCCTCTGATTTTGGCTATCTGAAGAGACCGTCTGGCCCTCAGGACATAAAGCAGCGAAGTGCCTTGGGATTGCAGAGCGCCTGCCCCAGAACAGCAGGCTTTCCCGTGGCACAGTGCAGGGCCAATGAGGATGGTGGGGAGCCAGCTGAGCCACCAGCAAGCACATCCCAGCATGCCAGGTTTGATCCATGGTGGGGTGGAAGAGGTGTTTCTCATGATGGAGCAGCACTGCTGTCCTCTGCGAGACACCCAGGTGCCTTTCTTTTACCCCGTTGCCTGGCTTTGCGGCTCAAAGTGTATACAAATGCTTTCTGCCCGCGGGAACGCTGCTTACCATGACAGAGGTGAATTTAGGTGGGGGAGCAGGGCCACGGGAGGACTTAAGATGTTGGGAGAGATGTCCTGCCGGGGAGGTGGACCCCAGTGAGGAGCCCAGCCCTGCCCATCCCACATCCCATCCTGCTGTGTAAAGCAGCACTGACGCGAACCCAGCACCGTTAGCCTAGGCTGGGAATCGCAGAATCATTAAGGTTGGAAAAGACCTTTTAAGACCTTCCACTGCCAGGGTTCCCCTTCCAGCTCAAAGTCATCCGCAGCCTCCCTGGGCGTTTGATGGGCACTGGCTCACAGGTAGGTGGGAGCAAGGAAGGATGCTGTGGTCTGCAGGGCCTGACTGGTACGCACAGAATCACCAAATCATTAAGGTTGGAAAAGACCTTTAAGATCATCAAGTCCAACCATCAACCCAACACCACCGTGCCCACTAAACCATGTCCTGAAGTGCCACATCTACATGTTTTTTGAACAACTCCAGTGATGGTGAGTCCACCACCTCGCTCCTGGAAGACCAAAAGGCACTGACGTTGGCTTGCAAATCGAGGGTCCTATCCAATTGCCAGTGCAAGCTGACTTGAGGGCTTCTACCTCCTCCTTTCCTATCCAGGTCTCTTTTCTTCCACAACATTTCCCCCAAAATGCCTTGTTTCTTTATTCCCCCTTGGTGGGACAAATATTTTTAATTCTTGTTCACCATCTTAGCCCCCTGCAGAGCAGGGAGGAAGGCTCTTTCAGCACGTGTGGCTCGGTAGAGGTGGGAGCGTGCTGCAGGGCTGCCAGCGCTGAGGAGCCAGGCACGGTGGTCTGCATCTCCCCCAAGCCCGGGAGCTCCCTCCTCTCTTCCCCCTTGATGCTGAGGACCGTCCTCGGAGCGGTGCGGTGAAGCCAAGCCACAGAGCAGCCTCGCCCCGGCCATCCTCCTCCTCCCTCTCTCGTACCCCACATCCCGCCACGCTGGGGTCTGCCGAGCACGTCATGGCGGGTGAGAGCCGGCAGCTTAGCCCAGCGGTGCCTGGCAGGCTGCTCCCCGCTCCTCCCCTTGGCACTAGGGCCTGGCAAACGCTGCTGCGAGGGTCCCCGTTTCTTCTGCCGTCCTCGCCCTCTGGAAGTGGGGAGAGAAGAAAGGAAGGTGCTCCGGGGGAAGGTCTGTCGCTGGGTCTTGCCCTGCGTGGTGCTTTGTTAGCAAGAAGGAAGATGCCTGAAAGGCGCCTCGTCACGTGGCTGTCGGGTGACGGCTGTGGTAGCACCCGGGGGGCCGTCGATTGGCAGACCTCAGGACGGGCAAGGGCTCGGTTCAGGGCAGTATCTCTGGCAGCATGCTCCTGCCGCGTGCTGGGAAGGTCCTCCAAGCTCTGCTGGTCCTCCTCGTCCTACGTGCGCCCGGCCCTTCTGGGATGGGAGATCCAGCCCCCCGCCCCGAGCACTCACTTGCCCTCGGGGGGCCAGCTCGGTGTCGCGGGGGGTCCCGTGCCTGTCGCGGCGCTGCGCCCGCCTGGCTCCGTTCCCAGGCGCCTGCACAGCGGGGCTTTGCCGGGACTCGGTGGTCGCCTGAACCGATCTCGGTCGGGCTTTCACCGGCTTGGTGCTGTTCCGGAGGGCTGCGACGCAGCACGGCTTTTCCAGCCGTTCCTCGAACTGAAGCCGGGGAGGAGGCGGCGCGAGGTTTGTTCACTCGGCTTAAATCAAAGCGCTCTCGGGGCTGCTGTGGCACCAGCATCCAGCGATTGACCTGCAGCCTTGATTTCACGTGGGGCTCTGAATCGAGTCTGGGGTACGTAAACTGTTAGGGAGAGGGGTAAGAAAAGCTCGGTCCGTGGTGCCAAGAGGTGTGTGCTTGAACTCCGCTGCTGAGCCTTGCTGTAAGCCACTCATGGGCTATCTCTGCTTGAAATGGGGCTCCTCGGGGATGCAGATGCACCTCTGCCTGTGTGCAGCATCCTACCCGGAGCGCTGGGCTTGCACGGCCTCCGGGCAGCTGGGGTGCATTGCTGGCTGGGAGGAGAGGGGAAAATACCCTGGCATGTATTGTGGCATTAGAAATTTTTGGCTCAAGATGGATTATCAGCTGCACAGTCTGTGGATCGGGGGGCAGAGGCAGCCTTCGTTTTGGGCTGTACGTGGCTTTGAGCTGGGCACGGTACATTTTATACAGAAGGTTAGTGTTGTGTATCTCTCACGCGTGTTTTAAAAAAATAAGACTCCTGCGGGTGTTGAGCGTTTGGGGGGTTTCCCAGGGTCCTCTTAAAATCTTAGGTGGCACCTGCGGGCTCGATGTGCAGCCTCAGGGCTAAACCTAACCCTTTAAACTATGGTGTGCATCCAGGCAGTTATTGCTGGAGCTGTGATGGCCCAAAAAGTGCCTAAGTTGCTCCCTGGCAGTCGGGTCAGGCTTTAAAAGTGCTTTAAATTGTATAGTTGTTATTGTAGACCGTATAACTGTGCCCCTAAAATCTCTGCTTAGGGGTGAGGGCGTGAGATTGCGACGTGCGTTTACCGACGTGCGGTAGTTTCGAGATGACTGACGTTACTCGTTTGTTCACTTCGTTGCTCTCCCACCCTACGAGCTGTTGGCCCACGTACTGCAGATAGCTGTGGCAATAAAGCCTAAGGGGTGGTTTAAGAAAATAAAGCCCAGTCCTGTGATCACCCTGCTCTCTTAATTGCCTAGGTAATGAGCTGGCCTTGGAGGAGCAGTTTAAGCTGGGAAAGTCTTGTGGCTGCCCTTAGGTAGGCAGTTTTCCTGCTGCGTGCTTTCCTTGCCAAATATTTCTCCCTGGGTCGCAGGAGAGTAGCTGGTAGGAAGCTGTTGGAGGTCCCTGGGGTTTACGCTGGGCGCTCGGTGGCTCCTGCTCTGCTGCCTACGAGCAGCCGGCGTCTCTCAAGGCTCCTTCAAACATGAGCGCGGGAGCAGAGCTGGGAAGAAACTCCAGGTTCAGGTTTTGGGCTGGGGTGATGCACACCTAAAGCTCCTGGTGGGACGAGTGGTGGGAACGGGAGGGTTCAAACCGCTATCGATGCTGCGAGAAGAAGGGAAAGCCTGGCAGGTCCTTGTCCTCTTTGTCCTTGTTTAAACCTCTGCACGTGCTTCCCCCTTTGAGACCCAAGCGCCTTCGGTGACCCAACAGAAAGCTACGCGTAGCCAAAGCCTCCTTGCTTTTAGAAGTGCAATTAGATCTTTCAACAAGCCATCCATTATTCACCACGCGCGCTCACGGAAGGTGGTGTATCCGCACCGTTCAGGCACGGATAAATAATTAATCTCTTTAATGAAATTGGTGTCAACGGGGAGCTGTGGCAGGTATTATGAAATGGTAAGGAAAACTGTAGTATCCATTATGAATAAGCAAAGAGCAACTCAAGAAGTATTTGCCAGTTGCTAGAAAACGGGCTCTGTACAGCTCGGCGGTGAGAAACGATCTGATGGCTCGGCAAGCTGGGGAGGAGACAGCTCTGCTGCCCGGTTTCAGCAAACCTCTGCCCGCTTCCCTCACCGACTCCGTGATGCTCTTTCCTTCTAACGCGTTTCAAATTCTCTGTTACAGAGGAGCTGCTGGCTACATCTGCTGAGTCTTCCTTGTATGTGGAAGTGGAATAATTTTCCGTTGGCTAGGAAGAGCTCAGTTCATGCTCAACAAGGAAAAAAAAATGTCCCAGAATAGGATATACTTTACGGACAGAGTAAAGTCCGTGTACTTTACGGACGGAGACGGGCGATGTCTGATACGGGGAAACCTAAGGCTGCCGCGGTGGGGAAGGGAACGCACCCGCTGCCCACGGGCTGTGGCCGGCGTCGCTTACCCCCTCCCCGGGACCTGCGTGAGCGCATCCGCAGGACTTTCCATACGGTGGGGGAAAGCCCTTTATTTATTTTAAAAGGAAAATATCATTCTGGCTGGGGGGGAAACCGCTTTTCTCTTTAAATGACTCTTCTAGATCAAAGATGAAACAACCTCAGCTACATTCAAAAGAAGCCCAAAGAGGTTTTTTCCTAAATTTTCAATATTTTGTTCCTCCTTTGCAATAAAGTGCAGGAGAACAATTTTGAGGGGTTATTTAATGCAAGGGCGCGTATACTGGGCAGCAGAGCTGCAGGTCCCTCTGCCCGCGAGCATCTTGGATCTGGAGAGGTGGGTGGGAAAGGAAGGTCTGGAGATCCCTCACGGTAAGGTTTTTTACAGCTGCGTGAGCGGAATACGGGCTTTTCAGGGAATTGGCACAAAGGGCAGAAAGAGAGGGGTGGAGAGAAGGCGATTTCATTAATAAATAAATGAAGCAATTTCTCCTTCCCCCAGAGAGTGACTGACGGGCACCAGGGTGTTGAGCCCTCAGGCAGAACGCTCGTGGGGAGCACCATTACCAAAACCCCTCTCCGCCCTCCCCGCTGCCAGACCTGCTCCGGCTAACAGTTGCCATGCAGGTGTCCCTGCCATCGCTGGCAGCTGGGTCCAGCGTTTTCTCACCTCCTTTAAATGAAGCTGGCAGCGGTGGGGAGACAACGACCCCTCGCTGCTCTTTGAAGAGCCATGAAGAGGTTGGGTTTCCTTCTGCTGCTTCTCCTCCATCAAGGCCTGGAGTGGGTTTGGGACCAAGTCGTCTCGTTTTCCTCCTTCGCAGAAACCCCGTTCCCACGTGGAGGTTTTTCAGTGTGGAGGGAAGGGGGCTGGGAGATATCCTCTCAAAAATGTTAATACCCACTCGCTGGTGGGGAGGCCTGCAAAGCCCGGGCGGGTTCAGGAGTTCAGTGCAGACCTGGCGGCCGGCGAGGTGCCCCTTCAGCATCACGGGAAGCAGCTGCCCGGCGCCGGGCACCGCGCCGTCCTGGAGGTGGAGGGGGGATCATCCCACCCCCGCTGGCCCCCGGTCCTCCTGCTCCCGGGGGCACAGCACACGGCCGGCGGCAGAGAGCTGGCGGGCGCGCGGGGACCACCACGGTGCAGGCAGCGTCCCCCTCCTGGGGGGAGGCAGGTGCAGGCAGGGAGCTCGTCTCTTGAAGATGGGGCCAGGCGGAGAGAGGTTTTCTTCCTCTCCGCTAAAAGGCCTTTTGTGGCGAAACAGCCTGCAGGTCCCGGCAGAAGCTATTTTCTTTTTCTTTGAAGAAATGGCAGGAAAATGCGCAAGCCTTGCTGCTTCAGGGTAACCACCTTCCCTTTCCTCACCTTCCTCCTGTGGCTGGAGTGAGGGAGTCCAGGAAAAGCCACTTCTCTCCTTCCTTTCCCTCCCTCCCTCGCCCGCCCGCCCGCCCTCGCCCGCCCGCCCGCCCTCGCCCTCCCTTCCGCCCTCGCCCTCCCTTCCGCCCTCGCCCTCCCTTCCGCCCTCGCCCTCCCTTCCGCCCTCGCCCTCCCTCCCTTCCTTTCCCTCCCTCCCTCCCTTCCTTTCCCTCCCTCCCTCCCTTCCTTTCCCTCCCTCCCTCCCTCCCTTCCTTTCCCTCCCTCCCTTCCTTCCTTCCTTTCCCTCCCTTCCTTCCTTCCTTCCTTTCCCTCCCTCCCTTCCTTTCCCTCCCTTCCTCCCTTCCTTTCCCTCCCTCCCTCCCTTCCTTTCCCTCCCTCCCTCCCTTCCTTTCCCTCCCTCCCTCCCTTCCTTTCCCTCCCTCCCTCCCTCCCTTCCTTTCCCTCCCTTCCTTTCCCTCCCTCCCTCCCTTCCTTTCCCTCCCTCCCTTCCTCTCCCTCCCTTCCTTTCCCTCCCTCCCTTCCTTTCCCTTCCTTTCCCTCCCTCCCTTCCTTTCCCTCCCTCCCTCCCTCCCTTCCTTTCCCTCCTTTCCTTTCCCTCCTTCCCTCCCTCCCTCCCTCCCTCCCTTTCCCTCCCTCCCTCCCTTTCCCTCCCTCCCTCCCTTTCCCTCCCTCCCTTTCCCTCCCTCCCTCCCTTTCCCTCCCTCCCTTCCTTTCCCTCCCTCCCTCCCTCCCTTCCTTTCCCTCCCTCCCTCCCTCCCTTTCCCTCCCTCCCTCCCTTTCCCTCCCTCCCTTCCTTTCCCTCCCTCCCTTCCTTTCCCTCCCTCCCTTCCTCTCCCTCCCTTCCTTTCCCTCCCTCCCTTCCTTTCCCTCCCTCCCTCCCTCCCTTCCTTTCCCTCCCTCCCTCCCTCCCTTTCCCTCCCTCCCTCCCTCCCTTCCTTTCCCTCCCTCCCTCCCTCCCTTCCTTTCCCTCCCTCCCTCCCTTCCTTTCCCTCCCTCCCTCCCTTCCTTTCCCTCCCTCCCTCCCTTCCTTTCCCTCCCTCCCTCCCTTCCTTTCCCTCCCTCCCTCCCTTCCTTTCCCTCCCTCCCTTCCTTTCCCTTCCTTTCCCTCCCTCCCTTCCTTTCCCTCCCTCCCTCCCTCCCTTTCTTTCCCTCCCTCCCTCCCTCCCTTTCCCTTCCTTTCCCTCCCTCCCTTCCTTTCCCTCCCTCCCTTCCTTTCCCTCCCTCCCTCCCTCCCTTCCTTTCCCTCCCTCCCTTCCTTTCCCTCCCTCCCTTCCTTTCCCTCCCTCCCTCCCTCCCTTCCTTTCCCTCCCTCCCTTCCTTTCCCTCCCTCCCTTCCTTTCCCTTCCTTTCCCTCCCTCCCTTCCTTTCCCTCCCTCCCTCCCTCCCTTCCTTTCCCTCCTTCCCTCCCTCCCTTCCTTTCCCTCCCTCCCTTCCTTTCCCTCCCTCCCTTCCTTTCCCTCCCTCCCTCCCTTCCTTTCCCTCCCTCCCTCCCTCCCTTCCTTTCCCTCCCTCCCTCCCTCCCTCCCTTCCTTTCCCTCCCTCCCTTCCTCTCCCTCCCTCCCTTCCTCTCCCTCCCTTCCTTTCCCTCCCTCCCTTCCTTTCCCTCCCTTCCCCTCCCTCCCTTCCCCTCCCTCCCTCCCTTCCCCTCCCTCCCTTCCCCTCCCTCCCTCCCTTCCTTTCCCTCCCTCCCTCCCTCCCTCCCTTCCTTTCCCTCCCTCCCTCCCTCCCTCCCTTCCTTTCCCTCCCTCCCTCCCTCCCTCCCTTCCTTTCCCTCCCTCCCTCCCTTCCTTTCCCTCCCTCCCTCCCTTCCTTTCCCTCCCTCCCTCCCTTCCTTTCCCTCCCTCCCTTCCTTTCCCTCCCTCCCTTCCTTTCCCTCCCTCCCTTCCTTCCTTTCCCTCCCTTCCTTTCCCTCCCTTCCTTTCCCTCCCTTCCTTTCCCTCCCTTCCCCTTCCCTTCCTTCTGCAAACGCCTGTCCCTAGTTACACAGTGAGGGTGAAGACTGCACCTTGTCTCCCTGCCCAAGGTGCCACACGTTGCCCATAGCACGTGCTATGTTGGGAAGACTGCCTTTCGCCCAGTGCTGAGCTCACCCTGCTCCTGCCTTGCCCTTCCCCGGGGTAGCCGGGCGGGCGGGGAGGATGCTGTGGCGGGGAGGATGGATGCCGCGGTGGCTCTCCGGCTCGTCTCCGCTCCATCAGGCTGATGCGCTGCGACAGTTCTGCTGAATCGCTGGCCCGAGGGGCTGCGCGGGGCTATTTATGGAGAAACAAAGCCGGGGGACACCGGGCGGGAGGCCAGCCTGAGATGTCCGCAGCCGAGAGCGGGTCATTTTGGGGGTTCCTTAGGTGGCCTGGATGAAAATGTGCCGTTTGGTGAAGGTCACGGGGAATAACCCCGCGGGGATTCTGGTTTATATGAGAGCAGCTCCTCTGCCCCAGCGTTTCGGTCCTGTTTGCAGGAGCAGGCTGGGTGTGGTGGCAGGCATCTCCATGGAGGACAGTGGGCCATCCTCTGATTTTAACTTGTGTTTCCTCTGGCCCCGGAGCTTAGGAGCAGCCCAAGTGCTGATAGCAAAGTCTATTTTTAGGCAGCGGCTGTGATCAAGTTTTCCTTTTGCAGGGAAATATCAAACCATTAAACCAGACCTCTGAGCACCCTTTAGTTGCTCTTTTATCATCCGGGTTTATTTTTATCTTGCACCTCCCGCACAGCGGTCTGGCAGCTAGCAGAGGAGGGCTTTAATAATTAAGGTCTTTTAATAATAAAGGTCTTTAATAAGACCTTTAATAATTCATAGCTCCTATGTTTTGCTCCCAGGGATCAGAAGAGCGAGTGGCTGGAAGGGCTCTGCCCGAAACCTGCTCCATCCACACCACCCGACCCTGCCTGGGAACTGCGGCCGCCGTGCTTGCTCTGCCCGATGGCCTGCGCCTGCCCGGGGCTTTGTGCAGCTTGTCGGGCTCCCACTCAGGCAGGGGACCCCGGGCGGTGGCATTCGGGGTGGGAGAGCACTTGGGACATGGCAGCGTGTGCGTGTCCGCCCCAGCACGCTTGGGACCGACCCACTGTTGGACAAACACGTGCCATAAACTTAATCCCCGGTTGTTGGCCCCTCGGCATTCAAATAGCTCCTGAAATCGTCTGGGCAGGCTGAGCCCAAGGGGAATTTCACAGACCTCCCTGAAGCGGGGGTTTTGCTGCCGTATCCGTTTTAATTCTTTTGATTAAAAGTAGTATTACAACCAGGACATGCTTTGCGTTTGGTTGTGGAGCAGAATCGATCTTTGGGATGGTCTTGGGTCTGGTGGAAGTGTATTTTGTCCCCAAAGCCTTGTGTTCATTGAGTTGCTGGAGCGTGTCCAGAGAAGGGCAGCAAAGCTGGTGAGGGATCTGGAGCACAAGTCTGATGAGAAGTGGTTGAAGGAACTGAGGGTGTTCAGTCTGGAGAAGAGGAGGCTGAGGGGAGCCCTCATCACTCTCTACAACTGCCTGAAAGGGGGTTGTGGTGAGGTGGGGGTTGGTCTCTTCTCCCAAGTAACCAGCGATAGGACAAGAGGAAATGGCCTCAAGTTGTGCCAGGGGAGGTTTAGATTGGATATTAGGAGAAATTTCTTTACCGAGAAGAGTGGTCAAGCATTGGGACAGGCTGCCCAGGGAGGTGGTGGTGTGACCATCACTGGAGTTGTTCAACAAACATGTGGACGTGGCACTTTGGAAAATGGTTTAGTGGGCACGGTGGTGTTAGGTTGATGGTTGGACTTGATGATCTTAAAGGTCTTTTCCAACCTTAGTGATTCGGTGATTCTGTGCGTACCAGTCAGGCCCTGCAGACCACAGCATCCTTCCTTGCTCCCACCTACCTGCGAGCCAGCGCCCAGCAAACGCCCATGGAGGCTGCGGGTGACTTTGGGCTGGAAGGGGAACCCTGGCAGTGGAAGAGAGCAGGTCTGAAGGGGACGGCGTGCCTTTGCTATGTGCTTGCCTATCCCAGTAGAGAGATGCTGACAGATGTGGGGAGACTCCACTTTGGAGACTGAACCAGCCCCTCAGCTCGTGGCTGCCCTGTGAACACGGGCACTGCTGGGTTTAGCTCTGGGCCTCGTGGTCATGGAAGGCTCAGAGATGCATCTGGAGCATCCATCTTTCGCAGCGGCTGGGAAGCTGCTCACCCATGAGCTTCTGCACGCAGGTGCTGGGGTCCTTCAAGATCTGCTCCAGGCAGATGGAGGAGCTGAGTTTCAGCAGCTGCTTTGGCAAAGCACAAGGCAAGCCGAGCGTTGCAGAGCCTGGTTTCATTTATGCGCTGGTGGCTGGTGCCTTCTGACTTGCTGCTCTGTCTCGGCTCGTGGCTTTGCTCCCGCTGACAGCTTTATGGGGCGTTAAATTACTTCCAGGGTCCACTTGATGCTCCTGTTGCATCCGAGTGTGGCAGCTCCTTGGCACGCGCGGCACAGGAGCTGGGAAAGGCAAATTCAGAAGAGCTTTTGCTCTCTCTGAGCAGGAGCAAGGGCAGGCTGCAGTGGTCGCTGCTGCTGCTGCCTCTCACCCTTCTTCCCACGTATCAGCGGGAGCAGCTGGTTTTTCGGTGGCCAGATGCCTTCTTCTGTCCTCGCCGTGCGTGCAGGAAGCTTCCCGGCTTTGCTGCATTCTCTGCCATCTCCTGGACAGGCCTGCCATGCACCGGCTGGTTGTCAGCTTGCTCTTTAAATATTATCCACCCTAAAATATCCCCGGGATTTGTTCTCCTGAGGAGCACGGTACAAAACTCACAGACCCATCTTTTAGTTAAGCTGAGTGGCGGATTTCCTCACGCATACTTATTGTGCATCGATCGCTACCAGGTTGCCTGCGATCTCGGGTGTCTGTCTTTGCCTCCATGTGTGCATTTTTCTGTGTTGTTTTTCTCCCACTGTGAGCTGTGGCTTGCCTTAATTTGATTGACTAAACCCGTTACGTTGCTGAACTGTAACGAGATATCACTGACTGGGCTGCCTGTAGCCTTCAAAATGGCACGGTCCTGATCCTGGAAGAGTGGGGATTGCCGCGACGCCTTTCGCGTAGGGCAGGCTGCTGCTGCTGTAGGTCAGCTGTCCTCTGCGGCGTCGGGGCAGGCACGAGCCGACCCCTTCTCGTTCAGCATCGCAAAGAAACGCGGGGTGCAGCGACTCCCCCAGCGAGGGCAGAGCTGCTGCCGCAGCCCGAGAGCCAGCGGGGTGCTTGCGAGGGATGGTGCGAGGCATTGGCTCCGTGTCCGGGTCGGGACTGGGGACCCCCGTGGTTGCTGTTGCTAAATGATAAGAGAGATTTCCAGCCGGTGAGCTCTCGTGCCCTTTTGTGCTCCTGGTTGCAGGTAACTGCTGGTCGACGCAGGACCGCGGGTATTCTGCCGACACCTGACTGCTTTAATGATCCCTGGCCTTAACTGCTCTTCACTTGTAGGTTATTAAAGGTCTGGTGGGGGGGAAGTGTCCTGTCAAAATCAGCTCCTGTGGGGGGTGAAGCAAAGGGCTGACTACATCGCAGCTTCCCCTGGCACAGCGTTGTCCCGCTGTGCAGCCAGCTCCACGTTTTGGATGTTCGCGATGGTGGCTTGCGTGCGTTACACGGCACTGAAGTCCCTTCCCTTTGCTTCATGCAGTCGCTCTAAAGAACCGCGGTGCCAAAGAAGCGGAGGGGGATGGAGACCGCGGCAACGGACCAGCTCCAGGCTCGGCAGCCGTACCGGAGGGCGAGCTGCTCCTACAGGTTAGTGCTCCTCGCCGGCCACCTCTCCCTGGCAGATGCCTCCAAGGGATTTTCCTCTTGTCCCCTTTTCAGCTCCTTTGAATTTTACCCAAAGAGCCGGCTGTTCTGTTACCGATTGCAGGATGTTTTGGCAAAGCAGCGATTTCATGTGGTGTAGCTCATAGTGCTCCTGACTGAGCAGAGGTTTAAGACCTCTTCAGGTCCCTGGGGCAGAAAATGTGTTGCTTTTCCCTTCCTTTTCCCATCCTTCCTGGAGAAAATTGCCATCTGTTAATTGTCTGTGTGTAAGAAACTCTCCATCTTGGTGGGAGCGGCGCTGAATTTCTGAGTACGGAGATTCAGCTCTTCTGCTTCTCTGCTCTGGTGTGTAAACGGGCCATAGGTGTGACACGGGACCCAAGCAGAGCAAGACGTTTTGAGTGCAGTTCTCAACATGGGCACCCCGGTCCCAGCTCGGGGTTGTTGTCCAAACACTGGTGAAAACAGGGAGGAAGACGTGGTGGAAGTCTTCCCTGATTTTTCAGGCAGTGATGCATGACACCGAGCACATAGGTAGGTGCTGATGGGCCATATGCTCAGCCCATATACGCAGGGCTCGTGGATGTATCCCAGGAGCTCTGCGAGAGGCCTATAGTTGGTTCCTTTGGTGATGCTGCAGCACGGTTGGGCTGAGCCTGCTGCTTCCACGGCTTATTCGGAGACGCCAGGAGGTGACCTCCTGTCTACAGACCGGGCGCAGTGAATAGCAAGAGCTCAGGCTCCGGCAGCGCGGGGTCCTGCGAGGACGCAGGTCTCGCCTCCGCGCCTGGCACCCAGGCACAGGCAGCGGCGCTGTCGTCCGGAGCGGGGCGAGAGTGCTGGTCAGCCCCAGCTCCCATCCAAAAGCTCTCTCGGCAGTAAGTGTAGTTGCTGTCCTGCCTGAGGGCTGGGGAGCCAGGGTCTCAGCCCCTAATGAGAGAAATGCTAAAGCCAGGCTGGTTAATAACCAAAAAACTGAGGGTTTTCCGCTGTGGCTATAACAAAACCGTGCTCAGCAGGGCTTGCTGGGGATTGATGTCCTGCTCCTTAACTCCTCCCAGAATTTGATGCCATTCTTTCAGAGGTACCAAGCTGGGTGTTAAAAGCTCTGGGTTTAGGTTTGGCTCTCGCAGGGGTCCATCTGCATGATGCTGGACGCGGCAGGGGCTCAAGACCTGCCTCTGTGCCCCAAGGAAATGCTCCTACGTGTTTATAAAACCTCTTCCACCCGGTCTGTCACCTTGGACATCCAAACTTCCTTTGTCTCATCTTGTGGTCCACCCTGGTTCTCCCCTTTCCCTCCTCTAATTTTCCAGCCTTACTTTTTTGGTCTGTCCTTTTCCACCAAGGCTCTGTACTGCAGCAATCTCAGCAGAAGATGGTATCTTAAACTGAGGTTAAGCATGAAAGGCCTCAGCAAGGCTGAGAACTGGGTGGACCACCTCTGCCCAGGCGCACAGCGGTGCAGGTACATGTCGCTGGCTGCAGGGTATTAAATCTGCCTGCTGGTCAGTGCAGTTAGGGAAGGACAGAGTGCTGCAAGACGTTGCTTGCTCCTGCCGTGGCAGAGCAATGCCTCTGAAGCTGCTCAAAGGGTTAAAGTGCGTTTGGCAGCACTAATTAACCTCTGCAGCAGATTCCCACACACTGGATCAACCCCAGTAAATAGAGAGCATTTGTGCCCAGAATAAAGGGAAGGAGAGGGGGGAGAAACCGACCTGGACAATGAAACGGGAGTTGGCAGCAACAATAGCTGGACTTGGCTGAGGCTACATGCTAGACCCCAATTAGTCCTGATGTCTATACTTTATGAAGTGGGGGAAATAGGCCAGGGCTGGCTACTGTGGCTTCCCTGCTTGCAGCCAGGTTGGTGGTACAGGACGGTTTTGGCTCTGGACAGCCATAGGGCTTCTGAGGTCCATGCTTCAGGAGGAGCCCTGCCTTCTAGCGGGGTCCTGCTTGGAACTGGCAGGAGCGTCCCTGCCGGGGACCTGTTGCCCTAAGGGAGGGGTGGCCGGATGGTGCTGTCACATCTCTGAAAGCTGTTCAGCTTCTGGAGAGCTAAACCGATGATTTTCTTGGGTTTTCATGACCTTTGCTCTTAGGGAGCACCATGGGCTTGAAGGTGTTTGCTATAGGTGTTTAGTCTATACGGTTTGTTTCAGAACTGGGGAAACTGAGTCACAGAGTGACGTCTACCACTCAGGGTCAGGGGGAGACTCCTGTGGGCTTGCTCCCAGCCCTGGCAAGGTGATGACATGGTCTTCAAAGCACCGGTCTCTGCGCCACCGGGGCTCGTGCCCCACGGTTGGCAAAGGCTGCCGCAGTGCCTGCGTGCCTGCCGCGCTTAGGAGCGCTTTGGGGTGCTCCCCCGGATCCTGCTGGTGCCTGTATTAGCTGTCCTTTCACACGCATCAGCTCCTGCCTGATGCCTGGGAGCAGGGATGAAAAGCCAGGGCTCCTGGGACAGCAGCTGCACTCCCAAACCGGTAGGGAAGCTCCTCTGCACCTTCTTATCTTCATGGATCTCCAGGTGCAAAGGACACCGTCAGCCAGCACCCTGGTCCTTTCTCCTGGGTCCTGTCCTGCAAGCTCTGGGGCTGCTGGCTCAGAGAAAACACCGATTACCTCCTAAATTTGTTAAGCTGGTAGGAATAAGCCTCTCTGAGGAAGACGGAGGCTCCGATCAGCTCAGCCCATTCCTGCCTGGGAACGCAATGCTCCCTTGGATGTTGACTTTGCAGTCCTGAGGAGAGGATGGACGGGCAAGTGAACTGTAAAATACGTAAGTTGTGTAGCATTAAAAATACATCAGAAACTTCAGATTGATGGCTGCATTTGCTGTTTTCTGTGGGGAGGGCTTAGTGCTTCGAGCTTGCATGGGTGAAGCAGCTTGAGTGTTTATTTTGTGAAAACAGAGGCTGGCGTCGAGGTGGATGGCATGCACGAACGAGCATGTGCTCCGAGTTGGGGTGTTTGCGGTGTGTAAATCCGTACACCACGCAGAGGGAGAGCTCCAGAGGAAGAGGAGCGTGGCTGGGAGTGTCTGGTGGCTAACGGGTGCATCCCAGGCATGGGTGGCTGCAGATGCCCTTTAGCCCACAAACACCGGTGCTTGGTCCTTTCGCTGCCATGTGGTGCTTTGGAAGGACGGTGCTGTGCAGGTCGGATGAGTGCCTTGCAGCAGGTTGTCGCTGGGTACGTGTTTGGGTGAATCATTTATTTGCCAAAAAGAAAAAGTACTCTGAGGTCAACCAGCGATTCTGCAGTTTTCACCCAAATCCAGGGACCAGATTCAGCGTGTCCTCCTGTTTTTGGAAGAAAATGGCTTTCCAGAAACCGGACCTTTTCGTTACAGCTTCAAGAACCAAACTCTTATGCTTTAGCTTTCAGCCTTTCTGTTTTCACTGGTGAAAGCTCTTTGCAGCCTTGGGTTGGCCACCTCGACCTCAGGGCAAGCAAGGGCAGGAGGAGGGAGCAGGCAGTGGGGACAACACCTCTAGGCTGGTCCCTTGTTCCTCGCCTGTTGGCAGCCCACACGGGCACACCACGGTCCTTCTCCAGGCCTCTCCTCTGGTGCCTGGGGAGAACAGGAGGGACGTGAACAAGGCCGGGAGCTGGCTGGGTTTCTCCCAAACCTGCAGGCGTAGCCCCATCCACGTGGGCCAAGCAGCAGCAGGGAGCGCTCAGCCAACGCCGGCAGCATGTGGTGATCTGTGGCAGGTTTGCTCTCCACGGAGCAACCCCCGCTTTTCCAGGCTCACGCTGTCCTAAGCCGCACACGGCTGCTGAGACCCTCCCAGGCTGCGAGGAAGATGGGAGCTACACGAGCAGAGCCGCCCAGGTAGACGCAGGTCAGCATTAATGCAGCCGACATGAAACGCTCTTTTGATTCAAGGTTGTCGGAAAGTCTTGTTTCCACCAGAATACCAGAATGGACCAGTTCCTGATGGTGTCCAGTTTCGTTCTGCAAGCTGTTCTGAGATTTGTATTTGCTTTTCGCATAGGATAAGTATAAATGTCCAAATCTGAGTCTGAGCAAATGCTCCCGGGATGAAAGCAAAGTTTTCCATCAGTTTGGATTAGGATATGCTCAGGCAGCTGTATGGAAGAGCTAAGTGACCGCAAAGAAACCCAGTAGAAGGTACTGTCTGTTTTCTCAGTGAGCATAGCTCTGCCAGCGTTGGTCCCCATTTTTCTCCGTCCAGCCTTCCGTGGAGTTTGCCCAAGCGAGGCAGAGCGGAGGATAATCTGAGAATGAGCTGCAGGCCTTGACCTCTGCCAGGCAAAGCAGACTCACCAGGTCTGCGAAAACCCGTGGTTTAGGTGCATGCGCTCCAGCACCGTGACGAGGTACGTGCATAGAGGCAATTGCAAGGATGGAGGTCTCTGGTGCTGTTCCCATCCTGCACAAGGGTTTGGAACCAAGAAGCCGCTTGAACAGTGCATTGGAGGATTTGGTGAGAGCCAGGGCAGCACCTGCTGTTAACCGCACTGAGGTGCCATTGGGACGGGCTTCCTGTGCTTTATCTCTTGCCCTGGACCTTCCCCTTGGTGGGGCAGCGGTCAGCTGCCTGCTTGCTGGGACCAGCCAGGGCTCGGGTGACCATTGTCTGAGCAGGATGGAACTTGCTGCCCTGCTAGAAAAGGGTGAGGTGAACATGGCACGTACCTGCTGATCTCCTCTCTCTCCTAGGCGCTCAACGGCTTCGTGCTGGTGGTGACATCGGAAGGACTGATATTTTACTCCTCGCATACAATTCAGGACTATCTGGGGTTTCATCAGGTTGGTGGGACACCTCAGGCTCGCTGTGGTGGGTTTGCAGTCTGGGTTTTTCTGTGGTGGTGGTGAATAGCCCCAAGTTCCCTGCAGGGAGGAAGCTTTGCAGAGACCACAGGGTCTGGGGGGGGCTGCATGGGCCTTTTCCTTGGTGTCGTGAATTTGGACCCCATGTTGCCAGATGTGGTCACTGGGAGGTGTCAACACAACTCCGCTAGCCCACAGATGCTTTCCACCAGCCATGTTGGCAGGCTATGAGGTTCATGGCCCTGTTGTGTAATGCCATGGTGAGACGTCTGGGTTTCCCTGCCCAGTTTGCCTTTGGGCACCCACTTCCCTGGGTGACCCCTGGTAAATCCCATAAGGCTCCAATGCTTTGAGGTTATCTGGGCACCTGGGTAACCTGGAAGGCAGTAGGTCAGATTTACGGGGAAGTGGGACTTGCCTACAGTCCTTCAGTTACTGTGGTTTGCTGTTGCTCCCACACAGCTGGCTTTCCCCAACATCTGGAGTAGATGAGGACTGCCCAGCTGGGCAGAGGGAGCAAGTCCCGGAGCAGGTGCCTTGTTCTCTTGGGAACAGTGTAAGAATGGGGTGGCTTTGCTGCTGTTTTGTTCCCAAACTCACTCATGAGTTTTCGTCTCATCCCATAAGTCAGCAGTAGGGTTTTGAAGGACACCGTGTTACAGGGACGAGTGTGTCAGAGCGGAGCTGTATTTCTGATGCTAGTGGTTCTTTAGGATGGGGAGGGGAGGTCTGGCCCAACATGGGCAAGGGGTCCTTAGAGCTAGATGTGCTGTCTGTTCCCACCAGCATCAGCTCTGGTGGAAGGTGTCCCTCAGTCAGCCAGGGACCTAGTGGAGCACCAGAGAAATGGTGTGAGATATGGCCAGCTGGAGTTATGACAGGTTGTTTCCAGGTGGGATGTGAAAACTGTCACCTGGGGGCAGGCCACAGAGCTCACGCGTTACTTTTCTTCTCTAGACAGATGTCATGCACCAGAGCGTCTTTGAGCTGATCCACACCGAGGACCAGGAGGAATTCAGACGCAACCTCTGCTGGGCACTCAACTCACCCCACGGTCCCGAGGGTGAGCCTTCTGCGGAAGGTAAACGCAGGCTGGGAGCCAGGCGTCCTGGTTGGCACGAGATATGTAGCTCCCCACGTGTGCCAGGGAGCCCAGCTTGCAGGGGGCTTGCGTCCTTGTGGCTCAAGCCATGGCTTCATCCAAACATCGTGGCTTTTCCTGCATTTCTGTTGCTGTCCTCTGCAAACTGCCGCAGTCCCTGATGCTGGGGACCTCCAGCCATCGCTGGAGACCCTTGCTTGCTCCTCTTTCAGTCCCTCTCTCCTACAGGAGGGAAGAGTCTCAGCTCTTCTGCTGTCGCCTGCAAGCCAGATCAGCTGCCCCCAGAAAACTCCTCCTTTCTGGAAAGGAGCTTCGTGTGCCGCTTTCGCTGCCTCCTGGATAATTCCTCTGGCTTCCTCGTGAGTACAGACCTGCACTGCAACCTCCACAGCAGGAGGATGCAGGCTCACCCCAAGGGGTCTGTGCCACTGCTGGAGCATAAAAGTTGGCCTTGAAAGACCCGGCGCTCCTTTCTGCCACGTACGGCACCTGCCTGTCTCAACAAGGAGCTATTTCTGCTATTTTTCATAGGTTTGGTCTGTACCTACAACCTCTCTGTGTGAGTTTTGTTCCTCTCTTCTCAGAGATGCTGAATCTTGAACAGAAGTGCTTTTCTTCCACATATTTTCCCAGGTTTTCGTGTTAATGGCGTCTCTTAAGACCAAGTAGGTGATGTTCATCCCTTCTCTGCTCTGCTGCAAGTTAATGGGGTTCTTGCCTTCGGAACCACAGGTCTAAGGACTCTGTTTCTCCCTCTCATCCCGCTTTAGTCTGGAAACTCAATACAAAGAAAGATTCCTGGCTGTCCCTTGTTTAGAAGCAATACTATGATCCCTGATGGGGCTGTGATGTAGCTCGGTTAAAATGCAGCAGCCTGTGCATTGTGCGATGCCCTGATGCAACTGCAGCCTGTGCTCGGTCCTGCAAGCCGCTGTGCGTCCGAGCCCCGGGCCGGCAGTGGGCTGCTGCCACGGGGAGCTCGGTGTAGTGTCACTTTGATCCTCCATCTTATTGTAGTGGGGAGCACTGGAGTCGCAAGGGACAAGTCGCAAGGGATTATTTGCATCAACTCTGCAGCGATGTGGCTTGCCTTCCGTGCAGCTCTCTTCCCTCTCGTCTCTCTCCACCCAGTTTTCTGTGTGACACTGAGCTTTTCTTCTCTTCCCAGGCTTTAAGCCTGCAAGGCAGGCTGAAATTCCTTCACGGGCAGAACAAAAGGTCTGAAGACGGGTCTGCACTGCCACCCCAGCTCGCTCTCTTCGCTATCTCCACCCCCTTGCAGCCCCCGTCCATCCTGCAGATCCGAACCAAGAACATGATCTTCAGGACAAAGCACAAGCTGGACTTCACCCCCTTGGCCTGCGATGCCAAGTAAGCGGCAGAGCCGATCTGAGGGGCGATGCTGCGGGCTTCCAGCTTGCCAGTCCATACCCTGCCTGGGTGATGTCCCACGCCGGCTCGTCTCTGAGCTGGGTCCATTCTCCATCTCCCGCAGGGGGAAGATCGTTTTGGGCTACACCGAGGCGGAGCTGCGGATGTGTGGCACCGGCTACCAGTTCATCCACGCTGCCGACATGCTGTACTGTGCTGAAAACCATGTCAGGAGTGAGAGTCCCTTCCCGTGGTCCCTCGTGCCCACCCCTGAGGCTGAGGAGTGGGCTGGGCTATGGGCAGCTCCGCTGGCTGCCATGTGGAGCCTGGCAGCTCTTTCCCCATAGGATGCTTTGCTTTATGCCTTCCTCTGATGCTCTTGTCACTGCAGAGAGCTTGGGGTGGAGTGTAAGGAAGGGTATTTAGCCGGGGTGGTGTCCCCTGTGTGCGCCAGCCATGCTACTGCTGTGACCCCACCTGCTTATCCGGGCTGGAATCGGCAGCCCTGCCTCCAGTGCCATGCTGACAGCCCTTGACACGCGTGCTTCCTCCTCCCGGCAGTGATGAAGACGGGCGAGAGCGGCCTGACAGTCTTCCGCCTGCTGACGAAGGAGAACCGCTGGAAGTGGGTGCAGGCCAACGCGCGTCTGGTCTACAAGAACAGCAAGCCCGAGTACATCATTGTCACGCAGAGACCCCTCGTGTGAGTGCCGGCGGGCCCAGCCCTGGCTGGGATGGGGACAGGCTGGCTTCTTCCATTGGTGTGGGCTCTGGGACGCCCCGAGCAGAGCAGGGTGTTCGATTCGTCGTTGCTTCTTGTGCGTTTTAAAGGAGCAGCCGTAGGATACTGTGCTTTGATGCTGTTCAGCCACATCCCCCTCTGCAAGGCCACCCTGCAAGTATGAGAGGGTGCTGAGCAGTGCCCTGCACCTCACATCCCTGCCCCGGTGTCCTGGGCACTGCTCCAGACTTAGCCTGGGGAGACTGGTGGCTGCTCTCCAGCAGCTGTAGGGACAGGCAGGTGCAGGAGCAGCAAGGACCTCAAACATGGCTGCCGTATGGCAGCGGCCCAACGTGGGGCTGCAGCATAGATGAGCAGGGCAAAGGTGTGACTCCTGTCTGGCAGAGCTCTGTTACCCTTTGCATTTCAAGTATCTTCTTGGTTAGGCTACAGATATGTGTTTGTATGTGTGTGTATATATAAAAATATGTATGCGTCTGTGTATTTGCACGTAAAAGCATACATAAATGTATATGAGTGTGGTTTTGCTCGGTATGGGGATGGTGGTCATAGCAAAGGGGCTTTGGGTTGCAGGAATCACAATTACCCATTGCAGAAGCCGTTCATGGCATGTGTTTGTGCATATATAAGCCCTGGTCTCTTCTTCCTGCCCTGCAGAGATGAAGAAGGAGGAGAGCACCTTCGGAAACGGTCCATGCATCTTCCCTTTACTTTTGCTACAGGAGAAGCGCTCTTATACCAGAGCACTTACCCTATCCCAGGCTTCCCTGACCCTTTCCAGAGCAAAGGGAAAACCAGCAAGTCCAAGAAGACCTCCCACAGCCATGGAGGGCGCTCCCAGAAGGATGGCGTTGACCCCAGTTCTCTGCTGGGCGCTGTGATGCGGCAGGACAAGGCGGTGTACGCCTCCCACCCAGCTCCCACACCTAACCGCTCCTTCAGCAGCAGTTTCGTGGACCACCTTGAGGACGTGTCCTTGCTGGATGCAGGAGAAGATGCCTGGCATATGGGCGCTGCTCCAGCTTCTTCAGGTGGGGGCAACCTCAAAGAGGAGCTGGTGGATTTGCAGCAGGAGGACCCTCTCTTGGCCACCCTGGACTCACTCTCAATTAAAAATGATGAGAGCTGTTCCAACAGTGAGCTGTTCAGTGCACTGGAGGGCCTGGGGTTGAATGCTGAAGACCTGGAGCTCCTGCTGCTGGATGAGAAAAGGGTGATGGTCAATATGGACCCCGACCAGACCCCATCCCTGAATGACTCCCTTGCCAGCAATGATATTCTCTCCTACATCCACACCATGCTGGTGAGCAAGCACGAGGGAGGACAACAGGTCTGTCCCTTGCCAGGCACGTCCCCAAGCCCATGTGGAGGCACCGCTACGTACCAGGCCCACGTGGAGGCCCAGGACTCGCAGTACCTGCCCCAGAATGTGCTGCAGCCTGGCATGGCCCCTGGCCAGCTCCCTGCTCCGCTGTGGGAACAGCCCCTCCAAGCTGTGCCGGAGCGGCCGCCCGCGCTGCTGCCGGAGCCAGCTGAGGAGGAAGAGCTGTCTGACGGCTTGCAGTGGAGGCCAGCTGGGGAGGAGGGTCTGCGTCGCTTCTTCCCGCCGTCACAGGGCACCGCGTGGGACAACGTGCCCGGCGCATCCCCGGGAGCCCCCTGCCCGCAGGAGGCACCCAGGGCTCGGCAGCTGGAGGGTGACTTCCCAGCTGTGCATCCCACCCAGGATGCTCGCCGGTCCTTCTCCCTGCCCAGCCAGTGCCAGAGCCACATGGGACCACCCAACCAGCCGAAAGACCGTCACTTGCCGATGAATGGGTTGTGTGGTCACAGCCCCGACTCCACTCCACACCTCCTTCCCAGCAGCAGCCCCAGCCCATGGCAGGACTATGTTTGCCCACTCCTCGGGTCGCCAGCTCAGCCTGGTTTTTATGGCATCAGCCAAGACTTGTTCTCCCAGCACCAGGGATGCTTGAGTCCAGGGCCTGGCACGCCGGCCATACACTTCAACCTGAACGGATTATGCAGCATGGAAACTGAGGGCAGCGGGGGCTCCCAGGAAGACATGGCTCCATACTCGGGGTTTTTCCCCACCTCCTCATACCAGCTTATTCCCGAGAAGCAGCCGAGCTCTGCTCCCTCCGTGCCCCAGCACCCTTTTCCAAGCTCGTCTGCAGAGTGCTTCGGGAGCATCGGCAGCCCGCTGGAGCCTCCCGTGAACTCCTATGGGACGTACGCCTCCGTGCTGAGCCAGGAGAGCAGGGACAGGGTAAGGGCATTCCTCTGCTCTTTGCGCTCGGTGTTTTCTGTGCTGCGGTTTCTGGGGGTCTCGGCACAGGGAGGCTCACGCTGCCTGGTTAGTAGACAGGAATTGCCTTGCTGTAGCTGGTGCATGGCCAGAAAGGAAGCCTCTAGGGGCTTTTCTTTGCACCAAGAGCTGAAGAGCAAAAGAGCAGAGTGTGGGTTCTTCGCTTTAGAAGGTGGCTGTCTCCACATCTGATTGCCACACGGTTTGTTTAATTGCCATTTCTGTACAGGGGGTAATTCCAGCCATGCACTGGTAAGCTTTGATGGGTGGTACAAAGCACATGTGAGGTGAAGATCTGCTGTATCGTAGGTTCTTTCCCTTGTGGAAGGGTCTCGTGGCTTGTGCATAAGCCCTATCAAGAGCCCATCTGGCTGCTGCTAGCCATCCAGCGTTGCAGGGTGAGGTCTGCAGCACTGGATCTGAGTGTCCTGGTGCCCTCCAGGGCTGTTTTTGCCAGTGACTCCCTGGGGATTGGGGCCAACAGCCCAAACCGGAGCTGCTTGGGGAGGGCATAGGGAGTGAAAGTTGCCTGGCCCTCTCCCTGATGCAGATGTCATGCGTGTCTGTAAGGGCCATGAGCTTTCTGGGCTGAGGCTGATAGCGTGGAGAGCTGGTCTAGATCCTGAAGCAGCCTGATGCTTACCCACCCTGTGGTACCACCAGGCAGGGTGAGATGCCAAGGGTGAGTCTGTCCTGCCTCCCTGCTTACCCAGCTCTGCCTTGGCAAGTGCTATCCCCTCAGTAGCTTGTTCCTTGCTGCCAGACATCTGCTGCTACTAGAAGGGTGCCCTGGTGTCTCACAGGGATCTCTTTTAGCCTCCGGGGCCATTGGATGCTGTCATAGCATCTTCTGCTTCTTCCTGAAGTCCATACCATGCACCTTGGGTCTTCCCATTTTCCATCTCTTCTAACTCGATATACGCCAAGCACCTTCTAGCTCTGCTCAAGAGCTTGACTCTGGTCCTGCCTAGGGCTTTAGGGGCTTTAGGACCGGTGAAGAAGAGTCCTGACACATCAGTAGACTTGGTGGCCACCTCATGTGGCTGGTATGTTTTTGGCTTGCCAGGAGGAGTGCAGCAAGGGTGCGAGACCCAGGTGCTTGCTTCAGGTGCAGTCCGGGTGCCCATGGTTTACTGATGGGTTTCACGAGTGAGCTGCAGGGCTGTGATAGCTGGCCAGGCTCTGCAAAGCTCAGTTAGCAGGTCAGTAGGTGAAGGTCAGTGCCAGCTGAGGAGTTTGGATGCACTTGCCCTCTCTGTGCTTTCAGCCTCTTGTCAATGAAGCGACGGGTTGGCATTTGCGAGGGAGGACCTGGGGGAAGGTGGGGGGACGTGTATGGGGTCCCTACTAAGCCCCTGTGCCACCGGGGGTGGTAGGGCAGGAGCAGACCTGCTCCAGCTCCTGCCAGCCTCCTCTGGGCACCAGCCCAATCAGTGCTAGTAAAATGCCTCAACGCTCTGTTTTCTCTCTCTTCTCCTAGCCCAAAAGCAGCTGTGTTTTGCCCAGCGCACCCATGGGACTCCTCAGAGACCACCCGGTGCTGGGGGGGAGCCCGGCTCCCCCCTGCCAGCCACACCCACGAGCAGAACCGCTACCAGATCACCCTCACACCTCCAGCAGCGACTTCTGTCTCTAGGAGAGAAAGGCTGGAATGGACAGAGCAGGACTATTCCCTGGGGCAGAACTGCCTTCAAGTTGCGGGTTACAAACCTTCCCCTGCCACAGGTGTCCTGCCATTGCTCGTGGTGTGGGTACCTTTGGCTCATTGTGGTTTTTTGCCTTTTTTTTTTTTTTAAATCTTATTTTTCTATTAACTTCCCACATTCCTGCCTCTGCTGCGGCTCCGTGTGCCAGTCCCGCAGAGGTGTCCCTGGCCTGGGGAGGGCAGTGCCTGGCAGTGGGGCTGGAGGGCAGGTTTCCCCAGGGCACGGGAGCGAGCTGGGCTGCTGTGCAGGTCAGCCGGCATGTGCAGCCTCGTCTTTATCTCATGGTGTCCAAGAGTTGTGTGGGTCTCGCTCAGTCGGCGGATCTCAGATCTCGGAGCACATCTGTCACTTGCTGTCTCTCATCCCACCTCCCAACCTCCTTGCTCTTGTTTCTCTGGCAGGGTAAGTGTCTGCCCATCCTGCCTGCATATCTTACTGAGAGTCAAACTTCATAATGTTTGGGCCTTTTATGGTTGCTGCTGTCTTTTACATGGCATCTGGAGACTAGCTGTGGCTCTGGAAAGGAAAAAAAGGATTGCTGTCTATCGCCAGCCAGCTGTGTTAGAGGTGGGACGTTCGTGTGGCAAATCCCGCACTTTGCCAAGAAGCCAGGGAGCAAGCTCTCCATCGCAGCAGTCTTTGCAGTTCTGCCTTTAACAGAGTGCATTTTTGGTGTGTTTTGCCAGGCTTTTAGAAACCTAGACTGCTTCCATGGCTGTCACTTGGCTCCCATGGTTCGGCAGTCCCCAACAGTGTCTGTGCAAGGCAGCCCTTGCCCCAAAGGATGGGCAGGTTTCTGATAGCTGACACCCTCCAGCTTCACCAAAGCTTTGCAGTTACATGCATGAACCGAGACAGATGCAAGACTCGTGTGTCCAAAAAAAAAAAAAAAGAGAGAGACAGGAAAGGTTTAAAGGTTTTCACTTGTAGTATTAAATCTCCTGCCCTCCCAGCCAGGCACCTGCAGCTATGGCCACTTTGTACGGATATCGCCTGTTTTATAAAGAAAGTGAACCCTGACTTATGTTCTTGTGTTGCACTGGTCCTTCCCCACTGCCAGGTTTCCCTGTGTCCCAGGTGTTCCCATTCGTAAGGATCCAGATTAGACCTCCTGTAGCGAATGCCCTGGGTTTTGCTGTTCTGTACATGATGTGCCCAGGTTGGCCAACAAGCAGCTTTTCTCCTGGGTGATGGGGTCTGAAGTACCTGAACAGGCAGCGGGGATCATTCTCAAACAGCAGGAGCAGGCTGGCGTATGAGCCATACCTTGCATCTGTGCCTAAAAAAATTACAGGTAAGTAATGGAGCTGCCTAGCCTAAGGAGATGACTTCAGGTTTACTGTACAAAAAAAAAGATAAAGAAAATAAGTATAACGAAACTTAATTTTAAGTACTGATAGAGTGATATTTTCCCACAGAAAATAAATACACCCCATATGTATGCATATAATATGAGTTGACAGATTTATTTTTATGCCACTCCAGTGGAGGGGAAAAAAAAGCCTCTTACCTTCCCAAAGTAGCATCCTATGACAAAGAGGCTGTTCAAATGATCAGAAATACGGCAACCCTTTAAGAAATCTAACAAGGCATCGTCCCTCCCTCTGCATGTGCAGCTTTGGTTTCATGTGAACTTCCTGTCCGTTCCGTTTCAATAAATGGTTTTGGACCCCCGCCCCTGACGTCTCCCTTGCTGGTTGTCTCTCTCTTCCCCGTCTCAAGCATGTCGGGGTTTGTCTGGCTGCAGCGTTGGAGCCCCGGTTCTGCCGCTGGCGACCCAGGACAGCAGCCGCATGCGAGGAGGGCAGGCTGGGCTCACCCCCACATGATGGAGATGGTAGAAAGCCGTAGCGGATGTGATTGAAAGACCTTCTTCTGTGTGTTTTGCCCCCACCAGAGGAAGGAAGAGCCCCTCAAAGGCTCCTACAAAGGCGCTTTCTCAGCTTGTGCCTGCTTTTCCTTGTTCCTGGGAGTACGTCCAGGTCATGCAGTGGAGAGAGCCGAGCCTGGGGACCTTTGTCCACTGCCTTTGGTGAACAGCTGAGGTTTACAGGGCTGGAGAAGGGGGCAGCTGGGCTTCCATGTGAGTTTGGGGTGCAGTCTGGCTTGGGCACTAGGCTCTGGCTCCTGCTAGCCCTGCCTGTAAGAAGCCCTCTGCTCAGGGAGATCCGAGCTGCTGCCGGGTGATGTTCAGTCCCCGGAGGAGAAAACTTCCTCTGTGTATGATTGATTGCTCTTGGTTCTGTATTTCCATCCCCCCCCTGATGCTGAGGACTGCCACGTGCAGGATGCATAGCCTGGAAGAACTGAAGGTGAAGCCACCCTGCCCCAGGAGCACTCGCAGCCGTTGGGATGCCAGGCGCACGCCGCCCGTCTTCCAGCTCCTGCCATGGACATGCCTGCAGCCCCACAAGGACATGGGGGGCACTTTCCAAAGTCAGGTGGGCTTCCAAGAGGTTGATGGGCTGGGCAGGGCTGGGCTGTGCCATGGGCATAGCCACTGCCTGCCTGGTTGTTGAGCGTCATCCCTTTGTCACAGGAGCGTCTTTGGCCAGCTCCAGCAGGTGATGCCACCTGGTCTTCAAGGTGGGTTGTGGATTTGTACACCCTGGTGATGTGGCGTTTCAGAGGGCTCAGCCTGGACGTTGGTTGGGACTCATCTCTAGCGAAAGCAGACTTCAGCAGACTTCACGTGCTCGTTCTGTCCTTTGGGAATCAACAGGCACATGGGGAGAGGTGATAGGGTGGGATGGTGAACCCCAGTCTCTCAACAGAAAGAAGCAGGTTAAAAGCAGCTGGCAGCCTGAATGTTTACATCTCAGTAGGTTTGAAGAGCTACTACCCAGGAATAGCAAAAGAATCAACTGAATCTCTGATGTGGTGATCTAAGCGATGATTTTAAAGGAATGGGGAAAAAGCAAATACTCTGCAGATACTTAGAAAGAATCAGGTGGGATAATTGGAGACCAGCAGGTCAGGTGGGTTTATATGGACCAGGGCAAATTCTCCAGAAGGGCTGGAGTAGCTCCAGAGTGCAAATGTTGCTCTTATTATTGAGTGGGATATTTATGCAAAATAGAATTTGGGTGGTTTGGTGTTTTATTTTCATTTAAAAAAAATTTTCAGAAATGATTTTGAAATGAACTGAGAAATTTGATGGAGAAGGGTGACTTCTGTGAGAGTTTTTTGCTCATCCTGCATGACCTTCTGATTTAAGAAGGTATGTGCAATATGCAGAACCAGAAGCTTCCTCTCGGGCCAGGAAAGCTCGCTTTCATACAGGGGTTTGAAATGTGAGCTTTGCCCAGGTTTGGGGTAAAAGTGCAAAGTTTTCTATGAGATCAATTCTGCAGCCCTGGATGTATAAAAACATATAATTGTATAGAGATATATAAATATAAAATGTATATAATATCTGTAAAATATAAAATGTCTTTTAAGACAAACTAGCTGATACTTTTCCGCTGTGGTGTTTTTTTCAATCTGGAAATTAGAAAAAACCCAGGTTTGTTTTTTTTAATATTAAATTTTAAAACATTCCCACCCTCACCTGGCACCTGCTTTTCCATAACAAAATAAGGCAGTATTGTCACATTTCTCAAGTTTGACGGAGATGTGCTGGGACAATTAGGTCTTTTATAGTTTCTGTGCCCTGCTCTGCTTTTTCTCCCCTTCTCTTCCTAAGGAACAGGCTGTGGGATGGCATCACATGCACTGATGGGGATGGAGGGACGGCCACTCTCGGCACTGCGGCACGGGCACCGCAGCATCCTGGTGGCTGCAGGTCATTGACTTCCAACCATCTGTTTGATCGCAGGTGCTGAGGACAACCCAACCACTAGCAAACTTTCTCCTTGAGCCAGGTCCTGGATGTGCGAGCAATCATACCATCGCCAGATAGCCTGACTGGTTTCTCTTCCTCCTTGTCACTTGTCTTCACAGCCGCAAGAGCTTCCCAGCAGCCAAAGGGACCTATGCAGGACTGCACCCCTCCTGGCTTTGTCACCAGGGTGCTGTGCTTTACTTGACCGCAGCATCAAGTTGTCCGATGCTGTGTTTCTGTGAGGTCTATGGAGCAAAATCCATCCTCCCTGCGGCGGGAGGTGCCCTGTACACGTGCCCTCTGCCCTCCAAGGAGGCCAGAACATCCATCATTCATGCTCATCCTCACACCAGCTGCTGCTTGTCCTCCCCTGGGCCTTATGGCAATGACTTGCGATGCACTGGGCCAACCCAGGGAGCCTGGCTGGAGCAAAACCTCCTGTGTGGGCTGCAGCGAAGCAGCAGCCACCGTTGGTTCGGCATCCAGCCATCCGCAGCCTGCCCTGAGCCGTGGCGGTAGAAAAGAGGCATCAGGCAGATGTGCCGTTGCATTCTTGTTTGCACGCCTGGGGTGAGCACTGTCCTGTGGGCTGCGTTCGCCCCTGAAGAGCTGGGTGAGCCCGAGGTAGGTGTGAGGAGAGAGGCTGCAGCAGTTCAAGGATGCTTGTGTAGCTCTGGGCTCGGCTCTGTCTGACGAAGGGGACGAAGAGCTGTGGTGCCTCCTGGCTCCTCACAGCAGGGGAAGATGTGTTTGGGTGGCCTTGCTCCGGCTGTACTGGAGAGGTGCAAATCCTACACTCTCCTAGTCCTACACCCTCTGTGCACTTTTCTCTGCCTCCGTGCCCTGTGCCTGCCATTGACTGTCGTGTGATTGTGGGCAGCTAAAAATACATGACTTAGGTGTGGCTGCAAGAGAACTCACCATTGGTCAAGTTAATGTTTGAACGGCCCAAGCAAAGACTTATTTAAGTCTAGTTATGGTCCAGTCAGGTGCCTCACAGGCACTGATGAGATGCAGCCTCCTTGGCCGGGGAAATGGAGGTTGGCAGCAAGGAGGGGCTGAGCTTGGGTGAGCCCCGTGCCCTATCAAGGAACAGCCCCTGGTGTCCCCTCACCCGTAGCAGGGTATGCAGCTGATCTGGGAGCAAGGGTGAGAGCGCTGGGGCTCTGTTCATGCCCTGCTGGGTTATAACTGTGGAGGGAGCAGATTTAGCACTTCTAACAGCATGCATGCAGGGGAGGAGGAGAGCAAAGGGGATTTTTCCCTCCCTCCCCTTCTGCATCTTTCTCCTTTGTCCCCATGCCCATCATTTTCCCAAGCTGCAGCAAATGCCGGCCAGCGCTGGAGTCTGCGAGCTGCAGCCTGCAGCAAAAGGAGGCTCGAGGCTCGAGCCAGCTGGGAGAAGTAACATCTGATGCTGCCTGCATCCATGAGGCTGAAAGCACCAGTCCCCAGGCAGCACCGCAGAGGCTAGGAGCAGATGTCTCCCAGGGCCCCAGGGCAGTGGAGAGCAAGGTAAATATTTCCATAAAAGCTCAGCCTGGTGTTTGCCCACACCACCTACGTGCATCATCCATTATACATGGGGGCTGGAACCATGGGCAGTAGAGCAGAACACTCCCTGATGGTTCGTGCATTAGAGCTGAAGGAGGACGTGGGAAGGTGGTGTTCATTCATGCCTGGCCCGTGTCCTCTTCGCTGGCTGTGGCTCAGTGGCAGCCGTGTCAAGCTCCCGCAGGCAAGAGCAGAGCCACGGGCTAGTGCTGCATGCTGACTTGGGACACCTGGGACAGTGGTTGTAAAGTTAACTAGTGTGTTCCTGGGGAACAGCTGAGACACCTTTCACTTTGGTTTAAATAATTAAAAAAAAAAAGTAGATGAAGTATAAAGTCTCGTCTAATACACAGGCACTTCAGCACATCCAGAATGTGTAATACTTTGTACCCAATACTGTGTTGAGCAGCCAGCCTTGTACACAACCTTCTGTGCCCACGAGTTTCAAGTACAGTGGGCATTAAATATCAATCATCTGCCCAAAGAAAAACATATATGTATCCTTTTGATAGGTCTAAAGACTTTTCAAGCCCAGCTGGTGATATAAATAATGATGGAGCACATCAGCCATCATAGAATCTCTGGGTTGGAAGGGATCTTTCAAGGCCATCTAATCCCAGCCCCCTGCCATAAGCAAGGACATCTTCAACGTGAGCAGGTTGCTCAGAGCCCCGTCCAACCTGACCTGGGATGTTTCCAGGGATGGGGCATCAACCACCTCTCTGGGTAACCTGGGACAGGGTTTCACCACCCTCATGGTGAAAAATTTCTTCCTCGTATCTAGTCTGAATCTCCCCTCTTTTAGTTTAAAACCGTTACCCCTTGTCCTATTGCTACAGGCCCTGCTAAAATGTCCCCATCTCTCTTACAGGCCCCCTTTCAGCCCTGGCAGCTGCAGGAAGGTCTCCCCGGAGCCTTCTTTGCTCCAGGCTGAGCCCCCCCAGCTCTCCCAGCCTGTCCTCCCAGCAGAGCTGTTCCAGCCCTCGGAGCATCGCTGGGGCCTCCTCTGGCCCCGCTCCAGCAGGTCCATGTCTCTCCTGTGCCGAGGGCTCCAGAGCTGGACGCAGCCCTGCAGGGGGGTCTCCCCAGAGCGGGGCAGAGGGGCAGAATCCCCTCCCTTGCCCTGCTGGCCACGCGGCTTTGGGGGCAGCCCAGGACACGGTTGGCTTCTGGGCTGCGAGCACATATTGCCGGCTCGTGTCCAGCTTTTCACCCCCCAGAACCCCGAAGTCCTTCTCCATGGGGCTGCTCTCCATCCCTTCATCCCCCAGACTGTGCTGATACTGTTGCCCCGACCCTGGTGCAGGACCCTGCACTTGGCCTTGTTCAACCTCAGGAGGTTCACATGGGCCCATTCCTTGAGCCTGTCCAGGTCCCTCTGGATGGCATCCCGTCCCTCAGGCGTGTCAGCCACACCACTCAGCTTGGTGTCATCTGCAAACTTGCTGAGGGTGCCCTCAATCCCACTGCCTGTGTCGTTGATGAAGATACTAAACAGTACTGGTCCCAGTACAGACCCCTGAGGGGCACCGCTCATCACCAACTTCCATCTGGACATTGAGCCACTGACCACCACCCTCTGGATGCGACCATCCAACCAACAGTCCACCCATCAAATCCATCTCTCTCCAATGTAGAGAGAAGGCTGTTGTGGGGGACCCTGTCAAAGGCCTTACAGAAGTCCAAACAGACGACATCCGCAGCTCTTTCCTCGTCCACTGATGCGGTCACTCCATCATAGAAGGCTCCTGGGTTGGTCAGGCAGGACTTGCCCTTGGTGAAGCCATGCTGGCTGTCTCGAATCACCTCCCTGTCCTCCGTGTGCTTTAGCACAGCTTCTATGAGGATCTGTTCCATGATCTTCCAGGCACAGAGGTGAGGCTGACAGGTCGGTAGTTCCCAGGGTCCTCCTTGTTACCCTTTTTACAAATGAGTGCAATGTTCCCCTTTTTCCAGTCTCCAGGGAATTCACTTGGCTGTCAGGACTTTTCAAATTTCGTGGGGAGTGACTTCACAGCTACATCAGGCAATTCCCTCAGGACCCTGGGATGCATCTCATCAGGTCCCTTAGTCTTGTACGTGTTCAGGTTCCTCAGGTGGTCTCAAACCTGGTCTTCTCTTACAGAGGGAGGGACTTTGCTCTTCCAGTCCCCGTCTTGTAGGCCATCCCCTCAAGAGGTGTGGGAAGAGACACTACCACTGAAGACTGAGGCAAAGAAGTCATTGAGTACCTCAGCCTTCTCTGTCATCCAGGTAAGAATGACCAGCTCACATCTAAGAGGCACTTTTGAACAATGGGATTATTATTATTATCATTATCATCATTATTATTATTTTCTGGATCTAGGAAAGTTGGATTTGAATGGACTGAAATTTTTCATGTTCTTTGATACATGTGTGTGTCACAAAAATTAATCTAATGTGAAGTTTTTCTATAAGAATGTTTTTAGTTCCCTCATTTAATTATTTCATACTGAAATTTACTTGACAGGTTTTCTTGACAGGTTTTAGAAAGCTGCAGTCAAAACCCAGCACTGTGTTTAACTTCCAGTGAAATGTTTCTTTTCAACCCAGAGCATGTTAACTTTCATCTTATATTTCTTACCTTCTGCAAAGTTTGGGGAGACTTTAATTTTAGGTGGGCAGGAGGAACACCTACATGGGAGTGACCTATATCACCAGAGATGCCTGGGGATCAGCAATGGTGTGTCTGAGACTAGCAAGGATCCGAGCTGCTGGCATATCTGTAACTAAGGATGGCAAGAGGATGAAGTCAGCCTCTCCTACGCCAGTCTTGCTGGACACCAGTGCAGCGCTAGTAGACTGGGGAGGCAGAGAAGGAGCATGCATCCTTCTGTGGCATAGATTCATGGATGAGCACTGTCAATCAATCTTGCTTAGCTGATGTGCAGCTGTGATGGGGTGGTTCCCCAGGAATGCAGGGCTTGGCTTCTGCAGAGTCACTTTCTTAGGGAGGTGAGGGGGACCTGCATTGCTTTGCCAGTCTGTACCCTCACAGCATCAGCGGTGTTGTGTCTGTTGCATCCCTTCTCCTGAGACTGTTTCAGGACAGAGCAGAATTAGCTTTATGCTAAACTAACTAGCATCTGTCGGTGTTGGAGTCACCCGTGCATGGTTACTTTAATGCTGTCTGTTGGCTGTAACCACGTATTGCTGTCCTCGCCCCTTCTCCTGACCTGTGGGCAGCCTGTTGTTGTTGTTCTGCAACTGTGAGAAGCTCCTGCCTTTGTTAACAGATGTACTCTTGTTGTTATGTTGCTGATATGTCTCCCAGGTGTCTTTCCACTGAGCAGAGGTGTTTGGTGTCACGGTGTCCCATGTCTGCTTTGAATTATTCCCCTCACCCTCCCAAAATACCGTTAATTCCCCTCTTCCTGACCAGCTGTCAGCAGTAGTTGCTAAACCCTCAAACACATCTGAGAGGATTTCCAAACTGAACAGGTGAACCAAGTGTCACATCTCACTCGCACAGTCCTCTGCATTGGTGCTGGGCTCCAGCCCCAGCTGCTCCAGCCATCTCTAGCGGTTTTTGCTCTCTGGGGGAGGAAATGGCTCTTGCAAGCTTGTCCAAGAACAGTTTGCATCTCTGTACTTGCTGCCTTTTCACAGGATAGTTCATGCCAGAAAAACCCTTGGCTTGAGTGTGAAATAGCATTAGTGTTAAAAATCCCAGCCCAAGCTGACAGTGGCCTGGCCACACAAGGAGGGGGAACTGCAGCGCTTGAGGGAGAAGAAAATCCATTTGCACGTAGGCCCTCTGCAAATTCAATCAATTGCTTTGCAGAAAGCAGAACCCAGCAGTCAAGGACCTAGCAAACAAGCACTGCAATGTCTGCACACAAAGTGGCAGAGCTCAGAGGTGGGTTGTGCTCTACATCAACCCTAGGGACAGAAGTGACACCAAGCCTGTCATCCCTGCTGCTGGTGAGGCCAACACAGTGCATAGTCTCTTTGGAAGATCCTTGCATTTGCTCAGATCTCGTTGCCTTCCTGTGGGGTCAGTGGGTAGAGTTATTTGAGCCAAGTTGTGGAGCGTAACAGACACGTTGGGCTGGATCCTTCTGAGGTGCTCTCTGAGTTGCAGCGATCCCATGTGGTTCAGTTCATCCCCCAAGGGACATCAGCTGCATTTTGCTAGGTCAACTTTACCTCTGCAAAATCAGGCTTCTCTCCTGCCCCTGGAGAAGGAGTTTTACAGATTTGATCCTGCCCTTCAAGTATTCACGTGCAGTTAATTTCGGAGTCATTCTCCCAAGGTGTCCATACGCCTGCCAGCAGTTGACTTGGGGATCTTTTTTCCCAGTCCAGGCAGGAATGGAGCAGAGGGACTGGGCAGCCTCGAGCAGCCAGGCAGCTGGGCATGGAGAAGGACCCTCCGGAGGCTGTCTGCAATGTATTCCCTATGGGACATGGCACCCGAGGGAGAGCAGGAGGAGGGTGGCAGGGTCGAAGCTCAGTCCTCTCTTTCTCCTTGTCAGGAACTTTATTCAAGTTCCTGCAGTGAAGGAGGCTTTGAAGAAAGGTGGTAGGGGCAGCAGGCAAGACTGTGGCAAGCTGGGAAAGGAACAGGCCAAGCGTTATACGTGCTGGCTGTGCCCCTGTGGAGGTAATCTCGTAGTTATTTTAGACTCCAGCTGGGAAGCAGCTCTGATCCCAGCTTTTGCAATATCCTGCCAAGTCCATGCTCCGAACCTACTCTTGCTGGCTCTGAGCAAGGCAGACCGCACGGAAAGAAGCTGCCAGCATCAGTTGAGGTGAAAGAACTTTGCACTGCTCCGTGCTGCGGGGTGTGCATTTGTGCCTTGCTGCCCATCTCGTAGCTCCTGGGAAGAGGCTGTGGGACCTTGGTCCTGGTCTTTTGGTTTTTCTTCTCCATGATATGCAGATTCAAAGACAAAACTGAGCAGTTGGATACATGCCTTCTGATACTGGGGAGTTCCTTGCTCCCCAAAACCATCCTGCACAAACATGGGAGCACCCTCTCGTGAGAGATGCTTCTTACCAGGACTGACTGCAAAACCAGACAGTGTTTTAGGCCTTTCTTGTGCTAATAATGCATGTGGCAGAGCTGGTTCACTTTCTAAATCTGTGCGAACAAAAGCAAAATCCAATCCCTTTGTCTCTGTTTCACCCGGTTCCTTCTCGTGCAAGGTATTCAGAGGGGCCTAGCATCACTAAAGAAATGCAGAGTGGGTGGCATTTGGGCACCTTCTGCTTGCTTTTGGTCTGTGTCCTGGAAATACATGGGAAATGGGCAAATAAGCTCAAATCTGAGCTCCTCCCCATTTATCAGCAGTGATGGCTGCTCCTTCAGCAGTAGTTCTGTACCATTGTTAGGTCTGGAGTAAATTACAAGCTTGTGGTGGGATTTCACAGTTGTGGATCGTATCTCGTGGGCACGCTGGCTACTTGCTCAAAGCATGCTTTGCGGGGTTCAACTTCACTGATTTCCTTAGCAATGTTCCCCAAGCAGCAAGACTAGGCTGAATCAACTGCAACGGCTGCTGGTCCTCAGATCCCACAAGGACTTGAACCTGAGCAAGAGGTGTAAGTATTCAACTGGATCATGCCTTAATTTGGTGGGTTCTCAGAGCTGGATCAAGAAGCACTTTTTGGAGTTTGGGTTTCTTCTTTGTTTTCAGGATGCAAAAGCAAAAGCCAGCTGTTTCTTGGGGGAAAAGGGAGGATGGAGAGAAGTTGGTTTAAAGCAAGCTTTGCCTTCCTAGCCAAGTTGTTTAAGCAAGTTAAGTCCCTGCATCCTTTCAAATACATTAAGTGTGGCTCCAGGAACCATTGTGGAGACCCAGCACTGTAAAAATGCAGATTTCAGGGAAAGCCTTATGCACTGTGACAATTTAAAGTACCCCCGAAGGGCATTCACTCAGGCAGAAGCACACTTTATTTGGAACATATGAATGAGACAGGCGAACAATTTGTTTGCTGGAGATGGATCAATTAAAGAGAGCAGAGGGCACAGAGCAAGCCAATTTGCAAAAGGGCAAAACACAGAGGAGATGGCTGCATTCTGTCTGGATTCCAGGGTGTCCTGCTCTCTGCTGAGATGGGATTGAGAAGCTGGGCTTCAGGATCCTGAGTATCTGTGGCTTGTGGCATCCCTGGATGCACGTGGAGACTTTCCTGCCCTGAGGTAGGGGCTCACCACTGTGCGGTGAGGCCACCGAGCAGTGGACACCCTTCCAGGGCCATTGGGGCATCCCCTTGGCTCTGCTTTTCCTCCTGGTTATCCTGATCACTGGAGCTGGGGGGCATTTCCCAGTGTATTTTGACAGTTGCTGTGCTGTGAGTCAGCTGCTGTGGTCTGGGACCTGCTCTCCAGGTGGTAGCAGCTCACTTAGGGAATACTGTTATCTGCATGTAAGTACCGGGAAATCAAACCTTATTAATCTATGGAAAAGGAAAAAGAAATGGTGCAAGCACATTTGTGATTTTTGGGTTGGAGGGGAGACTGACTGCATGGGTTTTTAATTTATCTTCTTTTTGACGGGAAGGGACTTCCCATTGCTAAGGTAGAAGGCAAAGTGCTCAGAACTACAAAATCTTACTGGATGCCAAACCCAGCTTTTTTTAAACGGGAAAAAGAAATATCTGAAATCCTCCATCTGAAAAATAAAGGATTTTTTTTTTCCAGAGCCTGTCTGAAAGTGGCTAGGAATAAAAGCAAGATGGTGGTCTTTCAGTCCAGCTGCTTAAAACTCATTAGGTGTGCACATTTTTCTGTTGACCTCCTATGTGGAAGAAATGGGATCTGCATGAGTTAACATCGTGGCCTCAAGTATGACCTCAAGGGCCTACTGCATCCTTCTGAATTTCAAGAAAAAATGAATCCTGCTGAGTGTTCATAAGTTAATCGGAAGAGGAGAATAGATGGAAAAGCATTTCACTGTCCAGTGGATGGTGTGCAACCTAGAATGAGCTAAGAGCTCTTCAAGTATGGGCAACATGAACACCACAGCTCAGTCAGGGACAGCCAACCTGAACTGACCAAAGGGATATTCCATACCACATGATGTAGTGCTCAGCAATAAAAGCTTAGGGAAAGGAGGAGGAAGGGAGGACATTTGTGGTTATGGTATTTGTTTTCCCAAGCAACCTTTACGCTAAGGCCCTGCTTCCCAAGCAGTGGCTGGGTATCTGCTTGCTGATGGGAAGTAGGGGTTGAATTCCTCTTTTTGCTTTGCTTGCACATGCAGCTTTTGTATTCCCTGTGAAACTGTCATTACCTCGATCCACAAGTCTTCTCACCTTCCTTCTATTTTTTTCCCTATCCTGTGACAGAGAGGAGTGACCAAAAGCCTGGGCAGGTATTTGGCTGCTGGCAGGGATCAACCCACCACACCCAGGTTCTCCATTTGGTTTGATGTCTTGGTGTTGTCTTCCATAGAGGGGAGTGTCTTAGTCTCCGTAGAAATGTAGTATCCACTGCTAAGCCTGTTGTTATGCACAAATGAAACGCATGCTGGCTTGAGAGATGCTTTGTGTGTGCTGAGGAATTCATGTCATTAGGAACCACAGCATTACCAGTGTGAACCAGAAAAAATGAGGGCTTTCAAAGATTACTGCTCTGTGTTACTGGGTCTGTGAGACAGAGAAGCTGCCTTAGCTCTTAGCCACTGACTTGAAGGATCTGCTTCCTCGGATTTGAGCTGACAATCTGCCTGAAGAAACCTAACTTACAAGGGATCTGTCTGGGCAACACAGGGTTTGCTCTTCATTTTATCCAGATGTTAATCCCTCTCTCCTTAAGGGCAGGACTTGCTCTGGTGCTAAGGGTTCTTCTAGGACAGACCCAGAGCAATATGCATGGAATAGGCTGATGAAGGTATCTTTTCCCGTACTTAACAATTACAGCTGAGGTCTTTGGCTGTCTGGTTAAATGCAGCATGTTGCAAGGCCTTGGGTGCTGCTGCTTGCAGAGTGCCTTGTGCAGGTGCTGAAACCGGCTCCTTATTAGCTGCTGTGTCCTAGTCTTTGAGTTTATTGCGTTGATGCAAGTCCTCTGGTGAGCTCAGAGATACACCTAATGCCATCCTGTGTCATTCGGTGCAGTCTCTGTGATAAGTACAGCCATTCTGCTGCTTCTTATCTTTAAGGACCAGTCCAGAGCGAGCTCAGGGCTTCATTCAACAGGAGAAGGGCCCTCAGTTTCCTCCTGTGGCACCACCCTCTGGGAGCACAGGTCCCCCTGCGGATCCCTCTAACGGTGTGATAACGTAGCCATCGTGTTATGCTTTCTCCTACATTTGGTTTGGCTACACTGAGATTTCAGTCCCTAAAACCCCTGCTGTCACCCCCAGTGGCTGAGCATCCCCAGCCCCAGTGACTGGCTGTGAGCTGGCAGCTGGAGGGGCTTTAACCCTTGGTGTCCTGATCTGTACCAGGATCTCTGTAGTCGGCACTTACAAATTTTTCAACCATCTATTTAATATGTACCCTCAAAACGCCTCTGCTGAGTGAGCCAAAAACTCCTTCAGAAGTAATAAGAGAGAAACCTGCTGATAACCTTCCAGGGTCCTTGGCTTTTCCCACGAGCTTCCTCTCCGTACTAGTCCCTCTGTCGTTGAAAGCAGCAATCTACGGGCTTCAGCTCAGTCCTGAAACGCAAACAGAGCAGCAGCACTAGCAAGGGCCATTCCTCTGTGTAAGCAAACTGGCTATCGCTTAACGAGCTGCAGCACTTAATGAATTGTGACATGGGCAAGTGTCTTTGCCTAAGCCAACCCCTGGGCAAACAGCTGCCAGAGGCAACTACAAACTCTGGTTTTTATGAATAACGTTGTCAGCAGGCTGGTTGTTCTGCTTGTTTGGGTTTTGTTGCAGTCTGTCCTGACACACAGTGACATTGATGACAGCGATGTCAGACATTGACCTCAAGGTGGAGGAGATGGAAAGGGAGCCCTGAGCCTGCTGCCAGGCACTGCAGAGCAGGCCAGCCAGCGCAGGGAGCCCAGGGCCATTGTGCTCCTCGCCTGGCCAGGCATGCGGGGACACTATGGGGAGCCCTCTCTTTGTACCATGCATTGTTCTGGCCTTGCACCTCTCTGCTCGGTGCATCTGGCTAAGTTCTGCCCAAGAACCACAACCAGAGGGACAGGCTGTCCAACAGCAATGAACCATCTCATCGCCAGCTCCTCCCTGGTCTGAGACCCTCTTAGGGAGTGTGGTGAGGTGGTGCTGCAGGACCAGCATGAGATTCAGCCTCTGTCTGCTGACAGTGGAGCCATACTCCAGCAGAGTATGGGGGGAAGGGAGAGAAAGCCAGGTGGCGTAGAAAAGGGAGAGGAGGCTGTGGCACGAGGGAGCTGCAGCCTATCAGTAAAATGCATGCAGCAAATACTCATCCTAATGAAACAGAATCACAGAATCATTAAGATTGGAAAAGACCTTTGAGATCAAGTCCAACGATCAACCCAACACCACCATGCCCACTAAACCGTGTCCTGAAGTGCCACATCTACATGTTTTTTGAACACCTCCAATGATAGTGACCCCACCACTGCCCTGGGCAGCCTGTTCCAGTGCTTGACCACTCTCTCCATAAAGACTTTTTTCCTAATATCCAGTCTAAACCTCCCCTGGTGCAACTGGAGGCCATTTCCTCTCGTCCTATCACTAGTTACTTGGGAGAAGAGGCCAACACCCATCTCACCACAACCCCCTTTCAGGTAATTGTAGAGAGTGATGAGGTCTCCCCTCAGCCTCCTCTTCTCCAGACTGAACACTCCCAGTTCCCTCAGCTGCTCCTCATAAGACTTGTGCTCCAGACCCCTCACCAGCTTCGTTGCCCTTCTCTGGACATGCTCCAGCACCTCAACGTCCTTCTTGTAGTGAGGGGTCCAAACCTGAAGACAGTATTCAAGGTGCCGCCTCACCAGTGCTGAGCACAGGGGCACGATCCCTGCCCTGCTCCTGCTGACCACACTAGTGCTGACACAGGCAAGGACGCTGTTGGCCTTCTTGGCCACCTGGGCACACTGCCAGCTCATGTTCAGCCGGCTGTCAACCAGCACCCCCAGGTCCTTTTCCGCCGGGCAGCTCTCCAGCCACTCCTCCCCAAGCCTGTAGTGTTGCATGAGGTTGTTGTGACCCAAGTGCAGGACCCAGCACTTGGCCATATTAAACCTCACACAGTTGACCTCAGCCTATCAATCCAGCCTGTCCAGATCCCTCTGCAGAGCTCTCCTACCCTCCAGCAGATCAACACTCCCACCCAACTTGGTGTCACCTGCACACTTTCTGAGGGAGCACTCAATCCCCTCATCCAGATCATCAATAAAGATATTAAACAAGACCGGCCCCAAAACTGAGCCCTGGGGAACACCGCTTGTGACCGGCCGCCAGCCGGATTTAACGCCATTCACCACAACTCCCTGGGCTCACCCATCCAGCCAGTTCTTCACCCAACAAAAAGTGCACCTGATCCATGAGCCACCAGTTTCTCCAGGGGAATGCTGTGGGAAATGGACTCAAAGGCACTGCTAGAGTCCGGGTAGACAACATCCACAGCCTTTCCCTCATCCACTAGATGTGCCAGATTGTTTCATTACAAAACATCTAGCTGGAAAAAGAAAGGCAGAGGCACCTAGAGCAGAACAAAATGGACTCAACACTGATAATTTTACAGCAAGCTAGGTGGGAGTGTGACTTCTATCAAGCACCTCTTTATTTTTGCTCCTCCCATTGTCTAGCCCCTGGGGAAAGAGCACATCTGATAGTCCTGAAATGAGCAGTTCTCTCAGAGAATTAAGGCCATGGTGCTTGCTAACCTTTACTTGTCTCCAGGCAGTAAAGAAGGTTAAAAAAAGTTAAACTCAGCAGCTGTCCAAATACAAGTGATTTGGTGACAAAGGTATGAATACACAGGATGATCTGCTCTGGGAAGCAGGACATGCATTGACAAGCCAGTTGTTATCTTCTCAGACACCAGCCACATCCAGTGCACACATGGGAACCAGAGTGAGCTGCTTGCATTTTATACACCAAAGATATGCACGCAGCATCTGCCTGCAGGCAGGTCGCTAGCTGTGTCAGACAGATCATGAAGGGCTATTCAGATGTTAGCTAGCATGAAGAACAAGGCAGTCTCACAGAGCTTATACATGCAGGTCCAAAGGCCAAAGCTGCATCTTGGTGACCTCAGAATCACAGAATCACTAAGGTTGGAAAAGACCCTTAAGATCATCAAGTCCAACCATCAACCCAACATCACCACGCCCACTAAACCTTGTCCTGAAGTGCCATGTCCACATGTTTTTTGAATACTTAAGGATTAATACTTAATCCTCCTACAGGAACATGGCAGAGAGCTCGCAGGTGCCAACATGGCCACACGTTTGCTGTCAGAAAATCATTGATGTGTTCCCTGCAATGCTAATTTTCTTTGTTTCCTTAAACCTAATCAAAAGTTAGGCTTTATCATAGGTAAAAGTGATTCGTTGTGACTTTCTGAATCTTTTGCTTCTGTTTGACCTGATATTGATGCGATTGTGTGGCCATGATACTTTAAGATCTGCTTGGATTTTATGGGAATGAAGCATTTTGTTGCTTTTTAACCATAGTCTGGGGGAAAGCTTGTTCTGGCGATGTCAGCTGCATTCTCTCTCCCTTTGCCTTACCTATTTAGCAGGGAAAATTACAATTTGCAACCAACACTTTGCTCTCTGTGTTTGGAAGAGATTTATACACAGAACTGGCAGGGCTAGCCAACATTTTCCTTTAAAAAAATTCAGAGAAGCAGCTGGTTTTCAAATGCAATAAATGATTAATGAAGAGTTTTTTGTTTCCAGGGAAAATGCTGACATTTTTGTCAAAATCAACATTTAAAACATGTTTTGTTTTTCTAAGGAAGCTGTTTTGTATCTAGAATTTTTAATTTTAAATTTTAAATGTATTTATGATCTCTTCTAGATTCTGTGTCCTACACATTATATTTTTGCAAGCTACAGGTTTTTATGGGTTTTTATCCTTTGTTTCTGCAGGAGTGTTTCTCCCACCTCTAGGAAAGGTTCCAATGCTCTTTCTGTGTTTCCCTTGTCCTGTTTCCTAGAGTCCTTTTTTAATAGATGAGTTTGAAATCATGAGTAACGTGTCTTTCCACCTTAGTGGAAAAAGTAGAACTGAGTGCAAGTGATTTAAAGCAAAGATTGCCAGACTTCTGTGCCTTTCTGGAGCTGGGATATCAGAGGGGTTGGTCACTGCAGGAAGGCTGTTTCCCCTGAGTTGTTCCTATCTTCCAGGGGAGGCACAAGGCATGGTATGCCCATGGTGTACCCATGCGTTAATGAAATCTCTCATAGTCTATGAAATTTGGGCAAGGGTCTAAGAGTTTGATACTGGTTGTTTGCTTTTTTCTCCATGAGGTTTTGCCCTGAGGCAAAGCTCTTTCAGGCCCAAAACCTGCCATCTACCTATGACTGTAGTCAAATCTCCAGGGTTAATTGCCAGACATATGGCTTGGCCCAAAAATCTCACCAAAGGTTGTTAATTGATTCAGTAGCACCTACCCCTCTGGGGCCATCTGTTTGGAAGTAGCCACATTCTCCATGATGTTGCTCCGGAAGAGCCTTGAATCTTCTGGCAGACTCATAATAATAAAACATGCTCCATGAAGCATAGGAGCTATTCTTCAAAGGCCTCATACAGGGAAATCACATATATACAGCTTTGCTGGATCTTTAAGATCACACACAGAAGCTGTGATCTAAGCATCACCAGTGTGAACACTGTAGCCCAGTGCTGGTTATGGGAACACTGGGTATGGAACTTGGGAGAAGTAAAATGGATGGATTTTACTTTACAATAAAGATGGATCAATATGTGTTGGCCACCACGTGGCATTGCAGGTTGACCACAGCAATTGTGAATTGCTCCAGTGCAACCCAGTGTAACAAGGGCCCTCCATGCAGGCAGAGGCCATAGCCATAATACAGGCAGAGCTGAACTCCAGATCTAGTGAAGGAGAGAAAGACGGGGACAAGGAGAAGACAAGGGCTCTTCCTATGCTTCCCAGAGCAACATCATGGAGAGGAAAAACAGTGAAGGTGAGGGAAAGCCTAGATATCTAGGTAACTCTCTCCAGCCATGTTACCTCGGCTGAGTTGGAGATCAGCACTCCTACCTCATAGCTCAGGCACTGAAGATCCAGGGCTGAGCTTCAACAGCTGGGGCTGTGGGTGGAGGCCTCAGTGGAGGGTGGGGTCTGGGCCATCAATGCCTGTTAGTGCCCTCACAGCCCTGACGATGATGAGAGACTCCTCATCAGCAGTTTTGGAATTAGCTGCCCCCTGACTCTGTTAGGTGAGGAGGGAGGATTGTGACTGTGAGATGAGGTAAGGACTGATCTTGTTCGCAGTGAACAAGGAGGTGCCCGTGAATTTTAGATGTTCAACTCAAGTTACTTCACTGGAGAAGTTGTCTCTGCTTTACCAAAACTGGGCCATTAAAAACTTTCTGAGTTAGGCAGCCAAGACCAGAGCCAACCAGAATCATCAGCTGCTTTGGAAAGCTGGCACCATAGTGCCTTGGGAAAATACTGCACTCACTTGGCAGTGGGCAGGTCATAGAAAGAACAGGGCTATGAGTCACACTGGAGAGTAAATTTTGTAAAAGATGTTCCTTTGTACTGCTGTTAATGCATGGTCCTCTATGTTCATGCAGGTTTCCCTCAGTTATTCTTGCATGGCCCTTATTACTGTTGCTATTAATTATTGAAAAATGGAAGAGCCTGATTACATCAGGGCAAAGAGGTGAAGGACAGCTCCAAGATACACACAACCCTTCTCCCTTCTGTTTAAGACTGAGCTTGTGAACTGGGCCATCGTTTCAGCAGACACCAAATTTAGCATATACACACACAATTCTGATACTTTCTTACTCATCTTTGAACGGTTTGTGAGCTCACCCCATGTTGCTGTAAGAGGCTTTGGCTCTAGAACACCCCAATGTGACCCGTCTTCTCAAGAAGGGAACATCAATATGCTTACTTCTCTTCATCACTGAATCTCATCCACAGGAGTCCCTGCTTTTCTTCAGTGTCTGCTACTCCTTCCTTTCATAGGGCATGCAAAACCCTATAGTTCTTATGTGCCCTGTGGCTCTTTGCTGCAACCGGCAAAGTACGTTGTCGGCTTAGCACTGTTGCAGAACTGTCTTTTTGTTTTCAGGAAACAAAGTTGCATGCAGAACATGCCAGGGGGACCCTGGCTGTGGAGGCCTGCGTTTACACACGACCACCCTGCAGAGCGTGCACAAGACAGGCGAGCGGCTGAGAGTGCATCTTGCTTGCTTTCTCCCAGAATATTTTCCCCCGGGCATCTGTAGAGGTTTTCTCCCCTGCATTCATTGCCTGGGAGCCCAGCGAGGCTGCTGGCTGCCGGCCCGTTCCTCAGCTCCCGCCTTGCTGCTGCAAAGATCGGCAGAGGGCAGGGCAATCCCACCAAAGGGTGACCGAGGACAACTGCCAGGAGCCAGGGCGTGCCACCGCAGCGCCATAGATGGCGGCTGCCTACGAAGAGGAGGCCAGGGTGCCCAGCCAACCTCCTCCTCGAGGAGGGCGCAGCCAGCCGGGCAGGGGCCTGCCAGAAGATGGGCAGCGTGCCAGCGAGATTGCTCTGCCAGTTTCTGGGGAGCGTTCCTACTGTGCAGTTACTCAGAAGGGCAAAGTGAGCTTCCTCTTGCCAGCCACATCCTATTCCCCTCTGGAGCTTGGGGAGAGAAGGAAGGCCCTGTGGGAAGGATCTCCATCAGAAAATCCTAGTGGAACCTACATGGGCTTGCAACCTACCAGCCGCAGTGATGAGTGAAAGTACGCCGAGAGAGTTCCTGTGGCAACAGCCCTGCTAGGGTTTGTCGCTAGTAAGTCTTGCATTCAGAGTTTAGAAGCTCATTCACATGTCCTGAAGGTGCTCGCATGAAGGAGAGGTAGAGCAGATGCACGTCAAGGCTCGGGTCCGATCAGAGCCTCTAACGATGGCACAGATGCAGCTGGCTTGAGACACTAGACTGTGGAAGGTGTGTGTGACCTCAAGCACTGCAAGTAAAGGCAGCCAGACTACAGGCTGCACGCAAAGCTGTGAAGTGTTGCTGTGTGGCTGGGAAGTCAATATAAAGCCCTTATGGCCCCTTTTCCCCAAAACTTTTCCTGCCAAACCACATGCGCCTGTGCCCACAGGATCCCCACTTTTGGCATCATCGCCAGCGCTGATGCCCCGCTGAGGAGGTACAGGCCTTCTGGCTTGTGCTTTTGCTGTGCTACAAGTGAGGTGACTTTGACCTGGTGCACTTGGTCTCCTTGCCTCTTTGGGCTGTAGATTGAGAGGCCTGTGGGGAGACTGCAGTCTGACCCACTGGGGCAAAGGGGAGAACCCTGGAGAATGAAGAAATGGGCGCCCGAGGAAGGACCGGGCAGAGAATGTGGGTAAAGAACGTGACTGGAGCCATGCTCAAAGCAACCCATGCTCATAGTCCCGACACCTGGTATGCCGGCTGGGGGAGGACCCAGGGCATGGGCACGTGGCAGCGTGTCACAGGGCCCTTTGTGACCCGCTGTCATATGGGCACTGGCGGTGACGCAGCCACCCCACAGTGCCCGGAGCACGTGACGGGACAGGACGGGACGGAGTGGGGCTGCGAGGAGCTACCTCGTTCCCTGCTGAGCCGTTTTCGTGGCGTTATTCCGCGGCATCTCCCATCGCTGCGAGAGGAGCCCTCGAGACCAGGCCTCAGCGGGATGGCAGAGATACCCCCCAGCGTGCCCAGGCTGGTCTGGGTAGCGGAAGAGGAGGCAGAGAAGGAGGAGGGGAAGGGTGCTGGCGCTGCCCCAGCATGGCAGCCTGATGAGGTGGAGGCGGTGCAGCCACTGCAGGCGGGTGAGTGGCTGAGCTGGGCCACAGGGCTAGTGGCTGCAGCCGGCTTGGCCCCATCCCTTCCCCCGTGCACATCCCCAGGGAAAGAGGGCACGGGGCTGTTCCCCAGGGCCGGGCTCCGGCCATGCTCCATCCACGGGGCACCCCCAGCCCCAACCGGCCCCCAGAGAGAAGGGGGTCAGTGTCCCCAGCAGCCCCTGTCGCGGGGCTGGCCCTGCCAGGGAAGCGTGGGGCTCGGCTGTGTTCTGCAGCCTCTCGCAGCCCCTCAGCTCTGCCTGCGCTCGGTCTTTGCCACACCCAGGCTGGGACGTGACAGAAGAGGAGCAGGAGCAGGAACACACGGGTGCCCTCTTGCAGAGCAGAGCACAGGTACCTGCAGCCATCCCCGCCTGGGCTGGGCCTGCTCTCGCTGCTCAGCCGAGCACCGCTGTCGGGGCACTCGCTGCGTCACCCCTCTCTTCCCCGCCCTTCCTTCTCCTGCAGACAGTTTTGGAACCCCTCAAGCCCACGGAGCGTGAAGACACCACCGTCACGGCTGTCGAGGGCACAGCAGACTCTGACCGCTCTCATGCGGAGGCTAGTGCTGTGGTGCTCGAAGTGCTTGCGGACATTGATGCCTCCAGTTTGGAGGACGTAAGTAGCCGGTGGCCGGGGCTCGAGCCCCCCGGGGGACTGTGTGTGCCCTGAAGCCGGGTCCGCTGGGCACCTGACAGCCTTTTAGGCCAGCACAGTGTGGTGGGAAGGGAAGCACTTCTCGGGCGACGCTGGGGAAATGGCTCGCGCCGGCGGCACTCCAGCTCTCAGCCGTGTCTCCTCCAGGTGCCGAGCCTCGTGAGGTCCATCTACCAGTGGCTAATGTCCAACACGGGTGTGTCTGCCGAGCACAGGCTGGACAACGCCCTCCTGCAGCTGACCCAGCTGCACCCCCACGACGTGGTGGTGACGCTCCTGCGCTCTGCCCCATCCTGCGACAGGTACGGGCCCACCTGCCTTCAGGGCTCAGGGGTCTCAAGCTCTTAGAGCCCATCGGCCTGTAGAGGCCGGCCGTGCGGGCTGCCGGACAGATGGAGATTTTCAGGCCCCTCCTGCCCCTCCCTGGGCAGAGGCAGGGCTGGTGGCCAGCCTGGGCCCCGGGGTTGCCCAGGCCATGGCACTGTGGCCGAGACCCGCTGACACAGAGCTCTGGGCCCACAGGGCTGCCGCGACCATGTGGAGGGCGATGGTCTCCAGGGGCAGCACTGCAGAGAAGGTGCTGCTGGGGCTGCTCCGCGTGCTGGAGGACTGGCCGCTGCACAGCACGTCCACCTCCGATGGGGACAACACCGGCGTCTTTGCCCTGGCCGTGAGTTTCTGGGCCAGGCCTTTGCTCACCAACAGGGTTGCCTCTCCAGGCGGCTCTCCATCCTCCCCCGCCACTGCATCGCCCTGCCTCACGCTTTGGGCTGGAAACCGCCCTGGCTTAGGGGCAGGTTGAGGGGCAGTCAGGCCGGGTGCTCCCGCTGCGCCTCCCGTGGCCCCAGGCAGTGCCTGAGCCTCACCCTCCCACGCTCGGGCCCCGCCACGGGGACATCTCGGCACTGAGCGCTGTCTCTGCGTGTTTTGTTTTCTGCAGGCAACCAGGGCACTGTGGCAGATCCTCTGGCTGCCCAGGTGCCCACAGCTGAACACACATTTCCCCCGCCTCTTCCTGGCTCTGCTCTTCCAAGTTTTGTTCAGCACGGAGCAGATGCCGGAGGAGGTGGATACCTTCTGGAGGAGATGCCAGCAGGAAGACTGCCTTCCCACCAACCCCAACAGGTGCTCCATCCCAGTCCTCCCATCCCCCCATGGCCCCGCAGCTGGGGCCAGGGCCCCCAGCGTGACCTGGCTATTGCTCTGCACACAGATTTGCAGTGCTGACCGTGAAAGCACTGCTGTGCTGTCTTGACTATGATGATCTGGTGTTAGAAATTGAACGTAAGCGTGGCTGGGACATGCTCCTCAACACAGAGACCCATCACTACGCGATGGGTCTGCTGGCCAGGTGAGAGCGCCCTGCTCCCTTTTTCCACCGGCATTTCTCCTCTGCAGGTGGGGTGCCCCACACAACCCCCTCGGTCGTGGCTGAGAGGAACTTGTCACTGAGGGATGGCCAGGCGGAATGGAAAAGCCTGGGAGAGCTGGGAGCCCAGGAGCAGGCACCTCCCAAAACGCCAGCATCCGCGCCCTGTTGGGCCTAAGCTGACAGCACAGAGCGGGGGGGGTCTGTCTGCACGCAGCCCTACCGAGGGCTGCCCCCTGGGGCTGGGCAGGATGCACAGAGGGCCAGCGGCAGAGCCATGGTGACAAGAGTCCCCCGTGGGCAGGAGGGGTGTTTTGCCAGTCTCCTCCCCAACAGGAGCGTGCTGGTGTTGGGCACTGCCTTTGTCCTGGCGAAGGGTGGTGGGGAAAGACCAGGCCTGTGTGAGTCTGTCCCGAGAGAGGTTTGCCCACCCTGCTCAGGGTCGACTCTGCCTTCTTCCCCCTGACAGAGAGATGCGCAGTATGCCGAGCAGCTGGCATTACTTGGCCTCGCGCTACCTGCTCAAGCTGCTCCAACACAACGAGCCACGCTGGGAGGTTGCTGCCATGGTGTTCATTGTCGAGGTGAGCGTGATGGTGAGCGCTGCCTCGCTGAGCGGCCTCCCACCACTCTGCCCTCCTGTAGCCACAGCTGTGGGGGGAGCCTGGTCACGGGAGCTGGGGCAGAGGGTGGGTGCTGCTGCGTGCCCTTGGCCCCTTGCTGCTGGGGCCCAGCCGTGTTTCGTACCCGCCTTGTGCCAGCTCTCGCTCTTTCACCTCAGAGTGGCTCCTAGGAGGACGAGGAATCGGAAGCTGCCGAGGGCTGGGAGGCACAGGGGAGCGGGCGAGCAACCTGCGCCCAGTGCCCCGCGGCGCAGGGCGGAGAGCCCAGGGGCTCTCTGCAGCCGCTGCTGCCTTTGGGCTCGGGTGCCTGGGACAGTGCCCATGCCCTGTGCTGCTGGCCGGACACAGCACTGCGTGGGGCTGGGGTCCTGCTGGCCGGGCAACCATGTCACTGCTCTGCATCTTTCAGCTCCTGACCTACCATGACATAAGGGTATGGTGTTACCGCTTCCTGCAGCTCGTCCCAAGGTACCTGCAGAGTGAGCGCAGAGTCATGCGTCGCCTGGTGCTCAGAGGCCTCATCGTGCTCTGCGGCACACCCTTGATGGTGAGATGGGGGCAGCCGGCTGAAGCCGTGCTTGTCAGCGTGGGGCTGGGAAAGGGGTGCTGGGTAACACAGTAGCGATGACTTGGCTCGGCTTTGGGATCTGTGGCTGCGGCTCCCAGCTCTCCGGCCTCCCCGTTCACCTTGCCAGAGTCCTTTGGGGCAGGCCTTTGGTTTTTGGGCCCTGAGGCGACAGCGTGGGGTCGATCTGCCGGAGAGGTTTTGGCAGCGCAGCCTGTTACGGCTTCACAACAAAGCTTTGTGTTCCACACAGGCTAAAAGAATGCAGTTCCTGCTGGGAAGGCTCACAGAGCTCCTGGAGGAGGAAGATGGGGAGCTGGTCAGGATGACCCTCTCTGTGCTCGGCATGGTGATCCAGGCCATGGACATGCCGATATGCAGCCCCATCGCTCTGCAGCTGGCTGAGAGGCTCCAGCCGCTCTTTGACAACGTACGGCTTTGTGCCGCCCAGCATGGGCGCTGGGTGCTGTCAGGAAACCTTGTGCCCTGTGGATTGTCAGAGCCGTGCCCACGTGGGCCTGGAGCAGGCGGTGCTGAGCTCTTGCCCTCATCCTTTCCACCAGGTGTCCAGCTACGTGCAGCTGCTCTCCATTCACCTCTTCCGAGATGTGATAGAGTCTGTAGCGGAGGTGGGGAAAAAGCCACTGAAGACGCACGTGCACCAGAGCCTGCTGCCGCTGCTCTGCCACTTGCATGATGAGAACAAGCGCGTGGCAGAGGTGAGGATTTCTGACGTGCCGCTGTCCCTGTGGGAGGTGGCTCGGCTGCCTCTTGCCCTGGCGCCTCTCGCACTGCAGCGCTCCGGCCTCCTTCTGGCCTTGGCTGCGGAGCAGCAGCTCTGGGGGACCTCTGTCCTGCTGCCCCAGCAGCACCAGTTCCCGACATGGGGCTGGCCCCACTCCCCTGCCCAGGCACCCGAACCCACCAACGGGCGCCTTCCCCAGCTGCTGCACCTTCCCGCCAGGGGCCAGGAAAGGCCCTGAGCCTTGCCCAGCTCCAGGGGACGCAGGTCCTGTGCCCTGGGCAGCGGTGCCATCTCCCAGCCTCTGCTGCTCCACAGGCCTCTCGGGAAACCCTGTTTCAAGCTACCAAGTTCCTGAAGAAGAGGAAGGTCAGGCAGCTGCTGAAGAGCAGGCAGACATGGGAGGTCGGCGAGTGCCTGGTAAGGTTGGCCGCAAAGCCCCAGGCCCAGCCTGGACAAGCCCCCTGCCCCCGATGCCCAGTGTGTGGGGCTGGCAGCTTTGCCCCTGCCCCCTGCTGCAGCCCATCGCCAACAGCCCGTACCTCACACGGGCTCCCTTCCCTGGGGCGTGCGGCCCCATGGGTTCTTCTCCAGGCTCCTCTCCCTTCCGGAGCCCTGGGGTGCTGATGGAGCCCCGGCCCAGCTGGGAGCACCCAGCCCCTGCTCCCTCCAAAGCCCGGCACCAGCCGGCTGCTGGCTGAGGGTTGTGGCTGTCCTGGCTGAGGAGGCCAGTCCTGGGCGCAGGGACCGCCCGGCCAAGGGGGAGAGCCTGTGCCAACCCTTCCCTCCGTCCCCTTGCACTCTCTCCAGCTGGCAGAGCGCAGTAGCAGAGCAGATGGGTACCTGCGCCATTCCCTGCGATACCTGCAGAGCTCGCAGGAGTCCATGCGGGAGGCGGCTGTCAGGTTCATTGGTAAGCTATGATCCCCCGGGGGTCCCTCCCTGCCCCGCTGCAGCTCGGCCCCAGCCCCGGCTGCTGCACCAGCAGCTGGGTTTGGCCCAGAGGCTGCGGAGCCCCGACTGGCCGACGCGGGGCCAGGGCGCCCACGGGGCTCCCTGCTGCCCTCGCCCACCCCTGCCCTTGGGCGTCACGCGTGGGGAATTTCCTGGACTCAGCCCTGCCAAGGGCCGGAAAGCGTGTTGCTGGGCTGATGTGGGGAGCTGCGCTGCTGAGGCTGGCAGGGTTTGCGATGGGCTGTGTGTTCCTAGGGCTGGCTGGGCGGCACCTGAGGGGTCAGCAGGAGAAGCTCCAGACCATCTACGAGGGTGAGCGTGGGCAGCGGGGTGTCAGCAGGGGCTGGCGGGAGGAGGAAAGACCCCGGGGAAGGGAGCTGCACTCCCTGCCCTGGCCAGGGAGGGCTCCGCTCCCTGCGCAGACAAGGGCCGGCATGGGCAGAGTAGACAGAGGTTTCAGGGCCACGTGGGGAGTTGGTGGCCAGCACCTTCCCGCTGATGCCTCTGGCCCCTGCTCCCTCCTGGCCGTGGGAAGAGCTGGGTGGAGTGGCCCTGGCAGGAGGGGTTCCCTCTGGGTCCCCCCAGATCCAGGTTCTGACCTTGGCTCTGTTCCTCTCTCTTCCAGCCCTTCAAGGCATGACCAATGACTTCAGCCCCTGCGTCTCAAACCTGGCAGCTCAAACCATATTGCTGCTCAGAGCTGTAGAGACACAGCCTTCCTCCAGCTTCAGGCTGCAAAACCAGCTCCGCAGGGCCTGGAGGAGGCAGCCTTCTCTCTGCAGCAATGGCTGGCTGTGCTGCTGGAGCTCTGTGCAGAGCTGATCCCCAGAGCTCCGTGTGCTGGGGCCACCTGAGCCTGTGGGGAAGGCCCGGAGGCCTCTCCCTGCCCAGGGGACAGCTCTTCTCTACGAGCGCTTTCTTTCAGCCCACCGCGGCAATAATAAATCCATGCTGTGATCTACGGAGGCCCGGGAGCATGAAAGGGAGACCACAATTAATGGCTTTTAGACCTGTGTATCTTCACGCTTTCTAAGGTGAACTGAACCTAACAGCTGCCGCTGCCACCACTGCTTTTTTCCTCTGGTGGAAAAAAGTCAGAGAAAAGCAAAAAAGCAAGCAAGGAAGCGATCCGATTTCTAGGCTGTTCTGTAGGCTTTATTGCTGTAGCTCGTCCCACGTGTGACATGCTTTCCCAGCACAGGACTTACTTGGCCATCCTGTGGTGGTGGTGAGCAGCACGTGAATGGCTGTCCCTGCAAATCTGGAGCTGCTTCTCTTCTGCCCATCTTTCTCCTCGCAGTGGCTCTTGCTCTGGTCCCTAGTGTCCCCAGGGCATTGGGGAAGAGGAGAAAAAGGGTGCCGGTGCTCAGCAACACTCGCCCAGGGCTGCAGTGTGGTGGGAAAAGGGGCCAGAAATCCCTTTGCCCTTTGCTGCTTCTGCTGAGTCCTAGAATCACGTAGGTTGGAAAAGACCCTTAAGCTCGTTGCATCCACCCGTTAAGCTAGCACTGCCAAGTCCCCCACCAAAGCGTGTGCCTAAGCACCCCATCTACATGCGTTTTAGAGACCTCTGGGGATGGTCACTCAGCCACTTGCCTGGGCAGCCTGTTCCGCTGCTTGACAACCCTTTTGGTGAAGAAATGTTTCCTAATGGCCAACCTAAACCTCCCCTGGTGCAACTTGAGGCCGTTTCCTCTTGACCCAGCGCTTGTGGTTACTTGGGAGAAGAGACCGACACCCACCTCGCTCCAACCTCCTTTCAGGGAGTTGTAGGGAGCGGTAAGGTCTCCCCTGAGCGTCCTTTTCTCCAGGCTAAAGAGCCGCTCCTAACAGGACTTGTGCGCTAGACCCCTCACTAGCTTTGCTGCCCTTCTCGGGACACGCTCCAGCACCTCCATGTCCTTCTTGTAGTGAGGGGCTCAAAACTGAACACAGGATTCGAGGTGTGGCCTTACTGGGGCCACATACAGGGGGATGATCGCTTCCCTACTCCTGCTGGCCACACTATGTCCAACACAAGCCAGGAAGCTCTTGGCCGCAGTGGCCACCTGGGCATGCTGCTGGCTCATATGCAGCCGGGTGTCAACCAGCACCCCCAGCTCTTTTTGCACTGGGCAGCTCTCCAGCCACTCTTCCCCCAGCCTGTAGCGTTGTAGGGGGTTGTTGTGACCCAAGTGCAGGACGTGGCCCTGAGCCTTGTTGAACCTCAGACACAGTGGCAGGAGGCTACGAGGGGACGGAGCAGCGGTAGGCCCGGAGGGGACGAGGCGTTGGGTAGGCCCTGAGGAGCTGGCGTGGCAGGAGGCCATAAGGAGCCCCGACGCAGCCGCCTCGTTCCTTGCCACCCTGCTTGCGTGGTGCTTCCCCGAGGTGTCTCCCAGCCCTGCGGCAGAGCCCTCGAGGCCTGGCCTCAGCAGCATGGTGGGGGAACCAATGTGCCTAGGCCGGCCTGGCTGGGGGAGAAGAAGGGGGTGGCGGCCCTCAGGGGCACGTCCGCTGGGTGCTGCCGCCGAGGGGCAGTGGGCAGAGGCAGGGCTGGCGGCCAGCCCGGGCCCCCGGGGGTGCCCAGGCCACGGCCCTGTGGCTGAGACCAGCTGCTGACACAGAGCTCGTGTCAGCACCCAGCACGACCGCGTGCAGGGTGACGCTCCCTGAGCACGGGACGGCAGCGAAGGTGCTGCCTTCTGCACATCTTTCCTTCGTGCAAACAAAACCCTGCAAGAGGTGAAACAAGGATCTAAAATAATTACAAAGGCTAAAAATGCCTTTCCGGTAGAAGTTAAATTAAAGCCCGAGGCCAGACCAGTTCGAATCAAGCAGTATCCCCTAAAGAGGGAAGACAGAGAAGGGATAAAAGGGATAATTAATGATTTTTTGCAATTCGGGTTGTCGGTAGAGTGTGAATCCGAGTAGAAGACTCCTATCTCGCCAGTGAAAAAGCCAGACGGGAAGAATTACCGTTTAGTGCAAGGTTTAAGAGCCACAAATAATATAGTTGGGGATTTACATCCTGTTGTGGCAAATCCTTATACATTACTAACAAAGATAAAGGAAAATCAAAACTGGTTTACCGTTTTGGATTTAAAGGATGCTTTTTTTCCTGTTTGCTGCTTGCCAAAGAGAGCCAGAAAATTTTTGCCTTTGAGTGGGAAAATCCCGCTAGCGGGAGAAGAACCCAGCTAACTTGGACAGTGTTACCACAAGGGTTCAAAAACAGCCCGACAATTTTTGGCAACCAGTTAGCTGGGCAACTTGAAGGATGGAATCCACCATCTCCAAATGGGACAGTATTACAATGTGTAGATGATTTATTGGTTGCTACGACAACTAAAGAAAGAATGTATTCAACCGACTGTTAGTTTGCTGAATTTCCTGGGACTGAGCAATTACAGAGTATGTCAGCAGAAAGCCCAGCTGATCCAGACACAGGTAACCTACCTCGGATACAGGATTTCCAAAGGACAACGAGAGCTGGGGACAGAGCGAAAGGAAGCCGTCTGCCGAACACCAAAGCCAACTACCGCAAAGGAATTGTGACTCTTTCTTGGAATGACGTGGTGCAGGTTGGTGCAGATTATGGATTTATAATTATGGGGTATTGATGAAACCCTTGCATGATTTCTTGAAAGGAAGTCCTTCACTGTTAGTTTGGTCTGGGAAGCAGAAAGAGCCTTTGAATTGTTGAAAACTGAATTAATGAGAGCACCAGCCCTCAGACGTCCCAGTGTGTCCAAACCGTTTTTGCTCTTTTCACATGAAAAACAAGGCGTTGCTCTGGGCATATTGGCACAGCGATCGGGGCCATACAAGCGGGCAGTTGCATACTTCTCTGAACAGTTAGATGAAGTAAGCAAAGTTTGGCCCAGCTGTTTGAGAGCCATAGCAGCAGTAGTGCTTAGCACTGAAGAAGCCCGCAAATTGACCATGGGCCAGAAGAGAACTGTGTTGGTGTCACACACGGTTTCAACAGTGCTGGAACAGAAGGGAGCACATTGGTTATCACCATCCCGGTTCCTGAAGTATCAGGCCCTCTTAGCTGAACAGGACGATGTCAATGTAGTAACAACTAGCATTGTGAATCCAGCATCTTTTCTCAGTGGCGAAGTCACCGAAGCAGTAGTCCATGACAGTCTGGAGACACTGGAAGCGGTTTATTCCAGTCGACCTGACTTAAAGGAAGAACCGTTGGAGGACGCCGAAGAAACTCTGTTTACTGATGGAAGCGGTTTTGTGAAGCAAGGACTTCGTAAGGCCGGTTATGCAGTAACCACTACTTGTAAGGTAATTGAAGCTAATCCTTTACCTGCAAGAACATCGGCCCCAAAGGCAGAAATGATTGCCTTAATCCGAGCACTAGAAATTTCAAAAGGAAAGAAGGTCAATATATGGACAGACTCCAAATATGCCTTTGGAGCGGTACATGCTCATGGAGCCGTACATGCTCATGGAGCCATCTGGAAAGAAAAAGGGCTGCTGACTGCTCAAGGGAAGCAAGTGAAATATGCTAAAGAAGTCTTACAATTGCTGGATGCTCTGCAACTACCGAAGGAAGTTGCAATTATGCACTGCAAAGGACACCAAAAGGGTAACACTGATCCAGAGATTGGGAACAAATTGGCTGATTCTGAGGCTAAGGTGGCAGCGGAACGGACAGAAATTGCAAACACTTCTTCTTTGATCCCAGACGGCAAACTCAATATAATAGAGAATGAGAAATTAGAATATTCTAAAGAAGATAAAGTTATGATAAATGACCTAGGAGGGAAGAAAGACCAACAAACGGGAATGTATTCAATGCCAGATGGTAGAATAATAAATAGTACCTTATAACATATTGTAGAAACTCCTACGAGAAGATCATAAAACACACTGGGGAGCAGATGCATTGTATAAATATTTAAATCAAAGAATAGTGAATCGAAATTTATACACTCCAGTGAAGCAAGGCACCCAAAGATGTGAAACATGTTTGAAAAACAATCCAAATACCACGCATAAGATACAAATTGGCAGTATTGGAAAGGCAAACATGCCTGGACAACAATGGCAAATAGATTTTTCTGAACTCCCAAGAAAAGGGGGGTTTCAGTATTTGTTAGTATTAACAGACACCTTTCCAGGCTGGCCAGAAGCTTTCCCTTGTAGGACTAATAAGGCTAGGGAAGTGACACGAGTACTTTTAAACGAGATCATTCCTAGATTTGGAGTACCGGCAGTAATATCTTCTGATAGGGGTACTCACTTTTGTGCGCAAATAGCGCAACAAGTTAGTAAGTTTTTAGGGATTGACTGGCAACTACATACTCCATACCGACCTCAGGCAAGTGGGCAAGTGGAGAAAATGAATCACTTAATTAAACAGCAGCTAGCTAAAATCAGTCAAGAAGCAAATCTACATTGGTACCAAGCGCTCCCACTAGCCCTACTACGAATCAGGGTAAATCCGAGAACTAAAAAGAATTTAAGTCCATTTGAAGTTTTGTTTGGGAGGCCGTACCAATCCCAATACCAAGGGGAAGATCTCACCCAATAAGGTGAGAATAATCTACAAAAACATATTGATGATATTAGGAAAACAACTTAACGAGGTAAACAAGAGAATTTTAGAAACCACCGAGGCGAAGGGCTACGGGGCGAAGGGTGGCGCCAGGGGACCCTTCCCGAAGCGGCCAAGCCGCGAAGGCGGCAGCAGCACAGGGAGCGAGAGAGCGCCGCAGCTCACCCCCGCGCCAGGCCGGCGGCGCGGGCTCCTGATGACCGGCAGCTCTGACTCAGCGTGGGCAGGGCCCAGGGCAGCAGCAGCCAAAGCCCCTCGCCTACAAGAGCAGCCCCCGGGAGCGCGAGCGGCCCGCAGGGCGGCGAAGAGGGCGGGCAAAGAGGACGTGGCGCGTTAGAAGGGCGTAGCACGTCAGTTCGCGCGCGTCAGTTCGCGCGCGTCAGTTCGCGCGGGCAGGGCGCGCAGGGAAGGCGTGCGGGCGGGGTGCAACGTCACCCCTGTTATAAATGATTTAGTCCCAAACAGGATTCCAATTCAAATTTACGATTTATTAAGCGAATAGAGGCAAGCAAACAGCGCTGGGTGCTCCGGGAGTCTCTGCTCCACCAAGACGCACGCGGTACAGTTCCTGTTCCTGGTTTATATCCTGTCCGTTAATACATATTCATGAATAGGCGTGTCTTCTTCGGCACATGCCCTCTTCTCCTTCTAGAATCTTCCTCAGCGTGATCCTGTTCGCTAATACATATTCATGAATAGGCGTGTCTTCTAATACATATTAATGAACAGGCGTGTCTTCTTCAGCGCATGCCCTCTTCTCCTGCTAGAGTCTTCTCGAATCTTCCTCGGTGTGCCCCCAGGATGACCCCAAACCTTATGCATGCACTTTCTTTACACAGTACTATGAGGTCAGTGGTCAAACTGGTTTGAGCTGATATACCAGCAAAGTAGTTTAACTTTCTCCTGTAAAATACCCCTTTTTATGGTGCAGGAGAAATCCATGAAAGTACAGAAGATTACACTTCATCACACGAATCAGATAAACATATTTCACAATCCCCCATCTTTTTCTTTATAGTATTAATTAGTGTTTTCATTTCCAATTGAGTATAACCGAGTAGATTTATCTAGTAACAATCCCCCACATATCCTCAATACAACTATCCCCATTTTAGTAAGCCGATCACCACCCATAAAATCTCCCCAAAATCCTCCTAGATTGATTCCATTCCAAGTTTGTCTCTCAGGAGGCCATTCGTTCTCCCTAATAACAGGATAACAGGAAAAAACTAGGTTTTATTGTTCATTACAGGTATGCGCTGTACAATTAGAAAAGGTCCTCACTTTTTCCATTTTTCTGGGGTAAACCCCAGCTGGACTTGTTCCAATATTGACTACAGTTATTTGCCATAGTCAGAGTCCAAGGAACTCACCCCCAAGTAGAACTAGAAGAGGTCCGGTCAGGGCCATAGTGATCGGCGGTCACAGCCCGAAGGGGTTGCAGCCCTTGGCAGACCCTTTTTAAGCCGCAACACCAGTTCCCCTCCGGTCTTGCCCTCTTCTTTCCTTTAAGGGGGTGCTTTCTTAGTACCCAAATTAATTGAGCACTGCTTGTGAAGGCCAGAGCTTTGCTAGATCAGTGGTTTGTCCAGACCTGAGCAGTTGCCCGAGCCTGGCAATCCTCTTTATTTGCAAGGCTTTATGGCTACAGAAAACTGCCAGTTAGCCTGCAACACTAATCTTACAAATACACACCACCTTCTACACAAAGGACAAATTCTAGTTCCAGCTCCTTTTTCCTGTTCTTCTTTTGCCAACAACTCCTTCCGATTATACTCGTTTGGAGTACCCATTGTTGTTTCCTATTACCCTTTCCCATTGTTTTCCAAACTTGGGGATTACTTACATTTCTCTGCATAGCTTCCCATGGCCATCGTTCACCTTGATTTGTTCCACCACAAACGTAACAATTAGTTATATTCAATGACTTTACAAATAGATTTTTAGCAACTGTGGGAATTTCATGTTTCACTCCTGTTTCATTACAGGAGTAGCCGCAATAAAATTCCCACAGCAATTTAGTCAGATGTGACCTTCCACTCCTTCACTGGACCTTTCACTCGCGACACATGTGTCCATCCTTTTTCAGCAGTTCTCACAGCTGTTTCTGTAGTTAATAAAACAAGGAAAGGTCCTTCCCAGAGGGGAGATAAGTTTCCTTCTTTCCATGTTTTTATCAGAATTTTATCTCCTGGTTCTAACTGATGAATTGCAAATCCTAAAGGTGGTGTTTGGGCCACCATCCCAATCTCTCTTAATTCTTTTAATCTTTTTCCAATGGTAATTATATATTGTTGGATACTATGATCCTCAATTACATTGTTCCCCAGAGGCATTCCTTGAAAATAAGGCATGCCATAGAACATTTCATATGGCGATAATCCAGTCTCACTGTATGGTTTCGTTCTTATGTTTAGAAGTGCCAATGGTAAACATTTCGTCCAGGGCATTTGCGTCTCAATAAAATGTGTGCCCTGGTCAGAATCAATGTACTGGATTATCCCATATCTAGGTATCAAATGTTCCAATAAAATTTTTACCACCATCTGTGCCGTAGCTCGTGCTACAGGGTACGCTTCTACCCACTGTGTTAAATGATCTACTATTACCAATAAATATTTTATCCTCCCTACCTTAGGCAATGCAGGGAAATCGACTTGTACTTTCTCAAAAGGTCTGTAAGCTGTTTTTCTCCCTCCCGTGGCTGTTTGTCGAAACACTGTCTTATTTACCTTTTGACAGGTTAAGCAACCTTGTGTAATTTGCTTTGCTATTTCAAAAATTTCAATACCACCAAATTGTTTAAGAAAATGATCACTTAACGCTTTTGTACCCCAATGTGTTTGCGCATGCAAACGTTCTAATATTCGCCTGGTGTAGGCTTTTGGCAACATTTCTCACCCATCAGGCAGTGTCCATTTTCCTTGTTCTAATTTAGCTCCTATTTTCTCCAATTTTGTTTGTTCTTCTGGCGTAAACTTCTTCTCTCTTTCCTCTCGTTCTTCTTTGCTGGTGTCCTCCTTTGTTTGTATTACATTAATTTTGGCAACTTTAGCCCTCAAAGCTGCTTCCTGGGCCTCTTTATCTGCTAAGTTATTTCCTCTAGTTCGGTAATCTAATCCCTTTTGGTGTCCCCTCACATGTACCACTGCTATCTCCTTTGGTTCTCTTAACGCCTTCAAAATCTTTACTATTAATTCTTGATGTATTAAATTCCTCCCTTGAGTATTAATCAAACCTCTTTCTTCCCACATTTTTCCAAAAGTGTGGACCACCCCATATGCGTATTTAGAATCTGTAAATATAGTCCCACTTCTTCCTTTTAATAATTCCAGGGCCCTACATAGGGCATACAGCTCACAAGCCTGAGCTGACCATGATGGACTCAGAGGTCCTGATTCCACAAGTTCCAAGTCCTTATTAATTACTGCATAACCCCATTTTCTCTTCCCTTCTACCACTCTGGAGGAGCCATCTATAAACAGCGCTTCTCCATTTTTCAACTCAGCATCTCTTAAATCTGGTCTCACCTTTGTCTGGGTCTCAATTACCTCTAAACAGTTATGTTGTAATACCTCTGATGGTTCTCCAAACAAAAATTGTGCTGGACTCTGAGCAGAAGTCACCCTCAGTTCTAAGTCAGGGGAGTCTATTAGTATTGCTTCATACTTTAGGATTCGGCTGTCCGTTATCCATTTTTCCGCTTTTTGTTGTAAAACATGTCTGACATTGTGTGGGGTATACACTTTTAAAGGAGAACTAAAGGTAATCTTCCTAACTTCTTCTTAGCAACCAAAGCTTGGAGACAAGCAGGCCATCCTCTGCTTACTGGATCAAGTAACTTAGAACAATACCCCATGGGTTTTTTGATTCCTGCCCAGTCTTGAGTAAGAACTCCATATGCTGTCTGGCTTGATGTATTCACAAAGAGATAGAAAGGTTTTTCTAGATCTGGGAGGCTCAATACAGGTGCTTGTATTAATGCCTTTTTTATTTCCTCAAATCTCTGATCATCTTCAATAAACCATTTAAGTTGGTTATTAGTTACTTTATCACTATAATTTTCAAGCCATGGTCTACAATATCCTAATAATCCCAGTATTTGCCTAATTTCCGTTTTAGTTTGTGGGGGTCTTAAGGATAGAATCCCAGATACCCTATCAGGATCTAACTTCTTCCTTCCCTTACTCAGCCAATGTCCTAAGTATTTTACTTCTTGTTCTACAAACTGTAGCTTTGATCGGGACACCTTTAATCCCTTTTCCCCTAGAAAATTTAACAATTTAATGGTGGCTTTTCGGATCCCCTCTTCAGTTTCTCCTGCTACTAATAAATCGTCCACATATTGCAATAATTTTACCTCCTTAGGTATTGTGAAATCTTGTAAAGTTTTCTCTAAAGTTTGTCCAAATAGATTTGGTGACTCTGTAAACCCTTGTAGTAACACAGTCCATCTTAATTGTTGTTTTCGTCCTGTTTCGGGGTCCTCCCACTCAAAGGCAAAATAATCTCTGGATCCCTCATCCAGAGGACAGGCCCAAAAAGCATCTTTCAAATCTATTACACTATACCAAGTATCCTGTATGACCCGTCCGGTTTCTTTACAGGAAGAATGGGTGTGTTATGAGGTGCAGCTACAGGTTTTAATCCTTTTCGACCCTCCATAGGTATAGGGTATTGCTTGATTCTAATTGGGCGGTGCGGATCTATTATTTGAACCCTTATGGGGTCCATTTTTATCTTTCCAGTTTCCCCTTCCTTATACCACACTGAGGGGTTAATATCTTCTTCATCCTCTTGTGTTAAAGTGTATAATTTAATCTGCAATTTGTCCCCTTGACTCTGAATGCTCAAGTTTAACTTCAAAATCAAATCCCTTCCTAATAAATTGTATTCCGCTTCAGGGAGCAAAAGTAAATCATTAAGACAAATTTTCTTTTCTATTTCTCTTTCAATATATTTACTTTAAAAGGCTCTCCTTTTGCCCCTACTACTGACACGTAACTCTTCCCTTTTTCTATTCCTTTTGGAAGTTTTTGAATGGTTGACTTTTCGGCCCCTGTATCCACTAAAAATAAAACTTCCTCTTTATGGGGACCAATTAATAATTTTATCAAGGGCTCTGTTGATGTTGAAGTCCCCAGAAGATAGAGCCCCTGACACCCCTAGTCTTCTTTGATAAGGCTGTCCCCGGGGTGTCTGCTCTATTCTTTTTTCCCTTTTCTCTCCAGGAGTCGTCTTATTTTTCTGACTTTCCCTTACTGCTGCTACAAAAATTTTTTGCTTTTGCTTTTTGTTTTTCTTCGTCCCTCCTAACATAGACTTTCTGGGCTTCTCTAAGTAACTCCTCTAATCCTCTTTCTTGCCAATCTTCCAATTTTTCTAATTTCCTTCTTATATCCCCCCAGGATTTAGCTACAAATTGTGTTTTAAGGAGTGCGGTCCCAGCCACTGTATTCGGATCAATTCCAGAATACATTTGTAGGTTTTTCCTCAACCTCTCCAACCGTTCTGTTGGAGATTCGTCTTTCCCTTGTTGTTCATTAAATGCTTTAGTAATGTTTTGCCCTCGGGGAACCGCTTCCCTTATTCCCTGTATGATTAACGTTCTCAAATCCCTCATATTTTGTCTTCCTTGGGGTTGTTGATGATCCCAGTGGGGATCCACATTTGGCCATTTCTGATCTCCCGGGGGTTCTGCCTGATTCTGTCTTTCCCAAAAACTCATTCCAGCTTGTCTAATCATTCCCCTTTCCTCAACAGTGAATAGGATCCCTAAAATGGACTGTATTTCTTCCCAGGTATAAGTGTTGGGGCCTAGGAATTGGTCCAATTTTTCAGCTACTCCGGGGGGATCATCTAATAGGGTCCCCATTTCTTTCTTGAAATTTCTTATGTCTGTGGTATTTAATGGGACTGCCACAAACCCGATGCCTCCCTGATTGCCTCCGAGGGGTACTTCTCGTAAGGGATATAGAGAAGCTCCCTCAGATACAGCAGTCCTATTTCTCGTACATGCAGCCGGAGGTCGATCTAATTCCGGTGCTGTTGGTGGTGGAGATAGGGGCAACGGTGGTACAGATAGAGGTACTACGGCCACCGGAGGGGGAGCCGCTGCCGGAGATGGATTATTAGAATATGGAGGCGGTAGGTTATCCAGTGGCTCCCATTTATCATCTTTTTCCTTTTCACTTTTCCCCTCTTCTTCTTCCTCAAACTTTTCATCTGTTTTTAATGTAAGTATTGAGGATGGAAAAGAACGTAAAGTTCTGTCCCATAATCCTGCATAATCACTTTCCTCCTGACTAAAAGGTTCCTTTGAATTAACATATATATTTAAGGCCTGGTAGACCCAGTCTTCAAAAGATCCAAAAACAGGCCAAAAGACATGTGGTCTCAAAGGTTCTTTTGGCCATTCTACCATACAATATTGAACTAATTTTAATTTACTTTTTCCTTTTCTGGACCCCCTATCATTCCAATTTTCAATCATTATTCCTAATGGACTCTCCGGAGGTATTTCTAGTAATTCGCTCCCTTTCTTCTGGTCCTGGGTTCTCGATTTCGTCTGACCCATCTAGGAATTTTTACTGTGGCAATTCCTACAGCCCTTGGCTACCAGTAAGAGTGTCTTGCAGGGGGTTTAGGACCTATCACCCACCCACAAATCCTCTAAGAATCGCTTCGGTCCTTCACCGGCCAAGTCCCTCGCGGGAGATTGGAACCGCGGTTAGAAGACCTCCACAATCGCTTTGGAACTAGGTTCCGTCTCAGTCACACTCTCACACACACAGGCAACCGAATCCTACCCAACCGAACGGTATACACCTTAAATACTTACGACTCCGTCGTCTTCGTTCAGATCTTCACGCGCAGAATTACGGGCAAAATAAACTGCTGCAGCCGGCAAGGGAGCTCGTAAAAAATCAAATTCTTTGCTTGCCCCTATTCAGGTTCAGGATGGCGTTAGTCCCGACCCAACCCGATCAGGAGCCACCAAAAGGTGGGGCGCCCCTCCTAGATCAAGTCAGAATTCAGGAACCAAGACCCTCCCGGATGAGCCCCCAATTGTTATAAATGATTTAGTCCCAAACAGGATTCCAATTCAAATTTACAATTTATTAAGCGAATAGAGGCAAGCAAACAGCGCTGGGTGCGCTGGGAGTCTCTGCTCCACCAAGACGCACGCGGTACAGTTCCTGTTCCTGGTTTATATCCTGTCCGTTAATACATATTCATGAATAGGCGTGTCTTCTTCGGCACATGCCCTCTTCTCCTTCTAGAATCTTCCTCAGCGTGATCCTGTTCGCCAATACATATTCATGAATAGGCGTGTCTTCTAATACATATTAATGAACAGGCGTGTCTTCTTCAGCGCATGCCCTCTTCTCCTGCTAGAGTCTTCTCGAATCTTCCTTGGCGTGCCCCCAGGATGACCCCAAACCTTATGCATGCACTTTCTTTACACAGTGCTATGCGGTCAGTGGTCAAACTGGTTTGAGCTGATATACCAGCAAAGTAGTTTAACTTTCTCCTGTAAAATACCCCTTTTTATGGTGCAGGATAAATCCATGAAAGAACAGAAGATTACACTTCATCACACGAATCAGATAAACATATTTCACAATCCCCCAGCCCTAGAGATTCTCTGACAAGTGGCCATCATCGTCCCAGACCCAGAGGAGGCTCAGCCATGGTCGCCACTCGGCTGAAAACCGTGGCCAGAAAGAATGTGGCGCCACAGACAGAGCTCCCACTCAGGCATGCGGCTGTCCAAGTATCCGGCTGCAAAGAGTGCCTGAGCCTGTCGGTTATTCCAGAGACCAACGGGGACACCACCTGCGTGCGGTGCGACCAGGTGAGCGACCTGCTCAGCCTGGTGGCAGAGCTGAAAGAGGAAGTGGAGAGGCTGAGGAGCATTAGGGAGTATGAGAGGGAGATAGATCGGTGGAGCCGCACCCGGCCACCCCTGAGGTAGGGGCAGCTGGTGGAGGCTCCACAAGCAGCAGGGGATCCCCTGGCCTCTTGCTGCCGGGCAGAAGGAGAGGACCTAAGAGATGAGGGGAAATGGAAGCAGGTCCCTCCTCGGAGAGGTCGGCAAATCCCCTCCTGGCCTCCCTCACTGCCCCAGCTGCCCTTACACAACAGGTATGGGGCTCTGGAACTTGAGGGACAGGAACATGAGGACCCTGACGAAGGTCCGTCCAAGGGGCTGCCTAGGGTGAGTCAACCAGCCCCACGCATCAAGACGTCCTGTGTTAAGTAAAAAAGGAGGGTAATTGTGGTAGGCGACTCCCTTCTGAGGGGTACAGAGGGCCCAATATGTCGACCAGACCCAACTCACAGGGGAGTCTGCTGCCTCCCCGGGGCCTGGGTGAGAGACATCACCAGGAAACTCCCTGGTCTGGTTCGGCCCACTGATTACTACCCACTGTTGGTCATGCAGGCTGGCAACGATGGGGTTGCACTAAGAAGCCCAAAGGCAGTCAAAAAGGACTTGATAGCACTGGGGCGACTGGATAGCCTGTCAGCCTGGCCTCTGTACCGGGGAAGATTATGGAGCGGTTGGTCTTGAGAGTGCTCACAGGGCATCTGCAGGACAACCAAGGGATGAGGCCCAGCCAGCATGGGTTCATGAAAGGCAGGTCCTGCTTGACCAACCTGATCTCCTTCTATGACCAGGTGACCCCCCTACTGCATGAGGGAAAGGCTGTGGATGTTGTCTACCTGGACTTTAGTAAAGCCTTTGACAGCATCTCCCACAGCATTCTCCTGGAGAAACTAGCAGCTCATGGCTTACTCTTTGCTGGCTGAGGAACTGGCTGGATGGCCGAGCCCAGAGAGTTGTGGTGAACGGCATTAAATCCGTCACAAGCGGTGTTCCCCAGGGCTCAGTTCTGGGGCCGGTCTTGTTCAATATCTTTATCGATGATCTAGATGAGGGAATCGAGTGCTCCCTCAGTACGTGTGCACTTGACACCAAGTTGGGTGGAAGTGTTGATCTGCTGGAGGGTAGGAGGGCTCTGCAGGGGGATCTGGACAGGCTGGATCGATGGGCAGAGGTCAACTGTGTGAGGTTTTAATAAGGCCAAGTGCCGGGTCCTGCACTTCGGCCACAACAACCCCATGCAACGCTACAGGCTTGGGGAGGAGTGGCTGGAGAGCTGCCTGGCAGAAAGGGACCTGGGTGTGCTGGTTGACAGCCGGCTGAACATTAGCCGGCAGTGTGCCTAGGTGGCGAAGAAGGCCAACAGCGTCCTTGCCTGTGTCAGAAATAGTGTGGCCAGCAGGAGTAGGGAAGTGATCGTGCCCCTGTACTCGGCACTGGTGAGGCTGCACCTTGAATACTGTGTTCAGTTTTGGACCCCTCACTACAAGAAGGATGCTGAGGTACTGGAGTGTGTCCAGAGAAGGGCAACGAAGCTGGTGAGGGGTCTGGAGCACAAGTCTTATGCGGAGCAGCTGAGGGAACTGGGGTGGTTTAGTCTGGAGAAGAGGAGGCTGCGGGGAGACCTTATCGCTCTCTACAACTACCTGAAAGGGGGTTGTGGCAACGAGGGTGTTGGCCTCTTCTCCCAAGTAACTAGTGATAGGACAAGAGGAAATGGCCTCAAGTTGCGCCAGGGGAGGTTTAGATTGGATATTAGGAAAAATTTCGTCACTGAGAGGGTGGTCAGGCATTGGAACAGGCTGCCCAGGGAGGTGGTGGAGTCGCCATCTCTGGAAGTGTTCAAAGAACGTGTGGATGTGGCGCTTCAGGACATGGTTTAGGGAACATGGTTGCACTGGATTAATGGTTGGACTTGATGATCTTGAAGGTCCTTTCCAACCTTAGTGATTCTGTGATTCTGTGATTCTCCTATTCATCCTTTTAAGCCAGGAGACTGGGATTATATTAAGGCTTTTACAGGTGAACCCTTGGAAGAGAAGTGGAACGGACCCTTCCAGGTGCTGCTAACAACCTTCACTGCTCTCAAGATTAAGGAGCAATCAGTGTGGATTCACTATTCAAGGATTAAGAAGGCTTCCCCTCCATGGGTGATAGAACAACAGGACTCTTTGAAGTTAAAGATAAAACGACAAAATGTACAAATACGTTGTGTTTATTGTAAATTTGCTAACCATGAGTCCCATTTGTGAAGTGATTTACTGGGATCGGAATACACATCTAGCATTGAGCCAGAGTGTTACCCAAATTCTAAGCAAGAGTGATTGTTAGATATGTACTGAAATGCCCAGAGATTCTAGACAGACACTACCTCTAATAGGAGTTCCAGTTCCTGTTAACATCTCTCTATTTAATAACCCCCACTATGGGATAGGACATGATAGGAGTACTTGGTGGCCAAATCTTTCAAAAAAAAAAAAAAAAGGGGGACAGGTTGAATTATCGGTCTCTATTATAAATCTTGATTCCAATTCTTCTATTTATATATATGGTCCAGGAAACGATTCCATCTCCTCACATGATTTAAAGTCAGGAGACGATGGATGTGGTGATTCTACATATATAAATGAACGACTAGGTTCATAGGCTGTTTTCCTGGTTGTAATAGAACGGCATCATACTGGAGACCAACAACACCCCATGTGGCCCTTTTGTCCCAGGAGGCCTTGGGAAAACGCCTCGCCATACTCGGAAGCTGCCAGGACGCGGCCTCGCCACCCTACAGTCTGCGTGGTGCTGCTGGGAGAGGTAACGGCTCCCGTCCAGGCCACCCCCAAAGCCTCCTGCAGCTCCGGCAAGGCCGGGTGCAACCCCGGGCAGTCATGCCTAGCCCAGCTACGACAGCAGCAACCTATCTCGTTGGGGTGGCAGGATAAGCATCGCTCTTGCTGGTCGGGGTCTGTTGCTGCTTGCCTCCCGGAGATCAAACCCGTCTGATCTTCCGGCAAGGCAGCAGGCGCCCAGGGAAAGGGGGACCCTGGCTGTGGAGGCCTGCGTTTACACACGACCGCCCTGCAGAGCGTGCGCAAGACAGGCAAGCGGCTGAGAGTGCATCTTGCTTGCTTTCTCCCCTGCAAAGAATATTTGCCCCCGGGCATCTGTAGGGATTTTCTCCCCTGCATTCATTGCCTGGGAGCCCAGTGCGGCTGCTGGCTGCCGGCCCGTTCCTCAGCTCCCGCCTTGCTGCTGCAAAGATCGGCAGAGGGCAGGGCAATCCCACCAAAGGGTGACCGAGGACAACTGCCAGGAGCCAGGGCGTGCCACCGCAGCGCCATAGGTGGCGGCTGCCTACGAAGAGGAGGCCAGGGTGCCCAGCCGACCTCCTCCCCGAGGAGGGCGCAGCCAGCCGGGCAGGGGCCTGCCAGAAGATGGGCAGCGTGCCAGCGAGATTGCTCTGCCAGTTTCTGGGGAGCGTTCCTACTGTGCAGTTACTCAGAAGGGCAAAGTGAGCTTCCTCTTGCCAGCCACATCCTATTCCCCTCTGGAGCTTGGGGAGAGAAGGAGGGCCCTGTGGGAAGGATCTCCATCAGAAAATCCTAGCGGAACCTACATGGGCTTGCAACCTACCAGCGGCAGTGATGAGCGAAAGTACGCCGAGAGAGTTCCTCTGGCAACAGCCCTGCTAGGGTTTGTCGCTAGTAAGTCTTGCATTCAGAGTTTAGAAGCTCATTCACATGTTCTGAAGGCGCTCGCATGAAGGAGAGGTAGAGCAGATGCACCTCAAGGCTCGGGTCCCATCAGAGCCTCTAACGATGGCACAGATGCAGCTGGCTTGAGACACTACACTGTGGAAGGTGTGTGTGACCTCAAGCACTGCAAGTAAAGGCAGCCCAGACGACAGGCTGCACGCGAAGCTGTGAAGTGTTGCTGTGTGGCTGGGAAGTCAATATAAAGCCCTTATGGCCCCTTTTCCCCAAAACCTTTCCTGCCAAACCACAGGCGCCTGTGCCCACAGGATCCCCACTTTTGGCATCATCGCCAGTGCTGATGCCCCGCTGAGGAGGTACAGGCCTTCTGGCTTGTGCTTTTGCTGTGCTACAAGCGAGGTGACTTTGACCCGGTGCACTTGGTCTCCTTGCCTCTTTGGGCTGTAGGATGAGAGGCCTGTGGGGAGACTGCGGTCTGACCCACTGGGGCAAAGGGGAGAACCCTGGAGGATGAAGAAATGGGCGCCCAAGGAAGGACAGGGCAGAGAATGCGGGTGAAGAACGTGGCTGGAGCCATGCTCAAAGCAACGCATGCCCATAGTCCCGACACCTGGTTTGCCGGCTGGGGGAGGCCCCAGGGCACGGGCACGTGGCAGCGTGTCACAGGGCCCTTTGTGACCCGCCGTCATATGGGCACTGGCGGTGACGCAGCCACCCCACAGTGCCCGGAGCACACGACGGGACAGGACGGGACGGAGTGGGGCTGCGAGGAGCCCCTGCGCAGCCACCTCTTTCCCTGCTGACCCGTTTTCGCGGCGTTTTTCCGCGGCGTCTCCCATCGCTGCGAGAGGAGCCCTCGAGACCAGGCCTCAGCGGGATGGCAGAGAGACCCCCCAGCGTGCCCAGGCTGGTCTGGGTAGCGGAAGAGGAGGCAGAGAAGGAGGAGGAGAACGGTGCTGGCGCTGCCCCAGCATGGCAGCCTGATGAGGTGGAGGCGGTGCAGCCACTGCAGGCGGGTGAGTGGCTGAGCTGGGCCACAGGGCTAGTGGCTGCAGCCGGCTTGACCCCATCCCATCCCCCGTGGACATCCCCAGGGAAAGAGGGCACGGGGCTGTTCCCCAGGGCCGGGCTCCGGCCATGCTCCATCCACGGGGCACCCCCAGCCCCAACCGGCCCCCAGAGAGAAGGGGGTCAGTGTCCCCAGCAGCCCCTGTCGCGGGGCTGGCCCTGCCAGGGAAGCGTGGGGCTCGGCTGTGTTCTGCAGCCTCTCGCAGCCCCTCAGCTCTGCCTGCGCTCGGTCTTTGCCACACCCAGGCTGGGACGTGACAGAAGAGGAGCAGGAGCAGGAACACACGGGTGCCCTCTTGCAGAGCAGAGCACAGGTACCTGCAGCCATCCCCGCCTGGGCTGGGCCTGCTCTCGCTGCTCAGCCGAGCACCGCTGCCAGGGCACTCGCTGCGTCACCCCTCTCTTCCCCGCCCTTCCTTCTCCTGCAGACAGTTTTGGAACCCCTCAAGCCCACGGAGCGTGAAGACACCACCGTCACAGCTGTCGAGGGCACGGCAGACTCTGACCGCTCTCATGCGGAGGCTAGTGCTGTGATGCTGGAAGTGCTTGAGGACATTGATGCCTCCAGTTTGGAGGACGTAAGTAGCTGGTGGCTGCGGCTCGAGCCCCCCGGGGGACTGTGTGTGCCCTGAAGCCGGGTCCGCTGGGCACCTGACAGCCTTTTAGGCCAGCACAGTGTGGTGGGAAGGGAAGCACTTCTCGGGGGACGCTGGGGAAATGGCTCGCGCCGGCAGCACTCCAGCTCTCAGCCGTGTCTCCTCCAGGTGCCGAGCCTCGTGAGGTCCATCTACCAGTGGCTAATGTCCAACACGGGTGTGTCTGCCGAGCAGAGGCTGGACAACTCCCTCCTGCAGCTGACCCAGCTGCACCCCCACGACGTGGTGGTGACGCTCCTGCGCTCTGCCCCATCCTGCGACAGGTACGGGCCCACCTGCCTTCAGGGCTCAGGGGTCTCAAGCTCTTAGAGCCCATCGGCCTGTAGAGGCCGGCCGTGCGGGCTGCCGGACAGATGGAGATTTTCAGGCCCCTCCTGCCCGTCCCTGGGCAGAGGCAGGGCTGGTGGCCAGCCTGGGCCCCGGGGTTGCCCAGGCCATGGCACTGTGGCCGAGACCCGCTGACACAGAGCTCTGGGCCCACAGGGCTGCCGCGACCATGTGGAGGGCGATGGTCTCCAGGGGCAGCACTGCAGAGAAGGTGCTGCTGGGGCTGCTCCGCGTGCTGGAGGACTGGCCGCTGCACAGCACGTCCACCTCCGATGGGGACAACACCGGCGTCTTTGCCCTGGCCGTGAGTTTCTGGGCCAGGCCTTTGCTCACCGTCAGGGTTGCCTCTCCAGGCGGCTCTCCATCCTCCCCCGCCACTGCATCGCCCTGCCCCACGCTTTGGGCTGGAAACCGCCCTGGCTTAGGGGCAGGTTGAGGGGCAGCCAGGCCGGGTGCTCCCGCTGCGCCTCCCGTGGCCCCAGGCAGTGCCTGAGCCTCACCCTCCCACGCTCGGGCCCCGCCACGGGGACATCTCGGCACTGAGCGCTGTCTCTGCGTGTTTTGTTTTCTGCAGGCAACCAGGGCACTGTGGCAGATCCTCTGGCTGCCCAGGTGCCCACAGCTGAACACACATTTCCCCCGCCTCTTCCTGGCTCTGCTCTTCCAAGTTTTGTTCAGCACGGAGCAGATGCCAGAGGAGGTGGATACCTTCTGGAGGAGATGCCAGCAGGAAGACTGCCTTCCCACCAACCCCAACAGGTGCTCCATCCCAGTCCTCCCATCCCCCCATGGCCCCGCAGCTGGGGCCAGGGCCCCCAGCGTGACCTGGCTATTGCTCTGCACACAGATTTGCAGTGCTGACCGTGAAAGCACTGCTGTGCTGTCTTGACTATGATGATCTGGTGTTAGAAATTGAACGTAAGCGTGGCTGGGACATGCTCCTCAACACAGAGACCCATCACTACGCAGTGGGTCTGCTGGCCAGGTAAGAGCCCCCTGCTCCCTTTTTCCACCGCCATTTCTCCTCTGCAGGTGGGGTGCCCCACACAACCCCCTTGGTCGTGGCTGAGAGGAACTTGTCACTGAGGGATGGCCAGGCAGAATGGAGAAGCCTGGGAGAGCTGGGGACCCAGGAGCAGGCACCTCCCAAAACGCCAGCATACGCACCCTGTGGGGTATGGGCTGACAGCAGAGAGGAGGGGCGGGGTCTGTCTGCAGGCAGCCCTACCGAGGGCTGCCCCCTGGGGCTGGGCAGGATGCACAGAGGGCCAGCAGCAGAGCCATGGTGGCAAGAGTCCCCCGTGGGCAGGAGGGGTGTTTTGCCAGTCTCCTCCCCAACAGGAGCGTGCTGGTGTTGGGCACTGCCTTTGTCCTGGCGAAGGGTGGTGGGGAAAGACCAGGCCTGTGTGAGTCTGTCCCGAGAGAGGTTTGCCCACCCTGCTCAGGGTCGACTCTGCTTTCTTCCCCCTGACAGAGAGATGCGCAGTATGCCGAGCAGCTGGCATTACTTGGCCTCGCGCTACCTGCTCAAGCTGCTCCAACACAACGAGCCACGCTGGGAGGTTGCTGCCATGGTGTTCATTGTCGAGGTGAGCGTGATGGTGAGCGCTACCTCGCTGAGCGGCCTCTCACCACTCAGCCCTCCTGTAGCCACAGCTGTGGGGGGAGCCTGGTCACGGGAGCTGGGGCAGAGGGTGGGCTCTGCTGCGTGCCCTTGGCCCCTTGCTGCTGGGGACCAGCTGTGTTTTGTACCCGCCTTGTGCCAGCTCTCACTCTTTCACCTCACAGTGGCTCCTTCGAGGACGATGAATCGGAAGCTGCTGAGGGCTGGGAGGCACAGGGGAGCGGGCGAGCAACCTGCGCCCAGTGCCCCGCAGCGCAGGGCGGGGAGCCCAGGGGCTCTCTGCAGCCGCTGCTGCCTTTGGGCTCGGGTGCCTGGGACGGTACCCATGCCCCGTGCTGCTGGCCGGACACAGCACTGCGTGGGGCTGGGGTCCTGCCGGCCGGGCAACCATGTCACTGCTCTGCGTCTTTCAGCTCCTGGCCTGCCATGACATAAGGGTATGGTGTGACTGCTTCCTGCAGCTCGTCCCAAGGTACCTGCAGAGTGAGCGCAGAGTCATGCGTCGCCTGGTGCTCAGAGGCCTCATCGTGCTCTGCGGCACACCCTTGATGGTGAGATGGGGGCAGCCGGCTGAAGCCGTGCTTGTCAGCGTGGGGCTGGGAAAGGGGTGCTGGATAACACAGTAGCGATGACTTGGCTCGGCTTTGGGATCTGTGGCTGCGGCTCCCAGCTCTCCGGCCTCCCCGTTCACCTTGCCTGAGTCCTTTGGGGCAGGCCTTTGGTTTTTGGGCCCCGAGGCGACAGCGTGGGGTCGATCTGCCGGAGGGGTTTTGGCAGCGCAGCCTGTTACGGCTTCACAACAAAGCTTTGTGTTCCACACAGGCCAAAAGAATGCAGTTCCTGCTGGGAAGGCTCACAGAGCTCCTGGAGGATGCCGATGGGGAGCTGGTCAGGATGACTCTCTCTGTGCTCGGCATAGTGATCCGGGCAATGGACATGCCGATATGCAGCCCCATCGCTCTGCAGCTGGCTGAGAGGCTCCAGCCGCTCTTTGACAACGTACGGCTTTGTGCCGCCCAGCACGGGCGCTGGGTGCTGTCAGGAAACCTTGTGCCCTGTGGACTGTCAGAGCTGTGCCCACGTGGGCCCGGAGCAGGCGGTGCTGAGCTCTTGCCCTCGTCCTTTCCACCAGGTGTCCAGCTACGTGCAGCTGCTCTCCATTCACCTCTTCCGAGATGTGATAGAGTCTGTAGCGGAGGTGGGGAAAAAGCCACTGAAGACGCACGTGCACCAGAGCCTGCTGCCACTGCTCTGCCACTTGCATGATGAGAACAAGCGCGTGGCAGAGGTGAGGATTTCTGATGTGCCGCTGTCCCTGTGGGAGGTGGCTCGGCTGCCTCTTGCCCTGGCGCCTCTCGCACCGCAGCGCTCCGGCCTCCTTCTGGCCTTGGCTGCGGAGCAGCAGCTCTGGGGGACCTCTGTCCTGCTGCCCCAGCAGCACCAGTTCCCGACATGGGGCTGGCCCCACTCCCCTGCCCAGGCACCCGAACCCACCAACGGGCGCCTTCCCCAGCTGCTGCACCTTCCCGCCAGGGGCCAGGAAAGGCCCTGAGCCTTGCCCAGCTCCAGGGGACGCAGGTCCTGTGCCCTGGGCAGCAGTGCCATCTCCCAGCCTCTGCTGCTCCACAGGCCTCTCGGGAAACCCTGTTTCAAGCTACCAAGTTCCTGAAGAAGAGGAAGCTCAGGCAGCTGCTGAAGAGCAGGCAGACATGGGAGGTTGGCGAGTGCCTGGTAAGGTTGGCCGCAAAGCCCCAGGCCCAGCCTGGACAAGCCCCCTGCCCCGATGCCCAGTGTGTGGGGCTGGCAGCTTTGCCCCTGCCCCCTGCTGTAGCCCATCGCCAACAGCCCGTACCTCACACGGGCTCCCTTCCCTGGGGCGTGCGGCCCCATGGGTTCTTCTCCAGGCTCCTCTCCCTTCCGGAGCCCTGGGGTGCTGATGGAGCCCCGGCCCAGCTGGGAGCACCCAGCCCCTGCTCCCTCCAAAGCCCGGCACCAGCCGGCTGCTGGCTGAGGGTTGTGGCTGTCCTGGCTGGGGAGGCCAGTCCTGGGCGCAGGGACCGCCCGGCCAAGGGGGAGAGCCTGTGCCAACCCTTCCCTCCGTCCCCTTGCGCTCTCTCCAGCTGGCAGAGCACAGCAGCAGAGCAGATGGGTACCTGCGCCATTCCCTGCGCTACCTGCAGAGCTCGCAGGAGTCCATGCGGGAGGCGGCCGTCAGGTTCATTGGTAAGCTACGATCCCCCGGGGGTCCCTTCCTCTGTAGCTCGGCCCCAGCCCCGGCTGCTGCACCAGCAGCTGGGTTTGGCCCAGAAGCTGCAGAGCCCCGACTGGCCGACGCGGGGCCAGGGCGCCCATGGGGCTCCCTGCTGCCCTCGCCCACCCCTGCCCTTGGGCATCACGACTGGGGAATGTCCTGGGCTCAGCCCTGCCAAGGGCCGGAAAGCGTGTTGCTGGGCTGATGTGGGGCAGCTGCGCTGCTGAGGCTGGCGGGGTTTGCGATGGGCTGTGTGTTCCTAGGGCTGGCCGGGCGGCACCTGAGGGGTCAGCAGGAGAAGCTCCAGACCATCTACGAGGGTGAGTGTGGGCAGCGGGGTGTCAGCAGGGGCTGGCGGGAGGAGGAAAGACCCCGGGGAAGGGAGCTGCACTCCCTGCCCTGGCCAGGGAGGGCTCCGCTCCCTGCGCGGACAAGGGCCGGCGTGGGCAGAGTAGACAGAGGTTTCAGGGCCACGTGGGGAGTTGGTGGCCAGCAGCTTCCCGCTGATGCCTCTAGCCCCTGCTCCCTCCTAGCCGTGGGAAGAGCTGGGTGGAGTGGCCCTGGCAGGAGGGGTTCCCTCTGGGTCCCCCCAGATCCAGGTTCTGACCTTGGCTCTGTTCCTCTCTCTTCCAGCCCTTCAAGGCATGGCCAATGACTTCAGCCCCTGCGTCTCAAACCTGGCAGCTCAAACCATATTGCTGCTCAGAGCTGTAGAGACACAGCCTTCCTCCAGCTTCAGGCTGCAAGACCAGCTCCGCAGGGCCTGGAGGAGGCAGCCTTCTCTCTGCAGCAATGGCTGGCTGTGCTGCTGGAGCTCTGTGCAGAGCTGATCCCCAGAGCTCCGTGTGCTGGGGCCACCTGAGCCTGTGGGGAAGGCCCGGAGGCTCCTGGCCTCTCCCTGCCCAGGGGACTGCTCTTCTCTACAAGCGCTTTCTTTCAGCCCACCGCGGCAATAATAAATCCATGCTGTGATCCACGGAGGCCCGGGAGCATGAAATGGAGACCACAATTAATGGCTTTTAGACCTGTGTATCTTCACGCTTTCTAAGGTGAACTGAACCTAACAGCTGCCGCTGCCACCACTGCTTTTTTCCTCTGGTGGAAAAAAGTCAGAGAAAAGCAAAAAAGCAAGCAAGGAAGCAATCCGATTTCTAGGCTGTTCTGTAGGCTTTATTGCTGTAGCTCGTCCCACGTGTGACATGCTTTCCCAGCGCAGGACTTACTTGGCCATCCTGTGGTGGTGGTGAGCAGCACGTGAATGGCTGTCCCTGCAAATCTGGAGCTGCTTCTCTTCTGCCCATCTTTCTCCTCGCAGTGGCTCTTGCTCTGGTCCCTAGTGTCCCCAGGGCATTGGGGAAGAGGAGAAAAAGGGTGCCGGTGCTCAGCAACACTCGCCCAGGGCTGCAGTGTGGTGGGAAAAGGGGCCAGAAATCCCTTTGCCCTTTGCTGCTTCTGCTGAGTCCTAGAATCACGTAGGTTGGAAAAGACCCTTAAGCTCGTTGCATCCACCCGTTAAGCTAGCACTGCCAAGTCCCCCACCAAAGCGTGTGCCTAAGCACCCCATCTACATGTGTTTTAGAGACCTCTGGGGATGGTCACTCAGCCACTTGCCTGGGCAGCCTGTTCCGCTGCTTGACAACCCTTTTGGTGAAGAAATGTTTCCTAATGGCCAACCTAAACCTCCCCTGGTGCAACTTGAGGCCGTTTCCTCTTGACCCAGCGCTTGTGGTTACTTGGGAGAAGAGACCGACACCCACCTCGCTCCAACCTCCTTTCAGGGAGTTGTAGGGAGCGGTAAGGTCTCCCCTGAGCGTCCTTTTCTCCAGGCTAAAGAGCCGCTCCTAACAGGACTTGTGCGCTAGACCCCTCACTAGCTTTGCTGCCCTTCTCGGGACACGCTCCAGCACCTCCATGTCCTTCTTGTAGTGAGGGGCTCAAAACTGAACACAGGATTCGAGGTGTGGCCTTACTGGGGCCACATACAGGGGGATGATCGCTTCCCTACTGCTGCTGGCCACACTATGTCCAACACAAGCCAGGAAGCTCTTGGCCGCAGTGGCCACCTGGGCATGCTGCTGGCTCATATGCAGCCGGGTGTCAACCAGCACCCCCAGCTCTTTTTGCACTGGGCAGCTCTCCAGCCACTCTTCCCCCAGCCTGTAGCGTTGTAGGGGGTTGTTGTGACCCAAGTGCAGGACGTGGCCCTGAGCCCTGTTGAACCTCAGACACTTGGCCTCGGCCCATCGATCCAGCCTGTCCAGATCCCTCTGCAGCCCCTTCCTACCGCTCCCGCAGATCAACACTCCCACCCAGCTTGGTGTCCTCTGCAAACCTACCGAGGGAGCACTCGATCCCCTCATCCGGATCACCGGTAAAGATACTAAACAAACTGGCCTCAATGTTCAGCCCTGCTGAACACGGCTGGTGACCGGCTGCCAGCTGGATTTAACTGCATTCACCACGGTTCTTTGGGCCCGGCCATCCAGCCAGGTTTCTACCCAGCAAAGAGTACACCCATCCAAGCCATGAGCAGCCAATTTCTCCAGGAAAATGCCATGGGAAACGGTCTCAAAGGCACTGCTGGTGTCCAGGTAGACAACATCCACAGCCTTTCCCTCATCCACTAAGCGGATCACCTTGTTATGGAGGAGATCAGGTTGGTCAAGCAGGACCTGCCTTTCAACAACCCATGCTGACTGGGCTGACTGGTCTCTTAGTTGTCCTGTATGTGGCACGTGATGGCACTCAGGATGCTCTGCTCCATAAGCTTCCGTGGCTCACAGGTCAGGCTGACAGGCCAGAAGCCTCAATGCTTCCAACAAAGCTCATGCACAGAACCCAGATTTGGGGGGGTCCCCAAAACGCTTGTCCTTGGAGATGCCCACGAATACTCTCACAGCCATGAACCTCCATTTGTCTCCTGCCCGTGTGTTGCTGGCTGGATTGTTGAGGGGGCCGAGGTGCCTTTGTAGCGGGCTCCTATGGAGCACCTTCAGTGCGGTGCCGCTGCAGGGCAGGTTTGCCGGGCTGTGGGGAGGCCCTGAGGGGACGGGGCAGAGGGAGGCCCTGTGAGGATGGGCTGCTGAATGACCATGAGGGGCCAGGTGGTGGGGCACCTTCAGGTGCATCACGGCAGCTGGAGGCCCTGAGGGCATGGGGTGGCAGGAGGCCATGAAGGGACGGGGTGCTGTGGAGGCCCTGAGGCGACACAGTGTCAGGAAGCCACGAGGGGATGAGTGGCAGGAGGCTACGAGGGGACGGAGCAGCGGCAGACCCGGAGGGGACGAGGCGGTGGGTAGGCCCTGAGGAGCTGGCGTGGCAGGAGGCCATAAGGAGCCCCAACGCAGCCACCTCATTCCTTGCCACCCTGCTTGCGTGGTGCTTCCCCGAGGTGTCTCCCAGCCCTGCGGCAGAGCCCTCGAGGCCTGGCCTCAGCAGCATGGTGGGGGAACCAATGTGCCTAGGCCGGCCTGGCTGGGGGAGAGGGAGGGGGCGGGGGCCCCTCAGGGGCACGTCCGCCGGGTGCTGCCGCCCAGGGGCAGTGGGCAGAGGCAGGGCTGGCGGCCAGCCCGGGCCCCCGGGGGTGCCCAGGCCACGGCCCTGTGGCCGAGACCAGCTGCTGACACAGAGCTCGTGTCAGCACCCAGCACGACCGCGTGCAGGGTGACGCTCCCTGAGCACGGGATGGCAGCGAAGGTGCTGCCTTCTGCACATCTTTCCTTCGTGCAAACTAAACCCTGCAAGAGGTGAAACAAGGATCTAAAATAATTACAAAGGCTAAAAATGCCTTTCCGGTAGAAGTTAAATTAAAGCCCGAGGCCAGACCAGTTCGAATCAAGCAGTATCCCCTAAAGAGGGAAGACAGAGAAGGGATAAAAGGGATAGTTAATGATTTTTTGCAATTCGGGTTGTCGGTAGAGTGTGAATCCGAGTAGAAGACTCCTATCTCACCAGTGAAAAAGCCAGATGGGAAGAATTACCGTTTAGTGCAAGGTTTAAGAGCCACAAATAATATAGTTGGGGATTTACATCCTGTTGTGGCAAATCCTTATACATCACTAACAAAGATAAAGGAAAATCAAAACTGGTTTACCGTTTTGGATTTAAAGGATGCTTTTTTTCCTGTTTGCTGCTTGCCAAAGAGAGCCAGAAAATTTTTGCCTTTGAGTGGGAAAATACCACTAGCCCTACTACGAATCAGGGTAAATCCGAGAACTAAAAAGAATTTAAGTCCATTTGAAGTTTTGTTTGGGAGGCCGTACCAATCCCAATACCAAGGGGAAGATCTCACCCAATTAGGTGAGAATAATCTACAAAAACATATTGATGATATTAGGAAAACAACTTAACGAGGTAAACAAGAGAATTTCAGAAACCACCGAGGCGAAGGGCTACGGGGCGAAGGGTCGCACCGGGGGACCCTTCCCGAAGCGGCCAAGCTGCAAAGGCGGCAGCAGCACAGGGAGCGAGAGAGACGACATGATAGAATTCTCAGTTGTGAGCGAAGTAAGGAGAGGGGTCAGCAAAACTGCTATCATGGACTTCCGGAGGGCAGACTTTGGCCTGTTCAGGTCACTGGTTGAGAGAGTCCCTTGGGAGACAGTCCTGAAGGACAAAGGGGTCCAGGAAGGCTGGACAGCCTTCCAAGAAGGAAATCTTAAAGGCGCAGGAGCAGGCGGTCCCCATGTGCCGTAAGAAGAGCTGGCGGGGAAGGTGACCGGCCTGGCTGAACAGGGAGATTTTGCTGGGACTCAGGGAAAAGAGAAGAGTTTATGATCTCTGAAAGAAGGGGCAGGCAACTCACGAAGAGTACAAGGATCTCGTTAGGTCAAGCAGGGACAAAATTAGAAAGGCCAAAGCCCAGCTAGAGCTCAGTCTGGCCACAGTCGTAAAGGATAACAAAAAATCTTTTTACAAATATATTAACAACAAAAAGAGAGGCAAGGAGAATCTCCATCCCCTACTGGATATGGCAGGGAACATTGTCTCCAAGGACGAGGACAACGCGGACGTACTTAATGCCTTCTTTGCCTCAGTCTTTAATAGCCAGCCCAGGTATCCACAGGGTATTCAGCCCCCTGAGCTGGAAGATGGGGATGGAGAGCACAATATAGTCCTCATAATCCAGGAGGAAGCAGTTAAGGACATGTTAAACCACCTGGACACCCACAAGTCTCTGGGGCCTGATGGCATCCACCCGAGAGCACTGAGAGCTGGCGGAGGAGCTTGCCAAGCCACTCTCCATCATTTATCAGCAGTCGTGGTTAACAGGGGAGGTCCCAGAAGACTGGAGGCTTGCCACTGTGACGCCCGTCTACAAGAAAGGCCGGAAGGAGGATCCCGGGAACTACAGGCCTGTCAGCCTGGCCTCTGTACCGGGGAAGATTATGGAGCGGTTGGTCTTGAGAGTGCTCACAGGGCATCTGCAGGACACCCAAGGGATGAGGCCCAGCCAGCATGGGTTCATGAAAGGCAGGTCCTGCTTGACCAACCTGATCTCCTTCTATGACCAGGTGACCCGCCTACTGCATGAGGGAAAGGCTGTGGATGTTGTCTACCTGGACTTTAGTAACCCCTTGACAGCATCTCCCACAGCATTCTCCTGGAGAAACTGGCGGCTCGTGGCTTAGACAGGTTTACTCTTCGCTAGGTGAGGAACTGGCTGGATGGCCGAGCCCAGAGAGTTGTGGTGAACGGCATTAAATCCGTCACAAGCGGTGTTCCCCAGGGCTCGGTTCTGGGGCCGGTCTTGTTCAATATCTTTATAGATGATCTAGATGAGGGAATCGAGTGCTCCCTCAGTAAGTGTGCAGATGACACCAAGTTGGGTGGAAGTGTTGATCTGCTGGAGGGTAGGAGGGCTCTGCAGGGGGATCTGGACAGGCTGGATCGATGGGCAGAGGTCAGCTGTGTGAGGTTTCAATAAGGCCAAGTGCCGGGCCCTGCACTTCGGCCACAACAACCCCATGCAATGCTACAGGCTTGGGGAGGAGTGGCTGGAGAGCTGCCCGGCAGAAAGGGACCTGGGGGTGCTGGTTGACAGCCGGCTGAACATGAGCTGGCAGTGTGCCCAGGTGGCCAAGAAGGCCAACAGCGTCCTTGCCTGTGTCAGAAATAGTGTGGCCAGCAGGAGTAGGGAAGTGATCGTGCCCCTGTACTCGGCACTGGTGAGGCCGCAGCTTGAATACTGTGTTCAGTTTTGGACCCTTCACTACAAGAAGGATGCTGAGGCACTGGAGTGTGTCCAGAGAAGGGCAACAAAGCAGGTGAGGGGTCTGGAGCACAAGTCTTATGCGGAGCAGCTGAGGGAACTGGGGGTGTTTAGTCTGGAGAAGAGGAGGCTGAGGGGAGACCTTATCTCTCTCTACAACTACCTGAAAGGGGGTTGTGGCAACGAGGGTGTTGGCCTCTTCTCCCAAGTAACTAGTGATAGGACAAGAGGAAATGGCCTCAAGTTGTGCCAGGGGAGGTTTAGATTGGATATTAGGAAAAATTTCTTCACTGAGAGGGGGGTCAGGCATTGGAACAGGCTGCCCAGGGAGGTGGTGGAGTCGCCGTCTCTGGAAGTGTTCAAAGAACGTGTGGATGTGGCGCTTCAGGACATGGTTTAGGGAACATGGTGGCGCTGGATTAATGGTTGGACTTGATGATCTTGAAGGTCCTTTCCAACCTAGTGATTCTCTGATTCTGTGATTCTCCTATTCATCCTTTTAAGCCAGGAGACTGGGTTTATATTAAGGCTTTTACAGGTGAACCCTTGGAAGAGAAGTGGAACGGACCCTTCCAGGTGCTGCTAGCAACCTTCACTGCTCTCAAGATTAAGGAGCAATCAGTGTGGATTCACTATTCAAGGATTAAGAAGGCTTCCCCTCCATGGGTGATAGAACAACAGGACTCTTTGAAGTTAAAGATAAAACGACAAAATGTACAAATACGTTGTGTTTATTGTAAATTTGCTAACCATGAGTCCCAGTTGTGAAGTGATTTACTGGGATCGGAATATACATCTAGCATTGAGCCAGTGTTACCCAAATTCTAAGCAAGAGTGATTGTTGGATGTGTACTGAAATGCCTAGAGATTCTAGACAGACACTACCTCTAATAGGAGTTCCAGTTCCTGTTAACATCTCTCTATTTAATAATCCCCACTATGGGATAGGACATGATAGGAGTACTTGGTGGCCAAATCTTTCAAAAAAAAAAAAAAGGGGGACAGGTTGAATTATCGGTCTCTATTATAGATCTTGATTCCAATTCTTCTATTTATATATATGGTCCAGGAAACGATTCCATCTCCTCACATGATTTAAAGTCAGGAGACGATGGATGTGGTGATTCTACATATATAAATGAACGACTAGGTTCATAGGCTGTTTTCCTGGTTGTAATAGAACGGCATCACACTGGAGACCAACAACACCCCATGTGGCCCTTTTGTCCCAGGAGGCCTTGGGAAAACGCCTCGCCATACTCGGAAGCTGCCAGGACGCGGCCTCGCCACCCTACAGTCTGCGTGGTGCTGCTGGGAGAGGTAACGGCTCCCGTCCAGGCCACCCCCAAAGCCTCCTGCAGCTCCGGCAAGGCCGGGTGCAACCCCGGGCAGTCATGCCTAGCCCAGCTACGACAGCAGCAACCTATCTCGTTGGGGTGGCAGGATAAGCATCGCTCTTGCTGGTCGGGGTCTGTTGCTGCTTGCCTCCCGGAGATCAAACCCGTCTGATCTTCCGGCAAGGCAGCAGGCGCCCAGGGAAAGGGGGACCCTGGCTGTGGAGGCCTGCGTTTACACACGACCGCCCTGCAGAGCGTGCGCAAGACAGGCAAGCGGCTGAGAGTGCATCTTGCTTGCTTTCTCCCCTGCAAAGAATATTTGCCCCCGGGCATCTGTAGGGATTTTCTCCCCTGCATTCATTGCCTGGGAGCCCAGCGAGGCTGCTGGCTGCCGGCCCGTTCCTCAGCTCCCGCCTTGCTGCTGCAAAGATCGGCAGAGGGCAGGGCAATCCCACCAAAGGGTGACCGAGGACAACTGCCAGGAGCCAGGGCGTGCCACCGCAGCGCCATAGGTGGCGGCTGCCTACGAAGAGGAGGCCAGGGTGCCCAGCCGACCTCCTCCCCGAGGAGGGCGCAGCCAGCCGGGCAGGGGCCTGCCAGAAGATGGGCAGCGTGCCAGCGAGATTGCTCTGCCAGTTTCTGGGGAGCGTTCCTACTGTGCAGTTACTCAGAAGGGCAAAGTGAGCTTCCTCTTGCCAGCCACATCCTATTCCCCTCTGGAGCTTGGGGAGAGAAGGAGGGCCCTGTGGGAAGGATCTCCATCAGAAAATCCTAGCGGAACCTACATGGGCTTGCAACCTACCAGCGGCAGTGATGAGCGAAAGTACGCCGAGAGAGTTCCTCTGGCAACAGCCCTGCTAGGGTTTGTCGCTAGTAAGTCTTGCATTCAGAGTTTAGAAGCTCATTCACATGTTCTGAAGGCGCTCGCATGAAGGAGAGGTAGAGCAGATGCACCTCAAGGCTCGGGTCCCATCAGAGCCTCTAACGATGGCACAGATGCAGCTGGCTTGAGACACTACACTGTGGAAGGTGTGTGTGACCTCAAGCACTGCAAGTAAAGGCAGCCCAGACGACAGGCTGCACGCGAAGCTGTGAAGTGTTGCTGTGTGGCTGGGAAGTCAATATAAAGCCCTTATGGCCCCTTTTCCCCAAAACCTTTCCTGCCAAACCACAGGCGCCTGTGCCCACAGGATCCCCACTTTTGGCATCATCGCCAGTGCTGATGCCCCGCTGAGGAGGTACAGGCCTTCTGGCTTGTGCTTTTGCTGTGCTACAAGCGAGGTGACTTTGACCCGGTGCACTTGGTCTCCTTGCCTCTTTGGGCTGTAGGATGAGAGGCCTGTGGGGAGACTGCGGTCTGACCCACTGGGGCAAAGGGGAGAACCCTGGAGGATGAAGAAATGGGCGCCCGAGGAAGGACCAGGCAGAGAATGTGGGTGAAGAACGTGGCTGGAGCCATGCTCAAAGCAACGCATGCCCATAGTCCCGACACCTGGTTTGCCGGCTGGGGGAGGCCCCAGGGCATGGGCACGTGGCAGCGTGTCACAGGGCCCTTTGTGACCCGCCCGTCATATGGGCACTGGCGGTGACGCAGCCACCCCACAGTGCCCGGAGCACGCGACGGGACAGGACGGGACGGAGTGGGGCTGCGAGGAGCCCCTGCGCAGCCACCTCGTTCCCTGCTGACCCGTTTTCGCGGCGTTTTTCCGCGGCGTCTCCCACCGCTGCGAGAGGAGCCCTCGAGACCAGGCCTCAGCGGGATGGCAGAGAGACCCCCCAGCGTGCCCAGGCTGGTCTGGGTAGCGGAAGAGGAGGCAGAGAAGGAGGAGGAGAACGGTGCTGGCGCTGCCCCAGCATGGCAGCCTGATGAGGTGGAGGCGGTGCAGCCACTGCAGGCGGGTGAGTGGCTGAGCTGGGCCACAGGGCTAGTGGCTGCAGCCGGCTTGGCCCCATCCCATCCCCCGTGCACATCCCCAGGGAAAGAGGGCACGGGGCTGTTCCCCAGGGCCGGGCTCCGGCCATGCTCCATCCACGGGGCACCCCCAGCCCCAACCGGCCCCCAGAGAGAAGGGGGTCAGTGTCCCCAGCAGCCCCTGTCGCGGGGCTGGCCCTGCCAGGGAAGCGTGGGGCTCGGCTGCAGCCTCTCGCAGCCCCTCAGCTCTGCCTGCGCTCGGTCTTTGCCACACCCAGGCTGGGACGTGACAGAAGAGGAGCAGGAGCAGGAACACACGGGTGCCCTCTTGCAGAGCAGAGCACAGGTACCTGCAGCCATCCCCGCCTGGGCTGGGCCTGCTCTCGCTGCTCAGCCGAGCACCGCTGTCGGGGCACTCGCTGCGTCACCCCTCTCTTCCCCGCCCTTCCTTCTCCTGCAGACAGTTTTGGAACCCCTCAAGCCCACGGAGCGTGAAGACACCACCGTCACGGCTGTCGAGGGCACAGCAGACTCTGACCGCTCTCATGCGGAGGCTAGTGCTGTGGTGCTGGAAGTGCTTGCGGACATTGATGCCTCCAGTTTGGAGGACATAAGTAGCCAGTGGCCGGGGCTCGAGCCCCCCGGGGATTGTGTGTGCCCTGAAGCCGGGTCCACTGGGCACCTGACAGCCTTTTAGGCCAGCACAGTGTGGTGGGAAGGGAAGCACTTCTCGGGCGACGCTGGGGAAATGGCTCGTGCCGGCAGCACTCCAGCTCTCAGCCGTGTCTCCTCCAGGTGCCGAGCCTCGTGAGGTCCATCTACCAGTGGCTAATGTCCAACACGGGTGTGTCTGCCGAGCACAGGCTGGACAACGCCCTCCTGCAGCTGACCCAGCTGCACCCCCACGACGTGGTGGTGACGCTCCTGCGCTCTGCCCCATCCTGCGACAGGTACGGGCCCACCTGCCTTCAGGGCTCAGGGGTCTCAAGCTCTTAGAGCCCATCGGCCTGTAGAGGCCGGCCGTGCGGGCTGCCGGACAGATGGAGATTTTCAGGCCCCTCCTGCCCCTCCCTGGGCAGAGGCAGGGCTGGTGGCCAGCCTGGGCCCCGGGGTTGCCCAGGCCATGGCACTGTGGCCGAGACCCGCTGACACAGAGCTCTGGGCCCACAGGGCTGCCGCGACCATGTGGAGGGCGATGGTCTCCAGGGGCAGCACTGCAGAGAAGGTGCTGCTGGGGCTGCTCCGCGTGCTGGAGGACTGGCCGCTGCACAGCACGTCCACCTCCGATGGGGACAACACCGGCGTCTTTGCCCTGGCCGTGAGTTTCTGGGCCAGGCCTTTGCTCACCAACAGGGTTGCCTCTCCAGGCGGCTCTCCATCCTCCCCCACCACTGCATCGCCCTGCTTCACGCTTTGGGCTGGAAACCGCCCTGGCTTAGGGGCAGGTTGAGGGGCAGCCAGACCGGGAGCTCCCGCTGCGCCTCCCGTGGCCCCAGGCAGTGCCTGAGCCTCACCCTCCCACGCTCGGGCCCCGCCACGGGGACATCTCGGCACTGAGCGCTGTCTCTGCGTGTTTTGTTTTCTGCAGGCAACCAGGGCACTGTGGCAGATCCTCTGGCTGCCCAGGTGCCCACAGCTGAACACACATTTCCCCCGCCTCTTCCTGGCTCTGCTCTTCCAAGTTTTGTTCAGCACGGAGCAGATGCCGGAGGAGGTGGATACCTTCTGGAGGAGATGCCAGCAGGAAGACTGCCTTCCCACCAACCCCAACAGGTGCTCCATCCCAGTCCTCCCATCCCCCCATGGCCCCGCAGCTGGGGCCAGGGCCCCCAGCGTGACCTGGGCGTTGCTCTGCACACAGATTTGCAGTGCTGACCGTGAAAACACTGCTCTGCTGTCTTGACTATGATGATCTGGTGTTAGAAATTGAACGTAAGCGTGGCTGGGACATGCTCCTCAACACTGAGACCCATCACTACGCGATGGGTCTGCTGGCCAGGTAAGAGCCCCCTGCTCCCTGCTCCCGCCGCCATTTCTCCTCTGCAGGTGGGGTGCCCCACACAACCCCCTCGGTCGTGGCTGAGAGGGACTTGTCACCGAGGGATGGCCAAGCAGAATGGAAAAGCCTGGGAGAGCTGGGGACCCAGGAGCAGGCACCTCCCAAAACGCCAGCATCCGCACCCTGTGGGGCCTGGGCTGACAGCACAGAGCAGGGGGGTCTGTCTGCACGCAGCCCTACCGTGGGCTGCCCCCTGGGGCTGGGCAGGATGCACAGAGGGCCAGCGGCAGAGCCATGGTGGCAAGAGTCCCCCGTGGGCAGGAGGGGTGTTTTGCCAGTCTCCTCCCCAACAGGAGCGTGCTGGTGTTGGGCACTGCCTTTGTCCTGGCGAAGGGTGGTGGGGAAAGACCAGGCCTGTGTGAGTCTGTCCCGAGAGAGGTTTGCCCACCCTGCTCAGGGTCGACTCTGCCTTCTTCCCCCTGACAGAGAGATGCGAAGTATGCCGAGCAGCTGGCATTACTTGGCCTCGCGCTACCTGCTCAAGCTGCTCCAACACAACGAGCCACGCTGGGAGGTTGCTGCCATGGCGTTCCTTGTCGAGGTGAGCGTGATGGTGAGCGCTGCCTCGCTGAGCGGCCTCCCACCACTCTGCCCTCCTGTAGCCACAGCTGTGGGGGGAGCCTGGTCACAGGAGCTGGGGCAGAGGGTGGGCTCTGCTGCGTGCCCTTGGCCCCTTGCTGCTGGGGACCAGCTGTGTTTCGTAGCCGCCTTGTGCCAGCTCTCGCTCTTTCACCTCAGAGTGGCTCCTTGGAGGACGAGGTATCGGAAGCTGCTGAGGGCTGGGAGGCACAGGGGAGCGGGCGAGCAACCTGCGCCCAGTGCCCCGCGGCGCAGGGCGGGGATCCCAGGGGCTCTCTGCAGCCGCTGCTGCCTTTGGGCTCGGCTGTGTGGGACGGTGCCCATGCCCCGTGCTGCTGTCCGGACACAGCACTGCGTGGGGCTGGGGTCCTGCCGGCCGGGCAACCATGTCACTGCTCTGCGTCTTTCAGCTCCTGGCCTGCCATGACATAAGGGTATGGTGTGACCGCTTCCTGCAGCTCGTCCCAAGGTACCTGCAGAGTGAGCGCAGAGTCATGCGTCGCCTGGTGCTCAGAGGCCTCATCGTGCTCTGCGGCACACCCTTGATGGTGAGATGGGGGCAGCCGGCTGAAGCCGTGCTTGTCAGCGTGGGGCTGGGAAAGGGGTGCTGGGTAACACAGTAGCTACGACTTGGCTCGGCTTTGGGATCTGTGGCTGCGGCTCCCAGCTCTCCGGCCTCCCCGTTCACCTTGCCTGAGTCCTTTGGGGCAGGCCTTTGGTTTTTGGGCCCCGAGGCGACAGCGTGGGGTCGATCTGCCGGAGAGGTTTTGGCAGCGCAGCCTGTTACGGCTTCACAACAAAGCTTTGTGTTCCACACAGGCCAAAAGAATGCAGTTCCTGCTGGGAAGGCTCACAGAGCTCCTGGAGGATGCAGATGGGGAGCTGGTCGGGATGACCCTCTCTGTGCTCGGCATGGTGATCCGGGCCATGGACATGCCGATATGCAGCCCCATCGCTCTGCAGCTGGCTGAGAGGCTCCAGCCGCTCTTTGACAACGTACGGCTTTGTGCTGCCCAGCACGGGCGCTGGGTGCTGTCAGGAAACCTTGTGCCCTGTGGATTGTCAGAGCCGTGCCCACGTGGGCCCGGAGCAGGCGGTGCTGAGCTCTTGCCCTCGTCCTTTCCACCAGGTGTCCAGCTACGTGCAGCTGCTCTCCATTGACCTCTTCCGAGATGTGATAGAGTCTGTAGCGGAGGTGGGGAAAAAGCCACTGAAGACGCACGTGCACCAGAGCCTGCTGCCACTGCTCTGCCACTTGCATGATGAGAACAAGGGCGTGGCAGAGGTGAGGATTTCTGACGTGCCGCTGTCCCTGTGGGAGGTGGCTCGGCTGCCTCTTGCCCTGGCGCCTCTCGCACTGCAGCGCTCCGGCCTCCTTCTGGCCTTGGCTGCGGAGCAGCAGCTCTGGGGGACCTCTGTCCTGCTGCCCCAGCAGCACCAGTTCCCGACATGGGGCTGGCCCCACTCCCCTGCCCAGGCACCCGAACCCACCAACGGGCGCCTTCCCCAGCTGCTGCACCTTCCCGCCAGGGGCCAGGAAAGGCCCTGAGCCTTGCTCAGCTCCGGGGACGCAGGTCCTGTGCCCTGGGCAGCGGTGCCATCTCCCAGCCTCTGCTGCTCCACAGGCCTCTCGGGAAACCCTGTTGCAAGCTACCAAGTTCCTGAAGAAGAGGAAGCTCTGGCAGCTGCTGAAGAGCAGGCAGACGTGGGCGGTCGGCGAGTGCCTGGTAAGGTTGGCCGCAAAGCCCCAGGCCCAGCCTGGACAAGCCCCCTGCCCCGATGCCCAGTGTGTGGGGCTGGCAGCTTTGCCCCTGCCCCCTGCTGTAGCCCATCGCCAACAGCCCGTACCTCACATGGGCTCCCTTCCCTGGGGCGTGCGGCCCCATGGGTTCTTCTCCAGGCTCCTCTCCCTTCCGGAGCCCTGGGGTGCCGATGGAGCCCCGGCCCAGCTGGGAGCACCCAGCCCCTGCTCCCTCCAAAGCCCGGCACCAGCCGGCTGCTGGCTGAGGGTTGTGGCTGTCCTGGCTGAGGAGGCCAGTCGTGGGCGCAGGGACCGCCCGGCCAAGGGGGAGAGCCTGTGCCAACCCTTCCCTCCGTCCCCTTGCGCTCTCTCCAGCTGGCAGAGCGGAGCAGCAGAGCAGACGAGTACCTGCGCCAGTCCCTGCATTACCTGCAGAGCTCGCAGGAGTCCATGCGGGAGGCGGCCGTCAGGTTCATTGGTAAGCTATGATCCCCCGGGGGTCCCTCCCTGCCCCACTGCAGCTCGGCCCCAGCCCCGGCTGCTGCACCAGCAGCTGGGTTTGGCCCAGAAGCTGCGGAGTCCCGACTGGCCGACGCGGGGCCAAGGCGCCCATGGGGCACCCTGCCGCCCTCACCCACCCCTGCCCTTGGGCATCACGAGTGGGGAAGGTCCTGGGCTCAGCCCTGCCAAGGGCCGGAAAGCGTGTTGCTGGGCTGATGTGGGGCAGCTGCGCTGCCGAGGCTGGCGGGGTTTGCAATGGGCTGTGTGTTCCTAGGGCTGGCCGGGCGGCACACGAGGGGTCAGCAGGAGAAGCTCCAGACCATCTACGAGGGTGAGTGTGGGCAGCGGGTTGTCAGCAGGGGCTGGCGGGAGGAGGAAAGACCCCGGGGAAGGGAGCTGCCCTCCCTGCCCTGGCCAGGGAGGGCTCCGCTCCCTGCACGCACAAAGGCCGGCGTGGGCAGAGTAGACAGATGTTTCAGGGCCACGTGGGGAGTTTGTGGCCAGCAGCTTCCCGCTGATGCCTCTAGCCCCTGCTCCCTCCTAGACGTGGGAAGAGCTGGGTGGAGTGGCCCTGGCAGGAGGGGTTCCCTCTGGGTCCCCCCAGATCCAGGTTCTGACCTTGGCTCTGTTCCTCTCTCTTCCAGCCCTTCAAGGCATGACCAATGACTTCAGCCCCTGCGTCTCAAACCTGGCAGCTCAAACCATATTGCTGCTCAGAGCTGTAGAGACACAGCCTTCCTCCAGCTTCAGGCTGCAAGACCAGCTCCGCAGGGCCTGGAGGAGGCAGCCTTCTCTCTGCAGCAATGGCTGGCTGTGCTGCTGGAGCTCTGTGCAGAGCTGATCCCCAGAGCTCCGTGTGCTGGGGCCACCTGAGACTGTGGGGAAGGCCCGGAGGCTCCTGGCCTCTCCCTGCCCAGGGGACAGCTCTTCTCTACGAGCGCTTTCTTTCAGCCCACCGCGGCAATAATAAATCCATGCTGTGATCCACGGAGGCCCGGGAGCATGAAATGGAGAGCACAATTAATGGCTTTTAGACCTGTGTATCTTCACGCTTTCTAAGGTGAACTGAACCTAACAGCTGCCGCTGCCACCACTGCTTTTTTCCTCTGGTGGAAAAAAGTCAGAGAAAAGCAAAAAAGCAAGCAAGGAAGCGATCCGATTTCTAGGCTGTTCTGTAGGCTTTATTGCTGTAGCTCGTCCCACGTGTGACATGCTTTCCCAGCGCAGGACTTACTTGGCCATCCTGTGGTGGTGGTGAGCAGCACGTGAATGGCTGTCCCTGCAAATCTGGAGCTGCTTCTCTTCTGCCCATCTTTCTCCTCGCAGTGGCTCTTGCTCTGGTCCCTAGTGTCCCCTAGTGGCATTGGGGAAGAGGAGAAAAAGGGTGCCGGTGCTCAGCAACACTCGCCCAGGGCTGCAGTGTGGTGGGAAAAGGGGCCAGAAATCCCTTTGCCCTTTGCTGCTTCTGCTGAGTGCTAGAATCACGTAGGTTGGAAAAGACCCTTAAGCTCGTCGCATCCACCCGTTAAGCTAGCACTGCCAAGTCCCCCACCAAACCGTGTGCCTAAGCACCCCATCTACATGCGTTTTAGAGACCTCTGGGGATGGTCACTCAGCCACTTGCCTGGGCAGCCTATTCCACTGCTTGACAACCCTTTTGGTGAAGAAATGTTTCCTAATGGCCAACCTAAACCTCCCCTGGTGCAACTTGAGGCCGTTTCCTCTTGACCCAGCACTTGTGGTTACTTGGGAGAAGAGACCGACACCCACCTCGCTCCAACCTCCTTTCAGGGAGTTGTAGGGAGCGGTAAGGTCTCCCCTGAGCGTCCTTTTCTCCAGGCTAAAGAGCCGCTCCTCACAGGATTTGTGCGCTAGACCCCTCACTATCTTTGCTGCCCTTCTCTGGACACGCTCCAGCACCTCCATGTCCTTCTTGTAGTGAGGGGCTCAAAACTGAACACAGGATTCGAGGTGTGGCCTTACTGGGGCCACATACAGGGGGATGATCGCTTCCCTACTGCTGCTGGCCACACTATGTCCAACACAAGCCAGGAAGCTCTTGGCCACGTTGGCCACCTGGGCATGCTGCTGGCTCATATGCAGCCAGGTGTCAACCAGCACCCCCACCTCTTTTTCCACTGGGCAGCTCTCCAGCCACTCTTCCCCCAGCCTGTAGCGTTGTAGGGGGTTGTTGTGACCCAAGTGCAGGACGTGGCCCTGAGCCTTGTTGAACCTCAGACACTTGGCCTCGGCCCATCGATCCAGCCCGTCCAGATCCCTCTGCAGCCCCTTCCTACCCCTCCCGCAGATCAACACTCCCACCCAGCTTGGTGTCCTCTGCAAACTTACCGAGGGAGCACTCGATCCCCTCATCCGGATCACCGGTAAAGATACTAAACAAACTGGCCCCAATGCTCAGCCCTGCTGAACACCGCTGGTGACCGGCCGCCAGCTGGATTTAACTGCATTCGCCACGGTTCTTTGGGCCCAGCCATCCAGCCAGGTTTTTACCCAGCAAAGAGTACACCCATCCAAGCCATGAGCAGCCAGTTTCTCCAGGAAAATGCCATGGGAAACGGTCTCAAAGGCACTGCTGGAGTCCAGGTAGACAACATCCACAGCCTTTCCCTCATCCACTAAGCGGATCACCTTGTTATGGAGGAGATCAGGTTGGTCAACCCATGCTGACTGGGCTGACTGGTCTCTTAGTTGTCCTGTACGTGCCACGTGATGGCACTCAGGATGCTCTGCTCCATAAGCTTCCGTTGCTCAGAAGTCAGACTGACAGGCCAGAAGCCTCAATGCTTCCAACAAAGCTCATGCGCAGAGCCCACAGCTGTAGGGGTCCCCAAAACGCTTGTCTTTGGAGATGCCCACGAATACTCTCACAGCCATGAACCTCCATTTGTCTCCTGCCCGTGTGTTGCTGGATGGATTGTTGAGGGAGCCGAGGTGCCTTTCTAGCAGGCTCCTATGGAGCACCTTCAGTGCGGTGCCGCTGCAGGGCAGGTTTGCCGGGCTGTGGGAAGGCCCTGACGGGACGGGGCAGAGGGAGGCCCTGTGAGGATGGGCTGCTGAATGACCATGAGGGGCCAGGTGGTGGGACACTTTCAGGTGCATCACGGCAGCTGGAGGCCCTGAGGGCATGGGGTGGCAGGAGGCCATGAAGGGACGGGGTGCTGTGGAGGCCCTGAGGCGACACAGTGTCAGGAAGCCACGAGGGGATGAGTGGCAGGAGGCTACGAGGGGACGGAGCAGCGGCAGACCCGGAGGGGACGAGGCGGTGGGTAGGCCCTGAGGAGCTGGCGTGGCAGGAGGCCATAAGGAGCCCTGACGCAGCCACCTCGTTCCTTGCCACCCTGCTTGCGTGGTGCTTCCCCGAGGTGTCTCCCAGCCCTGCGGCAGAGCCCTCGAGGCCTGGCCTCAGCAGCATGGTGGGGGAACCAATGTGCCTAGGCTGGCCTGGCTGGGGGAGAGGGAGGGGGCGGGGGCCCCTCAGGGGCACGTCCGCCGGGTGCTGCCGCCCAGGGGCAGTGGGCAGAGGCAGGGCTGGCGGCCAGGCCGGGCCCCCGGGGGTGCCCAGGCCACGGCCCTGTGGCCGAGACCAGCTGCTGACACAGAGCTCGTGTCAGCACCCAGCACGACCGCGTGCAGGGTGACGCTCCCTGAGCACGGGACGGCAGCGAAGGTGCTGCCTTCTGCACATCTTTCCTTCGTGCAAACAAAACCCTGCAAGAGGTGAAACAAGGATCTAAAATAATTACAAAGGCTAAAAATGCCTTTCCGGTAGAAGTTAAATTAAAGCCCGAGGCCAGACCAGTTCGAATCAAGCAGTATCCCCTAAAGAGGGAAGACAGAGAAGGGATAAAAGGGATAATTAATGATTTTTTGCAATTCGGGTTGTCGGTAGAGTGTGAATCCGAGTAGAAGACTCCTATCTCGCCAGTGAAAAAGCCAGATGGGAAGAATTACCGTTTAGTGCAAGGTTTAAGAGCCACAAATAATATAGTTGGGGATTTACATCCTGTTGTGGCAAATCCTTATACATCACTAACAAAGATAAAGGAAAATCAAAACTGGTTTACCGTTTTGGATTTAAAGGATGCTTTTTTTCCTGTTTGCTGCTTGCCAAAGAGAGCCAGAAAATTTTTGCCTTTGAGTGGGAAAATCCCGCTAGCGGGAGAAGAACCCAGCTAACTTGGACAGTGTTACCACAAGGGTTCAAAAACAGCCCGACAATTTTTGGCAACCAGTTAGCTGGGCAACTTGAAGGATGGAATCCACCATCTCCAAATGGGACAGTATTACAATGTGTAGATGATTTATTGGTTGCTACGACAACTAAAGAAAGAATGTATTCAACCGACTGTTAGTTTGCTGAATTTCCTGGGACTGAGCGATTACAGAGTATGTCAGCAGAAAGCCCAGCTGATCCAGACACAGGTAACCTACCTCGGATACAGGATTTCCAAAGGACAACGAGGGCTGGGGACAGAGCGAAAGGAAGCCGTCTGCCGAACACCAAAGCCAACTACCACAAAGGAATTGCGGCTCTTTCTTGGAATGAGAGGTTGGTGCAGATTATGGATTTATAATTATGGGGTATTGATGAAACCCTTGCATGATTTGTTGAAAGGAAGCCCTTCACTGTTAGTTTGGACTGGGGAAGCAGAAAGAGCTGATCCAGAGGTTGGGAACAAATTGGCTGATTCTGAGGCTAAGGTGGCAGCGGAACGGACAGAAATTGCAAACACTTCTTCTTTGATCCCAGACGGTAAACTCAATATAATAGAGAATGAGAAATTAGAATATTCTAAAGAAGATAAAGTTATGATAAATGACCTAGGAGGGAAGAAAGACCAACAAACGGGAATGTATTCAATGCCAGATGGTAGAATAATAAATAGTACCTTATAACATATTGTAGAAACTCCTACGAGAAGAAGATCATAAAACACAGTGGGGAGCAGATGCATTGTATAAATATTTAAATCAAAGAATAGTGAGTCGAAATTTATACACTCCAGTGAAGCAAGGCACCCAAAGATGTGAAACATGTTTGAAAAACAATCCAAATACCACGCATAAGATACAAATTGGCAGTACTGGAAAGGCAAACATGCCTGGACAACAATGGCAAATAGATTTTTCTAAACTCCCAAGAAAAGGGGGGTTTCAGTATTTGTTAGTATTAACAGACACCTTTCCAGGCTGGCCAGAAGCTTTCCTTTGTAGGACTAATAAGGCTAGGGAAGTGACACGAGTACTTTTAAACGAGATCATTCCTAGATTTGGAGTACCGGCAGTAATATCTTCTGATAGGGGTACTCACTTTTGTGCGCAAATAGCGCAACAAGTTAGTAAGTTTTTAGGGATTGACTGGCAACTACATACTCCATACCGACCTCAGGCAAGTGGGCAAGTGGAGAAAATGAATCACTTAATTAAACAGCAGCTAGCTAAAATCAGTCAAGAAGCAAAGCTACATTGGTACCAAGCGCTCCCACTAGCCCTACTACGAATCAGGGTAAATCCGAGAACTAAAAAGAATTTAAGTCCATTTGAAGTTTTGTTTGGGAGGCCGTACCAATCCCAATACCAAGGGGAAGATCTCACCCAATAAGGTGAGAATAATCTACAAAAACATATTGATGATATTAGGAAAACAACTTAACGAGGTAAACAAGAGAATTTCAGAAACCACCGAGGCGAAGGGCTACGAGGCGAAGAGTCGCACCGGGGGACCCTTCCCGAAGCGGCCAAACCGCGAAGGCGGCAGCAGCACAGGGAGCGAGAGAGCGCCGCAGCTCCCCCCCGCGCCAGGCCGGCGGCGCGGGCTCCTGATGACCGGCAGCTCTGACTCAGCGTGGGCGGGGCCCAGGGCGGCGGCAGCCAAAGCCCCTCGCCTACAAGAGCAGCCCCCGGGAGCGCGAGCGGCCCGCAGGGCGGCGAAGAGGGCGCGCAAAGAGGACGTGGCGCGTCAGAAGGGCATAGCACGTCAGTGCGCGCGTCAGTTCGCGCGGGCAGGGCATGCAGGGAAGGTGTGCGGGCAGGGTGCAGCGTCCTCCCCCGGCCCTAGAGATTCTCTGACAAGTGGCCATCATCGTCCCAGACCCAGAGGAGGCTCAGCCATGGTCGCCACTCGGCTGAAAACCGTGGCCAGAAAGAATGTGGCACCACAGACAGAGCTCCCACTCAGGCATGCGGCTGTCCAAGTATCCGGCTGCAAAGAGTGCCTGAGCCTGTCGGTTATTCCAGAGACCAACGGGGACACCACCTGCGTGCGGTGCGACCAGGTGAGCGACCTGCTCAGCCTGGTGGCAGAGCTGAAAGAGGAAGTGGAGGGGCTGAGGAGCATTAGGGAGTGTGAGAGGGAGATAGATCGGTGGAGCCGCACCCGGCCACCCCTGAAGCAGGGGCAGCTGGTGGAGGCTCCACAAGCAGCAGGGGATCCCCTGGCCTCTTGCTGCCGGGCAGAAGGAGAGGACCTAAGAGATGAGGGGAAATGGAAGCAGGTCCCTCCTCGGAGAGGTCGGCAAATCCCCTCCTGGCCTCCCTCACTGCCCCAGCTGCCCTTACACAACAGGTATGGGGCTCTGGAACTTGAGGGACAGGAACATGAGGACCCTGACGAAGGTCCGTCCAAGGGGCTGCCTAGGGTGAGTCAACCAGCCCCACGCATCAAGACGTCCTGTGTTAAGTAAAAAAGGAGGGTAATTGTCGTAGGCGACTCCCTTCTGAGGGGTACAGAGGGCCCAATATGTCGACCAGACCCAACCCTCAGGGGAGTCTGCTGCCTCCCCGGGGCCTGGGTGAGAGACATCACCAGGAAACTCCCTGGTCTGGTTCGGCCCACTGATTACTACCCACTGTTGGTCATGCAGGCTGGCAACGATGGGGTTGCACTAAGAAGCCCAAAGGCAGTCAAAAAGAACTTGATAGCACTGGGGTGACTGGTCAATGGAGCGGGAGCACAGGTAGTGTTTTCATCAATCCCTTCAGTGACAGGGAAGAACGCTGAAAGGAACAGGAAAGCACACCTGATCAACACATGGCTCAGGGGCTGGTGCCGTCGTCAGAATTTTGGTTACTTTGACCACGGGGCGGTTTACACGGCACCGGGCCTCCTCGCAGCTGATGGAGTGCAACTGACTCTAAGGGGCAAAAGGATTCTTGCTCATGAGCTGGCAGGCCTCATTGAGAGGGCTTTAAACTAGATTTTGCGGGGGGAAGGGATAAACCCAGGCTCACTAGAGTTGAGCCTAGGGGTGGCGTGCCAGAGTTGAAATCGATAGCCCAGCTCAGGTGCATCTACACCAATGCACGCAGCATGGGCACCAAACAGGAGGAGCTGGAAGCCATTGTGCAGCGGGACAGCTAGGACGTAGTTGCCATCACAGAAACATGGTGGGATGCTTCTCACGACTGGAGTGCTGCAATGGATGGCTATAAGCTCTTCCGAAGCGATAGGCAGGGAAGGAGAGGTGGTGGGGTGGCTCTGTATGTTAGGGAGTGTTTTGATTGCATAGAAATCAATGACTGTGAAGACCAAGTTGAGTGCTTATGGGTAAGGGTGAGGGGGAAGGCCAATGAGGCAGATATCCTGCTGGGAGTCTGTTACAGACCACCCAACCAGGATGAAGAAGCAGATGAGACATGCTATAAGCAATGGGCCGAAGTCTCGCATTCGCTGGCCCTTGTTCTTGTGGGGGACTTCAATCTACCGGACATCTGTTGGAAGTATAGCACGGCAGAGAGGAAACAGTCTGGGAGGTTCCTGGAGTGTGTGGAGGATAACTTCCTGACACAGCTGGTGAGTGAGCCCACCAGGGGAGGTGCCTTGCTGGACCTGCTGTTTACAAACAGAGAGGGACTGGTGAGAGATGTGGTGGTCGGAGGCCGTCTTGGGCTCACCGATCACAACATGATGGAATTCTCAGTTGTGAGCGAAGTAAGGAGAGGGGTCAGCAAAACTGCTATCATGGACTTCCGGAGGGCAGACTTTGGCCTGTTCAGGTCACTGGTTGAGAGAGTCCCTTGGGAGACAGTCCTGAAGGACAAAGAGGTCCAGGAAGGCTGGACAGCCTTCCAAGAAGGAAACCTTAAAGGCGCAGGAGCCGGCGGTCCCCATGTGCCGTAAGAAGAGCTGGCGGGGAAGGCGAGCGGCCTGGCTGAACAGGGAGATTTTGCTGGGACTCAGGGAAAAGAGGAGAGTTTAGGACCTCTGGAAGAAGGGGCAGGAAACTCACGAAGAGTACAAGGATCTCGTTAGGTCAAGCAGGGACAAAATTAGAAAGGCCAAAGCCCAGCTAGAGCTCAGTCTGGCCACAGTCGTAAAGGATAACAAAAAATCTTTTTACAAATATATTAACAACAAAAAGAGAGGCAAGGAGAATCTCCATCCCCTACTGGATATGGCAGGGAACATTGTCTCCAAGGACGAGGACAACGCTGACGTACTTAATGCCTTCTTTGCCTCAGTCTTTAATAGCCAGCCCAGGTATCCACAGGGTATTCAGCCCCCTGAGCGGGAAGATGGAGATGGTAGAGCACAATATACTCCTCATAATCCAGGAGGAAGCAGTTAAGGACATGTTAAACCACCTGGACACCCACAAGTCTCTGGGGCCTGATGGCATCCACCCGAGAGCACTGAGAGAGCTGGCGGAGGAGCTTGCCAAGCCACTCTCCATGATTTATCAGCAGTCGTGGTTAACAGGGGAGGTCCCAGAAGACTGGAGGCTTGCCACTGTGACGCCCGTCTACAAGAAAGGCCGGAAGGAGGATCCCGGGAACTACAGGCCTGTCAGCCTGGCCTCTGTACCGGGGAAGATTATGGAGCGGTTGGTCTTGAGAGTGCTCACAGGGCATCTGCAGGACACCCAAGGGATGAGGCCCAGCCAGCATGGGTTCATGAAAGGCAGGTCCTGCTTGACCAACCTGATCTCCTTCTATGACCAGGTGACCCGCCTACTGCATGAGGGAAAGGCTGTGGATGTTGTCTACCTGGACTTTAGTAAACCCTTTGACAGCATCTCCTACAGCATTCTCCTGGAGAAACTGGCGGCTCTTGGCTTAGACAGGTTTACTCTTCGCTGGGTGAGGAACTGGCTGGATGGCCGAGCCCAGAGAGTTGTGGTGAACGGCATTAAATCCGTCACAAGCGGTGTTCCCCAGGGGTCGGTTCTGGGGCCGGTCTTGTTCAATATCTTTATAGATGATCTAGATGAGGGAATCGAGTGCTCCCTCAGTAAGTGTGCAGATGACACCAAGTTGGGTGGAAGTGTTGATCTGCTGGAGGGTAGGAGGGCTCTGCAGGGGGATCTGGACAGGCTGGATCGATGGGCAGAGGTCAGCTGTGTGAGGTTTTAATAAGGCCAAGTGCCGGGTCCTGCACTTCGGCCACAACAACCCCATGCAACGCTACAGGCTTGGGGAGGAGTGGCTGGAGAGCTGCCCGGCAGAAAGGGACCTGGGGGTGCTGGCTGACAGCCGGCTGAACATGAGCCGGCAGTGTGCCCAGGTGGCCAAGAAGGCCAACAGCGTCCTTGCCTGTGTCAGAAATAGTGTGGCCAGCAGGAGTAGGGAAGTGATCGTGCCCCTGTACTCGGCACTGGTGAGGCCGCAGCTTGAATACTGTGTTCAGTTTTGGACCCCTCACTACAAGAAGGATGCTGAGGTACTGGAGTGTGTCCAGAGAAGGGCAACGAAGCTGGTGAGGGGTCTGGAGCACAAGTCTTATGCGGAGCAGCTGAGGGAATTGGGGGTGTTTAGTCTGGAGAAGAGGAGGCTGAGGGGAGACCTTATCACTCTCTACAACTACCTGAAAGGGGGTTGTGGCAACGAGGGTGTTAGCCTCTTCTCCCAAGTAACTAGTGATAGGACAAGAGGAAATGGCCTCAAGTTGCGCCAGGGGAGGTTTAGATTGGATATTAGGAAAAATTTCTTCACTGAGAGGGTGGTCAGGCATTGGAACAGGCTGCCCAGGGAGGTGGTGGAGTCGCCATCTCTGGAAGTGTTCAAAGAACGTGTGGATGTGGCGCTTCAGGACATGGTTTAGGGAACATGGTGGCGCTGGATTAATGGTTGGACTTGATGATCTTGAAGGTCCTTTCCAACCTTAGTGATTCTGTGATTCTGTGATTCTCCTATTCACCCTTTTAAGCCAGGAGACTGGGTTTATATTAAGGCTTTTACAGGTGAACCCTTGGAAGAGAAGTGGAATGGACCCTTCCAGGTGCTGCTAACAACCTTCACTGCTCTCAAGATTAAGGAGCAATCAGTGTGGATTCACTATTCAAGGATTAAGAAGGCTTCCCCTCCATGGGTGATAGAACAACAGGACTCTTTGAAGTTAAAGATAAAACGACAAAATGTACAAATACGTTGTGTTTATTGTAAATTTGCTAACCATGAGTCCCAGTTGTGAAGTGATTTACTGGGATCGGAATATACATCTAGCATTGAGCCAGTGTTACCCAAATTCTAAGCAAGAGTGACTGTTGGATGTGTACTGAAATGCCTAGAGATTCTAGACAGACACTACCTCTAATAGGAGTTCCAGTTCCTGTTAATATCTCTCTATTTAATAACCCCCACTATGGGATAGGACATGATAGGAGTACTTGGTGGCCAAATCTTTCAAAAAAAAAAAAAAAGGGGGACAGGTTGAATTATCGGTCTCTATTATAAATCTTGATTCCAATTCTTCTATTTATATATATGGTCCAGGGAACGATTCCATCTCCTCACATGATTTAAAGTCAGGAGACGATGGATGTGGTGATTCTACATATATAAATGAATGACTAGGTTCATAGGCTGTTTTCCTGGTTGTAATAGAACGGCATCATACTGGAGACCAACAACACCCCATGTACCTGATTTTTCCGGACTGTTGGTTCCTGAAGGAACAGGATGGTTTTGGCTGTGTAATGATACAGCTAGGAAAGTTCTACCCCCAGATTGGCAGGGAGCATGTACTTTGGGGGCCTTGGTTCCTAATATGACCATAGTAGATAAATTACATCAACAAAAAGGATGCAACAGAACTTTTCTAAGGAGAACGACCAGGGCTCTCAAGGCAATTGCAGACAGAGCCATGAAATTTCATGGTTTTGTAAGATGGTTCCTCCCATGACTTGGTGTGAGTGAACTGGAAAAGACTCTAGGGAGCATTTTAGCAGTAATAGAAATAATAGAGAACAAGACAATAGACGCAATTCAAGCCCTACAGAAAGAGGTTTCCAGCCTGTCATAGGTGATACGTCAAAACCGCATGGCGTTAGATTTATTGTTAGCTTCACAGGGAGGTGTTTGTACCATCATAAACACTAGCTGTTGTATGTATGTTGATCAAAGTGGTCGAATATCAACAGACTTAGAAGAAGTTTGGAAACAAACTAAAGTGTTACATAGAACGGCCTTAGGCAACACCTCTTGAGGATTTGAAGAAGTTTGGAACAAACTAACCTCTTGGTTACCCAGTTTTAAATGGATCAAAGAGCTGTTTGTACTCATATTAGTCGATAGCTTATTTGTTTTCTGTACTGGTTGTATGATTTGATGTTCAATATGGTGGTGTCAGAAGAACGTGAATGATGACATTACCTGGAAAAAGAATAAGACCAAACATGAAGCCGCAACAGAGAGGTATTTTAATGGATGGACAAACAATAATGGTATGTTATGAGGGATTGCGAAAGAATTGGCAAGGATAATAGAAAAGGGGGGAATGAAACAAGGATCTAAAACAATTACAAGGTTTTAGCATGTGTCACTAATCAACTCCAAGTTTTGCAAATTCCTTAATACATGGAAGGTTATTGATGACATGATTAGTTTGACTTTAGGTATAGAATGCTTTAGCCTAATAACCGTGTGATTATGTTTAACGGCCTACTCTCATAGTCCTTAGGCTGTATTTCCTCAATGCTAACACTGTACCTATGCGTAAACGGTTAATTACGAGGAAAGCAGGCCTCATGAAAATTAAAACAAAGAAGAGTTAAGAGCAAGGACTGAGAGATTAAGGAGAACAGAGAATATATCTTAACCTTGAGCATAAAGGAGCTCAGCCGTGTCAGAGATGTTACGCGCGGCCTCAGGCGCTCACGTTTGCGTGGCACGGTGGCACGTGGCACGTCCCCGCGTGGGGACGTTGGCTCTCAGACCGCGACTCTCCCAGCTGCCCTCTCCTCTACTGGAGAGCTGGCCTGAGTGACTCCCCAGGCACTGCAGGAACCCACAGCCTCACTGCTCCCCCACCACGTAATCACCCTGTGGAGCCCTTTTGTCCCAGGAGGCCTTGGGAAAACGCCTCGCCATACTCGGAAGCTGCCAGGACACGGCCTCGCCACCCTACAGTCTGCGTGGTGCTGCTGGGAGAGGTAACGGCTCCCGTCCAGGCCACCCCCAAAGCCTCCTGCAGCTCCGGCAAGGCCGGGTGCAACCCCGGGCAGTCATGCCTAGCCCAGCTACGACAGCAGCAACCCATCTCGTTGGGGTGGCAGGATAAGCATCGCTCTTGCTGGTCAGGGTCTGTTGCTGCTTGTCTCCCTGAGATCAAACCCGTCTGATCTTCTGCCAAGGAAGCAGGCGCCCAGGGAAAGGGGGACCCTGGCTGTGGAGGCCTGCGTTTACACACGACCGCCCTGCAGAGCGTGCGCAAGACAGGCGAGCGGCTGAGAGTGCATCTTGCTTGCTTTCTCCCCTGCAAAGAATATTTGCCCCCGGGCATCTGTAGAGGTTTTCTCCCCTGCATTCATTGCCTGGGAGCCCAGTGCGGCTGCTGGCTGCCGGCCCGTTCCTCAGCTCCCACCATGCTGCTGCAAAGATCGGCAGAGGGCAGGGTAATCCCACCAAAGGGTGACCGAGGACAACTGCCAGGTGCCAGGGTGTGCCACCGCAGCGCCATAGGTGGCGGCTGCCTACGAAGAGGAGGCCAGGGTGCCCAGCCCACCTCCTCCTCGAGGAGGGCGCAGCCAGCTGGGCAGGGGCCTGCCAGAAGATGGGCAGCGTGCCAGCGAGATTGCTCTGCCAGTTTCTGGGGAGCGTTCCTACTGTGCAGTTACTCAGAAGGGCAAAGTGAGCTTCCTCTTGCCAGCCACATCCTATTCCCCTCTGGAGCTTGGGGAGAGAAGGAGGGCCCTGTGGGAAGGATCTCCATCAGAAACCTACCAGCTTGCAACCTACCAGCCGCAGTGATGAGCGAAAGTACGCCGAGAGAGTTCCTGTGGCAACAGCCCTGCTAGGGTTTGTCGCTAGTAAGTCTTGCATTCAGAGTTTAGAAGCTCATTCACATGTTCTGAAGGCGCTCGCATGAAGGAGAGGTAGAGCAGATGCACCTCAAGGCTCGGGTCCCATCAGAGCCTCTAACGATGGCACAGATGCAGCTGGCTTGAGACACTACACTGTGGAAGGTGTGTGTGACCTCAAGCACTGCAAGTAAAGGCAGCCCAGACGACAGGCTGCACGCGAAGCTGTGAAGTGTTGCTGTGTGGCTGGGAAGTCAATATAAAGCCCTTATGGCCCCTTTTCCCCAAAACCTTTCCTGCCAAACCACAGGCGCCTGTGCCCACAGGATCCCCACTTTTGGCATCATCGCCAGTGCTGATGCCCCGCTGAGGAGGTACAGGCCTTCTGGCTTGTGCTTTTGCTGTGCTACAAGCGAGGTGACTTTGACCCGGTGCACTTGGTCTCCTTGCCTCTTTGGGCTGTAGGATGAGAGGCCTGTGGGGAGACTGCGGTCTGACCCACTGGGGCAAAGGGGAGAACCCTGGAGGATGAAGAAATGGGCGCCCGAGGAAGGACCGGGCAGAGAATGTGGGTGAAGAACGTGGCTGGAGCCATGCTCAAAGCAACGCATGCCCATAGTCCCGACACCTGGTTTGCCGGCTGGGGGAGGCCCCAGGGCACGGGCACGTGGCAGCGTGTCACAGGGCCCTTTGTGACCCGCCGTCATATGGGCACTGGCGGTGACGCAGCCACCCCACAGTGCCCGGAGCACGCGACGGGACAGGACGGGACAGAGTGGGGCTGCGAGGAGCCCCTGCGCAGCCACCTCGTTCCCTGCTGACCCGTTTTCGCGGCGTTTTTCCGCGGCGTCTCCCATTGCTGCGAGAGGAGCCCTCGAGACCAGGCCTCAGCGGGATGGCAGAGAGACCCCCCAGCGTGCCCAGGCTGGTCTGGGTAGCGGAAGAGGAGGCAGAGAAGGAGGAGGAGAACGGTGCTGGCGCTGCCCCAGCATGGCAGCCTGATGAGGTGGAGGCGGTGCAGCCACTGCAGACGGGTGAGTGGCTGAGCTGGGCCACAGGGCTAGTGGCTGCAGCCGGCTTGGCCCCATCCCATCCCCCGTGCACATCCCCAGGGAAAGAGGGCACGGGGCTGTTCCCCAGGGCCGGGCTCCGGCCATGCTCCATCCACGGGGCACCCCCAGCCCCAACCGGCCCCCAGAGAGAAGGGAGTCAGTGTCCCCAGCAGCCCCTGTCGCGGGGCTGGCCCTGCCAGGGAAGCGTGGGGCTCGGCTGTGTTCTGCAGCCTCTCGCAGCCCCTCAGCTCTGCCTGCGCTCGGTCTTTGCCACACCCAGGCTGGGACGTGACAGAAGAGGAGCAGGAGCAGGAACACACGGGTGCCCTCTTGCAGAGCAGAGCACAGGTACCTGCAGCCATCCCCGCCTGGGCTGGGCCTGCTCTCGCTGCTCAGCTGAGCACCGCTGCCGGGGCACTCGCTGCGTCACCCCTCTCTTCCCCGCCCTTCCTTCTCCTGCAGACAGTTTTGGAACCCCTCAAGCCCACGGAGCGTGAAGACACCACCGTCACGTCTGTCGAGGGCACGGAAGACTCTGACCGCTCTCATGCGGAGGCTAGTGCTGTGGTGCTCGAAGTGCTTGCGGACATTTATGCCTCCAGTTTGAAGGACGTAAGTAGCCGGAGGCCGGGGCTCGAGCCCCCCGGGGATTGTGTGTGCCCTGAAGCCGGGTCCGCTGGGCACCTGACAGCCTTTTAGGCCAGCACAGTGTGGTGGGAAGGGAAGCACTTCTCGGGCGACGCTGGGGAAATGGCTCGCGCCGGCGGCACTCCAGCTCTCAGCCGTGTCTCCTCCAGGTGCCGAGCCTCGTGAGGTCCATCTACCAGTGGCTAATGTCCAACACGGGTGTGTCTGCCGAGCACAGGCTGGACAACGCCCTCCTGCAGCTGACCCAGCTGCACCCCCACGACGTGGTGGTGACGCTCCTGCGCTCTGCCCCATCCTGCGACAGGTACGGGCCCACCTGCCTTCAGGGCTCAGGGGTCTCAAGCTCTTAGAGCCCATCGGCCTGTAGAGGCCGGCCGTGCGGGCTGCCGGACAGATGGAGATTTTCAGGCCCCTCCTGCCCGTCCCTGGGCAGAGGCAGGGCTGGTGGCCAGCCTGGGCCCCGGGGTTGCCCAGGCCATGGCACTGTGGCCGAGACCCGCTGACACAGAGCTCTGGGCCCACAGGGCTGCCGCGACCATGTGGAGGGCGATGGTCTCCAGGGGCAGCACTGCAGAGAAGGTGCTGCTGGGGCTGCTCCGCGTGCTGGAGGACTGGCCGCTGCACAGCACGTCTACCTCCGATGGGGACAACACCGGCGTCTTTGCCCTGGCCGTGAGTTTCTGGGCCAGGCCTTTGCTCACCGTCAGGGTTGCCTCTCCAGGCGGCTCTCCATCCTCCCCCGCCACTGCATCGCCCTGCCTCATGCTTTGGGCTGGAAACCGCCCTGGCTTAGGGGCAGGTTGAGGGGCAGCCAGGCCGGGTGCTCCCGCTGCGCCTCCCGTGGCCCCAGGCAGTGCCTGAGCCTCACCCTCCCACGCTCGGGCCCTGCCACGGGGACATCTCGGCACTGAGCGCTGTCTCTGCGTGTTTTGTTTTCTGCAGGCAACCAGGGCACTGTGGCAGATCCTCTGGCTGCCCAGGTGCCCACAGCTGAACACACATTTCCCCCGCCTCTTCCTGGCTCTGCTCTTCCAAGTTTTGTTCAGCACGGAGCAGATGCCGGAGGAGGTGGATACCTTCTGGAAGAGATGCCAGCAGGAAGACTGCCTTCCCACCAACCCCAACAGGTGCTCCATCCCAGTCCTCCCATCCCCCCATGGCCCCGCAGCTGGGGCCAGGGCCCCCAGCGTGACCTGGGCGTTGCTCTGCACACAGATTTGCAGTGCTGACCGTGAAAACACTGCTCTGCTGTCTTGACTATGATGATCTGGTGTTAGAAATTGAACGTAAGCGTGGCTGGGACATGCTCCTCAACACTGAGACCCATCACTACGTGATGGGTCTGCTGGCCAGGTGAGAGTCCCCTGCTCCCTGCTCCCGCCGCCATTTCTCCTCTGCAGGTGGGGTGCCTCACACAACCCCCTCGGTCGTGGCTGAGAGGGACTTGTCACCGAGGGATGGCCAGGCAGAATGGAAAAGCCTGGGAGAGCTGGGGGCCCAGGAGCAGGCACCTCCCAAAACGCCAGCATCCGCACCCTGTGGGGCCTGGGCTGACAGCACAGAGCGGGGGGTTCTGTCTGCAGGCAGCCCTACCGAGGGCTGCCCCCTGGGGCTGGGCAGGATGCACAGAGGGCCAGCGGCAGAGCCATGGTGGCAAGAGTCCCCCGTGGGCAGGAGGGGTGTTTTGCCAGTCTGCTCTCCAACAGGAGCGTGCTGGTGTTGGGCACTGCCTTTGTCCTGGCGAAGGGTGGTGGGGAAAGACCAGGCCTGTGTGAGTCTGTCCCGAGAGAGGTTTGCCCACCCTGCTCAGGGTCGACTCTGCCTTCTTCCCCCTGACAGAGAGATGCGCAGTATGCCGAGCAACTGGCATTACTTGGCCTCGCACTACCTGCTCAAGCTGCTCCAACACAACGAGCCACGCTTTGAGGTTGCTGCCATGGCGTTCCTTGTCGAGGTGAGCGTGATGGTGAGCGCTGCCTCGCTGAGCGGCCTCCCACCACTCTGCCCTCCTGTAGCCACAGCTGTGTGGGGAGCCTGGTCACGGGAGCTGGGGCAGAGGGTGGGCTCTGCTGCGTGCCCTTGGCCCCTTGCTGCTGGGGACCAGCTGTGTTTCGTACCCGCCTTGTGCCAGCTCTCGCTCTTTCACCTCAGAGTGGCTCCTTGGAGGACGAGGTATCGGAAGCTGCTGAGGGCTGGGAGGCACAGGGGAGCGGGCGAGCAACCTGCGCCCAGTGCCCCGCGGCGCAGGGCGGGGAACCCAGGGGCTCTCTGCAGCCGCTGCTGCCTTTGGGCTCGGCTGTCTGGGACGGTGCCCATGCCCCGTGCTGCTGGCCGGACACAGCACTGCGTGGGGCTGGGGTCCTGCCGGCCGGGCAACCATGTCACTGCTCTGCGTCTTTCAGCTCCTGGCCTGCCATGACATAAGGGTATGGTGTGACCGCTTCCTGCAGCTCGTCCCAAGGTACCTGCAGAGTGAGCGCAGAGTCATGCGTCGCCTGGTGCTCAGAGGCCTCATCGTGCTCTGCGGCACACCCTTGATGGTGAGATGGGGGCAGCCGGCTGAAGCTGTGCTTGTCAGCGTGGGGCTGGGAAAGGGGTGCTGGGTAACACAGTAGCTACGACTTGGCTCGGCTTTGGGATCTGTGGCTGCGGCTCCCAGCTCTCCGGCCTCCCCGTTCACCTTGCCTGAGTCCTTTGGGGCAGGCCTTTGGTTTTTGGGCCCCGAGGCGACAGCGTGGGGTCGATCTGCCGGAGAGGTTTTGGCAGCGCAGCCTGTTACGGCTTCACAACAAAGCTTTGTGTTCCACACAGGCCAAAAGAATGCAGTTCCTGCTGGGAAGGCTCACAGAGCTCCTGGAGGATGCAGATGGGGAGCTGGTCGGGATGACCCTCTCTGTGCTCGGCATGGTGATCCGGGCCATGGACATGCCGATATGCAGCCCCATCGCTCTGCAGCTGGCTGAGAGGCTCCAGCCGCTCTTTGACAACGTACGGCTTTGTGCTGCCCAGCACGGGCGCTGGGTGCTGTCAGGAAACCTTGTGCCCTGTGGATTGTCAGAGCCGTGCCCACGTGGGCCCGGAGCAGGCGGTGCTGAGCTCTTGCCCTCGTCCTTTCCACCAGGTGTCCAGCTACGTGCAGCTGCTCTCCATTCACCTCTTCCGAGATGTGATAGAGTCTGTAGCGGAGGTGGGGAAAAAGCCACTGAAGACGCACGTGCACCAGAGCCTGCTGCCACTGCTCTGCCACTTGCATGATGAGAACAAGGGCGTGGCAGAGGTGAGGATTTCTGACGTGCCGCTGTCCCTGTGGGAGGTGGCTCGGCTGCCTCTTGCCCTGGCGCCTCTCGCACTGCAGCGCTCCGGCCTCCTTCTGGCCTTGGCTGCGGAGCAGCAGCTCTGGGGGACCTCTGTCCTGCTGCCCCAGCAGCACCAGTTCCCGACATGGGGCTGGCCCCACTCCCCTGCCCAGGCACCCGAACCCACCAACGGGCGCCTTCCCCAGCTGCTGCACCTTCCCGCCAGGGGCCAGGAAAGGCCCTGAGCCTTGCTCAGCTCCGGGGACGCAGGTCCTGTGCCCTGGGCAGTGGTGCCATCTCCCAGCCTCTGCTGCTCCACAGGCCTCTCGGGAAACCCTGTTGCAAGCTACCAAGTTCCTGAAGAAGAGGAAGCTCTGGCAGCTGCTGAAGAGCGGGCAGACGTGGGCGGTCGGCGAGTGCCTGGTAAGGTTGGCCGCAAAGCCCCAGGCCCAGCCTGGACAAGCCCCCTGCCCCGATGCCCAGTGTGTGGGGCTGGCAGCTTTGCCCCTGCCCCCTGCTGTAGCCCATCGCCAACAGCCCGTACCTCACACGGGCTCCCTTCCCTGGGGCGTGCGGCCCCATGGGTTCTTCTCCAGGCTCCTCTCCCTTCCGGAGCCCTGGGGTGCCGATGGAGCCCCGGCCCAGCTGGGAGCACCCAGCCCCTGCTCCCTCCAAAGCCCGGCACCAGCCGGCTGCTGGCTGAGGGTTGTGGCTGTCCTGGCTGAGGAGGCCAGTCGTGGGCGCAGGGACCGCCCGGCCAAGGGGGAGAGCCTGTGCCAACCCTTCCCTCCGTCCCCTTGCGCTCTCTCCAGCTGGCAGAGCGCAGCAGCAGAGCAGACGAGTACCTGCGCCAGTCCCTGCGCTACCTGCAGAGCTCGCAGGAGTCCATGCGGGAGGCGGCCGTCAGGTTCATTGGTAAGCTATGATCCCCCGGGGGTCCCTCCCTGCCCCGCTGCAGCTCGGCCCCAGCCCCGGCTGCTGCACCAGCAGCTGGGTTTGGCTCAGAAGCTGCGGAGTCCCGACTGGCCGACGCGGGGCCAGGGCGCCCATGGGGCACCCTGCCGTTCTCACCCACCCCTGCCCTTGGGCGTCACGAGTGGGGAAGGTCCGGGGCTCAGCCCTGCCAAGGGCCGGAAAGCGTGTTGCTGGGCTGATGTGGGGCAGCTGCGCTGCTGAGGCTGGCGGGGTTTGCAATGGGCTGTGTGTTCCTAGGGCTGGCCGGGCGGCACACGAGGGGTCAGCAGGAGAAGCTCCAGACCATCTACGAGGGTGAGTGTGGGCAGCGGGTTGTCAGCAGGGGCTGGCGGGAGGAGGAAAGACTCCGGGGAAGGGAGCTGCACTCCCTGCCCTGGCCAGGTAGGGCTCCGCTCCCTGCGCAGACAAGGGCCGGCGTGGGCAGAGTAGACAGAGGTTTCAGGGCCACGTGGGGAGTTGGTGGCCAAGCACCTTCCTGCTGATGCCTCTGGCCCCTGCTCCCTCCTGGCCGTGGGAAGAGCTGGGTGGAGTGGCCCTGGCAGGAGGGGTTCCCTCTGGGTCCCCCCAGATCCAGGTTCTGACCTTGGCTCTGTTCCTCTCTCTTCCAGCCCTTCAAGGCATGACCAATGACTTCAGCCCCTGCGTCTCAAACCTGGCAGCTCAAACCATATTGCTGCTCAGAGCTGTAGAGACACAGCCTTCCTCCAGCTTCAGGCTGCAAGACCAGCTCCGCAGGGCCTGGAGGAGGCAGCCTTCTCTCTGCAGCAATGGCTGGCTGTGCTGCTGGAGCTCTGTGCAGAGCTGATCCCCAGAGCTCCGTGTGCTGGGGCCACCTGAGACTGTGGGGAAGGCCCGGAGGCTCCTGGCCTCTCCCTGCCCAGGGGACAGCTCTTCTCTACGAGCGCTTTCTTTCAGCCCACCGCGGCAATAATAAATCCATGCTGTGATCCACGGAGGCCCGGGAGCATGAAATGGAGAGCACAATTAATGGCTTTTAGACCTGTGTATCTTCACGCTTTCTAAGGTGAACTGAACCTAACAGCTGCCGCTGCCACCACTGCTTTTTTCCTCTGGTGGAAAAAAGTCAGAGAAAAGCAAAAAAGCAAGCAAGGAAGCGATCCGATTTCTAGGCTGTTCTGTAGGCTTTATTGCTGTAGCTCGTCCCACGTGTGACATGCTTTCCCAGCGCAGGACTTACTTGGCCATCCTCTGGTGGTGGTGAGCAGCACGTGAATGGCTGTCCCTGCAAATCTGGAGCTGCTTCTCTTCTGCCCATCTTTCTCCTCGCAGTGGCTCTTGCTCTGGTCCCTAGTGTCCCCAGGGCATTGGGGAAGAGGAGAAAAAGGGTGCCGGTGCTCAGCAACACTCGCCCAGGGCTGCAGTGTGGTGGGAAAAGGGGCCAGAAATCCCTTTGCCCTTTGCTGCTTCTGCTGAGTCCTAGAATCACGTAGGTTGGAAAAGACCCTTAAGCTCGTCGCATCCACCCATTAAGCTAGCACTGCCAAGTCCCCCACCAAAGCATGTGCCTAAGCACCCCATCTACATGCGTTTTAAAGACCTCTGGGGATGGTCACTCAGCCACTTGCCTGGGCAGCCTATTCCACTGCTTGACAACCCTTTTGGTGAAGAAATGTTTCCTAATGGCCAACCTAAACCTCCCCTGGTGCAACTTGAGGCCGTTTCCTCTTGACCCAGCGCTTGTGGTTACTTGGGAGAAGAGACCGACACCCACCTCGCTCCAACCTCCTTTCAGGGAGTTGTAGGGAGCGGTAAGGTCTCCCCTGAGCGTCCTTTTCTCCAGGCTAAAGAGCCGCTCTTCACAGGACTTGTGCGCTAGACCCCTCACTATCTTTGCTGCCCTTCTCGGGACACGCTCCAGCACCTCCATGCCCTTCTTGTAGTGAGGGGCTCAAAACTGAACACAGGATTCGAGGTGTGGCCTTACTGGGGCCACATACAGGGGGATGATCGCTTCCCTACTGCTGCTGGCCACACTATGTCCAACACAAGCCAGGAAGCTCTTGGCCACGTTGGCCACCTGGGCATGCTGCTGGCTCATATGCAGCCGGGTGTCAACCAGCACCCCCAGCTCTTTTTCCACTGGGCAGCTCTCCAGCCACTCTTCCCCCAGCCTGTGGCGTTGTAGGGGGTTGTTGGACCAAATTGCAGGACGTGGCCCTGAGCCTTGTTGAACCTCAGACACTTGGCCTCGGCCCATCGATCCAGCCCGTCCAGATCCCTCTGCAGCCCCTTCCTACCCCTCCCGCAGATCAACACTCCCACCCAGCTTGGTGTCCTCTGCAAACTTACCGAGGGAGCACTCGATCCCCTCATCCGGATCACCGGTAAAGATACTAAACAAACTGGCCCCAATGCTCAGCCCTGCTGAACACCGCTGGTGACCGGCCGCCAGCTGGATTTAACTGCATTCGCCACGGTTCTTTGGGCCCGGCCATCCAGCCAGGTTTTTACCCAGCAAAGCGTACACCCATCCAAGCCATGAGCAGCCAGTTTCTCCAGGAAAATGCCACGGGAAACGGTCTCAAAGGCACTGCTGGAGTCCAGGTAGACAACATCCACAGCCTTTCCCTCATCCACTAAGCGGATCACCTTGTTATGGAGATCAGGTTGGTCAAGCAGGACCTGCCTTTCAACAACCCATGCTGACTGGGCTGACTGGTCTCTTAGTTGTCCTGTATGTGGCACGTGATGGCACTCAGGATGCTCTGCTCCATAAGCTTCCGTTGCTCAGAAGTCAGACTGACAGGCCAGAAGCCTCAATGCTTCCAACAAAGCTCATGCGCAGAGCCCACAGCTGTGGGGGTCCCCAAAACGCTTGTCCTTGGAGATGCCCACGAATACTCTCACAGCCATGAACCTCCATTTGTCTCCTGCCCGTGTGTTGCTGGCTGGATTGTTGAGGGAGCCGAGGTGCCTTTCTAGCGGGCTCCTATGGAGCACCTTCAGTGCGGTGCCGCTGCAGGGCAGGTTTGCCGGGCTGTGGGGAGGCCCTGAGGGGACGGGGCAGAGGGAGGCCCTGTGAGGATGGGCTGCTGAATGACCATGAGGGGCCAGGTGGTGGGGCACCTTCAGGTGCATCACGGCAGCTGGAGGCCCTGAGGGCATGGGGTGGCAGGAGGCCATGAAGGGACGGGGTGCTGTGGAGGCCCTGAGGCGACACAGTGTCAGGAAGCCACGAGGGGATGAGTGGCAGGAGGCTACGAGGGGACGGAGCAGCGGCAGACCCGGAGGGGACGAGGTGGTGGGTAGGCCCTGAGGAGCTGGCGTGGCAGGAGGCCATAAGGAGCCCCAACGCAGCCACCTCGTTCCTTGCCACCCTGCTTGTGTGGTGCTTCCCCGAGGTGTCTCCCAGCCCTGCGGCAGAGCCCTCGAGGCCTGGCCTCAGCAGCATGGTGGGGGAACCAATGTGCCTAGGCCGGCCTGGCTGGGGGAGAGGGAGGGGGCGGGGGCCCCTCAGGGGCACGTCCGCTGGGTGCTGCCGCCCAGGGGCAGTGGGCAGAGGCAGGGCTGGCGGCCAGCCCGGGCCCCTGGGGGTGCCCAGGCCACGGTCCTGTGGCCGAGACCAGCTGCTGACACAGAGCTCGTGTCAGCACCCAGCACAACCGCGTGCAGGGTGACGCTCCCTGAGCACGGGATGGCAGCGAAGGTGCTGCCTTCTGCACATCTTTCCTTCGTGCAAACAAAACCCTGCAAGAGGTGAAACAAGGATCTAAAATAATTACAAAGGCTAAAAATGCCTTTCCGGTAGAAGTTAAATTAAAGCCCGAGGCCAGACCAGTTCGAATCAAGCAGTATCCCCTAAAGAGGGAAGACAGAGAAGGGATAAAAGGGATAATTAATGATTTTTTGCAATTCGGGTTGTCGGTAGAGTGTGAATCCGAGTAGAAGACTCCTATCTCGCCAGTGAAAAAGCCAGATGGGAAGAATTACCGTTTAGTGCAAGGTTTAAGAGACACAAATAATATAGTTGGGGATTTACATCCTGTTGTGGCAAATCCTTATACATCACTAACAAAGATAAAGGAAAATCAAAACTGGTTTACCGTTTTGGATTTAAAGGATGCTTTTTTTCCTGTTTGCTGCTTGCCAAAGAGAGCCAGAAAATTTTTGCCTTTGAGTGGGAAAATCCCGCTAGCGGGAGAAGAACCCAGCTAACTTGGACAGTGTTACCACAAGGGTTCAAAAACAGCCCGACAATTTTTGGCAACCAGTTAGCTGGGCAACTTGAAGGATGGAATCCACCATCTCCAAATGGGACAGTATTACAATGTGTAGATGATTTATTGGTTGCTACGACAACTAAAGAAAGAATGTATTCAACCGACTGTTAGTTTGCTGAATTTCCTGGGACTGAGCAATTACAGAGTATGTCAGCAGAAAGCCCAGCTGATCCAGACACAGGTAACCTACCTCGGATACAGGATTTCCAAAGGACAACGAGGGCTGGGGACAGAGCGAAAGGAAGCCGTCTGCCGAACACCAAAGCCAACTACCACAAAGGAATTGCGGCTCTTTCTTGGAATGAGAGGTTGGTGCAGATTATGGATTTATAATTATGGGGTATTGATGAAACCCTTGCATGATTTGTTGAAAGGAAGCCCTTCACTGTTAGTTTGGACTGGGGAAGCAGAAAGAGCTGATCCAGAGGTTGGGAACAAAGTGGCTGATTCTGAGGCTAAGGTGGCAGCGGAACGGACAGAAATTGCAAACACTTCTTCTTTGATCCCAGACGGTAAACTCAATATAATAGAGAATGAGAAATTAGAATATTCTAAAGAAGATAAAGTTATGATAAATGACCTAGGAGGGAAGAAAGACCAACAAACGGGAATGTATTCAATGCCAGATGGTAGAATAATAAATAGTACCTTATAACATATTGTAGAAACTCCTACGAGAAGAAGATCATAAAACACAGTGGGGAGCAGATGCATTGTATAAATATTTAAATCAAAGAATAGTGAGTCGAAATTTATACACTCCAGTGAAGCAAGGCACCCAAAGATGTGAAACATGTTTGAAAAACAATCCAAATACCACGCATAAGATACAAATTGGCAGTACTGGAAAGGCAAACATGCCTGGACAACAATGGCAAATAGATTTTTCTAAACTCCCAAGAAAAGGGGGGTTTCAGTATTTGTTAGTATTAACAGACACCTTTCCAGGCTGGCCAGAAGCTTTCCTTTGTAGGACTAATAAGGCTAGGGAAGTGACACGAGTACTTTTAAACGAGATCATTCCTAGATTTGGAGTACCGGCAGTAATATCTTCTGATAGGGGTACTCACTTTTGTGCGCAAATAGCGCAACAAGTTAGTAAGTTTTTAGGGATTGACTGGCAACTACATACTCCATACCGACCTCAGGCAAGTGGGCAAGTGGAGAAAATGAATCACTTAATTAAACAGCAGCTAGCTAAAATCAGTCAAGAAGCAAAGCTACATTGGTACCAAGCGCTCCCACTAGCCCTACTACGAATCAGGGTAAATCCAAGAACTAAAAAGAATTTAAGTCCATTTGAAGTTTTGTTTGGGAGGCCGTACCAATCCCAATACCAAGGGGAAGATCTCACCCAATTAGGTGAGAATAATCTACAAAAACATATTGATGATATTAGGAAAACAACTTAACGAGGTAAACAAGAGAATTTCAGAAACCACCGAGGCGAAGGGCTATGGGGCGAAGAGTCGCACCGGGGGACCCTTCCCGAAGCGGCCAAACCGCGAAGGCGGCAGCAGCACAGGGAGCGAGAGAGCGCCGCAGCTCCCCCCCGCGCCAGGCCGGCGGCGCGGGCTCCTGATGACCGGCAGCTCTGACTCAGCGTGGGCGGGGCCCAGGGCGGCGGCAGCCAAAGCCCCTCGCCTACAAGAGCAGCCCCCGGGAGCGCGAGCGGCCCGCAGGGCGGCGAAGAGGGCGCGCAAAGAGGACGTGGCGCGTCAGAAGGGCATAGCACGTCAGTGCGCGCATCAGTTCGCGCGGGCAGGGCATGCAGGGAAGGCGTGCGGGCAGGGTGCAGCGTCCTCCCCCGGCCCTAGAGATTCTCTGACAAGTGGCCATCATCGTCCCAGACCCAGAGGAGGCTCAGCCATGGTCGCCACTCGGCTGAAAACCGTGGCCAGAAAGAATGTGGCGCCACAGACAGAGCTCCCACTCAGGCATGCAGCTGTCCAAGTATCCGGCTGCAAAGAGTGCCTGAGCCTGTCGGTTATTCCAGAGACCAACGGGGACACCACCTGCGTGCGGTGCGACCAGGTGAGCGACCTGCTCAGCCTGGTGGCAGAGCTGAAAGAGGAAGTGGAGGGGCTGAGGAGCATTAGGGAGTATGAGAGGGTGATAGATCGGTGGAGCCGCACCCGGCCACCCCTGAAGCAGGGGCAGCTGGTGGAGGCTCCACAAGCAGCAGGGGATCCCCTGGCCTCTTGCTGCCGGGCAGAAGGAGAGGACCTAAGAGATGAGGGGAAATGGAAGCAGGTCCCTCCTCGGAGAGGTCGGCAAATCCCCTCCTGGCCTCCCTCACTGCCCCAGCTGCCCTTACACAACAGGTATGGGGCTCTGGAACTTGAGGGACAGGAACATGAGGACCCTGACGAAGGTCCGTCCAAGGGGCTGCCTAGGGTGAGTCAACCAGCCCCACGCATCAAGACGTCCTGTGTTAAGTAAAAAAGGAGGGTAATTGTCGTAGGCGACTCCCTTCTGAGGGGTACAGAGGGCCCAATATGTCGACCAGACCCAACTCACAGGGGAGTCTGCTGCCTCCCCGGGGCCTGGGTGAGAGACATCACCAGGAAACTCCCTGGTCTGGTTCGGCCCACTGATTACTACCCACTGTTGGTCATGCAGGCTGGCAACGATGGGGTTGCACTAAGAAGCCCAAAGGCAGTCAAAAAGAACTTGATAGCACTGGGGTGACTGGTCAATGGAGCGGGAGCACAGGTAGTGTTTTCATCAATCCCTTCAGTGACAGGGAAGAACGCTGAAAGGAACAGGAAAGCACACCTGATCAACACATGGCTCAGGGGCTGGTGCCGTCGTCAGAATTTTGGTTACTTTGACCACGGGGCGGTTTACACGGCACCGGGCCTCCTCGCAGCTGATGGAGTGCAACTGACTCTAAGGGGCAAAAGGATTCTTGCTCATGAGCTGGCAGGCCTCATTGAGAGGGCTTTAAACTAGATTTTGCGGGGGGAGGGGATAAACCCAGGCTCACTAGAGTTGAGCCTAGGGGTGGCGTGCCAGAGTTGAAATCGATAGCCCAGCTCAGGTGCATCTACACCAATGCACGCAGCATGGGCACCAAACAGGAGGAGCTGGAAGCCATTGTGCAGCGGGACAGCTAGGACGTAGTTGCCATCACAGAAACATGGTGGGATGCTTCTCACGACTGGAGTGCTGCAATGGATGGCTATAAGCTCTTCCGAAGCGATAGGCAGGGAAGGAGAGGTGGTGGGGTGGCTCTGTATGTTAGGGAGTGTTTTGATTGCATAGAAATCAATGACTGTGAAGACCAAGTTGAGTGCTTATGGGTAAGGGTGAGGGGGAAGACCAATGAGGCAGATATCCTGCTGGGAGTCTGTTACAGACCACCCAACCAAGATGAAGAAGCAGATGAGACATGCTATAAGCAACGGGCAGAAGTCTCGCATTCGCTGGCCCTTGTTCTTGTGGGGGACTTCAATCTACCGGACATCTGTTGGAAGTATAGCACGGCAGAGAGGAAACAGTCTGGGAGGTTCCTGGAGTGTGTGGAGGATAACTTCCTGACACAGCTGGTGAGTGAGCCCACCAGGGGAGGTGCCTTGCTGGACCTGCTGTTTACAAACAGAGAGGGACTGGTGAGAGATGTGGTGGTCGGAGGCCGTCTTGGGCTCACCGATCACAACATGATGGAATTCTCAGTTGTGAGCGAAGTAAGGAGAGGGGTCAGCAAAACTGCTATCATGGACTTCCGGAGGGCAGACTTTGGCCTGTTCAGGTCACTGGTTGAGAGAGTCCCTTGGGAGACAGTCCTAAAGGACAAAGGGGTCCAGGAAGGCTGGACAGCCTTCCAAGAAGGAAACCTTAAAGGCGCAGGAGCAGGCGGTCCCCATGTGCCGTGAGAAGAGCTGGCGGGGAAGGCGAGCGGCCTGGCTGAACAGGGAGATTTTGCTGGGACTCAGGGAAAAGAGGAGAGTTTAGGACCTCTGGAAGAAGGGGCAGGCAACTCACGAAGAGTACAAGGATCTCGTTAGGTCAAACAGGGACAAAATTAGAAAGGCCAAAGCCCAGCTAGAGCTCAGTCTGGCCACAGTCGTAAAGGATAACAAAAAATCTTTTTACAAATATATTAACAACAAAAAGAGAGGCAAGGAGAATCTCCATCCCCTACTGGATATGGCAGGGAACATTGTCTCCAAGGACGAGGACAACGCTGACGTACTTAATGCCTTCTTTGCCTCAGTCTTTAATAGCCAGCCCAGGTATCCACAGGGTATTCAGCCCCCTGAGCGGGAAGATGGAGATGGTAGAGCACAATATACTCCTCATAATCCAGGAGGAAGCAGTTAAGGACATGTTAAACCACCTGGACACCCACAAGTCTCTGGGGCCTGATGGCATCCACCCGAGAGCACTGAGAGAGCTGGCGGAGGAGCTTGCCAAGCCACTCTCCATGATTTATCAGCAGTCGTGGTTAACAGGGGAGGTCCCAGAAGACTGGAGGCTTGCCACTGTGACGCCCGTCTACAAGAAAGGCCGGAAGGAGGATCCCGGGAACTACAGGCCTGTCAGCCTGGCCTCTGTACCGGGGAAGATTATGGAGCGGTTGGTCTTGAGAGTGCTCACAGGGCATCTGCAGGACACCCAAGGGATGAGGCCCAGCCAGCATGGGTTCATGAAAGGCAGGTCCTGCTTGACCAACCTGATCTCCTTCTATGACCAGGTGACCCGCCTACTGCATGAGGGAAAGGCTGTGGATGTTGTCTACCTGGACTTTAGTAAACCCTTTGACAGCATCTCCCACAGCATTCTCCTGGAGAAACTGGCGGCTCGTGGCTTAGACAGGTTTACTCTTCGCTGGGTGAGGAACTGGCTGGATGGCCGAGCCCAGAGAGTTGTGGTGAACGGCATTAAATCCGTCACAAGCGGTGTTCCCCAGGGCTCAGTTCTGGGGCCGGTCTTGTTCAATATCTTTATCGATGATCTAGATGAGGGAATCGAGTGCTCCCTCAGTACGTGTGCACTTGACACCAAGTTGGGTGGAAGTGTTGATCTGCTGGAGGGTAGGAGGGCTCTGCAGGGGGATCTGGACAGGCTGGATCGATGGGCAGAGGTCAACTGTGTGAGGTTTTAATAAGGCCAAGTGCCGGGTCCTGCACTTCGGCCACAACAACCCCATGCAACGCTACAGGCTTGGGGAGGAGTGGCTGGAGAGCTGCCTGGCAGAAAGGGACCTGGGTGTGCTGGTTGACAGCCGGCTGAACATTAGCCGGCAGTGTGCCTAGGTGGCGAAGAAGGCCAACAGCGTCCTTGCCTGTGTCAGAAATAGTGTGGCCAGCAGGAGTAGGGAAGTGATCGTGCCCCTGTACTCGGCACTGGTGAGGCTGCACCTTGAATACTGTGTTCAGTTTTGGACCCCTCACTACAAGAAGGATGCTGAGGTACTGGAGTGTGTCCAGAGAAGGGCAACGAAGCTGGTGAGGGGTCTGGAGCACAAGTCTTATGCGGAGCAGCTGAGGGAACTGGGGTGGTTTAGTCTGGAGAAGAGGAGGCTGCGGGGAGACCTTATCTCTCTCTACAACTACCTGAAAGGGGGTTGTGGCAACGAGGGTGTTGGCCTCTTCTCCCAAGTAACTAGTGATAGGACAAGAGGAAATGGCCTCAAGTTGCGCCAGGGGAGGTTTAGATTGGATATTAGGAAAAATTTCGTCACTGAGAGGGTGGTCAGGCATTGGAACAGGCTGCCCAGGGAGGTGGTGGAGTCGCCGTCTCTGGAAGTGTTCAAAGAACGTGTGGATGTGGCGCTTCAGGACATGGTTTAGGGAACATGGTGGCGCTGGATTAATGGTTGGACTTGATGATCTTGAAGGTCCTTTCCAACCTAGTGATTCTCTGATTCTTTGATTCTCCTATTCATCCTTTTAAGCCAGGAGACTGGGTTTATATTAAGGCTTTTACAGGTGAACCCTTGGAAGAGAAGTGGAATGGACCCTTCCAGGTGCTGCTAGCAACCTTCACTGCTCTCAAGATTAAGGAGCAATCAGTGTGGATTCACTATTCAAGGATTAAGAAGGCTTCCCCTCCATGGGTGATAGAACAACAGGACTCTTTGAAGTTAAAGATAAAACGACAAAATGTACAAATACGTTGTGTTTATTGTAAATTTGCTAACCATGAGTCCCAGTTGTGAAGTGATTTACTGGGATCGGAATATACATCTAGCATTGAGCCAGTGTTACCCAAATTCTAAGCAAGAGTGATTGTTGGATGTGTACTGAAATGCCTAGAGATTCTAGACAGACACTACCTCTAATAGGAGTTCCAGTTCCTGTTAACATCTCTCTATTTAATAATCCCCACTATGGGATAGGACATGATAGGAGTACTTGGTGGCCAAATCTTTCAAAAAAAAAAAAAAAGGGGGACAGGTTGAATTATCGGTCTCTATTATAGATCTTGATTCCAATTCTTCTATTTATATATATGGTCCAGGAAACGATTCCATCTCCTCACATGATTTAAAGTCAGGAGACGATGGATGTGGTGATTCTACATATATAAATGAACGACTAGGTTCATAGGCTGTTTTCCTGGTTGTAATAGAACGGCATCATACTGGAGACCAACAACACCCCATGTGGCCCTTTTGTCCCAGGAGGCCTTGGGAAAACGCCTCGCCATACTCGGAAGCTGCCAGGACACGGCCTCGCCACCCTACAGTCTGCGTGGTGCTGCTGGGAGAGGTAACGGCTCCCGTCCAGGCCACCCCCAAAGCCTCCTGCACCTCCGGCAAGGCCGGGTGCAACCCCGGGCAGTCATGCCTAGCCCAGCTACGACAGCAGCAACCTATCTCGTTGGGGTGGCAGGATAAGCATCACTCTTGCTGGTCGGGGTCCGTTGCTGCTTGCCTCCCTGAGATCAAACCCGTCTGATCTTCCGGCAAGGCAGCAGGCGCCCAGGGAAAGGGGGACCCTGGCTGTGGAGGCCTGCATTTACACACGACCGCCCTGCAGAGCGTGCGCAAGACAGGCGAGCGGCTGAGAGTGCATCTTGCTTGCTTTCTCCCCTGCAAAGAATATTTGCCCCCGGGCATCTGTAGGGGTTTTCTCCCCTGCATTCATTGCCTGGGAGCCCAGCGAGGCTGCTGGCTGCCGGCCCGTTCCTCAGCTCCCGCCTTGCTGCTGCAAAGATCGGCAGAGGGCAGGGCAATCCCACCAAAGGGTGACCGAGGACAACTGCCAGGAGCCAGGGCGTGCCACCGCAGCGCCATAGGTGGCGGCTGCCTACGAAGAGGAGGCCAGGGTGCCCAGCCGACCTCCTCCCCGAGGAGGGCGCAGCCAGCCGGGCAGGGGCCTGCCAGAAGATGGGCAGCGTGCCAGCGAGATTGCTCTGCCAGTTTCTGGGGAGCGTTCCTACTGTGCAGTTACTCAGAAGGGCAAAGTGAGCTTCCTCTTGCCAGCCACATCCTATTCCCCTCTGGAGCTTGGGGAGAGAAGGAGGGCCCTGTGGGAAGGATCTCCATCAGAAAATCCTAGCGGAACCTACATGGGCTTGCAACCTACCAGCGGCAGTGATGAGCGAAAGTACGCCGAGAGAGTTCCTCTGGCAACAGCCCTGCTAGGGTTTGTCGCTAGTAAGTCTTGCATTCAGAGTTTAGAAGCTCATTCACATGTTCTGAAGGCGCTCGCATGAAGGAGAGGTAGAGCAGATGCACGTCAAGGCTCGGGTCCCATCAGAGCCTCTAACGATGGCACAGATGCAGCTGGCTTGAGACACTACACTGTGGAAGGTGTGTGTGACCTCAAGCACTGCAAGTAAAGGCAGCCCAGACGACAGGCTGCACGCGAAGCTGTGAAGTGTTGCTGTGTGGCTGGGAAGTCAATATAAAGCCCTTATGGCCCCTTTTCCCCAAAACCTTTCCTGCCAAACCACAGGCGCCTGTGCCCACAGGATCCCCACTTTTGGCATCATCGCCAGTGCTGATGCCCCGCTGAGGAGGTACAGGCCTTCTGGCTTGTGCTTTTGCTGTGCTACAAGCGAGGTGACTTTGACCCGGTGCACTTGGTCTCCTTGCCTCTTTGGGCTGTAGGATGAGAGGCCTGTGGGGAGACTGCGGTCTGACCCACTGGGGCAAAGGGGAGAACCCTGGAGGATGAAGAAATGGGCGCCCGAGGAAGGACCGGGCAGAGAATGTGGGTGAAGAACGTGGCTGGAGCCATGCTCAAAGCAACGCATGCCCATAGTCCCGACACCTGGTTTGCCGGCTGGGGGAGGCCCCAGGGCACAGGCACGTGGCAGCGTGTCACAGGGCCCTTTGTGACCCGCCCGTCATATGGGCACTGGCGGTGACGCAGCCACCCCACAGTGCCCGGAGCACGCGACGGGACAGGACGGGACAGAGTGGGGCTGCGAGGAGCCCCTGCGCAGCCACCTCGTTCCCTACTGACCCGTTTTCGCGGCGTTTTTCCGCGGCGTCTCCCATCGCTGCGAGAGGAGCCCTCGAGACCAGGCCTCAGCGGGATGGCAGAGAGACCCCCCAGCGTGCCCAGGCTGGTCTGGGTAGTGGAAGAGGAGGCGGAGAAGGAGGAGGAGAACGGTGCTGGCGCTGCCCCAGCATGGCAGCCTGATGAGGTGGAGGCGGTGCAGCCACTGCAGGCGGGTGAGTGGCTGAGCTGGGCCACAGGGCTAGTGGCTGCAGCCGGCTTGGCCCCATCCCATCCCCCGTGCACATCCCCAGGGAAAGAGGGCACGGGGCTGTTCCCCAGGGCCGGGCTCCGGCCATGCTCCATCCACGGGGCACCCCCAGCCCCAACCGGCCCCCAGAGAGAAGGGGGTCAGTGTCCCCAGCAGCCCCTGTCGCGGGGCTGGCCCTGCCAGGGAAGCGTGGGGCTCGGCTGTGTTCTGCAGCCTCTCGCAGCCCCTCAGCTCTGCCTGCGCTCGGTCTTTGCCACACCCAGGCTGGGACGTGACAGAAGAGGAGCAGGAGCAGGAACACACGGGTGCCCTCTTGCAGAGCAGAGCACAGGTACCTGCAGCCATCCCCGCCTGGGCTGGGCCTGCTCTCACTGCTCAGCCGAGCACCGCTGTCGGGGCACTCGCTGCGTCACCCCTCTCTTCCCCGCCCTTCCTTCTCCTGCAGACAGTTTTGGAACCCCTCAAGCCCACGGAGCGTGAAGACACCACCGTCACGGCTGTCGAGGGCACAGCAGACTCTGACCGCTCTCATGCGGAGGCTAGTGCTGTGGTGCTCGAAGTGCTTGCGGACATTGATGCCTCCAGTTTGGAGGACGTAAGTAGCCGGTGGCCGGGGCTCGAGCCCCCCGGGGGACTGTGTGTGCCCTGAAGCCGGGTCCGCTGGGCACCTGACAGCCTTTTAGGCCAGCACAGTGTGGTGGGAAGGGAAGCACTTCTCGGGCGACGCTGGGGAAATGGCTCGCGCCGGCGGCACTCCAGCTCTCAGCCGTGTCTCCTCCAGGTGCCGAGCCTCGTGAGGTCCATCTACCAGTGGCTAATGTCCAACACGGGTGTGTCTGCCGAGCACAGGCTGGACAACGCCCTCCTGCAGCTGACCCAGCTGCACCCCCACGACGTGGTGGTGACGCTCCTGCGCTCTGCCCCATCCTGCGACAGGTACGGGCCCACCTGCCTTCAGGGCTCAGGGGTCTCAAGCTCTTAGAGCCCATCGGCCTGTAGAGGCCGGCCGTGCGGGCTGCTGGACAGATGGAGATTTTCAGGCCCCTCCTGCCCGTCCCTGGGCAGAGGCAGGGCTGGTGGCCAGCCTGGGCCCCGGGGTTGCCCAGGCCATGGCACTGTGGCCGAGACCCGCTGACACAGAGCTCTGGGCCCACAGGGCTGCCGCGACCATGTGGAGGGCGATGGTCTCCAGGGGCAGCACTGCAGAGAAGGTGCTGCTGGGGCTGCTCCGCGTGCTGGAGGACTGGCCGCTGCACAGCACGTCCACCTCCGATGGGGACAACACCGGCGTCTTTGCCCTGGCCGTGAGTTTCTGGGCCAGGCCTTTGCTCACCAACAGGGTTGCCTCTCCAGGCGGCTCTCCATCCTCCCCCGCCACTGCATCGCCCTGCCTCACGCTTTGGGCTGGAAACCGCCCTGGCTTAGGGGCAGGTTGAGGGGCTGCCAGGCCGGGTGCTCCCGCTGCGCCTCCCGTGGCCCCAGGCAGTGCCTGAGCCTCACCCTCCCACGCTCGGGCCCCGCCACGGGGACATCTCGGCACTGAGCGCTGTCTCTGCGTGTTTTGTTTTCTGCAGGCAACCAGGGCACTGTGGCAGATCCTCTGGCTGCCCAGGTGCCCACAGCTGAACACACATTTCCCCCGCCTCTTCCTGGCTCTGCTCTTCCAAGTTTTGTTCAGCACGGAGCAGATGCCGGAGGAGGTGGATACCTTCTGGAGGAGATGCCAGCAGGAAGACTGCCTTCCCACCAACCCCAACAGGTGCTCCATCCCAGTCCTCCCATCCCCCCATGGCCCTGCAGCTGGGGCCAGGGCCCCCAGCGTGACCTGGGCGTGGCTCTGCACACAGATTTGCAGTGCTGACCGTGAAAACACTGCTCTGCTGTCTTGACTATGATGATCTGGTGTTAGAAATTGAACGTAAGCGAGGCTGGGACATGCTCCTCAACACTGAGACCCATCACTACGCGATGGGTCTGCTGGCCAGGTAAGAGCCCCCTGCTCCCTGCTCCCGCCGCCATTTCTCCTCTGCAGGTGGGGTGCCCCACACAACCCCCTCGGTCGTGGCTGAGAGGGACTTGTCACCGAGGGATGGCCAAGCAGAATGGAAAAGCCTGGGAGAGCTGGGGACCCAGGAGCAGGCACCTCCCAAAACGCCAGCATCCGCACCCTGTGGGGCCTGGGCTGACAGCACAGAGCAGGGGGGTCTGTCTGCACGCAGCCCTACCGTGGGCTGCCCCCTGGGGCTGGGCAGGATGCACAGAGGGCCAGCGGCAGAGCCATGGTGGCAAGAGTCCCCCGTGGGCAGGAGGGGTGTTTTGCCAGTCTCCTCCCCAACAGGAGCGTGCTGGTGTTGGGCACTGCCTTTGTCCTGGCGAAGGGTGGTGGGGAAAGACCAGGCCTGTGTGAGTCTGTCCCGAGAGAGGTTTGCCCACCCTGCTCAGGGTCGACTCTGCCTTCTTCCCCCTGACAGAGAGATGCGCAGTATGCCGAGCAACTGGCATTACTTGGCCTCGCAGTACCTGCTCAAGCTGCTCCAACACAACGAGCCACGCTGGGAGGTTGCTGCCATGACGTTCCTTGTCGAGGTGAGCGTGATGGTGAGCGCTGCCTCGCTGAGCGGCCTCCCACCACTCTGCCCTCCTGTAGCCACAGCTGTGGGGGGAGCCTGGTCACAGGATCTGGGGCAGAGGGTGGGCTCTGTTGCGTGCCCTTGGCCCCTTGCTGCTGGGGCCCAGCTGTGTTTTGTACCCACCTTGTGCCAGCTCTCGCTCTTTCACCTCAGAGTGGCTCCTTGAAGGACGAGGTATCGGAAGCTGCTGAGGGCTGGGAGGCACAGGGGAGCGGGCGAGCAACCTGCGCCCAGTGCCCCGCAGCGCAGGGCGGGGAACCCAGGGGCTCTCTGCAGCCGCTGCTGCCTTTGGGCTCGGCTGTCTGGGACGGTGCCCATGCCCCGTGCTGCTGGCCGGACACAGCACTGCGTGGGGCTGGGGTCCTGCCGGCCGGGCAACCATGTCACTGCTCTGCGTCTTTCAGCTCCTGGCCTGCCATGACATAAGGGTATGGTGTGACCGCTTCCTGCAGCTCGTCCCAAGGTACCTACAGAGTGAGCACAGAGTCATGCGTCGCCTGGTGCTCAGGGGCCTCATCGTGCTCTGCGGCACACCCTTGATGGTGAGATGGGGGCAGCCGGCTGAAGCCGTGCTTGTCAGCGTGGGGCTGGGAAAGGGGTGCTGGCTAACACAGTAGCTACGACTTGGCTCGGCTTTGGGATCTGTGGCTGCGGCTCCCAGCTCTCCGGCCTCCCCGTTCACCTTGCCTGAGTCCTTCGGGGCAGGCCTTTGGTTTTTGGGCCCCGAGGCGACAGCGTGGGGTCGATCTGCCGGAGAGGTTTTGGCAGCGCAGCCTGTTACGGCTTCACAACAAAGCTTTGTGTTCCACACAGGCCAAAAGAATGCAGTTCCTGCTGGGAAGGCTCACAGAGCTCCTGGAGGAGGAAGATGGGGAGCTGGTCGGGACGACCCTCTCTGTGCTCGGCTTGGTGATCCGGGCCATGGACATGCCGATATGCAGCCCCATCGCTCTGCAGCTGGCTGAGAGGCTCCAGCCGCTCTTTGACAACGTACGGCTTTGTGCCGCCCAGCACGGGCGCTGGGTGCTGTCAGGAAACCTTGTGCCCTGTGGATTGTCAGAGCCGTGCCCACGTGGGCCCGGAGCAGGCGGTGCTGAGCTCTTGCCCTCGTCCTTTCCACCAGGTGTCCAGCTACGTGCAGCTGCTCTCCATTGACCTCTTCCGAGATGTGATAGAGTCTGTAGCGGAGGTGGGGAAAAAGCCACTGAAGACGCACGTGCACCAGAGCCTGCTGCCACTGCTCTGCCACTTGCATGATGAGAACAAGTGCGTGGCAGAGGTGAGGATTTCTGACATTTCGCTGTCCCTGTGGGAGGTGGCTCGGCTGCCTCTTGCCCTGGCGCTTCTCGCACTGCAGCGCTCCGGCCTCCTTCTGGCCTTGGCTGCGGAGCAGCAGCTCTGGGGGACCTCTGTCCTGCTGCCCCAGCAGCACCAGTTCCCGACATGGGGCTGGCCCCACTCCCCTGCCCAGGCACCCAAACCCACCAACGGGCGCCTTCCCCAGCTGCTGCACCTTCCCGCCAGGGGCCAGGAAAGGCCCTGAGCCTTGCTCAGCTCCGGGAACGCAGGTCCTGTGCCCTGGGCAGCGGTGCCATCTCCCAGCCTCTGCTGCTCCACAGGCCTCTCGGGAAACCCTGTTGCAAGCTACCAAGTTCCTGAAGAAGAGGAAGCTCTGGCAGCTGCTGAAGAGTGGGCAGACCTGGGCGGTCGGCGAGTGCCTGGTAAGGTTGGCCGCAAAGCCCCAGGCCCAGCCTGGACAAGCCCCCTGCCCCGATGCCCAGTGTGTGGGGCTGGCAGCTTTGCCCCTGCCCCCTGCTGCAGCCCATCGCCAACAACGCGTACCTCACACGGGCTCCCTTCCCTGGGGCGTGCGGCCCCACGGGTTCTTCTCCAGGCTCCTCTCCCTTCCGGAGCCCTGGGGTGCCGATGGAGCCCCGGCCCAGCTGGGAGCACCCAGCCCCTGCTCCCTCCAAAACCCGGCACCAGCCGGCTGCTGGCTGAGGGTTGTGGCTGTCCTGGCTGGGGAGGCCAGTCCTGGGCGCAGGGACCGCCCGGCCAAGGGGGAGAGCCTGTGCCAACCCTTCCCTCCGTCCCCTTGCGCTCTCTCCAGCTGGCAGAGCGCAGCAGCAGAGCAGACAAGTACCTGCGCCAGACGCTGCGGTACCTGCAGTGTTCGCAGGAGTCCATGCGGGAGGCGGCCGTCAGGTTCATTGGTAAGCTACGATCCCCCGGGGGTCCCTCCCTGCCCCGCTGCAGCTCGGCCCCAGCCCCGGCTGCTGCACCAGCAGCTGGGTTTGGCCCAGAAGCTGCGGAGTCCCGACTGGCCGACGCGGGGCCAGGGCGCCCATGGGACACCCTGCCGTTCTCACCCACCCCTGCCCTTGGGCGTCACGAGTGGGGAAGGTCCTGGGCTCAGCCCTGCCAAGGGCCGGAAAGCGTGTTGCTGGGCTGATGTGGGGCAGCTGCGCTGCCGAGGCTGGCGGGGTTTGCGATGGGCTGTGTGTTCCTAGGGCTGGCCGGGCGGCACACGAGGGGTCAGCAGGAGAAGCTCCAGACCATCTACGAGGGTGAGCGTGGGCAGCGGGGTGTCAGCAGGGGCTGGCGGGAGGAGGAAAGACCCTGGGGAAGGGAGCTGCACTCCCTGCCCTGGCCAGGGATGGCTCCGCTCCCTGCGCGGACAAGGGCCGGCGTGGGCAGAGTAGACAGAGGTTTCAGGGCCACGTGGGGAGTTGGTGGCCAGCACATTCCCGCTGATGCCTCTGGCCCCTGCTTCCTCCTGGCCGTGGGAAGAGCTGGGTGGAGTGGCCCTGGCAGGAGGGGTTCCCTCTGGGTCCCCCCAGATCCACGTTCTGACCTTGGCTCTGTTCCTCTCTCTTCCAGCCCTTCAAGGCATGGCCAATGACTTCAGCCCCTGCGTCTCAAACCTGGCAGCTCAAACCATATTGCTGCTCAGAGCTGTAGAGACACAGCCTTCCTCCAGCTTCAGGCTGCAAGACCAGCTCCGCAGGGCCCGGAGGAGGCAGCCTTCTCTCTGCAGCAATGGCTGGCTGTGCTGCTGGAGCTCTGTGCAGAGCTGATCCCCAGAGCTCCGTGTGCTGGGGCCACCTGAGACTGTGGGGAAGGCCCGGAGGCTCCTGGCCTCTCCCTGCCCAGGGGACAGCTCTTCTCTACGAGCGCTTTCTTTCAGCCCACCGCGGCAATAATAAATCCATGCTGTGATCCACGGAGGCCCGGGAGCATGAAATGGAGAGCACAATTAATGGCTTTTAGACCTGTGTATCTTCACGCTTTCTATGGTGAACTGAACCTAACAGGTGCTGCTGCCACCACTGCTTTTTTCCTCTGGTGGAAAAAAGTCAGAGAAAAGCAAAAAAGCAAGCAAGGAAGCGATCCGATTTCTAGGCTGTTCTGTAGGCTTTATTGCTGTAGCTCGTCCCACGTGTGACATGCTTTCCCAGCGCAGGACTTACTTGGCCATCCTCTGGTGGTGGTGAGCAGCACGTGAATGGCTGTCCCTGCAAATCTGGAGCTGCTTCTCTTCTGCCCATCTTTCTCCTCGCAGTGGCTCTTGCTCTGGTCCCTAGTGTCCCCAGGGCATTGGGGAAGAGGAGAAAAAGGGTGCCGGTGCTCAGCAACACTCGCCCAGGGCTGCAGTGTGGTGGGAAAAGGGGCCAGAAATCCCTTTGCCCTTTGCTGCTTCTGCTGAGTGCTAGAATCCCATAGGTTGGAAAAGACCCTTAAGCTCGTCGCATCCACCCGTTAAGCTAGCACTGCCAAGTCCCCCACTAAACCGTGTGCCTAAGCACCCCATCTACATGTGTTTTAGAGACCTCTGGGGATGGTCACTCAGCCACTTGCCTGGGCAGCCTGTTCCGCTGTTTGACAACCCTTTTGGTGAACAAGTGTTTCCTAATGGCCAACCTAAACCTCCCCTGGTGCAACTTGAGGCCGTTTCCTCTTGACCCAGCGCTTGTGGTTACTTGGGAGAAGAGACCGACACCCACCTCGCTCCAACCTCCTTTCAGGGAGTTGTAGGGAGCGGTAAGGTCTCCCCTAAGCGTCCTTTTCTCCAGGCTAAAGAGCCACTCCTCACAGGACTTGTGCGCTAGACCCCTCACTATCTTTGCTGCCCTTCTCTGGACACGCTCCAGCACCTCCATGTCCTTCTTGTAGTGAGGGGCTCAAAACTGAACACAGGATTCGAGGTGTGGCCTTACTGGGGCCACATACAGGGGGATGATCACTTCCCTACTGCTGCTGGCCACACTATGTCCAACACAAGCCAGGAAGCTCTTGGCCACGTTGGCCACCTGGGCATGCTGCTGGCTCATATGCAGCCGGGTGTCAACCAGCACCCCCAGCTCTTTTTCCACTGGGCAGCTCTCCAGCCACTCTTCCCCCAGCCTGTAGCGTTGTAGGGGGTTGTTGTGACCCAAGTGCAGGACGTGGCCCTGAGCCTTGTTGAACCTCAGACACTTGGCCTCGGCCCATCGATCCAGCCTGTCCAGATCCCTCTGCAGCCCCTTCCTACCCCTCCCGCAGATCAACACTCCCACCCAGCTTGGTGTCCTCTGCAAACTTACCGAGGGAGCACTCGATCCCCTCATCCGGATCACCGGTAAAGATACTAAACAAACTGGCCCCAATGCTCAGCCCTGCTGAACACCGCTGGTGACCGGCCGCCAGCTGGATTTAAATGCATTCACCACGGTTCTTTGGGCCTGGCCATGCAGCCAGGTTTCTACCCAGCAAAGAGTACACCCGTCCAAGGCATGAGCAGCCAGTTTCTCCAGGAAAATGCCATGGGACACGGTCTCAAAGGCACTGCTGGAGTCCAGGTAGACAACATCCACAGCCTTTCCCTCACCCACTAAGCGGATCACCTTGTTATGGAGGAGATCAGGTTGGTCAAGCAGGACCTGCCTTTCAACAACCCATGCTGACTGGGCTGACTGGTCTCTTAGTTGTCCTGTACGTGCCACGTGATGGCACTCAGGATGCTCTGCTCCATAACCTTCCGCGGCTCAGAGGTCAGACTGACAGGCCAGAAGCCTCAATGCTTCCAACAAAGCTCATGCGCAGAGCCCACAGCTGTGGCGGTCCCCAAAACGCTTGACCTTGGAGATGCCCACGAATACTCTCACAGCCATGAACCTCCATTTGTCTCCTGTCAGTGTGTTGCTGGCTGGATTGTTGAGGGAGCCGAGGTGCCTTTCTAGCGGGCTCCTATGGAGCACCTTCAGTGCGGTGCCGCTGCAGGGCAGGTTTGCCAGGCTGTGGGAAGGCCCTGACGGGACGGGGCAGAGGGAGGCCCTGTGAGGATGGGCTGCTGAATGACCATGAGGGGCCAGGTGGTGGGGCACCTTCAGGTGCATCATGGCAGCTGGAGGCCCTGAGGGGACGGGGTGGCAGGAGGCCATGAAGGGACGGGGTGCTGTGGAGGCCCTGAGGCGACACAGTGTCAGGAAGCCACGAGGGGATGAGTGGCAGGAGGCTACGAGGGGACGGAGCAGCGGCAGGCCCGGAGGGGACGAGGCGGTGGGTAGGCCCTGAGGAGCTGGCGTGGCAGGAGGCCATAAGGAGCCCCGACGCAGCCACCTCGTTCCTTGCCACCCTGCTTGCGTGGTGCTTCCCCGAGGTGTCTCCCAGCCCTGCGGCACAGCCCTCGAGGCCTGGCCTCAGCAGCATGGTGGGGGAACCAATGTGCCTAGGCCGGCCTGGCTGGGGGAGAGGGAGGGGGCGGGGGCCCCTCAGGGGCACGTCCGCCGGGTGCTGCCGCCCAGGGGCAGTGGGCAGAGGCAGGGCTGGCGGCCAGCCCGGGCCCCCGGGGGTGCCCAGGCCACGGCCCTGTGGCCGAGACCAGCTGCTGACACAGAGCTCGTGTCAGCACCCAGCACGACCGCGTGCAGGGTGACGCTCCCTGAGCACGGGACGGCAGCGAAGGTGCTGCCTTCTGCACATCTTTCCTTCGTGCAAACAAAACCCTGCAAGAGGTGAAACAAGGATCTAAAATAATTACAAAGGCTAAAAATGCCTTTCCGGTAGAAGTTAAATTAAAGCCCGAGGCCAGACCAGTTCGAATCAAGCAGTATCCCCTAAAGAGGGAAGACAGAGAAGGGATAAAAGGGATAATTAATGATTTTTTGCAATTCGGGTTGTCGGTAGAGTGTGAATCCGAGCAGAAGACTCCTATCTCGCCAGTGAAAAAGCCAGATGGGAAGAATTACCGTTTAGTGCAAGGTTTAAGAGCCACAAATAATATAGTTGGGGATTTACATCCTGTTGTGGCAAATCCTTATACATCACTAACAAAGATAAAGGAAAATCGAAACTGGTTTACCGTTTTGGATTTAAAGGATGCTGTGTCTGGCACAGGTAACCTACCTCGGATACAGGATTTCCAAAGGACAACGAGGGCTGGGGACAGAGCGAAAGGAAGCCGTCTGCCGAACACCAAAGCCAACTACCACAAAGGAATTGCGGCTCTTTCTTGGAATGAGAGGTTGGTGCAGATTATGGATTTATAATTATGGGGTATTGATGAAACCCTTGCATGATTTGTTGAAAGGAAGCCCTTCACTGTTAGTTTGGACTGGGGAAGCAGAAAGAGCTGATCCAGAGGTTGGGAACAAATTGGCTGATTCTGAGGCTAAGGTGGCAGCGGAACGGACAGAAATTGCAAACACTTCTTCTTTGATCCCAGACGGTAAACTCAATATAATAGAGAATGAGAAATTAGAATATTCTAAAGAAGATAAAGTTATAATAAATGATCTAGGAGGGAAGAAAGACCAACAAACGGGAATGTATTCAATGCCAGATGGTAGAATAATAAATAGTACCTTATAACATATTGTAGAAACTCCTACGAGAAGAAGATCATAAAACACAGTGGGGAGCAGATGCATTGTATAAATATTTAAATCAAAGAATAGTGAGTCGAAATTTATACACTCCAGTGAAGCAAGGCACCCAAAGATGTGAAACATGTTTGAAAAACAATCCAAATACCACGCATAAGATACAAATTGGCAGTATTGGAAAGGCAAACATGCCTGGACAACAATGGCAAATAGATTTTTCTGAACTCCCAAGAAAAGGGGGGTTTCAGTATTTGTTAGTATTAACAGACACCTTTCCAGGCTGGCCAGAAGCTTTCCTTTGTAGGACTAATAAGGCTAGGGAAGTGACACGAGTACTTTTAAACGAGATCATTCCTAGATTTGGAGTACCGGCAGTAATATCTTCTGATAGGGGTACTCACTTTTGTGCGCAAATAGCGCAACAAGTTAGTAAGTTTTTAGGGATTGACTGGCAACTACATACTCCATACCGACCTCAGGCAAGTGGGCAAGTGGAGAAAATGAATCACTTAATTAAACAGCAGCTAGCTAAAATCAGTCAAGAAGCAAAGCTACATTGGTACCAAGCGCTCCCACTAGCCCTACTACGAATCAGGGTAAATCCGAGAACTAAAAAGAATTTAAGTCCATTTGAAGTTTTGTTTGGGAGGCCGTACCAATCCCAATACCAAGGGGAAGATCTCACCCAATTAGGTGAGAATAATCTACAAAAACATATTGATGATATTAGGAAAACAACTTAACGAGGTAAACAAGAGAATTTCAGAAACCACCGAGGCGAAGGGCTACGGGGCGAAGGGTCGCACCGGGGGACCCTTCCCGAAGCGGCCAAGCCGCGAAGGCGGCAGCAGCACAGGGAGCGAGAGAGACGACATGATAGAATTCTCAGTTGTGAGCGAAGTAAGGAGAGGGGTCAGCAAAACTGCTATCATGGACTTCCGGAGGGCAGACTTTGGCCTGTTCAGGTCACTGGTTGAGAGAGTCCCTTGGGAGACAGTCCTGAAGGACAAAGGGGTCCAGGAAGGCTGGACAGCCTTCCAAGAAGGAAATCTTAAAGGCGCAGGAGCAGGCGGTCCCCATGTGCCGTAAGAAGAGCTGGCGGGGAAGGTGACCGGCCTGGCTGAACAGGGAGATTTTGCTGGGACTCAGGGAAAAGAGAAGAGTTTATGACCTCTGAAAGAAGGGGCAGGCAACTCACGAAGAGTACAAGGATCTCGTTAGGTCAAACAGGGACAAAATTAGAAAGGCCAAAGCCCAGCTAGAACTCAGTCTGGCCACAGTCGTAAAGGATAACAAAAAATCTTTTTACAAATATATTAACAACAAAAAGAGAGGCAAGGAGAATCTCCATCCCCTACTGGATATGGCAGGGAACATTGTCTCCAAGGATGAGGACAAGGCTGACGTACTTAATGCCTTCTTTGCCTCAGTCTTTAATAGCCAGTCCAGGTATCCACAGGGTATTCAGCCCCCTGAGCTGGAAGATGGGGATGGAGAGCACAATATACTTCTCATAATCCAGGAGGAAGCAGTTAAGGACATGTTAAACCACCTGGACACCCACAAGTCTCTGGGGCCTGATGGCATCCACCCGAGAGCACTGAGAGAGCTGGCGGAGGAGCTTGCCAAGCCACTCTCCATCATTTATCAGCAGTCGTGGTTAACAGGGGAGGTCCCAGAAGACTGGAGGCTTGCCACTGTGACGCCCGTCTACAAGAAAGGCCGGAAGGAGGATCCCGGGAACTACAGGCCTGTCAGCCTGGCCTCTGTACCGGGGAAGATTATGGAGCGGTTGGTCTTGAGAGTGCTCACAGGGCATCTGCAGGACACCCAAGGGATGAGGCCCAGCCAGCATGGGTTCATGAAAGGCAGGTCCTGCTTGACCAACCTGATCTCCTTCTATGACCAGGTGACCCGCCTACTGCATGAGGGAAAGGCTGTGGATGTTGTCTACCTGGACTTTAGTAAACCCTTTGACAGCATCTCCCACAGCATTCTCCTGGAGAAACTGGCGGCTCTTGGCTTAGACAGGTTTACTCTTCGCTAGGTGAGGAACTGGCTGGATGGCCGAGCGCAGAGAGTTGTGGTGAACGGCGTTAAATCCGTCACAAGCGGTGTTCCCCAGGGGTCGGTTCTGGGGCCGGTCTTGTTCAATATCTTTATAGATGATCTAGATGAGGGAATCGAGTGCTCCCTCAGTAAGTGTGCAGATGACACCAAGTTGGGTGGAAGTGTTGATCTGCTGGAGGGTAGGAGGGCTCTGCAGGGGGATCTGGACAGGCTGGATCGATGGGCAGAGGTCAGCTGTGTGAGGTTTTAATAAGGCCAAGTGCCGGGTCCTGCACTTCGGCCACAACAACCCCATGCAATGCTACAGGCTTGGGGAGGAGTGGCTGGAGAGCTGCCCGGCAGAAAGGGACCTGGGGGTGCTGGTTGACAGCCGGCTGAACATGAGCCCAGGTGGCCAAGAAGGCCAACAGCGTCCTTGCCTGTGTCAGAAATAGTGTGGCCAGCAGGAGTAGGGAAGTGATCGTGCCCCTGTACTCGGCACTGGTGAGGCCGCAGCTTGAATACTGTGTTCAGTTTTGGACCCTTCACTACAAGAAGGATGCTGAGGCACTGGAGTGTGTCCAGAGAAGGGCAACAAAGCAGGTGAGGGGTCTGGAGCACAAGTCTTATGCGGAGCAGCTGTGGGAACTGGGGGTGTTTAGTCTGGAGAAGAGGAGGCTGAGGGGAGACCTTATCTCTCTCTACAACTACCTGAAAGGGGGTTGTGGCAACGAGGGTGTTGGCCTCTTCTCCCAAGTAACTAGTGATAGGACAAGAGGAAATGGCCTCAAGTTGCGCCAGGGGAGGTTTAGATTGGATATTAGGAAAAATTTCTTCACTGAGAGGGTGGTCAGGCATTGGAACAGGCTGCCCAGGGAGGTGGTGGAGTCGCCGTCTCTGGAAGTGTTCAAAGAACGTGTGGATGTGGCGCTTCAGGACATGGTTTAGGGAACATGGTGGCGCTGGATTAATGGTTGGACTTGATGATCTTGAAGGTCCTTTCCAACCTAGTGATTCTGTGATTCTGTGATTCTCCTATTCATCCTTTTAAGCCAGGAGACTGGGTTTATATTAAGGCTTTTACAGGTGAACCCTTGGAAGAGAAGTGGAATGGACCCTTCCAGGTGCTGCTAGCAACCTTCACTGCTCTCAAGATTAAGGAGCAATCAGTGTGGATTCACTATTCAAGGATTAAGAAGGCTTCCCCTCCATGGGTGGTAGAACAACAGGACTCTTTGAAGTTAAAGATAAAATGACAAAATGTAGAAATATGTTGTGTTTATTGTAAATTTGCTAACCATGAGTCCCATTTGTGAAGTGATTTACTGGGATCGGAATACACATCTAGCATTGAGCCAGAGTGTTACCCAAATTCTAAGCAAGAGTGACTGTTGGATGTGTACTGAAATGCCTAGAGATTCTAGACAGACACTACCTCTAATAGGAGTTCCAGTTCCTGTTAACATCTCTCTATTTAATAACCCCCACTATGGGATAGGACATGATAGGAGTACTTGGTGGCCAAATCTTTCAAAAAAAAAAAAAAAGGGGGACAGGTTGAATTATCGGTCTCTATTATAAATCTTGATTCCAATTCTTCTATTTATATATATGGTCCAGGGAACGATTCCATCTCCTCACATGATTTAAAGTCAGGAGACGATGGATGTGGTGATTCTACATATATAAATGAATGACTAGGTTCATAGGCTGTTTTCCTGGTTGTAATAGAACGGCATCATACTGGAGACCAACAACACCCCATGTACCTGATTTTTCCGGACTGTTGGTTCCTGAAGGAACAGGATGGTTTTGGCTGTGTAATGATACAGCTAGGAAAGTTCTACCCCCAGATTGGCAGGGAGCATGTACTTTGGGGGCCTTGGTTCCTAATATGACCATAGTAGATAAATTACATCAACAAAAAGGATGCAACAGAACTTTTCTAAGGAGAACGACCAGGGCTCGCAAGGCAATTGCAGACAGAGCCATGAAATTTCATGGTTTTGTAAGATGGTTCCTCCCATGACTTGGTGTGAGTGAACTGGAAAAGACTCTAGGGAGCATTTTAGCAGTAATAGAAATAATAGAGAACAAGACAATAGACGCAATTCAAGCCCTACAGAAAGAGGTTTCCAGCCTGTCATAGGTGATACGTCAAAACCGCATGGCGTTAGATTTATTGTTAGCTTCACAGGGAGGTGTTTGTACCATCATAAACACTAGCTGTTGTATGTATGTTGATCAAAGTGGTCGAATATCAACAGACTTAGAAGAAGTTTGGAAACAAACTAAAGTGTTACATAGAACGGCCTTAGGCAACACCTCTTGAGGATTTGAAGAAGTTTGGAACAAACTAACCTCTTGGTTACCCAGTTTTAAATGGATCAAAGAGCTGTTTGTACTCATATTAGTCGATAGCTTATTTGTTTTCTGTACTGGTTGTATGATTTGATGTTCAATATGGTGGTGTCAGAAGAACGTGAATGATGACATTACCTGGAAAAAGAATAAGACCAAACATGAAGCCGCAACGGAGAGGTATTTTAATGGATGGACAAACAATAATGGTATGTTATGAGGGATTGCGAAAGAATTGGCAAGGATAATAGAAAAGGGGGGAATGAAACAAGGATCTAAAACAATTACAAGGTTTTAGCATGTGTCACTAATCAACTCCAAGTTTTGCAAATTCCTTAATACATGGAAGGTTATTGATGACACGATTAGTTTGACTTTAGGTATAGAATGCTTTAGCCTAATAACCGTGTGATTATGTTTAACGGCCTACTCTCATAGTCCTTAGGCTGTATTTCCTCAATGCTAACACTGTACCTATGCGTAAACGGTTAATTACGAGGAAAGCAGGCCTCATGAAAATTAAAACAAAGAAGAGTTAAGAGCAAGGACTGAGAGATTAAGGAGAACAGAGAATATATCTTAACCTTGAGCATAAAGGAGCTCAGCCGTGTCAGAGATGTTACGCGCGGCCTCGGGCGCTCACGTTTGCGTGGCACGGTGGCACGTGGCATGTCCCCGCGTGGGGACGTTGGCTCTCAGACCGCGACTCTCCCAGCTGCCCTCTCCTCTCCTGGAGAGCTGGCCTGAGTGACTCCCCAGGCACTGCAGGAACCCACAGCCTCACTGCTCCCCCACCACGTAATCACCCTGTGGAGCCCTTTTGTCCCAGGAGGCCTTGGGAAAACGCCTCGCCATACTCGGAAGCTGCCAGGACACGGCCTCGCCACCCTACAGTCTGCGTGGTGCTGCTGGGAGAGGTAACGGCTCCCGTCCAGGCCACCCCCAAAGCCTCCTGCAGCTCCGGCAAGGCCGGGTGCAACCCCGGGCAGTCATGCCTAGCCCAGCTACGACAGCAGCAACCCATCTCGTTGGGGTGGCAGGATAAGCATCGCTCTTGCTGGTCAGGGTCTGTTGCTGCTTGTCTCCCTGAGATCAAACCCGTCTGATCTTCCGCCAAGGAAGCAGGCGCCCAGGGAAAGGGGGACCCTGGCTGTGGAGGCCTGCGTTTACACACGACCGCCCTGCAGAGCGTGCGCAAGACAGGCGAGCGGCTGAGAGTGCATCTTGCTTGCTTTCTCCCCTGCAAAGAATATTTGCCCCCGGGCATCTGTAGGGGTTTTCTCCCCTGCATTCATTGCCTGGGAGCCCAGCGAGGCTGCTGGCTGCCGGCCCGTTCCTCAGCTCCCGCCTTGCTGCTGCAAAGATCGGCAGAGGGCAGGGCAATCCCACCAAAGGGTGACCGAGGACAACTGCCAGGAGCCAGGGTGTGCCACCGCAGCGCCATAGGTGGCGGCTGCCTACGAAGAGGAGGCCAGGGTGCCCAGCCGACCTCCTCCCCGAGGAGGGCGCAGCCAGCCGGGCAGGGGCCTGCCAGAAGATGGGCAGCGTGCCAGCGAGATTGCTCTGCCAGTTTCTGGGGAGCGTTCCTACTGTGCAGTTACTCAGAAGGGCAAAGTGAGCTTCCTCTTGCCAGCCACATCCTATTCCCCTCTGGAGCTTGGGGAGAGAAGGAGGGCCCTGTGGGAAGGATCTCCATCAGAAAATCCTAGCGGAACCTACATGGGCTTGCAACCTACCAGCCGCAGTGATGAGCGAAAGTACGCCGAGAGAGTTCCTGTGGCAACAGCCCTGCTAGGGTTTGTCGCTAGTAAGTCTTGCATTCAGAGTTTAGAAGCTCATTCACATGTTCTGAAGGCGCTCGCATGAAGGAGAGGTAGAGCAGATGCACCTCAAGGCTCGGGTCCCATCAGAGCCTCTAACGATGGCACAGATGCAGCTGGCTTGAGACACTACACTGTGGAAGGTGTGTGTGACCTCAAGCACTGCAAGTAAAGGCAGCCCAGACGACAGGCTGCACGCGAAGCTGTGAAGTGTTGCTGTGTGGCTGGGAAGTCAATATAAAGCCCTTATGGCCCCTTTTCCCCAAAACCTTTCCTGCCAAACCACAGGCGCCTGTGCCCACAGGATCCCCACTTTTGGCATCATCGCCAGTGCTGATGCCCCGCTGAGGAGGTACAGGCCTTCTGGCTTGTGTTTTTGCTGTGCTACAAGCGAGGTGACTTTGACCCGGTGCACTTGGTCTCCTTGCCTCTTTGGACTGTAGGATGAGAGGCCTGTGGGGAGACTGCGGTCTGACCCACTGGGGCAAAGGGGAGAACCCTGGAGGATGAAGAAATGGGCGCCCGAGGAAGGACCGGGCAGAGAATGTGGGTGAAGAACGTGGCTGGAGCCATGCTCAAAGCAACGCATGCCCATAGTCCCGACACCTGGTTTGCCGGCTGGGGGAGGCCCCAGGGCACGGGCACGTGGCAGCGTGTCACAGGGCCCTTTGTGACCCGCCCGTCATATGGGCACTGGCGGTGACGCAGCCACCCCACAGTGCCCGGAGCACGCGACGGGACAGGACGGGACGGAGTGGGGCTGCGAGGAGCCCCTGCGCAGCCACCTCGTTCCCTGCTGACCCGTTTTCGCGGCGTTTTTCCGCGGCGTCTCCCACCGCTGCGAGAGGAGCCCTCGAGACCAGGCCTCAGCGGGATGGCAGAGAGACCCCCCAGCGTGCCCAGGCTGGTCTGGGTAGCGGAAGAGGAGGCAGAGAAGGAGGAGGAGAACGGTGCTGGCGCTGCCCCAGCATGGCAGCCTGATGAGGTGGAGGCGGTGCAGCCACTGCAGGCGGGTGAGTGGCTGAGCTGGGCCACAGGGCTAGTGGCTGCAGCCGGCTTGGCCCCATCCCATCCCCCGTGCACATCCCCAGGGAAAGAGGGCACGGGGCTGTTCCCCAGGGCCGGGCTCCGGCCATGCTCCATCCACGGGGCACCCCCAGCCCCAACCGGCCCCCAGAGAGAAGGGGGTCAGTGTCCCCAGCAGCCCCTGTCGCGGGGCTGGCCCTGCCAGGGAAGCGTGGGGCTCGGCTGTGTTCTGCAGCCTCTCACAGCCCCTCAGCTCTGCCTGCGCTCGGTCTTTGCCACACCCAGGCTGGGACGTGACAGAAGAGGAGCAGGAGCAGGAACACACGGGTGCCCTCTTGCAGAGCAGAGCACAGGTACCTGCAGCCATCCCCGCCTGGGCTGGGCCTGCTCTCACTGCTCAGCCGAGCACCGCTGTCGGGGCACTCGCTGCGTCACCCCTCTCTTCCCCGCCCTTCCTTCTCCTGCAGACAGTTTTGGAACCCCTCAAGCCCACGGAGCGTGAAGACACCACCGTCACGGCTGTCGAGGGCACGGCAGACTCTGACAGCTCTCATGCGGAGGCTAGTGCTGTGGTGCTGGAAGTGCTTGCGGACATTGATGCCTCCAGTTTGGAGGACGTAAGTAGCCGGTGGCCGGGGCTCGAGCCCTCCGGGGGACTGTGTGTGCCCTGAAGCCGGGTCCGCTGGGCACCTGACAGCCTTTTAGGCCAGCACAGTGTGGTGGGAAGGGAAGCACTTCTCGGGCGACGCTGGGGAAATGGCTCGCGCCGGCAGCACTCCAGCTCTCAGCCGTGTCTCCTCCAGGTGCCAAGCCTCGTGAGGTCCATCTACCAGTGGCTAATGTCCAACACGGGTGTGTCTGCCGAGCACAGGCTGGACAACGCCCTCCTGCAGCTGACCCAGCTGCACCCCCACGACGTGGTGGTGACGCTCCTGCGCTCTGCCCCATCCTGCGACAGGTACGGGCCCACCTGCCTTCAGGGCTCAGGGGTCTCAAGCTCTTAGAGCCCATCGGCCTGTAGAGGCCGGCCGTGCGGGCTGCCGGACAGATGGAGATTTTCAGGCCCCTCCTGCCCGTCCCTGGGCAGAGGCAGGGCTGGTGGCCAGCCTGGGCCCCGGGGTTGCCCAGGCCATGGCACTGTGGCCGAGACCCGCTGACACAGAGCTCTGGGCCCACAGGGCTGCCGCGACCATGTGGAGGGCGATGGTCTCCAGGGGCAGCACTGCAGAGAAGGTGCTGCTGGGGCTGCTCCGCGTGCTGGAGGACTGGCCGCTGCACAGCACGTCCACCTCCGATGGGGACAACACCGGCGTCTTTGCCCTGGCCGTGAGTTTCTGGGCCAGGCCTTTGCTCACCAACAGGGTTGCCTCTCCAGGCGGCTCTCCATCCTCCCCCGCCACTGCATCGCCCTGCCTCACGCTTTGGGCTGGAAACCGCCCTGGCTTAGGGGCAGGTTGAGGGGCAGCCAGACCGGGAGCTCCCGCTGCGCCTCCCGTGGCCCCAGGCAGTGCCTGAGCCTCACCCTCCCACGCTCGGGCCCCGCCACGGGGACATCTCGGCACTGAGCGCTGTCTCTGCGTGTTTTGTTTTCTGCAGGCAACCAGGGCACTGTGGCAGATCCTCTGGCTGCCCAGGTGCCCACAGCTGAACACACATTTCCCCCGCCTCTTCCTGGCTCTGCTCTTCCAAGTTTTGTTCAGCACGGAGCAGATGCCGGAGGAGGTGGATACCTTCTGGAGGAGATGCCAGCAGGAAGACTGCCTTCCCACCAACCCCAACAGGTGCTCCATCCCAGTCCTCCCATCCCCCCATGGCCCCGCAGCTGGGGCCAGGGCCCCCAGCGTGACCTGGGCGTTGCTCTGCACACAGATTTGCAGTGCTGACCGTGAAAACACTGCTCTGCTGTCTTGACTATGATGATCTGGTGTTAGAAATTGAACGTAAGCGTGGCTGGGACATGCTCCTCAACACTGAGACCCATCACTACGCGATGGGTCTGCTGGCCAGGTAAGAGCCCCCTGCTCCCTGCTCCCGCCGCCATTTCTCCTCTGCAGGTGGGGTGCCCCACACAACCCCCTCGGTCGTGGCTGAGAGGGACTTGTCACCGAGGGATGGCCAGGCAGAATGGAAAAGCCTGGGAGAGCTGGGGACCCAGGAGCAGGCACCTCCCAAAACGCCAGCATCCGCACCCTGTGGGGCCTGGGCTGACAGCACAGAGCAGGGGGGGTCTGTCTGCACGCAGCCCGACCGAGGGCTGCCCCCTGGGGCTGGGCAGGATGCACAGAGGGCCAGCGGCAGAGCCATGGTGGCAAGAGTCCCCCATGGGCAGGAGGGGTGTTTTGCCAGTCTCCTCCCCAACAGGAGCGTGCTGGTGTTGGGCACTGCCTTTGTCCTGGCGAAGGGTGGTGGGGAAAGACCAGGCCTGTGTGAGTCTGTCCCGAGAGAGGTTTGCCCACCCTGCTCAGGGTCGACTCTGCCTTCTTCCCCCTGACAGAGAGATGCGAAGTATGCCGAGCAGCTGGCATTACTTGGCCTCGCGCTACCTGCTCAAGCTGCTCCAACACAACGAGCCACGCTGGGAGGTTGCTGCCATGGCGTTCCTTGTCGAGGTGAGCGTGATGGTGAGCGCTGCCTCGCTGAGCGGCCTCCCACCACTCTGCCCTCCTGTAGCCACAGCTGTGGGGGGAGCCTGGTCACAGGAGCTGGGGCAGAGGGTGGGCTCTGCTGCGTGCCCTTGGCCCCTTGCTGCTGGGGACCAGCTGTGTTTCGTAGCCGCCTTGTGCCAGCTCTCGCTCTTTCACCTCAGAGTGGCTCCTTGGAGGACGAGGTATCGGAAGCTGCTGAGGGCTGGGAGGCACAGGGGAGCGGGCGAGCAACCAGCGCCCAATGCCCCGCGGCGCAGGGCGGGGATCCCAGGGGCTCTCTGCAGCCGCTGCTGCCTTTGGGCTCGGCTGTGTGGGACGGTGCCCAGGCCCCGTGCTGCTGGCCGGACACACAGCACTGCGTGGGGCTGGGGTCCTGCCGGCCGGGCAACCATGTCACTGCTCTGCGTCTTTCAGCTCCTGGCCTGCCATGACATAAGGGTATGGTGTGACCGCTTCCTGCAGCTCGTCCCAAGGTACCTGCAGAGTGAGCGCAGAGTCATGCGTCGCCTGGTGCTCAGAGGCCTCATCGTGCTCTGCGGCACACCCTTGATGGTGAGATGGGGGCAGCCGGCTGAAGCCGTGCTTGTCAGCGTGGGGCTGGGAAAGGGGTGCTGGGTAACACAGTAGGTACGACTTGGCTCGGCTTTGGGATCTGTGGCTGCGGCTCCCAGCTCTCTGGCCTCGCCGTTCACCTTGCCTGAGTCCTTCGGAGCAGGCCTTTGGTTTTTGGGCCCCGAGGCGACAGCGTGGGGTCGATCTGCCGGAGAGGTTTTGGCAGCGCAGCCTGTTACGGCTTCACAACAAAGCTTTGTGTTCCACACAGGCCAAAAGAATGCAGTTCCTGCTGGGAAGGCTCACAGAGCTCCTGGAGGATGCAGATGGGGAGCTGGTCGGGATGACCCTCTCTGTGCTCGGCATGGTGATCCGGGCCATGGACATGCCGATATGCAGCCCCATCGCTCTGCAGCTGGCTGAGAGGCTCCAGCCGCTCTTTGACAACGTACGGCTTTGTGCTGCCCAGCACGGGCGCTGGGTGCTGTCAGGAAACCTTGTGCCCTGTGGATTGTCAGAGCCGTGCCCACGTGGGCCCGGAGCAGGCGGTACTGAGCTCTTGCCCTCGTCCTTTCCACCAGGTGTCCAGCTACGTGCAGCTGCTCTCCATTCACCTCTTCCGAGATGTGATAGAGTCTGTAGCGGAGGTGGGGAAAAAGCCACTGAAGACGCACGTGCACCAGAGCCTGCTGCCACTGCTCTGCCACTTGCATGATGAGAACAAGGGCGTGGCAGAGGTGAGGATTTCTGACGTGCCGCTGTCCCTGTGGGAGGTGGCTCGGCTGCCTCTTGCCCTGGCGCCTCTCGCACTGCAGCGCTCCGGCCTCCTTCTGGCCTTGGCTGCGGAGCAGCAGCTCTGGGGGACCTCTGTCCTGCTGCCCCAGCAGCACCAGTTCCCGACATGGGGCTGGCCCCACTCCCCTGCCCAGGCACCCGAACCCACCAACGGGCGCCTTCCCCAGCTGCTGCACCTTCCCGCCAGGGGCCAGGAAAGGCCCTGAGCCTTGCTCAGCTCCGGGGACGCAGGTCCTGTGCCCTGGGCAGCGGTGCCATCTCCCAGCCTCTGCTGCTCCACAGGCCTCTCGGGAAACCCTGTTGCAAGCTACCAAGTTCCTGAAGAAGAGGAAGCTCTGGCAGCTGCTGAAGAGCGGGCAGACCTGGGCGGTCGGCGAGTGCCTGGTAAGGTTGGCCGCAAAGCCCCAGGCCCAGCCTGGACAAGCCCCCTGCCCCGATGCCCAGTGTGTGGGGCTGGCAGCTTTGCCCCTGCCCCCTGCTGTAGCCCATCGCCAACAGCCCGTACCTCACATGGGCTCCCTTCCCTGGGGTGTGCGGCCCCATGGGTTCTTCTCCAGGCTCCTCTCCCTTCCGGAGCCCTGGGGTGCCGATGGAGCCCCGGCCCAGCTGGGAGCACCCAGCCCCTGCTCCCTCCAAAGCCGGGCACCAGCCGGCTGCTGGCTGAGGGTTGTGGCTGTCCTGGCTGAGGAGGCCAGTCATGGGCGCAGGGACCGCCCGGCCAAGGGGGAGAGCCTGTGCCAACCCTTCCCTCCGTCCCCTTGCGCTCTCTCCAGCTGGCAGAGCGCAGCAGCAGAGCAGATGAGTACCTGCGCCAGTCCCTGCATTACCTGCAGAGCTCGCAGGAGTCCATGCGGGAGGCGGCCGTCAGGTTCATTGGTAAGCTATGATCCCCCGGGGGTCCCTCCCTGCCCCACTGCAGCTCGGCCCCAGCCCCGGCTGCTGCACCAGCAGCTGGGTTTGGCCCAGAAGCTGCGGAGTCCCGACTGGCCGACGCGGGGCCAGGGCGCCCATGGGACACCCTGCCGCCCTCACCCACCCCTGCCCTTGGGCATCACGAGTGGGGAAGGTCCTGGGCTCAGCCCTGCCAAGGGCCGGAAAGCGTGTTGCTGGGCTGATGTGGGGCAGCTGCGCTGCCGAGGCTGGCGGGGTTTGCGATGGGCTGTGTGTTCCTAGGGCTGGCCGGGCGGCACACGAGGGGTCAGCAGGAGAAGCTCCAGACCATCTACGAGGGTGAGTGTGGGCAGCGGGTTGTCAGCAGGGGCTGGCGGGAGGAGGAAAGACCCCGGGGAAGGGAGCTGCCCTCCCTGCCCTGGCCAGGGAGGGCTCCGCTCCCTGCACGCACAAAGGCCGGCGTGCGCAGAGTAGACAGAGGTTTCAGGGCCACGTGGGGAGTTGGTGGCCAAGCACCTTCCCGCTGATGCCTCTGGCCCCTGCTCCCTCCTGGCCGTGGGAATAGCTGGGTGGAGTGGCCCTGGCAGGAGGGGTTCCCTCTGGGTCCCCCCAGATCCACGTTCTGACCTTGGCTCTGTTCCTCTCTCTTCCAGCCCTTCAAGGCATGGCCAATGACTTCAGCCCCTGCGTCTCAAACCTGGCAGCTCAAACCATATTGCTGCTCAGAGCTGTAGAGACACAGCCTTCCTCCAGCTTCAGGCTGCAAGACCAGCTCCGCAGGGCCTGGAGGAGGCAGCCTTCTCTCTGCAGCAATGGCTGGCTGTGCTGCTGGAGCTCTGTGCAGAGCTGATCCCCAGAGCTCCGTGTGCTGGGGCCACCTGAGCCTGTGGGGAAGGCCCGGAGGCTCCTGGCCTCTCCCTGCCCAGGGGACTGCTCTTCTCTACGAGCGCTTTCTTTCAGCCCACCGCGGCAATAATAAATCCATGCTGTGATCCACGGAGGCCCGGGAGCATGAAATGGAGAGCACAATTAATGGCTTTTAGACCTGTGTATCTTCACGCTTTCTAAGGTGAACTGAACCTAACAGCTGCCGCTGCCACCACTGCTTTTTTCCTCTGGTGGAAAAAAGTCAGAGAAAAGCAAAAAAGCAAGCAAGGAAGCGATCCGATTTCTAGGCTGTTCTGTAGGCTTTATTGCTGTAGCTCGTCCCACGTGTGACATGCTTTCCCAGCGCAGGACTTACTTGGCCATCCTCTGGTGGTGGTGAGCAGCACGTGAATGGCTGTCCCTGCAAATCTGGAGCTGCTTCTCTTCTGCCCATCTTTCTCCTCGCAGTGGCTCTTGCTCTGGTCCCTAGTGTCCCCAGGGCATTGGGGAAGAGGAGAAAAAGGGTGCCGGTGCTCAGCAACACTCGCCCAGGGCTGCAGTGTGGTGGGAAAAGGGGCCAGAAATCCCTTTGCCCTTTGCTGCTTCTGCTGAGTGCTAGAATCACATAGGTTGGAAAAGACCCTTAAGCTCGTCACATCCACCCGTTAAGCTAGCACTGCCAAGTCCCCCACCAAAGCATGTGCCTAAGCACCCCATCTACATGCGTTTTAAAGACCTCTGGGGATGGTCACTCAGCCACTTGCCTGGGCAGCCTATTCCACTGCTTGACAACCCTTTTGGTGAAGAAATGTTTCCTAATGGCCAACCTAAACCTCCCCTGGTGCAACTTGAGGCCGTTTCCTCTTGACCCAGCGCTTGTGGTTACTTGGGAGAAGAGACCGACACCCACCTCGCTCCAACCTCCTTTCAGGGAGTTGTAGGGAGCGGTAAGGTCTCCCCTGAGCGTCCTTTTCTCCAGGCTAAAGAGCCGCTCCTCACAGGATTTGTGCGCTAGTCCCCTCACTAGCTTTGCTGCCCTTCTCTGGACACGCTCCAGCACCTCCATGTCCTTCTTGTAGTGAGGGGCTCAAAACTGAACACAGGATTCGAGGTGTGGCCTTACTGGGGCCACATACAGGGGGATGATCGCTTCCCTACTGCTGCTGGCCACACTATGTCCAACACAAGCCAGGAAGCTCTTGGCCACGTTGGCCACCTGGGCATGCTGCTGGCTCATATGCAGCCAGGTGTCAACCAGCACCCCCACCTCTTTTTCCACTGGGCAGCTCTCCAGCCACTCTTCCCCCAGCCTGTAGCGTTGTAGGGGGTTGTTGTGACCCAAGTGCAGGACGTGGCCCTGAGCCTTGTTGAACCTCAGACACTTGGCCTCGGCCCATCGATCCAGCCTGTCCAGATCCCTCTGCAGCCCCTTCCTACCCCTCCCGCAGATCAACACTCCCACCCAGCTTGGTGTCCTCTGCAAACTTACCGAGGGAGCACTCGATCCCCTCATCCGGATCACCGGTAAAGATACTAAACAAACTGGCCCCAATGCTCAGCCCTGCTGAACACCGCTGGTGACCGGCCGCCAGCTGGATTTAACTGCATTCGCCACGGTTCTTTGGGCCCAGCCATCCAGCCAGGTTTTTACCCAGCAAAGAGTACACCCGTCCAAGGCATGAGCAGCCAGTTTCTCCAGGAAAATGCCATGGGAAACGGTCTCAAAGGCACTGCTGGAGTCCAGGTAGAAAACATCCACAGCCTTTCCCTCATCCACTAAGCGGATCACCTTGTTATGGAGATCAGGTTGGTCAAGCAGGACCTGCCTTTCAACAACCCATGCTGACTGGGCTGACTGGTCTCTTAGTTGTCCTGTATGTGGCACGTGATGGCACTCAGGATGCTCTGCTCCATAAGCTTCCGTTGCTCAGAAGTCAGACTGACAGGCCAGAAGCCTCAATGCTTCCAACAAAGCTCATGCGCAGAGCCCACAGCTGTGGGGGTCCCCAAAACGCTTGTCCTTGGAGATGCCCACGAATACTCTCACAGCCATGAACCTCCATTTGTCTCCTGCCCGTGTGTTGCTGGCTGGATTGTTGAGGGAGCCGAGGTGCCTTTGTAGCAGGCTCCTATGGAGCACCTTCAGTGCGGTGCCGCTGCAGGGCAGGTTTGCCGGGCTGTGGGGAGGCCCTGAGGGGACGGGGCAGAGGGAGGCCCTGTGAGGATGGGCTGCTGAATGACCATGAGGGGCCAGGTGGTGGGACACCTTCAGGTGCATCACGGCAGCTGGAGGCCCTGAGGGGACGGGGTGGCAGGAGGCCATGAAGGGACGGGGTGCTGTGGAGGCCCTGAGGCGACACAGTGTCAGGAAGCCACGAGGGGATGAGTGGCAGGAGGCTACGAGGGGACGGAGCAGCGGCAGACCCGGAGGGGACGAGGCGGTGGGTAGGCCCTGAGGAGCTGGCGTGGCAGGAGGCCATAAGGAGCCCCGACGCAGCCACCTCGTTCCTTGCCACCCTGCTTGCGTGGTGCTTCCCCAAGGTGTCTCCCAGCCCTGCGGCAGAGCCCTCGAGGCCTGGCCTCAGCAGCATGGTGGGGGAACCAATGTGCCTAGGCCGGCCTGGCTGGGGGAGAGGGAGGGGGCGGGGGCCCCTCAGGGGCACGTCCGCTGGGTGCTGCCGCCCAGGGGCAGTGGGCAGAGGCAGGGCTGGCGGCCAGCCCGGGCCCCTGGGGGTGCCCAGGCCACGGTCCTGTGGCCGAGACCAGCTGCTGACACAGAGCTCGTGTCAGCACCCAGCACGACCGCGTGCAGGGTGACGCTCCCTGAGCACGGGATGGCAGCGAAGGTGCTGCCTTCTGCACATCTTTCCTTCGTGCAAACAAAACCCTGCAAGAGGTGAAACAAGGATCTAAAATAATTACAAAGGCTAAAAATGCCTTTCCGGTAGAAGTTAAATTAAAGCCCGAGGCCAGACCAGTTCGAATCAAGCAGTATCCCCTAAAGAGGGAAGACAGAGAAGGGATAAAAGGGATAATTAATGATTTTTTGCAATTCGGGTTGTCGGTAGAGTGTGAATCCGAGTAGAAGACTCCTATCTCGCCAGTGAAAAAGCCAGATGGGAAGAATTACCGTTTAGTGCAAGGTTTAAGAGACACAAATAATATAGTTGGGGATTTACATCCTGTTGTGGCAAATCCTTATACATCACTAACAAAGATAAAGGAAAATCAAAACTGGTTTACCGTTTTGGATTTAAAGGATGCTTTTTTTCCTGTTTGCTGCTTGCCAAAGAGAGCCAGAAAATTTTTGCCTTTGAGTGGGAAAATCCCGCTAGCGGGAGAAGAACCCAGCTAACTTGGACAGTGTTACCACAAGGGTTCAAAAACAGCCCGACAATTTTTGGCAACCAGTTAGCTGGGCAACTTGAAGGATGGAATCCACCATCTCCAAATGGGACAGTATTACAATGTGTAGATGATTTATTGGTTGCTACGACAACTAAAGAAAGAATGTATTCAACCGACTGTTAGTTTGCTGAATTTCCTGGGACTGAGCAATTACAGAGTATGTCAGCAGAAAGCCCAGCTGATCCAGACACAGGTAACCTACCTCGGATACAGGATTTCCAAAGGACAACGAGGGCTGGGGACAGAGCGAAAGGAAGCCGTCTGCCGAACACCAAAGCCAACTACCACAAAGGAATTGCGGCTCTTTCTTGGAATGAGAGGTTGGTGCAGATTATGGATTTATAATTATGGGGTATTGATGAAACCCTTGCATGATTTGTTGAAAGGAAGCCCTTCACTGTTAGTTTGGACTGGGGAAGCAGAAAGAGCTGATCCAGAGGTTGGGAACAAATTGGCTGATTCTGAGGCTAAGGTGGCAGCGGAACGGACAGAAATTGCAAACACTTCTTCTTTGATCCCAGACGGTAAACTCAATATAATAGAGAATGAGAAATTAGAATATTCTAAAGAAGATAAAGTTATGATAAATGACCTAGGAGGGAAGAAAGACCAACAAACGGGAATGTATTCAATGCCAGATGGTAGAATAATAAATAGTACCTTATAACATATTGTAGAAACTCCTACGAGAAGAAGATCATAAAACACAGTGGGGAGCAGATGCATTGTATAAATATTTAAATCAAAGAATAGTGAGTCGAAATTTATACACTCCAGTGAAGCAAGGCACCCAAAGATGTGAAACATGTTTGAAAAACAATCCAAATACCACGCATAAGATACAAATTGGCAGTATTGGAAAGGCAAACATGCCTGGACAACATGGCAAATAGATTTTTCTAAACTCCCAAGAAAAGGGGGGTTTCAGTATTTGTTAGTATTAACAGACACCTTTCCAGGCTGGCCAGAAGCTTTCCTTTGTAGGACTAATAAGGCTAGGGAAGTGACACGAGTACTTTTAAACGAGATCATTCCTAGATTTGGAGTACCGGCAGTAATATCTTCTGATAGGGGTACTCACTTTTGTGCGCAAATAGCGCAACAAGTTAGTAAGTTTTTAGGGATTGACTGGCAACTACATACTCCATACCGACCTCAGGCAAGTGGGCAAGTGGAGAAAATGAATCACTTAATTAAACAGCAGCTAGCTAAAATCAGTCAAGAAGCAAAGCTACATTGGTACCAAGCGCTCCCACTAGCCCTACTACGAATCAGGGTAAATCCAAGAACTAAAAAGAATTTAAGTCCATTTGAAGATTTGTTTGGGAGGCCGTACCAATCCCAATACCAAGGGGAAGATCTCACCCAATTAGGTGAGAATAATCTACAAAAACATATTGATGATATTAGGAAAACAACTTAACGAGGTAAACAAGAGAATTTCAGAAACCACCGAGGCGAAGGGCTATGGGGCGAAGAGTCGCACCGGGGGACCCTTCCCGAAGCGGCCAAACCGCGAAGGCGGCAGCAGCACAGGGAGCGAGAGAGCGCCGCAGCTCCCCCCCGCGCCAGGCCGGCGGCGCGGGCTCCTGATGACCGGCAGCTCTGACTCAGCGTGGGCAGGGCCCAGGGCGGCGGCAGCCAAAGCCCCTCGCCTACAAGAGCAGCCCCCGGGAGCGCGAGCGGCCCGCAGGGCGGCGAAGAGGGCGCGCAAAGAGGACGTGGCGCGTCAGAAGGGCATAGCACGTCAGTGCGCGCGTCAGTTCGCGCGGGCAGGGCATGCAGGGAAGGCGTGCGGGCAGGGTGCAGCGTCCTCCCCCGGCCCTAGAGATTCTCTGACAAGTGGCCATCATCGTCCCAGACCCAGAGGAGGCTCAGCCATGGTCGCCACTCGGCTGAAAACCGTGGCCAGAAAGAATGTGGCGCCACAGACAGAGCTCCCACTCAGGCATGCAGCTGTCCAAGTATCCGGCTGCAAAGAGTGCCTGAGCCTGTCGGTTATTCCAGAGACCAACGGGGACACCACCTGCGTGCGGTGCGACCAGGTGAGCGACCTGCTCAGCCTGGTGGCAGAGCTGAAAGAGGAAGTGGAGGGGCTGAGGAGCATTAGGGAGTATGAGAGGGTGATAGATCGGTGGAGCCGCACCCGGCCACCCCTGAAGCAGGGGCAGCTGGTGGAGGCTCCACAAGCAGCAGGGGATCCCCTGGCCTCTTGCTGCCGGGCAGAAGGAGAGGACCTAAGAGATGAGGGGAAATGGAAGCAGGTCCCTTCCTCGGAGAGGTCGGCAAATCCCCTCCTGGCCTCCCTCACTGCCCCAGCTGCCCTTACACAACAGGTATGGGGCTCTGGAACTTGAGGGACAGGAACATGAGGACCCTGACGAAGGTCCGTCCAAGGGGCTGCCTAGGGTGAGTCAACCAGCCCCACGCATCAAGACGTCCTGTGTTAAGTAAAAAAGGAGGGTAATTGTCGTAGGCGACTCCCTTCTGAGGGGTACAGAGGGCCCAATATGTCGACCAGACCCAACTCACAGGGGAGTCTGCTGCCTCCCCGGGGCCTGGGTGAGAGACATCACCAGGAAACTCCCTGGTCTGGTTCGGCCCACTGATTACTACCCACTGTTGGTCATGCAGGCTGGCAACGATGGGGTTGCACTAAGAAGCCCAAAGGCAGTCAAAAAGAACTTGATAGCACTGGGGTGACTGGTCAATGGAGCGGGAGCACAGGTAGTGTTTTCATCAATCCCTTCAGTGACAGGGAAGAACGCTGAAAGGAACAGGAAAGCACACCTGATCAACACATGGCTCAGGGGCTGGTGCCGTCGTCAGAATTTTGGTTACTTTGACCACGGGGCGGTTTACACGGCACCGGGCCTCCTCGCAGCTGATGGAGTGCAACTGACTCTAAGGGGCAAAAGGATTCTTGCTCATGAGCTGGCAGGCCTCATTGAGAGGGCTTTAAACTAGATTTTGCGGGGGGAGGGGATAAACCCAGGCTCACTAGAGTTGAGCCTAGGGGTGGCGTGCCAGAGTTGAAATCGATAGCCCAGCTCAGGTGCATCTACACCAATGCACGCAGCATGGGCACCAAACAGGAGGAGCTGGAAGCCATTGTGCAGCGGGACAGCTAGGACGTAGTTGCCATCACAGAAACATGGTGGGATGCTTCTCACGACTGGAGTGCTGCAATGGATGGCTATAAGCTCTTCCGAAGCGATAGGCAGGGAAGGAGAGGTGGTGGGGTGGCTCTGTATGTTAGGGAGTGTTTTGATTGCATAGAAATCAATGACTGTGAAGACCAAGTTGAGTGCTTATGGGTAAGGGTGAGGGGGAAGACCAATGAGGCAGATATCCTGCTGGGAGTCTGTTACAGACCACCCAACCAAGATGAAGAAGCAGATGAGACATGCTATAAGCAACGGGCAGAAGTCTCGCATTCGCTGGCCCTTGTTCTTGTGGGGGACTTCAATCTACCGGACATCTGTTGGAAGTATAGCACGGCAGAGAGGAAACAGTCTGGGAGGTTCCTGGAGTGTGTGGAGGATAACTTCCTGACACAGCTGGTGAGTGAGCCCACCAGGGGAGGTGCCTTGCTGGACCTGCTGTTTACAAACAGAGAGGGACTGGTGAGAGATGTGGTGGTCGGAGGCCGTCTTGGGCTCACCGATCACAACATGATGGAATTCTCAGTTGTGAGCGAAGTAAGGAGAGGGGTCAGCAAAACTGCTATCATGGACTTCCGGAGGGCAGACTTTGGCCTGTTCAGGTCACTGGTTGAGAGAGTCCCTTGGGAGACAGTCCTAAAGGACAAAGGGGTCCAGGAAGGCTGGACAGCCTTCCAAGAAGGAAACCTTAAAGGCGCAGGAGCAGGCGGTCCCCATGTGCCGTGAGAAGAGCTGGCGGGGAAGGCGAGCGGCCTGGCTGAACAGGGAGATTTTGCTGGGACTCAGGGAAAAGAGGAGAGTTTAGGACCTCTGGAAGAAGGGGCAGGCAACTCACGAAGAGTACAAGGATCTCGTTAGGTCAAACAGGGACAAAATTAGAAAGGCCAAAGCCCAGCTAGAGCTCAGTCTGGCCACAGTCGTAAAGGATAACAAAAAATCTTTTTACAAATATATTAACAACAAAAAGAGAGGCAAGGAGAATCTCCATCCCCTACTGGATATGGCAGGGAACATTGTCTCCAAGGACGAGGACAACGCTGACGTACTTAATGCCTTCTTTGCCTCAGTCTTTAATAGCCAGCCCAGGTATCCACAGGGTATTCAGCCCCCTGAGCGGGAAGATGGAGATGGTAGAGCACAATATACTCCTCATAATCCAGGAGGAAGCAGTTAAGGACATGTTAAACCACCTGGACACCCACAAGTCTCTGGGGCCTGATGGCATCCACCCGAGAGCACTGAGAGAGCTGGCGGAGGAGCTTGCCAAGCCACTCTCCATGATTTATCAGCAGTCGTGGTTAACAGGGGAGGTCCCAGAAGACTGGAGGCTTGCCACTGTGACGCCCGTCTACAAGAAAGGCCGGAAGGAGGATCCCGGGAACTACAGGCCTGTCAGCCTGGCCTCTGTACCGGGGAAGATTATGGAGCGGTTGGTCTTGAGAGTGCTCACAGGGCATCTGCAGGACACCCAAGGGATGAGGCCCAGCCAGCATGGGTTCATGAAAGGCAGGTCCTGCTTGACCAACCTGATCTCCTTCTATGACCAGGTGACCCGCCTACTGCATGAGGGAAAGGCTGTGGATGTTGTCTACCTGGACTTTAGTAAACCCTTTGACAGCATCTCCCACAGCATTCTCCTGGAGAAACTGGCGGCTCGTGGCTTAGACAGGTTTACTCTTCGCTGGGTGAGGAACTGGCTGGATGGCCGAGCCCAGAGAGTTGTGGTGAACGGCATTAAATCCGTCACAAGCGGTGTTCCCCAGGGCTCGGTTCTGGGGCCGGTCTTGTTCAATATCTTTATAGATGATCCAGATGAGGGAATCGAGTGCTCCCTCAGAAAGTGTGCAGATGACACCAAGTTGGGTGGAAGTGTTGATCTGCTGGAGAGTAGGAGGGCTCTGCAGGGGGATCTGGACAGGCTGGATCGATGGGCAGAGGTCAGCTGTGTGAGGTTTTAATAAGGCCAAGTGCCGGGTCCTGCACTTCGGCCACAACAACCCCATGCAATGCTACAGGCTTGGGGAGGAGTGGCTGGAGAGCTGCCCGGCAGAAAGGGACCTGGGGGTGCTGGTTGACAGCCGGCTGAACATGAGCCGGCAGTGTGCCCAGGTGGCCAAGAAGGCCAACAGCGTCCTTGCCTGTGTCAGAAATAGTGTGGCCAGCAGGAGTAGGGAAGTGATCGTGCCCCTGTACTCGGCACTGGTGAGGCCGCAGCTTGAATACTGTGTTCAGTTTTGGACCCTTCACTACAAGAAGGATGCTGAGGCACTGGAGTGTGTCCAGAGAAGGGCAACAAAGCAGGTGAGGGGTCTGGAGCACAAGTCTTATGTGGAGCAGCTGAGGGAACTGGGGGTGTTTAGTCTGGAGAAGAGGAGGCTGAGGGGAGACCTTATCTCTCTCTACAACTACCTGAAAGGGGGTTGTGGCAACGAGGGTGTTGGCCTCTTCTCCCAAGTAACTAGTGATAGGACAAGAGGAAATGGCCTCAAGTTGCGCCAGGGGAGGTTTAGATTGGATATTAGGAAAAATTTCTTCACTGAGAGGGTGGTCAGGCATTGGAACAGGCTGCCCAGGGAGGTGGTGGAGTCGCCGTCTCTGGAAGTGTTCAAAGAACGTGTGGATGTGGCGCTTCAGGACATGGTTTAGGGAACATGGTGGCGCTGGATTAATGGTTGGACTTGATGATCTTGAAGGTCCTTTCCAACCTAGTGATTCTCTGATTCTTTGATTCTCCTATTCATCCTTTTAAGCCAGGAGACTGGGTTTATATTAAGGCTTTTACAGGTGAACCCTTGGAAGAGAAGTGGAATGGACCCTTCCAGGTGCTGCTAGCAACCTTCACTGCTCTCAAGATTAAGGAGCAATCAGTGTGGATTCACTATTCAAGGATTAAGAAGGCTTCCCCTCCATGGGTGATAGAACAACAGGACTCTTTGAAGTTAAAGATAAAACGACAAAATGTACAAATACGTTGTGTTTATTGTAAATTTGCTAACCATGAGTCCCAGTTGTGAAGTGATTTACTGGGATCGGAATATACATCTAGCATTGAGCCAGTGTTACCCAAATTCTAAGCAAGAGTGATTGTTGGATGTGTACTGAAATGCCTAGAGATTCTAGACAGACACTACCTCTAATAGGAGTTCCAGTTCCTGTTAACATCTCTCTATTTAATAATCCCCACTATGGGATAGGACATGATAGGAGTACTTGGTGGCCAAATCTTTCAAAAAAAAAAAAAAAGGGGGACAGGTTGAATTATCGGTCTCTATTATAGATCTTGATTCCAATTCTTCTATTTATATATATGGTCCAGGAAACGATTCCATCTCCTCACATGATTTAAAGTCAGGAGACGATGGATGTGGTGATTCTACATATATAAATGAACGACTAGGTTCATAGGCTGTTTTCCTGGTTGTAATAGAACGGCATCATACTGGAGACCAACAACACCCCATGTGGCCCTTTTGTCCCAGGAGGCCTTGGGAAAACGCCTCGCCATACTCGGAAGCTGCCAGGACGCGGCCTCGCCACCCTACAGTCTGCGTGGTGCTGCTGGGAGAGGTAACGGCTCCCGTCCAGGCCACCCCCAAAGCCTCCTGCACCTCCGGCAAGGCCGGGTGCAACCCCGGGCAGTCATGCCTAGCCCAGCTACGACAGCAGCAACCTATCTCGTTGGGGTGGCAGGATAAGCATCACTCTTGCTGGTCGGGGTCCGTTGCTGCTTGCCTCCCTGAGATCAAACCCGTCTGATCTTCCGGCAAGGCAGCAGGCGCCCAGGGAAAGGGGGACCCTGGCTGTGGAGGCCTGCATTTACACACGACCGCCCTGCAGAGCGTGCGCAAGACAGGCGAGCGGCTGAGAGTGCATCTTGCTTGCTTTCTCCCCTGCAAAGAATATTTGCCCCCGGGCATCTGTAGGGGTTTTCTCCCCTGCATTCATTGCCTGGGAGCCCAGCGAGGCTGCTGGCTGCCGGCCCGTTCCTCAGCTCCCGCCTTGCTGCTGCAAAGATCGGCAGAGGGCAGGGCAATCCCACCAAAGGGTGACCGAGGACAACTGCCAGGAGCCAGGGCGTGCCACCGCAGCGCCATAGGTGGCGGCTGCCTACGAAGAGGAGGCCAGGGTGCCCAGCCGACCTCCTCCCCGAGGAGGGCGCAGCCAGCCGGGCAGGGGCCTGCCAGAAGATGGGCAGCGTGCCAGCGAGATTGCTCTGCCAGTTTCTGGGGAGCGTTCCTACTGTGCAGTTACTCAGAAGGGCAAAGTGAGCTTCCTCTTGCCAGCCACATCCTATTCCCCTCTGGAGCTTGGGGAGAGAAGGAGGGCCCTGTGGGAAGGATCTCCATCAGAAAATCCTAGCGGAACCTACATGGGCTTGCAACCTACCAGCGGCAGTGATGAGCGAAAGTACGCCGAGAGAGTTCCTCTGGCAACAGCCCTGCTAGGGTTTGTCGCTAGTAAGTCTTGCATTCAGAGTTTAGAAGCTCATTCACATGTTCTGAAGGCGCTCGCATGAAGGAGAGGTAGAGCAGATGCACGTCAAGGCTCGGGTCCCATCAGAGCCTCTAACGATGGCACAGATGCAGCTGGCTTGAGACACTACACTGTGGAAGGTGTGTGTGACCTCAAGCACTGCAAGTAAAGGCAGCCCAGACAACAGGCTGCACGCGAAGCTGTGAAGTGTTGCTGTGTGGCTGGGAAGTCAATATAAAGCCCTTATGGCCCCTTTTCCCCAAAACCTTTCCTGCCAAACCACAGGCGCCTGTGCCCACAGGATCCCCACTTTTGGCATCATCGCCAGTGCTGATGCCCCGCTGAGGAGGTACAGGCCTTCTGGCTTGTGCTTTTGCTGTGCTACAAGCGAGGTGACTTTGACCCGGTGCACTTGGTCTCCTTGCCTCTTTGGGCTGTAGGATGAGAGGCCTGTGGGGAGACTGCGGTCTGACCCACTGGGGCAAAGGGGAGAACCCTGGAGGATGAAGAAATGGGCGCCCGAGGAAGGACCGGGCAGAGAATGTGGGTGAAGAACGTGGCTGGAGCCATGCTCAAAGCAACGCATGCCCATAGTCCCGACACCTGGTTTGCCGGCTGGGGGAGGCCCCAGGGCACGGGCACGTGGCAGCGTGTCACAGGGCCCTTTGTGACCCGCCCGTCATATGGGCACTGGCGGTGACGCAGCCACCCCACAGTGCCCGGAGCACGCGACGGGACAGGACGGGACAGAGTGGGGCTGCGAGGAGCCCCTGCGCAGCCACCTCGTTCCCTACTGACCCGTTTTCGCGGCGTTTTTCCGCGGCGTCTCCCATCGCTGCGAGAGGAGCCCTCGAGACCAGGCCTCAGCGGGATGGCAGAGAGACCCCCCAGCGTGCCCAGGCTGGTCTGGGTAGTGGAAGAGGAGGCGGAGAAGGAGGAGGAGAACGGTGCTGGCGCTGCCCCAGCATGGCAGCCTGATGAGGTGGAGGCGGTGCAGCCACTGCAGGCGGGTGAGTGGCTGAGCTGGGCCACAGGGCTAGTGGCTGCAGCCGGCTTGGCCCCATCCCATCCCCCGTGCACATCCCCAGGGAAAGAGGGCACGGGGCTGTTCCCCAGGGCCGGGCTCCGGCCATGCTCCATCCACGGGGCACCCCCAGCCCCAACCGGCCCCCAGAGAGAAGGGGGTCAGTGTCCCCAGCAGCCCCTGTCGCGGGGCTGGCCCTGCCAGGGAAGCGTGGGGCTCGGCTGTGTTCTGCAGCCTCTCGCAGCCCC